>NC_086056.1:11790575-14290575 GCF_947568885.1 Cydia strobilella | reverse complement strand
TTCTTGCAAACTAACAAATATAAAAACTGAAATAAAACTATGAAATCGGATTATATCGCGTATATTGAATTTATGATACATCCCGATGTTTCGAACCCTTTACGAAACGAACGGGCTCGAAACGTCGGGATGTATCATAAATTCAATATACGCGATATAATCCGATTTCATAGTTTTATTTCATGAGTAACTATCGCGGTAACCGAAAACATTATTAAATATAAAAACTACTTAAAAACATTAAAGTTGGCTATGGGCATGATAAATTATATTGTGACCCGAACGTGAGCATGAGTGACCCATTTTTGATATGATTAATACGTATGAGCTTCACGGAAATTTTGATAATTTTATAATTGGCGTGATAAATTACTACGTTTATGGCAAACAAAAGCTTAATACCTTTTTTTACCAAATAATCCGATCCCTATTCAAAACAGGAGATAACAATCATATGATGAATAAATACAGGAGTTAAGGCGTCAAATATTGGAACTTTTACCCCATATTACTTTCCGCCAGAGCGTATTTGTTTAGAGAACTCCGCCGCCCCCAAAGGAAACTTTTCAATCGATGGGCAACTTTTCCGCCCTACTTAGCATGCTTTGGTCGAGTTTTTGTTTACCTCTGTGAGCCCAGCCTCTTTGATAGGTCAATAAAAGCGCTAGTGAGGAAAATGGGGACTACGCCGAGTACGTGCAGATGCACGATGTGGTCTAGAATGGAGCAAGCTTACCTAAGAGATGTCTATTCACTCTCGATTTGAAGAGATCCAGGATGTAGTGGGCTAGGAATAGATTAGCATCAGGAAGTAAGTTCCACAACTTCGCCGTTCGCATAAGCACAAGTAATAAAGCTGGAAGCAAAGCGTTTAGTGCGAATTAGTGGCAGAGTAACAACGTAAGGGTTACCCTTGACGAAAGAAACAATCGGAGCTAAAAATTTGAATAGTCAGTTTTTATGTTATTCGCTCTTATTAAATCATTTTACGGTTTAGACTCACTTGTTTTAGTCACTCGCGCGACATGTTGGACAGTGTAATGGACATAGTGAGTTCGTGCTGTGTGTCACTACAAGTGTTAGGTGACCCAAACCCAAACACACCACTGTGCCCGCCTACAACGATAGCGCAAGACCTCCCCCAACCGGCTTTCTCGGCGCGCGCGCAGCGAGCGACGCAGCGCGCGGCAGCGGCAGTACGCAATACACCGTCGTCGTGAACGCTGCTCGCACTATTAGTACTTGAGAAAGGAGACCTAGGCTCTCCGAAACATGTCGCGCGAGTGACTAAAACAAGTGAGTCTAAACCGTAAAATGATTTAATGTTAGTATGTCTCACAACAGTTTAAATTCGATTATTCGCTCTTATTAATACGCTTAAGTAGGTCACACAATTAACTGATATACATATTTCTCTACAGCGTAAATACACTTCAGTTAATTATACAAATATTGCCACCAACGAACGTATAATTAATGTCTTAATTTTATTGTGTATTGAGCGCCATAGGTAATTAATTCAAATAAGAATTACACACGAATTGAAGCAATTAAGGTACAGGTAATTAAATTACACACCATTAAGGTACTGTGTACATATTTTTGGTACCTGTTTTATATGCAATAAAGTATTTACATACATACTTTGTCCTTCGTTGTCGATATTTAATACTTTGACTGAACCTACTTAGTTTTTATTGTAAAAAAACGTTTTACGGAGGAAATAGAGTAGAACTTTCATGGCAAATTACCTCAATATCTCATTATATTTTTAGGGTTCCGTACCCAAAGGGTGAAAACGGGACCCTATTACTTGACACTCGACTGTCCGTCTATTCGTCTGTCCATCTATCTGTCTGTCTGTCACCAGGCTGTATCTCATGAACCGTGATAGCTAAACTGTTCAAATATTCCCAGATGTATTTCTGTGGCCGCTATAATAACAAATATTCTTCCAAGTTTACCCACATTTACAAAAACTATGTCATCGCTTGGTTGCACCCTAATACTATTTTCTCGTGTGGCTCGGAAGCGATCATTAGCGTGATGGACGACTGCCCTTACACGGAATGCGGGCCTTATCAGCTGTTCATGGATTATTACAACTATATTTGTTAGCTTTATTTTCACTAATATGGCAGTACGAGCAAGATGCATAGAAAGTTACGCACACGCTAGCGAATATGTCAGTATCAAACTCGTGGTAAGGCTACTGTTAGATTCTATAACCGTTCTATAACCGTTTCCTATAATAAGACGGTTCTATAACCGCTTTCCATCGCTTCGACTGGAAAAACATGAATGTTGAATATTTTTCGAAAACTAACTGGGTCTAATACATTTTAGAAATTATAACGTCTGTGGACAATACAATAAAAGTTGCCGACTATATATCCCGTTTTTATGTATCCCGTATACTAATTACCGTAAGTCACTTACTTTAGAAAATTATTACACTTACGGTAAGTGTAATAATTTTCTTTAAATTCCCCTAATTTTTCGAGGTCTACACGAAAGATGCGAACAAGTTAAACATAATTATTAACTATAAAATGTGTATGACCCACAAAACGACCACAAACTTAAAAAAAAACACCACAATATGATCATGTCACAAAAAAGCAATCTTTTTGGTTACCACAAAACCGCTCTTTCAGCCCGAGTGGATAAAAGATATAATAAATAAGGCCTCCATGATGGAAAGGCACCTTTTCCATTCGCTCTCCAGCTGACCTGGAATGTTGCAAGTTAAAAAAGACTCGATTATTTCTATTTAAAATAATATCTTAAAAAGAAAATGCATCAGTCAGTCAATAGTAGCGTGCATTTTAACTACATAACGATACTCATGAAATAAAACTATGAAAACGGATTATATCGCGTATATTGAATTAATAATACATCCCGACGTTTCGAACCCTTTACAGCGTTCGTGGTCAACGGGTGACTGAGGAAAAACTACAAAGTGCAAAAATACCCACATACTAAAATAATGAACAATCATAGACTATACTTTAAGGCTGGTTGTACATGCAAAATCGGTTCATAAGGCTAGTTATACACTACAATTATTTTCAAGTAAAGATATATATATATATATATATATATATATATACGCGATAAAAAAATACAGGTAGGCTTCATAGTTTTATTTCATGAGTAACTATCGCGGTAACCGAAGACAATATTATGTATAACGATAGTTGTTCTGTAAAAATAGTTCATATAGTCTTGTAATACATTTCTAACTTTTGAAACATTTATTAAAACGCTCGTAACCAACTGAGCTACCGAAACCTACCAGAAGCGTGCGAATCTTTTTATTTACAGACTTTAGGGAAGTAAAAATGTTCAATTTTCTCGTCACCAGTCTCAAGGTATATTGAGAATTCACTAGTGACTACCTAATAATATGATAACCGAAATAACCCATACTACTTTAGTAGCAAATAAAACTCTATACAAATCAAACTTCACCCATTTAAGAGCTACGGTGCCATACACATGTGACGTTTTCAACCAAAAGGTACCACATTGTCGCTTGTCGATAAAGTTGATTTCTAATTGAAGCTATATGGAAATAGCGGCTTACTGACAAGCGACAAATGAGTACTACCCTTTTTGATTGAAAATGGCACACAATGCGGTCAAACTTATAACCCTTTTTGCGTCAAAATGCAATGTTGAATAGAGGATAACACAGTCCGGGTACCGGCCGAGGCGAGGCGTGACACTTCGATTTCTATAGTGAGTGACGTGATCACCGAGATCCCGTCATAGAAAGCGAAGTGTCGGAAACATCGATCCAGAGGACCTACCACGAAGCACGTTCGACGTGTTGCCTCTCTGTCGTACTTGTAAATTCGTATGTAAGTGTGACAGGGAGGCAACACGCCGAGCGTGGTTCGCGGTAAGTCCGGATACCGGCCGAGGCGAGGCATCCGACACTTCGATTTCTATAGTGTGACGTGATCACCGATCTCCCGTCATAGAAAGCGAAGTATCGGAAACATCGATCCAGAGGGCCTACCGCGAAGCACGTTCGACGTGTTGCCTCTCTGTCGCACTTGTAAATTCGTATGTAAGTGTGACAGGGAGGCAACACGTCAAGCGTGGTTCGCGGTAAGTCCGGGTACCGGCCGAGGCGAGGCGTCCGACACTTCGATTTCTATAGTGTGACGTGATCACCGATCTCCCGTCATAGAAAGCGAAGTGTCGGAAACATCGATCCAGAGGGCCTACCGCAAAGCACGTTCGACGTGTTGCCTGTCGGAGTGTCGGACGCCTCGCCTCGGCCGGTACCCGAACTTACCGCGAACCACGTTCGACGTGTTGCCTCTCTGTCGCACTTGTAAATTCGTATGTAAGTGTGACAGGGAGGCAACACGTCGAGCGTGGTTCGCGGTAAGTCCGGGTACCGGCCGAGGCGAGGCGTCCGACACTTCGATTTCTATAGTGTGACGTGATCACCGATCTCCCGTCATAGAAAGCGAAGTGTCAGACACATCGATCCAGACTCGGACCTTTCTAGCTTGAGTCATCCTCTCCGCTCATCTCTTTATACTAAAACCGCCACAGTCCGAATTCAATACATGTTGCCGTCAAACAAGTGATGAATGATTTTCACGCGTCGCTACCAGACCAGGCGAGTTTGGGCCTTATTTGCAAACGTCAAATTACTTTTAAAACTTCTTTTCTATGTTGACTAAGGCTCGGGGATCTTATTTGATGTTTGTAATTTTGGCCATGTCACCCTTATTGTAGTTATTGTATTGTATTGTGTCAGTGACGAAAAGAAATTGTAAAAAAATACTGAGGGCGCCACTTCCTACGTAACTGTCGCAGTTTTGACTACTTATAGCTGTGGATATTTTTTTTAATAAATATTACATTAGACTTTTCGATAAACAAAAAAAGTACAAGATTATTATAAGGTTACCTGCTGAACAAGACTTTAACCGCACTGTGATTTTAGTACGACCGTATAGCTAAAACTTTTATGTAACCCGAGATTGAGACGTGATAGGTTTAGCCACTGAATGTTTTTACTAGATAATGCACTTGAGCGTTAAAGTGTTTCAAGCACAATCTGGACAAATATTATGTTATATGCTAAAATATTAAGGTGATATTCGGATTCGGACTGACATTTTTATGTTATTATTATTATGTATACACATTACCCATTTATGAATTTGTCCATGATTATCTGAAGATCAAATTTACTTTAGCACCGGGGCAATAAACAAAACTGATTCACTGTTTACCGTTACTTTATACGCAGGTTATTAATAAATACGCTTATTCAATAAAAATATTTATTACCTAGTTACATAATGGATTAGGTATACTATACAAAACAATCATGCTTCGATTTATCCTTACAAACTTATCTCTTTTTACACGACTGCCCAAAAAAAAGAGTGTAATGTTTTTTAGTTATGTCACAGTAAAAAAGTAAATGCACTTCAGAATTTTATAAAGGTCACACAAGGTTTTATACATAGACCCAAATATCAACATTAAATGAATCAAAGAAAAATAGCAATATAAACACGTCATGGTAAACCCATAGGGTTTCCGTTAAAACTCATCATAGGTTCGTCATCTATATCGTCATAATCTTCATCTGAATCATTTAGATCTATTAAGTTTTCACCTGATATCGGTTTCCTAATTTTCGGTTCAGTACTTTTCCACCTATCTGGCAGTTCATTATCCATTTGCTGTAGGAAAGCAGGTGCGTCTGAAATATGCCTTGGCCCACTTACTACCCACTTATTTCGGACAACATCAGAAAAATGACTCATGATGTCAAATGCCAAGTCTTCATCGGCGATTTTCCTTGTAAGCAATTTTGCTTGAGCTACCAGACAAGTAAAGTGCTCTGCCATAGTCTCTCGTTTACTATCCCAAACACCGCAAACAATTTCTCTCCTCAGCAAATTCTGTTCGGCATGGCCCCAGTATTGTTCAAGAAAATCTTTTTTTAAATCGTCAACATTCGACCAACGTTCTTTAAATATCATTGCCCAACTGTAAGCGTCTCCTTGAAAACAATCAACTATGTTCTCAACTGTTCGATATTCACTAGGTATCTCTTCTAAGTAATCAGATAGATCTTCAAGAAAATTTAGCGGATGAACAAATTTGGTTGACGCAAATTCTGGCCTTTTAATATTCTTCAAGTTCTCCTTCATTTGTTCTTCTAGCTCATTTAATTTTGTGTGTATGTTATCTACTTTTACGATCGCCGATAGCACTTTTTCATTCTGTACATTAGTCGCACATTGTTTTTCTTGTGGCGACAAACACATTTTAGATAATGTGGTTTCGGCAACTTTCACACCTTCTCTCACGTATATGGTTTTTTCGAGTGCAGTCCGTAATTCTTCTATTTCCTTTTTCATCTCCATTGTGATAAAATCTTAAACAAAAAATAATAACGTTTAGCTTGTATGCCCCGTAAATATTTTCACCCTTCGCGTGGCATATTTCAGCAGGAAGACGTCAATTTGTGTTTTTGTTTATTAATAGACACAGTCATAATTTTATTCAATCTACATGTTATCAGATTTTTTTTAATATTGAATGACTACTAAAACAGTAAAAAAAATTATAAAATAAATTATGTAAATTAAATTACTTCAAAACATTCAAATTCATTAAAAATTCATTCACATAATTAAAGTTACTTACGACAAACTTCGAAACAATATTAATTTTAATCCTAATCATACATTATTTTGATTACTTACCAGAAGTAGGTACTTTGAACACCAGTCGTTTAGTAAAACACAAAATAAACGATATTCACTGACTGTGCCTATAGGGTTCCATTTATACTTTATTTTACAAAATACATAAATGGCGGACGTGATGCCTAAGGGTTTTTATTTATTTAAATAGTTCGCACTCACTTCACATATTCAACGGACTGCTGTATAAATCGTACTGTTCATAAAATGACAAAAGCATGGTATTTATGCTATTTTTGCGTTATCTCCCCCTCCTCATTATTGTCACTAATCCTGTTGGAGAGAGCTGACAAAAGAAAACATCAAGTACGATAGAAAAGGGTAGCGTTATTTTAATTGTTTGTACCTGTTTCATTTCGAAAAATAGACTTACGATTAAAAGTAGCTTAACGAACATACAGGCTAATTCGACCGTACACTGATATTAGAATCACATGTAAATTATTCTAAATCAGGGACTCGTCCACCCCTACCCAGAAAAAAGCCTTATATTTGCTTAGTCGTTTATCGAAGGCTTTCCCTTTAAATTGCTTACCCGTTCATTTGACTTAGCTCTAGGAAGGGATTTCCCTTTCAGAGATACCGTTAAAATGAAAGGGTATCCCCATCCTAATTCAAAAAATTATGACATCTGTGCTGTCAACGCGCTACACCCAAACCTTCACTTTAAACATAAATAGGCAATATTTGATTCTATTTCTACGAAGAGAAAAATGGAATAAGCGTTATAATTTATAATCGATACCCCTTCAGAGGTTAGCGCTTAAAGAACGGGTATCGAACGGGTAGCAGCTTACCCGTATTATGAAGTGCTTAAAAAGCCAAATGAAAGGGTTTTAGTTAGCAACGGCTTTGGTAAGCAAAGCCTTACAAAATACTCCTTCCAAAACCCTCGAATGGGATACCGTTCTGGTCCATGTTCTAAATGTGGCGCGAGCGAGACGCACGATAACTAAGATTTCATCCTGATGTACCTTTGAAATGGTCTGTTATAACCGTTTGATGTAGATAGGAGAGATTGGGACAAGAAGGGAAGGTATGATGCGCAATCTATTACTAATGGGTACAACTGTTTTTTGCGGCATCATTTCATTAAATCTATATTATATTTAGTGATTTGTCTGCCTAAATAATGTGTAAAGTCTAAATAAGGTTCAAAATGAAATTATAAATAAAACAGGAAAAAAGTCCTATGAGTTATAAAGTCAGTATCAATAATAGCCGATGATACAACAAGCGAAAAAGTATCGGCCTCCGTGGAATTTTTCAAATACAGATTTATGTATCTCCACCGTTCGCGTACAAATGAATCTGCTACCGTGTAAAGGATCACTCACGCTAGACCGGGCCGGGCCCGGGCCAAGGCGTCCGACACGTCATTTCCTATGACGGCTGATCGGTGATCACGTGGTGATTTCCATAGAAAACGAAGCGCCGGAAGCTCCGGGCAGGCCCCGGCCGTCTATTGTGAGCCATCCTTAATTGTTCTTCATACATATTTATCTCTTTTTCTTAAGTAATTAGATAATTATTTGATTCTAGTACTAGACTGAAACAGATTACTTTTACTGTTTAATTCAAGCAACTCTTTGTTTCTTATTCTTAGCATTCAAAATCGAGACCTAAACTCTCCGAAACATGGTGTGTAAGTAAAGTACATAAGTTAAGTCCGAAAAATATTGATTTTATTATTCTTTTTAGGTAAGGGAGTAATTATATTGATTACACCGCATTAATTTAATAAAACCAAAATACATTATAATAATAAATTTTATTTGTGAACTTTTACACAAAAAATAAGATTACAGTTACAACTTATATACTGGCAGACCAACAAGCATCCGTGACATGATTTTACGATTCGTGCCTCATTTTCTTATTTGCAGGCTGATAACCAACTATATCACCACCAGGAGTTTTAATACCACTTGTCACATTTTCTCTTACACGCAACTTATACTTGCTGTTTATATTTCTTCTCTGCGTATTACCTTTGACGTCGGACAACATTTCTACATTATCCAATTTTCTTAAATACTCCGCCGCTTCTAAAACTGTACTTTTTTCACAGGCGTACCATCCAACATGAACTGGTTTAGGAAAATGATTCATTATATCTGCTATAAGCTCTTCATCCGGAATTTTATTCGGCAGCCATCTTGCTTGAGATATTAGGTTTATGAAATATTTAGACATAGATTCATCTTCATCACTATAACTGCCACTGACAATTTTTCTCCGCAGCGCATGTTGCGATGGTTTCCCCCAGAATTTTCTAGTAAATGATTTCTTAAAATCATCTATGTTAGACCAGTACTTCCTATTTGGCCCGGCCCAGTCTTTTGCACTGTCTTCTAAGCATTCGATTGCTGTGTCTACTTGGTCTTCTTTTGGTACATTTTTCAGGTGAATATTTAAAATATCTAGAAAATTCAACGGATGTTGTTGTTCGCAACAACTAAACACAGGTCTCTTTGCCTCTAAAAAACTTGTGCTTGCTCTGAGTTCTAGCTTTGCGAGCTCATCAATTTTTTCTGTAGCTTTCACTATTGCGGTTCTAAGCTTTGTCTTGTTGTAGTAATAAGCATGCTTTTTTTTATTGGTTGATGTTTGGTTGGTCCTTGTGGAAAGTTGGTTCGTAGTAGTTGTTGTTATTTGATCAGTTGGAGGTCTCTTCGTCATATTCTGAATTGCATACATGTTAAGTGGTAACCCTGGATTCTTCGGTTGTTCCATTTTCTTATCTGGAATAAAATAATGAAAGTACGTAAATACCATTGTAAGGTGTTCAAATAAGAACTGGAAAAATAAGTATATACATTTACATTTAAAAATAATATTCTCCGTTATCTCTGCTTTGAAGCACTGCAATGGGTAGGTACTTAAGTAACAGCAACTATTGAAAATCTCTTAAAACCAAAATTAAACAATAAAACTCACCTATAAATTCGTAAGAAGGCGATGGATGTAAATAAATCTAATAACAATTAAATTTTAAATTTACTGAATTATATTTGTGCTTGTGAGTTGGTGTTCTCAAAACCAGCACTATTATGACACTGGTAAAAATTACTCCTACCTGCCCTTTTAAGTCCATCCCTCCAATTTTTTTAAGAATGGTCATTTCTAGCGCCGTATAATATTTGTCTCTTTCTATCATTTAAGTAAGAGCGATAAGGAGAAACTATTTTACGGCGATAACATAAACGACATGATTATCCATTTAGCTAGTGTGACTCGTGGTATTTTACATTAATTTAGATTAAGAACGACGCTTTTATATAACTCACCATTATGTCCTTCCTCTAAAATATTTACCTGTTCCGTGTGCCTACTTGAACTATACAACACCATAAAAAGAAATAGCGAAAAGAGATAAGAGATAAACATGTACAAATAAGGAACATAAAGAAGAAGGATAGATAGAGAGGTTCGTCGGTATTGCTGTAGATAATGCCTCGGCACTAATCTGTTGCCTGGCACCTGAGACAATGGGCCGGTGGCGACACGGCTTAACCATCGTTTTATAATCGGCAATATCGGCATAGATACCTGTGATTTATAAATTATTTTATGCGTTTGCCACGATTATATTGAAGTTTCTGTTGCCCTTTAAATCGCGAAATAAATTATTTGGTAACTACAACATAAAGTAAGAATCAGTGCAAGTACATATTATAACCTACTCAAATGTATCATAATGATGGCAGTCTCTTTTACTTCTATCGAAACCAATTGTTATGTAATAATGTTATGTGTTATGACTCATGAAGATCTTCAAAAGTAAATGATTATGAATAAATTTAACTATGTTTACTTTTATCATTTTCCATTTTTATTGACAACAAAATATTTTTTAATATAGTTTCCTATTTATTACCAATATACAACGTTTTTAATTTGTTTTTGTTAAAGTGTATTTATTAAATTAAATTAAATTAAATTGTCATTTATTTCAGGCCTAATACACCCATATGTGTTAGTAACTTACATAGCTAATAAAAATAATGTTAGTGCTATTACTAAACAAATTACATGCAAATTAACTAATGACTAGGAGCTAAAGCATTTATATAATATCGTAAATTAAAAAAAACCTCACAAGTATTTATCATTTGTTTATTTCTTAAATATTCAGCACATGTTGTCGATGGTAGAAATATGTAAAGTATAGGTACCCACCAGTTATCACTACCGGGTATCAGTCTTTTATTTTACCGCTCACAATGGAAACAAAAGACCACGTTTAAGATTGTTTTATGGGTTATTTAGGTAAGTATGGAAACAAAAGAGCGGCTTTAATCAGTTTTTGTCTCTTTTAAGATAACAAAATTAAGCATTTGCCTAAAAATAAAATCCCCATGATTATTATTGTTAGTGTGGTATTTTGGATTAGGTACCTACGTCGTAGTCAAGAATAATTGGCGTCCGATAGTTAACTAACAGTTACTAGATTGTATACCGGGCTGGACCCGCTTATTATGCACGGGAGTGACCTGATTCCGTAAAAATGACCCCCGTGATGGGATGTACCTTATCGGCCACTAAATTCCAGGAACCAGCAGGAAATCAATTGAGCTACTAGTCAAATCAATTTTCTTTTTTCGAACTGTCAAAACGATTTGCCACTATAGAATTTATATGAAACACTTGCAAATAACGTCACGGTTTACGGTCAAGTTACTCTTTATAGTTCTATACGATTTATAAAATAGAAATAGTGTCTGAAAATAACTGCTGTCTACGTTTCTCTATTAATGTTCTGGTGCTTTATTTCATGCACGGTGTGAGGTAATTCAATTTAAATACAGTCAACATTCCTATAATCTAGGGTCGTAATTATTACCCGAAAATTTTAGATGTCCTGAGTTTAAAATCTTAAGTCTCAATTTATGCACCTCCTCACATCACCTACTCACATTACTTGTTTTTTTTCTTGCCTTGTCTCCACTACCCTAAGGTTGCCTGGAAGAGATCGCTCTTTAGCGATAAGACCGCCTGTTGTCTACCATAGTTTAAGTGCTTAATTTGTATGTCATGTCCTTTTTATATTGGTGAGCAATAAAGAAGATTTGTATTGTATTGTATGCACTGAGACAAACTCTCCGAAACATGTTGTAAATAATTTTTGGCAAAAATTTCATTTTGGTACAAGCTTTTATCGCTGACTCTACTTTTCTTTCCACAGGCAACTAATACTCATCAAAACAATTCTAACAACCCCAAACACAATTAGTTTGCGTTGTTAAGTCACAGAGTTCCTATGGCCACCTCCCGTCTCCATCATCAGATGAACTCGATGGTACATATCATAATATTGCACTGTCACCCGACTTACGAAATGGGTCAAATTTAACTTGCAAGATTTGATTACAGGCCCACAGACAGACAGGAACAGATGAAACTAAATAAAAGCTTGTAAAAAGACATACTAATACTAACTTTATTTTAAGTATCGGCAACAAAGACTTCCATCGCACTTTTTCCATTTACCAACTTTATTTTCCCCGTATCGAATGACTAAACAAAAGCCGGCCAAGTGCGAGTCGGAGTTGCGCATGAAGGGTTCCATATCGTTACGCAAAAAATGGCAAAAAAATAACGTTTGTTGTATGGGAGCACCATTTAAATATTTATTTTATTCTGTTTTTAGTATTTGTTGTTATAGCGGCAACAGAAATACATCATCTGTGAAAATTTCAACTGTCTAGCTATCACGGTTCATGAGATACAGCCTGGTGACAGACATACGGACAGACGGACGGACAGTGGAGTCTTAGTAATAGGGTCCCGTTTCTACCCATTGGGTACGGAACCCTAAAAACGACCTCCCGAAGCCTATGGCGTTCAAACAGTGCTAATTGTGTTTGCTCCGGGTGTTTGTTTGTTTGATAAAATCGCGCCATTTCCCGTTTCTCTGAAACAGAAGTTTGTTTTATAATTTGGAGTTCGGCGGATGATGAAAAATAAGTTTTTGTCCATTGATTACTTAATGAAAGCGCAAAATCAATATAAAAGCCTTCACACTTTCAAAATCACTTTATTAATTACCGATCGTAATTTAATTTGAAGTATGTATTTTCAAGTTTCGTAGTTATATTAAAAAAGTAAGCAAGCAAGTTTTATATTATTACATAGGAAAAGGTGACCAAAGCAAATAAATCTCTGTCATTATAACTAAGATACCTAATTTTTCTTTATCAGTGATCCAGTAGTTGATATTTTAATGTCAAAGGGGGTGGGGTATAAACAACATAGGTAATTAATTAATTATTTTATTTTCCAAGGGGCAAGACAAACATTTCGACAATGTCAAACAAGTGGTTAGTCGTATTATACTTATTATGTGTGAAATAATAAGGTCGGATTTTTTTACCACGACGATGGCAAACAAGCATACGAACCACTTGGCAAGCAAACATCGACGCATCTGCATCTGGGCATTCGCTTTGACATCCAAAATATACAGATTCACTCAAGGATTTCACTAGAATGGTTTACTTAAAATTAAATAATTTCACGGTTTAGACACTTGTTTTAGTCACTCGCGCGACATGTTAATGGTTTACTTTTCTATGTTTACTCTGTTTTAGGAGAGAATTATGAGGGTAGAATGATAAGGAGAAACGTAGGGAAAGCAAATGGTGTGAACGTAACGTTCAAGGTGACTTGATATATTTCTTGTTAAATACTGTTTTTTTTGGGTTCCGTACCCAAAGGGTAAAAACGGGACCCTATTACTAAGACTCCGCTGTCCGTCTGTCCGTCTGTCTGTCTGTCACCAGGCTATTTCTGTTGCCGCTATAACAACAAATACTAAAAAGTACGGAACCCTTGGTGCGCGAGTCCGACTCGCACTTGGCCGGTTTTTTGTATGCTTTGTTTTAGTGTTATAAAAAAAAGAAAAACGAAATGCTGAACCTTAAAATTGAGATATTATTGGAATAAGATAAAGCTAACTCTGTACGAACTCTAGTCTGCAATAACAATCTCACAATAAATATCACATTTCTATAAAAGTATGACATTTAATGTGGCACTTCTAATTAATACTACCTATTATTAATTGCTCAATAGCAAGACCTAACCAAATCAGTTTCTGCGCATCAGCTAATAAAATCACCGTACACTGTATTGTACTAACCGTAAAATTTTTGTCGTATTTAAAGCTCCTTAGACCTTGATACTGGCGAAATGGTCCCACTGGACTGAAGCCATAATTTAAAAAAAAATGAATGAACTCAACATAAAACCAATGGGTGCACGGGTGCCTTCAATCAAACGTAGACTGAGAATACTCATAAAATTGAGGCAAAAAGTAATCTAATTTCCCTTTTATTCCAAAAGAATCGCAAAACTTGATTAATCATGGCCGCCATTTTGGAAGGACGCTGTGAATTCCGAACAGTAAATGTCTGGCTTCGTTGCAGAAATTAAAACTCTTCAAGCTAGTTAATCAGATATGACAGAGTCCACAGACTTAAAATATAGCCAGAGGTATATTTCCTGGGGGCCTAGCCAAAATGACGATTAATGATAGAAAACGCTGATTGAAACGTAAATAATGTTTAGAAATAGTCACGTGCCTTTTAGTAGCATCTATCATATCGATAAATTTTGTTGCATTCGTTTGTCGATGTACGTTTGTCATCTTTGTTAGGTCCCCTAGGTGCCTAGCCAATGCCAATCGTTACCGCTCCGTAGCGTAGCGTAGTCATCACTCTCTATCACTCTTACATATTAGTGCGACAGAGCCAGTTGCGGTTCGTTCGCTAGTTTGCTACGGAGCGTAAATGATTGGCACGTTGGCTATGCAGCCTGAAACGAATATGTGATTATTTTCGCAACACGCCAATTTCCTCGCTTTATTTACGCGCGACACGCACACATTTCACTTAATTGTAGTTGGCATATAACTCAAACCTCAAACCCTCTAAGTGAGGCGTATTTTGTAATCATAGATTATAAATTTCATATGGATTTGTTATGGATACGATCTGTCAGTTTAAAAAACAGGACAAGTGAGAGTCGGACTCGCCCACCGAGTTTTTAGTATTTGTTGTTATAGCGGCAACAAAAATACATCATCTTTGAAAATTTCAACGGTCTAGCTATCACGGTTCATGAGATACAGCCTGGTGACAGACAGACGAACAGCGGAGTCTTAGTAACAGGGTCCCGTTTTTACCCGTTGGGTAAGAACGGAAACGGAACCCTAAAAATTATATTTCCGGTCGAAAAAACGTCAATTTTCACGCTGATAGAAGTGAGCATGTGTGTGTATGTGTACGAGTATGTTTGCGTGCAAAATCCACTTGATATAAAGTCACAATTTTGTATAAGCAATTCTGAGATCGATTTTAATTTAGCAGTTTAATTTGTTTTTTTGGTAGTTTTGACACAACCTTGATGTACCTTGATGTGTGTGTGTACCTTGGTGAGTCGCGCGCATCTCACGCACGACTTTCAGTCGATTTCGCATGCACCAATCAACGCGAGCGCTCACCAAGATCGCATAAAACCAGTTCTAAACCTTAATAAATTGTTAAGTCTCAATCGGGTTCTTTATCTCTGTCTACATTTCAACTCTGTGACGATACCAGGGTTCTTTGGGTGATGGAAATGTTTTGAAATAAAAGTCTCAAAACATTTCCATCTAAAAAGTGGAGGTTTGTATATGGAATTTCATGCTTTAAACTGTACAATAAAATAGCTGCCACTTGAAGTATGCTTTGTTTCTACGTGGAGGAGTCAGATACCTACTGAATAGTATTGCATAACCTCGTGTGTATGGATGTATGGTACCGCCGACATAGAATAAGTAATAGTATTATCATACAGAACGGCCGCGCACCGCCTCGCCCCGACTCGAATTACCTCGCCCCGCGACAGCAGATTGACGGCCGTTTGCCGGCCGCTCAGTAATATTTTTAAGCATAACTTACACTATGACGCATGACGCGTATACAGACATGCCGTCATGCATAGAAACCAAAGATAGATATAACTCCGTAATAGATGGATACAGTCTAAGGAAAAAACGTGCCTCGAAAATCACAAAGATTTGATTCTCGATCAGAGGGCGCCACTAGTTTTGGCCTACACTCGTATAGAGGGCGTTGACGGTTTCGTTTGTTATTTATAATTTTAACGCATATCAGTGAAAGAACATGGGTCAAAATCATAAAAATAATTAATGCAAATAAAAAAAATCATTTATCCATATTTAAATACATTTTATCGTATTTTTATAAATATTTATTTTTAGTTTTAAAGTGTGTCGACAGATGGCAGTGAATTTAGTGGGGTTACAAAATTTACTATGACAGTACCGCTCTAGTATAAGTTACTCTATGATAGAAACGCAAGTGATTTTTGATGTATAGCGTGTCCGCCCTGTGCCGCCGAGTCGGCTAATTCTGGCTTGCGGATTGCTACACTGAGTAAGGCGCTTTATGTGTCGGTCTTGCATCATACAGCTACTTCTGCTGAAGTGGTGAAGTATGTACACCAAAAAGAAATGAATTTAGTTAATGGATAGAATCAGGCGTAACTTTGCGGAAATCCATATCAATTAATAGCAAATATTACTTTGCTGATCTGCGAAAAGATAGCGTGCTAGTCAATCAGTGCTAACCCGTTATACTTACTTGCGTATTTTTACATGCAATTAATGTTCCCACCCTCCCACCGCAATAATAGATACGCAAATAAATATAACAAGCCACCACCAAAATAACAATACGCGAAACACGTGTCGAGTTGTTATTTTGATGGTGGTTTGTTATATTATTTTGCGTATTTATTATTGCGGTGGGAGGGTGGGAAAATTAATTGCATGTAAAAAATACGCAAGTATGTATAACGGGTTAGCACTGATTGACTAGCACGTTATCTTTTCGCAGATTAGCAAAGTAATATTATGGTTTTACCTAATGAATTTAGTTGTAAGTATATTTGTTATTAGAGGTGTCCAGGTTTGTTTTTAATAAATGCGTGCGTGAGTACCTAAAAATGGATTTATTTACATCTGTTGCCATTTTTGTTTATTCTACACCAAAATAATTAGAACCTCCAGAAAATATATTCTAGATTCCGTCCCCTGATGCAGAACAGTAAAAACTAGCGCTCGGCGCTGCAAATCTAGCTGGCGAATCAAATTTATTACTTACGCCAATTACTGGGCTTCATAACATCGGCGGAAAGTCGGAAATGAACTCACTTGTGTTATAATATCGCTGGTAACGCTCACAGATCTATTTATAATGATGCTTACGCTTAAAAAAGATAGGTAACTAAAGTGTGCAAAAGGGAAGCCATCACGTATAAACATTTCATGAGTGTGAAAGAGGCAGACTACAAATGTAATAACGTGACCATTTTTGAGCCACATAACGGCCGCTAACAGCCGCCTGAATGTCCCAAAACGTAAGGTCAGCGGACTGTAAAATACTAAAACCTGTATTCAGGATATACAGTGGGTGGTTATATCTTGGAATATATACTTGGTACAAAAAAGACTGAGTTCAATACTTCCAGTGACATTTGACAACATTCCGATTTCCGTCGCACGGTGCATTACGTTGCATTGCATGGTTATTTATTTATTTCAATTGTAATTAAACTGTCTGCGTAATGTATGTGTAATTTTACTATTCCTTCATGATGAGGCCACGTACTTGTTTTTTTTAATCAAAAAAATCGTAAATTGATACAGAGCACGACAGGCAATCATACATTGCGGAACTGTGGTATAGCTACAAGTGGCTCTGCCATGATGTGAATGTGAGTGATGTGCGACATGCATTTTTAAACGTCGCTTACACCTATTTCTCTAACAATTCTTGGATAAAAAATGTTCCCGAAAATGGGCGTCATACAATTTGACTATTTAGAGAAATCATCGCATTTATAATCGCATTTATTCGTGATAAACTATAACATACAAAAGTATAAAAACTAAAAAGAAATATAAACATAAAAATAAATAAATAGTTTACCACGAAATGGTCCCGCCTCAGCATAATGCTAAACCAAAAGTCAGCGCTGATCTTCCGGAGACATTTTACTAATGCTTTTATCATACAACTTTTAAGAAATATAAGGTTTGAACATGTCCGTAGACGATGACTCACGTTAGAACGGCCCCGGTCCGGGCCAAGGCATCCGACACGTCGTTTTCAATAGAAAGCATCACGTGATCACCGGCCGGGCCTGTTCCTTCGGCCCGGACCCGGGCCGTTATAGGGTGACATCCTTAAGATAAGTCACACAAACCTATTAGCCGGCGCCACAATGTTATCGAAGTTACGCCCTCATTTTAAAATGTCATCCTGAAATAACGTGAAATTTGACAAGAACATTCAAGTAACATTATATCTATATTTAGTACTAGGTAGTTTTCGTTGCTAGAAATTGCAATACAAAAAAATAGGGCGAATACAAGTTTTAAATAGAAAACAAATAAAATTGCTCGAATGGTAACTAACTGATAGTTTTGTCAGGCTGCATGGAATTCTAGTTTGTATTACATGTTAAAAGAGCCTAATTTTGAAGAGCCAATATAATATATACCTACCTACTTACCAATAGCTATGGCACCCAGCCCCTATAAGTTTATAATCCGCACAAAGCCGATATGATATCTGAGCTTAACCTTTCCCAAACACGAAACTGAGGAAAGGAATTAACATGTTCCACATATTTAGTGATAACTTGTGATTGTGACAATATTTTTGTTCTTCTTTTATGTAAAGGTTTCTTCAAAAATTTATGCCCAGAAAACAGCAGTGCTGACGGACCTAACCGTTGCATCTCTCCAACTCATTCTAACCATTCAGTTTTCAAAAAGTGGTATTTTATAACATTTGGTTAATGTTGGTACATAAGTCTTCTTCGACCTAGCGTTTTCCCGGCCTAGCGCCAGGGTCCGATTTCCTGCTCAATCTTCTCCACTTTGCCCGGTCTTCAGCATCCTCAAGTATGAAATTGTTCTTTTCCATGTCCGCCATCACGACGTCCAGCCAGCGTTTCTTAGGTCTACCGCAGCCGCGTGATCTAGGGCCTTAGACAGTGAGGTTGAGGCATCTATATAATTTCCGACGTAGTCCACCGGTCTGCGGCTTATATGGCCATACCATCGGAGGCGACTTTCCTGTAGCTTATCCGCTACGTCACGAATTCGGATTATTGTTGGTACATAAGTACATTGATTCTTTCTCAGTTCTGTCTGATGTAAGCTTACTGCCTAAATTCGGTACTTTACAGCGAAACTACTTGTATAAATAAACACCATATTATCATAGGGATTTGACGTTTGCCTTCCACACTCTGACGCCAAGTAAAGTACGTAGGCAGTGTTAGCCTAGACTGACTGTACTTTTTTTGTAGGAAAGTGTATGTTTTTATATTCTTTTTTTTAAATTTAGTTGGTACAATTAATTTTATTTCTAGGAAGAATTGTATTTAATTTAGTTATAATCAATATTTGTATTTTGTAATTAAATAAAGCAATAATATTAGACAAAACAGTTAAATCGATTATTTTGACAAAATTGGTCTCATTCCATGTCGCGATCTGATAATTTAATCATGTAGAATAGTGTCCTGGGATAGTCTAGTATTGGGTGTCGCGGTGTCAGCATCCATCAGTAACGACACCGATTTATCTGCCTCGACACAAATTGAGTTCTGTCGTCCGACACTACTCTAGAGATATAGACGCAGTAGGCTAGTTAAAAAATAATAAAAAAATAATAATGATTAAATAAATGTCATATATTTAAAAAAAGTGACCAAGCGCACCGGTGATGTAGGCCAGATTTGAAACGGCGTGTTCAGGTTACGCGGCTAACGCCCTGATAACTATATCACCCAGTCACGTCGGTACCCAACATTGACTTATATATTACTTCGTAAAAACGGGCCTTACGGGCACCAAGAATGGTGCGAGGACAGCGGTGTCAGTAACACCGCTGTATACGAATGCGAGCCGACGTAAGTAGTTGCGTCCAATCGCGCCCATGACTTTGTAGCATTCCACCGAGGCACACAAAATGAGAATGATCGGTCGGAATTCTAAGAACGGGCATATCTTTACTTTTGAAATCTATGAAATGCAATATTTGAAAAACTAGGCGCCTTTGACCAACTTTAAAGAGCGAGCAGTATGTTCTTGCACCTCCTAACCATTCAAAGATTGCTGACACTAGAGAATTTGGAAACATCGCCTATTATCACAAAACAGGTAGATTCCCTAGAGTCGGGCCAAGTTAAGTCCGCATGGTATTTTAATGGCAAAATGTGGCAACATCACCGTTAATATTAAATTTCATGACAATCCCTCAATTTGTTCTATTCAAATTAGGTGCAAAGTTAGCTTAGACGAACTCTATAATTAATCACATTGGTTCTGTGTTCGTAGTCAATCGACTACGAGAGGAAATCTCCTCTACAAAGCGGAAGGACTCTGGGACCGGCTACGAGCGTAGCGCTATGAAAACGTTGGCAGCACTGAACGGAAATGTTGGCAGTGAATGTGATAATGACTATTTTGTAGATTGTTGTGTTTTGTTTGTATTTTGTTTACATACTGTGTCTGTATCAGCTAGGAAACAAACTTGAGAACGTAAATTGATGTTGTTAACGAAGCTGAGATTAACGAGCCCCCGATTTTGCACCGATCCGACTCCCAGCGCTAAATATCCGCCTAAACTGGAGGGCGCTAGCAGGAGCAAATTAGGGTCAAAAACTTAGTATACCTACCTAAATAAATAAATATATTAACAAATCGACCTAGTTCCACAGTAAGCTTAATAAGGCTTGTATTGTGGGTATGGGTACTAGACGACCATATATTTTTCACGATTTAAAAAAAAACTACTGGAGACCTCGGGTGACCCTAGGGCTGGCTCATTCCTTGGGCAAAGAATAGGCATAGCCATCCAGCGGGGTAATGTAGCCAGCCTCATGGGCACCCTTCCGCAGGAGACAGACTTGGGGGACCTTTCATAGGTGGGTATGGGTATCTATATTACTTTAATTTTTAAGTAGTTTTATTTTAATATTAGTTTAGTTATAATTAACTATAAAATTGTTACATTGAAATATTTTTTTTTAATGTAATAGAAACATAATTAAATGTACTTAAATACATAGAAAACATTCATAATTCAAACAAACAAAAACAAACAAATTATTTATTCGTCGATCATAGGTGTACACAACATGATATTGCATATGATGGTAAAAAAGATAAATTGTTCCACTATGTCGTACCCAAGTAAAATAAAACGACGAGTTTCGTTCGAATGATATGAAGTGACTGCTTTATTAACTAAGATCGGTTACTTACAACTTGAGCACAGATGGCGCTAGGAGTTATAGAGTTGTGCATATTTTGACATTTACAACACCCCCACTCAAAATATATCTTACAATAACTAAATAAACAGCAAAATAATATAAAGGTTGCCGCTACACTCTTACAATGCCCAAGGCATTCATAAATTTGTAATGCTTAATAGTGCTTAAACTTTTTGTAAGTAAATCAGCTGGCATATCAGCTGTGCATAAATACTTAACTATAACAATATCTTTTGTTATCAGGTCTCTACAATAATGAAATCTTACATCAATGTGTTTGGTTCTGTTATGAAATACAGGATTAACTAACAATTTGTGTGCACTTTGATTGTCATTATGCAAAGTAATTTTATACATTTTCTTTGTGATTTCATATTGTAAGTTTCTTAAATATACCGCCTCCTTACAGGCCTCTGAAATACTAACATATTCAGCTTCGGTACTTGAAAGCGATATACATTTTTGTTTACTACAGCTCCAAGATATGACCGATCCGGACATTGTAAAACAAAACCCTGTGTATGATTTTCTATCATTAATATCACTACACCAATCTGAATCTACAAAGCCCTGAATATTGACATCCTCATTTTTACAATATCTTAATCCTACATTTTTAGTTTTCTTTAAATATCTTAGAACTCTTTTTGCATAAATCCACTGTTCTTCATTATTACAGTTATTAAATTGACTAAGATATGACACAGAATAAGCTATGTCAGGTCGTGTTAAGACCGCTAGATACATTAAGCTTCCTATAAGCTGTTGGTAGGGATTTTGACAGGTTATAACATTTTCCTTCTTACTCTTCAAATTTGCCTCCATCGGAGTATTTGCTGTCTTACATTCTGACATATTGAACTTCTTTAATATCTGATCAATATATTTTTCTTGACTTAGAGTAACAATATTATTTTTTGTATCAAATTTAACTGACATACCAAGACATTCTTTGACTCGACCCAAGTCTTTAATTTTAAAATTACTACTTAACATTTCTTTTAGATGGTTTAATTCTTGTGGGTCATTTGAAAAGATCAAAAAATCGTCTACATATAATGTTACCATGGTTTTATAATTACCAACAATTTTAGTATATAAACATGGTTCTATTTTAGATTTATTATAACCATCGGCTAACATACAACTGTCCACTTTTTTATGCCAAGCACGGGATGCCTGTTTGAGACCATATATAGCTTTATTTAATTTAAGAACCTTTTTGTCATCAGTACAGGCAAAACCTTCTGGTTTCTGCATGTATATAGTCTCATCTAGGTCTCCGTTCAAAAACGCTGTCTTGACATCAAGATGAATTACATCTAAGTTTAACTGAACTGACAGTGCAAACAAAAGCCTTAACGTAGTATGTCTAACTACTGGAGAAAATGTCTCTTCATAATCTACACCATACTTTTGAGTACACCCTTTAGCCACAAGCCTTGCCCGATACCGCACATTATTGTCCGAGTCACACTTCTTTTTAAGAACCCACTTACACTTCACTATTGTACCACCACTAGGAGCATCGATAATTTCCCACGCTTTGTTGTCCTGGAAACTCTGTAGCTCGTCCTGCACAGCTTGCTCCCAAAACTCCTTCTCTGGTCCTTCTAGTGCTTCTTTCAGTGTGAGCTCATTATCAGATTGGTCGTCGTTCATGCACATAAAACCATACATGTCAGGTTTTTTCTTTTCTCTCACTGGAAAAACCCTTCTATTTTCTGTAATTAAGGTTTCATCACAGACTGTCGACTCTTCTGAGGGCACATAAGTTTCATCATTTAAATTTATGCTACCTGTGGAAACAAATGAGTCCTCTAGCTCACTGACCTTGTCTGTGTCCTCCACTGGTTCTGGGCATTGTGGACCTGGGTTCTGCGCAGACTCTTCTAGCATATCTTCCACTGGAACATGAGTTTCTTGGTGAGTATACTTATCTTCCATAATGATGACATCACGACTAGTTGTAATACTTCTAGTTGTAGGGTTGTATACTCTGTACCCCTTGACATCCTCAGGATAACCAATAAGTATGCATTTTTCTGATTTCTTGTCCCACTTGAGTCTCTTTTCTTTTGGTATATGCTTCATGACTGTGCTGCCAAATACTCTGATGTGAGCCAGATTTGGCTTCTTCCCTGTCCACAGCTCATACGGTGTACGATTATTCAGTCCATTTTTCACAATGCGGTTCTGTAAATAAACAGCACAATTAACGGCTTCTGCCCAAAACTCTTTGCCGAGACTTGCTTCAAATAAAAGGCATCTGGCCTTCTCTGTGACCGTACGTATTGTCCTCTCACTTAGGCCGTTCTGTTCGGGCGTGTATGGATTTGACTTCTGATGAATTATTCCTGCTTGCTTTAAATAATTATCGAAATCTAAACTACAAAATTCTCCACCATTATCACTGCGAAGGTTCCTTATTTTCTTAGATGTGAAATTCTCTACCTTTGCTTTATATTCCATAAAACACTGTAGAGCTTCACTTTTATTCTTTAAGAAAAACACATGAGTCATGCGGCTGTAATCATCGATAAAGAGAAGAAAGTACCTGGAGCCTCCAAGAGACGGACTTTCCATGGGGCCTGCAACGTCACAATGCACTACATTCAGCAGCTCTGTACTTCTGTTACCTTCATTAGCAAAAGGCAACCGACTCTGCTTTCCCTCGCAGCACACAACACAATTTGACTTGCTAATATCTGCCTTCTCTTCCAATCTGATGCCTTCTACAGCATTCTGCATTTTATTCATGCTATGACTACAAACGTGTCCAAGACGGCGGTGCCAAAGGTACGGTGATTCCACTACAGAAGCCACAAAACAGGTCACTGTATCCAGTTTGTAAACACCATTTATAAGTGTTGCTGTAGCTATCAATGTTCTCTTCTTATTAAAGATTTTACATCCATTTACCGTAAACTGCACCTTATTCCCTTGTTTTATCAGTTGACTAACTGACAAAAGATTTGTAGTCAGGTTAGGAACACACAGTACATTCTCGACCACTATGTCGTAATCACACTCTTTAGTTGAAGTCGTGATATTCATGTTTCCGCTACATATCACAGGCACTCTAGTCTTGTTAGCGACCATAATTTCTTTTTCAAAAGAGCCTGAATAACAAGCATCAATCACCCAATGTTCATTGCAAGTAATGTGAGTACTCGCACCGCTATCAACGTAGAAATCACTTTTCTGAAAGTCTCCTGTATAGAATACAGCACTAAAAGCATGACTTGTTTTATTTTCACGTTCAGATTTGTCGGCTTTGTCGCATTGATTACGATAATGTCCATGCCGTTTGCAGTTGTAACATTTGACGTTTCGTTTCTCCTTGACATTGACAGGTGACGTCTGTGCAGTCGCGCCATCCTTGCGAACCACAGACTTGTTATTTTTCTTATGTTGGCTGCGGAAACATGCTAGTGCGTTGGTCACATCACTATTTTCCGGTTCCATGTCCATCAACTTAGCTTTAATGGCGTCCGTTGTGATATCTATGTGTCTAATTGTAAGTAGGTATGCCATTTCTCCAATGTAACATTTGAAAGTGTACCATATTACAACACACTAAAATTCGCTTCTCATTCCAGGCGCCCGAGGAAGTAGTGTCAGAGATAAAGAAGTTTAAAGACGCGCTACGTAACATGTACGCGTCCAGCGGTAAGGCGGTAGTGTTCTTCGAGAGGAACTTCCGAACCTCGCACATGCAGATACAGTGCGTGCCGGTGCCGAGGGCCAGCGAGCCGCAGCTGCTCGAGGTGTTCCAGGTATGCTAATATCAACCTTATTTTTATTTAATACAGTTAATAATCGAATGCAAATATCGACTTTATCGCCGAGGAAGTAGTCTAAAGAGGCGTTGCGCAACATGTACGAGTCTATACTCTAAACTCATCACAAACTTAACTCATTTTCGAGGTCATAAGACTTCTTATTCACACATGCATAGCCGTAGCAAGAGTGAAGAAGACGGTAATAATGATGGTATAGTATAACGGCAAGGCAGTCGTGTTATTCGAGCGAGAGGAACTACCGCGGCGCGTTATACAGTGCGTGCCGGTGCCCAAAGGCCAGCGAGCCGCAGCTGCTCGAGGTGTTTCAGGTAACATGCTAATATCGACTTTATTATCCATTCTATAAAGTTTATAAACGAATGCAAATATCGACTTTATCGCTCAGGAAGTAGTAGCTTGGACCTGTATAGAATCCGGATGGTACTGTTTGTTTACTAGTCATATTGACTATTAACGGTAAAACGGTTCGCAAGAGAGAATCAAACTGCTGCTGTTGCTGCGGCTGTGTGAGCCATAAGGCTTTATTGACGGTTTTTCTGTTTTAACAGGACGAGGCAGGCATCAACAGCGTGCAGATAGAGGTGCTGCCGCCGTACTCAGAGATGAGCCAGGTAATTTAACAATTCTGAATAAAAATGTATCGTCAGGTGGCAACCAAAACTCACTAATTGTTTAGCAATTAATTAATTAATTTGAGTTTTGGTTGTCACCTGACGATAAGGAAAACTTGTCCTAATCAACCCCCACTTAGCGTACTTTTTCTGTACTTTATACCCACAGTTTTCTTTAAGTTACAAAAATTGCATTTCGGTACTTTTGCGGGGTGCAGCGTGAAGGGGTCATGCTAAGGGTTTATAAAAAAAATCGATTTATATTATCTTACATATCCCAATAAAAAAATATTCATTAATTATGCCGTATTTTCAACCCCCGTGTGTGTCTGTGGCACCGTAGCTTTTAAACGGGTGAATCGATTTCGATGCGGTTTCGTTTATTTAAAAGCGAGTTTACTAGCGGTGGTTATTAGACATGTTTTATCAAAATCGGTACATCCGTTAGTGTGTGGTGGATTTTTTAATTTAATGTTATTAACAAATTTTTACGAATTAAGGTGACGATGCCCGGGATGCCTTACTTCCACGCCGAGCTGCCCAGCGGCGAGCAGCTCTTCGCCAACACCAAGCCGAATTTCCCGCTGCAGTTCGGGAGGTAAGCTGACATATGTTCTATCGCCATTATCATCGGCATATATTTTTCACTCAATCCCGCTAGCATGATAGAACCGATCCACTCGTCACTTATGTTGAAACCCGTTCCCGACAATTTTTGACCCGTCTCGACAATTTGAGTCACATAAGACGCCATTGATGTACAGTTTTCAAGTCGAAATGACATAAGATTCCTCAACAAGCTAATCTTTCTTGTAAAGCCCGAATCATCAAATAGTTGCTTCAATTTTGTCCATAACTCATACGATGTCGTGACGCTTTTTATATGAATATAAATAGACGGATCTATTGTCAAAATCAATTTAGCTTTCGTTTTGCTGTCTTGTGTCGGTGTCGCCGCCGACGCCGACGTTGTTTCATCTGGTTTTTTAATGCACTTTTCCATGCCTTCCAGCACCAGAAAGTTCTCGACTGCAAAACACCACTCACTATAGTTTTCGCGACCTTTTAGTTTCGGTACATTCACTAAATAACTTGAGCTAGCAGCCATGATTTTGGATAACGGTTTTCACCAATTACTATTTTCGCACAGTTTTATGAGTTTTACTTCACTTTTTAGTCCAACCGTAAAATACACAAGTCCCTTAGTCCATCACACAAAACTTTGCTGATAATTCTGACTATTAACTTGTAAAATAGTAATTATAAGTAGCTGAGCACATAACCTAAAATAAAACGACGAGTTTCGTTCGAATGATATGAAGTGACTGCTTTATTAACTAAGATCGGTTACTTACAACTTGAGCACAGATGGCGCTAGGAGTTATAGAGTTGTGCATATTTTGACATTTACAACACCAAGGGCATACGAAATTCTGTTTGTTAGCTAATAGCAATTAGCATGCACCATGCACTAAATTAATATTTACAATCAGTGTGTATGTCAAATAAGCAATTAATTTAAATGTCCAGTAATATTTCTTAACAATTATATAAAAATCGTAATAAGTTTTTTCATTATAGGTAATACATGTCACATTTTCCATTCAAGAATAATTATATAATAATCAGTACATGTTTTCAATTAGAAATTCATTACAGGAGTAGAAAGCCTTCCTAACCAAAAATTCTTTGACAGATTTTTTAAATATACCAATGTCACACACTTTCCTTATATATTCAGGTAATTTATTATATACTCTAGGAGCCATACCGAGAACGCTTTTCGACAAGAGAGCAGTTCTTGATGGATGTGCACAGACCATGTGTTGCAAACGTTGACTGTTAAGACATCGAAATATATCTGGATGTTTTTTCACAAATATTACTATTTCATAAATGTATATACAGGGAAGAGTTAATATTTTTAAATTTACGAAATATGGCTTACATGATACTGTGGGCAGTAGATGATGAGTCGCTCTAAGGCATTTTTTCTGAGCTTTGAAAGCCAAGTACCAGTCAGTCGAATTCCCCCAAAAAATTATGCCATATCGGAGTCTAGAAGATACATATGCATGATAAGCGGTTAACACAACAGATTGGCTAGCTACTTTATTTAGCATATACAGTGCATAGGAGTAACGACTTAACTTTTTACATAAATTATCAATCTGACCTTTCCAATTCATGTTGCTGTCTAAAACCAATCCTAAAAATGTTGCGTTGTAGACTTCTACAAGTTGTTGCCCCCTATATTTGACATCTAAATCTTCCAGTTTATTCTTCCTTTGTCTAAAGTTCATTATCTTTGTTTTATCAATATTTATTTTTAGATTGTTTTCATTAAGCCACTTTACAATACATTCTAAAGCATTACTCATTTCAAAATTAATATCAATGTCATAATTATTCAAATTTTTACCAGTAAAAATAGCGGTGCTATCATCCGCAAAAAGGACCATTGGAGAGTTAGTTATTTTGGGAAGGTCATTTATATAGGTAATAAAGAGCAAAGGCCCTAAAATGCTTCCTTGGTGCCCCCATAAAAAGATTCTCTCAAATCTGACGTATATGTGACTTCTGTTTTAGTTTCATAACATAGCTTTGTTATTACAGTATACTGCTTCCTATCACTAATATATGACTCAATTAAGTTTAGTACATTGCCTCTAACACCATATTTTCTTAGCTTATTTATTAAGATCTTGGGATGCACACAGTCAAACGCTTTCGTCAAGTCCATATACATTGCTGTTACGGGTATTCGTTTGTCCATGCTAACTACAACTTTTGACACCAGTTCATATATCGCTTCGTCAATAGACCGATTTTTACGAAAGCCTTTTTGTTCTGAAGCAAATAATCCTTTTGTTTCAAAATAATTGTAAATATTGGAATAAATCACCTTCTCAAAGATTTTAGATATAATTGATAGCAAGGCTATTGGTCTGTAATTGCATAAATCATTTTTGTCACCTTTTTTGTATAGTGGGACTACTTTAGTTACTTTCAATTTATTATATCTATTCAGGAACAAATATCTGTAATAAGCACAAAAATAAAGGCCTTACCGGGATTCGAACCCGGGACCTCCTGCTACGCAGGCAGGGTCGCTACCGATTAGGCTAGGAGGTATAATTTTTTAAGCTACCTAAAAAGGTAACAAGATTACAAGACGCCAGTTTCCGAACGTGTTTACCCATTAGTTAGGTTTATTAACAATGTTAATTCTAACATTGTAAAATCATGAAAAAATATATGACTTAATACGAATTATAATATATCTAAATTATTTATAAGTAATTGTACTCCTTCGAAAATAAAATACGTAGAAAATATCGACATATGTTTCATTTCATGTTGCGGCTATTTCTTTTTTTTTTGAGTTCTGTGTTTCCTCAATACAATTTTGGAATCCTTCTCTTGCTCGGGTACCTATAGTACGAGTGGTTAAACAACTTTTCCTCCATGAAAAATAAATAACAACTATTGTTCCATAGTTGCGCGTTATCTTGACACGCAGTTAAACCAATAGAAACTTCGAAATCTAATCAATCAACTTATCAATCATCGTCCAGCGGGCGCAGCATGGTTCCATTTTTATCGCCTGTCACTATTCCTGTCACTTTCGCACTTACATACTTGTTAGAAAGTGACAGGCATGGTAACAAGCGATAAAAATTCGACCGTGGTAACACCGCTGGCTTTGTTTGGGGATTTTATCCACAGCTCATTTAGGGTCGGCTCAATCCAAAACAGGTACAGGTAAAGGAAAGCGACTGCCATTTGACTTTCGTTTCCTAAAAAAAATATTTTTCTACTCATTCCTAATGTCGACCTTATTTCAACGTTAAAGGATTCAATTTGCTTTAAATGGATTCGGTCGTGTTTTGTGATGTTTTTATTTTACTTAAACAAAAATTACTAGAACCGTTTAAGTGGTCAAGTCAACATGTTTTTTTCGGGCTAGGCTAATATTTTGATAGCATTATGCTTATTAATTTGACTTGTATTTTGGTTTAAAAAGAAAAATATAATTTGCAAGAATAATTAACTTATCAGCTGTATAGATATACAGATGTCAATCACAATGATTAAATCAACTAACGCTAACGTTGCTAACGTGGGACTCGAACCAACATTTGATGTATATTAACTATAGCTATAGCCAATTTGCAGTAAAACAACTTCTTCTGCGTTTACACGTGTAATTTTAGCACTTATACAAAAAAAAATCGGTTCGGTTCGGTAATTAGGATCACATTTTACACGGTGTATAAAATGACGACAATTTTCCTAAAAATTTATAAAAACACTTTTTCAACAGAATAATTTAACGGATGGTTGTGGATATCTGTCTTCCGCATAAAGGGAAAAGGAATAGGTACAAAACAGGAACTAAAGTATTTAAGAATTAACTATAGCTAGCTATGCCCCTACGTTTGACTTTTTTTTAAAACAGCATTTTTTTATTCAGGCTTCGGCTCGTCTGTTCGTTTGCTTCCTATTACATAAAAAAAAATCATATTTTTTTTTAAATGCTCCTAACTATTAAGATAATTAAAAATGCGAAAAAAAACAAACGTATGGGCATAGATCAAATTGAGTCAAAATATTTTCAATAATGTAAATATCCAGACATGAAAATGAGGACTAGGTTTGTATGTAAAGGCGATTTCGCGCGGGTCCTCCACTTTCGTCTTAACATTCATAATTAACTTACCTATTAATGTACTTACAGTGTCTAGTGGCAATAATTTGAGTTTAGTCGGATGGCAGTCGCTTTCTCATAAACTAGTGCTAGCGCCGTTTCTTTTACAAAACACTCTATTTATCCTCCCCTTCGTGTGCCAGACGCCATTTTGCACATATCTGGGCATATGCCGTTGTCCCGCTGCTGCCAGGAAGCAATATCGGCTCGTCTGTCACTGTCCTGCTGCGGGACATTTTTGGTGTTCTCTCTTTTCACAGAAAATTTAGTGTCAATAATAGGTTCTTCACTGCTCTATCTCGTTAGACAAGGATAGGCTACAGTTGGTCAGTATCGCCAACAAACTTTTAAGCTCACTTACCTATAAAAACTTCATAATTCTGTGTAATTTGGCGATGGTGCGTTGGCCCGCCCAGCCCGTGGCAGACGCGGCAAAATATGAAAAATGGAGGCTGGCAGACGTGGCTATTTTATTTCCCTCCTGCGAGAATTTGGCACACGAGTGGTTAGAACAAAAATATTTAGACATAACGGCCCAAAAATTAGGTTTTTCAAAGAATAGTCCTAATATTGGAAACTGAAAGCTTAAAATAAATGTCATATTTTTAGGACACTGGGTCCTTATTTCACTTGTCCTAAAAATTGAATGGGCCTTACGAGGTTATAGTTTAACATGATAAAAATATAAATTTTCTGACGGAGAATGAGCGTCAGAAAAACTCAATTTGGTTCTTAACGACGGTAGAGAGTGGCACTTCATTAATCTTGCGAGAATTTCGTGAAAAATGATGCCGGGCTTACGTTCACCAAAATATCTTAATTACGCTCCTTAATTAAGATATTGTTGAACTAGTATACAGAGTGGCTCAAAATACGTTGAAAATTTTTTTACTGCGACTTTGATACAAAGATTTCAAAAGTAAAGATAGGGCCGGCCAACCCCGTTCATACAATGGGGTTGGCCGGTCGAATTATTGACCAGATGGCGCCAGCATAGCTTGTCCCGTCAATCCCTAGAATTGTGCCAAATTTATGTTTTTCTAAAGGAATTTTATGCCCCGGATGCCTTTAAGGCACTTTAAGCCAAATCTCATCAAAAAAGGGGCGAGACGAGAAAAAGACGTGTAATTAAGAAAAATATTCCTCAAAATCTTTTGTCTACGTATTCGTAACCCAATCTGTATTAGAAATAGAGATAAAAATAATTTTATTTGCAGAAAAAGGGTACAATAAGTGTCTTAGGTTAAATGTACATTACATACAATCGTTTCACCTTTTTCAGCTGTTTAAACAGCATGCAAATTTACACATCGTTAATAATGAATTAAATCATACAAATAAAAAACTATAAGGTACAGGAGTTAATTTTGCAAGCATACATTTAACATTAATTTAACCTAAAGTACCTAAAACCTTTTAGTAGGCGAAGAAAATTTCCGGAGTGAAAAATATTAAATTTAATTAGTCAATTAGTTTATCGAATAAATATAGGACAGTAAGTTTTTTATACATTTTGCCAATTAACAAAAAAATGTCGCTAAACTTTAGCCAGAAGTGACATAACGAGCCACCCAAAAATCTTTATGTTTTTGGCCGTTTTCTCTGTAAAGTGAATAAAAACCGCCGGGCGTTATCGGGGGATAAAATACGCAGCCCTATCTGCAGAGGGCGCTAAATCTTCACATCGACGCGGAGGAAGCATGGCGGTATGTCGCTGGATTCGTCTCACCATAACTAGGGTAAACTAGGTATAATGAGTATTTTTTTTTTTTTTTTTTTATTTGGGATCACCAACAGACAAATTTCTGTGACAAAGATCCATCCATGTACTCTCTTGCTGCTTTAAAAGAACAAACGAGATCTAAACTTGTTGATAAAATAATTTATACTTAATTTTTTACTTATTTCCTCTTCGCAAAAACGCTTTTGTATCTTTTGATGTTTATGTTTACATTTATGAATCTCCAGGTCTGTTTTTATATATTTTTGTAACTATGTGTTCTGAACAATAAATAAATAAATAATTATTATCCGAGTACCGTGCGTTGCGAAAACCGTTAAGACGACCGTTTATCCATAAAAACGTCCTCATTTTCTTCCCTGGATCAATATCTATAAATATTTTTTTACAATGTCAATACATAATAAAAAATATTGTAAATTAATTTTTGATTACAATTTAAGATTTTTTTTTATCGCGTATATATATATATCTTTACTTAAAAATAATTGTAGTGTATAACTAGCCTTATGAACCGATTTTGCATGTACAACCAGCCTTAAAGTTTATGGTCTATGATTGTTCATTATTTTTAGTATGTGGGTATTTTTGCACTTTGTAATTTTTCCTCAGTCACCCGTTGACCACGAACGCTGTAAAGGGTTCGAAACGTCGGGATGTATTATAAATTCAATATACGCGATATAATCCGTTTTCATAGTTTTATTTTATAATTTAAGAGTTAGGAGCGAAAACAGATTCCATACAAATATTTAAAAGCTCCTAACTTATAATATTTATCAAATCGTATAAAATCAAACATAGATAACAGCTGCGATTAATATACATCATATTGCGTAAAACATTTTCTATGATGTTAATAATCTGCTACGAGAGGCTTAGGAGCCTTTCGTAGCAGTACCAAAGATAGATATAACTCCGTAATAGATGGATACAGTCTAAAGAAAAAACGTGCCTCGAAAATCAAGAAAATTTGATTCTCGTTCAGAGGGCGCTACTAGTTTTGGCCTACAGTCGTATAGATGGCGTTGATGGTTTCGTTTGTTATTTAACAATTTTAACGCATATCAGTGAAAGAACATGGGTCAAAATCATAAAAATAATTAATGCAAATAAAAAAAATCATTTATCTATATTTAAATACATTCTATCGTATTTTTATAAATCTTCATTTTTAGTTTTAAAGTGTGTCGACAGATGGCAGTGAATTTACTGGGGTTACAAAATTTACTATGACAGTACCGCTCTAGTATAAGTTACTCTATGGCAGTACGTTACCTCAGCGCGTCCTGCCGTTGGCCGCCTAGTCCGGAAATGACTCCTAAGGCTCTAGTGCCAACTGAACAGAACTGCGCATTCCCCCTTGATACATTATTTTACAGAAAAATACCTATAGCTATTATACTTAGGTGTATTCGCGTGTAAGGCTTACTTTCCACTGAAGCGGGGACGAGAGGAACCGACCGTGTGGGAATCAACCAATAGCATTGGTTGTAATCAACATCTCTTAATTCTTCGCTCTGCTCGATTACGAGATCTCACGTCCGCCTTACTATAGCGTGCTGTGGACGCTTGAGTTGGGCGTGCAGCGGGGCGGAGCGTGCGGCGTGCATGTTAAACAAATGCAAACGTATAGGAGCCGGCCAGTGCACGCTGCTCAAATCACTTGTGAGCCCGACGCGACGCTGCACGCCCTGCCGAACGCTCCGCTTCAAGCGTCTACCCCGGCCTTACACTTAATGCTTGAAAACGGAGATCATTTGCCATTACAACTGTAGAAATTTATATACAGTCGGTTTCACTTAATACGATTAATTTGCACCGGTACCTGCAATTTGTTTTCATACATTTATCTCTATTAATTTCCCATATAAGACGCGTTCTTGATGTGGTTCCTTCAGAATCTTTTTAATTTTATCTAGGACAGAAACGTATATCACTTCGGTACAGCCTGCTTCATAGATAAACTACAAAGATGAATAAAATTTACCCACTATCAGAGCATGAGAAATTAAAAGATAATTCGAGTTAAATGACATCTCTGTGCATGGATTTGGCCACAAAACTGTGGGATAAATCCGTCAAAACACCGTGGCCGTGGCGTCAATATTTCCATTATTGGCGTCAAACGTTAACACTCCATGAGCGACGGCAGGCTTTTGCAAATCCCGCCTTTACAATAGCCGAGCGACAGCTTTCCAGCCTTCGACGCCTCTGATTTATAGCCCAGATATAAAATAAATAAAAAAGAACCACTGTGCACAGTCATTTTTTAAATAGACCACGCAAACTTCAACTATGTGTGAAATAAAACTATGAAACTGATTATATCGCGTATATTGAATTTATAATACATGATCTTTTCTTTTTGCCCTGAACAGTAACAAATTGAATCAATGACAATTATAGGCCTATTACTATATTGCCAGTAATTGACAAAATTCTAGAAAAACACCTAGGTAAAACATTAAATGATTTCCTGTCGGGCAATGGAATATTACATGAAAAACAATTCGGTTTCCAAAAGGGGAAAAACACTACCCAATTACTAGCACAATTTACTGATGAGATTAATATGCACCTTAATGAGAAAAAACATGTCCTAGCGGTAATGATTGACTTCAGCAAAGCATTTGATACCTTAAATCTTAATAAATTATATAATAAGTTACAACAAAGCGGTATACAGGGGCCGGCTCTGAACTTGATAAAGAACTATCACACAAATAGATACAATACGGTCAGCATTGCAGGAGAGCAAAGTGAGCTGCTGCAGTCTTACCAAGGCACAGCACAAGGCTCTGTGCTCGGGCCAACCGAATACTTAGTTTATGTCAACGATATGTGCAACATATTCAGAGAGGCCTCCGTATACCAATTTGCAGATGATACTTGTCTAATAACAGCTGATACTGATATCTCAGAGGCACAACGCAGGTTGCAGCGCGAATTTGATATGTTATGCAAATGGTCCCACGATGCAGGATTAACTATCAATTACCAAAAAACTAAAATATTGCATATAAGGTCACCTTACATCAAAACCAACATAATACCCAAGATTACAGCACACAAACACCCTTGTTTGCATGGGTCAGGTTCGAGCTGCGACTGTGAGCCCCTGGACTTAGTAGAACAGCATAAATACCTTGGACTTATAATAGATAATAAATTTAATTGGAGTCCGCACATTGACCATGTATGTAAGAGACTAAGAGCTGTACTCAGTAACCTGACAATACTTAAAAACAAAATGCCATATAATACACTCCGTCTAATATACATGGCCATGGCTGACTCGGTGATAAACTATGGAATATCTAGCTATGGCAGAACCCACAAAAGTCACCTACAGCGAATATATAGTTTACAGTTAAGAATCTTAAAATCCATTGTACCACTAAAAATCAAATATAAACATAAACATAATTATGATAACTTATTCCAACATTGTAGAATAATGAATGTGTATGATAAAGTGAAACTAGCGATAGTATTAGAATATAGACATAAATTGGAAAGTCTGAATAGGTATGACAGGCCAACTAACCTTAGAGTACTGTTAAATAAAAAATATTTCAATATACCAAGTAGCAACAACTATTATGGGCAAAGAGTCTGGTCGAGTTATTTGCCACACATCTTAAATAGTCTTCCTAGAGATATAATAGATAATTTAGAAGAGGGTAAGCCCCATAAAATTAAAATCATGATAAAAAAGCACTGCCTGAATATTTAAGTTAACCTCATAATTGTTATATATAGCATATTATACCATAGACCATACTTAGCATACAATCTATTAGAATGTAGATTAGGCTAAGTCTGTAAATAGTCTTTGTAATCTTTCTTGAAATAAACAGTTTAAATTTTAATTTTTTTTTTTTTTTTAATGAAGTTTTGTATATAGGTAGTTTAAAATTAAGCTACTTCGTGGTTACTTCGTAGTTAGTTATCCGTTAACACCCTGGTGACATCGGATAACTTGTGAATGCCAACCTACTATAGACACGTAGCTCTCAACGACCACATACGTGTCACTTAACTTATTCAAACTCGGATAAATCCATTCGACCCTTTCAGCAAATATCTACCCTATTACTTTTCTTAATACCAAAATACATCATACCAAATACATGGACTTACCCGAGTTTGAAGTTAAGTGACTCATATATGGCTACCAGTGTTGGCCGAAACGTTAATCCAATTAACCATTAACCAGTTCAAATTGAACCATAAACTGTAACCGTCCGTTACGGTTTACGGTTCATTATTTATTTACATATCTGGCTCCCGTTAACCGAACGACATACAGTTTAATAAACAAAGTTGTACAATGCAATCTGCATGTTAATAAGAAAAGTTTCCCATCGGGCTCGGCAGTGCGCCGGCCAAGTTCGCACAATTTACTGTAATTCCATTCGGCAGTGCGATTACATGATGGCGTAGCTTGGGGGCTCATTACTAGTTATAGAATGCTGTTGGGGTTGCCGCGTTTTTGCAGCGCATCCGGCATGTTTGTTAAAGCCCGCATGGATGATTTTTATGCAGTAATGCGGAAAGGAGTAGCCTCCCAGATGTGTCGCGTGCGCGGCAGCACCAACAGTTTCTTAGCGGCAATAGGAGATACACACTAGATAGCCCTTTTAAACGACATTGGCTGTCGCTGCATGCTCCAAAGTACCAAGACTAAATAAATAAATAAGTTATTATTAGGATAGGATTAGGATATTTAGGATAAACTAACATAGATATGTAGTTTTTCGCGTACTTAACTAACAAACATGGACTGTAATTTGGTCTGAAAAAAATATATGTAAATAATTTTAGTATTGAGTAGTTTAAGATTGAAATAGTATTAAAACAAAATCTGATAGAGACCTTCAGTATCATTTAGGGTTTAGGGCCAGATTACAAATTAATATACAAAAATTAGCTATAAGAGATCCTTTATAGGGATAAGTTCGCCTTTGTACTTCAATTTCTGTAAATCCATATCCATACTTATTATAAATGTGGAAAGTGTGCCTGTCTGTCTGTCTGTTACCTCTTCACGCTTAAACCGCTGAACCGATTTAGTTGAAATTTGGTACAGAGATAGTTTGTGTCCCGAGGAAAGACATAGGGTAGTTTCTATCCCAGAAATCATCCTTTAAGGGGGTAAAAAGGGGGGTGGAATTTTGTGTGGGAAATTGATAAAAAGCAGATTGGAAAAAATTAGGTTACACAAATTACTAACTCCATGCACAGGAAGTCGCGGGTAAAAGCTAGTTTTATATAAACCTGTGTTGTATACAATAAAGTGGTTATATAGATACTACTACAAATCCCACTGAATACGCGCTTGTTTTAATGTTTTACTAAGCAAATTGACCACAAACACACCAAACTGCAGTGAATGTGCACATGCTGCTGCATCTGCCCGCGACGTGGCGTCACTGTGCAGACAAGTGTAAAATTGCACCAGTCACCATGAACACAGATCACGTAATAATGGTTTTGCACTGAAATAGGGATGTTTCTATTTTTTTTTATCTGGATTTCATACAACATCAAAAATTTCAAAGTGGTTGAGCACCCCTTGTATATTTTATTTGTGTATTTTATCAGCATAATAAAATAAGTGTAATCATATAAGGGGGTGCCCCGTCGGAAAGTAAAAAAAAGTTTTTTGAACCACCCTAATATTACACACCTAAATACCTGATTCATGCGTTAATTGTCATTATAACCTTCAACATTCATTACAATTAACATGAAAATAAAATTCGAAGCTAAACGTATAATGAACATTAATATCATTCAAGTACAATTGGAATAAATGTGATTTTACACAGATATGCAAGTTCTAATTTAACATTTTGCTATGGTTTTGAACTGGTTATGACACGACCTTACGCAGCGTACTACGTAAGCAAACAACACGCGAACGCGTTTGATACTTATAGAAGTGTCCTACGTGGGCGATCTCGTTGTGAACGCGAACGCAATGGGCCCGCCGCGCCGCTTCACTTCGCGTTCGCAAGTTGTTCGCTTACGTAAGACGCAGCGTTAACGACTATCTTAGCGATTGGCGCGCAACTCACGCGCGACTTTCAATTTATTTCTCATGTATTGAATTGTTGTATCAAAATAAGATCAAATCCATAACAAGTTATTAAATCTGAATCGGGATCCCGAATCCGTAACAAGTTATTAAATCTGAATCGGGATCCCGAATCCGTGGAATCGTGTAAATAAATGAGAGAATTTATTTGACCATGAATTTCGCGGTTTGACTTGACAGGTGGCGAGCGTGTATTTGGAACAATTTTAATGTAAGCGGAATAACAGCATTATACTCGAGTTTCGTCCTCGATATTAGTAATTTAGAATTATATAACACATTGTAGTTACGCGAAAGTGTAACCACTCATCACTTGTATAAGGGAAAAAAGAAGCCAGTACTGGCAACCCCTTTTTTTTTTTTTGATTTCGCCAACCTATCCATGTCAGACTCACTTCATTCGCATTTTAGTGCTCAACCACTCCACTTGTGTCAATAATTGACAAAGGCGAGGAACTCGAGTTGTTAGCGAAACGTCTAAACCAACTCAAATAATATGTATGTTCTTCCTCGTCCTCTTCGGGCTCCACGTGTTCACAGTTCGTCGTCAGGTTCAACGTTGTCGGAGGCCGCGCCAATTAATCCGGATTACCAAAATGGTTCGTACTTAAAAATACCCACTTATTTTTGTTAAAATAAACTTGGTAATTTTATCGAATATAGTGCACTCAGAGTAGTCTATATTTTCTATTTCGTCGCATTATAATGATATTGCATAATAAGATATTGCATTCAGGGTAGTCTATAGGACTATTCCGCCGCAATAAAACTAAAACCTTTGTAACCAGATCAGTCTGAGGGACTGTTTCGCCACAAGGTTTATGCTATTTTTGCCGCTCAAAAATAATGCATTCAGGGGGTCTATAGGACCATTCCGCCGCATTTTTAAGATGCATGTACTCAGATCAGTCTGCGGGACTGCTTCGCCACATGCTTTGCCTTTGTGAGTGTGCAATTAACGTATCGATTTGCTGCTTGATTAGGCAACAACTACCTACTTATTTTTGTTAAAATAAACTTGGTATTTTTGTCGAATATAGTGCACTCAGAGTAGTCTAAAGGACTATTTCGTCGCATTATAATCGTATTGCCTAATATGATACTGCATTCAGGGTAGTCTATAGGGCTATTCCGCCGCAGTCCCACAGTAAAAGAAAAGCCTTTGTAACCAGATCAGTCTGAGGGACTGTTTCGCCACAAGGTTCATGCTATTTTTGCCGCACAAAAATAATACATTCAGGGGGTCTATAGGACACTTCCGCCGCATTTTTAAGATGCATGTACTCAGATCAGTCTGCGGGACTGTTTCGCCACATGCTTCGCCTTTGTTAGTATGCAATTAATGTATTCATTTGCTGATTGATTAGTCAGAAATGCGCCCTCGCGGGCTTGCGATAACACGCTGCCGCCGCCGACAGCACAGGTTACCAGCCACTGTAGCGAAGTAGAGCCGATGGCCTGTCCGTCACATCGCTGACCTATTACATGAAGCCGAGCCGATTGCTGGTCCATCACACGCAATAGAGCCGATCGCGGGTCCATCAGATGCGATGTATGCCAATCTGCTACCTACCAAAATAAATATTGGAAATCTTAGGAACCGATCCATCGCTGAGTCAAGAATGGCGAAGACATTAACAAAGAAATGTCTAGCAGATTTAAATACATAGCCACATCCGGCTTAGAAAAACAAACTACTAGATAAATTCCTAGTGCCTTCCAATTGCAAGAAGATTGCCGCCCCGCAGCTAAATGCTGAGATAAAAGCAGCATCAATTGAAGCTGTCGTAAAAAGAGATAAAGCTATTGAGCTTAGGCAAAAGCAAATCGCGGCAGCAATTATAGGGCTTAGGGCGTATGCTGACGTCATAATTAAAGTCCACGGATAAAACAACAGCATTTTTAAACAGCTGATGGATCTTGCACGCTTACTATGCGATTATACAGTCGAATCGTCAATTCGCAGAAACTTCACGTTATATTCACTAAAAGAGGATTTAGAGATTAATTAACAAATACAATGATGGATAAGGATGAAGTGAAGATTATGTTTGGTGAAGATTTTCCAGAGACCTTAAATACAGCTAAAGATGTATCGAAATCAAGTACAGATACTAAGGTGGTTCAACAGAACAAATTAAACCTGAAAGACGGGACCCCCAGCTTGCAACAGCCGAAGGGTCCGACACACAAACATCAGTCTACAGCCTCGAGCAGTCGGCGCTACGGCCATGGGAGCTCGTCGCACAGGTCGTCGCATCGCATCAGGCCAAGCACAATCGCCGGCGCTAGACCCGGTACGTTATAACGTACATAATATGCTGCTGGCAGACTCGCTGATTTCATATTTAAGCTTGAAGATTACGTTTTGAAATTCGTTTTAAAGGCGGTTTCATGTCCACACTGGATTTAGAGGATGCATATTTTTTGATCAAAATTCATCCCTACTCTAGAAAATACCTTAAGGTGCCTAATGTATTTACCAAATTGATGGAACCTGACCTTAAAACCTCATATCATCGATTTATCTTGACGACCTTTACCTGATAGGTGAATCATATCGAAATCGGGAATGTATAAATAGTTTATAGACCACAGAATCACTGTTTCCGTATACTGTCCAGTCCCTGGGATTCATCATAAATGAATCAAAGAGTTGAATTCCAGCTGCTTCTTGTAAAGATCTCCGTTATATAATAAATTCTAAAAAATGGCAATTAAGATTGCCGGTCGAAAAGAGAAATCGAATAAGATATGGATTAGAATCCTTTAAGCTCTTAAAGCATTGCAAAATCAGAAGATTTGGGCAATTAATTGGGCTATTAATTTCTTCTTGTCCAGCCGTGTAATACTGCTGGTTGTACACGAAACAAATGGAACGTGTTAAGTATTTAAATTTGAGAGGTCATGAACATTTGGATAGATATATTTCTATACCTTTCTCTCCATTCAGATTTGGATTGGTGGATTAATGCTATTCGCGATTCAAGCCACCGTATCCGAGATGACCTATTTCTATCGAAATCTTCTCTGACGCTTTTACGACGGGGTGAGGCGCATCAGCGTGCGGCGACCGGCGGCCTAAAAATAGTTACCAAAGATAGTTATTAATGCCAAATACTTTTACGAGTCGACAACACTACAGCCAGGCGTGGCTCACTCCGCAATTTTGTTGTGTCGCTACAAGTACATGTGGCCCACACCAGTTCTGGTGTGTCATATAGTAGTTGCCGCTTGCCGCGCACCGCTACGGAACGAATGCCTGCTCGCGCTTGCGCCGCCTTGCAGTCATATCTCTCGTAATAGACGCGTTTTGTTAGAGAGTGATCCTTCTGTATCTAGTACTATTATTTATTCTGTGATACAGCTATATAAATCCTAGGGGGGGTATCCAATAACCCCATCTCAATAAAGTAACCAAAACGTTATTGCGTGCCAAGAATATAGACGTTCTCACCCAGATGTGAAATGTGAACTTTCCTTTGCGGGCAGTTGTTGTTGTTGTGTTGATTACAGGATTTGGACAACCTAGCTTAGTATTGTTCTTTTTGCAAGTTGCATTATTAACAGAAACTGTGACAGGTACATTTCTTGGAACAGTCCCAGATGCGTACGCGTATGACGCGTTTACAGAATGGGATGATTTTTTTTTCTTTTACGCATTCCCCGCCAGTGTCTGCAGTAATACTAAAAGATCTGAGAAAAATCATTTCTGAAAAGGCTGAGGGTATCATGGTTGTCCCCGATTGGCCTATACAACCATGGTACCCCTTATTTAAGCGCCTTTTAATATCAACATTATGAAAGATAGATCCCAAAACACGCAATAATATGTGATGCCGGAGTTTTGTAAGCACATCGCTAATGCAGCGATACGTTCAACGGTATGCAGTGAATATCCTGTTTGCGTCGTTATCGACAGCTAAATTGAGCAGTACGACGGTATTAATTTTGTCTAAAGAATAAAATTGATGTATACGGTCCTTCAGTACCTTCCAATGACTATAGTATTTCTAACAGAAATAGTTAATTCGGGCAGAAAATACGGCACAATTGACAGCCACAGATCTGCTCTCTCGATGATGATCGTGTTTAAATGTTTTTGTAAGAGAGTTTTAAGCTTAAGCTTAGACCGCATATGCCACGGTATAAGGTAGCATGGGATGCGGCTAATGTTCCCAATTATTTAGGATCATTTTGTCCAAATGAAAGTTAACCATTCAATCAACTTTCACTGAAATGTGTATTGTGTAAACTTACTTGCTCTTGTGACAGTGCACAGAGCGCAGAGCTGCAGACGCTGTCAAAAAATTGTATCAGTAATATATGTGGTATATCTTACTAATAAAATCATAATTAAAATATCTGAAATTATAAAAACATCTAGAGTGGGTGTCAACCAGCCATCTCTTTACTCACCTTTCGAGGAGCGCCCTCAAGTATGTAGTAATGTACGAATATATAAATTGCCTATATTAATAGAACTAAAAAGACTTAAGTAAATCTGACTTACTTTTTATAGGGCTTAATAAGGCTCACAAGTCACAATTGTGTTAAGTCTCCTACTTTGCGGAATTGACATTTCCATCTTTTCTTCGCATAGTACAAGACATGCTTCTACATATTTTGCTTACGAAGCGGGTGTAAGTTTGGGACAGGATGGAGTGGCAATTCCACTACCTACCTAAATACTTTTGCCAAGTTCTATATAACAGAACAATTGTTTACGTTAATAGTGATAATATGGCACTTGCTAGATCCATATGTTTGTCGTAAATGATAAAGCACCCGTTGAAGTATTCCATTAATTTCAATTGTACCTATGATTAGTAGTCTAAATAAATCAGATAAGTGTATGGAACACAAATCAAAAGATGTTATGTTATTTACTAATCTTAATAAGTAAATGAGTAAACTAAGGTTTATCAATTCTGATATTTCCTTCCATGCTCTCAACATCTACAATGTGTTATATAATTCTAAATTACTAATATCGAGGACGAAACTCGAGTATAATTAATGATTAAACGAACTTACCTGTAAGTGAAGTTCGATCATAATTATACGAAGGGTTTCGTCCGAAGATATTAGTAATGCATACCCGCCCGCCCAGGCCCCTAGGAAATATCATAATTTGAGCTCTAAGGCTCTAAACTAAATGAAGTGAGTCTGACATGGATAGGTTGGCGAAATCAAAAAAAAAAAAAAAGGGGTTGCCAGTACTGGCTTCTTTTTTCCCTTATACAAGTGATGAGTGGTTACACTTTCGCGTAACTACAATGTGTTATATAATTCTAAATTACTAATATCTTCGGACGAAACCCTTCGTATAATTATGATCGAACTTCACTTACAGGTAAGTTCGTTTAATCATTAATTACATTTATGAGTTATCGAGGTTTTCAGGCTGCGAATTTGTTAAATAAATTGTAGGTAATTATTGTTGAAAATAATAGTGTTGGTTTTGTAGAACGTATTACCAAATATAAGAATTTGGACAAAAAAATATTTTTTGATATAAACATTTATCGCTGACTGTAGTATACCATAGGCATTTAAATTATACTAATAAAATTGAAACCAGTCAATTCCACTGTGATTCCACTAGATTCCCATTTAGAAAATTAGCATTTCGCCGTTTTCCACAGATTTTTGAGTGACGAAATCAAGCGCTCGAAATTCAAAAATCGTCCCCCTGTATTTAGGGAAAACTGATCAAATTGTTTTCTCTAAAACTTCTCTTGGCTAACCCCTCGAAGCAAAGTTAAAGTAAGATATCAAACTGCAATCAAATTATCGCTCGGCGTCGGGTCGGCGTAAACTACATCGATCGAGAGTTAATTGAAGGAAGGCGTTGGTCCGTTGATCAACTTAGGTTTAGAAAAAAGAAAGGGGAAAGGAAAGGGAAGGGATGTCTAAATGAGATCGCTTTTTAGCGATAATACCGCCTGTTGTTTAACCACTTTTTTTCTGTATTTTTTGTATTGTTTTCTGTAATGAGGTGTGCAATAAAGAGTATTGTCTCATTCAATGGTACTCGTAATTCTGAATCTAAGTAACCCAAAAGTAGATGGTTTTTCGAAAGAAAGTAAATAGTACCATAGTACCATTCTTTCTGAAACCCCATAAACGACTTGGCTTCAGCACACCAACAGTCAGTGGTTTCCACGGTAAGAGGTACAAATAAGTAGTTCGTCAGCCTTGCATTACCAGGGATTGTACCATGCAGATGTAGTGCAGGGACGCCCAAGTCGAAACGAGGACCTTCGCTTCGCTCAATCAATAGGGATGTTGACATTTTTTTAGAACTGTTTTCATTTTATAGACAGACACGTAATTATTACCAAAAAAAGGTTATTCATTAATTTTTAATAAAAAATCGACTTTAGTTAAGTGTTTAAATTTCGCGCAAAAACGCTTTCCGATTCGCGTTTGCAGTCACGTGATGCTGGGTATTATTTTAAATACTTTTAATTATTTTTAATTAATTTATTACGCATATTTACACTTACAAAATATGATTTTCAGCATTCTAATATTCTCTGCTATGGTAAGAACATAACATTTTATATATTCGCGATTCATGTCAACATCCATCCTTACAAAATTAAAATGGCGTCATCTATCCGGCATTGAAATCGAGGCATTGTTTTCAGTTTAATATTCCTCCACCGCTTTATTGCTCTAATAAATGATTTAGGAATTGTCTTTTATCACTTTCTGTACCATTATTGTCTTTGTCACGAAGTTCAAAGATTTTGGATTAAATTTATTGAGATAGCTTTCGAAGTAAAAGTTTTTAATTGCTGAAAATACTTGTTGAAGATTTGTTTTAATATAATTCAATTCGTATTTATATATTTTAGAAATAGTTCAACTTTCAAGTAAAGTTCAGGCTAACATGTAACATGTGTGTTTTACATGCGAGAAAACGGTTACAAATGGATACACGTACCTTACATTTACTGTACTTTTTTTATTTCAAATTAACGACTTAGTATATTTATTTCTTACATATTTTTAACCACTGTATGTGACGTTTTCAATCAAAAGGTACAACATTGTCGCTTACCATAAGGACGAAAACTGCTTGTATTTTTGTACGAAAAACCTGTCAGAGCGTCTTAATGGCAAGCGACACTGTGGTACCTTTTGCTTGAAAATGACACATATTTCCACCGTCAGACCATCTGCTTAATATCAACCTATTGCACTGTTGCCTAACTATATAAATTATAAGTTAAATCTTGTCATCAAAAACGAATACGTTTTTTCACCTTATAAAGACCCGCGTCATTTTGTCCACAAATTGAGTATCGGTCTAATTCGAACAATGCTTCGATACGAAACCAATCTGTCAGTGTCCAAGGTGACATTTATTCAACCAAAAACGTCACTTTTGATACTAACAGATCGTTATCGCATCGGTGTGACATCTTATAAGCATTGTTCGAATACGGCCGTATATTTATTCTGTATTCGTACCGAAGCGAGTATTTATCCGTAGCACGTCCGTAGTTCTGTAGCGCCCTCGTAGCGCGTGTGCTACAGTATACTGCCATTACTTTTTAAGATTGTCAATCGAACACGATTAAAATATTAATTTAATTGAATAAGAATAATACGATAAATTTTATTGTTTTTATTAATCGAAATCATATCTGGAAACTGTAAAATGTGGTAATCATCTTCATCTTCCTCGCGTTGTCCCAGCATTTTGCCACGGCTCCATGGGAGCCTGGGGTCCGCTTGGCAACTAATCCCAAGAATTGGCGTAGGCACTAGTTTTTACGAAAGCGACTGCCATCTGACCGTCCAACCCAGAGGGGAAACTAGGCCTTGTCGGGATTAGTCCGGTTTCCTCACGATGTTTTCCTTCACCGAAAAGCGACTGGTAAATATCAAATGATATTTCGTACATAAGTTCTGAAAAATTCATCGGTACGAGCCGGGGTTTGAACCCGCGACCTCCGGATTGCAAGTCGCACGCTCTTACCGCTAGGCCACCAGCGCTCTTGTGGCCTAGCGGTAAGAGCGAGAGGAAAATGTGGTAATATTATGCTATAATAACATTAGTAACTAGAATTATATAGCTTTATAGAGTTAAAACAAGACCAGTTTGCAACGATTTTGATAGCACACGCAGTGCAAGTGTTATTTTAAACGTTAAAACTTCTATGAAATTATGACATATAAATAACACTTTTTTTTTATACTACGTCGGTGGCAAACAAGCATACGGCCCGCCTGATGTTAAGCAGTCTCCATAGCCTATATTCTCCAGAGGAGTTACATGCGCGTTGCCGACCCTAACACTCCTCTCCCTCGAGCTCTGGCAACCTTACTCACCGGCAGGAACACAACACTATTAGTAGGGTCTAGTGTTATTTGGCTGCAGTTTTCTGTAAGGTGGAGGTATCTCCCCAATTGGGCTCTGCTCTAGATCTGGAATGCTACACTTGCACTGCGAATGCTATCAAAATCGTTGCAAACTTACCTTGGTCTAACTCTACTTACCTCATGTTACCTAAGGAAGAGCGAACGCTCCCAACGCAAACAACTCTTATTTTAAAATATTTATCAGTACGGTTTTTACTCACTATTATTTTTAGTCGCTTTTGGCGACATGTTTCGGATTCTTTGGGAATCCATCCTCACGCACGAGTGTCCGCGGCGGTTGTACGTCGTGCACTGCAAATAATAGTGAGTAAAAACCGTACTGATAAATATTTTGAAATATGTCTCACGATAGTTTAAGTGCGTTTACTCGTATTTTGTCGTGTGTACTTAAAAATAAAGAATGTTGTATTTACTCTAAGAACAAATTAAATTATTTTCTATGAAAATATTTTGATTCCAGCTCTGGACACTGGAGGCTTTGGTCATTTTTTCCTTCGTATATGATATTTATTTCAGTTTAATGTTGTATTTTTGTATTTTGTATTTGTATTACTACATACTCGGGTTATGGCAAAACGATGTACCTCACTACAAAATTTCAAATAAAATACCAAGTTTATGACTTGTTACTAACAAAATTAAGTTCAGACAGTGTACCTAAGTCGGGCCGTAAAGAACCTTATCCCGTTTTTAGAGTTCCGTACCCAAAGGGTAAAAATGGGACTCTATTACTAAGACTCCGCTGTCTGTCTGTCCGTCTGTCACCAGGCTGTATCTCATGAACCGTGATGGCTAGTTAGTTGAAATTTTCACAGATGATGTATTACTGTTGCCGCTATAACAACAAATACTAAAAACAGGATAAAATAAATATTTATGTGGGGTTCCCAACTTCCCATACAACAAACGTGATTTTTTTGCCGTTTTTTGTGTAAACAGTACGGAACCCTTAGTGCGCGAGTCCGACTCGCACTTGGCCGGTTTTTTCGTTTTATGTTGCTTAGGTATTATTATACAAAGTAACAATCCTTTTTATAGTTTTTAAGGCGCTATACAGGGTGGCTAAAAATAAGTGCATTCCCGTTGCCAGGGAAGTTTTGGGATTATACTGAGCAACTTTTACTATGGGACTAACAATGAAATCGCGAAAAAAAAATTACCCTCCCATAGAAAATGGACCGGCCAAAATGTATGAAACAGCGAATTTTTTTTCGCGATTTCGAGGTTTGTCCCATATTAAAAGTTGCTCAGTATAATCCCAAAACCTCCCTGGCAACGGGAATGCACTTACTTTTTAGCCACCATACATACAATAACGCTTGTTTTTTTTTTCGCAGGGCGCGTAGCCAACGTGCCAATAATTGGTAACGCTCCGTAGCGTGTCGTAGTCCTCTCTCCCTATCACTCTTCCCCACTAGTGCGACAGTGACAGTTGCGTTTCGTTCGCTACGCCTACGGAGCGTTAACGATTGCACGTTGGCTACGCACCCTCTATTAGTAGACAAAATCTACAAAATTGTCGAATTCCTTTTGAGACGTGCTTAAAAAAAGACTCCATATAAGACTCGACTCACAAGTTTTTTTAGCGCAGTCTCGTAAAACGTTATTCTTCAAATTTACAGTCTTTATTAATGAACTGTCTCTGGAATCGGTTTATAGCAGGATCACCCGTTTACTGCTATATGGGCATTCAAGTAGTGCTAAATCTGGACTATAAAACGGAAAGTACTGGTATAAACTTTTTTGGATGAGTTCGCAATGGGTTTTAGATGACAGTGCAAAATAAGGACAGGCACGCTGCGTCTTACGTAAATGTACAACTGGCGAACGCGAAGTGAAGCGACGCCGGCGCAAATTTGTATGTATGTATGTATAAACTCTTTATTGTACAAAGACATAGAACACAAATATGGCACAGAAATAGGCAGTACAAAGGCGAACTTATCCCTTTAAGGGATTTCTTCCAGTTAACCTTTGAGTAGATGAGAATTGATGAAGAACGGTAAACAAATATAGCACTGCGTACAATAGACTAGAGGAAAGTCAAATAAATTTATAAAAGAGGGCGAAAATAAATAAAATAAGATAAAAATTTGAAGTAGCAGTATAACAAATATATATAATACCTACTTTATATATAATAAATATACATCTATAGTCACAAACAGTTAATTCCGATAGCCACAGTTTCAACGGACCGCGATTTCCTTAAGGAGGGAGACAACTCATTCCAAAGCTGAACCGCTCGTACCGCAAAAGATTTACCATACGCACTAGATTTGTGGTGAGGTGCAAATTTCACGGGAATACATTTATTTTTAGCCAACAAGTATATATTATTTGTATTCAGGATATTTAACAATTTCCGGAAATGAATTAAGACCCTAGCTTATTTCTTTCCTGCTCGTCCGTTCCTGGAATAAAGTGGACGAATAAGTACATCCCATTCCGCTTGTCATTTGTACGGAATCAGCCCAGTGCTCCCTTGCATAATAAGCGGGTCAGGCCCGGTTAATCAATTGACTGTAAGTTAACTATCGACGATTACTTCTATCCTTGTCAGCGAAGTAATCCAATGGATGCAAATTTGATTTTTAAACAACCATGACATAAGTATAAATATCATAACATAGTAACATAAATTTTTAACGACCATCAAAGCACATCACAAATAAATACGTTAATGTAATACAAATGCGTGCGTACATACCAAGCAAGATTCATTAATATTTAATCATGGAAGTTTTATTTTTAAAGCCAATCTTGCTATCTTAAAAGGGCTATTTTGAATAATGCCGTTCGTTTTGTTTCTATTATGTCTATAATACAAAACAATCTCAAACGTGGCTGCAAATTAACACGCTTTTCCTAATAACAACCATTGGCGTTCTTTTGTTTGCATTGTGAAGGGTAAAATAAAAGATAAATAGTAAAAGTGATAAGTAGTAAGTATACTTGAATTATTATTTTTTACCGCCACACGTGTTATTTAAGAAATAAACAATTCATGATAAAAACTCGTGAGCTTTTTAAATAAATATTATCTGTTTAATGTTATCTGTTTACCAATTGTATAAATATGATTTCAACATAAATACATTAAGTAAAAACAAATAATAAATACAACTATTTAAAAATACCTGTAAGAAATAGTTATTTACGATACAAGTGCGGAAAAGAGGAAATTCGAAACGAGTGGCGATAAATTAAAACACGACCGCAGGGAGTGTTTTAAATCGACACGAGTAGCGAATTACCTTTTCGCACGTGTATCGTACAACGTTTTACAGTACATATAGCCCTTTAAACTTTCGACATATGCACGAAAAGTGCTCATTCCCGCACTAGTGCGAAAAAGTAGCACCATATGTACTGTAAAAAATATTTTGTGGTCAATAAAAAAATGGTAGGTTAGTAAAGTTAAAATTGTTCATAAATTTTATAATCATTTACTTTTGAGCATCTAGATGAGTTTTAATATCATCACACCCAATAAATTGGCATGTCATTTGACTTGGACCGCCATTTTTTTTTCTGAACCTGAATCATTAGCACCATTAAGCTTCGATGAGAGTTGAACTCACGACCTGCCACGACTTTTTCCAAAATTAAGGTTTAACTTTGGTTGGACATACGTAATTAAAAGTAACTGTAATTATTATGACATACTTTTGAGGTTATGTACTTGCACTAATTCTTGCTTTGTGTTGTAAATAGGTAGCAAACTAGTTTATTTATCGAACATCAATATTTTAAGGGCAACAGAAATTTCAAAATAATCGTGGCACTGGCAACCCATAATATAAATTAAAATCAAAAGCATCTATGCCGATTATAAAACGATGGTTAAGCCGTGTCGCTACCGGCCCATTGTCTCAGGTGCCAGAGAACAGATTAGTGCCGAGGCATTATCTCCAGCGTATCGCTGGAGATAATGCCTCGGCACTAATCTGTTCTGTCGGTATCCGACGAACCTCTCTATCTATCCTTCCTTCTTTATGTTCCTTATTTGTACATGTTTATCTCTTTTCACTGTTTCTCTTTTTAGGGTTCCATACCAAAAAGACGTCTCTGTCCGTCTGTCTGTATCGCAAAATACCTCGAGAACTATTTAGGCTATCGATTTGAAATTTGGAATAATTATGAACTAGGCTATAACCATATTAGATTATTTTAAAACGGGTCACTCACGTATTATTAAGTCGAATAGCTCGACATGTTAAACATGACATGTGTTAGTTTTATAGTTAAAAAGGCTAATTTTTTGTCATTATGGAAAATACTTAATAGAAGGGGGCACAAATCCAAAATTAATGTTAATACTAATACTTATCTACAAATTTTTAGATAACATTAGAATTAACACAAGTTGGAAAAATATAATCACGCCAGTCACACCTCGACCACCTTTGCGTGTGCGAATTAGGTACTTGTACTTATTTGAAATTTCTATTTGATTTAATAGAGTTGTATATTTCAAGTAGACACAGAGAACAGGTAAATATCTAATAAGAAGAACACAATGATGACATATAAAAGCGTCGTTCTTGGTCAAATTTTTATTTTAAATAAAATACCACGAGTTACTTGGGAATATTATCTCCTTATCACTTATTAAACGCTAGAAAGGGACAAATGTATATCAGCGACAGAAATTACCATTGTTTAAAAAATTGGAGTGGGCTTTAAAGGGCAGGTAGAATTTATTTTTGCCAGTGTCATAATAGTACTGGTTTTGAGAACACCAAATCAAATTAAATTTAGTGACAATTAAAATTGTTTGTTGTTAGACTGATTTATATCCATTGCCTTTTACGCATTTATAGGGTGAGTTTCATTGATTAATTTTGGTTTTTAAAGATTTTTCATAAGTTGCTCCTTCATATGTATTGCAAGTGCTTCAAAGCAGAGATAATTGAGGTTTTAATGTTCTTTCTTTTTTTTTAATACACACATGTGTTTTTCCATTTCGTATTTGAACATCATACAAAGATATTTCCCTGCTTCAATTTATATATTTTTCAGATAAATAAAAATGGAAATGAATCCTGGGTTATTAAATGAAGAACGAGTGAACAAGTCTGCAATTCAGAATGTGACGACAAGACCTCAAACAGATCAAATAACACGAACAACGAACACGGACCAAAACTCTGCACGGACCAACCCACAACAAACAATACCAACCAATCGCAAAAAGGATGCTTTTTACCACAACAAGAAAAAGCTTAAAACCGCAATCATGAAAGCCACGCAAAAAATTGATGAACTCACAAAGTTAGAACTCAGAGCAAGTAAAAGTTTTTTAGAGGCAAAGAAACCTGTGTTTAGTTGTTGCGAACAACAACATCCGTTAAATTTTCTGGATATTTTAAATATTCACCTGAAAAACGTACCAAAAGAAGACCAAGTAGACACAGCATTAGAATGCTTAGAAGCAGGTGCAAAAGACTGGGCTGGACCAAATAGGGAGTACTGGTCTAACATAGATGACTTTAAAAAATCTTTTATTTTAAAATACTGGGGGAAACCATCGCAACATGCGCTGCGGAAAAAAATTGTCAGTGGCAGTTACAGTGACGAAGATGAATCTATGTCTAAATATTTCATAAATCTAGTGTCTCAAGCAAGATGGCTGCCGAATAAAATTCCGGATGAAGAGCTTATAGCAGATGTCATGAATCATTTTCCTAAACAAGTTCAAGTTGGATGGTATGCAAGTAAAAAAAGTACGGTTTTGGAAGCGGTGGAGTATTTAAGGAAATTGGATGATATAGAAGCTTTGTTCGATTTTAAAGAAAATAAGCAGAGAAAAAATATAAACTGCAAGTATAAGTTGCGTGTAAGAGAGAACGTGACAAGTGGTAATATAACTTCAAGTGATGTAGTTAATTATCAACATGCAAATAAGAAAATGAAACGTTATTTGTAAAATTATGTAACTGATGCATGTTATTCTGCTAGTATATAAATTGTAACTCGTAAGCTTACTTTTGTGTAAAATTTCATAAATAAAATATAATTATAATGTATTTTTTTTTCATTAAGTTAATGCTGTGCAATCATTAGAATAACTAACTATTTAAGAGGAATTAGATAAGGTTAATATTGGCACAGGGTGGATACGCTATACATCAAAAATCACTTGCGTTTCTATGTGTGAACGGCACGTCTGTACACGCGGCATGCGTCATAGTGTGAGTAAGTTGCTTAAAAACAGTACTGAGCGGCCGGCAAACGGCCGTCAATCTGCTGTCGCGGGGCGAGGTAATTCGAGTCGGGGCGGGGCGGTGCGTGGCCGTTCTGTATGATAATACTATTACTTATTCTGTGATATTGGGTCATTTGGGTCCTATTTACACATTGATTACCTAGTGATTATTGTGAGGTCATACATTTACCACTAACATACATATTAGCATACATATGTGCAAGTAGCAAATAGCAAATGTATAAACTCGAAAAAACGCACTATAAATGTGTAACCAGGCCTCTGTGTGAAAGCCAGCCACACTTACCCTTAGGTATTTTTAATTTTTAGCTTTAGTTATTTAAATTGTAGTTAGTTTTAGTTTAATGTTCGTGTTATGACACTTATTATATAATAATAAATGTTTTCATCAATAAATAAATGTACACTTTCAATTTTCAATGTAGCGAGGCTCAAACGCTTAAAGTACGCAAACCTGGAACCAGCGTACGATTTCGTTCCGGTCGCGGTGGAAACGGCTGGGCCGTGGTGTTCGGAGGCAAAGAGGTTGGTTAGAGACTTAAAGCGGCGTCTACGTGACAGAGGGTGCGATCCCCGTTCAGGCTCCTACTTGGTCCAACAGATATCGCTTGCCATCCAGCGCGGTAATGCCGCTAGCATATTTGGCACTTTTAGGCTGGGTGGAGGTCGGAATGGGGCTGATAGTATAAGTAGGATAGTATATCAGTAGTGCTTTTTTTTTAAGTTAGTTTTAGTGTCTTTTTATGTTTTTTTTATGTGCATACGTTTGTGTTTTAGAATTTAAGGTTTGACGTATATCTTTATCTTTGTAACTTGTATTGAAATAAATTTTTAAAATATTTTCACGGTAGACTCTGAAGAGAGATCAGTAAAGACACCGAGGCACCCTATTCTCTCATACATAAAACTTAGTAAATTATATATAAAATTCCTTCTCTTTCTTATAAACAAGAAAAATAAAATGACAGATAGAGACATACCTTTTTAAACGGCTTGATAGATATATTCGACAGACGGTTTTATCATATCAAATTATGTTTTTTTTTTTTTTCATTTCTTTTTGATACACAGATGAACACTTGAAGACAGATAACCAACGATAATGAAATTATTAAAATATAATGATGCCGCAAAAAACGACGTATAGTCTGCCAAACAACTTTTTCAGTAGAAAAACGGGCGAAATTCAAATTTTCTATGAGACTATAATATACCGCTCGCGCCACCATTTTTTTTTAATTTGCTTCTTTTTTCTACTGACGGGAAATGGCTTGACAGCAAGGGCCTAACACTCTTTGATAGAGAAAGATAGTATTATTGCGATTCATATAAGAGGAAAGAGAAAATAGTGCCATGCTTTGTCCTTATTACCGACCGGGTTTTTTTTCATGGTCGGGTTATGGCAGCATAGGTACTCCTACCTATGCTGCCATATGGCGATGACGAAATACCGAAATTTATAAGAGTGAAAGAGAAAAAGGATTATGCTGCCATACATTAACCTGTCAATACGATGAATATGTTTTTCTCTTACCCCTGGTCGCTCGGTTTCATGTCTATAACTACTATACTATTATTACTTTGCTTGACAGACTATAGATAGTTATTTATCAGCTTTAATGCGCATAAAACCTTAGGTAGTACCATATTTGTCCTACTCTCTCCTACGTAAGTTCAGCAAACGGGTTTAAGTTCTCTCGGCTACTTTTAATCATAAGTCCACTTTTTTCACATGATATAAATAAACAATGACAATTATGCTATCTCTTTCTATCGTAATTCTATGTCTTTTTGTCGTCCCTCTCCTGTCACTAATGACAAGGGAGAGATAACGCAAAAAAGGCATAATTACCATGCTTTTGTGAATTTATCAACAGTATGATTTGGACAGCGGTCCACTGAATACGTGAAGTGAGTGAAGGTTAAACTTTGGGAGTGTATTTTAAAGTAGGCATTACGTCGTAACTTGTACAGTTTTGTATTTTGTACAATAGAGTATAAATTAATAAACCTTCATTGTGTCAGTGAATATAATTTGTTTTCGACTAAACGACTTATTGCTGTTCAAAGTAAGCTGGTAAGCAATCATAATAATTTAAAATTTAGTTTTTTTTTTGGAGTTTGTCGAGCTTATTTAATTGTGTAAATGTTTTTAAACAATTTCAATAATTAGAGTTTTGAATGATTCACGGTTAGTTTCACTAGACTTATATTGACCGGGAATAACACAAAAGGTAATCACGGTCTATATCCCGGTCAATATAAGTCTAATTTCAATGATATAAAGTATTTAATAAAAAATAACTATTAATATTTCATGGGTTATTAACCATCAATATTTTAACTATAAATCAGGTTATAATTAAGTTTTTTTTTTTGGAAAATTAACTTTATAATAATATTGTCTTCGGTTACCGCGATAGTTACTCATGAAGTAAAACTATGAAAACGGATTATATCGCGTATATTGAATTTATAATACATCCAGACGTTTCGAACCCTTTACAGCGTTCATGGTCAACGGGTCACCCGCCGGCGTTTTCATAGTTTTATTTCATAAATTAACTTTATGTCAATGACATGTCTTGCTGCGAGTATTTACCACGCGAAGAAATTAAAATATTAAGGGTCTTAGGGACAAACATTAAAACGTGTTTTTTTTTCAGATTTTATCACAATGGCGATGAAAAAGAAAATAGAAGAATTAAGGACTGCACTCGAAAAAATCAAATACGTGAGAGAAGGTGTCAAAGTCGCCGAAAGCACATTATCTAAAATGTGCCTATCACCACAAGAGAAACAATGCGCCACTAAAGTTCAGAATGAAAAGGTGCTATCAGCGATAGCAAATGTGGACAATATACACACAGAACTAAATGAACTAGAAGAACAAATGAAGGCACAATTGAATAATATCAAAAGACCACAATTTGCGTCACCCAAATTTCATCATCCGCTAAATTTTCTCGAAGATCTAACCGATTACTTAAAAGAGATACCTAGTGAATATCGTACAGTTGAAAACATAGTTGATTGTTTACAAGGGGATGCTTACAGTTGGGCAATGATATTTAAAGAACGTTGGTCGAATATTGAAGATTTTAAGAAAGGTTTTCTTGAACAATACTGGGGCCACGCTGAACAGAGTTTGCTCAGGAGAGAAATTGTTTGCGGTGTTTGGGATAGTAACCGAGAGACTATGGCAGAACACTTTAATTGTCTGGTAGCTCAAGCGAAATTGCTTGCAAGGCCAATCGACGATGAAGACCTGGTTTTTGACATCATGAGTCATTTTTCAAATGTTGTCCTAAATAGTTGGCAGGTAACTGGGCAACGCACTATCTTAGCAGCAGCTGCTTTCCTACAGAAAATGGATAATGAACTACCAGATAAGTGGAAAAGTACTGAAGTTCAGCCGAAAATTAGAAAACCGATATTGTGTGACAATTTAATAGATTTAAACGAAGATGAAGATCATGACGATATAGAAGACGAACCTGTAATTAGTATTAACGGAAAAAATCAAGTCAGTTCAATTGAACAATGCGAAAAGTTGGTAAAAGAAACTGTGAATATTGCGAATCAATTTACAGAAAAGAGTAAGGAAACCCACATAATGAACATTATTGCTCAGAAACCAATGTGGGAAAAGATGTGGTCAAACGTTGAAGAAATAGCTAAATTCGTTCAAAATACTGAAGTTCTAAAGAAATAATATTTACTTATGTCAAAATTACAATTATTAAAAAAAACATGATCAATGTACTTAAAAAAACTTACCTGATAGGTGCTAGTAGGAATAGACTAGACGACGTTATGTTCCATATTTTACTATGACTCTTTTTTGATATTAGCTTGTGTATTCTTTATAATAATATTTTATAGAATTTAAGGGCATTTATTTTTATACTGTATCATTACTAAAATTTAGATAAGTTTGTTAGAATAAATCGATACTCGACTATTTTGTAGTACCTATAAGCCATAATCTATTAATATGTAGGTACCTAAGTAATAATTATATTTGATTGAATAAGTAAATGTATTTTAGTAAACCTGTGTTCTATTTTTAGGGTTCCGGAACCCAAAGGGTTTTTACCCTTACCCTACCCTTACGGGACCCTATTACTAAGACTCCGCTGTCCATCTGTCCGTCTGTCTGTCACCAGGCTGTATCTCATGAACCGTAATAGCTAGACAGTTGAAATTTTCACAGATGATGTATTTCTGTTGCCGCTATAACAACAAATACTAAGTAGAACCCTCGGTGCGCGAGTACGACTCGCACTTGGCCGGTTTTTTATTTTATTTTGTAATAGTGCATACTTCTGTTAGACCGTTACTACCTCTACTTTTATGATCACCGATCAGCCGTCATAGAAAATGACATGTCGGGTCGGGCGCCTCGGCCCGGGCACGGGCCGGTCTAGCGTGAGTCATCCTTAAATGTTTCACGTCTCAGTTAAGGGCTCCATAAAAGTTTAAGTTCTACCAAAGACATATGTAACTCCGTATAAGATGAATAAAGTCTAGGGAATACACGTGCCTCGGAAATCAAGAAAAAGTCATTCTCGGATAGATGGCGCCACACCTTTGGCCTATGCTGGGCTAGATGGCGTTGACGACACCGTTTGATATTTAATAATTTTAACACATAAGAGATGGGTAGGGGTGAGTAAATACTGAGTATTTACTCAGTATTTACTCAAAGCATACAGTAAATACTAGTATTTACTCATTTTGGTGAGTAAAAACGATTATTAACAAAATTTCAATATTTTGGTGAGATTTAAGTACTAAATTGGTTTTTATTTAATTGTGTTAACGTGTATTAATGATATTTATGTTATAAGAAGCTTACTACGCTTAGTTTTTGGCAAAAAGGTGATTATCAGTGAGAGGTAATTTGGAATTTAGCGGATATAGACGTGATAAAGTATAGTTAACAATTTTGGTTTAAATAAGAAGGTACTTAATTACTTTCAAAGTTACTTATTTACTTACGTTCTAGATAAGTGCATGTTGCAAGCTGATTCACATATTATACAGTTTTTAACAAGTTCTTTATTAAAATAAAACTGCGACGAAAATACTTTACAATATAGCTCTTACCAGATAGCGCGGCGATTGTTACATAGTATGTATAGTAGTTCTTACGGCTAACTCTTTGTCTATTGTAAGTAAAACCGCACGTGCTACTACCTGCAAAAAAGGTTCGGTCATTGGCATATAATTCTAATAGGGTATTTGACTACTAGTCAAATCAGTTTCTTTTTTCGAACTGTCAAAACGATTTTGCTACTATGGAATTTATATGAAACACTAGCATGTGACGTCACAATCAAATTACCTACTCTTTATTGTTTTATACGGGCTTTAAAATAGAAATTGTGTCTAAAAATAACTGTTGTCTACGTTTCTCTATTAATCTTCTGGTGCTTTATTTTATGCATGGTGTAAAATAATTAATTTGAAATATAGTCAAATACGCTATTGGCTTATCAATATTCGGGAATCTAAAATATTAAACACGAACTTTCATTGGGCATATAATAATATAATTTGGCTGTGTATAATATTTTAGCGCCCATAATGTATATGAGCCTCAAATATATAGCCGTTTTCTTTTTAAAATGTGGTCTCCTCCTCCTCCTTGCATCGGTTACCTCATCACTGAGGGTCGTGGTCACTTCTAGGTAACTGCTAGCTTCTCTTGGACAAATTGCCGCCGCTTATTTCTGTCTGTCGCCGAGTGTAGGGCACCGTGGAGCGTTACATCAAGGGCTGAGCAAATTTGGTCTGTCCAACGCATTGGGCTCCTGCGTCTCGGCTTATCGCCTTCGATTTTACCAGTGATTACCAGCTTTTCCAGGTTATCACTGTCTTTCCTGGCAATGTGGCCAAAATTCATAAAAATACAACTCATATTGATTAATTTAAGGCTTTGTTTTTGTTGCCAATTTATTAATTTAAGTACCTATGACCAAAATGGTTACTGAGTGGGACCCACGGAACACCATAGACGGTGCAGGCCGGGGTTCAGGCAGACCGAAAAGGAGATGGCGGGACGACTTGGACGCATTCTACCCCAAATGGTGGGAAAATGCCGATGACAGGGTCGAATGGAAAAAACGAGGGGAGGCCTTTGCCCAGCAGTGGGACACCGAAGTAGGCTAACTAAAAATAAAAAAGCACCCATTTCTATTTTTTTAAACTACTCAAACTCGATTAATTAGTTGACCGGTTAAATACGTGGCAATTACAATGGAAAACTATTAATTACGTCCCACGTTTAGGGGGAGGGAGGGGGTCTAGAAAATGTGACATGTTGTGACACGGGGGACAGGAGTTACAAACTTTGTGACGTCACTTTAACTTCACTTGTAGTCGAAAATTGTTTTGATTGTTTGTATTCGCGATACAACTAAATAAGCTAGTTTTTGAAACGGTATATCGTATCGGTTTCGTGTCATAAAATTTCTAATATTCCTATTATTTAAAATATTTTTATTAAAATAACTATATTTCATTCAATTTGCTAATTTCTTTGAAAACAAAATTGTCAAATATGTGAAGTCACACGAGAGGGAACGGGATTGCCAAATGTGAAATCACTAAATTCGTGTGATGTAATTTATGGATGACCCCCTAGGCCAACGCTCAAAAACCAGTGTAAGTGCGCTCTCCGATAAATATATATTTTATATCGGATAACGCGCCTTTGTTACGCATCTCGTTGACATATTTTAGACTGGTTCTGTAGCGTTCGACTCGCCGAAACTCAGTAACCGTAGAGGGACCCCACACAGCCTCGCAATTTTTCCGTAGTTCATTTTGAATCTTATTGCAAGTTCCATAGAAATTGTAATTCAATAACCGGTTAAATTGACCGAACCGTTTTTTATTGAGTGAGTAGCACGTGCCGTTTAACTTACAATAAACAATGAGTTAGCTGCAAGGGCCAGCTTAAAAATTAACGACTATACATAGTACAGTCGTATAGTATACGAAGTCAAAGTTAGCGACTCTTTTTTTGCAGTAGCACGTGCGGTTTTACTTACAATAGACAAAGAGTTAACCGAAAGGGCCAGCCTGAAAACTAACGACTATAGTTAAATCATATTTTAACCACACTAAATACATAGTTACGGTATACGGCAAATACGGGTATTTTAGGTAAATATTTGGTGGGTTTTTACTAACTACCCATCTATTTAGTTGCGGCCAACTGCTGCTTAAAAAGCGTCGTTCCACGCTGGGTTCCACTCTCCCATTAAAATAAGTGACTGAGGACTGGAATATAATCCACAGGTCCGCCTTTTAGAATCCTGAATCCCCGTACACGCCAAATTACGTGTTTACGCGGCACTTACGTCCTTTTATGAAGAGTTTTTTAATGAAAACTCAAAAATAACCCGACCGATCATGTTTAAAATATTTTTTTCTCAAAGTGTTTTCTAGGGTCTATTCTCCCGCTATTTTTTCATATTTTATTAAACTTTGTTCCAAAAGTTATAGAGGGATGAACATTATTTTGGCCTTTGGAAACGGTTTTTTCCCAAAAGTAATAAATTTATCGAAAAAAGTGCATAATAACATTGAAGTTATTTTTAAAGACCAATTTAATGATGTGCCACACGTTGGTGGTTTCAGATTTTTTTTATTGTGACACTTAGTTACATGTATGGAACGCCCCTCTTAAAATATATTTTTTACTAATTGGACTACTAAATCCAGTACAAAATACACCTTTATTTCAGATTTCTATACCCTGTCAGCAGTGTCAGCGCTCTAAATAGTTTATACCCACCAAATTGGGTACGGGTAAATTGAGTAAATACTGAGTATTTACTCGGTATTTACTCTTGAGTATTTACTCACTACCCATCTCTACATATCAGTGAAAGAACATAAATAAATAAATATTATAGTGACACATTCTTACACACGGTAAGCTCAAGAAGGCTTGTGTTGTGGGTTGTGGGTACTCAGACAACGATATATATAATACTTAAATACATAGAACACATCCATGACTCAGGAACAATTATCTGTGCTCATCAGTCTCATCACACAAATAAATGACCTTACCGGGATTCGAACCCAGGACCATCTGCTTCACAGGCAGGTCCACTACCCACTAGGCTACACCGGTCGTCAAAACGGATCAATGTCATAAAAATAAAATAAAAGTAAAAAAACATTTATCCAGAATCCATATATAAATAAAATAAATAAATAAAATAAAAATCATTTATTTCAGGTCTTACAAACCCATATTTTAACACATTACAAAAATTACAAAAAGAAAAATAGAAAATAAAAAATGAAAAATATAAAATAACATTGATAAAAATTTTAAATTTAAATTATGCAATATTAACCCTATCATTATCATATATGTATAATATTTTTGATATTTTTCATTTTTAGTTTTAATCATGTGTCGATAGATGGCAGTAAATTTACTGGGACTGCAAAGTTTCCTATGACAGTAATCCTCTATACTATCTATTCTCGTTGGTCTCGTTTCTTCGACCAAAAATGTCACTTTTGACACTGATGAAGATTGTCGTAAAGTTTAGACCATAGACTTTTAGAATTTTGAGGAACAAACTGGATAACCACGGGAGCTTAAGCCGAAACTGCGGCGTTTCAAGTTTAATCTAAAGAGAAATTTGTACTCGCAGGTGACTTACACCGTTAGTCTGTAGTCCTCGTCTATCATTCCAAAGCTTAATATTCTTGAGCAGTTTTTCAATATTAAATTTAAATATTTCTTCGATATGCGGCGGAGATGCGTAGATATGGTAAAGGTTAGAGGGGCGGAATCAATATAGATAGTGAAGTCCGTTGTCAGTTTGTCTATATGTCAGTGTCCTGTTTCGGCCAGAAGTCACCTTAGAGTTTTTATGTAAAAGAGTTTATACCCAAAAGAAATTTGGCGCAGTAGCAATACCAAACACCGACAGATCAGATCCATAATATCCAAGGGCCTGACACTCTTTGATAAAGAAAGATAGTCTTATTGCGTTGCGATTCCTAATAGGAGGAAAGAGAAAATAGTGCCCTGCTTTGTCCTTATCACCGAGCGGGTGGCATCATAGGTAGGAGGCGATGGCGAAATACCGAAATGTATAAGAGTGAAAGAGAAAAAATCCTATGCTTCCCAAATTTTATATGAATATTGTTTCTTTTACCCCCCCTCGCTCGGTGGCGCGTCTACTACTTGTATATACTATGTCTATGATCTAAAGAGAAATTTGTACTCGCAGGTGACTTGCCCCGTTAGTCCGTTGTCCTCGTCTATCATTCCAAAGCTTAATCTTCTTGAGCGGTTGTTCAATATTAATTTTAACTATTTCTTCGATATGCGGCGGAGATGCGTAGATATGGTAAAGGTTAAAAGGCGGAATCAATATAATAACAATAACTTCTGAACTTGAAGCTTGCCGTAATAAATTTTCAAGTGACTTACCCCGTTAGTCCGTAGTCCTCGTCTATCATTCCAAAGCTTTATCTTCTTGAGCGGTTGTTCAATATTAAATTTAACTATTTCTTCGATATGCGGCGAAGATGCATAGATATTGGTAAAGGTTGGAGGGTGGAATCAATATAATAACAATAACTTCTGAACTTGAAGCTTGCCGTAATAAATTTTCAAGTGACTTACTCCGTTAGTCCGTAGTCCTCGTCTATCATTCCAAAGCTTTATCTTCTTGAGCGGTTGTTCAATATTAAATTTAATTTCTTCGATATGGGGCGGAGATGCGTAGACATGGTAAAGGTTAGAGGGGCGGCATCAATATAATATACAATGATAGATATACTTCTTAACTTGAAGCTTGCCGTAATTAATTTTCATAAGTGAAGTCCGTTGTCAGTTCGTCAATATGTCAGTGTCCTGTCTCGGCCAGAAGTCACCTTAGAGTTTTTATGTAAAAGAGTTTATACCGAAAAGAAATTTGGCGCAGTAGCGCCACCAAACACCGACAAATCAGATCCATAACATCCAAGGGCCTGACACTCTTTGATAAAGAAAAATAGTCTTATTGCGATTCCTATAAGAGGAAACAGAAAATAATGCCATGCTTTGTCTTCATCACCGACCGGGTGGCATTATAGGTAGGAGGCGATGGTGAAATACCGAAATTTATAAGTGAAAGAGAAAAAATCCTATGCTGCCATATTTTATATGAATATTCTTTCTCTTACCCCCGGTCGCTCGGTGGTGCGTCTATAACTACTTGTACATACTATGTCTATGATAACATCACATTGTCATGTCATTAGTGTCATCACTCTTTCATAACCCCATTTTGAACTAAAAAGCTTGTAAAAAGTCCATGTGATAGTTTAATATCACAATGTGCCTCATGCCTCACGTGCCACGCCGATATCATAAAAATACCGATAACCCGGGATTATCCCCCTTTTGTTTCTTAAATAGTGAAGCAAATGACCACGTCAAGAAAATTACTAGTGTACTGATGAGAGCCCGAGACTCAGTGAACATTTTTGGTCAAATTAGATTAAGCAGATTATCAAAGACGTTATAGATAGATTAAGCTAGCCCTGGAAAAAGATACACAATTTTTAGACCACGAGGTTTGTAGTTTTTAAAACTAAAAACCTTAAAATACTAAAGTTTGCCCAATAGAAAAAACCGGCTAAGTGCGAGTCGGACTCGCGCTCGAAGGTTTCATTTCATTCATTTCATTTTCATTTATTTATTGTAATCATGTTCATTACATACAGGTGGTAAATAAAATATAGTCGGTACATGATACCCTGTCCGTACCATTATGCACAAAACGGAAACGTTTGTTTTATGGGAGCCCCACTTAAATATTTATTTTATTCTGTTTTTAGTATTTGTTGTTATAACGGCAACAGGAATACATCATTCGTGAAAATTTCAACTGTCTAGCTATCACGGTTCATGAGATACAGCCTGGTGACAGACACACAGACAGACGGACAGAGGAGTTTTAGTAATAGGGTCCCGTTTTTAGGGTTCCGTACCCAAAGGGTAAAAACGGGACCCTATTACTAAGACTTCGCTGTCCGTCTGTCACCAGGCTGTATCTCGTGATCTGTGATAGCTAGACAGCTGAAATTTTCACAGATGATGTATTTCGGGTGCCGCTATAACAATAAATACTAAAAACAGAATAAAATAGAGATTTAAGTGGGGCTACCATACAACAAACGTGATTTTTGATCGAAGTTAAGCAACGTCGGGCGGGGTCAGTACTTGGATGGGTGACCGTTTTTATAGTTAATGGTACGGAACCGGCCAAGTGCGAGTCGTGAGTCCGACTCGCACTTGGCCGGTTTTGACCCTTTGGGTACGGAACTCTAAAAAACAGGAATCATACCATAGCAGTTTAATTTTCGTAAAAAATAGGTAGTGGTAAAGCAATATTGCAAATAGAAGTTTATTTTCAGAGTAATTGAGATATAAGGTAAAAACCCGCCCGATGGCCATTTATCTTTTGTTTCCTTTTAGCCCGCGTTAATTGGTTTTGGTTTTTTTTTTATTCTAGCCCGTTTAGGCTTTTCATCCTGTTTAGTTGCTAGCTGCCAGATAAAGTGTATCCTTTGTTTCACCGTGAAAATGGCGGATTGCCAATCGGAACACGTCCCGGTTCTGTTCGGCTCCAATATAGTACATTGTGCAACAATTTATAGACTCGAGTTTGCAATATTATTACGCCCCGAGGTACACACAATGTTTCTCATCACACTTGCGATACAAAAAGGAAGTATAAAAACAAAAAAACTGTTAAGTATAATGCTAGAAACTTCATAAATCCCTAGGGAAAACGCTTTTTTCCCGCTAAGCCTGCGTGCAATTCCACATTTACTGAGCGAGTGTGATGAAAATGTTAACGCTTATGCATATATGTATGTATAGAATATAATCAAATTTAATTCGTAAGCACAAACAAACGTACGTTGCATAATATAAGATAAAACAGAGTAAGATTAAAGTGCCACGAAATGGCCTCATCTCAGCATTATGTTGCTGGTGGCTTCCAGCGCTGATCTTCCGATAAGACCATGCTTATACAATTTCAGGAGGACAATTCTTATTGAAAATGTTGTTATTGATGTCACTAAACAGCACACTCGCACCAATAATCGCACTCTGATTGCATTTCGCACACACCAATCAAAACCATTCAACAAATTGTTATTGCAGAATCAGTCTCCAGGAAGTTTTTAGCCATATTGAGCGAGGTGAATGTGTAGGTCATGCAGAATAACTTTTAGTATGGAACCAATTCCGATAATGCATTAGCCAAGCTATTTGCTTTACAATGAGGCAAACTTGTTTGTTAACCCCTCTGCTAATATTGGGATCAGACCCGAGCAAGCGAAATATTCAAAAATTTAATTACGAGCGTAGCGAGCAGTTTGAAAACTGGAATCTTGGGCGTTGCGATTGTTTTAAGGCTTAAACAAACTTTGCTACCGAGTGAAACACAACATTTTTCACCACCCCAAGGGGAGGATAATACCTACTAATTGTAAAACATTACAAATCAAATCTAACTGAAAGTTTATCATTCAAAATCAATTTCACTAGCCATCATGAGGAAACAGCTAAAAATTAGCATCTTATTACTTACCACTATTTCTTATAGATAAAATGCAACTTTCTCATAACTTTTGAATAAGGAGAACCTTTACGAGCTAGTGCGGTAAAAAAAATACTTGACTTTCTTGTTACCTAGTACGGTAAATCGTCAATTTCTGTAAATATCTGTAGCCAGTTATTGAAGGGTGGCCAGTTATTATTGACACCTTATACCAAAATGTACTATGTTTATAGGTAAACAGAATTTATGTTTAGTACCTACAAAGATTGATATAACTCCGTAATAGATGGATACAGTCTAAGGAAAAAACGTGCCTCGAAAATCACGAAAATTTGATTCTCGATCAGATGGCGCCACTAGTTTTGGCCTACACTCGTATAGAGGGCGTTGACTGTTTCGTTTGTTATTTATAATTTTAACGCATACCAGTGAAAGAACATGGGTCAAAATCATATAAAAATAATTAATGCAAATAAAAAAATCATTTATCCATATTTAAATACATTTTATCGTATTTTTATAAATATTTATTTTTAGTTTTAAAGACAGATGGCAGTGAATTTACTGGGGTTACAAAATTTACTATGACAGTACCGCTCTAGTATAAGTTACTCTATGGTACCTATAAGGTGACTCACTGGCCAGTTATTGAAGGGTGGCCAGTAATTGACGATTTACCTTACTAGTTTAAAAATTTACCAGCCTGTCTCTCAATCTAAACGTAATATACCTGCATAACTACTAAGCTATGCAGGTATATTACGTTACGGTAAAAATGTAGTCATTTATAGTACCTATCTGAGATTAGGGTACGAACGGTTTTTGAGCTCAATACAGCCTGGAATGTACCACATTTTTTATGTAAACGTGTTCAAACTTCGCTGGTGGAAAAACCACTAAGTAAAGCACATTAAAGCATGCAATATTACACCTTATTTAAAAGCGGATAAAGACTTTGATAAGTGGTTAAGTTATCGTGGTATTTTGGGATGGGAAAGGTGCCAACTCGCACCTTCTTTAGGTAACGTTAACAAGATTTTCAAGGCATTTTAAGACTATTGTTTCGTGTTGAATATTTAATGATACTGATTTCAGACTTGTTCGGAGAAAGAGTTGAATTGTACTCATTCAATAAATTTGAATATATACGTACTCATTCCAGTAGGTAGAAGACGTACCTACTTATTCAGATTTTAAAAATATGGTATTGATTTGATATGAGTCTCCTAAGTATATTGGGGCGCAGAATTAAAGTGAGGACCTCCGATGTTTGTGCAGGTTTTTGCCTGATGCAATGTTTTGAAATCGCCATCCACCATAGTCCATCCTAAGTTATGGATTAACTATGTTTTCTGAAAACCATTTATTTACATAATTAAATAAATACAGATACCACAATACAAATACTAAACTAAATTAATAACTAGCTTAAATCTAAAATTGGCCCTTGAGGCATTGTACCAAGGATGCTGGCGGCATTTCCTTGCTGTATCGCAATGCTGATACGCTGTGCGAGGAAGCCGCCAGCTCTTCGGTCACCAGTTACGTTAATCAGACGCTTCGCGATACTTGCGATTTACTGTTTTCTATGTATTTAAGTACCATTTACCTACATCTATCTATGAAAATACACTTTATTTACATACAAGATATATACAGTGGTACTACGTAAACGAAATTAATAACTAGCTTAAATCTAAAATAGGCCCTTGAGGCATTGTACCAAGGATGCTGGCGGCATTTCCTCGCTGTATCGCAATGCTGATACGTTGTGCGAGGCAGCCGTCAGCTCTTCCGTCACCAGTTACGTCAACCAGACGCTTCGCGATTTCAAATCTATCTATTAAATATGTCGTCTTCTATAGTACCCACGACACACGCCTTGTCATTATTGAGCTGACAAGCTTTACTGTGGGGCGGCCGATTTGTGTAAAATTGTCAAATGGGGTTGGCCGGTCGAAGTATTTAGCAGATAGCGCCAGCATAGCTTGCCCTGTCCATCCCTAGAATTGTGTAATTTTTTTTTAAATTGAATTTTATGCCCTGGATGCCAGCCCTTTAAGCCAAATCTCATAGGAAAAGGGGCAAGCTATGATGGCGTCATCTATACAAACCTTTTGACAGTTGCCAACCCCAATGAATATATATTATATTTTTCGTTGCACAAAAATCTTATATGTTAGTAACTAACTTTACTATTCTACCTAGTTTTTTATACGCCTTTTTATACGATAAAGTACTGGAGTTAACAAAGTAGTAGACCAACAAAAACAAACAAAACGGTGCTTTAACTAAACACACAGTTTTGTAGTTTTCTACTTCGGCGGTAACTTCCCATTATGGTCGTTAAGGATTGTCCGCATTGTTCCCTAGTACCTACAGACTTACAGAGTAAAAATACTTGTTAAAAAGAATTGTTCAAGTCGGACCACGGGTCTCGGAGTAATCGCTGAACATCCTACATTAAAAAAATCATCATCACTATCATCAAAACAATCACCATCATCAGGTGCAATTCATCAAATTGGTCGTTTTCGAGAGAAAATGCTCAAGTTGCTTATGAAAACACCCAAATCACCATAGTTCCCTCAATTCCTCAGGGATCCCATCATCAGATCAGAACCAGATTAATATGGGACCAACTTGGAAGTAGCTCCTTTCGAACAAAAAAAGAATTACTCAAATCGGACTGCGGGTCTCGGAATAATCGGTGAACATACATAAAAAAAAAAAAAAAAAAAATTGCCACAACCGAATACAGAACCTCCTCCTTCTATGAAATTGAAGTCGGTTAAAAATATGTTGAACCTCAAGAATTGAAAATTTCCTTTTAGTACATATGGTGTAGTTTACTGCTCTAGTGTGGTAATTAGCACTTTACTTGCCTATGTCGAAAATTAAAAGGGCAGTATGTACTATAAAACGTTGTACGATACACGTGCTAATAGGTAATTTCCCACTTTTCGCACTTATATTATGTTACAGTTTCCTAACATTTCTTTTTCTAGTTTTTATTGTTTCAAACATTAAGCATCATTTACCCGTGAGTCTCGCTCGCGCAAATATGTACATGTATGTACAAACAAGTATGAGCGAAATGCACAAGCAAATTTAAAAAATGTGATCGGAATATAAGTTCGAACTGGCCTCCTTTCACTATTCATAGGTTATTCGAAACCTAGTAGCTCCCTACAAATTCAAATACTAAGTATTAAAATACTTTCAAAAAAATACTCGCAGGTAAAATACTCGCCATTAAAACGGTCTGCCACTAGCAGTAAAACAGACCCTCGTTCCTAAATGCGTCGTAGTTATTTGGGTCAGCTCGTTGTGACTGTGACGTCATTTTATGACTTCATGGAGTTGTGGTTAAAAAAAGTTGCTAATGTGTGTCCTCATTTGGGCGGTCAAGGGCGGGAAGAGTCAATATTTGTCATCCTTGAGTCATGCAGTGGAACTTAGAACAAATGGGAACATACAGGATGTTTTTAACCCTTAACCAAATTTTGCGAGGCGAATATCATTATAGGTACTTACGTATAGGTGATGAGACTAGCCTAGCGTCATTAAGACCATAAAGATCGGACGCCTGCGATGGGCAGGGCACGTGTTACCAATGGACGAGGCCAGAGTACCCAAACGCCTTCTAGAAGGCCGACCGGAGGGCCGCAAATGGAAAGGAAAGCCCAAGCTCAGATTCTGATGGTTGGACGGCGTATACCAGGACATTAAATTAAATTATTTAAAGTAGTTGTCAAGATTATAATATTTAAACATGTCCCGGATAATTCTGAAATTTTGAAAACCCTCCCCTTTTGTTAACCCTCTATCAGTAAATATAAAAGCAAATGAAACAAAGCGAAAATCACAATTCACAACATAAGTCAATTGTCTGTAAACGGCAAATATTGGGAAAGCACTCGCTGCGCTCGGCTGAATATTTACATAGACAAGGAGGCCTATTCGAACTTTCATAATATTTCAAATTCTTTTTGATCGAGCGAAAGATTATTGACCAGGAGTCAGCGAAGGCATTAGGTACAGTCAGCAGCAAAAGTTGCTAAGCGGGCGAGGTGTTAAACATTACCTTGACAAGCTCTTATTTACCATGATTGTACATTTATAGTATTTAAGTAACTATTTAAGCTTATTACGATTGTCTTTTTTTGGATATTTTTCAATGAAATAGATTTTATCTTATCTTATCTTATCTTATAATACTACTACAAATACTACTGAAATGACAGTATTGTAATGTTGCAAATTGCAAAGAGAATATATAGGATAAAGGGGTACTGTCATAGTAAATTTTGTAGTCACAGTAAATTTCCTGCCATCTATCGACACACGATTAAAACTAGAAATAAAAATATCAAAAAAATGTCTGTATGTATATTCTCTTAACAATAAAGTCGCGTCAAGATCATTTTGAACACCTCGCCCGCTTAGCAACATCTGCTGCTGACTGTACGTTTCAGCTTGTCGTTTATAGTTCGCGCCTTTTCTCTCACCAAGCTCTGAATTCATCAATTTGTAAAATTCACGTTCCAGAGCTATTAATTTCCAACCTTCTGTCATTCTCGCCCACCCTCGCCCCTATTCTGAAAGCGAGCGACAAATTAACGATCGCTCGACATCGATTAACCGTTTGATTTATGTTCTGCTTTGTCTCATTGTTTGTCTCTCATTGTGCACTTCTATTGGAATTTCGAAATGGGTTTTGGACAAAGATCTTTGAAGCTTTACCGGAAGAATAAGACTTGAATAGAGTAGAGCTAACTTTGCACAGACTAACGGAACAAAGCGAAGGAGTGTCATTATTTATTTATTTTATTTTATTCGGGATGCTTACTGCCTAATATACATAGGTTAACAGACTTTCCTACTAAATGCAAATTACAAGCTTCCACATATATACTGCTAAATAACGTAAATATGAAGGTCTCGAAATAGCAAAATATTACACTATATAGGTAGTATATTTATGGCAGTGACTACGAACTAAAGTTGTCGGGTATTTTTAACTACACTATTCAGAATAATATTTTTAACATTATCTTTAATCTCACTATAAAACAAATCTACATCGGGCATATCGAAATAGCACAGTATTACACTATATTTGTAGCAAAGAGGATATAATAAGATAGAGTGGTACTGTCATAGTAAATTTTGTAACCGCTGTAAATTCACTGCCATCTATCGACATACTTTAAAACTAAAAATGAAGATTTATAAAAATACGTTAAAATGTATTTAAATATGGATAAATGTTTTTTTTATCTGCATTAATTATTTTTATATGATTTTGACCCATGTTCTTTCAATGATATGCGTTAAAATTATAAATAACAAACGAAACCGTCAACGCCCTCTATACGAGAGTAGGCCAAAACTAGTGGCGCCCTCTGATCGACAATTAAATTTTCGTGATTTTCGAGGCACGTTTTTTCCTTAGACTGTATCCATCTATTACGGAGTTATATCTATCTTTGTTTGTAGTATATTCATAACAGAAAGTACGAACGCAAAGTTGTCAATAACGCAACGCAACTCAATATTATAATCGTCATATTTTCATATAAAAATGCGAAATCGCCTTTTCATACAAACTTAGCCCTATTGAAAATATTTTGACACAATTTGTTGTACATCAACCACAGCTATGACCCGACGTTTGATTTTTTCGAATTTTTTATTATGAGGTAAATTTATAAGAATAAAATTACGAGCTGTAAAAAATGTGTATGAAATCTGTTTTTCGCATCTAATTTTTACAATAATCAAAAAATCTAAAAAAGTGTAAACGTAGGGGCATAGATATGGTCTATATACATCAAATTATCTAAAAATATTTTCCATAATGTCAATATCCAGAGAGGAAAATGGAGACTACGTTTGTATGGAGAAGCGGCCGTCCGCTTTCCTCTTAACACATTCAGTGTCAGCGCGTGCTACATGCGTAGCCGATAACATGCGAAATCCCGTATGCTACGCGCTACGAGCGTAGCCGATACGTAGCGAAATGCGACTGCGAATAGAGCGCCAGCCCGGCGGGTTGCTGGCAGTGAATTCGTTAACATGACTTTGCCACATTCTGTCATTGCAAATGCTATGCAGAGTTAGCTTAGTCAGAATCTAGGAATACTGATTGTTGTTAAACTAAATTATTCCATAGCACGAAATACGTAAGTATACTGCAGTCATTATTTATTTTATGTGTTACGTTAATATTCATGGCAAAATTCATGTTATTCAAGCATGTAGTTTTAAAATGATTAAAATAGGCGGCGGTTAGTTAGACTAAGCTAAGTTGGCAGCGATTTATATAGCGTCGTACCCGTGGTTAAGAATAAAACTGGGGACTTAGCCGACCGTAATAACTACAGGCCGATATCATTAGCAACAATTATGGCCAAAATATTTGATAGTGTGCTTAAACAGCTAAATGAATGTGTTAAACTGCATGACAACCAATTTGGTTTTCGACCCCGTCTGTCTACAGAATCCGCAATACTGTGTCTAAAGCACACTATCAAATACCAAATCAAATATCAAATACTAGGAGTAAGACCCCAGTTATTGCCTGTTTCCTGGATCTATGATCTATCTAGGGCTTTTGACCTGGTTTCCTACAATATACTATGGAAAAAACTGAAGAAAACCGGTATACCACCGGAAACGGTACGTATGTTCAGGTACTGGTATGGAAATCAGGTCAACAGCGTTAGATGGGCAAATGTGCTGTCTGATGAATACAGGTTGGAGTGTGGGGTGAGACAGGGAGGTTTGAGTTCACCAACGCTCTTCAATTTGTATATTAACGAACTGATTGAGACGCTCAGCAGCATCCATGTCGGGTGTCATATAGACGGAGTGTGCGTTAACAACATAAGTTACGCGGACGACATGGTGCTTCTGAGCGCCTCAGTCTGTGGTATACGAAGGCTGAAGGCTGCTCAATGTGTGCGAGGCTTATGCTGCCAGTCACGGTCTGAAATATAATGTAAAAAAAAGCCAGTATGTCGTTTTTGAGTGCGACCGCAACAAATATTCAGAGTTCCCCGCAATTGCGCTAAACGACAGTACTATGGACCGGGTAACCCAATTTAAATATTTAGGCCATGTGGTTGCGGCCGACCTCAGGGACGACATGGACATCGAACGGGAGCGGAGGGCCTTATCGGTGCGTGCGAATATGATAGCTCGAAGGTTTGCGGGGTGTTCCAGGGGGGTTCGGATTACTGTTTAGAGCTTTCTGTACTTCCCTGTATACCTGCAACCTTTGGGCTCAGTATTCGCAGCGGGCCTATTGGGCTCTCCGTGTCCAATATAATAACGCGTTCCGGGTGATTGTGGGACTGCCTCGCTTCTGTAGCGCATCAGGAATGTTTGCGGAGGCGCGAGTTGATTGTTTTCAGACGATCTTGCGCAGGCGCGCCGCATCCCTGGTGCGCCGGGTGCGGGACAGTCCCAACATCATCTTAAGAATGATAGCGGATAAAAAGGATGACTCACGTTAGACCGGGGCGTGACCGGGCCGGAGCTTCCGGCGCGTTGTTTTCTATGGAAAGCATTACGTCATGACCGGGGCTCGGGAGTGCGACGGTGCGGGCACGGTACGGGCCCGGGCCGGTCATGCTATGTGCAAAGGCCTGACATCCCGGGGCCTCCTGACAAGCCATTGCTCTTGGGGTGGTATTCCACTTGTTGAAGATCTGTGTCCAACGTGCATTGCGTCTCACTCTCTCATTAAGCAAAATGTGAAACGCAAATACACGTTGGACCAAGATTGGACAGATGGAATACCACCCTTCGCAATATGCATGCCCGGGTGTATCGGAATATATTTGCCAAAATAAAAAGGTTGCAAAACGTCATAAATTTGTTTCTTAAATATGATGGATTAGCTAATTCGTTACTTGGTCGGTTTATGTTCATGACATCCCGGGGCCTCCTGACAAGCCAGAGACTCAATTCTTCTCTTGGGGTGGTATTCCACTGTTCAAGATCAGTGTCCAATGTGCATTGCGTCTCACTCTCTCATTAAGCAAAATGTGAAACGCAAATACACGTTGGACCAAGATTGGACAGATGGAATACCACCCTTCGCAATATGCATGCCCGGGTGTGTCGGAATATATTTGCCAAAATAAGAAGGTTGCAAAACGTCATAAATTTGTTTCTTAAATATGATGGTTTAGCTAATTCGTTACTTGGTCGGTTTATGTTACTTGGCGCAAAGAGAAGTTAATCAACAATGACTGTCAATCTCTTTAAAAAAGCACATTACCATAAATAAAGCTATTACACAATGCTATATATTGCCGGTTTTATGAAAAGCAATTAAAGATTAGTACATCTATTTTAGTCACACTGGCTCTACATTTTACTTCAGATAGTTGATAGCGCCAGACAGCCAGTTGCCTAAGAAATTTTTTGCCAATTTTAATAGTTCCGTTCATTTTTTGACTTAATTGCATTGAAATAAAAAATGTTCCCAAGAAGCAGAGTTATAAGAAGTAAAGACTGCCGTTTCAAACATATACCTAGTTGGAATATCATATTACAGACAATGAAATAAATTATATAATAAGTATACATGTCGTTACGTAAGATTTATTACAAGCGATTTAGCTAAGTATTAATTTGACTCTTACGTAATAAATATTTAAAATAAGAGAAAATTCCTATTTAAAATACCTTACATTTACAACGAAAACTAATTCATAAATAATATATTACCTATAAATATTTTCCAAACAACGCTGTCATCCGTTAAGATTCATGCAGTCTTTATTATTTACTTTTCCATGTTAGGTGTTGCTACATGAAAGCTAAGTCGCAACACGGGCGACTCGGATGTATACGTCAAAATTATATAGGTTAGATAATGTCTTGATTTATTTTGTGAAATATGGAGGTGTTGCTGAAATGTAATTTAGTCGGATTATATTAAATGAGATGCCTATTGATGTTACTGCTTGTAAAAATAATTCAATAATGAGCATGTAGGTTAATAGAGAATATTACACAAAACTTTGCGTAGCGAGCGTCACTAGCACAATAAAAAAAATCGGTTTCTGCCTCTCTATCACTCTTGCCTATTCAATCGATAGAGAGGCAGATAAAGAAATTTAGATTTTCGCGGTTCGCGGTAGGCCACTTGTAAACAGACCTGAGAAAAAAAACCGCCTTGATCATAGACATAGTATAATATACAAGTAGTTATAAACGCGCTACCGAGCGACCGGGGGTAAAAGAAAGAATATTCATATAAAATTTGGCAGCATAGGATTTTTTCTCTTTCACTCTTATAAATTCGGTATTACGCCATCGCCTCCTATATATGATGCTACCCAGTCGGTGATAGGGACAAAGCATGGCACTATTTTCTCTTTCCTCTTATAGGAATCGCAATAGGACTTGATGTATAATGTCAGTGAAAACTTGTCAAAAAACTGTTTAAGGCCTAGTATGTATAAGTTACTTTAAGAGTTAGTATTGTGCACTAGTGCTACACTCTGGCGGCAGAACATTGCAGTAATACTTCTGTGGGAACACACTACACAAGTGAAGATACATCGATTGACACCGTGTGCTGAGGCTGAGGAACGGTGCGATTGACATACTCCGCGGTTGGGCGGAGAAACATGAAATTGCTCTGATAAGAGCAGTTTGGATTGTCCTGAGAAGGACAGTTGGAATATCCTGCAGCATCTTCGTCGGACTCGTCGTGTCTTCTTTCCAAGCAGCGGGGCACGGCGGACCGACGACACGATGTTGACTCCACAGCGGCCGGCGAGCGAAAGGACTCGCGAAGGCGGGCCACTCAGTTTTATAGGCGCGCCGCGCGCGCCTGCGGCATGTACCAGCGTACCTCCCTCTTGGGTTATCTCTTGTTTCACTCTTCTATGTAAATATGTCTCTTTCTTTCTTTCTTCATTTTTGTATATAAACCGTGTATTCTGTAAATAAATTCATTCAATTCTTGTACATAGACAAGTGTTTTACTTCAGCTATAAACCTTCTGGACCTACATAGCCAGCACCTTCGCTATAGTGGTGACCACCGACTCTGAACAAGAAGCAAGAATAGGATCACAACCAAGAAGATGGGTTTTCCACCGACTTCGTCAGCTCTCGACACCCAATTCCTCATTGGCGAGATAAGAAGACTATCACTCGAAGTCGCCGAGCTGCGTTCAAGACCGCGCGAAAACTACAGTAACCAACGCTACAGCCGCTCTCATCGCCGTTTCCCGTCGCGTCCACGAAACCATTCGCAATCGCAAGACCGAAACCGAAGCCCACGCAGTCGCAGAAGCTCACCGATGCCATATTGCCATTACCACCGTCGATTTGGAATGGACGCCCAGAAATGTGCACAGCCGTGCAATTTCAAACCAATCCCGGCGACAACAGCAGCACCATCGGAAAACTAGACGTAACGCTGGCTGCGGCGGAAACCGGCGTTACCACCAAATCACACCGCCTTTTCGTACGAGACCGAACTACCAAACTTGTCTTCTTGGTAGACACTGGGGCGAACATCTCCGTCCTACCAAGAACACCCGGCACGAAGGCGCAACCTCTACCTTTTCAACTGTACGCCGCTAACAATACAGTTATTCCTACCTACGGCGAGAAGACGCTGGAGCTTGATCTCAATCTACGCAGACCATTCCGGTGGAAATTCATCATTGCTGCAGTATCGAAGCCCATCATCGGTGCAGATTTCCTGGACTACCACCACATCATAGTCGACATCACGAGGAGACGACTGATCGACGGCAAGACTCTATTATACACGAACGCACAACTCTGTACTGCAAACATACCTACCGTGCGCAGTATAGACGTGCAACAGTCGTACCACAACATACTTGCCGACTACCCTGGTACAACTCATCTTACCTCCATGAAGCTTAGCCCGAAACACAACGTCGAACATTTCATCGAAACAACCGGACCACCACTTCACTGCAGACCACGTCCGATTGCACCGCACCGCTACGAACTCGTGAAGAAAGAATTTGCCAACATGATGGAACAGGGCCTATGCAGACCAAGCAAAAGCCCTTGGGCATCACCTCTTCACGTCGTACCGAAGAAAAATGGTGATTTACGTGTGTGTGGCGATTACCGACGGCTAAACGCAATCACTAAGCCCGACCGCTATCCAATCCCACGCATACGTGATTTTACTTACCAACTCGCCGGCAAACAAATATTCTCCACCTTGGACCTCAACCGCGCCTACCAACAACTACCAATAGCAGCGCAAGACGTCGAGAAGAGCGCAATTATAACTCCATTTGGTCTATTCGAATTTCCGAGAATGTGCCCCGGACTCAAAAACTGCGGACAGACATTTCAACGCTTTATTCACGAAGTACTGCGCGACCTTGATTTCGTGTTCCCATTCGTCGACGACCTACTTGTCGCATCGGCCGACGAATCTACGCACGAGAAACATCTACGTTCCGTACTAAGCAGACTCGAAGACTACGGTATAACGATCAACCCGTCGAAATGCGTATTCGGACAGCCATCGGTCAAGTTCCTAGGCTACGAAGTCAGCAAAGACGGCATACGACCACCTACCGAGAAAGTGCAAGCAATCATCGACTATCCTAAGCCGAAAAACATCGACGAGCTACGACGATTTCTCGGAATGCTGAATTTTTACCGCGAAAACATTAAAAATGCCGCACAAATTCAAGCACCACTCTGCAAATACCTACACAATGCGAAGAAGCGCGACAAAACGGAAATCAGCTGGGACAACGAAGCCGATGAAGCATTCAACGCGTGCAAAGTGAGCTTACAAAACGCCGCTTTGCTCGCGCACCCCTCCCACCACGCCCCGCTAGCAATATTCAGCGATGCGAGCGACAAGGCCGCGGGAGCTTCACTTAATCAATTCGTCGAAAATGCCTGGCAACCACTTGGCTACTTTTCGAAGAAATTCTCCGACGCCCAGACTCGCTACAGTACCTTCGATCGAGAACTACTCGCAATATACCTAAGTACGAAACATTTCCGAAAAATGTTCGAAGGAAGAGAACTTATGATTTTCACCGATCACAAGCCGCTCACCTACGCATTTACGAAGACTAGCACAAACAACGAATCACCGCGCCGCACCCGTCAGCTGTTGTATATAAGTGAGTTCACAACAGACATACGACACATTCCGGGAACTCAAAACGCCGCTGCCGACGCCCTATCTCGCATCGAAGCCATCGCATGTCCATCTCCTATCGACTACGAACAACTAGCAAGAGCGCAAGAGCGAGATAGCGACACTATTCGAACACTCGCACAGCAAGATAATCTGTCGCTGAAACAAGTCACGATTCCCGGAACTACAACAAAACTGTACTGCGAAACATCAAGCACGGACTTACGACCTTATGTGCCCGAAGAACAACGCCGTGCCGCCTTCAACGCAGTACACAACATAAGCCATCCCGGAATCCGAACATCACGAAAACTCGTTGCTCAACGCTACTTTTGGCCCGGACTAAATGCCGATGTAGGCAACTGGGCAAAAGCATGCGTTTACTGCCAGCGTGCGAAGATCCAGCGACACACCGCAAGCCCCATTTCGAGTTTCCCGCCAACTACAAGGTTCGAACATATTCACATCGACCTTGTAGGACCTCTACCTATTACCGCCAGCGGACATCGATACCTACTCACAATGATCGACCGCGCAACTAGATGGCCCGAAGCAATACCTTTATGCGAGATCACCGCCGAAGACGTCGCTAAAGCCCTATACGAAGGATGGATCTCCCGCTTCGGATGCCCCGCTACCATCACGACCGACCAAGGACGGCAATTCGAGAGTCGAGTATTTGCGTCACTTACCCGCTTACTCGGCATCGAAAGAACCCGTTCAACGCCGTATCACGCTCAGTCGAACGGAATTATCGAACGATGGCATAGAAGTCTCAAGGCCGCACTCAAGGCCAGACTACAAACCGAGAAGACATGGATCGACACAATACCTACCGTTCTACTTGGACTACGAGCCGCACTACGCACAGACACCGGTGTAAGCCCAGCCCTACTCACTTACGGCTGCAGTGTACGATTACCCGGCGAACTGTTAGTACCTACGCGCGATGACGTCACCATGGACTCCGATTTCGTAAAAAAACTACGAGCGACCATACAAAGCCTAACGCCGACAGCAACAATCCCGCATGGCAACAAGAAACCTATTTTCGTACATCGTGACCTTCAAACCTGTGAACAAGTATTCGTACGAGTCGACGCCGTAAAGAAGCCGCTACAAGCACCTTACGACGGACCCTACCGAGTACTAAAACGAAACGACAAAATATTCACTCTGCAGCTACCTAACCGCCAGACGAATATTTCGATCGACCGCCTAAAACCCGCATTCATCATCGCCGACACCGAGCAAGATATACCTACAACTACGAGTTCAACAAACATACCTACAACTACAAATTCAACGATCGCAACGAATGTACCCACAGCCACAACTACGAGTATACCTACAGCTACAACATCGAATATAACGACGCAACCGACCGTTTCACCGAGTTTACCGACAACACAAGACACCAAAAACGACAACAACAACCAACAACAGAAAAAAGGCATCCTGAAACGAAGAAATGAACAAAACACAACCACGACCGCTCAAGTACCTACAAGCACAACCCGCCGAGGCCGCACCATTCGCCTGCCGGTACGCTTCGCTTGAGGGGGAACCCTGTGGGAACACACTACACAAGTGAAGATACATCGATTGACACCGTGTGCTGAGGCTGAGGAACGGTGCGATTGACATACTCCGCGGTTAGGCGGAGAAACATGAAATTGCTCTGATAAGAGCAGTTTGGATTGTCCTGAGAAGGACAGTTGGAATATCCTGCAGCATCTTCGTCGGACTCGTCGTTTCTTCTTTCCAAGCAGCGGGGCACGGCGGACCGACGACACGATGTTGACTCCACAGCGGCCGGCGAGCGAAAGGACTCGCGATTTTTTTTTTTTTTTTGAACCTGACTTGGGCTCTATTGCAGGGGTGGCAATTAGAGCGGTAGGACTGTGTGGGGGGATGGTAGCCTGGGGAAAATCCAGGACCCTTCCGCATCACACGAGACGGTTTTTGCTACGCTGGAATACTCCTAAAGAGTTTTCGCTCCAGCGCAGATCGGTTGAGCGGTCTCAACCTGATCTGAGGGTGTAAAGGGAATCGAGCTAATGGGAGTTTTGTCGCTGGTTCGCTACAACCTAGCCTAGCCGAGAAGACTCCAGCAAGAAACTCAGCTAGGCCCGACGACTGTCGGAATGATGCTAACCGGTACGCGGCGGTACCGGGTTGATAACGGACTGAATGTGTCGATGTGGTCGCGTGGTGGACGTCCCCGCCGGCGGGCAAGCCTTTGTGTACGCGTTGTGTCCGCGATGGACGCCGCACGCTCAGCGGCCATCCTAGCGATGGACGCTGAGATTGCGTCGTCCGGATCCGTGAGTGTGTGCCTGGGACGACGGACCGAGCGTCCCCTAATCAGTGTGGATCGGGTTACTTCAGAGGGGGAGGTGGAGGAGTGGGAACGTAGTTCGCAGCCTTCCTAACTAACGGATTTCTATGGTGCGGAGCGTTATCAAAGTAACGCCGCGAAGTCTGCTTAAAGAAACCGTAAATGGAGTTAAGCCCCGAGTCACGGTGCAAACTGAGGTTCGTCTGGTACCACGGGGCACCAGTCGCCCTACGGAGGAAACGATTTTGAACGACCTGAAGCGGCTTGAGACTTGACATACTCACGTGTGAGAATGCCACACTTGAGTATGTCATGATTGGACGAACACAAGTCTTGTAAAGGGTCAGCTTATTTCTAAGTGACATTTTACTAAACTTGTTAATCATCGACCCGAGCCTTCCTAATACGAACAGCGCTCTGTTACGTACCCTACGGATGTGGTTTCGGAAAGTCAGCCGACGGTCGAGTGTGACGCCGAGATATTTGACCTCGTTCACCCACGGGATGGGTTGGTCAAATAGCCGTACCGGTTCCACCTTCCTTTCGACCGGCGCGGTGAAAGTAGGGTGGAATATGATAGCCGCGCTCTTATCCGGATTGACTTCAATACGCCAAAGACGAAACCATTGACCGAGGTCGATGATTGCCTCTTGGAGGTATTTCCGGATAAGGTCGCGACGAACGTGAGACGTGAAAAGCGCGGTATCATCAGCAAACAGACCAAGTTGCACCATCGGGTGTCTTGGAATGTCATTTGTGAACAACGAATAAAGCGTAGGAGAGAGGACGGAGCCTTGCGGGACTCCTGCCCTAATGGGGTGTGGGGCTGATAGCGTTCCCTCCAATCTGTAGCAAAAGCTTCTGTCCGTAAGGAAATCTCGTATTATGAGTACGAGTCTGTCCGGCATTCCGATCTGATATAACTTGTATATCAGCCCGTTATGCCAGACCTTGTCGAAGGCTTTTGCTACGTCAAGAAAGATCGCACCAGTCTTTACCCCACTTAGCCGTGAGAAGCCGTCTAAGATGTGCTCCGTGAGGCGGTGCACCTGCTGGACACACGAGTGCCCTGCGCGGAACCCGAACTGTTCGTCAATGACGATTGAATTTGCGACCGTGAAGTTAAGAATCCTAGTAAGAAGGATTCGCTCGAATAGCTTCGCGACGGAACTAAGTAAGCTAATCGGCCTGTAAGAGGACGCAGACGTACGGGGTTTACCCGGTTTCGGAATTCCGATGACCGTTGCACGTTTCCACGCGGCTGGAAAGTGACAATTGGTCAGGGCGGCATTGAAGATGCCGACCAAAACGAGCAGTAGATGCGCGGGCAAAAGTCTCAGCATGCGGTTGGAAATGCCATCCGCACCCGGAGACTTCCGAACACGCAGATACCTTACGCGGGAGCTGACTTCCTCAACCGACACCGGAACGAAAGGTGAAGTTACTGGGAGACGCGATCTCCTGTCCACCTCGGAATTCACCCTCTCGACGTGGGCTTCATCGGCAGGCAGGAGGCTGGGCGTACATTGGGACTCTAAGCTACTCGCAAGGCATTCGGCTTTCTCGTCGTCCTCGAACGCGGGGGTCGGGTGATCCGGGCGATCCAAGGGGGGAGTAGACCAAACGGCATCTGATTTGAGAGATCTAGCTAGTTTCCAGTACGCCAGATGACTAGGCTTTATCTCACCCATCAGATCCCTGAACGAGTTCTCCCGAAATTCGGCAATTCGCTGCTTGGACTCGCGGCACAAGTCCTTCAGGATTTGACGGTTTTCGGGGGAAGGCCAGGACTCGCGAAGGCGGGCCACTCAGTTTTATAGGCGCGCCGCGCGCGCCTGCGGCATGTACCAGCGTACCTCCCTCTTGGGTTATCTCTTGTTTCACTCTTCTATGTAAATATGTCTCTTTCTTTCTTTCTTCATTTTTGTATATACACCGTGTATTCTGTAAATAAATTCATTCAATTCTTGTACATAGACAAGTGTTTTACTTCAGCTATAAACCTTCTGGACCTACATAGCCAGCACCTTCGCTATACTTCCTATTAAAATGCCTGCCTGCAAAGAGTACAAACATCATATTATTTCATTGTATTTCTCATAAAGGGATATTTATTGCTAACTGCGTGTATTGTACACCATAGCGTGTAAGTAACGTATACATACTATGCCTTAAACAGTTTTTGACAAGGTAATTTGTTAACAGATGGCCTACCGCGAAACGCAATAATCGAAATTTTGTTATCTGCCTCTCTGTCGATCGAATATGCAAGAATGATATACAGGCAGACCGAAATTTCGATTGTCGTGTTATGCCGGTTACGCGGTAGGCCCTGTGATTGTGCTAGTGACGCCCTCTACCTATGCAGAGTTTTGCCTATTTTCTGTCTAAAATTACCCAAAGGCACTAACTACTGAAATAATACAATAGTACTCTTCGTACATTTTATTGTTCTTATTTAATATTAATGACTAAGACGTGGAACGCGTAATTTCCTTAGGGGAGCCGCCAGACATCCAAAATAAAAATTTCATCTATGTGCCTCTCCTCCGCACAAATATATATAAGATCGATAGAGAGGCAAATAGATGAACAAATGAAGTGGTTCGCGGTTATAGCCCTGACTGTGAAGTATGAAACCAGGCATACTGCGTATGTAACAATATTTAACTACAATTCTGCCAGGGAGTATGCTCTACAGCTGAAACATAAGAAAGCGTACAACGAAACTAGTGATAAATATAGATATTTTTTAAACTAGTCTAGAATTGTAAAGAGTCTGTGCGGAAAGAGAAGAGTCGTGGAATGTATAGGTCCCAATACATTCCACAACTCTTCTCTTTCCGAACAGACTAGACATTATATAGATATTTCCCATATATTCATTAAAGCTAAGGTGGTTCTGCTGTGGAGCATGAGTAGCATGACACGAATCCCCTAGCCTGATCCTCTAGGGATCCTGGTGAATTTGGGGCCAGAACCCTCAAGCCGTAAAGCTGCAGCGTTTACATTACGGCAAACATATATAATTGTTAAAGGTGTTCTTGTTGTTCAAACCGCGAGTTCTCAGTCCGGTCCGGGGCGAACTACTAGTTATATATCAAACAACAAAGAATAAACATTTATTGAATATATCTTGCTTAGACGTGGCTGCTACGGTCTTCAGGATTTTATTTGCCATGTGATCATCGCTTTTCGGTTGCAACTTGATGCCATCGAGGAATGTCCATGGTACATATATGAAAAAAAAATGTTTATTATACCATTCATTGTACCTATCACAATACCTAATACTACTAGAGGGCACCTGTAACATTATTTTGGCTATCTGGTTGTCTATATCAGCCATTCTCAGTGTGCTCCGCGGACCCCTAGGGCTCCGCAAAGCCTCTGCTGGGGCTCCGTGAGAATACTTGTAATAATAAGAAAAAAATAACCGTTTTTCTATAGGTATATCTGGTCCATAGTGACGAAAGAAAATTTTAATTTGGAGCTCAAATATATCCTGCTTAATCGGTTCAGTAGTTTCGGAGAAAATAGGCTGTGACAGACGGATAGACATACAGACATACGCACGGTGATCCTATAAGGGTTTCGTTTTTTTCCTTTTGAGGGAACGGAACCCTAAAAAATAACTTCTACTTAACATAGCGCTGTTTCTTTGTACTGAATAATATTTAATGTATCTACCAATCCTATGATACGACCTCTGTTCATGGGCTCTGCTCGTTTGCCTCCTATATTAAAAAAACCGGCCAGGTGCGAACTATATGGGGACTATATTTGTATGGCGAACCGGTCATCTTCTTCCTTCTCAATAGCTTTATATATGCTTCGGCACATTATTATACTTATTTGTTATACACAATACACGCATTGTATATCTTACCTTAAACAGAGAGCCAGACGATGTTTGCTGGTTATTGGTTCCTGAAATCTAGTTATTTGTTTGACCAAACGGTGTTTAATCCTGTCGTGAATGGCTTCGAAAGAGCCTTGGGTCATATGAAAATAATCAAAAAATTTGTCGTCGTAGGTCCAAAGCTGCTTAAGGAGCCCGCAGCAGCCTCTTCATCTGCCATTACGGCAGCAAGGGACAAAATTTTAATTTTATTCGGCCTTTCCATTTTTTCTCCTAGTTATCACTATCAGCAAACAATTATTTGTGACATTTGTCATAAACAGTCCGTTGCTCGGATATACAACTATTGTCGGGTGGCCCTGACGCCCCGGCCCCGGAACGCCCCGGCGACGGTGGCGCTCCTGATAGCCCCTGTGTCGGATCGCTCCGGCCCGCCCCGGTCCGGTCACGCCCCGGTATAACGTGAGTCATCCTTAAGCCGGATTGTCCGCTAATGTTACACTGTGCGGGGCTACATTCCCCAATGGGCTCCATACAGTGGTAACTTGTAGGTTAAGTGTGTAGGTTTAGGTATAGGTATAATTGTTATTAGGCTTAGGTACTAACCCTTTTGAAACTGTTTTTTACTAAATAAATGTATGTGTCACGGTTACATGAAATAAATAATTTCAAATTCAATAGCCCAGACTGTGCAAGTGTTATCTAAACATCATAGAAGTTTGACGTTTAAAATAACACTTACAGTCTGAGCTATCAAAATCGCTGTCAACTTATCTTAATGTTCTTATGACATTTAAGCCTGCTAAAATATTGTCGAAGTAAACAAACTGATCTCCAATCTTCGTTCAGGCGTAACTATTATGTAAATGTCGTACCTCCCTATACGTTCCTACTATAGTCGTACCTGCCGTACTCGTACCTATGGTTTGCTATGGTATAAGTACTAGTATTTTCATAAATGGAAGAAAACATAACTGAAAAGAACATCGGTATTTATATGTACGTATTTACGTAGGTACCTATATGTATTGACCATAGTTATGTTTGGTGGTTTTACGATAACTTATGCACTTAGGTAGGATATAGGTATAGATTGATCGTTTTTAGCCTTTTAGGGTTCCGTATCCTTAGGGTAAAAACGGGCCCCTATTACTAAGACTCCACTGTCCGTCTATCTGTCTGTCTGTCTGTCTGTCCGTCTGTTTGTCACCAGGCTGTGTCTCATAATAAACTGTGATAGCTAATAGACAGTTGAAATTTTCACAGATGATGTATTTCTGTTGCCGCTATAACAAATACCATAGAGTAACTTATACTAGAGCGGTACTGTCATAGTAAATTTTGTAACCCCAGTAAATTCACTGCCATCTGTCGACACACTTTAAAACTAAAAATAAATATTTATAAAAATACGATAAAATGTATTTAAATATGGATGATTTTTTTATTTGCATTAATTATTTTTATATGATTTTGACCCATGTTCTTTCACTGGTATGCGTTAAAATTATAAATAACAAACGAAACAGTCAACGCCCTCTATACGAGTGTAGGCCAAAACTAGTGGCGCCATCTGATCGAGAATCAAATTTTCGTGATTTTCGAGGCACGTTTTTTCCTTAGACTGTATCCATCTATTACGGAGTTATATCTATCTTTGCAAATACTAAAGAGTGCCCTTGGTGGGCAAGTCAGACTCGCACTTGTCCGGTTTTTATTATTTACAATTATCAACATAAATCTCTACAAATCTTGCCATCAAAATATCACGTCGGTTGAACCGACTCGGTTCCATTCCAATTCTGAATTCAAATAAAAATGTAAAATAGATTGTGCCACGAAACGAGGTTATTCAAATTCGGAGTTCAAAACAAATAAAATTTAAATATCGAATACGACCGAACAGCCCCATCTATATTCGTGCAAATAAAACTGTCACTTTCAGTAATTTTCGGTTAGAAATATCAAAGAGGATATAATATTATAGAGCGGTACTGTCATAGTAAATTTTGTAACCACAGTAAATTCACTGCCATCTATCGTCACACTTTAAAACTACAAATGAAGATTTATAAAAATACGATAAAATGTATTTAAATATGGATAAATGTTTTTTTTTATTTGCATTAATTATTTTTATGATTTTGACCCATGTTCTTTCACTGATATGCATTAAAATTGTTAAATAACAAACGAAACCGTCAACGCCCTCTATACGAGAGTAGGCCAAAGGTACTGGCGCCCTCTGATCGAGTCAAATTTTCGTGATTTTCGAGGCACGTTTTTTCCTTAGACTGTATCCATCTATAGATATATATCCTCTTTGTATCTATCTTTGGAAATATGTATATACGTATTTAATCTGTGTTCGAACATCACGTTAATACACTGATTAAAACTTTCACGATTTTTACGCCATACGAAGCAACTTTTACTATGGGACCAACCCCGAAATCGCGATTTTTTTTTACTTTCCCATAGAAAATGTCAGACAGCCGGTTCAACAGCCAAAATGTATGAAACAGCCAAATTTGTTTTCGCGATTTCCGGGATTGGTCCGATACCAACTTTTGCTCAGTATGACCTGTAATTATTCAATTTAAATATCGAATACGAGCGCCATCTATCTTCGTGCAAATAAAACTGTCACTTTCAGTAATTTTCGGTTAGAAATATCAAAGAGGATATAATATTATAGAGCGGCACTGTCATAGTAAATTTTGTAACCACAGTAAATTCACTGCCATCTATCGTCACACTTTAAAACTACAAATGAAGATTTATAAAAACACGATAAAATGTATTTAAATATGGATAAATGTTTTTTTTTTTATTTGCATTAATTATTTTTATGATTTTGACCCATGTTCTTTCACTGATATGCATTAAAATTGTTAAATAACAAACGAAACCGTCAACGCCCTCTATACGAGAGTAGGCCAAAGGTACCGGCGCCCTCTGATCGAGTCAAATTTTCGTGATTTTCGAGGCACGTTTTTTCCTTAGACTGTATCCATCTATAGATATATATTCTATATTGGTACTACGTAAACGAAATTAATAACTAGCTTAAATCTAAAATAGGCCCTTGAGGCATTGTACCAAGGATGCTGGCGGCATTTCCCCGCTGTATCGCAATGCTGATACGTTGTGCGAGAAAGCCGCCAGCTCTTCGGTCACCAGTTACGTCAACCAGACGCTTCGCGATTTCTGCAAACAACTTCTATATATTTCTATTCTATTCTATTATTCACAACGACGGGACTTAGATACATGGTGTACTAGATTTAGGCTCCGAGAACAATATTTCAAGAAAAAACTTGCTAGTGATGTTCAGGATTTTTAGTACACAGAACAGACTAGAGGGCCTGCCGCGAAAATAGAAATTTTTAATTTTGTCATCTGATTCTGTATCAACATACAACCATAGAGTAACTTATACTAGAGCGGTACTGTCATAGTAAGTTTTGTAACCCCAGTAAATTCACTGCCATCTGTCGACACACTTTAAAACTAAAAATGAAGATTTATAAAAATACGATAGAATGTATTTAAATATAGATAAATGATTTTTTTTTGCATTAATTATTGTTATGATTTTGACCCATGTTCTTTCACTGATATGCGTTAAAATTGTTAAATAACAAACGAAACCGTCAACGCCATCTATACGACTGTAGGCCAAAACTAGTAGCGCCCTCTGATCGAGAGTCAAATTTTCTTGATTTTCGAGGCACGTTTTTTCCTTAGACTGTATCCATCTATTACGGAGTTATATCTATCTTTGATACAACTCAATAATATAATGACTAACTACGAGCTGCTGCCACTTCTAAATTTGTTCAACGGTTTAAGTGTGAAGAGGTAAGAAACAGACAGACTTACAGTTACATCGCATTTATACGATTTATAACTTAGTAGGAATAGTGTTGGTAATTTATCATACCTACTCACTCAAAGATAACTAGGTACTATCGTTTGTAAGAAGCCGTAAACATAATAAACGCTACTTATTATATTACTTATCACTGTTCGTGTGAGTCAGTCTATGATCGACTTCCTTAGCTATAAGTTCTTAGCAAATAAAAAAGACTTGGTGTAATAAACTACTCGTGTGTTAACTGTAAAAAGTCTTAAGATACTCGTGCGATGTGTTAAAATAAATGGATCCAGAGAGGCAGCCGCTTTTGTCCGATGTGAGGTGTCGGAGAGTTAGGTAAAGTGGGTGCTTGCGATACCTAGTGTTCGATTAAACATATCCACAGTATGATAGTATGTACTAATCAATTATTATCAGATTGAATTATGCTAGAGAAAAATAAAATAAACGCCCATAATTTCAGTGTTTGAGCTGCACAGTCAAAGTCAAATCAAACAAAACAACTTTTAATGGCGAATTGTAGTTTTTAGGGTTCCGTACCCAAAGGGTAAAAACGGGACCCTATTACTAAGACTCCGCTGTCCGTCTGTCTGTCTGTCACCAGGCTGTATCTAATGAACCGTGAGCTAGACAGTTGAAATTTTCACAGATGACGATGTATTTCTGTTGCCGCTATAACAACAAATACTAAAAACCGGCCAAGTCGGACTCGCGCACCGAGGGTTCAGTACTTTTTAGTATTTGTTGTTATGCGTTGTGCTGTGAAAATTTCAACTGTCTAGCTATCACGGTTCATGAGATAGGTACAGCCTGGTGACAGACGGACAGCGGAGTCTTAGTAATAGGGTCCCGTTTTTACCCTTTGGGTACGGAACCCTAAAAAAGGACGGAACCCTCGGTGCGCGAGTCCGACTTGCAATTGGCCGGTTTTTTAATGACATAAGAAGCTACTTAATAGGTGTGCTCGGGGCGTCGGTAGTATTTTACAAGTGAAATTGCACATACATGTTTCTTTAGTCACCTGCAATAATTTACGGGCTGAAAATGAAGGCCATACGGAGCAACTTTTACTATGGGACCAACCCTGAAATCGCGAAAAAAAAATACTTTCCCATAGAAAATGTCAGAGAGCCGGTTCAACAGCCAAAATGTATGAAACAGCCAAATTTGTTTTCGTAATTTCGGGATTGGTCCCATACCAACTTTTGCTCAGGATCACCTGTAATATTCACCCCGTAAATTATTGCAGGTGACTAAATAAACACCCTGTATGTCTGGTGACTTACTCTGGTGTATATACTATGTGACTCGGACACAGCGTGAAGTTATAGACGCGCAACCGAGCGACCCGGGGTAAGAGAAAGAATATTCATATAAAATTTGGGCAGGATTTTTTCCCTTTCACTCTTATAAATTTCGGTATTACACCATCGCATTCTACCTATGATGCCACCCGGTCGGTGATAAGGACAAATCATGGCACTATTTTCTCTTTCCTCTTATAGGAATCACAATAAGACTATCTTTCTCTATCAAAGAGTGTCAGGCCCTTGGTTTGAGTAGTCTGTGCCCCTAAATTAGAACAAAAATACTCCAAGAAGCGATATCTACTCATCCAGTCATATTTAAACAAACCTTACTTCCAGAGCTCTAACCTTCGAGGAAGTTCTCGCCGTCCGTCAGAACAGCATTTGGCGCCGCAGCCGTCTGATCCTGATCCTGATATTCTGGGCGACGATAGCTATGTTCCTGTCTATGATAACCTGTCTGCTGCTGAAGTCAGAATGTCGTCCAGAGTTGTCCAGTGTTAAAGGGATACCGCCAGTACATTTGACAATGGCGCCACTCATAGCGACGAGAGCTGATGCTTACATACTCTAATTATGGGATGAAAACTGCCCAATTTCATGGGAAATGAAGAGTATCCAGTTAACGACACCTGGGCCGTGTCGCATAATAAACTACAACTAATATTAGAAGCGGAACTCCTTTTCTAATTCCACATTAGAATTTCTAGTTCCGCTTGTAATGTTAGTTGTAGTTTTTATTTATACCACGTCGGTGGCAATCAAGCATACGGCCCGCCTGATGGTAAGCAGTTACCGTAGCCTATGGACGCCTGCAACACCAGAGATATTACACGCGCGTTGCCGACCCTTTAAAAACCTTGTAGTTTATGCAACACGGCCCTGTTTTTATGGAAAGTAAAAGTAAAGTAAATTATTTATTTGCATTTATATGGAAGTCACCTAACAGGGTCTACCGCGAAAACTCTTGCATATAGGAGCGATAGAGACGCAGATAACGAAATATTGATTTTCGATTTTCATGATAGGCTCTCTACTGCCTGTATAAATGCAATATTATGTTATTATATTAAGTAATTTAAGATTTAGCCTGTCTGCGTCTGTTAAGTGGTCCTTTAGTGTTGAATTTTATTGTATGTTTAGCAAAATTAAATAAATATTAAAATTAATATCATTTAATCAACAATTAAAAAATTAATTATTTTCATTTGTACAAAACATCACATTTGAATATATTATCCAAATCTTCCTATTCACTTCACAGTATTTGCTTTAATATTCATTTTGTATATAACAAACAAGTTTTTTTTTTTAACATTTTTGGCCTGGATGCGAATGTAACAAACAAGATGCAGAAACGTTTTTGCGCATACACGGCGAAGTGAATAGTGTCATAAGACATACTATATTGACAAGTACAAATGCAGATTTTACATCATAAGAATACGATAACGTAATAACTGCCACATAAAATCTCAGTTTAAAAAGTATAAGAACATTCCATAAGGAAATATAAGTTTTATTCATTTACGCATATGGTTAAAATTACATTTGGATAATTTGACTACTTATTTTTTTTTTTACATGGCGCTACTTTAACGTACTAGTGCGGTAATTAGCACTTTACGTGCCTATGTTAACACATTTAAAGGGCCATAATAATAGGCCTTTTCATCTGTGTCAAGTGTGTGCACATATCGTAATGTACTATAAGGCGCTTCTTTAGTGCGTTTCACACACCTTACTTAATTTAGTAACTGACGACAGGGACGCAACAATACGTAGAAGTGAGATATCTTTAGCAACGTCTACTGGATGTACCAAAGCCAATAAAGGTACCGCTGTGTTTCCATTTTCAAGTAATAAGTCTACATAAGGAGTCGGGTATGGAATACAATGCGTACAGTTGCGTTTCGTCTGACGATCGGCTCTGGCTGCTTTGTTTACTGATGTTTATCAATTCTTCTTGTGCTTCTTCGAGAATTTTCTGACGTTTTGGATATCTGAAACAAAATAATATTGATGTAAATTTGACAGTTCGGTATGCGGAACTATAGGAAAATTGTTTGGGAAGTGATGAAAAGTGATAATATATTCGCTAATACATTAGAAAGCTATCAAGCACAAACTGAAGATAGTAATAATAGTCATTTTCTTAGGAACGTACTGAGACATTGGGTGAAAGAATTTGTTGAGGATCTGTGCGATGGCATTGTGAACATTCGCCGCGGCAAGGCCGACGGCTGAGTTCCATATAGGGCCGAACGCCATGAGCGTTATAAGTGGCGCGGTTTCTACGCGAGTCTAAGGGCCGATGGTCTGTAGGGCATGTTTATGCGGTCAAAAACCCTGTCTTTTCATATGGCTAAACTTTGCTTGATGGCATTCTGCCATCCAGTCAGAACCAAAGCTTCTAACCCCTGCGAAGGGTAAAGGCCGAGTACCATGTAGCGCCAAAGGCCTGGTACTTCCGCCGAAATAGAAACGCTGCGCTCCCTACGCGAGTCCAAAGGCCGAACGCCCGCATGACGAGCTTTAAAGCGGTCATAACTGTTCTCAAGTGTCTTCAGTATCTAAGGTAGATAGGTACTTACTCAGTAACCACCTGTGCGATGGCATTCTGTACGTCCTGCGCGCGCAGCGGCGCGGCGAGACGCGCGGCCAACGCGCGCACGCAGGCCTCGTCGCACGCTAACGCCACGCACGCGCAACGCACGCGACTGAGCAGCGGTTGTAGGCCTAGGTTCACTAAGGTGGACGTCAGCTGGGTGTTTATCTGTGAAGCGATTAAATAAATAATAATAAATAAATAAATATAATACGACATTCTTACACAGATTGACCAAGTCCCACGGTAAGCCAAAGGAGGCTTGTGTTATGGGTACTCAGACGACGATATATATAATATATAAATACTTAAATACATAGAAAACACCCATGACTCAGGAACAAATATATGTGCTCATCACACAAATAAATGCCCTTACCGGGATTCGAACCCAGGACCATCGGCTTCACAGGCAGGGTCACTACCCACAAGGGCAGACCGGTCGTCAAATTTGTTTAATCACTTATTTTCTAGGTTGGGTCAAATTCATAGGTAAGTTTTTTCATGGATTTTGTTGAAAATACCCAGGTCTCAAATTGAGCAAATATATTTTTTTTAGAAAAATCTAGGTACGGCGACTGTCAGCAAACATAGTCTGTCCAAGGATCATAATCTGTCACGCTTATCGCATGTGCAGTACTTGCATGAAAAACATCGTTTAAATAAAGAACTTATTTAAAGAGAACGATAAATAGGTAATTGCATTATTTTTCAACTGTTACTGAATACCGATTACTGCATATCGTCGCTATACTTACTCAACCTCAAGTCTGCAACAATCATTTGATGGAAATGTCGCTTTTCTTTCATTCGGAATACGGGTGTTTTTCATCATTCATCAAATGAGTGTTACAGATACGAGGTTGAGTAAGTATAGCGGCGATATGTTGTTAGCACGGCAGCATTTATCATCACAAAAACAAAACAATTTCTACAAAAAAATACAATAACAACTTATTACCGTACACCGTTTTGTTCCCAACGTGGGTACAGTCAAAGTTTTAAATATCGACACGAACAAAATGTTAAAAATATGTACATAATACCTTAACGTATACGATAAGGTCGTGTCGGTGCACATATTTTTGGCACTTTGTCTATGTCGAAATTTAATACCTTGACTGTGCAATGAACACTAGGTGTAAATTCGCTTTATTAATTATGTAATTGTAAATAGTAACATTATTGACTGGACATTATTTAGTTTTCTTTAGAATAAACACGGTTCGTTATCGCAGTGACATGCGTCGCAATAAATATTAAGGGCCAGTAGAATGGCAGGATATTTATAAACAATAATCGTAATGCAGGTCGCCTTATCTTCAGGGTTCACTTTAAGATTATTACTGCAACAACAAGGGTTCCCGCAAAAGGATAAAGTCGTCGTCAATAAAACTTGCAAATAATGTATTAAATATCAGATTTTGTTAGCGTTCGACACATAACCTAACATTTTTACTAAATATTGCCTGAAATATTGATAATTAACATTTAATTTAACTAAAATATTATATATAAAAAATATTTAAGTATATAGACTGTTGATAAGGTTATGGTTGTCCTTTTAAAGAGCGAGATTACGAAGTAATGAAGGTAAAATGGTTTGTTTACATTATTAGCAAGTTCTATTGATGGCGACTTTAGTATGAAAGAGTTTTTAACTTTTTTATAATAAATATAACATTTGTTTAGGAAGTAGATTACGCAAGTTTCTTGAACGAGAATCGGCAATTATTGTGTTTCAATAATAGTATTCTAGACGCATTATTGAATACAACTATTACCAGGAAATAATTATTGCTACCCTCTTTTGTTTACATTTATGACATTATTGCAAAAGAATTGCATACACGTATTGACAAGTCTAAACCTATTTGTTGTACGATAATTACGTATCGCTGCAATTATTGTAGGTGGGTATGTATTTGCAGTCGCAGATTTTCATTCAATATTGAACGTTCGATGTGTGGTAAAAATGACTTTTTTGTGTTGAAATTTGGTTCTTTCGATTGATAAAATTTTTAGAAATATTTGAACTTTTGAAGAGACCATAAATGTTTGCGGGATACGGAAAATAATAACCCTCGCAACGCTCAAGATTGTAAAACAAATGTGCCATTCTCAATCAAAAGGGTACTTATTGTTGGTTGTCAATAAGGCGCTATTTCCACATAGCTTGAATTTAAAATCAACCTTATCGACAACCGACAATGTGGTACCTTTTAGTTGAAAACGTCGACAAATAACTATTCTCTAGCCCCAGTGTTTTTCTTACCCTATCGAACCTTAAATGAAACATATCCTCCTAAGGCCCAAGGTCCTACCTATAGTACCTCTTCAGTTTGATGAAATTTAAATCCTATTCAATTGGAACAAGGTCGATTATGCTTTGTTTGGTTCAAATTTCCAATAACGCAATATCAGCTCTATTTCCTCCAATATAAATTTTGGATTTTTCATGTGTATGGCTGGGTCTTAGGAGAGTTAGGAGGGTATAATAAACACTCACCGAATTTTCGCAGTATCTCTTAGAGTTCTTTGTCATCTTCTCGCTGGCGGTGATAAATGTGACAGATATGTTGGGGCTGTTGGACTTTTCCACTTCGTTCCAGTTTTGATACGATAGGCGGCTGTTCGAACCTGAAGCAAGTCATTGTAAAATTAAGTTATTAAAATTCCTGGTAATATGTAAAGAAAAACAAGCTGTTGGCGACTGAACAAATAAAATATAACTTACTTTCAGGCGTCCTCATTGTTTCCGGATTCAACTTCTGTTTGACAAAATCCACTGCGTCGATATACGGCACTTTGAACTCTAAAATCCTAAAAATACACGATAATTATCAGAATGGACATTGTACCTACAACAAAAACAAATCCATTTAAAAATAAAAATTGCGTATCGTAAAATAAGAAAAAAGCGTATTTAGAAAGCAGTGCTCTAGACCCTAGAGCAGAAACGTAATATCATTTTTTGCACACTTTTTAGAACAACAATAACCCCCCACTTCTAGAGCATGAGAAATGAAAAGTAAGTTCCATTTAACAGGTATTTCTATACTTAAAAAGGGGCATCAACCTAATACTAATAAACTGTAATAGATGTCATATATTAAAGAAAAAGTGACGAAGCCCTCCAGTGGTGAAGGCCGGATTCGAACCGGTGTCTTTAGCTATCGCGGCTAACGCCATGAACCCCTAGGCCACCTCGCCACGGCGGTACCCGTCCCAATTGCTCGACTATATGCCATCTTAGTAAGACTAGGCGTCTTTGACCAACTCTAACCTATCTATGCTTGTTGTTACTGAATTAATCATTTTCATTTCATTTTCATTAATTCTCACCTGTTCATACAGCCGGCTGCTCGATGGCTTGTTATATTCTAGACGCACGCTGGTTCGCGTCAAGCCAATATGATCTTTATCGCTTCAAAATAAAATCCTTTTTTACCTGTCTCCACTGTACCAGGCTGCTTTAACCCCAGACTCTTCATGCTCCAGTACTATGCCAGCGCCGCTGTTTTCTCGGTCCACAGTACCGGGGCAGGGGCAGCAGCTGAGGCCGGAGGCCCACAGGTCTCGGGCGAGGTTCGCTCGTTGGGAGGCCGCGAGGCCGTCGCGACCGTTGCCGGCTGTGCCATGGACGTTTACGCAGATGAGAGTTGGCTGGAAGAAAAAAATTGAAATAAAAGAGCAATCGAATTAGGTAATATGGCTACCTACTTATTATTAATTATTGTATGGGAAGTGTCATATATGTAAATACTTATTATTAGGTAATACTTATTAACACAAATATACATACATATGTTATTATTATAGAAACGGCTTTGGACAGAGTAGCATGGCGGTCTTTGGTGTAGGAGGCCAAGATCCACTTCGGGTCGTCGCGCCACAGCAATAAGTAAGTAATACTTATTAAGCCTAAATGTAATTATAAATGAAGTTTTGTACATGTATGGAGTGAGAACCTTAGAGTTCTCACTCCATGTATGAGGTATAATGTCAATAAAGCACTTTCACAACACACAATAAGGTTGAAATTACCTCGCTCGGTACAGCATGCGGCGTATCCGACTCCATTTTCTTGACTATTGTAGCCATTCTTTCTAAAGACATGGAAAATCCGACACACGAGCTTTTTTGCTTGGCACTGTCGATTTCTTTCGTTCGGGCTATCTTGCGGAACTCTTCTACTAACGCGTTGTATCTGACACAATATAAAAAAATAAACTGATTGAGAAACAGAAAACATTAAAAGCGAATGGAGAGAAAATTAAAAGGTTTGATTTTCAAGGTTACATGTATGCGCATAAAAGAAAAAGAAAAAAAAATCTCAACGAAGTTTTGTTGTTTTTTTTTTAAATTCGACGAATTTAAAAACTCGTCCTTTTTGGGATTCCATACCCAAAGGGTAAAAACGGGACCCTATTACTAAGACTCCGCTGTTTGTCTGTCCGTCTGTCACCAGGCTGTATCTCATGAACCTTGGTTATAGCGGCAACAGAAATACATCATCTGTGAAAATTTCAACTGTCTAGGACTGGAGTCTTAGTAACAGGTTTCCGTTTTTACCCTTCGGGTACGGAAGCCTAAAAAGGAATTACCAACAAAAGTACCAACATACCAACTTTCCAATTTTTGTCGACAAAAGTTGTGACTTTATTTCTGAGCGCGTGTTACGGCGCGTGCCATTGTCAGACACAATGGCACACAATGGCCGACCGCTCCCACAAAAGAAACAATGGCTTTTGTTTAACAGATAACAGTCTTAGGCGTAAAAATCATTTGAGAAGATGCGGACTATACCTTCCACCTGCCGCGATTAGGTCCCCAGCTCTACGTTTCGTATGTCGCTCGTCGCGTGCGATGGACATCTGCCAGAACACACCGCTGTGCTGCGTCGCGTTGTATGCCAGAAATGGCGCCACCGTTATAGGGCACTGTAAACAAATTGCCAAATCACAACATGTATATAGAACCTGTCAAAGTGTGGTATTCCATCTGTCCAATGTCATTGCGTCTCACTCTCTCATTAACGTATTCACGTTCGAGAATCTCCGTTTCTCCCTATGGATGACTAGAATCTCCGTTTCTCCCTAGAGAATGCCTTAAGGCGTAGTCCGCCGTTTGTACTTATTTTTATAGTGCAATAAAGTTTCAATAAATAAATGAATAACCCTCAAATGCATGATTTTTTATTTTTGTCCGAATTTAATACATATATGTATCACATAATTATTTGCTAATTCTAGGAAAAATAACAAAAAATATATAACATCGATTTTCACTGCGAAATCAGTGTTAGAAGTTGCATTGGTTGGTTGGATGTTGGATGCTCTATGCCAAATTTCGACTAAATCGGTTCAACGGTTCAAGCGTTAAGGGGTAACAGACAGACAGACACACTTTCGCATTTATAATATTAGTATGGATTAAAAGTCATAGGTACTTATAGCACAGTCTATATAAAACAAAAGTCATTCGACGAAGTCGTCTAGACAGGGCAATCGTGCAGGGTGCGAAGGGTGGGTCGCGCGCACCCGAGCTGCATACATCGCCATTGTTAGTAGCTCGGTACTACTTACAGGGCTAGCGTGTCTGATTTGAAATGTTCTTTGTCTATTGGGCAGTTGTGTAAAAGTCACAGACAACCCTACTGTGTTCTTGTGCGGTGTCGGCATTTATGCAAACATCAAAGGCATCGGTCCACTGTTACGTTTTACACTGTGCTTATAGTTATGCAGCTGAAAGGTATATGATGCATTACTTTATCAGTGGGAGTGATAAAATAAACGTCGAGTTTAGCATCGCACGGTCGATAAATATAAATATTACTGTGATTGATAGCTATAGCGTAAACAAGAGCGACCACCTTATCCGTAAAGATTCAAAGAACTGTGTCGGTATCGGATTCAAATATAGCGCGTATCTTACCTCGCACCCTAGCGCCTTAGCGTTCCTATATACCGCCTCCACCTCGGCCACAGTTTGGGCCACCAACTTCGCCCACTTGGCTTGCTTCACGAAGCGTGTGACTAGCTCCTTCACTCCGTACACCGCGATGTCCGCCTCCATGAGCCCGAGGAGGTTTTAGATGACCACGTGACAGAAATAGCACTAGTGCGCAAGCTCTAATGTCTAGTAAAGAGTGACAGAGATAGCACTATTGCTTGGGATCTCATGTTATATGCGCTTTGTTACGAGTGACTCTGATAGCAATACTGCATGGATACTGAAGCAAACTTACCTCGCACCCTAGCGCCTTAGCGTTCCTATAGACCGCCTCCAACTCGGCCACCGCTTGGGCCACCAACTTCGCCCACTTGGCTTGCTTCACGAAGCGTGTGACGAGCTCCTTCACTTCGTACACCGCGATGTCCGCCTCCATGAGGCCGAGGAGGTTGGAGACGTCGCGGTTGGTGATGCAGAGGGATGTGAGGTGGGTTTGGAGCTGAAGACTGGTTATACGTCCTGGAAGAAAAGTATTTGTCATTTTGAACTCTTTAGATTTCGTGAGACATATTTCAAAATATTTATCAGTACGATAAACGAGTCTTCGATTTTTTTTAATACTACGTCGGTGGCAAACAAGCATACGGCCCGCCTGATGTTAAGCAGTCTCCATAGCCTATGTACGCCTGCAACTCCAGAGGAGCTACATGCGCGTTGCCGACCCTAACACTCCGCACCCTCGCTGAGCTCTGGTAACCTTACTCACCGGCAGGAACTCAATACTATGAGTAGGGTCTAGTGTTATTTGGCTGCGGTTTTCTGTAAGGTGGAGGTACTTCCCCAGTTGGGCTCTGCTCTAGATCTGGAATGACATCCGCTGTGCTGTGCCCTACCACACAAAGCGAGATGACTTTCACAGTGCCCATCTCTCTCTTATGGACGTAGTTTAAGGGCATACCCGGGTCCAGTAGATAGTGGTAGTAGACTGTAGAAAATGGTTAACGGCCCCCATCCCTAGTCGTAGACGGTACTGCCTACGATGCTGCAGGTATATTATGTATATCGTTGTCTACTACCTACAACAGATGCCTATTTGAACTTACTGTGGGACTAAGTTGATATGTAAGATTCTAACTAACTCTTGAAAGTTTGAATGTTCTTCTCAACCATTCCCAAGATTTTGTGGCCTGTGTAGATTAAAAAAAATGTTTTTTTAGACAAAATTCATTACAAATTACCGTTATTTTAAACTTTAATTGATTCCAAACCGATTAAAGCAAAGCCAACAACTGGAAATACACTCAGTCCTAGTCTTATGCATTATATTCATTTTACAATTGCCTTTTTTTTTCGCTTTAAGCAGTTTTTTCTATTATTGGCATCTTTTTTCATGGTTAGATTAATGATATTATTGCTTATGAACTTACCAAAGGTAACATCAACAAGTATAGGGTATATATCGGCATGTTTATCCAATGGCACTCCACAGGACATTAGTAAAGCCTTCAGTAGCTCTGTATGGTTCAGATGTATGGTCACTTTAAGGCCGCTTTCAGAAGCTGCCCGGCTTGCGACTACCAGGAGCTCGGCGTCCGGCCAAAGAGTGTCTGAAAGAAAGGCAAATTGGGATGTATTTAAATAGTAGATTGTTAACCAAGGGATGAAAGGCACCCATTGCTGCCGAGGTTGTTTGGCGCACGAACGCAGTGAGAGCGCTAAAAGTCCGAGGCTGAAATGATGCCTTTAACCCGAGTTAAACACTCTACTTTTCATTTCGAATACGAGGAAAGTAAAATGCATGTGTTTTTTAAAAACATGACTAAGTATAAATTTTTATAGTGTTTCTTGAGGGTACTTACAATTAACAATTTAGGCAAAAGCATCGTTATTTATGGAATGGAGAGATAAATATCAGAATGGAAATTTTATAACAAATTCATTTAAACCCAAATTTCAATTGCTTATCGTAAAAAAAAAATCGTACTTGGAACGTAAAATGCTCTAGTGCAGAGACGTATCATTTTCTGCACACCTTTTAGAACAACAATGACCCTCTTTCAGAGCATGAGAAATGAAAACAAATTATTTAACACCATGCACAAATAAAGTACCAGAAAATTTAGTGCACGTGTACATGCAGCCGGTGTGCTCTGGCCTTAATTGTCAGTATAATAGAGAACTTATAAAGCAGTGTTGTTAAGGATGTTTTCCCACTGTTTAATATTCTCACCTGACTTAGGGTTGAATATATCAAACGCGCACTCAATGATCTCTCTCGGATGGAAACCTGGTGCATGTTTTTCCCTGAACACCCGATCAATGACGTAACGACGCATGTATTTCGATCCAGAGTATGCCACGTGTCTGAAAATAACACAGAATATTTAGTCACATGTTGGCGGTACCTGAAAATCATAAAAATCATAATACTATTTCTTTCACACTTACTATTATGATGCCCTGCAAGATTGTTAGAGACATTATGACTTTAGTTGCCAATTGGTACCGCGCTACGGCGGCAATGCTGTGAACTTCTTCAATGGGAGAAATAGGCATTAGACGTAGACAGCTGTTTAGTAGACAGAAGAGTATTACTGTGTTTAATCAAGCGATGCATTGGTCTGGAATAGTAGGCAATGTTGACCAAGTTTATGGTATTGATTTTAGTCACAAATTTATTCAACAGGTTGGCAATAATATTCTCGGTTGATTAAAGATAAAGTTACCTAGCAAAAGACATGCGACGGACATGACTTTGACCGCGTTGGCGTAAGCCTCCCACGTCCCACGCCTTAACTCTGGGGGTTAGGATTAGGAGCGGTGGGGAAAACTCGACCGCGCCGTGACTTCTGAATACCTAGTCAAATAACGGTCAAATTGATACGTACCTAGCAAAAGGCAGCCTCAAGTCATGCGGCAGATGACAGACGGTACCAGACGCGGTCATGACTTTCACCGCGTTGGGATAAGCGTCCCACGCCTTTACTCTGGGAGTCAAGAGTGGTGAGGAGAACTCGACCGCGCCGTGACTTCTGAATACCTAGTCAAATAACGGTCAAATTGATACGTACCTAGCAAAAGGCAGCCTCAAGTCATGCGGCAGATGACAGACGGTACCAGACGCGGTCATGACTTTGACCGCGTTGGGATAAGCGTCCCACGCCTTTACTCTGGGAGTCAAGAGTGGTGAGGAGAACTCGACCGCGCCGTGACTTCTGAATACCTGAAAGTGTCTTGGTAAAATACACTTAAAAGTCGTATGTGTAACGTCTATGGCAAACAATTCTTTGTCACTGGGAAATTGGTGGTCATACGGACTAGTATGGGACTAGCGAGTGATTAAGTGCCTGTTTTAACCCTTAATAAGTCAAAAGGATGTCAGAAATAACGCAAAATTAAACTCTAAATCATGGTGGTAATTGTTATGCTCTTATTAAGGGTAAGTAGCTAAATAACTCTTCGCTGCTTCGCTATTTGAAAGAAAGAAAGAAAGAAAGAAAGAAAGAAAGAAAGAAAGAAAAATTAAGAAAGAAAAATTAAGAAAGAAAATACATTCATTTAACGCCACAACATAGTACATAAAAAAGAAAAGGCATGCGGACAAAAAAAACATTTGGACGCTAAAAAGGTTCCCCACTCAGCATAATGCCGCGGCAAACCGTGGAGCTGGTTTTTTGTGGGGACCTGACTTAATCTAAAATTAATGGCGACACGTACGCCATCGACGACACACAAATAAATTAACATTGACATAAAAACACAATGTACATAGAAACTTAAGAGGAGTAAACCATTAACTACCGTCTTTTTTTAATTAAATTTAAGAGGGTAAGAGTATTTGTCTTTAATTATCTATCCTCACCTCAGCAACACGATCTGTCAGCCACCGCAGTTGAACTCTTCTCATCCCATTATGGTAAGTGATATCTTCTGCGGTCGAAGGCACCTGCTGTAGGCACGCACCGATCAGCCTCTGGTAACCACGTGACCCTCGGGAACTGAGTGTATGTGATAGTAGTCCTGATAATGCGCCTTCGGCTACTGGGCGGGGTACGTGCGAACTGGATAGAAGCTCGGCGCACGTTGGACGAACGCTTGCGTCGTGGCTTAGTAGCCACCTGTAAGGATTTAGTTCGATAAGAATAAGGCAAATAGGTTAGTCCACAAATTTTTATTAATGGTATCAGTCGATCAGGTTTGTTTTGAGGGTCTCATACATAAATGTCTGTATGGGACCCATCGTCTTAAAGCAATACAAAAGTCACAAATGATGGTCTAAGTCTGGCACCCGCACTTTACTGACGAAACGCTTCTAACAAATTGGCATTACATCGTGACGTCAGCATGTAATGTCGCTATTGCTTAGAAGCCGTGGAAAAAGGAAATTGCGATTTTGCCGGTGAAATATTGCGTTTATGTATATTGTTGCTATACAATATATTTTTTAATAAAATGTAAGGAATCGAATAGTAACATACATCTGTCAACAAGCTGTGCTAAAACTGGATGCAAATGGCAATGTATCGATAGGATAGGCCTATGGCCGAAGACGGGGAGCTTTAAAGACAGCTACAGAAAGAATTCGGGGTTTCTAGCAACGTCAGCTTTGACGGAGGCTGGCGTCGTGGTTTAATCCGTTTAAAAGCCAGCCAGGTTAGTAAGAATAGGCAGAATGTATTAATATTAGCTAGAGTTTTCTAAACGGTGGTTTTAGATCCCATAACTAAAGTTCGATTGGCAAATGTAGACCCATGCATTTACGCACCGTCCCCCCGGCCGCGGGAAGGCCACTGATGGGGGGGTGTGTGGGACTCGCCGCTCCTGTCCCCTCTCAACTGGCGAGAAGGGAGGGAGAACTTGGCCCTACCCACTAAACCCACTCCGGCGTTTCACCCTCTGCTGTTTGCGAGAGCGCCATGGGATCGAGTCGAAAAATCTCGACTGGCGCACTGAGAAACGGGTCGAGATTTTGTTTGAGTGTGCGTGCGGCGACGCATAGATACTATGGCGCACACATACAAGTCGCGCGCGGTGCGTTTGTATGAAGATAACATACTTTGCCCTGTTCGTACTATGGCCCCGGCTTGGCGCCAGGACACCCGCACAGCAAATGTAGTATCCTACCTACTTTACACCTACCCTACCCTACAAAACCTACCTTATAACAATAATCTGCTTCTCATTATCCTCGCACTCGAATACCTCTGGCATGACGATATCTTTTGTCCTCAAATTGGTCAGAACCACCATCCGTTCCATTCCCGTACTTAGCGGCGGATGAAACATTTCGAAGAGAATTATACCCAACGAGTAAATGTCCACTTTCTGGTTGTATATCACTTTGCTGGCTGACTGTAGGAGTTCTGGGGCAACGTATAGGGCAGTGCCGATCTGTAAATAAATAGAGTTATGGAACATGTCTGATTGGGTCGCGTTATGTTAAGGCAAATAATTGTTGATTGCTGAATAAGTATAAAGTATAAGAAAAAACCGGCCAAGTGCGTGTCGGACTCGCGCACGAAGGGTTCCATACCATTACGCAAAAAACGGCAAAAAATCACGTTGTTGTATGGGAGCTCCACTAAAATATTTATTTTATTCTGGTTTTAGTATTTTAGTAGGCAACAGAAATACATCATCTGTGAAAATTTCAACAGTCTAGCTATCACGGTTCATGAGATACAGCCTGGTGACAGACGGACAGACAGACAGACAGCGGAGGCTTAGTAATAGGGTCCCGTTTTTACCCTTTTAAAGCTTTTGACAACAACAGTTACTGATATGTTGTTGAACGTAGTCGTAGGTACTTCAAATTCGAGTCATTCTCTTAGACTTTACACCTCTTCTTTATAATTCTTTGACATATTGACTGCCTACAGATAAAAATAATATAAACAGCTATGGGAAACACGAATGTCGAATATGCTTCATCATATAAATAAATTTAAGGACATAAAACATAAGCAAAGAAGTTAAAGCGTTATAGAAAACACGGTTATTACCTACAACATACCTGACCAGTAAGTGAGCCGCTGATTTCTTCCTGTTTACTTTTTTCTGAAAACAATAATAAACAAAATCATCCAATTTACAAAATATCCAATCCAATTTTCAAAGTTCCTATTAGCACACTTAGATGTTTATACATGTCACTTGTAGATTCAATATTGAGCTATGCTCTTGACAGCTATGGACTCACAACTAAGACCAATATCGATAAATTAGAAAATATGTAGATCAGATTTTTAAAATAACTTGTTAACCATAAAACTAAACTCAAATGTAAAGGTAACTACAGACTTCTATTCAAAATTTACAATATCTTACCTGTCAGTTTAAAACATAAATACCTACTTGCGATCAATAACCATGGCCGGCAGGAGCTTAACTCAGAGGATGCATTAACACCAGTTAATCACACTTACATCACAAAGGCTGTGACTTCAGGCAAACTATGCGTTCCTAGAATTAATAACTACTACGGGGATAGAACCCTTAGGAAAAGAATTCCATATTTGCTTAACAGTTTGCCCGAAGCCATAAGATGTGAAAATAAGAAGTCTAAATTTAAATCTATGTTAAAAATACACTACCTCAATATTTTGTAGTAATTGCACTACTATAAAATTAAGTTAAGTATATATGTAACTAGAGACTGATGACCCTACAGTCAAACTCTTTATTGAGTTTTGCGGGGCTATGATTATTGTAAGAATACTCTGTATTTTATTAAGCAAATAAATAAATAATAAATAATCCAGGTATGAATGTTCTATCATTTCGCATTTAAAGAGAACTGATCAATATCAACAATTTTCGTTAAAACTAGTCTGATTTAAAGGTCCTCCTAGTAAGCGTACAATTATCTAAGTATAACGATACGAGTATTATGCTAATTTATTCAGTTACATAAATATTACATATTCTTAAAAATCTTACCATCAACCGGCATTCCACTGAAAGCTTTGGTGGCCAGACCGAAATCTCCGATTTTCACGTGGTCGTTGGAGTCCAAGAAAATGTTGACCGGCTTTAAGTCTCTGTGGATCATGCCTCTCTGATGGACGTGGGCCAACCCTGAAACAATAAACTGCTGTAAGTTTTAAATAGCTTCGCTGGTTTGATCAACTGCTCAGAATGGGATAGGATCGGGATGTCAAGAGTGTGTTCTTGGGACGATCTCTGTTTGTAGAGACCGGTCTGTTTAATTTTACATGGGCTTCATATTACGTTATAAGTACCTAAGTAACTTTACTTTGAGTGGCATATTGTCTGTTTGTCTGATTTAATTACTGATATAACAATTTCAGTCTTGGAGACCCTTTACACCTCTAAGGATAATTTGGTGATCGTTTTTTTTATTATATATATTTTATCTCTGAGACCTAGAGACTTTTACATCTCTAAACAATTTTAGTACTTGTCTGTTGTTTATATATTTTTTATTAGCTTTTTTTTGTGTAATTTGACATTTAGAGACTGGATACATCTCTAACAAAGTATCTAATATTTCAATGATTCCATATTTGTAATTGTTTTTTTTTGTAATTTTTGGTTAATTTTATTGCTTGTACAGAACATCTTACACAGATCAACCTAGCCCCAAACTAAGCATTAGATAACTTTCTTACCAAAACGCGAGTTATTTTCGTAGTCGACAATCGACATCTAGCGTCAAGTAGCGAATTTATCAGCTGCTAGTTGATAATAGATGTCGCGACGAACGAAAAATCTAATGCTCAACAATTTTCAGCTAATATTATAACCGGATTAACCGGAAATCTATTTTCAACTCCTAGCACTATTTCCTTACTTATATTTCTCTATGATGATAGGGATGCCTCCTCAACTCGTCTTTGGTTTCGACAGATAAATATTTACCTTCAACTATCTCCCTAAACAGCCTCCAAGCTCTGTAATGCTCCTTAAACAACCCATTATCAATAGCGTGCCGCAGCGTATTCTTCTCGCAGAACTCCATCTGTATGTACAGAACTTGCTTGAGCCTCTCAGAGGGCGGGCGGGTTGGCGCGTCTGATGGAATATTCTCTGACGGGATTGTTTCTGACTTGTTTGATAGGTCCTCGAATTCTATGTCATCGCTGGATTCGTCTTCGGGACTGTAAACATTTTTTTATTATATTTTAACATAGTAAAATTCATTGAACATGAGTGACATTGCACTTTGAAAGTTTGAAGACTTGGAATTATGTATGTTATGTTATGTACATTGTTTAATGATCTCACAAACGCGATCACCGATCACCGAAGCGATATCGTGACAAAAATATTTAAAATTTAACGCAAAATTTAAATTGTTATGGTCGTTTTCTGAGTGTCAAATGTATACCTGTTGATTATAGATAATTTTAGGTTTTATTATGAAATATATGAATTACCTAGGTAGGTTAATAACTAAGTTTACTTGGTTTATTGATGTTTTAACTGGTGACCATATAATTTGTTGGTTTTTATAATTAGAATTTTGTATATCACATAAGTGCTATGGTGTAATACTATTAACCTGTGTGTAGTTTAATAAAAACAAACCGGACAAGTGCGAGTCGGACTCGCCCACCGACGGTTCCGTACTTTTTAATATTTGTTGTTGTAGCGGCAACAGAAATACATCATCTGTGAAAATTTCAACTGTCTAGCTATCACGGTTCATGAGATGCCTGGTGACAGATGGACAGACAGACAGACAGCGGAGTCTTAGTAATAGGGTCCCGTTTTTACCCTTTGGGTACGGAACCTTAAAAAGTGCCAACCTGCCATTGAACCATGGATCTTCATCCTCGCTATCCTCGCATTTCTGCACGATGCCTTCTGACATGGACCATTCCACCTTCACCTCTTGCCCCAATTTCGCCACAATGCCTTCGAGACTCAGTCCTGGTCGCTTTCTAAAAAAACAAATAACGCAATTTAATCTAAGAAAACATATACACAGACCAGATAATAATATCGGGGTTAACCAATTTGTCGCCAATAGATATTAAACAGTCTACAATGTCTAGTTTTCTGGGCTTAAAATAGTAAATAAAGTAATATAAATATTTGCTTAACAATTTTAAACACTCCATAATAACGACCATGCTCTAAAAAGTCATTAGAATCATCTTGTAGTTTCTACATAATATCGATTGCAATCTCTATGAAATTGTATTCTGGGGCCAGTTTATCAAAAGCTTATAGCTTGTAATACAAGTGGAAGTCCCTTTCTAACAAAAGCTGTCAAAAGGGACTTTTATAAACGGGCCCCTGGTCGATCTCGAATTTTGATCACTACCTATCATAGAGTAACTTATACTAGAGCGGTACTGTCATAGTAAATTTTGTAACCCCAGTAAATTCACTGCCATCTGTCGACACACTTTAAAACTAAAAATGAAGATTTATAAAAATACGATAGAATGTATTTAAATATAGATAAATGATTTTTTTTATTTGCATTAATTATTTTTATGATTTTGACCCATGTTCTTTCACTGATATGCGTTAAAATTGTTAAATAACAAACGAAACCGTCAACGCCATCTATACGACTGTAGGCCAAAACTAGTAGCGCCCTCTGAACGAGAATCAAATTTTCTTGATTTTCGAGGCACGTTTTTTCCTTAGTCTGTATCCATCTATTACGGAGTTATATCTATCTTTGCTACCTATCAAGGAAGCTTCTATCAAAAGTTTCAAGAGCGTATTATGTGAGTTCACAAGTTTTTGTTTTAGGTAATGTTTTCGACTATTTACGTTGATTACCTAGTAGGAGTTTTCTCTTCGCTAGGACATTCTGATACCTCTACGCTGGACTCTATCCAAGCGTTGTAGTATCTCACAACGTTCTCGTGGTTGAGGCGGGATAGTAACTTCACTTCGCGGGTTATCTTCTTGTTCAGGTTTACGTTCTCAGGGTTGAGTTGAATGCGTTTGATTGCGTAGAAACCGCCGTCTAGTTTGTTCTTCACCTGCAAAATGTAAAAAATAATTAGGAATTAGAATAAAAGCATATTGTACAGTCGCCATCAGATATATCGGAGCAGCCAAGGTGTTCACAATATCTGAACACGCACTCTAACGCCCTGACATTAGAGGCGTGTTCAGATATTTGTGAGCACCTCGGGCGCTCCGATATATCTGATGGCGACTGTCACGCTCGTTCGTGTTATCAGTACAGCACAATTTATACTTGGTGTCTTATTTTTCTTTCACGTCTTTCTTTTTAATTTAAAATCGGAAATCTGCTGCTGGACATGGACACTCTCGGACCATTTTCACAATTTAAATATTTCCACGGACCCCGGTCAAAAAATATTTTAGGAAAATAATAAAAACCCTTATCTATATTTTTTTTTAATTAAGTTTCATTACACTTAGATTTCGTCAAGTTTACTACAAAATTTTCTAATAAGTATATTTAAAGTAGGTAACTGACTTACTGCGGACCCCCGATAAAAATGCTACGGACCCCTAAGGGGTCCGTGGACCCCACTTTAAGAAACCCTGCTCTATAGGGAGCGTGCATAAACTGTAGAGGGCAGCACAGGAGACGTCAGACTTTTGGCGCGAGGCGTAAATGTGTAGTTTATGCTTCCAAAGTAGCTCACAAGATGTCAGCACTTGCTTTGGCGTGAAGTGTCAATTCAATGTAATGTACATGTTTATGGTTCCGATTCAGGCCACAAGATGGCAGACCCTCCAACGCGCACGGTCCCTATATAAGTCGAAAACGGGCGCGGGTGCAACAGAATATCTTAAATAATCAAACTGTGATCTACTCGCTTTTTGGCATTAAATAATAAAATTTATATAAAATACCGAGTGTGCCTACCTTCAGTACATCACCAAAAGCGCCTTTGCCAAGCCAGGTTAAGACCTCAAACTCTGCGTTGAGTCGCGAATGCCCGTTCATCTGTAGACTCGTTCTTTGTATCCGCTTCACTGGATCTTCGTCCTGGTAAAACAAATTATTATTGAGGCGGGGAATGAAGGTTATTTGCTGGCTGAGTGTTAATTTATATACACAATTACACTGACACAACACTTACACAAATACTACATGAACTTGAACATAAAGCGTTGCACAAACTTTTATGTAAGGTCCTGGCAGAATATCAGCGATGTGGCTTGCCGCATCATCACGCTGAGCCAGTGCCAATTCTCTGCCACGACACATGGTTATGTCCTTTCATGTTTTTATTTCTTTGTTTGTATCGTGTAAAAATAGTTTTTACAGTACATATGGTGCTACTTTCTCGCACTAGTGCGTCAAATAGCACTTTTCGTGCATTTGTCTAAAGTTTAAAGGGCCATATGTACTGTAAAACGTTGTACGATACACGTGCGAATAGGTAATTCGCAACTCGTGTCGATTTAAAACACTCCCTGCGGTCGTGTTTTAATTTATCGCCACTCGTTTCGAATTTCCTCTTTTCCGCACTTGTATCGTAAATAACTATTTTCTCTTAATTTAAGCTGTTTAATAAATCTCTCTTTGTAATGAGGGCTAACGCGTATGAATTCGCCGCTAGGGGCGCTAGTGTAGATGGTGGTCTTTTCCATAGTTCGAAATGTCAAATGTCACTTCAATGACTGACAGCTGTTCTTTAGTCTTTTGGACCACCATCAACAGAGGCGCCAACTGGTGAGCAAAAAAACGATAGCCCTCATTACCATGTATGTTGTGGAAACAGTGAACGGGTTTCCGTTCACTGTGTGGAAACGAATAAAGTGTTTATCTATCTATCTATGGTTGGTGCTAGGCTGAATGACGGGTGTGTCAACCAAGAATCCGTGGTTGCTCGGCCGACCACTGGGAATCCTCTTCTGTCAACCACCTGACCTGCTAGCATGAGTTGCGTTCTCGCGCGCGACTCCATACATCTAGCGCGACTTCAAGTATGGACTCGCGCGCGAGAACGCAACTTATGCTAGACCGCCTGGAGTACACTAGTCCCTATAGTGAAGTGACCTACCTCTGAACCGCTGCCAACGTCATCTGTACGGTTGGTACTAGGTTGTATGACAGGTGTGTCAACCAAGAACCCGTGGTTGACAAGTTGCTCGGCCGACCACTGGGAATCCTCTTCTGTCAACCACCTGGTGTGTATGTATACACTGGTTCCCTAAAGGGACCTACCTCAGAACCGCTGCCAACGTCATCTGTATGGTTGGTACTAGGTTGTATGACTGGTGTGTCAACCAAGAATCCGTGGTTGACAAGTTGCTCGGCCGACCACTGGGAATGCTCTTCTTCTGTCAAACATCTAAAGAATGAAGTGAAATTAAACATTTATTAATTACGATTACATACTTAAGTTTTGTTTGCAAAAGTAGTAAATTATCAGTTGTTGATAAGAACCATAGTAAATTTATTTTTCTGTTATATAGCTTTTTATTAGCTCTCTCTTTCACTTCTGAAGTCGGTCCAAATATATCCTGTCAGCGAAATAAATACAGAGTGCTATAATAACCTTTCCCATAGTGTAAAAAAACCGATTAAAAATAATAATTTTAATAACAAAACTTCCGTGAGACACAGACATATTAAACATATTAATAACGGGTCACTCACGTATTTTAAGACGAAAAACTCTTGACATGTTTCACTCCGTACCGAGGAGCGTCGAGTCATCGGGCGCGGAGGGCTGCGGCTCGCAGTCTGCGCCGGTCCGTCACCGTCAACGCAAGCTCCTGATGACGCTACTCGATACGGAGTGAAACATGTCGAGCGTTTTTCGACTTAAAATACGTGAGAGACCCGTTATTAACATGTTTAAAAAATGACATTTTACCTTGATAGAAAGTCTTTTGCAGAACTAGGTAAGTCTGATGGTACTTCGAGCACAGCACTGTCTTGTGATACTATGGATAGAAGCATCAGTGCTGACGCGTAGATATCTTGCGCTCTGGTCTGTCTGAAAGAGGGCGAGAAAATCTTGAGTCATTTTCATATGACGGTATAAAACAATTGTTTTAAGTATGCAGATATAGTATTTTGTGCAACAGGTACATAATAAGAGTTCTTAAAATTCAAGGCCCGAAGTTACAAAACGAGAAAAGTTGAGTTTTGTAAAGACAGGCCCGAGAATTTTAAGACCTAATCATGTACCATTGCACACAATATGTTTTCTAAGACAGCAGCAAACCCCTAAAATTATAAATAAAATCAAAGTAAATAATTGTTTGCACGTTTTTGCCTAGAAGTCATAATTAAAATAAAAAAAACAACAGTTGCATAATATTGAATGAATATTCCTTAACACTGCTGTTAGGATACTTTTTTTTTTATCTGGTTTTTATGGAGGCTTTGGACACTCTAGGTGAACATGTCAGCCTCATGGGTGTTATCATAGTTCCCTACTCAAGGGAGAGGTCAATAAAGTGGTAAACACTGATTGCTTTGTCCGATATAGGCTCTGCCAACCAACAATTGATCTGTCCATTGTGCATGGAGCCCAGACTACCAAAAATTATTTTCTTCTCTTCAACACGTGAGACAAGTCATCAGTCTTCTGACAGTTTGCACACAGTGGTGACGATTTAACACCCATCATGCACAGAAATTTGTTTGTAGGGATGTGTCCGGACCGGACTCAGAAAGCTGAGACTAACACTTTTCTAGAGAGGTTGGCAGAATCAAACCAGGGTATCCACAAGGGTCTATCTTGAATTGTTCTGTACCAGATTCCAACACCCCTTGATAAAGTTTGTTCTCCAAAATGGTATCGAGTACAGAGCCATCCATTACAGCGGTTTTAGCAAGCTTATCTACTGCCTCGTTTCCTACTAACCCTACGTGGGAAGGAATCCACTGTATTTTAACAACTCTATCATTACAAATAAACTCATGAATCAACTGTAGAGCTTCATATGCAACAGGCATGCTGTTAGGATACTTATAACACTGCGCCGGGGCCCCGCGCACTTCTTATGAAGTTGTTTTCGATCTCACTGGCTGCCATTTAATCTACAAATAAGAGTGCTGGAGTAGAAAAAAGAAATAATAAGACACTTAAAGTAAGTGGAATTAACCGTAAGGTGTTTTCGGGTAACTCCTAATATTTGAAAATGTCGGGTAATTGGGACGACTCTAATATGATGGAATTAGGCTGCGGTGTTTGTTAAGAACCAATAGAATCACTTCATTTACCTATCCTCGCTCTGCGCAGTTCTCTATTGGTTCTTAACGAACACATCCCTCGCACATCTCTGCTGGAAACGCAGCCATGCGTGATTTTCGGAATTACCTGAATGGACCAATTATACCTACAACAAAGGTACTGAATAAAGTTCTGGTCAAAAAGAGCAGATCATTATTCATCCCTGACATAATACTCATTTAAACTTTCACAATTTTTACTCATTATTATTTAAAAATTATTATTTACAACGACGGGACTTAATCGCGTAAAATAAGATACAGATCGTGGGTTTTATAGTAGAAAAATCCGTGAAGCCATTGAAATCAAGAAACATAGAAATTTCAATCGAGACGAAGGTTTTAAGATCTCATCCACATGGAACCCAGTCATTAGTAAGTGTAAGCGAAACCAAATATCGAAAGTTGAAAAATCGAATATTGTGAGTGTTGTGTGTCGACCCGGTAACATCCCTAGTGCGCAAAACGTTCAAGTTAATAAACAAGACCAAGTGCGGGTAGTTCGAAAAACTCGCGCGCCTAGAAGATGTTGATGTCAATTTTAGCCAGTTTTCTCCGAGACCACGGGGACAACGCCGTCCTCGAAACGTCGGAGGTGAATTTAATACTTATTTTACGCGATTAAGTCCCGTCGTTGTAAATAATAATAATACTCATAATTTAAAGAATGAAGAAGAAGAAATAAAGAAGAAAGAAAGAAGATCGTATAAAGAAAACGGAATTACCTCTCTTACCTATCACAATAATCTTCTCCCTCCATCATCTCCGACAACCTCATGTCCAAACTCGCACCAACCAACTTCACATTCCCACTATCATCTAAAAACACATTTTCACTCCTCACGTCTTTATGCACTACACCAACATCATGTAACACTTTTAAAGCACTGAACACACCTAAACCTACATGCCTAAGTAATTTCAACGCTTCGTACTTATCTTTATATACTTTTAACTTAGTCCTGAGGTAGTTTAAAGATGTGCCTAAAACGAAATCTCTAAAAATGTAAATGCATATTTTGACAGTTCGTTTAGTGGTTTCTTTTGACATTTCCAGAGCGCTGTACGGTAGTAAAGTTGATTTGGTGATGCGATACATGTTTTTTAAGTCTTGTTGGAGGGAGTTGAGTTGTCTACTGCGGGTTTGGAAGTCTGTGGCGGGGGGGAGAAGCCATTTTTTCGTTATGAGCCGCTCGCCGGTCTCATCGTCTATTGCTAGGTAGGTTGTTGAACCGTTGGACGAGTGACCTGTAAAGAAACAAGCAAAATACCATGGTATAATAATATACTCCGCCTGGTACTCTCTTCCGAGACTCGCGGCACCACGTGACTGACACAAGCCTACGTCATCGTGAACCTGTTAACAGCACGATGACGTAGGCTTGTGTCAGATATAGTAGCAAAGATAGATATAACTCCGTAATAGATGGACGGAAGTCAGTCAGTTTCAGTCTACGGAAAAAACGTGCCTCGAAAATCACGAAAATTTTATTCTCGATCAGAGGGCGCCACTAGTTTTGGCCTACACTCGTATAGAGGGCGTTGACGGTTTCGTTTGTTATTTATAATTTTAACGCATATCAGTGAAAGAACATGGGTCAAAATCATAAAAATAATTAATGCAAATAAAAAAAAAACATTTATCCATATTTAAATACATTTTATCGTATTTTTATAAATATTTATTTTTAGTTTTAAAGTGTGTCGACAGATGGCAGTGAATTTACTGGGGTTACAAAATTTACTATGACAGTACCGCTCTAGTATAAGTTACTCTATGATAGTAGAGTAAATACGCGTTACTTGTGTATTCTTAATGTTGCAACCGTCACTTTGCCGAAGATAACTTATCAAATTAGCTTAAATAATGATAATAACTTACCTAAACAATTCCCAACGTAAACCTTCTTGTTGTTCCGTTGTGTGACGCGTAGTACTTGTGCAGACTTGATGTTGCAAGTACACGCCACACTAACACTTTCACTGCGACACATCTTTATTGGTGTCGCCTTGTCTGCGTAGCTGTAAATAAAGAACAATACATAAAAAATAGATTAACTGGCGACCCGCCCCGGCTTCGCACGGGTTACACAAAACCTTTACAAATTATACACTAAAACCTTCCTCAAGAATTACTCTATTGATAGGTGAAAACTGCAACAAAATCCGTTGCGTAGTTTAAAGATCTAAGCAATTAAGCATACTTAGGGACAAGCAGACAGCGGAAAGCGACTATATGTGTACGGGTTTTAACGGTGATTATAAACGAAAAACTAAACAAATGCGACGTCTGGTACGACAACTAGTACGGTCCCTTTTTATGGATAACAACACATATTTACTAAGTGAATTTTTTAAGCGTGGCGAAACTAAAATACATATAAAAGAAAATATTCAAGACTGATAAAACTCAGCTACGAGCTAAGTCCTTAGTACAGAAGTGGGATGTATATAGGCTAAAGATGACGGTAAAATATCGAAATCCAACGAACTTATTTCGCAGCAATATGGTTTTAAATATCGTAACCTAATAGCTCTATCTAGCCAGTTTTATTGTAAATTCAACCTAATACAAGTGCACATATGGTTGAAATGTCAATACTCACTACACCAACTCTGGGGCTTCTGTTCCATCAGTGCTATTTTCTTGACTGGCACTAGATCTATGTATCCTTTGTCTCCCGGCAGCTTTTAGGATTTCTTCCCTTCGTTGTATTTCATCTTTTATTTTCTTTCTCTGCGAATAGAAAAAATATATACCAAAGATACTTTTGATAGCAAGAGTTCCCGCATAATGTACGCATCCTTACGGCACGAATTGCGTTCTACTTTACATCTTACACAATAGTGTCCCAACCTACATACATACATACATAGACTGCTAAAATCATAACCCTGTGGCGTCTCTGTATCTGTCAACGTCGTGCCACAAGATCTAACATGGTACCGACAGAATAGTTCCGAATGTTAGTTACAGTAATACCTACATATACAACTCCTAACCAACTCTAGAGTAGGTACAATCGGGGACATTCCCGGTGAACCACGTCAGAAAAGTTTTACCTCGATACTAACGACCGAGCTAAACTCCGCCTTCCATAGAGATAACCAATTACGATGCATTTAGGATTCTTCATCTTAATAATGGAAAGGGTATAACAGGTAATGAGACAAACAATAGGTAGTAAGGACAGTTTATTAGTTGTTATTGTTTAGGCTAAGCTTTGCCTCCCCATTGAGATAACCAATTAGGATGCATATGAGTTGGCAAATGCCGGCCGTCGCAGAAACAATAAACTTTACCTGAGCTAACCTTTATTTTTCAACACCCACATTTTTAAGTGCCATGCTATTGGCCATCACTTTTATGATATCGCCTGACCGTCTGCAAGACGTTTAAACGATTTTTGCCCTTAAGGTGGTTCACCGAGAATGTCCGCGATTGTACACTCTATTGACCTCTATCTCTCCACAACCCTTTCTTTCGGCTTTTCCGTAGTGAAGTGTTACCTCTTCATCTTCCTTCACTTGCATATCATGTAACTTAAGCTGTTCCATCTCTGTCTTCTGTTTCAACATCTCCTCGTAGAAAGAAAGAGTAGGCTTATTATGGTCATGTAGAAATTGCTGAAAACATAACAATAAAGATAAAGATCGATCCAATCACACACACGGCGCGCCCTCGACCCGTGAAGGCGTGTCGTTTCTCAGTGAAGAGGATGTATGTAAATTGAATCGAAACGTCGAGCTATTCGACTTAATGTTACTTGAGTGACCTGTTTTAAAATAATTTTAATACTTGTATGTTTGAGTCTCACGGGAGTTAAGGTAGATCTAGAGTGGTGGAAGACTCTGGAAGAGGTCTATACCTCATAAGAGGGTTCTGGTGGATTTTTTCATATCCTAGATTTAGTTATAAGTTTATATTTATATTTTTTACCCAGAAATAAAAGGCTTTTTTTATTTTATTATGTATGTATGTATAAACTCTTTATTGTACAAAGACATAGAACACAAATATGGCACAGAAATAGGCAGTACAAAGGCGAACTTATCCCTTTAAGGGATTTCTTCCAGTTAACCTTTGAGTAGATGAGAATTGATGAAGAACGGTAGACAGATATAGCACTGCGTACAATAGACTATAGGAAAGTCAATAAATTTATAAAAGAGGGCGAAAATAAATAAAATAAGGTAAAAAATAAGGTATTATTTATTTGTAAAATAAACAAAATTACCTGTGCATGCTGAGCTAGTTCAAATATCATGACTTCCCCACACAACTGTTGAGCCAATGCATTCAGCTCATCCAGGAGTTTCACAGCGTTCTCCGTTGACAGACCATGCATTTTGTGGATCTTCAAGTCGGGAGGCCTGAAAGTTTATAATATAGAAGTAAATACTTATGTTAATATCCAAGCAAGCATATTTTGGGAAATATTAGCATTTTAGGTCTTGGCCTGCAGTGTCAACAAATTTAAAAATAAATGATTGATCAGCAACCAGTCTTGAAAACCAAATTATCAGCTATTGTATTGATAAGATTAGACAAAAATGAATTGGATGGTGGAGTAAACGACTACTCGCATGGCGACTATGGGGATAAGAGCGTCCTCAAAGTAGGCCCCAGATGCGTTGGAACGACGACATCAAGATGACTGCAGGGAAGAAGTGGCTCCAGGTCGCACAGAACCATGACGAAAGGAGGCCTACACCCGAAGGGTAAAAAAGAGCTAAAGAGAGAGAGAGAGAGAGAGAGAGAGAATTGGATGGATGGAAATATAAACATACTTATCAGGATAGTTCGGGCAGCATGTTATATGTAACGTAACAGAGCAATGGATGCCCTGCACACCAGAATTATGCAACGGATGGAGTGTCAGCATCAGGTCCAGTGGACGCCACACCTTCCATGCATTCTGCACTCGGTTGTCAGACACTGCATCACCAAATATTGACTGAAATATAAATAAAGGTGTACATTGTATGTTATTTATTTATTATTTTTTATTACAAAACGTTATACAGCATTACAGTTATAAACTAAGGCACTGTACAATTCAAATTATAAATTCTTCTTCTTCTTTCTCCTGGCTATGTTTCCATATCACTTGGAGTCAGCCCTCCTCATACGTTTTCGCCACAACAATTCGATTTTGTGTTGTCCCTGCGTCTACATTATTAGCTTTTAGCTTCAAATTATAAATTAAAGAAAAAAAAACATTCAACTTCCATCCATCACCTCACAGTACCTCGAGCACATACGACATCCGTCCACTGACTTGCAAACACATCACTTTCTGGTGCCCATGACAGAAATGAGTTTAAAACATTAAGCGCTCGGATGGTAGGAGAGTTCCTGTGTGAGGCTGTACGCGTTCTTGCTCTCTCTCTATAGGTTTTTGGGCACAAATGGAACAGCAAGCTTTACGATTTGTGCTACCAATTCGGGACAATCCGTATCACCACGCAAAATACGACAAGTAGGTCATAGCTGCATGCTGCTATTATATTTTGATATGATGTTTATTGATAGTGCATTCAATCACTCTTGTCTTATGTAGGTACTAATTTGTGCAATGGGTAAGGAAACTGTCAATTAAACTATTATTTTCCTAAATGGAATATGAAGCAAAATAGAAATCAGATATTAAAATAAACCGGCCAAGTGCGAGTCGGACTCGCCCACCGAGGGTTTCGTACTTTTCAGTATTTGTTCTTATCGTAGCGGCAACAGAAAATCATCTGTGAAAATTTCAACTGTCTAGCTATCACGGTTCATGAGATACAGCCTGCTAACAGACATGCTAACAGACAGACGAAGAGACGGACAGCTAGTAGCTATAAATTTTTGCTAGATTTAAACCTGTAGGTAGTAAATTAGCATCTAAAATGATGTAACGTTTATTTTAAAATGAATAATAATCATAAGAATGATTTTGCTATATGAATGAAGATGACATTGTTTCAGCTAATTTAAGTATTGGTTCACATATGTTTCATTCAAGTTTTAATATGACTTGGAAGAAAAATTTAATCAAATACAAATCGACGAATAACCTCAAAATTATTAACATTGAGATTAGAACCAATTTGCACATAATATTTAATTGGAATATGTTCAAAATAAATAAACTAACCTCCAAAGCCGCCACTTCGTTGTCCTGTCGCTCTTCCTTAGTTTCGTCACCCATTTCGCTAACATAAACGGTACATTTTGCATCAATATTTCGATCAAACCACTTATCAATTGTCTAATTTTGCGTTTTCAGCAAAAACTCATAGTTGACTGGCGCACAGTGGAAGTTCAATTTCCGAGACGCAACTCTGCTTTGCTATATAAATACAATACTGTGATTGTGATACTGTCAGTAGTGTCCAGTAATGCCAGAGCACTGAAATCTAAAATACGACTCCGATCTAAAAAAGGTACGATTTTACCAAAAAAAGTACAATTTCATTTTTTGTTCTAAAAAACAATATAAACAGCAGAAGTGTTTTAGAAACGGGCGATTTTTTTAAACTGATCATCCACGAAAATACGCAAAATAGTAAGGTACAAAAATACCAAAACAAAAAAGTCACAAATATTTACGCAAATAAATCGTACTTTTTTGGTCTGTCACTATTATTTCTACGCCATTTTAGCATATTTTTGAACCGCTCATACGAAAAGTACGTAAAATCGTACTAAAATGTGCGGTTTAGCCAAAACGTACGATTTTAGTACAGTTTTGGGCGGGATACGTTTTAAGTACGTATGCTATTCAAAAAGTACGTAAAATCGTACTAAAAGGTACGATCTGGCAACACTGGTAGTGTTAGTGTCATGTCAATGTCAACATGGTGTCAACCAAAGGTGTCAAGTTAACTGTCAATAATGTGTCAACGTCAAACATCTGGCATATGGATGGTATAGAAAGGATGCCAATCTCTTATGGCAGAATTGTTACAAAAGTGACCGCTTTCAGCTTTAAATAATAGTTCCTAATCTCTCCGGTGGAGCTAGTTAGGCTCTGGGACATGAGTATAATATGAACCATATAAGGCAACAAATAACCCGACCAAATTACGTAGGTTGTTTTTGGTAGTATTTCGGTGTATGGTGGCGCCGCCTAATTACTGTTTTTTGATGGACACTTTTCATACATAGAGATTTGGCTCCTTTATACAGTCTCCATGATCTGGCAAGACTGAAACTATGGACGGTATAGAAAGGACGACAATCTCTTATGGCAGAACTAATGCAAAAGTGACCAGCTTTCAGCTGTAAATTATAGTTCCTAATCTCTCCGGTGGCGCTAGTTAGGCTCTGGGACATGAGTATAACATGAACCATATAAGCAAAGATAGATATAACTCCGTAATAGATGTTTACAGTCTAAGGAAAAAACGTGCCTCGAAAATCAAGAAAATTTGATTCTCGTTCAGAGGGCGCCACTAGTTTTGGCCCACTGTCGTATAGATGGCGTTGACTGTTTCGTTTGTTATTTAACAATTTTAACGCATATCAGTGAAAGAACATGGGTCAAAATCATAAAAATAATTAATGCATTTAAAAAAAATCATTTATCTATATTTAAATACATTTTATTGTATTTTTATAAATCTTAATTTTTAGTTTTAAAGTGTGTCGACAGATGGCAGTGAATTTACTGGGGTTACAAAATTTACTATGACAGTACCGCTCTAGTATAAGTTACTCTATGATATAAGGCAACAAACCCGACTAAATTACGTAGGTTGCTTTTGGTAGTATTTCGGTGTATGGTGGCGCCGCCTAATTACTGTTTTTTGATGGACACTTTTCATACATAGAGATTTGGCTCCTTTATATAGTCTCCATGACTGGAACGTTGAAAACCAAATAACTTTTATTATATCAAGACCACATCAAGATCAAATCAAGACCGTGCACCAAAGAGTAGGGGGTTAAAAAGTACGCACGTACCCGAACCGTGCACCGCCATGTTCTAATGTCAGCGCCATCTAAGAAGCGTTTAACGCACTTGTAATTCTAAGCCGGAGTTTCTCACTATCAGTTTGTATCATCATTTGATAGATGTCGCTTGTTGTACGATTAGAAGAAAGTTCTTTTTAAACATTTTAAAGTCGAGGCTTTTACAATGTCATAGAGTAACTTATACTAGAGCGGTACTGTCATAGTAAATTTTGTAACCCCAGTAAATTCACTGCCATCTGTCGACACACTTTAAAACTAAAAATTAAGATTTATAAAAATACAATAAAATGTATTTAAATATAGATAAATGATTTTTTTTAAATGCATTAATTATTTTTATGATTTTGACCCATGTTCTTTCACTGATATGCGTTAAAATTGTTAAATAACAAACGAAACAGTCAACGCCATCTATACGACAGTGGGCCAAAACTAGTGGCGCCCTCTGAACGAGAATCAAATTTTCTTGATTTTCGAGGCACGTTTTTTCCTTAGACTGTAAACATCTATTACGGAGTTATATCTATCTTTGACAATGTCCTAAAACACTCGCACACCTTAAATGGTTTAAGACGAAAGTGGAGGACCCGCGCGAAATCGCCTTTTCATACAAACGTAGTCCTCATTTTCCTCTCTGAGCCCATCACGAATTTTCATGTATGGCAGTATAATCCTTTTTCTCTTTCACTCTTATAAATTTCGGTATTTCGCCATCGCCTCCTTGCTATGACGCCATAACCCGACCATGAAAACATGCCCGGTCGTTGATAAAGACAAAGCATGGCAGTATTTTTCTCTTTCCTCTTACAGGAATCGCAATAAGACTATCTTTCTCTATCAAAGAGTGTCAGGCCCTTGATTGAAAATATTTTGACACAGAACGAAAATTGGACAGTTCCGAACAACTGACAGGCCAAAGTCGTCCGGCGGATTGATAATTAGTGGACCCCGTTAGGTTTTCGCACGATTCTTCGGTGGGATATCTGCTTATAACTGCCAGCACATAATAGTAATCGGTATGCATAATATTATATTTAAATCCTAGATAGTATTACCTAACGGTAGGCATTAATGTTCTTTTTAAATTCCGGAATAGGAATGGAAGTCAACACAAGTACCCTAGTAATATTATCTTATTTGTTTCAATGACTGGTTCCAGAAAGCCATTAGCTGCATCGATGCTAATGACCCTATCCTTGGAAAGAATGAGTAAAGCGGTAGATGCGATTCAATACGATTACATATAAATAGTTATTGGAAATTCTCACACAAATTGACTGAACCCCACGGTAAGCTCAAGAAGGCACAGTGGGTACTTCGACATCGATATATATAAAATTAATACTTAAATACATAGAAAACACATATTAAACACGATTTAGGAACAAATATCAGTGCTCATCACACAAATAAATGCCCTTTTTTGCCCGGATTCGAACCCAGGACCATCGACTTCATAGCCAAACTGGAAGAGTCACTACCCACTACGCCAGACCGGTCATCAAATATCTTTGTTATAACCAATACGATGTTTGATAATATCATATTATAATATGATGTCTTTGTATAGGTACGTCGCTCAGACACAGCCAGAAAGGAAGGGCTACATGCTACACTACTGCTCTACCGACCTTCTGTAAGTGAAGTATGTGTAGTGTACAAACGCAAGAGTTAAAAGCGATGAAAGAGAGTATAGACGTCTTCTCTACATTGACCTTAAAAATTGTCCTCATATATACTATCTTTCATCGTTATCTTCCAAGTGTTGCCCCGTCATTTTATCACGGCTCTCATGGGGAGCCGCTCAGCAACCTTATCCAAAGAATTAGCACAGGCAATATAGCACGAATGCGACTTGCCATTGGCCCCCTTATTAGGATTTATTTTAGTCCGATTTCTCACGATTTTTTCCTTTACCACAAAGAGGCGTGTACGAAAGGCTCAATGCCACAAGTCGGGGTTTGAACCAAAGAATACAATACACACTCAATAGTCAAGGCCTTGGTTTGAACCCACGACATTTGGTTCAAAAATCGGTGAGTATCAGGATGGCGGGTGTACATCAACAAATGGAGCTGCGGTATACGTCAGGAGTTAGTGCTAGCAATGTGCCAAATGTGCGCCAAAATTGGAGCAATGTGCTCTTTAAACTCCAGAGAGCCCGCAGCTCCAGTTGATGTACACCCGCCATCCTGATACTCACCAGAAATCGCACGCCATTCCGCTAGGCCGCCTCTATCTGCCAATCCATCTAAAATCTATGACATATAAATTGCATAATTACCCAAAGGCGCCGGCTTGGAGACTCCGTTTAGATCTCGTAAAGTGTAAAGTCTAGATCGTATCTGCTCAGGCAGGCAATTACGACCGATTAATCTTTGTTAAATTGCATGACAACATGTGTTTTCTTATGACAGGGAGTTCTACTCGATAAAATCTACAGTGTTTATAGAAACATACGAGGATTAAGCAGATCAACCCAGCACATGTCAGGTTAGTATTCAAATCAAAGTTCTACTCGCAAAGATCTACAGTGCTTATAGAATCATGCAAAGGATCGGGTTCGGGTAGATCAAATGTCAGGTGAGTGTTTTAATCAAAAGTAACTTCAGGAAACATATCAGCTGAGAAATTTACTACAAATACATGACAAGCGGCATGAAGCTTATGAAGCAACTAGGTAGCTTGTCTCAAGGTACGCTCGAGCGCTCCGTTTTGTCACTCAAAAATCTGTGGAAAATGATAAAATTATATTTTTGAAATACGAGCGGTAAAATATCGAGAATCGATTGGTATTGGCCAATTAGTGGGATCCACAATTTTAGTCGTACCTACCTATTTGTATTTTGTGCCCCCAATGAAAATAAATATTTACTCTCTACTTCCATGGACTATTAAGAATTCACTGTGTAAGACGAAACTGTGTTTCTATGACATTACTGGTATCAGAAATAGTTATTTACGATACAAGTGCGGAAAAGAGGAAATGCGAAACGAGTGGCGATAAATTAAAACACGACCGCAGGGAGTGTTTTAAATCGACACGAATTGCGAATTACCTATTCGCACGTGTATCGTACAACGTTTTACAGTACATATGGCCCTTTAAACTTTCGACATATGCACGAAAAGCGCTCTTTTACGCACTAGTGCGAGAAATTTTAGTCAAGTTTCATCGGCTGTACTAAAAACAAAAGAAAATGAAAGAACCCTCAGTGTATCCTCAGTGTCATAGGTTGACTTACACTTGAACGGTTCATTTAAAACTTAAGCCTATAATAAATGTAGGTGCCGACAAACTGCCCACCATTACAAAACAGTTGGACCGCGTCAAAACCTTTAAATCATGCATTAATTACCGTCTCATTAGCGAACTGTTACTTCATGCCTTCTCTAAGGCGGTCTTCACACGCTCCGCCACGGAACTGGATGGATGGATGGAGAGCTGCATGGATTAAATAAAAATGTATGAAAGATAAAGTAAGTAAACGTTTTCTTCATTTGTGGTTTTTCTAATGCCTGGTTTGGTATAACCAGGGTTGGTCTCTTAAGGAGCCCACTGATTACCAGTCCGCCGGACGATATCGGTCTGTCAGTTGTTCGAAACTGTCAAATTTTTGTTTTAATTGACAGGCTGATATCGTTCGGCGGACTGATAATCAGTGGGCCCCTTAAGATTTGATCCTGTATAAAAATGGGATCTATTGGGATAAAAAAATATTGTAATTTTTGAGGATTCTGTAGTTTCTGTACATTTTTCCAAAATATGTACTTAGGTAACTAAATGTCAAAATTCACTATTCAGTACCTACTTAAAAAAATTAAGATGGTCTCCTAAGACTACCTACATATTTTGGCTTTTGTATTAGCGTGGTTTCTTGCACTTGCCTCATTTAAAAATCCACCTGTATACGTGAAAAGAGCTGTCTCGCTCACACACCGGTGCGGTGAGGCGTACGCACACCATGTGTTAACATCGTTACTTTCTCTAACTGCAATTTAATGATCATTAGAAACAGAAGCTTCAATATTATAATGATTTATGCTATAATTCTTATAATAAAATTGTAATTTCCCTTGTAAAAAAACTGTTAAGCGGGAGTCGTTCATATTACAAAAGTTTAGGAGAGTAATATAATTTATGGTAAGTACCAATAAATTACAGCAAATTATGCAAAAAAATGTGATGTCTACCCCAAACTTTTTCATGCACTTCGTCGGGTAGTCACACAAATCTCTGTTCTGACATTTTGCTGAGACGTCAGTTAGCCGCGACCACGACCAGTGAAACCTGTCGAAACGTCGCTAAATAAAGGTAAACAAAATAAGTTAGCGTTAGACCCGATTGTAAATGTGATAATTTATATGCAAAATTTAAGGAATATTCTTCTTCTTTAGGTGCCATATCCTCTTCGGATGTCGGCTACCACAGTCTGGAACTCTTATCTATTTGCAGTTTTTCTGCCTAGCGTGGCATCGTCGATTCCCGTTCAACTCCTAAGGTTATCCATCCAAGTCTTTTATTTTTCCATCTATTAAGGAATATTAAGCAATTTTTTTGTAACACCTACTTTGTTCTATATCGTAATCATCGTCAATTTATATTAGTCAAGAAAAGAGCGTATACCTACTCTTATCTCAAAGGCTGGCAACACTTACAACTCATCTGGTGTTGCAGGCGTCCATGGCGACGGTAATAGCTTACCATCAGGTGATTCGACTGCTTGCCTCCTACGTCATAAAATAAAACTTACTGCAGATACACCACTTACCCGCGGATCCCTAAACCCATACGTGGTCCAAAACGAATGGTCGCCATTAAAGCAGCTTCGTCTGCGCCGACGCAATTACCCGGTGATTTATCTACTTCAGGAGGTAGTGACCCATCGATAATTAATATCCAACCTTTTTGACGGTGGCTTTTGGCCCCGCAGCCCTTAACTGTAAAGAAGTGTAAGGCGAGCTTATTACGGAACTGGTTAGAGAAATAATAATTAGGTGAACATCCTAGCATTCCAAGGGCCTGACACTCTTTGATAGAGAAAGATAGTCTTATTGCGATTCCTATAAGAGGAAAGAGAAAATAGTGCCATGCTTTGTCCTTATCACCGACCGGGTGGCATCATAGGTAGGCGATGGCGAAATACCGAAATTTATAAGAGTGAAAGAGAAAAAATCCTATGCTGCCCAAATTTTATATGAATATTCTTTCTCTTACCCCCCGGTCGCTCGGTGGCGCGTCTATAACTACTTGTATATACTATGTCGTCTATGTCTATGTAGCATTCGGTTAACAATTTAAACGTATTTATATAAAATTAAATCTGAAGCCAGAAAAACATTGCTTTGTTAATCCGCGTAATAGTAAAGCAATATGTTTGGTTTTAATTATGCAAGGTGTAGAGATGTGAAGTAGGAAATTTCTGTATCTTGGCAAATAGGTACCGTTAACATGTAAGGTTTTCCAATTCCCAGTGGATATTTAAATGATACATCTCTTTTGGTAAGTGGATAAAGTTTGTTCCGAAAACTTTTTACTTTAATTTTGTTTCTTTCTTTTACATTTCTCGAGTAGCCCATTACATTCAAACAATGTCATGTTGCTACACCCAATGCTTGGGCATAAAGAAGCTCAATTTGTCAGCCCAATGATCAAATAAAAAGTAAAAACGCCCTTTAAAATACTTACGAAATCGTTGAATCGTCTTATGGAGCGATACTCTTAAATTCGAAACGTCACAACTGTTCTGACGTTACTGGTGACTTTAACCGTTTTATAAAACTGTTTTCTAAGTCGAAAAGTCGTAAATAATACTATGCTCATGGGAGATACGTCTTTTTGGAGGTGTAGGGTAGAATAGTACAGAGAAATGGTCATCAAAAGGGACCAAATGATTAACCCGATAGATCCCTATCTAAAATATGAAGTTTAATCAAAAAACTAGTTTTGATATTCGGTCCTACAACTTTGTAAAGGTCGTAGGATTTATATTAAGGGATTTTGAAACTTTATTGAATTTAATTGGGGTTTAGAATCCCTTGGGGTATACATTGGATCTGGATTTATCGGAATGGAATTAAACCTCGCATTTCAAATTTAATTGTTTACGTAAACATGAGAATGGTACGTTTTTAACTTTATTTTTTATTTCGGGTAATAGATGTACAATTCACCTTCAATTGACTTTTTAATATTAATATTATTTCGTTCATGCAGGTTTTTAAGCTGTATTTTTTTATGAAAATTACAGCTTATGGATTATTCCACAATTACTCATATATAGTCCTTGCTAAGACCAGATTCTCTTTGAATTTTAAAGTAATTTTAATAATTTAAAACTAGCTAAGTACAAGGCTTTAAGTAGATGGAAAGGAAAAGAAAGGGTTGATGCAAGCGTAACTTATTCTATTTATTTTTGCGTTTCTGCTCATTCATTAATATATCGCGTTTTATATTGATTGTCGCTGAACATACTCACACAATAACACTTTCAAATCAGTATCAGATTTTATAATCTAAATTCCGTTCAAAACGGGTTGCATTCGTCGCCGCGCATGGGTAATAAAAAGTAACATTTGTTTTAATCAACACTATTGTTTGTCCTGCTTCCACGTTAAGTTATGTGTGTGCACTCATTGGGGTGTATTAGTAGATTGCTTCCACAAAATAAAACGTAAGAACACAGTGTAGGTAGAAAAGTTAGTTACTTACAAGGTTTTATTTTATTTAGTTTTAATTACCCAACTAATCAAATTATTTTATGAAATATTTTTGATTTGTGTTTTTATATGTAGTCACAGTACTATATATACCTAAATTATAAACTGAAATAGATATAATACACCAAAGAAAAAGTGACCAAGTCCACCGGTGGCCGAGGCGGGCGGTAATCGAGCCGCGTCTTCAGCTTATGCGGCGCGGCTAATGTCCTGACCACTAGACCGTATTAGGTACACTATAAGACCTACGTCTCTCTGTTCACTATGGAAATCAAACAGCTAACAAGCCATTATTTCCTACTTAACATTCCCGTTTACCATAAACCCATGTTCACCACCTCTTACAACACATTTAAATCTTACCAATACCTTATTTCGTTGCAATAAAGCTCAAAAACGATCAAATAACCGACCTGGCCTCCTAAGCTAAAATGCGGAATCTTAAAAACAAACGAACTTGAAAATTAAACTTTCAAATTATAATTTTAAGGTACATGTTTGCATTCAATTTTCTTTCGAGATACCGCTTTTAACTTAGCAGGGCAGCGATGGTACTTAAAACAGGAAATAATAAAAACCGATACACATCAGAAAGTCCCTGTTAAACAAGTAATTAGGCTATTTAGCTGGAAGGATGAATAAATCAGTGAAATGCAGTAATAGGACAGTTTAAATATAAATTAGGCATTCATTTTATTTAAATCATCTGTTTAACGAGAATTATGAATGAAGTCACGGACAGGGACTGTTGCAACGATAAGTCGATAACTTTTCAAATACAAAATTATTCCAAATTGTTCGGATTAATCCCTGTCGCTTCTTTCCGCCATCGCTCTACGCGGCAACATCGGCAACATTTCCATCTTCATCACTTAGATGTCCTAAATGGTTGGCAGTCCTCAACTGTGCGTTTCTCCAGAAACTTCCTGCCTCGCACAGCTAAACTGTGGAACAAACTATCGCCTGCGGCATTTCCGGACCAATACTTAGGTGTGACTATAGTTAAGTACAACTACAACCACCATGCTGCGCCCGCAGGCCTCCGACACCAGATCGCGCCATGCCTCTCGGTCTTGCGATAGCTCTCGCCAGTCGCCATGGCCGAGGTTGAGCAGATCTTGAGCAACTACGTCGATCCAGCGGTACCTAAGACGTCCAATCGGGCGTCTCCCATTTGGTTATCCCAAGTACGGTCTCTTCACGGCACCACACACACCACTGCATAAAAGAAACCATTTACCTTTTGTTTAACAGAAAATTCCAACTTCTTTTTGGTGTTGCCCAAGTTTTTTCTTCCTTTTGTGATGTTTTGCATTAGAACTGCGAAATTTTAATATTTCTTACGTAACGAAGATTATTCGAGTTTGGGACCATAGTTTGGAGCTTTTGAACCATTAGTGGTTTTACACTATGCAAAACTATCCACATCACATCACACACGACACTAGACACAATACACCAACATTGAGTTATTTTTACTATTATATAGAGAAGCCATACTTACCAAACAATGAAATTGTCGCAATCGCAACGCAACCTGTACCACGCGACCAAAACGTCGTAAGCGCCGTAAAATTCATTGCGCTTACGCGTTTAGGTTTACGCTCCGCTTTTATGGTTTGTTGTCAAAACAACTAAACAACTCAATACGCAAAATACTGGTCCTCTGTGCCGGTTCCATACGTAACTAGTAATAATAGTTCAATGTAGGTATGAACACCAATTGTAATTTTGAGAAATTACTGTCATTATTCAACTTTAAAACCGAGCGCAACCGATCACGCCCGATCGTTCAAGTGAAGCATCAATCAGTAGCCAAGAATCTCCGGGGGAGCTTAGTTCAAGAAGCATATCGTTTCGGCCAGTTATCAGATCTTTAGGGAACCCTCGAAATTAATGGGGCCAAGCTAGGAATCTTAATGGGTGCGATATTTCCAGACTGTAAGGAAGGGCTTAAGCGACTTTGGATTCTGTGTGGGCTTAGTCGTTTTCATGAACGTCTAAAATAGAATTGGATGGCGAAAGGTCTTAGGTTAGGTGTTATTCCCAGTCTGAGCGCTATGCTTCAGAAACCAGTTTAGTTCGACCTTACCTACTCGTAGAAAATTGATTTTCTGCCTTCCGGCCCAGTGTTCTTTCAACCGCTGCGCTCTACGAAGTAGACCCGACCACACACCACGGCCAGTAAATGCGCCACGTGTAGTAAATTAAAGAACTAATTCGGCCAAAATCCGCAAATTGCAAACGGCGCTGTTATGTCATAAGGTATTTTACAAAATGCGGACTTTTTACAATTTGCCTTATTATATATTTTTTTACTGCTGATAAGAGAAGGCGTAAACTATCGTTTAGTATCGGAATTTACGTTACTCGAGAATAAATAAATAAAAACGGCAAAAAATTTAATTTCTCCTTATCTATTAGTTGCAGAAAATGGCCAAAAACGTTATAAAATATGTGCCTAGCATTAAATGCTTAATTAATTATTTAATGTAATTAAATACTTGAATATACCAACTTTAAAATAATCCCATTATACAGGGTGGCTAAAAATAAGTGCATTTCCGTTGCCAGGGAGGTTTTGGGATTATACTAAGCAACTTTTACTATAGGACCAACCCCGAAAAATGTATTCTGTTTTTAATATTTATTGTTATAACGGCAACAGAATCATACACATAGCTATCACGGTTCATGAGATACAGCCTGGTGACAGACAGGCAGACGGACAGTGTAGTCTTAGTAATCTCGTTTTAACCCTTTGAGTACGGAACCCTAAAAATGGGGTGAGTCAAAAATGGGGTTCATAACACACTGTGCGCGGTGGCAATAGCAAGCCAAGCTGGCCTTTAAGCTCTTTTTGTGATTGGATAGCTGATCAAAGATAAAGCTCAACATCGATTATCCGGACTATTGAATAATTGGATTGTAACTTCGATTTGGAAATCACTTTAGAAAATCCGTTGCTGGCGTCTACAAACAGATAAGTACAGTTGACATTTGGCCTAGAGATGCAATCGCTGTAACTAATCAGTTACAGAAAAAATGGGTGCGTTGGGTTAAGATTGAACGGGTTTTTCATGGTAGGGATGAAAATTCCGGAAAAATCAAAAATTAAATACGTCACACACAATGCCACTGATGAGTGATGACAGTGTCAATGCCATAAACAAACACATTAGACATGCAACCTTAAGCTACCTGTTTAAACTCCTAATTAAGCATATTGAAAAATACATTGTTTTTTTCGAAAGAAACTTGAAAAAAAACGAGCCGTTTTGAAATTTTCCCGAAATTGTCCCGGTTTTTTCAACGCTAGGTAAGACAAAAAATCGTCCGTATGCCGAAGCATTAGGGGGTATTTTTCATTTGTTTTACAAGGGGACACGGTTTTTGTTTAACCCCTCGTGCTAATATGCCCGAGCTGAGTGGCCCGAAAAGTGGAATTTTACGCGTTGCGAGGGTAATGCCGGCTACACACTCTTCGAGAGTCTCGTCACCGCTCGGACCCAATCGGACGAGTAAGAGCGAGACGAGAAGGGAACAGTATATACATACTCGTTCTCTCGTTCTCGACCTGTGTCGGGGTCTCTCGACGAGTGTGTACAGCCGGCATACTCGTAGCATAGAGTAACTTATACTAGAGCGGTACTGTCATAGTAAATTTTGTAACCCCAGTAAATTCACTGCCATCTGTCGACACACTTTAAAACTAAAATTGAAGATTTGTAAAAATACGATAAAATGTGTTTAAATATAGATAAATGTTTTTTTTTATTTGCATTAATTATTTTGATGATTTTCACCCATGTTCTTTCACTGATATGCGTTAAAATTGTTAAATAACAAACGAAACCGTCAACGCCATCTATACGACTGTAGGCCAAAACTAGTAGCGCCCTCTGAACGAGAATCAAATTTTCTTGATTTTCGAGGCACGTTTTTTCCTTAGACTGTATCCATCTATTACGGAGTTATATCTATCTTTGCTCGTAGCTCGTAGCATAACCTATTAGGTTCACAAGATCGTATCTTAGTAAGCAATTCAATCAAATAGTTATTCTTATATAAAGGGCAGCAGTGAAAGTGAACATCCCACGCCAAACCGGTTGCACGAACAATCAAATGAAACACTATTAGACACTCATACGATACAATTCTTTTAAAGTTTTTAGTATTAGGGGTTGAATTTCAAAAAATACTTTAACATATTATATACCTAGTATTAGTAGGATGTTAGGTATCTTCAACTTTCGTCTTTTAAAATATGATAGTCTTATGTTTTGTGGGTCACAACTTTCGGTAATTTACTAATGAAGACTTCTTAGCAATATCATAAAAATTAAATTGAGAATCGCCATATTCGAAAGTTGATTTAATTATACCTACTTAAAAAAACCGACCAAGTGCGAGTCGGACTCGCGCACCGAGGGTTCCGTACATTACACGATTTAAACAATGTATTTTTTATGTGAAACGTAAGTTAAAGGTAAATTGCGGTTTACGATTTATGACGTATTAAAAAAAAACTACTTACTAAATCTCGTTCAAACCAATTTTCGGTGGAAGTTTGCATGGTAATGTACATCATATATTTTTTTTTAGTTTTATCATTCTCTTATTTTAGAAGTTACAGGGGGGGGGGGGACACATTTTACCAATTTTGGAAGTGTCTCTCGCGCTAACTATTCAGTTTAAAAAAAAATGATATTAGAAACCTCAATATCATTTTTGAAGACCTATCCATAGATACCCAACACGTATGGGTTTGATGTAAAAAAAAAATGAGTGTCAGTTCTAAGTATGGGGAACCCCCAAAATTTATTGTTTTTTTTTCTAATTTTGTGTAAAAATCTTAATGCGGTTCACAGAATACATCTACTTATCAAGTTTCAACAGTTTATAGTTTCTTATAGTTTCGGAAAAAAGTGGCTGTGACATACGGACGGACAGACAGACAGACAGACAGACATGACGAATCCATAAGGGTTCCGTTTTTTGCCATTTGGCTACGGAACCCTAAAAAGAGCTCATGCCTGAAGCGCTACACCGCCTGATCTTATTCTTTTAAGTTTGAGTTAATCTTAATAAAATATGCTAATATAATATAACTCAAAGTTTCCTAATCTCGTAAAAAAGTTACCTATTTTACAGCAGAAAAATTTGAACTTCGCGAGAATGGCGTTAAGAAGTTATTTAAGACTGAAGTTAGTTTAGTTAAAACTAGATTAACTATCTTAACTGGAGAGGAGATTCTGCCTCGATAACCCTTAAGAGGAAAGTGTACATCATCTCCATATAAAAGTTATCCCCATTTTTCTCACTGAATATTGAAATCATGGAAGTAAGAAGAGTGTAGCTACGGATTATTCTGTCTGTATTATTTCCAAAACTATTTTCTAAATAAAAAACACACCAAATCTTGATACTATTTAGATCTATCGCATGGTGAGCCACATGTCGAATTTTACGGATTTTTTAAAGTGGAATATCAACTTCTAAACTAAGTAAAGGCTTCCAATACCAACCTGCCAATACCAAAACCAATCAATACTAAACTATTTATACCTAACCAATACTATACCTACGTCCCAAATTTCATCACAATACCCTATAATTTCTGAGTAAAATGGCTATGACACACGGACAGCCAGACGTAGGGTCGAATAGACGGACATGACGAAACTATTAAGGGTTCAGTATTTGCCATTTTGTCTACGGAACTCTAAAACGGGCAAAATACTACCTTTCCTACAAATACATACGTCAAAATGATAGATAAAAGACAAACGATTCATAGCTAATTCAGGCCAGTAACGCGTTTATGAATAACGAAATAAATATAGTTGGTCAAACCAAATTGTCAGTAAATAAGAACAAAAAACTATACTCATCCTTTTCTTTTGTGTGCTAGTACTAGTGTATGACAAACTATATATTATTGTAAGATAGAAAGACAGTGTGTGGAACTTGAGTGGAACTTCGTAACAAACTTCTACTTATTTTCTATCTTTTGGTGTAGGTAAGTGTAATAAAAAAATAAAATAAAATAAAATTCATTTAATTCGGACAATTCGGAATCCATATATCATAATTCACATATCAAATATAAAATATTAAAATTAAAAATTAAAATTCAATCAACTTTAGAAATTAAAATTAAAATTACAACATTGTTTAAATTACAATTAAAATAGAATTAAAATAAATAATTAAATTAAAGTTTTAAAAATTGATTGATAAAACGAACCTATTAAATTAAATTACACATCTTAAATTAAATTAAATTTATTATTGAGGCTAACGTGCATGGAGGACCAGGAGGTAATAACTATTTTATTATTATTTTATTATTTCCCAACTTACAAACCATCCGCATCCTGTATACTTAAGTGTACATTATACGCGCTCGTTACGATGAAACATCGCGATAATGAGCCCCAAACGACGGGTTAACAAGGCCTTTCATCCGACTTAACCCGTGAAATGAATTCTTTTTTAATTAAATTGACAGCCGATGATGTGTTTTGGTAAGAATAAGTATAGGGTATGTACAGTCAGGATTAAAAGTAACATATAACCGTTCTATAATAGCTTAAACTTTTGAATGAATGAATGAATGAATGAATGAATGTTTATTTGTATCATTCATTCATTCATTTGTATATATACAGGTGTTTCATTCATGTTTTTGGTCGATCCTTGTTTTGCCATGACTGGCTTTTGTATGCTACTGACTAACTTGGGTCATTTAAAAAAGTGGCTATGATTTTGACGACCGGTCTGGCTTAGTGGGTAGTGACCCTGCCTGTGAAGCCGATGTTCCTGGGTTCGAATCCCGGTAAGGGCATTTATTTGTGTGATGAGCACAGATATTTGTTCCTGAGTCATGGATGTTTTCTATGTATTTAAGTATTTGTATAAGTATTATATATATAGTTGTCTGAGTACCCACAACACAAGCCTTCTTGAGCTTACCGTGGGACTTAGTCAATTTGTGTAAGAATGTTCTCTATAATATTTATTTATTATTTATTGATGTTTGATTTGTAAAATGAAATAGATGTCATATATTAAAGAAAAAGTGACGAATCCCTCAAATATTGAAGGCTGGATTTGGACCGGCTATTTCAGTATATAATTTATACAAATAGTAGTGTGACTACTTAAAAACATAAATTAAAATATTTGAAAAAATAATTTGATTAATGCTCGAACTTGCGTATGTTAGATTTGATTTTGATTATAGCATCTATAGAGAATTAACACAAGTCAGTGACACGTCCCTATAATTATGTACCTATAAGAATTAGACTGTGACACATATGTATTCTGAATGCAAGACGTAGAGAGATATCACTATTTGGATGGATTTGGGTGGGAGATACTTTTAGAGCGTTATTTAATCCGCTACTTTTGACACTGACTGTACTGACAGGAACTGTACACCGTTAAACCATGTTAAACCTTACGTCTTCACATTAAGGTACACGATATATCAGTTATTAGTGTGGTCGATGGTAATGACAGGGACACAATTCACTGATCATTTGTGTGCTTTATTGCAAGGGAGTACGGTCTAACAATAATCAATTAAATACGTTGGTGTTAGTACAATCATCGGTAGACCTTATACCTTTTGTAATAAGTCGCCATCATATATATCGGAGCGGCCAAGGCGCTCACAAATATCTGAACACGCCTCTATTGTCAAGGCGTTAGCGTCGTGTTCAGATATTTTTGAGCACCTCGGCCGCTCCGATATATCTGATGGCGACTGTACTAGCCATGTATTCATATTGGATGCACATGCAAGAGTGAATCAAGTTTTACGAATATACATTACTATCCCTGTTATAATATTAATATTATGATTGCGAAAGTGACTCTGTCGGCTTGTCTATCTTTACTCTACACGCTTACCTAAACCGACCGACTTAGGTGAGTATGGATATCATATTCAACCTTCAAAACGGCGCTTCTTAAATGATACATTTTAATTGAAAATGTTATGTTTATAGATATAGTTGGAATGTAAATGTAAACTTTGAGGTCTCATATTTAGGTTTTTATACTTTATTAGAATACTATAGCGACCCGCCCCGGCTTCGCACGAGTTACCCTTAACAAGATATACACCTAAACCTTTCTTAAGAATCACTCTATTGATAGGTGAAAACCGCATAAAAATCGGTTCAGTAATTTTGGAGTTCGCGAACATAAAGACATATACAGACAGACGCAGCGGGGGACTGTTTTATACTGGCGACTGTTTTATAAATTATACATATAAACCTTCCTCTTGAATAACTCTATCTATTAAAAAAACCGCATCAAAATCCGTTGCGTAGTTTTAAAGATCTAAGCATACATAGGGACAGAAGGGCAGACAGCGGAAAGCGACTTTGTTTTATACTATGTGATAGTGAAGATGAATAGACGTGCCATCTATCACCCCTATTTTGAGTGCCTCGTGTCTTCGCTTACTGGATTGTCTTTGCTATTGCTCGAGTTTGGAGAGCGATAGGAATGTTTCCCTGGAACGAGTTTTTGTATGGTGCGACCACACAGTACGCCATGTTTTTTGTAATTATAGACTCCGTGACTAGAACAGATGCATAACGCTGGAAGCTGAGTTTGTAGTAGGAGTTACGCGTTACACACACTAACACGAGTCAAAAGTTGATGTTCCCCTCTATTATAATAAAATATTTTTCACATCACCCATTTAGAAAAGGGTTTTTTTCCTGCTAAAAGGGATCAAAGCGGCACTTTTCTGCTTTACGACACAATTTGATTTGCATAATATGTTTTTTAGGTTAAATAATATTTTAAAACATAATTATTCCCTTCCAGGTGAAATGACAAGTATGTGTCACATGGTGGCAAAATTAATTCCACCTTGTACCCTCTCACTACGCTCAGAATTCTATTTTTAAAGTGAAACTTGTATTCTATCGCCTCAAATTTTTTGGTCTGCCTCATTCATTCAAGTTGAAAGTGAAGTTGATTTAACAGATATTTGATATTATTACGCAGATAATCATTTATATTAATTTAGTTGTAAGGTTGTAAGTAAACAGTTTGAAATACTAGATGAAAGTATAATATTTAATAGGTACCTACATGATACATGGGACAATAAAAATATATAAAAGTAAGTACCTACCTAACCTATGCATATGCTTGTTTTTTTCCCGAAATCATGTAGTATTTGTAACAAATGATCTGATTCAAATCTTACGTAACCGTACGTGCAATGTAGGTATCATTAATATTTATCAGTACGGTTTTTACTCACTATTATTTTTAGTCGCTTTTGGCGACATGTTTCGGATTCTTTGGGAATCCATCCTCAGGCACGAGTGTCCGCGGCGGTTGTTCGTCGTGCACTGCCCGCGCCGCCCGCCTCGTCGCTCGTTGCGCACGCGCTGATGGGGCGGGGGCGGGGGGCGCGGGGCAGTCCGCAGATGGAGTCGTCAAGTGAAGTGCACGACGAACAACCGCCGCGGACACTCGTGCCTGAGGATGGATTCCCAAAGAATCCGAAACATGTCGCCAAAAGCGACTAAAAATAATAGTGAGTAAAAACCGTACTGATAAATATTTTGAAATATGTCTCACGATAGTAGGTATCATTCGCGATAACTTTAATTAAATATTTTTTATTTCCAAATTAATGGAGCAGTGAGTCGTTTAATACCATACTTTATATCAGTTTATCTCCAAAAATGTTGCAGATCTTTGCAATAATGACCACCCAACCGTATAATAAGCCAGATTTCGGGAAGCGGTTATTTTGTTTTCACACTTTGGATTTTTTGCGGGTTCTTAGCCAGTTTTTGTGTTGCAACTAATTGTAATTGTGGGGTTCCTTCTGTATGTTAATAACAAAATATCTGTTAAGTACTTATTTTTTTGCAATCTAGTTTTTACTGGACTAGTAGGTGAGTAAAGTTTGTATGTACCTACCTATACGGTTTTTTCTGTTAAAGGTATTTTTTGAGCGATAGTTTTTAAATTAAACTCGATTAGGTATCGAATCCCCCCTTCCAAAACAAAAATGCTATCCAATAGCCCACAATATACAGCAATCCGGGTATACAATAAACTGCCAAACAAAATCAAGTCGCACAATAATTATAAATTATTTTATAAGGCAATCAAGGAATTTTTGTTACACAAATGCTATTATTCTTTAAATGATTTCTTAAATGATAATTTGGAATAAATTGAATTCCATAATAATAATGTAAAAATTTGTAATTGTAAAATAATTAATATTGGGATAATTTTATGATAAATTATAATTTAATATAATTTAAGCTGGTGAACAATGTATAGCTGTTAAAATATAATTTAGACTAAGTATTATTTAAGTAACTATGTTGCTATGCCCTAACGGGTGCATGTTGTAACCTAAGATATAAATAAGACCTAATGTAAACACATGTATGCAATAAATGATATGACTATGACTATGAATTAATATTTAACACGATAATATAGGTACAATTAAAGTATAAACTGCTTAACACGATCAAGTTTACCTAATACTGTATATTATAATACGCGTAATATGTACATATTTTACATTGGTCACTGCAATTTGTTTAACCGTACATTTTTTCATGGTTAAAAAAACGCTTTCGTTCTTAAGACTCATATTTGGCGAGGTCCCTTCAAAACCATCCTACTGCATTTATTTATAACATAAAATGAATACCGTCCTACTATATGATGTTATGTCTATTCTGCTAAGAATTCACTGTGTTTTGTCATTCAAATAAACCAAGACTTAAAGCTAATCCCGTCAAATTCCAAATGAAAACTGCGTACGCTTTAATTAAGTCGACGTTTATGAATTTTAATTAATTTTACGTCTCACAGGAGGTCGATTCTGATCGGTTTTTATTTTGATACGACCTTGACTCGTGCCATCAGGCGTCTCACGCGCACCAATAAGTGCAAGAGAGATGCCTGATGAGACTACTCGTTATTGAATTCCGCTGCTCCAATCAGCGTAAGCCGCGAACGCTAATGCACAACTGATGCTGTTGATGTCGTCGCAAATTAAGATGTAAACCACATCAACGGCCTTCTAGTTTAGTCGTTAGGTAATAGCATAGAATAAGTAATAGTATTATCTTACAGAACGGCCACGCACCGCCCCGCCCCGACTCGAATTACCTCGCCCCGCGACAGCAGATTGACGGCCGCTTGCCGGCCGCTCAGTACTATTTTTAAGCAACTTACTCACACTATGACGCATGCCGCGTGTACAGACGTGCCGTTCACACATAGAAACGCAAGTGATTTTTGATGTATAGCGTGTCCGCCCTGTGGTAATAGTGACCCTACGAAGCTGGAGGTCCCGGGATCGAATCCTGGTAACGCCATTTTATTGTGCGTTTATCACAAATATTTTGTTCCTGAGATATGGATGGTTTCTGTGTTTAAGTATGTCTATTTATGTATATGTCGTGACCAGATCGTGTGTACCAATGTGGCATTGGCATATTGGCAATCAATCCATGAAATGGCCAGATAATGAAAAAGTCAAACCTAATGGCTCCGCTACACGATGGCCCAACGTAGGTCAATCTAAGGGACGCATTTATGCGTTAGAGGGAGCAAGTGATATTGCTATCTCATTCCACCGCATAGCTGCGTCCCTTAGATTGGCTTACGTTGGGCCATCGTGTAGAGGAGCCATAACCTAACCATATCGTGAAGTGATCAATTCTAAAATAGCATTTCGTAAAATTATCAAAATCTAAGTATGATCTGGCCACGACATGGCAATCCAAAGATATGGATTCAAACCCCACGTGGGCTAGAGTTGATCATCGTTTATTTGTTTATTGTGATTGACATCTGTATATACAATTTATAGGTTGTAATGTGTAATGTGGTACGTCCCACAATAAAAAAGGGAATAAATATTAACATTTATATTGTTTTATATATTGTCGCCCAGTACCCATAGTAGGTTCAAGCTTTGCCTAGTTTGGGGCTAGGTCGATATCTGTTTTTATTATTTACTAGCTTTTGCCCGCAACTTCGTCTGCGTGGAGTTAGTAATTTGCTCTAAGCTTTTTATCGATTCTCCATACAAATTTCCACCTCCCTCTTCACTCCCTTAAGAGATGATTTCTGGGATAAAAACTACCCTACGTCTTTCCCCGGGACTCAAACTATCTCTATACCAATTTCAACTAAATCGGTTTAGCGGTTTAAGCGTGAAGAGGTAACACACAGACAGAAGTTTTGCATTTATAATCCATATATATACTAATATTATAAATGCGAAAGTTGTCTGTCTGTCTGTTACCTCACGAGATAGTTTGAGTCCGGGGAAGGAAATAGGATAGTTTTTACGAGTATGTCGAAAATCATCCCTAAAGAGGGTGAAACGGGGGGAGGAATTGAGATAATTTATGAGTTGCCTGATAATTGATGTAAGCAACTAAGCATATGCTCAAATTGAATGATTGCCATTAGACTTTATCCAGGCGCTACACTCACTTTAGCTGCTGTCACTAATTCACGCAGACGAAGTCGCGGGCAAAAGCTAGTTCAAAATAATCAAGCTTGCATCGACATGTGAATCATCAATTAATTCTGTTTGTTTTCCATTGGGTGCCATAAATAAAGCGTGATACAGTTGTACAGGTGAGGGTATAATGGCCGGTGTTTTAATTGGTTTTTTATATTTGGGATTGACGATTTCGAATGCTTTTACAATATTTTACGAGTTTGGGCATTTGATTTATAAACATGCTAAAAATAAAGCTGATATGAAAATTCACGGAGTTTCGTCAGTACATACTAACTTTTGCCCTCGACTTCGTCTGCGTGGAATGATGATGATATATATTTTTTTTATTTGGCTCACAAAACAAGTTATAGACAATTGCAGATATTACAGTATTAAGGGGCTACCTGAGGTTTTCATCGATTTTTGACAAGTTTGGAATCGTATCTCCTACTTTTGCACTACATATAGAATTATAAGACAAGCGGCTATCGGTTCTTCAATCTTTTATCTCCATTTTTGTCTACCGGATTGTGAAAAAAATGAATACTTATTTATTTATGATTGTTTTAAACATTGTCTAAAAAAACACTTTTTTCGTATCTCGATTGCTGTGAAAGATCTTACTTATACGAAATCTACATATTTGGGTTCGTCTTAGACGTCTCTGAAAATTTGTCTAAGATTTTAATTTTAAACTAATTAACACAAAAGTTATGGCCAGAAAACCAGTTTTTTGGGCCTAAAATTGTTCAACTTTGATGCCAAATATTTCGAAAAAAATGAACTTTGAAGTAAATATGGGATACTATATTGCTAAAATCCGTTGCTGTTAATATGATAAGCTACAAAAAACATTAGAAAACTAAGGGATTCAAATCGAAGGTCATTGGGGCATGGGATCCCCTTAACATACAGTTCAGATCTAGACTATAACTCTAAATATGTGTGCACAAAAGAATAAGAAGATTTAATTAAAATTTATTGCTAGGGAGGTGAGATGTCATTTCTACACAAGATTATGGACAGAAATTTAAAATAAACAGTAACAAGATTTAGTATTTACAGAGTTGCGTGCGCTTGTAATTAAACTACCTAACTCTAAAACTAAAACTAAATTATACAAAATATTTTTATTTGATAGATATTGATGATGATTGATAAAAACTATCCTATATCCTTTACCGGGCCTCCAACTATTTCCATACTAAATTTCATATAAATCTGTTCAACGGTTTAAGCGTGAAGAGGTAACAGACCAGACAGACAGACTTAATTTCGCATTTATAATATTACTAGCTTTTGCCCGCGACTTCGTCTGCGTGGACTTAGTAACCCCAGCTAGAGTAAGAATAGCGCCTGGAGAAAGTCTTATAGCAATCATTCAATTTGAGCATAATATGCACACAAATACAACTCATTAATTATCTCAATTCCACCATGATTCCACCCCGCTTTCTTCATTCCACACCGATTTTCGGGATAAAAACTATCCTATGTCCTTCCCCGGTACTCAAACTATCTCTACGCCAAATTTCAACTAAATCGGTCCAGCGGTTTAAGCGTGAAGAGGTAACACACAGACAGACAGACTTTCGCATTTATAATATTAGTATGGATAGGGAGTTGGGATTTGGCCCACTTCTCTTGTTCTGGATATCTAAACTATCTATATCAAATATTACCTAGGTAGTGAAGCAAATTGTAGGTAACACGTGTGTCGTTCTCAGCAAAACTTTTGCTGAGAACGACGAAGTGGTGCCTTTTTGCTGAAAAAGGCACCACTTTGTTGGTTATCAATAAAGCTCTACTCGCGTACGAGGACGCATCTTGCCTGAAATTGTCACATATATAGGGTGGGTGTCAATACCAGATGCCTTCCAATAGATATCTAGAAGGGAATAACATTATTTGATTCTGTACAGAGCTACATCTCTCTTTTTCTAATTAAGAAGCACTTTATTTTGTAATCTGTAAAACACTACACTGCTATAAAATCATATTGAAAAATATGAGATCGTTTAATTTTTCTCATTTTTATTGCACTGTACTTTGAAAACTTTTGAAAAACGCAATTTCACAATCTTCACTTGTTATTTTCCACAATGCCACAATTGCATTTCCATTTTCACAACTTGTTTTATGCTTTTAGGAATATACTAATTAAATGGATTTTATCTTGGGTAGTCAGGAAGTCTCACAGTCACTCACAGAGGACAGAGGTTTCTCTATGGGAGACAAATTTCTGTAAAAAACCGGCCAAGTGCGAGTCGGACTCGCGCACGAAGGGTTCCGTACCATTACGCAAAAAACGGCAAAAAAATCACGTTTGTTGTATGTGAGCCCCCCTTAAATATTCATTTTATTCTGTTTTTAGTATTTGTTGTTATAGTGGCAACAGAAATACACCATCTGTGAAAATTTCAACTGTCTAGCTATCACGGTTCATGAGATACAGCCTGGTGACAGACGGACAGATGGACAGACAGACGGACAGACGGACAGCGGAGTCTTAGTAATAGGGTCCCGTTTTTACCCTTTGGGTAAGGAACCCTAAAAATAGAAAATAAGCAAAAGTAGAAATTCCATGTACCTACCTCTAAGTAAAGTCAAAAAATTTACCTAAATATTGAACAAAAGACAATTTAGGTATTAATTAGCTCATCAAACTTAAAGAGAAAGATGTTTATGAGAAACATCTCATACATTCTCTCAGAAGACGCTGTCCAAAAAGTGTTAGGAGAGATGTAATATAAAAGGCGAAAACTTGAATTCGCCCTTTTATTTTAAATACGATTGTATTTTAATTAGATTTTATAATAAACTTCCAAATATCATCACTGAATTATCTGTTAATAAATTTAAAAAATATGTAAAACGTAAACTTATCTCTAAAGCCTATTATAGCACACAAGACTACATGAATGATGAAACACCGTGGGATTGTGATTGAAAATAATTAATTCTTTATTATTGTGTTAATAATGATGAAATTGATAATTCAATGAATACCTATATTAGGTAATCCGTATTTTTTGACATTTAAATTTTTATTCTAGAAAGTTTCTAGACTAGTATTTTTTATACAATTTTGGTGTTTGACGATCCTTTTGTGAATTCTTATTATTAAGTTTGACATATCTATAATAATTCAATGTTTTTAAGAATAATAATAACTGCATCAATAAATTGCTCTGATATTTAGATTAAGGTAATATTTAAAACTTGACAATTTAAAAGTGCTTGTTGCTAGGCCTATTTGAATAAAGATTATATTGACTTTGACTTTAATAACAAAACTTCCGTGAGACACAGACATATTAAATATATTAATAACGCTCCTGATGTCGCTCCTCGGTACGGAGTGAAACATGTCGAGCGTTTTCGACTTAAAATACGTGAGTGACCCGTTATTAATATATTTAATACGATTGTATTTGATTTTATAAAATAGTATCTACAGATTAGTATAAACAATGCACTGCTTAAAAATTATCACATAATATGTGGTGTTTTCTATAAAAAGGGACCTTATTGTCGATGGCGCTTACGCCATTATTAACGATGCTCCGATATAAATACAATGCCGCGTAACGCTGTGCGGCGTAAGCGACATCGACAATAAGGTCCCTTTTCATAGAAAATGCCCCATATAATAAAAAATCCACATAATGTGCTGCCACTTTTTTTCCGAACCACTCCTTAAGGCCGTTTCATCGGTTTGCCACTGTCTTTGTCACATTTCGCAAGAAAGAACGGGAAAGAACATACGCGCCAAGTGTCAATTTTGATCGAATATTGTCGGTTTTTATTTATTTTAATAACGTTACCTTACTTACTTACTTACTTACTGCTGTGGCGCGACGATCCGAAGTGGATCTTGGCCTCCGACACCAAAGACCGCCATGCTACTCTGTCCAAAGCCGTTTCTGTCCAGTCGACGGCGTCGAGTTCGCTGAGGTCTTTCTGCACTTCGTCTCTCCAGCGGTACCTAGGGCGTCCAGACGGTCTTCGGCCACTTGGTACTCCAGAGTACGCCCTCCAGACTGCGCGATGTTCCCCCATCTGGACTACGTGCCCGAGCCATCGGAGCCTGGCGGCATTCGTTTCTCCGATGATGTTCGGCTCGGACACCAGATCTTCAATCTCCTGGTTCTTGCGGAGTCTCCAGGATCCATCCTCTCGACGTTACCTTACCTTACAATATCGAAATTCTAAAGCTATGAAATTACTATTTATGTTAAAACTGTTTTTCTTCTTTTTTTGTTTATAGTATCACATAATAAATAACCGAGTAAAGTAGGATTAAAAGTCCGAGTTAGAGGTTACTTTGGGAATTAATTGTATCGAGCGAAGTGTCATAATTCGCGTATCGGAAGTTATGTTGTTAAAGATAATATAGTCAAGAACTACATATATTTTTTCCACGTCTACGAATATCAACGCCTCTTAGAAAAACATGATCATATAAGGAGATTTTTCGCCTTCTGGCTCAGGGAACCACCTTATTACAACCTTTTCTCGTCAAAAGCTACAATTTAACGCAATGCGTGTGGGAAAGACATTTTACTAATGAGTATAATTAATTTAGACACCGTGCCGTTTATGTATATCGTGTTTCAATCGATGGAGGTAATATCGACATGTGGGCGTATGTGTTCATTTGTTACACAAGTCAAACAATTTTTAACGAAACTTGTGACGCCTGTGGACAATAGCCAGTGTATTTATATTTTTAAGACAGCACAAATTGTGTAAGTCCACAATTTCAACACGTAATTAAATACCAATACCTGCTAATCTTCTTTTTAGTATTGCCTGAGTTATTTCTTCTTATGATGTAGGTATGTTGTCTCAAAAATGCGACAATCAAATAATATAACACGAACGAAAATATTCGAGTCGGATTTGGACCATAGCTTTTGGGCTATAGTTAGATGTTTTTACGGTTTATATTTCGTGCTAAATCCTCATATTAAGTGTAATATGCCTACTGTTATCATGTGTAATTTGTGTATAAAGCCCTACTTACTGTTGGTTCTGCAATGGTGAACATGTAAATAAATAATATGCAGCACTTATTTATAAATTATATGAACTTAGTTATAAGACATGGACGTGTAAAGGATGACTCACGTTAGACCGGGCCGTGTCCGGGCCGGAGCTTCCGGTGCTTCGTTTTCTATGGAAAGCATCACGTGATCATCTGTCATGTCATAGAAAAGTAAGCGCCGTAAGCTCCGGCCCGGACACGGCCCGGTCTAACGCGAGTCATCCTTAAACTGTATTAATGTTTGTTTATAAAAAAAAAACTTTGTGAGCTGCCGAATTTCACCTTCACCAAAGCCTTTACCAGCTGGTTTGATGAGAAGGCCCTTGATCTTAAATACACTTCGTCAGCACCAATCTACGCTGATTGGTGTTCATTGTCCAGGTCGTATCGAAATAAGGTGAAAACCGTATAATTTTTTTGAATCAGAATCGGCTGCATGATCATTGTTCTATGTTCAGTGGCTTATATAAAAGCTCGTCCATATACTTGAGGTTTTATCTCTCAATCCTTATTAACTCCCGCCTGTATTGAACACCGTACGTAGAATATTGTTTAATAGTCCATTTTACGAAGGTATTCTAAATGGTATCGGAAATTGCTTTATTTTGTTCCCCTTTAGCGTAGGCCACGTTTATGCCTTTCATGAAAGCGATGCAACCTATTGGTCGTTAAGGGTCAATTATTTTGTGCTCTTTATAAAAAGAACTTAGGAACATGTCTAATACCGATATAGGATAAAATGTACATGTAGAAAAGTGGCATGAAGGAGCCACTTGCATTATTGGTAGTTTCAGAGCGAATTTTGTACGAGTCAGATATTTGTAGTTACCAGAAAAAAATATACCTACTTTAAAAAATAAAAGCTACTAGTACTAGTTCCGAAACTACCAATATAGTGTTAACTTTCAATGTCTGGCACCTTTTAGTAGTTTCGTATGGTTGTACCTATCTTTTAACTGTTTATATTAAGCCGACTTATTAAGATGACTATTTTGAAATATCAAATAAATTAGGTACAGTCGCCATCAGATATATCTGAGCGGACAACGTGTTCACAATATCTGAACACGCACTCTAACGCCCTGACAATAGAGGTGTGTTCAGATATTGTGAGCGCCTGAACCGCTCCGATATATCTGATGGCGACTGTACACAGTTCAGCTTCTGTATCACTAGTATAAAACAAAGTCGCTTTCCGCTCGTCCCTATGTATGCATAGATCTTTAAAACTACGCAACGGATTTTGATGCGGTTTTTTTAGTATATAGAGTGATTCAAGAGAAAGGTTTATATGTATAATTTATAAAGGTTTTGTGTAAATTAGTTGAACTACCCGTGCGAACCCGTGGTTCGTGGTTCTGGAGTGGCGTCCGCGTACCGGAAGACGAACTGCCGGTAGGCCTCCAACGAGATGGAGCGACGACCTGGTGAAGGCCGCGGGAATTCGGTGGATTCGAGCGGCACAGGATCGGTCGGAGTGGCGAGCCTTGGGGGAGGCCTATGTCCAGCAGTGGACGTCTATCGGCTGACATGATGATGATGATGATGATGACCCGTGCGAAGCCGGGGCGGGTCGCTAGTGGTCGTTGATGTGCTATGCGTGGTGTTGTAGTATTGTTACTAGTTTACGGTACAAATATTTTATCTAGAGGGAGAGTTTTATTAAAAAATGTAAAATAGGATCAAAATGACAGACCGAAGTAGTAGTTCATGTTTCTTTATTTTTCTTCCTCATTTTATCTGCAATCGGCTGTTTTGGCCATATTCAGATGTTCTGTCTTTTTAAGGGTTTGAGAGGTCTTCCATTAAATACTCTCTCTTGACTTTGGTCTAGCCGCAGTATTTGTAGTAGTTCACATGTAGCTACGCTTTAGAGTGAGTATGATATATATATATATATATATATATAAGAAAGTACTTAAGACCAGTTTGATAAATTGTCCGTTTGTAAGTACCCAATGTGTGATAAGTATTGAAATTATACCGTCCATTTAAAATCAGAAGAAACTAAATAACTATTAAATACATGCAAGTAACATAATATTGTCTTCGGTTACCGCGATAGTTACTCATGGTCAACGGTCAACCCCGGAGTCACCCGTTGACCACGAACGCTGTAAAGAGTTCGAAACGTCGGGATGTATTATAAATTCAATATACGCGATATATTCCGTTTTCATAGTTTTATTTCACATGCAAGTAACATTTATTTTATATCTGTGCGCTGCTGTTTACAATTACAAGAGATACTAAATTGGTTAAAACTGCGTACACACTGGCGTGTGCTGCGAATTTTTAGGCCGTAATTGCTCGTAATTCGCAACCTATGCGAATCTCGTTTATAGCATTTGAATTTCACTTTTAATCACACATTCATATACTCGCAGTGCGTCAAATAAAAACGTTTGCATGAATTCATTATTTCGAGTAAGAAGTACTGAGTCTGATTTCAAAGTGAGATCGAATTGAGATCAAATGAAAAGTTGAAATGGTGCTATTAGTTAATGAGATGAGAATGAATATTTTCTTTTAGTATCTCTGTTGCTAGGCTAATAGTTTTGCTATCTGTATTCTGTACATGCAATTAAAACAAATACATTTTTTTTTGTTAGGCTATTAAATCCCAAAAAACTTGTTAACTTGGAACTTATCTTGAAAATAATTCGATCATATGAATAAAAAAAAGACATACCTACCTACGTTATTTAGGACCAAGTTAAGTATTCTCATGTGCGCACCCAGCTTTGTGCTGAGATATACCTACGGTACCAATATAAATACACATTTAGTAATCTCAATATTCGCATACGATATCCATTTGAGCTCATATCGGGTTGAATTAATTTACATCAGAGTTGTTATTTTGTAAGCAAAAGCGCAGAAGTCGGAAAACCGGCCGCTCTTTGCCGACGAGGCTAATTTGTACTTTATTTTAATGAGCTACGGTGTAATTTTACATAAAATGGCACGAATCTTGCTAAGAAATTCAGTGCTAAAAATAATACCTATTCAGTTTGAAGTTTTGGATACTTATTTTTAATTAAAACACTAACTATTATTGTTATTATTGTTGTTATTGGCTATGCTTAAGTTACATTCAAAATTGGGTCTATCGCGAATTTATTTTATTACCTGTTACTACTGGTCGTGGTCGGGAAAACAAAATAAATTCGCGATAGACCGGATTTTTAAATGTGATTTAATATGTGTTCAAAACGCGAAAGTTTTAAATTAAGAAAGTTTTATTGCTTAAGTTCTCATGTTATTTGTGTATTATTTCATGTAAACGCTGTTGAACTTCTCAATAAATAAATAAACTTTCAAATTTGCTACTATTGCGTCAGGAGTCTTATTAGAGTAAAACAATTATTTTTAAAGCTTTATTTTTATTTTTTGGCACTATGTATAAAAAAATTTAAGTAAATAATATCCCCATACACCATCCGATAAACATTCTCATGCTACTTTTGTAACATTTGTCTCATGTTAAACATATTAATAACGGGTCACTCACGTATTTTAAGTCGAAAAACGTGAGTGACTCGTTTTATGTCTGTTACTCACGGAAGTTTTGTTATTAAAACTTGTCTCATGTTTTTTAAACGCTAAAAACGTGGTATAGCTTGACTTGGTTACCACATTTAGGGAAATCAATTCTTAAGGAGGTAAAATACCCGCTCTATAAATCTTAAGATTCTTGAGTTAAAATAACTTGAAACAGAAGTTTTTTCCGTTCATTTAACTAATTACCAATAAAGTGGTTCTATTTTAAGCCTGAGTATCAGAACGTTTCTCTCTTTGGTACGGTGTTAATGTTAATGTTAATAAAGCAAAGGCGGGTAGATAACAGTCGGACATCGTAAAACGTGAATTTTGTTTAAGTACGGCCTAGTTGATAGTCTAATCAAATAGGAATATTTTTGTGGAAACCTGTTTAGTATTAGCATAAACGGTTGGTGTATATTAATTGACATAAGACTAAGGGTCGGTAGCACCAAACTGTTTGTCATCGTTAAAATCGTCGTCGTCATCGTTACTGGCACTTATGTTGTGCCAGTTGCACCTCCTCACTTGACAGACTGATCAACGTCACCCGACGCGGCGCGACGGTTTACTAGGAAACTTTCCATACAATATAATTAAGCGATCTCTTTAACGATGACAAACAGTTTGGTGTAACCGACCCTAAGGGCACCAAACTATCTGCCCCTCTTATCGTTAAAGAGCTCGCAAAATTACCTACCGGGCCACGGTAATAAAACTAGCTTTGTGCAAATACTTTTTAAATACTCTGTACTAAACACCGACGACCGGTCTGGCCTAGTGGGTAGTGACCCTGCCTGTGAAGCCGATGATCCTGGGTTCGAATCACAGATATTTGTTCCTGAGTCCTGGGTGTTTTCTATGTATTTATGTATTTGTATATTATATATATCGTTGTCTGAGTACCCATAACACAAGCCTTCTTGATACTGTGGGACTTAGTCAATCTGTGTAAGAATGTCCTATAATATTTATTTATTTATTTAAACAATATATAACTTGAGTGATATCAATATACACACTAAAAGTAATAAATAATAAATAAATAAATATTATAGGACATTCTTACACAGATTGACTAAGTCCCACGGTAAGCCCAAGGAGGCTTGTGTTATGAATACTCAGACAACGATATATGTATATAATATATAAATACTTAAATACATAGAAAACACCCATGACTCAGGTGACAAAGGTGACTACATTTTATTTTTTAGTCTATTATTATCTATTAATCCGAAGCCAGACTAGGTACTTATTTCAGTTCTAAATCAGTTATAAATTATTATCACTTTCTACGTCTTCATTGCCTAGGCTATAAGGGCGTTACGCAAGCATTTCGGCGATGTTTACCTGACCTAAGTTTTGTTTATGTTAGAGAAACACACCTAAATCTACTGTGTTTTGATCTAAAGCAGGCTATGACAATGCCCTGCTGCCCGTCGGAACTAACGGACGGGAATTTATGACTTTTGATTACGATTTTGGTGCGTTGTTTTGAGTTTTCTTTTCTATAAAATTATGATTATTCTGAAACATGTTTTGGTTAGTCTTTTCGCACCCATGTTCAGGTTCTTGAACCAATTTGTTAGTATGAAAAACATCTAAATTCAAAATTTGTACTTGGGTGAATCAACTTTTTCTTGTCACTCGTTGCCATGGTTACGTTCTCCTGAGTCACTCTTAAAACCCCGATTTTATGATAATTAAAATAACCAGACATGCATTTTTGTGGTAGATATAAGGCCTTTCCACTGAGCTACCACTAATAAGCACGTTTGTGGATCGTTATATAACATTCCGTCTAACAAACTGTGCTAATATTGTCCCCTGGCTGACGGGACACAATAACAACAAGAAATAGTTGATTCCAGGGGTCAGAAACCGGTATTTTGCTCCATACAAAAATACTGGTATTATTACGTTCCTTTTCGTTCTTTTGTTTATAATTTCATTTTTAATGGGACGTTTTAAAAATGGAAAATTGTTTCCTAAATACATGATTCAGTCCTACGTAATGAGCATAAAAAAATTCAAAATATTGGGCTATGGGGTTTAAAAAAAATACCGGTTCCGAGCCCTGGTTGATTCATCCACTTATGGGAGATAGACTGTTCTCTATCTAGGAGGATATAACCAAACAGAGACGACATGTCTGTAATTTTCTGTACAAAAAAGTCTGTCGATTTTTGCGGGGGAGGGGAACGTCAAATGTATACGTAACGTAAAAATAGCCATGTCAGATAAACGTCAGTCCATACATTGTGTTAATTGTGTATGACCATTGGCCGACTATTTTCGACAGAGCTAGGGGAACGCCTGTTAATAGCTACTCCGTTTGGTTATATCTTCCTAGTTCTTTATGTATCAAATCAAATTATTTGCATTAAATTCCTATTTCAAGTTGTGTTCTTTTAAGTAAGTAGTCATAACTCATAAGGTTTGTGTGATTCTTAATCTTGCGAGCAAAATTGTATTTGCTAAACAAATAAAAATCCGAAGCCTAATTAAATATAATTCTGACGAAAATATTCCTGACTATAAGAGAAAAATACCAATGTTGTATGGCTAGGCGAATATGGCTATTCCAAATTGTCTTACATAACGTTTACAGTACATATGGTGCTACTTTCTCGCACTAGTGCGTAAAGTGCACTTTTTGTGTAACGTTGTTCGATACACGTGCGAATAGGTAATTCGCAACTCGTGTCAATTTAAAACACTCCCTGCGGTCGTGTTTTAATTTATCGCCACTCGTTTCGAATTTCCTCTTTTTGCACACTTGTATCGAAAATAACTATTTCAAAAACGTTAACCTACTTTTACCTATAGCAAATTTCACGTTGCGAGGCAGCGAGCCTATCGAAGTAGAAGAAAATTGGGTTGACTTTTCCTTTAGCGTGTTACGAGAACCATTATGTGAAACTTTCCTAAATCAAGTTGTTCGTGCTTTCAATATTATCTAAACATCACATTTCCATGCAACCAAACGCAGCTGTTTGACTCCTAACCTTATTTATGCCCGATCAATATTCTACGGCCGTTAAGAAATGTGGCCAGTGTTCGTCAGTTTAGAACCGATAAATTTGAAAAAAGAACGTTCGTTCATGTTCGGTTTTCGAAAAATGATTTGTCGTTCCCCGAACGCGTGGCTACTGGGAGAACAATCCGCATTCTTATTTATTTATGATCACCTTCTGCGAACGTCGTGTGTGGACTTAGAGCCCTTTCACATTATTCTACACTATCCTTGTAAAGCCCATCGTACAACATTTTCATATTTTTAATTTAAAAAATAAAATAAAAATGTAATGTAATTTGAACCTTGTTGTGTATTTATCTAAATTGTAATGGAATTCGTTTATTTGAAAAAGCAATAAAACAAAAGAAATACTAGGTACTTTACACAACTTTGGGAATAAGTCAAATTATTTTATAAAACCACTGGAGCGCCTCGTCACTTTTTATTGAATATTATTAATTAAATAGTATGACATCTATTTCAGTTTATAAATACTACTTTATTTGGTTCATGAAAGGTTCTAATTAGATTGTACCGAATATGTGCATTGTAATGTACATTGGTCCTTACGAGGCTATAATTTGATATCAGAGCGGACATTAGAAATTTGATTTCACTTTGGAACTACGAGTATATCAACTGATCATCATCATCCTTGCCTATAACGTCAGTGAAATAGTCTGAATCATCGAACGGCCTTGTTAACTATCGGTTTTTTTGTTAACTATCAACAAAATAATCGGAATGATATTGTACTCTTAGAAAGCACTTTATGCAACATAATCTTTAGAAATATTGTCTTTTGTAATATTAATTGACGTATGCGTTTCTACTGATTTTGATACTAAAAATAAAATAATCTTTATTGTAACTTTAAATTATTACATAACATTGGTTTCTGGCTCTCAAAGTAGGCTTCCCTGTGTCTCTAGAGCCAGTTCCTTCCCGATTACAAGCTTATGGTTACAATGTTAGACATTTTATAAATAATTTTAACGAGAGTGAAAATTATATTATTTTTTGATGCCGTACTTGCCATTACTACAGCTGATTAATAATCCGAAGGTTACGGGTTCAAACCCCGGCTTGTACCAATGAGTTTTTCGGAACTTATGTATACGATATATAATTTCATTTGTTATTTAAGTACCAGTCGCTTTTCGGTGAAGGAAAACATCGTGAGGAAACCGCGGACTAATCCCAACAGGGCCTTGTTTCCCCTCTGGGTTGAAAGGTCAGATGACAGTCGCTTTCGTAAAAACTAGTGCCTAAGCTAAGTCTTAGGATTAGTTGCCAAGCGGACCCCAGGCTCCCATTCATAGTACCTAATACTATTTCCAAATAGGTTAGCTCTTTCTGAAATTACCACATTTTTTTGTACGACTGTGCCACCTGACATAGGACAATGTGCAAGTGCCCTAACTCGTTTTAAAACTGCATTACGCTCCCCACAATACACGTTTTGCGTCGGACAAATTGCTCCTATGATTTATTGGGGACGTTTCTCTCACGTTGTAAATTGTATTGGATTTACGGTTGACTGGTGTAAATACTCCTTTATTTATTCTAAAAGGCCTCAAGAACCATATTAACTTTGTTAATAAGTGACATTTTTGTTTCTAGTGAAATAGCGAACCTAACCTGGCACTCTATTCCTATATCACAATTTGACCAGTAAGTTTGATCTCTCGATACGTAACAAATATAGTAGGGTGTTCAAACTTAGACTGGTTTTAGTAGTGTAAGCAGAATAACTGCTTAGATATGATGTACGAGGGTTATTTCTAGTCTGTACTTTCAGAATGACACCATAACCTAGTTTATATGTTTTGATTTATGCATTGTATGTGTATCAGATTGCGTAAATTTCGAAATTAGTGCAGCTAACTTGTATTGCAGTTTGCATTTCAATGTGTCGATGCAATTAGCTATGCATCTGTAACTTGGGAGATTACTGCAAACTCTGACCAATGTTAACAAATTTACTTGTTTGGTGTGCGATGTGTATAAAACGCTTAATAGAGGTTTACCCAATATCCCGGTAGATGGCGTTGTTACGACCGGTGAATATGCTACATCGCGCGAACGTTTGTTCGTCGTAGCATCCATAAGATGTTACGTTATACTTGTTTTTGTATGTTTGGTGTTTGCTTTTTAGGGTAAAGAGAAATAGGGATTTCGTCCGGCCGACTCTGATAAACCCTGAAAAGTTGAAATTCCACCGGTTAAAGTAAAAAATACACAGCTAATAGTAATAGGTAAAATTATTTCAGTAATTTAAATTAATCCCACTTCTGACACCATGTTATTAAATAAAATATATTATTTTATATCGGAGCAGTTTTATTAGCTTCAATCGTTTTACATTAGCGGCGCGCGATCGGCCATTATGGTTATAGATAAAACAAAGTCAGGACGAACGGAGGGACTCGTTCGAAAACACATAACTACAACATTGCGTTCGGAAACACCTCTATACATATATTACACCGAATACTATTTCTCTATGCTAATACCAAAGCTAGATTATAGTAAAATGTATTTGATCCTTACTGTGTTCTTAGAACACAGTATTCTATGAACACTCAAAAGCGTGCTAGATCGCCGTTTACACTCGTTGAACGCTCGCTCACTGGCTTCCCATAAAATTTACCTTTTAAAACCAAAAGGTTCTAAACACCTAGTAACGCAAACACACTTAATACCTTGTCGCTTTCAGCTCGAGAATAGCTTAAGGGTATTAGTTTGTTGAGAGCCATTAGGACAAAGTGTGGCGGTAACTTTTCAAGTGCGGTGCCCTTTCACCACTTACTAAACGGGTATCCCAAGTTTAATGTCAATAAGGGATTATACACTCAAGGGCAATTTACACAGGTTAAGTAGGGTACACTGGGGACAATTGAAACACGTTATGATTGAAACAAGTCAAATTTCTTGGAAACTACAAAACTAAACATATGACACAATACGAGATGCCCATATGAGATGTGGTTGAATTCGTCAGAATTGTTTAGTGACATAGGCTATATAAATTTTGAAAATGGCGCCCGCTAATGAAAAAGGGAGGGGGGGATTGTTTTTTTTTTCTTACTATAGCAATATGGGTACCGGGTACCATATTAAAGCTAGTGAAAAGACCATTTCAAAAATATATATGTAAATAGTCTAGTTTTTTTTTATATTATTGCAGTTTAATGTAACAGAAAATTATACTTTTTTTCGTTATATCAGTCATTTTCAATTTAGAGCAGTTTAAAGTCAACTGGATTGTGAAATTTTTGAACGTTTTCTAATAATTTGTTAGACGAAGTAGTGAAAATTTTACAGTATGTTATATATTTGTGATCTACTCACAAAGCCATTTCATTTGATACCCCACATGGTATGATAGAAAAAAGTAAAAAACTTTGTACTGCCGACTTTTTGACGTCACAGCAACTACCCCTACCACTTTCGAGCCTGTCATCTCATATATTTGTGTTAAGAACATTACACTGAATGCACTGATACCAAATATTATGTCCATGTTTGCGACGACATGAGCGAAAAGTAACCTAAAGCCTGTCCCGCCAAGCCACTATATAGGCGCATACCTTTCTAACTGTAAAAATATAATAGTTACAGGCTATCAAACATAAATTGTTTCAACCGATCGTAAAATCAGGCCGTTCGTAAAGTTTCTGTGTAATGTTTTGACTGTAGTTACATTATTGAACCAATAGATACGTAGGATAGGTTCGTTAGGTTGCTTAGCGTAGCGGGGCTCCGTCGGCTCAGAGAACAAGACAATGATTTTCACGATTCACGACAATGATTTTGCACGATTCACGACAATGATTTTCACGATTTCGACAGCCTCTGCAGAATGACCCGAACCAGGGGCATGACATGACCATTCTCCCTCAAACGCCCAAGAAAATTTTGGCCTCGGCACACCAACACCCGGACTCCCGGACCCGGGACAAAAATTTATACACTTTTGTACTTACACTTCTGTTTCATCCGCTGCTATTATTACTAAAAACACAGTGTAAAATACCATACGATAAATAAATAATGCTACCTGTATAATATATAAATTATTTCCTGTCAGTGATTAAATTACTACGTATGTACCGATGTTTATAAAATTCTTTCATGTCTATTCATTCCATTTGTCTTCTCCAACATACTGTTATGTCGGGTTTGATAAACGTCTCATTTCCATGCGGTTTAAAAGTGTTACATTAATCATTTCAATATTAAATAATTTTATAGATAAAGTCACCTTTACATTTTATTGTTGAGATGTACTAATAATATTAGGTGCATTGGGGACACTTCGAAAATGGGGTAATTTTAAAAATCACTAAACTAGTAAAACTTTGTACTTTGGCAATACTTATATCCTCCTTAACATTGCCGGTCGTGGCAAACATTGCCTGGCATGTTAAACACATTGATTCTCTACACGTATAATAGCGTACAAAAGGCAAATAAAATAGTAGAGATTCACTGTTTCCTCATACCAGACAAAATAGCCTGGTAGGCAATATTGAGCAAGCACACGTTACACATTCTGTATAATATTTGTAGATAACATTATAAAGACGGACTCATCCTTTAGACACATGATTGAGCACTTTAATATATCGCTGGAATACGTTTTGTACCAAAATGAAATTTCTTTTGTGCCCACTAGGATTAAACCCTCTTCTCGAAATACCGCTACGAATATACGGATGACCGATAATTTGAAATTGATTTGTAATTTGAAATCGATTTGAATACGGATCTCATCAGGATTCTATTATAAAAAGCTATGTGTAACGATTAGCGTACGTCCTGTTTTTTTTTAATCGATTGTGTTTTTTGCAAAGTCTAAATAAGTCAAAGTCAATGAGAGAGAGATTTCTAATAGTTATTTATGCAATAAGACCGTAAAGTTAGTTTTAGAAGTGAAAGATTCTATTATAGAGCGTAGCCAGGGACACTGACACACGAAGTGAGGCATTAATCCAAACATCCATTCACCCATACACCAATTCACCCATTCAGTCATACACCCATACCCATACCGTAATAAAGTGAAATAATTTTGCTTACCTACTGTTTTTAAGCACACACCCTTGTTCGCGCTTGAAAAAGACCTTTTCATAGTACTTATAGTAAATATATAGAGGCTACAAAAGGGATGGTGGAGTGAAAAAGTCCACCTGGTCTGATATTAAATATACTGCTGGCTATAATGATAATTATAGCCAGCAATAACGTTAAGAATTATACACAGAAATATCTGCATTGCACTGCACCTACGTAGCAAAAACCTTAGCTATTCACTTAATCGGCTGAAAAACATATTTGCATTGAAAATTAATGTTTGTGAACTCGAAATTTAGTTTAGTTTGTGGCTTTGTGGCGCTCTTTGTGAGCCAAACTGCGGTGAGCGTTGTAAATGTAGCGCTTACCCCCGCTTTTGCATTCTATAATATTTGTAGAGAGGAAAGTTTTTACTCATTACTCGACTGGATAGGTACAGTGGCAGTGTAAGGTGGCAGTCTGGATAGGTACAGGGCAGTGTAAGGTGGCATCTGGATAGGTACAGTGGCAGTGTAAGGTGGTAGTCTGGATAGGCACAGTGGCAGTGTAAGGTGGCAGTCTGGATAGGTACAGTGGCAGTGTAAGGTGGCAGTCTGGATAGGTACAGTGGCAGTGTCCTGGAGGCCTAAACAAGATGGCAATCGTTTGCGCCGCAGCAAACGAAACGCCAATGTCACTCTTTCATATTAGTGCGATAGAGAGGGAGAGAGAGGCGTTTCGTTCGCTAAGGCGGAAACGATTCTCATCTTGGCTAGGCCCCCAGCTCGATTGCCACAAGCTTGACTAAAAAGTATTTTTCCACGGTCGAAAGAAAGCCACCGCCAAAAAGCCGCTTCCATACAATCGAATTTACACTCTCATTTTTAAACGACATGCATAGGGAACATTACTGCAATGTTTTGCCGCTAGAGTGCAGCACCAGTTCACATCCTAAACCATAGAGTACCTTATACATACTATGCCTTAAACAGTTTTTTGACAAGTTTTTTACTATGACATTGATGCATCAAGGCGGTCTGTTAATTTACAGGTGGCCTACCGCGAAACCTTGGAGGATATAACCAACGGCGACTGTGCTAGTGACGCCCTCTACGCAGAGTTTTGCGTAATATTCCCTATTACATAAAACTTGGCATGAACATTTAATTTATGTTAAAACATGCTATGTTTGGTTTTATTTTTCGTTGCTGAAAATTATTTAAAGAAAATAAAGCGAGTCGAAATTTTGTATTCAAAACGTAGGGGAGACCGAGGTGAGTTGTGACAGAGGAGGGTTGTGATATCGTCGATTTTTTTAAATCTAACTATTTATTATAACGAGCTCGGAATAGCGCGTGTTTGTTAGTTCAAGTTACTTGCTAACAAACGCGCGCTCGCTAGCAGTTAATAGGTTAGGTGTTGCGAGCTCGCTAGCAGTTAATAGGTTCCAAAAAATCGACAGTGTCACAACTCTCCTCTGTTACAACTCACCTCGATTCTTACCTACCTATATTCGCTTTATTCTCTTTTTATTACATTTCCTAGCAATGATTTGTAACAGATATCTGCCAAGTCGAACAAAACAAAGAGGCAAGGCCGTACCATCCATTTCTCGAAGTCATTGAGGTCATTTACTTAAAAGTACATGCCAATAAAGGGGCCCACTGAGTATCAGTCCGCCGGACGATATCAGCTTGTCAGTTAAAACAAAAATTTGACAGTTCCGAACAACTGACAAGCCGATATCGTCCGGCGGACTGGTAATCAGTGGTCCCCTTTAGTTTCATGTCATTTCAGCAAATCATTTTAAAAATATACTACAAAACGAATATAGAGTCCATATGATAGTAAAGGTCGTTCGGTGCAGTAGGTAATGATGCAATTTCAGTATGCACGCAGCCGTCAGCTTATTGGCGGTTTGAACTGCAATTACACCCAGAAATAAGTATATGTGAAGTATTATCTTGTGAGAAACCGGATGTGGGCGGTTAACGTTATTTTGAAATTAAAGGAAACCTTCATGTTTTTAAAAACGCCCGCCGAACGCCGGTGACGCTGGGATTAAGATTGCAGCCGATTGCAGCGCGACATTACTGCCGCAAATCGATGTCGCCGGATTTTTTACTTTTGCGGCAGCAATGCAGTCGGCAGTAATGTCGCGCTGCAATACTGCAGCGTCTCACATTTAAAAAATATTTTTCGAAAAGTTTTACATTAAGGTAATATTGAACTTATTTATTAACCGACTTCAATTTCATAGAAGGAGGAGGTTCTGTATTCGGTTGTGGCTATATTTTTTTTTTTTTTTATGTATGTTCACCGATTATTCCGAGACCCGTGGTCCGATTTGAGTAATTCTTTTTTTGTTCGAAAGGAGCTACTTCCAAGTTGGTCCCATATTAATCTGGTTCTGATCTGATGATGGGATCCCTGAGGAATTGAGGGAACTCCTCAATTTTTAAAGGCACATGTATGGTGATTTGGGTGTTTTCATAAGCAACTTGAGCATTTTCTCTCGAAAACGACCAATATGATGAATTGGACCTGATGATGATGATTGTTTTGAAGATAGTGATGATGATTTTTTTTAATGTAGGATGTTCAGCGATTACTCCGAGACCCGTGGTCCGACTTGAACAATTCTTTTTTTGTTTGAAAGGAACTACCACCAAGGTGGTTCCACATTAATCTGGTGCTGTTCTGATGATGGGATCCATGAGGAATTGAGGGAACTCCTCAATTTTTAAAGGCACATGTATGGTGATTTGGTCGTTTTCTTAAGCAACTTGATATTTTTTCTAGAAAACCACCAATTTGATGAAGTGGAGCTGATGATGATGATTGTTTTGATGATAATGATTTTAGCGATTACTCCGGCACCCATGATCCGATTTGAGTTATTCTTTTTCTGTTTGAAAGAAGTTACCTCTCCAAGGTGTTTTCGTAATATTTTTGGTTTTGATCTGATGATGGAATCCGTGATGAATTGAGGGAACTCCTCAATTTTTAAAGGCACGTGTATGGTAATTTCGGTGTTTTCTAAAGTAACTCAAACATTTCCTCACCAATACCACCAATTTGATGTAGTGCAACTGTAGCCTAACCACGAGTTTGGCACTAAATATTCTTCGTAACTTACTTTGTACACTAATACGCCAGTACAAGCGAGATGCATAAACAGTAAGTTACGCACACGATAGCGAATATATCAATGTCAAACTCGTGGTAAGGCTACTGATAACTTCCCACGTATGTGTATTATGATTTTTGATGTAGGTAGTGTTGGAAACAAACAAGGAGACTGAGAGGTGAAGGTAGAGGGTATTAGTGTTTGGGGGGTTTGAGGTTGGGGGTTGAGGGGAGGTGAGTTGATGGGTCGGAGACTGAGGGGTTGGGAGTTAAGGGATTGGGGGTTAGGGTTAGGAGTTAAGGGGTCTGGGGTTAGGGGTCGGGGAATGGCGGTTGAAGGGTTGGTGGTTTAGGGTCGAGGGGTTCAGTGATCAGGGGTTGATGTGCTGTGAGGTTGAGTGATCGGGGGGTTTGAGGGATTGGGTCAGTGGCGGGGCGGAGAATGGATTTACTGACAGGAATGATTTCCCAGACGGACTCGAGGAAAATTCTGATTATTTAATAAAGTTTACGAATTTACAGATAAACATGATTATGTTTTTCATTCATGCGTCACGCTCTTAACAATGTCTTAAAACTAAAAATGGAAAAATAAAAACTTTTATAAAAAAAAGATAAACCGACTTCAAAAAGGATGAAATAAAATATTATCCTTTTTAGGGTTCCGTGTTTAAGTATATGCGTTACCAACTGATATGTTTGAAGTCGGTGCCAAGCCAAGTACTCCAAGTAGTAACAATACCAGTCAAAAATAATCAGCTTTATGTCTATAAATCCCATTACAACTGTACAAATGTTATAAACGTGAAAGCTTTTATGTCTGCCTCTTTGCTACCTTTTCATGGCTAAACAACTGAACCGCTTTAGCTGAAATTTTGCATGAAGGTTCCTTGAATTGTTTTATATTTTGAAATGTAGTCCTCTGGATAAGCGACAGAAAATAACTCAGTCCTAATCCCACACTTGCGTGCTATGACTGTTTAAGAATTAGTAAGAAATGCTCTTTAAAAAAATACGACGACAAAACGTATTAGATTTACACTAACGTGCCGACAAGCATGGTACGAACTGCGCCAAGAAGGTTCAACCGTGTGTTCTGTTCTGAGGTGTACAGGAAGTTCGTTTATTGTCGTCGTGTAACGCTGCGTCTTACATAGGCGAACACTCGCGAACACGAAGCGAAGCGACGCGGCACGGCGCGGCCGGCCCAATTCGTTCGCGTTCGCAACGAGATCGCCCACGTAGGACACTTCTATATAGGTATCAAAGGATTAATTAAGGCGCCGTGCCGCGCCGCTTCGCATTCGCGTGTTGTTCGCCTACGTAGTACGCTGCATTAGGTAATCCAACGTACATACTTATATAGCCGCATCTTTATCGAATTGCACCAAAATCCCTATGAATATATGGTTTAAAATTTGGCTTGGCACCGACTTCAAACATATCAGTTGGTAACGCATATACTTAAACACGGAACCCTAAAAAGGATAATATTTTATTTCATCCTTTTTGAAGTCGGTTTATCTTTTTTTTATAAAAGTTTTTATTTTTTCATTTAGGCACATATGTTTACTGTTTATAGTTGGTACCATACAATTATTTTTAATATAGTGGTAATCATGAAATAAAAGCATTTTTATTATTGCCATATCCGTTTTTGATGAGTAAATGTTTACGTGCAATGTATGACATGACACAAAAGTTTTGTATATGTCACACTTTAATCCTATAGTTAAATGCGGATATGGCAGATTTTTGCAAAAAAAAAATTTTTTGTTATTTTAGGAATCATTAAAAAACGATTTTGCTCAAAAATGGATACGAACAAACGTATTCTCAGCCGACGAAATGTTAAACGCCAACTCGTGGTAGCGTGGTAGGTAGTATATGTTATAGGGACCCTTTGTTTGACATAATTATTGAAAGTCAGTAATGTAATGATTGTCATATTATCATTAGTCATAATTCCGAAACCGTTAACTTTTCAGGATTTTCCTCGGGTTATCCTATAGATAGGTTAGGTTTGGTTTGTTTTATGACAATCCTAAAAAGTTACGCGTTTCTGAGAAAAACCAAATTATGACTAATGATAATATGACAATCATTACATTATGACTTTCAATAATTATGTCAAACAATAGAGACCCTATGTTATATTAAACGGATTATAGAAAAGAAAAAGTCACCAAGGCCTCCAGTGCCCGGGGCTACACAAGGCTACATGGGGACGTCTCTTGTATAAGTAACACTTGATTGGTATTTAAGAAATAACCCACAAATAAAATCGACCAAACATCGTTTTCAAAATACCTTTACCTGCACAATACAAACTAACAAGTATAAAGACCTTAAAAAAAGAATCAAAACACACCGTTTAAACCTTTCTACATTGCACCTTTAATCCGCATGATTCTTTATTATTATGTTTGTTATGTTCGAAAATCGGTACCTCTACCTTACCCTGCTTTATAAAAAGGTCGTATCTTATTAGATAACTAACGTCTTTTACGTCCTTTCTAAAGTAATACAGAACAAACAAATACCATACGGTCATTAGTTATACTTGGTGCATTTCAAATGCGATCAGCTTGGCTGTTAATATTATGACGTTAAAGTTTATTTTTCGATAAATCCATCAATACTCTCTTTTGTAAAATCCAGTGCATCGTATACACCAAACAACACCAATAAACTATTTCAAAATACTTCTTAAATCTATTTTTAACCTTAAAACATTTATTATAAAATGTATTTTTGATCGTATTTTTTAACTTATGACGCTGACTAGACTTTAATAAGTCTTTATAATCGGCGGATTTCAAAAGACTTGGGTTCATTTAGATAAAAACTATTAAAAGAAAATGACCCTTAAGTTACTTATAATACAGTATAAATTCAATAGATTTTAGGAAAGAGATGCGCCGGTTAATTTGTGGTTTTATCGTGCCGCTGGCACAGTTTATATTTTATCAGTATGTTCAATGTGTGTTTTATCAGTGTTTCAAGCATTATGCCATAAGCATGAGATTCCAGGTTGTCGAAGGGTTGACTGGATCTCCATTCTAGACCCGCGAAAGGCAACATAAAGAATTTCTGCAACTTCTTGGACCAAGCTGAACGCGTTGCAGTTTATCGAAGGGTTGACTAAAGCACCATTCTAGACCCGTGAAAGGCCACTTGAAGAATTGCAACTGTTTAGTTGAAAGACTTATTCTGTGGCATAAGTAATATTCTGTGCCTATGATGAAAAAGCCAGCGTACTGGGATGGGACGCTTGTTTATCTCGCGTCGGTGTCAGCAAAGGACAAGCTGGATACAACCCGAGATGGACCTATCTAGTGTCAAGCAATTGAATTCTAATGTGTCTAACTCAGCCTTTTAAGATTTAAATGAGTTAAAAACTGTAATAGATGTCACATATTAAAGAAAAAGTGACGAAGCCCTCCAGTGGTGAAGGCCGAAAAAAAAACCAATTCAAAATATTTAATAAAATACTTTGATTTGTTTCCAAAATACTTGTTCATTTAAGAGTTTTTTTTTTACATTTTTCGCATCACACAGATGTATATAATGTAGAAATGTAAATAGTGTTGGTAGAAACTCGAGTGTTTCGAATCAAAATTTGAAGAACTACTTGTTTTCACGAGATTCTGTGCTAAAAACAATTTCAAAGCTCTAAAGACCACGCGAACAGTTTACAGGCACAGGTATAGTAAAATCACACACTCGCTGCACGTGAGACGTACACGTAGTGTGCTTTCTGTCACACGTACCCGCTTTAGTTAGGTGTGACAGAGAGCACACTGCGTATTCGCGTGCAGCGAGTGTTTGAATCTACTATATAGTTCAAAATATATGAATGAAACCTCGCGAAAGTATGTGACACTGACACCTAGCTTGAAGCAGGTTCGCAGCCTCCCATCACGATGTACATCTGAGCATCAAATGTGCCAAGGACGTTCCCGTGAAGGCGGTCACGGAGGGTAACGCTGCGTCTTACGAAGGCGAACACTGGCGAACGCGAAGCGAAGCGGCGCGTAAGGCCCAAGGCGTTCGCATTCGCAACGAAATCGACCACGTAGGACACTTCTATAGGTATCAAAGGATTGATTCACACTTAGTTTGAAGCAGGTTCGCAGCCTCCCATCACGATGTACATCTGAGCATCTAATGTGCCAAGGACGTTCCCCTGAAGGCGATCACGGAGGGTAACGCTGCGTCTTACGTAGGCGAGCATTCGCGAACGCGAAGCGAAGCGGCGCGGCACGGCGGGCCCAAGGCGTTCGCGTTCGCAACGAGATCGCCCACGTAGGACACTTCTATAGGTATCAAAGGATTGATTCACCCCGCTCCTCGCCGCGCCGCGTCGCTTCGCGTTCGCGTGTATGCCTAAGGGGCGCCGTATCGCCCATATCATGAACGTCCGCAATAAGGTTGTCCGGGATTGTCCCACTCTCCCCTAAATCGTAGTAAATAACAATCCGTATTAATTTCCTAGGAATTTAAACGAATAACAAGTCGACGCTAAACGAAGTTATAGGCTGCGACAAGGAGTTCCGAGTATCAAGTTAAATTCATTTCCTTGTTGCGAGTTCACGATAAATTTTGAAACTGAAGGTCTATGACAATGTAATCTCAATTTCATAAATTAGGGTCAAATAATTATTCATTCATCTGGTCATTAGTAAAAGAGAGCGAGTTGTGACTCATAGTGTTGCTCCTGCCGGTGAGTAAGGTTGCCAGAGCTCAACGAGGGTGCGGACTGTTACGGACGTTACGGTCGGCAACGCGCATGTAACACCTCTGTAGTTACAAGCGTCCATAGGCTTACGGAGACTGCTTACCATCAGGCGGGCCATATGCTTGTTTGCCACTGACGTAGTATAAAAATATATATATGTATAACAATTTTTACCATCCAAAACTAGTACCAGGCGTAGATATTTGCTACGTATATGTTTATGCCAGTTTCATTAATGTATAAGTATTGTCGTTTTAAAATTAGAGCCTAACTTTGTGTTACTCTTAGGGCCACTTGCACCATTCACTAACATGGGGTTAACCGGTTAAACCTTTTTTTTTTTGACGCAGGGGTAAATGCATTCACGCATCTCACCCCCGAGCTGGAGCTGGGGAAGCCCGTTGGGGGGTGGTATGTGGGACTCGCTCCTCCCGTAACTTCCTCTGCTAGCCAGAGGAAGAGGAGGAGAATACCCACTAACATCCCCTGCGGCGTTTCCGTCTATGCCGTTGAGGGGGGTGCAATGGGGTCGCGAGCATGTCGACCACGGCACCCCCCCGTAACCGGTTAAACTTACCATGGTTACCAGTACAATTTGACACTGGGTTAACAGTTTTACTGGTCAACCCTGGGTTTGTGGGATGGTACAAGTGTCGCTTACTCTTACTTATGCGTTGCCTTTCTTTCACGTTTCCAGAGAAATGTTGTCACTATACTTTGCTCTCATTTGCACAATCAATGCATTTTCGATATCATCTTAACACATTAAAAGCACATTTTTAAATAATGCTCAAGTCGTTCGAAGCATAACCATTGTAAGTGCTATTTGAAAAGTTTGAACATGGAATTTATTGCGTGAAAATACGGTAAATAATTGGATGAGTTTTCGAATGTCACTTACGGCTGATACGTAATGGGTAGGAATGGGCAAGGAACGTGGCATTGTTCATTAGCTACCGCGGTTAGCTGTGAGGAATAAAAATGAGACTGTTTTACAACAACTTTAAGGGTTCCTTATGTTCAGAAAAAATGCCGCTGTTATAACTGCTATATGTGTTAAATATTCGGCTGTTTCCAGTAGTTTTTTAGGGTTCCGTACCCAAACAGCCGATTGCAGATAAAATGAGGAAGAAAAAAAAAGAAACGTGTACTACTACTTCTGTCTGGTATTTTGACCCTATTTTACATTTTTAGGGTTCCGTACCCAAAGGGTAAAAACGGGACCCTATTACTAAGACTCCGCTGTCCGTCTGTCCGTCTGTCACCAGGCTGTATCTCATGAACCGTGATAGTTAGACAGTTGAAATTTTCACAGATGATGTGTTTCTGTTGCCGCTATAACAACAAATACTAAAAACAGAATAATATAAATATTTAAATGGGGCTTTTTGCTGTTTTTTCCGTAATGGTACGGAACCCTTCGTGCGCGAGTCCGACTCGCACTTGGCCGGTTTTTTTTTTTTTTTTTTTCAATTAGTCTTACCAGTTGAGCTACTGGGAATTTTCTTCCCAATAGCCTTACTAGTAATACATGTTATACATGAGTAAGACCATTGGGAACTTTGTTAGATTTCTACAACGCACTACCAAGGCATCTTGCTTAGGTACCTACTGTTGCAACAACTGAAAAATGCTTCTTGTTTAATACCTACATTTGAAAAAAACGATCTACAGTTTCTTACAATTGATCGTAGAACAATGTTCAAAATAAAACTTACATGTACAACGGAATTGGTACAAATTCTACGATGAACCTACTGTTTTTGCGCTTTTGTAGCTTAAAGGTGTACCTATTCTGAAACCTCCTATTATGATATCTATTATATCTATGACTATTATGATATCTATGATATTATTATATCTTAGGTACCTAGTGCCTGCTGCTGACAGTGGTATTTCCTCTTTCAATTCAGAAAATAAATATAAGTTCATCCATTTTGCATATCCATGTCTGCTTGAACATCAAAACCACCATCAAAACCATTCATATTCATTTGAGCCTCATTATAATGTGGACTTTATGAGTACTGTAAACTATAAAGTCATTTATAACGTGATCGTATATTACACTGTAATTTGCGAGGTTCGCAAAGTCATCGCGATGTTCAATACTGCAATTTTCACGTCGTTGAGATAAGAATTGCATAATAATTATATAATTTACGTGTCTGGAATCGAAATGTGTGTATTTATTCTCCTATTCATGATTTCCTATGGAGCTAACGGCAACTTTGCCACCTGCATAAGATTGCTGGGTAAAGTTGCGTGAGTTATGCTTTTAACTAAATTTCATGGCTTTTAACTATCGTTCACATTTGAAATTATAAATTATCATAACATAAATGCAGTTTTGGATAAAAAAATGTTTCCTAACAACCGGAAATATTGTTCAAAATATCTTCTGAGAAATTAAAGGAATGCTCAAGTAATGTTCTAAATCAATTTACCGTGTAACCATTCCAACTTTGCCCCGGAGTAAATACAAGGAACTGGGAGACCTTAAAGGCAAGCTAAACTCTATCAGTGACATAGAACTTGAATCAGACCGAATGGTACAAGCTGTTTATACAGCCTGGGCAAACAACTGCCCGGAAAAGAAAATCCTGGCGAAGAAGGTGCCCTGGTGGAACCCGGAGATCGCAAAACTCCGGAAGGAAACCAGGGCTGTCTTCAACGATGCTAAAAGGACTAAGGACTTTCAGCATTATGCGCAGAAACTCACTGAATACAGCAAAGCGGTGAGGAAAGCAAAAAGGAAGGCATGGATGAACCATTGCGATCAAATCAGGTCCATACCGGAAGGCATGAGACTTACAAAAGCGCTAGCCACAACGAAGTCAGTTCCGCTCACTTCAGTTAGAAGAAGTGATGGAGGAATGACTGAAACGGGGTTAGAAACCCTAAAAGTCATGTGTAACACACACTTCCCAGGCTCGATAATACACCAGAGCGTAACGGACGATATAGTAACTAGTGTGGTGGAACAACCCACTAGCACTACCAGGTACAACTGGGACACGTCTAAAAAGGTAGTAGATCACGATAAGATACAATGGGCACTATCAACATTTCAGCCATACAAAGCCCCGGGGCCAGATGGAATCTACCCCATACTACTACAAGAGGGCGCCAATGTACTAATACCACACTTAGGTAGACTGTACAGAGCGTGCATAGCTTTCGGACACGTGCCACGTGTGTGGAGGATGGTAAAAGTAACATACCTGCCTAAACCAGGCAAAGCAGATTACACAGAAGCCAAATCGCACAGGCCGATAAGTCTGTCATCATTTTTCCTCAAAACATTGGAGAAACTGGTAGACAGACATATAAGGGATGGTCCTCTTAAGAGACATCCACTGCACCAATTGCAATGTGCGTACCAGCCGGGTAAATCGACTGAAACGGCACTGCACCTGGTGACAACCAAAGCAGAGCAGGCGATAGAGAACAAGGAACTATGCCTAGCCACTTTTCTAGACGTGGAGGGGGCATTTGACCGCACCACGTATCAGGCAATCAGCACTGCAGCATCTAAACATGGCATAGAACCGACAATCTGTAGATGGATTGGTACTATGCTAAATAGCCGACTAATAAAGTCCACCCTCATGGGAGATGAAATATTAGCCACGGCCACGAAGGGTTGCCCACAGGGGGGGGTTCTTTCACCGACTCTCTGGAGCCTGGTAGTGAACTCACTGCTGGAAGAACTAAACAAAGGCCCAATATACACGGTAGGGTATGCAGATGATTTAGTGATTCTTGTAAACGGGAAATTCCCGGGAACGGTATCGGAAATCATGAATACAGCACTGAAGCAAGTGGAGAGGTGGTGCAACCATCATCAGCTCTCCATCAATCCTGGCAAAACAGTAGTAGTACCGTTTACCAGGAAAAAGACCCTTAACGGCATGAAACAGCTGAAGCTTTATGGAAGGGTTCTGGAAATGTCCGATGAAGTGAAATATCTAGGTTTAACACTAGATAAAGAACTGAACTGGAAAAAGCATGTCGAAACTACCATAACCAAGGCACTGAGGGTGTTTGGAATGTGTAGAACGGCATATGGCAAAACGTGGGGTTTAAACCCAAAGGTACTGAGATGGATCTATACCATGATGGTAAGACCTATCATTCTGTACGGATGCCTGGCATGGTGGCCAAGGACACTAAAGAATGCAGGGATGCCCTTACGAAAATACAAAGAACGGCGTGCATGGCTATTACTGGCGCGTTTAGAACGACGCCAACAGCGGCGATGGAGGTACTACTAGACCTCCCGCCGCTGCACCTAGTGATACAATCTGAGGCGCGGAAATCGTTACACAGGCTGGCTTTGACAGGCCTCTGGAGCGATAACAAGCCAAAGACTAAACACACAAACATGGAATGTGACAATTTCATGAAAAGGATTACGAATATGGGCTGCGATAAGATGCAACCCAAGTTTGTGTTCCGTAAGAATTTTAATGTTAAAGTTCCAACAAGGGCTGAATGGACCGAAGGTCTTGAAGCACCAATGTCTGATGAAAATGACATCATATGGTACACAGACGGGTCCAAGACAGATTCTGGTACTGGGGCAGGCATTTATGCAAATGACTTTAGTAGTAGCATAAGCATGGGCAATTACGCCACTGTCTTCCAAGCCGAGACATACGCTATAATTGCCTGTGCACATGAGAATATAGTTAGGCAAACCCAAGGGAAGAATATCTATATTCTCAGCGACAGCCAAGCTGCACTCAAAGCGCTTAAGGCGCCTAGAGTGGACTCTAGACTGGTATACAATGGCATCCAAGCTCTGAACAAGCTTGGAAGGCAAAACAAAGTGCAACTGGCGTGGATCCCAGGGCACGAGGGATTCATGGGCAATGAAAATGCAGATGAACTTGCCAGAGCCGGATCTGCAAACAACCTTATAGGTCCGGAACCATTCGTGGGGCTCTCACAGGGAACCATCACAACGGCTATCAAAGACCTTACTAAGACCAAACACCAGGAAGAATGGGACAGTCTGACGGGTCTAAAGCACTCAAAGCTCTTTATACAAGGGGTAGACTCTGGTTGGAGCAAAAAGCTTTGGAAACTTAGCAAACGGCAACTCCAAATAATAACGGGGGTGTTTACTGGCCATTACGGGGTCAAGGGAATCCTGGCCAAGATGGGGCACGCTGACAACACCGATTGTCGTATGTGTGGCGAAGAGGAAGAGACAATAGAACACCTTATGTGTGAATGTCACGCCCTCGCCAGACAAAGAATGAAGGACTTTGGAACAGGCTACCTGGTACCTGTTAAATTTGGGAGTTGTGCCTAAAGGAAACGCCCGTTCGGTTGACAGATTTATTCCGACTGCTCGTCGCAAGATTATGCATCTACCTACATATAAGTAACCATATATAACACCTCCACCTTTAATTTACACAATTGAACACATACATGCGTATAGCTACACTAGGGCGCATTACATAATCGCCGTTATCGAAACTTGGTTGTGCACGACCCTATAACGGTATTCATAAGGAAAACCTTTTATTAATTAAATATAACATATAACCTCTCTGATTACATAAACATTAGTCACTAGGGTAAGAAACGTTTGAAATGCAATCCCAGTGACTTACTAGGTATACCATGTACATATAATATTAGCATACAAAATTAGGTAACGTAATAAATACATTGTGATCTTAAACACTAAACTTTTATCTATTATTACTAATAACAAAGAGATCTTCAAACCCGAATCTGGACGGGGGCTGGCGGATTCTAGGTACCCTGGACACATTGACAGGACTGTCAGAAAGCAATTGGGCCCCAGACCTAGAGGATGGACCAGGTGACTTGTTGGGTGTTCTACCAGTACATGGAGCCGCTGTGTGTGCAGTTGGGGACGCGGCCGAAACCGCCGCTACTGGCTCGGCGCCACGCTCACGCTCGCGCTCATCGCCAATGCTGGTCCGGCTCGTCTCAGCACTCAGTTCCTCAACGTCCGACCGGGTAACCGACTTGTCATTACCAGGAAACACCAGCGAGTTGCGCTTAGCTAGACTACCTCCCCCGTTATTTAGCGTTACCCTCCTGTTCTTCAGTTGGTCAATATGCCTATGAATCCCGGTTCCATTGTCAGTGTCTATAATATAATCAGTATCTCCGCGCCTATCTCGTACAGTGCCAGGCATCCATTTATCGTCACCGCGATACTGTCGTACCCAGACAGGATCGCCGGCGCGCAGCTCGCGCTCGACGCCGCCCGCCGCGCGCCGCTGGCGCTCCTGTGCCGCTCGGACACGATCCCCACGATCCGGTCTTAAGCAATCTAACCTAGTTCGTAGCGAACGCCCCTGTAAAAGTTTCGCCGGGCTCTCTCCTGTCGTGCTATGTTCGGTATTTCGATATTGCAAAAGAAATCTACATAATGCGGTCTCCGCGTCAAAATTTTCTTTAACAGATTTTATAATTACCGCTTTGCATATTTTTACTGCGCTTTCAGCCGCTCCATTCGAAGCTGGGTGGTACGGCGCCGAGTGTACTTGATCTACGCCATTAGATGATAGGAAATTTTTATATTCTGTGCTCGAATACGGAGGCCCATTGTCACTCACTACTTGTTTCGGAATACCGAACCTAGACCACAATTCCCTAAGCACACGTATTACCGCAGCCGCCGAAGTGCTATTCATCCTTATAGCCTCGATCCACTTTGAGTAGGCATCCACGACGATTAGATATGTTTTACCTCGGATAGGACCGAGGAAATCGAGATGTATCCTAGTCCACGGCCTGTCCGGCCAAGCCCACAAGCGCGGCGCGTGCGCCGGCGGCGCGCTGGACGCGGCGGCGCACACGCCGCACCCGCGGCATTGCGCCTCGATAGCCTCGTCAAGTCCCGGCCACCATACGTAGCCCCGCGCTAAGCTTTTCGTCTTCACAATGCCCATGTGCGTCTCATGAAGTTCCTTTAATACTTTGTCCCTACATGATATTGGAATGACCACTCGGTAACCCCATAAGATGCAACCTAATTCCGTATATAATTCGTTTTTCCTATTAAAGTAAGGACCTAACTCTCTAATTTCACATTCTGCCGGCCAACCGTCTTTAATGTAACCTAAAACTCTGCTTAAAATCGGATCCGAGGCCGTTGAGGTTTTCAATTTATTATAATCTAACAATAAAGCGTCCGCGGCAAAATGCAGATAAGTCTGTTCAGGTATCTGGCCCGCCTCCTCCACCGCTTCATCTTTGTATGATTTGATTAACCTAGAAAGAGCGTCCGCCGTATTTTTCTCGGTCGAAATATACTCGATATCGAAATCGTAAGCTGAAAGCACTATCGCCCAACGCTGTAGTCGGCTCGCGGCGGTAACTGGCACTCCGCTGTTTGGGCCAAAAATACTCACCAGCGGCTTGTGGTCCGTCCGCAGTGTAAACCTACGACCATACAGGTACTGGTGAAACTTACTTACGGCAAACACGATTGCTAGTGCCTCCTTATGAATCTGACTGTAGTGCAACTCGTGTGCAGTTAGCGACCGCGAGGCATAGGCCACGACGCGTTCGGTACCGTCGGGCGCGCGCCGGGCTAGCACGGCCCCGAGGCCGTGCGAACTCGCGTCACAGGTAACCACCGATTGTTGCGAAATATCAAAATGCACTAGCACGTCCGTGCTGACCAGTAACCTCTTAACCTGTCTAAAAGCTGCCTCCTGCTCCTTACCCCAACGCCAATGTACCCCTTTTTTTACTAGTTGGTACAATGGATGCAAATATGAACTCAAGTTGCGAACGAATTTACCATAAAAATTTACCATTCCTAAAAACGAACGCAATTCGGCCACGTTTTTGGGAGCACTCATTTCTACGATAGGTTTTATTTTCTCCGGGTCTACACTCACGCCCTGCTTATCGACCTTGAATCCCAGAAACGTAACTTCGTCGGCTAGGAATACGCATTTACTCTTTTTTAATTTTAAGCCACAATTTTCTAATCTCCTAAATACCTCATTTATTGTTTTTAAATGCGCGTCTAAGTCCGACCCTGTAATTAAAATATCATCTAAGAAATTAAGTACGTTCGGAATTCCCTTTAGAACAGATTGCATCATTTTTTGAAAAATCCCCGGGCTGGACGAGAGCCCGTACACTAATCGATTATACTTAAATAACCCGCGGTGCGTATTTATCACCGTATAACACTTCGACGCTTCGTCTAATTCATACTGATTATAGGCATGCGATAAATCTAACTTCGTAAAATATGAGTTATTGCTTAAATTTGTAAACAAGTCCTCAATTTTTGGAACCGGGTACCTATCGACCAATAACGCTTTATTCAAGGTAATCTTATAATCAGCGCATACCCTTATACCGCCGTCCGCCTTCCTGGCAATGACAAGAGGAGTGGCCCAGTCGGAGTGGTCGACGGGCTCGATGACGCCCGCCGCCAGCATGCCGTCCAGCTCGGCGTCGAGGCGCGCGCGCAGCGCGTACGGCAGGGGCCGCGCGCGACAGAATATCGGCTGAGCCCCCTCGCGCACACACAGCGACGCCTTGCCCCCGGTGTACCGGCCCAACGCCTCCTCGAATAACGGCTTATGCCTGGAAAGTACATCCGAAATTAAAGTCTCCTTATCCATCGAATTGACGACCGACCCGTCATTTATATTAAAATTGTACACTTTAAAAGGTGGTATATTTATACCTAGCTCGGCGAGCCATTGACGGCCTAACAAACTAGTACAACCATTATTAATTACATACAAATCCAAGTTTTTTCTTTTATTTTCGTAAAGTACGTCTACTTCAAGATAACCTAGAGGCCGGATACCCGAACCATCATAAAACTTAAGTAAAAGTTGACACGGGTTTAAAGTACAGTTAGCAAAATATTTATAATAGGTTGTACTACTTATACATGATATTGCTGATCCCGTGTCCACCTCCATAGTCAAAACCTGATTATTTACAAGAATAGGAATACACACCGGCTTGTACTGATTCAACGACATCAAATTCATAACTGCTTCGCCGTCCCTTCCACGCTCGCCCTCCATGAAGTCTTCCTGGTTCGCCTCCGCGTCCTGACCTTGCACCCAATGCAAGCCGGACCTGGCACCACCACCTCGGCCGCTCCAGCCCCCGCGCCATGACCGCCCGCGGTAGGCCGTTCCGCGGCCTCCATTGCCGCGCCGATTAGCCCCATAAGGGTTCCCGAAACTGCTGCCACGCATGACTTGCGGGCACATCCTACGCAAATGCCCCTTAATTTTGCACACGTCACACACGTATTGACTAAACTTGCACTCCGTTTGTCGATGATGCGGGTCGCCGCACGACTCGCATATACCACGACTCGCACTGACCGGTTGAATCTTATGCACTGTTTTTACATCATTTCGCTCGCTAATATTATCCTTATCTCCGATTGCATGTGAATCCCGCTCGGCCGCCTCCAGCGTAGTAGCAATCGTAACCGCCTTATTATAAGACAGATCTTTCTCTGCAAATAATCGCTGTCTAACAAAATCACTATTTACGCCACAAACAAATTGGTCTCTCATATTATCGTCCAGAGTAGCACCAAAATCACAATACCTGGATGCTTTCTTCAATTCTGCCCTAAAAATTGCCACTGTTTGTCCGCTACTTTGCCGACATTGACGAAATTTGAACCTTTCGGCGACTACCGACGGTTTTGGTTGTAAATAATTAGCCATTAATTTTTTCACTTCGTCGTATTTGTATTCACACGGCTTCTTGGGGCTGCACAGGTTGACCATCAGCTCATACGCGGTGTCTCCTATACAGCTTATCAGCGTCGGCAGTTTCAGGGTCTCTTCCACCTTATTCACCAAAAAGTACATCTCCAACCGATCACAATAAGTTTGCCAATTTCCACCATCCATCTCGAAGCACGCGACTTTTCCAACGGTTTTAGCCATCTTCCTCCGAAAAATAATCCTTTCCCTCGTCAGCCAATGTTAAATTTGGGAGTTGTGCCTAAAGGAAACGCCCGTTCGGTTGACAGATTTATTCCGACTGCTCGTCGCAAGATTATGCATCTACCTACATATAAGTAACCATATATAACAGTACCAAAGGAATTCAAAAAGCTACCCATAAGGTCCATCATCCGGCATATGGAGATGGTGGGGAAGGCTCTTGAGTAGCGGACGGATCTTTTCTAGGGGGTAACTGCACAAAAGATCCCTATGGGTCGAAGTGTATCCGAAAGGGCCCCCGAAACTATAAGATAAGATAAGATAAATACAAGGTGTAACAAAAATAGTAGGGACCCGTTTAAATGAATATTTGGCATCATGTTCTGATTAGAATAAAGAAGAAAACAATTTTTTTTTCCTCGAAAATACATTTTTTTTTTCTATGGAGCAGGTCGTCTAAGGGAGCATTCTACGGGCTGGTCCGTACAGACGCACTTTATTTGCGACTTTTTTTTTCGGCATTTAAAGCAGGCGATTATTTTTCTGTGCATATTTTTGACCATTTGTCATAGAAAAGGCAACTCTTATACCTTCAAATCTTCAGAAAATTCGCGTTTATACGGAAAAACGATAGACAATTTCATGGAATGCTCGTAAGTCATCAACCCTCCATAAAAAAAAAAATTTTTTTTCGTCAATTGTTTTTTTACTTTTTTCTAATCAGAACAGGATACCGACTTTGCCTATAAACGGATCCTCACTAATTCTGTTACAACTTGTATGTCACCCATTAGATATCTATCACAGAATAATTAAGACTTCTAAACCATTAGTAGTGATCGGTAACAACATTTTAATTTCATGGCAACACTGCCACACGGCCGAGGTAAGTAACAATTTTGAAGCAGACGGGTAATTAAGGTTAACTTAAATTAATAATTTGAGTTGAATTTTACTTTACAGGTCATAAAATTAAAACGTTACTACAGATCACTAATCCTTAGTAAGGATTAATTAAAACATAAATGTCTTTTCATTCGTAATATACAGCTTAGCTATTGGACACACCCTAAAATCCCACGTAGGGTTACTTGTCAAGAATGCTCTAATATATTTTTTAATTAGAACAAAAGATAAAAAAAGAAATTTTGAACAATCTCCAATAACCGAAAACAAAAAGAAACTGTATTAATCATTGACAGTGCTTTTGACAATTTGTTAGAAAATGTGCGGCAATGATGACATTTGTCAGTCAGTATCTTATTAGTATCATAAATAAAAAAGATAATCAAAATGGTCGAAGAAGGTTACATACTATTTTTTACATCAGGAACTACAAAACACATAAAAGTAAAAAATCATACTTTGTTAATTACTTCGTAACCGCTACACCGGTTGTTATGATACTTTGTATACTCTGGTTCTAAATACTCTAATGCATATGTACGCATTAGAGTATTTACACGCGGCTGTGTCCAATGGCTAGGGACAACTTGTAGGTATAATGATCAGTGTCCAAATTGACAATCTAGGACAAAACTGACGGTATCACTTACTGACACAACCATAACAAATTGCTGTTAGAATGTGATTTTGAATACTTACAGCTGGTTTATAAATGATTGTATGCAAATCTCTCACGTTTCCGCCTACGCAATCAAAATGATCATTGGACTAATTTATCAAATCACGGCCCACAAAATTTTTATTACGCAATTGCTATAGAACATGTTGCTAATATATCATTCGGGAAGTACATTATTCACGTGTTTCGGCGGTTTTGAGGTGACCTTCGTAACTCTATGCATGTTGTAATGATAGTTTTTTAAAATGACAGATGTAACTATGAACAATGTTTTTGTGAAAAACAGATGTACTAATGATAAGTTAGGTTTACTGGCAGACATCCCTTATATGGTTTTTTTTTCTTCAAAAAGTATGGTACATTTTAAACTTCCTCTAGGTTCGGCAAACATACGTTTAACGGCGAAATGATGCACTCACTTTCAACGTTAGTACCTTAATCTAAATTTAATAATTAACTTGCTAAGGGTAATACATACTTTTATATCACATTAGCACAGTGTAGTGTGTTATTTCCACTTTTGTTTTTCTTTTTATGGCTACGATATAATATAGAGCCAATTATTTGTCAAGAGCGTTATGTTTTGCCAGCACTGTATTTTTACAACTTTATCATAAAGGTCAGGTAAATATAACGATCATTTGTAAAAAATAGATTTAATTTTATATTATGACTTACCTCTTTCAGTTAAGTTCACCAAGTTTCTTTTAAGCTTTGCGGATATCCACAGAAGAGGCGTGAAGCTTGCTGTGAACCTAAGTATCTACTTCATTGCAAAAAAACTGTCTTTCTACTGTATGACTCGGTTTACGTTCCTTCCTAGCGGCAGAGGCACTTTTACAGCCAACAGTGCAATGGCGTTGCGTAATTATTATGTTTGTTAATAGTTATTTGTGCAACAAGAGAGGAAAGTTGGTTTTTCTTGCGAGTGTTTATTTTGAGTCCCGAGAAAGCGAAAGATTCTAAGGTAGAATCTTGAGCGTAGCGAGGGACTCAAAAACACGAGATGTAAAATAACTTTGCTCTCGTGTTGCACGCATAATTTTTCACCTCAGTAGTGAGAACATATTAAAGGTTAAAATGTATTTCGAATTACACAGAATAAACAGAAAAAAAAGTATTATAATATGTACGATACGATAAGATACGATACGATACGAGACGAGACCGGACCGTACCGTACCGTACCGTACCGTAGTATGAAGTTCATGGCCTTCACTAAATTAAAAAGCTACATTGTTTCACTCCCTGGAGTGAGGAAAGTCGCACTTTCCTCACTCCAGGGAGTGACGAAAGTAGGCTTGTTCGAGCTGCTGAGGTGAAAAATATTTGTGTCTATAGTATTTGTCGATGATTCGTATTATGCTCTTTGCCTTAAACAATTAAATCGGTTTTCAGAAGTACGTTACCACTATAATCCGCTAGGTACGATCATAATGCGTTGAACAATAACAATTTTGAAGATAAAAATATAAGTAAAGGAATGAATAGTGAAAGGTGAAGTCAACTTTGCCCGATGGTTTTAACTTTGGCATGCTTATAAGATCTATGTTTTATGTTTGTCGTAATATTTATGTCTACGTATAAAATTTGTTGTTTCTTCGTATTATATTTTTTGTTTGTTTATCAATGATTTTACTTCAAATTGATACTTATAACTTCGACCTTAGGAAATGTTACCATGAAAGGAAAGTTAAGTATTGTAAAGTTATGAAAGGTATTGTGAAGAACGTTGACAGATAGATGAAACTTTCCATGTTTTTGTAAGGCCTTTTCAATCGAGCTCAATAAATACGTTCCGGACGATTTTGCCATAGGCTCAGCGTTTATACTAGTCCACTTTATCGCAGTGCAGGGTGCGTAGAGAAGAAGTCGCACTTTCCTCACTCCAGGGAGTGAAACAATGTAGCTTTTTAATTTAGTGAAGGCCATGAACTTCATACTACGGTACGGTACGGTACGGTACGGTCCGGTCTCGTCTCGTATCGTATCGTATCTTATCGTATCGTACATATTATAATACTTTTTTTTCTGTTTATTCTGTGTAATTCGAAATACATTTTAACCTTTAATATGTTCTCACTACTGAGGTGAAAAATTATGCGTGCAACACGAGAGCAAAGTTATTTTACATCTCGTGTTTTTGAGTCCCTCGCTACGCTCAAGATTCTACCTTAGAATCTTTCGCTTTCTCGGGACTCAAAATAAACACTCGCAAGAAAAACCAACTTTCCTCTCTTGTTGCACAAATAACTATTAACAAACATAATAATTACGCAACGCCATTGCACTGTTGGCTGTAAAAGTGCCTCTGCCGCTAGGAAGGAACGTAAACCGAGTCATACAGTAGAAAGACAGTTTTTTTGCAATGAAGTAGATACTTAGGTTCACAGCAAGCTTCACGCCTCTTCTGTGGATATCCGCAAAGCTTAAAAGAAACTTGGTGAACTTAACTGAAAGAGGTAAGTCATAATATAAAATTAAATCAATTTTTTACAAATGATCGTTATATTTACCTGACCTTTATGATAAAGCTGTAAAAATACAGTGCTGGTAAAACATAACGCTCTTGACAAATAATTGGCTCTATATTATATCGTAGCCATAAAAAGAAAAACAAAAGTGGAAATAACACACTACACTGTGCTAATGTGATATAAAAGTATGTATTACCCTTAGCAAGTTAATTATTAAATTTAGATTAAGGTACTAACGTTGAAAGTGAGTGCATCATTTCGCCGTTAAACGTATGTTTGCCGAACCTAGAGGAAGTTTAAAATGTACCATACTTTTTGAAGAAAAAAAAACCATATAAGGGATGTCTGCCAGTAAACCTAACTTATCATTAGTACATCTGTTTTTCACAAAAACATTGTTCATAGTTACATCTGTCATTTTAAAAAACTATCATTACAACATGCATAGAGTTACGAAGGTCACCTCAAAACCGCCGAAACACGTGAATAATGTACTTCCCGAATGATATATTAGCAACATGTTCTATAGCAATTGCGTAATAAAAATTTTGTGGGCCGTGATTTGATAAATTAGTCCAATGATCATTTTGATTGCGTAGGCGGAAACGTGAGAGATTTGCATACAATCATTTATAAACCAGCTGTAAGTATTCAAAATCACATTCTAACAGCAATTTGTTATGGTTGTGTCAGTAAGTGATACCGTCAGTTTTGTCCTAGATTGTCAATTTGGACACTGATCATTATACCTACAAGTTGTCCCTAGCCATTGGACACAGCCGCGTGTAAATACTCTAATGCGTACATATGCATTAGAGTATTTAGAACCAGAGTATACAAAGTATCATAACAACCGGTGTAGCGGTTACGAAGTAATTAACAAAGTATGATTTTTTACTTTTATGTGTTTTGTAGTTCCTGATGTAAAAAATAGTATGTAACCTTCTTCGACCATTTTGATTATCTTTTTTATTTATGATACTAATAAGATACTGACTGACAAATGTCATCATTGCCGCACATTTTCTAACAAATTGTCAAAAGCACTGTCAATGATTAATACAGTTTCTTTTTGTTTTCGGTTATTGGAGATTGTTCAAAATTTCTTTTTTTATCTTTTGTTCTAATTAAAAAATATATTAGAGCATTCTTGACAAGTAACCCTACGTGGGATTTTAGGGTGTGTCCAATAGCTAAGCTGTATATTACGAATGAAAAGACATTTATGTTTTAATTAATCCTTACTAAGGGTTGGTGATCTGTAGTAACGTTTTAATTTCATGACCTGTAAAGTAAAATTCAACTCAAATTATTAATTTAAGTTAACCTTAATTACCCGTCTGCTTCAAAATTGTTACTTACCTCGGCCGTGTGGCAGTGTTGCCATGAAATTAAAATGTTGTTACCGATCACTACTAATGGTTTAGAAGTCTTAATTATTCTGTGATAGATATCTAATGGGTGACATACAAGTTGTAACAGAATTAGTGAGGATCCGTTTATAGGCAAAGTCGGTATCCTGTTCTGATTAGAAAAAAGTAAAAAAACAATTGACGAAAAAAAAATTTTTTTTTTATGGAGGGTTGATGACTTACGAGCATTCCATGAAATTGTCTACCGTTTTTCCGTATAAACGCGAATTTTCTGAAGATTTGAAGGTATAAGAGTTGCCTTTTCTATGACAAATGGTCAAAAATATGCACAGAAAAATAATCGCCTGCTTTAAATGTCTTTCTACCGTATGACTCGGTTTACGTTCCTTCCTAGCGGCAGAGGCACTTTTACAGCCAACAGTGCAATGGCGTTGCGTAATTATTATGTTTGTTAATAGTTATTTGTGCAACAAGAGAGGAAAGTTGGTTTTTCTTGCGAGTGTTTATTTTGAGTCCCGAGAAAGCGAAAGATTCTAAGGTAGAATCTTGAGCGTAGCGAGGGACTCAAAAACACGAGATGTAAAATAACTTTGCTCTCGTGTTGCACGCATAATTTTTCACCTCAGTAGTGAGAACATATTAAAGGTTAAAATGTATTTCGAATTACACAGAATAAACAGAAAAAAAAGTATTATAATATGTACGATACGATAAGATACGATACGATACGAGACGAGACCGGACCGTACCGTACCGTACCGTACCGTAGTATGAAGTTCATGGCCTTCACTAAATTAAAAAGCTACATTGTTTCACTCCCTGGAGTGAGGAAAGTCGCACTTTCCTCACTCCAGGGAGTGACGAAAGTAGGCTTGTTCGAGCTGCTGAGGTGAAAAATATTTGTGTCTATAGTATTTGTCGATGATTCGTATTATGCTCTTTGCCTTAAACAATTAAATCGGTTTTCAGAAGTACGTTACCACTATAATCCGCTAGGTACGATCATAATGCGTTGAACAATAACAATTTTGAAGATAAAAATATAAGTAAAGGAATGAATAGTGAAAGGTGAAGTCAACTTTGCCCGATGGTTTTAACTTTGGCATGCTTATAAGATCTATGTTTTATGTTTGTCGTAATATTTATGTCTACGTATAAAATTTGTTGTTTCTTCGTATTATATTTTTTGTTTGTTTATCAATGATTTTACTTCAAATTGATACTTATAACTTCGACCTTAGGAAATGTTACCATGAAAGGAAAGTTAAGTATTGTAAAGTTATGAAAGGTATTGTGAAGAACGTTGACAGATAGATGAAACTTTCCATGTTTTTGTAAGGCCTTTTCAATCGAGCTCAATAAATACGTTCCGGACGATTTTGCCACGGGCTGACGCTTGCAGCGTTTTTACTAGTCCACTTTATCGCAGTGCAGGGTGAGTAGAGAAGATGTCAATCGTTCACGCTCCGTATCGTAGCGTAGATAATAGATCTTTCTCTATATTAGTGCGACAGACAGTTAGACAGTAAGCTTAATTTAGTAATGAGATTAACTTCATATGCCTGGTAACATATATTTTTAAGCTACTCAGGGGCAAATTGTACAACAGTCAGGTGTTGAGTTATGTGAGTGTCTATGTGCCCGACATGTATGTGTGGCGCCGGCTTCGGCCGCGACTACTGGCCGAGCCGCGCGGGCGCACCAACTTGCTCGGTCTGGCGCCGTTGACGTGCGCTGTGCGGACCCTCAACATAACAGCGGAAAATATTGACATATTCTCATGTTCTCTGAATGGATTCACAAAATTAGCATTGTATATATTATGTTATAGACGTGATGACATACTTTAGATATTTTTTAATAATAGTTACACTATTGTCTTAGGTTTACCTGTAAAAATAGTTGTAAGTGTGGAAATTAAATAAAATAAAAATAAATAAAATAAAATGAACAGAATCAGATGTCAACACAAACAAACGATTGACTGGCGATCCACAAGAACTTCATTTTAAAGAGGGGTTTTCCGGTCCCTGGCGGTCAGGACTCAGGACGTACATCTCAACGTCTTGCCGGAGATTACCCAAAACCGAGACGGATGAAGGAGTGGGACACTATATAGGCTTTAATAATAATAAAAATATTAGGCTGAGTAATAAATATCTTCGCTTAAATCCCATCGTAATACAATAACACTCGAACCTTCCGGTCATTTATATGTCTTCGCAGATATGGTGTCTACTCGTGTTCATGAAACTTGAGATATTTGTGTGCGATGTAGAAACGAAATCAAAACAAATAGGTAAATTATATAAATATAAGGTATAATTCCAGCGACATAACCAAACTTACATTTTCGAGTAGGATATCGAGACTTAAAAAGACTTGGCAGTTTTTTTAAGCGCTGGGTCTCGTAAAAACAATTAGAGTTCTTCAAATGCCCGTCAAAAGAGTACTTCCTGCCATTACCTATTACAATTTCCTTATTGGTTTTAGATTAGAAACGCATCGTGTCAAATTGGTGGTACACGTTTAACCGCTATATGAGTGCTACGCGTGGAATTTGAATGAAATTCGAATTGAATGAGGAAAGCAACAGTCAATTTGATTGTCTAATGCATTGTCGAATTCCTTACAAGAAAAACATCCATACCGATGGAATCCTGGGCCCTATTACCCCCGACGACCGCGAGACATTTTGTTACAAAAATTGGGGCTCGACAACAAAATCAGTTTTAGTATATTTATTAAAATGTATCACTTTATTACCGGCCTTCCTTGTCACTTCGATGTTATATTTACCTACGTATAACAACTCTTAATTGATTATTGGTGGATCTTCTTTTTGTAATATTGTCCACTATCAAGGCTTCCAAGGTTCATCAAAAAAGGAGTGTACAGGTTTTTAAAGGGTCGGCAACGCGCATGTAACATCTCTGGTGTTGCAGGCGTCCATAGGCTACGGTGACTGCTTACCATCAGGCGGGCCGTATGCTTGTTTGCCAACGTCGTGGTATAAAAAAAAGGATCTCCACCGGCCTAGTAACCACAGTCGAGAACACAAGTTAGAGAAGTGTAACGACATTATAATGGCCCTATTTCCCCCGGCGTCCTGAAATGGCACTGGTCACTGGACATGAATTATTACACGTAATCAGGGTTTTAACGTGTTCCGATACGAGTACAAGTCTGGGTGAGTTAGTTTTTGGATAAAAGACCGGCAACAGAAATACATCACCTGTGAAAATTTCAACTAGCTATCGCGATTCATGAGATGTAGCCTGTTGACAGACAGACGGACAGACGGACAGTGGAGTCTTAGTAATAGAGGGCCCCGTTTTTACCCTTTGGGGACGGAACCCTAAAAATTATTCATTATGTCGCCGATGTCCTACATATTCAAAAGTGTTAGCTTAGCTTTCCAAAGTTTTCCGTAACATTACGCAAAAAACGGCAAAAAAATCACGTTTGCTGTATGGGAACCCCACTTAAATATTTATTTTATTCTGTTTTTAGTAGTTGATGTTATATCGGCAACAGAAATACATCATCTGTGAAAATTTCAACTGTCTAGCTATCACGGCTCATGAGATACAGCCTGGTGACAGACAGACGGACATTGGAGTCTTAGTAATTCTTTGTAATACGCTCCCGTTTTTACCCTTTGGGTACGGAACTCTAAAACTGGACGTTGACGCAAATACAAAACATTGCTCCATCTACGGAAACAGTTTGTCTTCCCAAGACAGTATAATCCGAATTTGGTCACTTCAGTCAGATAAAATTATCACAGTTCTAGGGAAAGTCTGATAAGAGCGGTCCGTGGGAAGTAATGATAAGACAGATGAATATTTGACTATTAATTATGTAGTCCAGTTAGCGGGTCTTTTGTGATAAGGTACCTACTACCTACAAGTATAAGATTGTTAAGTCACACAAACCCACTGCCGAAATGCCGCTTCCATACAATCGAAGTTAGTCATAGACTTTACGTAACACTTATCTATGTCTGGTACTAGTTTTCGTTGCAAAAAATTAGTATATAAAGAAAATAGAGCAAGAAGAAATTTTGTATGCTAAAGTACTCTTTGCCTTATTTAGACTATGTTTTTGCCAAAGCTTATTTTCAATTAACTGCATTCATACTGGGGTTTGGTGATTTTAAATCAAATTTCTATAAAGAAAAGTACCTACTGTATGTAATTCCATTAATTATATATTAATTTAAAGTGTATTTTTTATTTACTCGTAATGCATGTCAATTATAAAATGTTGCTTTGAAAAGATGTGTCCAATTGAGGGGGGATTTAAATCTTCTCGAGGCAGGGGTGTAAGGTTAGAGACGGCTTAGCTTTAATTGATGGTTATAAGGGCATTGTAATATGCCTACTTGAGTAATAAACTACCTTTATCTTATCTTTATCCTTATCTTTATCTTATCTCTATCTTATCTTTATCTCATCTTTATCTTATCTTTATCTTATCTTTATCTTATCTTTATCTTATCTTTATCTTATCTTTATCTTATCTTTATCTTATTTTTATCTTATCTTTATCCTTATCTTTCTCAGCAACGAGCTCCTATCGAAAACATTTTCGGTTAGCCTTAGCTAAAGGCATTGACCGGCTTTTAACTGGTCTGTCCATCACGTTGTACATTTACCCTATCATCCTTGTAGTTCTGTTTTAGACATAATTCGAATTCAGTTAGCCAGGCCTTTATCTGGGACTTTACGGTAGAGTGACTGCACAATTTAAACTGACTTAATAATTATTATAAAGGCCGTTCCCGTACCCAAATGAAATCTTTAATCGAGCCTCTCCTCACCCCACCTGTCCCACCCCTCGATAAAATGGCGATAGAACAGCACCACGTAAGAAGTGGCGACTTAAGGGTCTCCGGCAAGCTCACGTAAAATAAGTCCCGTCGTTGTGAATAATAATGAGTAAAAAAATCGGCCAAGTGCGAGTCGGACTCGCGCACGAAGGGTTCCGTACCATTACGGAAAAAAACAGCAGAAAAATCACGTTTGTTGTATGGGAGCCCCATTTAAATATTTATATTATTCTGTTTTTAGTATTTGTTGTCTGTGATAATTTCAACTGTCTAGCTATCACGGTTCATGAGATACAGCCTAGTGACAGACGGACAGACGGATAGACGGACAGACGGACAGACAGACGGGCAGACGGACAGACAGACGGACAGACGGACAGCGGAGTCTTAGTAATAGGGTCCCGTTTTTACCCTTTGGGTACGGAACCCTAAAAATCGTGAAAGTTTAAATCAATGTATATTTTTGTATGGGATTTTGAACAGCGCGCCAACCGGGACGTTTAGGGAACTAAAATCCCATACAAAATCACGCTATCGATTGAAATTTACACTATGGATGCTGAATAACACAGCCCTAACCCCGTTTCACGTTAAAGTTTGTCTAATCGTTTGTGTTTCAGTTCATGACAAGCTATGCAGATATTAACATACAAATGTCGGTATATAAAATCAAACCTAAATACAGGAAACACGTACATTTCCTCTTTCTTTGATCTACGGCGGAATGGTTCGTAAATACTTAATGGCGCTACAAAGTTATTTCGCGTCGCGTGTCGCCACTGTCGCCAGGCCTATTATGATCGCGTTTGGTTGAATTCAACACTTACATGCTTGCCAGAACGAGACGAATGCTTTATCTAAGGGAAAATAACCGACCAAATGCGAGTCGGACAAGCGCACGAAGGGTTCCGTACCATTACGCAAAAAACGGCAAAAAAATCACGTTTGTTGTATGGGAGATTTGTTGTTTTAGCGGCAACAGAAATACATCATCTGTGAAAATTTCAGCTGTCTAGCTATCACGGTTCATGAGATACAGCCTGGTAACAGACAGGCTGACAGACAGACAGCAGTCTTAGTAATAGGGTCCCGTTTTTACCCTTTGGGTACGGAACCCTAAAAAGAAACCGCCTTCGCTTAGTGGATTTTTTCACGACATAAAAGTCATTTTTCAAATCTACAGTATTTTAATGGTACCTTATTTATATATGGCAGTTATGGCACTCGTGTTACCTTCTAAATTACCCAGGGATCTAAGCTGACTCTACACGACTTAGCAAACGGTTAGCAGAGTGGGGAAGTGATTTTTTGCAATTATTATTATGTTGTCTACGAACTGGATGTGTACCTAAATTTCGTATTGTATATCCTATCGATATACTAACTTATGTACGGAATATCAATTGATATTTATACCAGTCGCTTTTCGGTGAGGGAAAACATCGTGAGGAAACCGGACTAATCCTAACAAGGCCTAGTTTCCCCCTCTGGGTTGGAAGGTCAGAAGGCAATCGCTTTCGTAAAAACTAGTGCCTACGCCAATTCTTAGGATTAGTTGTCAAGCGGACCCGAGGCTACCATGAGCCGTGGCAAAATGCCGGGATAACGCGAGGAAGATGATGATATTCTATCGATATCAAACTTGAATCGATATTTAATTAATCACTAGCACTGGCACGTTTTTGCCCCCGAAAAACCGGGCTATGTTAATCAAATATAAACGTTCCTATTTCTACTATCGGATACGTAACATTTTCACACAATGACACATCAATAAAGAATCAGTAGCCGGTATAAAGTGCTTTGGTAACAATATCAATACTTTGATAGATAAGTGTACAGAAACACTTTTAACTGACCAATTTTGGACTTTATCTCTTTGCGATAAGGTTTAAGGTAGTTTAAAGTGTAGATGTAGCGATGGTACTTATATGTAGTATGATAATAACAACCTCACAAGAGGTGAAAGTATGTAAAGGTGGGAACACATGTGACAAGACATTAATCTATGTATTACTCTTTTATTTTGTTTTAAAAAATATGAAATATGTTATGTAAAAATAGTCTTAACCTTAAAATTATTAAATAAATAAATGAAATAATCTAAACAGAAATAAAATAATATATTAATTCGTCAAAAGTACGCTTTTTTTGGTCAAATTTCATAATAATCCAGTGTAATTCATTAGGAACTATATTTTATACTACTATTTTTGTCAATTCTAATCTCAGCAAACACTGATTATATCACTAATTTTGAAGTAAAGTAAATTTAGAATAGCGTTAAAATATTTTAATTTTTAGGTATGATTAGTTAATAATTGACTCTCCGATTATATTTTTACTAGAAAATGTGTTTATAAGCTTCTGTCATTTTACTCATTTCACATTAACTTTAGGTATTATTTTACCCTTTCTAAACATAGTAAAAATACTTACATAAATAAACATTAAAATAAAAGGACACTAGTTTCTTGTAAGCGTACTCAGGTTACTAAAAATCACAAACCCACCTGCATAGAAATGCAATTTAATATCATTAAGTCAACACGCCAACGGAATGCATTCATTCCGCGAACAATCTAATTTTAAATTTCCATCCGTTACCCTTGACATTACCATATGGTTTTCATTTTAAATATGTCTCGGCTCTGTTTATTATGAGCAGGTTAAAAGATGGAAATAAATTATTAACGACAGGGAGACGGGAGACGTATTCTAATTGTAATAACAGGATATGAATTTAGATTACCCATGCGCTCGATTTGTATTATATGGATTTAATAAGGGCAATGTCCTTTCTGCTAAATAATATAAATGTACCTACTGATTACTATTAGAGTTAGAAAGAGACCTGCATCTGTAATATAGGTTACTACTCTAGTCAGTATAAAATTTGAGTATGTATAACTAATACCTACCTACCTAGTGTCTTGAAAGTTATTACAAAAAAATAAGAAAACTTTATTTAGTACCTACTTATTCCGGAAAACAATCTAATTAGAAATTTCTTTCCGTTGCCCTTGACATTATATGCCCTTAAACGGATCCCCTCTATTTTTGTTACCACCTGTATTTAAAACCCAATACACGTAAAATCTAAACGCCTGCTAAATTGTGCCCCAAGACGGGGAAATAACCACCGTATGTTTACGTTGTTGGTTATGTTAACAATAACAAGGCTCAATCCCATCACGCGATATAATTAAAATAACACCGTCGACATCTCACATCAACATATTATTAAGGCGAGGATGTCTCAGAATATTTATATTATATTTACTTATATTTTATTTATCTCTAAAACAGAAAAACGTATCGTATAAAAGATGGACTTAATGCTAATAGGCATTCTAGCTATGTTGAGGCAAAACAGAGTGGTTGTGGGCGCTGACTGCTACGGTAGCACCGTCAGCAAAATAAAATAACAGCAAAATTAAAATTTACAATTTAACATACCTACATAGGCAAAAATATATAAAAATATAATAATTATGTAATACCCGAGACACCTGGATGATGGTTGAACGAAACTCATTTGAACTTCGAAAAATATCTTTCGATGGCCGGACGCTTTTCGGTGAGGGGAAATATCTTTTACGGAATAATATGTGTAATAATGTCCTATATTTATTTATTTATAATTATTAACCAAACTAATTTCAATAACTCCGTTTCTCCTCGAGTTTGGTGGGTTAAAAGGCAAATGCCAAATTACTCTTTCAATCTATATATGTAAGCAGAAAATGGAAACCTTTCTACCAAAGAAGCGAGAAATTGGCACTTTTACAAGCTTTTATTTAATTTGCAATGTTTGTGTGTTTGGAAGCTAAATTAGATCCACTTCCTAATGTTTTATTTGAGACATATAATATTACTAATATTATGTAAGTTGGATGAGAATGCAACATAGGTATGGTACAATCGGGCTGATCTGATGATTAACACAGAAGGTGGCCACAGGAACTCTGTGGCAAAAACAATGCACGCTAATTGTTTTTGGGGTTGTTAAAATTGTTTCTGAGTTAGTTGCCAGTTGAAAATGAAATTTTTAACCGACTTCAAGATTTCAAAGGAGGAGGTTTCTCAATTCGGTTGTATGTTTTTTTTGTTTTTTTTTTTTTTGTTTTTTTAATGTTTGTTACTCCATAATTGACAATAACATTAATTACTAATTATAGGTACGCGTCAACTCACGTATTTTTAGTCGCTATCGCTGTCGTCATAACTACAAATATAACAAATAAATAAATAATAATAAAAAAAATTTATAGGACATTCTTACACAGATTGACTAAGTCCCACGGTAAGCCTAAGGAGGCTTGTGTTATGGGTACTCAGACAACGATATAGTATATCAAAACACCTTGTATATTATAGTGCTCATGTCAGTGTGTAGCCAGCCTTATTCATGACGTCACAATAGGGTAAGCATCGTAAATCATCGTCTGTGCTTGAATTCAATGACATTTTGTACTCGAGTGGATGAAGTCCGAAACACGTGTGTTGACCCTTGGACACATCACTACATCACGATAGATAGAGCACATGTTATCATATTTTATGGATATTATATAGTCAAATCAAATGATATTTCGTACATAAGTTCCGAAAAACTCATTGGTACGAGCCAAGATTTGAACCCGCGACCTCTAGATTGAAAGTCGGACGTCATATCCATTCGGCCACCACCGCTTCCACTACCACTAGTTTTTTGGTGAAGGAAAACAATCGCCACCAAATAACTGCTCCCATACAATCATAGTTACGCTCTCAGTTTAAAATGCTACATGCTTAAATTACAAAAATACCTACCGATGAAATTCGCCTGTTTTCTTTCGTTCAGTTTTCAAACAAAACAAAATCAACTGTATTCCCAAGACAAAAGGTTCAAATTTCAGTAGCAAATTTTGGACTTTTCATTTGTATGGCTGGGCCTAAGGACGATAGGTTATTGTATACCTACCAGGGACCGGACAACCCTTTCCGCGATAAAACCCTTTCAATGGGCGACACTTAAACACGGCTAACACATTGAAAGACTTTCCCTTTTGAACTGCAAGCCCATTCATACCCTTACCTTTGACTAACCCTTACCGAAAAGCTAACCAAAAATAAGGCTAGCTCTTAATAAGGGTTACCCTTATCTTTAAGCGCTTTTTATAAAGGTTTCCCTTTGCGTGAAAGAGACAGGATTAGTGTATATCTACGGTAGTGTATGAAAAGGAAAGAAAATACGTGCCTAGTCAAAGAACGCCGCCGTCGCCGCCGACGATCGCTCGGATTCGAAGTAATGTGTGCTTTATGAACAAGGTAGACGACTTAAATTAGCACGCTTATATGCTAAAAGGGAAGCCCTTTATAAGGCTAACCCTTATAAGCAATATGCAAGGTGTTGGTGAGCGGATGATAAGGGTTTTGTAAGAGTATTTGGGCTACCGATTACTCAAATGTGGTAGCTTTATATAAGGGTTTTTAAAACCAAAACAAAGGGTTTCGTCTGGCAAAGGGTATGGTGAGTTAAGCCTTATGCAATACCCTTATAAAACCCCGATAAGGGATAGCGGGCCGGTCCCTGATACCTACATGGTAATTAATGTCATTACCGGGTCTAACGCGATTAAATTTCATTGTTTTACTTTTTGCTGGGACGTCAGTCTTCCGTGACCACAGCTAGTGCAACCTAGCTGAAACGTCGGAAAAAAACGTATAATAATGAAATTTTATCGCGTTAGACCCGGTAATGACATTAATTATGTGTACTAAACGCGAGAGTTTAAAGTGTTATACCTACATGGTGTTTTCGAACCTTCAATAATAGGTACTCTGTGAAGTTAATGTGACTGTTTCATACGTTTCAAATAATTTTTATTCGCGTTTCCGGTGTTGGTTCGAGAATAGTAAATCCTATATTTACCTCACAGAGTAGGTACGCTATTGCTTCAATAAATCTCTCTTTATGCTCTTTACGCTTAGGTATACAATACAGAATCTAGTGGGTGTAGATCTACGAGGTCGTTTATATGTCCAAGGGATTTAAGGCTTTATCTTTTCGGCCAGCTGGGACAACATAACCCTGCCTTTTTTAGGCAAATGTATATTCTCGTGCCGCCCAATGCGTAAAGTTAAAGTTATACCTAAAGATTCTCTGCAATATTCAAATTATTAATCTCTATTTTCCTAATATGTAAAATAACATTATAAATGCGATAGTAATGCACAAAATATATGTACAACAATGTACAAATCGTGGACTTAATGCCAAATGGCATTCTCTACCAGTCAACCATAGGGCCAAACAGAGATGCCTACTATTGGTGCAGAGAGACACACATATACATACACATATACATGTACATATTTGGTTTAGATTGTAAATTCAATTTATTGGACATGACGATTTTAGTATAATTTCAATTCTAAGCATATTTTTTGACTATTTACAATGATTTAACGATATAAATGTATTTTCTGATGTCGACATGTAATATTTTAAGAATATTATCAATATTTATTGATAATATTCTTGAGTATAGTATGAGTACACACAAATTTATTTAAGCAGCTGTGCGCTACCCTTGCAGTTAAGTGAAGTGGTCATTCGATATAACGTGACTCATCACCCAATAGCTGCCAGGCTGTAAAATATATCTTTAATTAAGTTCTTAAGTACGCAATATAACGCTGCGTTTTATGTAAGCGAACAACTCGCGAACGCGAAGCGAAGCGGCGCGGTGGGCCCACGGCGTTCACGTTCGCAACGTCGCACACTTCTCTACGCACGTCGCACACTTTCTCGTCGCACGTAGGACACTTCTATAGGTATAAAAGGTTGATTCACCCCGCGCCACATCGCTTCGCTTCTCGTTCGCGTGTTCTTCGCCTACGTATATAGTACGCTGCGTTAGCATTTTATTGGGATCTTACTTTACGACTATTTCATTGTTATTGGCCGTTACGACCATCACTTACATCGTTTGTTCCGATCGGAAACGATTATTCTACGTGTATAGGATTTCTGAGATAGGGAATCTTTGTATTTTTTTAACTGAAAGGATGTTTTATTACATTTGAATTGAGTTATAAAAACTTTTCTAAATTTTAATACAGATAGTAAAGGGTTTACTAAACTACCACAGAATAAATAATAGTACTAAAAAAGATTAGCGCTTAGTTAGACATATGTGCCATTTTCAACCAAAAGGGTACTTATTGTCGCTTGTCAGTAAGGCGCTATTACCATATAGCTTCAATTACAAATCAACCTTATCGACAACCGACAATGTGGTACCTTTTGGTTGAAAACGTCACATATTGTGATGGTAATAGCAATAGCTTACTATCATGCGTTTCGTCTGCTCGTTTGCCTCCTAAAACAATAACTGCCGTATCAAACAATAAATCTTTCTAAGTCCGGGAATTTTCGAGAAGTCAGTTCATAACGAATTCTCCTCTCGCAGCTGGTTACTAATAATTATGCGACATAAGGTCAGTGTTGTGTTGGCCGAAACGTTAATGCAATTAACCATTAACCAGTACAAATTGAACCGTAAACTGTAACCGTCCGTTACGGCTTACGGTTCAATTTGTACTGGTTAATGGTTAATTGCAATTAACGTTCGGCCAACACTGGCGACATTTGAAGCAACCATACTTAATGCATTTCATTGAACGTATTCCGCGAATATCACTTCCAAACCGTTCGCCAATTCATTTCCGGATATTAATAGAATTACCGTAACTGGGAAATAAGGTATTCCCTAACGAACGGGCTACATTATGTTCATATGCACGATGGGTGGCCGATGGGGTCTGGTCTAGTGGGTAGTGACCCTGCCTGTAAAGCCGATGGTCCTGGGTTCGAATCCCGGTAAGAGCATTTATTTGTGTGATGAACACAAATATTTGTTTCTGAGTCATGGGTGTTTCCTATGTATATCATATCATATCATATCATATCATTTATTCAGTAAAATCAGTAAAATCAGCAAAATCAGTAAAATCAGTAAAATCAGTAAAATCAGTAAAATCAGTAAAATCAGTAAAATCAGTAAAAGCAGTAAAATCAGTAAAATCAGTAAAATCAGTAAAACAGTAAAATTATTAAAATCAGTAAAATCAGTAAAATCAGTAAAGTCAGTAAAGTCAGTAAAGTCAGTAAAATCAGTAAAATCAGTAAAATCAGTAACATCAGTAAAAACAGTAAAATCAGTAAAATCTGTAAAATCTGTAAAATTAGTAAAATCAGTACAATCAGTAAAATTAGTCACATTTGTCACTTTTTCTTTGGTGTATGATATCTATTTCAGGTTATAAATGATAAGTACATAGTACTGTGACTACTTAAATTAAAAAATACAAATCAAAATATTTCATATAAATAATTAGATTTTATGCCGTCTTATTTTTTGTACATACAAATTTTAGAAACGGGAACTGATTAATTTTGTATCAAGCATCTGCGAACGATGCTATTAAGCTTAGAAACAAATTAAGTAGTGGAGAAATTCACTCTCTTGGGTTAGACTTGAACCCACGACCACTGGATCTCTAGCCCGGTGCTCTGCCATCCGAGCTCGTTCTTATAAGACCGTCGTGTATGATTGTGGGAATACTGCTTAATAACATCAAAGACTATATAACTTATATTATTCTGGACGTACGAGTATCCCATTGAACCAATTCGGTTATTTAATGAAGAAAGGTTCTTCTCCTAATTGTGATGAATGTGATGTACAGTCGCCACCAGATATATCGGAGCGGCCGAGGTGCTCAAAAATATCTGAACACGCACCTGGCGCTTTGACAATAGCTTGTTCAGATATTTGTGAGTACCTTGGCCGCTCCGATATATTTGATGGCGACTGTAGTAGAAGACGTGTACCATGTTATAATGGAATGTGTCCGGAATGAAGCTGCTCGGATACAACTGGCTTTTTCTAGCCATAATACCATGTTTGATGTCGGGGGCTGCAATAGCGTTCTGGCTGCTCCTCTGTCAGACATCGCCATGGCGGCTGCTTGACAGCTTGTCCGAAAGGCTATTTTTAATAGAATAAGCTAATTGTAAGAACAGTGTATTATTGTTTTCTATGGAGTGACATGTTCACGTCGGTGACAAGCTCTTAAATAAAGAGAAAAAACTTGTATATTTTTTAAGGATCGAAAGTTAGCAAAACCCGAGCAGCAAGAAGATGTTGATACAATTCCTCGCCAGTTTGCCTGTGACCACGAACGTAACGTCACGTTCGAAACGTCAGGCCATAAATAAACGTAAGTTTGTACGCGATTAAGTCCCATGTTAGTATTAAAAGCATTATACATGCCTCGGCAATAGCAATTCGTGGATTCGTCTTCTTTGTCGGAACGGAGTCGAAACTCATCCATGTAGAATTATCCTAAAGAAGAATTGTAAGATGATCCAAATTAAAAATAAAGTAAAACTATCCCAAGATAAACATGTAATACGATGCCGACATTAAACTTCACAACGTATACGTTATCTTCATAATTCATAGACATAAGTAATTAAAATTAAACCTTTAATCATGTATAATTATCAAAAATAATCCTTCATTATTATGGTCTTCTTATTTAACCTACCGGTTATAATTATTATTTAATTACATGCAAGCGACGACAGACCGGTGTTCAAAATTAATTATAGACGAAACTAATGAATAATTTTTATAAAGAGTTGGGATGTATGGTGGCATTGGGGTGAACACAAAGAGCAGTGGAGTCATTGTTATAAATATTTTTTTGATCGAATGAATGAATGATTCGAAAGAATGAAATAAAAACATATTATATTGCTAAAATTTTTATGTATTCAAGAGCTTGAACAACTTAACATCAGATGAAGATAATCTTGCATATTATCTTCATCTGATGTTAAATGGTTGTCAAGATTATGAATAGCATATACTATAGCAATCTATTCCATATTAGCTGGAGTTATATCGGCCTCAATTTGGGAAAAAATCCATTTATGTGTTGTGAATGATCTCTCTAAATCCACTTATGTTAACGTAGCATGCTTCAGAATTTGAGCATGAGTTCGAAAATCAATCATGTCTCTCACTTCGTCGAAGTCTGACTTCTATTTAATATACATTCAAACTTATTTCGTACAGTAAGTTCAGTGTACTTCTTACAATGTCAATTATTAGGAATGATTCATGGATTGTTTTGTCTGGTATAATTACGTAGCAATCTTTACTGAAATTCAACTTATTTCTCAAATTTTACATTGCCAAATAAAGCTTGAACTTCTCTGATAGCGATAGCATCTCTATCTCTAGTATTTAACCGCAATACAATGTTTTTAATGTCGTCAAAGTAGGTAGCATAGTAAAACCTAGCTTCTAACCAGGTGCCCCATCTAGTGATTACTGATTCTGGTGGCAATGGTAAGTTCGGAGCATATTGCCTAAAAAGTCGGATGCGTTGAGGTGATTTATAAAATATTTTTTTTGACATTTGATATCAAATTATTAACTAAACTGTTTTTCAATCGTATTTGATCCGCGACTCTATTTAGACCATGAGCTGAATTTTTTTACCGGCGGCAATATGCAGCACTGTCCGTGCAGAATATTAAGAATTTGTTAATATTATCCGTGTAAAGCCTGGCTAGGAATATATGATCACGCGCCATGTTGCGGAATTTCACTGGAACTAATCTTTTCATACTATACTGAACTGTCACCCTATACATGAGAACAAACAGCGCCCTTTTGACAATAATCATATATATATATTACTATCTATTACTGGTCAGGCATTTTAAACTTTCATCAACTATAGAAGCAATTGTATTGGCATTAACTAAGGTTACGACTTTACATGCTAATAAATAGGGTCTTTGTAAAGTGTCTTCCAAAGATTTCAGACAGGAATGCCAATGGCGTCAAGCGTTTCGTCTTTAGTGAGCCATAAACTACAATCGAAAAATGCGAATTTTATTGTATTAATTATTGCCGTGTATATTTTTGACAAGTATTCTTTTTTTTAAACACTAGAATAGAATAGAAATATTTATTTGCCAGAATACGTTACAATTAAGTCTTACAGTTTGAGAATCAGTTTTAAGTCGACATAAAGCCAACATGCAAAAACGTTTGTAAATTACATACTAATAGAGTACTTACATCAGGTACATGCATAAAATTTAAATAATCCTAATAAAACAAAATCAATGTCAATGTCATGTTCGATGCCGCAGTTCAGTCAGTGTTGAGTACTATTAATATGTTTGTCAACTATGAACGTCACGCGTCTATTATTAATAAAAGGTCATTGTCTGCGTGAAACGTACTTTATATTCCGAACAATATATAGAATTGCTCTCTTCGCTATATTATATGCAAGTTCTTGATATGGTTCAATCCACCCCAAAATTGTTGAAATTTGTAGAGTATTCATTTTATTTAATCTTGAAAGTTACATCGAAGACAAACAGAAAATTGTGTTACTTTAGTTCCCACAAATGAATGAAAAACTATTATTTGTCAGTTGTCGAAATTAACAGAAAAAAACGTCAACGAGATATAAGTTAGTTGCAGGGATTTTTTGGCCAACCAAAACGGTAAAATATGTAATATAATTAAATTTAATGATATATTAGAATTTTTTTTTCTACCATTCAGTCATTCGTTCAGTTACAAAAAGTAAAATGGCGGCTTCACTGCATTTCTTGTGCTAAATGCCACGAGAATCCTCCCTACATGCGCGTGTAAAGAAATTTTAGGTTGAGGACAGACGGGCGATTTTAAGAGGTATGTTTACACTACAAAGCAAGAAATGATCAAGCATGTAGTTGTATAGGTAAGTAAAGCATTTTTGTAGATATCGTCAACCGGGGTAAATTGGGACGAAACTTGGAATGAGATTTACCTGATAATTTTTTTAAAACTACTCACACAAATTGTGTCATGAGATTGAAAATAATTGTAGATTTTGTATGCGTCCGGTAGGTTTTTAGGGTTCCGTACCCATAGGGTAAAAACCCCTACCCTGCCCGCGCAGCATGGTTTCCCCTATCACTAAGTCCGTCACTTTCGCACTCACATACTTGTTAGAACGTGACAGGCATGGTGATAAGCGTACCGTGCTACGACTCCGCGGGCTAAGCACGGTCGCATTTTTATCGCCTGTCACCATGCCTGTCACGTTCTAACAAGTATGTTAGTGCGAAAGTGACAGGCATAGTGACAGGCGATAAAAATGGAACCATGCTGCGCCCGCTGGACCCTATTACTAAGACTACTCTATCCGTCTATCTGTCTGTCCGTCTGTCTGTCCGTTTGTCCGTCTGTCTGTCACCAGGCTGTATCTCATGAACCGTGATAGTCAGACAGTTGAAATTTTCACAGATGATGTATTTATATTACCGCTATAATACCAAATAATAAAAAGTACGGAACCATCGGTGGGCGAGTCCGACTCGCACTTGTCCTGTTTTTTCTTACAACTGTTTCCACTATTATTTATTTGGTGCTTGTGAAACTACACGCATGAGGGCCCTCCACACTCGTGCGCGAATCGCGGCGCAAAGCCGCGAATGCGAGTGTGGAGTCGATTACGCTGATTAGCGAACTCCACACTCGCGTTCGCGGCTTCGCGCCGTGATTCGCGCATGAGTGTGGAGGGCCCTTATGGTTTATGCCGAAATTATTTATAAAATTTGTTGAATAAGGAAGTCTTAGCAAGCAAAGCATAACACGAAGGATATACTGAACCGCGTCGTTTGCATCTAATTTAGCCTTTGTTCCACAATCACGTTCGCGACGGAAATTTATTTCGCTTTTTTCCGGCCTTTCAATTAGAGTGGCCCGAAAACCGCTAGACCAATAGGGAATATTAGGTACGCGAATCTCTGCGTAGGGGGCGCGACTACCACAATCTGAGCGTCTATCACAAAACAAGAGAATCGTAATTTCGTTATCTAACATCTCTGTCACTCTTGCGTATTCGAGCGATAAAGAGGCAGATAGCGAAATTTCGAATTCGCGTTTCCCGGTAGGTTCTCTACTGTAAACAAACCGCCTTGGTGCATCAATTTCATATTTTATTATCTCTGAAAACTTGTCAAAAAACTGTTAAAGGCACAAAAACTGTTAAAGGCACAGTATGTATTTCGCTTTCTATGTATTTTTCTAACTTTATGGTGCACAATAAAGAATATTTACTTACTTTCTTATATATAAGTTACTCTATGGTTTACTAAACGGGCTAGTGCTGCATTCTGGTGGCAGTAATACCCCCTATTCAGTTTTAAAAACTTGTTAGGCTGCGTCTTACGTAGGCGAACAACTCGCGATCTCGATCGTCAAGGTCAAATCAAAACCGTAACAAGTACTTATATCTGAATCGGGCTACGTTTCGCTCCACAAAAATAATATCGAATAAAGCTACCCTTTATAGCTTTGTAAATTTTGATTATGCAGCGAAGGGAAACGCGCTTTGTAAATTAGCACATTTATTCTGAAATGTGACTAAGATGCAAATAAAAAGGCGCTGCTTTGTTTTGCAAATATTGTACTTTTCAAGGTGCTTATAGTGCCAGGGTGACAAATCAAGGATATTAGCATACTAGCTTTTACCCACGATTTCGTTTGCGTGGAGACTAGTCATTTGGGTAGTTTATTTTTTATCCAATCTGCTTTTTATCGACTCCCCATACAAACTTCCAACCCCATTTTTCACCCCCTTAAAGGATGACTTCTGGGATAAAAAATACCCTATGTCCTTCCCTGGGACTCAAACTATGTCTATACCAAATTTCAACTAAATCGGTTCAGCGGTTTAAGCGTGAAGAGGTAACAGACAGACAGACAGACAGACAGACACACTTTCGCATTTATAATATTAAGTATGGATGTATCCTGCATTTAACAATGCAGGAATTGCATCTATTTACTAAGAACACAGCACAGGTATAAAAATAAGTTCCTTATCTAATTATCTTACATTAATTGTGCTGCCAACTTATATTTTAAAAGGCTTTTGTGAACTGGACTTAAACATTTTAATTTAATCGGTAAAAATTGGCTATGACTTTTATTCAGTGAATTTATCAAAATCCGGCTCTGAATCAGATGTAATCGATCATAATCATGTATTCGTTTCTTGAATGCGGTACAATCAATAAAGATGTAATAAAACAATTTTTGATCAGTACATCCTGCCTGAATAAGCATAGAAATAATAAGTATGTGCTTGTAACATTATGATTTTTAAATCGTACGTTTTCAAACGGCAAACGCCCGTGTGTGCTCAGCCTTATCTTCCGATGCCTCGAGAGCTTTCGAGTTGAGTTTTTTAATTAATCAACGTTGGAAGTATGTAGACAGTAATGTGACTGGAACCATTTTGGAGTCCTTTGGACTGTCAACACATGAAGGTAATACCAATACTTATTGCTCTTTTTACTTTTATAAGCTTTTAAAACTTCAAAAACTTCAAAGCTTCAACATTTTTTCAGCAAATAGGCCACATGGGCACTTTTACACGTCAAAATTGAATTTACATAGAAGCTAAAAAAAATACATCAACAATTATAAAATACAACTTACTGCAACTACCAATTCAAACTAACGTATTACAATTACTTAGAGATGTATAAGCTCTTAATGTCGAACTACATTATGAAGGTTAGCTGGAAGAGATCCCTTATAGGGATAAGTTCGCCTTTGTACTTCCATTACTATAATTTATTTTTGTAAACCTGTGTTGTGTACAATAAAGTGATTACTAACTACTACTACTACATTAAAAAAAACTATAATAATAATATTAAAAAAACACCCATACATAAAAAGTATCTAAAATTATTTAGAGGCGCAAATCTAATGGGACCCACTGACTATCAGTCCGCCGGACGATATCGGCCTGTCAGTTAGAACAAAAATTTGACAGCTCCGAACAACTGACAGGCCGATATCGTCCGGCGGACTGATGGTCAGTGGGCCCCTTAAGTGTCAGAACTATAAGATTAGTTTAACAAATTATCCTCAGAGACGTATAGGGTCTCCAATAGTCAAAATTCTGTATAATTAATACCTTAAGAGAAAAGAAACATACGGGAACCGAATGAAGGGTCTCACTGCAATTATACTCAGAAATTAAGTTACTAAATATAATAGCTCGTGTTAGTTTAAACAGACCAGTCTCAACAAACAGCACCCGTTCACGAGTATGACGCGTATCTCAGCCATCGCCTCCATCAACCTTCATTCAGGAAAGTGTTGACCCGATCAACGACGGCACCGTAAGCAAAGACTAGGCCTACTGTCCACGGAAGCGTAGCTGCATAGACGCGTACTCGTCATTGTACGCTTGCTTGCAGCCTACATACAAAACCGCACAACCTCTGTCGACGGAGCGGCAACGTCGCGTCAGCGACGCTGCATGCAAGCTTCACGCCGCTGGGCGTACTGCATGTCATACGCCGGGCTACATCGCAAGGAATAGCACGTTGAGTTTTTGTAAATAACGTCTTCATCGTTGGACGACATTCTCACGAATGAAAGGAAATGTAGGCTACGATACGCTTACGCTACGCTTCGTGGACAACGTCTGTTCGCCGGGCTGCATGGCAGCTGCACTGCGTATTCATGCAGCGTCTATGCAGCTACGCGTCATGGACAGTAGGCCTTAAGCGCGCATGACATGTTCAAGCTACCGGCCTATATTAATATTAAAATAGTAATAACATGTAGCTGTAAGACATTTTGTACTCGTATGTTACATAAAAGACGGTATAGCTTCACATAATTACTAGCGACGTTAGTAATTATGTGAAGCTTTTATTACACTTTAGACGACTATTTAAATAACCGAATAGCTGCTCTGCTCGATATTTTAATAATTGGGTAGGTTAAGAGGAATTTAATTCCATTAGTAGGTAGGACAGGTGCATTCGGTTTATGCCGATTCACTTACGCAGCGTACTACGTAGGCGAACAACCAGCGACCGCGAAGCGGCGCGGCGCTGAGCAGGCTGAATCAATCCTTTGATACCTATAGAAGTGTCCCACGTGGGCGATCTCGTTGCGAAACTTGCGAACGCGAACCCCGTGAGCCCGCCGCGCCGCTTCGCTTCGCGTTCGCGAGTGTTCGCCTACGTAAGACGCAGCGTTACGAATGGGTAAAATAAGGAAAATCGATTCTTATGATCGCCTTAGTATTTTAAAAATATTTACTTCATAGGAATATTATTAAAATCATCTTTTTCTGTTTTATTATAATGTAACAAACCCGTACATAGTGCTATAATAACAGTACTTATACGCTCGGCTGGTCCAGAAAAAGTATAGTAAAATTCTGATGATATATAAAGAATCACCATAGATATGGGTGATACAAATTTGTAATACACATACCTATAAATAATACAGAATGGCAAAGATAAGAAACCATTACCTTTAACGACTCAGCCACGTTTATCGCTACCCTGTATACTACAGTTTATATTAAATTGAAACGCATTCACCATTCAGGTTAATAAGCAAACTTGAATACACGCGCCGATTTCGGTAATCTGCGAACAATGAATGACCAAAGTTTATTGAGGCCACAGATCGATTTACTAGATAGAGCATAATATTATAATACTTTTAACCCGTTGACCGCCACAAAAGTCAACTAATGCGCGCGGGTACAGCCCAATATCAACCATCGTACAAGGTTCAGTACGAAGTTAATTCCGACAAGATTCCCGACGACGCGCCGCACACGACAGGAGTGTCGTTCAAAGAATTAATTCATAAAACTTAAAATATAAAATATTATAAAACCTTTGCATTTTAAACAAATGCCTTGTCTTATTAAAATGGGATTCTTTTTAATTAACAAATGTTGAAGTGACAGACAAGGTATAAAAATGTTACTAAATTACTGTCAATTTGCGTTTATTTGAACAGCAAGAAAAGTTTAAAAGCGCGACCGCTCGGCTTTGCCTGTACATTACCTATATCATACCTTTACGATCTCTGCAAATAAATTAACGTTATCTACAAAGATTGAATTACGCGGATAACGTGAACATTTAAGTAACAAAGTCCTCGCAGACAAAGCCATACGCAACGGCTAATACTTCAAAATACGTAATCTTCGGGCGGTAATCTATGATGGAGCCACTTTAAAGATTTAATTCCAATCGCAAATGCTTGCGCTAACCAGCATTATTTTTTTTTGCTCCGTTCCATTCAATCGCGCGCTTCAAGTGACGGGTCGGTTAAAAACTTTCGGAAAGACGGTCGTCTTTCCGTGGACATTATATTACATATGAAAGTAAACGATTTCCATTTCACTAAGGGCCACTTGCAACATTCACTAACGCATCTCACCTCCGGGCTGGGGAAGCCCATTGGGGGGTGGTATGTGGGAGTCGCTCATCCCGTTACTTCCTCTGCTAGCCAGAGGAAGGGGAGGAGAATACCACTAACATCCCCTGCGGCGGTTCCGTCTATGCCGTTGGAGGGGTGCAGGGTCGCGAGCATGTCACCACGGCATCCCCCCCGGAAACCGGTTAAAGCTAGAGTTACCATGGTTACCAGTACAATTCGACACTGGGTTAACAGTTTAACCGGTTAATCCCGGGTTAGTTGGATGGTGCAAGTGGCGCTAAGGCTAGCAATAAAATTAGGCATTAATTACGAAAGAAAAAAAAACACTAAAAATGTGTCAGATAATTCTCAAAAGGGACTCTTAGGACAACAGAATATGAGTGATTTTTATATGATTTTCCGTATTAACCAATTTAAGAAATTACCGGAATATACCTTACTAACCAGTTATCGTTACGTACCCGGGAGCCTTATCACGATAATTAATATAATTATCTTCTTCCATCATTCGCCTGCTGCCCTGCTGCTGGTTTACTCGTAGTGACGCGGTATGACTGAAAGTTCGACTCTCCGTCGCTTGTGCTTATAGGAATAGGTACCTACGAATACGAAAGAAGGGCGGCTTTCTGCTATAACGACATTTGTTACCACAACTCCGAGTCACAAATAATTAGGTAGCCAAAGTGGGGTGGGATAAAGGAAACCTTACTAATTAATAATAGCATTTATTTTATTGAATATAACCTCTGTTTGAATTCAATTCTATATTATTTTTACCGTCATCATTGATACTGTGCATTTATAAGCTTTCTTAATACCTGCAAAAAAACATTGTTAGTTAACGGTTACTAAGCAAAGCTATTGTATAAATATTAAAAAATAAACAAATAAAATAGAATAGAATAGAATAGAATTTGTTTATTCATTATAAAAACACAATACAAATTTGTATCACAAACTTATACGTATTTTAAATAATTATCGTCAAACATCATAATATTCATAATTATATAAGTACATATGTACATTACAATTTATTTGAACTTAAACTAAGGATAAATTATATTTACCTACTTACACTATTTTTTTCTTTAAATCGACGTCAAAATTGGAGTAGTCATTTGTGAGGTATTCTTTAACGCTATACAGTGTGCGAGATAATAGCAGCGTTTTCAGGCGTATACGAAAAGAACTCTCACTTTCGATATTCTTCACATGGTAAGGTAGTTTATTGTAAAGTTCACAGCCCATTGCATTTGGCAAGCGTTTTGAAAGTTTCAGCCTGTACACATTCGGTACTATATCAAGGGATCTTTTGGTATGGCGAGGGTTGCATTGAGACCGTGTCTTGAATTCGTGGATGTTCTTTCTCATATGCATGATTACCTCCATTATGTAAACTGAGATAGATGTTAAAATACTCAATTTTATAAAGTGCTCTCTACAAGAATCTCTAAACTTTGCACCAACAAGTACTCTGATTGCTTGTTTTTGCATCTTCAGGACGCGTTCATTATCAGAAGAGCCCCCCCACAGAATTATTCCATATGATATTATTGAGTGAACGTAAGCGTAGTAGGTCTCTTTCAAGCTATCATCCGATACCAACGTTTTCAACTGTTTCAATGCATAAACACCCTTTGCCATTTTATTGCACACCATTTCTATGTGTTTATTCCACTTTAGTTCAGAGTCTAACCGAAAACCTAGTAGTTTAACTTCATTTACTGTTTGCAGGAGTCTATTATTACCTAGATTTACATTTATTGATAATGTTGGTTTTGTGGGGTGGAATAACATTATGTTCGTCTTATCGGAGTTCAGTTTAAGGCCATTTGCACTAAACCAATCTTCACACAAGTGTATGGCTTTAGCAATTTTAATTTCTAATTGTTCTAGTGATTCAGCACTCACTATGATCGATGTGTCATCAGCATATAACATGATCGTGCCATCAATATTCAAAGCTGTTAAATCATTAACAAATATGAGAAATAGTGTATTTCCCAATGCGGATCCCTGCGGTACGCCAATTGAAATATCCTTAGCGGAAGATCTTACTCGCATTCCATTTATATTTAGTTCAACTGATTGTTTTCTGTTTGATAAGAATGATTTGATTAATTCTCCGCTTTGACCCCTGACACCATATATTTCCAACTTTTTTAGAAGTAATACGTTTTAGAAGTAATAAAGAGGTATTAAATTTCCTTTTAAATGATTTTTGAGAAAAGTTATTTATGATTAAACTATGAACAAGGATATTTTGGCGTACAATAACGCTGCTTTACGCTATTGTATGAAACTTTATTTGTGTTATATCAGATTTATGACCAAGCGCACAAACTGGCAAGATTTTATTATACAGACAGACAACTGGCCAGCCGACAGGTGAAACTAAAATACCTGTTTTTGTAGTATGGTGGAAATATTCGCTGCATTGTACGGTATTGGTGGCTCAGATGGTGGTGGTACTAGTGATCCAGTGGTCGTGGGTTCAAGTCCCACCCAAGACAGTGAATTTTCCACTTTTAATTTATTTCTTAAAAAAAAAACAATTTTGATACAAGCTTTTATCGCTGGCTGTACTTTTCTTTCTTCAGGCAACTAGTACTTATCGAGACAATTCTTACAATCCCCAACACAATTAGGTTGCGTTTTTTTCACCACAGAGTTCCTATGGGTACCTCCTGTCTCGATCTTCAGATCAGCTCGATGGCATGTGCATTTTCGTCCAATTTCCATGTATGCAAACTTTCAGCATCGTCGGAAACCGGGAAGTGGGTCAAATTTAACTTACAAGATTTGACCCGTACAAACATAGGTACATAGTTACATACATTGTAAGTTACCTAAATAAAAGCTTGTAAAAACAGGTCTCTTCTGTCGACCCGAGTACAATTTGAAAATGATAATTTAAAAAAACGTTTATTCACAGATCTTGCGTACAATTAAATATATTCTAGTGGTTAGTTGGCAGACGAGGCTCGTTTACGTTTGTGTAAGTTAGGTGCAATCCTAATTTGCAGTGAGCATTACGCGGCATATAATATTATGCTCTATCTAGTAAAGCGATCTGTGGCCTCAATAAACTTTGGTCATTCATTGATCGCAGATATGTAACCTAAACTTATCTTAAAATTAAACTTAACTTAAACTTAAATCGTTCCTCGCGTTATTTTATCGTGTATTGCCCATTTCATATATCTACGGAACTGTACAGTCGCCATCAGATATATCTGAGCGGTCAAGGGGCTCACAAATATCTAAACACGCGTCTATTGTGAAGGCGTTAGAGCGCGTGTTCAGATATTGTGAAAACCTTGGTCGCTACGATATATCTGATGGCGACTGTACTAGTAATGAAGTTATATTGTTATTTTAGAGTCTCGCCTTTAGCGTCGACAGTTATCAAGGAGCTTAACGTTTGTCTTCTAACTTAAGTCCCCTTAATCCTAATGAAAGTCATTGTCAACTCGTTCTTAGCTCAGTTGAAGTACCTGTCATTGTTAGGATTAGAAATGTTAGAAATCAAACTGTACGAATACGAATGAAAATGTGCCATTGTGAAAATGTGCTATTGTCGCTTAAGTCGCGTAAGGCGCTATTTCCATATAGCTTCAATTAGAAATCAACCGTATCAACAAGCGATAATGTGGTACCTTTTGGTTGAAAACGTCACAAATATTATTGCAATTTTTTTAAAGTACCTAACTAGTAAGCCTTGATTTGGCACCAGCTAAATGTTTTTAATCGTTACTGAAGTATTGGCCATCATTCTTGATTAAAATTGTAATATAAAAAAATAAAAAAATGAAATAAACAGAAAAAGATAATTTCTTTAGAAAGATTGCAATGACAGACTAATACTGTTATATTGTATAGTGTATAACATAATAAAAACTTAAAACTTTCCATAAAAAAACCTACGTCACGTAAACTAACCGATTGTCATGGCATCTCGATAGATATAATATTCTTAAAGATGAAGTCTAAGCCAGCTGTCATTGTTAGGATTAGAAAAGTTAGAAATCAAACTGTACGAATGAAAATGTTATTGCAAAATTGGCGTAACGCGTTACCATGGCAACGTGCTATACGAAAAAGTTGTTATATTACTGAAATTGTCAAGCACATGTCATGTGTTATACAATTCAATTCAAGCATAATATGTACATGACAAAATACATCACGGGCCGATTGCATAGTTTGTAAATAATAATATTAGCGAGTCTCTTTCTAATCAAAGGAATTGGAAGGAGACTTCCGCTTATATTATTAGTTACTAGTTGTTATGCAATGGGCCCCTGGATATTAAATGTTCCGTTGTTGGGCGTTTTCTAAAATAAATATTGAAAACCTGATTCTTTCAAATCTGGACATTCTTGGGCTCAGTCTACTCAGAATCGGCAGCATTCTCCATCCTGCCATTGAAAAAATATGTTCCAAAATGTACATTCCATTACGTCACGCTTTAGAGTGAAAATTTTTTTCACTTGTATGTGCGTGACGTAGTAGAATGTACAATTTTCATACAAATTTTCGGGACATTTATTTATCATAAGGATTGAATATGCCTAGTGATTCTGAGATGAAAGAACCCAAAAACACCAGGATCTGTGAGAAACAGGTTGACAATATTTATTTTAGAAAACGCCCTGTTGCGTTGTTATAGTATTTTTCAAACAGCATGGGTACGACAGCAGATTATACCACAATGCTATTTTTTTTTTTATGATGAATAGGCAGGCGTTTGACCACGATCCCACCTGATGGTAAGTGATGATGTAGTCTACGGTGGAGCACGCTTACCTATGAGATACCTATTAACTCTTGCCTTGAAGAGCTCCAAATTGTACTCATGCGGAAACACAGACTCGGGCAGGGCGTTCCACTCCTTGGCAGTTCGCATAAGAAATGTGGAAGCAAAACGCTACGTGCGTATTTTTGGAATTCCTACCATGAAGCGATGCCGGAGTGCCGTTTGTCGTGTGGTCCGATGGTAAAAATGGGACGGAGGAATAAGGTTGTGCAGTTCCTCGGCACACTCTCCGAAATGTATCCTATAAAAGATCGACAGGCTGGCAACCTTGCGACGATGCTCCAGATTGCTTCGTCAGATTGCTGTTATTTATGATTCTCTTGGCCCTCCTCTCAATTTGCGAGATATTGCGTTTTAAGGTTATAAATTGTATGAAAATGACATCTGTCACTATTATACTGGCTTCAACTCTTGTACTGTGATATAAATTTACCCAAATCAGCGTCAGAGCCACACACTCCCAAAGCTTTACAGAGACATATAGGTATACAATGTATCATATATTTACTACTATATATGTTTATGTACTATGTAAAGTACATAATAGACGGACACGTGTGTTGTTTATATGAAATAATTGAACGTGTCTACGAAAACAACTGGTTAAACTGACTGACACGTGAACAGGATAACATTAAATTGGGGATTAATTCGAGCAACGTGGCGGTGAGAGCGAGGTGAAGGTGATCTTAAGATTATATTACAATTAAACGTTATTAGAGATTTAAACGCAATTAACCACTTTTAAATTTAACAAATTCTAAAAGTTACTTAATTTTATATTTAAGAATCGTTTTAGCAATTAAACCTCCTCTTGTGACACAGACCTAATTCTAATTTTGATAATGACTTTATTATTTTTATTTTACTTATTGACGTTATAGAGAATACCTACATAGGATAATTTTCAAACCTAATTGACATAATTCATATTATGCCTAAAGAAACAGACTAGTATTTTTTTTTTCTTTTTTTAACTGTTATAGTATTTTTCAAGTAGCTTGGGTACGGTGACAGCCGTCATGTCAGTACAGATTTTCGTTTTTAGGTCATAAATTGTATGAAGATAACGGCTGTCACCGTTCCCAAGCTATGTGAAAAATACTCATAATCATCGTCCTCACGTTGTCCCGGCATTTTGCCACGGCTCATGGGAGCCTGGGGGTCCGCTTGGCAACGAATCCCAGGAATTGGCGTGGGCACTAGCTTTTACCAAAGCGACTGTTATCTGACATTCTAATCCAGAGGGTAAACTATGCCCTATTGGGATTAGCCCGGTTTCCTCACGATGCTTTCCTTCACTTAAAAGCGACTGGTAAATATCAAATGATATTTCGTACCTACATAAGTTCCGAAAAACTCATTGGTATTGGTACGAGCCGGGGTTTGAACCCGCGACCTCCGGATTGCAAGTCGCACGCTCTTACCACTTTTTATGTGAAAAATACTATAGATAATAAAATATTACCATTTATGGAGTAAAATAGTTAGAAATGTTAGTACAAGCAAAGTTATTTTCCGCATGAATGCGAACATATCCTTACGGACTGGTTCGATTTGATCCCCGTTTCCACAAATACCCTATACTAGTGTACATACATACTTCATACATATAAACCGTAGGCATCGATTAGTCCAGTCAGCTCTATTCAATTGAATACGATGTGGTTTGTGACAACCCTATTGTTAGGATTGAAACTACTGTTGTGTAAGCAAGTCCAAATCAAATCCTTTATCTGCTTGAGATTTGAATAAGTGACAATATCCAATATCCCATAGTATACAATGTGTTTGTACACCTATAGTGGAGCCATTAACCACGTATAGTATGATTAATTTTATCGGCAAATCACCCCCCATATTTATGTTTTTTCTCAACCATTTTTAAATTCCCCTTCAATGTTGTTAGGGCGCCAAACACGATTGCACTTAGATAATGGCACATCCAATTTCCTGTCGTACATTAAAAAAATCATTCGATAGCTTATGAATTAAGGCATAAATTCCAAGCAGAAATGACACAGAATTTTCTACAATTACTCGACAATATACATATAACAAAAAAAAATTGTCTCCAAAAAATACTTTTTTCGTGCATTTTATATTTTTTTCAGAAATGAGGTCGTTCACCTGTACTTACTTTTTATTGGTAAATGATAGTACAGGATATCAGCTAAAAGGACATCAAAATAATTTGCACGAGTGTAAACAAGACCTTCTGTAATGAGCGTCGAACTAAGGCGCTTAGGTCCAAGTAATAATTCGGGCGGCGGGCAATTATTCTTTGGAATAGTCTGTATCGTTAGGTACTTATTTAAAAGAATGTAAACAAACCACAATTAGGTATTTTATTATGCAAGAAAATTCTTTAAGTCAATTAATTTATAAGTTGATACACCTCTTATAGTATGAATTTTCTCAAATGATTTTTACGCCTCACACCCCAATCTGTTAAACAAAAGCCTGTGTTTCTTTTGTTCCGCGGTTACCAATGTTACCGCTACTGACTGAACAACCACAAACAAACTTGTATAAAAATAAATTTTACCGCCCTATTTATATGGTTCAAATTTATGTTGCAGCTTTGTATTTTTAGGAAACACAGGCAACCGTTCGTCCTTCATTATCATTACCCAAACTCGTTATCTCAGAATGAGCTGTTACATTTTGAACCTTAATACTATCACGATAGTTGCTTTTTAAGGAAATGGTTGCTTTGCGACGCGCTCGGCACGCGACTAAGGCGCCTCTCCATAAAAAAACAAAGGCTTTTGTTTAACGGATTAGGGTCCGAGGCCTAAAAATCATTTGAGAAAAGTCATACTATACTCACCTTATACATTTTGCTTCCTATCGTTGTAGCTCACACTTACTTCGGTTAATGCCATTGACCTGCGACCATTTTCGTATTAACATAGAGTAACTTATACTAGAGCGGTACTGTCATAGTAAATTTTGTAACCCCAGTAAATTCACTGCCATCTGTCGACACACTTTAAAACTAAAAATTAAGATTTATAAAAATACAATAAAATGTATTTAAATATAGATAAATGATTTTTTTTAAATGCATTAATTATTTTTATGATTTTGACCCATGTTCTTTCACTGATATGCGTTAAAATTGTTAAATAACAAACGAAACAGTCAACGCCATCTATACGACAGTGGGCCAAAACTAGTGGCGCCCTCTGAACGAGAATCAAATTTTCTTGATTTTCGAGGCACGTTTTTTCCTTCTATTACGGAGTTATATCTATCTTTGGTATTAACGTTCCGCTTAAAATACTCCTACCGTGTGTCACCACACTAATTTGTTGACATACTTAATTGACAGCTGCTGTTTCGTTACCGTCAATATTTACATACAAGTATAATTGTAACGACTTAAGCTAAATACTATGTCAATCAAATTTGAATCTTGAGTTGATTACATTTGGTTTATAATTGCTTGAGTTGTTGCGAGTTTGACGCTTTCTTTTTGTTTTAATTTTTTTAAGTTTCGGAATCGCTTCCACATGTTGAGATCAGATTCTGTTGACTGATGGCAAAGAGAATAGAGTGTATAGAGGCTTATTGTCATAATAAGTTTTGCAGTCACACTTAAATTTACTGTCATCAAGATGACAGGATTAAAACTAAAAATGAAAATTAATAAAAATAACAAAACTCTTTCGGCACTAGATTAATAGTAAAAATGAAATTGACAACTTTTTTTTTAATTAGTTTTTTAGATCGCCATATGACTGACCCATGTTCTTTCACTGATATGTGTTAAAATTGTTAAATATCCTGTGCCGCCATCTACACGAGTATATAGGCCAAAGGTATGGGGCTATTCGAGCAAACATTTTTCTTGTATTCCGAGGTACGTTTTTTTCTTACTTTACTTATCTTTTACGGAGTTACATATATCTTTGCTGATGCTTATAGTGGCCGTGAATTTATTGAGTAGTGTAAAGGGGTACCTTACACTTTACAGTCTCTTTCTTTAGTTTAGAAAGCGGTGATGGCTGAGTGGATATGACGTTCGACTTTCAATCCGGAGGTCGCGGGTTCTAATCCTGGCTCGTACCAATGAGTTTTTCGGAACTTATGTACGAAATATTTGATATTTACCTCTAGCTTTTCGGTGAAGGAACATATCGTGAGAAAACCTGCATACATCTGAGAAGAAATTCATGTTTAAAATAACACTTGCACCGCGTACGCTATCAAAATCGTTGCAGACTTGTCTTGGTCTAACACTTAACTGTCTACAGTAGTCTATATAGCGTTGAAAAAACCGGGAAAATTACGGGAAAGTTTCAAAACGGCTCGTTTTTTTTCAAGTTTCTTTCAAAAAAAAACAATGCAAATTTCAGTTACAAGACAAAAAGAACAAAGCTGAAAAAAACATTTTTTTTTTCAAAACTGTATTTTTAAATAATTTTTAATTAGGAATTTAAACAGGTAGGTTAAGGTTGCATGTCTAATGTGTTTGTTTATGGCATTGACACTGTCATCACTCATCAGTGGCATTATGTGTGAAGTATTTAATTTTTCTGAATAGAACTGGAAAAAACCGAAATTTTGTAAAATTCCCAAAAAAACCCATTTGATTTTTTCCGGAATTTTCATCTCTAGTTTACACGCTCTACACGTCATGTAAGACTTGCGGAAACCTGCAGTATAAGCATTAATCATGTATCTGGCTTTAAAGTGCTGATGTGTCATCAAATATTACTTTTTAATGAGCAGGCAGAGATTGAGTATGCCACCGGTCTTATACATTAGAGTCAGTGTTCATAAAGCGGTGCCTGTTCATTAAATATATTCAAAAAACTTGAAGAATTTTGGTAACGTGGATTATCGCCAAGTTTTTAATTAATTTTATTAAGTTCAGAGCTTTTTACTTTTTCATGATTTTAATTTAATGTGACTTAAAGAAATTCAACAGACTGTGTAATAAGTGGTAATGAGAAATAATTTTTGCCTTTTGAACTTTAAAATTTAAGGTGACTTTTTTAAAGGTGACATTTGGATGATTGCAGTAACGTAGTGGCATCAATAACTGCCACTTTTATTTTTTATCTAAGAAAATAAGGGTAGCTGCACAGTGTTGCCACCCAGGTAGCAAAGTGACGTCAGCGACGTCATAATGACGTAATGATGACATAATTATGGCGTCATAATGACGTCGTTGACGTGATAATGACGTATAAATGTTGTTAGGGCATATAAGTTATGGTTTGTCTGTCAATAGACAGTGACATCGTCCGCGTCAACTCTGCATCGATAACGATACAACAGTAATGCTACTGCTGAATTCGAATATCACCTTAAATCTCAGTTGCTAGATGACATCTAGTTGAAAACTAGTAGCATTGCACTGTTGTGATCTACATTGTCCCCTCATTGAGCTAGTTCCTCGTATACTGTGAGACGAATTCCCAAAAAAGTCATGGTACATGTCATGTCCTATTTATAGTATAGTATAGTTGGATTTTTTTAAGTGCTGTAAGAGATTTTCTTACCATTCAGATATCTTTAAATAAATAAAATGAATAAATAATAAAAAATAAAAAATCAATGACTTTAAAATAAATGATCTTTATTCTTCTTTACCTATTCTTTTAAAAAACTGTGTATTTAAACAAGATAACGCCTTTGTCAGACATCTAGACGCCGAGTCTTATAAGAATTCCGCTTTCACCAAATTTGGCATCATCATCATATCAGCCCTTTATCGCCCACTGCTGAGCACAGGCTTCTAGTACGCCACATGTCCCGATCCTGAGATAATCTCATCCAGAAGTGACCCGCAATCTTCCGGATGTCGTCCACCCAACGAGCCAACGGACGCCAGGAGCTTCTTTCATCCGAAAGCGGCCACCATTTCGTTTACATTTTAGTCCACCTGCCATCACTCTGACTAGCAACATGTCCCGCCCAACGCCATTTTAGTTTGGTAATGACGAAACCAACGTCTTGCACCTTGGTGCGTCGACGGATCTCGACATTCCTTACTCGATCCTGAAGCTTGATACCGAGCATGGCGCGCTCCATGGCTCTCTGTGCTACGCGGATTTAATGCACAGCCTTCTTAGTGTCTAGTGAGCGTCCATATCTCGGCACCATAGGCCGTGGTGGGCAGGACACATTGGTTGAATTAAAGAGGCGAGTTTTCAGGCGTTGTGGAATGTTAGCAGGTTTCAAGATGTCTGCTAATTTATTAAATGCCGCCCAATCCAGCTGGATTCACTTGGAGATCTCCTTCTGCTGGTGTTTGTCAATGGATAGAATATGTCCAAGATACAAGTATTGCTCGACCATCTCTAGCATTTCGTTCCCAACCTTAATGATTGGAATCGATTTACCAGGGATGTTCGTCATAACTTTAATTTTGGACATATTTATCTTAAGATCTATCTTCAAAGCAGCAGGGTATAGGCTTTCAATCATGCTTTGAAGATCTACCAGGGTCTCGGCGAACAAAACAATGTCGTCGACAGATCTCAGGTGCGACAAAAAGACACCACGGATATTGATACCAGTTTTGTCCCATCCGTTTTTATTAAGTACGTCTTTAAATTTAGCATAGGCTACAGAAACACAAAAAATAGTAGTCTCCAATCTTCATTATGTCTCGCGCAGTCACACTCATGACTAATCAATGTTAGTCATAATTAAACCAGTTAATAATAGTTCTCATGACTGGCTGTAATGTTATCAATCACAACACAATAGAGATTGGATCGCAAGATAGATTAGCTGGAGCAAATATTTGGAGGGATTACGAATCGTGGGTTGAGGTTATTCTAGTTTACTTGCTGAGTGCGGCGTCTAGTGAACTAGTGTTAGGTGATGCTCTGCTGTTAGCTGTGACGCCAGTGCCACCTTAGTGGTTATGATTATGAGGGTCAAAAACTTTTTTACTTAGTATGAGTTAAGATTATGCATCTTTCCGTGGATATTATAACTGGACTTTAAAGCTTAAATTTCTTGCCAAACCCTTATAGACATGTTCTAATCTTCTACTTTTAGGGCTGTATGATTAAAGCCTTAGTTATACCCCAAACGTTACCATTTATATTGTCTACAGAAAAGACGCCAATTTTCCCGAACGTTTTTGACCCATGAGACTCATTGACAGTTGTCAAATAAAATAGTATGAAGACATCGACCCATAAAACTACATTTTTCCGCACTGTACTTCGGATATAACCAATAAATAAGAAAAGCTGTAAAAAGTAATGAAATAAACTCATTCGTATTTGTATTTGTATACTACCTACGTAAAAAAAATTAGTTAGTAAATATTCTGTGCATATAGACCCACTTATACTGGAAACCATCTGACAAAGAAGACAATAGCATTATGAACTAGGTGTCCGGTCACGCTGAGACCTCATTATGTGGGCCATTGTTGAGCTTTGGGGGAAAGTGAATGCAATTTTGGCTGTTATAGTGAGGCTGGGATTTTCTTCCGTAAACGTTTTCAAGCCGTTTTTCATGTATTGTTTGGGAGGACGATGTGTGTGTGGACTACCTTATACAGTAGGTTTGTATCTACCTCATAATCTGAATACTTGTGTGTTTGTCTATGTGTTTGTGAATAATTGTCTATGGTTAATGACATATTTCCTTGACTATATACCATTCTACCTGGAATAGTTATACAAGGTGTCCAAAAAATATGTGCATTCCCATTGCTAGGGAGATTTTGGGATTATACTGAGCAACTTTTACTATGGGACCAACCCCGAAATCGCGAAAAAAATTTTGGGTGATACATTTTGGCTGGTCCATTTTCTATGGGAGGGTAACTTTTTTTTTCGCGATTTTGTGTGTTGTTGAATGTTTATTGTTCAAAAGATAACCTTTAACCAAAAGAAGGACATGATGCCATATAACACTCTCTAGCAGCTGCTTCTCTCCAAGGATCATACGACTTCCGATATCCGAAATAGAATGGACTTTACTCCATCTTACACTATTTGAAAGGCTCTTCATTGTAAATGTTGATCTCGTCAGCACTTTAAAAAGTAAATATCGAGTAGATAAATGTAACTTCCAAACCACCGACAATACCAATTAGCTAAAGTCAACAATGATGTTCATTAGGCCGATCGTAGGCGTCGTTTTAGCAGTTCAATCATTGTAGGCGTTACCGTGAATTACTTTTTGACGGATACACGGTATTTGCACGTGATGCTGTACAGGATGGTTCAAAAATGCATTGACAAATTTAGGAATATGGAATATTTTAGGAATATTTTTCTTACTTACACGTCTTTTACTGTCATTAAAATTGTTACACGGCCCTGGATTCCTGGTCCGTGTAATTAAGACCCGTGTAACCGCGTATCCGCGTACCCGGATCCATGGATCTTAATTACACGTAAGTCAGGCCCGTCCTCGACGTATAGTGGCGATCCGATGCCTTTTCTATAAGAGCAACGAATTTAATTATTCATAAATAATTAATATATGCGATGATTGACTATTTAACTCCATATCCGACTTTTTTCTGATCGGTCCGATATGTAAGTTTTCGATTTCCAAGCGGAGCCGAGATCCGCGGCTCCAGAGCCGAAAGCAGATCCGGAGCCGAAAGTAGATTCGGAAACGGATTTTGGCAGGTTTGTGTAATTCAGGGCCTTAGTACTACCGGTGTTAAGAACACGGATACACGGATCGGCATGTAGTACGCATATCGGGACACCTAGTTAAAATTATGTAAAAAATTATGCAGCAAACATTTACGTCGTGTTTTTGGGTCACCTTGTATGTTGGTAGCTAAGAGAGAACCTGTTTTGGCAAAATAAGTAGTTACTGCCAAAGTAATATCTCCGTTAATCCACGCTATTCCTATTCCTGACTTCCTGTTCTTAACACGTGTATCGATTTATCGACACCTTTATAGAGTCCAAACTATTTGTTTGCGGGTCTAGAATGTTTAGAAAAACTGACGTCTTTCCTATGGAGAATACGAAAGTTAACGATTGGGACACATTTCCAGCAGTAAATATCTTCCCGTTGATATCATTATGATGAATGAAATTTACAAAAAAACACACAATAAGGCAAGGAAACACTGATTATAACAAAAGTTAAATTGAAATCCAAACTTCCATATTTAGAATACAAATTCAAAGAAATCTCCAATTAAAGACGTTCAGTCTCAATCACAAACGTTTCCTTGTTGTCTAAATTTATTAACTCTAATCAAGAATCCGAACAACAAAATTATTCATGTTTGTGGAATTTTGTTTCTCACAGATAAAAAGCAAATTAATAAACAATGGTAAAAACACAATTAAGCGCGGTAAAAAATAAATACAACAGCAGTGACATGGGTGGCCAGTTGGCCACGGAACCGGTATATAAAAAGCGTTCCGTTACTTAGATGAACTAGAAATTTTGCCTCCTTGTGTGTGTTCTACAGCTTGTACAATGTGCTGTGATCTAAAAGTTGTTTGACATGATGCCAACGGCCGATTTCTATCACCGCACTGCTCGTTGTCGGCAGGGTGTTCATTCCCATAGCCCAGAACCTCTGGTCGCGCACTGTGCGGTTTAAGAGGAATTTCCTCCCGCGGACGCTCCGGCTGTGGAATGAGCTCCCTGGCCTCCCTGCTGAGGTTTTCTCGAGGGACTACAGTTTAGATTCTTCAACAAAGCAGTGTACAGGTTTTTAAAAGGTCGGCAACGCGCAGCATGTAACACCCCTGGAGCTGGAGGAGTTCATAGACTACAGTGCCTGCTTACCATCAGGCGGGCCGCATGCTTGTTTGCCACCGGTATTAAAACTTTCTAAGCACAACCTATACCGTTGAAGGACATTAAATAATCTTAAAATATTGTAGAAAGGTAAAATACCCGTAAAGGTGTTTTGTAATTCCTAATGGGAGGTGAGGCTACCTATATAAATATACTAATGGGGCAGCATGTTTTAAACCATTTAAATTAAATACAATAAAAAATACAAACAAAATACGCCCATAAACAACAAAAGTTTTGGTACTTCTAATTCTTAACTTTTCCAACAAAGTATTTTAGCGTGTTTGCGTGTCTGAACGCGTCAGTAGAAATAAAGACCTTCTTTAGATTTGGTGCAAATTATTTATTCATTCACTTTTGTCTACTTTGACCTTTAATTCCGGTATTTCACGCCTTTGGCGACTAACTCACTATCAAGTTTCATCTTAATGGCATAAAACCTTGATTTCAATAATAAAAGATCTTCCTATAAATTACGTGAGATATGTCTATACCAGAACCAGAACATGTGACCTATTCAGTAAGCAAGGTGCGTTTTGTGTACAAAAAAGTCATATTATGGTTGTAACTATAGCGCTTTTATGACGTTTTGTTACGAATTAACCGAATTTGGTTAGTTCATGGCCTTTTATAATGGAACGGTTTATTTAGACGGATTCATTTATTGAGTAAACTCAAATAGAATTACATTTTAACATTTAAAACCTTCGCGCTTTGAACACATATTAAATCATATTTACAATCGGGTCTATCGCGAATTTATTTTGTTAGGTACCTTTTTACCGACATTTCGACACAGCAGCAGTAGCACGGTCGCATTTTTATCGCTTGTCACCATGCCTGTCACGTTCTGACAAGTATTTAAGTGCGAAAGTGACGGGCATAGTGACAGGCGATAAAAATGGAACCATGCTGCGCCCGCAGGTTTCACTGGTCGTGGTCGCGGCTAACTGACGTCCCAGCAAAACGAAAAGTGTATGAAAAAGTTTGGGGTAGACAACACATTTTCGAACCACCCACTACACATAAATGTTAATTATTGTCAATAGTCCGATACGCAACACTCACAACATCCACGCACACAGCCGAAGATAGATCCCTTGGCTTTAACTTCTGGATCACTGGTCTCCAAGTTGCCGATAAGTTAAATTTATCTTCGCTATTGAAATTTCTGTGGTGTTTCTTGATTTCAATCGAATCTTGATGCACACGAAACCGATTCGTTTGTCTGTCTCTGTTCTTTATCAGAAATGTTCCGAGAACTTTGAATTACGTTCGAAATTCTTTCCGAATTAGAATTATTATGACGAGGTGCTCACCTTTCATCTTTGAAATCATCGTTCACACACAAATTCAATACGGTTAAGTATGGATGCCACTAAAGCAAGTAGCAAGTACGTAGCAAATGTATGAAGTCGCAATAAACACTAATCAATGTGTAAATAGGCTCCAATGTGAATGCCAGCCACACTTACCCGTATAAATAAAAATAAAAATTAATTAAATATTTGGGGACAAATGGGACAATCATACACAGATCGATCTAGTCCCAATTAGGAGGCAGTAAAGTTATATCCGATATTTTTAATTGTAACTTGATATGGGTGTACGAATGTACTTTTTGCCTGAAATAATACTTTTTTTTTTATCACTTATTTGTAGTCTGTACCTACTGACCTTAAGACCCCGTATCGTATAGCGTAAGCGTGAGCGAGATGGATGGATGTGCGTGCTGAGACCGCGGATATCATGTTTTGAATTTAAATTTTATTTTTTATTTTTATGAAATAGGAGGCAAACGAGCAGACGGATCACCTGATGGTAAGCGATTACGCCGCCCATGGACACCCGCAACACTAGAGGGGGAGGGGGGGGGGGGATTTCTTGTTTTAACAAAAAAAAAGTAATCGACGAGTTTCCTCAAAATTAAATTTGCGCATGTTTAGAAGTACTTTTTAGCTTTTGTGCATAAATTGTAAAAAAAATTTAAAGTGCGTTTTGAGATGTTCATGATTTTTTTTCTATCAAAGATATTCAGAAGCCGAAAATGTAATTTTGGACCGTAAATGAGAGTTTTTGGACTATATTAGGTTATTTTTAAAGACTAACTATTGGACTATGGGATAAAAAAACCCGGACGACTGCCAACAGCAAGCCTTTTAGCTAAGCCAAGCAAGACTGCATTCGTGCCCGTAGTAAAAATTCAGTCGCGACTCAGACAGAGGCTCAAAGTTCTTTTATAACCTTTAAATGCCATTGCAAAAGTGACTCCTACCCCCATCCCTTAAAGTTCCAATTTCAATGTTAGCTAACGCGTGATGCGATGTTTCTATAGTAATGTTTTTAAACGCGGTATCATTTATTAAAGCCTAAATCTGGATTCTTTGTCTGGATTAACGACAGACTGAAGTACGACTATAATTTAAGCACTCAAGAGACCAAAACAAACGTAAGTACATTTGTATTAATATTAAATGTAATTTGTCATAGCTTGGGTATAATTCAGAAGGAGTTTTGGAAAATAATTACTTAGTTCTAGACGCTTCATTAGTCATTGGTACTAATTGAGCAACAAAAAGACGAACCTAATTTGTGCGAATCGTGGGCTTAAGAGGAAAATGGACGATCCTTCAAACTAACGTAAATTTAATCCCTTTTTGTGGCCTGATTCCAACTTTAAGATACGTCAAAAATTTGCTAAAGATACGACATAGATCGGATATGTCAGTGTCAAAAGTGACGTTTTTGTTTGAAGAAACGTTACTTTTCTTCTGGCGGAATCATCGACAATATCGATGGAGCCATAATACCCAAAGATTGATTGATTACTTTTCTTCCTCAAATCAATTAAATGTTTAACTTGCCCTAGTTGCTTAGAGTAGGAAGAAATATAGCATATATTGGACCTGGGGAGCCGAACCTTCCCCCCCCCCCCTCTTCGGGGGGTAGGCGTGGTACTATCTCGTGGCTACCGGATCAAATTAGCTTTGTTTGATCTTAGGAACAATCGTGCCAAGCGGCATCGCCTGAGACAAAAGTGCGTACTCACTGCACTCTCACAATTCAAGTTCTAAATTTTTTTAAATTTTGAAAGGCTTTATTTGTTTTCTGAATTAAATGATTTTTATTTATTATTATTTTTATTTATTTATTTATCTCGAAAACTATTCGATCTAAGGAGACAATACTAGTCTCGTGTTGTAGCAAATTTTGTCTTCTTTAAAAACGCTTTGAGAAGGTACTATCAAAAACTAGTCCTTTAGGGTCATAATCGCCAGATTTTTTAAAAATCTGAAACTGCGATTTTTTAGATTTTGACAAAGTTGCGTTCGGCGCTCGAGGTCACAAATTTGGATTACTCATTAAGCCAACATCATAAATAAGTCAGCAAAAAATTCTGAACTACCGGATTTGACGCAAACGAACCCCGTTACAAAAGACGACAAAGTTACTGGATTATGCTATTAATATTAAATCACATTTACAGTCGGGTCTATCGCGAATTTATTTTGTTACCTTTATTTACCAACTTTCGACAAAGGTTTCAGTTACTCGACCACGACCAGTGAAACCTGTGTCGAAACGTCGATAAATAAAGGTAACAAAATAAATTCGCGATAGACCCGATTGTAAATGTGATTTAAATGTGTTCAAAGCGCGAAGGTTTTAAATGATATATGCTAGTAATGTTATTCCATGTTCCCAAATTTATTCGACAAGTGTTACGATAGTGTAAGCGAGCAAATATTATCGTTTGTAGGCGAACATGCGTTTATTTACCCATCACTCTACTTCACGCCATCGATCTGTGATTGCAAAACATTTATAAGGATGGTTATTGTTTCAAGATTACATTATTTAGGCCCACTTGCACCATTTCACTAACCTGGGTTAACCGGTTTAACCTGGAGGTACCATGGTTACCAGTACAATTTGACAGTTAACCCCGGGTTAGTGGGATGCTGCAAGTGAATATTATTATAATTAATGTGACATGTTTACAAAGAAAATTACTGTCAAGTGACAATCAAAAGGAACACAGGCGACATATTCAATTTCATACTAAATTATAATGATGGTCAGCGTTACACTTCCATTTCTTCCAACATAACCTCCTCCTTCGAAATTAATTTCGTATTATGCAGAAAAACGTCTGCAAACGATGATTATAAGCTTAGAAATAAGTCAAATCTCATCATCACTCGCCCATCACTAGCCCATCGCTCTGCCAACTGAGCTACCGAGACCACACCTGAGGACAGCGAATATTTCCAATTTTTGCGTCTTAGCATAAAGTATTAGTCTGTGGTCATAGGGAGGCGCCTTAGCGACATCTACCGTAAGAGTGACACTTCTTAATCGGCTTAGGGTTCTTAATAGGTTAGAGCTATGGGAAATGATCCAGAGTCAAACGAGACAGTGAATTTTTACACTTTTAATCTACTTCGAAATTTTAAAATCGGTTACAAACGACTCACGATCACCACATATTTACAAATTATTCTTGATTATATCGAACCGGCGTACGGCTTTAATAAAATTTAACTGACCCGTCAGAAATAGTTATGGGTACGATTTGTTGACTTTCCCAATTAACATCCCAACGAGTGCGGTTTTACGATACGATATTTTATTCCACTTCACAATAATTATATGATTACTGGCTCTGATTTTGGACATTAATTGCTGCACTAGGCCAGTAAACTGGCATGTTGCTGCGATGTTTAATAGAATGTAAACATCAATTTCCGGTGTTACGTCGTAGATTATACTTTGTTGTACTTACATATTTTAAAAGATCAATACCGGATGTTAAAGCTACTTTAGCTACGAGTACAAGATACATTTAAAACGGTTTAAATTTCAAAGACATTCCTGCACAAGAGCTTTTATTCATAAACAATAACATTTTATCCTGACTGTTAGAAAAGTGTAACATTGTAAGGCTAATCATATTTAGTGCTATTAACATTTTACTTGCTTGAAAACCTATAGGATTGGGGAGAAATTCAATGTGTTTTAAAAACTTGTGACATTGCTGGTTATGATATTTTAACTACGGCGTTGAGCCATCCCTATTCACCCCCCTATGACGGTATACAATGGACTTACTAAACAAAATTAAATTAATAACTCAAACCAACCAAGGATGCTAGCGGCATTTCCTCGCTGTATCGCGATTTCTGCAAAATTTGTGCGCGCTGGGACCCTATGGACCTAGAGTTTCACCTCCAAATGGTACAAAATGATACTCTCTACCGAGGCTCTTATATTTAATATATGTAATATTAAAACAAAACTTTCACTAAACTTTATATTATAGGTTCTAGCCTTTTAAATACCTAGTGGCCAATTCGAGCCCACATTAAATTTAATGTCAAAATTATATCTAAATGTTGTCACTTTCTTATAACAAGCGCGTGCATTCCGCTCGCAGCACATGTCCCAACATGTATTAGCACATCACTTAGACATCGTTTTTACATCAAAATGTACCTAAATTTGAATTGGCATCCTTGTTTATTCTCTCAATCTTGTCAAAGATTGCCATGAAGGTACACCTACAATAGCGACTTAGTTTTTTTAATCGTCTCAGTACCTATTTTCCCTGAATAGACTTTTAATTCACTTGTTATTTATTATATTACCCAACATTATAAACTACGTGGAAGAGGCAGATGTAAAAAGTAATTAAACAACTATAAAAAGTATAAAATATGATACGATATTTGATCCACCTGTCGACGGCCCATTAAAGTCCCAAATGAAGCCCTTCGGTTATGGGTGGTTATGGTTATAGATGTTTTGAATGTTATGGGCGTTATGGGACTTTTGTTATGTTAATGATACTTTACGGGTTAAATGATATGGGTTAGGTGGACGTGGGTTCGAATATTGACCAAAATATGTTTTATTATGATTTTTTTTCGTAAGGCCCAAAAGTGCATTACAATAATAATGTATTTATACTTACTGCGTTTCAATATAAATAGAACTTTTCAAATACATATGATATTATTTATATACCAAATAAAATAATATAAATTTCTTTTGTTTCATTGCTATCTCAAAAAAAAAATCATCCCAATTCAATTTATATTGTTCAAATTAAAAATAGGATATTTTTGAATGGTGGGCATTAGAGCCACCCCACACCAACGTCTCGCAAGCGTCGGCGTCTGCTCGACGCAACGTTGGCGCAACTGCGCAGCGACGCCATTTTCTATAGCGCTGACTAGACGCCGCGCTGACGCTCAAAAGACGCATGTGGTGTGGCTCTTACAAGGATAGACAGCCAACACGACGCGACGAGCACGTCGGTCTCCATTATGAGAACAGCTTGATGGAAGCATAATATTGCTCTGTCATTTAATTAATAAATTATAGTGTGCCATAAAATAGACGAAATTAAATAAAATGGAACTTAAAAAAATTTAATACTAAATTGTTGCCATGTTTAAGCATTTTACGTCAAAAATGTGACAGTTACGTAAGAGGTGGCGCCCTCAATAATTTTCTACAATTTCTTGTCGGGTTGTAAAGAAGGTATGCAGAATTTCGGCTTAAGGGGCCCACTGACTATCAGTCCGCCGGACGACATCGGCCTGTCAGTTGTTTTTTTTTGTTCTAACTGAAAGGCCGATATCGATATCGTCCGGCGGACTGATAGTCAGTGGGCCCCTTTAGGTACTTGAAAATATTGACGTATAAAAAGATTTTAAGTAATTTTTTTTAACTTAAAAAAACGCTTTAAATTACATTCTAAATAATAATTATTAGAATCAAGCGTTACCTACCTACTTAGCGGAAATCCCTTTTAATGAAAACAAAAATAATACTTTGCTAATTCCCGAAATAATAATGTGCTAGCTAGTCTATAGTGCTAATCCGTTAAACTTATATAAGTACTTGAAAAAAATACGCAAGTAAACGGGCAAATTTAATATACTTAGGGCCACTGAGGTTAACCGGTTGAACCTGAAGTTATCATGGTTACCAGTACAATTTGACACTAGTTTAACGGTTTAAGCGGTTAACCCCAGGTTAGTGGGATAGTGCAAATGGCGCTTATTGTAATAGCGAATATAAAAAAATAATTTAAAAATATTGTTTCGCGGGCCATATTGAAAAGGTCTCTTAGGTACCAAAAATGACAAAAAACAGTTTCAAATTTTAATATCGTCTGGCTTAGCACACTTGTCAGGAGTGTCAGGACTCCACGATATTGAATAAAAAAACCGGCCAAGTGCGAGTCGGACTCGCGCACGAAGGGTTCCGTACCATTACGAAAAAAAACAGCAAAAAAAATCACGTTTGTTGTATGGGAGCCCCATTTAAATATTTATATTATTCTGTTTTTAGTATTTGTTGTTATAGCGGCAACAGAAATACATCATCTGTGAAAATTTCAACTGTCTAGCTATCACGGTTCATGAGATACAGCCTGGTGACAGACGGACAGACGGACAGCGGAGTCTTAGTAATAGGGTCCCGTTTTTACCCTTTGGGTACGGAACCCTAAAAACGAGCGAACCACATCTATATTTCGCCATAATGGGAACATAAATTCTTAGACAAAAGTACCTCCGATATTCGGCCTTATTTTATCATTTTATCTTCCTCAATTGTGCCACATTCCCAATGAGACCGCCCGTGGTGGGGGTTCATTCATTTAACAAACACACCCCTCTCCCCCTTTTGTCTATCTGTCGAGCCGACGAGGAGATAAAATGCTGGATGCGTTTTGTGCCGAGAGAGGTAAAGTTTGGACAAGATTCAGCTTCGGTCGTAGGATCAACGAAATTCATTGAATTAAAAAAGATGTACTTTTTCTGTTTTGTAGATCAAATCAATATCTAAATCAGAAAACAACAATCTATTTTCTTGTTTTGAAAGTTTTTTTTTTAAATATAATACGTGTATTATACGTGTATTTTTTTATACTAAGTTATTATAATACGTATATTATTAGGTAAATAATTCTACGTTTGTAATTTGCATGTGTCGGTTTTTATTGGTCAAAAAATATTCTCCCCCAAAATTTTTGTATAAAAGAGGATGAAACTGTAGTTCTTTCTCACCTGAAGTAGGTATTTAACATAAAATGTGAAAATTATAACTGTAATACATCATAATATTCACAATTCAAATGTTAGTAGATGTTATTAGGGTTCCGTACCCAAAGGGTAAAAACGGGACCATATTATTACTAAGACTCCGCTGTCCGTCGTCTGTCCGTCTGTCCGTCTGTCACCAGGCTGTATCTCATGAACCGTATTAGCTAGACAGTTGAAATTTTCACAGATGGTGTATTTCTGTTGCCGCTATAACAACAAATACTAAAAACAGAATAATATAAATATTTAAATGGGGCTCCCATACAACAAAAGCGATTTGTTTGCTGTTTTTTTCCGTAATGGTACGGAACCCTTCGTGCGCGAGTCCACCTCGCACTTGGCTTTTATTTATTAATAATACAAGATAAGTTTTGCCGATATTAAAATCATTTTCGTGAAAAAGAGTAATAATTCTGCCTGCAAAATGTATCGGCTCACTGTTAAACAATATTGATTGATTTATACTGATTATAAATTTAAAGCCTGGATTGTTTAAGATAAATAGAACAGTACTCTTGTAAATTAAATGTTTGTCAAATTATATACTCTTCTGTGGAGTGTTTTATTAGTCTATTTAGGCACCCGAATCTATTGTTAAAGTTTATTTATTTATTTATTTATTTAACATCACCACAGAAAACTCCATCTCATTAGGCATTTCATTACTTAATAGGGTTGATATCGTATTTTCTTTCACTTAAACACAAAAAGCAAACAAGAAAACCTAAGTCTAACTACGCCCACGATTATTTTTCTGATTATACTTTTTGCGTTTCATTTTGAACTTTCCCGCAAACCCGTAAGGTTTTTTTTGCATTTCTTTACACGTTAATACAGTTGCGGTTTCTATATGTAATATACTCTAGCATAATAATAAAACTTGTAGTTCACGACATCCCCGAATCCCATATTCAGATGAGCCCGCCTTTACTTGTTGTAAAACTATGGACTCATGGCTTTTAGCCTTTTACGTATTATTTTTGATAAAATGTGTTCAAAGGAAAGAAAAAGGAAGTTCCTTAGATTCTTTATTTAGGTTAGTTTTTCTGCTCACGTTTTGTCGATTGAGCTAATTTTTCGCTTATTCTGTGGAGACAAAACAGCTTATAAAATGTATAAATATTCAAGAGTCAAGTTCAATGATAGTAGGACACTTTGTATGGACATTTCTATAAAAACGTTTTCCATTTTTAATGTTCCTTAGTGTTTTTGTTACAAAATTTTGCAATAAGTAAACGTTTGGTGGTTTTGCGATTATTTTCCGGTTATATAACGAAGGTCTGACTGTGTTTTTTTATTTTATTTTAATATGATGCTATATTGAAGTGTTCTTAAACACGAAACATAAAATAGGGCCTATTTTATATTTCCTGTAGAAGAGAATTAAAAAAAATTTGACAAAGGTACAACTTAACAACAAAGTTATGACTAAAAATACGAAGAAATCGATGTTAGTGTCGTATACTACACTTCTAATGGTACGAGTACGTGCTACACACATTATAGCGACAAGCAAATAAATAGGCCAAATTCCATGCCTTTTAAGTATAAATAAACATAATAAGCGAGACTGTGGGTGTCGCGAGCAAACGCTGGTGATGAATGTTTCCTGCCTTGTTGTTTATACTTGCAGAATTATTGGTTTAGGTAGACCAAAGTAAATGAGTCCTAATAATGTGAAATAATTCATTTTTAGCAATGCAATTGATAGAGCTTACACCTACACAAACTACACATACAAACAAGCTACACATACAAAAATACAAAAACAAAAACAAAATACAAAAACTTGCATGTTGGTCTCCTGTTGGTCGCTGTAGCGTGTTCTTTAGAAGTATTGGTCTTTCGATACAATGTAACGTAAATTAATAATTAAGTATGTAGTAAGTACTAACTTTATGTAAACGAATTCTCGTGCAAAATCTAGTCCATAATAATTGTATTAATCGCTAATCAGATTTACATTAGTCTTTGTAAGACGAGTGTTTGTAAAGCGGTTGGAATCCAACCTTCCTTCGGAGCCTTCACCGCGATTTCTTTCTTTTACTTTATCTCCAGTCGTACGCATCTTTTAACATTAGGTTCGTTTAAAAATAATATAACAAAATTAATACAATTGTGAACAAACAATCGTTATGAACTTATGAACATTTCTTTTTCCACGTGTATATAAAAATCAATAATGTACTTAAGGCGACGGTAGCGATGGGTAGATTTTCAGATTCTGTCAATTTACCCCATTTCACACACAAGCGTACTTCACGCACACTACTTACCTCACACAGGTCAGTGACCCGTCATGTTTTTTTAAGATAGAGTTAGTAAGTTAGACTAAGAAAAGTCTGCAACGATGAAATTTAATCGGTGATCAGGAATAAATTCAGATCAGGATATTTTTTTTCGAATTCGGTAATCGATGGCGATCACATTTATGTAGCTCTAGCCTCTAATACAACTAAGTTATTTTTTGTCATACCCAACATTAAGTTGAAATTAGATTTTAATTGAAATTTACTGTCACCTTACCAATGGTTTAGTCTAAAGAGTTTAAAAACTTTCCAGAGTAAGCCATAAAAAACTAAAGACTATGACCAAGCTGTCAATTTGTTGTCATTAAATTCCCCGCAAAATCCTTTTTTTTTCCCTGAATGCATTGTACGCACTTACCCCAACGCACCTCACGTTCCACGCGGTGCGGCGTAATCCCAATGGTCCTAAGTGTCACAGATCCTTCTGGCGCTTTGGACCTTTATGCCAATTTCTGCCTTTTGAACTTTTTCCAAAAAAAAAAACGAAACCACGGAATAATTCTATCGAGCTACCGAACCTGCTTACAAATTTTCACCAGAATCAGTTAAGAAATGTGATCTGCATAGGAGAACATTCGAACATATGAAAGCATTTTAATTATATCACACGTTTAGGGGTGGGGGGTGGGGTCAAGAAAATGTGACATGTTGTGACAAGGGGGAGGGGAGAGTCACAAACTTTGTGACGTCACTAACTTATTAAAATTATTTTACTCGCTGTACAGTTAAATAACAAGTTTTTGGAACGATAATAATTTTTAATCGTTTAATTTTCTTTCCTAATCTGTTTTGGGCTAAAAAATTACTAATATTTCTTTTAAAAATATTTATCAGTACGGTTTTTACTCACTATTATTAGTAGTCGCTTTTGGCGACATGTTTCGGATTCTTCGGACTCGTGCCTGAGGATGGATTCCCAAAGAATCCGAAACATGTCGCCAAAAGCGACTAAAAATAATAGTGAGTAAAAACCGTACTGATAAATATTTTTTGAAATATGTCTCACGATAGTTTAAGTGCGAATATTTCTTTTGTCAAAATTTTTTGGATAAAATATTAATAATAGTAAGTGCTTAATTCGATTTGCTGATTTCATTGAAAAAATGTGACGTCACACCAGGGGGAAGATTCGTGTGACGTAATTAATGGATGAACCTTAACGCGCAGTCAATAATGGTTGCCCCTAAACCAAAAATTATATAAATTTGATTGTAATCGTATTTTTTTAGGATAGTTTACTGCGGTTTTCGACCCTTATGACCCGTATAATATAACAACAAATCAAATATAAAAAACCTTCCAAGTGCGAGTCCGTGCGAGTCGGACTTGCGCACGAAGGGTTACCATTACGAAAAAAATCACGTTTGTTGTATGGGAGCCCCACTTAAATATTTATTTTATTCTTTTTTTGTATTTGTTGTTATAAAAATTGTTTAAACGCCTTGCAGACGGTCAAGCGATATCATAAAATAGGTAGCATGGCACTTAAAAACAGGTTAGCTAGGGTAAAGTTTATTGCAGTCCATTGTTTTGTGACGGTCGGCATTTGCAAAATAAGGAATCCAAATGCATCCTTGTTGGTTATCTTTACGGGGAGGCGAAGCTTAGCCTAAACAATAACAACTAATAAACTGTCCTTACTACCTATTGTTTGTCTCATTACCTGTTTATACCCATTCCATTATTAAGATAAAGAATCCTAAATGCATCGTAATTGGTTATCAATACAATACAATACAATAATTTTTATTTGCAAAAAAAGGGTAACGTTTACAGGTGTTAATGTAAGTAAACAGTGTTCTGTTTCACCTTTTCAGCTGTGTACAACAGCATGCATCTTATCTCTATGGCTACCGGTTTTTTATGTATACGACCTGTCTGGCCTAGTGACTGCCTATGAAGCCGATGGTCTCGGGTTCGAATCCGGATGTGTTGAGCACGAAAATTTGTTCATGAGTCATGGGTGTTTTCTATGTATAAGTATTTATGTATTATATATATATCGTTGTCTAATCACCTACAACACAAGCTTTATTCAGCTTACCGTGGGGCTTAGTCAAATTATGTAAGAATGTCTATAATATTTATTTATATATTATTATTTATTTCTAATAACAAAGCTATGAATATACAAATAGGCTTAAAAATAATAATACAAACTAGGTGTAAATAAACTTAAAATAAAGGCCCTATAAATAAAACACGTCCTCCAAGTCACTGCCGATGGGCAGTGTGCCCAGAAGGCTGGCTGCATTGCCACGTTGAATGGCAATGCTAATGCGTTGAGCAAAATACTGGCCAGCCTTCTGGTCCCTTGTGGCGTCTATAAGGCGCGCCGCTATCTCTTTGTATACCCGGCGCGCGCTTGGCCCCCACGGCCCCAGCGTTTCGACCCCAAACGCCTCAAAAATATAACTGCTGCCAAGGGTGGCATATTTGCGGCGTTTGAGGTCTTCTGCCATGGACGCGGCACGACCAGCATTACTGCTGGTGCCCGGAAGGTGGGACGGCGCGAGGGTGTCAACGCATGTGGCATCCCAGACTACAGGCCGTCCCATCCTCCAAGGCACCAACGTCATACCGTCAGGCCTCTTGCCATTATTATTATTTATCTTTTTTTTAAATATTGGTGGATTTTGTGTTAGGAGTAGAAAGTTGAATTCGCACAACATTGAAAGTTTATCATTTCCATATTATTATATTTTTTGATCTATATATTCATGAAATGTAGGCGCTCGCTAAGGCGCTAAGTCGTCAGAAAAATAGGACAAGCAGAACTTTTTCCGAACACCACACGACAGAAAAAATGCCCGATCCAGTCGAGCACTCTCTCGATAGGGTGACAATGAGTTATGGCGACAAAGGACCATTCTTTGAACGTTAAATTAGTATGGCCATAAACGGCCGATGAAGCCGCGTGTCGCTAATTAATTAGATGATCATAAAGATATTGAGGTCATATCCCGCAATTTGGTGCGTGAATGATGGTAAACACAGTTTTTATGAGATTTAGATTAAGTGGCTGGGGGTGTTTTTGTGAGATGACGCAAAAAGGGAGTAGATGCAATCGAGTTTGAGTTTGTTACAATCGTGTCGGTAAATTAATGTAGATAAATAAGTACAGGCAACTTTAAAAACCAGTAGGTATGAAAAAAGTAAATTTGTCATACAACTTACTTAAGTGTTGACCACATCAAGCATACTCTTAAAAATATAAATACTCTTCCCCAAAACATTATTAAATGCTTATATTAAGAACATCGTATGTATGTATCTATGTTTATTTGTATTATTATATGTGTAAGTTTATCAATGTAGTTTATATTCATATATAGTCTTGGTTACAAAATCATTTACTTTAAAAGATACTGCACCTATTTAATCTTTCTGGTGTAACCCATTTGTTGACTGGTAGAGAATGCCTTAAGGCATTAAGTCCGCCATTTGTACCTTCATGAATTGCGCAATAAAGATTAAATAAATAGCATCCCATGAATGCTCATGCTCATGTTGCAGTTTCAAGTACGAGTAGGGTAGGACGGGGACAATTGAAACACGTTATGATTGAAACAAGTCAAATTTCTTGAAAATTACAATACCTATGCACTATGCATGTGACGCATTAGCCGCCGAATATGTTAAGGTGTTTCAAAAGTCCCCACATAGTGTTTTAATTAACACACCTATGGGGTTAACTGAACCACTCTTCCACATTATCTTTAATTCCCTTTCATTACGTAACCATGGGCGATAGCCTTTTCAAACACATTTTATTTAAAAACTAAATAAATAACCTTAAATAATACAGACACGTACCCTTCTAACTGTAAGGGCCTGTTTCACAATGTCCAAGTAAAGTATTTGATAGCTAATTAACAAATAACTTAGCTGGCAGATGAAACTACCTTCAGTTGCAAAGGTATTTATCTACCAGTTAAGCTTATTTGAAGATTGTGAAACGCCAAAGATGAGTTTATTCGTCAGATAAGTGGCAAGTAGGTTATTGAGGACTTTACTTGGATATTGTGAAACAGGCCCTTAAAATATAATAGTTACAGGCGGTTAAACATAAAGTGTTTCAAACGTCCCCGTCCTACCCTAATAAGTTTGATATGTATGACAAGGCATTAAGCGCTCAGCATTTGCGTTTGCCGACATGGTAGGTACTTACATAAATTTAAGATAACATCATCGTCTCCGGAAATACCGATGACGGGATTCGAACCGGAACTCGTCCAAGAGAATTAACGTTAGAATTTCTTAGAACCAAGTCTTTGGTTACAGATATATGTAGGTACTATTAGGTTTTAGATCACGCTAATAATAACATGTCCTGTTTGGCACCGCCTTCAAAACCTAAGTCATACCCGGATGGTTATTAATTTGCTTATTATTAGGTATTACTTACTTTTTGGCAGAAATTTGCTTTACGACGGGATAGGAACTGGACAAGGATAGGGGTGGGGTATATAAAAATTATTTTGTGTTTCAGTGGGTTGGTTTTTTGAAGGCGGATCAATTTAAAAAAAAAGAAAAAAGTGAAATTAAGTTATTTTGGTTTTGTTTTTTATTTTTATTTTAGGATAGTTTTTGCTCGTTATTATTTTCGCTTATTGTACATGCTTGCTTTGGATGGCATTCTTACGTAATACCTGCCACTTAAGTATTTTTTGTAACAATATTGAATGTTGTCTGTTTAGTGTGCCTTAAAAATAATTCGAAAAAAAAAACTAAGAGGCAAATCTGTGGAATATACATCAAATTGTATCAAAATATTTTATATCTAGAGAGGAAAATGGGGATCGTTTGTATGAAAGGCAGTTTTGGGGCGGTCATCCACTTTCGTCTTAAAGCCCGATAAGATTATATTTGGCCCTGAGATAGTATCGCTACAAGCAGCTTATATTATGGCAATAATGTGCATACGTCATGTGTATAGTCAAATAAAATGTCAGTTACCGCCATGTCAACGACTAATTTCAAAAATTGTTTCTTCTTCTTCTTTTAAAATTATGGCTTCAGCCCAGTGGGACTATTTCGCCAGTATCAAGGTATTAAGAGGTTTAAAAACGACAAAAATTGTACGGTTGTACAAGACAGTGTACGGTGATTTGTTAGCTCTTGTAAATCGATAGCTAGACTTTACAAGAAGCACGTGGACTACCGGCCGTTGACTCCAAGATGGTGGTTAAACGCGCTTCAAAATTAATTCTCCATTCAGTGTGCAGACACTACCACATTAGTTTACTGTATAATAAGCTAAGCACTTTAAACAATTAATGAGCAAAAAACAAAGTAATTAATCACGATGCTAACTATCAAGATGGCGCTCGAACCGGAAGTCCCAAAAATTGTTTATTGGAACGCTACCCAATTTTTCGTCTTTTTATTGATGTAAATGTTTTATTGTATTCAACGTATATTTTCTTGCACCTTTGACAATCTTTATTTGTATTTTTGTGGTAAAATCGTTTTCAATTGCGAATTTTCTTTTTATCTACATCGGTGACATTCGATGACGATGACTTTCCACGGCTGCTGCCAAATAATCTCCTTGCCAGTTGCTAAAATAAATTAGGTCCACTGAAAAACCGCAACATGGCGAAACCAAATAGTCTGGTCGGGGTCGTTCATTCTATCTTTTGTCATTCCCCTTAACTCCACGTGTATACGTGTCATTCCTAACACCCTTTTCATACTATTGATTTTATATATTATACATTTTCTAAAAATAGCTAAAAAAATTCTATGGACAAATCACCGCGACCTTGGGCGAATCAACTTCTTCACCAACACAAATTTGTCCACAACTTTTAAACTTCATAATTAAACATTATTTTACCTTTTTTTAAACTTCTTTGTAAAATTTCACCTTCAAATAATGGATTTTCTATGTTTCAGTTCATGGTGTATGTTAAATATTCAAAGCCCCATCTGTTAAAAATGATAGACAGAAACTATTTATATTAGAAGATCGATTTTTTCGATACCCCAGAGACATTTGAGTACGCAAGAGACACTCAAAACTATCGGTGAAAAATTTGATTCGCCCAGTCAGATCAGACATGTTTTTTGACACACTTGAGCTAGGTATTCAATAAAATTGAGATTCGTTTTATTATTCTTGCTCACAATCTCAAATTCTCACGAATCGAATAGAAAAAAAATGTGTTTATAGTTTTTTTTGGTTACGTAGATAAAACTAAGGAACAAATCAAATTATTTTTATTAAATATTATTAATTGTTTTTTTTTAAGTAGTCAGGTTGTCACACTAATAAATATTAGGATATTATTTATGTGAAAATTATAAAACAAAATAGATGTCATAGACTAAAGAAGAAGTGACCAAGCCCTCGGTCACTGGAGGGCTTGGTCACTTATTGTTAGATTAGAGTATGAATACATATGACGTCTATTTCAGTTTATAACGTAGTAAAAATAACGTTAACAAACTGGACTGTACAATTGCAAACTTACTTTTCTCTCGTATACTTACCTTCTTTTTTCTCCCAATAGGATTGAAAGAGCTCCAGAGATTGTCCAAATCTAGAAATGAAAATAACCTACATAAAAGGGATTTTTCAAACGGCTCATAAAGTCTCAAAGTAATTGAGGCTCAAAGTACATTTTTCAAGTAGATTAAACTGTAAAGATACATACAATATAGAGTCCTAGAAACCGTAAATGGAATCGCTTGGGAAATCTACGGGATTCAAGAACGGTAATAATGCAGTATATAAATGTTTAAAATATAATAATGGAAGACATAATGATTACTGTACTTGAGATCATGTTACTCAAGTAGAATTTCCAAACGATATTTTTATTTTTTATTTTATTTATTAACCAACTTTACATTTACAGTTAAACCAAACATGCAAGTTATGGGTTATAAACATATATGTACTTAAAACTAAAATAATATGCTTATCACTAAATTAATTAATATTAATAGTTGTGGGCGTGGATATTGATTCTAGGTAGCGGGCTGCTGTGGCTAGGAATTTCGGTTCTGATTGCGAGAATATGTCAAGAGTGGGATTATGTAAAATTATGTTATTAATATGGTTAAGTGCGATAAATAGAGGACTAGTGACTAGTGTCATTGTGCTGGTCTTAGGAATTACGAACATGGGTGAAATGCGAGGTCTGAGAGTAGAGATATAAGAAAAGTTAATTCTCCGATTGAAAATGGCTCCCTAAAAATTTCTTTCGATTTTATAAAATTTAATATACATGTGCAAGTGCTAGTAGTTACTTTTTTCACATTTGTATCTTACCGGGAAAACCCATTTTTATTAAATACTCATTAAACGCCTTTGTAAAAAAAAGCTCGACTAATTGTTCAAAAATTAATTTCAGTAATAACGACTTCTTAGTAATTGCTTGAATCTAAAATAATTCTTTTTTCGAACATAGCTCGTTTAAAATTCATTCTTTTTAACCATTCTCTTTCATTATGAACAGCCCCTAAATCACAATTAAGGGATGTAAGATTTTTCAGACTGGCAACACCGGAAATGGTGATCAGGATACTGAGGCAATGGCCGGAAATCGAGGGATAAAAGAGCCTTTGAGCCGAAATAAAAATGGATGGTTGTGATTGCGACCGCGGCCGGTTAGGGCATTTTCATTTTATCTTGTACTTTAAAGCGCGACTTAAGTTTAAGTGTCGTTTAACTTTCCTGACAAAATATATTTGGTTTGTCATTAACTATCAGTTTTTTTGATGAATTCTGACCGGCTGTTTAAGGTACATAGTTAAGTGAAAACGCCCGTTACTGAAATTTGCGCTTTTGACCGGTAAAGGGATTTTTAGAAAGTAAACAAAAAAGCAGTTGTCGGTTTACAATTTGCAATTTGTATAGCTACCATAATTAGCTCAATATTGCCGACTATGCTAAGCATGCTTCTGAGTGCACCGCGACAGTAGGTATCTCGCGCACGAGATGATACGGTTATAAAAAGACGGGTAGATTATATAGCTGGGTAGGTAGTTAATATTGGGTTGAAGAAACAGTGATGAGATAAATGTAAATTATAAGAAATTAGGTATAGACAGTTGTTTAGTAGAGCGCTTCACTGTTTTTTTAGTCAGACAATTTTGGCATATATATAAGGAAGTCTACACAAGTTATAATGTTAAAGCAGAAACGTTAGCAAAAAAACTTCTCGTCGCCGGTAAAGTGCGTGTCGAACAAAATTATGTTGCCAGTTTACAACTAATAATTACAACGCTTCATAATCCTTAACTAAAATTTCATTTCTAATAATGTGTTGTTAAATGTAATGTGAAAAAGTGTTGTTAGTTTGCTTATCTACTTTTTACCTGTGTGATTTGCTACTATAAATGCTATCGAGAACGTAAGTTTCTATGCATCTCGCTCGTACTCGCATATTAAATAAATAAATAAATAAATATTATAGGGACATTCTTACACAAATTGGCTAAGTCCCACGGTAAGCTCAAGAAGGCTTGTGTTGTGGGTACTCAGACAACGATATATATAATACCTATACAAATACTTAAATACATAGAAAACATCCATGACGCAGGAACAAATATTTGTGTTCATCACACAAATAAATGCCCTTACCGGGATTCGAACCCAGGACCATCGGCTTCACAGGCAGGGTCACTACCCACTAGGCCAGACCGGTCGTCATACCTATTGATTTAGTGTGATATTAGTGCGAGCGAGACGTATAGAAAGTAAATTACGTAGACGTTCGCGTATACTTATGTTATGTCAGTTTTGACACTGTCAGTGATTCATGGTACGGGTACTCTTTCTTAATTTACTTATTGCATGTACAACATTACGTCCTTCAGGAACATAATGTTGAATTCTCATAATCTTGAATTCTCGAAATGTTGGATTCTCAAAATGTTGAATCTCAAAATGTTGAATTCTCAAAATGTTGAATTCTCAAAATGTTGAATTCTCAAAATGTTGAATTCTCAAAATGTTGAATTCTTAAAATGTTGAATTCTCAAAATGTTGGACTCCCAAAATGTTAAATCTCAAAATGTTGCATTCTCAAAATGGTGAATTCTCAACTTAACTAGACGGAGACCCGCTTCGCGGGGCTCTTATTTCTGGGCGGTTTGCCCTTCGGGCATCTGAAGCTACCTGACGAACCTAGCCTACCTACCTATTGATTTAGTGTGATGTCCGTGAAAACATTACACTAGTAAAAAGGCACTTTAGGTCTAGTCTAGTTAAGCTGTGAAGGAAATGTTTTTTGAAAAGAAACAGTGGGCATTCCAGGCAGTACGATAGATTTACTTTTCAACATTTTGAGATTCAACATTTTGAGAATCCAATATTTCGAGAATCCAACATTATGAGAATTCAACATTATGTTAATTATGTTCCTGAAGGTATTGCGTTAGTGTTTGCGACGAATTGTAGGAGTCTACTGGCCACGGACCATCTCTAACACTGAATTATGGCAATTGATCGAACAAAACTCTAGATACTTTTGCGGAAATGGCGCTAGATAGGTAATGTTCAACGAAGGCCAAACAACGACCTATCCAAGCAAGGGCTAACCTGGAGAAAGGGGGCAAGGTCGCCCACGTACCACCTGAAGGCGCACAGTGGAAAAGGAGGCTGCATCAATTGGCCTTGTCTGCGCGGCGCTGTAAGAGGCCGCACTGTACCGTGAGAAATGGAATTCCCTTCTGAAAGCCCTATGTCCCTGATATGGGATACTAGGATACCATCATCATCATCATGTACAACATTTTGCGACGAATAATTTAGTTTTTTCCATTTTTTTTTTCCTAAGAATATAAAGAATAGAAAGAACTACCTATTGGAATTTATAAAAATGTGATTGAATTATTTAAATTCACTGTAATTTGAGGAAATGTCGATCACGTAGTTATTTTCACCAGCCCCAATTAAATAGTTCGGACGACAATGGTGTAAATTACAGCTTTATTTTTTTGTTTTATCGAACTAACCAATCCTATTAGCTATTAGCTGGTCAAGGCCCTCTATTTTCGTTACAACATCTCAATGATTTTGTTATTTTATAAAAAGAAGTATAAAATACAATTGCAAATTTATATTACGAACAACGCAATAAAACAGATACTATATATCACGTCTATTCCCTAGTATTATTAACCTTCATTCGGGAAAGTGGCGACCCGATCAACGACGCCACCATAAGCAGACTTTTAAGCAGTAACCATTAAAGAAGTGACGATATATGCCATATTTCTCATACAAATTTGTAATTTATATTTTCATTGCAATGTCTATTATAAGCATAAGGTTTAGTACATAGGTATCAGTAGCAATATCGTATCCCTGACTGTGACTAAGCTTTCTAGGACGCACTGTGTTAACAGCGAGCCACCAACATGTCCATTTTTTTATCCAATTCAGATATAAATCAAATTGCAAATAAATAAATAAACGTACAGTTTTAGAAAATGAGAAAAACTGCCACGAAAATCATGGTCACCAAGCGTAAGCAAGAAAAGCGCACGTCAGTACACACAAGTGCACAAAAAGTGGGTAGATTAAGCGATCAGCACCGGTCACCCGACATATGTCCTCTGGGGTATTCCCTTCCCGTAACGACGAACCGACGAGCAGGCCAATTCAAACGTACACTGATATCAGAATGGCATTAATCAAATGTCATTCGGTTATCATGCATTGCCTGCCTGTGAAGCCGATGGTCCTGAGTTCGAATCCCGATAAGGGCATTTATTTGTGTAATGAGCACAGATATTTGTTCTTGAGTTATGGTTGTTTTCTATGTATTTAAGTATTTATATATTATATATATCGCTGTCTGAGTACCCATAACACAAGCCTCCTTGGGCTTACCGTGGGACTTAGTCAATCTGTGTAAGAATGTCCTATAATATTTATTTATTTATTTATTATTTCGCGTGTACTTGTCTGTACATGACATGTATTTGCGCGGGCGAGACGCACGATAACTAAACAATTTAATTCAAATATCATTCTGATTTGTAAAAATAATGGTTAACTCAACAAAGCACAGAAAAAACACGGGACACTTTTTCGTAATCGCGAGATCTGGCGATTCTGAGTAAATACTGTAAAATTTGCAAAATCTTGAAAAGGGGTATAAGCAAAAAGGTTGGTTAGGTTCCTATTGCATTTATAAAACATTCCGTGTCTGATATTTTTATGTTTTTTTAACTTGTATTGTTTAGAGTACCTACTTATCTTAGTGATAAGGTTTTAGTGACTTCGTTGCTTGATCAAAATAGTAGGTACATTGCGTATTAACGAGTGTAAATTGAACGAGTCTGTAATTCCTGTACCTCGCGTGGCACACACAATGTTTTCCATCACACGTATGAGGAAAAAAAGCAAAAAAAAACTGCCTAATTTCAGACGTACCCTAGATCTAAGTTTAGGATTTACGGATCGCATCGCCTAGCAAGTGCAATGAAAAAATACATCACAGCACGAGGTCGAAATTTAGGATTTACAGACCGCATAGCTCCCTTTTAAATACGAGCACAGTTACAGATCTTCAAGTTACTCCAATAACTAGTTATATTCGCAAAGGCATTTACAATTTTACATTGAGAACATCATTGAGTCGGCTCTACTGGACAGTAATGCGTGTCCTTCCCGTCCTTGGCCACCTAATTAGGTACGTTTGGACATTTCCTTCGTAATATTGCGACGGTTAACTGACAAGTCGTTAAAGCTTATTGCTAGCTTTGGTAATATGAACTGTCAGTGGTTCTACTTTTATTTGGAAATAAAAGTAGGACAAGGGTTATCGGACCTAATATTTGGGGGCACTCCACTGTCAAGCAAGTGTCGCTTGCGAATGTTGGATACATTTTTATTATATTATTAGGCAATATTAGAGAGATGTGTTTTGGTTTGACCACAGAATGAATGAATGAATGAAATCGTTTATTCACAATGGACATATGGTAACATAAGATCTTAATAAATCTTAATAGAAATATTAAATCTGTGGGTTTGACTTTATTTATACCTACTGTTAAGACGAAAGTGGAGGACGCACGAAACCGCCTTTCCATACAAACGTAGTCCTCATATTCCTCTCTGGATATTAACATTATTGAAAATATTTTGACACAATTTGTTGTATATCAACCACAGCTATGCCCCTACGTTTGATTTTTTCGAATTTTAATTATTATAAGTTAGTTATACCAACTGTTACCGAGACTTACCCATTAACATCGTTGTCGGTGAACGGCCGGCTGGTATCCCCAAGTCGCTGAGTTTCACCCGAGACAATTTCTAAATCTTGTGGAAAAGGAGGATGGACAGATTTGTATGGACACTGGCACTGGAACCAATAAGAATAAACTGGGGGTTTTGGGACTACCTGCCATAGTAACAGGTGACATAATATATCGCTTGCCCTTATTGGTCGAAAGGGTCAATTAGCCCGCCCTCCTTTAAATGTTAGTTGTTAGCAATTCGCATCCTACTTATTGTGTCATATCACAAGTTTTTACGATAAGGCGACCAGCTCTGCAATCTAAGGTAATAGCAGCACTAGCTGACTCCTCGAGCGCGCAAGTAATTTCACTTCAACAAACTGTTTCAAACTTTGGCAGCTTTCATTTTCCCGGCCTAGTCCCGAAAATGCTTATTTTCTTTGACCTTTTTTAACGAGCGGAAAAAAACGAGTGGTTTTATTGCTAAAGATAATATTAAAGCCGTAATATGTAATATTAAAGTCGAACGTCAGTCATGTGTCTCATGTGTCTGAAAGAAATTCAATATAAATAATATTGGAGATATTTATTATTTGACATGAGTACTATTACACTTACTTGTATATGTATACACTCTCAGTAAATTTTGCATACATGAATAAATAAGGTTATTTGGTAACCAATTGCAAAACATGACCGTCATATAGGTATTATAAGTGTTTACTTAGCAATACCTGTTAAATATTTTTATGTATTTTCTCTAGTTCTTAGGTTTTTAATGTAGATTGTAGATCATACAGTCGCCATCAGATATATCGGAGCGGCCATGGTGTTCACAATATCTGAACGCGCACTCTATCGCCTTGACAATAGAGGCGTGTTCAGATATTTGTGAGCGCCTTGGCCGCTCCTATACATAAAAAAAAATTAAATTTTTAACTGTTTATTTTTTATAAAGAACAAGAATAACAACATTCCTAGCTCCAATCTTATATTTTTAAGATTATATGGGCTAAGGGATATGGGGATGCAACCCCTGCTTACATTATTAAATTTTAATTAAATATTTTACATATTTATACATTTATGTTTATCAGCGCTTTTTTAACAATAGCCTTAATATTACTAGGTTTCTTAATTATATCTTCAATTACATCTCTGGGAAAGCTGTTTAGAGTTTTTGGCACGTATGAGGACCAAGTCCTATTACCATATACATTATTATTCTTAGTAGTCATGAAATTAGGTTCATTGGGTAAACTGCGAAGGTTATTTTGTCTACTATATCTATTCAGCTCTCCCAAACGATGCTTGTATTCGAACTATGTATTGTATTAGTTTAGCCTTATCATACACACTTAGTACCCTGCAGTAATTAAACAAGTTTTCATAATTATATCTATATTGTTGTCTACATCTGATGGCTACTGTACAATGTCCTGTCATATCATACGAACCTAGCCCGCCTAGCCGCCGCTATACAATCAAAGTTACGATTTCATTTTAAAACGACATTCTAAAATAATATGAGGTGTAGGAATCTGGTACAGAACAATCCAAGCTAGACCGTTGTGGATACCCTGGTTCGATTCTGCCAACCTCGCTAGAAAAGTGTTAGTCACAGCTTTCCGAGTCCGGTCCGGACACATCCCTAGAAACAAGTTTCTGTGCATGATGGGAGTTAAATCGTCACCACTCTGTGTAAACTGTCAGAAGACTGATGACTTGTCTCACGTGTTGTTGGAATGCGTCCGGAATTCGGACTTGAGGAAAAGAATTTTTGGTATTCTGGGCTCCATGCACAATGGACAGATCAATTGCTCGTTGGCAGAGTCTATATTAGACAAAGCAATCAGTGTTTACCACTTTATTAACCTCTCCCTTGAGTAGGGAAATATGTAAGCACCCATGAGGCTGACATGTTCACCTAGTGTCCAAAGCCTCAATAAAAACCAGATAAAAAAAATGAACTTGTTATGAACGTTAAAGTAATATTATATCTGTGTCTGGTACTATACTCTGTATCTTTAGGTATTTAAATAAAAGTAAACAAAATATACACTCAAATAGCTCCTTAAGCTAGTTGAGGGTAGTTGAAAATATTACATGATCAAATAGTCAGTTAAAGTCAGGTCGTTCAGTGACAGATCCAAGGGGTTTTGTATTTGGTTAGTTAACCAATAAATGTTATAACTACCCGAAAATGTACAAATTGTTTGTTTACTTTTTTTAAATACCTAAAGAAACAGAGTATATAGTTTTCGTTGCTACAAATAAATTAAGAAAAATAGCTCATTATATTTGTATACTTAGCATTGTCATTGGAACAAACTTGAGTAACAGATCTATATGTGGCGACCACATACATTCGTGTGAAGTCACCTTTACAAACAACAATGGCAACACTCGTGCTGTCATGTTGACAGACAGGGAGAAAAGCGAGAGAATTTACACGTGTATTTTTAGATTGTTATTAACTAATATTGATATATAAATAATGTAAAAGTACGATGTAACAAATAAACATTGTGGTACCTATCCTACATAACACGATCGTTCAAAATATTTATCAGTACGGTTTTTACTCACTATTATTTTTAGTCGCTTTTGGCGACATGTTTCGGATTCTTTGGGAATCCATCCTCAGGCACGAGTGTCCGCGGCGGTTGTACGTCGTGCACTGCCCGCGCCGCCCGCCTCGTCGCCTTACCGTACCGTACCGTAAACCGTACTGATAAATATTTTGAAATATGTCTCACGATAGTTTAAGTGCGAACACAATCGTTCTTCAATTTTCCTGCCATCCTCTCACTTCATCGCCAAATTGGTGACCTCGAGTTGATCTGAAACGTAAATTTTCGTGACCAGTTTAATGTAATTTAAGCATACCTATAGTTTTAAATGAGATCGTAACCTCGATTGTATGTAAGTGGCTTTTTGACGGAGGTTCGTGTAACCCTTAACAAAATGATGACAAAAAAACTAGTAATTTACTGGGTCTCGGTAACTGTGATGAAATCAATTGAGCTACCCGATTATATAAGAATACCTATCTATTTAACGTTAAAAGAAACCTTAATTTAAATGTATGTACGCTAGGATCGTCTCGGATCACTTAGGTATTTTATCTCCATTCTAAATTCTAAGCTTGTTTAACTTGGCTGTCTGGTTGTTACCATTTTTGGCCTATTTTCTTTATTAACTTTCTAAACAATTCATCTTAAATTTAAAAAATAAAAATAAAATTCTATTATCTCAATGAGACCTTTCACTTGATTAACACGATATAGTTTGCAAAATTTTTCTTGTAAATTTTCTCATTATGTCCGTCTTTGGGTCACTGACTAATTGTTCCAGTAGATTCGGATCAAATAGGTTATTACGGACACATAGACAGCCGCACGAGTTACCCTGTAAGGGTTCCGTTTATGCCTTTTGAGGTACGGAAAAAAACTCATGAAAAATAAGCGATTGTACCAATAAATTCTGCCCTTGTGCGTTTTAATCGGCCGACAAAGTTTCAATAGGCCGCACTTGACATCTTGCTTAATGGTAATGATCAACTTTACCGCCTAACAATTAACAGGTAATTTTCAATTTTGCGTCCTCGATACGCCCTTCACTGACCTTTAAACAAACAAAACTACTAAACTACCTAACAATATTTCATGAGTACATAATACGGTTAATTGGTTAACCTTAGAAACATCAATCGACACAAAAGTGCTTTTACAAGTTTTGCCCCATTCTATATATGAATAATTAATACAGTTAACGTTAGTGTCTTACATGGAAATGAAAACCGTTCACTTAATGACGATTTCTGAAAAATTATTCAATTAAGGCCTAATAAAAAACATAAAATTAGATTTCGTGGTCTCGGCAACATTATTAGGTTTCGTATAGATTCAAATATTAATTGGAAGGAACATGTAGCCAAAATTAAATCAAAATTATCATCTTTTGTGTACGCATTGACGGAATTTAAGAGATCTATTGATTTTAACTCCGCGATTACATCTTACTACTCTTACGCATACTCATAGCTTACATACGGCATCATACTATGGGGAAACAGTATAGACGTCGAAGATCTTCTTATCCTTCAAAAAAAGTGTACGAATACTGGCCAATATAAAAATCCCAGTTGTATTCCGTACTTTAAATTTTTTTATATGTTAACACTAGTTTCCATTTAAACATTTATGAGGTGTATACATTTGTTATAAAAAACCCGCATCTATACACTTCCATTCTAGATCAGACCCGTCGTTACGAATCTAGGTTCAAAAATAATCGAGTTACAGTGCAAGGATCTACAAAGAAATTACACAGCACAAGTCCACACGTCATGACAATTAAAATTATAAATAAATTGAATGACACCTTAAAAGGAGAAAAAAACAACATAGTATTTTTTTAACAATTAAGAAAGAATTTAGTAGACAAATGTTATTACCATATAGAAGATTTTTTCAGCTACAAAGATGTTTAGTGTGCATAAGTTTTGTACATATTGTTTTTATTGTTATTTATTATTAGTCATGTTAGAGGCCCACCTCCATATTGAAATGTTTATTCCGAATCGTTTCTTTTGGCAAATAAATTAAAGGAAGCCGAATCGCACCACTTGTTATAAAGTACGGACGCTATAGGTAGGAACATGCGGGTCATTGTACGAAATTATTCGTTATTAGCTGCCTTACTTTACCGACTAAACAGTTTAATTGTCTATTTAAAACTTTTCGGCCGCGTCACTCCGAAACCGTACCTCGAATCCTTTTAGAACGAAAAATGTTATAATACCGGACGAAATATATTGACCGGGATACGGACCGTGATTACCTTTAGTATTGTTTTCGAGCTCCCGATATTTCGACGCAGTTACATGGATCTTTTTCACGGGTAACTGAAGATAGCGGGTGGGTGTCAAAGTTGTGTAGACCGCGCTCGGTCTACCCTCATTCGTGCGCGTCGGCTGCGTTCGCTTTCAACGTTACCACCGGTCGCATTCACACTCGTTGGTCTGGTCGCGTTCACACTCGTTGATCTGTCCAAGCATACTGCATTCACCACACTGTCAATACGCGTGTTTGATTCGGATATCACTGGTTTTTTACACAAAAAAATCACAGGATTCCACAGATTTGACATCAGTTTAAAACCTTCACGATTGAAATTTTTATTGTGAATTTCAACGGCTTTTCTTACCAAAAAAAAAACCAATCTTGGTATATAGTGGCTTTCTGTCGAAATGACCTTGGTAACTGCGTCGAAATATCGGGAGCTCGAAAATAATACAAAAGGTAATCACGGTCCATATCGGTATATATGTAAATGTTACAAATTATGACATGCATGCACCTTAGTTTAATAATTTCCTGACTAGTCGCACTTGTTAGTTTTAAATTTTGTATATTTTAAATGTATCTATAACCATGTGTTGATGAATAAACTATTATATATCAATATGTCCCGGTCAATATAAGCCTAGTGAAAATAACCATGAATCATTCAAAACTACCAGTATTCTGTTAGTAATTTGTTATTCAGTTATGTCATGTTTGTAGTAAGTTTAGGTTAAAAGGGGAAACAAACAAATGTAACCAGCCCTCTGGGCATCTGCCCTCGTCGATCTAGAACCAATATTGTGCTTGTAAACATTATTTTTACCGACCTCGCTTGACCTACAAAATTTGGTCGAATGTAATGTTTGTGTAGGTTATATTATATTTTTACAGGCCTTTTTTTGTTTTCTTTTTCATGCTATGATGATGACGAACACTGTTTTTAACGGCCTCGGTAGAGGCCCTGCCTACGAAGCAAAAAGTCCCGGGTTCGAGTCCTGGTTACGGCATTTATTTGTGTTTATCACCATAACCATACCTACATTGCATTTGTATCTGTATTTAGCCTGCAATCAATTGAACTTTTATATTCATAAATTAGCAATTCAATTGAAAATTTGAAAAGTAATAAACTAATAACCAAGTGTAGGGTAACTATTTATTGCTAGAATGAATACCGATCTTATTGGGCAATTTACAGATTCGTAATCAATAATTAATAATATTTTATTTATTAAGGGATAGTCAATTGACTCTTTGTTCAAGTCACGTAGTCTGTCACGTGACTTGTCCAACGGATCGACTGAGGGGGTAGACTGGCGGGAACAGCCGGTTTAAAAACACAAGCGAGCACCTGGGCAAGGCATTCTGTTGCGAGCCTTGGAATGAGACGGATCTCTCGAAAGAGCGCTTTTGATAGTTATAATAAGGATTGGTGGATGTATGTTATTGTGTAATATAGTGTAAGGAGTATCACGAAATATATTTGGATAAAATATATTTCCTAAGGACCTTAAGGATTTATAAGGACCCCAATACAAGATAGATATAACTCCGTAATAGATGGATACAGTCTAAGAAAAAAACGTGCCTCGAAAATCACGAAAATTTGATTCTCGATCAGATGGCGCCACTACCTTTGGCCTACTCTCGTATAGAGGGCGTTGACGTTTCGTTTGTTATTTAACAATTTTAACGCCTATCAGTGAAAGAACATGGGTCAAAATGATATAAAAATAATTAATGCAAATAAAAAAATCATTTATCCATATTTAAATACATTTTATCGTATTTTTATAAATCTTCAGTGTCGACAGATGACACCGAATTTACTGTGGTTACAAAATTTTGCTATGACAGTACCGCTCTATCCTATTATATCCTCTTTGGTAAAAAAAAATATACAAGCCTCGGTAGTACCGTTTTGTACCATTTGGAGTTAAAACGGTCCATGGGGTCCCAGCGCGCAAAAGTTTTTCTGGAAGAGCTGGCGGCTTCGGCTTCCTCGCACAACTTTGCGATACGAGGAAATGCCGCGAGCACCCTTGGTAGAATGCCTCAAGGGCCTATTTAGATTTAAGCTAATTATTAATTTGGTTTAGTATTTGTATTGTCCTCTGTACTTATATTTAATTATGTAAATAAATACTATTAACTAAAAATGTAAAATTTGAATAATCTAAATCCATATACTTTAATATTATAAATGCGAAAGTCTGTCTGTCTGTGTGTTACCTCTTCACGCTTAAAACCGCTGAACCAATTTAGTTAAAATTTGGCGTAGATATAGTTTGAGTCCCGGGGAAGGACATAGGATAGTTTTTATCCCAAAAATCATCCCTTAAGAGGGAGAAAAGCGGGGTGGAATAATGGTGGAATTGAGATAATAAATGAGTTGCCTAATATTTATGTGCATATTATGCTCAAATTTAATTATTGCTATAAGACTTTCTCCAGGCACTATTCTTACTTTAGCTGGGGTTACTAAGTCAACACAGACGAAGTCGCAGGAAAAAGCTAGTAAAAGATAATTACACCTCTTTTGTTAAAAGTTATTGCTAAATTTGCTAATAATACGTTTCAAAGCGTTTGACGTCAAAGCTCAGACGATCATGAAATTTAATCGTACATAATATGACTTTAATGCTTTTAACGAGAAACCATATTGATACCTTGAAATTTCAAGTAAGGTAGCTAATCTAATTGATGTTCGAAATGTAAAGTGATATTTACCAAAGCGTACGGAGGTACCTAATAAATAGGTACGGATGATAGACTGTATACTTTTTAAATTATTTGGAATGATGATGATGATGATGATGATGTATTCCTGTTATCCCTCATTAGGGACATAGGGCTCGCAGAAGAATCCTCCATTTGTCACGATCTTGAGCGGCTACTTCCAGCTCTTTCCAGTTGAGTCCATTAGAGTTATTTGGAATAACAATAAAAATCATAAGTATTAAAATATTATAATAATACTACAATGCAAGCACTTTATACACATTATTATAATAGTACTACAATCCGTTTAGTTAAAGATAATCATGAAATACAATTAACCACTTGCTGGTGTCTAATTAAATGTGAAGTCGAGGTGATTTAAATTACCTGTCCCATACATAATATAATGGTGTCGATGTCGCTCATCCTTTCAACAGGCCGTTTTATTAAGTAAAACTTCTTTAGGCGCGACTAGAGGGTACCTAACTCAGATTTTTTTTCTGACGGAAGTAACGCTCAGTAGTGACACACGCGCAGGCCGACAGTGTCCACACACCACACACGTCAAAGTGCAAACATAGCGATAAACGTCGTCGTCAAAGAAGTTTTACTTCAATCGCGCGTAAAGATTACACGCACACAATTTTTTTTTCAATAAACACACGTATTAATTCTTTGGATTAATACGTGTAAACTCTTATTTCAAATTGCTATCTTAACATCTAAAAACACAATAGTATTCGTATTTTCGTTAGTCGCCTATTCGAGCGACAAATTAGCGACACGAAAGCGACAGCAACCATTAATCACATTACGTAGCCCGTGATCGGAATGGATAGTTTAAAGATTCTTCAAATGCTGAGAGGAGAGGAGAGGAGAATATATTGAGCTGCAAAAACCACCTGAAGCCCGATTCAGATTAAACAACTGGTTACCGTTCTGAACTGGTTTTGAAACGACCATGACAATGTTCTTGGTGATTATTACTTTATGTTTTAGATTATTATTATTTATTAAATTCGACCTTTAATTATTATTATTGATATTGTGTTGCGACAATCTTTTTGTGAATGCATTTTATTTTGTCATGAAAATATAATGTACATTTTCAATGAGAAATAAATGGGTCTAATCTAATCTTGACTTTCACTTCATTTCGTATGATGCACAAATCAGCGTGAGCGATTTTCAAGGTCCAACAGATTTTCCAAGTTATTAAATACTAGCTTTTGCCCGCGACTTCGTCTGCGTGAAGTTAGTAATTTGGGTAGCTTATTTTTTATCCATCTGCTTTTTATCGATTCCCCATACAAACTTCCACCCCCTTTTCACTCCCTTAAAGGATGACTTCTGGGATAAAAACTACCCTATGTCCTTCCCCGGGATTCAAACTATCTTTATACCAAATTTCAACTAAATCGGTTTAGCGGTTTAAGCGTGAAGAGGTAACAGACAGACAGACACACTTTCACATTTATAATATTAGTATCCTGGATATATGTACACCATTTATAATATTAGTATGGATAGGATATAAAGAGGATATAATAAGATAGAGCGGTACTGTCATAGTAAATTTTGTAACCACTGTAAATTCACTGCCATCTATCGACATACTTTAAAACTAAAAATAAAGATTTATAAAAATACGTTAAAATGTATTTAAATATGGATAAATGATTTTTTTATTTGCATTAAATATTTTTATATGATTTTGACCCATGTTCTTTCACTGATATGCGTTAAAATTATAAATAACAAATGAAACCGTCAACGCCAACGCTACGAGAGTAGGCCAAAACTAGTGGCGCCATCTGATCGAGAATCAAATTTAAGTGAGTTTCGAGGCACGTTTTTTCCTTAGACTGTATCCATCTATTACGGAGTTATATCTATCTTTGGTAATCGTATGGATAAATCGGGTTCCTGAACGCCCGGAATTGCCAGTAGGAAGGAATTGAAATTGCAAGTCACTTTTTTCATTTACTAGCGACCCGCCTCGACTTCGCATGGGTAAACCTTAACAAATTATACACCTACACCTCCTCAAGAATCACTCCACTGTTGATAGGTGAAAACCGCACGAAAATCCGTTCAGTAGTTTTCGAGTTTATCGCGAACATACAAACAGACAGACGCCGCGGGGGACTGTTTTATAAGATGTAGTGATTTTGTTTAGGAAATTTAGTATTTTAATGTTCTGACAAAGGTAGCTAAACTATAACTACTAACAAGTATGTAGGCCCAACGCTTTGTTATTATTATAAATTATAAGTATTGGATATATTTGTGAAATAAAACTATGAAAACGGATTATATCCCGTCCCGTCCCGTCTCGTCCGTGGTCACCCGTTGACCACGGACGCTGTATAGGGTTCGAAACGTCGGGATGTATTATAAATTCAATATACACGGTATAATCCGTTTTCATAGTTTAATTTCATGAGTAACTATCGCGGTAACGGAAGACAATATTATTGGATATATTTTTTTAACTTTTTGTCTCCAAATTACATACATATTGATTTCTGTTCATTACGATTCAATAAAAGTGTACTTATAAACTTATAAAAATACACAAAACTGTATTTCAACTATTGTGTAAACTGTAAGCTTGCATTATTTTCAATAAATAACATTAAAAAAAAGAAATAAATACAAAAAATCAATGTTTATGTTTAATATTAATATAACATTTCTTAGTAAACCTTGGTAAAACTAATTGCAACCGTAAATAGGCATACTAAATATCACAAATGTATTTCTTCCACTACAAATACAACACCTACACCGCAGATGTTCGGACCCATCCAAAATAATTACGCACATAAACCATAATAATAAACATTAAAAGAAAACCGCCTTCACTCCATGTCCATGTTGCCGCGGTTCTGCGGACCAGTCTCGAAAAGCTCCTCGCGACCAACGCACGTCTGTTGCGTTCGTCACGTCACTCGCGTTCGTAACAACTTGCCGCGTGTTTTTATTTTTAGTGGCCAGTGCTTTTAATTAAATAAAAAAAGTTGCCAGTGACAATTCGAAATTTGATTTTTAGTGATAAAATAAAAAAGTGAACAGTGACAATTTGAAATTGGAATTAGTGATGTGCTAAGTGGTATTGTAAGTGAGCGATTTCTCAAAGGTATGTTTATGGAAATAATTTATTCATAATAAATGATGTTTATATTAGGAGTGGTTTCGATTATGGTGGGTATAAAGTTATTAAGCGAATTATAATATTTGATGCTCTAGTACGAAGTATATCAGTAATAATTTACTTATAAAAATTACTACATTATTACAGGTGTTATTTATACAATATTTTTGTTACTTCTTAGATTTTTATTATACCTATACATAATCAGGGTTATGCAATAAATTTGGAAAATGAAAAAAGTTTTCCGTATTTCCCATGGGTACTTACAATTCTTATTGCCCCATTCTAATTAGGAGGGGTATAAAACGGAATGAAAAATTGTGGTCCCTTTTTGTCAATAAATATAAGGAGTAGCGCTAATATCAATTCAGGTGAACTTTTTTGGCTTAACCATTAAATGGTCACCCTACGAGATCACCGGCTTTTAAAAGTAAAACTATGAGCTTTACGTCGATTTAGGACTAATTAAAGGAAATTTTAATGATTTATTTTTTACAAATTTTAGTTTTTGTTTTACAAAACGTCATAACGGCTTGCTTACCGGCTTACCAAACAGACCAAAATATTCATAATTTTACATTAAAAAAACTTAAGTAATAAAGAAATATATATCGTTTTTTATAGGGTCGGCAACGCGCGTGTAATATCTCTGGTGTTGCAGGCGTCCATAGGCTATGGTAACTGCTTACCATCAGGCGGGTTGTATGCTTGATTGCCACCGACGTGGTATAAAAAAATTTTTTTTTGTAGCTCTAATTTTTATTTCACAAAATAGGTACGTAGGTAAAAGTAATTTAAATATAATATTATATTATATAAAAATATTATATACAAAATAATATTTAAAAAAATCGAATCTGTTCATTATCGGCTCGGTAAATTATCGTATTACATGCGCAAAAAATGTTCAAATGATTTCTTTGAGGTTACAAAAAGTCTTTATCGTTAACATTTTCGTATGATCATAAAAGGTTGGGAAATTTTTAGCAATTTTCGCCCACGAAAAAATATGCATATTTTATGTTTAAAAAGGTAGAGCAGTTTAGTTGGAAAGCCCTATATTGTGTACCCGGCCAATTTAAAACCTTTGAAACTTGCATACATGAAATGAATATCAAATGCCTAAATAACTGTGCGGCTCCGCTTTTGTGTTGAAAAATTGAAAATTCGACATCCGTGTTTTATTGTAGCATTTTTTGCTTCTATAATAAAACAAATCTGTTTTTTGTTTATTTAATATTTGTATGCCTAAAACAAAATAAAAACGAATAATGCTCCAAAAAGTAATAAGTGCATTAAAATTTATAAACAATGTTTGCAACTTCAGGTGTCACATGAGTGTTGTCGACGCTGTATGTGAATTAATTTATAGAAATACTTGATAGGAAAGACGTAGTTTTAAAGATTGTTAGTCAACATGTGTCACTTTAGCATCAATATGAGAAATAAAAGAGCTAACATAAATATGTGAATTGTTTTGACTTGTAAACCCATTTATCACATATATAGTCAAAAAAATCCACATATTTATGTTTGGGCACCTGTATAAAATATCATTCATGATTGTGCATTTGAACTGTCAAAACTTACCGAAATCGTATTGATTCCGTCCAAATATGGAGAAACTACTCCAAAAAGATAAAATAAAAATTTGTGGACAGAGTGTACAGTCAAGGTATTTGTCATAGTACCTAATAAACAACTGCTAGGGATATAAATTCCTTGACCGTATAATTGGTACAACTTTTTGGGAACAATTTTTATCAAATATTTAAACATTTAAGGGGTCCGGATAACATACCACCATACTTCTTTTGGCGCTTTAACTTTTAAATTGTCTCTTAATATGGGTGTACGAATGTACTTTTTGCCTGAAATAAAACTTTATTTATTTATTTTATTTTTTTATTTATTATTTTATTTTATTTCAACACGTGCATTAGGTGCAAGCATGTACTGCTCACCGTTAAAGTTACCTATTCAAAGACACCTTGTCTTTCTGAGATGGCGTACTATAGTTGAGAAATTGGGAGGGGAACCACCGCGACGGGGTGACCTAGAGATCCAGGGGGCTTAGCACGGTAGCATCTTTATCGCCTTTCACCATGCCTGTCACGTTCTAACAAGTATATAGTAAGTGCGAAAGTGACAGGCATAGTGACAGGTGATAAAAATGCAACCATGCTGACACCGTTAGGCGCGATAGCTGAAGATGCTGATCATAATCCGGCCTCCCCTACTGGAGGGCTTTGTCACTTTAGTATATGGCATCTATTTCAGACTATAATTGATATTGCATTTGTCTTAAGTTTTAGTTTCCGAATGCGGTAAAATCTGTTTGTTTCTGTCATCAATCTACGATTACACCTACTGGAAACGTGAAAGATGTTTCGTTAACTCGCCCACGCCACGAGCACTGGTGCTATCAATCAACTGTCACTTTTGGCACTCGTGAGTTTCTCTCCGAAAACAAATACTCAATAAATACTGGAATTCTAAATAACAGGGTGAGCTAAATACAGGATGGGTCAAATATAAGTTGACATACGTTTTTAATGTGGCTATTGCTGATAATTTTAACATACGTTTGCGTTTGTGTATTAAAGCTAACGGAGAAGATTTTGAAGAAAATCCCTTTTAACTGTAAAGAGCTGTTGTAGCTGTAAAGAGTTCGAAACGTCGGGATGTATTATAAATTCAATATACGCGATATAATCCGTTTTCATAGTTTTATTTCATGAAAATCCCTTTTGTTTTAATAAAATAAATGTAATTTAATTTTTTTGTGTCATCTTGTAAAAGACGTGTAAGTACGACGAAATATTCCTTAAAAATTTTTTGTCAGCGTATTTTTGGACCACCTAGTAGGTACATACTTGCATAATTTCAAATCAATGGAATACTCATATGGCTATTAGTAGGTTAAAATCGACTCGCAGGAATTACAATGTTACAAGATGTAATATTGTCTTCGGTTACCGCGATAGTTACTCATGAAATAAAACTATGAAAACGGATTATATCGCGTATATTGAATTTATAATACATCCCGACGTTTCGAACTCTTTACAGCGTTCGTGGTCAACGGGTGACTGAGGAAAAATTACAAAATGCAAAAATACCCACATACTAAAATAATGAACAATCATAGACTACAAACTTTAAGGCTGGTTGTACATGCAAAATCGGTTCATAAGGCTAGTTATACACTATAATTATTTTTCAAGTAAAGATATATATATATACGCGATAAAAAAAAGATTACAAGATGTGTTAAAAATGTATATTCAGTATATTCCATTACCAAATTATAATAACCGGCCAAGAGCGTGTCGGGCCATGCTCAGTGTAGGGTTCCGTATTTACGCTTCCATCACAATAGACTAAACTGGAGCTATTAGTACCTATATAAGATCATTAACAAAGGAATGAAATGATGATTGGTGCCTTTCACCCGAGTTAAAGACTACTTTTTATATCGAATACGAGGAAACCAAAAAGACAAGGCAAATTTGCATACGATTAGTAATTAAAGTAGGGGAAAGGTGTACAAGTTGATCCCATTAAGCGAGATTTGTCGTAAAATCAATATTTTAACTTGTAGTGCAAAAGTGTTAACGTTTATTACTAACAGATTTATCTTTATTTCTATTGTGAAACAACAAATATTAAATTTATTACGGATTCATTACAATATTTAGTTTTTTTTAAAACCCTATGAAGTGATCATCTTAAATACCTGGGTGTTCAAGATGATCACTTATCTTACCTTATATTAACCGATCACAATAAATATATTTTGCCGTAAAATCCGACACAGCGTGTACGCCGCCATAACACTTCGACTGAGGTGCGGGGGTGTCGAGAGCTATGTAATGGCATAAACTCCTACTAGATGGCGTTTGTTGTCTGCTCGCAATTGAAAAGAATCATCTCACCTCTTGGGATCAACTGATACACCTTTCCCCTAATATTAACTTTATCAATAAATGTTTGTTGAAGACCGCTATTCGTTTTGAAAGATTTCCAACGATATACCACACTGTAGGGTTGAAGCGAAAGAAAAATGACACCCCCCCCCCCACTTTACGTGTAGGGGAGGTACTCACCTTAATTTTTTTTTATATTTTATTATACGACTGTCGGATTTATCGATTTATATATCCATGCCAAATTGCAGCTTTCTGGCACTGGCGATCACGGAGCAAAGCCTCGGACAGACAGACAGACGGAAATTGTGAAACTATGAGGGTTCCTAGTTGACTACGGAACCCTAAAAATCACTTTTGACGATTCAGCAAACGTAAACGTAATTAACCTGATGAGTAAGCGCTCATTTAAATTGCAAATTTTCGCGCCATATCTTTCATCATTTATAATATTTTCCAAACACACAACAAACAGATCCCATCGCTTAAAGGTGGTCCCTTTTTATTTTGGAGGAAAACCACTTAAATTTGATAAAAGTGAACCAATATAAACCGATGTCATTTAATAATGATAAAAAATATTGCGTGTGCATATTAATAACAAATAATAAAACCGGTTAAAAGTGAGAAACAAAATTCAAAACATTTTGTCAAATTTGTATTTGACGATAAGGTGTTCTTAGTCTTAGGTTTAGGGGGTTTTATCAAAACCCAATTTATGTTCTTAACGCCACTCGAATGAATGCTTACATAACTCTCATTCAATTCTGAGATAATGGCCTCGAACTCTGGCTAGTATTTAACCAACTTGCAAAATCAACAATGTTTCCATTCTAATTTAATATTTGGAACGTTGAACGTCTGCTTTAAACGTTTATTTATTGAAGGTTTCAATCGTATAAATGGGAAAAACCTATGTTGTAACTGCGAGCCCTGACCTATAATGGCTATGATATACTTACTTAAATTTGTACTCATTTTTTTATTGTGTAATAAAGTTTAAAATAAATAATAAATTAATAAATAATATTGTTATTTTATTAGGATTTTCCAGAACTTTGAAAACTAGGGCTCTTTTGACTGTGAATTTGTGATAGATACAGGGGCATAATTACTACCATAAAATTTAGTCATGGCCTTCATAAAATTGGTCGTAACTTCCATCAATAAAATATTAACTATGTTATATTTTATTCATGGATTGGATGGATATAAAATTTGATGTTTAGCCTCGTACCCATGTGTAAGTTAGGTCCTAAAAGCTGACAACCTACACTTTAAATAATGACTAGCAACATAGGTACTTAAAATATTACTCAAATTGTTCGTACCTAACACTAGTTTAGTATGTACACTAAGTGCCCAAACTTAAGAGTCACAGAAACCCACCGCCAAAAAGCCGCTCCTATACAATCTAAGTTACGCTCTCATTTTTAAATGACATGAATAAATTACATTAAACTTGGCATGACCATTATAATATGAATCTTCTCAAATGATTCCTACGACTAAGACCCACAGACACAGATTACTGTTAAACAAAAGCCATTGTTTCTTTTATGCGAGCGGTCGTCATTGAGACACAATGGCACGCGCTCAGACACAAAGGCACACGCTCAGGCACAATGGCCTACCGCTCGCCGGTGAAAGATACAATGGCTTTTGTTCAACAGATTAGGGTCTTAGGCGTAAAATCATTTGAGAAAATTCATACTATAACTTACGTAGCATAATTATCTATGTCTGGTGTTTTCGTTGCTAGAAATTGTAATACTAAAGATAATTTAGTATAGAGGCAGATTTTCAAAGTAAATTTTGTAGCCACAGTAAATTTACTGCCACTGCTCGAAAAGATGGCGCCAAACCTCTGCCTATGCCGTGATACTTTTTGACATTTAACAAATTTAACACATGATCAGTGAAAGAACAAGGATGAAAGTCAAATGGCGTTCTAAAAGTTTTAATCGTGTGTCGTAAGATGGCAGTGAATTTACTGTGGCTACAAAATGTACTTAGACAATACGCCTCTACTTTAAATTCTCTTTGGTAATACGAAGAAGTTAGAACGAGTAGAATTTTTACAAACAAAACTTCTACTCGCTGTATTTTCTTTCTATTACAATTTTTAGCACCGAAAACTAGTACCCGACATAGATATATATAATATTATGCCAGCTGAGTTGAATGTTCATGTCAAAATTTCAGATTTCAGAACGTATTTTTAAAATTATATTCGTTCGTCGTCGCTAGGTTCGTGTGACTCTTAACCCGTCCTTGTGTTACATACAAAATTGTTTAAAGTTATACTTAATAAGTGATCGGCGTCAAGCGTGGCTCACTTCGCGATTTCGTCGCGTCGCTAAAAGTACATGCGGCCCACACCAATTTTGGTGTCTAGCCATAGTAATTTCCGCGCACCGCTTAGGAACGGACGCCTGCTCGCACTTGCGCCACCTAGCGGTCATATCTGTCGTGATAGATGCGTTTTGTTAGAGTGATACTTCTGTACCTAGTACTATTATTTATTTTGTGTCGGCATTTTGGTTGCCACTCGGGGTGAATGACCTCAATTACTGCTTATTTAATGACGCATTTTAGCAGATTAAAAGGTATCGCGGGCTGAAAAGCTTATCCATATTACTAATTGAATTTAATATACCACGGTGTGGCATCCAAAACTCCGATCATTAGGTATAAATTTTAATTAGACAAGTACCTCTATTTAAGTCTGACTGTCGACCTATATGTATTTAATTACGATAAACTTAGTAATAATTCAATAGCACTATTATTTAGTATTTAGTACAACTGCCATAAACCATAAACTTTAAGTACTAATGGTTTTGAAAGCGACTATTATAATATAGACTATCAAATTAATTGGTCGATTATTTTACCATTTGCTAGGGCACAAGGGATGTTATAAAAATTCGTTCTAGTAATTTTAGTTATAAATAAGCAATCCCTACTAATATTAATTTAAGTCCCCAGCAAGCTCGGATTTCACCTTCCCGTACAAACGGAGTTTCCTTCTCATTTTAAAACTACGTGTTGGATTGTAATGAAACTTTGCAAATACAATGACATGAGGTATATCTAGTCCTTTAATGTATGAAAAACTTTCATTCGCTGTATTTTTTTTAACTATGGTATCTGAAGCTACATAAACTAATTAGAGGACTAGATATGCCTTATCATATTGTAAATACAAAGTTTCAGAGCAATTTAGCTAGTCTTTTTAAAATGAGAGCGTGACTACGTGTATGAAGAACCGAGCTTGCTGGGGACTCTTAAGAATAAGAATAAGAATAAGAATAAGAATGATTTATTGCAGTACTGTGTACATTTGTAGATGGTAATCATGATACAATTTGAAATTAATAAACAATAATAATAATAATTTTGAATAATTTGATATTTTTAATGCGATAGTAACTCTGATGTCTGCCTGTCTGTTACCTCTTCACGCTTAAACTGCTGAACCGATTAAGATTTTGATATGGAGATATGTAGGTAGTTTGAGGTCCGAGGAAGGGCATTAAGGTAGTTTTTTTACAAATCATCATCATTATGTCACGCAGACAAAGTCGCTGGCAGAAGCTAGTACTTATATATAATATTTAGATTATATTTTTCACTTAAGGGGCTGTCAACACCCAATGTCCTAAAAATTGATGTTACTTAAGCAGTTTAAGAAAAACTATTTGTTTTAGTAAAGCAAAAATTTTTTGAGTATTAATTATATTTAAAAGACAGTGGTCGTACTCGATACATGATTGAACAAAATCGGCTCGATATAAAATCATTGCAATGATTGGTCTTAAAATCACCATTAAACGGTTCTATGTCATTATTTTTATGACTTATGGGTATGCAATTAAAATCACAATTTCAAAACACTTATAATTACATAAACTGCTGACGAGTAATATTTTTTATTTTTATTTATTTCATTAGTTTTTTAGGGTTCCGTACCCAAAGGGTAAAAACGGGACCCTATTACTAAGACTTCGCTGTCCGTCTGTCCGTCCGTCTGTCCGTCTGTCCGTCTGTCCGTCTGTCCGTCTGTCCGTCTGTCCGTCTGTCTGTCTGTCACCAGGGCCCAGGCTGTATCTCATGAACCGTGATAGCTTGAAATTTTCACAAATGATGTATTTCTGTTGCCGCTATAACAACAAATACTAAAAACAGAATAATATAAATATTTTAATGGGGCTCCCATACAACAAACGTGATTTTTTTGCTGTTTTTTTCCGTAATGGTACGGAACCCTTCGTGCGCGAGTCCGACTCGCACTTGGCCGGTTTTTATTTATTATTCCCTTGCCCAGGCTCAGTAACATGCGACAGTGCTATCTCATTTACTCCGATAAAAATAGACAGTGTACGCGTTTTAGGTATTGACAGCCTCTTAAGTAAGTCATAATAAGATAAAAGCGTTAAAACCTTTCGGAAGCACTGTACTATCGAAGTTAATAATTTAATCAAAAATATCTATATAAAAACCCATTAATTACTAGTGAAGATATTAAAACTTTAGACGCTTGATCTCACCGACACTAAGAGATTATTACTGCATAAGAACGGGGCTCTATTCCGTTTGTATTATTGACAGCTCATGACATGGCCTATGATAATGCGTGCATTTAGAGCCACACAAACCTAGCCACCGTCATACAATTGAAGTTACGCTCTCATTTAAAAATGGTAGCTGGGGAGCCGGCGATGCTAAATGTGTAGTTATAGTTAACGCTATCTCTACTGAGCTCGTTCACTTACCTGTACTAATAATGGCATTCTGTTAAACAAAAGCCATTATTTCTTTTGTTTGAGCGCGTGGCCTTTGTGCCTGTGCACGTGGCCATTGTGTGTGAGCCTCAGGCACAAAGGCCACGCGCTCACACAAAGAAATAATGGCTTTTGTTTACCAGAATGCCATTGTTAGTACAGGTAAGTGAACGAGCTCAGTAGAGATAGCGTTAACTATACTCGAGCGTCGTAGAGACCTAAATATTGGAATGGAATCCAATAATGAAGGAAATAAAAATAAAAATAAAAATAAAGGAAATATTCATGGTGATGATGAACACAATCAGAAAAATGTTAGGTATTGTGAATAAAGAATGTAATAAGGTATAATTTAGTTTTATATAAGTTTATATAAGGTAATTAATTTACTATCTAACACTAAACTATCTATGTTTGGTAGGAACTAGTTTTCGTTGCTAGAAATTGTAATACAAAGAAATTACCAGATATAAATATATGTTATGTAAAATGTTCTCGCTAAGTTTCAGTTAATTTAATATGGTATAAATTTGAGCGTAACTTAGATTGTATGAGAGCGGCTTTTTGGCGGCGAGTTTGTGTAATCCTTTAAAAATACTAGTGTGTTTAATTTCATTTTATCATAAAATTACCATATTACTGTAAGGTGTGTGAAATATACATGTGCAAAGAGTGTCTATTTGAGGTGTATTTGATTTGTAAGGTGCATTTGTGTAAAATGAAACGTATTGAGTGAATGAGACAGTATACTTGAATAGACATTAGAAAGAAAGGGAAGAATGATTGATTGAATGAAAGAGATAGAAATAGGATTTAGGTCTAGAGTAAGTTGAAAGAGCAATATATCATTATGGCCGAAAACGTTGTTTTAATTCTTACATTACAACATGTTATACAACTATGTTATGTAACGAGCTGGTTCTAAACATGTGGAATAAAGCCCCAGCCGGCTAAAATGTCCAAGTGAACAATGTTCTCACAAATATCTAAACACGACTCTGTATTAAAAGCGTTAGAGCGTGACGTAATTGTACGTAATGGTCATAAAATTTAATGTCTTCATCTGGTGCAGTAAATATAAAATAAGTGACTTTATTTCAACTTTGAGCATTTTTGGGTTAATAGTTTTAATTTATAGAATTCCTTGGATGTATTGTAATCGTTCTCTTTAAAAATATCCGAATGCTAGAATTTAGTTTATTTTTATTAAGATGCATAAAGGAAGTGTCATAAAACGGCCTTGAAGACCAAGTGAAGGTCAAGTGCGACCCGACTTCTTATCTTCGACTTTTCCATACCCAAAGGGTAAAACCGGGACCTTATTACTAAGACTCCACTGTCCGTCTGTGTGTCTGTCTGTCTATTTTCTGAACTACTTATATTGTAGGCTCAAATCTACATATTATTTGCGATAATATGTCAACTATCGTGTAACTAATTCTCTCTTATTTGTAAGAAAAACATTCTATAAATTTGTTGAAATTCATAGTTTGTTCCACAGTTAGATAAATTATCGAACGTTGACCTAAGCCACATATTTCATGTGTCTCGCAAAACTCGTGGGACCACTACGTGGGTCTTTTTGGGCAAATGTTTTATGCCGTATAAAACGTAAATAATATTCTCTTTTATCTGAATAATCTGACGAGACGGTATGTATGTTTGATTTGATCGATGGCGACATGTTGTCATGAACGCTTTTTTATGATTAACTAGCTACTTCCTGTGACTTGCTTCACGCTTATACCGCTCAACCGATTTATATGTAATTTGGTACGAAGATAGTTTGAGGCCCGAGGAAGGACATAGGATAGTTTTTTAACCGACTTCCAAATCTCAAAAGGAGGAGGTTATCAATTCGGTTGTGTCTTTTTTTGTCAAAAAGTCAAATTCCCCAAAGTTAAAACACGTCAGAACTATCTCAATCTGAACACAATCAGCAAAGTATTAGGTTTTGTGGATAGAGAATGTAATAAGGTATAATTTGGTTTATATAATTAAAAATAATAAAATATTTTTAATGGAAAATTTCGTAAAGATATTGACCCTGAATTTTTGCATATTTAAAAATCTGTTACGATTACGATTGAGATATGCAAATCTACACGATCGCGGGCCAAATACACTGCTAGTCATGTCATTCATAAGGCATCTTGCTCACACTTAATACATTCATGTCAAGGTCGTATCATAACAATGCCAAAACTTAACAAATTGTAAAATTCTGAATATCGCATCCTAACTATTTAAAGGGCAACGACCTTATTTCAACTGTTTTAAACTGAACTATAGTTATAAAATCGGTTAAATTTTTTATCGACGCCTCAGAAATGCCGCCACGAATAGTGTTAAAGTGATTAATAGAAACTAATAGCCTTTAGTATTTTAACCGAAACTCGTAAAGATAAACAACGGAATTTAATACAGTTTATCTTCACAGTTTGAGACTGATTCTGTATTAACGTTTTGATATGGTTTTCATCTCCATTTTGATATGACCTTGAGTCGTGTAATCAGACATCTCACGCGCACCAATAAGTAGGAGCGAAAGGCCTTATGAGGGCGTTCGCTAGCTGGCGCGGGTGCACGGAGCGGGCGCACACATCATATATTTTTAGGGGTTCCGTACCCGAAGGGTAAAAACGGGACGCTGTTACTAAGACTCCACTGTCCGTCTGTCTGTCTGTTCGTGAGAACCGTGATAGCTAGACAGTTGATATTTTCACAGATGACGCTATAACAACAAATAATAAACAAAATAAAATAAATATTTAAGTGGGGCTCCCATACAACAAACGTGACTTTTTTGCCTTTTTGCGTAATGGTACGGAAGCCTTCCTGCGCGAGTCCGACTCGCAGTTTGCCGGTTGTTCGTTAATCCGCTCACCCACTCCGTGCAACCGCGCCAGCTAGCGGATGACCTGAGAGGTCTCATTGCATCACGTCAGCACCAATCAGCCTGAGCCGCTAACGCTGATTGTTGCTGACGGTCACTGCCGTATCGAGTTAAATTGGAAACCATATCAAATTGTAAAGACAGAATTGCCTTTATTATCTATCTACTTTAATTATTTTTTTTTTTTTTTTTTTTTTATATAATAATATCCAAATATAATTAAGTTTAAACTACAACATAAAACATTACAAAGATCTTAACCTAAACTAAAACCTAACAAACACAAAAACTATTCACAAAATGCGCCCCGCGCCCCTCCAGATGCAAAGGAGCCCATCACGCTCGCCGCGTTGCCACGTTGAACAGCGATGGACAACCTTTGCAAAAGGAACGACCCGGAGCGAGGGTCATGACCACTCTTTAATTATTAGATTTTTTTACATACGATAGATAAAGTGAGATTAGAATCTATATTAAAATTCAGATTTGTTTAAGACGATTTGAATGTGACCAGAAAGTAGGTGTATTCTTGGGCAACGGAATAATTTTACCATATTGTACAAATGGCGGTTTAGACTTAAAATTAATAGCATGAAGGCCGTTCCATCGGTTTGCCACTGTCTTTGTCACATTTCGCAAGAAAGAACGGGAAAGAACATACGCGCCAAGTGTCAATTTTGATCGAATTTTGTCGGTTTTTATTTATTTTAAAAACGTTACCTTACAATATCGAAATTCTAAAGCTATGAAGTTATTATTTATGTTAAGATTGTTTTTTCTTCTTTTTTTGTTTATAGTATCACATAATAAATAACCGAGTAAAGTAGGATTAAAAGTCCGAGTTAGAGGTTACTTTGGGAATTAATTGTATCGAGCGAAGTGTCATAATTCGTGTATCGGAAGCTATGTTGTTAAAGATAATATAGTCAAGAACTACATATATTTTTTCCACGTCTATGAATATCAACGCCTCTTAGAAAAACATGATCATATAAGGAGATTTTTCGCCTTCTGGCTCAGGGTACCGCCTGAAGTTTAATTTATTATGACATATGTACCTATAAATACTGTACACGATGAAACCCGGCCAGGCATGATGTGGTAAATCGTTTAAATTAATGTACATTTTCAAGCAGCACTTTTCCTTTAATAGTTTGTGGTTATCAAACTACATAATAAAATTAAAAAAATAATATAAAGTCTGTGACTTTAATCGTTATATTTATATTTCACAGTACCTTTATTTTTTTGCCCACGGTTTTCTGACAGTTTTTACCAAATTTTCCAATACCAAATTAGCCTGCGAGACACATTTTAATTTTCGCACCACCCACGTCAATTTCATTCTGGTCCTGTTTATTTTATTAATGAAACTGAAGGAAATAGGCCTCCCCGGCTGTTTCCTGCCATAAACACATTTCGGCGGTAAATAACGCTCAAGGGTCACTTAACCTCGTTTTCCAAAAACGTTTAATTTTGCGTATAATTTGCGTATTTTTAGACCTTAAAGAAATTTTCAGGTTTTAATAATATGGTATAAAGATGTACCTACTTATGATTATGACAAATTTGGTACCTACATTGCAGTATACGTAAGAATAGGCAGGTACTTACATACTACGTGCCTAATACGTTTAGTGCGTTCCCTTTCGCGTTTGTTCTAATTTAATTGATATTATTACCATAATAACCAGCCTCTAACTTCTTTCTAGATAGAGATAGTGTATCTACCTTAAAATGGTCCTTAGTAATAGGGTCTCGTTTTTACCCTTTGGGTACGGAACCCTAAAAATGATAAGACGTAGTTGGGGCCGTGTGGCGAAAATAGGCTTCTTATATTCTTGTATAGGGTTCGAAACGTCGGGATGTATTATAAATTCAATATACGCGATATAATCCGTTTTCATAGTTTTATTTCTTGAGTAGCTATTGCGGTAACCGAAGACAATATTATATCTTAGTTATTTTAAACAACTGTTTATTATTTGAAATATATTTTAGCAGTAATTTATTCAATAAATGTCAATATACAAAAAAAAACAATTCCATAACAACTTAAGGCTAAACTTAAGCCTAATCAAAGAGTCCCCCCCGAGTTGTCCCTGGCGCAAAGGTGCCCATCACACTAGCCGCGTTACCACGTTGAATTGCGATGGACAACCTTTGCACCAGGTACGAACCCGCGCGGGCGTCAGACCCCCTCTCCCTAATACGACGTCCCACTTCCCTAGTAAAGGCAATAGCCTCTGACCCCCAGCACCCAGTAGTCTCGAACCCAGCACCCAGTAGTCTCGTTATTTTGAATGTCATATTATACGGAATATTTATTCTGAAATAAATTATTTGAATTTGAATTTTTGAATTACCAAAGATTTATATAACTCCGTATAAGATGGATACAGTCAAGGAAAAAACGTGCCTCGGAAATCAAGAAAATTTGATTCTCGAACAGATGGCGCCACCACCTTTGGCTTATTCTCGACTAGATGGCGTTGACGGTTTCGTTTGTTATTTAACAATTTTAACGCATATCAGTGAAAGAACATGGGTCAAAATCATATAAGTAAAAATAATAAATGCAATCGTCATTTATCATTTCATTTATCCATATTTAAATACATTTTATGGTATTTTTAACCATCTTCGTTTTTAGTTTTATTCGTGTGTCGATAGATGGCAGTGAATTTACTGTGGCTTCAAAATTTACTATGACAGTACTCCTGTATCCTATACACGGTGTTTCATGACCTAAAAACAGTTTGTTCAGAATCGATAGGAGAATCGATTGCGCTATATTTTAATGGGGGTATTTATTTAATTCTTTTTTATTATTTTTACATGCCCAGTCTACAAGTTTGTAATGCAACAATATCAATAACTAGCATTTGACACGTTATTTGTGAATGAGCAACACCCTTAACTGGCCATTGCTAAGCCTTATCTCGTTGCAGTAAGGTATGGTAATGGTCAGTTAATAGTGTTTACGATGGTAGCTAGCAATTGTTTGATGTCACTAAAATGACGAAGTATCTTGTGTAAAATTACCAGTTGAATAGAATTGTTAAGAAAACTAAGCAACGAATATTTTTTTAAATATTTATCGGATTAAAGAATAAATACTCAAGATGAGTTTAAAATAAAAAAAAATCTGTTGGGGTGTCTCAGGTTTTCAGTGGCTCAAGTAACACCGTGTATATATTATCCTCTTTGGAATTACTTATGATGCGTAGTCTCGTCCGCTACTGTTGATGATGACTTGATGACTATACACGTAACATACAGTTACGTTTGTTCCACAAATGATAGTGGTTCTACAGTAAACAAGTACATACGTGGGAGTTTTCGTCTATTGTTACGCAACGTAACAATTTATACGTATTATTGAATACCTACAATATGTATTCATTTCTTTCTTATTACTGTGTCATTAATGTCATTATATTCGAGTTAACATAATTTGAGGCTTGATATCTTTCTTTATAATGCACCCCGCTTATCCGTACCGGCATAGAGTAACTTATACTAGAGCGGTACTGTCATAGTAAATTTTGTAACCCAAGTAAATTCACTGCCATCTGTCGACACACTTTAAAACTAAAAATGAAGATTTATAAAAATACGATAAAATGTATTTAGATATGGATGATTTTTTTTATTTGCATCAATTATTTTTATGATTTTGACCCATGCTCTTTCACTGATATGCGTTAAAATTGTTAAATAACAAACAAAACCGTCAACGCCATCTATACGACAGTAGGCCAAAGCTAGTAGCGCCCTCTGAACGAGAATCAAATTTTCTTGATTTTCGAGGCACGTTTTTTCCTTAGACTGTATTACGGATTTATATCTATCTTTGGTACCGGTCAATAATATATCACCTTTGAGTGTTTTTGTAAGAGCTTGTATAGAGTAAACAATATAGGTTTTTTTGTTGCATATTTTACTAGTCATTTTATACAAATATATGATGAATATTGCAATGAAATACTGTGAATTACAATAGGATACTCAGCATATTACTAAAAAACCTCTAGTAAAAGAAATGAAGTTAACAATACATAAAAAAAAACACTATGTAAAAACTATTACATGAGACCAATTTTTCTCATTGCCCGTACAGAAGAATACTACTAGACTACCTAAAGCAGTGAGGTGGAAGTCGCTCACAAATAAAATAAAAAGTTATACCGTAAGAACATGGAGGTGATATATTATTGACCGGTACTGTAGGTTACGACGGTACAATTACTAATAGTAGTTTATGTGACTGCTACATAATGAAAGGCATTAAAACTTGAGTGTGGGTTTATGAAACGAACGTAGTGAGTTTCATAATAGAATCACACGAGTGTTTTAATGCCTAATTATGTACAGTTACATACACTGCTTTATCTACACACATATTATAAACTTTCTATGATATATTCACTAACCTCATATTACAGCCGACATTGGGGCATAGTTGCTCTCTGGCAGAATTCGCGGATATGAGGTGGCGTCTCCGAAATATCTTTATCGCACATTTTACACGAAACATTTGCTAGAGTTACTTTAAAAACAACAAAACAGATTATTTTTTACTTACAAACTAATTAAAAGATAAACTGCACGTCAAATGGTGGCAAAGAAAACTTTTTTCACGCATGTCATGCATCCGTAGTTTTTTTTTTATTCAAAGACAAACTAGAGTGGGGGTCGATTGCCATATCGTTCGATACCAACTAACAAGCGAGATTTGAATTGTATGCAATTGACATTTCATTTCGAATAAAACGTCATCTCGACTGATATTAGAATAGAGGTCAAATCAAATTTCTTTGTTTTTCAGAGATGTTCGAAATTTGAATAAAATAATATTATCGAAATCGATGTTATTCTTTTCTTGATGGACTTGAGGGCGGTGTTGCCCGTAGCCAATGTCACGTAAAAGGGTAGGAACAAAGTAAATGCTCTTAGAGCACAACGCTGTTTGGTGGTTGTTGTAGTTGTCTCGTAATACCGATAGCTGGTTTTTACGAGAAGCACGTGGACTACCGGCCGTTGACTCCAAAATGGTGGTTAAACACGCTTTGAGATTAATTCTCCATTCACTGCACACTACCACATTAGATTATTGTATAATAAAGCTATCGATATTACACTTTAAACAATATTAATGAGCAAAAAACAAAGGAATTAATCACAATCATGGCGTTCGAACCGGAAGTCCCGATGTTATTATTTAGCAATAATAACATTTTCACAGATAAAAAATTTGCTGTAACAAAACAGTTTATCTTAATGTTGGCCATTATTTACGGATTTTGAAGTCATCATAGAGGGTTTATGATATGTGTGTAGATAAACATACTTATTCTATTTTATTCTTGTATCTATCAATCTAATTACGAATCCTACGGTAAACAGCCAGAAATTTAATTAATCAAAGAGCGTGCGTGCCTGCGGTGTACTGAGAGCCACAACCGCTATCGCTATCCTCTATACAGTCACCATCAGATAAATTAGAGCGGCCAAGGTGCTCATAAATATCTGAACACGCCTCTATTGCCAAGTACGTATTCAGATCTGCTCACATATATCTGATGGCGACTGTACTAACAGAAACACTGATCTGACCTTTGGAGGATCTTATGTACATTACACTTAATTATGACCCCTTAATTATTTTTTAAGCTCAAGTGCTCAAGTGCTCAAGCCCAAGATGCGTGCGTGGCAAAAACTGGACCTCAAAAATATCATGAAATCATCGATCGTAATCAAAATAACCTAACATATATGTTCATAATAAAAAATATACATATAAATAATAAATTATCTCAGAGAAATAATCAATTAGGTTAAACCAAACATTTAATTATTAATTACAAACGTAAAATTCGATCAAAAGTTTCAATCCGGACGAGTCCTTTCATTTCGTCGGACACTGTCCGTGTCAGTCAATCAGTTGTAACAAAAGGGACTGTGGCTACAATTTTCCTTCAATTAATTTTTGAGTGTTAACTGTTGATCACTGAGGACTTGCTTATTTGGGTTATTCCCACTAATTACCACCCAGTTGTTACCAGTGGTAACTGCTGGGAATTTTTTTTTCCACCTTTTACCACTACTACTGGGAAAAAAATCCCAGTAGTTCTCCAGATAACTACTTCAACAAACTCCTTAAATGCAAGTTAGCCTTTTTACTAAGTTTACCTTTAGTAGCAGAGCAGTAAGATCTTGGATAAGTAGATATATCGTTACTTCCTAAGAAATCTACTGCACTAACTTTGCCGGTATCTGAGTAAGATAATCTTGCTGAGTAAAAACCTTGAACCCGATTCAGATTGGACAACTAGTGACGGTTTTGATCTTGTTTTGATACGACCTTGAAGAACGCTCTCGTTGAATGGTGCATGCGAAATGAAGTAAAAGTCGTGCGTGAGATAAGCGCCAATTACAAACGATGGTCAAGGTCGTGTCAAAACCAGTTCAAAATTATAACAAACGACCCGCCCTGGCTTCGCACGGGTAGTTTGACTAGTTTACACAAAACCTTTACAAATTATACATATAAACCTTCCTCTTGAATCACTCTATCTATTAAAAAAAACTGCATCAAAATCCGTTGCGTAGTTTTAAAGATCTAAGCATATATAGGGACAGACGGACAGACAGCGGAAAGCGACTTTGTTTTATACTGTGTAGTGATTGTTAAATTGGAATGGACCTCCTGGAATGAAAGAAATGCAATTTAGAACAGAATTTTAGGTGGAATTTCTTGAAAGCTAGAGTTTTCAAAGGTCAGATATCCGCTGCAAAACATTGCTTGTTAAAAGTAAATTGGTCGAACGCTTCTCCATCCCTATCCCTACTAATAGGTATTATAAATGCGAATGTAACTCAGTTTGTCTGTCCATCTGTTACCTCTTCAAAGTAAAGTAAAGTATTTGTGCCATTTTCAACCAAAAGGGTACTTATTGTCACTCGTCAGTAAGGCGCTATTTCCAAATAGCTTCAATTAGAAATCTACCTTATCGACAAGCGACAATGTGGTACCTTTTGGTTGAAAACGTCACAATTATTCATTGTTAACTGTGTTCACGCTGAAACCTGACCTGACCTGTGTTCAACACAGTTTAACCGATGTACCTAGATAAAATTTGGCAAGGATATATGTAGTTGAGGCCTGGGGATGGACTTAGAATAATTTTTAACAATCATCATCATCATTTCACGCAAACAAATTCGCGGACAAAAGCTAGTATAGGTAATATAAACGTAGTCCATTTTTATCCCTGGATATTAATATTATAGGAAATATTTTTACACTATAAAAAAAGCTAATATACGGTTTGATACGAAAACCTGTAGCTGCGTACAGCACCTAAAAGGATGAAATTATAATACATTTCCACCATTTTCTAATGCAGTTGAAAGCAAATACGGGACGTAGGTATTCGGAAACGAAACTGTAGTGCCAGTATAATACCAATCCAATGTAAGTAAATAAGTAGGTACATGCGAAGATTTATTATTATTATTACGTAATATATTTGGTTTGATATGATTCTGTCTATTTGTTAACTTAACAATAATTTTAATTAGGTACGTGTATTAGGTAGTTATGTACCCCTTAAATCTCATTAAATCGCACGCCGCCGCCCAAATGTCTGGAATACCATTGTTCTGTGATGGGTAAAGACGTGAATGAATGAATGAATTAAAGAATGGAATCTTTTATTCACAATGAACATGGTAACATAAGATTTTAATTTATATTACATTGCTTCCCACTTGTTTTGTGTGAAAACAAATTGTCAGTGATTTGACATAAATAGTAATAAGAAACAGCAACACGCAACCAAAACATTTTCAATACAAATCTGTCATGTCAAATGCACAACGTAGAAAGGCCTCAGGCAAGCCCATTTTCATGGTATACGATCATAAGTTTCGCGGCCTTAAGGGTGTCACTGTTATCATACATTCTGGGGAAAATGGATTTTCTTTTCTCGTAAAAATTCGAAGTGAGTGCCAAACCTCATTTTCGTACTTTTACAATTTTCTGTTTCATTTTCGAGTTTTGTTTCGTAATTTACTGATGGAATTGAAGGTATTATGGAGCAAAATTATAATAAGTTTTTAGTAAAAATTTCATTTTTGGTACAATTCATCGAGACAATACTAAAAACTCCATACACAATTAGGTTTCGTTGTTTTATCACACAGTTCCTATGGCCACCTCCTGTCTCCATCATCAGATCAGTTCGATGGTAAAATAATATTGCATTGTCACCCAACTTACTCGTGGAAGTGGGTCAAATTTAACTTGCAAGATTTGACCCGTACATACATAGGTTGCAAGTTAATTAAAGCTTGTAGAAAGCGTAAAGAGATATTTAACTTGCTTGTGCATGTTATAACCGACTCACTAAAAAGGAGTTTCAATCCAAGGTAAATCTTTTTTATTTGACCTATTGACTTGACTATTCTCAGGCTGAGGAGTCCTTCGGAATCCCTAACAACGTTTGTCCTAGTCACTTGCCCTAACTGCTTTGTCCTAATGGGCATTACATTAGGAAATAAAATATAAGGGCAAAAAAACATTTACACAATGTTAGGGAAACCAAAATTAGGGCATATAAGTGTTAGGAGAAATGATCATTATGACAAACAATATTAGGAAATGCAAAAATAGGATAAAAAATTTGGGGATTTCGGGGATCCTTAGACTGATTGGTATATGCGAAAGGAACTGAAAGTCTGATGCGCGCAAATCACCAAGATAATCATCAAGGTCATATCAAAACCAGATCAAACCCATAACAAATTGTAAAATCTTAATCGGGCTCCTGTTGTATCGTCTCTCAGCGTTGCAGTCTTTATGACGATGCTAATCTATTCATTTCCAACCAAACTGCTGTTTAGATTCAATATTCTCATTACAAAACCCTACATTTTTGTAAAGGAATTTTAGGTAGCGTGTAGCGGATATCAAATTTGGACGACAGTTTTTGTACATAAATAAAAATAAAATACTTTTGTACATACTTAGGTACAGAAAACTGCGGAGATAGTTGACCCCACCCCCACCCTGCTAAAAAAACTATACAGAGGGGGTCAGTTATCTCTGCAGCTGACTGTACTTTGTTTTCAGGGAAAAAACTAGTTTCAGTTTCTGCAGGATGCAGCATACGTAAAAATCATGTTTGGGCCGAAGGTTCGATTTCGGCCAAAAAACCGGCCAAGTGCGAGTTGGACTCGCGCACGAAGGGGCCCGTACCATTACGCAAAAAACTGCAAAAAATCACGTTTGTTGTATGGGAGCCTCACTTAAATATTTATTTTATTCTGTTTTTAGTATTTGTTGTTATAGCGGCAACAGAAATACATCTGTGAAAATTTCAACTGTATAGCTAGCACGATTCATGAGATACAGCCTGGTACAGACAGACAGACAGATGGACAGACAGACAGAGGAGTCTTAGTTATAGGGTCCCGTTTTTACCCTTTGGGTTACGGAGTTCACAAACATCTGATGTTCTCATCATCATCTCATGACTGATCATACGAGCAGGGCTCGGAACCGGTATTTTTTTAAAACCCCGAAATAGCCCAATATTTTGAATTTTTTTATGCTCATTACGTAGGACTGAATCATGTATTTAGAAAACAATTTTGCATTATTAAAACGTCCCATTAAAAATGAAATTATAAACAAAAGAACGAAAAAGAACGTAATAATACCGGTATTTTTGTATGGAGCAAATACCGGTTTCCGACCCCTGCATACGAGTATGATGACTGTACGTGTACGTATCATTATTTCCCCTCATTTTAAATATTTTGTAAGAAATTACTTATTCGCTTACTGCTGTGGCCTGTGGCGCAATGACCCGAAGTGGATCTTGGCCTCCGACACCAAAGACCGCCATGCTACTCTGTCCAAAGCCGTTTCTATCCATTCGACGGCGCCGAGTTCGCTAAGGTCTTTCTGCACTTCGTCTCTCCAGCGGTACCTATAAATTGAACTGAATTGAATTGATTGTGAGAAATTGCACTCACTTAACTAAATCATGTTATAAACATACCTACTGTGTCATCGTCGTCATCCCTGTAATTATTTAGACCCAACATTTCTAACAGCCAACGATACAACGAAATCTAGATATGTTAACGTCAGATTTGACACGGGTTTAGTTAGATTTAGTAGTGCCCAAATTTCTTGCTCCGAGTAACCGTGCAAATTTTAACATAGACCTTAAAATAAAGGGAATAAAGTTCAAATTATACAATATTGTATCATTTTTTAGTTGCCTCATCTTCGTTAGTGAGAGCAATTTCGTGTTATGTAAAATGGTATGGTAAGCCTACGGCGATGAAATAAAAGGGGGCATAGCGAAGCCACAGTCGTTTATGGAAAATGACAATCGAAATTTAAATAATGTGTGGGAACATTTTTTTATTTCCGATTGGCATTGGTTGATAAATGATAAGTCATAGACATAGTATATGAAGGGTACACGGAAAGAGCATGTCTAGTCACTTTAGTATTTAGTAACATTTTGAGTAATCGCAGTTTTAAAATTTGGAACAATGTCAAAATGTATGGTAATTCCGTGACCAGGTCTTTTTTAACTAAACTTAGTTGTGTTACATATATCATACAGTGGTAGCAAGAGATATAACAGCTCTACATTTAGAGCATTAAGAGCTCATTTTGAGATGAAAATCTCATTTTCCGTAAAAAGTGACTAGACATGTTCTTTCCGTGTACCTTCATATATAAGTAGTTATAGACGCGCCACCGAGCGACCGGGAGTAAGAGAAAGAATATTCATATAAAATTTGGGCAGCATAGGACTTTTTCTCTTTCACTCTTATAAATTTCGGTATTTCGCCGCCGCCTACCTATGATGCCACCCGGTCGGTGATAAGGACAAAGCATGGCACTATTTTCTCTTTCCTCTTTTAGGAATCGCAATAAGACTATCTTTCTCTATTAAAGGCCCTCGTCTTGGCCCTAACCCTAGGTTGCATTGTAAATGGCTGAACCGAACTTGTCATTGTTGAGACTGAGCCAAGTCTGCATTTGCATTTGCAATGACAAAGTGTAACAATGTCATTATTATTTATTAATGTCAATTTTCTATGCAAACTATACATCAGTATATAATGCGCACTTTCTCACTTAGTCAAGTCATTATTAGTAGTTAGTAGTCTTAGGTAGTTATTCAAGTCGGTACAATGTTAGCTTACCGCGTGTGCGTCTGTACCCGCTCCTAGACGCACTAAGTATTTGATATAAAGTCCCCGGCAAGCTCGGTTCTCCATACAAACGTAGTTCCGCTCTCATTTTAAAACGAGTAGCTAGATTGGTCTGAAACTTTGTACTTACAATATGATAAGGTATATCTAGATCTGTAATTAGTTTATGTAGCTTCGGATACAAAAGTAAAAAAATACAGCGAATTAAGTTTTTCATACAGAACTTGTTTTATATACTAGAGCTATATAAAGTAATTACAGACCTAGATATACCTCACATGTCATTGTATGTGCAAAGTTTCATTAAAAACCAACACGTAGTTTTAAAATGAGAACGAAACTCCGTTTGTATGGGAAAATGAAATTCGACCGAGCTTGCCGGGGACTCTTAACAAAAAAAATAGAATTGTTACCATCTGCCAGTGGGATGGTTTTATTATTTATTCTAAAAACTTAAATGACTTTATAAAGTTCGTAAAGGTACAGTCGCCATCAGATATATCGGAGCGACCGAGGTGCACAAAAATATCTGAACACGCACTTAACGGCTTGACAATAGAGGCGTGTTCAGATATTTGTGATGGCGACTGTACTATTTTTAACGCATGAATGCATGACTTCACACTGGTCACACCGTGCACCGGAAAGCAGCATTTAAAAAAGTTTTAGTTTTTTAATGCTGCATTCCGGAGTAACCTTGAGCTTGAAACAACTCCCTACCTATGCTGCTTAAAACTAAATGGACACCAATATAAAATTGTACCTATTGTTTAACAAAATTCTGAAGTTTCTAGGTCATTCGTTAAAAGCAAAGATAGATATAACTCCGTAATAGATGGATACAGTCTAAGGAAAAAACGTGCCTCGAAAATCACGAAAATTTGATTCTCGATCAGATGGCGCCACTAGTTTTGGCCTACACTCGTATAGAGGGCGTTGACTGTTTCGTTTGTTATTTATAATTTTAACGCATACCAGTGAAAGAACATGGGTCAAAAACATATAAAAATAATTAATGCAAATAAAAAAATCATTTATCCATATTTAAATACATTTTATCGTATTTTTATAAATATTTATTTTTAGTTTCAAAGTGTGTCGACAGATGGCAGTGAATTTACTAGGGTTACAAAATTTACTATGACAGTACCGCTCTAGTATAAGTTACTCTATGCCTCGAGCTTGAAACAACTCCCTACCTATGCTGCTTAAAACTAAATGGACACCAATATAAAATTGTACCTATTGTTTAACAAAATTCCGAAGTTTCTAGGTCATTCGTTAAAAGTGACATTGCGTGATGTCTGATGTCTGGCTGATTACGTTTAGTGCATTATTATAAAATTAAAGCTAAGTAGGTACAGAAGTGTTTCAAGGTCAGTATAATTCGCTACGCCACTAGCAGTACCTAATAGATTAAAAGAAAGAGGGCCACCAGACCAGAGGGCCGGTTACTTCCTTGCCCAGCGAATTGGCATTGCCATTCAGCGCAGCATTGCTTCCAGCCTTCTGGGCACCTTACCATCCGGCGCCGAGCTAGCTCCCATTTCTAGGGTTCCGTACCCAAAGGGTAAAAACGGGACCCTATTGCTAAGACTCCGCTGTCCGTCTGTCTGTCACCAGGCTGTACTCATGAACCGTGATAGCTAGACAGTTGAAATTTTCACAGATGATGTATTTCTGTTGCCGCTATGACAACAAATACTAAAAAGTCCGACTTTTTCAGTTAATCTAGTTTATTTCTGTTTTTAAATTTTTATGTTTGTTTGAAAAGAAAGTAATATGTATTTCTAATTTATATTTTGTTTTGTTACAGGTAATTAATGTTCACATCAATGAGAGGGGATGTAACTGTGACATACTTAGTTGACCATTTGGTAGACATGTCTGGGGGCCTAGCTAAGATGAAAATCGTTTGCAGAAACCGAAACATTTCCATACATTATTTACGTTTGTCTTAGCAAAGATAGATATAACTCCGTAATAGATGGATACAGTCTAAGGAAAACACGTGCCTCGAAAATCACGAAAATTTGATTCTTGATCAGATGGCGCCACTACCTTTGGCCTACTCTCGTATAGAGGGCGTTGGCGGTTTTGTTTGTTATTTAACAATTTTAACGCATATCAGTGAAAGAACATGGGTCAAAATTATATAAAAATAATTAATGCAAAAAAAAAAATCATTTATCCATATTTAAATACATTTTATCGTATTTTTAAAAATCTTCATTTTTAGTTTTAAAGTGTGTCGATAGATGACAGTGAATTTACTGTGGTTACAAAATTTACTATGACAGTACCGCTCTATCCTATTATATCCTCTTTGTCTTAGTGAAAGGTTAGGTAAATATAAAGATGCTGCTAACATTGTACCTATTTACTGAGACTCGTAATTTACGCATATTGTGTTGTGACAAGGTTCCACTCGCCGTCGATTAAAGGCTTTGACAGATGCGAGTAACGACGTGACTAATGTCTTATTTTGCTCACAAGGGACTAAATGGGTTTTTGAAATGTATTTAGTTTTATTTTACGACGTGAGTAATGTAATATTTTCGTCGTCAGACATTTAAATAAGAAGTTGGATTTTTGAAATGTCTTTGTAGTGTATTGACGCTTCGAGCGCTTACGTCATGGTGACGTCACTGACAGTTAGGGTCAGTCGATATTATACCGTGAGCAGAGCCGGACGTACCGCGTGATGTTTGTGTTGGCGAATCGTTGGAAATACATTACATCGTATGATATATGAGGTAAATACAGTACATTACAGTCTTTATTGCGTTTTTTTTGTTTTAAGACCCTTAGGCTGCGTTTTTATTACCAGGAATGTGCGATGATGCGTGACAAGGGATCAGGGGTCGGAAACCGGTATTTGCTCCATACAAAAATACCGGTATTATTACGTTCTTTTTCGTTCTTTTGTTTATAATTTCATTTTTAATGGGACATTTTAATAATGCAAAATTGTTTCCTAAATACATGATTCAGTCCTACGTAATGAGCATAAAAAAATTCAAAATATTGGGCTATTTCGGGGTTTTTAAAAAATACCGGTTCCGAGCCCTGCAAGGGATTGTTTGTTAAGATGTAATGGTAGTTTATGTGACTGCTGCATAATGAAAGGCATTAAAATACGAGTGTGGGTTTATGAAGCGAATGAAATGAGTTTCATAAAAGGATCACACGAGTATTTTAATGCCTTTAAAATTATGTACATTTACATACACTGCTTTATCTACGTCCATATTTTATATTTGCAAACTTACTAAACGTCAAATGGCGGCAAATGAAAACTTTTTCACGAATGACACGCATCCGTAGTTTTTTATTTTATTTAGAAACAAACTAGAGTTGGGGGTCGACTGCCGTATCGTTCGATATCAAGAAACACGCGAGATTTGTCAAAATTGTTTGCAACTGGCACTTCATTTCAAATAAAACGTCATCTCGACTGATATTAAGCGAGGTTTAGACTAGCAAGAACTTGCATGCAATTTACGTTACATTGCCGACTACTAAGGTAAACTGCATTCAAAAGTTGATCGGATACCGCAATGTAACGTAAATTGCACGCAAGTTCTTGCTGCTAGTCTAAACCTCGCTTTAGAATAGAGGCCAAATCAAATTTCTTTGTTTCTCAGAGATGTTCTACATTTGAATGTTAATGTCATCGATAACGTAAAGTAAAAATTGCGATTCAATCACAGATGAAGGTTTGTTAATATAGGCTATTCAGATTTTTAAAAGTTACTTTACCTAAAATATAATTTATAGAATAAACTCATTCACCATTAAATAAAACCTAAATTTGGCATTAATTTACATATGAATACCTCAAATGATATATTACTAAACAAATGTAATAAATCAATATTGTATAAAATATGCAGTTATTTGTAGAAATAATCGTCAATAAATGAGTGATGGCAAAATACAAACAACATTCTTTTTTACACGTTTTCTCCTCTAATACTTTGAGAGATGTGTTTAAGATTAACGCAGAATGTAAAATTCTCTATAGAGCGAGTTTATTTACATAATAGGTATGGCCATGTCCATTAGTTTAAGAATCCTAATTTGTTAAATAGTTGTGGGTTCCATCCTTATAAGAAGTTAAATGTCTTGTTGCGCATAAAATTGGCCTTGGAGCGTTTTTACATTATCCCATCCTATATCGAATACGACCCCAAAGAAGTAAAATTTATAAAGTGCCTTTTCATATTTATACATTTAATTATTAATTATTTTTACAGTACATATGGTGCTACTTTCTCGCACTAGTGCGTAAAAGAGCACTTTTTGTGCATATGGCGAAAGTTTAAATAGCCATATGTACGGTAAAACGTTGTACGATACACGTGCGAATAGGTAATTCGCAACTCGTGTCGTTTTAAAACACTCCCTGCGGTCGTGTTTTAATTTATCGCCACTCGTTTCCAATTTTCTCTTTTCCGCACTTGTATCGTAAATAACTATTATAGACGACTGTAATAATAATAAGGCACTGTTTATTGGAGAAATAAAATTTAATCTGCCAAATAGTAAAAATATACAAAACAGTATCAAAAACCATAAACAAAAATACGTAAAAAAGGTAAATTTATAAGAAAAGGTTGTGCAGTCTTGCACATTTATCGTTCAAAATAACTCTAACGCCTGTTTTTTTCCATGGGTCACCCGAAATCCGATATCGAATCGGACAATTTGAAAACCTAAAATCATCTTAAGGGGCCCACTGACTATCAGTCCGCCGGACGATATCGGCCTGTCAGTTGTTCGGAACTGTCAAATTTCTGTTCTAACTGACAGGCCGATATCGTCCGGCGGAATGATAGTTAGTGGGCCCCTTAATTATATGAACTGACACAATTAATATTTTCGGGTCTATGTCTGCCGACGTTACACTTCGTTAGTAAAAACTCCTATTAAAATGAATTTCTTCAGAAGTAACATTGAATATGAAAAAAAGACAATTTAGTTATTCTTAAACTCCTTACCAGGCCTCTGTCTAGACGTTCAAATTCGTGTACTTAATTGTAGAATGTCATCATATATTCTTGGAACAAATGCTAATTAGGTACCGTAAAATGTTCCTACTTTTTTTGAATATTTTTTAAACAGTTCATTATTAAATACTCAGACGAATTGAATACTAAAAAGAACATCTTATGTAACATATTTCATCGGTAAATCTACTTTATGGCTAAAAACGCAATGCGGTTTTTTCAAAAGCGGTTCCGCAACCGCAAAAAATATGGCATGCTTTATAAGCGCACGCACTTAAAAGACTGAAACCGCAAGAAAAAAACCGCAATACGTTCTAAGCCTATGAAAGGGTGTTTTATATAAAACGAAGCTATGAATAAGGAGCACTAGATACCCCTTGTTTGGGGTGTTATCTTAGCTTATACTTATAGTTTACTTAGGGGTGCAGAGTTACCCCATTTTTCACCAAAAATATAGATAAATTTTATGACTAACGTAGCAGTTCAAGATATATATACAATTTCGTTTATCTGAGTATATAAATATTATTTTTGAATATATTAGACGTTAAGGCCTTTTTTAGGGTTCCGTAGCCAAATGGCAAAACACGGAACCCTTATAGATTCGTCATGTCTGTCTGTCTGTCTGTCTGTCCGTCCGTCCGTATGTCACAGCCACTTTTCTCTGAAACTATAAGAACTATACTGTTGAAACTTGGTAAGTAGATGTATTCTGTGAACCGCATTAAGATTTGTACACAAAAATAGAAAACAAACAATAAATTTTTGGGGTGCCCCATACTTGGAACTGAATCTCAAAAAATTTTTTTTTTCATCAAACCCATACGTGTGAGGTATCTATGGATAGGTCTTCAAAAATGATATTGAGGTTTCTAATATGATTGTTTTCTAAACTGAATAGTTTGCGCGAGAGACACTTCCAAAGTGGCAAAATGTGCCCCCCCCCCCTGTAACTTCTAAAATAACAGAATGATAAAACTGAAAAAAAAAATGATGTAGGTACATTACCATGCAAACTTCCACCGAAAATTGGTTTGAACGAGATCTAGTAAGTAGTTTTTTTTAATACGTCATAAATCGTAAATCGCAATTTACCATTCACTCACGTTTCACATAAAAAATACATTGTTAAAATTATGTAATGTACGGAACCCTCGGTGCGCGAGTCCGACTCGCACTTGGCAGGTTTTTTTTTAAATTGGAGCATAGTACCCACTAAGGAGCAAAGTAGGACCATTTTACGGTAGGTAATATAATTAACGTAACGAGCAACTATCTCTGTCACTCTAAGTACGCCTTATTTAGAGTAACAGAGAAAGATGCCCGAAATTTAAGAACTTCAGTGTTTGCGGTAGGCCTTCTGCAACCAAGTCTGGGATTTATTAGGCCTAAGGGATAAACGGGTCAAACAAGTTTAGGAAATCCGGCAACTTTTCTGTGGACTACAAAAGTTGACGACTTGGATACATTTTTCTAAGACTATCATCATATAGATTTTAATAAGTAGAAAGAATTAACATGCCTTTAAGCAAAGATAGATATAACTCCGTAATAGATGGATACAGTCTAAGGAAAAAACGTGCCTCGAAAATCAAGAAAATTTGATTCTCGTTCAGAGGGCGCTACTAGCTTTGGCTTACTGTCGTATAGATGGCGTTGACGGTTTCGTTTGTTATTTAACAATTTAAACGCATATCAGTGAAAGAACATGGGTCAAAATCATAAAAATAATTAATGCAAATAAAAAAAATCATTTATCCATATTTAAATACATTTTATCGTATTTTTATAAATCTTCATTTTTAGTTTTAAAGTGTGTCGACAGATAGCAGTGAATTTACTGGGGTTACAAAATTTACTATGCCAGTACCGCTCTAGTATAAGTTACTCTATGCTTTAAGGATAAAGTACTAGAATAATGGCGTTATTTATAAACGCATTACAAGCCTGAATTAGCTATGAATCAATTGTCTTTATCTGTCATTTTGAATCATGTATTTGTAAGAAAAGGACAAAACTTAAATTGACTTGACATGTTGCCAGACACGTTGAGCGATGTTCGGAAATGTTGCGAAGGAATGTGAACGACCACTTCTCCATATAACAAAGTCGCCAGTTTCTTCTCTTGAGATATATATTTTTTTTTATAAATATTACAGGACATTCTTACACAGATTGACTAAGTCGCACGGTAAGCCCAAGGAGGCTTGTGTTATGGGTACTCAGACAACGATATATATAATATATAAATACTTAAATAGATAGAAAACACCCATGACTCAGGAACAAATATCTGTGCTCATCACACAAATAAAATGCTCTTACCGGGATTCGAACCCAGGACCATCAGCTTCACAGGCAGGGTTACTACCCACTAGGCCAGACCGGTCGTCTAGATTGACGTTATGGTAAAATATTTTTACACAATTTAATGAACATTAGTCCCTTCGTTAGACTTTTTTCGATTTTTATTGGTATATATACGAGCTTCCAAAAATATGTTTGCAACTTTTTTTTTATTCTTACAATAATTAAAAAATTTAAAAAAAAATTACGAAGAGGCATAGCTATGTATAGCTAACAATATAATATAATATATTATATAATATATTCCATAATGACAATATCCAGAGAGCATTATGAGAACTATGTCTGTATGTAGATATATATAGGCGACCGTCTACTTTCCACTTAAAAGAAAATTAGTTCCTTTCAGCGGTTTCCTACAGATTATATCTTTATTTTCTAATGTTTTCTTTGAGAAAACTAGCTCTATCCGCTTGGGGATTTTCCTCAATGTTGCTTCACACGAAATCTTACATTACATTACAATGTACTCCCTACGTGGTTATTCAGTACAAGCAAAGATAGATATAACTCCGTACAAGATTAGCCTTTCAACGTAACGAACTGTTGAATTCCAGGAAAACCTAAACACAAGTTGCAGTTAATATAAATGGTTTTGCACAGATTACATATTATTGTAGCAGATATACCATTCTAAAAACCTTGTTTTATCGTTAATTGTTATTATCTCACAATTCCCCATGGTAAAAGTAATTAACTACGTTATTCTGAAGTCTTAATTTTGCAACTTTAAACCTTGTCTCGTTCTCAAAAACACAAAATAATGTAATAAATAATGGCGGATAAGAACACTTATGTTTAATAACTTGATTACCTTCCGTCATTCTTTCTGTCACATGTAATTCCATCATTTCAATCACTGTCAATTGTAATATATATCACTAGCTTTTGCCTGCGACTTAGTAAGTATAGCGCCTGGAAAAATTCACATAGCAATCATTCAATTTGAGCGTATTATGCACACAAATTAGCAGGCACTTCATAATTATCTCAATTCCACCCCGCTTTTCACTTTCTTAAGGGATGATTTTCGGGATAAAAACTATCCTATGCCCTTCTCAGGGACTCCACCTATCTCTATGCCAAATTTCATCTAAATCGATTTAGCGGTTTAAGCGTGAAGAAGAAACACACAGACAGAAAGACAGATAGACAGACAGACTTTCATATTTATAATATTAAGTATGGATGTCCAGTTTCATTACATTAAGACATAACGTTCTCCAAGACTAATGCAAGATACTTACTTCATTATTTGCGTCATTCCATCATTCCAATCACTAGTGGGTACTACTAGAAATGTCATTTGTTTAAACTTTAAAGTACATAATGTCATTTCTTATGATTACGTAATCAACCGCTTTTTAGATTTAACAGACGTTTAAATTGTGTAATAAGTTACTTCCTGGGATATTTCCTTTACGCTAAGACATGTGGTTCTTCAAGAAGAGCGTATTCAGGGTTCTTAAGGCTCAAGGGTCGGCAACGCTTAAGTGGCTCCTCCGATGTTGCTTTGCTTAGGTCCATAGGCAATGGTGACCGCTGCCCATCAGGCAGCTCGTCGTTTGCTGATTATATGCGTACTAGCGACCCGCCCCGGTTTCGCACGGGTAGTTCAACAAATTTACACCAAACCCTTAACAAATTATACATAATTATAAACCTTCCTCTTGAATCACTCTACCCAATATTAATAAAAACCGCATCAAAATCCGTTGCGTAGTTTTAAAGATCTAAGCATACATAGGGACAGGCATAAAAACAGCGGAAAGCGACTTTGTTTTATACTAAGTATATGTACTGATCCTTTACATTAAACTTGCTTATCAACACAAGCAACGTTAAATTCATGCGTACCTGTACTTTACATTACACATACTCATGTTGGTGCAATGTTAAATTCACTCACACATACTAATTTACACATACATTAGTAGGAAGGTACTGAAATTCAAGTCAGGAAGTAAGAGCAACCTGATTTTAATCAGGCAAATTATTTGACACACTAGCTGGTGGTTTCAACAACAACCTAAAGGAAATTTTGTGAAGATTTCCCTTCATTTCAAAAGGATACTAAGTGCTGATACCCCTTTAATAATAATCAACCTTAAGCTGCTTTATTTAAGGTTTTAATTTGAAAGTGAGAGGTTTAGCACAAGATTAGATCGACTGAATAAACAGTAGGTACTAACAACAACGCGGCAAGATTTCTAATTTAAATATTCGAACGTATCTTAATTTAGTTCGTTATTCCAAATCTAATTTTATTTCATGGTTTCATTTAAAATAGGGATTTATTGTGATATGAGGTATTTATAGTACTTAATTCTAGTCGATTTCTATTCGGGTTTCGGGAACAAAAGGAAAGCTGCGTAATTCCAACGTAGCCAAATAATCTTCTACAACTAATTGCAAAAGTATTTTATTGGATTTTGGTAACGCTTCCGTGAATAAGTTTCAACTAAAAGTTACAACTGTGAACAACAGTACAATATCTGCTCTTAGGCCGATTCTGTTTCCGCAATTTGATATGGTCTTGATCTTATTTTAATACGAATATCTGGGATACCGAGCTTTGCTCAGAAAACATATAAAAACTGAAAAATGCGCGTTTTCCCAGAGATAAGACCTAGCTAGATCGATCTTTTGCCCCCGAAAACCCCCATATAGGAAATTTCATCGAAATCGTTAGAGGCGTTTCCAAGATCCCAATACAACAAGTGCTCGTTTAATATAAGAATCTTGAGTCAGCATGCGCCACTGTAGCAATCTGCGTGGACCGTTAATGCTGATTAGTCTTCACGAAATGCAATCAGGAGGTCAATTCAGATTTAACAATTTTTTATGGTTTTGAACTGGTTTTGATACGACCTTACTGATTGACGCGCATTACACTTTGATTTCATATCCTTAGGGCATTTAGTAACTGGAGACGCCTAGTCTGCAATTTTCTGTACAAAATAGTCTGTTGATTTTTGCGGGGGGGCTGTCCAATATCTTGGTCCAATGTGCGTTTTGTCTCAAATTTTGCTTAATGAGAGAGTGAGACGCTATGACATTGGACAAATAAATTGGACAGGTGTAATACCACCCTAACGTGAAAATAGCCTTGTCAGATAAACGTATGGACTATACAATGAGTATGACCGTGTGGTTGCCGGCTAAGAATAGCGTCAACCTATCTTTTCCTTGGGTGTCGTAAAAGTCGACTAAGGGACTACTGTGACAGATCGAAATAAAAGTCGTTGATCACTGCTGTGCATTCCTTACTCGCATCAGTCGTATCGATCGCACGGTCCACTGGTGCCAGGGGGTTAGGAACGAGAGAGTTGGTTCACTCACTATAATCGCTTTATGCGCAGATGACCTTCGCAAAATTCTCATCAGAGGAAATTCCAAAGGTCGCCGTTGTCGGACACGACAAGGAGGACTATATATACGACCATTGCGCGAGGTTTCCGGCAGACGGGTAAGCTCTTAAAGGCGACTCCGGCTATTAAATGCTACCAATCAGTGAGCGATCTTCAACGTCGTTTCAAAATAAGATCAAAACCATAACGAGTTGTTTTGAATCGACCTCCAAAAGTTGTCTCATGAGGCATTTTGCTCGCACTTATTAAAACAAGGTCCTATCAAAATAAGATCGAAACCTTATCCAAGTCTGAAAACAGTATTGGCCTCTTTGAAGTCAGAATGTGAATTCACTGTTTGTGTAAGGGTTCTAAAAGCGAATATGTCACAATTTATCTTCTCTCGTATTTTACAAACTTGTTCTGGCTTTGTCGAAATGGGTTGCAATGTTCTGTAAACTTGGTATCTGAATTTGTAAAATTACTCGGTAATAATGCAATGTTGTAGCATCAGCTAGCTAGAACGCATGAGCGTCGCAAGTTGATGGGCTAGGGAGAAAGGGGGGGGCAGTTGATATGGCCGATGGCCCCCTCCCTTTTGCCAATGGCGACGCCCATGCAAGAACGTACTTTAGGATATCTAAATAATGTCATTTTCTTATCATCCGGTGTGCATTTCGCTCTTGCTTGTTCTTACATATTTGTACGCGATGGAGACGCACGGGTGAATAATAACTATTCGTAATTAGGTACCATAATTTATGGCTAAAAAGGTCTAAACGTTACGAACGTCTTTCTTGTGATAATGTAAAAGTTAAAGATTACATTATAGCATTTTGAAGTAGATGGTTTGAACATGCCTATTTCTATGCAGTAAGAATTCAGGCTATAAATTCCGTTTATTATATTATTTAAATCCACAAAAAGACGATATACATTATATTATATACAATAAGCTTAACTCATAATAAAACAATTTTTATTATTAACCCTAATGTTTGTTACTAAATGAAAAAGCTCTCAAGCTCTACGGACTTGCGGTAGCATTTTTAAGTTAAAACTATTTTTTTTTTTTTCATTTTTGATGCAATCTTTTATCGCTGACTGTACTTATTTATTTAATAGGCAACTAATACTCGTCGGGACAATTCTAACAAACCAAACAATTAGTTTCCGTTGTTTTAACACAAAATTCCTATGACCACTTCCTGTGTCCATCATCAGAACAGCTCGATGGTACCATAGCATTGTCACCCAACTTACATATGTAAATATCTGGTTTCAGCTCAGAAATCGAATCGTGGTAAGTAGGGTGGGTAATATATTATAGCTTGCTTACCCGAACATACAATACATACGTATTGCAAGTAAAATTAAAGCTTGTAAAATATGGCAGTTACATATAAAAAAAATATGACACTTATACAAAACAACTGCATTGTATGATGATGTCCCTTTGAAGTCAACTAAAACGATGACCTAAATTTAAACGTGTTGTCTGTCCATTTATGTCACCGAATTGAAAAGAAAGAGACAAAGAGCTTTGCTTCCTCCATTAATCATCAGCCTAATTGGCGTAAATAATTGTACGTCCATTTTCTTTAAAGCCCATTTTTGATCCATTATTTATGCATGGATTGAATATTTGAGTACATTCTGATTGATAAAGCGAATTCCATTTTGAGTCTTGTTTAATATTACTCTAGGTTGGCGATTTAAACAGAAATATAGATATTTTATTTTATTACTTAAGACAATAAATACACACAAACACACAGGTAACAACCACAGGGTACAGGGGTTAAGGTAACAAGTTATACTTATAAACAACAATAAATATGAACTATTTTTATTCGTAAATTACACAAACGAAACAAAATATATTTAGAAAGCGTACAAAGAAACTGCCACGAAATATCCTCATTCAGCTTTTGGCTAGCAGGTTCTGCTGATATTACTCTGTAACCTATCTTTAGCAGCATACTTCAAACTTCAGCAACATTTATTCAACATGGACTTTACATACAAGCAAAAAAAACACATCAACAATTATAAAATCCATCTAACTGCATCAATTTAAACTCTTCAATTCAAATTCTTTTTTATTGATCTTATAACAATTCCTTTGAACTCATTTATTCTTGTCCTATCTATCGCTCCAACCAGTGTACGACGCTTGTCACTGACACTTGTCAACTGTCACGCCAACGAGATAGATGCCGACAGAGAGATACAGCTTTTCATGGCAGTACATCCCGTTAAGAGGAAAGGGGACCGCCGTTTCTCCATACAAACGTAGTCCCCATTTTCCTCTCTGGATTATGGAAATTATGGAAAATATTTTTACATATTTTTTTTTATTTTTTTTTATTTACATACACACAACCATCAATTACAGGAAAATCTGGGGTTTGTAATGAGGCAGGCTCATGGGTTTACTAATATTAACGCGATACGTGTCTTGTACGAGGCAATAGTCAGGAGTCACTTGGAGGGTAATGCGGCAATCTGGAGTCCACACGAGTCAAAATATAGGTTAATGTTGGAACGCATCCAAAATAAATTTATTAGATTTATATATTTAAAATTATACGGAGTATACCCTTTTTATCCGTTAAAGTATCCTACGTTGTTCGTGTTAGGAATGGTAGGATACAATAAACTAGAAGTTAGAAGGGAGCTGGGGCTAGCTTCATATATATTTAAGTTGGTGCGGGGCAAGTTGTGCAACCTGGGAGTCCTGGCAGAGGTGCGTTTGAACGTACCAGATCGGTATGTGTGGCGGCGGCGGCGGCGGCGGCCGAGCCTGCTGGCCGAGCCGCTCGCTCGAACGCAACTCCTTCGCCAGGCCCCCTTTACGCGCGCAATTCGGACCCTTAATAGAGTAGCGATCGAGTTAGATTTGTTCTCTTGTTCTCTGAACGAATTCACAAGGGCTACGCTTTACGTATTGTGCTACTGTAATCTGTAAGCTAATGTAATGTACCTATTTTTTGTGTCAATTTCCATACTGTCGAATTAGGATTTCCTGTAATTGATGGTTGTGTGTATTTGATGTATATTATTTAACCATACCCATAGCTATGCCCCTTTTGATTTTTTTCGATGTTTAGATTATTGCTAAAAATTTGGAGCGAAAAACCAATTTCATACAAATCTTTAAGTTCGGAAACAACAAATTGTGTCAAAATATTTTTCAATAATGTAGATGATGAGTATCGCATCCAGAGAGGAAAATGAGGACTACGTTTGTTTGAAAAGGCTATTTCGCGCGGGTCCTCCCCATTCGTCTTAAGTCGGCGATAAAGGATATCTCGTACCGTTTGCCTTTTCCCGGCATAAATAGATACTTGGTAAACTTTCCAGAAATAAACGGCCTCGAATAAAACTTCATCTTTATTTTACCTCATAAAGAGCTTGAGCTAAAACCCAACCATCAACCTTCCGCGGAACCCATGAAAAAGTCATCGGATGCTAAGACAAATGAAGACGAAACTGTATAAAAATGTTAAAGGGTTTTTTCTGTTATCCGATTTCGTACCTTAACTTAAAAGCCTTAAAGTGTTCATTAACATTTTTTACCGCTACGTGAGTATTTTTAGGGTTCCGTACCTTAAAAGGAAAAAAACGGAACCCTTATAGGATCACTTTGTTAAGACCCTTTATCTCGGGAACGCATGGAGCTATCGAGTATTAAAACCATATATATACTCAGGTCTACAGTCCCTTAAAGCTTTGAAAAAATCAAACTTCTAAGTTTACGTTAAAATAAGATATGGCCGTTTATGCCACAAAAAACGTAAATTTCGACACTCAAGGGAATCAAAATATATAGGGTACTTCCCGTTGACCTCGAACTATGAAATTTGAAAAAAAAATCTTAAAACTATAAATTTGTAAAAAATTAAAAAAGAATAAAAAATAGTTAAATTTGTACGGAACCCTCGGTGGACGAGTCCGACTCGCAATTGTCTGTTTTTTTACAGATTCTGTTTTGAAATGTTAAGTGTGGCTACCACCAGTTTGGCACTGACATAGACACTGAGAACGTAACTTACTCGCTATGCATCTCGCTCGTACTCGCATATTAGTGCGAGCGAGATGTATAGGAAGTAAATTTCGTAGATGTAAGTACATGTACATCTGACACTGTCAGTAACTCATGGCATGGTACGGGTATAGTTATTCGCAAAAAAGGCAAGTAACGGATAACACGAGTTCCGTGATGATCGGAGTAATGGATATCACGTCATTCGATCGACTGACATGTGTTGGTGATAGGTTTGGCCGCCATTTTGGAGTTTTTGCTATTCGCCTTCTGCCGCGGGTGTTTTAGGAAAATGGCCTGTCTAATAGTTCGGGAGAATTTAGTGTATTGAATAACAAACAATTTTGATGTTTGATTTAGATGACGTAATATTTTGTGAGTGTGGGTATGTATGTATGTAAATAGATATAGCACCCACAATACCGACATTGCGACCGTAGAAGTTTGTCGCCGTCCGCTAGCCCTTATCCCAGTTAGTTATGGCGCAGCATTTCTTTCTCTTCCATAGTAGGTACTTCTCCCTGTCACCCGTCATTTCATCATAAAGTTAGACCAAAATAAGTCTGCAACGATTTTGATAGCACACGCAGTGCAAGTGTTATTTTTACGTCATCATTTCATAGAAGTTTAACGTTTAAAATAGCACTTGCACTGCGTGTGCTATCAAAATCGTTGCAGATTTGTCTTAGTCTGACTCTGTGTGTGGTGGTCAAAAATCGTGGGATCAAACCTCGGTTGTGCTCGGTTGTGTTGTTCTTGAAAAAATGCAAAAAGATGACTTAGTCTACGGTCCTAAGGATCCTTATCATACACAGAAATTAGGTTAACTTCACCCCTCCAGATGAAATGCCCGCTAGGCGATTCGCCATTATTTTTTCTGCTTTAGATCCTTTTTATTAGGGTTCCGTACCCAAAGAGTAAAAACGGGACCCTATTACTAAGACTCCGCTGTCCGTCTGTCTGTCTGTCACCAGGCTGTATCTCATTAACCCTTCGAATGCCTTGTCCCGTATACGTCACAGACAATTTACACTGTAATGTACAGTTTCAAGGTTATTAATTCGGTAGCAAATTTTTGACACGGACGTTCGAGGGGTTAACCGTGATAGCCAGACAGTTGAAATTTTCACAGATGATGTATTTCTGTTGCCGTTATAACAACAAATAATAAAAAAGTACGGAACCCTCGGTGCGCGAGTCCGACTCGCACTTGGCCGGTTTTCACGTCAGACATCTTAAATTTCGCTACTCCGTTACAAGCAATTTTTTTTTTATCCGTCACGTAGAATTCTACACTGATTTAATCGCAATTCTAAAAATATAATCATAGAAACTGGACACATTTAATAGCTGTGTTGTAATGTTTGTTTATGAAACAAGCATAAATAAAGCACACGCAATAATAAAAACTTATAAAAGAAGTATTTTATTGTTTCTTAGTTTCTGAACAAACGGAATATAAATCTTGTGTTTTAATAATGACAAAACTAATATAAAAAGGTTATGAGTCTTAATTTATGCTAAACTGTGGAAATATAGTTTTATTTTAGTGATTTTAGAACTACAATAAAATGCAAAAGGTCAGATTCATTCTGAGTCGTGTCAGATACTTTCCCTACTTTTAAAATTTTACATTGTTAATAACAAATTTATTCAAGTTTCATAGTAACAATAATAAAAAACGCATACTAATACAAAATACCTACCTACTATTAAAATAGCATATGAATTGGCAAAATTATGGTATTTCCTGTCATTAAACTATCTAATAGCCCTTTGAAATGGCAGTAACAGATCGATACATAAAATTAAAATTTTATTTATCTAGTATTTATAAGACTGTACATCCATTATACGATTTTAATTGGCTATAGCCAACATTGATAAATATCATCATAAAGTCAATATAAGTCTAGTGAAACTAACCGTGAATCATTCAAAACTCTAAATATCATCATTATTTATCTATACGTGTTGGATTGTTAGCGATGCGCATAATTATATAAACACTACCTACACCTTAAAAACAAAGTCCATTGCCGCGTCTGTCTGTTTGTATGCATAATCGCGATAAACTCAAAAACATGGACATTCATACGGTTTTCACCTATCAATAGAGTTATAGGGATGTTGACATGAATCGCGAATATATAAAATTTTATGTTTTTACCATAGCAGGGAATATTAGAATGCTGAAAATCGTATTTTGTAAGTGTAAATATGGGTAATAAATTTATTAAAAATAATTAAAAGTATTTAAAATAATGCCCAGCATCACGTGACTGCAAAGTGCAAACGCAAATCGGAGCGCGTGACGTCACGGCGTGAGAAACACGCACCTTGACAAGTTGTCAAACGGTGGTCCTCTGGTAGCGACAGTCGTTTGTTTATCACCCCGTTACGTCATCCAGATCACGTGACAGCTAGGAGCGTTTTTGCGCGAAATTTGAACACTAAACTAATTAACGTCGATTTTTGATAAAAAATTACTGAATAAAAATATTTTAATATTACACGTTTCATTTTTCATTTCAATTGTGATTACTCATAGAGTACGTCTGAATGTCTGCCAAATTAAACCAGTTTGACAGTACTGGCTTCCCTCGAATGCGGCTGACCCGACGGCTGACGTGTCTATCTATAAAATGAAAACAGGTCTAAAAAATAGTCAACATCCCTATTCTTGAAGGGAAGGAAGGGAAGGTTTAGAATGTATAATTTGTTAAGGTTTTGTATAACCAGTGTGAAGCCAGGGCGGGTCGCTAGTTTTATCTACACTACACATATCTTAAGCCCTCTATGACGCGTTCAAAAACCGTATCTTACATAAACTGTTTTATTAGAACATATTTCTTATCTGTTAGAATGATATTATTACCTTGGGCCACTTGCGCCATTTCACTAACCCGGGGTTAACCGGTTAGGCCTGGGGAGTTATACCATAGTTACCAGTACAATTTGACACTTGGTTAACGGTTTAACTGGTTAACCCCGGGTTAGTGGAATGGCGCAAGTGTAGCTTAAGGACCTCAATTTTAATACCATTCGAGATGTCTTTCTCTGTTCCTGAAAACATTATATGTTATGTATGTTGGTAAAGAACTCTACATATTTAGGCATACATTGATGTGATGCTGAACTCGCTTTTCAGCTCGTTTTATAAACCCACTCATGTTTTATTGCCTTACATTATGTGACAGTCACATAAACTACTATTATTTGACCGTCTAAACTAAGTGAATTTAACTTGACCACATTAAAGAGGCCGCAGTTCGCGTACTTGAGGTCACTTAATATATTGCCTTGAGGCAAGATAAAGTTAGCCAGTGTCACATAGCGGTGAATCTTCTACTCTCTAGGGTGTAGGTAGATACCCTACGTATTTTTCTTAGTTTGCAGTAAGAGGGAGTGACCTTAATTTTGCCTTTATCCCACCCAAGCCATTTGTGAGTAAATAAGTAAATATTCTTTATTGTGCACCATAGAGTTAAAAAAATACACAGAAAGTGAAATTGTTATTCATTATATTCATATCGCTAAAAAGCGATCTCTTCCAGACAATCTTTGGATAGCAGGAAAGTGTTTGTATTAGTTTGATGATATTAAAATTATAAGGTTTATTTTATTTTATCCTTTTCGATCTCGGTTTTTATTTTGTTAAATGTTATTTTTATTGCAGTGAAATTATTAAAAAATAGGTAGAGAAAGTACACAACTTTGGGAACAAATCAAATTATTTTATTAAATCAAAATATTTTTTTTTTAATTTGTGTGTAATTAATAAATATTTAATTTGTGTTTTTTTTTAATATAAAACAGGATACATTTCGGGGAGTGTGCGATGGGATTACATAATTTAATCCCCCCATCTCCATTCTGCCACCGTGGGACTAGACGCGGACTTGCGTTTCACCCTTACGTCGTTACTCTGCCACTGATTCGTACTAAGCATCTAGCTTTATCATGCGAACGGCTAAGGAGTGGAATTCACTTCCTGCAAATATATTCCCAGTCCACTATAACTTGGATCTTTTTAAATCGAGAGTGAATAGACATCTTTTAGGTAAGCATGATCCATCCTAGACTACATCGGCACTTACCATCAGGTGAGATTGCGGTCAAATGCTTGCCTTTTTGTAATAAATAAAAAAAATATATATATAAATCCGGCCTTCACCACTGGAGGGCTTCGTCACTTCTATAATATATGACATCTATTTCAGTTTATAGGTAGATAAAGTATTGAAAAATTGGCGCGTTAATTATTAAGTTTTGACGTTGCGCGTTTGATATAAAATTCCACTTAGGGCGTATTTTTCAATTCCTCATTCTAATTTAACCAACACTATTCTAAAATTAATGTCAAAAGCTGTTTCCGTAAATCACCCCACGTCTCGAGCTAATAATAGAAATCACCTTCTGAATAATAATAGGCTTCAATTAAAGTCGTCACTTAATTCTGACTCCTTTGTTTTAGCGTAGGCTTTTGTAGGTACTTTTAATGGTATTTTTTAATACAAGCCGATTTCAATGGGCTTATTTCCAAACAGAAGTCTTCAAAGATACATTCACAGAGGGATTTAAAGAGTTATCTTAAATGAAAACAATTAGTAGGGAAATGTTACACGTACGGTTATACTCGTAAAATGTTAATGATGATCACATCGGATTTTAGGATGCAAAATTAAATGAGATATAAGGAGTTCCTATATCAATAGATAATTATACCGCGCCGTGGACGAGAGCCTTGCGCACGCTCAATCAATTTGCTACCCGGATTGACGTGTTCCATTGTTCTGAGAATGACTTCATTAAAGTCACTTCATTAAGTTCACAATTTTATATACATATGTATCTAGGTTAAATTTACTACTACACTATCGCATTGGGCAACTTTACTGTTAGGCCCTTCGCTCACGGAGCTACTCAAAAATGTCGGAACTAATTAGTAATTACAATTACAAACCATTTAGAAACCGTACCTCGCACACGACGCTACTCAAGTTCCAAGGTTTCAGTCAGTTCTGTTTATTTCTGCTCACAAAAGCACACGAGACAGACAGACAGACAAACGGACAGACAGACAGACAGACAGACAGACAGACGGACGGAGAGACAGACAGACGGACAGACAGACGGACAGACCGGACAGACGGACAGACAGACAGACAGACAGACGGACGGAGAGATAGACAGACAGACAGACGGACAGACAGACACGGTTTGCTCGCGTTTGCTGCACAAAAATTTTTGCTCGCTCATTTTTTCCAAAATCACAGAAAACTCTGTGAGACTGTGTGACCAGTAGCGCGGAGACCGGCACGACGCGTCACGCACGATCAGTTGCTGACGCGTTACTAACCGGTTTGTAACTAGTCGCGTCGTGTGCGAACCTCAATGAGAATGTATGAGCGGTGACGCTCAAGCAACTCGTTAGTAATTTACGTTTGTAACTAGTTATTTTTGAGTAGCTCCGTGAGCGAAGGGCCTTATGATAGCTATATCGTTATTATAAAAAAAATGTTTTACCCACATACTAGTGATTACTCTAAGCTAAGCTTTGTTTGAAAGTGTTCTTTTATACATTATTATTTAAGACACGATGACAAAATAGATTCAACAAAACACCTGAAAATATTGACCGGTTTTAAGAATCATTGCATTATGAAAAAAAAAATGTCTGGTTATTGTGTATAATAAAATAGCGTAGCAAAAATGAGAAATCATAATAGGATTATTATTCAGAAAGACACACTTAAAGAAAAACGCTATGAATGATGTTTAGAAAACCCTTTTAAAGTAAAGGAGAAGAAAAGCAAATTCTTTTAAATTAAGTATCATCAGACCAACCTTAGCCTCGATTGTGTATAAATATGTAATGAGTGCAATATTATACTTATATAACAATGAAAAATGTTAAGATTGTATTCCTTTTGTAGTTATAAGCCAATATTCAATTATTCACCACTACCTACTGGGTAAGAATAATTATAATGTAAACTGCTACACCCTAGTAGGGTCCATGTATGTACTTAATTAGACTTTTAACATCTTAGTAAAATACCATGGTTGCATTGAATAAATGATATGATATGATCATTTTAATGCAATTAACTATATATTTACAAGCTAATCTTGGAGCGATCATAGTACATGGGAAAAATATAATAAGAACTCCCTACATCACCTACATGTCATTTTTGCCCCATAAAATCTGATGGCAAATACACATCTGGGACCCAAGTTTTCAATGGTCAAAATCACACTGCCCTTGTTTAATGGTCAACCCAATTTGGTTGCCAGCCTATAACTTTGGTTACTACCCATACTAACCTTACGTCTGGAAAATCCCGCAGCGGGAATACCTATTTGGATTGTATTTAATTGAATAGAAAGTTAAAATTCCAATAATATAAAACTATATCTGCCACTTGTACGTCTAACACATATTATAATTGTGAAAGTGCCTCTGTCTGTCTGTTAGTTCCATTTAGATGAATTTGGTATGGCAATAGTTAGAGGCCAGCGGAAGGACATAGAATAGTTTTTTATCAATCATCATTATTACCAGCCCACGCAGATCAAGTCTCAGGCACAAGGATATAATGATTATACACAATCGGAACCTACCAAGTTCATAGTGGTCAGAACTCAGAACCCTCATTATCACCTGTTCGTTATTCGTTAAATTGAATTCCGAAACATGTCGCGCGAGTGACTAAAACAAGTGAGTATAAACCGTAAAATTATTTAATGTTAATATTCGTTAAATTCTTAAATATATTCACAACCATAATCATACCTTCTTGTTCTAATAATAGACTTGCCTTTTAAAACCATAAATCATCGCACAAGAAAATTATGACATACGAAACCGCATAATGAAGTAATTCCATCTTCCGTCGCCCATTCTTCATCCATTAACACAGACGACACAATATCAAGTTACCGCCTTGACCGTGTACCCTCCTAAGGCCCAGCTATACAAATGAAAAATTCAAAATTTGCCACTGAAATTTGAACCTATTATGTAGGAAATAGAGTTAATTCTGCGTTGTTGGAAAATTGAACGAAACATAGCAAAAGCGACTCTTGTTCCAATTGAATAGGGTTTAAATTTCATCGAACTGAAGAGGTAGGACCTTGGGCTTTAGGAGGGTATAGTCAGCATCAGAAATAGCAGATCAGACTACGTGTCAAAAGAATCTACCGTTGTCTAAAAGTAAGTTTAGACTACGACACTACACACGGTAGATTGTTGATGTATTATTATTTAGGGTTCCGTACCCAAAGGGTAGAAACGGGACCCTATTACCAAGACTCCTCTGTCCGTCTATCCGTCTGTCTGTTACCAGGCTGTATCTCATAAACCGTGATAGCTAGACAGTTGAAATTTTCACAGGTGATGTATTTCTATTGCCGCTATAACAACAAATACTAAAAAGATAATAAAGTAAGGTTGACTGGTAGAGAATGCCTTATGGCATTAAGTCCGCCTTTTGTACTGTAAGGTTTTTTTCTTTTGTGCAATAAAGATTAAATAAATAAATAAAATAAATATTTAAATACAACAAACGTGATTTTTTGCCGTTTTTTGCGTAATGGTACGGAACCCTTCGTGCGCGAGTCCGACTCGCACTTGTCCGGTTTTTTTGAGCTCTAGTCAGACTTGTATATTTATTGTAATTAGTTCCTGTTATTACATTAATTATGTATCGAAGTTTACATAATAATTCATGTACAACATAATTGATTAAATAGTTTAGGGTTTTAATGAAAGTTACGTATTGTGTTGAATATTATGTGGAGTTAATTGAGGAAATGATTCGATAAAAGACATATATTCTAACAGACGGCGCATGTACCGATACATGAATTTCGGTGTTGTGTATTTCCGGATTGGTCTACCGGGCCTTCCTTTAAGAGACACAAGAGCTCGCCGCCAAACAGTCACTCCTATACAATCGAAGTAACGCTCTAATTTTAAAACACTGTTGCTATTTTACGTGCCAAATTTTATCAGTTAGCAGTTTAATAACCAAAAACACAAAAATATTAAAACTGCAAAAAAGAATTTTTTTATCGCGTATACCTATGAACCGATTTTGCATGTACAACCAGCCTTAAAGTTTGTCTATGATGGTTCATTGTTTTTAGTAATTTTTTTTATGAAATAGGAGGCAAACGAGCAGACGGATCACCTAATGATAAGCGATTACACCCGCAACACCAGAGGGGTTGTAAGTGCGTTGCCGGCCTTTAAGATGGGAGTAAGCTCTTTTCTTGAAGGTTTGAAGATCATATCGGTCCGGAAATACCGCAGGCGACAGTTCATTCCACAGTTTAGCTGTAAGTATGTGGGTATTTTTGCACTTTGTAGTTTTTACTCAGTCACCCGTTGATCACGAACGCTGTAAAGAGTTCGAAACGTCGGGATGTATTATAATTCAATATACGCGATATAATCCATTTTCATAGTTTTATTTCATGTAAAAAAGAAACTATTTGAACATTTCTAAGCCCGTTTAGAGCTTACTACCTATTTTTTATTTATAGTTTGGTAACTATTTTACAAATAAACAAAGTTACAAACACACGAAATCATTCCTGCGCCCAAAAACCCGGGGTATACAAAGACCTCTCGCGGTGTTAGGTACCTACATATGTAAAGTAAGGTAAAGTAAAGTAAAGTAAAGTAAAGTAAAGTAAAGTAAAGTAAAGTAAAGTAAAGTAAAGTAAAGTAAAGTAAAGTAAAGTAAAGTAAAGTAAAGTAAAGTAAAGTAAAGTAAAGTAAAGTAAAGTAAAGTACTCGAATAATATAAATCAGGAGTAATTTATACATGGTTCCTACACTAGGCAGAGCCTGTCCTGTAGGTAGCCGGCACAGTTACGAGTATTCTAACGACATGTAGCGCGAAAATTAACACAATCAGACATAGTCATTGTTAGAACGAAAATTATTAAATTAATTTACAATTAAACTAATCTAACCTATCATGTCTGTGGCTCGGCCTCAATGTTGACATTAACAAATAACTATACCGTAAACAAACGTTTGGTTAAACATTGCGGGTTCCCGTATAGTTCAGATCGTATTGGTTCAAAGGCACCCGAATAGTTTTAACTTTCAACTGGAATGTTTAACCCTTCACTCGATACAAAACTAAGGAAATAAGGTCAGCCGGGACTATTGTAACTATGGGGCAAATGGGACTATTCTAAAAATAAGGGAAGTAAGTCTACCCCAGGTTTAAAAAAATATCAATTAACTCACTGCCTAAAAAATCTGGATAAAGTACAAAAAAATCCTTACATATTTTTTATTTTGAACTTATGTATATAAATATACAACAATATACAAACACTAGACATAATGTAAAATAATTAAATTAAATTATCATATTACAAAATTAAAACTAAAGTTAAACCTAGAAATAAAATAAAAACACAAACTATAAAATATACTCACCTACAAAAAACGAACGCAATTACAAAGAAAATACCCCTTCTAACAAGTCGGACTGCGGCATGAACCCCATGACACTGGCGGCGTTACCTCTCTGTATTGCAAGGGAAATACGTTGAAAGAGGTACGCGCCAGCCCTGGGGTCCCCTGAGGTGTCGATCAGCCGCGCCGACAGTGCTCCCATAAATATTTTCGTCTTGTGATTGTCATGTTCCAATATTCCAAATATGTATGTCAGTCAGCCAGTCAGTCAGTCGATCTGTGTCAGGTCGCCACGGAGGTTAGAAACCCCGACAGATAAAGAACGAAGAAGGAACTAAAATTATTTTTATAAGCTTTATTTGTCTAACGAAGGGCATGAAGCAGATGTAGGGACGAGAATTAATCCATTATTACCTATAAAATACCTACTAATAAATAGCGGCACAATGCCGTTTAACATCGCTATAGAAAAAAATTTTTGATTGTCCTCTGCACTCTGAAAATTGGTTTTTGAATAATTATTTCGCTTTATTATTGCGTAATTCCTCGGGGCTTTAGAAATAGAAAAAAAGTAATATATTTGAGTATTCTGATTGTAGATACTTTAATGTCCTTTATTTAGGGCGATAAAAAGTACCGAGAGGTGAACGAGCCACCAAGTCAACATTTTTGAAATAAGTCAGACTATACTCATATTATGGCCTTTTTTTAGGACATTAGTTTCTCTGTAAATAGGGCAAAAATACCTATAAAATACATTAATTGTGTAATTAATAACGCCCCTTCAGACCAGTATGTTAGATGATTGACTTTGAACTTTATATAATGATACATAAAGTCGTTTGTTGTCCATGGGAGTTAGAATTGATTGTTGATTTAATTAAGATTTGACGGTCAATTTAATGGAAAGTTAACTCCATTTTTATTTCAGGGTTTTGTTTGCTCGTAAACAACGAAATTGTTTTTTTGCGCTGTAATTGTTACGACCTAGTTTTGTATAATCGTAACCTTAAAGTTTCTGCAACCAATGTCAACGCAATTATAATGATAATGATACTTTAAAAACCGGACAAGTACGAGTCAGACTCGCCCACCGAGGGTTCCGAACTTTTTAGTATTTAGTTGTTATAGCGGCCACAGAAATACCTACATCGTCTGTGAAAACTTCAACTGTCTAGCTATCATGGTTCATGAGATACCGCCTGGTGACAGACGGACAGATGGACAGACGGACAGTAGAGTCTTAGTAATAGGGTCTCGTTTTTACCCTTTGGGTACGGAACCCTAAAAACAGCTTACCCTAGGGGCTAACTCGACTCGTCATAATGACAAGTAATGACGTGACCGCAATTAGTCCACTTTTGTATAAATTGATTAGGCAAGATGAGCCCCCGGGGGACCCCAAATAATTATGACGATGTATTCCTATAGTTGTGCCGTTCTCGTGCGAGAACATTCTCCATAGTAAACGGAGAACGTTCTCAAGAACGGCATAACTATATGTATTGCTGATTATGGTTAAATATTAAAATGTCGTTTACTGGATTCGGACTAACTTTAGTGACTATTTTTTCGAAAACAGTTTTTGATCATGATCATGGCCCGTTGAAAACTTCTTTTACAGTACATATGGTGCTACTTTACTGCACTAGTGCGATAATTAGCATAACACGTAACTATGTCGAAAATTTAAAGGGCCATATTGTACTGTAAAACGTTGTACGATACATGTGCGAATACTTAATTCGCAACTCGTGTCGATTTAAAACAAATCCCTCCGGTCATATTTGAATTTATCGCCACTCGTTGAGAATTTCCTATTTTTCGCACTTGTATCGTAACGTATTTACTTGTCATGATGCCACTGTGTAGTTTTTTCTAAGGACTTACTAGACATACGAGTATTCGTTCATTTTGAATTATTATTTAACAAAAACAAACAATAATCAACAAAGAACAAATAAATGCGTATTAACTAATTTGCCGTCGGAAAGTTTCCGTAATTGAGAAGTTCCACTTGGAAATATAAAAGTTTCCTTCGTGTCCTGTGAAATTATTCTCAAATTTCAGAGATTTTTTTCCAAATTTTGGCCTAATCAGCCAGTCTTAGTCTTAGTTTTATCTGTATCCAACAAAAATACTAAGGTATTCCCGAGCAACCTATATAGTGGTTACATCACGACCAGAAAATCTGACAAGTTGAATGGGCCCGCTTAAATTTTGAAAGAGCCCTACTTTCAGAATAAATATTAGATTTAGAATTATTTTTAAGCACCCTCGGATTGAAATTTCCGATTCTTGTGATTATAATAAGGATTTCTCATTAAATTTTGTTGTTGTTGGCAAATAAAGTATATGTCTTAATCAATAATCATCATGTATGTTTGTATGTATGTATAACTCTTTATTGTCCAGAACTCAAAACACAAACAGAATAGGCCGTACAAAGGCAAACTTATGCCTTTGATCAATCAAAAATGTTGGTTGTAACAATTTCCAAATAGAGGGTTGTCTAGACTGAACAATGAAATAAAGTTAAAATTTATAGGAAGTTTTATGACTACGCTACATCTAACCTCTTGAAACTTATCACAAGTACGAGTACTACCACAGAATAAATATTAATAGTACTACCACAGAAAAGAAACTTCCTACAAAACCGAAGTTTGTCAGCGGTTCAGGGACGCATCACGCTGTTCCTTTCTAAAATATGGCACTATCCCTTTTAGGGTTGTCAAAATTCAAGTCATTATCTGATCTGTGGCCGTACACGCAAAGGGACGTCAAGTTGTGTCAATCCTAATAATTGCTCGGAGCAATGCTGAGCCGAACGGAGCCGAAAATACCCGAAAGGAGGAGTTTCGCACAATGGAGGAAAGATCAATGTGGCCAAACCCGTCTGCGGAAAATTCCTTATGTACAGAAAAGGAATTTAATTTACAGTACCATTTTGTACAGTGACAATCATCATCATCATCATCTCAGCCGAAAGACGTCCACTGCTGGAAAGAGTGGAAATCTCTACAACGAACGGTCATTCGCTGCCCTCAACCAACGGTTTCCCGCGACTTTAACCAGATCGTCGGTCCATCTAGTCTGGGGCCTTCCCACGCTGCGTCTTCCGGTACGTGGTCGCCACTCGAGAACCTTTCTGCCCCATCGGCCATCGGTTCTGCAATGTGGCCCGCCCACTGACAAGTCTAGAAATTCTCTGAGCTATGTCGACAAATTTAGTTCTCCTGCGGATCTCCTCATATCTGATTCGATCACGCAGGGAAACACGGAGCATGACAGTGACAATATAGTATCCTAATGATCCTAATACAATTCCTAGCGACTTTCATACTGATTGTCACTGTGACAAGGTACGAAATTGAACTAAAAAGAAATTCTTTGACTACTTGAGCATTTTGTTTTCAAACAATACCTAATACCTACACGAGTTTTATATTTATCAACAGTTCGATTGCTTTTAGTTTCAATAGTCAAAAGAATGTGTATTGCCTACGGTAAAAAAAAATTGAAAATTATGTTAATGTACGGAAATTAGAGTTTTGAATGATTCACGGTTAGTTTCACTAGACTTATATTGACCGGGATATAGACCGTGATTACCTTTTGTATTATTTGTGAGCTCCCGATATTTCGACGCAGTTACATGCATCATGTTCACGGGTGACGGGTTCGGGAGCTCACAAATAATACAAAAGGTAATCACGGTCTATATCCCGGTCAATATAAGTCTAATGTACGGAAATACCCACAGACGCATTTGGCCGCATTGACTTTAGTATGTTAGGTACTGCCTACTGGCCTACAAAACATAAAAACCTATTTTCGATACTCCTATAATTACAAAAAATGAGATTGTAATGAATGAATGAATCAATGTTTTCTTTATTCAGGCAATAGAGCCATTAATTCATTTTAAAATACAAATATAATAAATTTCAAAGATAAAAAAGAAATAAAGATGAAATAAAATAAAATAAAAAATAAAAACCACTAAAAGTAGAAATTTTACATAGATGGTACCTCTACTCGCTTCGTTTTAAAATTAAAGCGTAACTTTGAATGTATAAGGATAGACTTTTTGCGACGGAATCGTGTCATGGCTAAAATATTAAAAAGAAGATATTTTTAAGTCTATTTAAACCTCAATTACCCATAAACTTTGAGTTGAAGCATCGATCAAGTTATTAATTAGCTATCAAAACCCTTAAAAACTCCGTCAATCAACTTTGTAGGCACGTCGTTGCAAAAGAAAACAGACTTTACGTAACTATTGCGTATTGACGAATCGAATCGATTAAGCCATTGGATTTCAAGTTTTTATTGCTTAAGATATTTTGATGGCAAATAAAAAAAACCGTACAAGTGCGAGTCGGACTCGCCCACCGAGGGTTCCGTACTTTTTATTATTTGTGCCATTCTCAATCAAAAGGGTACTTATTGTCGGTGTCAATAAGACGCTATTTCCATATAGCTTCAATTTCAAATGTTACGACACCTGGGGCCCGTTTCTCAAACGCTTGTAACTTGTAATACAAGTGGAAGTCCCTTTCTAACAAAAGCTGTCAAAAAGTGACATCCGCTTGTATTACAAGTTACAAGCTTTTGAGAAACGGGCGCCAGGTGTCGTAACACAGAAAACCAGCGCCACGGTTTGGCGCGGCATTATGCTGAGGGATCCTTTTTAGCGCCCAAATGTTTTTTTGTCTGTATGCCTTTCTTTTTATGTACTATGTTGTGGCGTTAGATAAACGTATTTTCTTTCTTTCTTTCTTCTTCTTTCTTAATGTAGCACCAGATGTACTGTAAAGTTTTTTCCTACGCCTCTACTGTTATCTGTCATTTATACACTCATGAACACCAATATAAGAACATACATTATACAACGGTTGCATAAAATACTATTATTATGTCTACAGGAAATACGTATAACCTACTTACTTATACTCAAAACTTTTTGACCCACACAATGCTGGTGGTGAATGGAGACCAATATTTAATTACTTAAGTTTTCAAATACAACTATTTGACGAAATCGCCAAATACATTTAGAATATTTTCCCCACGAATTAGCTCGTTAATCCAAGTCGCTGTTGGTCTAAAGTAAATTACGCGTATCGCCCACCAGTCTCTTAGATGAATTGCACATTTCCCTTCTTTACAAAAAACGTAATTACCATGCAATCGGAGACTATTTTCGACCTTGAAACGACTGTAGAAGATTCAAATTTCAATGAAGTGGTGCTTAATTTTTAAATCTGTGAGGCACATATCGAATCTAAAATGAACTAAGTTTTATATGCAAAATCGAACCTTAGCATGGTTGTATTAAAATTGAAAATAATTTGTTTTTTAATGTGGCTTAATTCAAGTTTGGTTTTTGAAATACGCCTTTATTTTGCTAACCTAGTTTATTCCAATTTAATATACCGATTGTGTTTAGAAAAAACCGGCCAAGTGCGAGTCGGACTCGCGCACGAAGGGTTTCGTACCATTACGGAAAAAAACGGCAAAAAAATCATGTTTGTTGTATGGGAGCCCCACTTAAATATTTATTTTATTCTGTTTTTAGTATTTGTTGCTATAACGGCAATATAAATATATCATCTGTGAAATTTTCAACTCTCTAGCTATCACGGTTCATGAAATACAGCCTGGTGACAGACGGACAGACAGACAGACAGACAGTGAAGTCTTAGTAATAGGGTCCCGTTTTTACCCTTTGGGTACGGAACCCTAAAAACATGTTTTAATTCCTCTATGGCTGCGATATTCAAAAAGTAAAATAAATACATATGACACCGCTGTCTGTAAATATTAAATTTAATAAAATGTAAACACAAAAGGGCAAAAACCTGATCTTCATTGCATGAGAAATATTATAATACGAGTATAAAAGAATAATCATTACCAACATCGGAGGTTGTTAACAGCGTACCGTAGCACACGACCGACGGCCTGGATCATATATTCTGCATCTTCTGACGCCAGTGACGTCATGATGGTCCAGAATCGGCAATTCTACCCTACTGACGTAACGTTTGTTCAGCGGTGAGGTGGAATAGCTGGTTCAGTAAGGCGAGGAAGGAAAGCCCGTCTTGATGGTCACAATTTATTATATTTAAAGCACACACAATGTAAGCACCTGTAAGGTGAATGTGAAGGATAGATTCTAATTGTTATCCGTTTTCATAGAAACAGAAAAAGTAAAATAACAGAGTGTAAAAAGGAGTTAATACATTATATAACAAGTATGTTCTGTTGGACTTGCCAACAACGTTTTCGTGTAACCCCCCCCTCCTTGATATTGGGCTGATAACAAAACAATAGATCATGTAAAATGTTGCCAAGATGACCATATTGCTCGCACTATCAAAAAGTTATCAGATCTCATGTAGAGCCAAGCTTCTAACTCTACACGCCCAAACTCTACAAGCCCTAACTTGACACCCGTTGACCACGAACGCTGTAAAGGGTTCGAAATGTCTGGATGTATTATAAATTCAATATACGCGATATATTTCGATTTCATAGTTTTATTTCATGTCAGAACCTTATTTTGAAATTTGCTTTATTTTATTACAGGTAATTGATCAATTTTATCGACAAATAATATCCACCGTTTATGGCCAGAGAAAGACCTTGAGCAAAACCCACCGAAGTCTTACATAGATTGAGGTATACCAGCTAACCATGATGTAATTATCAGTACTGAATAAACTGATGTTTTTTTTATTATTATTTATTATAAACTGATCGGCGATTGGCCCTAGTCACACCTGATGGAAAGTGAAGACAGGGCCTAAGATGGAGCTCACCGGTTCAGTAACAGCCTATTCACTCTTATTTTAAAGAGACCGAGGTCATATTGATCAGGGAATACAGATGGCGGGAAATAATACATTAATAATAATAATTGAATACAGATATTCAACCTAGTAGTCCGATGATTAATATTCGGGTCAATTTTGGACCATAAATAAAAGGTGGTTCCGCGATAATATTGAACTTAGGGTGACAACACTGACAATTTACATAACGAGGGTAATCAGATAAAAGTGTTTTGGGTTTGTGAAATTTAAGTCACTTAAAATTTGTTTTAAATTTCAAAAATGAGTCACTTTTCTGACGGTCCGTACAAAACAGATATACGCAACCCAAACTTTAAAAAAAAAGTAAATGGCACATTTTTCTTTTTAAATCCTGTAATATGGCAGGTCCAATTAGATATATATTTTTTTTTTGTTAAATACAAATCGTTTACTTACCAAATATTTTACAAATTGACATCACAGGTTGAACTTAATAAAAAAAAATAGATTTTACAATTAAGCTAATATCCATCGGCCCCAAACTAGGCGCAGCCTGTATCTCGGGAACCGGGTAAATACAATTTACTGAGAAATTTTAACAATACTGAGTATACTGAGTATGTAATAATATAAGAGAGAACAACTTTTATATTAAAAACAGGAAATCAAATCTCAAGCTCTTCACCCTACGTTTTATTAATATCGTTAGCAACAAGGTATTTTCCCAATAATTTTAATAACAAAACTTCCGTGAGAGAAAGACATTACATATATTAATAACGGATCACTCACGGTAAGGAGTGAAACGTGTCGAGCTTTTTCCACTTAAAATACGTGAGTGACACGTTATTATTATATTTAATATTTCCTAATAATGACCTATACTTATAAGGTTAATTTACTTCGACATTAATATCGCACGTTATGTGACGCTTACCGTCTGAAAACCCGCCTAAACAATCATACATTTGCATTTGACGTATGAGTAATTGGCGTTCGTGCCGACAGGGTTAGAATTTGCATAAAGAGTCTTAAATAATGTAGTGCCTATATATTTACACGTAACATTAAAATTATATATAAGTATTATAGGATTTATAGCACAATTTTACACTGATCGACCTATTCTATTCTATGGGAGTTTCATCTATCAAAATTTATATAATTTTTACAATAAGACATTCGAATTTAATACTATTTTGTTATAAAAAAAAATATTTTAAATTTCAAAATTAAAATTGTATTTTTGTTATCTGTATTTCACGTGACTGAAAACGCCGAGCGCCATTTTTTTCTCGTGAGTGACGTCACTATAGCAGAAACAAGTGTTAAATTTGTAACAACGCCTAAAAATTTCCACGGCACATTTGACGTTTCTTTGTTACTGCCACAGCTATTATAACGTCACATGTATGGCGGCTGCCTTTTTGGCGCGAACATTTATCGTTTAAATATTAAACATTTTTTTTGCATTCTATAGCGATATTATTTCCAGGAAATAAAAATACCAGTTGGCTATCGTAGCTATACGAACATTTAAAAATATATTTATACAAAACCGGCCAAGTGCGAGTCGGACTCGCGCACCGAGGGTTCCGTACTTTTTAGTATTTGTTGTTATAGCGGCAACAGAAATACATCATCTGTGAAAATTTCAACTGTCTAGCTATCACGGTTCATGAGATACAGCCTGGTGACAGACAGACAGACGGACAGACGGACAGCGGAGTCTTAGTAATAGGGTCCCATTTTTACCCTTTGGGTACGGCACCCTAAAAATGTAGAATAGCCTATATGCGAGACCTATAAATTCGTTAATAAATCTCCGCAGCATTAACATTAAATAGGTACCGTAGATAATAGAATCAGTCGGGAATCGTTATTCCAGCTGAATCTGGATAATCTGATCCGGTTATCCGGAACGGGCTAATTTCCTCACAGAATTTATAGTTGCAATACCTAAGCTGAATCTATGTCAAATAATTACATGTCTATGTTTAGATACTTACTCATAGTACTAGATCCATATCACTACAATTTTAAAACAAAGTCCCCCGCCGCGTCTCTCTGTTTGTATGTATGTATGTTCGCGATAAACTCAAAAACTACTGAACGGATTTACATGCGGTTATCACTTATCAATAGAGTGATTTTTAAGGAAGGTTTAGGTGTATAATTGTGCCATTTTAATTAAAAGGGTACTTATTGTCGGTTGTCAATAAGGCGCTATTTCCATACAGCTTCAGTTTAAAATCAACCTTATTGACAAGCGACAATGTGGTACCTTTTGGTTCAAAATGTCACAATTTGTTAAGGTTTTGTGTAACCCGCGCGAAGCCGGGGCGGGTCGCTCGTTTTATAATAAAAGTAGGTACAAACACTTCATGATGATTAAATAATTTATCAATTATATTCAACCTAGGTTATATAGGTTGAAACGGACCCGCGAATATTATGTTACGATAAGCCAAAACAAGCAGTAGGTATTGTAATATAAACGCAATAATGATTCCGATTTTAAACAGATTACAAATAATTAACGGCGATCGACAAAGCTTTGAATTAATAAAAGAAGAAACAAAGAAAAGGACGAATCTAATATAAGTACATTTTCAATTTTCTCGAAGAACACTTGAGCATAATATCACTTCAAACGAATTCAGTCTTTCGTAGAAATTGAAGCCAAAAATTTATAAAAAGCGTTTATTTCAGAGGTTCGGGCGAAGTAGGTTCTTAGGACGTCACTTTCTGAGTTCGTCACATTCTGAGGACGTCACATTCTGAGAACGCCACTTTCTGAGTACATCACTTTCTGAGATCGTCACATTCTGCCCATACTGTTAACTGTACATGGGTGGACAGTTACCTTTACACCTTTCGTAATAAGGTCCACCGCGGTACAGTTAGGACTGTTGCTGTTTGTAGGTATAGTACGATTTAACAGTATAATATACCTGCACGAAAAATGTAATTCCCCTTAAGGTCCAAAACACTCTGTTAACTCTGTGATATGTCAGATCATAGAGTAACTTATACTAGAGCGGTACTGTCATAGTAAATTTTGTAACCCCAGTAAATTTACTGCCATCTGTCGACACACTTTAAAACTAAAAATGAAGATTTATAAAAATATGTATTTAAATATGGATAAATGTTTTTTTTTATTTGCATTAATTATTTTTATGATTTTGACCCATGTTCTTTCACTGATATGAGTTAAAATTGTTAAATAACAAACGAAACCGTCAACGCCATCTATACGACAGTAGGTCAAAGCTAGTAGCGCCCTCTGAACGAGAATCAAATTTTCTTGATTTTCGAGGCACGTTTTTTCCTTAGACTGTATCCATCTATTACGGAGTTATATCTATCTTTGGTCAGATATATAAGCGACCGTATGTCGTATGTCATACAGCTAATCTGCCGTATTGCGCCAAGTTTTTTTTTTACTTTATTATTAGGGTTGAAAATAGGGCTCTGAATAAATTTTACTTTATTCTATTCAACAAAACACAATAAATAAAAATATGAATATACTTATAAAATTTATTTTTACGTAATCCGTCATTGCCACAAGGTTTTGTTCCCGTGACTAAGAAACATTTTATAGGTGCAGAGATATTACTCAAATAGGAGGTAGAATTATTGAACATAATAAAAGCCTATCTTACTTATGTATGCTCACGTCGGACATGATCGCGCAAGACGGATACCTTATGAATAACAATGTTTTATACGTCTCTATTGAAAATTAACTGATATTCTTGTTGCTTTACTCGTAAAAAAATCGTACCATGGCTAGTATGAATATGCAGAAAAAGTAAGGGCAAATCGCCTAGCATAGAACGGGCATGTGATGCACAGGGATGAAAGTCCTGGGGTGAGAAATTTATTAGGAAGAAATGTAGAAGAATTAAGAGGGAAGGCAGACCGAGGGAAAGGTGGAATGTGAAAGAGATGATATAAGAAAACGAAGGTAAATGATGAAATGATGGGTGACAGAGAGTTATGGAAGAAAAAACATGCTGCGCCGGTCCCATTTAAGGGCAAGCATATTATGATGACTAACCATGAAGAGATAATATTAAGCTTGAATTTAGAATTGTGCCAATTAGTTTCCGAATGTTAGTTACGTGGTGAGCTACTGCTCTTACTAGAATTCCAGGCTAAATACGTATTGCGACTTTAAAACCTGTAAATTCCTTTAAACCCGGTGCTGTTGTTTGTTTCGAAAACTTCGACAAGGACTTAATCCTAGTCAGGCTGTTTAGTTTAGTTCTCTTTTGTAACCGATTTTCTATGTGAACAAATTCTGTTTAAAAAAGTTTTATAAGTACCTACTGAAGAGTAGCCTTTTGAGTAACCTTTTGACTCATATGCATTTATTTATTTATTTATATTTGATACTAGTTTCTGTCCGCGACTTCGTCTGCGTGGAATGATGATGATGGTTGAAAAAAACTACCACATGTCCTTCCCCGGGCCTCAAACAATTATATCTCTATACCAACATTCAGCGGATTCAGCACAGACAGGCAGACAGTTACATTAATTAATACCAAAACACTGGGTTAGCACAAATTGACTAGCTCGTTATCTTTTCGCGGATTAGCGAAGTAATATTTTGGTATTAATTAATATGGATTTCCGTTAAGTAACGTCTGAATCTATTCATTATTCAGATACATTGACATTTGTGATATTACTAAAGGAACTAGGGATTAATCGCAAGTTGCAAATGAAATTATTTCTGCTGTAGAGTTGGATACTGATATTTTATGACATTACCTATGGCCTCTTGACAATATGAAATTAAAATTAAAAATAAATATGAACTAAAACAAAGTCTTCTAACCCCGCTTGACGAAATCTTTAAACTACTTAATTGAAGCAAATATATTTGAATATTTTTCTATTGTAATTTTAAAACTGGTCGACGCAATAGTCGGCAATCCTAGCTTTAAAGCTATCTAATGACTTTGATTGTTCTACCGAAATTAAAAAGAAATTCAAACAGTGGCATTGTAAATAACAACCGACAATGGCTATTTCATACCGCATTAGGGAAGAAACAAATGTTTGGATTGAGTCGGCCGAAGTTAATGTAGCGTTTTCGGCACAGCACCACCTTCATAGACAGTACTTCAAGCGAGCTAGGGGGATTCTATGAGCTGTTTCTTATAAATGCATTTTATTTCGTATCAAGCATACTTTTTCAAGTTTTCAAGTCGATGATTATTTTACTGAGCATTTTTTACATCCATTGTGACAGAAAAAAGCTCTTATACCGGCAAATCTTCAGAAAATTCGCTTGTTTTTCGCTACGGGACAAGGGTAGACGGTTTCGTGAAATGCTCCATTAAAGCACTATTTAAGCGCCGAGAGTTGAATTTAAATGATGTGTTCCAAAAAGTGTAGATAATGATTAAATAAATGAGATCTATTCTTTTTCAGACAACAAAGAACCACAAACACGAACCTTACAAACAGAAATGGAAATTATGTTGTTTAATGACAATGTATATATTATATTTACGAACAATGTTGATGATAATCGTGTGATACGCCTGAAGCCTATAGATTATTGTGAATTTGGTGCATTTACATTTTTTACCAACTTTATAAAAAAGTGAAGATTATTTTGTATAAAATTACTAGACAGCTCTAGAAAAAAAAAAACAGGAAATATGAATGGAAGGGATTCACAGGCGGGTAATTTCGAGAGGAATGTGCACTATAAGCATAACGCGTGGTTATTTCTTGACGAACGTCGAAGTAAATTCTGAGACTTTTCATTTCTAAAGTAACTTTTTTTTTTCACTAAATGTGTTGAAGTACTTGAAGTAACAGGTCTCAAAATCGACTCCTAAGCAAACATAGATTTCGATGACGACGGACTACTGCTATTAACGCTTTACTGTACCCATTCGGCAGCCAAGCAAACACGCCGTCCGATCGATTATGCAACGCCGTTATTATCGTGTGAAGATTTGAATTTGGTCGGTGAACTTATAAATGAATTAAAATGAGTGAATTGAAATGTTTTGTTTTTGGGCGTGGTATAATGTCCGACCGACAGTTCAGCAGTGTACAAAGGCATATAGGTATATAATATGTCCAGTGACGATTGAAAGATTCAACGGGGAATGATGACTAATGATGATGAGGAAGAATAATCATATCATGGTTCAATAGAAAAAAAAACAATGTTAACTTTAACCCATAACTAACGTTTACCTTTGTAACGTAAATTACAAGTAAACAATCAATGATAAAAAACTACTGCATCTGGTGGAATTTAATAATTTTAAAATCTTCGTAAAATCATGTATTTTTGTCATATTGAAAGACATAATTGAAATCGGAATACGCCGCACATTTAGCAACAGTAAGTAGGTACATTAAAAATAGCTATTACCTATACTTATCCATTATGCAATACTGTTATAATATTAACCTATAGCCTCCTGACGACCGGCGTCCTATATGTAGTACATCATCATCATCATCATCATATCAGCCCTTTATCGCCCACTGCTGAGCATAGGCCTCTCTTCCAGTACGCCACTTGTCCCGGTCCTGAGCTAATCTCATCCAGAAGTTACCCGCAACCTTCCGGATGTCGTCCACCCAACGAGCCGATGGACGCCAGGGGCTTCTTTCATTCGAAAGCGGCCACCATTCCGTTAACATTTTAGTCCACCTGCCATCACTCTGCCTAGCAACATGTCCCGCCCAACTCCATTTTAGTTTGGTAATGGCGAAACCAACGTCTTGCACCTTGGTGCGTCGACGGATCTCGACATTCCTTACTCGATCTTGAAGCTTGATACCGAGCATGGCGCGCTCCAGGGCTCTCTGTGCTACGCGGATTTTATGCACAGCCTCCTTAGTGAGCGTCCATGTCTCGGCACCGTATGTCATGGTGGGCAGGACACATTGGTTGAAGAGGCGAGTTTTCAGGCATTGTGGAATGTTAACAGGTTTCAGGATGTCCGCTAATTTATTAAATGCCGCCCAACCCAGCTGGATTCTCCTGGAGATCTCCTTCTGCTGCTGTGCTTTGTCAAATGATAGAATATGTCCAAGATACAAGTATTGCTCGACCATCTCTAGCATTTCGTTCCCAACCTTAATGATTGGAATCAAATTACCGGGGATGTTTGTCATAACCTTAGTCTTGGACATATTCATCTTAAGAAAGCATAGGCTCCAATTAACTTTTGACTCTTTGTCAACTTGACACAGCTTAATTTAAGCTGGCAAATTTTGAAACCTGGTCGTCAGAAGGATAAAGATTTGGTATGCGATACGCCAGCTCACACGGAGGTCAAGGGTATAATAGTAAAATTATTATATATTTTTTTACAACTAGGCCACAGGGACGTTCTTATAATGTCAATAATGTTGTATAACATAACTCATCATGGGGTCGAAAAAAAAAGAAATGACACATTTCTAGTACGAACAGTCTTCGACGGCGGACTGGCGTACAGTTATAACACTTATAACGAAAAAAAGGGTTTCTTATTGGATATATGGAAAACGTAAAAGTATATGTTTAAAGTATAAATTTCCAGTCTTTTATGCAAAAAGCCAAACTGTGATTTCAAATAGCATCTAAACAAAAGGTAAGGTATATTTTACACCTGCTTTTTCGGCTCGATTAGACCTTTTTTCCACTTATCCTTTTGCTTGGATAATTCGGTGATTTATGCTGGACGCTATAAAATATTAATGGTGATGTCTGAAGATATGTAAATGGGATAAATTAACTTAATATGCCTGGATTTGCCGGCTGGTCGTAAAAAGTTAATGTTTGGCTATTTTTCCACAACAAAGTTTGAGTAAGCAGCTAGTTATTTAATTATAAGGTAATCGATGTAGATTTAGATTTTCTTTATTTCATGATAAAAATTAATTTACACTACGTCTCAATGTTAGCAAAAATATGTTTCTTAAATTTTTCATCGGGATCGTCAGACATTACGTAATAAAACATATAAAATCAATTAATTGACTCTCCTAATAAGGAGTATTTAATAAAACGTACCATTAGTTATCTTAAGTTAGTAACTAATTAATAGTGAGCTTAAGTTAGGTAATTATTATGATTAATTAGTGTTATATAGGAAACCAACACAGGCCACCTCCACTACTACACTACTAGATTCATTTATTTTTTTATTGAATAAAGAAACAAATTACAGTTTATTAAGTTATAAAAAGACCCATCGTATGGAGGTTTGTGTGCCGATGGGGGGTTCGAGAATAATATAAAAAAAAACAATATTATATCCTATATCTTATCATAAGTGTGATTCTTAGTATACATAGCTTGTGTCGTTAGTTTTTAGAATGCGACGTGGTGTTTTTGGCGTTTTCCGTAAACATTTCGAAATTCGGTATAAAATTTGTGATTGTAAAAAAGCACGCGAACCGCCTGATTAGTAATCATCATTATTTTCTATTAACAAAAACGATAACGACGAAACTGATGATAACCTATTAATTAGAATGATCTAATGCACCTAATATATTCACATGCGTAACACGCACGTACATCCATTTTATATGAAGTACTTACTTACTTAATACTTAGTAGTCATGGTCATTGATCAATGTCTATATAACATCCGTGTAGTTAAGTACAAAGGTGTACGACTAGTCATAATGATGCTTAATTCGGTCTCACGCCAACGCCAAAAGACGTAATTGGAAAATAATATGGATGACGAAAGTTTGTTCAGAATTAAATTTATAGTCCAGAAGTCAAACAAAACGGATCTTTAAGAACTTTTGGGGACTAATTTGTTTATGATGAATGAGATTTGTCTCCTACAAAATTAATCTCAGTCCTTAAAGTTTAAAAAAATTCAAAAAATCTTCATTTGTCAAAACAATACCCTTCGGTTGCAAATGGCCCGCGTATTAAAGCGTTAAAATTTTCAACCACATTCAATCCTTTAGAGACTAACACAACTAGTTTTACTTAAATAATTAAATATATGTTTTTACAGGTACAATTAAACCTGTAATAAAATCTTTTTGCTTTCTTTCTTAAAAGATGCAAAAAGAAAACCATTCACTTAATACCTACCAAACTCGAATCTCTCATTATATTAAGGGACCAAATTAGCATTTCCTCTAATGCCGTGTCCAGGGCTTAACGCGAACCGGATTTACGTAAAAAATTCCAAATGAGAGCTTAGATCTTGAAAATGGAATAAGATCTCAGGCGTCGTAGCCAACGTGCCAATCGTTAACGCTCCGTAGCGTATCGTAGTCATCTCTCTCTATCACTCTTCTCCGCTAGTGAGACAGTGACCGTTGCGTTTCGTTCGCTACGGAGCGTTAACGATTGCACGTTGGCTACGCACCCTGACCTTTCTTAATAAGGCTAGGCAGAGACCGACGTCCATTTTAGTAAGTGTAGCATTTTCTAAATTGTTAGTCATTTCCTGGAATCCGTAGAAAAAACAACTGGTTGAATTTAATTTAACAATTTGTTATGATTTTGAACTTGTTTTGATACGATCGTGTCAATCGTCTTGTTGATTGGCACGCACGACTTTTTCTTCGTGTTGCATGCATCAATCAGCGTAAGCGATTTTCAAGGTCGTATCAAAATAAAATCAAAATCGTAACAAATTATCAAATGGAATCGGGCTCCTGGAAGCATCGTGTGTTTCTTATATCCGCATATATTTTTGCACTATATATGAAATGGATATTGTGCAAAAAAATATGCGGCGGTTAAAAATTAAAAATCAATACTAATATCATAAATGCGAAAGTCTGTGTCTGTCTGTCTGTCTGTTTGTCTGTTACCTTCTTCACGCTTAAACCGCTGAACCGATTTGGTGTAGAGATAGTTTGAGTCTCGGGGAAGGACATAGGGTAGTTTTTATCCCAGCAGCAGATTTTTATCCAAAAGCAGATTGGATAAAAAATAAGCTACCCAAATTACTACCTCCGCGCGGACTAAGTCGCGGGCAAAACCTAGTAGAAAAATTAATATCAGCTTTTGCTTTGCACAGATGTCAATTCTATACTCTATCACGATGCCTGTTGTAACAGACACGAGTTTTCGAGCAATAAAATTCAAGTTAATATTAGTTTTCCCGTGTTGTTACGGCTGAAAAGCGTATCCCATCAAAAACATTAATGTGAAATGAGAGCCAAGTTCAATATTGAGAATATGCCTCGTTGCTAACTTCGCCGGAACAAGAATTGAGATCTATATGGGTGCCAAGTTCTTGTTCGCTTGGGATGTAATTAAAGTTCAGGATTTGACTTGGCTAATTTATACATAAACGCAATTTTATATTTCTTCAGGTGATAACCAAAACTTATTATTTACATAAAAAAATAATCAAAATTCAACCTTATTTAGGTATTAATATGGTTCACCATGGCTATTAACTTGTGGTAGTAATTAGTGAGTTTTGGTTGTTACCTGACGATTTATCCATGTTACTTCTCTAAAATTTTGTTTCTTACTATTTAGCACCGGGCACCAGAATTATTATATAATGTAACTAGTATAAAATTAATGAGTTAGTTAAAACTACTAACGAAATGTGTCATCGGATAATTCGAAAACGAATATATCTGCCATAATTTTGATAATAACATATTGGTATTATATTTATCCCCAAAAGACGATAAGTTCGAGCGTTGCCTTTTACGTTATTGGTTTTATTATTATTGAACTAAAAACGTGCTCTAGGCCAAGCACTGCTTTGATACTTATTCCATACTTATTTTATTTTCATAAAATCTTATAGTAAGTGTAAGAAGCCAGAAGCCGTACCGCGAAAAACGAATATCGAAACATATTTGCTGCCTCTCTATCACTCGATTATGCACGAGCGATATAGACGCAGATAACGTTCTTCGATTTTTCTGTGTTCGCGGTAGGCCCTCTGAATGCTCTGGCATCCTATTTACACAAATCACTCTAAATTACTTGTTCAAATTGACAATATAAGACGAATTCATCGATTCCCGCCGACTGAAAAGCAATAAATTTTGAAGTAGAGGGCAATGATTCAGTTTCTACTTCGAAGGAATTTTGGTAAGTTCTTACGCAAATCGAGGTAAACAGCCGACTTGAAATAGGTAGAAATAAAATACAAATACTTGATTATTTTACACAGATCAACGCTTGTGCATTATTGGCCCAGGATTCAAAAATGGCTGACTGCGTGGCCTGAGTATTGCATCATATGGGTAGTTATTGCAGTTTTCGAGAAATTTTATTTGTTTATTCAATCATAAACAGTATCAGGTATCGCTGGGGCGATGCTGTTGGAGTAGACTTGAGCGATCTCAATGCCGATAACTGGCGGGAGATGGCACAGGATCGAGAGTATACTCGTGTCGGATGCCAAGACTCATTTTGGGTCGCTGCGCCATTAAGTAAGTAAGTATTCAATCATAATTCATAACGTGTTTCAATTGTCCCCAGTCTACCCTACTCACAATTATGAGATACGTTAAACTGTTCAGTAATTACGAAATTCATTAATTTTATGCTCTCAAGCTGATTAGTAGTTATACGGAAAATCAATAACGATGAAATTATCACAGATTAAATATGTACTTGTTTAAAAAGAGATACGCTACTTTCAAGCAAATATGGAAATTTCTACAGTAAAAGTTTGTCCACGAAACTTATGAAAAACAAACCAAACTTACAAAAACAATGATCCTGTTTGTCTGCCTTCCTCCCTTATGTATGGAAAATACTGAAAATCGCTTCAACCGAAAAATTATAAGTAGGTAATGATTGGCGATGAAACGAGGATGGTTATAATTATGCATTAAAACGGTTACATACCGACAGGTTATACCAATAACAGAAAAAAAACATATTCGTACAATTCTTGTACACACTGCCAGTCTGCCCTTAATATGTAAGTAGGTGCGAAAGAACTAATATAATCTGATAAACTCATCTCGCGCTATTATGTAAAAAAATATATAAAAAAAAAATGATTTATTCAGTAACTTAATAACTTAACAACATGCAGGGTGGTGTCTCTTTTTAAGTATACGAGATACTTGTGTCAAGAGACACCGCTCTTTCTTACTGGTTTGTAAGTAACAATAACAAAACAACAGTTAAACATACAAAAATAACACAAAAAATTAAAATTACTTTTAATTTATTTTTAAATTTAGAAAATAAAGAAAATTATAAATAAATATATTTTTATATATATAACTAATAGCGCAACACAGTGCACTAATCAAAGAGTATATCTCCAATACTAGACTGTCTTTGCGGGTTATGGACGACGGCGCAGCAAATCTGTTTTTTCGCGATTCATATCTTCTCTAGTAAATTGTAACCTGTGATATTACTTTAATGACATAACATCATTTGTCAATAAATATTCCATTTCATCAACTTTTGGAAGATGCCATAAATCATAAACGAAAATGATCATTATTTCAGTTTTATCGTTATTTTCATCGCAACGTAACAGGAATGTAATTTTCCTTAGTATTTTATAAATATGTGTGTAGTCTTCCCCATCACGCATAACGATCCTAAGTGGCATTGGCAAAATCATCATCATCATCCTGTCCTGGCCGGTTTCGTGAGCTCTCAGGTGCCTGACGTAGCCTATTTTTGCAGTAAACGTACCTTTTTAGGGATCCGTACCCAAAGGGTAAAAACGGCACCTATTACTAAGCTTCGCTGTCCGTCTGTCCGTCTGTCTGTCTATCACCAGGCTGTATCTCATGAACCGTGATAGCTATACAGTTGAAATTTTCACAGATGATGTATTTCTGTTGCCGCTATAACAACAAAGACTAAAAAGTACGGAACCCTTGGTGCGCGAGTCCGACTCGCACTTGGCCGGTTTTTTTTTGACGCAGGGCTTAATGCATTTACGCATCTCACCCCCGGGCTGGGGAAGCTCATTGGGGGTTGAATATGGCCATTACAATTAAGGTAATAGTTAGGGTATGAAATAAATTTATGATTAAATATGCAATATATGCATATCACAACTGTTACAAATGAAGATACCTGCCGCGATGCGGTGTAGCAAATTGTGCTTATAATATCCTAAATAAGTTAACGTTCGTAAAAGCACGTCACTGAACACCGCATGATTAATGGGCTACATTGATATGTGCGCCGCGCGCCGTGTATTTCTGTCACGAGGCTCTCCAGAGAATAAAAAGACACAAGCAAATACGGGAAAAAACCGGCCAAGTGGGAGTCGGACTCGCGCACGAAGAGTTCCACACCTTTACGCAAAAAACGGCAAAAAAATCACGTTTGTTGTATAGGTATTTTATTCTGTTTTTAGTATTTGTTGTTATAGCGCTGCGGCAACAGAAATACATCATCTGTGAAAATATCAACTGTCTAGCTATCACGGTTCATGACATACAGCCTGGTGACAGACTGATGGACAGACGGACAGATGGGCAGCGGAGTCTTAGTAATAGGGTCCCGTTTTTACCCTTTGGGTACGGAACCCTAAAAACGAACGCATGTTAGTACGGAAAATTTACTGTTACGTGCTAAGCGCCTGCAGATATTGTAAGAGTGGAACTTTAAAATGTTTTTGTTGTTTATTACACTTTTCGATTAAAACGAAGGTAAAATCATGATTCAGCCATTTCAGCCGCGTACGCAATCTCCTTGATTGAAGTAATCAAGCGGGCTCTCGGGGTCTCTATTGTTTCTCATAAAGTTTTAATTCATAATGTATTGTTTGCCCGAATTTACGTAAGTCGTAATTTTGTTTTTCTCAGAAACGCGTAGGGTAAGCGATCCCAACGCGGGTAAGCTAACAATAACCGTCAAAAATCTAGCTAATAACTATGCAGTCATTAGTTAGGAAATGTATCGAACTTCTATTTAGAACATGTTTTTTATGATTCCGCTTATAATGTTCATACAATAGAAGAAAAGCAAAGGTTCTGCTAAAACCCGCTTTGCCCAGACTTGGGCCTAAAGTGGGTTAGCGCTTTGGGCAAAACGGGTAGTGGTTGGGCAAAGCGGGTATTTTTAAAATTAAACGGATATAACTTATATTTAAACTGAAATAGAATCACAAAATTGTTACACAAACAATATACTAAAATAATCGGTTTACTAATGTATTGCCAAAAATCGTTTCCCAAAGTATTACTTCCCAAACTATTTTACGCAAATTATCATTTGGCAAAATTTCATTTCGCAAATTTTCATAATCCAACCTAACCTAACCCAACCTTGTACGTGATTTTCATTTCCCAACTATGGGGTTGCGAAATGAAATGGTTGCGAAATAAAAACTTGCTAAAATTTTATTTGGGAAATGAATCTGATGCCATAAGTTTGTTGGGAAGTGAAATTTGGCGAAAAATATTTTGGCTAAACGGCGGTATCCCAAAATAATCACTACCAAACGGTAACACTACTCAAAAAGACTGAATCTCTTACATAACTGCTCATGTCCCGTGGGACTCGAGACAACGATACATACTACGACGTTTATAAACATAGGATACAGGGTGACTTGGGTGTAATAAAGAGTATACGCTTTTGTTTATTTAAACTGATGTTGGAGAATAGTATTTTTTTAATGGAGACGTAGTCGATATATACCTAGAAAATCTGTATATATTTGTAGAAAAATTAGCTAAATGAAATGAACTGAAACAGAATTTAGATCTGGAAACATGCACCAGCATTATATTATTTTGTACAAGTATAAAACTGCGTACTTGGGTAGTTAATATGTAGGTCCGTACCTATTACAATATTTAAGAACTTATGAGTTTTTATTAAGATATTGGTAGATATTAGAAATGTAGGTTTGTACTACAAAATTTAAAATTTTATGATTTTTTATTTAAATGTATGATTTTTTCTTTTTGCCTAAAATTAATATATGTGTTACATAATTGTTTACTGATTCTGGGAAAAAAATATTAAAACATCGATTTTCACAGCACAGCTAAATCAGTGTTACTATTTACATAAGATCATAATTTATGTAGATGTACAATTATTGGTAAAAAATATATGAAAAATCTTACTACCATTAGAAGTGTACACTATTTGTAATATCTATAAGTAATTAAGATTTTAAATATAGAATAATTTCGAAACCCCGAAAAAAACCTCCTCAATTACATACTAAAAATCATTTTTTTCAAAATTTTTCGCCATTTCGTCTTAAAACAAAAGTATTTTTTTAACTAAAATACTGCGCAAATTTGAATAAAACATCGGAAAGTGTACTAATTTACGATCAAAATAATTATACAGGACCAAATCAATTTTATCTAATTATGCATAAAATTATAAATGTTTTTTGTTGTGGTGGCTGCACTCATTACTATGCATAAAAATATTATACCTGCCTGCCTGTTGCTGCTTAGTTTTTTATGTTAATTTGCTGTATTTAATCATGTTTCAGTGTGCACAATAAAGAATATTATTATTATTATTTGTATCTCATATAAACTCACGGGTATATACATCCCGGTCATTTGATAGGCGTGCGTGGGGATACAGATCCAACACGTAGAGGCCCTTTGGAGAAGTTTGCTGTTATGTAATACACCTGCTAGAACCCATTCACGGGTACAAATAGATACCCGTAAATCGGTTCCAACAGGCGTAGGGGCTATTATAAACACAGTGGAAAAGAGTGCCGGTTATGGTGTTGAAGTTTGGCTGGTCAAAAGATTGGGCTATTGCTGAGAGGTCCGGACACCTGCCATAACAATGTTGTACACGTTATCGAGGCAGGCGGTGACTCGCCGCTAACTAGATGGGCCCCTGAAAATGCCGTCGTGAAGACGACCAGGAGCAACACCAGTGTGAGCAGCTCAGGGGTGTCGAGAGGTGTGCGCCGCTTTCTACCCAGTGGCTGTTACCAGCCACTGTGCCAACTCGCGTCTTATGCATCTTTCACTTCCACCCCTGGAGCATATAGCTCTAGCGACTCCTCTCTGGACAGCCAATGAAGGCAAGCCAGAGCTGAGAGTCCTGCGGGTCCCCTTGGGGTCCACTCCGACCGACGAAGACACGCCGGAGACGGAGACCCTGACCGACTCTCGGGAGCACTCGGGTCCGTGGGGTCGTTACTCCCCAACAGCTCACCACAAGCTACAATTCTTAGCAAAAACTAACACACACAAGACACAAGAGATAAAATATTCAGAAAACAAAGTAATAAATCGAAGAATTTAAATAACAATGAAAAACTTGTTTTATTATCCCGGCTTTTTAAATTCCTTCGTGTTTTCTTAGGATGCACTCAAAGTGCCTTCTAGAGACCGCCAAAAATCTGTTTGTGTATGATAATTTTCAGGAATTAGGTTAATGGGTTATACTTAAGCAGAGAACGCGGTTTTTACATCACGCTTAAAAAGCCTGCCTCTGTATTCGTTAGATACAACGTTAAAGAAGTAAAATGTCTTGTACCTTTATTTTTTTGGAATTACCGCAGAAGGACGAATTGAATGAAATATTTGCCTGAAATGCTACAGAATGCTAAAAAATATTTAAGATTATGATTATGACAATAGTTTCTTTTGAGTTTATGTTTTTCACGGATTGCTATTACGAGTATTACGTAAAAACTTAATAAACTACAGACCGCACCGGAATTTGAGATATAATGACATGTAAAAAAAACATTTATTGTGACGAAATAAACCTTATTTTTACATTAATTCTTCTGCCAAATTGCAAGACAGTTTGTTGGCAGAGGGGATTCCCTTAAAACACAAATGGGTGTAGGTAGCGTTGTTGTTATTTTGCTTTGTAAAATCAAGTCAACGTCTTTTGACCAGCGGTACCTATGGCTTATCATTTACTATACTATTTTAAGTTTTAGAACAAGCTAAAGACAGCATGAGACTTTTTACATATTAAAAATATTGTACGGGTTGTAAAAATTGTGACTAATTTATATTTGGGAGTTATTTCAGCGATATATAAATATATGTTACGGGCAACTTGATTAACCGAGCGATAAATAATGACCGATCATTATGAATAATGCCCACGAGCGTCGGGCAAAGTGATAAATTTATTACTTTGGCCGGTCCATATTGATAATGCCCGACGGCCCGTGGTCCATTTGATAAATCAAGGTTTGAGATAGCTTGAATTTATCACTTGGACCGGTCAGTATGAATACTTCCCTACTTCTAGCCGGGCAATGTGATAAATTTGGTCGCGCCGTTGTAAAAACAGTTTATTTCGGTGGGGGGGGTTGCAATTCTAACCTAACCTAAACCTACTTTTCTATAAAAAAAATCTGTGGGGGGTTGTAGTACTTGTAGTTCTAACCTAACCTAAACCAATATTCTGTAAGCAGTTCCTTTCTGTGCTGGGTTGCAGTTCTACGTTTTATTACATTGCCGAAGGTAGGTCATTATTCATTCTAACCGGTGTAAGTGATTAATTCATCTGTTTTATTGCATTGCATTGTCATTATTCATACTGACCTGTCAAAGTGGATAATCTTGCAGTTTTAATTACATTGCCCACTTGATGCGGGCATTATGCATACAGACCGGTTATTACACATAGTGACCGGTTTTATCAGCCCGTAACATATACAGTAGGTAGGTACAGTCAAGGGCATAAATATATATACATTACCAAAGTTTCAAAAAAATGTTTACGCTCTTACACCACCTTAGACAATAAAGTCGTGTTCACATATTTTTGAGCCATTTGTCTGGATCGATATTTTTGCCTTCGACTGTACGCAAGATAGATCAGATAGATTTTATTCAAGTTGAAAACTTATTGGAGTAATTTCTTATCTCAGTAATCCAATAAGTTTTCAACGTGATTCTTATCTAAATGTATTAAAGTTCTGGTTATCGACGAACATACATCCCGCAGATGTAAAGATATACGGTAGTCAAACTTAATCGTACATACTACATACTACATACAACTTGTATCATTCAAACTTCGGTCATTCATGATATTAATTCAAACGTTGGTGCAACTGTGATTTACTAAACTATCTGCAAACCAAACTGAAAACCGGGGTTGTACAACTTCTCATTCACGCTTACGTGGTCATGGTAAGAGCGAGAGATTTTATTTATTTATTTATTTATTTTATTGATAAGAATGTTTACATGACATTACAGTTGAACCAATGCGTCACGAAACTTAAAACTAACAGCAATAATAATACATAAAACAGCAACAATTATAACAACAATAATAGCACATTACATTAGTATAGACAGGCAGCAGGCAGATATATGACCTCTGTACTCAGTTTGGTTTACGGATAGTATAGGGATCGAGAATCGTAATTAACTTTGGAGTCTGAGTAATAATTCTACACACATCACAGTATTAAAACTAAAGAAGATAGATTAAAAGGAAAGATTGCTTCGTCCGAGACTGGACCTTGGTATAAAAGAAACAAAAATACAAATCGAATTGAAGAACAAATAGTGTGCGGTGATGATCGTAATCAAATCCATAATGTGTACGCCTCACTAACAATTCAATCTAATTTGCTTTATCCAACCGTTTATTTGTGTATGAATACCGAATAATAATATCTATTGGGATACAATGGCCTAGTGGGTAGTGACCCTGCCTGTGAAGCCGATGGGCCTGGATTCGAATCCCGGTAAGGGCATTTATTTGTGAGATGAACTCAAATATTTGTTCCTGAGTCATGGGTGTTTTCTATGTATATAAATATGTAATTATCTATACGAGTATAAGTATGTATATCGTCGCCTAGCACCCATAGTACAAGCTTTGCTTAGTTTGGGGCTAGGTTGATCTGTGTAAGATGTCTCCGAATATTAATATTATTTACCCAATTTAAGACTGTCAGAATGTCTGCTCATAAAATCAAATGTGTTATGTTTTGACTATTATAACATGTTTATTGAAAACTGAAATTAAATACTGACATATTTAAAATATGATTAATATTTTTAGGTTACTCTGAATGATTTATTCGGTAGCAACTCTGGGTGTGAATAATTGAATATTCTATTTTATTTGGCAATTTATGTGTCATAAATATCTACTTGATATTCTGATGTCCTGTATTTTACGACTAGGTGTGAGCTGTATGGGCTCTAAGATAAAAATCCCTATACATAATTACATTTATCCATTTAAAAAATAAAGCGAATATTGTCTTTTAAGAGTCTGTCTAAGCTAACTTTGCACCAATTTAAACAGAATGAAGTAAACGAGTGACATTAAAAACATCATATTTTCAAAGAAATTCGGCATTAATGATGACATCGCCACACTATGTCATTGCAAATAACATTCAGTTAGTCCGACTCTATTTGCCGAAGACACAGATAATTGAGCAAGCGTAAACCTTATTACAACGTAGTAAGATCTAAGGAATAAATCCTTTTGAGTACAGTCAGCACCAACAGTGGCGTATGTAGTATGGTCAGGGCCGCACAAAGAGGAACTGCCGGACTATAGAAATAAACATCTTATCTTATCGTATCTTATCTTATCTTATCTTATCTTATCTTATCTTATCTTATCTTATCTTATATTATCTTATCTTATCTTATCTTATCTTATCTTATCTTATCTTATCTTATCTTATCTTATCTTATCTTATCTTATCTTATCTTATCTTATCTTATCTTATCTTATCTTGACTTATCTTTTCCGCGCCGTGTCCAAGACTACCGCCTTCTGCATCTGACTTCAACCACTAACGAGAGTCTCAAGGTGTTAGTCGAAATTCTTCACTTTGAGACCTTTTATTACTATTATTATTTATGGTATTACTAAACATGTTGAGTAGATATGTTATTATATTAGGTATTATTATTTATGTTTTTAGCCGCCCAAACCATCACAAAGGGCTTTAAAAAGCTAAAAATAAACGCTTGCATTGAAGTATCAATTCTAACCAATTGAAGAACTCTTGAGACGCTGTTGGGGTTTAATTGGATAAATAATATTGCATTTCTCTGACACCTACTTGATCTCGTGACCACCTACTCGTAAACAGGGAGAACAATGAGGTGGACGACTCGACTGTCAACGATTTTTATAGAAGAAACTTAGAATAGAATATAAGAAACTTTATTTAAAGGACGCTTAAACCTAAACTTCTTTATTGCTTACTAAATACATCGTGCAACTAAGAAAAGATTTTACGGAATAGTTAACCGCTCTGAACGATTTGCCACACTGGATGCTTTCTGCGGGCAGCGGTCAGGTCAAACTTCAACTTCAAAGGTTGCTGTCAATGTTGTTGACCGCTGACCGCAGAACGCATCCAGTGTGGCAAATCCTTGAAAGTCAAAAAAAAACCGCGTGTCTTTTCTTTAGTACGTGGAACCACAAAATACCCATCCACGCGGGCTTTTCTAAAGTCCTACTATAATTTGACTTCTTATTTTATTACCAGTAATCGGAATAGGCAGAGTATAAATACCTAAACTTATTAGAACAAAGTCATGAAGTGGAGACTTCCTTGTATTAACGTTTTTTGGGACGTCCCGGATTTATAAAAATCCGGGACTTTCCGGATTAAAATGATAGTAATGTCTGTGGATGTCGAAAGATCGTTTCCAACTTACAAGTGAATTTAAAGCGTCAAAATATACCGGCATAAATATGATAGAAAATATGGAAAAATAATAGTAATATATCTACAAGAAAATAATAATAGTTTTGTGTATGATTCTGATTCCTACGATATTGACGACATATAATTTTGTATTTAGATTTAAGAAATATATTTATAGAGACCACCACCACCACCACCACTGGAGGGCTTCGTCACTTTTTCTTTAATATATGACATCTATTACAGTTTTTAATTTTTTAATTTATATATAGTAGTGTGACAGAAAAAAAAAAAAAAAAAAATATTTGAAACTAAAATCCGTTCTGAGCCATGCCGGGTCCAAAGGTCCCCATCACACTAGCAGCGTTACCCCGCTGTATGGCGATGGAGACCTGTTGGACGAAAATAGTAGTGTGACTACTTAAAAAACAAATCAAAATATTTTAATAAAATAATTTGATTTGTTCCCAAACTTGTTCATATTTATAGAGAGTTACAAAAAATATTGTTTACGCCTATTCATTGTATTGGACAAAACAGAGGAATGCATTGTTTTCTACCCATTTATAACAACATTATTTACTTATTACGTTTCCGGGACTTTAGTCACGCAAAAAATTGTAGTGTAAGGAAGTCCCCACTTTTTGTCTATATTCTACTAAGTTTAAGCATTTATACTGTGCCTATTCTGATTATCTTTTATGACATTATGCCGAGTCACCTACCCTAGTTGCACGTGTAGTCCTTGTAATATTTTTCCGTATATTATATTATCAGATTCTTTTGTCCTATTTCGGGCAAGATTCAAGAAGTGAGTGACAGAAACCGGATAGATCAGGGTAATACCTATTTACGTCAGGGGATTCCGGAACGTTTAACCGACGTATGTCAGATTAGAATCGTATTGGTTACGATCTTTATTTACGAAGAATAATGTGTGAAAAACGTACGTAGGTACTTAAAGAAATGAAAATCTCGCCTCTCGAATGAAACATGTCGCGCGAGTGACTAAAAATACGTGAGTGAAACCGCTAAGTTAGTTAAGTTAAATGAAAATCTAGAAATGTTATCATTATCGAATATTAGAATAAAATAGTGAATGTTACTTTTTTAACTTTTCTCTTCTCTTCTTCCTCGGTTCCTTATTATGGCTGAGGGTCGCGACCACATGAGATTTAAATTTTTAGTCGGTTCGATTCGCGGGTGAAACAAGCGAAATTCAAAAAATCTTTGAATGCAGTTTTGTTACTTTAAAAAAATAAAAGAATGTTTCCTTTGAGCAAAATGAGCTAACTTAAGGTTATAAGGCACTTTCCCTCCAGTGCCCATTCAATCTTTCCACACTGTATATTGACATCAGTTGATATTTCCTCCATATCGTTTTCTTACGTCTACTTTTTCTACATAACTACATATTTAATTTTGTTCTTATTATTTGTTTATTCTTATTATATTGAGATGACATCCTGTCTATTTTAGTAAGTAGTAATTGGGTTTTTATAATGTTTTATTTATACTTGTTTCAGGTATTTCTACTACACGCTTCTAGCATCAGCAGATTTTATCTGTGAAGCTTTATAATATTTGTAAGACCTGACATTGTAAAGCATAGACAAAGTATAGGTATACAAGTAGTTCCAGACGCGCCACCGAGCAACCGGGGGTAAGAGAAAGAATATACATATAAAATTTGGGCAGCATAGGATTTTTTCTCTTTCACTCTTATAAATTTCGGTATTTCGCCATCGCCTCCTACGTATGATGCCAACCGGTCCGTGATAAGGACAAAGCATGGCACTATTTTCTGTTTCCAGTGTCAGGCCCTGTTTGTAAAGGTAAAGAACATATTATTAGGATAACGTCCTTCTATAGTCAATCAATCAATTAATTTTTGACTGACACTGGATTCGTGCGCGTTCTAGCGGTGTACAGTACACACACCGCTAGAACGCGCACTATCCGGAAATCGTTTTTTTCGTGCTGCAACTTTTGCCATTCGCAATTTTTACTTTATTTTTTCTCAATAGTCTTTTCCCGAAAGCATTTTCATATTTTCCCATTATTATATTTATTTTTTTAATAGCTTATTTTCCTGATAGGTTTTCTAACCATACAGTGATGAGTTTTCGTCGTTTTAAAATAAGAGCGTAAAGGATGACTCACGTTAGACCGGGCCGGGTCCGGGCCGGAGCTTCCGGCGCTTCGTTTTCTATAGAAAGCATCACGTGATCACCGGTCATCTGTCATCGAAAAGGAAGCGCCGGAAGCTCCGGCTCGGTCTAACGTAAGTCATCCTTAACTTAGATTCTATGGCGGTGGCTAGGTTCGTGTTGGTGGGACTCCTAAATGCGTTACGAAAATCAAAATTCGACAGTTCAACAGCAATTCAATTTAAACAAAAGTCCAAGTGGCCATTATGCCACCGTGTCATGAACAAACACATACAAATCTAACGACCTCTTAACCGGCTAAAATAGAGCCACGGTGTCGTAAAATGAGGTAAAAGGACCCATCGCGCCGAACGTATTTATTTCCTGGCGGTCACATTTGGCGAAAAGATCGCCGTAAAAGACTTTAATATCGAGCCAACTGTCAATGTGTCAATATAGTTAGATATGTATTTAAAATAAAAACAGAATAAAAAACGGACAAGGGCGAGTCGGATTCGCTCACCGAGGGTTCGGTACTTTTTAGTATTTTTTGTTATAGCGGCAACAGAAATACATCATCTGTGAAATTTTCAACTGTCTAGCTATCACGGTTCATGAGATACAGCCTGGTGACAAACAGACGGACAGTGGAGTCTTAGTAATAGGGACCCGTTTTTACCCTTTAGGTACGGAACCCTAAAAAACCTTTACCTTTACCTTTCAAAGTTTTATAGCGTCACAAACGTCACCGATAATCGCATGCGATTTACAATACCTACATAACCTTCATTGCGGCATTAGATTCGATCGATTGATCGTTGCTCCTATATTGCCGGCAATTTCTAAAATCGCATGCCAATTGTTGCAAGGTGTATAGAAGCCATTAGTTATCGGCTCAGTAGTTTTCCTGTTTCTTTTTTATCTGGTGGTTGGCGGTTTAAATTATACATCGTTTAACTTGGCTTCGTCACCTAACTGTAAGAATTTTTTAAATCCTTTTATCATTACTCTATGAAATAAAACTATGAAAACGGATTATATCGCGTATATTGAATTTATAATACATCCCGACGTTTTGAACCCTTTACAACGTTCGTGGTGAACGGGTAACTGAGAAAAAACCGTTTCCGTTTTCATAGTTTTATTTCATGAGTAACTATCGCGGTAACCGAAGACAATATTGTTACAATATGAAATTATGTAAAATAATCTAAGGAATATAAGATTTACGTATTTGTACAAGTCTGAGTATTTATTTACAAATTTTATTTATTTATGAAAATACGAACTCGCACATTGGTATTAATTTTAAAGTTCTAGAAGATTGGCAATTGAGCTGCGGTGTGCCAATATTAGTATGCCACTACATTGCATCGTATTTACAATTCCACATCACATTTACCTTCGTTTTCAAAGAGATTGAACACAAATGTTTACCCAACTAGCCATATAAATTGGCAATTTTAAAGTCTTCACTTTCGATTGGAAAATACACCTACTTCGTTATTATTCGACTATTTCTACTTCGTTACTATTTTGTTGACAAAATAGTCTTAAAAACCGCTTTGCAATAAATAATAAACTATCTGAGAAACTTCATTACCTATATTATAAACTTATATTAGGAGTAGGTACAGATAACATCAATTTTTATGAGGTAAATGTAAAAAGAAAACTAACTTTTTCTACGCTACGCATTTCTCTGTTCTAAAAAGCTATAAGTATTTTAGAATCCTCAACTTTAATTTATCCGTAAATGACATGTTACATATGCCCTTTTAATGTGTCGTTCGTAAAAAAAGGCTTTATAGGATGGGCGCGGTGGGGTTGAATTAAGAAATATAGTGTACCTAATATTATATAATTAATATATGTAGGTCTGCTAAACAAAATATTCGTACAAATTTTTCGCTCTCCCGGCAATATGTCTCTGTCCATCCCTCTTTACCGCACTGGGTTCATGTCGAATTCGTTTTCCGTGCAGGCGGCCCTGGGAACGGACTTCCCTACAGCATAAAAATGCTCAAAATAAATTTGCATTTAAAAAATCTTTACGTGCTTTCTTTGCTAGCAGAATGAAAGATTCATAATATATGTACAAGCTCTAAATGTTTTGTCTTTATTTATGTATATATTATAAATAATATAAGTATGGTTATTTATATATAAGTATGTATATATGATATGTTGTTATATTAATATTATATTTTGTTGTTGTTGTTGTTGTTAAAGTAGCACCGCCCACAATCTGCTTTGCCTAAAGGTTGACTGTTAGAGAATGCCTAATGGCATTAAGTCCGCCTTTTGAAGTGGTAGTTATTCTTTTGTGCAATAAAAGTTAAATAAATAAATCTTAATCGAAGCCAACATTTTATTAATTTCTTATAAAATGAACCGATATTCCGGTATTTCGGAATTCCGGAATTCCGGAATTCCGGTATTCATTCACAATGAAAAACTTGATTCTGCAAGTAGGCCTCTTCATCTTCATCTTCAAGGGCTCTTTTACTAGTCAATAGAACATTTACAATACGTAGCAACATTTATAAATAGGTACGACAGCCAATACCTGGGTAAACATTTAATTATAATAATCTTAAAATAAATAACTACTGCAATATATGTTCTATTATTATACTTATACCTACATTGGAGTTTTGGTGCGGGAATAATTGGAAAGTGTATTTATAACTTTGTTTATTGTAAAACATTTAAATACCAAACTACGAATTAAAATTAGGTAGTAACCTACAAGTGCTTAGAAATGTTAAACATTGTATCGGCTTTTACAGTTTTTACCTATTTTTTGGCTAGTGTAAAACATTCCCGCACCAAAAATCCCGATGTATGAATATAACAGAGATATAAATATAATATACTAGCGACCCGCCCCGGCTTCGCACGGGTGCAATGCTGATGTATTATATATATAAACCTTCCTCTTTAATCACTGTATTAAAAAAAACACCGCATCAAAATCCGTTGCATAGTTTTAAAGATCTAAGTATACATAGGGACAGACAGCAGGAAGCGACTTTGTTTTATACTATCTAGTGAAGCCTCTATCATTCCCTACGCAGGAGAGATGTGAACCTAATTGGTGTTGATAACTAAACTACCTAATAATAATAGGTATGGCCGAAGTAACGAAACTGGATACATTTAGATCGGCAATGCGATAGGTCAGCAATCCGGGTTTAACGTAGTAATGGCATGATGCCTCGTGCCAAGGGTAAGCCTTGAAGATAAGTACCTACTATTAGTAGGTTGATTCACTGACGAATCTTGACCGACTGCGGGCAGCATTCGAACTACAGCATATTGTTATAGATTTGATAGCTGGGCGTTTTCTAAAATAAATATTGAAAACCTAATTCTTTTAAATCTGGACATTCTTGGGCTCATTCTACTCAGAATCGACAGCATTCTCCATCTTGCCATTAAAAAAAAGATGTCCCATGTCCATTCCATTACGTCACGTTTTCGTGTGAATTTTTTTTCCACTTGTATGCGCGTGACGTAGTTGAATGTACAATTTACATACAAATTTTTGGAACTTTTTATCATCAGAATTGTGATTCTGAGTTGAAAGAACCTAAAAACACCAGGATCTGTGAGAATCAGGTTTTAATATTTATTTTAGAAATACGCCCAGCTAGAGTCGGATCAAATTAACTGCATGGCAATGACAAAGTGTGGAAATGTAATCATTAATGTCAAGTAAATATGATGTACTTATGTATATAATAGCACCATGTGTATGCTATTTTATTTATGATCAGGATTTGAATACTTAGGTACGAGAATCTCACACTTACACACTTCTAAATTACAACAAAGTTGTTCACGTATTTATGAACCCTTCGATAACTCAGCTGGTCCTACGTTCCCTAGCGTATTAAAAACTTTGGATAGGCATTGCAATCAACCAATATGGGATAGCCACTAACCTAGAGCACACGCCGATGATTTTCGGGGATCCTGGTCCTTCTTCAGCTAGCTAGCACTTCCAGAGCCTTGAGAGGTCGTCACACACGCCTTGTAAACTGATTGTTCGCAAACACCACCGAAATACCGAATTTTGGAAATATTAACACACAGAGGAACATGCGTTGCAGGCCGCGCCCGAGCCGAAGTGATTGACAGTCAGAGGTGTTGAATCTACCTCCGAATTTGCTCCGAAACGGCATACCCTCATATAAAAAAGATTACAATGCCCGAACAAAAGTAACTTATGGCAATATTCGGGTTATTCCCACTAGTTACCACAAAATTGTTTTCGTTTATCCGTCTTCTTTATAGTAAACAGCAATAGAACTTGTTACAATAGCATATTTATTTCGAAATGATAAGTCGTTATACGATGAAGTGAATTTAGACCCAAACATAGTTTTTATTAAAGCTTAAAATGATTTTTATGTTTCTTGAACAAAAGATTATTCTGTTTTTTACTGAAAAACTGTTTTTTTTTGCCATTATTTATTTATTTATTTATATAAACTTTATTGCACAAATTTACACAAAAAGAGTACAAATGGCGGACTTAACGCCTTGAGGCATTCTCTACCAGTCAAACTGTATTACACATGTATCATTTTCTGTGTGTTACACATATTTCATTTTATTTGTATTACAACGTCGGCCTTTAAACGTAGCACCCTTTTGTCCTATAAAACGATACGAAATAAAATAATTCACCATTGTAAAATGTTTTAAGTTTGAGAGAACAAGTTCCATTTTTAAGTTGGATTGTACTTAATTGATTGTCTAAACTTAAGTTGACCCATAAAACTATTCTAGAGCACCTGATTTAATATTATTCGTCGACTAATTTGGTAATTCCGACCATTTGTGTAAGGTATTTGTAAGGTGTTTGTGATAAGGTGTGAGCGAAGCCGAAGCCAACACGTTCCTTTAGGGCGTCCGCTAGCTGGCGCTGGTGACATTATAGTAGTACGGGCGGCGACCGTATGATCTACTACGTCATCTGATACAAGGATAACCCCATGGCACACGTTCGTAAAAGTGATGCTAAGTTTGGAAAAATAATCTATGTATCGTGATAAATCTAGCAACTTTATTTAAGTACCTAACATAATATAGTTCTACTGTAAATATATGTCTACTGTTAAAACACACGCAGTGTTATAATTGTAAATTAATTAGTAATAATCAACATGACGGCCAATGTATCATATTCAATACAATGCCAACCCCTCGACAAAGTGCGAGTAATTATCTACATGAGACGAAAAATCAAATTTTGATCAAAATACTTACGGAACCAAACGATATACAGTGTGTAAATCCAATACGGGCAATAAATTAGACCAGATATAATAATTAATCCGTCTAATCATTAATTAAGAAGTTCTTTTAAGTTAGGTACACTTAATTAAGTCCCCGTAATTGTTATTTTTTTAATTTACTGAGCAGCAATGTACTGCAAATATTAATTGCCACTTGCACCAATCACTAACCCGGGGTTAAACCTGGCGTTACCATGGTTACAAGTACAATTTGACACTGGGTTAACGGTTTAACATTAAAACTAATCATTAAAACTACTAAATTTAATTACAAACCTTTGTTTCTGAAAAGTTTTTTACCTATTTGAATATTTAACTTCCTTTCTCTTCTGTTTTAAGTTACAAAGGCTTTAGAGGGCTGTAACTTTGCTCTTTATACCTCTATTGAATGCCATAACGTTGTCTCAGAACATGTTTCAAGCTTTTGTTAGGGTTCCGTACCCAAAGGGTAAAAACGGGACCCTATTACTAAGACCACTGTCCGTCTGTCTGTCCGTCTGTCTGTCACCAGGCTGTATCTCATGAACCGTGATAGCTAGACAGTTAAAATTTTCACACGACTGTCAAAACATTATATTAAATATACTAAGAGAGGTATGGGCACTGCGAATGATATCTCGCTTTGTGTGGTAGGGCACAGGACAGCGGATGTCATTCCAGATCTAGAGCAGAGCCCAACTGGGGAAGTACCTCCACCTTACAGAAAACCGCAGCCAAATAACACTAGACCCTACTCATAGTGTTGTGTTCCTGCCGGTGAGTAAGGTTGCCAGAGCTCGAGGGAGAGGAGTGTTAGGGTCGGCAACGCGCATGTAACTCCTCTGGAGTTGCAGGCGTACATAGGCTACGGAGACTGCTTAACATCAGGCGGGCCGTATGCTTGTTTGCCACCGACGTAGTATAAAAAAAAAAAAACTAAGCAGTGACGTTACTCGTCTCATCTGCATTGTCAAATTATTAACTACAGTTCTTTCACTTTCTTCAGACACGAGTCCAATATATTGGATATTGGAATCGTGTCAACAAAGTATTACGATATACGATTTTTCAATACATTTCTACTGCTTTATTTCGTGCATGGGAGGAATAATTTATTTTATCTACTGTCAACATCCCTATTTGCAGAACAACTGTAAGTTTATTCCAGCTATATAAATATACGACTGTTATATTACCAATAAATCGTTTGCACTAGTTGTCCAGTATATAGGGTCATTGCGCTAGTTTTCGTCCACTTGACGAGATTTGAATATAACCCTACATTACTGCACAAACTTTGACTGCAATCCTTAATGTCTAAACAATATATCTATCTACATAAAAATGATATTTCGCAAGTAGCAAATTAAAAATGAAATATATTATTTGATAATCCATCAAGTAGACGAAAACTAGAGCATGGATGGAAACAAACGCACTGACCCTAATATACAAATGTTACGTTTAAATTAAATATCAGGCCAATTCGAACGTGCACTGACATCAAACCGATATTAGAATGATATTGTAATCATATCAGTTAGCTGTCATTGCACTTTCTAATTGCCCTGTATCTCTAAACTGAATTACAGAATATACTATAAATTTTATTGGAACAAATTAAATAAAAATATAGTAACAAAACTTATAAACTAAACGTAACTAAAATATACTACCTATCCTAAAACCTTAACTAAAATAAAAATTCACCCCTCGGTAAGGTGCCGTAGATGCTGGCAGCATTACCCCGCTGAATTGCAATACTAATACGCTGTGCGAGGAAGCTGCCAGCCCTACGGTCCCCAGTCACATCCACCAGCCTCTTTGATAAGGCTCCGAAACATTTCAGGGCACCGGGACCCCACGGGCCGAGTGTTTCCACACCAGAATTAAAAGAACGTTTAGATATATCTGTATTTGCTAGGACTTGAACTAACTTCAATGGCATTGAAGTAGGATATAATTATTGTTTGACATAATGATTGAAAGTTATAATGATTGATTGTCAGATTATAATTAGTCATAATTCTGAAACCGGACGGATTATTGTGAGGTTAGGTTATAGGTGTAGATAGGTTCGATTAGGTTTGTTTTATAGAAAAACCAAATTATGACTAATGAAAATTCGGACAAACAATACATTATGTATGACTTAAAACTTTATGAGAAACAATAGAAATCCTATTGAAGTACCTACCTACGGATATGGAAAGTTCTATACTTGGCTCAACCCGAGTGGCCATCAATTCATTAAAGGACGTGTGGTGGTAGCAGAGGTCCGTTTCTCTTGTGTGCATTTCAGGACCAGTTCTGATTTAACAATTCGATACGGTTATGATCTTGTTTTCACGCTGATTGGTGGATGCGAAATGCAATGAAAGTGGACGTATCAAAACAAGGTCAAAACCGTAAAAAATTAATAGATCTAAATATATATCCAGGCATCTTACGCGCACCAATAATTCCGAGCGTAATGCCTTAGGCGCCATCCATTTATTACGTAAGGCAAATTAGGGGGGAGGGAGGTCGACTATTATGTGTGCCTGTTTTTTACCATAGTTTAATTTAAATATTCTTAATTTGTTTTTTTTTATATTGGTTTGATATTTAATGTAAATAAAGAATTTACGTTACTTTTAATTTAACAATAAATAATAAGTATTTGTGTTGTCTGTGATGTCCGTAACAATAAATGTTTTTGTTCTAGGTTCTCAGCACAATTCCTTTTATCAAATCAAAATTAATTATTCACCGAACATTCTATTCGTGCGTGGTACGTCATTAAACGTCGTTCTTGGCAAAATCCCTCCTGCCAAAACCCACAAGAGGGGCAAGCCATAAAAAAATCATTGTATTGTATTGTATAAAATGCCTCAATAGCCAATCGTTGACAATGGATACGAAATATTGTTGATTGTGATTGCTTTAGGTACCTTGATTGATTCCTTTGAAATTCGTGCCCAGAGTTAAAAAGAGTAAACTGACCGCTGAAGTATATTTTATTAGATTACCGCATTCTCGTTTATGTAAATCTAATACATTTTACACTTCTCATGCTCGTAAAGTTCGACTATAAGTTGTGTGTAGACGTTTTATAATTACTTTATTTACCTACGTGGTCCCATATTATCTTCTCAATTAAGCATATAATGCATATAGTACAGGCGTACCTTAATACCTACACGTTATATGTAATTCGCAACTCGTGTCGATTTAAAACACTCCCCTGGGTCATGTTTTAATTTATTGTCACTCTGCGAATTTTCTACTTTCCGCACTTGTATCGTAAATAACTATTACAGTAAGTACATATGGTGCTACTTTACCGCACTAGTGCGGCAATTAGCACTTTACGTGTCTATGTCGAAAATTTAAAGGACCATATTGTACTGTAAAGTTGCACTATACACCTGCGAATAGGTAATTCGCAACTTGTGTCGATTTAAATCACCACTCGTTGCGAATTTCCTACTTTTCGCACTTGTATCGTAATATACTTATACGGTCCTAGGTATTTTTAGTCGTTCGCGCAACATGTTTCGAGAACCCTAAATAAATGGAGACCTTGGAAACATCTCCGAAACATGTCTTGCGTAATAGTGACCAAAATATACGTAAATAGAACCGTATTATTATAGGACTCGATATTTTTTATAGAAAATGTTATTTTGTACAGTATACGGGCTTACACGAGAGATACCTAATCTGGTTTTTCATTTCTGGTGAAATTGAATTCGCCTGTTTGTCGTTCTCCCAGATTATAGTTTAGGTAAGCTAAAATTCATTGTTTTGTAAGATGTGTAGGTGAAATTTAAAATAAACGACAGTGGGGGCACGATTTTTAGGCGCCTTCGAGTCAGGAAGTATTTTGGCTTGGCTTTGTTTTCCCTAATTACGACTGTACCGTGCAAAGCCCGTCACAGGCCTAAAGGTCAGGTGGGGTAAGTGATACTATGGGGCTAGAGCATCTCTTGTAGGGAAAATAAACAATTAGAGATACTTAAAACTAAATTAAATAATAATAGTAAAAATAAAACTTAAAAATACTTACGTACCTAGAAAGACGTTCCTTACACAGTTACTCTTACTCTTAGCAAAAAAACTATGTTTATCTTACCCCACCTGACCTTATTAAAAATTACAACAGATTGTTTCATTTTGATCCGATTCGCCTCGGTCTACCCTAAATGAGTTTGCCGATTACTGTTACGGCTGTTATTCCTGTTAGGGCAGAAACATCCTTAGTTTGCAAACCGCCGTTTACCTCTCAAGTTGCGAAATCGACGGGGGACTGCCGGGGAGTGCAATGCAAAGTAATCAAAATGGTGCGCAAAGTGCGGTATTACCATAATGTTACTAGGTTTTTATACGTGCGGTAGCCCGGGGTGGCATTAGAGCTTCTAAAATATGATATGGATTTGATATTATATGTCTACTTAACTAAGGCGGATGGTAAAACGCCGAAACTGCGGTGAATTTTTAGTAGAAAGTAGCTGAGATTTGGGACTGAAATATAATATATTATTAAATTTTTACTTGAATACAGAATGGCCAACATTTTTTTAGGATATTTCGTCTTTTATACTTACACGTCTTTTACAAAATTTGATTAAAAATTAAAACTACTATCGTTTTACTCAATTTAAACGTTCGTATATTTATCTTCCAATTATTCTCTTTCGGCTTCAATAGGTACACAAACTCAATTTGTTAAAATGATCGACAATTCCTTATACAATACAATACTATATGTCATAAACATTGTCTTGGTGCATTTCGCTCGCTAAGACAAAAGTTCGAAGAAGACATAATTGAGGATATTTGAACTGTCTGTCGTCGTCCGCTGTCTGTCGTGAACTGGTCGTCAACTGGTTTTGTGATTGTCATGTCTAATTTTGAATTTAAATGTCGATCGTTCCAATATTCCAAATATGAATGTCAGTTAGCCAGTCACTCAGTCGGTCTATGTCAGGTTCAGGGCGCCATCATTGTTAATCCAGTATCAAATCAAGGACAGGTTTTTAAAGGTCGAATGTCGCTTAGGGGCTAATTCCTAACGCATAACAAGCGTATTGCGGTATTTCCAATAGGCCAAAGGTCGGAAGACTATTTCAGAAAGTAGGCATTGCGGTAAAAATCCTCAGATGCAGGCATTTCAGAGATAATTTCCTTTCCGTATAAATGTTGGTACTTTTGATGTTTGAAGGAACGGAACGAGAACTGAATTTTCATTCTGTTTAATATATTTTATGATTTTTGGTCAAAGCTAAAGCAAAAGCAAAATTTCATTGACATCTTTCACGACCATCTACCCACATTTAATTTGTTTAAGGCTGGCCACAGTATTTATTAATTTGTAAATAATGTATATATTAGTTAATTGTTAATTGTTTTAAATAAATAAATAAATATTATAGGACATTCTTACACAGCACAGTAAGCTCAAGAAGGCTTGTGTTGTGGGTACTTAGACAACGATATATGTAATATACAAATACATAGAAAACACCCAAGACTCAGGAACAAATATCTGTGCTCATCACACAAATAAATGCCCTTACCGGGATTCGAACCCAGGACCATCGGCTTCACAGGCAGGGTCCCACTAGGCCAGACCGGTCGTCAAAAAAAAAATTTAATGTTTCTTTTTATGTATACCTATAGTTTAAGATCTCGTTCCCAGTCCTATTATACACAGTCAACGCTATGTACTCCTTAATTGTCGTACTGTATCAGGTGAAGTATACCTTGACACAATTTTAATGCCACATAATTACATACGATGTGGATGTACTTAATAAATAAATAAAATAAAATAAAATAAACAAAGCTACAGTATGGGTCATACACATTTTATTATATGCTATAGACGAATTTTTGCTATGTAACTTTACAGCTGGGTTACATTTTTTACCTGGGTCTTAACTTTTATTGTTTTGTCCACAGAAGACACCTTTTTCTGAAACCAGTTTGAGTATTTTGTCCAAATGTGCAATGGGAATGTCTTCTTGAGAATTCACAATGTCACTGTTTCCGCAAAAAAGTATAAATCTTCTCAAATGATTTTTACGCCTAAAACCCTAAAGCCATTGTTTCTTTTGAGTGAGCGATCGGCCATTGTGTGCCATTGTGTCTGAGCGCGTGCCACGGCGCGTGCCATTGTGTCGACACAAGGGCACACAATGGCCGACCGCTCGCATAAAAGAAACACTGGCTTTTGTTTAACAGATTAGGGTCTTAGGCGTAAAGATCATTTAGAAGATTCATACTATAGCCGTGAACGTCAGTTGATGTCTTTGGCGATCAAAGGGTTAACTGAGTATCGAATGGTAAAAAAAAAGAAAAGCTAATTTATTTAATACACATCTAACAATATGTCAAAATCTAATCTGATGTCCATAAAAAGTGACACTAGTTAATACATTCCAATCTGCCCCAGAATGGTACCTGAATATTTTTTATTACTTTTTTTTTAGGCAGGCGTTTGACCACGATCCCACCTGATGTTAAGTGATGATGCGGTTTTGCTCTTGATCTAATAAACTAACTTTGAAAATGTAATAAACTGTAGGCACCTAAATACAAAATATCTAAAATTATAGTTGGTAACAAAAGTTAAACTGTGGCCCACAGTTTAGCCCAACAAAACCGGACGTTGTCAAGACAAGAGACCGTCGTTATGAGCATTAAAAATATTGCGGGAAGCCTTGCACTACATAATCCATTTTACATGGCATTTATATATATATATTAAGTTTTAGGCAGACATTTATGCCTACAGGGTGTCCAGTAGCAGATTTCCGTTTTTAAGGTTAATTGGAAGAGATCCCATACAGTGATAAGTTCGCTTTGTTGTATTTCATTTACTCTGTGACTGTGTTTTTCGTGTTGTTGTTTTTTATGTACAGTCGACGGCAAAGATAAGTTTACATTTTTCGCCTTATTACAAAGGAGCAAAGGAGTAAGGTGCAAAAGTGTAAACATATCTTTGACGTCGACTGTACAATAAAGTCCATACATACATACATACAGAAACCAATGAAAAGAAGATAAATGCGGATTTCATTTTTTTAAACCTTCGCTGTGTAAGCACTTCTCCAAGCTTTACACTAAAGTCTGTACTAAAGACTGTGATAAAGTCCATACATACATACATACGTACATAAACCAATGAAAAGAAGATAAATGCGGATTTCATTTTTTTTTAACTTCGCTGTGTAAGCACTCCTCCAAGCTTTACACTAAAGTCTGTACTAAAGACTGTACAATAAAGTCCATACATACATACATACATACATACATACATACATACATACATAAACCAATGAAAAGAAGATAAATGCGGATTTCATTTTTTTAAACCTTCGCTGTGTAAGCACTCCTCCAAGCTTTTCAGCATATTTTTAAAAATAATGCAAAACTTACCAATGCCTTGCGGGGTAATAAGTGAGTATAATAGGGTCCCGTTTTTACCTTTTGGGTACGGAACCCGAAAACGGGATCCTTAGAACACGTTATCTGCGTAAATCAGTTTCATTCTTGTCATTAAGTATAAGTATCTTATTGTCACAGTCAATCAATCAATCATTTATTCGTTCCAATTAAGTCCACGTATAGCAAACAAATTCTTGGACCGCACACCATATTGTGGTTTGTTTTAAAATTACATACTCTACTAATAAGAATCACAAAAAGCTTGGTCACAATTTAGTTCTAATAAAAAACTAAAAACCAGTAGATCCTGTTTCTATAGTTTGACGCTGCGGTCAAAACCATAAATACTCTATGTAACTTTCAACTCCAGCACATTGAAATAAGGCAGATAATTCGGATGTGCTTTTTACTGATCATTAGCCAAATCATGCAAGAACTTATGGAATCTTGTATCATTAAATTGTTTTAAGATTCGATAATACATATTTAATTTATACATCTACATTTTGCATTTTTACTAAAAGTAGGTTAATATTGTCTTCGGTTACCGCGATAGTTGCTCGTGAAATAAAACTATGAAAACGGATTATATCGCGTATATTGAATTTATAATACATCCTGACGTTTCGAACCCTCATTACACGCGATATAATCCGTTTTCATAGTTTTATTTCATAAAAGTAGGTTGCTTAAATATATTTAATAATTCTCTTAGCTTTTACGTTTTTAAATGATTGGTAGACCAACAGGTAGACCTGTAGAAGTCTGTTTTTAGATGGGACTAGCGCCACGGCTTCGCAGCCTAACCTTCCTAAACCACACCTAAACCTTGCTCAATAATCACTCTATTGATAGATGAAAACCGCAAGAAAATCCGTTCAGTAGTTTTTAAGTTTATCGCGAACATACATACACACAGAGAGACGGGGAACTTTGTTTTATAAAGTATAGTGATTGCCTTTCGGTATTACAATGTAATGCCTTTTTTATACTTGTATTACACACAGACAGACAGACATTGGCGTCAAACACATAACACCTCTCTTTTTGCGTCGGGGTTTAAAAAAAGGATTTAAAGGACAAATCCAAGAGCCATATTATTGACAAACTGTACTACCTATTGGAATGAGAAAGAAAGAAAATACATTTATTTAACGCCACAACATATTACATAAAGATAATGAGACATACAGACATAAAAAAAATTGGACGCTAAAATAGGACCCACCTCTCAGCATTCAGTGGAAAGGAAACTAAAGCTTTTCAGTACGCGTACGTCCACACTAGCCACAGAAATCAATATAATATTAGTGTATGTATGTTCAATAAGGCGTACAGGCGTATTTGAGATTTAGATCCTATTCGATCTGTTTCCGATATCATACTGATTTGTCAGTGTCAAAAGTGACGTTTTTAGTTGAAGAAATTTCACTTTTGACACTAACAGATCAGTATCATATTGGAAACAGACTATCTAATCTAAGATCTCAGAAGATCTAAAATTCGTTTACGCCTGATAATCTTGCCTACGGCACTAACTGTACTAACAGCGTATATGTAATATGTGTATATAATGTAATGTATCTTAAACGAGACAAGCCATGTTGATGTTAGCCGTCAATCAATGTAACATGATACTAAGCCTGAGGCAATTAATTACTAATAATAATAAAATTGCTAATGAAAAATGAGCCGTCATTTATAATATCCGTTTTTGCTTACTGGTATTGAAATTAAAGTTTACTCAAACCATAGAATAATAAGTTAAAATAAAGGTGACGTTCGGATTCAGACTGCACCAGCATTACTGCTGCAGTATTGCAGCGCGACATTACTGCCGATTTAATTACTGCCGCAAATGTTAAAATTCCGGGCAGCAACACTGAAAAGGTCTTTATAATTAGCGCCAGCATTGGTTTTACCTATCGCTAACTTTGTTCATGAGATTTGTCTTAAAGGGCTTTCTAGCATTCAGCCATAAAATTCCAAGAAAAAACCAGACTTTGACACTTATCGTAGGATTAAGAGGTACGAATAAAACCTACGCTAGCGCCGACATAATATGTACCTACTTCGCAAGTAGTTATAGACATGAAACCGAGCGACCATGGGTAAGAGAAAGACATATTGTATGATCGACAGTTTCATGTATGACAGCATAATCCTATTGCGGGATTTTTTCTCTTTCACTCCTATAAATTTCGGTATTTCGCCATCGCCTCCTTGCTATGATGCCCACATGATCATGATGCCATAACCCGACCATGAAAAAATTCCCGGTCGGTGATAAAGACAAAGCATGGCACTATTATATTTTCTCTTTCCTCTTATAGGAATTGCAGTAAGACTATCTTTCTCTATCAAAGAGTGTCAGGCCCTTGACTTCGACCCACCAACCCCATTAGTGCATGAAGTACCCTCAAACACCCCCACTTTGTCAGTAGAAATAGGCGCGAAATTCAAATTTTCTATGGGAACTCATGAAATAAAACTATGAAAACGGATTATATCGCGTATATTGAATTTATAATACATCCCGACGTTTCGAACTCTTTACAGCGTTCGTGGTCAACGGGTGACTGAGGAAAAATTACAAAATGCAAAAATACCCACATACTAAACATACATACACATACATACATACACACATATTGGGATACCCTCCTACAATTTAGGAGGGAATTAAATCTTCTCGGGTCCGTGGTGTAGGGTTGGAGCCGGCATAGTTTTTTTTTTTTTTTTATCGCGTATATATATATATCTTTACTTGAAAAATAATTATAGTGTATAACTAGCCTTATGAACCGATTTTACATGTACAACCAGCCTTAAAGTTTGTAGTCTATGATTGTTCATTATTTTAGTATGTGGGTATTTTTGCATTTTGTAATTTTTCCTCAGTCACCCGTTGACCACGAACGCTGTAAAGAGTTCGAAACGTCGGGATGTATTATAAATTCAATATACGCGATATAATCCGTTTTCATAGTTTTATTTCTATGGGAAGTCAACTCTTCACCGCCTACATTCTTTACTGACAAAGTAGTTGTGTCAGAGTATTTAAACCAATATATATATATATATTATACTACGTCGGTGGCAAACAAGCATACGGCCCGTATATATTATTATGTTATGCATTTAAAATATTTAGATCAGTACGGTTTCACTTACTATTATTTTAGTCACTTTTGGCGACATGTTTCGGATTCATCGGCGACTAAAAATAATAGTGAGTGAAACCGTACTGATCTAAATATTTTAAAATATGTCTCACGATAGTTTAATTTCGATTATGTTATGCATTTTTGTTATTCTACGCTTAATCCTAGTAAGTATATACCTATGTATTAGGTAGCGCAAGGTGGTTTTATTGCAATTTACTACTTTGTATTCTAATTGTATTCTAATGTATTCACCATACTCACACCTCGAGTACCTAGTTAACCGAGACGCTTATGTAAACTATAAAACGACTTAAGGGTCTCCGGCAAGCTGGGTTCTCCATACAAACGTAGTTCCGTTCTCATTTTAAAACCGACTATCTAGATTGCTCTGAAACTCTGTATAGGATAAAGTATATCTATGTCTGTAATTCGTTTATGTAGCTTCAGATACCATAGTTAAAAAATACAGCGAATTTAAGTTTTTTATACAAAACTTGTTTTTGCTCTATTTCGTTTGTTTTATAAACTGGAGCTATATAAACTAATTTCAGACCTAGATATACCTCATGTCATTGTATGTGCAAAGTTTCATTGCAATCCAACACGTAGTTTTAAAATGAGAGCGGAACTATGTTTGTATGGGAAGGTGCAAATCGGCCGAGCTTGCCGGGGACTCTTAAATAGTAGTGGTTCTGTGAGCTGCAGACCTCGACAGTCTGTCTTTGCATAGCTTAAAATTGAATTTATGTATGGCTCAGCCATGTTAAAAAAGTTTCGAAAACTGAATTGATAAAAAAACTTCCGAACCTGCTCAGAAAATTTCAGGAGAATCGGTTGAGATGTGAAAAACATACGAAAACAGTTTTCCGAAGCTGAAACGGAGATGCTTCGTTTGCGCTACGTGCTCTCTCCATCAGTAAGGTGTCAGAAAATCTGACTGACTGACTGACTGTTTCATCAAAGCAGAGCCGAAACTACAGAAGCTAGAAAATTTAAATATACTTACTAGGTTTCATTTATAAAGTCTACAAGATATCTCTTGTAGAAGCGATTTTGAAAAATTTTACCCCAAGGGGGTTAAAAAGGTTCAACCCCTTTTTAACCCCCTTGGGGTAAAATTTTGTATGGCGTTAAAGTTTTATTTTAAGCTAGGAACTTGAAACTTCGTGAAAAGGTATTATATTAAAATAAAAGAAAAGTTATTTCAACGTTTTTTGAAATTCTTCCACTAAGGGGGAAAAAGGGGTTAAAAGTTTCATTGGGGAATAAGTTTTATTTTAAGTTAGGAACTTAAAACTTACTAATAAGACATTTTCATAAAATACCAGAAAAGTAATTTCAGCGTGTTTGAAAAAATTCATCCCCTAATAGGGTTAAAAAGGGGTTGTAAGTTTGTAACGGGAAGGGTTTGAGTAGACGTAGAGTAGACGGGAAAGGGTTAGTAGGAAGAAAAATATTTAAGTGCTTTTGAAAGTTCAGCCACTAATATGGTTAAAAAGTGATTCAAAGTGTGTTTCGGGAAATAAATACACGCGAAGTCGTGGACAACAGCTAGTAATCGTATATTTCATACCTTAATTTTTAAAATCGTACCAATATCTCAGTTTTCTGCTCAAGGTTTAGGCGTGACTCCGAAACGTACAGGCTAATCTATTAATCATTTAGCGGGGGAGTGGTCAGTCACCCCTATACATAATGTAAGTACAGTCAAGGACTTTTATTTCTGACCACTTCAGAGGCACTATCCCTTTCACAGTGATACTCAATGTGAAAGCCGCTAAAGATTTCATATTATTTACTTTTTTTATATAATATATTTTTTTTAACTTTATAAGTTAATTGTACGGTTGTAAAATTCAAATCCGCAAATCCGCTTCGTTAGGTGATTACAACCATAAATCGGGTCGGGGTGACCCGAGACGCAGGTCCTTATTTGAAGTTATAATAATTTTTTTACGTTTGTGTACGTCTTAATTTAATTTAATCATATATTATTATGTAATTCGTTTTAAATGTGAACCTTATCTTATCTGGATTAAATAATTTCATTCATTTATAAATCAGCTAGAAGCGTCATTACACACAAACAATAAAGCTATCCGCAACAGCCTTTGTTATTTTACCTTATAATAATAATAATAAAGCCTCTTTATTCCCATATAACTTATAGCTACATGATACATAATTTAAATTTAATCTTATTTTTTTTTTTTTTTTACTTAAATTATAGGGACCCCTATTGTAGGGTATAGGCCTCCTCCAGATTCTTCCACCTCGTTCTGTCCTGGGCTACTGTTAGCCAGTTTTTGCTGGATACTTTTATAATATCGTCCGCCCATCTTTGTCGTGGATGTCCAATTTTTCTTTTCCCAACCGGACCGGCCCATTTGGTAGCGGCAAGGGTCCAGCGCTGGTCGATGCATCTTGCTACGTGCCCGGCCCATCGCCATTTCAGTTTTAAGGCATGTTGTAATGCATCTGTCAGTCTTGTCTTTTTCCTAATTGTTTGACTTTTTATTTTGTGTATTTTTCTTAGGTTTAGGATGCTTCGTTCCATAGCTCGTTGACAACTTATTATTTTGTTTTTAATGTTTTTTGTATAGGCCCAAGTCTGGGACCCGTATGTCAAGCAGGGAAGAATACAGGTATCCATCACAGTTTTTTTCATACTTAGATTGTAGTCACCTTTCAGTATGTCTTTGTGCGCCCAATATTTATTCCAACTACAGGTAATTCGCCTATTCACCTCCTCTTCGTTGCTCGTCTTGGAAAATGATACCTGTTTACCTAAGTAAATGTAGCTGTCTACGTATTCTAGTTCAACGTCATCTAATAAGATGGAACTTTTAGTGCCGTTCGTCATTATTTTAGTTTTATTTAGGTTCATGTGCAGACCAGCTTTCTTGCTCTCTATATTAAGCTCGTGTATCATTATTCCTAACTTTTTTAATTTTACCTTATACTATTATTATAATACAAAGTCATTTCATAATTGTTATAGTGACAAAATACAATGTGGTACAGTAGACAAAACTTTTTACCGTACCGTACTTACTAATAATATTAGCGCGATTCGGCTTGAGAAGTTATCGCTATCTATGGCGCTATACTTATACAGAGCGTGTAAGCGCATACACCGAAACGAGCTTACACCAGCATATTATGCTAGTCAGAATGCTTTTATGACTGCTATCGTACACAAATAAGTGCTAGAAAGATAAATGTTTTATAGTCACGACAAACGCTGGAACACGACATCTGTTCAAACTCAGTATTAGCATTCTAACTCTGGCGCCTTGGCGCAACTGCAGAGCGACGTTATTTTCCATAGCGCTGACATTGTTGACACCCCTATGATGGAGGTGGGTTGTATTTTACACAGTAAATCCTGTAAAATAAGTTTATCATCTCTTTTTAAACATTGGCAACGTTTTACCATAAACAAGGACCGCTTAAGTTTGACGTTTCATTAATTAAAATTATAGATGGTATAGAAAGGATCGCAATCTCTTATGGCAGAATTGTTGCAAAAGTGACCGCTTTCAGCTTTAAATAATAGTTCCTAATCTCTCCGGTGGCGCTAGTTAGGCTCTGAGACATGAGTATAACATAAACCATATAAGGCAACAAATAACCCGACCAAATTACGTAGGTTGTTTTTGGTAGTATTTCGGTGTATGGTGGCGCCGCCTAATTACTGTTTTTTGATGGACACTTTTCATACATAGAGATTTGGCTCCTTTATATAGTCTCCATGATTAAAATTTAAAATCATAGACATAGTATATTATACAAGTAGTTATAGACGCGCCACTGAGCGACCGGGGGTAAGAGAAAGAATATTCATATAAAATTTGGGCAGCATAGGATTTTTTCTCTTTCATTCTTATAAATTTCGGTATTTCGCTATCGCCTCCTACCTATGATGCCACCCGGTCGGTGATAAGGACAAAGCATGGCACTATTTTCTCTTTCCTCGTATAGGAATCGCAATAAGACTATCTTTCTCTATCAAAGAGTGTCAGGCCCTTGATTAAAATAAATGCCGTCATACTGGAAAATTAAAACTTTACATTTGAACAAGTTTGGGAACAAATCAAATTATTTTATTAATTTTTTTTTTAATCCGGCCTTCACCACTGGAGGGCTTCGTCACTTTTTCTTTAATATATGACATCTATTACAGTTTTTAAGTTTACATTTGTTAATTATGTTAAAACCAATTGCAGTTTATTTTATTAAACACGTCATAAACATAAAGGACGAACAGGACATTCAGTTATTAACGCGCAAAGTGGTAGCAGTTTTACAGCTTAGGTATCGGTGAAATATCAACAATACCTACTCCATTTTTTTCCTTAGATGTCCCCTGATTGGTGCCGTTTACCGTTACTGTAGACATCGACGCTCAAAACACGCTAGTGTGGGGTGACGCTAAAGTATGATAAAATATTTGCTTGCTGCATGCTGGCCGTAAACATGCTCAAATATTGAAGATGCTCTCAAGATGGCGGTGGCGGTAACGTAACAGCAAAGGTCGTTGGCAAATTAAATCGAGATAAATATTCGTCTATTTTTATTGGGCCGTGTTGCCAAATATGGACATGACGGATATGGAAAAAATGCGGTCAAGTGTAAGTTGGACTATAACGCCAAGGGTTCCGCGCCACTACACATTATTATGTCAATATAGTGTTGCTTCTCTTGTAATGTTGATTACCTGAAATAAATATATTTTTATTGTTTTATATTTTTATTATTTTGTATGTCTTTCCCATCACGGAACAATGGTGTTCCGGACCTTTGGGAGGCATGCGCGGAGCTGAAGCCAACACGTAGAGTCCCTTGTTATTATTCATTATTATCCGTATAGGTAATATACGGACGTAACACATATTAGATATGTGATTTAAAATGAGATTATTTGGTTTCGGATTTGTACTCTTCCAATGTCATATTTATTTTCCTCAATCATTTAAAAAAAAAAAGACATTTTATAAACATCTAATGTTAATCGCCGTAATGTACTATGATTTAAAAGTTTTACTCGGCTATCTATTAAAATCAAAGTAGTAGAGATGTTTCCCGAATATTTTAGTGGAAAAATTCGCGATTTTAGAAATTTTTCATGGGCACACCGGTATATCAGATATCATTTAAAGTAAAGCGACACAAAACGAGACAAAACGATGTAGACTTAAGAGGCCGTAGTCGATTTTGGAGCAAAAATGTAAAATTGATAGATTTAGTCGTTGAAATTATACACGTTTTGTTGCGTAATATCTAAATAACAAGTATTGATTTCTATTAGCACGTCTTCTCATCTTGCCTTTTAACAATGAGGTCGCGAGCGTTCGTCACCGGTAATCCATGAAGAGAAGGGGCAGTTTTTAAAAATTCGTCAAAAAATCATGGTGGTAAATTATACAAATTGATGTATAAAAATAGTTTCAGCAAATGTTGTAGATTGTTTTAAGTATCAAAATTACGTTGAAATAAAGTCGATTTTTAGAGAAACTGTCACTTGTTTTGAAGTAATTTCTGGAGAAAATTGATTTCGTCTAACTTTCATTTACACTACTTCAAAGTCATAATAATAAAAATGTAGTCTGATAAACGTCAAGTACAGGATATGTGTAATACAAAATTACCATGTTTAGCAGTCCAAACATTACGAAGTTTACAAATAAGAGCGACAAAATCAGTGCTTTACGCGCGTTTACCTAAACGTCCATCAGAAAAGCAAACATTACTAATTTAGTGAGTCTGTTTTCAAAAAATTGATCTGATAAAAGGTAAGATAAGAAGACGTGCTAATAGAAACCAGTACTTGTTATATGAATTAGGTAACAAAAGGTGTAAAATTTCACGGAATAAATCTATCAATTTTACATTTTTGCGACTAAAATCGACACCGGCCTCTTAGCAAATAGACAAAATTTCGATGTTCCCTGTAGGAGATGCCTATACGAATTAACGATCAAAATAGTTCGCGCTTGCAGTATCGATGCAGTATCGAGTAAAGAATCCCGGCATCTTTCAAGTATATGCGGAACCCTAGAATTCTCAATATGTCGACCGTATCGTGGAATAATTTGAAGACTGTTTTCGTGACCGGCGTAATATGTATAGAAAGAAATTCTTTTAGCAAACTGAAATGCTTTTGTTTCCTAGTTATTGTGTAAAGCGTTGCGTGTCAATGTTAGTGTTAACAAATTAACAGGTTCGAAGAATAACAGTATTTTTTTCTTTATTTTGATTTGGGAAGTCTTTATTACTGGCGACCAGCATCTTATGCCACCAACACACTTTGCAAATCGCTTCGTATTTGGCAAATATTCGTGTTGCATCCCTTTTGTTATGTATGTCAAAGGAAATAGATGCAACACGAATATTTGCCAAATAAGGCGAAGTGTGGTGCCAGCATTACACCTAGTATAGGTAGGCCTCATCCAAAAAGGGGCCCCATCCTCAACCAGCTTTTGCTCGGTCGTCAGAGACGCGATGGACAGGCACCGATGGAGGCAGATTAAAAGAACCAGGTGAGGAGCATCCACATCCACTGATGACCACGATCCTCAGTCATGAGGGAGCGACCACAGAGAGAGAGATGTAGGCCTGAATTAAGTTTTAACTTTTTCATTTCGCAGTTAAATGTACAGTAGGTAACTTCCTAGTTACTTATTGTTGCACAATGTTGTTCCATAGTTGTTCCACAAAAGTTAACTGCTATGTGGATGCACCTTACAGCTTTTCTAATAGCTTGAAATGTATCACCTCATCATACATCTAGTATTGTATTTTTAATTAATTTACCAAACGAATATTTTTCTTTTGAAATATGTGATAATACCTTTATTACTTACTAAAACTTTAAGCAATAAAACGATTAAAAACCTATTTATCTTCATGGTGGGAATCATTTAAACATTCAAAATACATGCACAATCTTTAAAAATACCCAATGACTCATTATATCGAAGCCGAAAACATTTATTCAACTTTGCACCTTATAAGGAAAAAATTATGATGGTTAAATTATGATTTGAAATATGGCACGTTTGATAGATCAAATTCCATTCACTATGAACCCATGATCGCACACTTTAAAGTTATGATAATATTCAAAAAAGCTTACTTATTATTACTTAGCGAAGTAGAGCTGGAGGACCGGTCAAGTAATGACCTCATATTGTTATAAATGGTCTGGTCTAAGCATAGAGCTTTTGTATTGCTATAAATTCTGATGTCACATCATATACAACTGAGAGATACTTAATGTATAAAAGGTTTTGTTAATAGTCAGGTTCGTCACAGATTAATGATTTTAATATTTTAATTAATTACATTTAACGTATCATTGTCTTAATATGAAATTAATTTTCGAGTTTGTCTCTTACAATAAAATTGAACATATGCCGTGTATCGAGAGGCTCATTAATCATCATCATCATTGCATAACACACGGCGATGGTACGCGATAATAATAATTGTAGGCCGATTGAGTCAAGAGTAACATAATATTCCTGAATTCCTGTTACCGAATATGTAATAACATAGGGTCCCTCACGTATTTTAAGTCGAAAAACGCTCGGCATGTTACATAATACGTGAGTGACCCGTTATAAATATATTTAATATGTCTGTGTCTATATGTTCGGTCAGGAAGAGCGATATGACCGCCTGTTACTACCTATTTTAAATATATTAAAACGGATCACTCACGTATTTTAGGTCGAAAAACGCTCGACATCGATCGTGTGAAATATGTCCAGTGTGTTTTGACTTCAAATACGTGAGTGACCCGTTTATTTAATATGTTTATTTATTTAATATTCGTGTATTTGTTGTCGAAATTACCTTCACATTGTAAATCTGCTTTTGAATTGTTTTATTTTTTGTTAGAATATTTGCTAACTTATTTTACATTCTGTACCTGTAGTGTAACTCATTCTATAGCGTGACGTGATGTAAGCATTTGCGATAAGTGTCATCTTGTATGGGATTATGAGTTTCCAAAACGTCCCGCTTGGCGCGCTGTTCGAACTCCCATATGATATGATATGATATGATATTTATTTATTTCATAATATTACATTGCATTATAAATTATTATGTCAATATAGATATAAGAATTAATATTATGATCGTCAAGAGTACAAACGTAGACACGTAGACATAACGCAAACGCGAACGCTCGTCACCCTATCGAATAAAATTTACACTAGAGGGTCTGTTATAGTTTTACGTAATCTATGTCCTATGATTATGCTGGGTGAAGTCAGACCATTTATCAACGTGTCGTCCGCAACAAATGTTAATTAAGTCACTCATAGTCCACTCTGGATGTCCCACATTCTCATTGGTTGAACTAATACGCTTTTAAACTAACCAATATAACATGACCTGAGTGTTGTAGTATCGTGATGAAAAATAAAGAAGACAAATCTAAGCATTATTCTACTACAAAAAGTTTACAACCAACCGGAGGGATTACTCTTAAGGATGACTCACGTTATACCGGGCCGTGACTTTTCTGTGATCACGTGATGCTTTCCATTGAAAACGAAGCGCCGGAAGCTCCGGCCCGGACACGGCCCGGTCTAACGTGAGTCATCCTTTAAGCGATAAGGCTTAATATAGTAAATATTAATTGTAAATAAATTGTAAATTGTTAAGTTTAAATCTATACATATAATAAAGCGGAAGAGAGTCGAAAGTCTGTACATGGAAGATATTCGAAAAAAAATTGGCTGGGGATACTTAGAATCGATAACAGAACACATTCCAACAGTTTTTAGAATTTTTGTCTGTTTATCTGTTTGTCTGTTTATCTGTTTGTCTGTTTATTTGACCGCGCAACTAATGAAAACGGCTGAACGGATTTTGATGCAAACTTTACTAATCTGTCGAAAAAATCCACGGCCAGGTTTTAGGCTATAAAAATTAGAGAAATTTTACCCCTAAGGGGGTTAAAAAGGGGATGAAAGTTTGTATGGGGTTCAAGATTTATTTTAAGCTAGCAATTTGAAACTTCGTAAGAAGATATATTATTGAAGTACAAGAAAACTAATTTCAGCGTTTTTGAAAATTCATCCCCTAAGGAGGTGAAATAGAGGTTGAAAGTTTGTATGGAGATCAATTTTTTTTTTGAGTGCGTTACTTGAAACTTTGTATAATGAGCATATTATTATAATACAGGAAAAGTGATTTTAGCGTTTTCAAGAATTCGTCCCCTAACAGGGTTAAAAGGGGGTTGAAAGTTTGAATCCATTACAAATGCTTTGAAACTTCTTAGAAAGGTATGATAGACGATTACATAAAAACTAATTTTGACGTTTTTGGAAATTTAACCCCTCAGGGGGTTGAAAAGGGGATAAAAGTTTGTCTTGGGGTGCAAATTTTATTTTAAGCTAGGAACTTAAAACTTTGCAAAACGTTATTATATTAAAAAGCAAGAAAATTACTTTCAGCGTTTTTAAAAATTCATCCCCCATGGTGGTGAAAAAGCGGTTAAAAACTTTATCTTAACTATATCATTTTAGCTACTAGGCCAAGTTAGGTATCGATTTTGTATAAATCGGGTATGCCGAATTCATTTATGATATCAAAATGACACCATTCCCGAGTGAAAACACAAAAAATATGAAAAAACTTTTTTTAATTTCTCTTTACGCTTAAACCGCTAAACCGATTTAGATAAAATTTGGTATAGAGATAGTTTGAGTCCCGTGAAAGAACATAGGGTAGTTTTTAACCAAAAAAATGGAGACTGCGTTTGCATGGAGAAGCGGCCGTGCCCTTTCCTCTTAATAATGGTCACGTCACGAAGGTGGGTACTTTAAAAAAAACATTTTTCAGTAAATGTCAAACGATTTGGGACTTAAACGCGTTACCATGCCTTCCCGAAAAAATCGAATCTTTCGCGAAAGTCTCGCAATGCATTGCGGCCACAAGGGGCACGGTCTCAGGAGTCTGAGAAAAACCACGGTGAGAGACTCAGTGGCACTCTAGCCAGGCAGGTCGCTTCGCTTTGGCTGAAACGGCAAGCCAGCACGAGTTCGATTGTGATCCCAAATATATCGTACGTATTACATATGTAGGCGCAGATCCTGACGGAGTGTGGCGCCGGAGAAGCCGTGTTCATCCCGCGTATCCTTCTCATTCCGAGCAACTTCCCGTTCCGCTTCAAGCGCCTACAGGTCCCCGTGAGCGTCTGCTTCGCTATGACCATCAACAAGTCGTAGGGGCAGATGCATTTCCCACTCCGAAAACAAAAAAAAAGGGGCAGACGCTGCCCGCCGCCGGCGTCATTTGACTGGAGGACCGATTTGGATGACATGATTTTGATGGGAACACCCAAATATTCCGAAATATGTTTTTCCGATTTTTATAACCACGACTTTCATAATCCCGATTCATAAGTCCGAAATATCAAAATTACGATTTTTAAAAACACGATGGAATAAAATCACGAATGTGCTATTTCCGAAAACTTAAAATCCGATTGTCACTTGATAGAAAGCTTAAAGTTCCGATTTTACACTTTTCCGAAAATATACTTTTTTCCGAATTCCTAAATTCCGAAAAATCATTGTCCGATCGGAAATAAAATAATTCGGTATTCAGAAATTCGGTTTTTTACAAGATCGGAAAAATGAAATCCGTGATATTCAAATGAAGACTCACGTTTTAGTAATTATTACGGGTACCTGTCGTGCCGCATCATGTTAAATTCGGCATAAAATATGTTTGGCATAAAAATTCGGCATAAATAAATTAGACAGAACTGCGAACCTGCGAACCCGAACTGTTGCTAGAAGTGGGTCACAGCTAGCGATCACATGGCGCCTCCCGTCAACGGCAGGTGACGGAAACGCCGCAGGGGATTTTAGTGGGTATTCTCCTCCTCTCTCTCTGACTAACAGAGGGAGCCTTGGGAGGAGCGAGCCCCACATACCACCCCCCAATGGGCTTCCCCATTGCCCGGGGGGCGAGATGCGTAAATGCATTTACCCCTGCGTCAAAAAAAAACGACACGAAAACGAACTGTTGCCAGAAGTGGGTTAGGTTAGGTTAGAATTGCGACCCCCAAGAAAACGAACTGTTGCCAGAAGTGGGTTAGGTTAGGTTAGAATTGCGACCCCCAAGAAAACGAACTGTTGCCAGAAAAGTGGGTTAGGTTAGGTTAGAACTGCGACCCCCAAGAAAACGAACTGTTGCCAGAAAAGTGGAAATTTAAAAATTGGGATATTTAAAATAGGAATCACGTTAATTCGGAATAAGGGCAATTCCGAATTCGTGATTTTGAAAATCGTAAATGTTAAATTCGGTGTTTGCCACCATCGGAATTGTTATACTCGGAATTATGTAGTTCGGAATTTACAATATTCGGCTTTTTGGGTTTTCGGAAATATAAATCTTCGTGATTTTCATCATTCGTAATTATGACAGTCGGAATTTTGATGGGTCGAGCATTTAAAAATCGGAATGATAAAATTCGACATTCTAAAATTCGAAATAAAAAATTTCGGAATTATGTAGTGTACCCGATTTGCATAGGTACAGTCAAGGACGTAAAAATACAAAAATGGTACTGTATCGTTCGATATACACCTACTACTCTATGCCATTTAAATCACGTCAAAAATTTGAATAAGGGCAAAAAAAATATTCATTTTGTAGTGTAATTTTATTTAGTGGTAGCAAAGAGGATATAATATTATAGAACGGTACTGTCATAGTAAATTTTGTAACCACAGTAAATTCACTGCCATCTATCGACACACTTTAAAACTAAAAATGAAGATTTATTAAAATACGATAAAATGTATTTAAATATGGATAAATGATCTTTTTTATTTGCATTAATTATTTTTATTATTTTGACCCATGTTCTTTCACTGATATGCGTTAAAATTGTTAAATAATAACAAACGAAACCGTCAACGCCCTCTATACGAGAGTAGGCAAAAGGTAGTAGCGACATCTGATCGAGAATCAAATTTTCGTGATTTTCGAGGCACATTTTTTCCTTAGACTGTATCCATCTATTACGGAGTTATATCTATCTTTGGTGGTAGGTACCTAATTGTAAAATATTTTATCTGGACTACAGTCCTCTAGCGTATCCATCTGTCAACTTTACTTTAAGTTCTGTCTCCAGGGGACAGGGAGATAAATTAGGGGTGAATTAGCCGCTTACTGAAACAGACCGAATTCCACGCAGGCGAAGCCGCGGGCACAGCTAGTTAAGTATAGTTTGTTGGTTTGTGCCCTATTTTCCAATGGAAGAGCGGTGTCTCCCGACACAAGTATCTTTATACTTAATGGGAGATTCCAGCCATTTATGTTTTGTGTATTATGTGTTAAAACCAAATAAACTATTTTTGTATTTTGTAAGGCTACCCATTGTTTACCTATACCTACCATTTTTTTATTGAGGTGTGCAATAAATAGACCTATTGTTATGTCACGTTGTGGTTCTTTTGTAATGATTTCTTTCAGGCTATGAATTTCAGGCTAATGTTTATTTCTTTCTAGTCCCAAATGGTGTTATAGTCTGGTAAGAGTGGTAAGCCAACTTTGTCAATGGAAAAATGCGAAAAATGTAGACGCGAAGGGTCGAGCTGCTCAACAAATACTTTGAGCTACACGGCGCGTCTTTTTTTAATGACAAATTGTGTCGTTTTCAAGCAAAAGGTACCACATTGTCTCTTACCATAAGGACGCTCTGGCAGGTTTTTCGTATAAAGATACAAGCAATTTTCGTCTTTAAGGTAACCTTTTGATTGAAAACGTCACAATTGATTTACCTAACTATATAAGTAGTAACTATTTAAAAACTTAATAATTACCTACTAGGAATAAGTGCGAGTCGGACTCGCGCACCGACGGTTTCGCACTTTTTAGTATTTGTTGTTATAGCGGCAACAGAAATACATCATCTGTGAAAATTTCAACTGTCTCTATCACGGATCATGAGATACAGCCTGGTGACAGACAGGCGGACAGACAGACAGCGGAGTCTTAGTAATAGGGTCCCGTTTTTACCCTTTGGGTACGGAACCCTAAAAACGCAAACATTCACCCCAAACTAACAACTCGCCCGTGCTCCTAGCTGTTATAATAACATTGATGCAATGTAAGCGGTCATAACAATATGGAAATCAAAACTATTGTTCCCGTTTATGAATTTATGGCCCCGACAGATTCACTCCGACACGTTAAGCCTGTCCACATTCAAATGTGTTTATTTGTTCAATAACGGGTAGTATATAATTCTGATTATATAAAATCTGTTAAAGTGTATTGAGTTCAGTTCAGGTCCGGCCGTGCATGATAGGGATCGCGGATATGATTGTTATTTTTACCAAAAAATAGTATGTATGTAAGCACTTTATTATACATAAGACAGGTTAAGATACAACATGCTGAGATGAGGCCATTTCGTGGCACTTTAATCTTATTTTATGTTTTCTTTTATATTATGTAATGTCTTGTTTGTTTGTGCTTACGAATAAAATCTTATTCTATTCTATTAAACAGAAAGTATACAACCTACAAAGGCGAACTTATCCCTGTAAGGGACCTCTTCCAGTCGACCTTTGAGCAATTGAGAGTAGACAAATAAAAATAACAGATAAACGAACACTAATGTACATAAAAGTGAATTATGGTTGGCTATATTAACTATAATATAAATACACATATAATATATACATATTAATATGCATAAATACATACATAGAAATAAATAAATACATAAATAAAAAAGTAATTGATGAGTTCGATCAAAAATAACATTAGGTACGCATTTTTAAAAGCAATCTTCATACCTACTGTTAAGTCCAAAAATAGTTACGAATATATCGTATTTTTTTTTCTATCGAGCGAAAGTTGTTTAATCAGGTTACGGATCAATGAAGTTACTAGATAAAGGCCTCAACCTGCTATTCATATTTTTTGGTAACCGTAATATAGTCTAAAATAGTACGTAATATAGTACGTAATTCGATAACCGTGTCCACCTTTAAAATTCACCTCCGTAAATTCATACTGGCTAAGCAAAAATGCAACACTTAGGCAACCGTGCACACTCAGTCACTCACACACAAATCGCATAGACACTTACATACATACATACACACGAACATTCATAAGACTTAGGTATAAGCAAATTTTAATTAAGTAATTTGATTGTTATTTGTATTTAAGCTTTCCCTTATTTATTTTTTGCATTGTGTCTACTAGGCCTTACTGAAAATCAGCGTCGCGGAGTGTGCCATGTTGGCTCACACCGAGGCACCAAGCTGAGTAAGGACCATTTAACGTAACCTCATTCTGTTTAATTATTCCTAGTTTTAGTCTTATGTTATGTTGTGCTAATAAATGCTTTACAGTACTTATGGTGCTACTTTTTCGCGGGAATGAGCACTTTTCGTGCATATGTCGAAAGTTTAAAGGGCCATATGTACTGTAAAACGTTGTAAGATACACGTGCGAAAAGGTAATTCGCAACTCGTGTCGATTTAAAACACTCCCAGCGGTCGTGTTTTAATTTATGGCCACTCGTTTCGAATTTCCTCTTTTCCGCACTTGTATCGTAAATAACTATTTTCTTTCTTTCTTTCTAAAAAAGCTCTACTACGATTTTTAAATAACTCAGCTGACTGAACCCCTGTACCACGGTTTTGATATTGATACGGTACGATTGATCGCACTCATTGGTGCGCTCGAAATGCACTGCGAGTCGTATCAAGGTCGTATCGTAACCGTCTTAAAACTACAACAAATTGTAAAAACAGAATGTATATTGTAATTTACAACACGCTTTTGGGCGTTAGGTTGGTTTGAGAAAATAATTTGAATCAAATAGTCAGAAATTGCCTTTAGACGACGGCCAGGGTGCCACCAAGCCATTACATACACTCAAGAAATTACGGCGGCGTCCGCCCCGCTGTGACCAGGTGGAATTGAGGATATGACAAGCACACAATAGTATATTGTTAACCAAGGGATGAAAGGCACCCATTTCTGACGAGGTATTTTAATAGTTCGAGTCAGAATGGGTGCTATTCACCCGAGTTAAATACTCTACTTTTCATTTCGAATACGAAGAAAGTAAAATACATGTGTATTACCTTTACAAAATATGACTAAGTACCAACTTTTATATAGTATTTTTGAGGGACCTTTTAAGTTTTAACTAACATTTTAAGTAAAAAGATCGCTATTTATGGAATAGGAAATTAAATATCAAAATGGAAATTATACAACACATCCATTTAGAACCGAGTATTCATTACTTATCGTAACAACATGAGAATAAAAACTGAAAGTAAAACGCCCTAGAGCAGAAACATATCACTTTCATCCCGCTTCATAGATAAACAATGAGCAACTTTCAGAGCATGAGAAATAATAAAATAAGTTATATGCCAATTCGAACACGGTTTCAGGCATTAGATATAGGGGCAGTTCGAGCGAGATCACGGGCAGGAGTTCGGCCAATCCACTTACATTTTGACATTAAAATTATGTCACTTTTGTATGATTCGTCCGTGCGTCTCGCTCGTGCTAATACGTGTATGGATAAGTACGAGCAAAATGCACGCGAGAATTATGTATGTTGGAATTAGCCTCTGTGTCGAATATTTGCATTTTTCTGCAAAAAACCGCCCAACGAAAACGGCTACGAAACGGCTTTCAACTACAAACACATGTCGAGGTGCTAAGATTACTTAGATCTATAGAACTCTTTTCTTGCAAAGTTGAATTCTTTTACTTGAAGGTTTTAAGTACTGCAGGAAGAAATGCGAGGAACTGAGTGAGGACTGAAGTGTGCTTTGGCTTTTGTGTGAGCTTTAGCACGCTGATGTTTCTTACAAAATCACAAATAGTGGATTTTAACGAGCTAAAGGCCGAAACACACAGCATACATAATACAACATGCATAATACTACGCAAAGAGTAAAAGACGTGCTGCAAACGCATTCGATGTGTCCTGGCCTTACATCGTAGCGCAATACGTTTATATTATTTGGTCATTTTGAGAAAAGGGGCCTACTTGAGTTACACCGTGACCGCTTCAAGGAAGAAAAGTTATTCTTTATTCTTTATTGTATTGCAGTCATGTTCATAATACATTAGGTGTTACAGTTTGAGGATGGTAGGTACATGACACCCTGTCAGGGCACTCAATTTTCTTAAGTTTAGGTAAAATTACATGCATCTCATACAAATAGCAATAAAATCTATATTTATAACTTTATATTTTATCGACGTTTATGCAACGTTAAATGTCAAGTTCGTTTAGAAAATCAGTAAAATAATAAAATAATGTTGCTAAATATTAAATGTCCAGGTTGATTTATAAATAGATTTAAATAATGTGAATGTTAATGTGTGCCTGTGGAATAAAACTATGAAATCGGATTGTATCGCGTATATTGAATTTATAATACATCCCGAGGTTTCGAACCCTTTACAATGTGCAAACGAACATACAAAAATAATAAACCATAATAAACTATGAACTTTAAGGCTGGTTATACATTACAACTATTTTCAAGTAAAGATATACGCGATAAAGCTACGCCGGCTCTAACTCTACAGCTCTGATCGAGAAGATTTAATTCCCTCCTAAATTCTAGGAGGGTATCCCAATATGGGACCGGCAAGAAACTCGGCGGGATACATCTTTTCAAAACATATTATACTCAGAATGCCCAACATCATCCAACACAAAGGTCTCACAGTCTATGTCTCGCTTGTTCCTTTATCAGATCATGAGCGCCCAAAAAGATACGTCGTTTTTTTTTAAACGTAATTTAATAACGACAGTAAAATTGATGTTATAATATGAGTCCAGTTGTTTTTATCAAGTTATTACTAACTTTTATAAGACAAGTTAGCCTTCCAAATTTAAAATTCAAATTGAAAAAGTGGTCTTCAAGATATACCTATACTTTGGTTCCTTTTATTTTACGGAACGAATACCTGAGTGGAAAATTTTGCCTGTTATTATATTTACCACACCAGCTCGTAAAGGCTCTCTTTGTAATTCAAAAACTGTTAAGAAAGTTGCATTTTATCCACATGTGTGGAGTAATCGAATGCAAATCTTGAGTTGTTTGCTCATGTTGGCTGATAGAATTGACTTCTTAGTGATGATTTTCAATGATAAGCATTAATAACGTTCATTTGAATTTTATTTGTAATGTTTTACAGTTAATATTTTCCTCGCGTTGGTGTGGTGTAAAATTTTGTGTTTCACTCGGGAGCAAAGTTTGTTTAACCCTCGTGCCTTGAAGCCCTCGCGACAGTCGCGACTCTCAATATTAGCACGAGGAGTTAAACAATAATGTTGTCCGCTTGTAAAACAAAATTAAATAACTATTTCTAATTACCTAACAGTTTGTACAATCTTGTACAGTCCAGGCACGAGAAAACCATCTACTCCATCTAGTTAGCGCCAGACATGTTCGTCCCAATGAATTCAATCTAGACTCGAAGCGGAATCTAAATCGAATAAACGAAGTGGTTTGTGGCCAGTTTGTCTTTGGACGGAATCGGTTTTGTTAGACAACTAGATTGAATGCTGGTTTTGTGTTAATTTTCAATTCAATTTATTTTAATTACACGTTTACAAGACTTATCAAACTATGGTTAGTAACATAGTATGTAAGTAATTAAAAAATAATAATAATAAATAAATAATTGTATGTTTAAAGTTAGACACCCCATCAGTCTTCCACGGATCCAGTACAATGTAGACTGTTCCAATGTCTTGCTAACAGCGTGTCCAACTTTACAGCAAATATCTTTAGGATACCATTTCCACTGCTACTTATCCTTCGCATGATCGACGCTGTTCTGTTGCGTATGATAACGTAAAAATCATCTGTCCTTTCCCCCGCAAATATTTCCGACGCGCTACAGAACCGTGGGTAGCTCAATAGTATCCTAAAAATATTCCCATTTTTTCTCAATATATATAATTCCATTTTTTCTTCGCGAGTTTCATGTTTTTTTTTAAATCATATACCACTGTATGTAAATCTTCTGTTTTTATATAGGTATGTTAGCATTTCTTAGGCACAATTAATTATTAAAATATGTATTTTGTTTCTGTATATTTTGATAAACAGTTTATCAAAATTTTCATATAATAAGTAACGGAAATGAGTATTTGACATTTCGTGCTGGCTCCCGATTGGTCGCGCCATTTTAAATCGTAACGTTTCCGGTGAGGCAAGATGGCGGCAACTGGCGCTACGGTTGGGAGGCAAAACGAGTGAGGCTACGAACGAGTGCAGATCGAGTTGTCATATTGTAATAGCCAAACTATGGACGGTATAGAAAGGACAATCTCTTATGGCAGAACTATTGCAAAAGTGACCAGCATTCAGCTGTAAATAATAGTTCCTAATCTCTCCGGTGGCGCTAGTTAGGTTAGGTTAGGTAGGCAACAAATAACCCGACCAAATTACGTAGGTTGTTTTGGTAGTATTTCGGTATATGGTGGCGCCGCCTAATTACTGTTTTTTGATAGACATTTTTCATACATAGAGATTTGGCTCCTTTATATAGTCTCCATGAGCCAAACGTATTGAACTGTCGTTTACAGGTACTGTGACATTAATAATTATGGCATCCGAGAAGAGCGCCCAAAGAGGTTTACTTTAGTCTGATTGGTCTCATTCTTGAGGCAACCGCTAATTAGTATGGATTGTAAGAGGAAACCACTTAAATGTCACATGGATTAAAATACATAATTAATTATCTACTCGTATCTATGTTCCCTGTCTCATACGAACGCAACTTAGTTTTGCTACTAAGTCATCCATTCATTCATCTTCCTCGCGTTATCCCGGCATTTTGCCACGGCTCATGGGAGCCTGGGGTCCGCTTGACAATTAATCCTAAGAATTGACGTAGGCACTAGCTTTTACGAAAGCGAATGCCATCTGACCTTCCAATCCAGAGGGGGAACTAGGCCTTGTTAGGATTAGTCCGGTTTCCTCACGATGTTTCCCTTCACCTAAAAGCGACTGGTAAATATCAAATGATAATTTCATACATAAGTTCCGAAAAACTCATTGGTACGAGCCGGGGTTTGAACCCGCGACTTCCGGATTGAAAGTCTCACGCTCTTACCGCTAGGCCACCAGCGCTTCTTTTGTTTCAGTTTTGCTACTAAGACACGCTTTTGAGAGAGTTAAAAAAGATTCGACGGTCTACGACCGGTCTGGCCTAGTAGGTAGCCCTGCCTATGAAGCCGGCGGTCCCGGGTTAGAATCCCGGTAAGGTCATTTATTTGATGAACACAGATATTTGTGTCGTTTTCAATCAAAAGGTACCACATTGTCGCTTAACATAAGGACTAAAATTGTTTGTATGTTTATACGAAAAACCTGTCAGAGCGTCCTTATGGCAAACGACAATGTGGTACTTTTTGCTTGAAAACGACACATTTGTTCCCGAGTCATGGCTGTATTCTATCTATATAAGTATGTATTTATCTATATACGTATGTATATCGTCGCCTAGTACCCATAGTACAAGCTCTGCTTAGTTTAGGGCCAGGTCGATCTGTGTAAGAATGTCCCAATAAAATAAAATAAAAAATGGGTCTCGATAAAGCTACTCGTTATGGAGCGAAACATGTCGAGCAATCTTTGAAGTATATTTAAAACCTTAGTTATTACCCGTTTTGATATATTTAATATGTCTAAGTCTTTATCAATCCTCGTCGTCGAAATTTTAAATAACGTGTGCTTATAAGTTTTGTTTTATTATTGGGCTTACTTGTAGGACTTCTGGTTAGGAATCCGGTGGCCGTTTAGAGCATCCGAAATGTCATCTTTAGTTTTTGCAATTTTCGCTTGAAATCGATATTTATTTATTTTCAACATCACTCGAAAGCTAAGTGATCAATAATTGATATTTTTTCATCGCACGAAAATCAGTAAAAGCCTGTTTTTATTTTAACTCACGTAAATAACAAACCTTTTATGTTTTACTTAGAAAACATTACCATAAAAAACCTTTTACGAACTGACAAGGGCTTAGCTCAGACTTAACTCCCACTGAGTAAAGGGCATAGCACACTGCCGTTGCATGTCGTTCCGAAGTGCGAAGCGCCGAATTCGCGTGTAGCGAAGACGGTCCGGTGTTGCGATTTTCTTCATATCTTCGTCCGAACCTGCGATTTGCGACGAATCGCGCCTACGTACAAAAATCCGTACGGTACTATGGACCTTGGTGTGGCATACCCTGCGGCGCACAACGCATCTTCGTCCGAAAGCACGAATCGTCGCGTCGTGCGATTCGCACGGAGAGACGGAGCCAATGCGCTATACCGTGCGATTTTTGCATACAAAACGAGATTCTACAGTACAAAATTAAAAATCGCAGCAATGGACGTCGTTGCGAAGTGCAAAGCGGTGTGCTATGCCCCTTAACGACGACTCACGTTAGACCGTGCCGTGTCCGGGCCGGAGCTTCCGGCGCTTACTTTTCTATGACATGACAGGTGATCACGTGATGCTTTTCATAGAAAACGAAGCGCCGGAAGCTCCGGACCGGCCCCGGCCCGGTCTAACGTGAGTCATCCTTTACCCTCAATTCGTTTTCCATTACATTTTCCTCGAAGTCTATTTAACGTCGATTATGTTCTAATTAACTTTTTTGCAAATAAAAAACCTATATTGTTCGGCAAAATACCTTGTAACGAATCTTTTAAATATTTTAGTAGCTATTTTCCTAATGAGGAAAACAAACGCAACCCAAATTAACTCGTTGATGAAATATTTAATAATGAATGACAGCTGATGTATGCAATTAGGAACTGCCAATATTGCGTTAATAAAATTAAGTAGAGCTAACTTGATTGATTATGAGTTAATTATATGTGAAATTTGCAAAATGGCGGAATCTGAGGTCTGGGGCGCTCACGGGGCGCTCTTTTATTCATGCTGTAGATATTGCACTTAAACTATCGTTTCATTTCATTTCATTTCATTTATTTATTTGCGTCAAACACATAAAAATGCATGCAAATACAATTTAAAGAAAAACAGATCACAACAATACATATTAGAAATAATAATACACACACACATCTTAAAATTAGACAGGTAAGTTTAAAGAATAAAACATTAATACAAGGATCACAAATAATAAAAACTATGTAAAATAAAATAATGTCAAATCAAATATCAAATTATTATAGAAGAGCAAAATGCGTTAGATTAGTAATAAAAGAGATGTCAGGTACATTGGTCAAAAAACTTATCATAGTATTCATTTATGGAATAAAAAGGACGGCTCAAGAAATATTCTTTAACTGCTTTGTCAAAAGTTTTAAAATCTACTATACTTTTAATTTCGTTAGTCAATAAATTGTATACTCTTATGGCAGTATTATTTAAGCTTTTATCAAAATTTACATAATGTGCTTTATTTAAGAGGAACCTATTTCTAATTCGCAGTGTGTAATGGTTAATGGTCGCACCCTGTTCCGCGTACAAGTCTTTGTTGGTGAACACATAAACACATCGTGAGACATATTTCAAAATATTTATCAGTACGGTTTTTACTCACTATTATTTTTTAGTCGCTTTTGGCGACATGTTTCGGATTCTTTGGGAATCCATCCTGAGGCACGAGTGTCCGCGGAGGTTGTACGTCGTGCACTGCCCGCCACAACATGTCGCCAAAAGCGACTAAAAATAATAGTGAGTAAAAACCGTACTGATAAATATTTTGCTGTAGATATTCTTTAGTAGGTAAAGTTCCATCCAAGAAGCCTGATAGAATAAATTTTGAATGATGAATAGATACAAAATGTAACCATTGAGCTTATTGAAGTCAGCATAAGTTATTATAACATTCCTAAATTGAAGAATAAGATTTTTCAATTTCAGTAGTTACATTGTATTATTAAAATTTCATCTTGATTTGATATTGATCTGATATTATTCTTGTTAGATCTGATGTGCATCACAGTAGCACATATTGCAAGCAAGATGACTGAACTTTGAATTCCGCTTCAGTGAGTAAAATAAGTACTTGCAGTGCAGTAAAACCAACCTAACTATATTCCAGTACTAGAGTTAGACCAAGCTAAGTTGGCGACGATTTTGATAGCACAAATTGTGCGTGTTATTTTAAACGTCAAACTTCTATGAAAAAATGACGTTTAAAATAACGCACAGTCTGTGATATCAAAATCGCTGCTAACTTAGCTTGGTCTAACCACTATGGTCCATAAGTTCAACACGTAATTAAGAATCAATACCAATCTTCTTTTTGGTATTTCCAGAGTTTTCTCTTACTTTTATAAACATATTTTGCCTCAAAACTGCTACATTCAAATGATATTTACACTGGAAAGAAGAAATTCTAGTTAGTTTACGTTCAAAAATATCAAAATATTAATAAATAGAAAGTCCATACATAGCTCGTGATCAGCAACGCAGGCTTCGTCAAGTGGGCACAAAAGCAATCAGCTACAAGCTTCTTCATCTACTTACAAATGATGTAATCCGCAACAGGCTTTGTCAATCTTAACCGCTAAATAAAACAAGGCTATGGTGCCACCCCGTACGGTTCCCGGTTTACCTACGTTCATAGTTGAAAGCTTTCGACTATAATTTCGACTTCATAACGTGCATTTTGAATCAGTAATAAAATTGAATCTTTTGCTGAATATATTTTATACAAACTTTGTTCACGTCTCACAGAATAGATGACCTCACATAAGAATGTGTCACAATTATTCCTTAATCGCCTATAATTGATTTACATAAGTTTCTATAACCGTTACATGTTTTACCACTAAAACGCCGCAAAACATTACAAAAACCCCGTCGCTTAAGACCTTTTATATGAATGTATATGCTAAACAGCATTTTACAAACAATAGTCATACTCGTGACTTGATAATCTAATTTGATCTGTGTCGTAATGCGGGTATAATCTTTATAAAGCCGTGTACAATGTTTTTTGAGCATGTAGCTTTGCTAATCTTAGATTATGAACGTACGACAGAAACTGGCAAAAAAAGGAGTTCATAGGGGTTCCGTAGAGTACAAATGTTTAATGATGTATTTTCCATATGAACGGTTAACTCAAGGGAAATAAGATCAATATTTAAAAAAGACAAAAAATTGGTATACACGATACGAGTATGAATGTGCATGCATTAGGGTTCACGAACACTTATAATATTTCTAGATAGGATTATACTATAAAAATATACCTACTTAAAGCAGTCCCGATATATAAGGTACTGACAGACAACCCACAGCCTAAACTAGGATCTTAAAGAGTCTTCATACAAACGTAGTTACGCTCTCATTTTAAAACGACTAGCTAGATTGCGCTGAAACTTTATACTTACAATAGGATAAGGTATATCTAGGTCTGTAATTAGTATATGTAGGTTCAAATACAAACCTGGCAGGGAACTATTATTTTGTACCCCTGGCGTTCGAGACTACTGGGTGCTGGGGGTCAGAGGCTATTGCCTTTACTAGGGAAGTGGGACGTCGTATTAGGGAGAGGGGGTCTGACACCTGCGCGGGTTCGTACCTGGTGCAAAGGTTGTCCATCGCAATTCAACGTGGTAACGCGGCTAGTGTGATGGGCACCTTTGCGCCAGGGACAACTCGGGGGGGACTCTTTGACTAGGCTTAAGTTTAGCCTTAAGTTGTTATGGAATTGTTTTTTTTTGTATATTGACATTTATTGAATAATTTTATTTTTATATTACAGAACTAAAAAGATATAAATATGGATAAATGTTTTTTTTTATTTGCATAAAAAAAATACAATAGTTAAAAAAATACAGTGAATTTAAATTTTTCATACAAAACTTGTTTTGCTCTATTTCGTTTATTTTATATACCGGAGCTATATAAACTAATTACAGACCTAGATATACCTTATGTCATTGTATGTATGTACTCCGTTTGTATGGGAAAGTGAAATTGGGCCGAGCTGCCGGGGATTCTTAAAATATTGGAAATTTTAACTAAAATCGATTTTTTTTAATTCATCCCCTAGGGAGTAACGTGTTGAAACGTTTCAGCAACTTTTACTCGTAAGAAATCGCGTCGACGGTTATACAAGGATCCCTAAAAATATTAGTATGTAAATCTGTTAAACTCTTTATCACGTGTTAAAGGTTTTGATCGTTATCGCCAGTAATCATTCATCTAGACACACTTATTAAGATTAAGTGGGTGGACAAATGGGACTTCTGTATTAGCTCGATTGTTTCTTAAGATTAATGTTTATCCCTGTTGAAACGCAGACGATACATTTAGTGAAAGGCTTTTTGTTTTGTTTTTTTTTTGTGTATAGTAAGAATTAATATTTTGATTAATCCTAAACGCGTCTTGGCACTTGGGTTGAGGTCTTGGCTAAAGGTTATTTAATATTTTTGTACAAAAACTAACCGACATATTTTCTTTGCAGATCGCATCTCCCATCAAACAATGCTGAGTAAAAGCACGTAGCACAACAAGTGCTAGATGCGCCCTCGGCGTCGACCAATGAGAGGCCGGCGCGGGAGCATGGATGGACCATAGGATGCGCGTCTCGGCGCTCATACTTCTGCTGATCTCTAATACATACACATTCTCACCTGAAATAGATGGTAAGTGTATCTATCCTTACTTATTAGTTGTCTGTACAGCCAGGCGTGGCTCACTCCGCGATTTCGTCGCGTCGCTACAAGTACATGCGGCCCACACCAATTTTGGTGTCTAGCCATAGTAATTGCCGCGCACCGCTACGGAACGGACGCCTGCTCGCGCTTGCGCCACCTTGCGGTCATATCTGTCGTAGTAGACGCGTTTCGTTAGAGGGTGAACCTAGTACTATTAGTATGGATATGTAGCTACCCTGTATTATCAATCACAATGTAATGATAATCAAAGATACCCAAAGTACCATTTTCAATTTCATAATTGTTACACATTTCCAGGTTTTAGAAAATTCAGGGAAAAGTGGCACCATTTACCTTTATTCATACTAATATTATACCTATAAATGCGAATGTGTGTCTGTCTGTCTGTTACCTCTTCACGCTTAAACCTCTTAGCCGATTTAGTTGAAATTTGGAATAGAGATGGTTTGAGTCCCGGGGAAGAACATAAGGTCATTATTATCCCAGAAATCATATTTTAAGGGAATAAAAAGGGGGGTGGAAGTTTGTATGGGGAATCGATAAAAAGTAGATTGGTTAGAAAGCTACCCAAATTACTAACTCCACACAGACGAAGTCGCGGGCAAAAGCTAGTTATTACAAAATTACACAATTTACCAGTAAAACTTTCAGTAAACATAGAGACTGGATTGAAGTGGCGCCTTCAACTATTTGCAAATCACTCAAGTTCGAATGCGATCGTACCGTGTACCATCGCCCACTGTTAACTGACAGTTCGTAAACCTTATTACGAAGGGATAAGGTCCACCGAAGGGCAGTTAAGAGTGTTGCTATTTGTACGAGAAACGTGTATTTTAGGAGCCGTATTTCAGTTTGGTGCTTATTGATTCTGATTTAATGTTGGCAACACTGCGAGCGTTACAGATTTTTAGCCAACTGTGCGGCACAACGGAAGTAATGTGTATACATGGTATACCTACACTGATTGATTCTACCAGTCAATTGAATCTCATTTTGGTTTAATATTTACTAATACAAGATGTCCAAAAAACCGCGGAATAGTTAAGGTAGTACATAGCAAATTTCATCTTAATTTAACCTCTAGCGGCCCACTTGACAAGAAAAACTGACAGTCAAATTTGAATCAATGGTAAAGCCTGACCTGAAATATATGATCATTGTCAAGAGGGCGCTGTTATGCTCATGTATATAGTGACAGTTCAGTAAAGTATGAAAAAAATAGTTCCAGTGAAATTCCGCAACATGGCGCGTGATCATATATTCCTGGTCAGGCTTTATAACAAAATAGAACAAAATGCTTTTGAATTAATTTTTAACAAGCAGAAGCGTCTGCGATCGATGCTATTAAGCTTAGAATAAATTTTAAAAGTGGAAAATCCAGAATCCAGAAATCCAGAGGCCGTGAGTTAAAGTCTCACCGAAGACAGTAATTTTTCCACTTTTAAAATTTATTCTAAGCTTAAAATGCTTTTGTCTCAAAATGGAACGATACAAAACAAAAGCAACTGTTCCATTTAGAAATGATTCAAATATCATTGAAGGTAATTAGTACTAGTATATATTGGGACTATTTGGGACCGTGGGACTCTAGAGGATATATTTATTTTTATTCGTGGTGGAGGCTTGTTACATATGAATAATTTATATTACGTAAACATGAGCCACTGTCCAGACAATGCTAGCCTAACCTCATGACCTATCTAGTAGTTTTAGTTTAGTCCGAAACACGCGATATTTAAATTTACCCACAACCTACTTATACAAGTGAACCTCATTTATCAGTAGAGATTTATGTTAGCATTATGATTAAGCCTTTATTAGTAGATACTTTATAACATGATTCGGTAAAATTATGTTCCAAGTATGGAAAACACAAACTAATAGTTATTGTTGTTTGAAATAAATGTAGCACCTTACTATCTTTTCGATCTATTTCGTGGTATAAAATATATGTTTTTTAAAATAAGTACATTTAGTATTAGTTTAGTTATATAGTTTACTAATCCTATTTTTATATTTAGTTGAGATAATCACTAACAATATTCTATGGACTTTAATAGTTCGAAATAAAGATTTTATTATTATTATTTATTATTATTATCTTCATCTTTTCAAATGACTTTTTCGTCTAAGACGGTAATCTGTTAAACAAAAGCCTTTGTTCCTTTTGTGCGTGCGGTCGTCCATTGTGTGTCTCTGACAATGGCACGCGCTCAGATGCAATGGTACACAATGGGCGACCGCTCACATAAAAGGAACAATGGCTTTTGTTCAACAGATTACCGTCTTAGACAAAAAAGTCATTTAAAAAGACACAGACTATACCTTTGGGTGCTTTATACCTCAACCTCACCTTTGTATTCCCAACTGAGCACAACTCATAGAAGCACTTACCTGCTAAACTAAAACGTTCAAACATCGATCGGCCTAAAACGTTACTTTTTATCGCAAATTAAAAATTAAAATATCTTTATTTAAAATAAAACTTTTTTATTTTATATAAATTCCTGTCAATCTATGCCGCTAGACTATTATTTTCGCAGATCTTATCACAATGAATTCATTAACAATCATATTTGCCTAGTTTTTAAAGCATCTCAAATAACATAGAAAAACAAGTCAATAAAAAATGAACGACAACAGTTCGTATATTTCAGAGGCCGATTCTGTGAATTAACAATTAATCTATGCATCTCACGCACACCATGAAGTGCGAGCGAGAGGGTTACTTACACTAGTGTTGGTACATTTGAAGAGCTCAATTCGTAAAACGGGACTTAATCGTGTATTTAAATTTTCAGATCCACGCGGACAACGCCGTCCTCGAAACGTCCTAGGTATTAAATCTTAAAACATAAATACGCGATTAAGTCAAAGCTACACGGACTTGTATTTCGCCCACGCCCCACACCAATCCAGGAGGTATCAACACAAGATGAAACCTTGCACAAATTATTTAATCAGAATCGGCCTCTAGAATTAACTCTCGTGATTTTAATGAGCCTTCGCGATTTCAATCTAAACAATTAAGGCTACGTTGACTCCGCTAATTGGTATATTGATAGAATTGGGGGCCACTGACACGAATATTCATGTAAATAAATATACTGATGGAGGACAAAAAGCAGTTAGAAATGACCCTTATGCTATCAACATAGAGTACACAAAAAATGTTATCGGAATTATTAAGGATTATACCTCAAACATCAGTTAATTTATCTGCATCATTTGAAGCTAATAATCGCCATAATAATATACAAACTCAAACTCAAATGATTTATACAATACAAACAATTACAATTTTTTTTTTGTATACTTGTTATGGAAGTAGAGAGGTAACTACCCTCGTTCAGGTGATTCCTGGGGGCCTAGCTAAAATGACAATCGTTCGCAGAGAAACGAATTTGGTATTGTTAACATAGATATATAGATAGATAGATTGTTTGGTGTATAGTAGATTGTTAATCAAGGGATGAAAGGCACTCATCCTTGCCGAGATAGTTTGGCGCTCGAACGCAGTGAGAGCGCCAATAGTCCGAGGCTGAAATGATGCGTTTCACCCGAGTTAATTACTCTACTTTTCATTTTTTATACCAGGAAAGTAAAACGCACGTGTTTTTTATAGTATTTCTTGAGGGTACTTTCAATTAACAATTTAGGTAAAAGTTTCATTATTTATGGCATGGGGAGTTAAATATCAGAATGGAAATTGTATAACAAATCCATTTAAACACAAATCTCAATGGATTATGGTAAAAAATTGAAAAAAATCGTCCTTGGAAAGTAAAATGCTCTAGTGCAGAAACGTAACATTTTCTGCACACTTTTTAGAATAACAATTACCCTCTTTCAGAACATGAGAAATGAATAAAATATTGTTCATATAACATTTAAAATTTTCGCGTTTTGAACACATTAAATCACATTTAGAATCGGGTCGGGTTAGCCGCGACCACGACCAGGGAAACCTGTGTCGAAACGTCGCGCGTCGGTAAATAAAGGTACCTAATAAAATAGATTCGCGATAGACCCGATTGTAATTTGATTTAGTAATAATATTGTTCATGCATGTAGCCTATTAAATGTGTGTGAAAGTTGCATGCAAGACTGAATTATTTTATTATTTACAAGCAAAGTCATAATTTTATAGCACCCATAATAAGATTAAACGTTAATCCACTTCATATTTATAAAGATTGTCGTGTTTTCATTATAGCACGGGCATTTTCCTGAGTGAAGAATTTAATAAAGTAGCTGGTACTAACAGCAATAATCTTAAGGGTCTCCGGCAAGCTCGGTTCTCCATACAAACGTAGTTCCGCTCTCATTTTAAAACGACTAGCTAGATTGCTCTGAAACTTTGTGCTTACAATAGAATAAGGTATATCTATGTAATTAGCTTCAGATATCATAGTTAAAAAAATACATCGAATTTAAGTTTTTCATACAAAACTTGTTTTTGCTCTATTTCGTGTGTTTTATAAACTGGAGCTATATAAACTAATTTCAGACCTAGATATACCTCATGTCATTGTATGTGCAAAATTTCATTACAATCCAACACGTAGTTTTAAAATGAGAGCGTAACTACGTTTGTATGGGAAGGTGCAATTCGGCCGAGCTTCCGGGGACTCTTAAGAGCGGGTGTAAAGTCAGGAAAATAGAAGGATACAAAAGATATGGTGTGCCGCGCGAAACTTGCAAAAGGAGATAAAGCCGTCACGCGGGTTTTACCTTTTATCTCAATTACACTCGGTTATATCACTAGTTATTATAAAAATATACAACTGAATATAAATGAAAATTACACATTATTTCATAATTTCTTTTCTATGGAGCCAACCTTTTAAGGTTAAAGTTGAAGTTTCCATGTGATTTTTTTAATTTTCTTAATTAAAAAGTGTAAAAAATTATATAAGAACTTCTGAGTGAGACTCCTCTTAAGACGAATGTGGAGGACCCGCGCGAAATCGCCTTTTCATACAAACGTAGTCCTCATTTTCCTCTTTGGATATTAATGTTATTGAAAATATTTTGACACAATTTGTTGTGACCACAGCTATGCCCCTTCGTTTGATTTTTTCGAATTTTTTATTATTATGAAAGAAAAAATTCTATAAAATCTGTTTTTCGCTTCTAATTTTTAAAATAGTCAAAAAATCGTTAAAAGTCAAACGTAGGGGCATAGCTATGGTTAATATACATCAGTAAAAATATTTTCCATAATGTCAATATCCAGTGAGGAAAATGGGGACTACTGAGGAGAAGCGGCCGTCCCCTTTCCTCTTAACAGTGTGCACGATGGTACTTTCCAGTTCCTAAATTCAGTAGGTAGGAGAGCTATTGTGTTTTGCACGCGATTATCCTGCTAAATAATAGCTAGAGTATGTACTTAACATCGCTTAGGGTTGCCAACCGTACTATATAATATAGTGAATAATAAATAATAATTTAGCCTATACAGGTTGGCTAAAAAATAAGTGCATTCCCGTTGCCAGGGAGGTTTTAGGATTGAAAATTTCGATTGCCTACTTTACGTTCTATCCTCTCCAGAGTAATATTCCTGTTATGAAATTCAAAAGGCAGATTAGAACGAATTCCGTTAATTTGTACTTTGCTTATGCGGTGAAAATATTGTGCTAAATGTTTGTGGGTTGCTGAAGTTATGTAAGCATATGTGGATAAGCGCCCTAACAGTTATGTACAAACTTAAGCACACTTTTAGATACATGCTTAACGACTACACACTGAGTACTAGGTACACGCTGAATGACTAGAATAACAATTCTAGAATAGCGCGAAGACTAAAGTTTGGCGTTCCGACTCAGTTATGCAGTTTGTATTTCGGACGGTTAAATTAAGCTTAAACCATAGCGTAAACTAAACTATATATTGCAGTTTAAAGTTAAAAGTATATAATAGTGGTTTTTATAACACAAATCAAAAATATTAACTTTTTTTTAGGTCCAGTAGTGAGCCAAGAAGCCATCGAGGGCCGTAACACCTCGCTCCACTGCGACACCTCGCTCGAGACATCCACCGACGAGCTCATGCTGCTCGTTTGGTACAAAAATGAAGTACCAATTTACAGGTATGTGTTTAAAATAAGTGTTAGTACAAATTTAACAAGTTTGGAAACAAATCAAATTATTTTATTAAATATTTTGATTTGTGTTTTTCAAGTAGTCACACTACTATATATAAATTAAAAACTGTAATAGATGTCATATATTCAAGAAAAAGTGACAAATCCCTCCAGTGGTGAAGGCCGGATTCGAACCGGCGTCTTTATTAGCTATCGCGGCTAACGCCATGAACCCCTAGGCCACCTCACCACGGCGGTACCCCTCCCAATTTCTCGACTATATGCCATCTTAGTAAGACTAGGCGGCTTTGACCAGCTCTAAGGGCAAGCAGTGCGCGCTTGCACCTCCTAAACGAATTCCTTACGGAATTACGTTATAGCGAGAGAGACTGGTGCTGCCATCTATAAACAAGTTTGGGAACAAATCAAATTATTTTATTAAATATTTTGATATGTGTTTTTCAAGTAGTCACACTTACACACAAACATACACGGTTTTTTTTTTCATTAATATATGACATCTATTACAGTTTTTGTAAGCCGTCTAAAATATTTTTTCTGTAATATTTTACTGCTTTGAAAACAACACACAATCTCGTAAGTCTGGCACTAATTAAAGTCCGACCGAAGTTTCGGTTTCGGTAGACCTCGGCATAAAAATCATGTTTCGGCCGAAACTAGTTCAAAACTAAAATCTCGGTTGGACACTAATAAGCAAATCGTGTAATCTCTACACGCAAATCGCACGAAGCGGATTATAAAGCACGCAGAGGCACGTAACATTTCTATGACGGTGTCCAATCTACTGTCTTCGCCTATTTGTACGATCACATTCAATTTAGGCGCACAGTTTGCTCTTACTGTGGGTTATTTTGCGTCTATTTATGTAGGCACTGTCAGAATACTGGTAAAAAATAGAGCGGGCACAATACAGCAGGTATAAATAGCAAAAGAAAATAATCCGTCGCTGAATATAGGCTAAATGTGAACAAGCCTTAGCGAGGCACTAGGATTAGTCTAACTAGCATTTTCCCGATATTAAAACCTATTTTAAATCCCAAGCTTTAACAATTTTACGGCATGTAACCCGGGCAGCTTTATTATGCAACCGGGAAAAGCATAGGTAGTCTATAAGCAAATTGGCGCTACGTTGTATGCACAGATTTTTCTCGATAAAACGTCGACTTAAGTAATAGGTACCTAGATTATTACGTAGTATATAGTGTATAATTATTAATTATGTGATAGTTATTTTCTACATAGGTATAAAGATAAGATTTTTTAATGTTTTTTTTTATATTATGTAATGTTTCGTTTGATTGTGATTACGAATAAAATAATTATATTCTACATGCAAACAACAAACCACGCAAACAAACATCAAAAACACGCGAAAATATTTTGTGTTTGCGCCAAATTGAACAATAACAATTTCTGAGTGAAACAGTTTCATAAATAAACGTATGAAAAGTAATTTAACCGACTCCCAAAAGAGGTTATAAATTCAATTATGAAAGCAGCAATCATAATAAAATAAGTTAATACGTTATGGTAGGAATAAATTTAATATTTTTATGAGTTAAATGGTCTTCCACGACTGTAACGACCTAATGAAAAAATGCCTGAATCACAAAATATATCAAAGTATTTATCAGTACGTTTTTACTCACTATTATTTTTCGGATCCGAAACATGTCGCCAAAAGCGACTAAATATAATAGTGAGTAAAAACCGTACTGATAAATATTTTGAAATATGTCTCACGATAGTTTAAGTGCGATTATCACAAAATATATTTTAAAACTACTGTAAGTTTACAGTATAGTTGGAAGTTTCTCAAATGATTTTTATGCCTAACACCCTAATTTGTTAAACAAAAGCCATTATATATTATTAGCGTTATAGTGCTCAAATGGTGCTTAGTAAGTGTAAGTGTAATATTTGTAGTGCTTAAATTTGAACCTTAAAACCACCACGATACAGTAGCTTTTTAACGACATTGTTGTTTTGGCACGCGCTCAGACACGGTAGCCCACCACTCGCACAAAATTAACAATGGCTTTTGTTTAACAGAATTAAAAATTTAATATTTTTTGAATGCAAATCAAATGGTTTTTTTTAACTATTAGGTTCTTAGGCGTAAAAATCATTTAAGAATATTCATACTATTCATATTATTCCTATCTAATTTTTAATTAATACCACGATGTAGAACTATATTGTCAATCTGTAGAGTAGATATATGAGAATTGCCATTAGTTAATACCTAAATAGTACTGAAGCAAGAAATAAAGTCGGTTGTACTATTATTCTCGTTTATTATTCTGATACGAGTACAAATAGATACCTACCTATTTATTCCAAATCTCGATTTTAATCTTCGATCTTTACATTTCTTATCTAAACTAGTTAGTCAGTTGAAGAAGCAGGAGCGACTCCTAGTTACGGGCGGTGGACTTAGGTGGAGAAATAACGCAGGAGTTTCCAAATTTTAACTTTTAATGAGTAGAAACTACATGGTAGATAAATATTATATGTACGTATGCGTTGCTGGCTAGATGAAGAGTGAGGCGCGGGCCGCGCCCGCGCATCTGTTGCTGTCGCTGTGTGAGTGTGTGTCTCATTCATGGCACACATACTCGAGGCGTTAACATCAATATTTAAAACACGCCGTATAAATCATATGATTCTTGTAATATTTACTTGAATTGATTGAATATATTCACAAGGTTATATCAATAGGTTTGGTATTTTACTTTATTTCCTTTAGGCGGTTAGCTTTTATTTAGTTTTAGTATTTATTTACATTAGAACGAGCCTCTCCACTGTTTGCTCACAACGTGTACTTGGTTTCTTCGACCATCTGAGCAGGACAGGGCCAGTTACCTTGGTAAAGCTCATAATCACTGGCCGCATGGTAAGGAAGCGTAGGGATGGACGTATGGCCACGCGTTGGGCGAATAGAATATCGTCAGAGACAAACGCCACATTGCAGGCTAGCATGCACTGGTGAGCACTGGGCCCAAGACAGAGCGGCTTGGAGAGCACTGGTGTTGGGACACTGGCAGCAGTGGACTGCTGGGCAAAGGCCTCCCCTCGTTTCCTCCACTCGGCCCTGTCGTTTGTAGTTTCCCGCCAATCCGGATAAAATGCGTCCAAGTCGTCCCGCTATCTCCTTTTCGGCCTGCCTGCACCCCGGCCAGCACCATCTATGGTTACCGAGTGGGACCCACGAAGAAGTAATAATAATTTAATTTTTAAGTAGTTGTAGTTAATAGTTATTTAGTTTTACTTTTGGTTATTCCTGTTTTATTTATACCTATTCGTCTTAATAAAAGCACACTTATGAGGTACGAAAACTAATGACTAAAATCCATTGTTCGTTGTAAGTATGGGTGTACAAAATTACAAATTGTGCAAATACATGCTCTTTTTTCCACGAAGGTGCAGCGATATCATATTTTCCCAGCACAAGAATATCATATTTTCACAGCAAAGCACCTCCAGTATTTGCTTCGACGGAAACCGGCGAGGTCTGAAATACGAGTCAGGCAATTCTTTACTTTCCGGAGTGTGCAGTAATGTACAATACAAACACTTTATTGGACACCGCGTAAAGAAAATGAGACGTGTTTTTTTTTAGACGGGAAAAATGTGTATACTTTGTTGAAATTATGTTTATTGGAGCATCTTAGGGCTTAAAAATGTAACTTGTGTTACGATGCTCTTGAGAAATGGAAATGGGTATGCCTTGAAGTGAATTTTTAACAAAATGTTATCCATCTTCAATTATTTTGAGTGGATCTATGGCAGGTAACTTTAAAGCCTTTTAAGGAAGAGACGCTTTCCGCATAGATTTTCGTACATTGACCCGCCTGTTGTTATATCTAATGCACGCGCATACTTATATTTTTGTCACGCTCGCGCAGAAGGCGTTTGGGTACTCTGGCCTCGTCCATTCCTAGTTAGCGGCCATTATTATCCTGCTGATTTTTGAAGATGCATCGTTGTTATCGGTTACTAAAAACCCCAGGTATACGAATTTATTGACGCTAGCGAAGGTATTATTGCCAATGTTAATTCCTTGCAGTAGTGCTCGTTGGTCTTTTGTCGCTTTTGACGCTTTCAGGTCTTGGCCATGTTAACTTGGAGACCGGCCTCCGCCGCTGATTTTTCAAGCGCAAGGTATGCGCTCTCCATTGCATGTAGGGATCTTCCTATCACGTGGAGGTCATCCGCATACCCTAAAATTTGGACGGAATTGTGGTAGATAGTGCCTTGGGTCTCGATCTTTGAGTCGCGGATACATTTGTCGAGGGCGATGTAAGAGTAGGCATGAGAGCGCATCCCCTTATCTTAAGCCATCGTTGGTTCTGTACTGTATAAATAGTTTTTATTAATAAGAAATGCCTTCAAGTTTTTAGCAAACGTTTGCAAAAAAAACTAAAAGGAATTTCTTAATACTTGGTAATTTGCATCTCGGAGGTCATTTTATCTCGGAGATGGCGCCATCTCTTGACAAGTTTGATACTACAGTTCTATTTAAAGTCATTTCTTTACCCACTTCCGCCATTCCTGGGATCTGGAAGACATCAAGCCGACAACCGATCTGTATCGGGGCTTTTCTTTATTTCTCATAGATCGAAGTATTGCTTTTAATTCTTTTACACTCACGGGCAAACAAAATGTAAGTCCAATAATTAAAATAAACTGTGTGGAAAAAAGATTTTGTCTTCGAATCTATTGTCAACAATAACAACAGAAATTATGAAATACTTTTAACTATGTAGTTACACGGATTATGTCGCGTATAATAACGTAACGGCGTTTCGAGTTTCGAACCTTTTACAGTGGTCGTGGTCAAGTTTTACTTCATGAGTAACTATTGCGGTAACCGAAGACAATATTAAATAGAAAATATTTATTTTATCGTAAAAATACAATTTTAAAGAGATATCAATATAACGAGAACTAGTTTAAAGTTAAATAAAATTTTATAAAAGAAACCTGAGGTTAATAAAACGCAAAACGTAAATATTACAATCAAGAAATTGAGACAGTTAAAAGAGTCAAACAAATATTTCTACGACTTACCGAAACATCTTTCCTTCCTTATGGACCAATTTACTTTCATAAAACTCCAATATAAGCCATTTTAAAATGCATGATTTCGTATGTATCAATTGTATATTAGATAACTCGTTACAATTTAAAATTAAATACCGTGAAACGGGGGGCTTTAGGAAAATTTAAGGTTACTTTGATAGTTATAAAACGGCCATAAAATTCCCATTATTCATTATTTACTGAAACTGTTCCTGTAACCCACCTACTGTAAAAAATCTCGCATGAAAATATATTATGACTTAAAAACTAACATTTTAAAGTCGCCTCTGCATTTGAAAGCCACCCCGTTTTACGGTAGGTAATAAAATGTAACCTATGAGCTTGTTCTAATGCCAGTCTTATTTTTGCTCGACTGGTGATGAAGAGGTAAAGTTTTACGTGTATAAATGTATGTTTCTTAATCACAATCTGAAAGAACTCAAGTAATTTTAAAATAGGTCTACATAATAGTACCTAGAACATCAAACTTAATGTATGAATAGTTTTTCAAATTAATATTTTGGATAATTTTGGTTTTAGATAGCAATTTTTAGTTATACTTTACACCCAGTATTACTACCTATATTTAAAATGAAGTAAATAAATAAATATTGAGGGACGGACATCTTACACAGATCAATTTAGCCCCAAACTAAGCAAAGCTTGTACTATGGGTGCTAGGCGACGATATACATACTTATATACATAGAAAACACCCATATTTATATTTATTCACTTAATCAAATTGTATTTAAGTTTTACCGTTTTTCACCAACCCATTTTCATTTCTCCGCAGTGTACACTCAAGTTATCTTTGATCTCGTCGCTTGACACCGCCCTAAGTAGTTTATTGCCGCCAGACCTGATGGCGAAACCCGTATTTATTGAAATATATGTAAACGCGAAACACGTTCTTTACAGGTTATCTTGGACACATTTTATAATTACATAAGTTGTTTTTTTTTAGATAGACCATGATTTTTTGATATTGGTAAAATTAGTTGTATTCGTTTTTTATACAAAACCGATAAACTATAAAACTAAAATATAAGTAAAAATAAATCTGAAATTAATCTAAAAATGTTTTCCTATTTTCATTTGTCGTTAATGGAGTTGGAGTGTTCGACAAGTTTAATAGCACTATTGAAGGATAGTTTGGACACAATGCTTTTTACGACCTAAATAGGCAAGCCAAGCTACTAAATAATTAGTCAAAAAATACTAAATATAAGGATGCCGCCATGCTGCTGCGACCGGTTCCTGTGTATTGCGCCTGTAAACGCGTTCCAGCAGACATTCTACATGACATTAAAGCTCTCCAAGGGGGCCTCTACGTGTTGGATCTATATCCTCACGGAAGCCTATCAAAATACCGGGATTTATAGGCCCGTGAAATCCACAAGAGGATACATTTTAATATCCAATCATAATAAAAAAAAAAAATTAGATATATAAAGTATATAGCCCCTGATGGCGAAACCCATATCACTGAGATATATGTCTACAATCGCGAAACGAGTTTCACAGGTTCATGTTAATATTCCAGTATAAATAAGTTGATAAGCTAGAGGACTAACGGTAAGTAAGTGAATATTCTTTATTGCACCAATAATTATTCATTACACATTAGGGGAGACCGAGGTGAGTTGTGACAGAGGAGAGTTGTCACATCGTCGATTTTTTAGCTCGCAATAGCACGCGTTTGTTAGTTCAAGTTACTAGGTATAAAAGGCAACTTTCTCATCAGTTTTTGATAAATAAAGAGCGTCATCATCTAAAATACTATACTACCAATTTTGGTATTAAGAAAAGGTACTAGGGTAGATATTAATGCTGAGAGGGTCGAATGGATTTACCCGAGTTTGAAGTTAAGCGACACAACAGCAGTAATAGTGAGTTTGCTACACACTTGTAACAAATGAACTGAAAACTCATTCAATTGTTACATACATTGTACTTAACAATTGAATGAGTTTTCCAATGGCTGTTACGGCTGTTATGCGTAGTAGGGCTTCATAATAGATATAGATACCGCACAACGAAGCTCCCTAAAATGTCCGACACGATCTTATCTGTGAAGCCATAAGAGCGTATCATATCCTCGTAAGGCCGCGGACTAGGCGCAAGCGGCACGCGGCGCGGCGAGCGGCAAATCAAATATTTATACTTTTTTTAAATACTACGTCGGTGGCAAACAAGCATACGGCCCGCCTGATGTTACATTACATGCGCGTTGCCGATCCTAACACCCCGCAGGCCCGCACTCTAGCAATCTTACTCACCGGCAGGAACACAACACTAAGAGCAGGGTCTAGTTTTATTTGGCTGCGGTTTTCTATATTTCGGTGGAGGTAACCCAGGTGGTTCCCTAGTTTGGCTCTGCTCTAGATCTGGAATGACATCCGCTGTGCTGTGCCCTACGACACAAAGCGGGATGACATTCACAGTGCCCATACCTCTTTTTTGGACGTAGTTTAAGGACATAAAACATAGTTAAGGAAGAGCGGTGTCTCCCGACACAGGCATTCTTATGCTTACTGGGCGGCTCCATCCCTTTAAATCATTTTGTAGTGCTAATTTATTAAATAAAGAATTTTTGTATTTTGTATTTTTATACCCGGGCCCGCGCTATTGCGCACGACTAAATGTATGAAAGGCCTTGATTTTCCGGACCCCGCGCTGCACGCCGCTTGCGTCCAGACCACGGCCTAGGATCGTTTTATTTTGTGGCTAAGGATAGAAAAAAATATTATGTATATTCCTCGCTGCGTTCTGCAAGAATTACAGATTCTACCTAAAGTAAAACTGACAAGGAGAACTATTATAATTATAATCTGTGGCTAAGGATAGAAAAAATATTATGTATATTCCTCGCTGCGTTCTGCAAGAATTGCAGATTGTACCTAAATTAAAACTGACAAGGATAATTAATGCCTCGTTTACAGTCTAATAAATCTTGTTCGACACAAGGATGTTCTTAATGAGCGATGAAATAATAATGAGCTATCGTTTGACGTAATGTCGACAAGGACACTTACCCATTTTAAATATTCCAGGCAGCGAATTAAGCTCAAAGGAAGTTTTAAGCCTTTGATGTTAAGCTTCCTTTACATTATGTGATAAGGTACTATTCGGATTAGCGCGGCAATATCGTTACTACTGGAATATTGCGGTGCGACATTGCTACCAACTAGATTGCTGCAGCAAATGTCAAAAATCCGGTCACCGACTTTGAATTTGATACGTGCAGCAGCAATGCAGCCGGTAGCAATGTCGCGCCGGTATATTACAGCAGTAATGCTGCCGACTACATTGCCGCAGTAAACGTCAATCAGGTAATTTTATCACTTTTATATTAAAAATGCGTCTGCAATGCCGTCACAGCAATGTCGCGCCACAATACTGCAGTAGAAACGCTGATGCAGTCTGAATCCGGACAGTACCTTTAGCACTAAGCAATATCGAGCTTGAGGTAGGACATTTTTTACGCCAGGCGACAGGGTGTGTGTGTGTGTGTGTGTGTGTGTAAATTGCATGTGTGTTCTGTGGATACAGCGATAAAGAATTAAAAAGAGTTAAATGACAACAGTTCAAAAAATTAATTGCGATTTAGGCAATTTAGATCACCTTAATTTGATTGTGACAGGATTCCCTCGTATTTGCGGACTTATTTTTTTATTTTTGTAACTGTAGTTTAAATTTCATCTTCAATCATTCTACGTGTAATCGTATAATATGGTGCTGCAATCGGGATTCTCAACTAATGAACTGTTTGAATGGGGCACTGCACTGCACTGGCTGCATATAATTTAATCCGCGTAGCAGCGCGCATTTAGGATTTCAATAGTGAAGTCCTAAACGGGTTGTACACAGCAATTAGGTTCACGTCTCTCACGTAGACACACCTCCACCTCATACCTATAAAGCTAAATTTTCTAACTGGTATTCTTTCTATTAATTTCTGTAATTAAAAAAATACCTATATGCGTACAAGCTCCGCGGGAGTGACCATTTTTGTTTTAAAATCTGTCTATAAACCACACTACTTGATTGATATTGAATTGGTTTTTATTCACAACTCATTTGAGTATGACAACAAAGAAAAAGAAGGAAGGAGGTTATCCCAGAGCTGCAAGAAAATCACGTCGTCCTTTATTTCTAAATCACTATTTTTGTTTCAGTTTCGACTACCGGTCCCGCTCCGAATGGTCCAACGACCTGTTCAACAGCACCGGCCGACTTAAGGCCGATCATGAGCGTCAGCCAACTGTCCTGACAGTGTCGGCCTTGAGGGAAGATGACCAGGCCCTGTATCACTGCCGGGTGGACTTCCTTCAGGCTCCGACGAGGAATCTTGGAGTCAATTTGACTATAGTTGGTGAGTTGAATGTGTTAACATCCTTAACTTTGTCTACCATGTCAAAGTGATATTTGTGGTCGGTAAGTATATAAATGGCAACCTCGAAAAAGTGTTGTCCGATCTTTCATTTGCCAATTTTAATATGACTGGACGTGTTCTTGTTTCAATTTTTTTGGAAAAGAGGATGTCTTCTTCTAAAGCCGTTGGTTAGGTAAAATTTATCCTAAAGTTGAGATAGGTAATTGCATAGTTTAGGAAGTTTACATAGCTTTTGTAGTTGTTTTGAGGTTTTTCTTAAACATGTTTTAGTCGCTTCGTATTAGTGTCCGACTAAATATTTTTGGCCAAAAACGGCTAAAACTGAAATCAGTCCAATCATTTTTTTAAAGATATCAGAATTCACAGAAATGGTATTTCTTTTCGCGAGATATACTGTTACGAGTGTATAATCTTCGCCTTGTTAATGCAATTCGCATACAAGTTTACAAAAGATCATAATTTAGAAATAAGTACAAATATTCCGTCTCCCAAAATATCTCCTTTGTAAAACTTATGCTGTTAAAGATGTTAAAATATAAGTTTAACGGCTTCTTAGTCTGCTAATAGTTACTCAAGTATGAATCACAGCAGCAGCATACATAAAATGTGTACAAGCTATACATAACACTGTTCAAGAACATGAAATATGAATAAAACTTAAACTTTATGATCCATAGCATGAATGAACAAGAGCTCTCCTGGAATATACCTACCAGACAAATAAATCAGTTGTTTTGGCGATAACTAATTGTATTTTATGTAACATTTACCGCCAAGGATTTTTAAGGGGACCACTGATTAACAGTCCGCCGGACGATATCGACCTGTTAGTTGTTCGGAACTGTCAATTTTTTGTTCCAACTGATAGGCTGATATCGTCCGGCGGGCTGATAATCAGTGGGCCCTTTTAGACCTCGACCACATCAGTTATTAATAATAACTTTACCACAAACTTATTATATAACTATTCGCTCCGTTAGTGTAGGACATATTGCTTATTTGACAGCTTGCAGATGATGTCGTCCCATGAAAGTTCATATGTTCACCACGTCGTGCGTTGGCGTCGCTTGTATTTCCCTCACCACCAACTTCGCACATAGCCAATAATATCTCAGTCGAAAAATACACGCATTGAACATTTCTCATTAATGGAGAAAAATCGTCGATGGAGTACCAGTCCTACATCCAGTGTCAGATTTTTGGGATTTTTGGGACACCCTGTATATCTATTTCGTAGGAAATTCTATACAAATTATTTACGCTATAGACAAAGTTTTGCTATGGGCTACCGTTTACTAGTTATTTACGAAAAACAAAAGAACGATCTTAGGATTGATTATAATATAAGTAACTATTCCTGCTTAAAATCTTTTTAAAAATGGGTCCTAGCAGAGAGTGAACACGATCCTTTTTGTAGACAATTTTATGTAGATTATGTATGTAAATGAACATTTTTTGGTACAGGCCACCGTTTACGAGTTACTTACGAAAAATTATAAAAAGGGACCGTTACCTTAAAGATAGTTTTAGGACCGGGGAAGGATAAAGGACAGTTTTATCAATCATCATCATCATTTTACGCAGACAAAATCACGGGCAGAACCTTAGTACATAATACAGCAAAACAGAATTCAATCGTCCAAAAAAAGTGTATTCGTGACGTTATTGTTACTTAATGACGGCATTGACAGCTGGGCTAATCATAAAGCTCATCCATTTTCACTTCATAAATACCAGTTTAATTCTAACTTTACGTTTTGCATACTTCTTATGGATGTAAGTACAATATTACAGTGGATACTAATAACTCAGAGTAGAATATTTTATAAATTTAATCTGCTTCAATCAGTTTTTATCAGATTCGTACTCGTAACTGCTCAATTAGGCTTATCCGGGGTCATCGAGTTTATCGACCTACTCTAATACTGCTAGTAATTAATCATTTATAAGTTACGAGTATTTACTGCTTACTGATGATTAATTTATAATTTTATTATTAAATTTCAATAAGACAGTAGCGGCTTACTTTTTGGGCAGAGTAGATCTTCAAATAGCCATTTAGAAATTACATATAACAGGGCGCGTAGCCACTGTGCCAATCGTTAACACTCAGCGTATCGTAGTTATCTCTCTCTATCACTCTTCCACACTAGTGCGACAGTGACAGTTGCGTTTCGATCGCTACGGAGCGTTAACGATTGCACGTTGATTACCCACACTGTCATGATAAAACGGGCATTTTAATTTTCTTATATACTGACAACAATTATAAAAAGACGGAAGCTTTCATCATCTTCCTCGGCGCATCACATCGCATTATACTGTGACAGATAGGTAATTTTAAACGTGAACTGTAGAAATTCATCTCTATTTCGATCAATATTGGTGTGGCAGATACTTTGTTTTTTTTTTCTGTACTGAAGACCTCGACTGGGAAGCCGAAGTGACGGAAAACCACGAGCCAGATGGTCGCACGACATTAGAAAGACCTCATAGAACCGCCGCGCCGCATTCAGAACAACATGGAAATCCATGAAAGAGGCATAATATGTTCCTTGGACGCAAATATGCTGAAAAGAGAGAGAGGTACTTTTGTTGCTGATTGCTGACTGTAGTACCTTTACATAGCAATCTTCATTTTAATATCGTTTCCGCTAAAGCCCTTTTGTATCATTGCGTCACAAAGTTTAATCTGGCATCCCTTTTGACAAAAACCAATAATTCATTTCCCTACTGTTTAATTATTAATTTAACCATATCAACCCAACTTGTAACACGGGTGGGCTTCCCACACATTTATTGCGTAGAATGGATTAAAAAGTTTTAATTAATAAACATTTTCTTACCTGAAAGTTATTCTAATTCCCTGGGGTTTCATTTTAAATACGGTACGGACATGCAAGGGCATGCTATTTAAAGTTGTAAGGCTAGTCCTGGGGCCTGTTTAATAAATGTTACAAATTGTAAATTGTAGGTGACAGGTTATAATTCTACAAGTTCCTGTTCAATAAAAAATGTGACTTACAAATTTGTCAATAAAAAATGTTTCTGTTCAATAAAAAATGTGACTTACAATCTGATTAAAGTGTCACTTTAATCAGGTGGAGTGGTGGACGCAAAAATGAAATTGAAGGACATTGGCTCGCCAACTCCACTATGAAATTGTGTAGGTGGACGTGTGGACGCTAGATGAGATTGACGCCAATTTTTATCTGATCAAATTGGTAAATTTGATCATCCCGCCTAGACGGGCCTGTATACACCACTTTTTTTATTTAAATCTTTGACGTTGTTTCTTTACAGTTATTTTTTTCCATTCCATTACAATTTTTCATAACTTTGTATGACGTTAACGAAATGGACGGTACGAAACATGTATTTAAATTTTATTTCTCTTATTAGATTCGGAAGACCTCGTGATTCTTAGTGAATATAATATTTAAAAAAAGTGATGCTGATGTGTAGGTAGGTACCTACAACTTTTAAATAAATTGGCCCACAGAACCGTAGGTACAGGTACAATTTTAATAACGCAGATTTTGTACTAACCGTAGAATGAACTGACTTCATTTTTAGGGTTCCGTAGCCAAATGGCAAACGGAACCCTTATGGATTCGTCATGTCTGTCTGTCTGTCTGTCCGTCCGTATGTCACAGCCACTTTTTTCCGAAACTATAAGAACTTGGTAAGTAGATGTACTTTGTGAACCGCATTAAGATTTTCACACAAAAATAGAAAAAAACCATAAATTTTGGGGGTTCCCCATACTTAGAATTGAAACACAAAAAAAAAATTCTTTTTCATCAAACCCTTTTTCTTTTTCGTGTGGGGTATAAAAATAAATGATATTGAGGTTTCTAATATATTTTTTTTCTAAACTGAAGAGTTTGCGCGAGAGACACTTCCAAAGTGATAAATGTGTGTGTGTGTGTCCCCCCTGTAACTTTTAAAATAAGAGAATGATAAAACTAAAAAAAATATATGATGTACCATGCAAACTTCCACCGAAAATTGGTTTGAACGAGATCTAGTAAGTAGTTTTTTTTAATTCGTCATAAATCGTAAACCGCAATTTACCTTTCACTCACGTTTCACATATAAAATACATTGTTTAAATTGTGTAATGTACGGAACCCTCGGTGCGCGAGTCCGACTCGCACTTAGCCGGTTTTTTAATAAAGTGAGGATTTTTAAAGTTAGTTACAAATAATGCGGATGTCACTTGCATTATAAAATCAAATCGATTGATACCTTATTCAGCAATATCGATTCCGTAGTTTTGAGGATACAGTAAATACACACACATCATTATAAACCCATATAAAAAATACATGCATACTATAAATAAAATTAAAACCGGGGAATTATTATTGGGGAATCGAGTAAACAATAACAACTAATTCGTCTATCGCTGCACTTCAATCCATCAACATATCGCCTAATAAGACAAATTTACCAAAAATGGCGGCCAAAAAAGTTTTAAATATTATCCGTAACATGAAAGCTTCAATTACGCGCGGCGCTAAAAACATTAATCGTACAAATCAAACACCTACTGCAAACAAACATCAGTCACATGAATGGATCCAATCAGTTTTCGGGCAACCCACACACCTGCGCGTAAATGCGGCCGCACATGAGCTACTAAAGAGTCACATATAGGTAGTTACACAAAATATCCTTGTTCTTCCTCTCCTGATCCCATTATTTGGGGTCGGGTCTCCTCACTGTCCTGCGCTTAGTCCTACGATCTTGGGTTGTCTGTTGGGGCACCTGGGCTTTCTTGAGGTCTCTTTCTATACTTGTCCACCAGGTATATGGCGGGCGGCCGCGGCCTCTTGCGGCCCCTGGTAGATTGAGGGCTACTTGTCCATTACCTAGTTACACAAAATATATTACACGCAAAATTATTTTGCAATGATATTAACTCCAAATAACTACGAGTAATTACATCACAATTACATATAACATCTAGATATTAGTCGCCGAAAACACACGACAGTGTGCGAAAGCCTAAAGTTATTCCAGTTGATATTATTAATATAGGTAATAAATAACTTCCGAGAACGGTTTAATTATCAGATTATAAATGAGCTTTTACAGTTAATAGGATGTTTCGACGTATGTTATACTGTAGTATTATTGATATTTAAAATAGCTTGAATCAAAATATTTACATAGATCAGTACCGAACCGTACTGATCTAAATATTTTGAAATATGTCTCACGATAGTTCAAGTTCGGGCTTGAATCAACTATAGAATTTACTGCATTGAACTAAGCTCGAATTAATGAATATGTATATGTATAGAGGCGTTTTGGTGGTCCACCTATGTTAGGGAATATAGTGGCTGACATTATAACAATAAAGGGTATATTCAAAGTAATAAATGAGTGAATCGAGGAAATGTGACACATTAATTCGGTGATTGTTGTAATTATATGCTTTTCGGCCTTTATTTCTATGAACTAGAATTATGTTAAATATTTTAATAACTTGCATAAAATCAGATTATGAATACATACATAAATAGTTGTATCCTCTTTGATAGTTGTAATTGCTCGCTCCAATTGAGAAAATGTGACGAACCTTAAACGGTCGTTTTAAAATCTTTATAGACTGTTGCTTCAGCGGCACCTAGCCTCGTCCTGCCTAATGTTTTCAATAAAGAATATTTAGTTTTCTATGTTGTTGTGCACTGAAATTCCAGAAAATAAAGAACAATAAACAATAAACAATAAACCTATAGTATATATACTGTTCCGAGTCACCGGTAAAATCGGAATATTTTAATTACTTGCAGGCCTTGCAGCCTATTAGGCCAATTACGAATAAAATTAATGAATGTTCGAAATAAAAACAGAGTTGCAGTGAAAATGATATCTGAATGCATTCGCTGATTGATTAAATAACATGATCGCCGTATTTTTACATTATTTATAGGCTTTTTCGAATAAAGCTTATTTATGAAAGTTGTCTTCAAAAATTTAATACCAAAACTTCCGTAAGACACAGACATATTAAATATATTAATAACGGGTCAAACGGGTTATTAATATATTTAATATGTCTTCAAAATTACCCATTTTTCTTTTTATTATTGTTTTTTTTTATTATTTATTCAGAAACAAACAGTCATACATAGTTTATGAATTTATTTTAAAGACAAGAAGATCAGACCTATAGTTTCATAACAAAATAACATATAAATAGGTCCGTGGCTATTAACTACATAAGAGAAAGACTTATATAGTTTGTATTTTACAATTACTAGAAATTTACTTAAAATATGTAAATCAATGAATTGATACCTTTGTCAAAATTACATTGTAAGTGCGTTTAAACAAGATTTAAGTTTAATTATAGGTATTTACTATTTAAATGCATTCTTAAGTTGTGTACAGTTAAAAATGTCTATATCATTAAGTTTGAGGTTCTCATTAAATAGTTTACATGCGCGTTTGATGAATACATTCCCACCGTAACCAGTCCTACTGAATGGTATAGAAAATAAGTTTCTTTTACGACAACGGCACTCTCGTCTTAGCGGAACTCTAAAACAGATTTTATGTAAAAGAATAGAATTATTGTTGGTATTTGATTGGGTTGAAATAAGTATATCATATTTTTAAAAGAAACAGTGACAATGAAACAGAATGATACTATCGAGTTGATCAGATGATGGAGACCGAAAACAACAACGCAACCTCATTGAATTTGTGCTATTCAAACTAAGGAAGACTCACGCTAGACCGGTCCGGGTCCGGGCCGAGGCGTCCGACACTTTTCTATGATGAGTGATCTGTGATCACGTGATGCTTTCTATGAAAAACAAAATATGTGCCATTTTCAACCAAAAGGGTCCAAAGGGTATTGTCGGTTGTCAATAAGGCGATATTTCCATATAGCTTCAATTCGAGCGACAATGTGGTACCTTTTGGTTGAAAACGTGACATATCAGACGCCTCGGCCCGGACACGGACCGTTCCAGTGTAAGTCATCCTTTAAATTTAAATCGATGATTGTTTTAAGATAAGTACAGTCGGCCTGTACCGTAAAATGGGGTGAGTAGGAGCAAAAGTGACATTCAAACCTCGATAACATTTTATTTTTACATATGCAAACTGAATGGTGTATATAATAAGTGTTCCGGACGTTTGTATTTCAGTTTTTATTTTATTTTGGGTAGTTCCATTTCATAACTTTGACGATAAACAGGAAATCCCACCTCACCCCGTAGTCCCTCGTAACTGGGATGAGATGGGTTTTCATACAAAGGTGATTTTGGAAGATTGTTGGATCGATTTTTTTTATTATGAGTATTACTATAGCTCCATTTCAAATTGGAATACATTATTTTTGTAGCAGTAGCCTTAAAATCCCATCTCACCCCCCTTTCATGCCTTCTATCCCCATTCATAACATAACCCAACTCTCCCCGCGAACCCTACTCACCCCATTTTACGGTACCTAATTATTAAAATTAAATTAACATGAAATAATTTTGATTTCAGTGCTGCCAAGCAAACCGTTCTTCTTCGATGAGTTGGACAACAAGGTGGAGGACAAAATAGGGCCCTACCATGAAGGAGACACGCTGGTGCTAAAGTGTCTCGTCATCGGAGGTAAATTTAGTTTAGTTTTAGTTTTTTACCCCGACGGTAGGGTGACTGCTATAGATATTGGCCACTCTTAACAATCTTAACAAATAAGACTTCTATTGGCTCGTTTCTTTCTGATTTTTTAGAAGTGGCCAATTACTATGTAGTGGCAATAACTATAGCAGTTACCCTACCTAAATGTAATTAGGCTTAGAGATTGTTTGGTCTTAGCGCCAACACTATTCGGCATATTTTTCTCTTTGTTACTAAAGGTTGCCTTTGGTGACACGCAGCAGGAAGTTCATCTACACACGAGAGCAGACGGAAGATTGTTCAATATCAATCACTTAAAATCTCATCGTAATTAATCGCGTTGACCTCGACGTCGCCGACGACGCAGTCTTCGTAGCTGAAACACCCCAATTCTCTCTCTCCAAAATCTGATAGACAAGTTGCCTACGCATGTTCCCTGTTCTCCATGACTATCAATACGAAGAAGACCGTAATATTAACGCAAGGGTACACTTACCAGCCATCCATCCTCCTGGTGAGTGTGCCCTTAGAGGTGGTCAATAAGTTCTGTTACGGTCCACCGTGTCGAGCAACCGTGTGAGGTCGACCTTCGCATCGGCAGGGCGGCTACGACGTTCGGCAGGCTGCGTACAAGAGTGTGGAATAACAAACATCTTTTTATACTATCAGGACTAACCAGGACGTTAGGATTGTCTGTCATGTCATGCGCTATCTTCGGAGTATCCTCAACATCACATGGAAGGACAGGGTCACTAACGAGAGTCCTGGAAATAGCACAGCTTCCTAGCATCGCCGCCCTGCTGAAACAGAGGCGCTTGCGGTGGCTTGGGCATGTGTAACGTATGGATAGCACTCGTTCGTTGGGATCATGTTAATAATAATTAGTCGACTAGCCCACTGCCCTTGGAAAAGTGGTTTTAGGTAACTTTGCCGTCATAACAAACTTTACACTAATTACAGTTCTAATCAAAGTCCTCCCTTCGGAAATAGGGAAGTAATGAATTTCGTATTGCCACTGTTTCAAGAGAACCCACAACTAACTTTGGAGCTTTGTCACATATTAAGGAGTTCAGTCGTGCTAGTTTTAGACTTGAGGTCCAATTTAATAAGTCGCTTGAAACTTATACGGATGCCGCTGTGGCCTAGAGGTTGTGACTTGTGACGTAAGTTCCTTAAAACTTATGTACTTACGGAATACGTTGCTTCCAAAATGAAATTGTTGAAGCTGGTGGTGGATTGAAACATCAACGGGCAGTTTTTCGTAGAAAACTGGTGTCCGTGATAATTCTTGAGACTATAGGCAGTGTTTTGTCTTTGCAACATCCCAGCAACGACCATCATCATCATCTTTGGGATGGAAGCTGAAGGTAATAAAGGAATTATACAGGTTTATGAAGAGTCGACAACGAGCATATGAGACCTCTTGGGTTTGTGTGCTTGTTTTTCGCCAACATGGTAAAAAAGTTCAAAGACATAAACGAGAACCGACTACGTTGTTAATTGACATAGGTAACTCATACACTATATAACGGCGTTATACATAAACGCATTACAAGCCTGAATTAGCTATAATCCTATGAATCCTTTGTCTTTATCTGACTTATGCATTTCTAAGAAAAGGATAAAACATAATTTGACTAATTCAGGCTCGTAAAGTTTTATGAAAAAGAAGGTATGTGAAAATGATTATTAAAGTTATACTATACTGCGAAATGAGTCATCCTATTTTACCCTTTGGCTTAGTCGATGGTTTATTCCACTTGTTTGCAGAAGTTTTTGTTAAAAGACCCGTTCGAAAGCTTTGCTTTAAAATGGCCGCGTGTTCTCCTTGGATGCGCAAGGGCGAGAGCCACTTAGTTCAACATTACCTGAAGAATTGGACATCCCTTACAACAAATAATTATATGTATTTGGTACTGTTAATGGCTGTGTGCTGCTCTACCGTTGGGTCTATACCTAGATGCCACAACTGAACATCGAAAATCTAAATTTCGATAGAAAAGAGACCAACGAAGAAATGAAGTACTTCGCGGTTACAACCCAAAGGCTATAGCGAAGATGACAATCGTTAATCGACAGCGTCAGGTGTCAATTATTATTGTCATCGTGCTGACATAGGCCCCTTGTCCGCGTAAGACATCAACTCGGTAAGCGATTGAAATAAACGTTACCCCAGAAATGAATGCCTTCATTACTCGCTCTCTAGCCAAGGCAATGTAGTGAAACAACTTTTTGTAACAGGAAAGTTTACGTTCAGTTTTTTTAACTTCGTTAAAGGATTCTAGGAAATCCTCGTTTAAACTCGTGTGTCGCTATTGACAGAGAAAAATGTGGCGTGTGTGCCTTTTTTGTATTGTGCTAAAGTTCAAAATGCTGTAACTGTGTGTGGCCGCTTCAAGTTATAGATAAAGGCTCACAAGATCCCACATTTAAAAACATACGAAACAACGGTCGGGACCTATTACGTAATGCACCTTTCGGTATGCACTATGCAGTGATTAAACCCGCATAGAGGCATGGCGCACTGCGTACATCGCTCCGAAGTTTGAGCGGGACAACTATGCGCGTATTAATTATAGATTATAGCGATGTTCCGCTCGCACGTCGGAGCGACGTGCGAATCGGATGCAGAGTGCGATGCTGCCCCATAGTCCGAAGTTAATGCAAAACTTATGCCTTGCGCTACTTAATGAAAAGCCGTTGGTTTCAATACCTTATGCACGCTGCTCTGCTGGCCTGCAATCCGTTGTCACTAATTAATCCGTCCCTCGCACTTCGCATTCGAAAATGATCTGAATTTGAAATCGGTAAGCCACTGGACGTCCTACATATCAATTTTTTTTAAGTTTAAACAGGCGATGGCGCGATAGTATTTTTTTTAAACCGTTAAGAAGTTAAGGTGACATTCGTATTCAGACTGCACGAGCAATATTTTACAGCCGAAATCATTGTCAAATTGTCATATCAGAATCAATAACGATGCCTGTATTTTTAAGATTTGCCGCAGCAATACATCGCATTCATTTAGAATGATAATGTATTTATAAAGCGATGCGGTCAGTATTACCTACTGTACAAGTGTGCAGCACTACTGTCGACTATTTATGCCATTTTATACCTTCTCCTAATATCTACTACTTAATGAAATGAGTTTTGGCCTCCGACACGAGTACACGAGAGTTGTCTCGATCCTGCGTAATCTTCCGCCAGTTATCGGCTACACACAGTCACACACCATTCACCATCACCACGCCACAACACCATCCACCACCACACCATCACACCATCACTATCACCATCACCACCATCATCACACACCACCACTATCACCATTATTACCACCACCATTACCACCATTACCATCATTATACACCATCTAGTGGAAAGTAATCTATGCCTTGTGCACTGGCTACCGGTTTAGGAATGTCACTGCGCTTAAAGAGTAGTCACTATTTATTACAAAGTGACACATCCTGACGAAGATTGAAGTTAATTACTTCTGAAATGGACAGTTGGTCATTCGTGGTCACACTGGTCACAGTCAATTAAAAAAATGCGTAAATATTTTATGGCGGTCACTTTTGAAGCTATAAGTATACTGATGAGCTATCACAATGGATTTTTTTTAATGAGGGACCTCATCCGTAGGGCTCTCGGCACGGCTTTCATATCGGCAACCTTAGAGCCAGTAGGTCTATCCGCGGCGGACGGTAAAAGACCCGACGGATGTACGGTCGTGCCGTGGTTTCTGGGACTTGTGTAGAGACACCTGGCCCCGTCCCATGTCAAAAATGACACTGCCAGAAAGCCAGGTGCAGTGGCAGACAACGCCCAGACTGCCAACTGCCGCAAATATGCATTTTTTTTAAATGATTACGAATTTGCGGCACTGGCGGTTGAGACTTTTGGGCCTTGGTCATCAGAAACCAAAACCTTAACAAAGGATATTTCCCTAAAACTTGTTGGGGTGTCTGGCGACCTACGAGCACGGTCATATTTTGCCCAAGGGCTTAGCTTAACGATACAGCGGTGAAATGCGGCCAGTGGTTTGGGGACTATGCCCCAGGTGACATTAGGGTTTTTCGAAAATTGATTAAGTACCTATGTAAATATTGTAAATATATATTGTGCCTGAAATAAATAATGAGAGACCCGTTATATGCACTCAAATGATTGAGAATGCATACTATGGACCTTTGGCTGCGTTACTTATATCAAAGATATAGGTAACTCCGTAATACAGTCTAAGGAAAAAACGAGCCTCGAAAATCAAGAAAATTTGATTCTCGATCAGAGGGCGCTACTAGCTTTGGCCTACTGTCGTATAGATGGCGTTGACGGTTTCGTTTGTTATTTAACAATTTTAACGCATATCAGTGAAAGAACATGGGTCAAAATCATAAATATAATTAATGCAAATAAAAAAATCACATAAGCATAAATTTTAGGTCTGTGAAAAAAAATCATTTATCCATATTTAAATACATTTTATCGTATTATTATAAATCATAATTTTTAGTTTTAAAGTGTGTCGATAGATGGCAGTGAATTTACTGTGGTTACATAATCTACTATGACAGTACCGCTCTATCTTATTATATCCTCTTTGCTTATATTTGGCCAAACATGACCATGTGAACGATTGGAAATAAAAACTTTTACCAATTCCACAAAAAATAGACAGACATTAGGGGTATAAATCTATAGAAAAGTGCTTGATAAGCAGTCGTGAAAACCGCAATGCCTTTATGACCTACACGGAAAATGGGAAAGGCTTTTATATTCGATTGTCTGGCACGGGATTAGATTTAAGAAACGATGGAGTTCGACCAAGAAAAGTCTTCAACAATTTTGATAGCATAAGCAGTGCAAGTGTTTGACGTTTAGAAAATGTGTACACCTTTTGTACGATAAGATTTTCTATTGTGCATAAAATTTTCTATTGTGCCTTTTGTACGATAAGATTTTCTATTGCGTTAGTAAAATAAATAAACTTCCATAACGCCAACCAAAACTGTCAAGTTATTATTATCTTCTGACATAAATCAATACATTATCCGGCCTCATTTGTCCACCGCTACAACACTCATCATTCACGTAACTATAATCTACGTCAGATTAGATTTGAATAACCAATAAAAGTCACGACTATAATAAGTAATGGTCATAAGGAATTACTGACGAGTCGAATATTCGTATGGCACGACCCACCGCAAGCGTATTTGGGCATTCATATGTGATTGGGTGTAATAATATACAATCATAGAGGGAATACGTGTATGAAACTGTGTAAGTGATTTTAATTGAGAACATTTACAACACAAAAGGGTAATCGTAACAGTATATTCCAAGATGGGTGGTTATACCCACCGTATCTCTTACATAACATACCTACAGCTTTTTGTACATATACTCTAGCCCGCTAACGCTAACCTTACGTTTTGTACATTCAAGCCGGAGCGGCGCGGCGGCTAGCGGCCGCTATGAATCTGAAGTGGTCCGGTTTTTTCATTTGAAGTCTGCCTCTTTCGCACCCATGCCATGTTCATATACGTGATGGCTTCCCTTTTACACACTTCAATAAAATTCTCTTTAAGAATAAGTGTCATTCAAGATCTGTGCTTGTAACTGTTGCCATTGTTTTTATTTATTCGACATAATATGTCACAGCCGACACATATAATTCAACCTACTCAATGCAGGGTATCCCATAAAAGGATAAGCTCGTTTTTACATCCCAAACACACCTATAAAATGTGTTTAATGTTTTATGTGCCTAAAGTGGTAAAATGTTTACGTACGTTTAGCGACGTAATGTCGGCGGAGTAAGCGCGGCAACAAATATAAAAATTAAATGTTTGCCTTTAAGGCTATGCGACAATTGTGACGTGGCGCAAAGTGCCTTGGTAATAATGTAACATTTCCCGACATCGCTTTAATTTAATATAAACCCAGGAACGGTGTAATTTAGAGAGAATATGTAAGAAAAATCAAATGGGTAAAGATATATTTGGGGTCAATCTCACACACATTTACTTAGTTATGTGTGACGACCGGTCTGGCCTATTTAGTGGGGTAGTGACCCTGCCTGTGAAGCCGATGGTCCTGGGTTCGAATCCCGGTAAGGGCATTTATTTGTGTAATGAACACAGATATTTGTTCCTGAGTCATGGATGTTTTCTAAATATGTATTTAAGTATTTGTATAAGTATTATATATATACCCACAACACAAGCCTTCTTGAGCTTACCGTGGGACTTAGTCAATTTGTGTAAGAATGTCCCTATAATATTTATTATTTATTTGTATAACTAGCGTGTATTATGTATGTGTATGGGACGACACACGTTGTACCTACTAATTTGTTAGATGAAATGTCTCAGTCATAGAGAGACCATAACTAAAGAACAAAATATTCATGCTCAGTACAAAATTGTGTGTATCTGTATACCCTTGCTGAGATTCGCGAGGAGTTATTCGCGACCCGCTTATTCGCATCGCAGGTCAGGGGACCTGGCCAAGGTTAATATTGTTGATAGAAATCGCCAATCGCATCTAAAATAATGTATGACAGTTAATCACGTGACTTTTCGTAGCATCTCTCATACCGACACATTTTTTAGGTTTCCGTACCCAAAGGGTAAAAACGGGACCCTATAAGTTATAGGTTTTCGCGGGCTTGGTTTCCGCAGCTCGACGTCATATTGCGTCATTTTGCGTGACGGGACCCTAATTACTAAGACTTCGCTGTCTGTCTGTCGATCTGTCTGTCTATCACCAGGCTGTATCTCATGAACCGTGATAGCTAGACAGTTGAAATCTTCACAGAAGATGTATTTATGTTGCCGCTATATAACAACAAATATTCCCATACAACAAACGTGATTTTCTTTGCCGTAGGCACTAGAAGATAAATTCTATTCTATAAAACTCAAGAGAGAGTATTTAATGGAAGACCTCTCAACTCTCAAAACCCTTAAACAGACAGAACATCAGATAAAATGAGAAAAAAAAACTAAGGAGATTGCTAAGTCGCCCGTCTAGATTTTTTATCAAAATAATTATACAGGAACAAATCGATTTTATCTAATTTTGCATAAAATTATGTTTTTGTTGTGTAGGCTGCATCCATCACTATGCATTTAAAGGTTAAGTGTCGATTCGGCTTTTCTATCAACGATTGTCGTCTTTTCTAGGCCCCCCAGTAATAACCATGGTCAAAAAACACAGTAGAATGACTAGCACGACGCATTCCTATCATCACTTACGACTTTTCAACAACATGCCTATATTTTACTCGTATCTAAGGTGTGAATGTGAAATATCGATCATATAGTTTAGAACAATGGACCGAGAATGTACGATAACGATCAGAAGATTGCCTTCAATATGTGCTTCATCATTGAAGCTCGAGTATCGATACAATCAATCAACCTGACTGAGTTAGGCCGGTTACCCACACACCTGCAGCCGCAAGGCCGATTTAGGCATAATTATAAATTGACTAGATAGATTAAAGCGTTTTTTCTTTTAATTAGCTGGAGATGTGGACAGGCACTGTAGCGGAGCGGACCGGAGATGTGGGGAATCAAACAATACCGACCCAATAGTGTTGACGACGGAGATGGTCGATGGTGGCAGTCAGGATAATATCAAGTAGCCAATCAGACAAGCAAACCACGAATTTGACATAAATAGTGCTATAGAATGTGTAGTAAAGTGGAATGAATTAAACAATCTCCAGCTAATAAGAAAAAAAACACTAATCTATTTAGTCAATTTATAATTATTTATAATTATAAGCTCAAAATGATTCTAAATAGCTCTTTTCATTATTAAATCACATTTACAATCGGGTCTATCGCAAATTTATTTTGTTACCTTTATTTACCGACGTTTCGACACAGGTTTCACTGGTCGTGGTCGCGGCTAACTGACGTCCCAGCAAAATGTCAAGAGATTTGTGTGACTACCCGACGAAAAGTGTATTTAAAGTTTTTGCTATACATCACATATTCAAACCACCCTTTCTTTTTTTCATTATGCTATTAGAGATTCGTAGATACTTTAGACGCGTATTCTGATCTCTACTCTTCATGCTGACTACCTATCCTGTCGTCTGGGAACTTCCCGCCGAAAGCACCCCAAAGAATCAGCAAAAAAAATGTCTCCATCGCGCTACACATGTTAGCTAGGGAGACTCCGACCTTGCTAAGTCTAGATTTACGTGAAGTATCATATGGCGCGGACATACATACGAAATATCATTTGATATTTACCAGTCGCTTTTCGGTGAAGGAAAACATTGTAAGGAAACCGGACTAATCCCGATAAGGCCTTGTTCACCCTTTGGGTTGGAAGGTCAGATGGCAGTCGCTTTTGTAAAAACTAGTATTTACTCCAATGCTTGGAATTAGTTGCCAAACGGATCCCAGGCTCCCATGAGCCGTGGCAAAATGCCGGGACAACGCGAGGAAGATGATGACTTCTCAAATCGCCGGCAGTTGTGTGAGTAGCCGGCATAACAGTTACGATATGAATTTGAACTTTACATTACTTACTGACAGGTCAAAGTAGGTCAAACTTTGTTCAAAACTTTCTAGGTTCTCCTTTGAAACAATGAGATGCGTAAAATAGAAGTTTGTTTAATGAAAAAGTTTACCGCTGTGAGGGTAAATGTGTTTATTTTGTTCAATACTGTTTACAAGAATAAGAGATAAGATAAGATAATATTTATTCATTTAAAACTTAAGCTAATTGGATTTATACAATGGTAATTATACAGTTTATACTTAAATACAATACAATTTATACATTCATAGATTCATCATTTAATACCGAACGAATTTGTATTTTCTGTCGCTAATGAAAATTTGATAACAATACCTAAATGTGCCTAAACTAAGTAAACATTTACTTGTATCTTAGGTACTTTTTGTAGGTCAGTGTATCAGTGGGTAAATGCTTACCGGACAAAATGATTATTTAAATATAAAGCCCGCTCCAGACTACGCGCCGCGATTCGCGCACGAGTGTGGAGGGCCCTTAATAACAATAAACTAAATGACCATGACAAATCTTTTACATTCTAGAACGTCAATTAAATACTACTCCCTTTTTAGGGTTCCGTACCCAAAGGGTAAAAACGGGACCCTATTACTAAGACTGCTGCCCGTCTGTCCGTCTGTCTGTCACGAGGCTGTATCTCATGAACGGTGATAGCTAGACAAGACGAGTGACTAAAACAAGTAAGTCTAAACCGTGAAATTATTTAATGATATTTTATTGCCGCTATAACAACAAATACTAAAAACTACGGAACCCTCGGTGGGCGGGTCCGACTCGCACTTGGCCGGTTTTTTTTAAAGATTTTTTGCTGTAATGAAGTATACTTTATTTTCGTTTTTTTTACAGGAAGCCCCCCACCCCGTATCAGCTGGTACTCCGGCGAGACGCTCATCGATGCGTCAGATGAGGACAGCGATATCCCGCTGATGAGGGAGAACGAGCTATATCTGCCTCTCACTCGGGACAACGCGGCGGGGCTGTCTTGTCGCGCGATGAATACGAAACTCGCGCCACCTGTCGTCGCGACACTACAAGTCAAGCTGTATTGTAAGTTGTGTCTCTTAACTTCAAACTTTGGTAAATCCATTCGACCCTCTCAAAAATCTACCTTTTCTTAATACCAAAATGGCATAATCTGACAGATGGATTTGCTCGAGTTGGAAGTTAGGCGACTCAGTTGGACAGTTATTAATTAGATAAGTCCTAATTCAAAACTGTCATCAACGAACCCTAATACGAATGAAATATTTTTCCCCGGAATTTACAACGTCAAGGTCTTCTGAATAATTGAGTTAAGTTCAGTTCTTGATGACCATCCCTAACCTATACAAGCTTAGTGTCTGACACAGTGGCATTGCTAGGAGCCCCTCGCCCACGGCCTGGCACTAAAGGGGGCCCCACACAGCCAACCCTTTTTACTACCTTGGCAATACACATGGAAGGAAAAGGGCCCCGTAAATGTGACCTCGACCACGGTTAGATTATTTCACGTCATGCCACTGCTCTGACAATAGCTAGAGACCACAACTCCTCGCTCCTGCGGTATTTAAATGTTAAGCACTCTCATTGAATAAGAATGAGCTACATATACTTATTATTATTCCAGTGCCCGCCTACAACGTGTCAATCCACTGGGTATCAGGCACGCTTGGTGACGCGTTACAAGCAGGCCGACCAGCTATAGTCCAATGTACCGCCCACGGCTCCAACCCACCCGCCGACCTGGCCTGGTGGTTGGACCATAAGCATCTCACACAGCATAGTAATCAGGTACGTTCACGTATCAGGCACCCATGGTGACGCGTTACAAGCAGGCCGACCAGCTATAGTCCAATGTACCGCCCACGGCTCCAACCCACCCGCCGACCTGGCCTGGTGGTTGGACCATAAGCATCTCACACAGCATAGTAATCAGGTACGTTCACGTATCAGGCACCCTTGGTGACGCGTTACAAGCAGGCCGACCAGCTATAGTCCAATGTACCGCCCACGGCTCCAACCCACGCGCCGACCTGGCCTGGTGGTCGGACCATAAGCATCTCACACAGCATAGTAATCAGGTACGTTCAGGTATCAGGCACCCTTGGTGACGCGTTACAAGCAGGCCGACCAGCTATAGTCCAATGTACCGCCCACGGCTCCAACCCACCCGCCGACCTGGCCTGGTGGTTGGACCATAAGCATCTCACACAGCATAGTAATCAGGTACGTTCAGGTATCAGGCACCCTTGGTGACGCGTTACAAGCAGGCCGACCAGCTATAGTCCAATGTACCGCCCACGGCTCCAACCCACCCGCCGACCTGGCCTGGTGGTTGGACCATAAGCATCTCACACAGCATAGTAATCAGGTACGTTCACGTATCAGGCACCCTTGGTGACGCGTTACAAGCAGGCCGACCAGCTATAGTCCAATGTACCGCCCACGGCTCCAACCCACGCGCCGACCTGGCCTGGTGGTCGGACCATAAGCATCTCACACAGCATAGTAATCAGGTACGTTCACGTATCAGGCACCCTTGGTGACGCGTTACAAGCAGGCCGACCAGCTATAGTCCAATGTACCGCCCACGGCTCCAACCCACGCGCCGACCTGGCCTGGTGGTCGGACCATAAGCATCTCACACAGCATAGTAATCAGGTACGTTCACGTATCAGGCACCCTTGGTGACGCGTTACAAGCAGGCCGACCAGCTATAGTCCAATGTACCGCCCACGGCTCCAACCCACGCGCCGACCTGGCCTGGTGGTTGGACCATAAGCATCTCACACAGCATAGTAATCAGGTACGTTCACGTATCAGGCACCCTTGGCGACGCGTTACAAGCAGGTCGACCAGCTATACAGCACAGCATAGTAATCAGGTAAGTCCAGGTAGGTTCAGGTGTACCACGCCCACGGTTCCAACCCACTGCCTGATCTAGTTTGGTGGTTGGACGATCAGCACCTCACACAGCATAGCAATCAGGTACCTATTTTTTAAAAGCTTGTTTTTTCATGGGTGTTCTCTTACCTGAACACCCATGAAAAACCAAGTCAAGCACTCAAATTAAAGTCAAAATCAACCTCCAGATAATAACTGAAACGTGAAAGCAAAAAAAATATTTCGACTTACTAACTCACAAAACTTGCTCAGTAGCAAATCTGCCCGTGTGCACTGTTTGCAAACTAAAGACACGTACACACACACACACACACAGTTTTTGTTCAAAAATGCTAAAAAAAACAAGGCACATAATGTTGGATCTTCCAAAAAAAAGAGGATACTAATTAAGATCTAACGCCTAGATTATAATTAGGAAACTAGAGTTAGACCAAGAAAAGTCTGCAGCGATTTTGATGGCACACGCGGTACAAGTGTTATTTTGAAACGTCAAATTTCTATGAAATTGTGACGTATAAATAAAACTTGCACTGCGTGTGCTATCAAAGTCGTTGCTGACTCGTCTTGGTCGGACTCTAGCAACGACTTTTTGGTACAAAATCATTTTTATATATCTCAAATCTAGGTAGATTCTCGTGGTTTCTATAATCGCTTCACATGTGCCACCTAGCGCGATATTAAGGAACTACTTTCAAAGCGAGTTAGGAACTTCGCAGCTCTCCATAGGGTTACACTTAACTTTAAGATTTTCCCATAGATGGCGTGCTGAACAAAACACGTGTTCATTTATCATTGATTCATCATTTATTATTATCCATTAGCACTATTATAATAATTGTCCAATAATTTGTGTCAAGTACTAACTACCTACTCACTATATAGGTACATGATTTACTGTTTCTTGTTTCCTAATGGATCATCATAAAATACTTACTCCCACTGAACACTTAAGTAATATATCAAATAAGTATAACAAATTACGTGTTTTTTTCTTGTCTGGCACTATATTGCATAGGACGTAATAAAAACTTTCAAAGATATAAATGTTGGTATATATACTTGACTGTAGTCAAAATCACCGGAGTCGGATACGAACTTGCTGGGAAATAAATTAGGGCCTTTATTTTTACCAGTTCAATATTTTTGATGCACACAGTGCCTGAACTAAATCCTGAATCGGTGCCCAACTAAACTTTAAAAAAAATGTGTGTAGGTACGTATTAATAATATTTGTGTTATCTCTATTCACAGACCCTAATAAACTCAACGGGCACCGCGATATCATTTCTGCAACTGTCGCCCGGAGTTTTAGACGACGGTGCCACATTGGCCTGCGTGGCGACCAACGTCGCGATGGCGCCCAGTCGAGGCGCCAAGGCAGACTTAGTCAAGCTCAACGTCACTTGTAAGTATACAGAGACGGATATAGTCAGTGAGAGAGACAGTGCCACTGGTCTGCGTGTCGACCAACGTCGCTATGGCGCCCAGTCGAGGCGCCAAGGCAGACTTAGTCAAGCTCAACGTCACTTGTAAGTATACAGAGACGGATATAGTCAGTGAGAGAGACAGTGCCACTGGTCTGCGTGTCGACCAACGTCGCGATGGCGCCCAGTCGAGGCGCCAAGGCCGATTTAGTCAAGCTCAACGTCACTTGTAAGTATACAGAGACGGATATAGTCAGTGAGAGGGACAGTGCCACTGGTCTGCGTGTCGACCAACGTCGCTATGGCGCCCAGTCGAGGCGCCAAGGCCGACCGTATACACAGAGTATTAAATGTAAATAGATTGTTCGAGAGATCGGCTCACTTAATATTTCGTTAACCTTACCAATTAACCTCGTGAGTCTAAATACTCTAAATGTACATTAAAATGTACATATTCGTGGCAATCTAATTTGAACCTTTCATGAAACAAATAAAGTAGCATTTCTTTTGATTCATTGCGTTTTAAAACGAACGAAATTTGTGCCAATTTACTTTATAGAACAAATTAAAAATTGGAAAACTTTCTATGGTGGGTCTTATGAAGTTAAAGTATCTACGGTCTTTATCTATAAGTGAGACCGCCAGATTTCTGTCTCTATTATAAAACTAAGGACTAAGGCCTTGGTACAGTTAGCTGCAGAGATAGATAGATAAGATAGATTGTTCACCATCGCATTTTTCTACAAGCTTTTATTCAACCTGCACCTCTATATTATTTCTTACAGATAGCCCAATCGTAGAGGTGTCAACACCAGGCGACGAGAATGGCAACAGAGTGGTAGAGCTAGACCCTCTTCATCTAGTGTGCGAGGTCAAAGCCAACCCGCCTGTGGAGCGATTCCTCTGGTATTTCGACGTGAGTATAACTGTTATGATAAATGGTTGCTTACAACTCGGCCATCCTGATCGAGGCGAGACCCTACGCCATACCTTAACTTATTAAACTATAAGTACCCTGTTTTTTTATAAGGTTAGAAATGTTCTAACCTCAAATGTAGTGGTTCTAATAGGAATCCTAGCATAGGAACTTCCTATGATATCTAAATATTGCTGTATAATAATATGTAAACGACAATACAATTCGATGCATAGCTACTCAGATTTAATTTTGGAGGAAAAAAGTTACCGCTAATTTTAAGGTTATACAATTTCTAATCTGAAAAAAAGGGACTATAAGTAGTTAGAGTAATAAAGCCTTGTCCGGTTCTATAGTCTATAAATTAAGTATGCAGAATTAATTTTACTGGGAATTTGCAGTAATTACTAATAATCAAAGTCGTTAATAACGTTCGATAAAGATTGTCTCTCTTCCATATCAGAGGTAGAATATGTGGCAGCGTTTAAGACTTTAAAACATTTTTAGGGTTCCATACCCAAAGGGTAAAAACGGGACCCTATTACTAAGACTCAGCTGTTCGTCTGTCCATCTGTCTCTCTGTCTGTCTGTCACCAGGCTGTATCTCATGAACCGTGATAGCTAGACAGTTGAAATTTTCACAGATGATGTATTTCTGTTGCCGCTATAACAACAAATACTAAAAAGTACGCAACCCTCGGTGCGCGAGTCCGACTCGCACTTGGCCGGTTTTTATTATAAATATTTTTGGATTTTATATTGTCGTTTGCCACTGTGACAAAATGAAATGGGGCTAATTTTATTATTGATAAAATGGTTTGTCTTTATTCCTGTACATATCAATTATTCTGCATCGAATAGTCAGTCAGCTTTAGCAGGTCTTTAGTCTAAATATTTGACTTTTATTTTATTACGAGTACGTGTAGTTAACATAAATTAAGCTCTTATTTACCATTTCAGGATGTAGAAATCCAACCCGGTGATATCTGGGGTGCAAACACATCGTCACCGACTCTACTAGTCGAGGAGGTTTCAAGGCACCATGCAGGCCGATATGCGTGCGAGGCCGTCAACAGTGTTGGCCGGACGAGGGCACAACATGTCACAATCATTGTGCATTGTAAGTATTGTTTTTTTTTCTTTTGCCAAGGCACTGATGTGTTTGTTATAGAATGGAATAGACAAAAGTGCACATTATACAAATTGTCTCTTTTCTGAAATCAAGACAAACTCTAAACCACTATCTTTCTGGGGAAACTCGTGCCGGATATTACCTTCTCCACCCATGTATATAGATGAGCATGCAAACTCTGTATTCATAATATTTAGTGCTGTTGTTTAAGCCAACATATTTTTTTATCTATTTGGATTGAATGTCGAGACGCAACTACTTAAAATCTTTTCTCCCTTCCAGACCCACCAGAATGCGACAACGGCGTCATCGTTGTCAAAGAAACGCTCCACTGCAGCGTCAAAGCGCTCCCAACCCCAGACACATACTTCTGGCACATCTACCCCACCGGCTTCGACATCCAGCAACTCACGACCGGCTCGGCCATCCTCCCGCTGTCCCAAGTAACAGCCCCATTATCCGGGACAGTTAAAGCCACGTGTGAGGCGAGCAATGGGGTGGCGTCGCAAGAGGTGCCGTGTGAGAGGGTGCTGAGCTTGGAGCATTTGAGGCCGCAGCAGCCGCAGCAGTGTGATCTGGCTTATGAGTATGAGGAGTTTCAGATGAGATGTGTGCCAGGTGAGTTACACGCATTCTCTTTATTTGCATTCTCTCTAAGCTGTAATATGCACAAAGATTTTAGTTATGATTTTACTTTGCTATTACTTGGTAGTGACACCCATGTAATCGTCAATATAACTTGAGGATATTTACGAGCAACCAAATGTATTATACCCCATTGGGTAGAAGCTAGCTTAAACATCCATGATCCAAAATGTTCTTCTATCAATTTCCAGTGGAAAACGCTACCCACTACGAAGTATCCGTCTGGCGCATGTCCACCTCCAACACTTCCCTCGTCCTCGAACACCGAGCGGCCATGGGTTTCGGCTCAGGCCAGGCCATGGCGCAGGGCGAGGCCCCCTGGCTACTCCGCGGGGCGCTGGGCAAGCTAAAGGCGGGGGATGAGGCCGGGGCTTCGGCGTGTAATCGCTATGGATGCTCGAGGGCGCTGCTGTTGAGGCCGACGGAGAATCTGCTGACGGCGTCCGCGCCGCCTTGGTGGGAATGTAAGTATTCTATTCTAGAATCTCTGCGGTTCAACATTTTTCAGCGCAAGTGGCGTAATTTTAATAAAGCCACATTCAATACGTATCCTCGTCAGTACGGGAAAGATTCACTGCAAGGGCTGTTAAATGAACTTAAGATTTTTAATGTTTGGATGTGGTTCTGCCAGGTTCAGTTTTAAGGTGGTATCCGATTAACAAAAACCTATAACACTGAGTAATATTTTTTACAGGTGTCCTAAAAGGTTTTAAAAATTCGATTTTCTTTTCCAGTCCTAGTCGAAAAAGACGTAGCGATATCCGTCGGCGCAGTGGTCCTAGTCGCCGCGTTCCTCATCTCCACGTTCCTCGCGGTCCGGCTGGCGCGGCGCACGCGCAGCAAGCCGCCGGCGCCTGTTATTCAGGTGCTGCAATTGGACGACATAGCGAGGGACTATCTGGATACGATTGGAGGTTAGGAGTTGACTAGCAATGTCGTTGTGTGATCAGACCTTGGACTCGAGGTTCTCTAACAATTTCAACCACACGATTTACGTGAAAATAGAAAAGTGCAACACGCGATGTATGTTGTAACTTGCTTTAGACAATTAACGCGTACAAAATACCTACAGACAACAATCCCTCATAGCGGTCTGTGTGTCAATCAATTGGCATGTTTTAGCCCCATTAATATTATTACATATATTGTAAAAGACAAAATTTGACACACCATTATCTAGTTTCATAAAAATAATAATGAATTCGAAGCAATGGTAGGGAATGCAAACCGGTTTTTATTGGTATGAAATTTCGGTTAATAATTGGTTATTAACCGGTTTTTCCATACAATTAAAAACCGGTTTGCAGTCCCTAAGCAATTGTTATAAATCAGTTCGGTGATTCAGGTCCATCATATATGCAGGTATTTTATGTCTGTCATACAACACATTGCCAGTTGAGAACCTAATGCTAACATGACTAATATGTCAAAATGTCCCACAATCGGACATGGTGCTTTTAGACTTTCATATCATATAATTTATTCATGTATCATAGAATTATGCTTGTGTTAATACAGTATTTATAAATCACGCTCTAGTTTCATTGGCTTTCGTACAGTTCTTAAACTCGTTTACATTTTGAATTTTATTCCATTGGAATAAAGTTGAAAATTGTATACGTTTGTGACAATTGTACGACGCTTTTTCTTATCCCATTGCACGATCTAGTCTCAAAATATGTGTGTACTATTTTGAAGCGTATCTGATTTAATATTAAGTTCTAAAATGCATGCATATTATTAGACAAGATTGCAGACATTGCAGTACCCGCTTCAATGTACAACTTTCCATTCCATCAATTCACCAGAAAAAAGAAATATAGGAAATTATCGACGGGAAAACTCCATAACAGAGCCAGGATAGAACTTTCTCAACATTCCGAATTTCTGTTAAACTTGGCTCTTTCATGTCAGATTCCCCCTAATGAGATGCATAAATATGGCCTCACTTTTAAGAATTTGACTATCGAATAAAAGCCATCTTACATCTAGGACTTGAATTGGTGATGTATTAATTTGCTTTACTTTCCTTGAAATACATTATGAATCACGATCTAAAATTACGTACGAGAAATTCCCTGCAGTAAATTTTTTGTTCGAAACATTATGCATAAATAAGTAGTAGGTACACATATATTGTGTATAAATAAGTAATTATGGTGCAGTTAATTATTGATATTTATTTTCACCACACCAGCTGATAAAGGCTCTATTGATGGTTCAAAAACTGATAATAAAGTTGTATTTTATTCACATGTGAGGCAAAGTACATAATCAAATGCAAATTTTGAGTTGTTTTCTTATTATAAATTGTAATATATGACATGTATTACAGTTTATATTTTATATATATTAGTGTGACTACTTATAAAACACAAATCAAAATATTTAATAAAATAATTTGATTTGTTTCCAAACTTGAGTTGTTTTCTTATGTTTGCTGGTAGAATTGATTGACTTTTAAATGATGATTTTGACTCGCTATTACGCACGTGGTTCAATTTTGGAATCTTTCGCTTCCTCGGGTATCAATATTAGCACGAGAGGTTAAACCACCACTTTACCCCCTTGTTTACATACCTACTTACATGAACAACTAATTGATTGATGAAACTAAATAGTCTGAATACCTTTTAATTGTAGATTCCGAACAAACGCTATTTTTGAAATTTCCACTGTATTTAATATAACACATAATAATGTCACTTTATTCTTAGGTATAAGTAGATGCACCTTAGTCTTATGATTCAGACAGCTGATTCAGAATAATTTAATGTTTTGTCTATACAAAGTACTTCTACAGGTAAATTATTTCTGTTTTATACCGACAGACGGACAGTAGATTATTAGAAATAGGGTCCCGTTTTTACCCTTTGGGTATAGAACCCTAAAACGTACGGAACCCTCGGTGGGCGAGTCCGACTCGCACTTGTAAGGATTTTTATTGTTCTTAACCCTTTGAATGCCACGGCTATCATGTGCGGCGCGTTATCGTGAACCTTGTTTTAATGCACTGTTGATTTTGGGCTGTAGCCGCGGGCGTCAGTTAGTCAAAGGGTTAATAATTAATAACGTACTAAACTTATCTAACCTCCATCGTCCTATAAAACCCAATGTCCTTCTCAGAGAACAAAGTCCGAGCATCCTGCAGCCTGCGCTCCTGCTCCAGCGTCTACTCCGACGGTTCAGAAGCAAGCGCCCCAACCATCGACCGGAGAAGAAAACCTCTGTGGATAACTCAATACGAAGCTCCGCCGCCAGATGTCACTTTAACGCTGCATAGAGAGAGTGCCGTGTAAAATGAACTGTTAAAATATTTTCTAGTTTTAAATACAGTTGGTTCAGCAAGATCGTTTAGTTAGCTTAAAAAAGGCATCCATCATTGATAAGCGTGTGTTTTGACCCGAGAGCCCCAACCGTCAATTGAAAAGAAAAATCTCTTAGGCCACTAAACGTAGCCTAACAATTGTCATTCAGGGGAAATAATTCCTGTGTAAGCGTATTTTGGCATAGTTGTAGATAAACGTGCCTGAAATTACATACTAAAAGTACTGATGGATGGGGGTGAAGCTAACGGGCAGAGGGGGGTGTAAAGGTCCCTTTTTTTAGTTTTTCGTAAATAACTCGTAAACGATGGCCCATAGCAAAAAATGTCCTTTACATAAATAATCTTCATAAAATTGCCTACAAGAAAGATTTTATACACTTTTACGCTAGGATCAATATTTAAAAAGAAAGTTAACTAAATACGCTTACACACGAATTATTTCCCCCGATTTTCCTTCGCTTGGTGGCTTATCTGTGGATATACAAATATGCCATATAGATGCCACTTTAACGCTACATATGAAAATTGCTGCCTAAAACTGTCAATAGTCTATGGTTAGCTTAATTAGGTCAATATCAGACAATAAAATCTACCGAAGTATGTTAATTCGGACGTGAGCGACTGAAAAGCTGACCACAGATGAAAACCGATGTGGATACAGCAAGCTCCACCAACTAATGTCACTTTTATTTCAACATAGAGAGGGGTTAAAAAACCCATTCAAAATACTCCAGTTATTTCAACGCATTCGGTAAACCAGAAAGAACGGATCAGTGGATTAGAACTTAAATCACCTTTTAAATCCCTATGTCCTTTCCAAAGCACAAAATTCCGAAAAATAGTAAAACTTATAGGGAGGAATATATGATAGAAAAGTATCGCGTTTTACTTCATTTCAGTAAAAATACGTATATTAGATTTTACAAAACCGCTTATTATCGTGCCAATTTTAGACACATTCACACAATGGAAAAGGGTTAAAAACTCTTATGGAAAAATCGTGAACTATGACATTTCCATTCCAAAATATTGACTAAGTATTGTAGTTACGAACTCTAATTATAATGATTGTACTTATATTAAGATAGGTACTTGACACTGTCACGTCTAATTCGTACCAAAGTGTCCAAAATGTCGAAGTAAGTATCTTAGATCTAAACTTATCCTCCTACGGCCCAAGGTCCTACCTATAGTACTTATTCAGTTCGATGAAATTTAAATCATATTCAATTGGGTCAGTTGCATTTGTTTTCATACAAAACAAAATTAACTTTATTCTCTGCACTATACGTGGCAATTTCAGTGGCAAATTTTAGATTTTTCTTATATATGGTCAGCCATACAAATGAAAAATCCATAATTGCAGGCCCAGGCTTTAGGAGGTTACAGGTCTTATAATTAACCCTTTTCCAGGCATAGTAAGCTTTTAATTTTAAAATAACACGAGACTCAAACTCAATCGCGTACAAACTTACGTTTATTTATGGCCTGACGTTTCGAACGTGACGTTACGTTCGTGGTCACAGGCAGACTGGCGAGGAATTGTATCAACATCTTCTTGCCGCGCGGGTTTTGCGAACTACCCGCACTGGATCTTGATTATTAACTTGTACGCTAGGGTTGTCACTTTGCCTACACACAACACTCACGACATCCGATGCTATGTGGTGGGATGTTTTCCCCCCTTACAATTGCTAATTACTGGATTCCACGAAGACGACATCCCCTGTCCCTCATTTTGATTGAAATTTCGATGTTTTCTGATTTCAATTGCTTTACATATACCTTCCTGCTGTAGTCAAGGCGTTCCGTTGAGAGGACTTTGGGATTATGGAGCTCAATCCAGTGGTTTGGTCCCGACTGTAGCAAATACTGTATACTGTAGAACAGGGGTCGGCAACAGGCGGCCCGCGGGCCCGCGAGCCTCCTGGGCTATTTTGTATATAATTTTAACAAACGACAATACCTGATAGTCATAAATAAGTGCGGCCCGCGTCAATTTTGTTAACTACTATGTGGCCCTTGGTTGCTAAAAGGTTGCCGACCCCTGCTGTAGAAGATGTTGATACAATTCCTCGCCAGTCTGCCCGTGACCACGAACGTAACGTCACGTTCGACACGTCAGGCCATAAATAAACGTAAGTTTGTACGCGATTAAGTCCCGTGTTAGTTTTAAAATTATTTATGAGTGAAAATCGTGTAAGTTTAAATCAGTATATAGTAAGTTTTATCGACCACATACGTGTCAATTTAATTTCAACCTTAGCAATCCGACTTAAGGTTCAAATTAGATTGGTCTCGAGAAATGGACTTGTTTTCAACCGAATCACCAAAACGTAACTATTTGGAATTGATTTGCATTTGTAGGGAAAATCTATATTGGTACAACCTGGAAAAGGGTTAAAAGGGGCATTCCAGAAAAGTGTCGGTTACGTGACGCTATTTTTTTCCTATCGTCCAATCGGCATGACGCTACCGATTGGATCAGTTAGTCCTGACCGTGTGTGGGACTGGATTGGCATGACAGTTATACTTAACGGCACAATCTAATTTCGAATCTAAAATATTAAATTATATTTATTTTAAAGGCGGTTTGACTGAGCCAACGCAAAGAGGATATAATAAGATAGAGTGGTACTGTCATGGTAAATTTTGTAACCGCTGTAAATTCACTGCCATCTATCGACATGCTTTAAAACTAAAAATGAAGATTTATAAAAATACGTTAAAATGTATTTAAATATGGATAAATGATTTTTTTATCTGCATTAATTATTTTTATATGATTTTGACCCATGTTCTTTCAATGATATGCGTTAAAAACATAAATAACAAACGAAACCGTCAACGCCCTCTATAATCGAGAATCAAATTTTCGTGATTTTCGAGGCACGTTTTTTCCTTAGACTATATCCATCTATTGGCCAACGGTATATGTATCATTTCGTTAATGTTATCATGATTGGCTTGATCATGGCGATTGGATCATGCCGATTAGACGCAGTCGGCGATCGTCAGAACTGACTGAACAGTCAGGTCAGGTCAAGATTTATGTCGGTGATCGGCACCGTGATCGGTAGCGTCATGCCGATTGGACGATAGGAAGGATGGTGCATGGCTACCACAACTGAACCTCACTGCCGATTGGACAATTTAAACTGATCGTGTGTGGTGTATAGTATATAGACGAACTGCAGATTCAATCAAGCCTGCAGCGTCATGCCGATTGGACGATAGGAAGGATGGTGTATGGCTACCACAACTGAACGTCACTGCTGATTGGACAATTTAAACTGATCGTGTGTGGTGTATAGTATATAGACGAACTGCAGATTCAATCAAGCCTGCAGCGTCATGCCGATTGGACGATAGGAAGGATGGTGTATGGCTACCACAACTGAACTTCACTGCCGATTGGACAATTTAAACTGATCGTGTGTGGTGTATAGTATACAGACGAACTGCTGATTCAATCAAGCCTGCAGCGTCATGCCGATTGGACGATAGGAAGAATAGTGTATGGCCACCATAATAACTTTGATAACTTTAAAGTCAACAGTATACAGATGACTGTAGGTTATTAATGTAGCTGCCATTACGTGTCACGTTCCTTACAAAGTGTTCCTTTTTGTGGAATGCCCCAAAATATTAAATTATATTTATTTCAAAGGCGGATTGACTGAGCCAACGGTGTATGTATGATTTCGTTAATGTTGTCATGTTAAAAAATAATATGATGTAAATTCTATATTTTGAATCTATGAAATGAATACGTGTGTTGAATTAATAAATTGGATGAATGAAAAAGTCTGCTTTATTGTTATACCATATTCCTTTTAACCCTTCTAACGCCAACGTCACATCTATTTACACATAATGCGCCATCGTAACCCTTATCAGGCGTGGCTCACTCCGCGATTTCGCCTCGTCGCTACAAGTACATGCGGCCCACACCAATTTTGGTGTTTAATAGCCATAGTAGTTGCCGCGCGTATCTACACTTCGTGCCTTTAGAATCCCTTACTACGGTCAAGTTTTGCTTACTCAGGACTCAAAATCAACAATTTTAATTGACACGATTTGATAGCAATTTTTTCTTGTCAAGAGTTGGTTAAAGATGACCAACATATTTTGACCCACTGTGGGGTTCAGGGGTCAGAAAATAATGGCAAGTTAACCGCACTTCCTGTGCCTTATATTTGGCCGCTTCTATATAAAAACGTAGTCCCCATTTTCCTCTTTTCGATTTTTTGCCATTTTCAATATACAAGCAATTGTGTCAAAATATTTTCAATAATGTTAATATTCAGAGAGGAAAATTAGGACTACGTTTGTATGAAAAGACGATTTCGCGAGGGTCCTCCACTTTCGTCTTAAGTACTAACGATTACATAAATTTGCTAACTGGAGTAGTACAATATTTCACAATGTGATAATATAATTTACTTTTTTTTTGCAGTTTACTAATTCCATTATATAGGAGGAAAACCCAAGGTATTTCTATAATACCGGTCGTCCAGTTATAGTCTGGGAGCCGACCGTAAAATTTACCTAGATCATAAGATAAAAGTTGCAATTAAGTGAATACAAATATTATTATTTATTTATTTATTTAATCTTTATTGCACAAAAGAAAACCTTACAGTACAAAAGGCGGAATGCCATAAGGCATTCTCTACCAGTCAACCTTAAGGCTAAGCAGAGAAATTGTGGGCGGTGCTACAAATACAACAGCAAAAATAAAATAAAAATAACATATAATCACATATATATACTAATATAATATACATATATACTATATATAATATATATATAAATAACGACGAGACTCATTATGAAACTAATAAAAATACACTAAGAAACTTTCTTTCCGCTAGCATAGAAAGCACGTAAGGATTTTTTGAACGCGAACTTATTTGGCGCATTTTTTATGTTAAAAGGAAGTCCGTTCGAAAGGCGCGCCACCTGCACAGTGAACGAATTAAATAATAATAATGCATAAAATATTGATTTAAATTAGAATGAAATTTAATATTTGCTTTTTAAAAGTAAAAGGGCAGGATAGCCTTTGAAAAATTACCCCCAGAGATTTTTGTTCAAAACTATTACCAGATGATGCCCCGTGAGGAGAAAATATTGCATACAAATAAATTTTCAACCCTCTACTGCCCCCTGGAACCTCACGACATCTATTTAACCCTAAAACGTTTTTTATTTATTTTCTCCCAAACAATAATAACTGATGGATTTCAAATTTTGTACAAATATTATTTTAACCTTAAGGTATTGTTAAAAAAATAAGCCTTCTAAACCTTTTTCTTCTTGAAAAAAAAATTGTAGCACCCTGTATAACGAGTTCGGCTAGTAGTACAAAACACCATTTTGTTTTAAAATGTGAACCAACATCTAATCTATATAATAATTATTCAAGTTTCATGAACCTAGTAAAGGAACACTGCGGAAAAAAAAATCCTTGGTAAGTACCTTCTATGTGTCTCAAGACATAAGCAATTAGCAGCGGGACGCCGATCTACAAGTTTAATTCTTCGTCTTCTTAGAGCCTTTAAACTATACACCTTAGTACTTTGTTCCAGTAACTCTTAGCATGCGACGACATGATAATTACGTAGGTTGAAAATAAAACAAGGTTCTAAATTGTCCAGCGACGAGGTTCATCGTAGGTATACACGTATTATAAGGAACCGGTTGAACTGACCAGTCGCGAGCCGCCAAACGGCAGACAAAGACGTAGATATATGTTTTTTTAATATAAATATTTATATAAATAATAACAAAATGCGTGCAAAAGTTACCCTTTGTATTGTGCTCGCTTGGTTAAGCTGTGCCCTAGCTTATCAAAGACGTAAGTTTTATTTATTTATTTTAATGGTCAGAAAAGACGAGTTCAGTTAGATATGTTTTTTTTTCTGTTTCGAGGTAGTAAACAAGATTTTAAAGTGTATTGTGATATTCACGGTTTTATTTTAGTACTAATATATGCAATAATGTCGTCTTATATTATGTTGTTGTCGTATAAGAATCCCCGAGGTACCTAGATTAAGCTGATTAAGTATTCAATAAGACTTACTAAGCTAGTGGCATCCTGAACACTGTACCTATACCTACCGTTAAAGTATGTTTGTGTATTAAAATGTTTGCTTGTGTATGTTTGGAAATATATCCGAACTATAATATATAATTCTTTCATCCTACTACATAAAGTTATAATCTATATAAATATGGATCTAATACAATTAGTCTAACTAGCACTTGCAACTAATCAGCATACCTATAGGTACATAAAAACTGTTTACTCCTTAACTTAAACATGACTATTTAGGTTATACAGAGCGTAGTAAATAAACTAGCGATAACATTAGTAATTTAAATTAGCGGTTAGGGTACTCGTGAGTGAAACCGCTAACTTAAGTTAATATGTCTCACGATAGTTTAAATTCGAACATTAGTAATGTTTTAAATTTGATATAGGATACACTAACAACTTTGAGTCGATGAAAAAACATAGCAAGAAGTCTTAATGCTCTTAATACTTACTCTTAATGATTTATATATGAAAGTGACAGTCGTTTTATGTATCTGTTAATTGAAACCCTAACACAGATAACAACAATTGTAAATATTTAAAAAACTAACCAAGTTAAAAATGATAACAACTAATTCGTTACATAATTTTTTAGTAATTTTACTCAAATTCAATGTTGCTACCACGAACAGGAAAAACAACAAAATAATCCAGGTAAATGATATAAAGTCACCGTGTAAGTCAGTGTAGTATCCAACTGTGATTTGAATTTAATTGATTAGGTCATTAAATTTTTAAGAACTCGAGGTTTGAAAATAGTTTTGCTAAATCCTTTTATCAGTGCTATTAACCAAACCATTGAACCTCAATCTAATATTCGCTATCTTAGGCTTGTTAGGCAGCATTTCAGAGTACCTATAACTAAAAACAAAACAAAATTACCTTGAGAGATAGATATAACTCCGTAATAGATGGATACAGTCTAAGGAAAAAACGTGCATCGAAAATCACGAAAATTTGATTCTCGATCAGATGGCGCCACTAGTTTTGGCCTACACTCGTATAGAGGGCGTTGACTGTTTCGTTTGTTATTTATAATTTTAACGCATACCAGTGAAAGAACATGGGTCAAAATCATATAAAAATAATTAATGCAAAAAAAAATATCATTTATCCATATTTAAATACATTTTATCGTATTTTTATAAATATTTATTTTTAGTTTTAAAGTGTGTCGACAGATGTGGCAGTGAATTTACTGGGGTTACAAAATTTACTATGACAGTACCGCTCTAGTATAAGTTACTCTATGCCTTCTCTAGTATAAGTTACTCTATGCCTTGAGTAACGTGAATAAAATTATGATCCAACAATTACTCGTACGTAGGACTGAAAGTTCTCACTAAGAAAACTGCTTTCGGGGCCACATAAGTAATTAGAATGATATAGGATAGAAACAGACTTAGGTTCGTTTTTTTTTGTTTCTAAAATTTAAGAATATTGATAAAAAAAATGCTTTCAAGTTTGGTACAACGGCGGGAGTGGTCAAGAAATTAGGCTATCTCTGACTTTCAGGGAGCAAAAAACACAGCTATTGTATTTTTAAGTATATACCTATATATATGACCCGTGTAAGTTTACACTTTCCGTAAAATTTTGCAGAGAGTTGTAGCGACTGCGTCGGCTATCGAACCTGTGATGCTGCCGTGTCCCTTCTTGGGATGAAGACGCAAGCCGCTGATGAGAAGTTCAAGAGCGCTTTCTGTGGGTTTGATGGCGCCAAGCTTCCAATGGTTAGTTATACTACTTAGTATCTAATCATCATTTTGTCTTAGAAGACTTCGGCCATAGCGGCTGGATTCGAATTGGCTAATACTTAGCATCGTTTGTGAGCTCTCAAGTAGCTTATGTAGCCAATTTTACCAATGTACGGCCACATCAAAAGCAGGTCAGCATTTCTTCAACAAAATCGTAGTTGATGACCGCAGGTGGTCGGGTCTCTAACTCGACGTTTAATGTCAAGTTCCATTCGCCTCTGTATGAGACATGCACTTTTATCCTCACTGTAACTATCTATTTTTCTGAAGTCGGTTTTACTTTTTATAAAGATTTATTTAATTTTTCCAATTTTAGTTTAATTAAGTTTGAGTGATGCATCATTCTGTAAGTATGCGTTGTTAAAGAGTCCTATTCTGCTATTCATCAGCAGTTATACGCAGCAGTCACAGAAATATATCTTGATATATATAGTTCTGTGGCAGCACTCAGTAGTCAATAATTTAATAGTTTTAATACGCGACGACGGGCAACCGGTCCGTTCGAGGAAAGGTCACGTCGCTGCATCCTTATACGTATACGTCATAGACATATAAACACTTACTATTGCGAATATGTTAATTTTATATATCTGTGTTTATTGACAATACTGTGTAAACTTGTGTAGGTAGCACAACCGGCTGCATCGGCTACATCCTTCTGACTCGATTCCAAGTTAGATATAATTTTATCCCTGTTATAAAACTGGTATATCAGCATGAATATACTTATTTATATATGTGTAAAAGTTTCCAATTAAACCTTCGAGTCGAAAAATAAAAAAATAACTAAAGGAAATGAAGAAGTAATCGTTTCGTCATGCATAAAACCATTTATTTTCGTTTTGTCCATATCTTTACATCTTCATTTTGGACTGGTTTCGAAGGGAAAGCTTCAATCAAACACCTCGTTTAAAACAGTAGGATACGTAAACTCGCATTATTAAGGAAACCTCCTTAAGGAAATCGCGGTCCGTTGCATCGCTTAAGGGGCAGTTAAGGAAACTGTGGCTATCGGACCAGAATTAACTGTTTGTGACTATGGATGTATATTTATTATATATAACGTAGGTATGGTATTATATATATTTGTTATACTGTTACTTCAAATTTTATTTATTTTCGCCCTCTTTTATAAATTTATTGACTTTCCTCTAGTCTATTGTACGCAGTGATATATCTGTCTACCGTTCTTCATCAATTCTCATCTACTCAAAGGTTAACTGGAAGAAATCCCTTAAAGGGATAAGTTCGCCTTTGTACTGCCTATTTCTGTGCCATATTTGTGTTCTATGTCTTTGTACAATAAAGAGTTTATACATACATACATTATTTGGTGACACGCTTAATTAAGCCTAACGAGGAAAGCTAGTGAATTAGGGCCTTTTAAATGGGCCTCACGGCAAAGCCGCCGAAGCCGTGAGGTCCCATTTAAAAGGCCCTAATTCACTAGCTTTCCTGGGTGTCATGCTTCAAAACTTGCATCACCGAATTAGGCGTGTCACCAAGTTGGGTCTAGATAGGATAGATCGGGATTTTTCAATATTTATATATTTATTATTTTTCTCAAGGTGTGTTGCTCCCAACTCTCGAATAAATCAACATCAGACAGCGTGGAAAACCACCCAAACCTCCACCTGCTCCCAGACTCGTGTGGAAAGATCAACGGAGACAAGATCATAGGTAGATATAACCAAATAATGTTTTTGACAATTATTTTGATGGGAAAAACTTAATTTTTAATACAGTTGCTCAAAAAGTACTACTTTTCGTGGCTGTTTAGCGTGCGGAAAGTTGGTTTTTGCGAACTAGTGCTTTTTACTTTTCCAATTTTTTTAAATTTTTACTTGTTCCAATTCATGACTACGTTCCAATTGATGAGGTTAATAATAGTTTCTTTTAAACGTCCAAATCAACATAAAAACCTACTGTTAATGTAAGAATACAAAAAAAATGCATACCTATTTCATATTTTATTACTTACCTCTTCATCATTATAAGTATTATAACACGTTTATTTTTAAATGTTGAAAAACCGTTCTTAATAAGTTATCTGAATGGAACGGAACGCCTGTCAAAGAAGAGGCGTATTTTCTTACTGCAAGAATGTTTTAAGTTTCCAAAGGCAACATTCGATATTGTTTTTATAAATATACGATACACAAATAATCGTAAATAACGATATTTAGGTAATAATAGTACAATGTTTTAATATTTACAATTGTTTCTGTCTTATAGAACATGCATTTGAAAAAAAAACTCATTGAAGTGGGTTCAATAATAATAACAAAATATATTCTAGTCGAATAAAAGCTAGAAAAACACCTCTTCATAATGTCAATGTCAATGATGTCACAGAATGAATAATATAAAAGTTTCGAATTTCATTTCTTGCTTGCTTTTGTTGCTTTTCTTATTTTTTCGCAACTGTATTAATAAACGTCGTTCGATACACGTGCGGAAATGTCATTCTTTACTCGTCCCCAGTCTTGCCACTCGCCTACGGCTCGTGGCAAGATATCTCGGTACTCGTGAAGTGATGACATACTTACCGCACTAGCATCGAAATGTACTATTTTAATACAAGTATTTATAGCTCAGAAACTTTTCCTTAAAGAGTCATCGAGGCGATTTTAACAAGCCTAAGTTAATGGAAATGCGTTATTTTATCGCCGAATCCACATGACCATCATTCGATCTCCATCAGTAGATCAGGTCGATAAGATAATAATATTGTATTGTGTCATCATTCAGACATAGGGAATAATGACAGGATAAAGGATGACTCACGTTAGACCGGGCCGTGTCCGGGCCGGAGGTTCCGGCGCTTCGTTTTCTATGGAAAGCATCACGTGATCACCTGTCATGTCACAGAAAAGTAAGCGCCGGAAGCTCCGGCCCGGACACGGCCCGATCTAACGTGAGTCATCCTTTATAGTGCCTTAACTAATGATATGATAATTAATTAAGTAGATACAGTACCGGCCAATAATTTATCACCTTTCGAGTGTTTTTGTATGCGCTTATATAGAGTAAACAATATAGGTTAGTTGATAGATTGCATATTTTACTAGTCATTTTAACAAATATATGATGAATACTTCTATGAAATACTGTGAATTACAATAGGATACTCAGCATATCACTAAAAAACCTCTAGTAAAAAAATGAAGTTAACAATACATTTAAAAAAAACCTCTATGATAAAACTTAATTTTTTCCATCGCCCGTACAAAGGAATACTACTAGACTACCTAAAACAGTGAAGTGGAAGTCACTCACAAATATTAAAAAAAGTTATACCGTAAAAACATGGAGGTGATATATTATTGGCCGGTACTGTAGATAGGTATATCGTTATTCAACTTAGTAGGTAGTAGGTAGGTACCTAATTGTTTAATTAATTAATTGTTTATATAAAAACATCACTTATATTATGACCAATCATTTCTCTTTCTCTTTTATATATTATGTGGGTTAGAGCACAGCACAATAAGAATAAGAATAAGAATTGTTTATTGCCACATTATCATGTACAAAAGAAAATGAAATAAAAGTACAAAAGAAAAATAAAATAAAATTACAATATGGTACTAGTAAACTGTCTCCCGCGATACAGGTCTGGCCTAGTGCGGGGACCTCTGCAATCTCTGTATACGCACTCCTATGCGCATTACTATTTATTCCTGCTGTTATCTCTGTGTAACTTTTATTTTACTACTTATGTGCAATAAAGAATCTTATCTTTTTCATTTATTTACAGGAGGCCGAACCGCGGGTCTCTACGAGTACCCATGGATGACGCTTATCTCTTATAAGACACGTAAGTTAAAACATTACTGATATTTATAAGAATTTATGAAATTACACTAAATTGCACTTTCAGATGCTCAATTATTTAAGTCCTTACTTCCAAAATTTGGCTGTCTTTTTTACCGCTCCAATTGATAACGTTTCTACTCCAACATTTGAGATCTTAGTCTACCTCTTCTGCCTTTTATTATACTCCTTGGTTGCCATATTTCTTTATTTACCTATGGCCAAAACATTACACATAACATATACTAATCTATGCATTACACTTCTTTCACTGGGCAGTCATTAAAATATAGTGTTTGCCTTATTTTAACCGTTAGAACTTCTTCTGTTTCCTTTAAACCAACTAAACCCACATCTCTGCACTCCTCACCGCCCCAGTACATTTCAACATTAAACTTATGACGTTAGTAATAAAGATGACAACCGTACGTTTCTGATATGAGATAACTGACCACAGAAATGTTTGGGGGTCAACTATTTCTGCAGCGGACTGTACATTTTACATATTCCAGGACTGGGACCCCAGTTTGAATGCGGCGGCAGTCTCATCAACGAGCGCTACGTACTCACCGCGGCTCACTGCATCTCCAACTTGAAACTGCTCGGCGTGAGGATAGGAGAGAACGATGTGGACACCACCACGGACTGCCAAGGAGAACCTCCCACTCTTACTTGTGAATCTAAGATTCAGGTAAATCTTCTCTCTGTTCAGACCCGTCGCTCTTCTGTCTGTTCGCCTCTAGATTGGCATTGAGGGTTTCTGTGGGGCTAAGATGGCTAAGATTCCGGATGGAGATGGCATGTGGGCGTTCCCGTCTATCCGACAGTTAGTAGCGACCGACTCACTTTATGCACAGACTATGCTCAGTTGTTGTGTAAACTTCGTGCTCGAATGACATTCACGTCATGGTCGGTTTTTTATCATATGTCATCATGCCTGTCACGTTCTAACAAGTATGTAAGTGCAAAAGTGAAGCATCACATGACAAGTGATAAAAATGCGACCATGATACCGCCGCAGTAGGCCTAGCACATGATTAGCGCGACAGTATCTCGCGGCGAGATAGACTACTCGTCTTTTTCTAACTATGTTAATTAATGAGGGACGGGAAGCGAGATACTGCGCGCCAATCATGTGCTAGCCCGGCTGCTGGTATGTTGTTTGTATGGATAGACAAAGATGTGGATACTACCACGAACTGCCAATGAGATACAGTATTGTAAAATAAGACAAAGATACAAGTATTGTATTCTCTTTCTTTTCTGACTAATGACTATGTATTTGGCTACGCACATTTAGCTCGAATTGCTGTAGTTCACCTCCAGACTCGTCCTGAAGGTTTGTCGACCTACTGTGTGTATAAATTTACAAAGATGTAGATACTACGACGGACTGCCGAGAGTACACTCCCATTTAGAAACAGATAAATCTTCTTTTTCTTTTCTGCAATGTGTTGACATATTGGAGCTCTTCTGTTTGAGACAAAATGATCAAAATGACACAATCGGTTTACATAAGTATTTAATTTATCCCTTCTACGAACATTCCTTACCTTTTCATTATTTTCATTACCTATTTATTTTTAGGATATTCGTATTGAGGAGGCCATACCCCATCCAGAATATCACGGCAAACCCAACGTCAAAAATGATATCGGTCTTCTCAGGCTTAAAAAGCCAGTGGACTTATCTTTCAGTAAGTACATCCCAGTTACTTCTTTTATACCCACACTAATGACTCTTCCACCAACTTCAGCAGTTTATTTGTTTTTACACATTTCACGAGAAATAGGTGTCTAAAAAAATCTTGTGTACCTTTTTGATAGTTTTGCGTTAGACATGGGGATGTACTCGTTTCTTGCAAGAATACGAGTATCACATAGAAAACACTTACAAGTGCGAGTCGGACTCGCCCACCGAGGGTTCCGTACTTTTTAGTATTTGTTGTTATAGCGGCAACAGAATTACATCATCATATCACGGTTCATTAGATACAGCCTGGTGACAGACGGACAGTGGAGTCTTAGTAATAGGGTTTCGATTTTACCCTTTGAGTACGGAACCCTAAAAAGAAAAGTAAGAGCGAGCCATCAGTCAGTCTGAAGCTTGTTTGCCACCGATTTTCTTAACGTAGTGAGTTTATAGATACTTGGTGATTTTGGGGTCGTGATCCCTAATATCAAAAATGTATTATAGGATGGTCACATGGAACAAGGTTTCCCATCTCATGAAAAATCACCCAGTGTTCTTTTTGTTCGACCTGTTGCTTTCTTATTAACCTCTTCCAATCAAACTTTTTCTACAGAGAACGCCGGTATAGTCTGCCTGCCGGTATCCAAAGACCTACAGAGCCGTAACCTCGGTAAACTGCACGCTACTGTCGCCGGCTGGGGCTATACGGAGAAAGGCTACATCTCATCTAAGCTACTAGCCGTAGACGTGCCCATACACACTGCTGATTCGTGCCGAGAAATGTACAACAGGTAAAAACCGGACAAGTGCGAGTCGGACTTTTTAGTATTTGTTGTTATAGCAACAGAAATACATCATCTGTGAAAATTTCAACTGTCTAGCTATCATGACGTTTCATTAGATACAGCCTGGTGGCAGACAGACAGACGGACGGACAGACGGACAGAGGAGTCTTAGTAATAGGGTCCCGTTTTTATCCTTTGGGTACAGTATCCTAAAAAAGAAATTTAAGATTTAAGAGGCTTGGATCCCCTTCAGTAAAGGATGACGCTTGCTAATTGCCAATCGACAGTTATATTAGTATATTATTCAATTGTTAAGAAGGGCTGGGCTCACGATAGCTGAGAAAGGGAATGAGAGAGAGAAAACGTGTCATGTGAGAGGAGCAACCAACACGTTTCTCCCAGCACGTTTTGTTTCGCAAGTACAATTATTTCATGGTGGACACATTGTCCAAAATGAAGGTGCGAAATAGACGACTATTTTACTGTGCCACTTGCGCTATCCAGGGTTAGCCACTAACTCGGGGTTAACCGGTTAAACCCGGAGTTACCAGTACAATTTAAGCCCTATGTTAACGGTTAACTTCGAGTTAGTGGCTATCCCTGGATGGTGCAAGTGGCCGTAACACTTTATTTTGTATACTGTTTTTGCATTCCATCGTCGGGCTCGGTATAGAATAGTATATACCTACACTAATCAAAACAATATGTCATCCCCAGGACCCATCATGATCCAGGTAGTAAAAGATACTCATACTCGTAGTGGTATCAAACTAGAAACAAGAATGGTAGTTTCTCAATTTGTTATGCCTTACATTTTCTTATTTCAGAGGCCAAAAACCCGGTGAAGAAGACGAGACGACCAACAAGATTTGCGCCGGTGAGAACGGCAAGGACTCTTGCGGAGGGGACTCCGGAGGCCCACTGATGGTCAAGGGGGCCTACAGGAACAGCGGAGAACGCTTCATTCAGCACGGCATCGTGTCGTACGGACCCAGGCTTTGTGGGTCAGACTTTCCTGGAGTGTACACAGATGTTTCGAAGTATATGAAGTGGATCTTGGATAATATAAGGCCTTGAGCTGTTTAAAATTGAATAAACTCCAGGTCATCTCAAGCCATAATATACTTTTGGACCTGGCCACTTAAGAAATTAAGCCGTCCTTGGCATAGAACGGTTAAAGCAAAGATCCCAAAAATACCTGGACCCTGGACTATAAGTACTAATGACAGTAATGATACTCATTCACTTTGTAGTGATCAATAATAAGAATAAGATTTTTATACTAAGTAGATTAGATTAGGGATCATTGGATAAGAACTATTCTATAATGTGTGTTGTATATAAATATGTACTAATACTTAAATTTTAAGCATGTTTCATTTTAAGATATTTATCCGAAGACAAACGCCTTAGGGCATATTTAATTAAAGAAGGGATCCCTGCCGAGGTTTGCTTGAGGGAATGTATTAGTAGCCCTCAGGTTAGTATTGTCGAATGTTTCAGAAAATTATACGGATTGTGTGTTGTGTATACATGACATGTGATGCTGCGGTAGTGGCTATTAAGAAGTATGATCCAGTCTTAGACAAAATAGTACCTCATGAAAAACTACCAACATGGTAAGTCGATAATCTTCGCAGAATAGCTAATAAAAACATACCCATACCATGCATCTGACTTTCTACACAAACTGTAAAATAGGATACAGTCATGATTGATCGAACTCATATGCCTGCAAAAGCTGCAACAGCTAAATATTACCAACAGGTAGTTAAGAGTCCCCGGCAAGCTCGGTTCTCCATACAATTGAAGTTACGCTCTCATTATTGTTTCAATGAAACCGCTAAGCAAGTTAAAGAGACTGCCAACATTTTAAAACACCTTTTCTTTTCGATTAACGAAGAAGTATCAACGAAAACCAGAAATACAATAAATATGATTTAATTTAAACTAAGATAACATTACACACAAGCTAATCAGTCTAATCACTCGCCCTCAGGAATGTCTCCTCTATGTACATCAGGTTTCTTTCTTCTAACAAGACGTTGCCGAATCGGTTTGACGTGGCCAGACACAGGTCCTTCCTCTATTGCAGGTGCAGGCGTAGATTTTTGCAACACTTGCGTTCCAGGTGGATAGCTCTCTATTTCCGGCCTTGTTGGCTCTTGACTCACTGCTTCAGTCCGCGTCGCGTCCTCTAGCTGCACAGCTATGCTGTTGTGCCCATCACCCTTAAGCGTTATAGTCGACCCGTCAGGATTGCTTGACTTGAACGAGAAAATTGAATCGGGGGTGGAATCTGGCACTATAATTGGGTTGTTGGCTAAGTCGTCCTGGCTGTTGAAAGTTAGTCCAGGAGGAAATGGCATAGGGTTTGATGGCACTGGCATTGGAATTGTGGGATTTGGCGTAGCGATTGTTGGGCTTGGCATAACGTTTGTTGGGGTAGGCATAGGACTCGCAGGTATTGGCAAAGCTGACGGGTTCTGTTCGATGTCGACATCCCCAGGGTTCTCTTGAGAATTTATTGCGCTTGGGGACAGATTATTCTTAACGCCGTTTGGAAACTCATCAGAGTATTCATATACGCCGTCGCTTGTTACTTGCTTATACGAGAAGGTAGAAGAGGCTTTGTCCTTTTGAAGTTCTGGCATTCGCGAGTTGATCATCGGAGCTGATGGCAGAGTATGTCTGTGCTCCATGAAGTTAACGGTTGTCTGAGTGGGCGCAAGAAGCTGATTTTCTTGGCTTGTAACTTGCTTGTAAGAGAAGGAAGAAGGTATGGTGTTCTTATGAATTTGTGGCATTCGCGAGTTGATCATTGAAGGCAGAATTGATGGCCCAGTATGGCTGTACTCCACAAAGTTGAGGGTTGGCTCTGAAGGTGAATGAGGCTGATGTTCTTGACTTGTAACTTGCTTGTAAGAAAAAGATGAAGGCGTCGATCCGTCCATTGCTGCTTGTGGTGCTGACATGGGCATAAATGCGGCTGGTACAAATGGTGCTGGTTTTAAATTAATTGGCTTGGGTTGAACCATCGAGTTGACTTTTTTTACATCTCTTACGGGGTCTTCGATATTCACAACCACGGATGGATTAGGATTGCTATGGCCAAACTGTTTGTATGAATAAGTCAGTGGCAAGGGCGCATGTGGATCAGTTACGGTAAAAGGACCGTCAATATGTACTGCGGATTGAGCACTGTCTTCATCAATGCACTCTTGTACCGGGGCAGGGACTAGGCTCAATGGCGGAGGAGGAGCGAATGTGTCCACAACCGGTTCATCAATAGGTCCAACTGGAGGATGGCTTCCCTGATGCACGCTGTTCACCAACTTGTATGAATATGAAGCAGAAACAGGCGTTGAAGGCTTGACAGCATTAAGATTTACCGGGTTCATGGGAAAAGGACCACTGTACATCGGAGATTCAAATACGCGAACTTTGCCTTGTGGGAATGGTGTTGCCCTGTTAGCAGGAGGAGGAAGTGGTTTACCTTGTTCAGTGGTTAAACTAGATCCACCGTAGCTTGTCACGGAACCGTCGCCGTTAATATGTCGGTAGTTAAACGAATTCGCTCCTGGTGCTACCGGTACATTCACTGGCTGAATTGGTGGAACGCTCACAAATTCTGTTGGAACTGGAACGGCAAGGAGAGGTGGTCTGTTATATTTTGCCCCTGCCGCCACTTTCTCTATTCTGTCGGTAATATCCGGTGGGGGGATCGGGTGGGACATCCCATGCACAACTATTGCAGGACTCGAACCGCGTTCTTCAAACATACTCGATCCAGTATACGTAGTCATTTTTCCGGCTCCAATTTGTTTGTATGAAAATGAACTGGGAGGAGGCGGTACACCTGGCGAAACAGAAATAGGTAAAGGATTATATTCAACTACATTAACCGGTTCAGCTGGAACACCTCCATCAATGCTCATACTGCCGTCGGCATATGCATGGCTTGGGTGTCTGTGTGTGTGGGTTGGATGTCTAAATGGATTTTTCTCCGGTAAACCGGTAACGTTCATTGTGGCGTTATGCGTGACTAATACAGCACCATTTGCTCCAGATGCTAAATGCGTAATCATTCCACCATTGACGTCCATTTGAGAATAAGAATATCCTGTAGGTACTGGTGGCACAGGCCTTACCACTGCGGCATTAATTGCGACTGGTGTTGGGGCAACGTCTAGATAGGGACCTCTAGGATGAGATGCGATTGCAGCTACTTTCTCGATTCTGTCCATTAAAAACATAGGGGATGGAGGGATTCCTGTTTCTGTGACCATCACTGGTCCTGGTTTCCTAAATGTTGGAGGCCATCCCATGTAAGATGTCATTTTACTATCTTGTACGATCCATTTTGGTTGAGCGACTTCTGTGACGAAAATTTTCGATACTTCCGGCAGTACTGGAACTGGCAAACGCACAGGAATTTTTCTGACTCTATCAATGATGAAGGGTAGTGTCTTACCACTCTCTGTCACTCTCACGCCGTTCCCTAACTCAAGGGAGCTGGTGTAAGTCGTCAGTGATCCGTCTTGGTTTACCTGCTTGTACGAATATTGGGTTGGAAATACTGGGACTTTTGGGGGCTGTACCAGAACTGGGGCAGGTTGAAAAGGCAGGCTGACAGCAGGCGCTGCGCAAAGCTTTATAGGTTTAGCGATAATCTGAGCCTTAGAGGGTAGTAGACCTACTTCTTTTAGCTCTTCTGATTGTCCACTCAGAATTCCCGATGTTAATAGATTCTTGACTCCTAAGAGCGCGTTGTAGGTTTCGTTTAAAGTGCTGGTGCCGAGATAGGATCCAACGATGCCTATATGTGAATTTGGCGGTATTTTATCGTAGATAGCTGGTTCCAGGGTTCCCTTAGGGACAGCTTTGATGATGACGTCGTTGAACCCAGGGATGCTGTAGAACTTCACGTCGGGGGCTTCAGGCTGGGTGCACTTGGGCTCGCTGCAGCTGAACAGCTTGTTCATGATGAGATCTTTGATCTGGTTGAGGTGACGCCGCGGCCGGTCCTCCGCCTGCGCTGTGGCCAACCATGCCAGAAATATACACTGAAAATAAATAGTACCATTAGATTACATGTTTCTAAACTATAAAATATCAGTAATAGGATTCATTATCAATAATGTTTGCCAAAAAGTATGCCGAGGTATTCGCTCCGTGCATGACTGTGGCGCCGACGTAGTGGGTGTGGCCGGTGTAGGACATATTGCTTTATTTGACAGTTGGCAGCTGCCAAATAGTATGAAGATTTTGCCCCAGGAAAGTTCATATTTTCAACACGTTGTGCGCTGACGTCGCTTGTATTTTCCCCACTACTAGATTCTCACATAGCCAATACATCCTAAATGTAGGTACATAGTGCTCTTCTCAAACATGTGAGGAAATAACTACAATAAAAATATTTATATTTAGCAAATTTCTCATATCTTATATACACGTTCCTTCCGCGACGTTGCACGCACCCAGCCTCGCGTGTAGTTACGTCTTCGATTTACGTGAACAAAATGCGACCATTTCCGAGCATGTTTGAAAATAAACCGGCCAAGTGCGAGTCGGACTCGCGCACGAAGGGTTCCGTACCATTACGCAAAAATCAGCAAAAAAAATCACGTTTGTTGTATGGGAGCCCCACTTAAATATTTATTTTATTCTGTTTTTAGTATTTGTTGTTACAGCGGCAACAGAAATCCATCATCTGTGAAAATTTCGACTGTGTAGCTATTACGGTTCATGAGATACAGCATGGTGACAGACGGACAGACAGACAGACAGACAGACAAGACAGTGGTCTTAGTGTAAAAAAAATTTTATAGGGTCCCGTTTTTACCCTTTGGGTACGGAAGCCTAAAAACTAATAAATTAAATAGTCACTCCGTCAATAAAAAAAAACATTAAGCTTCCCCGATTGTTCACCACAACGAATGTTTTAATGAATATGAATGTCATACTGAACAACTTCTCCTTCTAACCAAAATAATAGACATATATCGACCGGGACCGTGATTCCTTTTGTATTATTCGGTCAATATCCCGGTCGATAGAGTGAAACTAACCGTGAATCATTCAAAACTGGAACATAATCGAGTCAGACGTTTGCAATTTGGAATGACCAAGTGTGAAAATATCATTATTAATGTAAAATTTATATGAAAATAATATTATGACGTATATAATGACACTACCTCACTTTATTCTGTTCAAGTATGTGCACAGTCAGCTCAGTCGGGCTCTGTCACGTCAAAACTGGATGTCCCATACAAAACGATATCTGATCAAGAATAAGAAATAAGCGGTTTTGACTTATTTACAGTATTAGTGGTGGTATTTGCTATAACTGTTTTAAATTTTAGGTATCTATGTCAAACGGTCTCTGAGAAAAACGCATTTAACTGATTTGCAAGACCGAAGTGATCCCATAAGTGTTCCGTTTGCCAAAACAAAGTTTTGCACGGAACACTAAAAATGTACGAAACAGCCACTGTTTTTCGCGAATGCGAAGTTGACCTTAGGCTGAGAACGCACTGCGATTATTTTTTTGCGGTTTCAGAACCGCAAAAAGTGTAACGTACGGCATGCTTCATAAGCACGCACTTAAAAGACTGAAACCGCAAGAAATTAGACTGAAACCGCAAGAAATTAATCGTAGTGCGTTCTAAAGGATGACTCACGTTAGACCAGGCCGTGACCGGGCCGGAGCTTCCGGCGCTTCGTTTTCTATGGAAAGCATCACGTGACCACCTGTCATGTCATAGAAAAGTAAGCGCCGGAAGCTCCGGCCCGGTCACGGCCCGGTCTAACGTGAGTCATCCTTAAGCCTTATAGTAACAGTTGTTCAATATCAATTAATATTCATCTCGCAAAGCTAAATAAGGGTTTAAAAAATAATAGGTCCATATGGACCGGTAGTGGGTCAAACATATTTTAGAAAAAAGTCGCTTCTGTCGACAACACAATAAAAGTTAACGACTCTGGTCCATATAAGTATATTCCTTTTTTCTTATTTGAGTTTCAAGTACTGAAAAAAATATCCCGCCTGTAAGGGTGCAATGTAAAAATTACCTTTAGATTCCCTTAACTTTGCGATGTCTACAGGAAAGACGCGAACGTGTTAGGCATAGGTACTATAAAATGTGTATGACCCAGTACCCGTACCACGAGTCACTGACAGTGTCAAAACTGACATATACTCTAACGTCTACGTAATTTACTTTCTCTACATCTCGCTCGCACTAATATGTCAGTACGAGCGAGATGCATAGAAAGTAAGTTACGTTCACGCTTGCGTTTATGTCAGTGCCGAACTGATGGTAGCCGTACAGGTGATAGATCTCCATGCCGGTAATGTGAAATTGTAAATAGGTAAAACAGATTTATTAATTTTTACTTACATTAATCACTACCAACCGCATTATTTGTCACTGTTCACTGAACACTTAACACAAACTAACAAAATAAATTTACCAATCGCCCCTTTTGTACCGAAAAAAGCTAAGGGTAAATTAACTAATCACATATTATAATCACTTATGATTCAACGCTCAATACATATCATCTACGTAATTAGAAGGAATTCCACTAATGAGTTCTTACGTAGAATAATGAATGATACGAGATACGATACAATAATTTTTATTATCGTTCTTAGAATTAAGTTATGATTAATGGAAGACTTTGGTATACATGACTAGATTTGTACACGAAATCAACATAATTATTGTGTTGCAAGATTTACTTTAGTTATGACTAGATTAGAAACAAACACGCATATAATGGGTTAATTGCTAAAAATATCTTACAACTAAAATATTTTCATCTAACTATTTCAGTCTATAAGTAACTCTAAAAAAAGCTGGGATAGGTAAACAATTTTCATAGGCTAAATTTCAAAATATCAGCAAATCAAAGTCAATTTTATATGCCTGTTGGCTCATAGTCCCTAATTCAATTTAGGTACGCCATTTATGGTAAGGTTTTTAACGTGATCTTGGTTATATAATGACTTAAATATGCAAAATATATTTATAGTTAAGATAATTATTAAATATAAGACAGGTAAAACATCGACACAGTACCCTGACTCCTCAGGGTTCTAACGGCATTAGGGTAGTATACATCTCTGAAGACGTGCCTCTGTTTATGTGAATCAGTGCGGTGCAGACTTTAATACTTGGCAGATATAATTAATACCAATTTATTTGTTATAACCTTAAAATGCAAGCGAAGCAAGCAATACATTAACTTCAATATAGTCCGAACTATATTAAAGTTCACGCATATTTTAAGCTGAAGTATGTGAGCTTATCGTGAATCTTGGTATAAAGATGATGACACAGAAACGATACTGATACAGAAAACTAACTTTACGCCTTTTAACCGCACCAAGGCACATCTCCATCAAAGACGTGCCTCTGTATAGGTGGTGCATGGTGTGGTTGCGGAGATCCGTGCAGGAGTTCGCACATGAAGCTGATGTACGTGATGGCAAGCCGGAGGGTTTCGATGCGGGAGAGACGTTTTTCGTAGGCAAAAGTCGGGACCTGGGAAAGGAAAGTGGGTATTGTGTAAGATTTTTTTATAATATTTAATGAGTAAGTAGGTACCTAATTATAAAGGGTGGGTCGATGTAAAGTTAAACATTCGCATTAACGTTTGTCAATGCATCTCAAATAGAATTACCACCTTTCTCCTCAACTTGTCAAAAGCCTCATTCAGGTTGAACATGCGTCTCCTCTCCCGTATGTTTGCCGCGTGTCGTTGCGCGACAGACGCGACGCCATCTTACCAAGATTTCTTTATCATGATGACTGATATTGAATGCCTACCTTTCTCCGCAACTTGTCAAAAGCCTCATTCAGGTTGAACATGCGTCTCCTCTCCCGTATATTTGCCGCGCGTCGTTGCGCGACAGACGCGACGCGGCGCCGCGGCTTTTTACCGCCGGAGGACGCGCGCGAAGGGCCGCGCCCGCATCCCGCCGCCGACCACACTGTTATTAGAATTAATACTATTACACATACTTCACAATAAGAACATTTTTAAATAAGTAAACTTAATAATTAATAACAATAAATATAAAACGTTCCAGTCAGATTTTACTTTAAATATCAGTTAAGTATATCAGTTCCTAAATCACTGCACAGTGCACACTTTTTTCTCCATTTATATCACCCGAGGCAAAACAACAGCGCCATAAATAGATTCCGTCGCTTTTCGGTGACGGAAAACGTCGTGAAAACTTAGAGTTGGAGTAGTTAGTGTAATTTAATAACGCCCTTTTCCGCGAAATAGGCACAATGGATATAGACTTGCGCAAAATGTTAGGAACACTAACGCAGACCTTAGGACGGTAATCCTTTCAGTAAAACATTTAATATTTAATTACGACTTAGGTACAACAGAAAAATTTAGTCTGACATTATCGCTCTTGGCTTAAGGCGTTTTTCGCATACCTATATTATTTTAGGATAGTTATCTTACCCAGGTCGGCCGGCGGGAACGCCAGAATGTCGGGGTAAGGCACCGGCGCGGGTGGTGCGTCCCACAGCGGGCCGTATGGGGACACCTCACTGCCCTGGAAAGGCACCAAACCTTTAGGTAAACATCTGAAGACCAGTACTAACCTACACTAAAAGCTAATCTAGCTAGAGTCAGTTTTTATGCTTAGTCTCTCCAGGTCTTAAATAACTATTAAATTCTACCTAACAGTGACGGCGCATCAAACACCCCCGTTGGGCAAGGTGGTGACTTTAAGGTCGAACCGTCTGTCACCGTAATATAACCATATCGACCAGGTGTGTGGTAAATTAGGTGGTGCATGCTTTGCCCTTCGCCGCCTAGCATGGGTCGTACCACGGCATGTCGTACGAAGCTGCTATTTTGCGACAATACATTCGGTGCTGCAGTATGGCGCGGAGATATGGGGGCGCGCCGCCGACTGGCTGCGAGTTTTCCGTCTACAAAAAAGAGCCGTGCGGTGAGTGGCGCAGGTAAGCCAGGATACCTCCGCGAAAGCGTATTTTAAAGAACTGGGTATATTGACTCTGCCGTCAATAGTGATTCAACAAGTCGCTATTTACGTGTATACCAACCTGACTCAATATAAAAAACGCGCCGACTCAGCCTGCACGCTACGGAACCCTAACCAACTTTTCCCGGTAAAACGTAAACTAGCAAGGTCCAATAAGCTGACCCACATAATGGGTCCTACTGTATATAATAGGTTGCCGGAGACAGTCACCTCGTCACCGTCGCTGCAATGCTTTAAAGCTAGACTGAAGGCTTGGCTTCTCGAACACACATTCTACAGCTATGACGAGTTTTTGAATGTTGAGCTTTAGTATCAATTGTATTATTACATAATTGTTATAGTTTTTTTTTTACGAATGTACCTAAATATTATTATTTATTTTAGAATAATTATACAATATAAAAATGACATGTAATATTATAAATATTGTGAATAAATATGATATGATATGATATGATATGATAATACTTTCGCTAAATTTGATTGTAGGTAACTATATGGGAAGTTTCAGTTCTTTGTGGACGCACGCATCGTACTACGTAGGCGAACAACACGCAAACGCGATGCGGCCCGGGGTGAATCAATCCTTTGATACCTATAGAAGTGGAAGTGTCCTACGTGGGCGATCTCGTTGCGAACGCGAACGCCGTGAGCCCGTCGCGCCGCGCCGCTTTGCGTTCGAGAGTTGTTCGCTTACGTAAGACGCAGCGTAAGCCTGCATTTTCTTCTATAAAATAACAGCCCTTGGAAATCGAGTTCTATACACGCTCCGCTACTGCTACTAACCATGGTTGTTTGAGAAGTCTATTTTCACTTCGGTCTTGAGTAACATTGTCTAAGTAGTCTGCTGAGGCCCCGCAGCACAGGGCCTTTACCGGCAATTGGCGAAACGGCTGGTGGATGAGACCGGAGATAAGAGAGCTGGCAGCTTCCTCGCCCAACGCTTGAGCATAGCGATCAAGGGAGGAAATGTTGCCAGCATCCTCGGCACCATGCCACGGGGGCCCATTTTAAATTTAGATTTTTAGTTTTATAGTAGTTTTAGTTTAGTTAATTGTAGTTTATTTGTATAATAAATGGGTAAATGGGCTTGGTAAATTTCCAATAAATGTGTTTTAGTAGTCTGTAGACTTAATTTTTCTCTAAAGTTAGCGTGACCAGTAATGTCTAAAAATTGGCAATTAAATAACTAAATAAATTATCTAAAATACGTACTGCAGATCCGCTCCAAACGTGCGACGTATCGCTGCCGTATGACATCAGCGGGAAATGAATCTTGATACCTGGCACCCTCACTTATCTAAAAAACAGCCACTGCTACCACAGCACCAGCCTTCTTTAGAACCACTAGCACTGGTTAGACCCAGAACCACCCGCGTCGCAAACCCTACTAAATCAAAATACAAATTCATATTTTCACGCAAACATTTTATTAAAATTACTCACCTCCCAATAATCAACCCTCATACACCCTATTGAAGTCCAATTCTCATTGTATATTGAAAAGCGCACCCCTAACCATAGCATCGTCAGGTTTCTGAGCGGTGATTGGTCGGGATAAGGGTGAGTCGAGGGTGGCTGGCTGTGATTGGCTGCAGCGGGTGCATGGGCGGGAATATCGACTGAAAATATCTGATTTCGAAATGAAGACTTTCTGAAAGCAGTTTGCCGTACAAATGAAAACAAAAAAACGAAAATATATGTGACGTTTTCAACCGCATTGTCGCTTGTTGATAAGGTTGATTTCTAATTGAAGCTATATGGAAATAGCGCCTTACTGACAAGCGACAATAAGTAACCTTTTAATTGAAAATGGCACATATTATGGCATATTTTGGTTAAGATATTTATGCTTAAAATAAAACATCTGAGGGCCTGTACTGCAAATACCGAAGTTCATAAATTGCGAAAATCTTTCTGTGTCACTTTAATTACGCTTTAATTGGCGTAAAAGAGAACTTCGGTGCTCGCGGTAGGCCCTCTGACATCTTTAGTTTAAGTAATATCCATAAATACCTGCAAAATACTCAAACCCATTTCTCACAGGGTGGTTAAAAAATAAGTGCATTCCCCTGGCCAGGGAGGTTTTGGGATTATACTGAGCAACTTTAACTGTGGGACCAACCATGAAATAGCGAAAAAATTTTTTACCCTCCCATAGAAAATTTCGGGGTTGGTCCCAAAGTAAAAGTTGCTCAGTATAATCCCAAAACCTCCCTGGCAACAGGAATGCACTTATTTTTTAGCCACCGTGTCTAGTTTATCAACATAATGTAATGCCACTTCTGTCAGTTATTTTTGGGAGAAAGCAATTTTTTCGTCGTGTTCCATGTTCCATTCTACAAAAAGACTATGGCATTCACGTGGAAACCGGAAAGTCATCAATTCTGATAAGCGATATTTTTGAATAGGTAACTTATTATCTTCGGAAACATCCCTTAAGGCGGTAAAATGGGTGTAAAGGTTAGTAAAAGATTAATAGCACGTTTACAGTGTCAAAACTGTAACGGGGATGAAATCGCGGTCCAGATGCTATTATGATGGCTCCTCTACACGATGGCCCAGCGTAGGCCAGTCCAAGGGACGCAGCAAAGCTATGCGGTGGAATGAGATAACAATATTAATTGCTCCCTCTAACGCATAAATCCGTCTCTTGGACTGGCCTACGCTGGGCCATCGTGTAGAGGAGCCATAAAATCGAACGTTTCCTTTGTCGGGCTACCTAGATTGATATTCCGGATTTGCACAGGCATGAGTATACTAAGTGACTATGACTATACTAGTACCTCCTGGCATATACAAACCTCTGATACACCAGCAAGGCTGTATGTAGGTGCATTGTTTTGTTATTTGCCATGCGCCAGGAGCCTAAGTCAGACACTCAATCAATATGAGGAGCATTTGGCTGTTCCTGTATTCAATATCTGGGAGACCGAGCTTTGCTCAGAAAACATATAAAAACTCAACAATGCGCGTTTTCCCAGAGATAAGACCTAGCTAGATCGATTTTTTGCCCTAGAAAACCCCTACAGAGCAAATTTCGTCAAAATCGTTAGAGCCGTTTCCGAGATCCACGAAATATATAAATATATATAGATAGATATATACAAGAATTGCTCGTTTAAAGGTATAAGATACTCGTAAATGGTACTTTGCTTTTCATACATAGAGATTTGGCTCCTTTATATAGTCTCCATGGTAGATAGTTTAAGAAACAGAATATACCTAGTTCTTTCTAATTATAGGGCGACCATGCATGAAGTAAATAAATTTATTACTTTTTTTTTCAACACGACTAAAAAATTAACGGTAATCTCACTAAGTGCCAGTTGCACCATCCGCAATTGGCAGACTCATCAACGTCACCCGGCGCGCCGCGGCGGTTTACTATGAAGCTTTCCATACAATAAAATTTAGCGTTTGGTGCAACCGACCCTAATACTGATACGAAACAGTTGCTTATAAGTTACTAAATAACAACCTACTTATTCCTGCTAGCGTCTCCTGAATCACCCTGTGTAGGTGATATACTTTTATGGCTTCTACTAGAAAATAAAGTTGCTTACTTGTTTGATATCCAGAAAATATATACCAAAAAAATCAGAATTTAGACCATCAACAAATCGATACTAAATGACCATAACCCCGACAAAGCCATGCACCTGCAAACCATGGCAGATCGTTAATCTGAAATTGATCGCGTCACAGCATACAGGGTGAGGCGGGACAGATGCTCATTCGATGCACATTGCGCCAAATTGGGGCGAATCCGTCAAACTGACAGAAATCAGCGCGTATGAGGTAAAGTAGGGTAGCAACATCAACCCCATTTGACAATGTAATTAACACTTGGTAATAAGTTCAAAAATAAATTTGTCGCGGCAATATTAACTTTATTACAAACAGTGAAATCGTAAATTGCGTCTTCGGTCTGTATGGAATTGTGAAAACAGATTGTGCACTGGCAGCTGCTGATTAGTAATAAAACACCTGACATTTTTGTATGATATACAGAATTAATCGCGAGCTGTCGCTAATCTTACAAAATATTGACAGATGAGATAAGTAAATACGGACCAAGCTAACTCAGCGTGGCATTTGCAATGACAAAGGCAATCTCTTCTGTGTGTGGCAATGTCATCATTAATGACAATTTTTTATTGAAATACACAACTTTGGGAACAAACAAATTATTATATTAAATAATTTGATTTGTGTTTTTTTAAGTAGTCACACTACTATTAATATATTAATTATAAACTGAAATAGATGTCATATATTAAAGAAAAAGTGACGAAGCCCTCCAGTGGTGAAGGCCGGATTCGAGCCGGCGTCTTTAGCAATCCGGGCTAACGCCTTGAACCCCTTCTTTTTTAGGGTTCCGTACCCAAAGGGTAAAAACGGAACCCTATTACTAAGACTCTACTGTCTGTCTGTCTGTCAGGCTGTATCTCATAAACCGTGACAGCTAGACAGTTGAAATTTTCACAGATGATGTATTTCTGTTGCCGTTATAACAACAAATACTAAATATTACGGAACCCTCGGTGGGCGAGTCCGACTCGCACTTGTCCGGTTTTTTGCCAACTTTGACCTTTCATGGTTTTGGTTCAAGTCTGCCCTTGCAAATATAGTCCAGTTTCCGTTAGATTTTTCCATGATATTTGTCCTCGATTAAAACATAAAAAAAATTCAATTAATTAAAATTTGCGTTAGCCACCTCTTAAAGTTAGTAAAAGGTCACGTTATAAATGTTATAATATTTAGTTATTAGTTAAGTGTAAGTACCTCATTACATGCCTATAGGCAAATAGACAACAATTTTATTATCAACAAAGTTAACAGACAAGCAGGCGTCAAATTAACTAATTAGGGCACTTAACAGAGCAAATTATAAATAGGGCAAATTAAATAATGACTAATATTGTCTTCGGTTACCAGAAAGTTACTCATGAAATAAAACTATAATATTGTAGTTTTTCCTCAGTCACCCGTTGACCACGAACGCTGTAAAGGGTTCGAAACGTCGGGATGTATTATGAATTCAATATACCTACGAGTGCCTATATATTACAATACACTTTGGTCTCAGAGCCTAATACCTAGCGCCACCGGAGAGATTTACAGCTAAAAAGCTGGTCACTTTTGCAACAATTCTGCCATAAGAGATTCTTTCTATACCTTTCTATACCTTCTATACCATCCATAATTCCACTCTTTAAAACCTTTAAATTTCAGTTAAATGCCTACAATCCGAAAAAAGTTTCACTTGCATCGTGGTTTCCTAAAACCGCACATTTTTTTTTTGTTAAAGCTTACATACATACTTACATCTTAAAATTATTAAATAGGTAGGTGAGATCTGCGGTGCCGAGCACGCACATCCATCTCGCTCACGCTTACGCTCAGTGAGAGTGAGAGAAAAACATGAACCTACGGGGCCTTAATTTTAAAGTATTAATAGGTAGCAAAAGAAGATAATTTAGTAATGCTACGAGTGCAACGCACGCATCTTGACTTCAAAGCTAAACCATTCCAAAATCAACGAGGGTTCTTTATCCCCGTCAAATTATGAGATTTAGCAAAACATGTCAACTGAATTACACGCCTCAATTACGAGGGGCACAATAAAGGGCATAACCGTGCCCCTACAGGGGCTGACCGCACGTGGCGACGCAATATGCTTCGTATGATAACGGATGCTAAAATCTTATTGTTCTTTAATTGTTTTATAATAAAAGTTATTTTTTTAAGCGGGACGAATAAATAAAAGGGTGTTTTGATTTGGATAGTGTCCTTTAGCATAATTTTAATCGGTAATAGAGAGCTTTGAAACAGGTCAAGTACATACAATGACTTGAATATAGGAAACACGTGGTGCGTAAAAAGCAAACGTAGGCACAGCGAGCTTCAAAAGTTATGAATGGAATTCATAAAGGGGGTATGCACTTTTGCAGTTGGGTGTACCTTTAAGTTAGGTATTCTGTCTACTTTAGTAGATAACAATAGCGATGGTGACAAAATGTAAATAGCAAACTTAGGTAATGGGTACTTAGTATTTCCAAGCATACCTAAAGGGCCCTCCACACTCGCGTTCGCGGCTTCGCGCCGCGATTCGCGCATAAGTATGGAAGGCCCTTTATTTAGGTGTAGGTAGGTACTAAGAACTTTCTTCTCTTCTACTTCTTCGTCGTTTTACTCTTTGCAGTGTCGTGGTCAACTGCTGACATCAGGCACAGATGTTGCTTCAGTTGCTTGCCGTACGATTTCTCGCCATTTTCCGCGGTTGGAGGTCATTCTGGCAAATGCGTTGGGGCCCTTCCATGGCAGATTTGATTTGGTCAGTCCATCGCATAGGTGTCCTTTTACGCGGTCTTGTTCCGTTTGCTCTACCCTGCACCACTAAACGCTCGATGGAGTCACTGTTGCACTTTGCATGTAAGCACTTTATTGGTCAGCTGCAGAGAAAAGGTACCCCCCCTGCATCGAATTTTGTATGCAAACTGCAAAGGTGCTACGCGAACAGTATTGCTGACTGTACCTATTGTCGAAAAGAAAGGAGACTTGCGATTTTATTCCGATACATACCTACTTTATCTTACTTGCCTACTTTACAATCTTAAAATTAATATCTGCTCCAGTGTGTAATTGAAATTGAATTTATTATTCCGGGTTAGACACGCTCTAACACTTGCATCGGTGACAAACAATAGCAAGTTTAAGGGACGTGGGGTGACTATGTCACTGTCGCAAAGAAGGATTGTATCTAGAGTATTCAAGGCTAACGTAAACTGAAGTTTACAGACTAGTCTTTAACGAGAATGAATATGAATACCTCGCGAGTGATTGTGCTTATCTTTTATTTTCAGTGGCGTAACTAGGGGGGAGCAGATGGGGCAAGTGCCCCGGGCGCCATCCAAGGGGGGCGCCAAAATGGGCAAAAGGCAGCAGCAGGGAAACTTTTGTCAGTCGTCAGGGGGCGCAAATTTGGTGACTGCCCCGGGCGCCATATCCTCTAGCTTCGCCCCTGTTTATTTTAATACATCTTTTTTAATAACCAACTTATTTTCTCAATATTTGGTAATGTTATAGTTTTACGAATTAAAGTTACTTTTATTTCCATGGTTCTAATCCTCTTCATTTTCTATATAAAATTAAATTAAAAAGCTTTTATTTCGGACAAGATATCCAAATACCAAACAAAATAATCTTATAAACTGCTTTTAGTTTTCCTTAGTTAATCCTGAATACGACCAGCTATGTTACCGCGTATATCTTCTTAGTGAAGATCTTCTTATGATAATTAAAAGTACATACTTACAAAAACAAAATATTTAATGACTTACTTCATTTATAATCAGTTATTTTCGAGTTTAGTTAGGCAACGCTTTCTCCAGTAATTAAATAGATAAGTACCTAAAACAATTTATTAATATTGGTATGTTACATTAGCGGAAATTCTAATTAATGCAACAAACGGTTTGTGTCTGTTTATAGTATTTATTTAATTAATGTCATTTTTGTAAATAATAATTAGTTCATTTTAAACGTGCGTCAAATTAATGGATATTATATAAATAGCTATACCTACTAAATGATTAGGTATTAGGTTTATCCTATTGTGCAACAACAATATCGCCGCTATACTTACTCAACCTCGTATCTGCAACACTCATTTGACGACAAAAACCCCCGTATTCCGAATAAAAGAAAAGCAACATTTCCATCAAATGATTGTTGCAGATATGAGGTTGAGTAAGTATAGCGACGATATGTAGTCATACTTGTTATGGCCATTTTTTGCCCGGATGCTGCACTTCATGATAAAAGCAAGCCGCTTTGCACAGTGCTAGTAGGGACCAAACTGAGTGATTTGACCCGCAGCAGCGCAAGTTTCACCCCTTAGGAACAGAGATGGCGCCACTTCTTTAAAAAATATTTCAAAAAATTCTACAAGCTAAACCAATGAACCGATTTAAATGTTTAATATCTCAAATGAAAGCTCATTATATACATTACTTTTAAAAAAATACTCAAAAAATATATACTGATTATTTTCGACAAAAAACGGCATCTTAAGTTTTTTTTTTTACTCGATTGATAGTTTTTAGTTGGTTTCTCAAAAAAAATGTATGGAACATGAATAGCTTAATACATGTATATATTACTGAATAAATAACAAGTATTATAAAAAGAACCCGACACCGATACCTCTCATACTTCACGAAATATAAAAGTTTTAATGTGAGTGTAAATTTCTTCAAAATATATTTCAAAAAATTCTACAAGTTTAACTATTTGACTGATTTCAATGTTTAATATCTCAAATAAAAGCTCATTATATACATTACTTATAGAAAAATACTCATAAAACATATACTGAACCCTTTTGGCAAAAAACGGCATCTTAAGTTTTTTTTTTTACTCGATTGATAGTTTTTACTTGATTTCTTAAAAAAATTATTATGGAACATGAATAGTTTAATAAATATATATATAGTACTAAGTATATAAAAGTATTACAAAAAAACCCGACACCGATACCTTTCATTCTTCACGAAATATTTAAGTTCAATTATGCACGTTCTTACAAATAAATCCTTTAAAAGAAATCTTCAATCGCAGTAAGTGCACTGATTTTAATATGAAATGTTTCATATGAAAAGAAATCACCCAATTTATTTTAATAAATAAAAAAATATAAATAAAAAATGAATAAAGTTTTTTCCTGGTGGTGAATTACAAAAAAATATAACAAATCTAAAATTAGGAATTATTTTTATTTAAAGTGACTACATTTGTAAACAAAAAACTTAAATGTCCTCTTTGGGTTCATATTTCATATTTATTTATTGCAACCATGGTTTTATAGGTATAACAAATTCTTGGTAGTTCCACATGGACCCCGTGGGGGCATAGCAATATTACATGCATACTTAGGATCTAATCTTAAATCTATGTGTATAATATAAAAGTAGGTCAATTTAGTAGTAAAGTTTCTATACATATAAGCCGAATTGAATCAGATAATTGTCAGTGTATTAAATACAAAAATAAACGGGCAACTAATTATTATTAGGTGATGTCAAATTATATGGTTCACCGGTAGATGTAAAACTGAAAAAGAAAAGTCGTTTTGTTAAGTACTCGTACCATTCCAATACTACAAAATCACTGATCATACATGAACTGGTTGCTGTAGATTACTGTTGAATTATTTTTGTGCCTAGTTGATAACCATTAAACCTATAATTTTGTGCCAGACCTATAATTAGTGGTCAGCATGCAAAATAACCCTGGAATGAAAATTACATTAACTTACTTTTGATTAGTACAGCCACATTTGCATGATTTACACTGGGCTGTGCATGGCCAGCTGACGCGACGACACCCACAATGCATAGTTTCGCAGCCAGATTTGCAGCCACAATGGTCCAAGAGGCTTAATTGAAACCAAATCGCTCAAACTGCCGACCATTCCGGAATCCAACTCTCTTTTTCCTCAGTCCATCCCCAAAAAGATGTACATGGTATGGAAACTTCTGGTTTCACAGCGTTTCCCCATATATGGCCCTCTTGGTAAGCTGCTCGAAGTGCATGTTTATAGAGAGCAGCTGATGTAGGTGGCAGGGTTGGCAGGTTCTAATTTCTCGGCCAAATCAGATTTGTTCCCTGAACGACGCCCTCCATTGACTGACAACGAAGGTGGACAAATTTGGTTTTCGTACTGGAAGAATTCGTTCAGATCAAGCTGCCTTTCTCTGGCCACTATAAAAAGACGGGAAAATAGGAGTATGTCAACTTTTAAGTTTTTGATTTTGTCAGTTGTCAGGTGTGTAACTACATATTTTAATTTTAGTATAAAGTAACCCTAGATTTGTCTTATTGTTTGGCCAAACGGAACACATAAACGTAAATGAAGTTCACAAATATTTGTTTGCTTCAAAAAACAAGCTTGTGACAAGCCTGCCACCTACATCAGCTGCTCTCTATAAACATGCACTTCGAGCGGCTTACCAAGCGGGCCATATTTGGGGAAACGCTATGAAACCAGAAGTTTCCATACCATATCCATCTTCTTGGGGATGGACTGAGGAAAAAGAGAGTTGGACTCCGGAATGGTCGGCAGTTTCAGCGATTTGGTTTCAATTAAGCCTCTTGGACCATTGTGGCTGCAAATCTGGCTGCGAAACTATGCGTTGTGAGTGTCGTCGCGTCAGCTTAGCATGCACAGCCCAGTGTAAATCATGCAAAGGTGCCTGTACAAATCAAAAGTAAGTTAATGTAATTTTCAATCCAGAGTTATTTTGCATGCTGACCACTGATTATAGGTCTGGCACAAAATTATAGGTTTAATGGTAAACAACTAGGCACAAAAATAATTCAACAGTAAATCTTCAGGCACAAAAATTATCCAACAGTAATCTACAGCAACCAGTTCATGTATGATCGGTGATTTTGTAGTATTGAAATGGTACGAGTACTTCTCAAAACGACTTTTTTTTTTCAGTTCTACATCTACCGGTGAACCCGAAGAGGACATTTAAGTTTTTTGTTTACAAATGTACTCACTTTAAATAAAAATAATTCCTAATTTTAGATTTGTTATATTTTTTTGTAATTCAGCACCAGGAAAAAACTTTATTCAGTATTATTTATTAATTTTTTATTTATTAAAATAAATTGGGTGATTTCTTTTCATCTGACACATTTCATATTAAAATCAGTGCACTTACTGCGGTTGAAGATTTCTTTTAAAGAATTTATTTGTAAGAACGTGCATAATTGAACTTAAATATTTCGTGAAGAATGAAAGGTATCGGTGTCGGGTTTATTTGTAATACTTTTATATACTCAGTACTATATATATATTTATTAAACTATTCATGTTCCATAATATTTTTTTATGAAATCAAGTAAAAACTATCAATCGAGTAAGAAAAAAAACTTAAGATGCCGTTTTTTGCCAAAAGTATTCAGTATATGTTTTTTGAATATTTTTTTATAAGTAGTATATATAATGAGCTTTTATTTGAGATATTAAACATTAAAATCGGTCGAATAGTTTAGCTTGTAGAATTATTTGGAATATATCTTGAAGAAATTTACACTCACATTCAAACTTTCATATTTCGAGAAGTATGAGAGATATCGGTGTCGGGTTTTTTCTATAATACTTGTTATTTATTCAGTAATATATACATGCATTAAACTATTCATATTCCATACAATTTTTTTGAGAAATCAAGTAAAAACTATCAATCGAGTAAAAAAACAAACTTAAAATTCCCGTTTTTATCAAAAGTATTGAGTATATATTTTTTGAGTATTTTTTTAAAAGTAATGTATATAATGCGCTTTCATTTGAGATATTAAACATTTAAATCGGTTCATTGGTTTAGCTTGTAGAATTTTTTGAAATATTTTTTAAAGAAGTGGCGCCATCTCTGTTCCTAAGGGGTGAAACTGCCGCTGCTGCGGGTCAAATCGCTCAGTTTGGTCCCTACTATCACTGTGCAAAGCGGCTTGCTTTTATCATGAAGTGCAGCATTTTGTTCATAACAAGTATGACTAATGGCATATATAGAATAATTAAAAATAACTGAACGCTTTCTATGTACCTATATTGTACACCAAACGAAACCCAAACAAAACAACAATCCGACTGAACAAGAATTCGATGAATCGGGAACTAATGCAAATTTTACTTACATAAGAAAGATACTTGAACGACTAACTGGATTTAAATCACAAAATATACAACATTGAATGGTAACCTAAATAAAACCGTTTAGGCGGTTAGAAAAAAAAATACGGGTTCCCATTTGACATAATTATTGAAAGTCATAATGTAATGATTGGCATATTATCATTATCATTAGTCATAATTCTGAAACCGTTAACTTTCAGGATTTTCCTCAGGTTATTCTATAGATAGGTTAGGTTAGGTTAGGTTTGTTTTATGGCAATCCTGAAAAGATTCGCGTTTCTGTGAAAACCAAATTATGACTAACGAAAATGTGGACAAACAATAAATTATGACTTAAAACTATATGGGAAACAATTGAGACCCAAAAAATACACATGTTTGAAAGCGTGGTCACCCCACAGCAATGACACCCTAAATTTTGCACGAGGGAGCTAAACGGCCCGTTAGCTTCGGTTCCGTTTCATTAAAAACGAATTAGCTGTTGCATCGGAAATATTGCGACTGAGACTGTCCGCTAGTTCTTTTTGAATAAAGATTGTAACATATCTCACAAAGATTAACAATTTTAATAACATTAACTGCATGAGTAATTTAATAACACTTCTAGATCGTTTTTTTAACACTTCAATATAAATCACTACATAGTATAAAACAAAGTCGCTTTCTGCTGTCTGTCCGTCTGTCCCTATGTATGCTTAGATCTTTAAAACTACGCAACGGATTTTGATGCGGTTTGTTTTAAATAGATAAGAGTGATTCAAGAGGAAGGTTTATATGTATAATTTGTAAAGGTTTTGTGTTAATTAGTACCCGTGCGTATCCGGGGTGGGTCGCCAGTTAGGTATAATAAAAGGAGGATGAAAGGGCCGAAAATCCGTCAAGTCTTTGCGAGGCCAAAGACCCCCGCTCTGCCCCAGCGGGTAAAAGAAACAAGAATAAAATAATAAATAGTTTATTGTATATTGAGCTTAGTCGTCACAATAACCCTCACGTACTGGTCGTAGGCAGTAGCCACAGCCAGGCCGAGATGATCGCGGTTCCAGTCCAGAGCGTTGATAGGCTGGGTGCTTACGACCATGCGTTGCAGTCGCTTCAGGGTCCCGGGGACCCCGACGGACACCCCTTGTTGGTCCGTGCGGAACCTCTGTTCTGGGTATTCGCTGAAAATTATTTTATCTCTTGAGTCTCACTTTTGTAGACGCGACTCCGGATTAGCTTGTTTTATCGGGACGGAAAACGCGTTGAATTGAACAAATGTGCTATAGCGTCATTAGGCCCCGAATGTCAAATGCACTCGATACACATCTAGACTCTGAGCACGCTAACTTTGCACATACTTGGCAGTGCATGCATATAGGTAAGCTCCATACTTGACGTACCATTTGGCATAAAAACGCATGGTTCGACTTTATTAAACAATCCTTAAATATTGGAACGGCGTAAGATAGGTAAATACCTACGTATATGACTAGCTTTGATTCCGTATCGATAAGTACGATGCGGCCGTACAGTACAGTTTAGGTATATTAAGTTTACGAAAAAGGCATGGCATAAGTATAGCATATTACCAGTTTATTTGCGCACTTACTAATTCGGATCCAATCACCACCAAATCTGAATTTCATGCAGGATTTGGCTTTCTGACCGACTAACTTATAAAATCTATTTTACTTTATCATGAATAAAAAAAAAACTAGAATAAAAACTGTATCTAAGTACTTAAATACTTATTGCCTGAAGAATAGACATAACGTAAAACTTACTATTTCCAGAGAGACGCTTGCCCGTTTCCAGAGCACGTGACGAATAGGTCCCGGTTCTGTGGTAGATGTCGTGCCACCCAAACGGTGCCGCTTTTCACTGAATTTTCTAATACCTGGAAATGTGTAACAATTATGAAATTGAAAATGGTACTTTGATTATGTAATGATTGTGATAGATGGGTGAATCAACTTTTTCTTTTCACTCGTTGCCATGGTTACGTTCTCCTGGGTCACTTTTAAAACCCCGATTTTATGGTAATTAAAATAACCAAACATGCATTTTTGTGGTAGATATAAGGCCTTTCCACTGAGCTACCACTAATAAGCACGTTTGTGGATCGTTATATAACATTCCGTCTAACAAACTGTGCTAATATTGTCCCCTGGCTGACGGGACACAATAACAACAAGAAATAGTTGATTCACCCAGATAATACAGGGTAGCTCACAGAAATAAATATACCATAGAAGGCGCAAATGCATCTACTTCGCGTGTCCGAACCCCGACCAACCGTCGAGGTTGACCCTCGCTCTTTACAGTCCACGCCGCCGGTTGTTGCAGCCGGACAACCGTGAAAACTTAAAAAATGCTTCGTTGCGTGATAATTAACTGCAACAGCCCAAAAATTGCGAGCACCCAAAGGCAAGAACATATTTCCTATCACAGATAAGTAATTTTAAAATTATATTATGCGTAAATGTTGTATGAAAAAGTCGGCACGCTTGGTTTCAATACAAATCGTGGTATTTGCGTCATCTAGCGTATACCTATATTAAATCTGTGGGGTAGCTACATATGAATCATAATATAAGTTCTGTAAAAGCCTCAAATATATTTAAAAAAATTACCTGCGCAAATCCCTTGGTAGGATTCTGAGTGCGCACATCGAACACGTGGAATTTGCCCTCGAGCGTGGTCGCCACTAGTTTATTCATGGGGATGTCTTTACGATCAAACTCTGCGTGGCATACCTGTTATACAACAATAGGTACAATAATTATTTTGAACCGCGATTATTGGTGCCTGCACATATAGACCGCGAGCAAGGCGCAAATTTCGTCAGTCATCCTCGTGAACGTCAGCTGCCGCTCCGTTGGTGGGTTGAGGGATGGCAGCCACCGAAACGCGTAACACGGTCTTTCCACCGCGATACAACCGGCTGACGATTTGTTTTATTAGATTAGGGAGGCGATGACAATTTTTTTTATAGACTATTTGCTGCCATTCCTCAGCCCACCAACGGAGCGGCAGCTGACGTTCACGAGGGATCATCATACATAGCCGTTAACCACGATACGAGTTTTCTCCCGGGAGGCGATTGTTCATGGAAAATAATATATCTAACATTGAGAATATGTTTCTTACCCCATTCTTCAAGTTACATTCCCATCTCAATGACATGGTCCTCAAATCAAACATCTTGAGGTCTCCATTATCATAGCCGGCCACCACAATGCGTTCTGAGTCGTTGAATGAGTTCCCGAAGCAGACAGACCAGCAGTCCCTCTTGCCCTCACCTTTGACTGGTTGCATGTTTGCCACGGGCTTGCCCCGTTGTCTTGGATCCCAAACTTTTACTGTGCCTGTTATACAAAAGCATTATTAGAGGCAAGGAACCGGTTTTTCTTTATACAAAAAATACCGGTATTATTACGTTATTTTTCGTTCTTTGGTTTATTATTTAATTTTTAATGGGACAATCTAATAATACGAAGTTGTTACCTAAATACATGATTCAGTCCTACGTAAAGAGCATAAAATAATTTAAAATATTGGGTTATTTCGGGGTTTTGAAAAAAACCGGTTCCGACCTCTAATTTAGAGGTCTACTAATTCTGCATTGTCCACATCCATGGATGAAGGGGTCATGAGGAAACAAGGAAGGAGAAAGTAATTTAAGTTAACTTAAAATAAAAGAGGTCAACATAATACACTCAAGAGCAATGTAAAAAAGTAACATTGTACAAAATTATACATATAGGGTCATTGCGCTAGTTTTCGTCCACTTGACAAAATTTTAATATAAACCTACCTCGCTGCACCAAGTGGAGTTATCCTTATTCAATCCTTAATGTCTAAACAATATATCTATCAACATAAAAAGGATATTTCATAAAAAGCAAATTAAAAATGAAATATATTGTTTGCTCCTCCATCAAGTGGACGAAAACTAAAGCCAGGACGAAAACTAGCGCAATGACCCTATAGTGACTCATTTCATTACTCCTGAACGTATTAGACAGTGCAAATTTAGAGGTATAATAAAATGTGTTTTCGCAAGTTGTACCATCTCTGCTGCCGGTGACAATTTCTGGTGCCCCACAACCGATTGTGCTGCCACCCATGCCATCTATAGAGTTTATGATGTCTGTGTGCTCCTTTGTTATGTACACTTGGCAGCTCTTTTCCAAATCCCTAGAAAAATAAATTGTTTGTTTTTTAAGAGAAACTTAATGTTGTCCATCTCCATTTTAAACTTATTTTAAGATAAGTAAGAATTGTTCAATAGAGAGCAAAAGGAAATATCTAAGCATCAATTCTTACCATATTTCTAAAGTACCCTTAAAATCGCCTGTAGCCAATCTTCTCTCCACATCGCTGGTCGCACCGAACGTTCCACATTTAAAAGAGTTCGGCCTTTCAATCTCCTTTATTTTCTTTACTTCACCTGCAGTTATTTCAAAGATTTCGACCGTTCCATGTCCTTTGGGTATGCAACCAATAACAACAAACTTTGCAGAGCAAGGAATCCATTTGCAATCAAATATGGAGTGATTGATGTTGTGCTCAATGTGTGTTATGATTTGGGGAGTATCCAGGCTTTCCATTTTACTGATTTATAACTTTCCTTGAAACCAATCACTTAAATTACGAATAAAAACAACCTCAAAGTACACCATCGAATAAACACATTTAGGTTGTCATGGTAACCAGTGACGTTTGTAAGTTTTTTTTAATAATCTGACAAAATTTGCCAGTGAAATCATCGATATATATACTATATAGTTTGTCAAAGGACTGTTTCATTTCAAACATAGACAGAGAGACCCCGAACCGAACCCGAGATAAAAAATGAGTATAGTTTTTTTATTCTTATTTACTGTCAATTTGGCTTGACCAACTATATTTTATCACGTATAAATATCAGAGACAATTATATTTTACTTTATTTTCGTTCGTATGCTATCTGTAATTATTGTCTATGATTTGACAGCACTTTGACATTTATAGTGATGTGCTCTTAACGCATGATTTGGAATATCGACAAAGTAAAAGGACGATTGTGGAAATTCTATTCAAGACGCTCAAGATAGCCATAAATAAATTTTACAAGGTGATAATTATTGACAAAAAAAATGTGTTATAGTTAAATAATTGAAGACTTATATTCATAATTGTTAGTTTTTGTCTCTTGGTATAAACAGAAAGTGCTAGTGCTAATGGTATTATCGATAAATGATCTTAAACGACGCTGCTAAAGGACATCCTTAATCATTGCATTAAAAAAAAGCAATTATTGTAAAAATAAGAAATGTAAAGGCGTATAAAGGCGTGCAAAATAAGAAATTAATTAATTTCATCGTATATTCGATGATATTACTTTATTTATTGCAAACAGAACCTATAATTGTCCAGAATGAGTGAAAGGAAGAGCAAGAAAAGCGTAAGTTTGTGACCCAAATCAGTTCATGATTATACTAATCTTGTTTGTTCTTATTCTCTTGACCATATTTCATATTGTTGCAGAAAGCAGACATCGCGAAGCAGTTTGACTTGCCGGAGAGGCAGTCTAAGATCACGTCGCTGCTGAACCAGGCTGGGCAGGCGTATTGCATATGCCGATCTTCAGACAGTTCGCGATTTATGATGTTAGTATTTTTTTCATCTTTTAGCATTAATATAATAAGAGGCACACACAGTAGATCCTCCACACACACACACCAACACACACAGTACACACACAGCAGCACGCAGCTACAGTAGGGCCTCGATAATCCGTACATAGGATAACCCGAACGTCGCTGTAATCCGAACTCAGTGACCCTTTTCTTTAAGGGCAATTTGCTTGGTTAATAAATAGAACCCGGCACACAAATTAGATGAGTTCTTCAAATTATTTCGCATTTTACATCACAATTATGTAGTATTGTTACTTTGATAAGATTCTTTGTTTTTGTAATTTTCGAAACTCATTAAATACATTTTTTTTTTAGAAAATACATGTTTTATATCTAACATATAACATATACTATGTTTTATATCTAACACATACTATAATCCGAACGCTCCGTGAGTCCGAACAGGTGTTGTTTTTTTTTTAAGTATGGATTATCGGTCTGCTGTATATTGTTAATTGCCCAAAGGTTTAAATTAATAAGTAACTAAACATAATGCATCTTTTTCCAAACTGAGCTTGCACCTATACGGCGAAAACTGAGGTAGAATTTGACATAGTGGCATGTCCACACTTTTGCATTCGCTGCCTCTGTTCAGAATTGACATAGACAAACTTTAGAGGTTAGCAATAGTCACCAATCAATATATGATCCTAACAAGCCAATTATACCAAAAACTCTATAATATAAAACTATGTAACATCATTTTCAGAGCCTGTGATGCCTGTGAAGAGTGGTACCATGGAGATTGCATAAATATATCTGAGCGAGAGGCAAAGTATATAAAGAACTATTTCTGTGAGCGCTGCCGGGAGGAAGATCCTACCCTAAAGACTCGCTTCAGGCCACAGAAGAGGGAGAATGATGATGAGCCTGGTTGGTTTTTACCTCTACTAATTTTCTAGTAACGGCACCCAGGTGACCCAGGCCAGGTCAGGTTCCATGAACCATGGCAAGAAGATCTGGACAATGCAAGAAAGATGTCATCAATTTACTCTTTTTAATTCTGGATATGAGTATAGTATGCAGCTGTTCACATTTTACATTTAAATGCTAAATTGCTCATCCTTAAGGGGCCCACTGATTATCAGTCCGCCGGACGATATCAGCCTGTCAATTAGAACAAAACTTTTACAGCTCCAAACAACAGGCCGATATTGTCCGGTGGACTGGTGGTGGCAGAGTGGGCCCCTTTATATTCTATAATAAGAAATAAATAGCTCATTTTGATGTTTCTCGTAAATACTTATGTGGATCAATTTTTTTACCACCAGCTCGGGATGACAGAAAGAAGAAACGCAAGGAGAAGGACCACTCGGAGAACAAGTCAAAAAGAACAGGCAACAAAGATGGCTGCGGGGACTGCCCGGGGTGCTTGCAGTTACAGGATTGTGGACAGTATGTATTTTAAGCCAAGTTTTTACTTACTGTTCTGTACAGCAAGTGAGCAATCGTTTGTTCGGTAAATGGAAACACTTGCTCCAATAGTAAATGGAAAGAGCAAACATTTTTTCAAAACAAAATGTTTGCTCATGACACTAAATGGAAACGCAGCTTTACGTACCTTTCTTGTTCTATACATTAATAAAATTCTTCTGAGATGAGTAATCTTAAATATTTCTGTTTATATGGAGCCCTAAAACTTTTTCTATTTCGAATTTAAACTGTTGTGAGACATACTAACATTAAATCATTTTACGGTTTAGACTCACTTGTTTTAGTCACTCGCGCGACATGTTTCGGAGAGCCTAGGTCTCCTTTCTCAAGCACTAATAGTGCGAGCAGCGTTCACCACGACCGTGTATTGCGTGCTTTTCTATTTGCAATTATATTTCAATATTTTTAATATGAAGAAAGATAGAATATCACTGCTTAAAAGCATGATAAGACAGTTTTCCAAAAGTTAGTAGATGGGCTTACTACAATAAAGAATACTTTCAACGCTTGTCTTTTCATTTTATTTCAATTCACACTTGTAACATACCTATTTTCGAATAAAATTGTAGACCCAACATCTAAAATATCACTACATAGTATAAAACAAAGTCTCTTTCCGCTGTCTGTATGTCTGTCTCTATGTATGCTTAGATCTTTTAAACTACGCAGCGCATTTTGATGCGGTTTTTTTTAATAGATAGAGTGAATCAAGAGGAAGGTTTATATGTATAATTTGTAAAGGTTTTGGGTAAATTAGTTGAACTACCCGTGCGAAGCCGGGGCGGGTCGTTAGTTTATTACGAAATTTAAAATTATTAACTGTCTTGAATTGCAGCTGTGAAGCATGTGAGGACATGTTCAAATTCGGAGGCAGCAACAAGCTGAAGATGAAGTGCAGGCAGCGGGTCTGCATACTCAAGAGTAAGAAGCCATCGAGGCAGTCCAGGTAATTTGTGTTAATTACTTGGCTTAAAAAAAAGACAGCCAATATCCCGGTCAATATAAGTCTAGTTAAAAAAAAGACAACCAATATAACTTATACTTAAAAAGTATAAGTTACAAATTCAGTATTTAGGAGATAATTATCTGATAAATATCGGACAATTATCCCAGGTATGGATGGTGCTATATTTATTTTCTTTAAATTCTTTGACTTTGATAGTAAAAAATAATGATTGGGGTGTTTTTTGCTATGTACAAATAAAAACTGACCTTATATTGATTAGTTTTTTATTAACCATTGAAATATACTATAATCATCATGTAACAATCTAATTATATTTCGTAAATTTTGGGTCATTCTCAAATCGATAATTATCAGGCATAAAAATCTAGATAATTATCCTCATAGTATATTACACAGTGTTTCTTGATACTTATAAGACCAGTAGCTCTGTGACCTTGTGAACCCATTGGCTGAATCGACAAAAAAATCATAAACCTGCTCACAATTTCACGGGAACGGTTGAGAAATGCGACGGGTAAGAACAGGCAGGCAGACATCCAAAAGCAGATTCAATCAATCTTTAATGTCAAAAACACATGTCAAAAATTACAATACAAATAAAATTAAACATACACAACTTACCCTAAATTAAATACCAAAAATCAATTCTCAAGCTTGGAAAGTATTAAGTAAAACGCAAGCTAGACACTAACTGACTTTATTCGAAATCTACCCGACATATTACAATTGTTGGCATACCCTACACATCCCACCACCAAATCAAGACATAGTATTCATAGAATTAATATTGTACTTAACATAATTTCATGCCAATTTGACCTTAAATGATTTCTTCTATATATAACAATATTTACCCTATATATCCCTTCCACCATTGGAAGGCAAATCTCATGAAATTATATAGTACATGACTCATATTACCTTTCTCGTTAGATACTTAGAAAAAAACCTTATTCCGTGGACTCCCGTTAAATGTTGTATGTAATTACCTTAATGTACCTTAATAAAGTATGCGTTTGATACGCCGATTCCATAAAATAAGGCTTGTGCCAAATATGTTGACAAAGAGAAAGAGTATTTCTTTAAAAAAATATAAACTAAATATAAATTTTATATTGTTATTATTCTTATTTTCTTAATTAAACCTTAAGTTCGATTAGACTTCACTACCGTAGCTTTTTTATTAGCCCTACGTTGGGCCCGAATGCTTCGAGCGGAAGTGGCTGCGGACCCCGCGGGGCGGTCGTGATTGTCTTCACCCGGCAACCTGTCAGTGTCTACCGCGTCCCCGTACTCGTAGTCAAACTCGGTATCCGACTCCTCGGCTGACTTGGTGAAGTTAGCAGCGCTACCCTTATTAGTCTTCTCACTAACCCCTGCGGACTCGCCAGCCACCTCCGTCACCGATCCCCCACCGGCGCCATCTGCCTCGCCCGAGTCGGTGTCCGCCGGTAACCTACTTTACGCCCTTTTTAGTATAATCACGCGCCAGAACTGGCTGCCCCACGTGAAACCGCCGGTACTGGCCGCCGGCCGCCGCGGCCTGCTTGCTCTGCGCGGCGTGCGCCGCGGCCGCGGGGTCGGGGCGCAGCGCGTCGAGGCGCCCGCGCAGCCGCCGCCCGAGTAGTGCCACGGCCGGTGCCACGCCTGTGGTGGCATGCTCACTGTTCCTATATTGGAACAGAAATCTACTTAATGCCTCTATAATGTCTACCCCCTCGATAACTGCCCGTTTGACTGCTTTCTTTACTGTTTTTACCGCATTTTCGGCTTCCCCATTTCCCTGCGGTCTGTATGGCGCCGATGTGGTGTGTCTTATCGAGTTTCTGTTACAATACGTATTAAATTCCTCCGAAGAAAATGGTGGGCCATTATCCGTGACTAATTGAGAGGGCAAGCCAAATCTCGCAAATACCGAACGAAAAGCTTTTATTGTCGCCCCCGCTGTCGTTCCTGACATAGGCAAAACTTCTACCCATTTGGAATGAGCGTCAATAACAATAAGGAAACGTCTATTCGCACAATCAAAAAAATCGGCATGCAATCGCCTCCACGGGTATAAAGGAAACTCCCACGGGTGGAGCGGCGCGTGCGCGGGCGCGTCCCGCACCGCGCGGCACGCGGTGCACGCGCCCGCGCAGTCGCCTCGATGTCCGCATCCATGTTAGGCCAATAAATGTAATTACGAGCTAAGCTTTTCATTTTGTTAATGCCTAGATGACCCGTGTGGATTTCCTTTAATATGCCACTCTGTAGTTTTGTAGGAATCACGATTCTATATTTAAATAAAATACACCCTAAGTCCGCGTATAATTCGTTCTTACGAATAAAGAACGGTTTTTCTTCCTCTCGATTAGGGGATAATGGCCAACCGAACATTATGTATCCTAAAATCTTACATAACAAGGGATCTTTTTTTGTGTCATTAGCCACATCCTTAAAATTAATTGGCATCGTTTCCAACATATTAAAACACGACGTCTCTGAGGCGGGGCGACGCTCGTGTGACAATGGAAGCCTAGACAGACTGTCCGCCGGGCCGTTGTCCGCGGACCTAACAAATTCAACTTTATAATCATAGCCCGCCAGCCGCGCGGCCCAGCGCTGCAACCGACTGGCAGCCGTCTGTGGAATGCCTTTCTTTTCACCAAAAATATACATAAGCGGTTTGTGATCCGTGCGGAGTAAGAATTGCCTCCCAAACAAATATTGGTGATGCTTAGTCACTCCATAAAATATGGCCAAGGCCTCTTTATCGAGTTGGCTATAGTTCTTCTCCGCGTCGTTGAGCGTGCGCGAGGCGCAGCTGACGGGCCGCTCGCTGCCGTCCGCGTACCGGTGCGCCAAAATCGCGCCGACGCCATACGAACTGCTGTCCACAGATAGCACGAGCTCCCGCCCCTCCTCATAGTGCGCCAAAACGCGATTACTAATCAACATCTTTTTTGCTTTGTTAAAAGCCTGTTCACAATCACTGTTCCATGACCAGTTAACATTTTTTTTTAAAAGTGCATGCAGTGGGTGTAATAAGGTACTAAGATTCGGAATAAATTTCCCGTAATAATTTAAGAGACCTAAAAAACTCTTTAACTGCGTGACGTCAGTAGGCGTCGGTAAACTAGTGATTGCCTCAAGCTTAGTCGGGTCCGGGTGCAAACCGGTTTTATCAATGATAAATCCTAAGTAATGTACTTTTTCTTGAAGAAATTGACATTTTTCCATTTTGACAGTTAACCCCATTTCCTTAAGCCTCTCAAGTACCATCCGGAGGTTGCGGAGGTGTGAATGGCGGTCCGGTCCCGTGACGCAAATATCGTCTAGAAATACAACTGTGCCCGGTACTCCCCGCAAAGTCTCCTCCATTAATTTTTGAAATTTCTCTGGCACACATGAGAGACCATAGGGTGTGCGGCGGTAAGAAAATGTACCTATATGTGTGGTGATTGTAGTGAAACGTTGCGAACTTTCCGTTAAAAGCACTTGCTCGTATGCATGTCTAAGGTCGATTTTTGTGAACTCCTGCCCGTTACTTAAGTTGGCAAATAACTCCTCAATACGCGGTAGAGGGTAATAGTCCCGCTTTAGCTTAGGGTTAATTGTTATTTTATAATCACCGCACAACCTAAGTTCCCCGTTTGTTTTGATGACAGGCACAATGGGAGTTCCAAAATCAGAATGACTCACCCTGTATATGGTACCGTCGCGCTCCAGCCGCGCCAGCTCGCGCTCGACGCCCGCGCGCAGCGCCAGCGGCACCGGCCGCGCCCGCATGTACACACCCTCGCAATCCGTTAGCTCTAACTTGAGAGTTTTTTTACATGTACCTAACTTGTCAGTAAATACTTCTGGGTAATCTTTGCACAATTGCTTCACGAATTGATCCTCCACTATCTGGTTAATTTTTATCTCTTTAATACCGAACGCTTTAAGCCAGTCTCGACCTAGCAGTGGCCTGCCACCGTTTCTGATAACATATAAAGATTGGTTATACACTCTCGTACCTTCAAAGTACACTTCGACAGAGAGGTATCCAAGAGGTTCAATTCGTGAGCCCTGATAACTACGAAACTTTGAATGATCAGTTAACAATTCCTTATTTTTAAAAAATCGTTTATAAAATTGTTCATTAATTGCTGATATTCTACTGCCGGTATCGATTTCCATTTCTACATTTAACCCATCTACTTCCGTGTCAACATAATAAGGGTCGTTACCTCGGGATTGCATTTGAATATGGTAAAACTCGTCCTCGGAATTATCACTTAAGTAATGCTGCCGCTTGTCACTATTACGCCGATCACTTTTTGGACACATCACTTTTAAATGTCCGCGTTGATTACACTGATCGCAATTGTAATTAGCAAAACGACACTTATTCGCGCGATGCCGTTTACCGCATCTCCAGCAAGTCGTATCGTCGCCCGTCGAGCTATATGCGCCGCCGCCGCCGCCGCCGGATGCCCTTGCGCCGACGCCGCCGCCGCGCTCTGCACCCCCGGTCGGCCCTCGCGGCCGGGCTCCGCCATGTCGCGCGCGCAGGGCGTGCAGGCCCTCGCCCGCCACGCCGTCGCCGCCGCCGTTCGCACCCGCCGCCGCCGAGCCCCCGCCGGCCCCGCTTAGGGCCGCATGTTTCTCCGCGGCCTCCAGTGCCAGAGCTAGTTCTACTGCTTTTGCGTACTTAATATTTTTCTCCGCAAAAATCCGTGATCTCATGGCCTCACTTGCCAAACCAGAGACGAACTGATCTCGCAACTCCTCCTCTAACCTTCCCGTAAAATTACAATTGACTGCGAGATGTTTAAGACTTTGTAGAAAATCTGTTAGCGTTTCACCAGGTTGTTGCCTCCGTTGTCGATAAACATGGCGCTCGGCGATTTCTGAGCGCTTAGGCTCGAGGTGATCAGAAACCAACTTGACGAGGTCGTCAAATGTTTTTGTCTCTGGGTGGTCAGGAGCACAAAGGTCGCACATTAATGAGTAAGTCGCGTCACCAACCACGGTAATTAACGTCGGCACTTTTAAAGTTTCTTTAATTTCGTTTAGTAAAATAAACTGTTTGACACGTCGTACGTAAGCCGGCCATTGCTTCGAGCTTAGATCGAACGCTTCGATTTTACCGATTGGCATTTTACGACCCGCAAAAAACTTAATGTGCACGACACACAACACTTAAATACTTAAATAATCACTTATATACTCGAAAACGCGTAAATACTCGGTAAATAATTAGAAATCTCGACTGCGCCAGTGGAAAGTATTAAGTAAAACGCAAGCTAGACACTAACTGACTTTATTCGAAATCTACCCGACATATTACAATTGTTGGCATACCCTACAAAGCTAAAACGGAAACCTTCGCTTTTGGTCAGTCAATTCTTGTAGTCACAATCACATTGTTAATAATTAATAAAAACCCAACTTAAGAAACTAAAAACGAACATTTAGATTATTTTTATTTTTCTTGCAGCAGCAGCAATCGAGTTAAAAAGAAGCATCACGAGCGAGAAACCTACGAGCCCGAAGAATCCATAGCTCACTTGCAAACTATGGAGCCTAGGCAATGCTATGGACCCCAATGTAACCGGGCAGCACTGTATGGCTCAAAATACTGCTCGTCCCAGTGCGGAATTAGGCTGGCCACGGCTAGGATTTATCAAGTAAGTTGTTATCTAGATTCGGTTTAAAGAAATTTATTGTCTAAGAAATTACAGAAATTTCACTTATAAGACAACTTATAAATAGCTAACTTAAAGTAATTATTTACAAATAACGCAATAAGCAAGCCCTTATGATAATGTTTAACAATAAGCAATTGCATTTTCATGTCAACTAAAATTAAATACAAGAATAAAACTAAGAATCGACCCTAATGGTCTTAACGTAAGGTTTAGATTTAATTGGTTAGTAATAGGAATATATGAGGGTATATTTTTTGTTCGACTCATGACTGCCAGACTTGTTTACGGGGCAAGTTAAACGAGACCTTTAAGCAGTAGTTAATTATTGGTTATTGACAAAAGACAATTATGTATTTTTTTTTCGTTCGATTTTGTGTTTCGTTCATATCGTTCAGTCAGCTTCAATGATATAGTGAGAGCAAAAGTGGCAAAGTATTTTGTAACCCATGTTACCGTAGAAGTAAGGATTTGTTCTGATATATTTGGACACTTCGGCCGTCACTATCTATCTGACTGATTCTGACTGGACCTGCAGAGCGTTACGATAGGATAATTGTGCATTTTAAGTGCTGTTCTAAAGATAGTGATAGGATAAGACGTAAATAGGTCGTACACAACAATTAGGTTCATATCTCTCTTGTGGACATATGGTCATTTCCCTTTATCAAACAGGATTTTTTTATTCCTCGAAGAAAACCGGTAAAGAACAAGATTTTCAATGGCAAAGAAATTGTTCTCCGTAGCTAAACCGCTTATCAACCAGGGTTTTTTATTCAAAGTGACGGTTCTCACCTATTTACAGGTGCTACCCCAGCGCATCCAAGAATGGTCCCTATCCAGTTGCGTGGCCGAGCAACGCAACCGCAAAGCCCTGGAAGTTGTTCGCAGCGGGCTAGCTCGAGCTCAAGCCGCTCTGAGAGCTTTGGATCAACAACACGCTGCTCTGGATGCTACAGTGCAAAGAGCGAGACATGCCACTATACAGGAGCAAGCCGAAAAGGTAAAAGGCCCCTAGACCCCATGGAACATTAGTTGACCTGACATTAACATTTTCTCATGTCATATTTCCCCTAACACGAACATCGCACATAGCCATTAAGCGCTGGTGTATTGTATGTACGACAAACTTACCATTTGATATTTTTTCGGTTGCTTTTCAATAAAGGAAAACATCAGGGTTCGAAAGGATAATTATCAATGATAGTTATCTTGATAATTATCGTGGTTTTTATGCCTGATAATTATCGATTTTGATAATAACCTAAGATTCTAAGACGAGATTTTAAAATTTACTAAAGAATTCAATGAAAATAAATATAGCACCGTCCATACCTGGGATAATTATCCGATATTTAAATTATATCCGATATTAATAATTATCAAAGACTATAATTATCTGGATAATTTCGAACCCTGGAAAACATTATGTTCCCTTTCTGGGGGCAGATGGCAGTCACTTGTACAACCTGGTACGTAAGTACCAGGTTATACAAGTGACTGCCATCGGCTACATCTATTCTCGGCGATGTCAAACCGTGACAAATAAATTTCAGAAACATCTAATTTTAAATCATACTACATTATCTGTTAACAGGAAGCCGACGATGAAACATCAATGTACTGCATCACGTGCGGCCACGAGATACACTCGCGCACCGCCGTCAAACATATGGAGAAGTGTTTCGTCAAGTACGAGGCGCAGGCGTCCTTCGGCTCGAGGCACAGGACACGTATAGATGGACAGAGCATGTTCTGTGACTACTACAATCCTGCTAATGGGACCTACTGCAAGAGGTTACGGGTAAGTTTTTGTATTAACCGCCTTTCCTGTGGAATTTGCTATAATACACCTATCGAGATGCATCATCAAACATATAGAGATTATAGAGAAGTGCTTATCAAGTACAAAGCAGGCGTCGTTCCGCTCGAAACAGACAGAGCATGAGCAGTGACTACAATCCTGCTAATGGGACCTATTTTAAGAGATTTACGGTCAAGTTCAGAAACTTTTAGAACAATATGAAGGCATTCCCACTTATTTAGGTCCTACGGCAAATACGCCTCCTGTTCTGTCCATAAGAAACGCTATCCCCACGATCAATATATTTGAGAGTGCGAACTGGTTCCTCCATTCCATTATACGGGTCGTACATATTTGCCGTCGTTAAAGTCTATTGTTAATTTGTCTCGCATTTGAAGATTGCTTCATTCTATATCAATCTTATCGTCGTAGTCCTATGTTATTCATTAGGTATATGAATAAAGAATAGACTAGTATGAAGGTCTAAAATTCTAACCATGATAGAAAACCTACGTTTTGTATTTTATTCCAGGTAATGTGTCCCGAGCACTTCAAAGACCCCAAAGTGAGCGACACGGACGTCTGCGGCTGCCCGCTCGTGCGCCGCCTGTTCGAGCCCACCGGCGACTTCTGCCGCGCGCCCAAGAAGAGCTGCCTCAAGCATTACCAGTGGGAGAAGCTTAGGAGGGCGGAGATTGACATGGAGAGAGTGAGACAGTGGCTGAGGGCTGATGAGTTGGTGGAACAGGAGAGGAGTATTAGACATGCTATGGCTTCTAGGTGAGAATCGTATACTTAAATTTTTTTGATGGATTGAACTTTGTCTTAAGAAGTACCATTGGGGAAGAATTGGTTTGTGTGGTGTGGCTTACTGGTGGCTCATAGATGGTCGAAGGATTGAAATATATAGCCAATGTGTAAAGATTTCGACTTTATTGCATTTAATAAATACAGGGGTTGCTTGATTACAGCTAGAACAAGATTATTAATATTCTATCCATAGTTTCGTAGACTTTTTGCACTAGCTCGCAATCATTAGTAATAATCAAAAAATAACTTATCCCTGTACACTCCTTATTCAATATTATCCGTCTTTCCTCCAGAGCGGGCGTGTTAGGCCTGATGCTGCACTCGACCTACAACCACGAGGTCATGGAGCGGATCACGGGCAAGGTCAACGACAAGCCCAATAAAGACTCCTGACACAGGCCAAGACACAAGAGGAAGAGACCGAACGACACCTCCACTACCGAGAATGCGAGGATTGCGAAGTAATTGTTAAGTGCTGTAATTGTTATACTTCCCTATTCGAAAATTCAATCTCAGAAATCCACCTCCACTGCAGTGAGTAAATAATAGACAATTTTTTATTGAAAGCCAGATAAATTAGAAAGATCGTACAATAATATGGGGCATTTTCTATGAAAAGGGACCTTATTGTCGATGGCGCTTACGCCGCACAGCGCCGCGAGGCATTGTATTTATATCGTAGCATCGTTAATAATGGCGTAAGCGCCATCGACAATAAGGTCCCTTTTTATAGAAACCACATATTGCAATTGTCTAAACTTCACGGGCAAAGTCAACGACAGGCCAAGAACTCCTCACACAGGCCAAGATACAAGAGGAAAAGACCGATCGAAACACCATTGGTACTGGAAATGTGATTTATTTAGTTGTAATCATGATTTTAAAATTAAAAAAAATTAAATGAACATTGAAAACCTGAGAAGTTGGTCAAATTAAATCTTCCAGAAATGGAACCCAATTTCTAGATAATATTTGTATCCGTTTTATAAGCAAAGTTGTGACTTTTTATAAGAAAAATTTCTTTAACCTTTTCGACGCCAACGACGATTAATCCGTCACAGACCACAGAGCAACATAGACCTACGTGCATATGCATAAAGTTTAATTTCAGTTTTAACACGTCTGAGTGACAGCTTTTATGTTTGACACGGCGTCGAAAAGGTTAAATAAATGAATACTCGTTTGTTGTCCCCTATGCAGTCGAAAGTCTAAAAATGTGTATAAATAATATGATAAATAAAGTATGTTGTGTATATACATACCTAGGTTGTTTTATTACTCATCTACTTCATTTTGGTTGGTCATAATAAATGTTTTGGTAAAAATTATAGTAACACGTGTAGATACTAGCCATATTTAGGCAATTAAACTATCACGAGTTATGAGTCCATGGGTCCGTTTATCAAAAGCTTGTAGCTTGTAATACAAGTGGAAGTCCCTGTTTGACAGCTTTTGTTAGAAAGGGACTTCCACTTGTATTACAAGCTACAAGCTTTTGATGCCCGTTTATCAATGCCCATGTTTCATTTTTTTTTGGGTTAGAAAGAAGGTAAGCGATTTCGACGTGTCTTTTTTATAAAAAATCACTTGAAAAATAAGTCACAGCAAATATGTTACAACTATAAATCATATACGATCTTTTACTTTCATAAGTAATATAAACAATTTTTTTTTTCAAAGCGTTACAATATTTTTATATAAAAAGACACGCCAAGATTGTTTACTTTTTTTGTAATGCTAAAAAAATTAACTATAGTGTGACTTATGGCATTCCATGCTGTGTACCTTACTAGTGTGAGTGAGACTGATTTCTAATGGCTCCTCTACACTATCGGCGATGACTGGCGGGCACGATAGTGTGGAGGGAATACTCGGCAGTCCCAGCCAGTCATCGTCTATCATCGCCTGCGACCCGTGAGTTGTCGGTTTTTGGGCACGCATCAAAGGGAATCGCCGGGTGGTTGCTACTACAGGCGATCATGTGGATGCTTGCACGATGATCTTGCCGATGATACGATCATCGCCGATAGTGTAGAGAAGGCATAAGACATCGCAGAGCAGCATCAAATAAAACAACAAATCAATTTTCTAACTCAAAAGAGCGATTTATTATTATCCTAGCACTTATAATAAATAAAATTAAGGCTAGCATTCAGTTCTTATTACCACTACTACAGTAATGTTAGAACGATTTAGTAATTTGTGCACTTCACTAAAGCCTCGGGTGTTTCGTGTGGCGACCCTTTATTTCAGATGTACTCACGCCCTTTACCAACCATAGGCTGAGCCCCGTTGCTTAAAAATCCAAGTGGTAGTATTTTCCAAAAAGTATGTACTTTCAGATTGCAGATACATGTGGAAAAATATTTTTTTGTATATGATAAATTAATCAAATGATTTAAAAGCTTTTCTCGTAACGGGGCGATACAGACGTTATAGTGAAGTGCAGTCAGTAAGCGTCACTACTCCATAACCATCTCCTAAACAATGCGGGCGCGTCAACGCGCAGTATTGTCACAACATATACCGTAGCTATTTGTGGCAGTTCAATACTAAAGGGACCTTAAATCGCCTAAGCACGACACAATTACCGTCGAGTACATACGTATAAATTTTTTCACCGTATTGCAATAGATTAAGGTGAAAAAATTTGTACATATTTATGAACTCTACTGTACAAGCCTTCACACTTACAAGTTGTATCTAGAGCGAAAAGAATCATTCGAATATCAGTATAACTTACGTCCTGCGTATTTATAAAATTAGTATTACCGTAATTCTTTCGACATAAATGCATTTTTTTTAAACATGGCATAAACAGTGCCATTCGGTCAATATATACATATTAGTTTATCGTTTTTACATCCCTTTCGGTTTGAACCGCCATTTGAGTTACAATAGAAGGTAAGAAAAAGCGCAGGTCTTATCGGGTTACTCATAATCGCTATAGTCTACGGGTGTTAAGCGATATTAACAAACTCATGTCGGATCTACACTGTAACTACCTACGTATTCGAATAAACAATTTGATATCTTACCAGTTGAATGTTAACCCTTCAAACGTCACAGACTTGTTAAAATGCGTTGACTTGCCAAAGGGTTAATTCTTAAACAATATAATATTACGTGCACTTGCATTAATTAATTAAATAAGAATTATCTTTGTAACACATGAATAATCCTTAAATCTGTCTTGCACTTTGTCGATTCGAAAGGCAATATTAAGTGTAACCACTAACTAGTGAATTCAAATTGTACAAAAACTAAATTTCATAGTATCGTAAGCTTATAATCGCTACGTTTACAAACTTATATTATTTTTACAACACTCCCGAGTACAGGGTTTATTATAGAACATACCTACGCTACATACGACCAAGTTACACCTAATGAGTGGCGCGGTGCCGGTGCAGTACATTCAGCCTAAAGCTCTGGTTTCCTAGGAAAGCGGTGCCGTCATATAGCGGCCGTAATTCAGCGGTGAATGAAGTCACTAGAACGCTGTCCATGTAAACAAAATGGCGCGGTTTCCTAGAGGGCGGTGATTGACACCGTAACGTCAAAAAGCGGTGCCGCCATTTGCGTGAAGGCCGTCTTGACGGTGGCGATAGTTTCGTGAACGTTTTATTTGATAGCGGTGAAGACATTTCTACTTAAATCTCAAATGCACCTTCTGTACCACGAGATTTGAATAAATGATCACAAGATGATTATTTTCCTCTTCTGATGATAGTTCATCCTCCAAGTAAATTATTATAGCTAAATCAAGGTCGTCTATTTTCTCTCCTGGATACGTTTCGTTCGACGTTAGTGGCTGAAGGTGTGTTATGACGCCGTGGAACTTTCCACATGTAGTCACCGTAAAGACGGCCGTCTTTTTGTGTCCGCTATATGACGGCACCGCTTTCCTGGGAAACCAAAGCTTAAGAGTGCGATACCAACCCTTTCAAAGTGCACGCAGGTGGATACTTTTCTCTGTAGCTGACTGTACATAAATCGAGTGACGAGTTTTCACTTTTGAACCTTAATGCCAAAGAAATAAAGTCGAAAAATGATTTTTCCGTTCCTTTAATCCAATACATAATTGCACTACAACACACCGCACTGCAACTTGCATTAGATGTAACGAAGCCTTTAAAACTAGTTGATTACGATAGAAATTTGTAAGAAAACTAGAAACTTTAATTTTTTCCCATTTGTCCTCAATTGTAACAACTCAGTCCTGAGATCAGTTATGAGAGGGACTTTTTTGTCCCATTATTTCCTACTGTCGACAAATGGAATATAACCGAACATTTTATAGTATTTTACGTTTTCCGCTTACCCGTCAAACATCTATAATAAACAACCAGCTTAGATCAGAAACTACGTTCGAGAAAGCTACTTCTATTTCGTCAGATATAGTCAATACGAAAACAGTCCAAAATACTTCAACTAAAGAGACTTTTTAACACAAAAAGCGATAGTTGAGTCGTGTGCCAGCCAGGTTCGGGAATTAAATTTCATTTACTATATAAATGGCATGTCTAATCACTCGTGTGATATATATACTCGTCGAATCGTCAGTTTACAACCAAATACCAGATTAGATTTTTTTTAAATTATTTTTCTAATGTCCAATACGCATACGTAAACGCAAAACAAATACATACATACGACAGAACATCGAAGTTCAAATAAAGTGTCCATGTCGCTCTTGCATTATTCGAGGGAGACACATTTTGTATATCGCCCTTGTAGCACAGCAATGTCGCGACAGTATCTCGCCCGCGACATAGACTACCCGTCTTTTTCTAATTGTATTAATTAAAGAGGCACGGGTAGTCTATCTCGCGGGCGAGATACCGGCGCGCCACTCATGTGCTAGCCCGGCTGAAAAAGTTTAGATTACTTTAATCAGTTTTAAAAGCAAGCAATAACCCATCAACTCATTGCCATGGAGATACCTTTGTACTTTGTGAATTTAATGTCTGACGTTTTTCACGAAATCATGATATTTTTATCATTCGTTCGAAATAATTAACTTTAAATCTCAGCCGAATCCAGTCAACTTTATACTATATTTAAATTCCTCGCGAGCAACATATGTCTATAAGCAAATTGAATACTAATTAAAACCAAGTATCAAAGTATCAATTCAATATCTAAATACAAGGTTAAGTTTTGGTTGTGAACCGACGAATTATCAAAGTTTAACCTGTAAATGAGACCGCTGTGTGCGCAGGGTTCCAAAAAGCCGATAATTCACAGTATGGCCTATGCTATCGCTATGGCTCTTAGGTATACAAGCAACCCACACTACAAAACATAAATTACTTAACATTACAAAGTAATCAGTATTTACAATCATAAAGCGAATTAGAACTTAGGTTAGTTACATCAATATAATGATAGTCATAGCTGCGTTTCTGGGCCGATTTTTTTTTTCGTTTTTGGATAAAATTTGGCTGTTTTAAAAAGCTCATCATTCTGGGCGGAAACCTCTCAAGTCCCAGGGTCATTTCTACAGTTTTGAATTTGCTACCTTCTTTTATTCCATTAAAGTTCAAAATTCGATTTCATTTTGTCATTTTCAGGAACATCGGGACGATAAAAAAATTGTTGATTTTCGAAAATACCATAACCACCATACATTTCTTTGTCCAATATCAGTGCGTCTCACTCTCTCATTATACAAAATGTGAGACAAAATACACATTGGACCAAGATATTTGTACTGTAGATGGAATATCACCCTTAGAGATTTTTTTAGGACATATCACTGAAATTGCGCCTATAGTGTACAGAATATCTATATCCACCAAATTTTATCGAAATCTGACGAAAAAAAATTCGACAACAAAATAAAATACGAGAATAAGACCCTTCTATGGACTAGAGTCTGTGCGGAGAAGAGTCGTGAAATGTATGGGTACCAATACTTTTTTTTTCGTCCATCTGGACAGGCTAAAGCTCTAAGCCATACTGCCTTGTCATAAGTAGGAATTTTTCTTTTCAGTAAGGTCAATCCGGTAAACGTCTTCAGTAAATACTATTCATATGTGACGTTTTCAATCAAAAAGGTACATACCACATTGTCGCTTACCATAAGGACGAAATTGGATTGTATCTTTATACGAATAACCTGTCAGAGCGTCATTATGGCAAGCGACAATGTGGTACCTTTTTGATTGAAAACGACACATATTAAGTTGGGTACCAATACATTCGACGACTTTTCTCTTTCCGCACAGACTAACATATGTTAGTCATGCCAAAAATCAGTAATGATAAAGACTGATATTTTCCTTTGTTATAACACTATGTACAACATTATAAGTTTCATTAGGTTAGCAGTCTTTACCCTTAACTTGTCTCCAGTCTAACATAGATTGATATATTTCAGTAATACAATAGAATATGTGTCGATAGTCAGCCTCAGGTATACACTCAAAACATAAGTAAAACTTCTATTGATGTACTGTTATTCCATTATAATCTTTCTTATATATTCCATTCATAATCATTTTAAAATAAAAGACAGAGCAATGTACAAAGCGTTAAATACGTTTTTTTGTAGTTTCTCACATTTTCTCTGCATTAATAAATAAATATTCTTCATTAGCCGAACATTTTATAATACCTATTTGTGACGTTTTCAGACAAAAGGTAGCACTTTCTCGAAAGTTAGTAAGGAATAATTCAAATTGCGTATTTCTTTTAAACCTTCTTGACAGTTGACAAAGTGGTACCTTAAGAACGACACATTAAACATACAGACACCATCAACACGTCGATTTATAAACGTAACACACATTATAAATATTTATTTTGCGTTTCATGAACAAATTAAATCACTTAATTTTTCACAGTATTACATTCATTCGTCTAGCGTTTTTTGCAGAAACGATTTAATAATAAAGACTGCTAACGCTATACATTTCTCGAAAAAGACAATGCGCTATAATCGAGTAATAACTTGATATTAACAGTCTTTATTCATCTCGTCTCTGATTTGAGTAAAGCTCCCGTGTTTCAGCTATGTTGAAATATGGAAAAAGATAAAAGTGAGATTCCATTAAAAAAAATAGGGTATTTAGGTATTAGTGCATAATTTAAAGGTCATGAGAACATCCTCAACTCATCGAGGAGCACATAACCTTGCTCGGCCTGAGGTCAAAAATATGTGTAAAGTATGGACGATACACACGAACAATTTCGTACATTCACCCGCCATTTCCTATCTCTATCGCACGTGCATAATTATATTGCTCCCGCTCGCACAGTGGATTTGGCCGCCAGCATCATCGGCAGAACAGCTATACAATTTATTATACGCGTGCGATAGAGATAGGCGGGTTCATGTACGAAACTGTCCTTACTTTAGGTACAGTCAGTAAAGCTATTAGCTTGGAAACCCCCGCATGTATACACATTTGTATGCAGACGGTGCTAAGCTAATAGTTTTGCTGACTGTACATTTTGAACATATAGTTTGTCAAGCAAATCCTGCCAGTAGAAAAAGACGGCAAATTTAAAAACGTAGGCGCAAAGGGACATCGTCCCATAGAATGAATTTCGCGCCTTTTTCTACTGACAAGATTTGCTTGACCAACTATATTTGTAGACATAAGTATTTGCGATCTCTGTGGCCGCTCATATATGTTTAACTTCCTCGCGGCCTGACGTCACAGCTTGCCGCTCCGTAATAATCTTGTTAATTGTTAAATAAAAGGCCCTTTTATTTATAATTAAAAACTCCTGCTGCAGGGACCTGAAACAAGATAAATGCCAATTAGCCTCATGCATGAAGTTTATATTTAACGAAATATTTTTTTATTCAGATGTTTGTTTCCGTTATATCATGTTATAATTGCATTTCCGTTATTAAATTATCATTTAATTGAAATCATCATCATCATCTTTTGAATAAATAAAAAGTACAAAAATTTGCCCGCGAAAAGCTAGTGAGCGAAACGTCACGTGACGTCACGCGTTCGACAGATTAGTTCACATAAGTGTCATTAATAGCAAACGTCAGTTGGACCGTCCAACGTGTAACATCATCATGCTCTGTCGAATTTGCGCCAAAAATTATGAGCGTTTCAACCGCCCAAAATGTTTCAACATTTTAAATATTTTTTAATAAAATAATGTGAGGGTTTACAAAAGTATTTTTCTTTATTCCGGTGTTCAAACGATTTAAATTATGATTACATTTTTTTTTAATTCATGCATTTAGCTAATTTACAAAGAATTTGTTTTGGTATTTCTCTTAGCTCTATAGTCTATTGTATATCACTTGTATTGAATATTATCCAGGTAACAAAATTCAGATAATCAAGGCGGTTTTTATCAATTAAATTAATTTCCAAGTTCCAGGTTGTAATTATTCGCTTTTAACTCGATTGGGGGCTCCTAGTCTGTCACGAAAGAGACATACTGAACAACAAGAGACCTAATCATGGCTCGTTGTAAGTATTGTAGTATGGCAGCGTAGCAGTGATCCTGTAAGGGAATCGCAGAAGTTCTAAAACTTTAGTTAAATCCGCCGGGATATCCAATGAGTTTTTCGGAACTTATGTACGAAATATCATTTGATAAATTACCAGTCGCTTTACGGTGAAGGAAAACATCGTTAGGAAACCGGACTAATCCCAATAAGGCCTAGTTTCCCCTCCGGGTTGGAAGGTCAGATGGCAGTCGCTTTCGTAAAAACTAGTGCCTACGTCAATTCTCGGTATTAGTCTCGCCATCTGTATTCCCTGATCAATATGACCTCGGTCTCTTTAAAACAAGAGTGAATAGGCTGTTACTGAACCGGTGAGCTCCATCTTAGGCCCTGTCTTCACTTTCCATCAGGTGTGACTAGGGCCAATCGCGGATCAGTTTATAATAAAAAATAAAATAAAAAAGTTGTCAAGCGAACCCCAGGCTTCCATGAGCCGTGGCAAAATACCGGGAAAAAGCGAGGGAAAAAAAAAAACAAAATAAGTACAAATAGCGGAAGGAAGATGATCGCAGACATTTTTTTTTCATGCAAAAATGTCTTCTGCTGTGGGGTCACCGCATGAAAAAGGTTGTAAGATAGTGGGTATGATGTAATGTACCTGTTCACGTTCAGTCGAGGTTGTCCTGGAAGATGAGGCGCACGTAGCCCGGCGTGCCCTGCAGCGGCGCGGCGCAGAACGGGCAGATGGCGTGGAAGCCGTTCGTGCCGTGCGGGATGTCCACGCTGGCCCAGTACCTGGACACGTTACATTATTATACTCTGGCACAGACACTTTGTCAGTAAAAAAAGGCGGCAGATTAAGGCGCGAAGGATTGATCTCCCATTGAAAATTTGAATTTCGCGCCTTTTTCTACTGACAAGTTGGGTTAGTTTGAGTAAAATTACGAAATTAAAACAATCTCAATCGGTCATGTGAACTAAATACGAATACACAGATCAACGTTCAAATTAGTTATCGCATCATAGCGTCATTCATCAAAGTAGTGAGAGCACTAAATTAAGAGTTGTGTTCGACGCATTGTCATGGTGTAAGGAGTGTATAGATATGAAATTGTCAGCATCATTTTAAACATCACATTCGTTTGGAATTCTTCTCTTCACACTACAATTTATAGGTGTTTTTCGTTATATTGCACACGGGCCGATGTGTGTGGTTTTCACACATGAGATGGAAGGACTATATCAGTCAGAAAACACTGCAACCCGCCCTGCGCTACTTTATGGATCAGAATGCTGGACAACAAAGAAAATTCATGAGCAAAATGTACAGTACATACCAACGAAATGAAGATGCTCAGGTGGGCGTAACCCGGCTAGACAGAATCCGTAATGAATATATACGTGGTAGCTTAAAGGTTGCACCAATCGCAGACAAACTTACCGAAAACCGCCTTCGTTGGTATGGCCGCGTTAAACGACGGGAAAACGATCACATAGTAAAACCTGTAAATGTAGCCCTCAATCTACCAGAGGCCGCAAGAGGCCGCGGCTGCCCCCGCCACAAGGTGGACAAGTATAGAAAGAGACCCCAAGAAAGCCCAGGTGCCCCAACAGACAACCCAAGATCTTAGTAGTAGTAGACCCGACCCCAAAAATTGGGATCAGGAGAGGAAGAAAGCTAGCAAAAAACTGAAAAAGAAATGGAGAGAAAGACAGCGCTTTAAAAAGATCCCATTTAGGCGCTTTATAGATAGACCCCGACAACTGCCATCTTTATTCACTCTTCACTCCGGTTGACGGTACATAAAAATTGATAGATGGTGTTCCTATCCCTGCATGTAAGTATTATAACTCACTTGACGGTCCGCTCGGAGGCCATGTGTCCGCAGGGGTTGAAGGCGTAGGTGGGCGGCTCGGCGTCCACGTAGAAGGCGGGCTCGATGCCCATGCACACGCGCACCACCAGCCCCGGCGTCATGCACATCGGGCACTTGCGGAGTCCTGTCTCGCTGCTCTCCGCGCCCCACGAGTGCTCGCCTGGAATCACAAAGTTACATATTAAATAAATACCACAGAATAACTAATAGCACTACCGTAAATACGCTTGTAGAGATAATGAAACGCGTAATGGATCAGCAAGTTGGTGAGGAGACAACAAATGTAAGGATTATTTTGACTTATGGGCGACATCTCTTTTTGATTATCTGTAACTCAGCGACTTTTGAACGAATTAATGATTAATTAGTAGGCGTTTTTACCTGCGTGCGACGGTTGATATTTTCTTCCGAGACTACTTACGCACCTATTTAGTTTTTGTGATGCTAGTACTGACCTTGCACGTGCTCGCAGTTGAGATAAATAGGGCTGAGGTGGAGGCCCTGTTGAGCTGAAGATAGTTTGCGTAGAACCAACATTGTATACAAGCCTACAGCACATTGTGGTCGGTCAGCATTCAATTCATCTACTAATGCTTCCTTGTCTGCTGAGAGTACTGACCTTGCACGTGCCCGCAGTTGAGATACACGTAGGGCTGGTTAAGGTCCTGCTGCGCGGCAGACAGCTTGCGGGGGATGACCAATGTATTCAACCCTACAGGACATTGTGGCCGACCCGCGTTCAGTGCGTCTACTAATGCTTCCAGGTCGCGTTTTGTCTGAAAATTGGCATTAGTTTTTTTTTTATTACACATTTAGAACGCATCTTTAAAAAATCCTGCGTGAGAGATATGCATAACATAGTGCTAAGCAAATCACAGGAGTAGAAGGCCGAAATTTTTAATGGGGGATTTGGCACCCCGACAGAGATAAAGATAATTCTTAAAGACGTGATCAACCTCCTATGAGTGACTGAGATCAGAGGGCCTACCGCGAACCACGTTCGACGTGTTGCCTCTTGTCGCACTTGTAAATTCGTACGTAAGTGAGACAGGGACGCAACACGTCGAACGTGGTTTGCGGTAGGCCCTCAGCTCTTAATAGTATGTGATACTTACAGGTGAATTCTTGAGTCCCTCGGCGCTCCTCCATAGCAGCGTGGCTCCGCACAAGTCTATCATGGTCCCGTCCAGGAGCACGTTGCTTTCTGACTGGCATGGAAGACCCTGGAAAAATAGGATGTTTTTAAAATACATACGTCGGAAACTAGGGTGTGGTGTCTCCTCTGTCACTGCCAATGTCGTGCTACAATGTTAATTTTTTTTTATACTACGTCGGTGGCAAACAAGCATACGGCCCGCCTGATGTTAAGCAGTCTCCATAGCCTATGTACGCCTGCAACTCCAGAGGAATGCTTTTAATGTTTTTAATGGCGTTAGGAAGCTAAACGCAATTTGGTAGAAACCTGCATCGCGCTTACGAAGTTCCAAATGTCAGTTGCTATATACAGGATGTCTAAAAAATAAGTGCATTCCCGTTGCTAGGAAGGTTTTGGGATTATACTGAGCAACTTTTACTATGGGACCAACCACGAAATCGCGAAAAAATAATTACTTTCCCATAAAAAATGGACCAGCCAAAATGTATGAAATTTAAAACCTTCGCGTTTTGAACACATATTAAATCACATTTACAAACGGGTCTATCGCGAATTTATTTTGTTACCTTTATTTACCGACGTTTCGACACAGGTTTCACTGGTCGTGGTCGCGGCTAACTGACTGAATAAATTCGCGATAGACCCGTTTGTAAATGTGACTTAATATGTATGAAAATTTTTTTCGCGATTTCGTGGTTGGTCCCATAGTAAAAGTAGCCAGGCTTGCAGGTTTACTGCGAATATCGAAAATCGAAATTTCGTTATCTGCTTCTCTATCGCTCTTGCATATTCGAGCGATAGAGGCAAATAGACGAACGAACGAACGAAGTGATTCGCGGTAGGCCTTCTGATTACGGTAATGAAATAAAGTTCCACTGCTCTGAGTTTCTCGGTCAACCGATTCACATGAGTTATGTGATTGTGTTTTTTACGAGTTGGCAACTGTACTTTGATAGTACGTCCTTGGCGGAGGTATGCCTTGCATGTCGTTCTTAGATAAGCTAAGTTTTAAGCTTCGAGAACAGTTAAGTTTTTATTTCTGTAATCAGATTATTGAACTACCCGAGTAACAGCACTAAGTAACAGCGTCATTGCGCCTATTGCCAGTCCTTTTGCGTTTCTTCAAACAAAATTTTAATTAACATATTTCGGTGCATCATTACTATCATTATAGTCATTACTAGTTATCACTTATCAGTGTCGGACGCTTCCTTTTGGACCCGGACCGTTCTAGTGTGGACGAAATTTGTCTGGTACGGCTATCTAAGAACGTATGTATATACTCCATCAGAGCATACCGCTATGACGGATGGTAAACCAGACTTACCAAAAGTGAGTGGATAGTAGATACAACAAGCTCACCTTCTGCTGCGCGGAGCGACTCTCCCTGAGCGAGAACACGGCGCCGCCGACTGAAGTCTCGCGCCATGGGCCGCACGTGGCGCTGCCGCCGCAGAAGTCACCGCGCGGGTGCATCATGAGAACGCCGTTCGTCGTCAGACCGTCGATCTCGTGATTCTCTGTCCATTTCGTTGCTTTTTCCTGAAATGTATTTATCGGTGGTTAGAATTCCCCGTTTCGTGGTGGTGATTTTTATTTTTGTTTTTTCCTGGTAAGGTTGTTTAGGGGAAACCTAAAAGGATAGTCGTAATGCATTTGGTTTCCGCGATTAAGTAACATAAAACCGTTGTTGACGTTCTCTCTATCGGTGATGAAGCAACACGCGAACTGCGATATGGTGCTCTTCAGCACTTTCGTGTCGCCACTTAATATCAGTAAACGAACCCGATATCTTGATATTCTTAACTTAAATCAGAAATAGATAGACATACCCCAAGGAATATATTTCTAGAAGAGTCGAACCCAGCAGCATATATGCGACAGTTGTTGACGTCCTCTCTGTCGGCGATGATGCGACACGCGAACCGCGATATGGTGCTCTGTAGCACTTTTGTGTCGCCACTTTTGTCGCCTGCCACTGTGTCCATTACCACAAAGTCGATCGGCGATTCTGACGACCTACCGATCTGTGAACAAAGAGATTATGTTCAGTTAGTGAACAGATAAAGGAAGGAGGAAGTTGCTTTTCAGGTTAGAGTGAATATCATCTTCATCCGTTAGATGGGGCAATAAAACCTTTTATCGAACCTCTCGATGTTCGTATTTCCTTGTCGAATTGTTCAACCAAAATTAACGTTGACTCCTCAAGGTAGTATGAGCATTTTTACGACTGGACCTGTACTAGTGGTTCCAAAAAATTTACATTGAAAATAATTAACCGGGTAACATGTTTAGCCGAACCCTTCAATGAATTACACGTTCATTTTTATAAGCTGAAAGAGTACTCCTTGACAAAAGTAATCGTAATTTAGAATGGAAGTGTTGAATATGAAATTATTAGGTTGTCAAAACCTTAAAACCGAAGAGCCTTGATCATTTTATCACGGTTCACGACCTAACCACAATCGCAATTCCCACCGAGAGCTTATCGAATCAATTACGTACGGTGGACCTCTAATTAATTTCAATATCATCGCTATTAAAGTTCCTAAATAATTTTCTGATACCAGCAGTTATCATTTTATAGTAAATTTTCAGGATATTTCCCGCATTCAAGTAAAGGAAATCCGCAAGTAAAGGAAAATGGAAATATACGTTGGCTACAAAGGTCTGTTTGACGTTTCGCCACGCTATAATTAGTAGGAATGTGCGCAGATTCTATCTGGATATAGGTAAATATATTATTGGATCATGCCCAGTTCCATTAGTATTAAAAACTAAATGCCAAATCAGGCTGATTGGCATCAAGAATCACTAATAAACTAGAGGTCTTGGTCAGGGTACATTTTAAATTTTTAATACCTTAGTTAGCGCCATGAGGCCCATGAGTTCCAAGGGCACGAAAGTAGTGTAACGCTATTCACTATTCAGTTAAGTTGAACTTGACCGGTGATGTGACGGTCGACAGTTGTGCCAAATAGCGAGCCGTACGCTGTATTTAAAGTTGAGATAAAGATCCTGCTAGCTAAATATTAATTCCCTTTCGCTAGCTTTGAGAGCCGAGTTGTGAGTTCCAATCCAGTTACTCATTGCAGTTATTTCGATGCTATCATGATGCTATGAAGACAGAAAAACAGACTTGTAGTTAAACTCTTGTAATCTAATTTCGTACGTAAGCGGTGGTGGTCACGTGTGTAACCAGCCAGGGTAACAGTGTAGGCAATGAGATGTGCTCAAAATTCTTTAAAGAAGTCTTTGAGCGTTAGTGGTTGCGAGGTGTGTAAATAGCGTAAGCACCTATTCCCCTTCGTAAATTTCAAGATCACAGGGTAGAATACACATAATGAAATGTGCTCGTAACTCGTAAGTGAGCGGTGGTGGTGGTGGTAAAATGTGTCTTGGTTACATGAAATAAATGTATTGAATTAAATTGGTGGTCACGTGGTGTGTTGTAACTAAAAGCACTTATGGCCCTTCGCAAGTTTCAAGATCAGTTGGGGTAAAGATATGTTCCCGTAATCTAGACTCGTACGTGACCCTTAGTGATCGTGAGGAGTATAGTGTAGCGTAGTAACCACCCATTGCCCTTCGCAAGTTTCAAGATCACAGGGTAGACAACGAGATGTGCTCGTAACTGGTAAAGGAGTACGTGAGCGGTGGTCGTGAGGTGTGAAGGCTGCGTTACGTCACCGTTCCGCGGCGCGCCCGCGACGCTCTGATTGCTTATCGTCGTCCCTGTCGCTTCTACACTTCACGAGTTGCTAAAGCTATTGGATTTCAAATTATTTGAAGATTTGAATTGGATTGCTTATGAAATTAATCAGACTGTGTAAGACGGTCATGGCTGACTACGTCTACCTACTATGACCTTTTTTTATACCACGTCCGTGGCAAACAAGCACGGCCCGCCTGATGGTAAGCAGTCACCGTAGCCTATGGACACCTGCAACGCCAGAGATATTACATGCGCGTTGCGGACCCTTTAAAAACCTGTACACTCCTTTTTTGAAGAACCCCATAATGTAGCCCCTCGAGAAAACCTCGACAGGGAGCTCGACAGGGACCACAGCCGAAGCGTCCGCGGGAGGAAATTCCTCTTAAACCGCACAGTACGCAACATTTTAGGTCCTTTATTTCAGTCTTACATTTCTAAGCAACAATGTCTACAAAATATCAACATTTTGGAATGGACTATCCCGGGTAACTTGAATAATTTTTATAATTATAGAATTAAATATCTGTATGTACGATATGACTAAAAAATAACATTTCTGGACTCTACTAAAGATTCTGCTAGGGACTGGTATTTACATCGTAATATTAATATCAGATATAAATAATACTTCGCGCTATAAGAAGGTCCGTAAAGTTAACCTTTTAGGTATTTTAGTTCGATATTCTATCACCGATTCTTCCCTTCTTAATTTTTTTTTAAACAAGCAACCAGACCTACCACCAAGTAGGTTCTGTGCAAGCCGGTAAGTGGAATTGAAATGGGTCAAATGTGCATTCAACTCCGCGAGTATACACCTCAATACTAGTAAATCTAGCCAGCAGAATATAATTTACTCAAGTGTCAAATATTGCCAATCTAACAGCGAAGCCATACACGCTTGTACAACTTCGGTTTAACATAATATTTGGGTTCACACCGCAATTTAATGTTTTAAATAACTGTTTCGAGAGGGAATTCGTACAAATGATCTTGGAATTAATTTCGAGAGTACGTAAGCATGGCTGGATTTCAATGGCGTTCGAAGGTTAAGGGGGACCGCGAAATTAAAGCGGGCCTATAGAAAAGCCGTGGACACACGTGAATAATTCCAAGGATTAGATGTCTTTAAAGATTTGTTGGTACGTGGAGCGCATTATTATTAATGCTTTTGAGCAGGTTATTGGTTGCGCCATACATAATGTTAAGACTTGCATAAACATGTCACGCTGTCTTGTTGGCCATGTCGCTGATCAATCTCATTGTTGGGATTATGAATACATACGAGTAACTACCTACAATATGTGGCAACATTGGTGACTGGTGACTATACTTCAGAAGGAATAAGTAATAGGAATGCCTAATTGCCAAAAATTAGCAGTTGGTCTGTCTCCATATGTACTTACATACTTAATGTTATTTTACGCCTTAGTTACGCCTCAAAAGAACTGCATACCACGGTTTTTAGACTGGAACTCACCCTACGATGACCGAAGAGGTATATTTTGCTTTTAATTTAGATAAGGATGGCAAAAATAAGCTTTGCCGAAGTGTAATATACTTAGTAGCTAAGAGCAAGTATTGCTACATTTACTACCGGTGCTCATTTGAATCGATATCCAAAGAATGCAGATCATTGCTGCGGGGAAATAGGTTTCAAGTTGCAGAAATGTAGGCCAACACGAATCTTCATCGTTCAAGTCCTTGATCCATCCAAATCGAGCGCCAAAGCATTAAGATCAATTCTGCCTGGAAAGGCCTGAAGTCGCCAAGTTTAAGTGGCAGGCTTAGTGCGGATTAGCGTGTCCGAGGCCGCATTGCCGTGGTTGGGTAACGTGACGCGTCGGGCTTGCGTCACGACGTCATACAGTTGCAAGGGCATTGGTGCATGCCCTGCTGCGTTCCCACTGCCCCGGCAGTCGAAGGATCAATAGCAGTTTAACTAGGGCTATAAGATCGGTAACAACGGAGAGTGCATTTATACTGGTTTCACTTCAACACTCCTAAGATGTTATAACCATCGCTTACGATCCCCAAGCGAACTGTCAAATTTTTGTTCTAACTGACAGGCCGATATCGTCCGGCGGACTGATAATCTGTGAGCCCCTTAAGGCATAGATTAACAGGCAATATACATAGATGTAGCAATGAGCTCTGATTATGCAAAGTTGTTACGAATCACACCTCACCGGCACTCGGTAAGCGATACGAACAAAACAACCCGCACTGTTCGTGCCATAATCGTGTACCGTCCACGTGTTTGTGGTCTTGGTACCGCTGCCGTATGCTTATATGTATCTGCCATCTTCATATCCTAATCCAAATAGCTTAGTTAGTCGTGGTCTAGACGCTTTGAGAGATATGCATCACTTTCCGCATCGTGCAGTGAAATGATATCGCGCTTGGGCTTGACTAAGCAAAGGTCAAAGACGCGACAACGTTCTCGCCAGTCTCGCCACCGAATATGAACCCTACTTTAAGTAGGTTTCTAAGAAGGTCATTTTCATTTTAAGCCAATTCAACCTTAATAGGGTTTCTTTTAATGGTCCTAGCGGTACACCCCGAAATTCAATAAAATGCTGCAAATTATGTTAAAGTATGAAAATCGGTATGATTGATTTTTAGGCCATTTGAATCAATTTGACCCGTAGCACTGAAAAAAATATCGGAGAGGAGTTATGACGTCATCTTTGTTTTGTATGGGTTTTTTTTTGTTTAGATACCTAGGTATCGTGTGTGGTATCAAATGGTACATTTCAGTCAGTTTTTTCTTTTATTAGAATAATAATAATTTACAAAACATACCAAGTTTGGGCTTACGTGCATGCAGCATTAAGCCCAAACTTGGTGTGTTTTGAAAATTATTTTAATTCTAACAAAAAAACTGAAATATAATGATGTGGTATATTACTAGCATCGGCTCAAAAATCCCTTTCATTTAATACCACATACGATAGGTTTCTGAACAAAAAAAAAATCCCATATATTAAAAAAAGATGACGTCATATAACTCCTTTTTTTAATGGTGCTACGGGACAAATTGATTCATTTTCATGCTTTTCATGCTTTTAATTGACTGATTTTCATGCATTTAACACAATTTGCATTTTTTGGCGTACCGCTAACACTATAAGTCAATTACACTTTTCCAAAGGTATAAAATATAAAATGTACAAATCCGATGCAGTTCCGAGATAAGAAATGATGTAAGCCATTCAAGCGCGTTAACCCGAAATGTGTGGCGAATCAACAAAATGGTCTTCACCTGTTTTACGAACGTAGTCCACACTAACTGGAATATTTGTCACATAGTTCTCGAAGATTAGAAGAATATTCAAGCGTATTTTACAGTCATTATCTCTATGGCGATGGCGTTTTCCTTCTGAGGAGCTCGGTCATTGTCATCGCCGTGTTTGCTTGACATGACAAGGACTGTAGTATATTTTTTTGGACTTGAATTTGAAACGACAGTGACTCCCGTTTTTTAGTCCGGTTTATTATTTAAGTACAGAGACGGTCGGTTTTAACGTAATATTTCTCCAACGCTCAAGAGTCCCCCTAATAAAGGGACCTTTAGCCGCTTTGAAATATTGAATGGTTAGTCCAAGTGGCTTAGTACGGAGAAATAAATCGCCATGACCTTTAGTAAAATTATGCGAGCGGATATTCCTAAGTATAATTTATGTAATATTCAAACCTATATAAACAACGTATTTCCCAGCACAACACGATAATATAACAACGATTGTCGTTTATTTTGTTTTTTATTTTAAACAAATATTTTGAGTCGTCTTGTATTAAACTACGATGTAGTATATGTCAAATTCTTGTTAGTAAGTCATATCATAACAATAATATTCATTATGGCAATGTCCTAATCTTGTAGAGTATGCTACGTTAAAATGAAATATGTATGTCCCAAAGGCCAAAATATATTTAAAAGATGGTCAATAGCCAAGACAAAGGGAAAACTGAATCGAACTATGATATATTGAGATAAAGATTCAAAAACCGAATTAGCTCAAGTGGTTCAAAATAACTCACTCACCAGCATCAGTGATACTGATAAGAAGTGGTACCTAAATAGTTTATAGCATACAAAATACAAACAAGAGTCGATTTCAAGACGTCATTTTAGATCCATTGCGTAAGATCAATCTACTGAGCGACATTAAACCCATTTCGTAAAAGCAGCAGTAACCGGAGATTTTTTCTAAACCACAGAATTGACGAGACCGTGACGAGGGCAAAGATGGCCGAGATTACACGCTAACCGATTGCGTCCTACAGACAGTAGTTGACATCATCAGTAGTTCTATTCCAACTGCTATCTAAAATGCAGGTCTCTTAGTTTAATGTTATTCATTTGCACATCATGCTTTGCCAAAAGATACAATCTTTTCCACCAATTCACAAGAAATATCTGATAAACTGAGCCGACAACACCAAGCCTAATTCTTACTGGAAACGTCCAGAAAATACTACTGCAGCTCGCTTTGAATGTACTATCGGCCAAAGCCAGAGTCGACCACCTTAAAGGCGCATTTTGTTTGAAGCGGGAACATCTGCCCGAGGCTCGTCAGCTTTTGTCCACCAATGAAATTTGGGGGCGGACCACTAGAATTTCTTTTGAAGTTTTTTGTGATTTTCTGTCAGAATGTAAACAGTGGTCCAATAAGAATAACAGCAAAATGTTATAAATATATTAATACGTATTACAAATGCGTATTACAAATTGAATAAAATGATAGTGTGTCTAATCTTTCAAACGTTTTAAACGTATTTTTGTAAATGTTTAAATATGAAAATAATTGATAGTTTAAAAGCACTCGGAGAATACGGCCACGGCATTTTTAACCAAAATTAGGAGGGTTTGATGAAAATGCAAAAATGTTATAGAAACACCAACTTTTATTAAGTTTGCGAAATGGGGAAACAAGCATTGCTTTATAGAATCAACTAACAACAACGCCAGTAGTGCTTACATATTCGATGAAAACGAACTGGAAGATTTGGTTCAGACAAAAATTAACAATCTCGACGGCTTTACCCATCTGGCTTTCGATCCTTTGAGCCGCGATGGGTTTTATTTTTCTTTATATCATGATATCTTACGGTGGCCCTGGAAAGGATTGTTACATCATTTTAATATGCCACCATACCTCAATATAAAATTTAATAAATAAATAGATTGTGTCACGGATTACTATCCGTATTACATATTTGAATATTATTGGAATATTCAATTTCGACGTTTCAAGTTCTCTATAGCACTCATGATAATTGTAGGTAATTACTTACCAAATTTTACAAACATCTATAAAACATGAAATAAAACATTTCATTAAAAATTCAATTGTTAGGGTTCCTTACCCAAACAGTAATAAAAAACGGGATCCTATTACTAAGACTCCGCTGTCCGTCCGTCTGTCTGTCCATCTATCACCAGGCTGTATCTCATGAACCGTGATAGCTAGACAGTTGTAATTTTCACAGATGATGTATTTCTGTTGCCGCTATAACAACAAATCCTAAAAACAGAATAAAATAAATATTTAAGTGGGGCTCCCATACAACAAACGTTGTAAATTTAAATCTAAAGAACTCTGGTGTGAATTTGCCTTTTGTCGAGCCACCTTTTTATCTTACTGACTGGTTAGGTTGAAAATTTCAAAAAAAAATAATGGAGCAACAACAATGGAGGAACAAGTTCAACAAAGAATTAGAAATAATACTACTATAGAACTGTTTTATTATTTAATTGTGGTCCCATAGTAAATTAAAAAGGAGCGCTGTGCCTCCGCTCCTGCAGAGGAGCCGGTGGCCACCATATAACAGCCGCCACAAGGTCAGGTGGTGGTGTTGGCGGCAGTGTAGGTGACCTCGGCGGCGAGTCCAGTTCGCTCGCCGACGAAGTCGACGCCTCCGGTGTCGGCGGTGGTGTTACACCGTCCGGCGATGACGGTGGTGGCGTATTAATTCCGCTGCAAACAGAATAAACAGTTTATTACTTATTTTAAACTTTATTGCACAATGCACACAAAAAGAGTTCAAAAGGCATGCCTTAACGTATTCTCTCCCAGTCAACCATTACGCCAAACAGAAATGTGTAAGCGCTGGGGAGCGCTCAGAAATAGAGACCAAAAATATAACCGATCTAGAATAAAATTAGAACAGATTTGACAGTGGCAGTTAGTTGTTATCTTAATTTTGATCTTCCAATATCACGTCATTAATTAGAACTAAATCACTATGTCTAAATCCTAATATGTGCAAATGATAAGGTATTAATACTACGTATATCGATACCCTAGTGGTCAATTGTGACTTATTTTGTAGAAAAATAAATATCTTTGCACCAGTGAGCATACTATAGTGTAATCACCATTTCACTGAAATCTTAACTTTTTTCGGAACTTCCGCACAGTCATATGGGCACTAGGGTATCAATATCCAAAATTGGTGATTTAACTTTATTTTTAAATACAATATTATTCCATGAGTACTTACTTTCTTTCCATTTTAGAACACAAACACAAGTCTCCTGTTTCACGTAAGATCTCACAAGACCAAATGACGTCGAGACGATGTTAAAATATTTTGGATTGTTCGAAGTGTTAATAAATTTAAGTTTTAGCCACTTTAGTTCTGGCACTCTCAAGTTCAGTCGATAACAGCTAACAAATCAATTCCCTCTGCAACATAAGTGAAATGTTTACCACAATTCTCTTTTGCATAACAATAACGCGCTTTTCTGTAATAGCTATTTTTTCTTGTAGTCTAGGGACTGACTTATGTTATATGTTAGTATGACATGCCATGATTACAATTTTCTCCTTTTTCGGGCAGTCGTGTAAAAGATGTCAATTTTCTTTTACATTTATATGTGAGTAATAACATCGAAACTACAATAAAAACCGACGATGGGTTCCATAACATTACGCAAAAAAATCACGTTTTTAGGGTTCCGTACCCAAAGGGTAAAAACGGGACCCTATTACTAATACTCCGCTGTCTTGTGAATTTGTGATATTTCATGGTAAGTAAATTATTCGACACGTGATGCTGATGGTAGTCGATAATGTTAACTATAAAGACTACTTAATATTTATCACTTATTTATTGTAGATGACTCTGAAACACGAAGCAATGGCTATAAAAAATATTATGATCACGGCGCGAGGACCTTTTTTTGTTTGCGAAAGTGGACTGAAGGACTCTAGCAGGAAGGAGATAACGCATCGGAAGAGCACACGAGGTTTGTTTTAAATAATTAGTTACTTACCTATTGTAGTTAAGTCAATTTGTTTTCTAATGTTGCCTAGTTATTTTATTATTACTGTAATAGTAAATGCTTCTTGTTTGTGATAATCCGCTAATATGGTTCCAATGGGTGGAAAATTACTTGTGAAAATGATGTTAAAAAAAAGTGTATATGAATGCTACACGGTATTGAGGATCGGTAATAAATAAGTTTAACGTTTAAGGTAATAAAGACAGTTATAAGTGCTCCCTCTGTGAACAGTTTTAAGAACAGACTTGATAAACATTTAAAATAAAATAAAAAATGAACTTTGTACTAAAATAATCATGGGTAAATATAATAATCGTATAATTATAACTATTTCTTTAAAATATAGCATAATTAAGAAGAGCATATCTGTTTGTGTCTTGGTTAAAAAAATAACCATGACTAAAATAACTGTTTGCAAATAATAATTATGGGTCAGGTAAAAGTCATTCTATGATAGAAAGATACACATCTGGTGGCCGTTAAATAATTGTTCGACCATACTTGGAAGCTTTTTTTAAACAAGCCATAATGAGTTCTAGGATACAGCGCCCGCGCCTTTAACCCATTATTTAGGCTTAAGTTTTATTAGTAAGTTACGTAATAACTCTGTTTACTGAATGTCTGTTTGACTCGGCCGCACTCGTTAGCGCTAGCTAAACCGATTAAGTTGAAATTTCGTATATAGTTGGAGTCCCGGGAATGGACATAGCATAGTTTTTATCCCAGAAAAGTTGGAAGCTTTTAAAGGGTTATTCCACGCAGACGAGTCGCGGGAAACTGCTAGTTTGATTATAATTTATGCTGACCCTTATGTTGTTGTAAGTATTAAGATGGCGGTGTGGCGGACCTTAAAGGGTTTCCTATTTCGTTATTCGGCGGTGTTGAGAGTTCCCAAAACAACTCTTTGAGAAATATGATATAATAAACAAAATGATAATTGGTAAACTGTAAGCTCGATCTCTACGATGCTCTTGTTCAGTTCAGTGACGAGGCCCGAACCGAACATATATAACTAAATAAAATAATGGATTTTTTGAGAGACATTTTTCAATGCCTTAGGTAAGTTCTGTAACTATATAATACATATTCGAGTTATGTAAATTTACAAATTCATAATGGGATATGTTTGCTTGAAGCTTCAGGACACGAAGACAGCGAGAGGGTGCGGAGGACGAGGCGGAGGGCGCAGAGGCACAAGCAGCAGAGCAGCCGGCGTCGTCGCCGGCAGCTGAAACATGCTGGGGGTGCGGCATGCCCCTGCGCCTTTGCCTTAGGTAAGAACGTTCAGTACTAAGTCTTAGTTTCCCCTTGCGTGACATTATCGTTGAAATTTTCATTTTGTTTCGCTTTTTGTTAGAGGGCCTCAGATGGAACCCTCGGCGGCTTCAATACCGCCGACCCCGCCACCGACCCCGGTTGGGGTTGCGCGCCGTATTCGACCCTCAAGGCCGGGCTCGGGGCGGACCAGGTCGCGGCCGGTTGCTATTCCGGGGCGTCAAGACCGACGCACCCGGCCGCCGACCGCAGCATTACCCTGCGCGGCGCCAGGGTGCATGCTTTGCAGGAAACCCTACTAGGGTATGTTGATATTCACGATCGTTTTTGTAACGAGCCGCAATGGTTCTATGCGTCTTAGAATAGATGCCAATGGCACCTACGTCATTTGTGTCAACTCCGCCATTTTAAATAATTTCCTAAAACTATCTCGACAAAAAAATTGGACCGAAGCGAACGAAAGTGAGTGAAGGTCTATGCTTTAAATTTGGCAACGTAAATAACCACTTCCTTCGCTAAAACTACAAAATGAGCGAATACTACTATAGCATCAATGTTAACCTATATATTTTGTTATTGCAGACAGCCGCCGCCGTGAAGCCGCGGCCATCACGTATTAAATTAGTAAATAAGCCTACTTATTATTATATTTTTTTAATAAATGTATGAGTATAACCTTATAGTCATACATTTATTCAAAAAATTATAATTATTAAAAACTTAGTGTAATCATAATATAATAAGCCTAAATCTTAAATATTATCAAAAATTTCATCCACTTTGTAAAAGCAACCTCTCAATAAAAATATTTTCAATTCCCTATGAAACACCGAGTGATCCGTAATGATTTTTAGTTCAGTAGGCAATCTGTTATAATGGCTTATGGTTTTAGATATAAGTGTTAAATGCGACTTGTGTAAGTGTAATTTGTTTGTGTTATTTGTGTAAGTTTAGTTTTTAGTTTTTAATATAGATTAATTATTGTTACCGCGTATGGACTTTTATTTCTAACAATCCCAACACATTACCAAACCCCGACTGCCACATTGGTGACCCCGACGTGATCTGAACACGCAAGATTTTATTTATTAGGAAATAGGTAGGATAGTTTATTGGTCCAATAAATAAATACATACATTTAAATATATATATACGCACCCGGTAAACGCAGTTTAGCCCTTACTTTTTTCTTCACACACTTCGCACTCCTCCGGTAATTGGTGGTCGTATATGCACCTTCGACACACACTACACCAAAAGTACGGTTGGTCAACTAAAATTAAAACATTAACTCCAAAACTAATGTCAACAATAAAATGATCCAATTGTCCTTGTCGCTCGATTTCTAATCCACAATAACACTCTCGCCTCAAAACAAAATGTGTAAGGTCCCACGGCCAAATAAGTCCAATATCTAACATAAAAATATAATCATACCTATCTAAAACACGTTCTACGTCCATAAATATCACCATTTTGAAACTAGAAAGTCACTATCCTAATTTACTAATGTTACATTTACCTACTCTTTACAGCATCTCACTGCCTTGCCTGTCTCTCTCAAAGTCCTCAAGCAACTGCCTTTGCGTTTTGAGAGTCTACAACAATGGGCTTATACTAAGTATTAGATTATAGTAAGCCAGTGTTGAATATTGATACATATATGAATATTAGGTTCGTTCAAAGAACAAACAGCCCTTTGTTTGAACAGTCTATGCGAGAACCATAATATTTTTGAGCCCTAGACTAGTATACCAACTGTTGGAACAGAAAGCTCAAAATATGTTGGTCCCCGTATGGCATATATAAATATGAAAATGGCATGCCCAGATATTTATTCAAGATGCAACATATCAAATATAAATATGATAAATTATTATATTATAAATTATAATATTATAAATTATATATACCTCCCATAAAAAATGGACCAGCCAAAATGTATGGAACAGTTAAATTTTTTTCGCGATTTCGGGGTTGGTCCCATAGTAAAAGATGCTCAGTATAATCCCAAAACCTCCCTGGCAACGGGAATGCACTTATTTTTTAGCCAGCCTGTATACAAACCAGCATACAGAGATGGTCAAGAAGGAATGTGAACACAGGGTAAGATAAACATATGTGGTTTCTCATATCAAATATGTAATATCTTATGAGAACCGCATAATTCTGGTGGGGTCCGTGTTGAGTTTTTTACGTTCGAAAACTTATCTATGGCCGATCCTCAATGCCGTGCTACCGTGTACCGTGTAGTGTAGCCTGTGTAGCCAAAGGGTGAAAACGGGACCCTATTACTACGTTCACACCATCATCTTCATTAAACGATTAATTTTTATTTTCAGTTGTCACAGCGACCATGCCGACACCTTAATTTTACTTTTGAATAGGTTAATTTATTTTAATTTACTGTATTGCATGATAGGTATATGTTTAAGTTATTAATAAATTTGAATCATTTTATATGGACTATTTTTATTTTACTCCCGGCAAACTATTTTTATTCTATTGTATTGTGATAAATTTCACGTTATTAGCTATCTCAAAGCTAGCCGACAAGGTTTAAGGATAAGGAGTAAGGACTCAGGAGAGACAAAAGAAAAAACTAAGCGCTCGCATTTACGCAGCAATACTTTGTTGCGTACTATTAAGAAAAAGAGACGCATCTGGAACGCATTAAACTGCCATTTGGGTTAGTTTATTGCTTAGGTTTCGAATATTAGGTCCGGGCTGCATTCATCAGGCAAGCAGTAATTGGTGCACGGCGTAATTGTTCTGCAGGTGTTTGCTATGTTAGGCAAGTTATAGTGCCGGCATGCTGTCAAAGAAAAATATGAGACAATAGATTCACACCAAACTAAAATGCCGCGAGTATTAGCCGCGACTATTTTTTTAACTATACCCCGTCTGTTCATAAGTACTCAAATAGTTCGATTACTGAAATTTTATACGATGCAAGTCTTATATCGTTTTTTACTTTGCTGATCAAATAATCAATATTTAGTTCTAGCAAAAAATGGTAAAATCATAGCAATCCAGCGCGGGAACGCTGCCTGCGTGATGGGCACCCTACCAAGGGCACAAATTTTTGTTAGGTATTTTGAATTTTTAGCTTTAGTTATTATAATTGTAGTTAGTTTTAGTTTTAATATTTATTTTATAACACTTATTATCAAATACATGAGTTACTTTCTTACGTAATTTGGTCCAACAAAAAAATACAAAGTATTTATTTTTATACATTTATTATATACAAGAATAATATAAACTAGACTAATATTAACAATAATACTTAACAAAAACAACTTAAATAATATACCTACTTAAATATAAGCAGGCCGTAGATGACTTAATAAATGTAAACGTTACGTTATTTGTGTCACCACCATTTCCTTCGCTAAAACTCCAAAATGAGCGAATACTACTAGCATCAATCTTGACCAATTGGGGCATTTTGCAACCGTATTGCTGCATAGAGTGGTTCTTCTCGTGCAAATGTGCGAGCTATGTAGACTCTATTCCATGCAGAAATACGGTTCAGATTTACTATATCAATGAAAATATCGTCTTCCCTCGGTGGCGGAAATGGACCTACTTCAGTACATGTCAGTACTTCAGTCGATTAGTAAATAGGTTATAGATATAAGTCTTAAATGTAAGATTTTATTTATTAGGAAATGGGTAGGCTTATTTAGTTATATATATATTGTTTTTATTTTACATGACATTTAATTTAATTAATTTCACCAAATTAAATGAGAGAAAGTAAATTAATATAAATCAACAATATTTGAAGAAGAACACACACTAGCACATATTATCACTGTATCTATAACTATCCAAGTAATCCAAGTGAACATATTGCACGTGTTGATCATACCGATTGTTACAGCGTGTCGAACTTAAAATGTGGTTAAACAAGTAAAATATGGGTTACGAGTCGGGGCAAGGCGGCAAAAAGAACCCAGATACACCGTAATCACTATACAATGTGGGCCCTTTGCGTTGCTATCGAGCATTATCGGGTCGAATAAAAAAATGAATAAATGGCGTAAAATATTATATTGTAAAATTTGTAAGATTGAATCAGCTAGTGTATCTTGTTTTCGCCTTATACTTAGTTATATACCCTTATACTAAGTTATGTTACTATACTAAAGTTACTATCACACTCACTATTAACATCAACTCGAAACAAAATATAACCAAATTTTACCCTGAGCTAATATATATTCTAGTTAACCTAATTAATCTAATAATACTACTTATGCTAATTATATATAAAAATACACATAATTAAATTTCTTGACACGTTATTAATTAAGTGATCTTAAACCCTACATTACTTATACTTACAGCCAAGATTACTAACACCTATGAACCACTGCACAAATTTTCTTATGAATCGTAGTGTAAACAACACATGAAAGTCAACACACGGTCACATGAAAGACAGTCGGTAACAAACACATGTCTCAAGTTCGTCAAGAAAAAAAAAACAAATTAATACTCAATAACACAAAACTGACATTTTAAACAAATATTTTTAGCATGAACGTAAATAAATATATTGACACGTAAATAACATAGGTGACTTAAGACTATAGCGTAAAACACCGATGAACCACTAACCGTTGATATTAACCGTTGTTTAAACAAAGTTACCTCAATGCTTTGTGCAAAGCACGGTTAATATTTTGTTAGTGCCCCGTCAGCGTCTATGACTGCATCCAATCTCCTCCGCATCGAGGCTACAAGGTTTTCGCACAAATTTGATCCGCGCAACGAGTCCCACACCTCGTTAACATGTGCGACGAGTGCGTTTTTGGTCCTTTCGGATCTCGTATCCCAGCGTTGGACCATTACGGACCAAAGATTTTCAATGGGATTGAGATCCGGAGAGCGCGAGGGCCATGGTATTGCTTTAATGCCACTGGGTTTCTGTTGAAGCCAATTTTGCACCAGGCGACATTTGTGTATAGGGCAGTTGTCGTGTATGAATATTACTTCAGGCACGTCTTCTTCCGGATACACTGTCCTCACTGACGGCACCATTGTGTCCTGCAGAACCTCCAGATAACTCGCGCCATTGGCCCTCTCGGGTAAATATACGAGCTCTCCCGGCCCAGCTGCACTCATCCACGCCCACATGTTAACTACAACTCTTCCTGACTCTAAACATGGGACCACATTCCGCGGGTCGTATCGTGTATTATCCACACGCCATAAATTCTTGCGACCCACCTGGCTCGACTTAAAAGACTTCTCGTCGGAAAATATGGCATGTGAAAAATCAAAATCCCTCATATCTCGAGCGAAATTGAGGCGCGCTGCTTTTTGAACATCTGTCAAAACAATTTTTTTTGCCGGCTTTCGGTGGTGGATGCCGACCCTATGAAGAGCGTTTCGCACGGTTTGCGGAGAACAATCAAATGCCGCCGCAAAGTGCCGAATAGGCGTAAATGGATGCTCTTCATAGGTGGTGATCAGTTGGTCCAAACGCTGGCCAGCAATAATGCGTTGCGGTTGGGGACGGGGTTGATTTTCTAAACTTGCTTCTCCGTCGTAGCGTTTAATCCAGCGGCGTGCTGAATTTCTCTAAAAAAAAGAAATGTAATGATCAAAATATGTTGCTTGCAACCCTCCTTTGCGTATTGAACTAATATCTACTACATGTTTAAACACTCCATGTAAACAGCTAAAATGTTTTCTGCTACAAGGTGATAAAGCGTATATGTAAATAACACAATTCTACTCTATAAGTCAACGAATAATATTATTTAAAATTTTAATAATTAAGTAGTTGAAGTATTGTGAGGTAATCGATCACATGTATACTGAAAACCAATTTTTAACTTAAAACAGCAGGATATATGAATAAAAAAAACTAAATCTTAATAACCTAATAATACTATAAATACTTTTTATTTATCTTTGCACAGCGTAGTTAGTTGTATAAATAAAAAAATATTCACTTACCGTAATTTGTAATTCTTCCGAGATTTGACTAATATTATATCCTTCTTCTCTTAAAGAAATTATACGGTTTCGCACATACGTTGACAAATTGCCGTGATTCATAATTGCGACGGTTAAGACACGTGGTGCGTTTTAGATGCGCAAGATGCAACTGACTAGACTAGACAAAACACGTGCAAGCTACGTAAAGATTGTAAACAATGACAGCTACTTTACAAAAAAAAGGATCTTTGTTTCTCATTGGTCAACAAATTAGGGGCGGGTCAAGTCAAAAATCAACGTTTGCAAGCGATACTGTTTTGAAAGTGGTCGACTCTGGCTTTGGCCGATAGTACATACAAGCTGCATTTGATTCAAACACCCTTAACGACCACCAACCACCTATAGTTTTACCTGACGCAAAGATAGATATAACTCCGTAATAGATGGATACAGTCTAAGGAAAAAACGTGCCTCGAAAATCAAGAAAATTTGATTCTCGTTCAGAGGGCGCTACTAGTTTTGGCCTACAGTCGTATAGATGGCGTTGACGGTTTCGTTTGTTATTTAACAATTTTAACGCATATCAGTGAAAGAACATGGGTCAAGTCAAAATTATAAAAATAATTAATGCAAATAAAAAAAATCATTTATCTATATTTAAATACATTTTATCGTATTTTTACAAAATCTTCAATTTTAGTTTTAAAGTGTGTCGACAGATGGCAGTGAATTTACTGGGGTTACAAAATTTACTATGACAGTACCGCTCTAGTATAAGTTACTCTATGCCTGACGCAATAATGCGAATAGCCTACCTAATAGTTTTTCTTACTATCCTATCCATATAAGTTAAGTTAAATAAGACAGTCGTTTGGGCTCGTATTACGTGCTGTTTTAACACGGGTGATATATGCTGTCCCGTTATCCACGCGGTTACGTTCCTCCAAACCGCGTTTATCTAACTACACATGCTACCTGCATGTATGCGTAGAAATGTAATCACGCTACGCTGGCCGAAATACGCTGGCTTCAATTTCTAAAAGCATCTCGCGGATTTCAGTTTCGTTAGGATTAAATGCATTTTGTAATGCAAATATGCACTTTAATTAATGGAATTATACCGCGCGCGAAATATGAGCAAAGTAGGTAAATCAGAAGTAATTTGGGTTAAGAGGAAGACGTGTGTTTCTCGCATAATCGTAACTTGAGATGTTTATCAATTCATTTTTTTTTATTGAAAATTTTACAAGAATTACAACATTATAAGTACCTTAATCTAATTTTTCGCCAAACTGTGAAACAGTTTGTTGGCGGTTTGCTTTGCTTGTTCTACGTCTGGCGCTGCACCGAGTATGGTGAGTTTTTTTTTTCGTCTACGGTAAACTTGGGAATCTGCCATTTTGACGGACTGAAGCACTCGACTTGTCTGTAGACATTGAGGTTTAAATTTCAACTTCACTGACATTGCAGAATCGCGACTGTATAGCCAAAAATAACAGCCCTCTACCTCTAGCTAACAGAAAGGGATCGTTTTATAATTTTGGTGATACGGCATTATTTAACACTTAGCTGTTAAACTCTGTGTCGTTTCGTCAGCTGTATGTTACAACAAATTAATGCCTCTGATATTGACATTTCAGTATAAATCTCACGCCAGCTCTTAAGAATGCCCTTATTATAGCGGGAAGAAAAAACTCCAATAGCCTACGTGTTGGAATTCCAAGGGAATGTATATTGGGATATCATCGTCAGAATGGAACGATATTGCTTTGCCACTAAACTCAAGCGTGATATGGATGGTAATAAACCAGTGCTGTAAAAATATGAATCCATGCATACTTTCCGTTGGAGTGGGTATGTTCATGTTTGGTATCCAATAGTGTGAAGCACACTTGATAATTGTTTGCGGTAAATCTGGTGGGTATTTGGATACCTGTAGTCGTCAAATGACGAACGAAAAACGAACCCCAAATGATAGTTTATTTCATCACAAAATATCTAAAGTTCAGTAGAACAATGGTAGCGTTAAAGTTATCGCCAAGCATCAAGCATTCTATTTTTCAAAATTAGTAAGTACATCTTCAGAAAACAAGTAACAACTGGAAAGACCGATACCTCCAAACTTCTATGTATAACCAGCGGTGAAGCGTCTCTAAAAACCGAATCCGCTATCCGCAAGTCCCAAAAAATTGAAACGGCTTTCCAAACGCATAATTTTTAATTTCGATGCACCGTCACTGTTTTTATCGCCAAAGAGCTCATATTATTATTCTTTAATCAATGCAAGTTCCAGAGGCCTTCATAGGGGACAACATATCTATGCCGACCTCTCATGCGTGTTGTTGTTGATACGAATTGTTACGTAATGTTGCGTTTACGGCCGTTTAATGTCGATTATATTCCCGTTTCATTAGATGTGACCCGGTAACGAGCAGAAACTAATTGAATCGATGCACCCGGCTAACGAATGCCTGGAACTATTCAAGCACGTTTACATAGTGAGGATCACGGCCGTACGTGGGAGGCGGAACACATGGCGCGCATATTTGTTTTGTTGCTCGAAAAGTGCACAAGTATACGTTGCCTCATGCTTGTTACTGAATTTTAGAAGCTTTTAGTTAATCTTATGGATTCCATGGAAAAAGGTCCATCACCGCCACACTATTTTAAAATGATGTGTACCTACAATCCAATTGGAGTGATTTTTAGCCTCCGCCGTTTGCTTTAAAAACTTTTCAAACCTTAGAGTTTTGAATGATTCACGGTTAGTTTCACTAGATCACGGTCTATATCCCTGTCAATATAAGTCTAGTTTTCAAACCTTGTTTTCGACTCGAGTCCTTTTACATTTTTTACTGTTCCACATACATTTAATAGGTATGTGTTTGTAGTAGCTGCATTTGCAATGCGACGGCATGTAATAGAATATGGCGGTAGTAGCGACTGCAACCGCAGGTGCAAGATGATCGGCCTGAGGGCGCCGGGCCGCATCTGCAGTAACATAAAACTTCATGGGTTTGCAGCCCGTAAATTTAAGGTCCCTTCTGTAGTAAACCTTTATTAGTCTACCGGCAATGCATTTCTCATCCAATCTGATTCGTAGAATAGAAACTTCTTTTCTATTCAAGTGTTCATCTTGTTAGTACTTGGTATTCTAATATTTATAGGCCATACTAAAGATCATATTCAAGGAGGATTTTCGAGATGCTTTTAAATTCCGAACGTATCTCGTAAAATCTGTAACGTACAAATGCCGGAGGGTTTCGATGTTCGATGTGCTTAAATCTGGAGACAGGGGTGTGGTTGAAATCGCTTACCGAACGCGGGCAAGTCAAAGTATCTGTGGAACCAGTATAAGAGTATAACTGGGGCCACGAACTTATGACAATTCATAAAAGTGTTTATTTTAGTAACTTGGCGTAATACAGTGTCTATTAACAATGGCACAGTTTTACATTTGCACCATCTTTGGCCACTTGTAAAAACCATTACTATCGTATGTATTTCGTAGCGGGAAGGTTGGGGAAAAGTTAAAACTGCACCAATTTTGCGATGATCGGCTTTGACTGACTGAATGAGACAGACAGGTCATATTAAAGCTGCAGTAGATGGCTTGTTATAAAAATGCATAGCAAATGCATGCCAAGCTATTAGCGAGGAATAACGTGCTGTATTTATCCTATATATACAATGATGACCACGTTAAAAGTGAAACGACGAAGATGTAAATACGGATCACGAGGTCACGTCATCCTGGTCATTCCACAATTCCGACCACCGCTCGCGGAGCCAATACGAGCTCACGGCCTACGGTATTCTCACCACAATTTCCGACACCCAATACCCCTTTTATTATACTGTATTTGTAACAAATACTTTTAGCCTGGGCCGCCTGGCTGGCGCCTTACCTGCTGAACAATATGGTGCTCATTGCGCTCAACTGTTTTCTACAGCGGGATACAAAGCAAACAATTTTTTTCAAGAGCCGGCACTTGTATTGTGTGGTCGTGGAAATGGTGCGCGCGTATAAAATTTACGTACACACACATTCAAAAGCTCTGTTTGAAAAGATTCAACGAAAACGATGTTTTCGTTGAATCTTAATGGGGAAAAGTTACTAGCAGCCAAACGAATATAATCACAAAGTAGCCATATGAATCCTTAAAAGCATCAGTGACGCCACAATGCATGAATGCTCCATTTTCAATTCTTCAGTAATAGGTAAGCCAACAGAGGAGTCATCAACATCAACAAAGACCGACCGGTCGACCGAAACATCGAACAGAGCGTCGACCCAGGTTGCCGCAGAACCGAGATGAATGTGGTGCTCGCGTGACAGCGACCAAGATTAATTTTGGGTCGCCGAGTAATTAAGTAAAGTGGTGACTGTGCTTTGATCGGGCAGTCGAGCTACAGCGTTAAAAGGGAGTTAATAGTTATGATGCAGGTTGGCGTTAGTCTTTTGTTCCTCCGCGTCCACCGCTTTGTCCCCGCGGTTGCACAGTTATGGGATTTTGCACTTTATTCTATTGTAATAAGACGAAATGTGTACATATATTTGACGTTTACCGTACGCGGATTCAAGTGCCGCTCTCTGCTCTTTCGGCTTTTGTTGAACGACAGGCAATTCAATAGCACACAGAGGAAGGGAATCAAGGGAAATATACTGCAAGTCTATTATGGTCGCGTCTTTGTAGTTTATCGCTGTGATTAATCTATGGGTCATTCTCGCACTTGTCAAGATGAACCGTATCTTATCCCCAGCGATAAAAGGCACCTCGGAAATTAAGGAATAGAATGCAGTACCTATAGTGTGATAAATTCAATCAAAATTAAATATAGGTACCCAATTTTGTCAAAACAGTGTAAGGATGTGTGTGAATTGTTCATAACTTTTTTGTAATACCTCGTCGGTGGCAAACAAGCATACGACCCGCCTGATATTAAGCAGAGTTACGCCTATGGAAGCCTGCAACTCCAGAGGAGTTACATGCGCGTTGCCGACGCCTTGAAAACCTGTACACTCCTTTTTCGAAGAACCCCATATTGTAGACCTTTGGGAAAACCTCGGCAGAGAGCTCATTCCACAATCTACAGCTGGAGCGTCCGCGGGAGGAAATTCCTCTTAAACCGCACAGTGCCCGACCTTTTAGGTTCTAGGGTGTGAGGATGAACACCCTGCCGACGGCGAGCGGTGCGATGATAAGGAGTAGTATTTATCTGGTCTGGGTGCGTAGCCAACATGCCAATTGTTTACGCTCCTTAGCGAACGAAACGCAACTGTCACTGTCGAACTAATATGGAAGAGTGAGGAGTGGAAGAGTGATAGAGACACAAAGCGTTTCGTTATCGTAGCGCAAACGATTGTCACCTTGGCTAGGCACCCTGGTATTTAACAGAACTTTCGACATGCCATACCCAAAAGGATAATTAGATCCAACATATAACAGTTAAAATTTCGCGTTCTGTACACATTTATAGGTAATTACACGAATGGGTATATAGGGAATAAACATTAAACTTTAACGGGTAGTTGCAATTTCTTTGTCTTGCTCGAACATTTTATAAACTAATTTCTGGTAGTTCAGTGTTGTTTATTTATATCTTTAAGGTTAACTGGAAGATATCCCTGAAAGGGATAAGTTCGCCTTTGTACAAATGATGCGTTTTTCTATTGATTTATGTTTCTTTTTGTACAATAAAGAGTTTTACTACTACTAGTAGTCTACTACTATATCTCCGGTTGACATTTTGCTAGGACGTCAGTCTTCCCGTGACCACAGCTGGTGTAACTCTGCTGAAACGTCGGAATTTAAGGTAAAACAATGAAATATTATCGCGGTAGATCTAACATAGACGTTAGACAATCAGCCTCTTATCAATTTACATATGTAACGACACGGCACTCTGACAAGATTGCTCGGCCTTGAAATAATCGGCAACGAGGGCGGAGACCCAAAATTCTCTGCCCAACATACGACTGAAAGGTCTTAAGTGTACGAGATTTTTTAAGGACGTAGGCTGTTTTAGTGACTGTAGGAGTGTAGGCGATGCGTGGGTGAGATTGAAAGTCTAGCTGGAATTATTCTCATCGCTGTACTAGCATGTGTCTCACGAGCCGGTACAAGTTAGGTCTCTCATCATCATCATCCCCATAGCGTTGGCCCATACTGTGACGGGGTCCTCTTTCCTGTTATTTTCGTTCCACTTCGCTGCCTTGGTTGCTGTTTGGGCCTGGAAAAGCAAAGCTAAGAGCTCTGTTGCCTATGTATTCAGGCGGCCTTCTTTAAGTTAGGTCTCTGAATAGGTACGTATATTTGTTATTTATGTAGGTTATACTAATATTGGTTTATGTTTGGTATGTGATGTGAACAGCAGTAACAAACTTCTGCCAAGTTATATACTTGAGCAAGTCCAATAAAGTACAGTTAGAACAATTAATGTTATCGAGCACTGATACGTTTGTGGCTAAAAGGAGTTCTAACTTCTAGTTTCTAGTATTTTATTGAGGTTTTCGTGTCAGTATGTTCTCACTTATTTATAATGACTGATTTGGATTTTGCGATAAGTATATTCAGGCAGAAGCAGAAGAGTTAATTCGTTCGGATATCTCTCTATATGTAATATTATTTTCTTTGTTTCACCTTAGGTAACAACTTAAAACTTATGGGATTTACTATAATAATATCAGTAGGTTAAACTGCTACGAACTAGTCAAAGAACAAGGTGACATTAAATTGCTGTCACACAAGTTATTATAGTTGACAAAAATTGCGTCTTTGTATCTCAGTAGGTAGTTTAACAACGGGCCATTCACGGTTACATTAAATTACGTTTGTCCTTTATTTTTGTGTTTTGTGACGATTGTGACGAAGAAACGGTAATTTCCCACGGCACTGGACCTTGATTGACTGTCTAACTGTGTCTAATAAAACTACACGCCTGTCGACTGTTTACTTTTTAAACGTGTATTGATAAGGCCGGAAGTAAAAATACGCTTAATAGTCTTGTAAGTTTTATACATACGGTTACATTAAATTGCGTTTGTCCTTTATTTTTGTGTTTTGTGACGATTGTGACGAAGAAACGGTAATTTCCCACGGCACTGGACCTTGATTGACTGTCTAACTGTGTCTAATAAAACTACACGCCTGTCGACTGTTTACTTTTTAAACGTGTATTGATTTAAGGCCGGAAGTAAAAATACGCTTAATAGTCTTGTAAGTTTTATACAAGTACCTAATTCTAACACTATTATGGGCTTTGCCTGGAATAAATGGTTTATTAATATTGTATTAATATTAATATTAAAAAGGGAAGAGATTAGTTTCGATATATTAAAATCGTAAATATACTCAACCACCACGCACCCACCACCACCACCACGCTAGGTTATAGGTACCGTACCTACAACTTAGCGTTTCGTACCTTGTCCCTGTGACAATATTATTGGGTCCATAGCGACTTTCATAACAAGGTACGAAATGGTACGGAAATTTAGTTCTTTGACTGTAGGTTGCGTAAAATAGGCGGGCGATTTAGTATAGTCGATTTAGTACACTCTAATTCTAAGACATATCAGGAGGCCTAGCCAAATTTCAATCGTACTTACAACGAAACGCCACCAACGCCACCAACCACCAACGTACCAACGCCAAACGAAAAAAAAATGCAATGTTAGCCCCAAGATTTTCTTGGCAGATTTAGCTTTAAAGGCATTCGTAGTTGTTGTCTATAAAAATAATCGTGATACCTTCGTACCTGTGTAAGAATGTCCCTATAATATTTATTATTTATTTATAAAAAGTCAGTTCCTACCTAAATACGGTTGTTTCCGTAACATAACTATTACAGTTCTTTCTCCAAGCAATAAATACTACGCTGCCCAAAAAGAACCAAAGATGATCGTCATTCAATAAATTACAGCTATTACCATCGAAAGGCGAGTTGTAGGTAATTATTATAATTTTAGTGTATCGGCGGGCACTTATAATCCAATAAGGTGAATTGAAAAGACAACCGATAGTATCACTAGCTTGTAGAATCAAGTGTAAAAATATGGGTGCACAAATCATCTCAAAAATATGTCCCATAGCTGTCGCTGAAACCGTTAACTTTTCAGGATTTTCGTAAGGTTATCCTTTAGATAGGTTAGGTTAGGGTTGTTTTATGGCAATCCTGAAAAGTTAAGCGTTTCTGAGAAAAACTAAATTATGACTAACAAAAATGCGGACAAACAATACATTATGAGTATTGTGACTTAAAACTTTATGGGAAACAATACAGACCCCTTATACATATAGAGCTTACTCCGACAAGCATTCTTAAATCCCTAAAAATCCGAGCTTTAGACTTTCTAATTCTTTAATCAATCTGTGTATCGAGTCCCCTAGATATGTAGAAACTATAAGCGGCACAAGTAGAAAAATCAAAACATATCGCAATAAGGATATCGAGTTAACAAATATACTGGTGGGTCGATTTCGAAAAGCGTTGGAAATATTCTGACACAAAAGATACCCATGTTTTATGTCGCCTGTCGATATGAGTGCCACGGATACACGTTGAAAAGGTCGACGCGGGATGAACTACACTTGTCGTTTGCCGTTGACATATCTTTATTTACCCGCGTCCCGCTGACGGCTTCCTACCGTGGAGGTGGAGTGGGTACTTGTAGTTCAAAAATAGGTTCTGGACTATTCAGGTCGGGGTGTACAACCCTTGAGTGGGACAGGGGGAAATAAATAGTTAGAGTATTTTATCTCGGAGATTGGCTCTTTAAGAGTTAATACAGGAGAATCAATCTTTTTGGGTACCTAAGGGTTATAAAGACTTATTTGTAAAGGCAAGGATAGTTATGTAACAAATTCTCGCCTGTTTGGTACAGGACAAAACTATGTTAAAAGCAGTTTTGATTGTTGCGTTGCATATACTAATTAAGTAATTAAACTATAAGAAGTCCAGTGTCCTTAAAAAAAACCTGATTGCCCGTGTCTATATACTACCTAACCCATAAATAAGTATTAAATATAATTGATTTTTTGAAATGTCACATCATAACTCGACATCCGACTTTCGTAGTTATTCGTCGAACTTTTTTCTCATTAAATAAAGTAAAAGTGTGGCTGTTGTTACTTAAGCATGAGGGCTTTTAAAATATTGAATTTACGCAGTTGGCAACGCAAATATAATCAAGTAATGTAGTATTGAAGCAAAACACAGTGCGTACCCTTCACCCGTATGACCCAGAAGAAGTATCAAAGACGTTCGTAGTTTGTATTTCATTTATTAACAATCAAAGAGATTTTAAATTCAATTCTCGAAAAGATGGCGCCACTACCCTACCTACGCCTACTCTCGAATAGATGGCGTTGACGGTTTCGTTTGTTATTTAACAATTTTAACGCATATCAGTGAAAGAACATGGGTCAAAATCATATAAAAATAATTAATGCCAATAAAGAAAATCATTTATCCATATATAAATACGTTTTATGGTATTTCTACATCTTCATTTTTAGTTTTAATCGTGTGTCTATAGATGGCAGTGAATTAACTGTGGCTACAAAATTTACTATGACAGTACCGCTCTATCCTATTATATCCTCTTTGCTACGAGTATGTTGTCAATCAGTCATTACAATCACTTGTGAAACCGTACGCAATAGGTTAAGGCATTCAAAAACTTGATTCTCATTTAAGAAATAGTAACTACGTGGAATTTAGTTATTACTTAGGGTCAAAACTAGGAAAATTTAAAATTGTACAAAAATGATGATTGAATGATATTTTAATTAAATTCAAATTTAGAACATCACTAAGAAACAAAGAAATATCAGTCGAGATGACGTTTTATTCGAAATGAAGTGTCAGTTGCAAACAAATGACAAATCTCGCAAGTTTCTTGATATCGAGCGTTCGGCCCCCAACTCTAGTTTGACTGAATTTAAAAAAAATATATTCGCGGGCGGTATTTTAATGCCTTTCATTATGTCACATTCACATTAAACTACTATTTATTAATAACCAAACGCCGTGTACTAGACTACACTGTAATAAAATTTATCGCAACTTCCTTCCCTGAGGAACTGGTGGCCTATTTCTTGGTCCTATAAAATGTATTACTTGGCTCAACGTGCTCCTATGTTGTCTCTGTTTATAACTTGGGATATTTAACTTTACGTAACACCAAGCATTTCCAGCAGTTAATAAAGTGGTATTTGTGTTAAAAGACTATAACGTAATGCTGCGTTAGGTGACAATTGAATAAAAGTCTGAAGCTACCCCCCCGTGTGGAATTTGTAAAATTTAATAACCTTAGCCGTTGGAATTTTTAATCGCTCCCGGACTCGCATATCAGTGGTGTCAGTGGTGTGGCGTCCAGAAAACCGGCATGCTTTCTAACGTAGGTAGGCATACCTAAATAGTTATACATACGACCAGTCCAACTTATTGTGAATTGATTAGGTATGTCCAACTTAAAAACGAGACATACGTGTTATTTCTTACGCCATTTTGAAAGATCATCAAACATCAATATCAACTGAACGATGTCCACTGCTTACCGCGAAAATGGAAAATCTAAATTTCGTTACTGCCTCTCTATCGATCGAACATACAAGTCTCTGGACAAAGACCCAACCAAGATTTCCAAGTTTTCGATTTCATACCAAACACATCTCTCACTAGCAAGGTATTGCTTCTTTAAAGCTGGAGGTATCAGTTTATCTTTGCACACGAGTGTGTCAAATGAATTAGTCACAACATCATAGCACCATTAATATAATACCTTTCCGAAACTAATTTTAAAAGCATAAAAATTTATCGATTGAACTGCATACGTACTTATTAGATGTTATCGAACGTATCGAAATGGAAATCAGGTAAGAATAACAAAAAGCATTTGAATACACGTTTATAGAAATGTGCATTGTGCAGTAGGTCCCAGCCAGGGATCACGTGGTTATTTATGGAAGAGTACTCAGCATAATATGGACCGGTACCGAATGGCAAAGAATATTCAAACCATGGAAGCTTAGAATATCTTTGAAAATTTCGTTTTTTTGAACTCGGTCCATGAGTTTGTGATAATAAACTTGGAAATGTATTTTCTTTCTTTCTTTCTAAATGTAGCGTTGCTAACACAGAGAATACACATTTAAGTTTTGCCCGAAGAAAAGAGTGACCGCCAGCACTAAATAACATTTTTCCATACCTACAGAGGGCGGAACCTACAATGACCACTGAGCTACTCTTATTTACATTAGTTAGGTACTAGAACAAGCCCTTTCTCAATTAAAACACAGCAAATTAAAGCAACGGCCAAGTTTTCCTAAATAAACGTTTTAATCAAAGCATCAAGTGTGGGAATTCTATATTGAACCAAAAAGTAGTATGACCCAATATATGTTATCATAATCTTATCACTATACTTACCTATTTTTTAGGGTTTTCCGATCCAATATAAATATTATCACTGCCTAGCGGTTGTTTTATAAAATGACATTGTGTAAACGGGAATCCACACTTCTCGCTGGTAAAGCCCGAAGTGAGTAATTGACTGAACTAAATATTTCCGGATTGAGAAAGAGGAAAGTGTAATTGGAACACGTAGCCACAACATGCTCTGATTTTTACCATAATGAGTTTATTGTTGAAAAATTCTTTTTTCGGCACAGACATAGTAAATTTTAGCCTAATTTAGTCTCCCACTGCTGGGCAACGGCCTCCCCTCGTTTCCTCCAGTCGAAACATATATAATAAAGCACAGGCTTTAATATTTACCAATATCTTGTCTATTTTATCCAGAGGGTCTACCACAAAAACCGAAATAATTTGAAATTTCGTTATCTGCCCCTCTCTTCTTCGTTATCTTTCTATCGCTCTTGCATATATTCGAGCGGTAATTTTTCGTTTTTCGGAGCAGGGTCTCAGGTCTCAGATTGCTTTTTAGTTTTTACCATGTAATTAACTTCACCTAAAGAAGGTAATATTAACATACGAATATTCAATTGTTCTTATGTTATCCCCATTGTTTCACGTAGGTAAGTACGGGCGGATTCACACCGTGTTGTCAATAGCCTATCCCAATTTGGCCCATTGTTGGTAGAACAAAAGGACGTTCGCCAAATCGCCACTGAGATGGCTATGAACATGGACAAACACTACAGACGCAATAATATTGCGTCTAATCGCGGTACCTGTTACCTGTTAGATAGAAGATAGAAGTCGCATGTACCGCGATTTGACGATGTTGATCAGTGTCACTAGGTACAAATTATTAATGGATATTAAAAACTTCCAGACAAAATATCCGTCCGAGCGGGTTTATGCATTAGGTGTTATACAGTCCGTTCCTTCTAATATCTTTTAATATTCAGGATGAATAGTCATTTCAATTTAGCAAAAAAGCAATTCTTGAAATGGGCGACATTATTGGGAAATATTTTAACAGTTGGACTATTCAAATCTTTTTGGGTAGTCTAGTTCGATACGAGTATAAGTCTGCGTTTATAAGCGTTGACAAACTCAAGCACGCATATTTATACTATTGTTCACCCTCGTAGCAAATTTAAAAATTTGAAAGTATGTCGAGACATCGTGACCCAATTGAATGTCACTGAAGCGCCAAATAGCGTCGTTTTCGGATATGATTCGCTCCGGGCCGCAAAGGAATTGCGATTTAAACCACTTTGGCTTTCTGTCGCAAGCTTTCAGAAACTGCTTACGTTTATTTTTAGATTTCCATCGCGCTGGCTGCGAGGGTGACATAACTGACATAGGTGCCAATGGTCTTACAAAAGAGGACGCTGTGATTTTGAACTCCAAAGCAGGATCAGAGGAGACAACCGGGAAAGTTAAGATGAGAGATAGAAAGACATGCACATGGACGCAGTCGCAGTTTACTGGTTTTTAAACGAATAGAACAAAATCCGTTGGGTGCGGTGCAACCAATCCTACGTATGTATGTAAAGCGTAATTAATTCATGGAAATTATTCATTAAAAAAGTTTAATAGTCCAATCAACATATTACGTTATTAACCCCGTGTAGTAAATGAAGCCGCGAGCAGGTCACGCCATCTAACGGTGTTAGCATGGGTAACGTGCCGTGAATACATTACGGAATGTCGCCGTTTAATGATATATTGGTCGTATATGGAGTTACATTCGGATATAGGAGCTACCGAATGTAACACGGAAGACATACATCTAAACAAACTGCTGTTATGCTAAGTTGGTGAAATAGGGACCTGTGCAGCCAGCACGACTTCCTAGTAATGTGAGGTGAAAGAATGACAGAATACCTACATGAATCAAAGGTTCTTGTGAAACAAAGACATACTTTAAAAGAAGACACAAAAAATTAAGGTTCTTGTGAAACAGAGACATACTTTAAAAGAAGACATACAAAAAATTAAGGTCAAAGTCATAAATATATCTGATACTAGGCACTTGGTGGAATGGGGACTGCTCCGTAGCCCCTCGACTCAGTGTACCTGCGACACAGCAACGCAAACCATGGCACATCTACTGGCGTGCCCCGCATGCCCACACCACTGCTCAGAACTGGATCTGAGGGACGCGACAGCCAGGGCTGTCAACACCGCTGTCTACTGGGCATCCATCGTATAGAAGTGGGGGTGGAGCCACGACACGAAAAGAAGAAGACTAGGCACTAAGAATTGGTGAACATATAAAAATCATCTCTAAAGCTTAAATGCCGTTTTCGCAGCCGTCGACGCATTACTGTTAGGTTTAGAATAGGTATTTCTTTTTTACACAGTAACAGTAAATATTCATTGACGGACAAGAGAAGAAATGTCTTCAGACATGGAATACACTGCCTGGGGACTATCCGATTGAAATTTAAATTCGAGGGTCGTTGAAGCAGGCTTGACCGTCTGACCTTGCGTGAAAGATCATAATTTAATTCTTAGTCGCGAAAGGCAATGGACCACGCGTTTACTGCCGATGCCGTAAGCAAAACATTTGCATGATTCGCATCCGCGGAGACCGTATCGTGAAATAACTAATCACAATCAGTGATCACGAGCATTTTTATCTTTCATTTAAGAAACAAGAATACAGTCAACTATTACGTTTAAAAAGATACCTTAGAGAGACGGGGGTAAATTTACGAAGCCTAGTTTTTGATATCGTCGAAAGACACAGCAGCTTGCCTTTTTATTAATGATCTATGGAGTCTTTCAAATAAAATTTACTAAGGTGCACCTTTTACTCATCTGTGGTCGAGTAAAATTGTATTAGATTATTGACCTATGGATATGACTTTTTTTAGGTTTCGTTTATTTGATTGTAAAGAATGTATTTTTTAATACAGTTGCTCAAAAAGTGCTACTTTTCGTGGCTGTTTAGCGTGCGGAAAGTTGGTTTTCGCGAACTAGTGCTTTTTACTTTTCCAATTTTTTTAAATTTATACTTGTTCCAATTCATGATTACTTATTGATAAGTGTTTATATTAGTTTCCTTTAAACGTCGTAATCAACATAAATCCTACTGTTAATGTAAGAATACGAAAAATATGCATATTTCATATTTTATTATACTCGAATTATCACACGTTTATTCAGGGGCGTAGCTAGAGGATATGGCGCCCGGGACAGTCACCAAATTTTCGCCCCCTGACGACTGACAAAAGTTTCCCTGCTGCTGCCTTTTGCCCATTTTGGCGCCCCCCCTTGGATGGCGCCCGGGGCACTTGCCCCCCCCCCCTAGCTACGCCACTGCGTTTATTTTTTAATGTTGAAAAACCGTTCTTAATAAGTTGTCTGAATGGAACGGAACGCCTGTCAAAGAAGAGGCGTATTTTCTTACTGCAAGAATGTTTTAAGTTTCCAAAGGCAACATTCGATATTGTTTTTATAAATATACGATATACAAATAATCGTAAATAACGATATTTAGGTAATAATAGCACAATGTTTTAATATTTACAATTGTTTCTGTCTTATAGAACATGCATTTGAAAAACACCTCTTCATAATGTCAATGTCAATGATGTCGCAGAATTAATAATATAAAAAGTTTCGAATTCCATTCCTTAATACTTGTTGCTTTTCTTATTTTTTCGCAACTGTATTAAAAAAACGTCGTTCGATACACGTGCGGATATGTCATTCTTCACTCGTCCCGAGTCTTGCCACTCGCGAAGTAATGACATACTTTCCGCACTAGCATCGAAATGTACTATTTTTATCGATATAAAATTATCAAAATTGAACCGATAAAACTTGATTTAAACAGATATTAGGAATCAGCTGAGTCAGCTGACATATACTTTAATTTCCTTTGTCCATCACTAAAATAACAAGAGGACACATTCGTCACTCGGAAACTACAACAAATCGCAGGTATTACATGCGTAGCATAGTTTATTAGTTGAAGACTATCGACGGAAACAAAGTTCAATACTCGACACATGTTGCTTGTCGGAAGTACGCTAAGTTCAACAGTGTATCAGTGCTGAAACTATACAGGTTTGTAGAACGCGTGTCAAAGTTAGTTTGTCTTATAATGAGATCTGGGGAACTTTAAGAAATTCCCGGCGATGTCTTTAATGAAGCAATATTACTAATAAACGTTGGGATTGACAGCTTTATTTATCTTATTATTATTGAGAGCCTGTTGTGTCCCACTGCTACATGGGCAAAGGCCTCCTTCTGCTTTTTCCATTCCTCCCGGGTTTGATCAGTCTTCGGCCATTCTTTTAAAAAAGGAGTCTAGCTCGTCTCGCCATCGCCGACGTGGTCTGCCAAATCCCCGTTTTGAGCTGGGATAGATCTTTGAATAACGACATCGCGGCAGTCTTTTGAATCAAAAGTTACGGTTACGGTTAAAATAGTTATCACTTTCGTGATTGGTAATAACACGGTTTCCATTCTGTATTTAAAATCATTAAGGCGCTTCGCGCAGTTTTTGGCGAAAAACTGTTACATTTTAGAGCTTATAACTTCTAAATGAGTCAACCAAAAATTATGAAAAAAATATATATGCATCTTCACTCTATGGACAACAATCGCAACATTTGACTTTTTTCCTGAAATTTGTAGTTTCACTGAAAAAAAAATAACACGACAGGCCGTTTTGCGGCTAACTTTGCTTATAACTTCTAAACGGCTTAATCGATTAAAATTATTTTTAAACTAACAAACATGTTTTAACAGGTTCTACAAATGCAACATAGCTTTTCTTAATCAAAAAATATTTTCTTAAGGAATCGAACGTTTTTCCACATTTCATGCGTATGCAGCCTGAACATGGCGTGGCCGGCAGTCGTGTGCCAGCTTTGAGACGAGGAGGCTGTGTCGCTCGTCGCTCCGTGCCTTCCTTGCACTATGTTCGCTTATGCACAAGCAAAGTGCTATAATATCGGAGTTATTGTGTCCAAAGAATAAATAACTGCAGAGCGCTGATTTGGTTGCGACGCGCATTAGCGAGCGCAACACGGTATTTTGCGGTCTATTACAATGAGTGTAATGATAATATCCGTATATATTATACTATAAAATACGTATGTTTGAGAAAACTTCATTTGAAATAAATAAATAAATGTTTTCTAACCGACATATTATAATGTCATTCAAGTTTTACGTTTTGAATAATGTTCCATTCCATCTCGAAACAATAAATAATTGATTTAACATAAGCTACCTATTACCTATTACGTTGTATGTATGAATAGTACCTGTTAAAAACATTGTTTTTGTAGTTTAAAAATAATTTTAATCGATTAAGAACTAGCAAAACGGCCTATCGTATTTTTATTTACGGAAAAACTTACTATTAAGTTTATTGTAGGTTTAGTTAAGTAGTAATTAGTGTTAAATAGTTTAATTGTAGTTATGTCTGTAAATTTTTCATGGGTGATCCTTGCCTGTTAATAAACGTTTTATTATTTTATTATTATTTGTATCTCCTTCTGCATTTCAGTAATTATTTCATTGGGTCAACTTGGTGTATTATGTCTTCTAAATGGGTAAACAAAAAATTATGAAAAAAATATATATGAATCTTCATTTATTGTTCAACAATTATAAAATTAAACTTATTTCCTGATATTTATAGTTTTACCGTAATAAAAATAATAAAACAGGCCATTTTGCGGCTGTCTTTGGTTATTTTTACTAAACGGCTAAATCAATTAAAAGTATTTTTAAACTAACAATAATGTTTTAATAGCTGACGGTCTTTCCACCGCGATACAACCGGCCGACGATTTGTTTTATTAACAATATCATCTAAACTACCATCTGATAAAGTATGAAATGGGATGCGATGACTGAAAAGATTTTTTTACATGTTCATGTGACCAGCTGACGGTCAGCCGAGATACAACCCGGCTGACCATTTTTTTAATTCACAATAGCATCTAAACTATCATCTGACACAGTATCAAGCGGGAGGCGATAACAATTTTTTTTGCGTGTTTCGGTGGCTGCCATTTCTCAACCCATCAACGGAGCGGCAGCTGACGTCCACAGGGGTTCATCATACATAGCCGTTAACCACTAAAAAAATAAATGACTGCAAAGCGCTGATTTGGTTGTGGCGCGCTTGTAATAAAAACCGGCCAAGTGCGAGTCGGAGTCGCGTTCCAAGGGTTCCGTATATTACTCAAATTAAACAATTTATTTTTTATGTGAAACGATCAAAAACTAAATAATTAAGTCCGACTCACGCTTGACTGCTCATTTCTAATAAGTTTTCCTGTGATCTATAGGTAAAGATCTATTTTGTGTATTTTTTTCAAAATTTTATACCCAGTAGTTTCGGAGATAAAGGGGGGGAATGCTCATTTTTTGCCTATTTTCGTGAATAACTTCTAAACAATTTAAAAATGCTTGTTGCTAGGCCTATTTAAATAAAGAATATATTGAATTGAATTGACTGTTTATCCTAAAATTAAAAAAAATATACATTTGAGATTCTCACAATGAGCTCTTTCATTTGATATGTAACACGATATAGTTTAAATTTTTTTTTTTATTAATTTTCTCTTTTACTCCCCAAAAGTGGCCCCCGTGTTTAAAATTAATTTGTTTACGTTACATGTCCGTCTTTGGGTCACAAACTTACATATATACACCAAATTTCAACTTAATTGGTTCAGTCGTTTCCGAGAAAATAGGCTGTGACAGACGGACAGACAGACAGACAGACAGACAGACGCACGAGTGATCCTATAAGGGTTCCGTTTTTTCCTTTTGAGGTACGGAACCCTAATAATGATGATATTCCCACGTAATGATTGAGAAAACTTCGAACTTCGAAAAATAACACATTTGTAGTAGTTTATGAAGCTAGTAGGTACTTTAATTTTATAAGTTAACTATTAATGGCATTATTTATATTTATTTATTACGGATAAAAAAAAACTGTATAAAATAAACGCACTGTACGCCTCAATTTAGTACATACCAAGCTTTAGCTATAAATCTTAATCCGTCGATTTGACTTAGGTATTTATTTGTAAGAAACAGATAAAACACAAATTAAATAATTGAGGCTTGTAAAGTATAATGCATAAGGGAATATATTTTTATTATAATGTACGACCTCCACTACACGCATGATCTACTCATACTCAAACAACAAAATATCTGCAAAAGATACACAAATACGAGGTATAGCGCCAAATGCCGCGCGCCTCTGGGCTGTAGGTTATTCTTTGAACCTCGTTCCGCCGCAGTCGCCGCACCGAGACGAAATTCACGTACGATCGCAGTGAGCGGGGTGCGGGTACAGAGACGCTGAGACGCTCAAGGCCAAATCAGCGAGAATCGTCTTAAGCGAGGTTTAGACTAGCAAGAACTTGCATGCAATTTTCATTACATTGCGGTATATCTGATAAACATTTCGAATGCAGTTTGCCTTAGTAGTCGGCAATGTAACGTAAATTGCATGCAAGTTCTTGCTAGTCTAAACCTCGCTTTACAATTAAAAATACGCGGTCTTTTTTTGAAACAAAAGTTACGCAATTACTATTTATTAAAAATTCTTTAGCGATTGGTTTTTATTCTGTATTCAAAATGATCACAATTCGTTATTTTTCTTTTTTCGCCGGCAACATTAAATGGCAACAAATTGCCATCAGCCGATAAATGAGAACATTGCTAACGGCACGTCACTAATCCGTCTTGTCGTTACCGTCCCGTGGCGACGTACCATATTACAAGAGCATACAAATTGGAAGTGAAATGTCGTGACAGCGTAATTTTAGGCACATTCATCTTGTCTGGGATGAATGTATTGATTATACCTATACAATACATTAAAATCGGTTTAGCATAAAGTGTCTGTCGAAAGGGAAGAAAAACGCGCTGTAAGGTAAAAGGACGAACATTATTAGTGATGTTTCAAACTTTCAATACGCTTTGCGAGCGAAAAATAACTACATACATAGAAACTATATATACCTTAACTAGTATCAACCTGTGTATCTCTATCAAACCATCCAACCGATGATTTACTGATGACGAAAAATATACTTGTCTGTTACACTTTAACTACTATAAGAACACTAGACAAGCCAAACACAACACAACCCATTTATTTCTGTATTATTTTCTCGTAGAAAGATTTATTATAATTCCATATTCATATCAAGGGTAATTTTGTACGAAACCATGGCAACACGAACGTCTAGACTTATAATAAGTAGCTGAAGTCGCAGATCGTGTCTCAAGTCTCAACCATAAAGCTCGTCACAGACGGATCGATAATATATCGGCAGATAACGTAAGATACGGCATCTTACGCAGCGTCTTACGTAAGCGAACAACTCGCGAACGCGAAGCGAAGCGGCGCGGCGCGACCCGGCGGGCCCACGGCATTCGGCAACGAGATCCCCGACGTAGGACACTTCTATAAGTTCTATAGGTATCAAAGAATTAACTCAGCCGATAAATTATCGCTCCGTCTGTGACAGACTTAATTCCGGGGACCGATGAACTGTCTCGACTCCCCCACCCGGGGGAGTCAACCAAATAAGTTTGCGGTACTTAACTAAATCGGCGCAAAATAATGCCTTCAAGCGTTTCCTGGACTTTGAACGGTAACTAACGTTTTTTGAGAAATCCTTTGTGAAATATTCGTTACAGCCTTCGTTAAAGATAAAAGGGAAAGTTTAATACCCGTTAAAGTTTCCTAATTTCGACAACGTGAAAGCAAACTTCAATTTCCTTTGGCGCTGACGTTATTAATGTGAAGTAATATGATACCACCGCGTTGCGGTTAGCCAGTTACATCTAGCAAAGGCTCCAAAGAGCAATGATAAAAAAAACCTTAGGAGGATCCAGTTACTTTATGTACATCTTTATAATCCCAAATATGGCAATTGGCAAAAGCCAAGACATGGCTTTAAAGTTGGTGACGATGAATTCAATTTTTTTTTACAGTAGGTACAGCAATATAAAGTACTCCGCCTTATCAAACAGGAAATCGATGTACCTAATGTGTGCGGTTACAATACTTACAATGTTAAAGACAGCAGCCTTAATTCGCATAAATGTGACGTTTTCAACCAAAAGGTACCACATTGTCGGTTGTCGATAAGGTTGATTTCAAATAAAAGCCACATGGAAACAGCGCTTTATTGACAACCGACAATAAGTACCCTTTTGGTTGAGAACGGCACAAATATACGAGTTCTTCGCCTAAAGGGGCCCACTGACTATCAGTCCGCCGGACGATATCGGCCTGTCAGTTGTTCGGAACTGTCAAATTTTTGTTCTAACTGACAGGCCGATATCGTCCGGCGGACTGATAGTCAGTGGGCCTCTTTATAGGGTATATGACTAGTTGACTACTAGTCAAATCAGTTTCTTTTTTTTGAACTGTCAAAACGATTACGAAACGAACGACGAAACTGTCAAATCTATTAGGACATCGGATTATCTTCAAACTCAGTTTTCCAATGTAAAATGTAATTATATAATCTCGATATCCTCATGTATCTTCACAAGAAACCGCCCGGAAACGACTTATTTTCGCAGATATCCATGTCAAAACAGATGTCACTTCCTCCCCCGCGGTGGTCTCGTAAAACATTATAAAAATATCGTTCCTAAAATTATGCGGCACGAAATTTCACAACAAACAATTACAATTACAATTACAATTTAAAATACTTTCGCTGTGGTATTTGCATGCAAAAGAAGTATATTTCGTTGGAGTTCAGCCAGCACTTTGGGGAAATGGCTTCTGGTTTCCGGTTGGAGCGGGGCATGTGCCTTTTGCAGTTTTTTTTTTCGCTACACAGCACGTTATACAGAAGTTAGATCGATACCTGTTCCACTATCCGAGCAAAACGACAAACATTTCATCGGGGTTAGTAAAAACGGATACATCCCTGCAATGTTGCGTTGGTTATGAAATGTCATTACGATTCTAGCTATGTGGGAAGTTGCGCAAGAAAGATAAAAGTAACCGGGTTATCGCCAGGACTATGTGTGCCTACAGGGCCTGTCGACGAACAAATAAAACACGGTGAGAAATTTTGAAAAAACTGTGATGTCTTACGTCATCAATAATTTCTGGTTCTTAGCGATCACAAATGTCTCATACGGTTTATGAATCAAAGAACGTTGTTAGATATTTTTGCGCGTTTTATCGTATTATTACAGTACAGAAATTTCACTGTTGTTTTAAGTATTCAATCATTTTTATTAAAACTTTAGAAGGTTCTCTAAGCAGATGCCAAAAGTTTTCAGCACTTTGTCTCCGGGTGTTTTAGTTCCCCCGCTTTGTAGCGTTGGATAGAGCGAGGAATATGAAACTGTTTCGACTAACGTTTCATTAATAAATTTGTTACTTATTCTTTTAAGACAAACATTTGGATTTTCTATTTAACTGATACGACATCCAGTTTAATTAACAGTGATAGTTCATACATTTGCCACTTGTACTTATCGAAATCATAAGAATAGTGAATTCATGAATTCTAAAAGTTCTGTCTCGCCCTAGCAAAAAAGCGAGTGAATCGCATTAACTAAACGGGTAGTAAATGCAACTCAAGTCACACTAATCACAAAATTGGCCTTTACGAATATTTAATAAACAATAGACTAACACCTGTTTCCCGAGGCATAAACAGAGCAGAGCAGAGGCAAAGGGGTCTCAGCATAAACTTTTTTACATCCTTACATTAAGTATTATAATATTTATAATTCTTCCTTATAATAAAGTAGGTACCTAACACTTTTCATGGAAGTTTGTTAGTTTTGGATACTCATGCTCATGACCTAGCTTTTCCTTTGCTAGGTTGTCCCCGATTTGGCCGGAGTACATTCACTAAAGCACTTTCCAACTTTCTGATCCTCTCTCCCTGAATACATTAACCACTTTACAATCCCTTGATTTTATCTTTGTCGCAGTTTTTAGTTTAGCATTATCGCAGTTTTTAGTTTAGCATTACATGACTACATGTACATAATTATGTGTCGCTTAACTTCAAACTCGGGTAGATCCATTCGACCCTCTATGGAAATATCTACGATATTAGGTACCTTTTCTTAATACCAAAATCGCAAAATCTGACAGTTGGATCGACCCCAGTTTGAAGTAAAGCGACTCATATTATGGTTACGTTAAGAAGAGAGACAAAGTATGTCACTTTCTGCAAAATAAATTGTCAGCAATGGCAAATGCTTCATTGACTTTGCCACGCGATAAAAGCGGTTGTCACCTGAGCAACTGCAGTTGACACTATTATAACAAATTTCATCATGATCAGCTAGACAGCTACTTTAGGATTACTTTATTTGTGTCTCACGCAAGTTTTGTTATTAAAATTACTTTAGGATTGATACCCGCAAGGTATACCATATCATTAACACGATAGACCATCATAGTATATTGTTGATTCGTCTGGCAGGGCTTGATACCAACTAGCGTATGCCAGTGACTTCATTAGCTAAAAGTTCCTTATTTGCACTCTCTTTAAAATTTTGAGTAACATGACATAGGCATACCAGAAAGCCCGAACCCATTTTTTTTTCTCAAGTCTTACTGCAATAATGTGTTGAACCGTTATTAAATAGGCAAGCCAAGTTTGGATGATAGATCAGGCCGACCAACACAGTGACATGACTGTATATTTGTACTTTTTTAGTCATAAACGTGCTAATAATGGCAGTTGTAGTCTAGATCAGCAGGCGGTTGTCAGGCAACCGTATTGATTGGTCGGGTGTTGCGGGGCGGTCGGCCCGGCGACGTCCTTGGCCTGAACCGTCTCGCCTCCCTCTGACGTCACGGCCCCGTGACGTCGCGCGTTACCCCGGTGCAACGAGGTAAACGAACGAGACGAGCCAATTAAAATGGGATGCAGCAGTGATTACGTGTCCAGTGGAAAATTGACGGTGTCGTTATAAATTCGGGGCAAGCGTAGAAATGTATCAGCTTGCATAAACGATACCTACCGTAGCTTCTTATATTGTTGTTGAGTCGTATTTTCGTTAGTTTGGTTAATATTTGGGTGAAATGAATACGAAATCCCAATTTGGAGAAAAAAAATGTAGGTACCTATGTAATTGAGTTACGAAAATACCAAACGTTTCCGTAACTCAGTGGATTTTTTTTTAGGACATACGCTGAAGATAGCTATTATGTACCTACAGAATAACTCGTATCTATCGACCGGACGGAAAAAAAATCGACAACAAAATAAAAACGGGCCTTGGCTTGACTGACGCCACTCCATAATCTCCATATGTTAAGTGCTTGATGTATAAACTTGAGCGACTTTTGACAAAATATACTTGACGTGACGCTGAGTGACGAACGAAGCAACGTGACGTTATTTTCTCAAAGACGCCTGTCCTGTCTATGTCACTTGTGCTATATAGGTGTCCAATACGCACTTAGGTTATAAGCATTCCTCACGCCTCACATGAACTCTACAATTCTACATTCTTGCTCTATAAGTACTGGCCAAACTCATCTCAAAAGTCTGCCCCTAAAGGTGGAGTTATATAAGATTTTTTATAAATACATAGGTCGCATATTTTCGCTCAATTAAGAAAACGAATAAAGACGGAAGCACACAACGGCGCTCAATACGCACGAATGCGATCCAATGGGTCGATTGTACCTTTTAAGCGCACCGTAGAAGGATCGATTTCCATTTAAATCCAAACCGAATTTGAATTTACGTATCTCAGCTGCTCCACAATGGATATCCGGTTTTCAGACAGTTATAGTGTGATAAAAAGGCACTTCTAGCAGGAAAAGAAACTGCTAAAGAAAGGAAAGACAGGGGTGTCATTTAGACATCTCGCTCGTATTTAGGATTGCAGGCAGTGGTAATTCTTTTAGGGGCCCCCCTTAAACTGACTATGCAAACTATGTACTACCTAAACATACCTCGGCCGGTAAATAAGAAAGCCTGACATTTCTTACTTTGCTGTCCCAGAAACAGTATTTTACATACCTAGTAAAATACTATTTCTGGGACAAATAGACTAAAAATGCTTTAAAAGTAATCACCGACCTGTTTTGCAGAAAAAAACACTAGTACAGGAACAGGACAGACCCACGGTTTGCTTTTAGTATTCATGTGCCTTTGTTGCAAACAGTAACTCAATTATCGCCACCACATACGTAGACTAGACTATACAGTGCAATTTGTGGACTCGACGGCCAGCGAACGTGTCGCATCCACCGCTTTTTGTGCACTAGTTCAAATCGAATAGCTCATTGTGCACTTAATAAGTAAACTGCAAAAACAACCTTGTTGTATAGGAATATGGATGGCATTTGTAAAGATTGCAATGATGAGATAAGAGGTTCCGGAGGTAAGTTGGGACGCATTGAACCAAACAGTCCTCGATGAATGCGGCAACGGAGGCATATAACTGTATTTGAATAGGCGATCGTTCGGGACGTTCGGTAAACGATCGTTGATATTTTTATTAAAAAATTTGTCGATGAGTAATGCAATATTAGGCACCAATCAAGTGATGTGATGAACATCAAAATATTTAAAGGCGTTGTCTTTCTGACTACTTTTTTGTTGGTGTTTTACATCAGTCAAGGAAAAAATAAATAATATGACTGACTAGAGCCTTATACTTAGAAATTTGATCTCATCAACGCTTTACAGAAGACTCTGTATGTGACATTTAAAAGTCATCGAACCCATCACCCCCTGAAACCCCATCCCTGATTGAATCAATATGTAAGCAGTGAGGTCAGTAGGTCAAGCTCTTCACGTGGATCCATTCATCAGTGCACCATTCAAGCTCCACCTTATAAAACGTATTTGCATATAAACCAGATCCTAGGTCAGTAACCGAGGTCACCTCAATATTTAATGACATCTCCATTGATGACAAGTTTGTTTTTAGATTTCAATTAGTTTCGCTTTGAAAGTGACTTCAAAGTAACCTTGATGAGTTTTTAAACTGGCAGGCGCTTTGATTTATGAAAATTGGTGAGCCGCCTCTTGAGACTTTCGAGTTTAGAATCCTTGCGATCAATAAAAGGTGACTGACATTCGTTCAACGGAACATTCCCCTATGAGGACACAGAATGGCCATTTATAACTTGACAATAGACCCAATTACAACATCAATCCTATAACCAAACATGGACTAGACTGCGATGGCTGGTGCAGAATTTTAAGTAGGGAGCTGGCGGAGCTCCGAAAACTGGGCTGGTAAAATTGTGTCACAAAAAAGATTTCATTATTAATAAAACCTTTTGCTTAAATTCATTTAAGGTCGGCCCTTTGAATATTTTTTGCCACCGAACTGTCTGTCGTTTTAATTTCCTGGTACCATACGAACTTTCAAGGACTCTTTTCTACGGAGTGATTTTAACCGATTCGTATACACGCACAACAAGAGGGCAACCCCTCTTTGGCGTGAGAAATACCGAAATAGGCCAAGCAATAAGAAGGTATAGAGGGAAATGCTAGGAACACAATTTTTGACTTCGTAGTATTGTTTGGAATAGTTAGGAGGTGAACATATCAAAAGTCCCCGACCGTAACCCTGGTGCTGGGGGGGAGAGGAAAGGTTAAATTTTTCGGTTTTTCGATTATATCTCCGAAACTATGCATCTTAGCGACATGGCCACTTATACAAAATGAAAAGTGATTTAATTTGTTACATGTTTTATTAGGTCAAGTTTTTTGATATCTTGTATAGTTTTTGAGATATCTGCTCTAGAAGGTTTATTTAGGGCTCTCAACCGATTTCGTTGAAATTCGGTATAGAGATGGTTTGAGTCCCGGGACAGTACATAGGATAGTTTTTATAACCAAAATCATCTTTTAAGGATGTGAAAGTTCCCTCTATAACTTTTTTTGGGCATTCATTTCCTGGCCTAAAAGTGGGTCATTTGTTATTTGCTTATTTGTAGGAAACACTTCGTCCGAATCGGTCAGCAGTTTATCGCCTGCCCGATAATGTATAAATCGTGGCAAAACGTCCGATAACAAGGCCTTGCAAAGACGCAAAGGCTGCGAGCAATTTATTTTTTGTTTACGAGTTCTACTTGTTTTTGTTGTTGTTTAATATACAATGTATATCAGCATGCCATTCAATGCATAGTTTATAGCGGAAATGATTATGAATGAGAAACAAAGATCGTGCTTTGTGGCTACGAGAGACATTAAAATTCATCACAAGACTGTCGCCGAAAATGCTAATAAGGTGCTTCTTGTGTCGTTGCTTCCGTTGTTTTTAAAATTAAATGTTTGTTTAGGTGAATATGATAAGAGTTGGCATGTGTGCGTAAGTGAAAACAATGAAATGGCGTCCGAAACAGGATGTGGAGTAGAGCGCGCGTCGGCTGGCGGCAACGAACTCGCCTCCCCATAGGAATTGCCAGTAATTGAGCAAAAAGCTAATAATACCGGCGCATATATCCCCAGACCCCAGTTTGTCTATACTTTCCAGCAAGTTAGAGAAAATTGGTAAAGGTTATGCCATCAATACAAATTGCGAAGACGGCTGACTTTTAACGGAAGTGAGATACCGTTTTCTAATTATGCAGCTTGTCTTTGTTGTTCTATTTCTATACCCCACGCGGTCAAGATAAAAGTAAACAAGAAAACTAACGTTATACAATCCCTGTAAAATTCCGCGTAAGAGTGACGTATCAATTAGCATACAGCATACCAATCATATCTGTCTCGTTCATTTGCTTTCGGGTTAACCTTTATCAGATAAGGGCGTCTCTAATCGCATCTTTGTTATTGTATTTGTATACCCCGCAATGAGTACAAACAAGCAGAGAATAAAACAAACGCTGGACGAACTTTGTTAAATTCTGCATAGAAAATTACCTTGAATGAGTACCCGGAATGAGTTCAATGGCTTCAGAGCGTCCTTTATCAGATAAACAGATGCGATAAGAGTCATTGCCTTGCCTTGTTGTTTTGCAGTAGCTTGTTACTGTTTCTTTACACCACGTGGTAATGGTAATGTTAAAAGCAGGCAAACAAACGATAGACGATTTTAAATTCTGCGTGGCATGTGTTCCGTTCATTGGCTTTCAGGCATCCTTTATCAGATAAGTTAGCAGATGTGATAAGTCATTTGGCTGTGTCGCAGGGAAGGGACCAACGCATTGTTCTCGCCGGGGGGCAGTCACCCAGCCGATTAGATACGGGCGGCGCCGGGACGCCGGGTAAACACTCGTTGTATACGATGCTGCACTGGGAAACTTTTACAGCGATCTTGAACCTTGAGCCACTTGAGGAGTCTGCTAGTTTAAGACGTGATCGGAAAAAATATCACTTATTTTTGAGGTTTACTTAAAGCCTGCTTGTTTTAAACATGTCAGGAAAAGAGAACAGAAAGTTTGAAGTCAAAATAGACATATTTAACTCTAAGCATTTACAACGATCTTGAGAACTGAAACCATTTGAAGTTTACTGCTAATAGAACCTGACTGAAAAGTTGAAGAAACCGTTAGAGAGCGAATTAAAGTAAATTACTTCGAGGTAAAAATAGAAAATAACAAAATCTGTGGCATAATTGGGTTAGTACCGCCATTTCGCCACAGACTTGTTATAGTTACTTTTCATGATTGTTTAATCTTAGACCTTGAAAATTGAAGTTTACTGGTTGAATTAGAACGCGATAAGAAACAACTGTTTAGCCTTTTGACGTTAAATATTCGAGGTAAAAATAGAAAATACCTATAAAAATTTGAGCCCTAATAGTAGTCCCGGCAGCCTAGTTCGCACCACGCAATTTCGCCACAGACCTGTCAGTTATTTCCATTAGACGACTCACGACACGTGATCGCGTTATGTTCCTGGCACGAAACCAAAGTTTTTGAGAGAGAAAAAAATCATCTCCAATCAAAACATTTCGTAACAAATACTTGGCGCTTTTGAAACGTTAAATAGCGCTAGCGGTCAGCTGGGGACATTCCGGAGATTCTCAGATATATTGAACTATTGATTCCAGAGGTTGTACCTAAATGGAGAGAGGCATCCCTCATTTATAGTTCGTAGTTTTCAAACAGTCCCCTTTCGGCTTATCCTTTGTCTATTGTTAAATGAAACCGCACGTGCTACTTACTAGCATAAAAAAATGGTATGGCCGTTTTAACCGGTTATTCAATTACCACTCTATGGAGATTGCAATAAGGTTTAAAATGAACTAATGGGAAAACATATTCCTTAGCTGTGTGGTCTTTGCGGTTACTGAGTGCCGGCAAGTCGAACGCTAAAGAACCAGTCTAAAATGTGTCATCGATATGCGTAACAAAGGCTCGTTATCGGAGAGCGCACTTACACTGGTTTTTTTAGCGTTGGACTAGCCCGCGCTCGCCACGATGCACGAACCAGGTAAGAGACAGGGTCGGATTGCGATTAAAACATTTTGATGGATTCATGACAAGTTAGTAATTTATATTGTATGTATGTATAACTCATTACTGTTTGGCTGGTTGTTTATTATTTACATTGTATAAAAAACGTTATTTTAGTTTATTAAAAATTTGTCTGTAATACCTATATATTGTAAAAAAGCCGATATTGTTTAAAAAGGGCATATATGTATTCATTTTGTTAAATATAGTTTTAGTTTTTAGTCTGTAACATTAGAGAGGAATATTTTAATAGTTGATTATTTGTAAAACGGATTATTATCTAATGTTATTATTTAACTGATTAGTAAAAAAATGTTATTATTGTTTGTTTTAAATATGTAAATACATACTTGTCATGAATCCATCAAAATGTTTTAATCGCAATCCGACCCTGTCTCTTACCTGGTTCGTGCATCGTGGCGAGCGCGGGCTAGTCCAACGCTAAAAAAAAACCAGTGTAAGTGCGCTCTCCGATAACGCGCCTTTGTTACGCATATCGATGACACATTTTAGACTGGTTCGTTAGCGTTCGACTTGCCGGCACTCAGTAACCGCAAAGACCACACAGCTAAGGAATATGTTTTCCCATTAGTTCATTTTAAACCTTATTGCAATCTCCATAGAGTGGTAATTGAATAACCGGTTAAAACGGCCATACAATTTTTTTATGCTAGTAAGTAGCACGTGCGGTTTCATTTAACAATAGACAAAGGATAAGCCGAAAGGGGACTGTTTGAAAACTACGAACCATAGCAACCGTTGTTTGCGCTGTAGCACTTTGTTTGGAGGCAAACAGAACAGACAACGTCTGTTGGCAGATAAGCGAGCCCATTTTGAGGGGAATAAACACCCGCTGAGTTTACGTGTTTTCGGTGCTGACATAGTTTCGAAACGGGACAGGGGATTCATTCATGGTGTAACAATTTAACGTCTAACAAAATTAGGTAATAAACGTAATGTCTGTTTATTTTTCCGACACATTAACCCGGAGCTTGGGTAGATTCAGTTTATGTGTGCCTTTTCAAAGAACTAACAGTGAATAATGTATTGCAGCATTAAGGTGTACGAGTAGGTACGTGTAGGGAAAACCGTGTGTGGCGGATTATAAGAGACCGGTCAAGGTGCGTCGTGGAACAGCCATTAGCTACAATTTACGTTCACCTCTGTAATTTAACGCACGTTTAAATTACGTCGACAATTCCGCTTACATTTACACACGTAGTCATTTAAATCTAAATATCTGTATGAGAAGAAAAAATATGGATGGTCCTGCTAACTATTCAATTTTATAATGTTTCAGACTCATACATGTCCTTTCTTTACCGACAATGTCTAAGAGATGTAATCCTATAAAATCGTTTCATCATTATAAGCATTTTCCTTCAAAAGTATTGATGATGATAATAACTTAGACAGTACTACCTGTACGACACCTAGGTGTAACTTGTAAGGCCGATACGTGAGCGACAACCTTGTCCGCATATGTGACATTATCTGCTAATTTGACATGGTTCAATGGTGGCCCAGGTATTCGAAGGACTCTTTCGAATATTTCAGTGTCCCTAAAATCTAAAGACTCACCTGGAACATATCAGTGTCGGGATCCTCCGTGTACTCGACGATGACCGCCTGGCTGCGGCTCAGCGTGTAGGAGATGGAGTGCTGGCTGGCGTCGAGGATGGCCTTGCTGCTGTGCGGGGTCTTGACTACGTAGTGCTTGGAGCGCCGCACGCCGTTGGCCTGAGGCCGCCGGTAGAGCACGAATTTGCTTCGGCGGCGGCCGCGCTCGCCAGCGGGTAGGTAACCGTTGTATCTGAAAATAATTGCAAAGTTACAATCTATTGTCAAATTCCTGAGTTTATTAACTCTCATCTAATGTACAGTCGACGTTAAAGATATGTTTACACTGTTGCACCTTAATCCTTTATAACAAGGTGAAAAGTGTAGACATATCTTTGACGTCAACTGTACCTATCTATAAGTCATTCAGTAAAAAAAGGAATGGCGCTTCCCTTTTGCTGATATTACCTAACTCAAAACAAATTGGACACTAGGACGAGAATAGGAGGTTAGATCTTGGTCCACCGTACCTACCTTGCTCTAGTGTAATCACGTGATTATTGATCAACCTAGCCAAATTACAAGACAAAAGTATGCATATGCCACCGTAAAATTGTAAACACTCGTCAGTTTACAATTTCGCTAGTTAAGTTATAAGCTCATGGTAGGAAGATTGCAAACTAACCTAACCTACGTTAGATTGTAAACTAACGCAATCGAACACAATCGTTGTATTGTTATAAGAATAAATAAAAATAATAATAACGGGTACACAATCTTTAGGATGCCACATATTATATTACAAAAGAAGCCATGGTAAATTGTGCTAGCCCGAAAGGCTTAATATGACAACAACACGTTCTGCTGTATTTCCAAAGTTCGACACCAAAATTGGCAATACGGAACACGTCAAGCACCGATGGGATTGCGGCGTCAGCTGTCTGTCACTGCCGTTTTTGTTCTCCGTGTGACTCACGCGGTGTAGTTGCATATTATATGAGGCATTTTCTATGAAAAGGGACCTTATTGTCGATGGCGCTTGCGCAGCGTCGCGCGGCATTGTATTTATATCGGAGCATCGTTTATAATGGCGTAAGCGCCATTGACAATAAGGTCCCTTTTTATAGGAAATACCACATATGATCCGTGTCATCCGTGTAAGTTTTTGTACCTGGGTCATATTATACAGATTTAAGTTCTTAACGTAAGTATTTCCTGTTCACGAAAATAAATTTTATTGATGAGACAAATGCCCAAAACATTGGTAAAGCCTAAAACAACGTCAACTAGAAATTAGCCTCCAGTGTCCTTAACTTTCGGAAGAATATACCATTTTTCTGCGTCTGGAAAACCCACCTATGTCTAGTGAATTTGCTGAAAAATACCATGACATATTTTTGTTGTATGGTATAAGCATCACATAAAAAATGTGTACCACTTGGCTTTTAACATATTACCTTTTATTTTTAAATCCTATCATCAGAAATAGATTATTTTGGTACAATAACCCCAATAGAACGAAATGAGATCGAAAATACTGCGCAATAAAATCGACTCGCTGAAAACGAAAACGACGATAATCGATTATATATTTCGTGGGCCGATAAGAATAAAATTCATGTTTAATTCATGAGAAAATAGTTGAAAAGCTTTTCCGGTTTAGACCACAATGACAAAAGCGTGAAATTGCTTTGCCACGCCGAAATTATTAACTTTATTACTTTCCTCCAATTTAGCCGTTGAGCGGTTCCGGAAAATACTCAGGAAACATTTGCCACAAGTTTCGAAAGCATAGACTTCGTACCATACTACAAATTATAAATATATCGAAGATATGCGGTCGCCATATCTTAGGTTTGTACAGTACAGTAGGTACTTTATCGCAAACCGCATCACTCAGTTAAATCCCACAATATTTTTTGCTACGCCTTACCTCTTAGATAACTAACAGCCGAAGTTTATTCTTGAAACTTGATTTTGATTTATATTTTTAAATTTCAGTCACAACTAAAACGAGCGGTCGCACTCACATGTTAAATTGGTACGGAATAATTGAAATAACCAGAGCAAATTCCATCTTACATCTATTCTCTACTCTGTTATAAATGAGCTCCGATTAATTATAGAAAAGTTCCGCATGATTTCACACTTCCTTTCAGACGCGGTACACTCTATACTCTCTCAGCTCTTCTGAACTACCATGCTCGGACTCTATTATATATGCTCCATCTATAAGAAGTGATCTGTTGGAAGCTTAGACCAAGTTTGTAGAGTAGCCCCGGACGGCGTACTTGACAAGTTGGAGCGGATTTCCCGGTGTCACCTTACTCACTTGTTACGAGTGTTTTAGTGAATATTGTATCAAGTCACACCGTGTCTTAGTAATATATTCAATCCAAGACAAAAAATTGTGTCGTTTTCAAGCAAAAGGTACCGATTGTCGCTTGCCATAAGCACGCTCCGGGTTTTTCGTATAAAGATACAAGCAATTTTCATCCTTATGGTAAGTGACAATGTGGTACCTTTTGATTGAAAATATCACAATTCATCGTCCCGAAAGCGATCCAAACTCGCCGCTCTGGGTCACCGCACATAGCTCTGCCAACTGAGGGTCTACCGCGAAATTTTGTTATATGCCTTCCGATCGCTCTTGACTTTTGCATAGTCGATTCATAAATTTCTATTTTCGAGAAAATTCTTCTATGTTTAACACGCGTTCTAGATTAAAATACTTACATAACTAGATCAACTTAAGCCCTGATAAAGGGTGACAATTCAATAAAAAGTTCTTTATCGCTTCAGCATGATGAAAATTTTGCTAAATATTATTATATTATGTAGAAAAAAATCGACAATGTCACAACTCTCCTACTCTGTCACAACTCACCTCGGTCTCCCCTAAATTGGTTTTACTGAACATACTTGGGTACTTGTATGTAACTGTATATTGAATATTGTTTTATGCCATAGCTCGATTAGCTCTAAAGCCTCCAATCATGTTTATGATGTTTTTTTTTGTGTTCGTACCCGAAAATGGATTCCTATTGCCGAGTATTCAAACTATAAATTCGGTATACCACCCGGTACACATATTTAGACGGCGATAAAAACCGGCCAAGCGCGAGTAGGACTCGCGCACGAAGGGTTCCGTACCATTACCCAAAACGCTGTATGGGAGTCCCACTTAAATATTTATTTTATTCTGTTTTAGTATTTGTTGTTATAGCGGCAACAGAAATACATCATCTGTGAAAATTTCAACTGTCTAGCTATCGCGGTTCATGAGATACAGCCTGGTGACAGACGAACAGACAGGCAGACAGACGGACGGACAGCGGAGTCTTAGTAATAGGGTCCCGTTTTAACCCTTTGGGTACGGAACCCTAAAAAAGAGCGTGCTTGCAGTAGGCAGTTGAAAGTCGTACAACTATAGAAATACCAAGGTCAAAACATGCCGATCAAGTATCAAGTTCAAATTAATTACGGAGGAGTTAATGGCGCTGTGTTTATCTAGGAAAACGACGTTTAATTTAATTTTAGCCGAGTATAATCAATTAATCATAAACAAGACAAGCACGCAATATGTGGTAATATTTAATAATGCCTACTGTCCGCACGCCAATTCCGTGCATTCGGAGGTAGAGGAAGTGGGGGGGGGGGGGGGGGCGAGCCCGTACGTACAAAATGACACCACTGTCATGACGCCCGACATTCCTAACATTCCTCAGCCGTGCACGGAATTCGCGCGCGGACAGTAGTTGTTCTAATATATTCTTTAGGCAGGGGGGGTCACCAAATGGCGGACCGTGGTCCGCATCCGGACCGGCAACATATTTTATTTTTTTCCTTATTTAGTAAGCCCAAGGTAAAAACGGACCGCGATGGTCATTTTATTTTAAGAACCGGACCCCTGAAGAAACTAATTGGTGACCCCTGCTTTAGGGAATCGTTCCTCGTTATTATAGATCTTAGACTACCCACGGCCACGCTGCTTTGCTTAAAGGATGACCGTTATATCGGTTCGGGTCCGTACCGAGGCGTCCGACACTTCCGTTTTCTATGACGGGTGATCGGTGATCACGTTATGCTTTCTATAGAGAACGCAGTGTCGGCTTGGACCCGGACCGTTGAGTCATCCATTACGCTAGAACTACGGTAACAAACGGAAACTCTAGTGGAAAGGCAGCCTTATAGACGCTGTTGTTAATGTACAGTCAAGGGCATAAATATATATACATTCCCAAAGTTTCACAAATATGTGTACGCTGTGTAGATTTGTCTGGATCGATATTTTTGCCTTCGACTGTACTGGGCATTTGCAGCTTACACGCGATAAAACATAGGATGCATCAGTTTAAAATTTGAGGGTTTGTGTGTATAGGGAAATTCCTCTATTACATAGTAAAGTCAGCATCAATAGCAGCGGATGAAATAACGCGTCAAAAGTATCTGCCATCATGGAATTTCCAAATAGAGATAAATCTCTACAGTTTGAATCCAAAAGCCTCTATTATAGTCTTATTGTTCTACAATGTAGACAGATTTCCTTTTGTTAAGCTACCAGAGAATGGTAGATAATTTTGATGCATAGTCTGATACGCTACTTTCGATGTTGACTGTACTAGTTATCACTAGGATGTATGTAAAATAAACCGCGAAGCCCTTTAGCACGGTTATGTAACGCGAGCCGCTGAAGCCGAACGCCCGAGTAATCCTATTAAGCTGCTGTTATTCCAATCGCACATCCAACACAGCCGAACCGTAATAAAACTTTTTCACTTCTCATGCTCGTAGGCCTCGTACAGTTAGCTCGTTTTTAAGTCGCGTGTAAGCTGCATAAAGTTGACTATGCTCTAATGTATAAGTAAAATCATCTATATAAGCAATTTCTTGTCAATTGTGCAGTGTTATGAAATCACTATTAAAATCAAGTAAGACAATGTAAGTGTATTTATTTGTTATGCGTAACTGTAATTTGAACGAAAATTCCCATGCAAAGTGATCCGTTTTGGTTGCTCACGAGTGTGTGATGCCGTTCATTGACTTTGACAAATTTGTGTCTTAAATTGTGAGTATTGTGACCAGGAATGTTGCGGATGCCGATTGTTTGACATCCACGGATGTGGATTTTTAAAGGCTCACATCCGCGGATGCGGATGTCGATATTAGGCACATAAAAAACGTCAAATATTACACTTTAGTATTGTTGTTAAAAAAAACGAAACTTTTAGTACTTAAACAAGAATATAGGTGCCCCACAATCGCATTACTATACTAAAGTCCAAATAAAACAAACTTTTAACTTGTTGTCGCTGTCCGGCATAGGCTAAAGTGCTCGATCGACGAATCACGAAAACGAAACGAGATTCCTATTGGCTACGCCGCCGCTAAGACGTTCCTGTACCTACCCGTTCTACATCCGCATTAAGCTCCGCATCGATTTTATGCGGATGCGGATGTTGAAAATAATGCGGAAGTTCCGCGGTTACCGATGCGGATGCGAATATTCGCAACATCCCTGATTGTGACCTGCACCCAATTATCAGTGCAGAAGTGTGATTTACTTCAATTTAGGTTATCGACCCACTGACAGACAATTCTAGTACCAGACGTGCTAATAGCCCACGACATTAAATTTGTACCAACTATAAATCTTCCTCAACTCATTAGGTAGTACATCACTATTGATTATCTAGGATCTAGGCTGTAACACAGACGAGTACATGATAAATACTCCTAATCTCCACACAAAGTTTTGTTCCTCTGAAAGTGACCTATAAGTAGCGTGATTTTAGCGACATCAAGAATCTTGGGCCCATTTAGGTAACTATAACATAGGCATATTATTCGTATACCTATAACCGTCACACCTGCAATAATATTTTGCACGCAATACACTATTATGACTCTACAAACAAGATAGTGTCAATTTTTTTTTTGCGCCTCGTACAAGATATTATTGCAGCACGGATAGCATTGTCACGTTCTTATCACCTGCCGTGTCATGCGTCACTTTCGCACTTACCCACTTGTTAGAACGTGACAAGTGATAAAGCCCTACTGCCCCTACTGGTGACTGCACCTTTTTCAATAAAGGCATATGCCACGGTAAAGTAGCTCCATCTACAACAATAACGAGGAACTTAACTTTGTAAGTATGATTAGCAGTCTCTGTTATTTGCACATCTCCAGTAGTCTGAGTTATCGTTGTTTTCGACTAATAATACAACCTACATTCATCGGTAATTTCTCGACCTACTTGAAGCATTGTGCGCAAACGGAATATTTTATTGTTTCTAACGCACCGGGCACCACAATACCTACTCGTTTCTGGAACGTTACTTTCACCCAATTTATCTGCTTTATTGGCCATTCTTAACTCGCTGTGTGAGCGGCACAGAATGTTTTATGTACAGAAGTCTGAATATTTAGAAACTACTTAAAGTAGGAATTGTCTCTTTAACGAAATCATTTGACTCAGGTGCAAGATGCAAAGCATATGAAGCTGCGTTTCTTACGATTTACTAATATTACTGGGATTAACGTTCGACAGAAAAATGACATGGAAAGTACATATTAATAAATTAACATCTGAGTGTAATCGATTTAACAAAATTAACACATTATCCTCTCTATCTTGGGGTCCTGACAGAAATTGCCTTTCAAACACATATCGTAGGATAATTAGACAAAAAAATTACTACGGTTCAGTTTTATATGATTCTGCAAATATTGGAACCTTGATTTCACTTGAGAGTGTACTGGAGTTATCTGTGAGCCATATTTTAATCGAGTGTTTATCATATAAGAAAGAAAAAGAAATCTGTAAGTTGCCTAACAGTAACACCTTAAATGGTTGTTTAAATGATGGATATTTACATGTACTTAGATTTATAAAATTAATTGATATATATATATATAAAGATGTAATCACCTATATCTATTTATCCAAACTTCTCGAGTTGTATTTATTGTTTGCGCAACGCAACCAAATATTTGGGTAAACAGAGAAGCGATATACGAGTGGTTTGTTACGAGGCAGGTGTAATCTAACTCTTTCGTTGTTCGGTTCTATTTCTGTTTAATGAACGTGACCTGAAAATGAATAGTTTACACATACTATTGCGTTTGCAATAGAGTTAGAGTATCAAGTTGTTAGTGAACGCGTTAACTTACCTAGTTATTTACCAGTTGTAATACCTATCGTATTGTGAATAGGAACCCCCGACGAAAACCAGATGTATCTACGAAATTGAATGATACTCTTTTGGTCGTTTTTAGGTTGTAAGATGACTTCATAATTTTTTCCAGAGTAAGTTATTCATTACAAAGGTAATTTTTCCAAGGCCAATGTTTTTTTTGAGTGGAGCAAAATGACACATCAAATAAAATGTATTTATAAAAACATTTTAATAGGTATGTGTTGTCTCGGCTGGAAAGAGCTGGAGAAGGCCGCTCAAGATCGTGAAAAATGGAAAATTCTTCGGCGAGCCCTAGGTTCATTAGAAGCATTAGAGGCATTAGGTTGTCCCTAATAATAGGAATACATCATTCACATCACATGGGTTTTTAAACTGTTAGCCGCAAAAGCTGAAGATGCTGGTGTTCTTTTGTATTTGACTGATCTAATTTTAATACGTCTAGTCCCCAGATTACGTCTATATCGATAGAACACAACGACCGGCACACTTAAGACTTCATGACATCATTATATGTGACAGCATTATATAACTACACAAAGGCTTGCGGCTCTTCTCATGAGACCGGCACAACATTGTCCAACTTCTTGCTCTCGTAAAACAATGTACAACTCCTTAAAACGAAAAGTCGTAAGCGACATACTTGCCAATGGCGGTTACGACACTCGAGTGGAAGGTGAATTGGTGTTCTGTGAAATATCAGCTGTTGATGATTTAAGTTACGTAATTGCAGTGAATGATAAAATTGCATTTGTGGAGTTCATGGGAAATGTCCTTCCGAGTACGGATGATTCGTTAATTAATCATTACAATGTTTCGCGTAACGTACCGTTATAATATTGCGGTTCGGTAATTGGATTTTGTTTAATTTTGTTCTGGTAACCCCACGTTCTACGTTTAACCATCGCTCGTCGTCTCAAGTTGCTGTGCGCTCAATTTAGTACACAAATGTTATTATGCGTATTGTCACAATAGGTTTAACGCGCATTAAAAACATATTTAAGAAATGTGATAATTCTGAGAATATAAATTTCCATTACTTCTCCGAAACCATTAATTTTCGCTTCGTTCAACATAAGGGGGGTCAAATCGTTAGCTCTTAAAGTTCTCTATCATTGATCTTCGTTTGATTCTTAATGAAAACGACATCGTGTATTAATAACACAACTGAGATAACAACTACATTATTCTCTGAAGACTGAAAATTAGACGCATTTATATAAAGGAAAGACGCATTAGATACACGTGTTACTAGCTGCGTAGCGCTTTACACGTACGTCTTGGAAATACCCGGCCGCGAAATTTGTTTATCAAATATGTGAGAAAAATGATAGATACAGGACACAATAGTAACACAATTCATTTGTTTTCTATACGTTTTCCTGGGGCGCTGGTGAGTTATTATAAGAATAATTGTCATCAATTTGTAAGCCCGAAGCGGCCTTAATTTCTTTCTTGCTTTTTGCGTGTAAACTCAAGAAAACTAATCCTGGCTAGGTATATATTTTTTTCATGAATTATCTATACACTTCTTTACTATGTAATAGTGGAAGTAAGATAAGATGAACATCGATAAATCAGTGGCAGTGACGCCTGTGTGACATAATAGTGCTTGTGTGAATTCAGTATCGGCAAATGCGTGCCTAGACTGTCTCACGGAAGTGTAACCTTTCTCACAGATATTTATGTATTGATTACCATGTCTACTTTTATGAGTAGATAATATCAATAATTTAATTCATCTTTGTTATATTGTAAATTATACAGCATCAGCAGCTCAACGTAGTTATCAGAATAACATTCCAGTGAGGAAATGCTGCCAGCATCTTCGGTACTATACTATGACCCAAGAAACATTTTTAGATTTACTTTAGTTCTTTTTTAGATTTAATCATAAATATCATAATAAGTATATTTATTATTTGCTTAAACGAATAAAATGTCATAGAAGAGCGGTATCTTCTGTTATAGAAAGATCCGAAACTTTGTAAAAAAGCTCATTCTGTTAACAAAATAAAATACATATTTTTTTATTTTAATTTCATTAGGCAATTGTCTTTTAAGGCGGCCGGATGTCTAAAACAGATAGTTGAAACGTTTGGTTGCCTAATCATTCAAATGTCAGTCGGTGCTTTGACTGATAAATTCGGTGACATGAAACAGTAATGTTATTTTATGGTTTACATACATATATACCACACCTAATATAGATAGATTTTCCGAAATTTTTGTTTATATCCAATAATGGCGAGTTAGCGACAATTTTCGTTTTAATTTTTAATGTTTGTACGTGAAGCGGTCAGAAAATGTGTTAAAAGAGCAGTCACACCCCCGCATGTCTAAAGATAATACAAAGCGCCATTGTCCACTCCACACTGTCAATTCGTAAAGCTTATTGCAACAAGATTCACGCATTCATGGTCCTACTGTAAAAATCGAAAAAGCGTTACCTGCCGCTCTATCGCTTTTGTATATATGCGATATACAAAAGCGATTTGAATTGTCGCGATTAGCCCTCATTTCTTTCTTGTTGCCGGAAAGTTGTGTTAGAACTCCTACGAGTAAAACTATACAAGGAGTACATATATTATATTATATTATAATATTAATTCAATTCAGACATTACGGATCGTCGTGTAGGCGGTCGCAACACAAATTGTATTAACTGTACATGTGCCAGATATTATCAGATTGTGTGATGTTACAATCAATGCGTAATGGTAACCTAATTCATTGATAGATTATTTTACACAAAACTGTCCCACTACCAAAAAATTGTCAGTTGATGAACTTTCAGTCGACGAAGTCTACGGTAACCGAACCTTTACTCTTATGTAATCAAATAGTCAATCTAGTAGGAAAAACTAAATTTAATGTAAGATGAAAATCTTTTAACGTGTCTACCTAAATATACTTGGTATAATTGAAACGTTACATGTTAATTAGGGTGATCGACATTGACAACTAAATAGGACAGTGTCGCTTCGGGTACGTCAGCTCCAGGCGTCAATGCCGCCCAAAAGGTGAACATACTCGTGCTATTTCTGATGACGCTTCCGTGTTATCGCTTGGAGTATTCTTGTTGGACGTCTGCGGTCATTCCAGTCGCATAGCGAACTCGGGCTAATCGGAAACTAAAGTATACTACCCAGCGAGCCAATGGGCGCCAGACGCTTCTTTCATCCGAAAGCGGCAACAGTCCGTCAACATTTTGGTCCACCTGCCATCACTGCCTGCCAACAGTGGCAACATGTCCCGCCCAATTCCATTTCAACTTGGTAATAACGTCACCCAGGTCTCGCACCTTGGTGCGGCGTCGGTCTATGTTGGGTAGATTACATTCGAAAAATCACGGGACATTTCTGGATGAGACTAGCCCAGGAGGACCGGGATAAGTGGTGTACACCAAGAGAGGCCTATGCTCAGCAGTGGGCGAGTCAGCAGTGCATGACTCTAAAATGATGATGATGAAAGTATAACTGCGCTACGTATTGAATCCGTCTACACTAAGTACGCACGCCCAGTACTACGTCAAGCATAGCACGGAGTACGGCCATAAATTTTGGTCACTGCGAAAAAGGAGCCCCGCTGCCGAACATGAGCCACTGAGGCGGGTACGTTGTATTAAACTTTTATGTAGCTGTAATATTTTTGACAATGTATGCTTAATACTAATAAATGAATATGATGAGAGGAATCAACCAATAATATTGGTTGTAATACACGTCTCTTCTCCGCTCCGCTGGATAACAACCATTGTCCAAATTCAAAATTCAAATTCAAGGCGTGTCTAGTTCCGACTCAAACAGTGTTAGAATGGAAGTGGAAGCGGACATGGGTTGCAAACTTTTTCATGATTTGGAGTCGTTGAAGAGACACCATAATCTAAGCGCCTTGCCGAGTTTAGGTGGCATAAGGCTTGTTTTAATTATGTTTCCCTTCAGATGTAGCCAAGTAAGGCTTTGGCGTCCAAGTCGTACGCTGTGTCAAATTGTCAATAGAAACTATAGAAAGTAACACTGCACGCAGCGTCCGGTGCGGCGTCAACCGTAGACCAGACTTCCGAGATCACGTTACACCAGTTCGATTGAATCCAGACTACTTGCGCTCGCGCAAGTCGCGCAACCAACGCGAACACATGCAGTCTGCGTCGAAACAATGCGACGAATCGCTTTCGTAACGCGCGGTTATAAAACGTTAAAGATTTTAATATTATAAGCTCGGAACATCGTAAACTTGCTTATTGGTTTTTTAATAACTTGAATTAAGAATGTACTTGTTGTACAGACACGTGTAGCGAACAATTATTGTAATTATTAAGGCCGTATATCGTTGTATTAAGGTTTACTTACTTAAGGTCAACGAGATGGAGCGACGACCTGGTGAAGGTCGCGGGAATTCGGTGGATGCGAGCGGCACAGGATCGGTCGGAGTGGCGAGCCTTGGGGGAGGCCTATGTCCAGCAGTGGACGTCTATCGGCTGACATGATGATGATGATGATGAAGGTTTACTTAAGTTTGGCGTTTGATAAAGGTGTCCTGTAAGGTGAGTCTTTACAATGACAAAGATCATTTGTCGAATATATGGAGGCGGAGTGGCTATTTGAAGGGTTTGAGAAGGAGACGGGTTATCAAATTCACTCGCACCAATTATCGTCTGATATATCTTTATTGATGTCAAGGAAACCCTGGTAAGCCTGGGAGTCTTTCTACAAATCTGTCAAATGTACTTACTTTATTTGACATATCTCTGCGACGACAGCCGTCAAACCCTTTTTAACGCTTATCGCCCCATCAAATGTGGTCCATGTGTTTCTGTTTCATTATTGAATAGACATTTTCGTGACAGCCTCACCCCTATTTTACAATCCTGGCTGCCCTCTATGTCAGGTGACAACTGTCAAATATTGGAAGGGAGCCGATGACCGAAATTCTCCTGCCTTTGAATTAGATTCCCATTAAGGAGTAATTTGTGCCATTTTGAATAAGTAAAGAATTTTAGAGCGGATGGTTCTTATTTCATTATTAGCAACGCCTTAATACAAAATATTTAATACAATGCTTTCGGACGTAAAGCGCCTCCGTCTCTAAGGTTTCTTTATATCTGGAACGACATAATCAAAGAAACTGTCATTAATCGAAGTTTCAATGGACGCCGAATAAAAACACGTCAACCGATTGCTCGGTTTAATCGCTTGTTAAGATTTAGTGCAGTCTTAAGTGGTTACAGTAAACGATTGGTTAACCTTAATTTGTCGAGAAAGCGGGCTCGGGTAGCCGAAAGTTTGTTGACATTTAGGCTGGAAACACAAAGACTGCGTGGGGCGTCGCCGGAGTTGATGATAAATATAACTAGTTCAGAAATTGTGTATTAAAAGTCATACAAGAGGGTAAGGCAAACAGAGCTCTCGCGATGTTAGGAAGAAAAAACTGCTAGACTACAATAAGAGAGACCCCACACTAGCGTCTCCCGAGCGTCGGCGTCTAGTCAACTCTCGACGCAACGTTGTTGGCGCAACTGCACATAGAGATGGGTAACTCAGGAGATATACGAGGGGCGGCTGATAAGTTCTAAGCCTATGGTATTTCGAGGTCGTATATGCGTTTATGGTACTGGCCACTAGAAAGGCCATTTAAAAACGAATTATTAAAAACAAAATCATGTCATATTTGTTTGAATTTTTCTTGAGATATTCAACGACAAAGTTCACCATGTCTGAATTATCAACAAATATTACGAAAATTGAGCACCGTGCTGTAATTAAGTTCCTTACAAAAAGTGCTAAATCACCGCAATGTATTTTTGAAGGAATGGCTAGTATTTATGGTGCCTCTGGACCTTCTTATGCTACGGTCAAAAAGTGGAGTCGCTTATTTAAACTGGGTAGGGAGTCGATTGAAGACGATCCCCGTTCAGGGAGGCCAATATCGGTGGTGACTGAAGAAAATGTAAGAAAAGTCAGAAAATTGGTATTAGAAGACCGGAGAGTTAAGGTTTGGCAAATAGCTGATACTGTAGGCATTAGTAAAGAACGGGTTGGAGAGATTTTACATGAACATTTGAACATGACTAAGGTCAGCGCTCGCTGGGTACCAAAAATGCTGACGGCGTTCGATAAAGAACGTCGTGTTGAAACTTCCCAGGCATTTTTAGATCTGTGCGGAGATGGCATAGATGAAGTTTGCTCAAGAATAACTGTTGATGAAACATGGATCAGGCAGTATGATCCGGAGTGTAAATCTGAATCCATGCAGTGGATTGAAAAGGGTGAAAGACCACCGAAGAAGTTTAAAGTGCAAAAATCGGCTTCTAAGTTAATGGCCACTGTGTTTTGGGACTGTGATGGCATTCTCTTAATAGATTATTTGGCCAAAGGTGCTACAATAAATGCACTTTATTATGCCAATCTGTTGAGACAGATGCGAAAAGCGATAGTTGAGAAAAGGAGAGGCAAATTAAGGAAAGGCATTTTGTTTTTGCAAGACAATGCACCCGTTCACACCGCCCGGGTTGCGAGGCAGGCTCTGAAGGAAATTGGCTTCGATGAAATCGACCACCCACCCTACAGTCCAGACCTAGCCCCTAGCGATTATTTTCTGTTCAGCAATTTAAAAAGAGATTTACGGGGAAAGCGATTTGGCAGTGATGAAGAGATGAAAGAGGCCGTACAGGAGCATTTTGAAGGCCAATCTAAAGAATATTTTTTTAACGGCCTAAAAGCATTGTATAAAAAATGTAAAAAATGCATTGAATTAGAGGGAGATTATATTGAAAAATAAACATAAATTATTTTTTATATATCGTTTTTTTCTACCCTGGGCTTAGGACTTATCAGCCGCCCCTCGTAGATATAAAAGATATATATCTTTCTCTTTTCATGAATCACTCTTCTTGTCTTTACGAATTCGAATATATCAGTATATCCCAATATATCCGTACAGCTGTCACTCCCTCGGTAAAGATTTACTAAAGTGATAGATAAGCGATGTCTCGGCCGCGCGTCAACCGAAGTAACACGAAGGAGCTACAGCGGTAGTTCGGGCGGGTTCGGACGCGTCATTCCGCGAGAAGTAGATTAGATAGTACCTACAGTATTTCTCGCTCGCGCAGGATACAATGCAATGATGTGATGAGTCAATGAGTTCTATAAGTTCTATTGCTTAAAGTTTTAAAGCTTAAAGTATTTTGGACCTAGCATGATTATTTTCGCGTTATTCAATAGCGTAATATATTCATTTTTAAATGAAAGGTCAAGGTTATAGACAGCGCAATTCAAGACGACCTTCGTGAATGAATCGATGATACAAAATGAAAGAAACAATCTCGCCACCACGGTATAATAACTACTCTAGTCTCCTCTCTCTCACTCATAAGATGACGTAGTGAGCAAGTGCCGATACAGTTGCAAGCGGGACCAGTGATACATACGGATATAAAGATATAAAAGAGTGATATATATCCCAGTGAGAGAAAGATATATATCACTCTTTTCTTTTTACTGACACATTTCGCCCATCTCAGCGATATTTCCCATAGCGCTGACTAGACACTGACGCTCAAAAGAGGAGAAGATAAGAGTGTCGGGTCTCTCCCTCTCTTTAATGGAACTGGACTGGATATGTTTGCCGTACAATGATAGACTGGCCAAAGTAGCCATTAGGTGGCATCCTCCGGATGGTCGTGGCATCCTCCGGATGGTCGTGGCATCCTCCGGATGGTCGTGGCATCCTCCGGATGGTCGTGGCACGGGCAGAGCAAGAAAGTGATTGCGGAACAGTCTATTTAGATGTGTTTCAGCAGGATAGGCTTGCTTTTTCTTTTGTTTAGTATATACTTACAGTGAAAAGAAAAAAGGAAAGGGTTTGAAAAGGAGGAATATATGACAAACTGTGAAATTTTGATTGGTCAAGAAAGAGTAGAACAAGTGAAAGAGTTTGTGTATCTGGGAACATTATTCACTAGGGACGGTAAGCATGATAAAGATATTGAAAGGAGAGTGAGTGCTGGAAATCGCGTGAATGGGGCACTTAACGCTTTTATGAGCAGCCAGAAGGTGTCGCAAAAGGCATGGTTGGCTGTGCGTAGAGGGGTGCTGGTGCCTACACTTATGTATGGTAGCGAAAGTTGGGTATGGCAGCAGAGGCATCAGAGCCAAGTGAATGCAGTGAAAATGAGAGCGTTGAGAAGTGTGTGTGGTGTGAGATTACAAGATAGAATTAGGAACAGTGTGATAAGGGAAAAGTGTGGACTGAGCGAAGATGTAGTGACAAAAATTGAGAAAGGTATGTTGAGATGGTTTGGACACGTGGAAAGAATGAGTGAAAGAAGGCTAACAAAGAGAGTGTATAAGGGAGAGGTAGAAACGGGAGTTGGAAGGGGCAGACCTCGGCGGACTTTCTCTGATCAGATCGGGGAAATCCTGAAGAAAGGCCAGGTCAAGAGCACCCTAAACCGGCGAGCGTGTATGAGGAATGTTATGAAAGTGAAGGAAGCGAAAGAGGTGTGTCAGGCTCGTAGCAAGTGGAAATCCGTGGTCTCTGCCTACCCCTCCGGGAAATAGGCGTGATTATATGTATGTATGTATACTTACAGTGCAGTGAGACATATAGGCCAATAAAAAAAAGCTCAAAAACTTGCTTCGCAAACCTCACTGATTCATTACTACTATAATTGTTTGTATAGCAGCGGAGCGGCATCATTATAGTTTCAAATGCAGAGCAAACGTGACTTTAGACGAAAGATTGACAAGTTCGTGACTTTGAGATACCAGAATTGCACTAGAAAGAGTTTTTAATAGTGAATGAAAAGCATAACTTTTTGCGGTCCGTTTCACATTCATTCAACAAATCGCGCTTAAAAGCATTTAAATATTTGGGTTGGACGTTGGACTCAAATAAAAAAACTGCGGTCTACATTTCGACGTAAGTGGTCTACGGATTCGAAAGTTTAAAGATAAGAAAAATTAATGTCATTTGCGTGTACAGTATAATCAACCAATTTAAAATATTAGGCCATGGGCGCAGTGGGTTTTATAATAACGTAATGATCTAAGACTAAGTACAAAAAAAATACAACTCTGTGTCGTTGACGTGCTGCGACAAGGTTCCATTGGCCTCCAAATGCCGAACAAAAACGATAAGATGCTACCTTATGGCTGGAAACAAAACAAAGCCGTTTGTGAGAATGCAAGACTGTATTGTCGGATTAATTTAAAAAGGGTGTATCCGCCTTAATAGTAAGCGCACATAAGACGATCTAAGAGTTACAGTGTAATAAGTATGCATAATATGCGTTGCCCGATAAGCCAGAGTCCGTAAAGATTAACGAAACAAGGACGTTGGATAAAGATACATACCTTCTATTAGCTGTCTGTGAGTATTTAAGGTATTTTGGTCTTTTTCGGCAGTGGTTCCAAACCTTTCGTGGGAAGGGCCATTTAGATTATATTGTTAGCAGGAAAATTGAAGGACAGGTTTAAAGTAGCCATTTTCAATGGCAGGGGCAAATGCAGTATTTCTTTTGCCTACTGCTCATGGTCTCAGGTCAAAGACCGCCGCTCAGGAACCTCTGCTATATGTTGGTCTCTCAACCACCCACCCGTCAATTTTATATCAGCTGGTGGGACTTAACGCTGAAAGGAAAATTGTAACGAAAAGCAGCAGAGCGTGTTATAATATAAAATAATTGAAATGATTCATATTAATTACTCTTATCCTATTCGTAGACCCTGTATAGTTTCCGCTGATTTTTATTGCAACTCATAATAACTATTAAAACAAAAATATTTACCTTGTACATGCCACCTAACGGACGCATCTTTTTATTTACGGCCGTATGATTATGCAAAACATCAATAGAGCACAGCAAGCGTAGCCTTTTTTGCTAAAAACGCATTTTAAAATACTTATTTAAATTACTGTTCGATTGGCTAATTCAATCATCCTGTTTTTGTTCTAAAATGGCATAACGGAAGGAGAAATTGAGGCGATCAATTTATTTTAGTATCCGGGCATTACAAAAAGGATTACTTTTCCTGGTTTATTCAAGGAAAACATACACGGTTTGTTTTTTGGGCCAACCCAAGAGTGTCTACAAAGTAATTAAGCTATGACTATGACTAAGAAATAAAACTATAACACGCTTCCAACAAATGGCACAAAGAAATTCCACGAATCGTGAGGCCAGTGATACCTTTGAACAAGAATCCAACATTATGTTATTGGTCACATCACGTTATTTTATATTCTGAGGCGAGAGGTGACTTAAATAAATTTAATATTAAATGCACTGGGAATATCAAGTCACTGAAACCGCATTTAAATATGGAATTACCGAGTAAGAACTTAATAGGAGCAAGAAACATATGCCACAAAACAGTACACATACCTATGTAGTTTGCGACTTCTGCCTTTTTCTTCTGTTTGTTACAATGATTTTGCAGAGGCCTCTACACACGTTGCAATAAATGGCACCCGATTTTAGATAATAACCGGTTAAGTAGGTGCAACGAATTCAATGAATGCCGAAATGTATAACGCAAATTGCATGCGATTATCGGCGACGTTTGGAGAAGCGTTAACTTAGTACGGCCACCGAGTACCAATATCTTGGAATGGTAAATTAAACACTGATACACTTTGCGAAACGTATTGTTTTACTCGAGTGTTACTGTATCCGATAGATACACTATGATAGAATACCCACGTAGTGGGCAAACTCGCGTCTGCATCGCAGTGCTAACAGTCAATATAGAATCGTATCTCGTATCGAACTATCGAGTCAACAGAGCAGTGTATAATAAAAGGAGAAGTATGTCCTGCGGCTGTATCACGGTTGTTGCAATGTTGTGTATTTGCGATTTTAACTCGTTCCTGTATCTTCGTATTTATAATGTAGCTTCACCTACGGATAAAGTCGGACCAAGCTAACTGCATGGCATTTGATTGTTATGGATTGATTGATTTGCAATGACAAGTGGAAATGCTATCATTAATGTCAAATTTATATGAAAATATACCGTTTATATTGACACTTTATTGGCAAAGTTAGCTTAGACGGACTCTGTCGCCATCAGTGACTGAGTCGCGAAACGTATTGCTGCAATCTTGAGTACGGTTGGCTCCAAAAGGCTCACCTGTTCTTTATATAAAACTTTTTGAACAGACAAGTTCAAATTGCTGTGTGACATTTAAAATGCTGGTACTAAAGATAGCATAATACACTTCCAAGCCTGAATTTAATCTTATTTTGTATAACAGGGTGGTTGCGGAAGCTCTGCAAAATTTGCATGCGACTAGGAACTACACAATTTACATATAAAATATTGAATTGTTTCTCCGTATGTGAAGCTAATCACGTTTACCTGATTACTGGACCTTCACACAGATAGTTTGCCAAGGGCAAAACTAAATGGAGGTCGATAGTTCGTGGAATATGGACTTCCATATTGCATGCACGCAACGCAGTCATTTTAGATGCAACAAATATGTTTAATATTGATCGTGAACTATGAATCGTAAGGTCAACAACTCAACATTTAATAGAAGAGTAAAGGGCATGACACACTAAATGTCTGACTACATTGCTTATTGGCTAAGGGAGGGGAGGGGGGGAAGCAGGAGGCAGAGACCAGTATGCCTCCCGCAGGTTTGATCAAGGGATCATTATAATGGGGTCACACTCCAACGCTCTATAAACTATAGAAAGCAGAAGATTAAAACGCGGAAAGCGTTGAAATGCAGCCCGATACAAGCGAAGGAAAACAAACGAACCCTGATAGTCACGACTCCAACAAGTTTTTTCTCCACGCCACACGTCGATTAGAATACCAATATAACCAATAAGTAACGATTATCCTACGATAATAACCCGTCCGGTTACAAAAAGGAACGGGCGGAAAGGCAGACGTATTCGTATTTTATTACGCTTTCTCTTCATAATCGGAATCAGACAAGCGGGTCTTATCTTATCGTTAGGAAGTAAACTGGATTGACGAGTTATATAAACAATACTCTTCGTGTAAAAAACGGAGTGTTCAATGTTTTACCTCAGATATGGATATTCGATTCGAGATTAGAACAATCGAAAGTATCGAAACGTCTATGAAAAAAACAACCTATAAACTCTATTTAGTCTGGCCTACAGTAGTAAGGTGCCTATGGGATTTCCTTCAGCTTAAATCATTTTTATAATCGAGCACCAACATCAGCAGGTGTAGCAGTTTTTGAAAAAAAAAATACCCCAAAAGACTCAATGGGCTATGAAAAGTTAGTCACATGATGTAACTTTGACTCACATCAGAAATGGACGATCAGAAACAGTCAGTCAGTTCTTTTAAAGCCCTGCCATCGCAAAAGCAGAGAGGCCATTGGAAAGACTAGGATAGGAATTAATTTTATTGTAAATCTCAAAATGGATCGGCGGCGCATTGTGAACACGCTTTTCCCATAAAAGAAACATTACGACATTAACAAAATTACGTTTTATACCTATTCATATTTAAGTCTACTAATCTAGCTCAAACAATCGTGTCGTGACAAAGAACCGTGAACTGGTTTAATTAACAAAAATTCTTCGGTACATCGTTATCGTTACACAATAATGGATTCACACGCATCGCATGCGCATGTATTACGTGCGCAGCGCCTGCGTTATTTGCATAAAGACGTAAGCGCCCTTGATTTACTTGATTTGTTGATACGATGTATAATCCGAAGCAAAGTAGTTCGTCATGCATACGTATACATTATAATAAGCAAGGGTAGTTTCTGGTTATGTGTAGTAGTTTCCACCAAATTCTTACCCAAGATTCCAAGTTACTTCGTAAAATGAAACGAGATGTGATTGAAATGAGATGTCATACATACACCAAAGAAAATACAGATTCTTCGGCTGACCGATGAGCGATTTTAATTAAACCAATGTCTTAAGCTTTTGTGGATGACGACATAGCTCTAAGACCACTTGGCTAATCACATACAGCTTCGTGGAGGAGCTGGGGTGGTTAGAGTAGCGCTACCTCGTTTCACGCAAAATAGGCACATTGGATGTCGAGTTGCGGAAAATGCCCAGCAAAACTAACTAACTAACTAACAGTAATATACTGAAAAGAAAATATGTCATAATACTTATAACATATGTAACAAAGACATTTCTGCAGTCTCGTGAACTTTAATTACCAACAAACAGCAACCCTATACGCAAATACTTAAGACGTTTAGAAATGGAACTTCAAAATGCATAATGTTCTCGATCGGAAGCTACGTCAATGCGCTCAATGGTTATCATCATCATCACTTACACCACTTTGTAACAGACCAGTATCTGTGTGTACTCTAATCGAGCGTAAATTATACGGAGATCTAGACCTCATTTATACTGGTTCTTCAAAAGTGGAATAAACCTTGTCTTAACCTTGCGTCGAACCGTTTGAGATTAATGCCGACTAATGATAATTATCTGACCCAGAGAGCAAATCAAATGGCTGAATATTGTGATGCCCATTAATATCTGTTCACTTAACATACATATATAACATACTGTGGTGTTGTGCTACTTACCAACGTTTACGTAAGTATAAGAACGGGAACATTGACGCACATCTGACACCCTGACACCCCCACCACCACCACCACCCTGATGTTTTTGCCTAAAAATGTTTATCGACTAGATTAAAAGAATGAGGCAATGACTGATTTAATCCTGTCTTGGTTTATCCTATGCATTCCGCATATAATGCTTTTCAGAAGCAAATACCGAATTATCTCGGGCACAAATCATCATTCCATTTGACATCCGTCAAGGCGTCAACTCATATAATACAACTACTATAACTGGTGTCCTACGGCCAGGCGAATGCTTTTGTTGAAACAGCCAAAACGTTGAATAAGGGCCAGCTAAGTATAGTTCCGTTTTAGCCTGATAGAACGTTGTCATAAGGCTGAAAGTAGCTTGGCGTCGGTCACAATAATACATACGTAAGATGTTAAGATGAAATAGGTAGTTACCCAAGTATGACGAGCTCGCCATATTTGACGAGAGGCTTTGGCTTCTGTTCAGAACCGCTCTCGCCGGCTTCCTCCAAAATAGGTGATTCCGCACTGTCCGCAGCACTGTAACAAAACAAACATACACTCAATAAGAATCAAGTTATCTGCACATAACTATGTACATGCTTATGCTTATGCATTTAAATCTGAGGTGTTATATGTATATCGTTGTCTGAATGACCAAGTCACCTGCTTTTGTATTAGGTAAGTTTAAAATACTTTAAAACAATAGCTGTATGTCTAGTTTGTTGGTTTTTGAATGTTTTTTACTCTTTATTTCGTCTGCCACGGTGTGTACAATAAAACAATGTACGGCGCCGCGCTGCACCGCCCACGGAATCCTATTCTTCACCGAACGGAAGATTAAATGTAATGAATGCAGTAAGTGTTGCTTAGATAGGAACGAGAACTGGTTCACAAACACCGAGAGCCGAGTTTTAGAATCAACCAGAATAAAGTGACCTTGAGAACTTTATTGTGTAAAGTTGTTGAAAACTAGTCTTTCTCCGAGACCAAGAGATCAATGTGGCGCTCAAAACGTCGAAAATAATATTCAAATTTATTATAACCGATCCCCTTTTTAGGAAATAATAAACTTGGTAGAAAATAATAAGAACTTAACTCTTAGGACTCCCGGAGTTAATGAGTAAATCTCTATAATAAAGACAACTAGCCTGGAAGTTTTAAGGTCTCCTGTAGAAAGGATTTGTGTTTCCTCAAGTTTGAACCTTAAGATTAGAAGATTAAGGCTCAACTCTTAATAAACTAGCTATGCGTAATGAGAGAGAGTCGTTATAAATAGTGGTTCGTTAAAACGACCGACTCACTATGTCACTAGCGACAGTAACATCGACCGGAGACAGCTGTGGGTCAAGATTACGAAGTAAATTACTAGCCAGTCATTGCAAAGCTTATCAACTCCGCCATTGACCAATATAAGTCTGACTTCCTACTGCACATAGTCTTTAACCATCATGGGATCAAGTTATACTAGAAAAGTTCTCAGACACGCAAATGATTTGTGAATAGACAAAACCGGTCGGGACCGATGCGTTACGCAACTCATAAACGAAATAAATAGCTAATAAAAGGACCCAATAACTAAGTTATGTTCTAATATAAGTTCAGTTATTACACCATTAAAACACCGGCTGTCAGCTTCGTAACAGCATTTAAGGCGTTGTATTCTGGGGACAATGTTACATAGACCGACCTAGTCGGCTGTCAATTGAATCTACATTTATACAAAGTATATATAAATTACATAACTACGCGAAACACTTAGAAATAATACATTCTTGCTTATCACACAAATACCCCCTTTATTGTGCTCGAATCTCAGATCGCCACCCGAAGGAACTCAGATTTGTCTAAAAAGCCTAAGGCCTGCAATACGACAAGACCACACGAATATGTTTTGAAAAGTAGACGTCTTAGTATCAAGTTCAATAACAAAGTGATATCCAGCCCTCGGTTAATATTAAACCACGCGTTAAAAGCGCTAGAAGAGTGGAAGTGGGTTAGGTAAACATTATGCTATGGGTGAATCTTTGGCGGTTGTCAGTTCTTGCGCTCTGGCGGTTTGAGTGCTCGAATGTTCTTCCATATGCTTCCAGTCGAGGCGAGTCGATTGCTCTACAAACCAGCATAAGAGGGCCCTTGTAGCTGCTATGGATCTCGAGGTAAACGTCACAATGGTCCGCTCAAGACTTCGACTCGCTGAGCAATGATAACATAGAGCTTTTATCGATCGTAGATAAGCTATCGATAGTAATCGGTCCTATGCTTTGATGGAGAGAAATGGGCCACTCTATCTGAAACTACGCCAACTTGCTTTATGCTGTGAACACGATTGTTACAAAATCGGTCAAGTGCATGGAAGGATTGGAAGGTGCAGTTTTACCTGCCCTGATAACAGAATTGTGATATTTTCAACAGGTTATTTTATTTTCAGTTTACAAAGGGTAAGCCTCTAAAGTATATGTTACGGGCAACTTGATAAGTCCGGTCTGTATGCATAACATATACACACGTTTAAAGAGCTTCCAGGAGACAAGGGTACGATAAACACAGCGGGCAGTAAATAGGACCTCATTGACATCCTTTGGACATGAAACATAAACACTCGTCGCATTGCGAACTACCTACTTTGAAGTACTGTGTCATTACGACTGACCTATTAACCAACCTGCAGATTACTCTTGCTTTTGTTTCCGTAATAACTACCTTCATGAGAAATAAAATTGGGTCCGGTATATAAGAACAAAGGATATCCTTTTTCATTGCTCTATAAGTTAGGTACAGCGTACAGCCGCTATTATCAAAGAACACCGCGAGTCTTGAGAAATAGCTCCCCTCCTTCTTCCTCGCGTTATCCCGGCCCGGCATTTTGACACGGCTCCTGGGAGCCTGGGGTCCGCTTGACAACTAATCCTAAGAATTGACGTAGGCACTAGTTTTTACGAAAGCGACTGCCATCCGACCTTTCAACCCAGAGGCGGAACTAGGCCTTGTTAGGATCAGTCCGGTTTCCTCACGATATTTTCCTTCACCGAAAAGCGACTGCAGCCTTGAGAAATAGCTAAAAGCACTAAACAGTAAACACAGCTTCCCAGCAGCAGTAAAAACCCGCCAAGTGGGGCCAAGACCGCGCATGAAGGGTTCTGTACAATTACGCAAAAAACGGCAAAAAAAATCACGTTTGTTATATGGGAGCCCCATTTAAATATTTATTTTATTCTGTTTTTAGTATTTGTCGTTGAAAATTTCAACAGTCTAGTTATCACGGTTCATGAGATACAGCCTGGTGGCAGACAGACAGACACACAGACAGATGTACAAACGGACAGTGGAGTCTTAGTAATAGAGTCCTGTTTTTACCCTTTGGGTACGGAACCCTAAAAATTATAGAGGGTACTGTAAAATCATTGAATATTGTCGCCAAAAAACATTAAGACACCAGCAGTGGTATGTTAACTAGACAACCCAAACCCAAACTAAACCTATTCCCTAGTGGTAGTCCAAAAATAGGATCAAACATCATTAGCACGGAGCGTGCTCACAATGTCTCCTTAATAAATAAAATAGCTTGCGGTCCCTGCAGGGCCGAGGGCTTTGACCCCGGCCGTAATCATAGATGCCAGGCCCACTTCCACTGTTTTACTTTCTTTTCACAAAGCCCGATCATGAATGCTGGATGCTGGACTATAATTTAGTTGGTGTCTGTGTAAATTAAAAACTTTTTATGAACCAATTATTTATAAAACGAAAAACACTCCGAATTGTAAAACAATAATAAAATTCTTTAAAAATTCATATTTGCCAAATAATAAAAAGGTATTCGTATTTCTTTGCTATTAATTTAACCTAATCTAACATCATAATTATGAAGAGCCTCAGTGACTAATTTACAATTTAGTTGAGATTTGGATGGATAAGAAGTACTTAGATTATAAGGAACAAAACCAAGTTATCTATACAATACAGACGGAAATTAAGTCATCTGAATTCTAATTAATTAATTAACTTGCATGTTTAATAATTGCAGCAAATGATGGCTCATAAATTTAACGGAATCGTTTTTATAATGAAAACTAAGATAAGTTTGAAATAAAACTATGAAAACGGATTATATCGCGTATATTGAATTTATAATACATCCCGACGTTTCAAACTCTTTACAGCGTTCGTGGTCAACGGGTGACTGAGGAAAAATTACAAAATGCAAAAATACCCACATACTAAAATAATGAACAATCATAGACTACAAACTTTAAGGCTGGTTGTACATGCAAAATCGGTTCATAAGGCTAGTTATACACTATAATTATTTTTCAAGTAAAGATATATATATATACGCGATAAAAAAAAAAAAAAAAAAAAAAAAAAAAAAAAAAAAAAAAACAGCCTTAAAGTTTGTAGTCTATGATTGTTCATTATTTTAGTATGTGGGTATTTTTGCATTTTGTAATTTTTCCTCAGTCACCCGTTGACCACGAACGCTGTAAAGAGTTTGAAACGTCGGGATGTATTATAAATTCAATATACGCGATATAATCCGTTTTCATAGTTTTATTTCATGAGTAACTATCGCGGTAACCGAAGACAATATTAAGATAAGTTTATTAGATTTGCATGTCAACATTTCCTCTTTTGTCTACAGAATAGGTAATAAAATTTCTGATATGCCTTTATTTCATTGCCACAAGTTTGTCTTTCGCTTGGCTTGCAAATATTCATTATACCTTCCTGTCTCGGCGTCGTCTCCTTTCGGTTTTTATTTTAGCATAGGCGGAAGCGGCGTGACGATTGCGTTCCGAGAATGATTACTACGCGTGAATCATTGCGGATCAGTTATTGAGGGGTTAGAACTTAGAACTGGGGGGGGTTATGTCGATATTTCCCTGGGTGAAGAAACTTCCCTAATGAAATTACAGGGTAAATATATCCAATAGGTAAATATAATTCTTTATCATTTACCGAATGATAAGAATTGTGGGTTTCGTTTTTTTACCCAGCTCACAAAACAGGAAAAGAAATGTTTTCGAATAGGTATAATGATGTATGTAGATTCTAATAGTGACAATAGGCATAGGTATGCATTCAACTAATTAATCGCTGCAATTCTAGCACGTGAACAGATTAAAAGGCTTGCCTGATGGTTTTAAACAAAAATCTATCGTTAGGTTCGTCCTAAGTAAGTACAAACATGGCACACTTTTAATATTTATAGAAGTGCTAAGACATCCCATTTTTTAAAACTTGATTCTACTGGTCGCAATTCTTAACCGATTCTCGTGAAATTTTGTAAGCAGGTTCGATGATTAAGTAGATTTTTATTGTCGAATTCGTTTTTAGAATTTTTTCAAAATGGCGGAACAATGGAGGTTCGCTAGGTCTACAGTTCACAGGGCCGATAAGTAATAATTTTTTTGAGGCTCATATGGGGCATTTTCTATGAAAAGGGACCTTATTGTCGATGGCGCTTACGCCGCACAGCGTCGCGCGGCATTGTATTTATACCAGAGCATCGTTTATAATGGCGTAAGCGCCATCGACAATAAGGTCCCTTTTTATTGAAAATACCACATATACACTATTCGTGAAACGACACACGTGGCGATATAAAGGCTGTATCGGCATCCGGTAAAGGTGGGAAGGACGGAAGTGCTCGAGGAATCGCCTACACGACGTGAATTCCGCAGTTGTGATGAGTAAGTTTACACAATTTGGATTTCGATGCGAAAACTTGTCCACCGTTACTAAATAATGTACTACAATTAACTATAAATATCTGGGGGACCGAGCTTTGCTCGAAAATATGTAAAAACTCAAAAACGCGCGTGCTCCCAAAGATTAGACCTAGCTAGATCGAATTTTCGCCCCCGAATATAGCAAATTTCATCGAAATCATTAGAGCCGTTTCCGAGATCCCCGAAATATATAAATATATACATACATATATACAAGAATTGCTCGTTTAAAGGTATAAGATACCAAATACGTAAAACTTTATTTTATTCCATTTTAGTATTCTAATTCAATTCGTTCATCGTTAAATTACATATTACTAATATTTACATGGAGCGTTGGTGTCATTAACAAAAACAAAGCTTTACTAATCTAATCGTACGTACGATGAAATGATTTATTTATAGAATTAATTCAAAGAGACTAAAGATATAACACAAGAGTTACATTTGCTTGCCTAACATGAAGAAATTAGGGCGGCAAGGCACCAAGATAAAAGAACGCATTAAGAAATAGTTATCTATTTTTTCCTACATCGTTACTATGAGAATTTATGACGTTTCGCTTAGTATCAAACGAAAATGTACTTTTCTTTTTACTGGACTTTATCTCATTGTATTAAGGTTGAAAATTATCATAAATGAGTTTTCATTCATAAAACGCTCGCGATTCATATAATCTGTCGCGTTAGTATAGTCACAGTGTAAAAAGTAACAGTTAACCGAAGCCTTTGATGTTTGCGTAAATGCCGACACCGCACAAGAACACAGTAGGGTTATCACAGACTTTTACACAACTGCACATTTCAAATAAGACACGCTAGCCCTAGCGTAAGTAGTACCGAGCTACTAACAATGGCGATGTATGCAGCTCGGGTGTGCGCGACCCACCCCTCGCACCCCGCACGATTGCCCTGTCTAGACGGCTTCGTCTAATGACTGTATTGTTTTCTAGACTATGCTATATAGCTGTAGCCATTTTATTGCTTTTACTGTATTGTTTTCTAGACTATGCTATATAGCTGTAGTCATAGTGGGGTTATTTTTGTACTGTTTAAATTTAAAGAACATCCTTTAACCACCATAATTTAAAAAAATGTGATCTCGTTAGGCAAATTGCTTCCGTGACTCCCGTCCCGTCACATCATATGCAATAATAATAAAAAAACTATTTAACACAGTTTTATTTGCGTACATAAAAGCGTGTCATATATTTTTGCTTCATTATGTCTTTCAATTTCATAAAGACAATGTCTAATGAAATTTTATAATAGGTGCGTTTTTTTGACGACCGAATGTTAGGTGCGTTATATGATGACCGAAAATGTGCCATGTCATCTCTTTAATGAGAACGTCAGAATTATGATTATCAAAACGATGTTGTAATGTTGATAATTCGAACCACATACAATGGTTTCAAGTACACCAGTTATACAATATCAAGTCCCTTGTTCTTACTTTCACCGTTCGCACGGTCACGACAGCTGGAGTCCGGGCACTTTCTACCTTCGCTAGCCTCAGTGACATGAAAGGCTCCGAGCTGATGGATGAGTAGCCGTTATATTGTGACTGAATTTTGAATTTTAGTAAACGTCAGGGTTTATGGATGAGGTTTTTGGTATACAGGCCAAAGCAAAGTCAATAAAATCCAACCTTAAATCTTTAAAAAAATTTCAAAGTAAAAATTCTAGAGTTAGATTAATATGTTTGTTTTACTGGGACTATGGCGGATACCAAATGCCAGAATTTTTATAAAGATTTAAAAATAATAAAATAGTGCAATGTGCATTGTTAAGTGCTAAACATGCGTGACTGATAGCAATCGGTGCAGTAATATAGCATATATTAACAAACTACACCAGTCGCAATAATAAATCATACATCGACCAAAAAAATCATTCTACGGGATTAAAAAGATAAAGAAAACACAATCTGCTGATGCTCCAAATTATGGTAATTTTTCCTGATCCTTCAATTTCATACTCAGCTATAATAAGATAAACTGGAGAACAAAGTATCTCTTTTATACTTATTCTTTGAAACGTTTAGGAAGTTATGTACGTTAAATGAGTCATTAACGGTCGTAATACATTTTAGTCAACCTCAAAACCGGCTATTACCTAAACCGCCGAAATTATAAAAACAACAACTCAACTTGAAATTAGAACAACGACGGTCAATTTTCGTTAAACGTGCCACGAAAACGATGAAGACAAAAGAGAATCGTTAAAATTAAATTAACACAGTCAAACGAAGACGGACGCTAATGGAACGGAATGGAAGAAATTAATATTAGAGTATTTCGAGTTGCCGGATTCTAGAAGCGAGCAAAAAACGCTTTGTGAGACAAACAGATGAAAATCTAAACCGAGCCGAATAAACCCACTTTATTCCAGTTTCGAGTGCTTACAAAATAAGATGGTAACCTGGAAATTCAAATGTAGATGACATTTGAAGTAACATTGTCCATATTGAACTTTCTTTTGGAGCATGCAGTTAATAATGAGGTTTAAATAATATAAGCCTTGGACTCTAAAATTGTAGGTAAGTACTTATGGTCTCTTCCAAGTAGTAGGTAATTAGGTATTGGGGTTTCATAGTCTGGAGTCTGGACAAATTGCAAGTCTAATAGGTTGTCTATTTGTCTAACTAAAAACTTACGCTTTTTCAGAAAAGTAATACCTACGTTTGGTGATCTAGCAAGTATCCTAACCGTGTTGCTTGTAAAAACCATAAACCACGACAATCTGCAAACCGTTCTCTATGAATCAATTCAAAAGGAGAATGAATAGACATCTCTTAAGGCTCCGTCACATTGACGTCAATGTGACGGAGCCTTTAGGTAAGCAAGCATTGGTTGTATGAGCTTGCATCGGCACTTACCATCAGGTGAGATTCATGAGATTGTGGTTAAAGGTTATCCGATAAAACAAAGAATAGGAGTCCAAGTATATTCATTAAGCACCAAATTTTGGCGTAATGGAAAACAGAGAGCATCTAATTGCATACCACGGTTCACTAGATACGAGTCGATAGCCCGCTTGATGGTCCAACGGTCATTTATTTTTTACCGAGCCGACGCGGAAATCGACTTGATCCGGGTAGAGTTCAATGATTTTAGTGCTTCTTAGAACGATAGCTTTTCTTGCTTGGGGATTCGAATTTTTGTTATTTTATTGCCTTTTCTCTTTTCTGTGATGTTGTCGTAAGTACCTAATATGGTATCTGATTAACATGGTGTTTGTGCACATATGATACCGCCGTCATATCGTATGAATCGTATCGTCGAATCGTAGCAACATTTGTACTTAAATTGCAGGAGCGTTTAAAATTAATGACTATAATCTATATAAAAAAGGCAGTAACAGACTTATCAAGATTTGTAACAACTTTTTACACATGACTTGTATTATTCTGGTCCATATAAGAGGCCACCACGCGCGCGTAGGGCGCGGCCACGCTGGCGAGCGAGTTGTAAGCTCGCCGCGAGCACGCGACGACTTCGCTCCCATCTCCCATTCCAGTATGACAGTACTCACAGTACGCAGCGAAATCGTTGCGCGCTCGCGGGATGATCGTTGTGCGCTCGCGGCGAACTCGTTACGCGCTCGCCTCGCTTTGAACTCGCTTGCAAATCGCCAGTGTGGCCGCGCCCCTAGACCCATGTCTTGTACCAGTTTTATATGTGTATTTAGTTTTTGCATATAATATATAACAATAACTATCACAAGAAACTGGAGCTCAGACTGGTTGTTTTTTGTTGAGTGTAATGAATGGCACGCCTGCGGTGAGGTTGATTGCTTGTGGTGGTGTTAAGGAATTCCCGAATACCTTCGCAGTTACTATGCAGCAGTTTTACAATAATGTGTGTCGTCTCATAAGGTTCTGTATTATATTATAACACGCACGTGCACATCTATTACGCACACGCACCCGGTGTGAACAGTCCTTAATTAGATGAACATAAGAGTAGCTTATGCATCAGGATCTATACATGTCAGTCGGGTTATTCGGGTGCACCATATATTTATAACATATAAAGCGATTCATGCTACTCAATCAAGTTCAACAGCAATGTTTATACTTAGTGCGGAAGTGCCACTTTAAGTTCCACTTACGTGTGAACCAAACAATCCACGTATAACGATAGATTGAGTAATCGAAACGAATACTTAACACTAAAATCCAATGGCGCAGTATCTACTATGTAATACATTATAATGCAGAGCACGTTGTGTCCAATTGTTTCTTCCGTCGTAAATAAAAATCGTAAATTGTCGCCGGTAAGTTGAAGGAACAATTTATTGCACTGGGAGTTTCCTGCGGCTGTCTTTACCATATTTCTGACATTCAAAAATTGACTGTAAAGACATTCGTCAATTGAAGAACTGAACTGAGGGCCTACCGCGGAATAGGAAATCGAAATTTCTTCATTTATTTCGTTAACAGTTTTGGATATTCGAGCGAAACACAAAAGCAAATAGACGAAATGGTTCACGGTATATAGACCCTCTGAAATATGGCGCTCAAGACGGCACCCTGTCATCCCACAGAGAAATGTGAAGATTTTCATCCATACAATATTAATGAACTATAATTAGAATTAAGATCACACAGTCTCACCTCACCTTACTAGAGACAAGCGAAATTTAATGCGAATGTGTTGACATGAGCTGTATATAACTATCTCTTTTCTTTGAACCAGTTTGACGAGTATTGAGTGATAGGCTGATTTTGGAAATGCGCAGCGACAAACGAGGCCGTATAATCAATTTTACACAGTGCACTCGTGCAAATCAATCGATATATTAATGATCTCGTATTACGCATAGTTCCTACGCACGTAGAGTTCAAGTTTAAATTGGTTAGAGTGAGTTACGCTCGTTAAGTTTTGAAAATAGCAGCGTGGGTCATTGAACCTCAAACAGTGCAACATGTTCGCACTCGTATGCGCCCGCGCGTGGGGTGACCTTCCGAAAGACTAAGTCCTGTAGACTCCGGATTATGGAGCATAGGATGCGGGGCAAACAAAATTTTTTGTAGCTCAGTGGCAGTGGTGGGCTGATATCCTTACTACCGCGGAGTCGCGACTATCGCGAGTGCGAACTAAATTATTATTTTTACACTTTCCTTAAAAGTTTATTAAATTTCAAGCGTTCCAAACACACACAAGTCACACGACTCAGCTGTATTGCCGTGTACCATTACATCTTATAAAAACAGTCCCCCGCCGCGTCTGTCTGTCTGTACTGTATGTTTGCGATAAACACAAAAACCACTGAACGGATTTTCATGCGGTTTTCACCTATCAATAGAGTGATTCTTGAAGGTTTAGGTTTAGCCAATGTATCAGCGATCATGTACGCTTCATCTAGTAAGCATATGATCTGCGGCTTCCAAATACCCCACCAAATTAAGGAAGCCCAACTGAAGCAGATAATGTATGGGGGTAAAGACTTCTGAATTGGGTGGGGTTGCGGCCGGCGCGTGCCAAAATTATTTAATGCAATCGTTATACCTCGGCCACATTCTCGACGAGTGGTATGGGAAGTAGTGAGGGAAGTATGCAGGGCAGTATGGCGGCCGATGATGAATAGTGCGGCCTACTACGTTTCTGCCTACTTTCCAATCTTCCCATGCCATTCGTCGAATATGTGGCCGAGGTAATACAGTCAATGCATTTTATTTAATCATCGCTACTGTATAACTCGATAGGTAGTAACTTTAAATAAACCCAATGCATACATTTTTAATGCATTGGGTTAATTTAAAGTTACTAACCTATCGAGTTATACAATAACGGTAAATGTCGACTTTGTATGGCACAAAAATAATATCTAAACTATTAGGTACCTAATAGTTTCCAGAAGTAGGAATAGGCGTAGGTTCTGGGAAGTCCATTGGGTTCTACACTCCCGTTCCAGATAGGTAATTATTGAATTATCTGTGTCAAATGGGTGGACACAGATAATTGCTGTACTTCCTTTTTTAAATTACATATATTATATAGGTGAGGAAAGAGCTATGCTTTTGTTCACTCCCACGATTATTCAGTTTATTACTGATACTACATTAAAATAAGTTGTTTCTAACGTTAATTGCTAGTTAAGTAAAAGGAAGTATAATTAGATTTTTTTTTATATCCGAATTGTTGGAAGAGCTCTAAATTAACATACATATACACACCTACTTAACATATATTTTAAGCGCCAGAAAATTTCACCTAAATAGATTCAACTTATAAATAGCAGTATGACACAAATAAAAACACAACGCAGACTGTACACATTGTAAGCATCACAATAGTTAATATCCTATATGTGGCCTAATACTACTGATAATTACATGTAGTATGTACCTGGCTCTATACTTTTGATTGTTGTATCTATGGTCATTTTAGTTTATAGAGGGAGAGCTGTCAGATTTGGCGGCAGGCCTGTGCGCGAGGTTATGTTACTTATATTCGATTTGATCTTTATGTAATCTTATAATTAATCCTGTATATCAATGTAATAAAAGAAATGTCAAAGCAAGCAGTGGTTTGTGTGCTAAACCCCTTTTACTGAGCATTAAATCTATGGATGATTTCAACTCAGAAAGCGGGATTGTGAATTCAAATGCCCACATAGAAATTGGATGATTATTTTCACCTATATAGAGATGAAGCACACATCTCGAAGAATGTGAAAAAAAAAACGCTTAGTTAAGGCGTATATCTGGAGCATTGCTTTAAATGTTTGTGAGACGTGGACAGTGACACAACGGGACAGAGAGCGATTGGAGGCCTTTGAAATCCGGTGTTGGCGGAGGATGCTAAGGATTAGCTGGACAGAAAGGAAGACGAACGTTGAGGAACTGAGCATGGCAGGAGAGAAGAGATGCCTGTTAGGCACAACAGCTAACAGAAGGTGCAAGATGATTAGTCATCTAATACGGCACGACCCGCACGACAGATTCTTTTTAAACATCCTGAAGGGCAAGATTGAGCGAGAAAGACGCAGAGGAACACATCTCAGCCAAATGAAAGATAGAGTTTCTGTCATGTTGTACGAGGGAGTCAAAAGGCTGGCCCAGCAAAGAATGGTAATTACTCCATCAACAAGAGCATAGCTCTTAAAATTGATGATGATGATGAAAGAGGTACATAGTAATGTAAGTTGCTTGGTCTTTTGAATGTTAATTTCATAATCAAGACAATAGTGTATATATATATATATATGATACACGATTTCATTAGTTTGTTTTGTACGGTAAACAAAATGATTGACAATTGGTTTCATTTGTTTAAAATAAAAGTTGTTTTAAATTTGCAATGCACTGGACATTTGCTATGTATTGATCTAGTTATTAACCTGTGTTTTTTGTCATTGTTTGTTTTTGGACTGACACGTTGAGACACGTTGGAATACAATGAGAATAGATCTCGACGAAAATGCAAGCAAACGACCATCACCGTGAGATTGGTGAGACGCAGAGAACTATCATTAAGAGCCAACATGGTTATAAGAAGTCAAAATGGTAAGGATGGTATTGTGCACTGTTCAGGTACAATTCAGGTGCTCAGTGAAGTTAATTATTAACAATGAGTTGTAAAATGACAATAATTGAATATTTACTAGGTATTATTACTATTATTTTTTGGATAGTCTAATGACACTAAAAGGTTATTTTTTGTTCTAATGATGCATGAGTATATAATGCCTATATATGGTAAGAGATAACAAAAAAAGGTGATTGATTAGTATTGCAGAAGTTATTGCCATGATGAAATGATGAGATAGCAAAGATGAGAGGTAGCGACTGACAGCGGGCTAGAATTGTAGGAGATTGGCCCATGACAGTTGTCAATGGTAAGATTTAGAAAAGGCCTTTACCAAGCATCACACTTATTGAGATAAATACCCCGGTCTCTAATTCAGAATAAAAGAATCTTAATAGATAAATGTGCATATCGGTTATTTAGGTGAAAAGACAAAGAAACTAGTTTTTGTTTTGATGCAAACAAATTATTTATAAACATTTGTATATAGGCAAATGTAAAAAAAAAAAAAATGTTAATTAAAGATGGTATATTCTACATAGTAGTACTGTAGGTACATGCATTTAGTTGCCAATCATTGTTGTACTGAAAATTATTAGTCTGGATACTCCGAGAGATGCATATAGAAACAATAATGAATTAATGGAATTACACACAGTATGAATTCTAAATTTGAAATGAATGACATTGATAGTTTTACATCTATTTCATACTACTGTTTTAAATGTCATGCAATTGAAAATCAAAGTAACAATTTTAAAACATCATTATTATCATTCAGGGAGCATGATTTACATGATGACTGGTTGCGTTGTGGATATTGACATAGCATAAGAAAATGAAAAAAAATTAAATATAAATGTTTATTTTCTGATAACAATAAGTACAGTTCACTTTCAGTGGTTAAGATCTCCTAGTAGGTATTTAAAAGAAGTTATATTTCATTCTATTTAGAAATCTTGAATACCTACTTCATACCTTTGAATTGGTGACAAGCGGTATTTATATTTAAACCTTATTGCACAAAATATACACCAATGTACACATTTGTTTCTCTAAATTTATAAGTTTAGTGCAAGTTCTGTCTAGTAAAAGCAGATTGGCTAAACAAGAACAGATTACTTTTTCCATGCTGTTGACACAATATTCAATATTTGTATTAAGCATATTGCATAGTATTCAGTTATATTTTGCAGTTGTACAATACAATAACAAACCACAAATGAAACTATGAATTGTTGCTATGAAATACAATTAATTTGTGACTTTATGGTTTCATTTGCATAAAGGGTGAATCTGAAATAATTATTGTATGACAGATTCAGGTTAAGAAATTTTACAGTTAGTGATGCCTAACTAAGTTAATCAAACTCTTAGGTCACAAATTATAAAATTCAGGTTACTAATAGGTAAGGACCATAAAGTGTCAAGAAAAGGCAAAAGCAGCATACTCGTGTATACATTATCAAGTTAAGAAAGTCTATTTGTAAAATTAAAAAGTTTACAAAAACAGTCCCTGTTTGAAAAAAAACAAGACTTAAAGAATTCTCATTGAAAATTGACTTGAAATGCAAAATCGATGAATAAGTACAACCACTGTCACAAGTGTTAGTACAAAATTTTAGTATGGTCCTGAGCAGAAGTCTGTGACTGACCTTAACAAAAGAATCAACACCAGAGTAGGTAAGTTAAATAAACGAAGCTAAAAGTAGATAACATTCAAACTTAAAGAAGCCTTATAAAGTAGGCTCAAGAAGCCTTATAAGGAGCTTGGAACTAATTTTTATTTTTCATCTCAATTCATGAAACTTTGTATTCTTAAAATTTGCTTGATCAGTAGGTTTAACACAAGGTACCATGGAAGGTAACATGTATGATTTTATGACAGAGACACAGTGATGACAAGAAATAAGTTGGTAATATTAATTAAAGTATAGTAAGGCAAAAGAACCATGATTCATAAAGACAAAATGTATGGTTGCATTTTTGTCATTAAGTGCGTTGTCGCCACGATTAGCATAGCCAGGAAATATTGGCTGTATCAATTAACAAAAAGTGAATAAATGTATATTGGAATAACTTTTAATCACTTCCAATACTTCCAATAATATAGTAGGTGGGGTAATGACACTAATGACGCTAGTATATGTTACGGTGTACTCGGTGTAGTACCTATACGCTATTATTTAGAGCTACTTTTTTTTGGGTGCATGTCATCCCGAGATATAGTTGCTGCGTTCTTGCCGATTCCTGGGGCTGAATATTACCATTGTGAAATACTGAACGAAGTTTAGGACGAAACATCAGGATCATAAGGTCATTGAATAAATAATTATCTGTTTATATAAATAAATTAATAAAAACCTGTTTTAAATGTAATCTTCTTAAAGTTGATGAATCGATGGAATATTTGTCATTTTATTTAATTAATGTTGAGGATTTTTCGATGAAGATAATGACTGATATCCATGACGTCATTGACGTCTGATTACGATTTCAGTAACGATGAGTAGGTATCTAAGGAAGATCTTAGGTAACAGAGGTCCGAGAACGATGATTATGTATATGACCGAACATATCGATTACAGTGTCGATGTCAACGAATGTTTGCCTCGATGTCCACGACAGGGTCAATAACTGACCATATCGATGATGAAAACGGAGCTGAACGACTTCGATAACAATGTCGGCGATAATGCTTGACTGACCATATTGATGATGATATCGATGATGATTACCGAACAGATCGATTTTGATGACGATATAGATGATGATAGATGATGATTAGGTATATAGTAAGATTAATTGATGATGATAATGATTGACTGAGTCGATGTTTATATTTCAATTATTAAATTATTGAGGATGACTGTGACTAAAATTATCTTTGCTACTGCTAATGATTATAACTATTTTTATTTTTGTATGTTTCAACGCTGGTAACCTGGCTGAACGGATGAAGTTGATGATAAGCGAGGGCATCGCAGCAAGAGCTGACTGAAGCAAAGGAGGTGAAACTGTTAAGACAGAGCTGCCAGCAGTGGGCAGGGCCCAAGCTGCCGATGGTCAGGGCCGCAGAGTGAGCAACCGACGTACTATGCGCCGTGTCCACGATTACCGTCTTATGCATCTGATCAAGCGACTCGGCGAGAGTCTCTCTCGGTGTTGGTCGAGACTCTTCGCTGACACGACTGCTAGTTATTATATTAATATTATGAATCTAGAATATAACCGTTGAGTTTTGGCAGACTGTCTAGTGCAGGCCGTAATGGCAGACTGTTTATTATGTTAGTTTATATTTTGGCAAAGATAGGTACTTGTAATATGGACCTTGTAGTTAGATTCAAAAATAAATAAATAATTAGTTATACTTTGGCAAACTGTCCAGCGCAGGCCTTGAGGGCAGACTGTCTGGGGCAGGCCGTGATGGCAGACAGGCCATAACAAATTAAATGATTAGGTTGGCTATAGGTATGAATGTTGGCAGACTGTCTAGAACAGGCTTTGATAGCAGCCTGTCTTCTAGAGCAGGCCGTGATGGCAGACTGTCTAGACTGGTCTAGTCTAGAGCAGGCCATAACAACAGTCTAAATAAATAATTAGATTGACTAGGTTGAATGTTGGCAGACTGTCTAGAACAGGCTTTGATAGCAGCCTGTCTTCTAGAGCAGGCCGTGATGGCAGACTGTCTAGACTGGTCCAGTCTAGAGCAGGCCATAACAACAGTCTAATTAAATAATTAGATTGACTAGGTTGAATGTTGGCAGACTGTCTAGAACAGGCTTTGATAGCAGCCTGTCTTCTAGAGCAGGCCGTGATGGCAGACTGTCTAGACTAGTCTAGTCTAGAGCAGGCCATAACAATTTTTATACTTTGGAATGATGTCTAGAGCAGGCCTTAAAGGCAGACTGTGATTGTTTATGATGTGTTATACTTTGCCAAATTGTTTAGAGCAGGCCTTAAGGGCAGACTGTGGTTGTTTATCATGAATTATACTTTGCCAAACTATTTAGAGCAGGCCTTAAGGGCAGACTGTGATTGTTTATTATGTGTTATACTTTATACTTTGCCAAATTGTTTAGAGCAAGCCTTAAGGGCAGACTGTGATTGTTTATGATGTGTTATACTTTGCCAAATTGTTTAGAGCAGGCCTTAAGGGCAGACTGTGATTGTTTATCATGAATTATACTTTGCCAAACTATTTAGAGCAGGCCTTAAGGGCAGACTGTGATTGTTTATGATGTGTTATACTTTATACTTTGCCAAATTGTTTAGAGCAGGCCTTAAGGGCAGACTGTGATTGTTTATGATGTGTTATACTTTGCCAAGCTATTTAGAGCAGGCTTTAAGGGCAGACTGATTGTTTATGATGTGTCATACTATGTCAAACAGCTTAGAGCAGGCCTTAAGGGCAGATTGTGATTGTATATGATGTATTATGCTTTGCCATAGAGCAGGCCTTAAGGGCAGACTATGATTGTTTATAACGTGTTATACTTTACCAAACTGTTTAGAGCAGGCCTTGAGGGCAGACTGTAAATGTTGATGTTGGTTTATACTTTAACAGACTGTCTAGAGCAGACCATGACTGTAGGTTAGTTCATATAGTGAAAGACTAGAAGAAGGCTGTAAATGCTACTATAGGTGCTGGTTGTATGAAATGACTGTTTACATGATCTCAGGTTAAAGCATCAGGTTAATATACATATTGTCACTGGCTGCGATTGATTAATGAGGAACTGAATAACCAGAAGGTTAAAATAATGTTGTTATGTACGTTTATCTTTCGTTAGTGTTAAGGTGGATGACATGTTATGATATATGGTTGTTGATATAAATGTTTAATTACTTTAGTGAGAGGACTCACTAAAATAAAAAGGATGGCCGAGCTGTAAGCATCACAATAGTTAATATCCTATATGTGGCCTAATACTACTGATAATTACATGTAGTATGTACCTGGCTCTATACTTTTGATTGTTGTATCTATGGTCATTTTAGTTTATAGAGGGAGAGCTGTCAGATTTGGCGGCAGGCCTGTGCGCGAGGTTATGTTACTTATATTCGATTTGATCTTTATGTAATCTTATAATTAATCCTGTATATCAATGTAATAAAAGAAATGTCAAAGCAAGCAGTGGTTTGTGTGCTAAACCCCTTTTACTGAGCATTAAATCTATGGATGATTTCAACATCAACAATTTCTCTAATTCCAATTCTTGGAACTTTAAATTAACGGGAACACGAGACATGAAAGGCATCAGGTAAAAGAACCCAAAGGGCCTTTTAAAATCCCCGCGGCTGCGTAGGTAATTACAGATTTTTTATCTCGCACATCTGTTGGCCAGGCACGAGTTCCAAAACGAACGAAAATTAGGCCTACGCTTGAGTCTGTTTCTGTCGGATTTGTGAGGTCAGACAAGGATGGTGAATGGTGGGAGGAACTGGTTGCGTATTCCGTTTCAAGAGACTGGCGAGACGATTTGTTGAGCACCAGTCGAGATACGTAACAACTAAGTTCAATGGGAATATTGGTATTCGACTCGGCGGGCGATACGAACGACGCTTGTACTTGACCAATAATGAGTCTTATATCGTAGCAATAAGGTTCACCAATAGTTAACAGTGTGGACGACAGTTTGCAGCCGTTTGAAACCGTTCTATGGGGGTTTGAAACATCTGTCATGCAGGTGTGTTGGCAGGTGGAAGCCATACCGTTGCGAGAGCGGCAACCGAGTAATTGATTAGTTTGGAATTTACAGCCTTTCGCGATGATATAATAATGGTACACATTTTTGTGCAAATTGAGCAGCTGATTCTCACAATAGCAACATTAAGTTAAAAAAAATACGACTCAAACTTAGGGCGGTTCCAGACTAGCGTTTTTTTTTGCGCGTGTACTGTCGGCTCGGCGTGACGCGTTTACACGCGCGATATATTTCGCTACTTTTGGTCTATACGCGCTTCCAAAAACGAGCTTATAGGCGCGTATAAAACCCTAGTCTGAACTGCTCTTACTGACGATTCACCAGAGAGCAATATGTATCGTGTTATCTTAATAGACACACATTTACTTTGCCGCAGTAGGGCAAAAATTATGTTTAAGGCTGCTTTCCACTGAGACGGAGACGAGCGGATTCGTCTTAACTAATCAACCAATAGTATTGGTTGTAATCCACATCTATTCTCAGCTTCGCTGGATTACATCCGAGGTCGATGGCAGACCAACGTTACGGAACTTAGGACACGTTAAATTGGCCGATATTTCGATTCGCCTCGCATTCGAAACCGCACCAATGACGGGGAAGAGGTCCTTGGCACTCCTCCCTGATTGGTCCAATCCAAAGGCCCTCACACCTTCGGGAATCCACTTAATCGAGTGCAGATTCCAATTATTATATACTTCGGACGCTACGTACAGTCGCTATCAGATTTATCGGAGCTGCCTCGTTGCTCACAAATATCTAAATACGTCTCTATTGTCAAGGCACTAGCTAGAGAGTGTGCTTAAATATTTTCGAGCACCCTGGCCGCTCCTATATCTGATAGCGACTGTTCACAGCTATTTTAAAGGGATATGCACGAACTTGGGCAAAAATAGTATACGGAAAATAAATTAACTCAATAGTTTTATGAAATAAAACTATGAAAACGGATTATATCGCGTATATTGAATTTATAATACATCCCCACACGCGATACGCGATATAATCCATTTAAAAATATCGCATATGTAATTGCCGTACTTTTGAAGTCGAGATGCGTCCAAAACATTAGGTAGACTAAATAGTACCTACCCCTTCTATAGTTCTGAAAATTATCTGTGAGTACAGTAACTACTAACTGGAAAAGTAATCCAGGGTGGCAGATACTTTAGGCGCGTTTGATTTAATACTATTGACGCTGAATGTGCAGGCTTCTTTAAATTCCAATTTCAAAAGTCTACTAAACAAACAAAACCCACTTAGCTTTATAATATAATACATGTCCCATGATTGTAGTTACATTTCTTTTGGTTCACGCCTACATTGCCACCCACGTACATTTTTGTAACAAGAAAGGGTGCCAAATACTTTTCATTATATACCTCGCATTTCAAATGCCTCCGTATTTAGAGCACTCGAGTTTTATTTTTAACGTAACCTTTATTGTACATACAGTGACGTTTATGTGAAGCCATAGATTGCACCTCATAGATTCCGCATTCTGTCCGTCACAGATTATGATGCATATCGTCGGCTAAAGTCGCTAGCTAACCTTTTATCTCCTTCGAACGGAGTTAAAAGGTTTGCAAATCGAGGTATTATCTGCTACAGTCGCATGTCTCCTTCAAATGGAGTTAAGAATTTTCTGACTTTGAAGGACAATATACGAAGACAGACATTCTTACAAAATTTAAACGCGAGGAACGTTTTATTGTAATGCTACAACAACCTATGGAACAATCTTTATTTAAATACAATAAGATTAAATTTAATAAAAATAGAAAAATACTGGTTGTACACTTGCGCGCAATGCAACTCAGGCTAGCGGTGTCCTATACATAATGAGCGCGAAACAACTTACGACAGGTGTTACTTTAACAGTAGGGAAAAAACAATTAGCGAAAAGTCAGCAGAGCTTAGAAACGGAAGAAAAGCATATAATTGCAGCTCACTATAGTTGTGGTAAACGCTCACTGCACGCGTAGCAATAAGAAAAAACAGGACGTCGCCCGCCGCAGGCGGGTGTAACAAAGAGCACACTACCGCGTGCAGAACAGCAAGTGTTGGGACTCAACTATAATGATAGACTCGTTTCCCCGGCGTTGGGACAGTTTTTTATGCTCTATCTAGTTAGTGAGTGATCTGTGTGTGTGAAGCCCTCTTTTAACCCTCGTATTAAAGTTTAATGGACGCGGGCCTCGTGCTTCAAGCCGAGAGGCTGGCTTCCTTTTGACATTTCGGTGTCGATGGGTGGGTTAAAAATACCTGTACATGTAGGTTGTTGGTAACGTTGGTATTACAATTGACTAACGCTTCGTCTTACGTAAGCGAACAACTGCTGCGCTTCGCGTTCGCGTGTTGTTCGCCTACGTAGTACGCTGCGTTAGGGGATGTTTTTTACCTGTACAACGAATTTCATGAATGCCAAGAAGTTCAGGGGCTTAATTTGACTTTAGAAAGTGATAGAAGCTAACCCTGCATGGCATTTGCAATGACAAAGTGTGGAAATGTCATCATTAATTAATGTCAAACTTGTATGAAAATATCACGTTCATAATGACACTCCCCCATTTTGTTATCGTTCAAGTCAGTGCAAACTGCAAAGTTAGCGTAGACGGACTTTGGCCTTGCTACGTGCTTGCTACCAAATTGTAACAGTGATAGGTGGTAATTGAAAAATGACAAGTCAAATTACAAATTTTGACAGACACATTCGAACGCCATACAATAGCAACATCACTTGCCACTTTCTCGAGTTGAATTGGGCCCCAGCGTAATAACAGTACTCGCCATCACAAATATATTATATGCAATAAAAACAAAGTTATCATAGCAGGGTCGGTATTATAAAAGTATGGAAAGTTGAACGGACTCGTATATTTAAATTCGACCATTCATTACGATGATCTCAAGATGTAAACCGATTGGGGCGTTTCATTCACAAATACAATTTGCATTACTCCGATAACTTATCAATATTATAGATATAGACCACTAACAAACTTGAGAGAAATTTAAAGTACAATCAAGTGTAAAAATATGGGTGTAGACAACTTACTCAAAACTATGTCCCATACTCCCATAGTTCTTAATTCGCTGACATAAGAGCAATGGGACATATTTTTGAGTACGATTAGCCGGGTCCACACATAGCGAGCATACGCGCGAGGCTATTTCCTCGCGCACAAAACGGCCAGTGTAGACGTGCCTCGGGCGAGGCGGCGCGCGAGGCAAAATGTCGATACAACACGCGCGCCTCGGCCGAGGCACGTCTACACTGGCCGTTTAGTGCGCGAGGAAATTGCCTCGCGCGTATGCTCGCTATGTGTGGATCCGGCTATTCGTGCACCCATATTTTTACACTTGAAAAGTTGACATACATGAAATGTTACCTACAGTTTTTTCAATCAGTAACTTTTTCATTCAAAAATACCGCCCCAAGCCCCCAACGTTCTTAGAAGGCCAATTTTTTTCTCATTCGGGGACTTCACAAGCTTTTATTCGTAACACGAAACGAAACTCAATATATTTTGATTTGGTACCCAAGAGGCCATCACTCAAACGAGTGCTTCCGAGCATTACCGACGAAATGATGGATGACAAGGAATTGTGAAGATCACTGCACTCGGTTTCTAAGAATAGGTAGGTAGAGATACCTGCTAATGTTGTACAGCGGTAGTGTCTGGCTGAAGTTTCGGTTTCAGTATGTTTCGGCATTAAAAAACTAGAGGAAAACTGAACTTTCGGTTTCGGTAAAACTAAGTTCCGGTCGGCTAATACTAAGACTTTGTGTCTGTGCATGTGGACGCTGATAAATATTTCCAAAACGGATTGACGGATTTATTTGCGGTCTTTTGGAGAGGATATGTCATACAAGAGCGATGGTTATTTAAAGCTTAAAAACTTTACGTGCATGCAAGTATTAGCTTTTAAGTTAATCTTGTCGGGGGCTCTCAAATGTCAAAGAGCAATATCAACAACAACAATAAAACATGTTTTAAGAATGTTGAACGTATTGCTCTATTAAAAAGCAGGCTAATTTTGACCGCTAGGCTTATTTGGTCGAAACAGTCTATTAAAAAACCTCACGGACCTCCAGGACCTACGCACTTTGTAAAAAGCAGTTCTGTTATACAGCTACAATTCTATCTATTCGAACATCGCCTTAATTATAGAAGCAAGAAGATTCACACTAATCATTGTCCGTTTTCGTTCATCTCAAATAATGTAAACCATAAAGTCCGGTACCTACCTGCTGACGCCGTAGGCTTCGGCAAGGGTCCGAGCCCCTTAGTTTGCGAGAAATGCCCATTCAGTAAATGGAGCGGCCATCCGTATAATTATATTAACACACTAAAGTTGAATGCCGGCGGACGATATTTACGATATGAAACATTAGTTTGGCGTAAAATTTATATCCATGGATCAAATTTGTTAGGATGTTAGGAAGTTCCGTAAAATGGGTGGCGCTTTTATATTTCATAAGTATTGACATTTAGAATAATAAAGCATGTAAAAGGTGTACTTATACTGAAAAAGGCCACTTTTACTGCGTCATTCTGACATAGTAATTCACTCAATCATGGTAAGAGCGAAAGAGGTGAAAATAATCGTATTTTAGAACTAGGTTTTTAGGCTTTAATATTCTTCATCATCATCATATATTTAAGAGTAAGTCTCTTGTCGGTGGAGCAATTTCCATGTTTCGCGGTCCTCTGCCTTCTCTTTGACAGCCTGATACGACACGACGTTGAGTTTTTCCTTATATTCTAGGGAATAGGTAACTTCAGAAAATGGAATATATGATTTCCTCGTAGCAACAAGGTAGATCTAACTACTTAGTGAGAGAAGGTAAATTACTTCAGTAAACTACCTACTGTACTTAAACGAATTATTGAGGAATTTTATGGGTCACAACCGTAAAAAGGTACAAAGTTTGCCCAGATCAGTAGGTCCAAGGTATTTGATTGAAAAGTACATTTTTTTACTCTTACTCAATTCTCTTGAGTTGCCAATTTGAAAAAATAGTCGGAAAGGAACATTGATAGAAAATACCTACTTTAACTAATGACTGTTCTAACCCAGCAGAATTGCTATTGCAGAATTGGTCTTAAGCTATTGTTGAATTTGTATTATTTGTGTGAGTCAATTGGTCCTCGCTAGAAATACGGGCTCTTGGGTTGCTCTTTGTCAGATAGAAGCAATAATTTGATGCGTCTTGTAGGTGCATATTACTGATTTGTCAAGACAGGTCCCCGCAGCGAATACGGGTGACGGTGTCCCGAGTTTCCAGGTCTTCACTGGGATTGGCGGTTTCATGGTGTAAGTCTGGTAAGCGATTTTATTATGTCTTATTTATTATATATTTTGTGTACTTGAAACAATGAATCAAGTGTGTCTTCTTTTCCGATAATGTGTTTTATAGTGTAAGGTTCTAGATCTGGTATTTACTACAGATAGTTTCATGGTCACATCTGGCATATGCATATCTGGGACAACTGGTGATAAAAGTCAATGTGCAAGTTTGATGGCCTAGCAAGAACATATCCAAATCTTTTCCTTAGATTCCTTAGAACATATCCTAATGTTGTGACATGGTTAACGCTTAAAGCAAGGATACTAGTTTAAACCGTTTAATTTTAGTGTATAAAATAATTAAAATACAGTTATTTTATCTACTTCAAGTAACCTGTTTTACTAATCGGCTTAAAAACAAAAGTGAAGTCCAAGTGCAAGGTTAATTAATATTATACACTACAAGGTGCATGTAATTTAAAAAAAAAAACTGAAAATTCTATCCTCAAGTTATTTATGAAAAATTTAATATTAAGTTTGTAGGTCAAAAAACATATGCATATGAACTATACATATGGCATGGCTGAATTTAATTATAATCTTAATATGCACACTGGGATTAGTTAAATGGCATTGATTTTTTTTATATTTAAAGGCGGTTTAAAAAAATACAATAACAAAACGCGGCAGCCAATCCGCGATGCGTAGTGATCGATAACAATGGCGACAACGAAAACAACACATTTTTCGTAAACAAAGGGACATGTTTTACCTAAATATATTATAGCATTAGGAAATTACATTGGAAATACCCAAAATATGAGTACGCTAAGCGATAAACAATGCAAACAAATACGTTTTATTATACATGTAAGTCACGTACAAACGTTGACGATGCACCAACAGTACTTGTACTCAGTACATGAAGACAAAATGTATTATTAGTTCTAGCACTATGCCCGTTAATGCTAGAAATAGATGTAGAAACTAGGTATAGGTATTAATAGTTTGTTTTATCTTATATAAACACCACGTTGTATGATAACTAATAACTTACCGTTTTACGACCATGATAGAATCCGTCGGCTCGTTTATGGTCCCTATGATTCGAAATATACTCTATAAACGACACTAATTTTATTGGATACACCATGAATTTTGAAATCACAATCAACTTAATGTATTATAAACACACATCGCTACGAAGCGATAAAAGCACTGCTCGTCATTATTTCACCAACCTAGAACATTTGCACTTCACTTACGAACATGAAATATTACAATTACCCGCGACGTTAAATGAACTTATCACTTCGATAGCAAAACAAATATTCAGTGACACCTTTTAATAAGAAGAATGCCACAGGTTTTAGGACCCGACAAATCTAAACACAGTTGACAGTGGTGAACTCGCAAACTACAAACTAAAAAAAATGTTACTTGTATAGCGTGGCTAACTTCATTCTTAACTCCAACGAACGTCACGAACTTCACGTTTATACTGCCTGCATGTTGGTGAAATTGATTATGTACCAACCATACAACGCCAACTTTCATTTTGAGCATCGAATTCCGCTATTTTGGCCACAGCGTAGTATATTTTAATTTATAGTTGGTCAAACCAAATTGACAGTAAATAAGAACAAACAAGAACTATACTCATCCTTTTCTTTTGGGTGCTAGTACTAGTGTAAGACAAAGATAGTATGATTCTCTCTGCCTATGTTTGAAATGAGACAGTCCTTTGACAAACTATAGGTGTTAAATTCTTATTTCTTATAACACAATGATATTATTACCCAATATTCAACTTAATTATCGCCGTGCCGACTCATTATATCGTAATCTTTCATAAAATTATCTTTTATTTTATAGCAGTTAATTTAGTATGACTTCAGTGACGCGTGTATTCGAACGTAGTGTTGCCATGTGTTAAAACAACATTTGCTCTAATTAGCAATTAATTCTTAAGGGCCCTCCACACTCGTGCGCGAATCGCGGCGCGAAGCCGCGAACGTGAGCGTGGAGTCTAGTTCGCTAATCAGCGAAATCGACTCCACACTCGCGTTTGCGGCTTCGCGCCGCGTAGTCTGGAGCGGGCTTTAGAAGGAAATTCGATGATATTTTTTTAACTCCATTCTTAATATAGTTTGTCAAAGGACTGTCTCATTTCAAACATAGACAGAGAGAATCATACTATATTCGTCTTACACTAGTACTAGCACCCGAAAGGAAAGGATAAGTATAGTTTTTTTGTTCTTATTTACTGATAATTGGGTTTGACTAACTATACCTACCAGCCTACCACTTTCCCGCGTTTAAGGGCAAATGGCTATTGAAAGTGTTGATGAGTAACTTGAGTTAAGGTGACCAAAACTGCACAGAACCAAAGCCAACGGAAACCAAACTAAATAGAGTCAAACCAAGAAAAGTCTGCAGAGATTTTGACAGCACACGCAGTGCAGGTGTTATTTTAATCGTTAAACTTCTATGAAATTATGACGTATTTAAAAATAGACTAGACAAGCTATGCTAACAGTACTTAGTGAACTATGATTTAGACGTACCAGCATCAGCTGCCTGTCTAAAATGAAATAACAATAATAATAAATAACAACGGCACTGCGTGTGCTGTCAAAATCTCTGCAGATTTTTCTTGGTCTAACTCTAGCTCTTTAGAAACCCATATACACCCATATATAACATAGCAGAGAGAGTAATATGATATGATAGGTAGTTACCTATCTAAAATACGCTTTAGAAATTAGGAATTCCTAATTTCTAAAGCGCATTTTAACTACAGATATTTATATATGTATATTTTATTTTAATTATTTATTTATTTTTGTTAGCACGTAAATTTTTGTTAAACAAAAATGCGATAAGTAGCCAGTCATAGTCAGTAATAGTAGTAGTCTGTCAAGCCATTTCAGTCGCTAGAAAAAAAAGGTTTTTAATTTTTTTTAAATGTAGCTTGTCCCATATAAAATTTGAATTTCGCGCCTTTTGCTACTGACAAAGTTGTTTGACCGTCTATACACACCATTTTCTCTAAATAATACTAATTAAACTCCAGTTTGATGGGTTTAGTAAAAGTATGGTAACATTCATTTCAAACAAATGGAGGGAAGAAGAGGGCGGCAAAACTTGAAATGCTATTTTAACAAATTATTGCGGTATATAAATATTATTAGTCTTTCAATATAATAATAAGTTGTTGTGTTTTGCCTAATAATAGAGTATATTTAATTAAAATAACTGAAACTGTTTACGTCACTTATTCAACAAAATACTGATATGTATATGCTATCACCTACTGCAAACGCACAAACAAAAATCAAAAAATGTAGTGTTTGTAAATTATTTGTCATGTGATAATTTGATCCAGTGTTTCAATGATATATTAATTTGTTTTTGTAACAGTAAACAATAAAGTTACAACAACGGTTGCGTCCGCCATTATTACGTAAACAAAAACTTAAATCAACTTAACACATTATAATCTAAACTTACCTGCTTAAGTTCATTGACACGTTGAACTGCGATGTTCGAAAAGCATATTTTCCGTATTTCTCTAAAAGTTTCTTCAGTATTATTAGTTGATTTTCCGTTAGTTTCCTTCTTCGCACTTGTCCGTTACACATAAAACCCATAGCAAAATATAATTGAATTTTATTTTAATAATCTGATCAATATATTATTATGTTATTTGTTTACAAAATATCACTAAAACTGACTAGATATTTTTACCGAAACTGGTGACCAGTTTATTCAGTCAAGTTGGCAAGGTTAATACTGTACTGTCTCTTTGCTTGTGTCTGACATCGACATCACAAAAGTGGGTGCAATGGTAGGAGCGTTCTTGTACCGACAAGTCGGTTCTCAGATAGTGTTGTCCAAATCAGAGTTCAGTGAATCACTTTCCAATATGAAACTAAAAAAAAAATTGACAATAATGATTGCCTATATCTTATCTGACATAATAATGAGGTAATATGATTATTTTATTATTATACTCTGGCACAGCAACTTTGTCAGTAGAAAAAGGCGGCAAATATAAAACAAAATGTTCTACTGACAAGTTGGGTTTGTCAATAATAATACATATAAATATATATATATATATATATATATATATATATATATATATATATAATATAATATAATATAATAATACATTAATAATATATATATATATTATAATATAATATGTATATTTTATAATAATACATTTATATAGGTATTTTGAGTTAGAGTCTAAACAACCGACTACAAGAAAATAAAATACAAGTCTCAGAAAATAGGAGAGGAATCATAAAAACTTTAACAATGTGCAATGGAAGTGAAATCATGTTGTATTTTTTTATTTCTTTTAATTCTAATAAATGATTCATTTCATAAATGACTTGGCCCTTTAATCACATTTGTTTAGTAGGTAATTACATAAGTTTATTTATCTTAGTGAAGTTTTTAACAAAAAAATCTTAAAAGGTACGTAATAAAGTTTAAAATTTCAAAAATACCTTATTAAGTACATTGTGTATAAACTCATTTTAAAAATTATTAAATTACTTACCTATTTCAAACAAACAAAACCAAGTTTGTAGAATCCTAAAATAACATCATAGGTAAGTTACCTACCTAATGAGACATCATTATGGGTTTTGTATAACGTTTTCCTCCTTCCGAATTCCACAGACATGTTTGGACATGGTTTGGACCAGTGAAACGCCACCCTAAAATTAAAACCAATGACAGTTTACGAAATTAGACTCTATTATGTATAATATAAAGTTTATTTTTAATTATTTATTAAAATAACCCCTCATAGATCATTTGGGCATTTTTTGTGTCAACTACTTGTCAACACACTGCATGATAAAGCAATAAACAAAACATTCTAAAACATCAAGTTAGTACTAGTTTTTATGGCATGTTCACATCACCTAACCCAAGTCTAGCGCGCAAGTTCTAACTTGTCCAATAGTGAGTAACGCATGTGACGCACCAAATCATCAAAGTAAACAAATGCATCGCGCAGTTGCGAATGGCATTTGCATTATGTAACAAAGGTTGTCACCATGATGTCACGTATAAATAAAACGTATTGATGTGTTGGTGCACAAGCTGAATTTAACCTAAAATGTAGGGATGTAAAGTGCAAATAAGTTTATATGTAGGGAATCATATGAGATAAGATTAAAAACCTATTGCTTAAAATTAAGTAATATTGCTGCTGGCTCGTGGTCGATTAAGTCATTTAAATTTAAAATTTGATTAATTGAGATAAAATCAAAATTCCAAGTACTAAAAAAAAACCGGCCAAGTGCGAGTCGGACTCGCCCACCGAGGGTTCCGTACTTTTTAGTATTTGTTATAGCGGCAACAGAAATACATCATCTGTGAAAATTTTCAACTGTCTAGCTATCACGGTTCATGAGATATAGCCTGGTGACAGACAGACGGACAGGGGCGTATTTACCCTAGGGCCAAGGGGGCCATGGCCCGGGGCGGCAGGCTGCGGGGGGCGGCGCAGGCCGCCGCTGGCTTTCAGTTTCGGGTGCCTCAGTGGCGCCCCAAAAAAAAATATTTTTGTGGTGTTACTGCCACCGCTATACTTACTATTCGTTGTCTATTGCCAGTAGTCACATCAAATTTTTTACAGCGCGTTTGCGCCCCTTTTCATTCTACCTTAATTCTTTACCCACGTCGGATTGTCGACGAGTTCTCATGATGTCGCCCTGTGACATCGCTCTTCACATCGCCCTTAGGCCGCGGGCTTCCGTTAATGCTTTTTGGCCCTGGTCTGCAACAAACGCCGTAGGTCGCGTCCGGCGAGACGCTGTACGCGACGTACGAATGCTTACTATGGAAATGCACTATAGCGGTCTCTCTCACACGCCAGACGCCGCGGCGGCGTACGGCGTTTGTTGCAGACCAGGGCCTATCGCTGCATGCTTGACGTCGGCATAACGCCGTGAGCGACGTCTAGACGCCGACCATTGCGTCAGCAGTCGCTATACTTCCTACGGTAAATAAAGGCATCGTGTACGACGTCCGTACCTCTGTGTGGCGCACGGCGTCCAGATGCTGACGCCGACGTCAACCGAAAACCGTACACTATTAACTTGCTATTAACACTATAATTATTGAGTATAGAATTCAAAGGCGACGAAGGAGTTGGCGAACGGGTCAGTCGGAGCCTAGCCCAAAAAACAAAGCGCGTTCTTTTAGTGGGTAGGTACTAAATTTCGCATCATTCATTTAGTGGTAAATTACTCAGCAAAACACTGATAAATATACGCAAATATCATATTAAAAGAGAACTTATAATACCTTGTGGTATTGAATAAAATTAGAGTTCGGACACGACACGACATGGTTAGTTGTTTCAAAGGTGAACCGCAAGGCAGGAGACCGAGATACTGGACAGCAGAGCCCGAAGGGAAACATAAGGTGTATAGTTCAAAAACAAACGGACGGATCGCAAGCAGGGTATTGAACTAACGACCCTAGGATGCCGAAGGGACGAGCGCACCACGTAAGGCCGAGATGCTGCAGAGCCGCTATTATAGGTACGACCCAATTTACAATGTTATTACTAGTGGCTCTGTGAGCTGTAGACCTCGCGTTAAGCTTAGAAAATGTAAAAGTGAAAAATACATAGTTCGTTGAGTCGTTATCACAGTCAACTCACAATGGTCTTAAGCGCCATATAGATAGACGCTTTTGGCGCTTTTAAGTCCTTTATGCCAATTTCCGCATTTTGAAAAATTTCCTAAAACTGGATCGAGAAAAAAATCTATTTAATAATCATAGAATCTGGTCACAATTTTTTACGAGAATTGATTAAGAATTGCGACCTGGCCTTAAAACGAAGACCTTCAGAAAAATTATGGCGGACTAAAAGGTCCGGTTGCGAGCCCTGAAAAGCTTAAAAGTCGCGCTTTTCAGAAGACCCGAAGCATTCCTGAATTTCCAGCAATTCGCGCCTTCGTTTTAATTTGAGCGAACGCCAAAGGTCGAGTAGCAGGAGAGCCGAGATTACATTGGTTCCAAGTTCCAAGCCAATTTCAATAGCTCTCCTCTCCTCCAGCTCGGTCTTCGACCTTGTATGGACGCTCTTAATGCCACTCTTTGGTGTCACTTTAACGTGGTCATTGTTCCAATCCCAAACATTGATTTTTTCCACCTCGACCTTTGGCTTTGCGCGGAAGAGCGCCGCAATTGGACGATCCGGGACTTTAGGACTATGCATAGCTCGTCTTGGCCATAGGTTTTTGTCCCAGCTCAGCTCCACTGAAGCTCGCCCTTTAAGTCTCTTGGGCCCGCAGAAAACTTTAATCATATTCGTAGTCTTCCAGGCTCCCTTAGACATGACCAGTGCTTTAAGCTCTGTTCTTCTGCAGTTCGGCCTTCAGCCTCACAGGGCAGCACACCGCTATCGGACGCTCCGAGTCTCCGGCCTTATGCAGAGCTCGGCCGTCGGCCTCGCTCACAATTGGCTATAGGTTGGATTCCAAGATCTCCAAGCTCTGCAGAAAGGCACTGAGAAAAAATTATGCTTTTGTGTTTGTTTCATGGGTCATGGGGGGGCGGCAGAGGCCCAATGGCCCGGGGCGCCAAATATGTAAATACGCCTCTGCAGACGGACAGACAGACAGACGGACAACGGAGTCTCGTATTTACGCTTTGGGTACGGAACCCTAAAAAGAATTACGTTGCCACTTGATGGCTTAATACATAAGTTTATGCTTAATACATGAGTTAACTATTGAAAAACAATAAAATATCACTTGATTTATGAAAATTAAATTAATTCAGACATGAAATGGAAATATTAAAAAAAGGCAGATTCAATAGGTAGGTATAAATTTATTGCTATTATAAATACACAAATGAATGACAGTTTTTATTAAGTTAAGCTTTACCAGGCTCTACTAACATATCAAATCATTTTTATATGTTATTTTAAATGTTGTTTGGGGTCATCCATTAATTACATCACACCTTTATTGGGTTGGGAGGGAGGGGATTAAGAAAATGCGACATGTTGTGACAAGGGGGAAGGGGGAATCACAAACTTGTTTAAAAACATTGTTTGGATTTTTTTTTATTCGATGTACAGTTAAATAATAGGGTTTTACTATGATAAATCGTTCTAATTCGTGGTTTTTTTTAAATCCTAATCGATTTCATGTCATAAAATTACCAATATGTATTGCTTTAATTAAAAAATAATAAATAAAATAATTACACTTTGAAGACAAAATTGCCAAATATGTGACGTCGCACCAGGGGGGGAGGGGGTTGCCAAATGTGACCAGGTGTGACAAGGAGGGGGGGAGGGGTCAAGAAATCGTCAAATTCGTGTGACATAATTAATGGATGACCCCTTTTTAGATACTTATACCTAATGTAGATAAAAATGGAACATACCCATGACTTTTCCTGAGACGTCGCATAAAACATTCGCAAAAAACCTATTAAGTTAAATTAAAGTAATACAATAAGTTTAAACAAATAGTTTAATTATAAATATAATATTAACATCTTTTTTCTTTTTTAATGCATCACTTTATGAAGATCTTTTTCAAAAAATACTGAGATTTGGACAAATCAAATTACTTTTATTAAATTGTTTTATTAGAAACACCGCTATATAAATTAAAAAATAGAAAAAGATATGTCTATAACTCGGAATCATCAAGTGATTTGGATAGTATTAGAGAGCCAAACGGCCTCAATAAGTCTCAACAAATTTGGACGATCTCTACGAAACTGGGGAGGTCTAACTAAAGGTTAGACCAAATTATCAATACCTAAGATAAAGATAGAATAAGTACGCATATGAAAAGCTAAAATTGACCTAAATTGATAAAAAAACACTCCTTATATTTAAAAGGCAATACTACAACGAAAGACTGCATTAAAAATATTTTTTTTTACATCTAGTGCAATTTAAAAAACAAAAGTAAACACACAGTTTAGCTAAAACCACAGAAATAAATATACCATAGAAGACGCAAATGCATCTACTTCGCGTGTCCGAACCCCGACCAAACGTTGAGCAGCGACGGTCACGCTCTTTACAGTCCACGCGCGTCAGTTGTTGCAGCCGGACGTCCGTGAAAACTTAAAAAATGCTTTGTTGAATTATCAAATTAACTGCAACAGCCCAAAAATTGCGAGCACCCAAAGGCAAGAACATATTTCCTATCACAGATAAGTAATTTTAAAATTATATTATGCGTAAATTTTGTATGAAAAAGTCGGCACGCTTGGTTTCAATACATATCGTGGTATTTGCGTCATCTAGCGTATATTGTAAGTGAAACCGATTGTTTTATCCTATATTTCATCTATGGCTGGTAATGGTATGGCTTTTTTTTATTTTTGTATATATTAAATCTGTGGCTAAAACACAAGTAAAATGTACATCTCTAAGTGCGATATTATACCTATCAACAGGATCCCACCACGGGTAGCAAGGTTCACCCAGAAATCAATTTACTTTATGGCGGAGTGAGTCAGAGAAATATCACAATCACGGATTAAAATCACCAAGGGGGGTTGGAGGCTCACAAGTAGGCGAAATATGATCACATCATTTCAGAATGAAGCCGACTACAGACAACACTTAATTCGCCGTTATTGTTTTATTTCTAAAGCTTTCTAAGTTCTAACATAGTTAACATTTTACAAACTATAAATAATAAAATCAGTCCTTCATATAATATAGCTAATATCAGACCTTTTTCACTCCACCATCCCAACCTAATTATTACGAAAAGTTTACCCGATATTAGCTTCTACTATAATCAATTCCTAATATGATCTAAAAAGTTAAAAACATAACCATATAAAAAAACAATGTGGAGAAGACCGTTATATAAAATTTATCGCTGGGAAGACCGTTAGAACGTCATAGGTCAGAGGTTAGACCGTCACTTTCGTATTTGAATACGTACGTCGCTTAGACCAGTGGGGGGACACTCCTCCTTTCGGGTAAACTCGGCTCCGTTCGGCTCAGCATTGCTCCGAGGAGTCGAGGCTCCGAGCAATTATTAGGGTTGGCACAACTTGACGTCCCTTTGCGTGTACAACCACAGAGAGGATAATGGCTTGAATTTGGACAACCCTAATCGCCGAAAGGGATAGTGCCATACATTAGAAAGGGACAGCATGATTCGACCCTAAATCGGTGGCAAACTTCGGTATTGTAGGAAGTGTCCTTTCTGTACGGTAGTACTATTATTTATTCTGTGCTCCGACATAGTTTTAGAGGAAGAGCTTTACTCCTTCCGCTCTACCAACCTTCTGTATGTGGAGTTTGTGTAGTTGTGTACCTACATTTTGTACAAACGCAAGTTAAAAGCGACAAAAGAGCTTGTAGCTTCACTTAAAGACGGTTTTGTCCACATAAACCTTACAACATGTTATCACTTATCAGTCAGCAGCAAAAGAGGCTACTGAAAAGAAAAATACACAAGTTGCGTCTTTTTACAATTATTTAACATCCATATTTCGTAATAGGTAACTATGTATGGCCCTTCGAGCAACACCGGGAGCAGTGGCTTAATTAGGGTAGGGGGGGGGGGGGGGGGCAGAGGGGGCAAGTGCCCCGGGCGCCGTCCAAGGGGGGGCGCCAAAATGGGCAAAAGGCAGCAGCGGGGAAACTTTTGTCAGTCGTCAGTGAGCGCAAATTTGGTGACTGCCCCGGGCGCCATATCCTCTAGCTACGCCCCTGCCGGGAAGGGAGTCGGCATTCGCACTATTTACCCCTCTGCCGAAGCACATGCCCGACCGGGCATGCACACAACTACCGTGGTGCTCGTTGTGTTGTGACTCATCCGTACACAAAAAGAGATCGAGGTGTGCAAGATTTGTCTTTGATGTGTGTCATTTTCTATGTACATAACATATTTGTGTCATTACAGATTGGATTTTGTATGTAGTGAGTGAGAAGTGCGACTGTGTGCACGATTCCCCCCGCAAAAATGGCAGAACGATTTGTACGGTGATATCGCTTGGGCTCCTCCCTTCCGACGTGTCGAAAGCCGGTGTTGCTCGAAGGTATGGCCCGAGATAGAACGATTTCTACGCCTTCTACGGGAAGATATCTCTTGGGCTCCTCCCTTCCGACGTGTCGGAAGCCGGTGTTGCTCAAAGGTAACCGTCTAAGCAAATTCTGTACTAACTTGGGTAAGCAATGTATTATATGCCGAATACAATCAGTTAAACTACAACTAATTAACATCTTAAACTACATCATTAGGTACGTTATTCCTAATGTATCAGAATATCATAGCATAAGTAGTTATGTTTTTATCGCCATTTAATACGTGTTGGTTCATTCACCTCAATGAATACTTTGCGTACTACTAAAGTATACATACCTTCTACATAATATACAAAGGAATATTTATAGAGGCGTAATGAAGTGCAAAACATTCTAGCCGCAAGCAAGAGCGGGTGACAATTTATTGACAGCATAAATTTGAATGTTAGTGTAGGTTCTTTTGAGCTGCACTATCCCAGAGAAGCAAGGCTCGGAACCGGGTAACTTCATACAAAAAAATCCGGTATTGTTACGTTATTTTTCGTTCATTTAGTTTATTATATCATTTTTAATGTTACAATCTAATACGAAGTTGTTACCTAAATACATGTTTCAGTCCTACGTAAATAGCTAATAATTACAAATATTGGGCTATTTCGGGGTTTTTCAGAAAAACCCGTTCCGAGCCCTGCTGCAGGTGGCAAAAAAATAAGTGCATTCCCGTTGCCAGGGAGGTTTTGGGATTATACTGAGCAACTTTTACTATGGGACCAAACCCGAAATCGCGAAAAAAAATTTGGCTGTTTCATACATTTTGGCTGGTCCATTTTCTATGGGAGGGTATTTTTTTTATCGCGATTTCGTGGTTGGTCCCATAGTATAAGTTGCTCAGTATAATCCCAAAACATAAATGCACTTATATTCTTGCAACCCTGTATGTATTTAGTATTCCTCGTAATCATAATAGTCGTCGTCCTGACCATTTTGGAGTAGGGCGCCTAAAGAGAGCTCTTCTGCGGCGGCGGTAGGCTCCACTTCTACGTCTTCGTCGTAATCGTCGCCTGCATCTGAAATAAAAACAAGTAGTGTTAACCCTTACTCTCTCATGCATAAAATTTAGCAATCCTTTGCTTGTGTGAGGTCAAATCGGTAGCTAAGTCTCACCAATCAAAATTGTGCTCTCATTTTAAAACGATATGCTTAAATTACATAACTAGTAGTTCGTGCCGAACTGAGAACTCGCGGTTCACCAAAAAGTTAGATCAATTTAATGCACCTACCTAGTCGGCAAACGGTTCGTGTGACTACAAACGGTTCGACTCAAACATTTATTTTTAATTCATTACCAGTAAGAGCTGGCGTAGCGGGTGCAGGCGTAGCCGGTGCAGGCGTAGGCGGTGCAGGCGTAGGCGTTGCAGGCGTAGCCGGTGCGGGCGTAGTCGGCAAGGGGCTGGCGATGTTGAGCGTGGCGGGGGCGGGGGGAGCTTTCTTCTTGCGTTTCTTGGGCACGGGTGATGCTGGTACTGGGGCGGGAGTGGGGGGTTTTGATCTGTAAGATAAATAAAATGATACCAAGTTGTACAATAATACAGCTTTGGGCGTATGCTGAACATTAGTAAATTGTATAAAAAATTAATAAAAAACAGTCAACTAGTTAAATGTGAATATCCATTCAAGCCTTGCTGGACTAAACGACAATAGAAAATAAAGCAGAACAGCTCTCTGGTGAACATTGGAGCCCCGGGTTGATCCAGGGCCCTCAATACTATAATAGTTGATCTTCATACTGATTCTCTAGAATCTCTAGATCACCAACATTTTTCAAATAGCGGAGACTGTCTATGATAGACAACAATTTTTATAAAAATAACTTACTCAAGAACAGGGGTAGCAGCCTCTCTAACAGGAGACATCGGAGCCCCCGGATGGTCCAGCGTCTTCAATATATTGTAGTTGATCTTCATACTGATTTTCTTTTCAGCCAACATTTTCTCAATGGCCTCGCCGGCCGTAGCAGCGTTGCAAGGAGTCTTCTTCTTGTATGAGCCGCGGACTTTCTTCTTTTTGTCTTTGCCTTCCTCCTTTTCTCTGGCTCGCATCTCTTCTTTGACTGTGAAATAAAAAAAAAAATGTTTTAGTAACAGCCCCAGTACCAGTACCAATGGCGCCCGCTTGGTATTCGGTCTGTGCATATCAGCCCTTTATCTTTGTAAACGGTGGATTCCCAAAAATACTTTACATTTTAATTTATTTTCCAAAAAAGTATGATACAAATTATTTTTTTCTTAGATTCGCCAAACGCATAAAGTAGCATACCTAAATACCTATGCCTAATTTAAGGGCTAAAATTGCAAAATCATGCAAACTTTTTATTTAAAATGAGTCCAGGAGTCATTGATATTCTATTTAGGAAAGTCACCAATGCTGCCTTATATTAAGGCCTAAGAGGACAACTATTGGTGCGGTCACCAATCACCATACCTGTCATTAGGCAAGTTATTGCAGTTTACTAAGAAACTACAAAGACACATTTTTCTAAATCTAGACGCTTAGAAAAATGTATCATTCGGGTAACCTAATTCTTTCGTATCGCCCACTTTACAAGGCGACCGCGACAACGCTTTCTGGTAGAGAAAAGTAAAGAAACTCACTTCTTTGATCCCTCAAGTATCCAGCATTGATCTTATTCCACAGCTGCGTCTTATGTCTCGCCTCCTCTGAGCTGACATAGTCTTCATCGCTGAGAGCCTTACATGGCTACCCTGGCAGGACTCTCTTGTATACTCACTTTTTGATCCCTCAAGTACCCCGCATTGATCTTATTCCACTGCATCTTATGTCTCGCCTCCTCCGAGCTGACATAGTCTTCATCGCTGGGAGCGTTACATGGCGACCCTGGCAGGACTCTTTCTTGTATACTCACTTTTCTGATCCCTCAAGTACCCCGCATTGATCTTATTCCAGAGCTGCGTCTTATGTCTCGCCTCCTCCTCGCTCATAATAAGCGAGCTTACATAATCTTCGTCACTGGGAGCTAGTACAAGTTCATCGGCGACCAGGTCCGCGCCGAACTGGGGCTTCGGCTCCGGTTTTAGGAACTTGTCTTTCTCCTCGGGCTGGTCGGGCCTATTACCTAGACCTATTACTGCTAAGTCTGGACCTGGAATGAAATTTACCAAAGTATACAAGATTGTTATTGAAATAAAAGACAAATGAAATAAATCACACTGATAAAACCCTCTATACAAGCGATCTGCAACCGTGCAATCTTCTGTTAACGTTAACACATCTAGCTGATGGCTGTCCGGCGCTTCTTTAGTCTAAAAGTTGTCACCAATCCCTACTTAATGTTATAAATGCGAACGTAACTGTCTGTTACCTCTTCAGGCTTAATCCGCTGATCCGATTTAGATGAAATTTGGTATGAAGATAGTTTGAGGCCCGCGGAAGGACATAGGATAGTTTTTATCAATCATCATCATCATTTTACGTAGACGAAGTCGTGGGCAGAAGCTAGTATGTTATAATTACCTAGTCCTTTCTCCAGTTTTAGTTTCTCCTGTTTCTGTGATGCCTCTGTTTTGGGCTGCACCTCGCTGGCGATCTCGCCGAGGAGATTTAACGTGTCTTCCGCGGCGAACCGGGACGCCTCCGCGTCTTCTGATGTGCCATCATCTAAAAAAAAATGCGTGAGTGTCGTGGAACACTCGGTTGGAACGAAGTATTTATATTACTATTGATAAAAGTATTATCGAACGAGAGAGCGAAGCGAAGAGAAGTTCTTAGATTCAACTTGGAATACGCGGCTGGCTAGAGTGGCTAGGCAGGCATTTCGATGTTTTTAAGCTGACCCATCAGAGGATATAATATTGTCTTCGGTTACCGCGATAATTACTCATGAAATAAAACTATAAAAACGGATTATATCGCGTTTATTGAATTTATAATACATCCCGACACACGTTTCGAACCCTTTACAGCGTTCGTGGTCAACGGGTGACTGAGGAAAAACTACAAAGTGCAAAAATACCCACATACAAAAATAATGAACCATCAAACTATCAGAAGATTTTGATGGACAATAAATTAAGTAAATTTGTTTTAATTTAAATGAAATTGGGTGAACGTGTAGTTGAAGGCATTATATTTTAGTCATTAAATTATGAGCAGGATCGATCAAGGGGTTATTGAGCTAGAAGAGCTTAGAAGGCTAAAAAGCTATTTGTGAGGGGTCTTGCTATTCTGGTTAAACTATGTGCGAAGTGTGTAGGTGCAAAGACCCCTTTGCTATTCTGGTCAGTGGTCATCTTATTTGCAAGAAAGTATGGTCGAGTTTGGTATCAAATGAAAGTGCTCGGCTTACACATTTATAATATTGTTTTTAAATTTACCATTTTAAAAACGAAATAAAATAAGCATAATACAAGGACCTGACACTTGTTGATAGAGAAAGATAGTCTTATTGCGATTCCTATAAGACGAAAGAGAAAATAGTGCCATGCTTTGTCCTTATCACCGACCGGGGCTTTTTTCATGGTCGGGTTATGGCAGCATAGGTAGGAGGCGGTGGCGAAATACCGAAATTTATAGGAGTGAAAGAGAAAAAGGATTATGCTGCCATACATTAACCTGTCAATACATGAATATGTCTTTCTCTTACCCCTGGTCGCTCGGTTTCATGTCTAAAACTACTATACTATGTCTATGGCATAATAAAGGTATTTGACATTTGACTAGAAACATTACGGCTTACCAAAAATACGGTTTATTTTAATCTCTATGGTGACTTAGGGCTCCACAGACCTTGCAATAAATCGCACGCGATTTTCGATCCATTGGCCAACTAAGTACAATCGCTCTGTATAGTTTTTGGCAAACCGCGAGTTGTCAGTTAGGGGCTAACTACTAGTATTATTGATTAACAATACATTTAAATACAAATAAATGAACAATGACTGGGCACAGCCAATAGCATACGCGCTATGGACAACCGAGTAAACTAAAGAAAGGGTCGTGACGGAAACTCGGAAAACTCTTACACTTTTTTCGCCTAGCCCCCATCCGCCAAGTCCGTACCGTGCGATAAGGAACTTCGTTCCAAAAATATATAATTTATTCATTCGGTCATTGAAGTAGTGTAGTATTCGGTAGTGCGTAGTTTGTAAAACAAAAAAAAAAACTTTTATTCGAGGCGAGGCTCGAGGGTGAAGAAGTATTTTTTAACCTCTATATTGTCGCTGCTGAACCAAAATAATCCAAATTCTCTATGTTTGGGACATGGGTATTAACATCCGGGTACTTTATTTCCGAGTGAAAATAATTGTATGTGCCACACGAGATTAATACATATCGTCGCTATACTTACGCAACCTCGTATCTGCAACAATCATTTGATGGAAATGTCGCTTTTCTTTCATTCGGAATACGGGTGTTTTTATCATCAAATGAGTGTTGCAGATACGAAGTTGAGTAAGTATAGCGGCGATATATGCAACTCGTACCTTTTAAGTCCCCTGCTATACTAAGGGGTTTTTTTTAAATGTTATGTATAACTTAACGGCGGACACTTTTAATTTGTAACCTTACGCTAATTATTAAAAAAGGTACGAGACTCGAAATCAGTAAACGCAGCAAAAAACAACTTTGCTCGCTTGTCGCTACGAGTATGAGACTGAGCATGGAGGCTACTTAGCGTAGCTTATAGGTTACCTTTGAAAGGGGATTAAGATTATTGGTCCTCGACGTTAAACAAGAAAGTGTAGTTAGTATCCAGTTAACACAATAAGCCACGTAAAACAAAAACACATTGAGAAGAGCATTATTTCAATAGGTATGCCGTGAAACAAGACTAAATTACCGCTCAATATTGACAGAGGAGTTGACGGCATCGCTGCCGAGGCGGCTGCCTTCTTTCTTCTAGAGTTGTCCTTTTCTAGCTGTGCGTCTATCTCTTTCTGCAGGTCAGTCATTTCCTTCTCGCCGTCCTCTTCTTCCATTAACTGAAAAACACAATTCACAAAGATGAGTTACGATTTTTCGGAACGACAAATAACCACTCTTCACGACTTGACAGGAAGCTGGCGTTTTTTATCCGAAAAGCCAAAAAAAAAAATTATAATATCCTCCGTAGTCCCAGAGGCCCTATAAAGGCTTTATTCCAAAATTTAATTTTAACTTTTATTAAATAAGACGAGGTTCCAAATTCAAAAACAAAACCTAAAGCTTCTGGGACTTAGAGAAGGAAGAACTAATACATTGAAAAGAAACCGGGGTTAAGCTAGCCAAAAGTAATTAACATATGACCCACAAAATGACAATATATTGACGCTAGGGTCGCCGGGATAAGTCTCGTAAGGTCTCTCATACCCCGAGGACTCAAATACGCAAATTACACTCATGAATAGCATTTGCTCTAAACGGCGTATAGGGAAGCTTATTTTTATTTGAAAGAAAGAGAAAGTCACCTCGGTAATAGGGATGATGTCACATGTTGAATTTTATAACAAAATCTAGTAAAATAGATAGCATATGAGACAATTATCACAATAATGTGGATATTAAAATAATATATGGAAATGATAAAAAAAAAGACAGGATCTAAAAGTTTCAAAATTTAAAGTTTCTTTAAACTTCCAAAAAGGAATAAAGTAAAGATACCATTCGATTCCTTGCATTTTATCCAATAAAGATTGTATGGCAACTATATGCATAAACGCAATATTTCAGCGACAAAATCGCAATTTTACTTATTTCCCATACATTCAAGATGGGCTCTTATGAGTTACCTTGACGTCACGTTCACTTATCGTTTTGGTAGGAGCGTTTCGCGAGTACGACTTTTTCTTTAATATATGACATCTATTACAGTTTATGAAGTACGACTGTCGGACTTTGACTATCATTTCTGACTTTTGTATTGCTTTAATGCAATGGGTCCCATAGACATTTGATCCCAAAAACAAACGTGATCGATTGATACATTAATAAAAATTTGTCATCAAGCCTACTGCTGTCTCTTCTCTTACCTTTTGCAACCGTTCTCTATCTTTCTTCCTGGCCGCTCTGAACGCCGGCGGGTCCTGCTCCTCCTCAAGATCCACTGTCATGAACTCCTCAAGCGTCAGCGCGCTCGACGGAGTGTCACCGAACTCCAGCAGTCTCTTGCGCAGTGTGGATTCATGAACTTTCACTATCCGGACCACGTCGGCCGGTGTACGTGAGAAGTTGTGCAGGCGAGCGGCGATTAGAAGGGCTGAGGAAGAAATTGATTTTATTACATGATTTAGTCACATGGACAATAACAAATAGCTGGATAGAATATTTTTTTGTTGTCATCAAAGACGATTGTGGAGCTCGATGATAATTGCTCATTCTACTTCTACTCTGAGTAAATTTTAACAATTTGCTGTTTGCGTACAAGCTTTTCAGCCTAAGGAAACATTAGAGTTTGCGCCGCGACGTGCTCCGAACACCAAGGCGTGAGAAAAACGTCAGGCTACCGTTCGATTCCTTACATTTTATCCAAAAAAATATTAACTATATATAGGTATTACATAAACGCAATACCGACAAAAACGTAATTTTCTTGTTTTGGCCATACTTCAAGATGGGCTCTCAGTGACCTTCACGTCATGTTCACTTATCGTTTTGTTAGTAGCGTTCCTCGAGTGAGGTACGACTGTCGGATTTTGACTATCATTTCTGACTTTTGTATTGATTTAATGCAATGGGTCCCATATAGACATTTTTTGATCCTAAAAACAAACCTGATCGATTGATACCATAGACATAGTATAGTAGTTATAGACATGAAACCGAGCGACCAGGGGTAAGAGAAAGACATATTCATGTATTGACAGGTTAATGTATGGCAGCATAATCCTTTTTCTCTTTGACTCTTGTAAATTTCGGTATTTCGCCATCGCCTCCTACCTATGCTGCCATAACCCGACCATGAAAAAAAACCCGGTCGGTGATAAGGACAAAGCATGGCACTATTTTCTCTTTCCTCTTATAGGAATCGCAATAAGACTATCTTTCTTTATCAAAGAGTGTCAGGCCCTTGATTGATACCATTAAGGGCGTTCCATCGGTTTGCCGCTGTCTCTGTCACATTTCGCAAGAAAGAACGGGAAAGATCATGCGCGCCAAGTGTCAATTTTGATCGAATTTTGACGATTTTTATTTATTTTAAAAACGTTACCCTACAATATCGAAATTCGAAAGCTATGAAATTACTATTTAAGTTAAGATTGTTGTTTCTTCTTTTTTTGTTTATAGTATCACATAATAAATAACCGAGTAAAGTTGGATTAAAAGTCCGAGGTAGAGGTTACTTTGGGAATTAATTGTATCGAGCGAAGTGTCATAAATCGTGTATCGGAAGCTATGATATTAAACATAATATAGTCAAGAACTACATATATTTTTTCCACGTCTACGAGTATCAACGCCTCTTAGAAAAACAGGATCATATAAGGAGATTTTTCGCCTTCTGGCTCATCAGGGAACCGCCTTAATGAAAATTTGTCATCAAGCGTATTACCAGCGCCACAGATGCCGGACGGCCGCCTTCCTGAATGTATCGAATCGCGTTTCATCCTCTGAACCAGCCGTAGAGCCGTCATGCTCACTTCGTGCGACTTGTCTTCAAACTGCAGCTGTGATGAGAACCGCAGAATGTAGAGGCATGGGTCTGAAATAGAAGAGAAAACATGGTTGAAAAATAAATCGACTTAAAGTTAAGTAATCAGGATTATGTTATCGTGTTCTCCGGAAAAAGATCGTTGGCGGTTTAGCGCTAAGACGTGCCACTTTCAACCCGAAGGTCAATTCTTGGGATTAGGTGGCAAATGAGCCGTGGCAAAATTGCAAAGACAGCGGTATGAGGACCATGATAAATAATTATCGTGTTCTCCGGAGGAGCCTAATATATACACATACAGTGTAACATTTAAAACTTTCGCGTTTTGAACACAAATAATAAATCACATCTAAAATCGGGTCTATCGCGAATTTATTTAAATGTGATTTAATATATACAGTGTGTCCATAGCCATTAGACAAAGTCGAAATGTACATATGAATTATAGGGTATAAGTTTTCATTTTATTGTGTTAAATTGCTCATTTTCTATCTATTTAATTAGATTTAGTTATAAAATTCAACTTGTAGAAAATACCCTATTTCTCCATGCAATTTCGCAGCTCACTGTACCTTGCAAACTACCTGTTATTTTTTACATGAAATTATTACGGTGTTAATGCTTATTACTTTGGACCAACTTTTAACAAAGTGATGTAGGGGCCAATTTTTTATTTATAGGACATTTTAGGTAGTTTTAGTTTAGTTTGTTTAGTTCGTAGTTTAATTTATTTTTGTTAGTTTTAATTTGTTTTTAGGTTTATAGGTTAATTTTAATAATAGTTTATAAGTTTTGTTATTGTTTTTTATTTAGTATTGTATTATATAATTAATAATAATTAATAATTTACTCATCGAAGTACAAAGTGATACGAATATCTCAAACAGTTACAAATGATTACAAATCGACATAACACCGTGATTGATTGAAGTGGTGGTGGTGGTAACGGCCGGTAAACTATTTCATAACAATGTATTGCCCTAGGGCCAGGGCCCTGATGCATTCAAGTACGCAATGATTGTACGTGGTGGCGCAAATTTCATTGTGAATCATGAGGCATGATGAAATTCAAAATCAATCAAAGGTTCAGTCATCGAAAAAGTAAACTGCGTGAGGTTAACACACAAAACAGCTACTTATCTACATCTTATTTGTCTCCTCTACATATTTTCTAATAATAATCAAAACTCACAAATACGCGTTTCCGAGATCCCCGAAATATATAAATACTAGCTTTTGCCCGCGACTTCGTCTGCGTGGAGTTAGTAATTTGGGTAGCTTATTTTTATAGATTTCCCATACAAACTTCCATCCCCCTTTTCACCCCCTTAAAGGATGATTTCTGGGAAAAACTAGTTGTGTTAATTAAAGAGGGACTGTGCTAAGCCTACAGAAACATTTTTAAATAGGGAATGGCCAAGGTAATTAATTTTAACCGTTTTAAAAAATGATTAACAGCTCGGTTTACTGAAAAAACTAGTTATCTGTACAACCTTTCTGTACATAAAGGGTCAGTAACCTCAACATTAACATTGACGGATGTAAAAGTTTGTTATACTTTGTAGGAAACGGAAGTACTAGGGTCGGCCGCCATAATTGTATCGCGTAACTTCGATTGTATATGTATAGGAGCGGGTTTTTGGCGGCGGATTTGTTATAGTGAAACACAAGACCAATGAACATAACATATACACTTTCATATTTATAATACATATTAATAATATGAACAGCAGTTCACGTATGAAAGCACCTAATTTCACGCACTCTCTCTGTATAAGAGTCAATAACCGAAATAATTTAGACAGAAACCAACCCACTATGCATTAATTCCCTCTCGCTTTCACATACCTACCTACTTGCTAGAAAGAGACATTTACATCAATATAACATCATAACTTGTTGGGAGGTCAAATACTCTTCTCGGTAAATACCGTTAAACACCACCATAAAGGCCTCACGACACTTCATATCACTTTAGTAATTATACATATCAATTGAGTAATTATACATGGTAGTTATAGGGAAGGTTAAAGACCTTTAATGTACATTTAACACATTTCTAGGTCATGGTGGGTACGGATTATTATCACGTTATCGTATATCGTAAAGTTATTGTGCTAACAGAAACATTTTATGATCATTGATAGGCCTTATCTCAGTGCAGTTATAGTTATTTACGATACGTATGTCTCAGACAAATTTTAATTTCGTGTTTATTCCGTAGGAGCTCTTCAAAATAGCCAAATTTTTAATCCAAATGTAAAAAATAAAATTCGACAAAAAAATTACAATCGGCCCGCCTAATCTACCAGGAAAGAAATCGGTTAGTTGATATATTATTTCTCCTAGGTACATCCTTGGTATGTTTCATTGCAGTTTCCTTCTTCTCAGCAAAACTACAGTTTTGGAACGGATCGAATGCATAAACCACTTTAAAGCAAAACTTGTTTATGCGAATGCGCGTGGGCAACATTTGCGACATTCGAAATTCTGCTTCTTTATTAACTATAAAATAAGGTGTAATTTTGTGTAAATGTTAATGTATTGTCCAAACTCGAGCAAACTTGACCAGATTTCCGTGACATTGCCTGCACCTTGAGAGACTCATTTACATTACCCGTAATTTATAATGAACTTTAGTTCAACGACCCGACACTTTTTAATATACATATACAGGGTGCAAATCTTTAACTCTTTAGGTAGTCAACTAGGAGGTAGGAACTAACCCTTATAGTTTCGCCACGTCCGCTTTTTTTTGTTAGAATTAGAATAAAAAACCCGCTGAAGCAAGCATGATGTTCGAAATCAGGCTCTTAATAATACGGAAAAATATGAAGAAAATAATGATTAAAGAGGGATCCCTTAGTTTGACATAACTATTGAAAGTCATAATGTAATGATTGTCAGATTATCATTAGTCATAATACTCATAATTATGTGATTTTCAGGATTTTTGTAAGGTTATCCTATAGATAGGTTAAGTTAGGTTTGTTTTATGGCAATCCTGAAAAGTTACGTGTCTCCAAAAAAACCAAATGATGAATAACGAAAATGCGGACAAACAATACATTATGACTTAAAATTTTATGGGAAACAATAACTGCTTCGCTGCTGCTGCTGCTGCTGCAGTTATTGTCTACATAAATCTTACATAAATCATCATAGTCTTACATAAATTGCCTGATAAAAAATATCACGATTACATTTGCGGAGTTCTTCCTAATGCTCATAACAAAAATTCAAACCCAAAACCACATTTTCCAATAGAGTTTAAATGGCCTTATCAATTAGGTAACAAGATATCTGATAATTATTTATATTTGTAGTCGTTTTTTTTCCTCAGATTTGGATGAAATAGAGTTCGCTATTCTGTACAATATAAGCGCTTCTACCGTACCTCTAAAAAAAAATCTCCCTCTGAGTACTAATACCTAACTCAACGATAAATTACATACCTAATATATACTTTAATTTGGGACATTTGAATTTAGTATTTATTTCGGTCAGAAAGACGAGCTCTTTAAATGTTACTCAAATCTGACGAAAAAAGAAATCGACATCAAAAAAAAATATTGCCCATTTAGGTACTTACCTACTTTATAGTTTATAGTCTACAAGATATTGACAGTTATTGATGCCAAAATTGTAAATTCAGCCAGTAATTGACCAGGAAATTGAATATTAGTTAAAATGTAATCAAATAATGTAATTTTCTAATAATAATCAACGGAGTTAGAAAAATGAATTTGTTCGCGATTTAAAATTCACCCTGTACCCAAGCTTTACAAATATTACTAGATTGAAGTACATATTTTTCCTTTACCTTTGCTACAAATACATGGAGTGACATTGAGATATAAATGGTGCAAAAAATAGTTTTTTTTTTTCGTTTAATTATTTTAATAACAAAACTTCCGTTAAACCGTTCCGTTCCGTTCTTAATACGTTTAATTATTGTTATAAGCAAGTAATAAATTACGGCAATCCTTGCAATGAACATAGGCCTACCATTTTATTGGCAATTCAATATTGGTAATTACATTATCCTATTGTTTTATCACGCCTAACAATAAAATTATGTGGATTAAAATATATTTACTTAGATAGTTCTCAATTATTCTGCGGCTCCCTTATATAGGTAAAGCTCGCTCGGTCAATTAGAGGGCAAAACATCAGCCAAATATTCTTATAGGTTCGTGAGTACGTACGACGTTCGACGTACAGTTATGATAACTTCTGCGCAATATTCATAAAATAAAAACCCGTCAACTCATGACGGAATAACAAGAAAAATCTCGTCTGAGTTGACCGTGTGACTCACTCATTGTTAACCAGATGGCGACACGCTGCAATTTGCTAATTAAGGTGTAGATAACTGTGTGCTTAGTAGTATGCTGTCAACGGTATTGTTTCTTAGCTTTTAGCAGGTGATAACTAAGCAATAATGGACTCTGACCACGCCAAGTTTGCACCGGCTTGGCAGTGGCACCATATCCCATAGGAACGCTATACTTGACGTACTAGGCATGAAAACTTAGCCGAAACTGTTGTATTTTGGCGGTTTCGTGGAAATCTGCCGAATCCTACACCGGGACTTTGTCGCCTATAAAATTATTATAACCTTCAAAGATTTTTCATCATCATCATCATAATATCAGCCGAAAGACGTCCACTGCTGGACAAAGGCCTCCCCCAATGATCTCCACAACGAACGGTGTACTTTGCATTGGGGGGTAAGTGCCATAATCGCCACGCTTGGCAGGCGGGTTGGACCGCAATTTAGGGCATGCTGCTGCCCATCGTCCGGTTGGTCTGGACATACCCGGGTCCAGGTTAAGATTTTTATTATTGTATATATGTTCCAGATACGTGGGCTAACATAGCCATCAAGTGGATGGGGGTAAAGAAGCGTGGGCCCAGGAGATGACGACTTGACGAGACGACTTTGACACCCTCCTCTGTCCGGAGGAAGCACACAATTGGGAGTTAAGGAGAATCAGGGGAGAGGCCTTTGCCCAGCAGTGAGACACTCAAGTAGGCTAACTACGGCTACGGAACTTCTAATTTTTATACGAACATCGCACAATAATAAAACACGCCTATTGTACAAACTACTAATGACCTCGACTATACAAACACTATGTGATGTCTATATAATATATAAACGTGAATCTACTTCCGAGTGGAAGCAAACATTAGCAAACATAACATAGCCTCGAACCAAAAGACATACAGGAAGTGGCTTTAGTTGAAATCCTTGCCAAAATATTAGTCCGTCTCTTAATTTAACTATCAGTGGACCTTATGTCTTCTTAATAAGGTATACGAATCGTTTTCTGACAACGGCAGTCATCTCGGATAGGGCTCCAGGACATTTCGGACACCTCGCCAGCTTCGCTACTTCTTTTGCTGACTGTACCATGGGTATGTGTGACCGTAGATATGGAACACATTCACTATGATCACAAAAAAAAGCGTACCTATTGTCATAAAAGTGCAAGAACTATTTCCACGCGTATATCACCAAAGAATAACACATATCGAATCTTATTACTACTAGTTAAGATCCAATTTGCCATTCTATTTTCACGCTATGTTATAGACAGTATTGACTACATATTTGTAGACCTTAATGTCATGATGTAAGGTATACTATCGGACAATGTTTTCGTTAAGAGACTGCGGCTTGAGTATGTTGTAACGATGCACGAACAATGGAGCCAAGGTCAGAAAACATTGCTTATTCGGTTACATAAATGTAATTAAATCATTTATATGGAGCTGATCATGTATGCATTGTCTTAATGAATGAAATGATAGTGATATTTTTTCTTTTTCTGTACAGTCGGCAAAAAAGGAACGGATCAGACGCGTCAAAATTTAAGTAAGTAACTGCCATTCTTTTACTCTACATTCTTCCATGTCTTCTACTACACCGTTACATGTTTCTATATGTAGAACAATTATGATTGTTCCAGATACTTTTAAATAAATTCGTATGGGCAGTGGGCACTATGGAGATATACCTATCTCCATATGGAAAAGTATATCAGGGTGGCAGATACTTTTGGTGCGTTTCATCCGCTAAGTTTATGACGCTCGAACTAGGTATACTTTATTTACCAACAGCACACATTAACTTTTCTAAGACATTTTTTGTGTTGGTATACAGGGTGAAATATTAACCACCGTTCAAACTCTAGCAACCTAGCAACTTTTAGTATGGGACCAATGCCGAAATCGAGAAAAAAATATTTATATATTTTTTGGCTAGTGTAAAATATTCCCGCACCAAAAACCCCGATGTATGATAATAAGTCGAGTTTTATTTATTTTTTCTTTGTAAATTTGTAAAAATGTGGTTATGTTATTTTATAAAAATAACCTAAATAAAACAACAAAACCGAACTAAAAGCGGAATAAATTATGCACATCTGTTCAATAACAAACTTTATTGGATTTGTAGACGAAGATGATTTTGCAAAAATAATGAATGACTATATGACCTTAATATAAATCAGCGTGACGCGTAAAATCCATGAGTTGTGCTGTTGATTATTAGTCGCGAAAAATGATGACTTGCTCTTAGTTTTATAAATAAGATTAATGGTAGAGAATGCCTGTAGGCATTAAGTCCGCCATTTGTACTTTATTTGTTATATTGTGCAATAAAGTTTAAAATAAATAAATAAAATAAGATTAAATCAGATATATATTACAAATGGAAGTCCCTTTCTAACAATAAAAGCTATCAAAAAGTGACATGGTCGCATGCAGTTACAGAAGTACTTACCTAACAATTAGTAAGAAGTAGGTATATGTCTTTTTCAATCATCCGGTGTCAAAAAGCGGCGTCCATCTCCATCATAAGCCCGCTGGTATTTTCCTTGAAAGTGGCGTCCATCATAAGCCCGCTGGTATTATCCTTTAAAGTTTGTCGACCCTTTAGTTACCGTGGCCGTGGACAGTGGACAACAGACATCTATAGGCCTCAACAGTAGGCACTTAGGCAGTCTCAAGGGAAGGCCTAGTTAAAGGTAAACTTGCTAATAACACGGGCAGACAGCGATAAACACTTCATAGTTTTCCTTTTCCTTCACTTACGGATAAAAATAATCCTACCATTCTCTAATATATATATATTCAGCGTTGATTGAAACAAAGTCCTAAGAAGACATTATACGGTAACGATTTTTTTACAGTAAGATTTTGAAAAGGAACGTAATATTAATCCTTCAAGATGCTAATATCACACAATAATTGCGTTGACGTAAGTCCCATTATGGTGGATTGGAAGTCGTTTAAAAACATTTATGTAATCGGTTTAATTGGTGCAGGTAGTCATTTTATGGGTTCAGTGCGAGGTAAATACACACATACATAATTATCGCATTAACACTGGAACATGGAAAAAATTGTGCAGAATTCAGAGGAAGATTTACATAACTTAGATTTTATACTAAGTATTCTAGACTATCTATAAAATTGTACATACAGATGTCAATCACAATGAAAAAATCAACGATGATCAATCAAACTCTGGTCAACGTGGGACTCGAACCCACATCCTTGGATTGCCGGTCCAACCAATTGCGCCAGCTGACCATCCGTCAATCAACGCGAATTTAGTCATTGCAACTGAGCGACGTCACTAGCGACATCTGCATATTAAGGTTCACAATTCACAACCTTGACTATGGGTCTAGCTGCTAAGATTGTAACCGTTTATTTAAATAATTTCATGCAGTATTGCCGAAAATATTCATAGAATAACTAAATTCTAATGCATGTTTAGCGCATTAACGGTTATCGAAATAATAAAAAACCGGCCAAGTGCGAGTCGGACTCGCGCACGAGGGGTTCCATACCATTACGGAAAAAAACAGCAAAAAAATCACGTTTGTTGTATTTTTTTTTTTAATTTATTTATCTCAATGTACATCACAACAATTTTCTTACAATTATATTCCTCGCCAAACTGCGATTGCAGTTTGTTGGCGAGATAGCGCTCATTTTTACATTTTAAGCATTTATGCACTTAAAAAAACTAAACTTAAACTTGGATACTATCCGAAAAGCGAACATGCATGGCGATAGTTTATGATGACTATAAAAAAAAAGATATATTATTATATCTTTTACAGTTTTAATATTAGGGTATCTTTTCCAATAACGTTTTTTTTTTAACTCATTTTTAAATTTAGCCATACTACATTTATTTTCTTCCCTTAGGTAGTCAATTTCGTTATACAATTTTGGTATCAAAAACAAATTAGTCCTTTTGCCATAATAGTTTTTAGCAGTGTATGGGAGCCCCATTTAAATATTTATATTATTCTGTTTTTAGTATTTGTTGCTGTAGCGGCAACAGAAATACATCTTCTGTGAAAATTTCAACTGTCTAGCTATCACGGTTCATGAGATACAGCCTGGTGACAGACAGACGGACAGACGGACAGCGGAGTCTTAGTAATAGGGTCCCGTTTTTACCCTTTGGGTACGGAACCCTAAAAAACCGACTTCTATGTGGGATGCCAGTGAAAGATTATTGTTGATTGATGCAATCCTGTTGAAAATATACAAAAAATAAATAAATAATAATTATCATCATTGATATGGACTTTTAAATTAATAGAATCTATAGAAAATTCGCGCTTATTATTTTACTAAAAATATTGGTCTTGATTGTCTTTTCTTGAGGCACTTTTCCGTGCCTATGATATGTAGTTTAACTTAGATTGTATTAGGAACATATATATTTGTATAAAGAATTCCACTTCCATACAGGTCTTTAAACATTATAGCTTGTGATCTACATGTGCCTATTAGCAATCCACCCAGGCCATCACCTTGGTTTTGGGTGAGTCACAAGTGTCAGAACAACATAAGGAAACGCGAATGACTTGCGTAAACCTATTCCAATATTTAACTGCGTTCAGTAGAACAGTGTGAAGGTTATTATAGACCAGTGGACCCGTTAAGATCAGCATTCTATTGATTTGAGATGAGATAAAATGGGATTAGAAGAACATAGAACATAGTGTATTTTACTCGGGGCAAAACGAACACTGACGATTTCCGTTTCCATAGTGTTCTTGACCTGCTTGTTCATCTTACCTCATCTCACCTTAGTCAAAAACTGAAATGCATTGTTACTTATTGGTGCGCAGGAGATGAATTTCAAATTAATATTTATAAATTCAAGAACAGATTTCAAAAGTCTCGTCTCGATCTCTATCGCAAAGAAGTTTTATGACCAAAGTTAATTCTTAAACGTTGACAAAGTGCAGGTATTTTGACTATTTATGAGTGACATATAGAATATAAAGGATGGAATTGTATACGATAAATGCAGCTGGCAGTACACACTAACCTTGGTGTGGTTTTTAAATTTTTGTATGGAAAGATATAATTATTATTTCATACATGAATAAATTATATGAAAATGATATATAACTTGCCCTAGTTGCTAAGAGCAGAAAGAAATATAGCATAGATTGGACCTGGGGAGCCGACCCTTTTTGGGGGGTATGCACGGTACGATCTCGTGGCTACCGGGCCAAATCAGCTTTGTTTGACCTAACCTAAGGAGCAATCGTGCCAAGCGGCATCGCCTGAGACTAAAGTGCATACTGTTCCATACATTTGAATAGATGAGATTTTATTCGTAAGCACAAACAAACAAGACATTACATAATATAAAAGAAAACATAAGATAAGATTAAAGTGCCACGAAATGGCCTCATCTCATTTGCTGTCACTACTTACCCTACTACATAGGTAAATATGTCATTTGGCTCCCTTGTGACACAATCTACGATTCTTTAATTTCACAGCGACACTGCAACAAGTCGGCCTTTAAAACCGCTCTACTTCCCTTCCGTGATCGCAATGCGTATTTACATATTCGGCCACTTATTTATTATCCTCGTAAGGCCCACAGTCCTAGAGTCGGACCAAGATAACTCTATGAATTTTTTATGACAAAGTGTGGCAATTTTATCATAAAAAAAACATGTTCTATTCTGAGGTTGTGCAATAAAGAGGATTTGTATTGTATTGTATTTCTATGAACTTATGACGTATATAAAGTAAAGTAAAAAAGTCATTAATAGGGGGTATTACTGCAACATTCTGCCTTCAGAGTGTAGCACTAGCACCTATCGGCCCTATCGTGAACCACAGTAACTTATACATAATACTGTTTGTTTACAACTTTTCGCCGAAACTTTTTTTTGTTGACCGAATATTAGAACTAACGCTTACGGATTCTGACCGAATATTAGCACAAAAGCCTACGGATACTCTACAAACATTGGGATGTCTAAAACAATACTCTGACTATAACTATGCGCACGCGCAAATGTGCGCACATCTGGCTAACTCTCGCGCATTCATATGGCCCGTTTATGGACTACTCGCGACCTGCATTACGATACCCGACCTATCTCAATACGACGTATCTTTATACCAAAACCACGACGCTTAAACCCTTCTTAAATGGAATCTGTTCAATGGCTTTTGGATAAGGTAGCTGGTAGGTACACTAGATAACCATAGTGTGATCTCCAATAGCGCATGATTGTTACAGATCTAGAGGTTAATTTATACGGGATTGCGGTTAGCTAAAGGTGATTCGCATATGAATATAGAAATAAAGCAGCAGCCCAAGAGGGGATGGGCTCTCCGTAGTGTGGGACATCACACGAGTGTTTTAATGCTTAATTAATTATGTACGCTCACATAGTTATTATAAGCTCTCTATGATGTGTTCATTTGATGATATGTATTATGTGTGTAAGTAAATAAAGATAAATACAATACTGGATATTCAACTGATGGTCAAATTATCTTCATTTGTTAAAAAAAAATATTTATTTTTTATGATGATGTGATGGTGATGATGCGGTCTACGGTGGAGCACGCTTACCTATGAGATACCTAGTAACTGTTGCCTTGAAGATGCCCAGATTGTACTCATGCGGAAACACATCAGACTCGGGCAGGGCGTTCCACTCCTTGGCAGTTCGTATAAGAAATGTGGAAGCAAAATCAACAAAACATCACTACCTACACAGACGAGGTATTTACGAGTTTCACGACTATAGACATTAACGATGTCAAGTCGCACAATAGCTCACTTCAAAACCACTCTAAGAAGTTTTAATGACAGTTTTTAATGTAAGTGTAAGTGGATGTGTATTGTGTATGTATGTCCACGTTGTTTACTTAATTTATGGTTTAATATACAATGCACTTAAATGTGTAGGCATGTAGAGTTAGACCAAGAAAAGTCTGCATCGATTTTGATAGCACACGCAGTGCAAGTGTTATTTTAAACGCCAAACTTCTATGAAGTTATGACGTATAAATAACACTTGCACTGCGTATGCTATCAAAATCGTTGCAGACTTTTCTTGGTTTAACTCTATCGGATGTATCTAATATACTAGTAAAAATCCATAGGTACTTATATCATTAGATACAGTCTGGATATATTGCATACAGGATGGCTGTTAACCGGAGATAAACCGAAATACATAGTAGAACCGCTCCTAAAATCTTCATCCTCCGCTTATAAAGTTTGAGTGATATATTTACCTCTTGTCCTACCTTTGTCTTGTACAGTCGCAATCATCTGATTGCGACTGTACAAGACAAGACAGATACATCTGTAACAGAGCGGCCAGGAAGAATAGGACAGTCTGACGGGTCTAAAGCACTCAAAGCTCTTTATACAAGGGGTAGACCCTGGTTGGATCAAAAAGCTTTGGAAACTTAGCAAACGGCAACTCCAAATAATAACGGGGGTGTGTTTACTGGCCATTACGGGGGTCAAGGGAATCCTGGCCAAGATGGGGCACGCTGACAACACCAATTGTCGTATGTGTGGCAAAGAGGAAGAGACAATAGAACACCTTATGTGTGAATGTCACGCCCTCGCCAGACAAAGAATGAAGGACTTTGGAACAGGCTATCTGGAACCAAAGGAATTCAAAACGCTACCCATAAGGTCCATCATCCGGCATATGGAGATGGTGGGGAAAGCTCTTGAGTAGCGGACTGAACTTTCCTAGGGGGTAACTGCACAAAAGATTCCTATGGGTCGAAGTGTATCCGCGAGGGCCCCCGAAACTATAAGATAAGATTTATTAGATAAGAACAGAGCGGCCAAGGTGCTCACAAATATCTGAACACGCCTCTATTGTCAAGGCGTTAGAATGCGTGTTCAGATATTTTTAAGCACCTCGGCAGCTTCGATATATCTGATGGCGACTGTATGATAAGGATCCTAACCTGTACGGATATGATGGTCGTCATTGTCTACGTGACAGCGTGATTAAATAATTTTTAAATAATTTTTAATTTCATCGTTATGTTGTATCTTCTTGCTGTGTACCTTTTTCTTATTTAACTATTTGTTCATTGTATGTTATTTTATGTATCTTTTATATTATATAATGTCTTGTTTGTTTGTGCTTACGAATAAAATCTTATTCTATTCTATTCTATAAAACAGTGCTCGCTTAGAAGCTTTCGAATTTAGTACAAAACTTCACCAATTCTCCTAGATGCTTCTCAAACCTTAGCTGGCTGTCCATCACTAACCCGAGGTTTCTTGCCTCATCTACTCTATAAGAATGGAATAACGGTTACTCCACCGACTAGAGCCAGGCTTTTAAGAATTATGATGATGACATTGATGACATATGAAAGGTCAATCATTCCTTGGTTAGTCGTTTATTTTTTTTTAATATAAAAATTTATCAGTGCGGCCGGGATGATAAAAATCTGACAAAATTATCAATTTCCTTGGAAACAATTAAAATCGTTGTTCATTTTTTATCGTGCGTTGGTTTACAAGATAACCCGTATGTGCAACACACTGCTGTTACACAACTTATCCATGACCTAGCCTAGGTTAGTTAGATACTGTGCAAAAATATACATTGTGTATCGGTGACAGTCAACTCAGAAAAAAACCTTGCACGGTGGCTTTTGATGAGAACTATTAGTGTCTAAATAAGTAAAATAAAGATGAGTAAGTGTGACTGCGGGTTAATCAGTCTCACCTGTAATTAGTGAAACGTTAATTGATTCCACTGTGTTACTACAATTAAGCCATTTCTAATTAATTTATATGCATGGAAGTGTTAAAGCCTATGCTAACAGAATTATATTTGTATAAATTAAGTACAATAAATACAATGCAATACTATTTACATGGTTAATTTTCGTAACACAATTGAAATAATTAAATCACGACTAATCACACCTTAACTACGCCTAATTAAGTACTTTTTTTTGCAATTCACTCTTTTTTGGTTTTTCGTCTGATTCTAACAAATAACTGCGTCTCTATCTCTCAAGTGCAATGACGATGATGATGAAGTGTGATGATGAGTGAAGTGAATGATGATGAGTGAATGATGAGTGAAGTGAATGAGTGATGGTCTGTAACCGCGCTAAACGCAGTACACTACAGTGTCCTAAAAGTGGGTCACTTATCCAAATATAACAAGCATGACTGATTTCAATACAATAGGTACGAATTATGCATTAGCTATGACATCATTCTTTGCAGCTTGTTAAAGAAATCAATTGATTATTGATTAAGAATGCCTCGCAAGTAGTAAGGTGTTTTGATTTAGATTTTCATCCCGCAAACGCTATTATTTTGTAGGTAGGAACCCTGGTTTTGGATCAATTATGTGCTAGTTATAAATCTGTATGACAAATTAGACCAAACGAAGAGACTTATTAGTAATTGGGCTTAAAAACACTGACCTGACCTACACGACGTAATTGGGTTGGTCAGTCGCAATATTTTACAAATGGCGCCAGTACTTATAGGATTTCAATCCTACGAATTACGAATAATGTATAACTCTTGTTTTTTTAGGGTAACGGACCCCTTATAGGATCACTCGTGCGTCTGTCTGGCTGTCCGTCTGTCACAGCCTATTTTCTCCGAAACTACTGGACCAATTAACTTAAAATTTGGTACACATATATTATGTATGTTTGTGACCTAAAGACGGACATGTAAACAAATGAGTTTTAATTTTTAAACATGGGGGCCACTTTTGGGGGGTAAATGAGAAAATATAAAAATGAAACTATATCCTTTTTACATATTAAATGAATTGTGAGAATCTCAAATATATTCTTTATTGTAAATTTATAATAAATAGTTTAGAAGTTTATAAATTGTATATACAGATGTCAATCACAATGAAAAAAAAAACCAACGATGATCAACTCTGGTCAACGTCCTTAATATGCAGATGTCGCTAGTGCCGTCGTCACAGTTGCAATGATTAAATTCGCGTTGATTGACGGATGGTCAGCTGGCGCAATTGGTAACGCATTGGACCGGCAATCCAAGGATGTGGGTTCGAGTCCCACGTTGACCAGAGATTGACATCTGTATACACAATTTATAGATTGTAATAATGTGGTACGTCCCACAATAAAAAAGGAAAATATATTAACATTTAAGTTTAGAAGTTATTTAAGAAAATAGCCAATAAATGACCATTCCCCCCCTTTATCTCCGAAACTATTGGGTCTAAAATATTGAAAAAATACACAAAATAGTTCTTCACATATAGATGGACAGGAAAACCTATTAGAAAAATGCAGTCAAGCGTGAGTCGGACTTAATTACTTAGTTTTTGATCCGACCCCTACGGGGCTTTTAAAGATATTTCACTCACGTTTCAATACAAAAATACATTGTTAAAAATTGTGTAATGTATTGTAAGGTTCTATCCCAAGATCGAAAGAATTATTTAAAATGTATGTTTGTTTTAACCGATTAGAATTCATATTAACCTGGCTAATTTTGTTGTAAAGATATAACAGTTTGATTTGGACCTAAAAAGAAACAACTGTCATTGATCTGACGTTTAAGCTGTCAAAAGTCAGTTCCTTTTGGCGGTATTTTGATGTGACAGTGACAGAACGGAGAAAGATAGATTGTTAGAATTGTTTTGATGATTAACATTAGATTCACATTGTACTGTTGATAAAAATAAACGATTGTTTGTTTTAAAGTGTTCAGGTGTCTTAATTAGTGATACCCAGTGTCATAGTATGGAATCCTTGGATCGCGCGTCCGACTAGCACGTCGCATGTTTAATAGCAAACAGAATAAATATTTTATCAATTTCATTGAGCCAGATTCATTTGGTTTATGTATGTATGTATGGTGTGAAATAACTCAATATCTCCTATCTAATCAATAATGCAACAGATAAATAGCCACGGAAAGTTCCGACAATTGAACGAAATCATAACGTTTGAAAAGCTAATAGATCTTCCTCGCGTTGTCCCGGTATTTTGTCACGGCTCATGGGAAGCTGGGGTCCGCTTGGCAACTAATCCCAAGAATTGGCGCAGGCACAAGATTTTACGAAAGCGACTGCCATCCGACCTTCCAACCCAGAGGGTAAACTAGGCCTTATTATTCGCCCATGTATCGTACGTTTTACAGTACAGTCAGCTGCAGAGAAAAGGTACCCCCCCTGCATAGAAGTTTGTATGCAAAGGTGCTAAGCGAATAGTATTGCTGACTGTACATATGGCCATTTAAATTTTCGATATAGTTACGTAATGTGCTAATTATCGCACTAGTGTGGTAAAGTAGCACCATAATTGTACTGTACGTAAATTAATTCAATCTAAAAGTCAATGCTAACTGCTACAAAACAGCGTTGTTGGTTCCGGGTAGGGTTGCCATATGGAAGAATTAAATGTCCTAATAAAAATCCTGACATTTCTTGTAACTGTATGAAACACACCTAAGTGTGGTGTGGAACCTACTTTAAAGCTTGGATCGCCTACTGCGTGTGGCAACACTGTTCTCTCTCTTCCTAGCCGCCCTGTATAGCGTTCACATCAAAAATGTAAGAATTTCCTATATTAAATAAAAAATGCAGTAAAAGTGCAGTTAAAGTTTTTATTTCAACTATTTCAAGTCTCTCCATCCTCCAACATTTACAGTAATAGAGATTTGACGCCCCGGCGGCGCACTGCGCTCTGCGGTGGGTTCTTCCTAAAAATCCTGACACTTGCCAAGTCCAGCCGCAATCCGGACAAAGGGTCAAAAATCCTGACATGTCCGGACAAATCTTAACAAATGACAACCCTAGTTCCGGGCAAACTTTATAAACGGTCACTGGTTTAACCCTTAAATGCATAATGATGTATATATGCATCGTATATTTGATGGACCGTGGCTCAATATGCAGCTATCCAAAATATTATTCCCTCAATCTATACAACATGACACATCTATTTCAATTTATTAAAAAGTTATACAAAAATCATGCATTTAAGGGTTAATCGGACCCGGCGTCTATGCATATTAAATAAAAACAAAAATAATCAAGGTCGACAATACCATCGCTGATAAATACAATTGATCGATAAGGGAGCACAGATAACACATGTATTCCATCTCGCTCAGGCTTGGCGGCGGTCCACCAACGCCTAGGAGACAGGTGACCTTGCGCAAACTATAGTAGTGCGTGACCGGCCGCGTCTGCGCGCTGCGGCAGTCTGTTCGAACGCACCAGCACCATTGCACCAATGCAAACGCATTTATTCGTTATTTAAAAAAAAAACAACGAAATACCCGTTCGGATACTTATGCCTGGCTTAATGCATAAAATTTAAAAGTAAAAAAACTGTACCGGTTTTCAGTGAATAGTGTTGTGAAAATGAACGGATGCAATACCAGAAAATGAAATGAAGGGGAGTGTTTTTGGAACACCGAAAATACCTGTGATATTAGGAAAAATAGTTTTAGGCTTGATTTTCACAAAAGCGGATCTCACATACTTCGCTAACCGGTTTGTTATTTCAATTTACTTTATTCGGGCGTTCTATGTATTTCATTTGCTTGTTTTGATGAAAAAACTTGTTTTAAGTAATGCGTCAAACATTTTAAAGATATAATTTAAAATATTAACATTAAGGAAATATGAGTCCGGCTCAAGCAAAGTTGTATTTTTTCTGCATGACATAAAAATACACTTAAAATTACACTACCCTAGACCCTACCCTCTAAATGACAAAGTAGTCATGTCTGACATTTTTTCACGGCAAAACTACTGCATTGATTTTGATGAAAAATGGCATTTCGAAAGCGCCCTAAGATTTATTTTTAAATTTACCACCTTGGAAGGGAGAGAAAGTAATACAGATCGAAACCCACGCAGGTGGAGCCACGGGCACTGATGTGAGTGATGGAATACGTAAAATATAATATTTAATTTCGCTGTCATTTAGATTTAGATATTTATTGAGATCAAATTTTACAGCATAACAGCTAAGAGGCGCCAAAGCGCTGTAAAATTAAGTATGAGTCATGGATTCTATAACATGCTAAAATAATAATCTTGTATATAAATTGTTATTTTAAATTAACCAAGCAAAGACAATAATTTTTCATATAGGCTAGGCGCAGAATACTAATTAAGTTCTCAGCCGTGTGTAAATGAAAAGCTTCGTCAAAGCCCTATAAGAAATTATATAGAGCCAGGATAAGCTATAGCACTGAGTGTGCAAGTGTTATTTAAAACGTCATAATCATAATTTCATAAAAGTTTGACTCTTCCACCCCGTGTTATTGAACTCGGTGCAGAGTTAGCTTAGCCTGACTATTACTCAATGACAAAATTTAAATGTCCATGCATTGTCAAAATGGGAGTCAATATAATTTTAATACAGTAAAAATCTTCATAATATATTCAAAAAGGCGACGACCGGTCTGGCCTAGTGGGTAGTGACCCTGCCTGTGAAGCCGATGGTCGGTGGTCCTGGGTTCGAATCCCGGTAAGGGCATTTATTTATGTGATGAGCACAGATATTTGTTCCTGAGTCACGGGTGTTTTCTATGTATTTAAGTATTTATATATTACATATATCGTTGCCTGAGTACCCATAACACAAGCCTCCTTGGAGTCCTTGGGCTTACCGTGGGACTTAGTCAAACTGTTAGAATTAGAGTTTTGAGTTTTAGCTGTGTTAGAATGTCCTATAATATTTATTTATTTAAAAAGGTTCAAATACCTGATTTAACAAATCATATTCACGATCAGATGTTTGAGCTTCTATATTGTTTAATACTTAACTGATGATCCATATTATTTATAAAATATTAATAACACGAAACTATTCTTGCAGCCGCGTTCTGTTTAGACAAATAAGACCTACTTAAAACTAGACATAAGACAAAAGATAAGATAAAAATAGGGCAGTCAACAGATTAATATAAACATTTACAGCAATGGCGTCAAGCGTTGGCCCATCGAGCCGGGTGCTATAAAATTCGGCTCTTGTAACGATTTCAAGTCTTACAACATTACCAGTCAAGTAAAAAGCGTTGCAACTGGCATATCAAAACATATTATATATATATATATATAAGATTCTGGGCAACGTGGATTTTCCGTTAAATTTGATTCTCTGCCCATATTTAATCTGTATTCTACAACATGGTCTCATATATTCCAAGGAACTTTAAACATAACAAGTTTTTGTGTAATTTTTGCGGCTCACCTATCTGGCGAATCACGGTTCACTGTCCAAACATAATAAAACTAAACAGTGGTCTATAGCATGGAATATATTATTAATTTATTACACGGATATTTACTGTTTTTTTGCTCAATTTTTATGGAGTGCAATGGATGCATGTACATATTTTAGGTATATGTCGTTGATTTAAGAGGAAAGGGACGGCCGTTTCTCCATACAAACGTAGTCCCCATTTTCCTTTCTGGATATTGACATTATGGTAAATATTTTTACATAATTGGATGTACTCATATATCCAACCCCTACCATAGCTATCACCCTACGTTTGACTTTTTTCGATTTTTTGATTATAGTAAAAATTAGGAGCGAAAAACAGATTTCATAAAATAAATTAAATGCTCCTAACTCTATAATAAAATAAAATTTCGAAAAAAAAACAAACGTAGGGGCATAGCTGTGGTTGATGTACAACAAATTGTGTCAAAATATTTTCAATAGTGTTAATATCCAGAGAGGAAATTGAGGACTACGTTTGTATAAAAAGGCCATTTCGCGCTTTTCGTCTTAATGCAGTATTTGAGCCCAGAAGGCCTACCGCGAACCACGTTAGACGTGTTGCCTCTCTGTCGCACTTGTAAATTCGTACGTAAGTTTGACAGGGAAGCAACACGTCAAACGTGGTTCGCGGTAGGCCCTCAGATATCTACTTGCGAAGTTATGGGACGGACGCTGAGCGAATAACTAGTCTGAAATCTGAAATGAGACTTACATTGTTCAACTGTTCATAGTAAATACAAAAAATAATATGGGGTTTCATTTTCAGTAATAGTAGATGAAAAATTACAGGTAGGTGCAGACATCACAACAATAGGCTGAAAAATGTTTGAGAAAATCAAACACTTCTATAGCAAAAGATTTAGAATTTTTTTAATGCCATATCCTGTCAAGTGTTATTGACTGTATGTTATAACTAACAAACAGGTTAATTTTATTTTGGGAAAACCAGTTCGTTTTTCAGTCTGCAGATCGAATTAATTTTGCTAGGAAACAACGTAATTATCATATTGATGATTAATTTATTTAAACTTTATTGCACAAATTTACACAAAAATAGTACAAATGGCGGACATAACGCGTCGAGGCATTCTCTACCAGTCAATCATGATCAGTCAGTATGATCTAAGATATTAGAAAATAGTTTCAAATCAAGAGGACGACATAATAATCCCCGCCAATTTTGTTTGGATCTATGTAATTGGCAGTAGGTTTTACTGTACTTAAATAACAAATGTGGACTGTAATTTGGTCTGCAATAAATATATATTGATTGATTGATAACATAGTTTTATGGTCTGTTTCTCTAGCGCTAGAAATAGAAACATAACTTCGGTTAAAGGAATGAAAGAGTCGTAGTCGCTGGTCGACAACTCGACATATCTAATTAAACTGTTAATTCATGCACTGACACATAAGACGCATTATTTTGTTTTTGTTTTTTCATATAAGTATATAACAATTAGAAAACTTGGCATTTATTTATGAAAGAATTTATTTGTTTATTTGATGAAATAAAATACCGTATAATATAATCACTACATACTATAAAACAAAGTCGGTTTCCGCTCTGTATGTATGTCTGTCCATATGTATGCTTAGATCTTTTTTGCGGATTTTGATGCGGTTTTTTTATAGATTCAAGAGGAATGTTTATATGAATATTTGTAAAGGTTTTGTGTAAATTAGTTGAACTACTCGTGCGAAGCCGGGGCGGGTCGGTAGTAATGAGATAATCTCGAGTAGCATGATAATTACTTACTTACTGTCTAAATACTTTAAATTTTTATCGCATATAGCCTAATTTAGACGCTCCTTTATTATGGGTGCTTATCTTACTTCTGAGGAATTATGTATATCTGTCATTTAAAACCAATAGATTCCCTTAACAGATAATGCTTCTGGAAATTACCGAAACAGGCACATCATATGCTAATCGATCCTCAAGTCAACATATTTTACATACAATAGTAATGTAAATACAATTGTCTAGCAATGGCTAACGGTCACCAGTCCAAATGTTGTTTGTTGTCCATTACTCGTCGCGCCGACAGGTAGTTCTCTCCTAAATCTAAAAACCATACAATCAATGGCGAATTAAAAATCTAAAACAAATTTATTGAACAATACAAACACAAATAACAGGGACGTGGTGGTAGTACATAACACAATGTTACTAGTTTACTTACGTTTAGAAAATAATACAAAAAATTTCAGGCTTACCAAAAAAATAACTTCGCATCTTGCTACGTATTTTCCTCAATATACTGACTGACGTCAAAGAAAACTATTAACCATTATTTATCTTGACTTGAATAGAGTTAATGAAACTATTTTGCATGAATTTACATTTACAGAAATTCCTATGTTAATTTAACGCAACATGAGCAATTTTGGTGGATCTGCATACATACAAAAATCAAATATATATATTATCTGAATTTATTTCTTTTTTCTATTAAAATTTCGCCTCTCTCGCCTTCGGTTTATACAAACAAGATTGCTTAAGGCTCCCTGTGTATAAAGTATAAAACTGTATATTCACGATAAAAAATAGATAATTAATACATTATTTATTGTCAAGGGTCGTTTCAATATAAATATGGTTTATGTCTGTTGTCTGTACCTAAACCCGTAATTCATGCGAAGCACAATACTCGCCAACTCACTAGTAAGTGCTTATTGTTTACGATAATTAATTTCTATTCAGATTTGTGTGGTACGCGTGCCAACTGCGACTGCAAACCTCGATGGACAGCAGCGTAGATTTCTTCGAAAGCCTCATCAACGAAGATGGCAGATTCGCGGAGGTGAACAACAACTGTCAAGAACCGACGCAGCGCTGGCAACGACCACGGCCACGGCCGTTGGTTGAAGGTAAAGTGATCTAGGATATGTACCTATCTATATTATGTGAGTTTGTCCTGTCCATGTCCTATCAGTAGGGTCAGTACATTTTAGAATTCAAGTTACACAGCACAGATTTTAAACCCTTACATTTTTCTACTGGGTGATTTGACGCCATTTATCATCTACATAAAAATATCTTAGCATAGTAGTTAATACAATACGGCTCTTGCGAAGATCTAAATTCAAACAAAACCTTATGTATTTTTTATTCGCTTTTGCATTAAGCCCATCACAAGACGGAGCGATAATCATAATCATCATAATCATTTATTTGCACATAAAAAGGATTTCACATAGAAGATATTATAAAAGTTACATGTCCTAGCTTTTTAGCTGTTTTTTGGCAATATACCGTAGGATACGGCATCTGCCGATATCTTTTACGTACTGTTTGACAGAGTCCACACACGAAGCTGTAATATAGATTTTGGTATCTTGGTACTTACGATATCTTATCGCGAGGCATCTGCAGATGACTTGCGATATATCGTCTCTCTCACAATGAAGGCGCTACACAGAGAGCGATATATATTTTGGTATCGTTGGCGTGTGTGGTGCTTAGCGATACCCTAAGATATCTGTCGGTAGTCTGGCTAATGAAAGTTAAACCTGAAAAAACGCGGCAATTTCAAAAAATCTGTAGCAGGCGGCTCTTTGATTACAAGGATTGGATATTTTTTATACTTTTTATGATTCAAAAATACGAAAATTATAAAAGTTATGCAATCCTTGTAATCAAAGAGCCGCCTGCTACAGATTTTTTGAAAATGCCGCGTGTTTTCAGGTTCAACTTTCATTAGCCAGACTCTATCTGCCGATATATTATCGCTCCGGCTGTGACGAGCTTTATTCACGCGATAGACGCAGACAACTTTCAGAATTTTCGAGTTTCGTTTTTCGCGTTACCCGAGACGGAGTATATATGTGGTATTTTCTATAAAAAGGGACCTTATTGTCGATGCCGCTTACGCCATTATTAACGATGCTTCGATATAAATACAATGCCGCGCGACGCTGTGCGGCGTAAGCGCCATCGACAATAAGGTCCCTTTTTATAGAAAATACCACATATATGCTTAAACTCTGCTACTAGTATTGATTTAAAATTAAATTAAATTAAAATTCGTTTATTTCGAGTATCATAATGACTCATACATATTAATTTGACACTTATACACTAGATTTAAACACTATTTGCTGTGTACTGAAATGTTTTGTTCCTTTTTTCCTTCTAGAACACACTAAAATACACAAATTTATTAAAATTAAAACAGTTTCGTCGAGTAAATAAACTTGTATTCTTGTATTCGAACGCAACATTGTACCGGATTCACTGGATTGGCTGTGTCCCCTACCTCCCGCGCCCGTCCCTCGCCGTCAAGCAATATGGCCGACGTCAAACTGTAGGAGTACGCGGCTCTAATGTTTCTAAAAAGAATTTGAACGATTCCGCAGGCATTGTTTATAAACTATGTCGAATTTGTGTTCTAGAATTGTGTCAAAGCCTCCTAAGAGGTTACAGGATAGTATGTCGGTCGCACAAACGAACGCTTGGATGAACGGTGAGCGCAGTCTTGACAAATATTATCGATTTTAAGTTCCATCTTCGTCAAAGACGACGTAGGTGTGATCAATAATGCATTAGCGGGAGCCGTTTTTGGTCGCTTATGAGAAGTCAAGTCATAGTGACGTGATTGTGTTAACTATAATTAGTCGGATCGGACGTCTGACCTGGATATTGTGGTCTAAGATTTGGCGTTCGCCCTAAGTCTTGGCTCGAAGTTGGCTAATTGATTTATAATTTTATTGTGGTTTGACTTTACAGCGGAAAACATTAACAATGGAGGCCAGTCATTATCTCCGCCGCACAGTCAGACGATCTCGCAGCGCGAGACAGGCACCCAGGTGTCTCAGTGCTATAGTGGCCCGCCTTCCCCCTGCGGGTCCTCGAGCTCCGTCCCGTCGCCCACAGCGAGCCCCGCTCCGCCCCCGGGCTCCGCCACACTGGACCCCAACTGGCAAGCTACCAAGCCTACCATAAGGGAGCGGAATGCAGCTATGTTCAATAATCAACTGATGGCTGATATCACATTTGTTGTTGGCAGCCCCGGTAAGACATTGATTTGAAAAGTTTAACAATTTATTACTAAACAAATACAATTTTTTTACAGCAAAATTAAATCTGTCCCGAGCCTCAAATATCAGGGCATTGCCTATAGTGTTCAGAAGATATGTTTTCTTAATTCTTTAGTTTTATTTTCATCTGATATGCTATATTTAATGGCTAATTAAATATTTCCCTAATTTCAGGCCACACACAAGTGATCCCAGCCCACAAGTATGTTTTAGCAACGGGCAGTTCCGTGTTCTACGCCATGTTCTACGGAGGGTTGGCAGAGTGTAAACAAGAAATAGTGGTTCCAGATGTTGAGCCCTCAGCTTTCCTAACATTATTAAAGTAAGAATATTTTTTCTTATAACAAATCATAATTTATTCTAAGTATACTCTACAAAATATACTTGTTAAAAAAAACAGGAACTTGACACAAAAATAAAGTGAGTGGAAAATATATAAGTTAAATCGGACTTCACACAACAAATCAAACCATTGAAATAAATTATAGAAGCTAAATTTTTGTTTGATAATAGACAAAAAAGTTTTGTTTTAATAATCTGAGCTCATTTGACGACAATTCCTTTTTCAGGTATTTATACTGTGATGAAATCCAGCTAGAAGCGGACACAGTGTTATCAACACTATATGTCGCAAAAAAGTACATAGTGCCTCATCTAGCAAGAGCCTGTGTCAATTATCTGGAGACTAGTCTCACAGCAAAAAACGCTTGCCTCCTTCTAAGCCAGTCCAGACTCTTCGAAGAGCCAGAACTCATGCAGAGATGTTGGGAAGTGATCGACGCCCAGGTATGTGAGAGTACAAAACACATATCAACGATATGCCTCGAGCCGTCCTCATCCTACAGTAGCCTAGGCACCATTTCACGGTGTTCCAGTCGAAACTTTTCAAGTCCTGAAGCCGAAAGCAATGATACTCTACGAATCTGTGATGAATAGACTTAAATCTCAAAATTCTGCCACTGAAACTACTAGTACACAAAACTCTAATGCTCAATGTTATGCATTTTGGTTGTGATTTAGGTTTAAGATTAATGTTCATTTGCAACATTGTTTCTACAGTCAGTAGCATTTGTATTTTCAATGGGTGTGGTGGTCAAAAATGACAAAATACACACACACACACACACACACACGCTTGCCCTAATAAGAAAATTGTATTCTTGTCATTTAGAACACTTGCTGACCTACTTTTGGTACTGACTGATATTCCCTATAGCATTCCAAGTGTACCTATACCTAGTCAATACGTAGATAGATATAAACTGCAATACAGTCTGTATTCATTGGTGTCTGCATGTTAGAATTTGCATGTAAATGTTGAAATGTCGTACAATTTTTGTAACATTTCCGACTCATTTGTAAAGATCTGAATAAAACATTTGAAACAAATTGTATTGCAGTTTTAATACACCTAACTTTATCATAAAACGTTATTTCATTATTTATAGGCTGAGATGGCCCTGACATCAGAAGGATTCGTAGACATTGATATTTCAACTCTGGAGTCAGTACTAGCGAGAGAAACTTTAAATTGCAAAGAAATAAATCTATTTGAGGCAGCTTTAGCTTGGGCCCAAGCAGAATGTTCTAGAAAAGAAATGGAGTCGACACCAAGCAACAAACGAGCAATGCTCGGAAGCGCTATATACTTGATCAGATTCCCTACAATGTCTTTGGAAGAGTTTGCCAACAGCGCTGCTCAGATAGGAATACTCACACCACAAGAAACTATAGACATATTTTTGCATTTCACCGCGTGCGCCAAACCACCACTGTGCTACCCCATCAAATCGCGAGCCGGACTCAAGTCTCAGGTAACGTAAATATTGACGCATTTAATTAAATTATAAATGTGTGCGTAAAAATAATTAGAACTTCTACCTTTCCAGATATGTCACAGATTTCAATCCTGCGCTTATAGAAGCAATCAGTGGCGATATCGCGGCAGATGCGACTCTATACAGTTTTGCGTAGACAAGAGGATATTCGTTGTTGGCTTTGGACTGTACGGATCATCGAATGGTGCTGCAGATTACAATGTGAAGATAGAGCTGAAACGCCTAGGCAGAGTCCTGGCAGAAAACAATACGAAGTTCTTCTCGGATGGCTCAAGTAACACATTCCATGTTTACTTCGAGAACCCAATACAGATAGAGCCGGAGTACTTCTACACAGCCTCTGCTATCCTAGATGGAAGCGAGCTGAGTTACTTCGGACAAGAAGGACTGAGTGAAGTATACATGGGTACAGTGACTTTCCAATTCCACTGTTCTTCAGAGAGTACTAATGGGACAGGGGTGCAAGGTGGACAGATACCAGAATTGATCTATTATGGACCTACGATGAGTGGAGGTGGGAGCGAAGAATGACAATTAATGCAAAGGCCGCGTCCGCTCAAATACATGTCCGTGTAATGGTATACACTTTTGACCTACAAAAAGTTTCACTTAGTTTCATTAGGCATTACTTAGGGTCGGTTGCACCAAACCGTCTGTCACAGTTTGTTTTACCGTTCGCAAAATTTTATTGTATGGAAAGTTTCATAGTTCTCTGCTGCTTGACGTTAATCAATCTGTTAATTGTAGTTGGTGCAACTGGCCTTTAATGTCTCAGTTTTCTATTATGGATTGTAAAACAAAAACTTGTAAATATTTTTAGTTACGAATAAGAAATCTAGGTCAATTGAAACATTAGGTCAAAGGATTTTTGGTTAACTAGTGACTCCGGCTTGACATGTATTGAGTGACGTAACCAATATTATCGGGATAAACGTTCAATATTTTAACATTCCCAAAATGTTATTGTTTCGTAGAAAATATAATATGACTTGTATATTGTTGAGTTAAATAGACGTAAGGGAACCTAAAAATGTGATATGGATGTCGTAATGCTCTCTATAAAATGCTTAAACTAGAAATGATCCATAACACAAATTTATTGCAATATATTACAATTAATATTTAGGCTGTTCTTTAATTTTAATTCCTTAGCATTAGCGATTTAGAAATTACACAGTATGTGTTGTTCAGATTATAAAATATATGTGTAAATATATTATAATGGAAACTTAAAAGGCCTTTGAATATATTTATTTTATATTTATATGTGAGCAAGTTAAGTTCCTATACAAAAAAAAATGATGACTTCCGCTTGCTGCGGAAAACAATAGTATTTTATACAATCGTGATATAATAGAGAGCTTTTCAGTCGAGTACTGTGTTTAAGCAACGAAGCTTGCTGAGTTGCTTAAGTTAAGGTACGAGATTGAAAAGCTTGATTATATCACTATTATACATATACAATACTTTTTCTACGAGACATAAGAATAATACTTTCGACTAGTAGAATCATTTAGTTAAACAAACCTAAAGTATACAGCTTAGATACGCGAGCTGCCGCAACCCGTGATACCTTCATTTCATACTCTACGCGCCCCCGGCGGGTTGATCAACGACACCTCGTAACTCATGAGGCCCTGGTACCTGCTCCGCGCTAAATTCAATTTTAAGACAGTTTTTTTCTCGATTTTGGCCACCGTAGCCTATGGAGACTAACAAGCAACGCTAAGCGGTTTTCGTAGGGTATGGATGTTGCTATATGAAGGGTGTCACATGCGCGTTTCTGACTTATGAAGCAATTGTTTCTACTACAACATAAAATAAAATGTTTTTGTTGGCCAACCAATCACAAAGCAGATGCGACGCAGCAGCGTGTTTAAGTAGGCTAATTTGCATTGAATCGAGTCTCCTTAAACAAGAAATATTTAATCGAAATGTATGAAGTTCTATTTTCAAAATTTTTATAATTGACTAAACCGTATCGATAAAATTCTTATGTTTGAGTCGGAAGTGCCATAGACTATCTAACGTTGAAAAGAGTAAGGTTGTAGTGTGGCATAGCAGATTATACTCGACGAGTAGAAAAAAATATAAGCAAAACACATCCTAAATTCTGTGTCTGTCATAAAAGGGATAGGACTATGCTGTCAATCCTTTGTGGTATCAAGGTTTACAGGAGGACTTTAATAAGATAACGAAATTTCGATTTTCTTGTTTCTCGATAGATTGTGGTAGTGGCGCTACCTACGCAGTTTCGCGTAATATTCCCTATTGGAATAAAGATAAAGGGGCCTACTGACTATCAGTCCGCCGGACGTTATCGGCCTGTCATTTGTTCGGAACTGTCAAATTTTTGTTCTAACTGACAGGCCGATATCGTCCGGCGGAGTGCTAGTCAGTGGGCCCTTTTATGTTGATGCGCAGAGCCCGGGAGTCTGAAGTACGAGGCCCAGCTGGTAGCAGAAGATCTTGAAAGCGTCGCTGATGTTTACCAGAACGTTCGCCAGATTGTGGTGAAAGGTTTAACACTTTTAGTGCCAAGCGCCCCATTTCCGATGTTCTTGGCAGTGAATGTGCTTACATTGATTTGTGTCATATTCAGTAGGTATACGAGTAGGATACTTAACACATTCACTGCCAACGTTTTCGTAGCGCTACGCTCGTAGCCGATCCCAGCGTTTTCCCGCTTTGTAGAGGAAAGCGACTACGAACAGAGATCCCGCCAAACTGGTTCCCGGCACTCAATATGTTAAGTACCAAATAAAGTAATAAATATGACATTCTTAAACTTGGGTAAGTCTCATTCTATGTTTTCTTCTACTATAAGGGAACGTGCATTAACAGTAGGGGCAGCACACAGGAGCCCCCTGTTTATTCGCGCGAAGAGTAAATGTCAAGTTTAAGCTTCCAATGTAGACCACAAGATGGCAGAACCTACGATGCGCAAGAAACAGTACGTGAATTGTAGAGGGCAGCACTTGCTTTGGCGTGAAGTGTCAATGTATAGTTTGTTTCCGATTCAGGCCACACACAAACCCTCCAACGCGCACGGCTCCTATAGGGTAGACCGAGGCGAATTGGATCACAGGGCGAATCAGATCAAACTAAACAATTCGATGAAATATAGTGGTATAGGTGCACTAAAATAGCACATAAATCTCTCTCCTTAGCCTGAGACACCAGTTATAAGCAATATTTCAAATATCGACAGATCTTTTAGTCTGATCCAATTTGCCCTGCGATTCGATTCGCCTCGGTCTACCTTACAGAATATTCGTGGCATCTCTATAAAATAGACTTACCAGTAGGTGGAATGTTGATGCACAGAGCCCGAGAGAGCCTGAAGTACGTGCGGCCGAGCTGGTAGCAGCAGATTTGAAGCGCGTCGCTGATGTCGATTAGCAGGTCTGTATGTACGATGTTAAGGATATTGTTGGAACGGGTTTACAGATGGCGTTGGCGCTTGTCTAGATTGACAGGGATGTTAATCCTACCAATAGTGTCAAATTCTTTTGTTTTGGAACTTTATGACCCCAAATGCTAAGCCAAATCAGAAATACAGATTTTATTGGTAAATATAAACTTAACACTATTGAGTACTTAATTATGTCCTTATCACTAGATATAAGTAACATTATTAGTAGGTAGGTAGGTGGTAGGTACGAGAACCCCCAAAAAATATGGAATCCCAAAAGAAATAAGGAAACCTATGCTGGCGCCATCTATAGAAACCTTTGACAGTTGCCCCATTAGTTAAAAAATATCGAAAACATTTTAGGGGTTACGGATTTAGAATTAGAGCGCAAAATAAACATACGAACTTTACAGCAATAATAGGGTATTTGACTACTAGCCAAATCAGTTTCTTTTTTCGAACTGTCAAAACGATTTGCTACTATGGAATTTTTATGAAACACTAGCATGTGACGTCACGATCAAATTACCTACTCTTTATAGTTTTATACTGGTTTTTAAATAAAAATTGTGTCTAAAAACAACTGCTGACTACGTTTCTCTATTAATCTTCTGGTGCTTTATTTCTTGCATGGTGTAAAATAATTTATTTTAAATACAATCAAATACCCTATTTGGATAAACATGAGATGATGGAGATGTTAACGATGTACAAAAAAGGATACGCGCCGTGCCCTCAGTTCTACACGTCATATACACGCAAGCCGCCTGCGTGTGGCTCGCCGGCCGGCCAATAGTCAGATGCCGGGACAGTGCCATCTTGAAAAAGTTGCAAGCTATGTCTATGCATTGCTGGTTAAGTCGTAGTTGCTGACAGAGTGCTGTGATGCCATCTCTGGCTTTCCGTAAGGTTACTTCTCTGGATTCTTGACCAATGCCCGCATTGAATGCTGAAAATTATGTTTGAATTAAATGTTAGTTCACGAGTTCACTTACGAGTATCATATTCAAGTAATTCTTTACTAGGTCTTCCAACAGAATTAGTGTTTACTAATAAAATTATTTTTAACAACTTTTATATAAATGAAGCCACAGGGGTTGTTCCAAAGTAACGGGTGGGACATTTTTACTCCCTTTTTACCTACAGTTTGATTTATTTCTTCCTTACAACTACAATATTTGTATTAAATACTATATAGTCATAAACTCGTATAATCATTTTATACTTTACCATTGAAAAGTTTTTTTTTTGTTATTATTAGAAATACGTATATGGTATTAGAAATGTGAAGGGTGGGACATCAAATGGCCCCTCCTCTGCGAGGTTACTGAGACTTCGCAAATAGTAACAAACTATGCAACTTTTATTAAACGACTTGTTTCTGAGATTGTCTGAATTAGGTACTAGTATAATTTATGCAATTTGTAAAAAAAAAAAAAAATGCTTCTCATAGCTTGTGACGGGTGGGACAGCACCTTGTGACGGCATGATCATACTACTACATACTACTACTATAGGCACATTCACAAATGATTAAAATGCAGAAACTATTAAAGTTGGAATCAAACTTACTGATTCCTAAAAATATGATTCATGAACTTTCCCCTAGATATTGATTTGCCAGGACCCATGGCAAAAGGAAGGTGGGAAAACCCATAACAAGATGGTCAAGGATATCATAGCCACAGCTGGAGAAAACTGGCTGATCAAGGTTAAAGACCGAGGAACGTGGAAAGATATGGAGGAGGCCTATACCCAACAGGGGTCCTTAATATAGTAAAATGAAAAAACAATACTATTAGAAAACTTTTATTTTGTAAAACTATTTAAGGAAAAATGAAGGCTTACTTAAATAAATAAATAATTGATTTCTAACTGAGTTTATGAATTGGCTTTTGTAATCATTGAAGGATTTTGTAATGTAACTTGTATTATTATTGTAAGATTATTTGTGTTGTATTATATCATATGATACCCAGGACTGTAGTTTGTAGTGCACACAATATTGGTTTGTAATTCGATTCTAATTCATTATTATTACAAAAAAAACCATCATTAAACGATAAGTAGACAAGCTGAAATGTATGTATATTTTAACTGTGTGAAAATTTTAAATAAACTAAACTAATTGTTTTTGAGAGACAGGCAGGAAAAATGGAGCAAAATATTAACAGATTGGTATCCAAGAGGTTGTACACGGAGCCAGAGGAGACCTCGAACAAGTTGGGAGGATGAACTCAAACTCAGCGGCCCGAACTGGATAAGTGGCCCACGACAGACCCCAACGGAAAGAGCTAGAGGAGGCCTTTGCCAAGCGGCACACTGAGCTACGAGACATACTCTCTCAGAATAAAAGGGCTTAATAGATAGATAGATAGAATTGTTTTTGTTTAGTACTTAGCTCTTTTCTTTAACAAACTACAAAATATGGAACTTCTTGAATCATCATGCAACTTATTCTGCAAAAGCCTTACCTCCTCCAAAACCAGTAGCACCTCCTTTAGACTCGGCAGATACAAACTGGCCAATAGCTGAAGCCCCCCCATGAGCGTTTTCTTGGAACTCTACTTCGGCCACAATAATGTTGTCTTCTAACACAGTTCCGCAGTTTGTACACACTGCATCACCTCGAGCGGGATCTACTTCTATCTCAGAAGAGCCACAGTGCTTGCATTTCTTCCCCGACATTGTTAAATCGGCTAAAACATCAAGAATACATACGTTAACAAATGTTTACATATTGTGTTAGAATGAATGGGGTTTGTGCACGACGAGTCAAAGATTTCAACTTACGGATATGATAAAATTGATAACTGACGCTGTTCCTATAAGCTAGACATGTAATTTGTCTAAAACAGAGAATATAATCATCATGCTTCTCGATATAATAATACAGTTAAGTGAACCATGCATTTACTTTGACTTGACTTGACAGCTGACATTGACATATTAAAGACGTTTTTTTTTTTTGTATTAGACAGCGACAATGTTGCGTGACGTGAAACGAAACGTATTTTTTTTAACCGACTTCAGAAAAGGTAGTAATACAAATTAAACGTTTCATATTATAAAATGCGACTATTGAAGGAAACGATTCCAACTATTTATTTAGTGAAAATAATTATGTTTGTAAATAATAGATGGACCTATTAAAACAGTTATTAATTTGTTCAACAACAATTCAACAAAGTAGCAAGGTCGTCGTTTACCCCTTGAGCTAATATTTAGACCCGAGGAAGCGAAATATTTTAAAATAAGACCGTGGTTCATAAAATGGAATCTTGAGCATTGCGAGGGTTTCAAGGCACAAGATGTAAACAAACTTTGCTGCTGAGTGAAACAAAGAAAAGAGAAAATTCCTAACTGTAAAACGTTACAAATCGAAACCAAAATTATTTTATATATTCCTACTTATAATTCTAATCCATGATTCCAACTTCCAAGTTCCAAAAACTTTTTTGTACAATTTACAACTTGTACGTGATTGTTTGTTGCAACATTTAAATAGTGAAAATGAAGGAATTCCTTAGGAATTCTAAATATACTTGGATTGGGCAATAAGTACTCGCTATAACAACAAATACTAAAAACAGAATAAAATAAATATTTAAGTAGGGCTCCCATACAACAAACGTGATTTTTTGCCGTTTTTTGCGTAATGGTACGGATCTCTTCGTGCGCGAGTCCGTCTCGCACTTGGCCAGTTTTCTTGTATCAAACGAACCAACCAACCAACAAAATGATGATAGCATTCAAAACGCAAACGATATGACGTCATAGCCATACTGCGATGCCATTGGTGGAACATCACGGCATACATCTTTTTATAGACGGTGAGATCACCCTTTTATATTTTGTTTAGGCTGAAGTAGGACAGCATACTCGAAAAGTTGATGTTTCGATACAAAGTGGCGGCGCTTTGGACATTTCGAAACAAGGGGCGAGAAATTCTTAGGAGAGAAGGGCATCCCCAAAGCGACGACGACGTCATCGGAGATGACTCATCATTGTTGTGTTCTCAGATAATCTGCGCGCATTTCCTTCGAATCGGAACTGTCACAAAAGTTACAAGTGAAGTGAACTGTCAGAATCAGATTGAAAACGAACGCTTACTACGCTAGTTTGATATTACGCGGAACTATAACTGGTTTGGACTTAACCTCGTCAATTGGCTAATGATATCGCGTTTGTGCATTACGTAAATCTCGTGTAGTGTTTAGTGAGGACTATGACGATGAAGCTAGATGTTAGTGATAGCCAGTCTAACCATTCTGAGTCTAACGACAGTCAAAGTTCGCAGGGCTCCAGCAATGACTTCATGGCAACAATACAAGCGTCCAGATCGCTGCTTACGGTGAGTGGAAAAAAAAACAGTTCAAGGTCACACCAATGCTTTATCAGTTTTTTATGAGTTAGAAACCTACTGAAACTACTCGTATGTTCTTCAATTGAGTTACAATTACTTTAAACTAACCTCAAACTATAATAGGTAACTAAGTTTTCAATTATTTGAATTTGTCAGCATTAACAAGTTATCAAAACAATTGTATTTTGTTGTAATTATGTGGTATTTCTTGGAGGTATTTCTTGCAACCACAAGTTGATAGAGCCCTTTGTTTTCAATTGTATTGTTTGATAGCAGAGCTACCAATGGTTATATGGAAAGCTACTGTTGTGTGTATTTCATAATAATAATGTTTTAATTTAGGTGTTTTCAAAGCAAGGGTAAATAGTTTGTTACAGAATGAGTGAATTTAACTTTCAGCTTTCTAACCATTTCTGTTTACTTACCATCGGAGACTGATCGATCACTCTTAGTCGAGTCAGTTTCGAGTTTGAAATGTTAATATTTTTAACATATTGAATAGGTTTAATAGTTTGATGCATGCTGCACAGCCTAATATATGTAGTTTGGTGTTATTCATATTAATTTACTGTTTAGTTAAAGTTTTACATTGTTTGTATTGGTGCATCATTAGTTAGTACATTTGTTGAATTTGTTCTCTTAAAGAAATATGATTTTGATTTAAACTCACGATTTTTACTCATTATTATTTACAACAACGGGACTTAATCCTGTAAAATAAGTTTTAAATTCACCTACGTTTTGAGGATGTCATAAAAAAAAATTCATAATGTTAGTACTACAAAATTCAGTACTTAGTCAGCTGGTCACCTATACTTTTTTTTAATGATTTAGGGAAATAAATTATTGGTTGATGAGTTTGAAAGTTTAACAGAAAGTTCTAGACATTGTTTATTGTCAAAATGACAAATTCTGGTACAAATTGCTTCTGTTTTTACATGTTTATTTGTGGCTTTCCATCAGAGATGGGTCCTATGCTTCGTCTGCAATAAGGACCTTTTTATCAGAATTTCAATTGTAATTTCAGATGGAAACATACTTATTGCACTTGAAGCATAAGGACCCTCCTTTGTGGAAAGCCACATTTTACTGTACAACTTAGGTGTCTATTATTTTTTGTCTCAATATGAGTGTTCCTTATGTAAGGAATTAATCAAAGCATTCTAATTATTTTAGTGTTATCAACGAACATAACATCTTCATAAATTTAGTTTTATATCTGATAACAGTTCTGCGAATTTCATATAACACTTAGACTTACCTCACCAACACCTCTGATAGATAACACAGATATTAGTCATCACATTAATATCTTATCCAAAAAGTAAACAAAGTTCTTACACCAAAGTAAACCAAGTATGTAATGCTATTTCCGTTTGCAATCCATACTTATCCATACTAATATTATAAATGCGAAAGTGTTTCTCTCTGTCTATTACGTCTTCACGCTTAAACCACTGAACCGATTTAGTTGAAATTTGGTATAGAGATAGTTTGAGTCCCAGGAAAGGACATAGGGTCGTTTTCATCCCAGAAATCATCCTTTAAAGGGGGGGAAAAGGGCGTGGAAGTTGTTATCGGAAATCCATAAAAAGCATTTTCCCCACCCTTCAAGACATGCAAAGACTCACTACTGAAAAAATCTCGTATCTCGCACTGCTACTCAAAATCAAAACGCAGTAACTCTGTTTGCATCTCATTCATACATAGTTACTACATTTTTCTTTTGATTAACAGAACAAGATACGAGGTTTATTTGTCAAAATTAAGATTCAATATAGAATGTAACGGGAGATTTTTTAATAGGCCTCTGAGGGCTTACCGTGAACCACGTTCGACGTGTTGCCTCTCAGTCGCACTTGTAAATTCGTACGTAAGTGTGACAGGGAGGCAGGGTGATTAGAGGATCAAGTCCTTCGGAATAAGGAAGTATGTGAAAGATATTATTGTTGTTACAGCTTGAAGTAGGGGTTTCCCAAGAAAATTAAATTACATAAACAATTATTTTTGTTACTGTGTAATAAATTAATAGTCATGCAAAACATAATTACTTAGGCACATGAGCATGAGCAACCGAGATAAGCCTTGGAGACAAAACATAAAATTTTCTAATGGGGTTGGCCGGTCGAAATATTTAGCAGATGGCGCCAGCATAGCTTGCCTTATCAATCGCTAGAATTGTGTAAATTTTTTGTTTTTTTTAATGCCCTGGATGCCAGCCCTTAAAGCCAAATCTCATAGAAAAAGGGGCAAGCTATGATGGCGCCATCTTTGCAAACCTTTGACAGTTGCCAACCCCATTGTTCCTAGCAACTATTCTATATGGTGAATGTTATGAGGGTATAGGTATTGACATACTATCAATGTCTGGAATACTAAAATGTGGTTTGCCGCAGTACAGTAGGTACTATACTAGGTATAAACTGTTGGTTTTAGCTGTAAATTAAACCACATAGAAAATAAATATAACAATTTTTTTTCTTTTGTTTTATCGTTCAAACAAACAAACATAGAAGTAATAAAAAAACTGCAAAATAATATAAGGGTATTATTATTTAATCGTTCTAAGATTTCTAAGAGTTATCTCTTACTTTTTAAATCATCATATTAATAAAGCTTAGATATGTAATCCTGAAGAAAGGCCAGGTCAAGAGCACCCTAAACCGGCGAGCGTGTATGAGGAATGTTATGAAAGTGAAGGAAGCGAAAGAGGTATGCCAGGATCGTAGCAAGTGGAAATCCGTGATCTCTGCCTACCCCTCCGGTAAATAGGCGTGATTATATGTATGTATGTATGTAATGTATGTGTATATATGGTATACTCGTATGTTTTTAGAGTAACATAGATACAAAGCTCGGTTCAAGGAACTGTTATGAAATCATTTTGGTCAAAGAGTAAATTGTACGTTCATAGTAAATTTTGTAGCCACAGTAAATTCACTGCCATCTATCGACACACGATTAAAACTAAAAATAAAAATATCAAAAAATTTACTTATGGATGGATAAATGATTATCTTTAATTTTTATATTATTTTGCCCCATGTTCTTTCACTGATATGCATTAAAATTGTTAAATAACAAACGAAACCGTCAACGCCATCTATACGAGAGTAGGCCAAACGTAGTGGCGCCATCTGATTGAGAATCAAATTTTCTTGATTTTCGAGGCACGTTTTTTCTTTAGACTGTATCCATCTATTACGGAGTTATATCTATCTTTGCTTTAGTATTGTAAGTCTGCTTTATTTCTAGAAAATGTTTTGTAAGATAAGAAAAAAGTAGGCATATAAATGTACTACCTACCTACCTATTACACGTATTACACCTAGGGTCGTTTTATAGGTATATCTATTCTATTAACCGCTCGCTACCGTGCGCCGTGACGTCATATTCGAGGAAAACGCTGCCAGTGCTGCTGCCACGCGTCGCCCTATAAACTTGATTGCTTCAAACTGACGGGCACAAGTACGGTAGTACTAATAGTTATTCTGTGGCCCAAGTACGTGAATTGATGTTGGCATTAACAAACAACTGCATTATCGCCGTTTTCGAGTGGTGCGGTGTTGGTTGGGTTCTTTTCACGGACTTAAAAGCACCCAAGTCTTACTGTACCTATACATATATTGTAAAGACTCCGTTAACAATTTAAGGTTTTATTTAATTAAGTAAAAAAAAAACGTTTATTCAAAGATCTTACTTACCACTTACTTACAACTAAATACATATTTTCTTCTGCCAAACCACAGTGGTTTGTTGGCAGACGAGGCTCCTTTGCGTTTGTGTTAGCGGTTGATATGCAACTTAACTTTATCTTAAACCTAAACTTACCTACTTAACCCTTTACTGCATGCGCAGCCTTATATGGTTGTTATGTTTTTAGCTATTAAAGTTTACTTTTAACCAAATACTTATTTTTAAATACTTTTTTTTTTAAAGTGTAGTAGTACCAAATATAATGTGTTAATAAGTTACCAATTTGTCGAAGTACCTAAGTAAAGCGTTTATTTTATGTGGTCGTTAAGTCGTTATTCATAGATTGAGTCTTTTGGATTTTTTTGGAGATGACTTTTTGATAAAATTTCGACATTTTAAATTTCTTTTTATACGACCTTCAAACCGTCAAGAACAGAGCGTGCCCCCATCTTAAAGGCCGGTAACGCACTTGCAACCCCTCTGGTGTTGCAGGTGTATGGGCAACGGTAATCGCTTACCTTCGGGCCATTTATATGCTCATTTGCTCCTATAACATTAAAAAAATATGGTTGTCTATAAAGTCGGTTTACGAACGATAATTTTGCGTGATAACGTCATAAGAAAACAATAAAACATTGATGAAAAGGCCCTAACGTTACCATGGAGATCTGCAGTTCACAACGTTACCATGGAGATCTGTCCACAACGTGACACTTTTTCGTGCATGTGTGACCAGTGTTCATCGATTACCAGTTATCACGTTAAAAGCACTTGAACACCTTGACCTGCCTTCCCGACAGATCCGAGCACATGAAAAATGTATGAAAATGGCGACCTACAAATTATGCGGAATGGGTTTACATATTCCGTTTATTATATCGGTTTACCATTCGATATGACAGTCAAAATCTGTTGTGAGACACTTGTGATGTTGGTGAATACTGAATAGTAACGAATCAACACGTGCTGTAATGTCCTTCGGGTTCCGATGAATTCGAATTAAATAATTGAATACGTCTTAGCCGTTGAGGGCAGGGCAGTGAGCAGAGACATAGTGCAAAGGCCTTCCTGCGGCCGCAGCATGGTTCCATTTTTATCGCCTGTCACTATGCCCGTCACTTTCGCACTGACATACTTGTTAGAACGTGACAGGCATGGTGCCAAGCGATAAAAATGCGACCGTGCTACCGCTGCTGTTCATGCTTCTGATTCTGAAGATGCCTGCCTGCCATGACGTCAGTTTTTGCTGACTAGCAGATTCAGAAGCAGTGAGCTGGACTGTGATTATAGCTCTTAGTGACAGAAACCTGCAGGAATATGCCCACAAAGGCAGCAGCATCGCATCGACGACAGTGAGCACTGTCGCAGATCATGCTGCGGTATGATTTGAGAAACATTTCGCTCTGGATGCCGGCCGCGGCATGTGTATGGTGAGCATCCACACCGTTGTTAACTTTTGAGCAACAGTGTGCAACAGTAAGTTACCTAATGTTACACAGTGTTGAGTGTTGATACACTAAAGTTAACTGCGGCGTCACTGCACTTTAAAGGACGTATTAGGATTTAGGATGGCGCATTCGTCCACTGCAGCTTTCCGTGCAAAACCGAACACAAAATGAGCTAAAATTAATTGAGAAGACGACGCTTTCGTAGCCAAAGCTTACGCAATGCTAATATGCGGCAATCTCGACGTCACCACGTCAATAACTGGATCATATTCAAGTATAGGTCCAGAGTATCGGTACATTATGGCACTCATATACCGCTTAAAAATTGCATTTTTCCCTGAAAATGATCGATAAAATAGTCCTTCTGTACAATAAATAATCGTGTATAATAATAAAAAAAAATAGTTTCAGACTTACTGATTAGGATCGTACACCCATTAGCTCGCTACCGAGAACTACCCCATTATTCATATAAAATTCATGTAAAATTTCCAATTTCCAATTCTCGCTAGCTCACTTTCCACTTTCCAGAAACAAACAAAAGCTGACCGTGAACTTCTTTCCTAAATGACCTTAGTCATGATTCAGCAGGTCGTAGTTATATATTCTTAATGCAGGCGACTCTACCTATTTGGCGCCACTGTTATATGATCTCTTGATCTGTATCAACTAGTCTAATCTGATATCGCACTTATACTGGATGAAACAAGGCTTTGAAATGCATGCGATTAGAATGTTACCTCAGTTCTGAGATAACATCAATAACCTCACTTTTTTATAAAATGATGTAAATGGCAAAAGTAACGTAATACGATACACTCTTTGTACGTACAGGGTAGGAATTGTGTACATCGAAATAGTCACGTATCGAGATTGATGTTAGGTATTAATTCATGTTGAATTACGAAATAATGAATGAATCATTAGTAGTGAACTCGTCAAATGTTTGCCATTGTTATGTAATTAAGTTTTAAAGGCTAGTAGGCCTGATTAAAATCTACATCATATTTCATATCTTGAGTTAATCACAAAAGACATCTCTTTAAACTAATATTCTTATCTTAGGGATAGTTTAAAAGGTTCGGAAAGTCGCTAAGAGATCAAAATACATAATCATTGTGAAATTGTAACCGATTTAACACAAACCGAGTGTTTCTAGACATCTATTACATTTTCAAAAATCTCTGTTAATAAGCATACCTATTATGTAGTAGATCTATACTTTACCACTGCTGTTTAGGGTTCCGTACCCAAAGGGTAACAACGGGAAACGATTACTAAGAATGAACCGTGATACCTAGCTTGACAGTTGAAATTTTCACAGATGATGTATTTCTGTTGGCGATGGCGCTATAACAACAAATACTAAAAACAGAATAAAATAAATATTTATGTGGGGCTCTCATACAACAAACGTGATTTTTTTGCCGTTTTTTGCGTACGGACACCTTCGTGCGCGAGTCCGACTCACACTTGGCCGTTTTTTTAAGGGCTGTAAAAAGATCAAGTCATTGAGTGACTTAATTTCTACGGGCATCGCACACTTTAGCAAAGGATAAAAGGAATACCTACAAGTTTGATTTGTTTTAGTGTTTATTTTTCAAAAAATAATCGTTTTTTTGTTCCTACAAAGGTACTGGAGCCCGTCTAAGCTAACTCTGCACCGTGTTTGATAGCATAGATTATAGAAGTATAAACGTTTATGACGTCATAATTTCATAGAAATTAAAAAAAAATCGCGTCTTTATGATCTTACGTAAGAACTATGAAAACCCCCTGCCGCCCCCTTGTAAGAAACAATAATACATGTTCGACCTCCCTCTGCCCCTAAATTGCCTTACGTAATAAATGAATGGCGCCATATCGTGAGAAAACATTGAGTTTAGCCTGTCGCTTTGTCGCACCTAAATTACTTGCCTTATGTTTCGAGGTCGTGGGTTCGATTGCCGGTCATTTACCGATCACTCTACGAACTACGAATGTAATAAAAAGATAAGGAAATATATAAGCAATCCTTGCAAAATGTCGAAAAATGAGGAAAAGCACCGGACATCGTATTGACAGTGCAATCTTATCAATCGTAAGTTTTTAAGTGATGTAAACATTTCTAATAAATCAATAAAAGCATGTGTTTTGTCTGACGTCGAATTGTAAGGATATGTTAAACTAGCTTTTGCCCGCGACTTCGTCTGCGTAGTTAGTAATTTGGGTAGCTTAATTTTTATCCAATCTGCTTTTTATCGATTTCCCATACAACCACCCACCTTTTCACCCCCTTAAAGGATGATTTCTGGGATAAAAACGGGACTTGAAACTATCTCTATACCATATTTCAACTAAATCGGTTCGCGGTTTAAGCGTGAAGAGGTAATAGACAGACACACTTTCGCATTTATAATTTTAGTATGGATTAAACAATTCAACGCTTTTAGTAGGTATAGTAATCAGTTTTCTTTTTTTGTGTTTTGAACCTTAAATCAATTGCTATGTTTTTTTTAGAAACGCGTATATTTATGTGTAAGTTGCGGGCTTGATGTATTTTGTGGTTTGTTGTTGTTTAAAACAAAAGATCTTAGCACGATCAGCGCACATTACCTACTGCTGGATGTATAAGTATACACGTGCTTGAGTGGTTTTGGCGGTTCCAACTGTACGGCAGAAAAATACGCCGTTGAAATTTAGGCGTAGGTTATTCACATATCCTTGATTTATTGTCTGTTTCTGCAGGATTCTCTTTTAATTAGACATTAATTTATTATTGCCCTTATTATTTAATGTATGGCATGCATGATTAGGCAATCAGAGTACAGCTTTGAGGTCGTTAAGCCAGGTAACCACGTCGGGTGTCAGGGCATCCAGGTCCTCAGCTGGGCCAGGATAGGAGTGAAGCGGGCAGCGCCGAAATATGTGCTCAGTGGTTTGATCTTCGCCGCACTCGCAGAGGGGAGACTCCTTCCAACCCCACTTGTGTTGAAAATAATTACAGCAGCCATGACCTGTTCTCAACCTATTCAGACGACACCAGATCTTACCCTGCCCTGAAACTCTTGAAAGTAACTGTCAAGTAACTTACAAGAGAGTCAGATCAGAGCACTAGCGTGACATCGTTCGAGGTTATATTTTACGACTCAAGCATTACTTTAATACGTAACCTCCTGTTTGGTTTGAGCGGTACCAATAGAGCCTATTAAAACAAGAACCTTGTCAATAAGATAAATTAGGCATAAAACTATTCTGTGTCGAATGATTCCTATTCCCTCCCTTTACCCTTGGTTTAGATTAGATTTCTCATCCGATACTTCTTTTTTTCATTTAGGTAGTAACTGTTTTGTCTGCTGGTTTAATTTACTGTTTACATGTACCCCGCCGAGTTCATAAAATATGTAGGTATCTAGTATGTAAACAGCTGCAACAATAACATAACCTTTGTGTTGACCATCGTTTATCATTACGTTCCAGTAAAACGACTGTTTTATTATATATATAGTATTTATACCTCATAACATGACATTATGTATGAGTATTATCAATACTGTACGAGTAAGTAATATAATACCTATTACCTACTACACATCAGACAATTGACGACATTGTGGACAATCCAACTAGAATTAAGAAGTAAAATAATTTTTCCTTTAGTTATTAGCTTGCGAGCCCAATCTTATAGAGTCAAATGTCAATGGTCTGTGACTGTGCTGTGAGGAAAACTCAGTACCTATCTTTATAAATAAATAAATAAAAATTGTTATATACCCGCAATATCATGCCATGCACCAACACCAAATAGTCGCCAGATGGTTTTCTAACACCGACGTTTAAGATTCATAAATTCATAAGTATATTTCAGGCCTATGGTAACCATTTTACAATAAACAAAGTTATAAATACCCACACGAAATCACATCCAGATCCAAAACCCCGGGGTATGTTTATAAGCAACACCACCAGAAAAGCCATTTATGCGTTGCCGATTTTTAACATCTCTGAAAACGTACTTTTAACCATATCATCCATACCACAGCACTTTTATCGACAAGTCCGGAACGTTCTTTTCTTAATATGCTGAGCTGCGAGCTGCGAAGCGTAAATAAAACACTTTGACGAATTGTAAACATCATCGACTATTTGATGAATGATGAGTTCCGAGTTCCGACTATCTTATCGTCGTACAAAACGGGATTTTGGCTGTAACGGAAAAATTACTTCTATACAATATTCTATATTGATAGCTTATCGATGGTTAGAAATAGCAATAAAATCAGCACAAGTTTGTAAATGGTAATCGCTATGAATATCTCGAAACTGGTAACTAGATAGGAAACCGGGATAAGTAATTTATAGCCTCAGCAGCTGCGTTCGTGTCCCTGGCCCGTTACTGAGAAGGAGATTTGTACAAATATGAATAGTTGAATTGGTCCGATCTACGATATCGTTGCAAGCCATAGCATCCGTGAAATTGCGCGATAAGATATAAGTTCTGGCGGTTACGTCGCAAAATTTATCGACAACTGCGCTGAAGGAGATTCGTCTAAGATATACAAGAACTGCAAGAGTATTATGGCCTATGCTCGTTTCTTTACTAATTCTCTCTCTTTCTAACAATTATTCCCATGACGAGGTGGGGTTTGACTTCCTTGTTTTCTTTTTCACTTTACCCTACTAGACGTTTTAGCTTCATGGCTCCTCTTCGGCCAGTATGATGGCCCACTAAGATGGGCTAGAGAGGGTAGTGGTGTCGGATGGCTTATGGCGCGGCGGGATGGCGATGAGATGGCCACGGTGTCGGTTTTTCGTCCGCATATCAAAGGTAGTGGCACAGATTAATAAATAGTTACTACGTAACAGATACATCATTCCCATACAAAAGCGAAAATACCTACGCTATAATAGCCTACAAAATCTTAATAATAATACCTGCTGCTCAGGACGAGAAGAAATGTACCATAAGTACGCGAACAAAGAGTCGAGACTGCCTTGTTCGCCGTGCGAGTCACGTGCCAACGCGTCATCGTAAGAATGCGCTAGGGTTGTACCGTTACTTATGTTATTATTGTAATAAAACAAATGTTGCGAATCAACCATATTTTTTATTAGTCAATCAAATATTTAAAAACAACAATTATATCACCTGACTCAAAAAACTCCTTCATTTACGATTTACCTACTTATGTTCAAAGAAATAAATGGTGACAAAATTCATAAAGATAGATTTAAAATACTACTCGGTAAATACGACAAATTTTCCTTTGTTTTTTGACTTTTACACCCATCTACTGCACAATAATTTCGTGGTTTCGGCATTTCGAAGCGTAGGCGCGGGAAACGCGCGGTGCGAGCGCTCAGGCGGGCGTTCGGCGGCCCTCTGTCGGTTGAATCGTCGACGATACGCCGAGCGGTAGGCATATAGCGCGTGGCCTTGAGCGAGTGAAGGAGGCCTGGTAGTGGGCCAGCGATGGTACTTACGCATCTACACGTGGTCAATTCTATAGTGCGTGCTCTCAACGCATAGATATCTCGCTGGTCCAGCGCTGGGCCATCGTGTAGAGGAGCAATAACCATCGCATGGCTATCTCGCTGGTCCAGCGCTGGGCCATGGTGTAGAGGAGCCATCAGATACAATAAGATAAAGATAAAGAAAGTTTATTATTCAAGTAGGCATATTACAATGCGCTTATGAACGTCAAATAAATCTACGCCGGCTCTAACCCTACACCTCTGCCCCGAGAAGACTTAAGGCTAAGGCATTGCAGGCTGCAGCCTTCAGTTTCTTTCTTTCTGATGATGGTTGTGTTCAATGTGTTCAGATTTTACATTTCACACATTCTCTTGTAGCTTGTCGGCAACGTCGCGTACTCCGAAGCTTCGTCTTTTACTAACGTGATGTGATGTGTATCTAAGTGACGTTTACGTAAAAACATTAGAAGCCGGGAAGTGAAGTCGGTTATTGCCTGACGAGTTTTATTTTTCAACCTCGAAGACCTAAAGGGGCCCACTGACTATCAGTCCGCCGGACGATATCGGCCTGTCCGTTGTTCGGAACTGTCAAAATTTTGTTGTAACTGACAGGCCGATATCGTCCGACGGACTGATAGTCAGTGGGCCCCTTAAGACCGAATGTTCTGTGATAATCAGTTGCATTACTTTGGAATGTAGACTTAAGGAAGCGTTAATTCGGGGTCTATATTCAGTAATCACGATCGCGAAGACAATGTACAATTGTATATTGTCACGTTTTCCATTCATACTAAACTAGTGGTCGATTCATGTAAACATTGTCCAACTACACCATAAATTGTATTTTAATTAGGTATCATAGTTTCTGTAGAAAGTGTAATAGTAAAGACAAATATAGTAAACTATAAGATACTACGTTTCTGTGCATATTTTTGACTCAGTATTGAATAGTCCGATGTCTTTTTGAGAAATATGTCACTACGGACTTGTTGTCTACGGGGATATCTAATGCGTTGTAAATAATATGTGCATACATTTGAATTTGAACACGAATCGGATATGAATGTATCGTTTTCATTCAGTCGTTCACCTTTGTTTTATTAGAAGGGCTAGTTGCAGTTTGCACTACGTCAGTTTGGTGATTTATTGGTTTATCTTCATACAAGAGCAATCAAAATGGGTCTTTTCCGTACATAGTTGACCGTTTTCATTGTCATTGAGTTGATATCACTGTAGTCTCAGTCCAGTCTTACATGAGGGTTTTAAGATGAGAAATAGTATATTAGGTACAAAAAAAACTTCATTATGCTATTTGCGTTCTTCCAACTGTTGAAAAACGTGTGTAAGTCTCAAACCACCAAACACAATACAAAAATTGTTGTTTTCTTCAACTAGGCATTAGTCATTCGTATTTCAATTTAAGTACGTATCCACTTACTTACACGGTTAGTTTTAGTCATTTTCCAACCCTTACGACCTATAGACGAAACGATTATTAGCCAATCAAGGTAGGGCCTGTAGCCAAGATTACAACATTTTATCAACACATTGAAAAATAAAGATGTATCGGGACGTTACTTAATATAATCATTTTCATATGATTTCACGGTTCAATTGGCGTTTTCTACATATAAACGATTTTCACTTGTCTAGGCCCGCACTGCCCCGGATACCGGGTATTAGGTACTTTGATTTTATGACGTGAACTCCAGTTTCGAGTTTTTTCAGTAATTATTATTTTGTTTTTCAATGTAAATAAGACTTTATTATTTCACATTATTTTTCCTGAAGTCTTATAGGAAATCATCGTTAGCCTTATTATGATTTTCCTGTTATTACATCCTCATGCTCAAGACAGCAACTAGTTTACAGTCCTGTTTATTCCAATAATCTGCTTTGTCTTGCTTTATATTTAGTTCCAACGGTTTTAATAATATTAAAGTAATCTTTTTAATTTCGCTCTTCTATTATGTATGCGTTACGATTGCCAGAACCTCCTAACGATTTCTGTTCTCCGAAACCGAGTTCAGCACTACAGATAAGTTGAACAGTTGCCAAGTTTCAGAACTAAGTCCCAGCTATCGTAACCTTCAGCAAAAGTCGATACAATTCACATCCAAAATATTTACCAGTATGTCGTTGAAATTCATGATTCACAGAATCTGAAAAACTAGTAAACCATTTGGCGTTGCGACCGAATTGTTGGAATAGTTCTGTACATGAAGCGTTTCAGTTGTGTGCTGATTCTCGCGCGTGCGCGGTGCGGCTAGCCGCTATACAAAACCGGCCGCGGCCCGCGATCTGAGTCAGTCTGATATTAAAACACATACTAGGAGCCCGCGTTTACGCCCGACACAGCCTTCGTATGAGTCATACCTTATCACTGACAACCGTAACGTGCCGCGCCTGAACTTACAAAACTTTTCTGTGTGTATTGTTTTGAACGGTTTTTGCAAAATCAGCTTCATGTCTCAGCAAGTGCCGTATAACTACAGCGAACAAGACGATAGTAGTCTTATGTTCGCGACCATGTTCGAGTACCAGAATGATGAATACAGCAAGCCAGTGGTAAGTTTGCTAATTAAGTGCTATGTGGGGGTAAAATCTGCATATGGAAGAGTTCGGATATTTGCTGGAACAAAAGCTACATAATACTTATGGCCCGTTAAAAAGTTTATCCCTAACTTTTTTGTATGCTGATTTTAACTAATTTTTGCTCTCGGATATATCTTAATTTATATGTACACATTTCAAAATAAAATCTTTGTCAGTTTGCGTTTTCTAATGTCTTAACTTATGACGCTTGTTATTGTTACCAAATATTTTGCAATTTCAGAAAGTTTCGAGAAACTGATTTCAAACTTCCGCGGTTGTTGTTATTCGTCTTGAATAAAGTTATCGCTAGTTAATGAATGTAGATGCAGGAATTAAGTGTTGCATTGTTTGCGTAATTAATGGTGTCAAAAACAAGAACACTTGTGGACTAATAAGTGTTTAATAGTTCCACCAATAATGTTCGCATCATGGCCTGTCATTTGGAGTTCCGTCACGCCATTGGTCCCGTCGGCGTGTGATAAGGATAAGATTAATATGTGCGTTTCTTTCTGACCGTGACGTCATCGGCCCATTTTTTCTCGGAAAACGGTCGAAGACCTTGCCTTTTCAACCGTCGCTTTTATGTTTTAAATGTAAATACGTTCATTTATAACAATTTACATGGAATATGTTTACTTCTTCGAAGCAATTCATTTTCCTCGAATCTTTATTTTTTTTAAGCTTCATTGCTATACTCATAGATGGCGCTACGGATACAATGTACCGTGTAAGTACTTACGTCGTATCATGTTGTTCCAAAGTTTTCAAACATGCGCAATGTTTTTTTTTTACCTTCAAACTTATCGGTTTTAGCGATATCGCAGTCTTACCAAGATTAGCTTGTCTTGTTTACAGGTTTACACTTCTAATCTAGTTATTTACGTCTCGGAAATCATGGAAAACTTTTATAGAAAAATCACTTTTATTAGTTAAATAGCTAACTAGCCAATAGGTTTACAAATGACATGTTAGCACTTGTCGGGTTTTCTCACTTTCTCTGTCCCTGCTCACGCCACCAGACGTCACGCTCACGGTGACGTCAATGCGTCGACCCCACCACGGCGATTCCTCGAACTCGGCATCTTGACCTCGATTGCTTTAACTTAACTTTTGGAAATTTGCGCCTTGATTACTTTCCTTATGTGAAAAGTTCAATATTTCGCCTTAATGGCTGTAGTTGCAAGATTTACGTTTACGTTGCATCAGTTCAGAGGGTAAATGTTTTGCTTACGCAATTGCCAGCTTGATTGGGACATTCTTAATTACCACTGTAGTATCTTGGTTTGACTGTGATCTGCAGCAAAATGTTGTACTTATGTGTGTGTCACACTGTACAATTTTTTACTTGTGATCCTGTGTTGCAGGATGAGCTGAGCTTTAAGTAGACTTAGCTATCTGATTTTTTTTATCGCTTAATAATGGTCAATAATGGTGGGCTTGGCTTGAGCGTCAAGGAGGTTGATGATATTTTTTTTGTAATTATGCGGTATGGCTTTACATACAAAGACTAAACTAGAGGTATATGGATTTGGGAAGTTACGGAATAGTTTAGATGAGAAACTTCAATTCTAAAAAATGAATTTGGATTTATTCTTAAGACGAATGTGAAGGATCCTCGCGAAATCGCGTTTTCATACAAACGTAGTCCTCAATCTCTGGATATTAACATTATTGACAATATTTTGACACAATTTGTTGTATATCAACCACATCTATGCCCTAAGTTAGATTTTTTTATTATTAGAGGTAGAAGTATTAGCATAGATGTAGTAGTTAAGAGCCAACAGGAGTGGTCATTTCTCCATACAAACGTACTCGACTGTTTCCTCCCTGGTTTTTGAAGCTAGAGGAATGATTTTTTCAACACAGATTAATATTGTCAATATCTGTGTCGGTGTGTTTTGATTTTTTTGATATTTTTGTTTTTTAAGGCGCTAGAGCCCTTCAAACATGGCCAAAAATGGCCTCACTGACTATGCCGCAATGAGAGGCGTGGTATTCAAAACTGGTATCAATTAGCCAAAAAATCAAAACAGTCCGACACAGACAATTTCATAATCATTTAGATTTCCAAATTTGGTTACGATTGCTTAAGTTTTGGAGGAGGAAACAGTCGAGTACGAAACCTCGATTTTTGAGATTTTTACGCAGGATTTTTCGCCTAAGCTGCAGTTGTCCTTATCGCACTAATTTTAGGGGCGGGGTCAAGTTTCTAAATACGTACACGGACAGAAAAGTGATGGGCAATAGTCGACATTGAAAGTCGATAATCTAGTGATGTGATAAGTTATCGATAAACCATAACAAAGTCGCGATTTGCCTCTTAGTAGGCGAAGTAAGTAAAATGAGTATGCACTTTGGCCTCAGGGGATATCGTTTAACACTATTTATTATTCCTTGGTTCATACAAAGCTGAGCTGACGCACTAGCTACGAGATTAAGTCCTGGCTACCCCCCAAAAAGGGAGGGGGAAAAGTCGGCTTCTGCGGTCCAGTTTGCCTCTATTTCTACCTATCTCTTGATATGAGATCAAATTTTGTATAAATTTTGTGTAAATTAGGGACGAATAATTTATTTTAGAAATAATAGTTTCACATTTTCATACACAAATCTGAATATACGAACGAAAAATTAAAACTATATATAATTTTTGGTCACAGATTTGCTCTTTAGAAGCAAATTGTGGTGATTTGCACTAAAAATTAATTACACAATTTAGTTTATTCATTCTTTATTTAGAAAAGTATCAGTTCTAAGTACGTATTATTATATTGCTTTATATTTTACAATTTTCACTATTATTCAAAAATTTATTTTAAACAAAGTATTAATTTTATTAAAACTTTTGTGACGTGATCTCATGAAAGGGGCTCCACGAGGCGAAATACTTCTTACGCCAATTATTTTCTTTTTTTTAAATTTACAACAAAGACGAAAGTTCGAAAAAAATGTGGTTACTTAATAATTGCCTAACTTGTTGAAAAAATTACTTTACATAATATCAATTTATAACCGTAGTATTTTCCATGATATGTTTTAAATACACCATATTATTTCCTAATTTTTAAAAGAATATTTAATACCTTTAAAATAATATCTGTCTGTCTCTGTCAATCTGCCTGTCCGTCTGTCACCAGGCTGTATCTCGTGAACCGTGATAGCTAAAAAGTTGCAATATTTACGGATGATGTATTTCTGTTGCCGCTATAACAACAAATACTAAAAACAGAATAAAATATTTTTTTAAGTGGGGCTCCCAAAGAACAAACGGGATTTTTTGCCGTTTTTTGCGTAATGGTACGGAACCGACTCGCACTTGGCCGTTTTTTGTTAATAGCTTTGAACTTTTTTTATGTGGGAATAAACGCTTCGAATACATTTTTCTAGACATCATTCTGAATCCAATGAGGTATCATACGTATTTTTAGGAGTTAGTATCTCTATTAGTGGCAGCCGTACAAGCCCAATTTCAAAGAAAAACCGCAAATCGATGTACAGGTTAGCCGTTTGGCACACGCATACTAAGAGGTCAAAACAAAATTTTTGACCCGCAGTTTCTAAAAAAAATCCCTTAGGAGGGGTATGCTAAAACATTTTTTTTGTATGAAAAAAAAAAAACATATTTTTTTTCCAAAAACCTATCGTGTGTGGTATCATACGAAAGGGCTTTTTGAGGCGATTCTAAAATTATACCACATCATTACATTTTAGCCATTTTTTTGTAAATTAAAACAAATAGAATTTTCAAAACACACCAAGTTTGGGGTCAAGTTAAAGGGTTAAGTAGAACTGTGTCACTTTGTATTGAAAAAAAAAAACTAAATAAATTTTTTATTGCTTTTTTGGGGTTACATATAAGGATATCACGTATCATTTGTACAAAAAAAATCAGCCATATCGTATCTGGAGGAGCCCAAACTTGGTATGTTTTGAAAATTCTTTTTCTTTCAATTTAAGAAAAAACCGGCCAAGTGCGAATCGGAATCGGGCGCCGAGGGTTCCGTACATTACACAATTTAAACAATGTATTTTTATGTGAAACGTGAGTGAAAGGTAAATTGCGGTTTACGATTTATAACGTATTAAAAAAAAACTACTAACTAGATCTCGTTCAAACCAGTTCTCGGTAAAAGTTGGCAAGGTAATGTACATCATATATTTTTTCAGTTTTATCATTCTCTTATTTTAGAAGTTAGAGGGGGGGTTACACATTTTACCACTTTGGAAGTGTCTCTCGGTCTCGCGCAAACTATTCAGTTTAGAAAAAAAATATATGAGAAACCTCAATATCATTTTTGAAGACCTATCCATAGATACCACACACGTATGGGTTTGATGAAAAAAAAAAAAAATTTGGGTTTCAGTTCTAGGTATGGGGAACCCCTAAAATTTTTTTTTTTCCTATTTTTGAGTGAAAATCTTAATGCGGTTCACAGAATACATCTACTTACCAAGTTTAGAATAGAATAGAATAGAAATCATTTATTCAGACAACACATCAATACAACACATATATAGCAAATACAAGACAAAGATAAACGAAACAGTAGAAATAGAGATGTGAAGCTGAAATGGTCTCCACTCAGCAATCAACAGTTCTTATAGTTTCGGAAAGAAGTGGCTGTGACATACGGACGGACGACAGACAGACAGACATGACGAATCCATAAGGGTTCCGTTTTTTGCCATTTGGCTACGGAACCCTAAAAATGGCTAAAATGCAATGATGTGGTATATTTTCAGAATCGCTTCAAAAAGCCCTTTCGTATGATAGACGAGAAGTATACGATAGGTTTAAAAAAAAGTTTTTTTTTATACAAAAAAAGGTTTCAGCACTCCCCTCCTAAGGGAATTTTTTTTAGGAACTGCGGGTCAAAATTTTTGTTTTGACTAGTATATACGTGTACCAAACGGCTAACCTGTACATCGATTTGCGGTTTTTTTATGCGAACAGCTTACACTATTTTTTTCACCACCTTGAACCTTTTGTAGACTAGACTATTGTCCCAAAATATTGGGCGACGACCGGTCGTCTGGCCTAGGAGGTAGTGACCCTGCCTGTGAAGCCGATGGTCCTGGGTTCGATGATATGATATGATGAGCACAGATATTTGTTCCTGAGTCATGGGTGTTTTCTATTTGTATTTAAGTATTTATATATTATGTATATCGTTGTCTGAGTACCCATAACACAAGCCTCCTTGGGCTTACCGTGGGACTTAGTCAATCTGTGTAAGAATGTCCTATAATATTGATTTAATATTTATTATTATTTATTTATTTATTGGGTTTCATATTTATTCCGATCAGAATTAGGAGCTCTTCAATTTATACCTATTTTTATCAAAATCTGACACATAAATAAAAAAACGGACCATCAATAAAACTGTATAATTACATCAAAGTAAGAAATATCACATGTCACATGTTTCTTTATTATGATAATTTTATCTAACCTGAGGCTTTCTTTTTTTCTATTCAACGGAGCCGGAGAGCGGCAAATTTGTTTTTCAAGACGCTTGCTCGAAAAGATCTTATTTCATGCAGGTGTACTGAAGGGAAAAGGCCTATATTGTTCCCGCGGGAGTTATAGCTTTCTTTTTTAATTAGGTATGTCACTAATTCATACGAACCAAGTAAGTTATAAGTAAAATACTTTGTTTAAAATCAAGGTATAAGGGAGTTTTACTTTTAAAATACTCACGACTATAATTTAATATTTTTGTTTATCATATTTAATTGGATTAATTTAACAGCCGTTATCTTGTATGTTTTTATACAACAATGTTTTCTTGTATGTCCATGTTATGTTATGTTTTTTTACTATTCTGTAACTCGAAATGTTAATTAGATTGCAGGTTGTAGAAGGATATTGAATTTAGTTACTAAAAACGCGAGCGGCGTGAGGCCGGCGAGGAGCGCAAATAACGTGCGCGTCGGTGTGCGTGCACCACACACACTGGGATAGTCCCTCGGTACGCGGTACCGCCCCCGTCAGCGCGACGACGATATTCTCTTTCAAATCTCAAAATTGAGTTTGGTCTCGGCTCCTGTTGGCTCTTAAAAATATTAAAAGAGGAGCATTTAAAAATTGCATGAAATTTGTGTTTTGCTCCTAGTTTTTACAATAATCAAAAAATCGAAAAGAGTCAAATTTAGGGGCATAGATATGGTTATATTATACATTAAATTATGTAAAAATATTTTCCATGGGGACTACGTTTGTATGGAGAAACGGCCGTCCCCTTTCCTCTTAACGGTATATTAGGTTTATTATTTTAAAATTAAGTACATACTCGTAATGCCATGCCAATAGTAGACGGATAGTTTTAAAGTCAATCTCCTTCGAGTAAAGTAAAGGAGGAGGAGGAGGAGGAGGAAAGTAAGTCTAACTTCGTATCAGTTGTGGTAAGCCAAGTGATTCAGCTTTGTTCGTTAATGCCACTTGTCAAACCATAATGGGCCTACAATACCTATACTGGCTATACTTAATACCCATTCCCATTATATAGGACATGTTTGCATTTGAAACTCCACTGTTCATATATCCTTAATCAATTTATCGACTACTTAGTAATACGAAAACAGGACCATTGTTGTTATTTGCGTCACTCACCACAGGATGATTTGCGTCAACTCGTTGTTATTGCAAAGTATGAATGAAATCCTTGGGTTTTACCAGTATTTTCCAGCTTAGTAAAAAAAACCATGTCCATTATAAATGGATTACCTCATAACGATGTAAACTGTCCCTCGCAGGTATCGAAGCCATTAGTAGAGACTTCACGTTAAGCTTTTAAATCTGGAATGCACTCTAGCATTGCAAATTGTCTCGATCTTTTTAGCGATCTGATAAACAAGACAGCTTGCGCAAGAGCACAACCGGATTCGCCGATCGGCGCCGACGTCGGGGCAACCTTTGCTGCGAAACGTCGAGTCCGGCTAACTTGACCCACTTTGCGTTGAGCAATTTCTCCTGTATCCGCGCGCGTTCTACGAACTCCTCGATGTTGGGGAATCCCCCCACGCAACGCGGCTGGACGCACGCACCATACCTTGTTGGGTGTTTTAGATGCTCCAATTACTCACTCATTACCGTATTCTCACGCAACAAATTCCAAATTCAAAATGGTTTTCAAACGGCTGTTAGTGTGTGTTGAGATAGAATAGGTGTTATGGATAGCGTCGGTATCATTACTTATATAGTCTCCATGATCATTACGTTCTATTACGTATGTCGGTGTATCTCATGATATGGGCAAAATATCTTAATTATTAAAATATTTTTAATACTGCCAAAAACTTATTATAGTCTTTGGCAGTATTTCTAAAAGCCAAGGGACCTTCTAAATCATCACAAGAAAATTACTAGTGTTATCGCAATTTCTCTAGCGTTCTTGAGGAATATGTTTTGGATTAATAAAACTCATTAAGTTAAGCGTTAATGTTGCGTTTTCTGTTGAATAGTTAATGAGTTAAAAGGTGATAACATTGATAGTGATAACAGATAAGCTAACAATTTTTCAAAGGGCATGAAAAAATTACCTTAACTCTACGGAAATCATTATCTTATCAAAAGAAATATGTTTTTATTTTTATTAAGAACGTTTTACTGGAAACCCATTAAGAATATACCCCTATATTGACCAACAAAATGTTTATAATTTTCGAAAAACTTTAGTGACTTTCATGGAGGAAAAGACGTTGATGCAAAACCACTTAACCCAGTGGACTTTCTAACACCATGAAATAGGTAGAGCTCTTAACTTAAGTAACATTCAGAGATCTTAATTAATTTTAACTATACATTATCAAGTCTATTGACACGCTAAACAGATTTAAGTAATGATTGACCCCGGCAGATGTTTGATTGTCCGACACCTATTAAATGATTCCAGCTAATACGGCCCGGATGTGGACAATTTGCTCTAGTTACATACCTAATTGACGGAGTTGGCTGATGTGGAACCAAGGAGACGTCTTTTGATAGGTCTGTCTTGGACACAAATTGACTATAGTCAGTGTTTATTCCCAGTAGTTAACTATCTTGTTGTTACCACCTGCTGGTAACAGGAAACTATTAGTTACTACTACATTGGTTGTTGAAATTGGTGATAACTACTGGGATTTTTTGGCAGTGTTGACAACTTAGGAATGTCTACAGACGGTGGCTCTACGTTGTATGTAGGTAGATGAACGTAGATGAGATTGTTCTGTCTAAAATTATTTACAAATGTTTAATTATTTTATATGTTATGTTATTTCTGGAAGAAAGGTCGTCGAAGCTTCTGAAGCTGCGCTGTATTAACAATACCAACACAGCGTATTTTCAGGAAATTAAAGACTCAATAAGAGTCCACGTGCATAAGATGTGACAGCCTTGGGGTTGCACTGATCGGAGACCATCAACCATCAGGTGTGACTCATTTATGTTCTTGATCATCAACATCAATGTGGTATTTAACAAAAACAGTGCAAAGGTCTGTGAAGACTGTGAATCGGGTCAGATAATTAACATAATAAAGACAACCTTTCACACCATTGTCAGAAATTGTGCCCATATTATCGCGTTACATCAACATTGAGATTTAAGACAGTGGATTGCGTAGCAGATAGACTTCTGCGAATTATGAGTCACCGCCTAGCTAGAGCATCGGAAGTAAATTGTTAGCGAACACAAAACAACGATGACACGGTCGATGTAATGACCAGTTTATTGGCCTGCCAGCTTCTGCACACCTGTCAGTTTAGATTTATTGACCGAGATTTATAACGTTATAATAATTTTGCAAGAATATTATTTTTCGTTAGTGTTTTTTTAATTAGCGTCGCTTGTTCGCAAGAATATATAACGTAGACTACTGTATTTTATTTTGAAAGCTTATGTGTTGATATTTTTTGTTACGGAAAGTTGATACTCTTTTATTTCTTTGCATATTAAATTTTGGGTCTTTTGTAAATATTAACAACAGTTATTATTGCTGGGTATGCGTGTTTTTATGCAGACATACTTTTCTGTAGAGATGATATGGACCAAAGAGTAGATTTTTGATTGGTCTTAGAAAGTGCTCTTTCTTATTTTTTTAACCTACTTTTTATACAAATACCAACTTTTTCCAATTGAGTGGGGATTTAAATCTTCTCGAGGCAGAGGTGTAGGGTTAGAGCCCGTGTAGCTTTATTTCATAGTCATAGTCATAGTCATATCATTTATTGCATACATGTGTTTACATTAGGTCTTATTTATATCTTAGGTTACAACATGCACCCGTTAGGGCATAGCAACATAGTTACTTAAATAATACTTAGTCTAAATTATATTTTAACAGCTATACATTATTCACCAGCTTAAATTATATTAAATTATAATTTATCATAAAATTATCCCAATATTAATATTTTTACAATTACAAATTTTTACATTTTTTTACATTATTATTATGAAATTCAACAATTCAAAATTTGACGTTCATAAGCGCATTGTAATATGCCTACTTCAATAATAAACTATCATAATATAATCTTAATGTATGATTTATTAAACCACAAAATTTCAGACTTGAACCAAAAATTTCGTCAAGTTTCGACAACAATATAACAGCTCCTGATTATTTCAAAAGTCCAAAGGTAGCTCCGCATACCAAACTCAAATCTACTTGAATAATAAACTATCACATCTTAATGTATGATTTATTAAACCACAAAATTTCAGATTTGAACCAAAAATTTCGTCAAGCTTCGACAACAATATAACAGCTCCTGATTATTTCAAAAGTCCAAAGGTAGCTCCGCATACCAAACTCAAATCAGCTTTCACGCAAACTTACAGTAGTAAAGTTCCAAGTGACTTCTTTACGACCACTCGACCAGATAACCACAGCAACTGTCCCTCCGACCATTTCGTAAAGTGTTTCTATTGTCTACAATACATTACTTCGGACACGCACTTAAGCTGTACCTGATAACTTTTTTAGGGAAATAATTAGGTAATCGTCTATGTAGAGAAAGAATTTTAAGAACTTCTCTAGTAGCGACATACCAACATGTCAACTTTTTGTCGGGTTTTTTGTTTCTTTTCTTAACATGCTTTTGGATTTTAAACTCCAATAAATCTTAATCATTATAGTTGAGGATTAGGGTTGTTATCCGGTTCGTAACCCTCAAAAGGAAAAAAAATAAACAAAAGGAGCTCAACTAAACAAAATGACAGGGGTCATTTGTCTATCTCTGCACTGAGAACATCAGTTGTGCCCGACAAAGCAGCAAACAAAGAGCGTATCTTGGAAGGGAATTCATCTTAGTTGCGTCTTTTCATGTCTAGGGCGGAAAGTGTCGGTAGAGTCGTAATTCCGTGGCGCAGCTTTGTTGGCCGTGGTTGCACTATGTCACCGCGCCTGCGCGCTGTCTGCTGTCAAACCATAACCAACCTCCCACGTTGACGAACATTATCGCCTTGCTGATTTCCCTTGTAATTCGCTTCTTTATTGCCCCTCGGAAGGTCTGTTTCTCGGTTTTGCTTTCACGTTTTTTGTTGGCGTGTTGAAATGGATTTTCTACGCTCTTCAATATTGCCGTTTAAATAAGATGTTTGTGCTTTTAGATTATTAATGACGCAAATTAATTCTGGGTAAGGCATATCCTTAATTTTGAATACAATTAATGACTTCGTATGTTATGCCTGTTCGAATGAGGAATGTCTTTGGGTAATTAACTCTTAAAATAAATTAAGTGGACTTTGTGACGTCCTTTACAATTATATTCAATTACATATTTTATTATAATTCAATTCAAAGCTGTAAATAATACAGTATCATTTACGGAAAAAGCTTCCTGTTTATACCGTCCATTCGAACATTTATGTATAAATGTTTACATTTATCACTGTCGGTTAGAATGCTGTATAAATTATCCTCGAGTGTGAGAATAATAGGTCACTTCGATGCACGTTCCAAATGTAATGTAGTGGAAAGTAAAATGATTCTAAAAGGTCAAAAAATATGTCGTTGATTGATGCGCGGTCCGAGTATTGTACTCTTTAGCTACGCTCGCTTACCGGACAAAATAGATGCAATTCTGTACAAGTTATTTGAACGATCTTTAACGGCTCTTTTATCTCCTATTGTAACTTTATTCTTGGTACAAAACTCGCCAATTTTACCGCCTTTATTACCACTTAATTCTTTGTTTACCTCCAACAGAGACTTCCCAAACGGCAATGCGAGACCCTTCTTTGAAATACAAAGAGAAGCGAAAATATAGCTGTGGCTTTTTGTCAGAATACACAAAAGTGTCCCGTGGGTTATTGGAACGGTACTCGATATTGCATCGTCGGCTTCCGAAAAGATGGCCTGGGAGGTCCGTTAGGGTATCGAAGCTTGCCGACCTGGACGGTGACTCATCATATCGGCTCGGTCTGCATTCCACACCACTGGACATTCTACACGTGACTTTTTTTACCTTATCTCTACTTATACTTAATTAGAACTTAGAACACCTGGTTATTCTAATATAATATAACAAATATTCATTATAAAATATTAAACAACCTATTATGCGCAGTTGAAACAAAGGCATTGCCGCGAACTTAATTTTCTTTGTTTCACGAAGCAATAATAATTACGTCACAGTAATAAGCATGGAACTGATATTTACAGCAGCTGCTAAGTCCTTGTTCCGATTATGGACAAGAATCGTGCCCGCGGCTCTTTGGATTACTAACATTTTCTATGTTTCCGCCTCGCCTTATTAAAAGATGTCATGCACGTGCATTACATCATGAACATAAAATGTAACAAGGACTACGTTTGTTTAACTGCATACTGATGTGATTGATAATGTGGCAGTTTTTTCCTTTCGCAGCTAAGCTAGGTTACGTTTTTACACAAAATATTACACGCGTACAGTATACGAGTGTGTAGAATAGACAAATGTGTTTGATATTGGTAATAATATGGATCGTAACAAACTAATATAACACGTACATGTTTTAATAGTGTCGACGGTGTTTTTGCTTCATTATGATAACAACACCGTTCTTGGAATTCAATTATTATATTATCCACCATAATCGCTGGGCGGTTCACATGACAGGTCATTCGAGCATGACACGTTTGAAACATTTATCAGAAATGAGATCGATTTGGCTATCCTAGCTTAATCCTCAATACAAAGAGCATCATACACGTGGATTGAATGCCCGCCTACTACAAAAATTGTGATAGACGGCACAATAACCTCACCACCAATACCGACGCCATTATTTAATGAACCCTCGTCAGATGAAAAGGTCAAATTGTTTGAAAAGATTAATCTCATAATAAATGTGGGCCTAACCAGACCAAATTTTTTGGTTGATGTTGAGTTATGTGACACAAATATAAATATTTTAATGGACACAATGGACGGTGTACTTTTTTATACTGTGCTCAATCATCTTTCCCTGTAAAGGGCTTTGATTGTGATTTTATGTGTCCGAGAATTTAAAGGTAAATGAAGAGGAATCGCTGGACAGAGTAATTCTTTCATGTGGCATAAATTGTTCGTTTGAAGCATCATTTACACGGACACGCCGACCGAGAGTAATGCACTCGTAAATGTTTACGACTGCGGCTTCAACTTCAATGTTATTTGAATATTTTTTTCCAGATTCCTCCCATACACCATCACGTGCGACGCGAACTTTTTATTGACGAGCAATATTTCAACTTAACGACATTCCATTGCATGGAATTTTGTTACGTGGAAATTCACTGTTGAGCGAAACAATAGTGTTAAGTTTATTGTTAACTGTAAATATATGAATTTTGCAATGTCTACTCATTAAAATATTACGATTTAACTGAACAGGTATTCAAAATTACATGGCGTGGTCATTAGACTAGAAGTCATTAACAGTCCGCCACGGCGCAACTTCTTTGTCAACAATATTTAACAAGTGTTCGGTTGCTGGCCAATGAGCGTTTGAGCATCAAAATTAATCTGTTCCGAATGGCCGCATGTTTGCCATTCTCGGAATCCAATTTTGTATTTTACCACTCCTACGCAGTTCGTAAATCAAATTGAATGAATAAAAGGTCACTTCATTTTAAATTGACTCCCCTTGTACATTAATAAACAGATATTACCCATCATGTTTTTCCCAATCCCGACCTTACTTCGATATTAGATTATTTACTATTAATGTTGATATCTATTGTGCAAATTTTTCTTAAGTAAATATTTACGAACATCTTTTTAAACGTTCAGTAAATAGATTAACTGATAATTTTCCTCAATCGCTCTCTGTCTTTGCTGCGGTCGAGCGGTCTAGTCTGCACATGCAATTTGATGTTCCAGTATTTTTTCCTTTCGTTCAGTATTACTGGAAATGAAATGCATATAATGACATAATATATTACTTGGCTGGTTTACCTTCATTTTGCTTGCAGCGTTTTTAAGTTAATTTAATCAAAGATGATTAATTTAACGTAGGATTGAGAGAGGGGGAGATTGGGGAGTTCTTTTCAACGACTAATAAAACATTTACTGATTTGATAAGTTCAATATAAAAATGCGGGCTACTATATGATCACATGAAATAAACTCCCCTTTTATGTTTCCAAGTCGTTTAAAGGTCAGTTTTTCCTATTTGGTATACCTGAACAACTTAGAACCGCTGCAATGGTTATACTGCATAAAGCAGCTAGTTTATGGGCAATAACTATTTATACTGTAGATTTCATGGAGCTGCCGCTTTCGTTTTGCGGTTTTAAGCAAGAGGTCGGTACTGTATTTAGATTAACCTTAGTGGGGCGAAAGCAATTACCTTATTTCGACACTGCTACATAGGTGGGCACGGGCCAGGCCTGGCGGCTGCTCGTGCCTGACAAGCTCGCACTAATTCAATTATTCCGTTTATGTGGTGAGCGGATCGCGTTGCATATTGAATTTCTGCCGGCCGCGCTGCGAACCCAATTAGGAGGATACTAAAAAGGTTCAGCGTTTGTTCGCGCCTCATTGTTCTCTTATATCTGGGCTGCCGTTTCGAAATCGCCGTTTCCTCGTCTTTTTAAGGAGTGGAAAGCTGATTTTCTGCTGTGCAGTTTTGAAATTGCGTAGGTGCATAGCGCGGGGGCCCGTCTGGCGGTGGCGGTGGCGAGGGTGTGCTCGGTGCAGCGGCGCCGGGTCCCCACCGCCGTAGGCGTCGCCGGGGGGCGTCGCGCCAGGCTTATCAGACGGCGGCGGGGCCGGCGCGCGAGCCTCACTCCACGGTCTACCGCTGACCGCGCGCCTGTGTTCGCTGGCTCGGCTTTATCTAACAAAAACCTTTGTCCAGTCCAGGCGTAATATTTGCACTGAGCGCGTAGTTTCCGAGGGGTTTTCCGACGCGGCCCGACATCTGTCACTCGATTGTTTTCGTTGCGCGCACGCGTACCGTTTGTTTGTATCAGGTTTCGACAAGTTTTGTGAAGTTTTTTGTACTGAAATTGTTATACATCGTGATTTGTGTTGTGCTTTGGGATTGCAGTTAAAGGAATTTGGTAAGTTTCAATATTTTTAAAACAACTTTGATTCTTTGTTTATATTATTGCGCGGGGCTTCCCCACGCGAGTTGTTATCTTCCTTCCTTCATTTTAGTTTGCGCAGAATTGCATCATTATTTGTAAATTTTCTAGAATTTTTACCCTGGTTGCCTCAATCCACGTGTCCTGTTATCGGTCATCTGACTTGTAAAAATATTTGCTATTTTTTTTTGTCACGGTGACTTTAAATATTTTCAGCTTTCAGTTTCAGGTATCTTAACATACTCGTAAGTCGTACGTAGACTTTCGTGATAAGCCATGTGACCTGACGACACTGTCAGTCTTTAATTAATTAGAAGATAGGTACTCTAAAACAATTAATAACGCACGGAAGTTATACATTTTGATGTCCTCTGCTTTTGGGCTGTTGAGAGGCTTAAGTTATTCCGATCACTCAAGCAAACGCCTCAGGGCCAATATATGCGTGACCTTACCATTCTCATTAACTATTCCTAATGAAAGATCACACTCCGCCGGTTTTGGATCAGCGCGTGCACATGTGACGCCGCGGCGTGTCATCGCTCGCGGTCAGTTGAACGAACCCGCGCGTCAACCTTGCCATAATCGCGATATTTGCATCGCCATTGTACCGCCGTGGGCTCAAATGTGCCTCTAATTGTCACATTTGCTAGATGGATGAACTCGTAGATAAGCAAAGCTTACTATCGTCATGTGGGCAGATCCTCTGCTGTTGGTTTAAATGAATCAGATTTAAAACTTATTCAACATAGGCCTCGTGAACGGTGAAGCATACAACCTATTTTCCATATTCGAATTTTTACTTTGAAGTTTCTCGATAAAAAAATGCGCTTGGAACTTAGAGGATAGGGCATACATTTAAAAGTGAAATAATTTTAAGAATATGTACTTGTATTCTACATATATTATTTACATTTGATTTAATTATTACGTCTTTTTTTCTAAATTTGTTAAGGGATAAGTTAAGTCCTTTGTATATATTTTGTTTTTTATTGTGTTTGTAATCTGTCTTATGTACAATAAAGTGTACATACATACAAATTTATTTTATTTATTTATTTATTTTTATTTTTATTTCATACATGGAAAACCAACAGCTATAAACATTTTTAAAGCTACAATAGAATTACAGAGCCAATTACAGGTTCTCACTTATAAAAATTAACTGAAAATTAAATAAAGTATTTGACAGTTTTCATTTGTTTCCAAAACAATATTCATGTTTAATTTGTTATCGTTAAATCAACGATAAACTGCATCAATGCATTGAATTGAATGCAGGTTGGCGCGCCGCCGTTTAAATTGCACTCTTACAATAACATGTCTGATTATCAGATTGATAATAATGAATGTTATATTTAGGTTAGACAAGTATCAATAACACTTCACATGTAATCAATATAATGATAATAAAATACAGTTTTTCATGGAACTAACGACGTTAATACATATCTTTATCACAGTGATGCACAAAAATTAACCACCTTTATGTGCCTCAAGTTTATGAAAAATTTGCAAGGACCTTGTTCAGCATTGTACTAGTACATCTTGGTTATAATTATGATGATGATGATGACATCTTGTCAGCCAGGCAAGAGGCTACGGGATTCACCCTTTCTGGCATTATAATATGAAATTATTTCTGGAAGTTCATATTTTATGTAAAATTGGAATTAAAGTTTTTCTAATCAAGTTGTGTCATGTTTATTATCTTGTATTGGGAATATTGGGATACCCACAGGTAAAGCAATGGGTACCTTTTTTAGTGGCACTTGTAGGTCGATTGCTAACACACCCAACCTATGTAATTCACATTCATTGCCTCTCGACTAACCCTCTTAACCAAGATGGGTCCTTTGTAGGTTAGCTACTTAGCTATCAACAGGTTATAATAAATTTAGCGCATTAAAAGTCAAGTCATTCTTATGCTACCACACGAAGACCAAGATCCTTGGGCATAATGCCAAACTGGCGACAGACGTTGAAACGCTGCCGGAAACGAGGTTTCATTTCATTTGCCTATGCGACCTTCACGCGCCAACAAAGTTAATTGTTTTACAGGAAAGTTACTGGTGTGAAGTATCACGAAACTGTGCGAATTTACCCAGGAAGGTAAATGGCCTCTTTAAATACTAATATTTTATTATATATTTGTTGCAACAGAAACTTTCCATTTTAAGCATTATGTTCGTGACTAAGCATGCTAATCAAATATTTCTCAAAGGAATGTCAAATAGTAGTAGATAGGTAATATTGGAAGAGAATAAACTGAAAATTTGAGAAAGGTCGGATCAAGAGTGTATATACTTATTCAAAACTAAACACAAATTGCGTTATCCCCTAATATCTTACTTGTACAACTATCTTACCCATATTTTCCGGACTTGACGGCCTTTTCGAGCAGGCTACAAACTGGAACAATTTCACGGAAACCAGATCGGTTGGCAGCCCAAAATGTGCGTGACAAAATTCAGAACGTATAGCCGGTAAAAATCCAGGAACCAGATGGCCTACCGCGAACCACGTTCGACGTGCCGCCTCTCTGTCGCACTTGTTAAGTCGTACCTTAGCGTGACAGGGAGACAACACGTCGAACGTGGTTCGCGTTAGGCCCTCAGGAGTAGGGCATTATTCAGATACTGGTCTAATACAGGGGTCAGCAAGCTGTTGAAAAAAAGAGCCAATCTCCACTTTTAGGAGGCTCAGTGCCGCAACTGTTTTCCGTGTTCAGATCAGACAACCAGTGTTATTCTTTTCGGTGATTAGAAGTTGAAGTTTTACCTCCAAAGCCTGCCGTTACCAGTATCAAAGATACATTGATTAAGATGCGTAAAATCTAAGACAATTTCGTGCTTCGAATTTGACAGGTTCGAGATGGCGCTGTACAGCTCCAATTACCTTTTGCGGTAACTGATTGTCAAAAGTTGGCGTTTGACAATTCAGTGACCGCAAAACATATGGCGTACTACAGCGCCATCTGTTTTGGATGTCAAACTAAGGGGCACGTTTTTTTCTTAGACTTCACCTCTCTATTACAATCAATTCTTTTTACGGATACGATGGTCGTATTTTTCTACGTAATAATCGCGTAGTGTTAAAGTGTGAATTTTTATCATGTCATCCATAATACAGCTGCAGGTGAAACAGGCGTGATAGTAACCAATGTCCGAGTATTCTCTGGTTGTGAAACGTTTCGCGATAACTCCCAAGTGTTTGTGGATGGTTTCATGGAAGTGATAAGGGCCGGTGCGATGTCAAACAATTCGGATGCCGCTATCTATCGCCGATAAGCCGGAGCCGCCCTGTTTTCAATGCTTCACACTTTTACTCGATTTTAGCGAGTTTCTACTGTGCTAAAAATTAAATGTTTGCAGTTAATTAGGCATAATACGGGTTGATAGTTGTAATAAATTAGAAACTATACCTTGGTGTGGAGTTCTCTAATGGGTTTTCATAATGTTGAATGTTATTTAATACTTTTTTATACGTAGTTAAGCGTAAGAAACTTGGGTTTTGCTCTACTAAATTTACCCCTAATTAAACCCGGTTCAATATTCGTAGTTTTGTATTAGGTAACTAATTATATGGTCATAAAAACCTTTATACTGTTTTATATTAACAAACTGTTCTATCCAACAGTTTGTTATTGGGTCAGTTAGAGGATATTTTGAATTAAAACAATAAACAATCAAAGATTGCATAATTACAACTGTCATGCATATCAAAGATAGATATAACTCCGTAATAGATGGATACAGTCTAAGGAAAAAACGTGCCTCGAAAATCACGAAAATTTGATTCTCGATCAGATGGCGCCACTAGTTTTGGCCTACTGTCGTATAGATGGCGTTGACTGTTTCGTTTGTTATTTATAATTTTAACGCATACCAGTGAAAGAACATGGGTCAAAATCATATAAAAATAATTAATGCAAATAAAAAAAACATTTATCCATATTTAAATACATTTTAACGTATTTTTATAAATCTTCATTTTGAGTTTTAAAGTATGTCGATAGATGGCAGTGAATTTAAAGTGGTTACAAAATTTACTATGACAGTACCGCTCTATCTTATTATATCCTCATTGTGCATATAATAGAAGGACGTGTTGCCACGACCCTCAGCAAAAAGGATGCTGATGATGATAAGGTACGGTTCGCTTGCTGAAATCATCCTCGGGAAGCAAGCCAAGAAATTCTCAAATAAAAACATAATAATCTTGCCACTGACTCGCAGTCAGTGGCACTAGTATCTAGTGCAACTAGGTAGTATTTAACTATGAGTACCTCCGTTGTTTAGCCTCGCTGCACCCAAAACCAGCAACGGTTTTTCCCCGCTCCATGGGTGTTTCTGTTTATCTCGTGCTAGGCGGTGCCGGCGTGCGATAAATTTAAAACATTTAGAATACTAATAATATACAATTGTAAAGTAGCATTTGCTTAGTAGTATTTACTTATAAACAATGTTTCTAGTTGAAAACCATTTAATCTTTGAAGTTTTTGATAACACATGTGTAGCAGTTGTTTTTTTTTATCTCATATGCTACTCCTTTGACTTTGAAAAGAAATAGTTTTGTTTTTGGTATTTCCAAAGAGGATATAATAAGATAGAGCGGTACTGTCATAGTAGATTTTGTAACCACAGTAAATTCACTGCCATCTATCGACACACTTTAAAACTAAAAATGAAGCTTTATAAAAATACGATAAAATGTATTTAAATATGGATCATTTTTTTTATTTGCATTAATTATTTTTATGATTTTAACCCATGTTCTTTTACTGATATGCGTTAAAATTGTTAAATAAGAAACGATACCGGCAACGCCATCTATACGACAGTAGGCCAAAGCTAGTAGCGCCCTCTGATCCAGAATCAAATTTTCGTGATTTTCGAGGCACGTTTTTCCTTAGACTGTTATCCATCTATTACGGAGTTATATCTATCTTTGGTATTTCCCATCATTCAATTGTGGTTGATTTTTTTAAATATTTACAATATTTTGTACGCAGGGCTCCACCAGGTTAAAATACATTACCCTCACTTTTCAGGCACTCAGATAGTCGATAAGGATAATAAAGTTATCTTACTTCGTAGCGTATAGGTAATGTATAAATTTCTGCAAGCATAATTATATCTGTGACTTAATGTTGCAAAAAAACCCATTAATTCTTAACTGACCTTCGGTGGATCTTATATCTTTGCGATAAAGTTTACAAATGTTCAGATAATTATGGTCGTTGGTACAGTCAGCGGCAGAAGTTGCTAAGCGGGCGAGGTGTTCAAATTAGATGTCATCCATAATTTACATCACACGTTTAGGGGTTGGGAGGGGGTCAACACACAATGTGACGTTGTGTGATAAGGGGGAGGGGAGCCTCAAACTTACTTACTGTACAGTTTTGGAACGATAATCGATTTTACTCGTTTAATTTTCTTTACTAATTTCAGTTTTGGGTTATAAAATTACTTATATGTCAAAAATATTTTCATAAAATATTAATAAAATAATACTTTATTCAGTTTGCCGATTTCGTTAAAAAATAGGTTTTCCAAATTTGAACAAGTGTTGTCACACAGGGGGGGGAGGGGTCAAAAAACCTAGAAATTCGTGTGGCGTAATTAATGGATGACCCTTTACCTTGACACGCTCTTATTCTGTTAACAATAAAATCGCGTCAAGATCATTTTGAACACCTCGCCCGCTTAGCAACTTCTGCTGCTAACTGTACATACTAAAATCGCAACATGTAAAAAACATGTTTGCCATAATTCTTTGTAAATTGTTTTTTTCTTAGAATCCATAAGGCAGGTAATGAAGACCCCGCTAAGGTCGGATCGTCAAAAGAAATTAGCATAACCACCGTCAACGAGACAATGGCTTTGTCTGTCCGTCTGTCTCTCGTAACTGTACTTTAACAATGTAAGCTTAAGTAGGCGCGGACAAAGTGCAAACGTATAAATATGTACCTACTAAAATTGACACTGAAATTGCCCACTGCGTGTTACTATGAAAATGGGTCAATATTGTGTAAATTTATCTAATAAAATTGACGTGTACAACGGTTTTTAGTACAGTTTCGCTTCACGGATGTTTTGAAATCAATGTCTTGTTGCAATGTTTTCTCTACAAGCCTAAAAATAGAAAATGAATCTGCTAGACGATATGTCAGTCAGAACTATAGTAAGAAAAAGGCATTCAAAAAGGCAATCGCAATTCAATAAATTTAACCCTAAATGGTCCTCAGTATGCGACAGTAACTAACGATGGACGATCGTCGCCGAACGTTACCGAAAACACCCGAGCCACTGATGTGGGTGACGCAATTAAAAAGTTAAATAAAACAAAGCAACACGTGCGTGGGCATCGAACTGGGCTCAGGATAATTCCACTCTGTACCAATCAGTGCTAACTTGACTCTAATTGCCACGGAAAATGATACGGAGGTCGATGACTTTGCCCTGGCCGTATGCACTTGGTTAATTTTCTCCCAACTCCGCTTCTCAAGAAGATAATATAAATAAAGAAACATTCGCACATAACATGTGAATATTTATATTGCAACGATTTTGTAATTGCGACACAAGTCAGCTAATTTATTCGAGATAATGCTCATGTATGTAACCTGACCATACGAAGAGGCGTACTCGCAGTAAAGCGTCGATATAATTTGCATGGTCGTTGGACGTGTCTGGATTGTACCTCTTTGTTCTGCCGCGCGCAGCTGTTATTGTTTCTTATCGCGAGAACAATAAATACCGATTTAAAACACTTCAGGGAAGATAACCCTTAGCCTACGCTCCCGACGCATTCAATCATAAATGTATAAATTTTATAAGGTGCATGAGATCCGCTGTAACCCTGATGTATTATATGCAGTAGGCATCGCTTCATCCGACTGCCAACACAAACATAAACTGACTAAACACTTGCGAGTACTCGCCTGTACAGGCGCAAAAAATGTTTGCTATTGTTGCCATACAAAAAAGTGATTTGTTTTTTTTTAATTCGGTGAAGTCTGCGGTCGGCGGCGCCTCGCGGAATGCCCGCCATTTCCGGACGGTTTCCGGTCCGCGTCGCAGGCGCCGGCAGCTTTAGATAACTCTATCTGAATTGTGGGACATGTGTCCATGTGTCTTATGAGGCTTGAGGCCTTCTAATTGAGCTACAACCAGTACCGTCTTTACCATAAGGGCACAAGGGGCCCGGGCCCTTTCTCAGGGGGCCGCGAAGGGCAGACAGTAACAGTGAGCAACCGAGTCGGCAGGGTCGGGTCGGTTGTTAGTTTAATTCGCTTTCTTTACATTTCATTCTTGAGTGCCCAAGGGCAGCAGCATGGTTTAAGACGGCCCTGGCGACAACGCGACACGACACATGACGTAACTCAGATATCAAAACAAACATCGGTGCTCGTCCTATTGGGTCGTCTAGATATGTTAATAATAACATGACTTACGTGTGCATAATTGTATGTCTTTTTCGTCGACCAAGGATGAGATTCTATAATTTAAACGTCAGAGCAGACTGTTTTCCTATGTTTACCAGTTTTTCCAGTCTTCTTGTTTCCTTGTTGTTGGTAATCTTAGGTAGGTAGAGTTTAGCCTTCAGAATGTAATGCATGATGTTATCCAATCGTTTAACAACACAGGTGTGTAGCCCATTTGCGCAATTTAATAGGCATCATGCAGCAGAATTCAATTTGGCACGTCGGTCGGCCGTCGGCCACTTAGCTTTCAGCGTCGTATAAAGTGAAATTTTCTGTGTCGCGCGCTGATTCATAGCTTCATTATGAATCATTCAACGTAATCGAGTTTTTGAATCGAGCCGACCGAATGTAAATACTGTAGTGACCCGCTCCTAGCGCCGCGAGCGGCGGTGACTCAGAGGGTTTTCCGAGAAAACGGAGCGGAGCAGTTTTCATGAACACGAAGGTCGTCCCGGTAACTGGCAGCGGCCAATTTTCTTTCTCCGATGACTCATTTCGGTGAAATCATTTCCTAAAAACTCTTGAAGAAAATTAATTTCCCGTATCGAGTTTCAGTTTAAAATTTAATAAATAAGGGGGAGCTTGCGAAAAGGGTTTGCAAGGGCATTGACTGCAGTGGAAACGACTGTCGTGTTTTAGTTTAATACATTGCCGTTTTGAGTAAACGCAGTGTTCTATAGCTTTAGCTGGTGCAGTAATGGTTTAGGTACATGATTTAGCGTGGATAAAGGTGAGGTGAAGGGCTGTTGGCGCGGAGCCAGCGATATGTTTTATTATTCGCAGTGTGGCGGTCAATGTCGCGCCTGCTAGTCGCCACCGTCACACATGTTGCCACATCCCGTCGTTGTCTTATTGTAAAATCAAAATAGAATCACGCATCACTGCTTTTGTTAAAACAAACTCTCCCTTTTAAACGATCGAAGAGAAAGGAGGAGGTTTTGCATGATACATCAATGTGTTTTCCAATTTACCTCTAAAGAAATACTTGTAAGAAATACAGACAAGACGAGTATTTTTTTAGAGGTAAATTACAACAAAAATATACATATTTTTGTTGCATCTTGCTCTAAATTGAAACAAAATACGGATAGACATTGAAACATTCTCCTTGTAACATATACAAAGGCGCCCTTTAAATTCAAACGGTAAGTTAATGAACGGAAACCTTGACGTTACCTACTTGCGCTGAGCTGAGACTGAGCGAAGGGATTTTTTGCTAGGCGATTGCATTTTACTATACAATAATCTATTAAATTACAATTTTATGTATATTATTTCATACTGAATCGCTTCTTCGAAGTTAACCTGACATCTCGTGCGCTATTAGAATTAGAACTCAGTACGGGTAATTAGCAATGCGTTAATGAGTTACGTACAAGTACAACCGACCAGATATGAGAGTCGTTCACCGCCTTCCCCCTATTTGAGCATCACCTACCACTTCTACTCGACCATATAATCGCCTGGGAGGTTTTATGACGCCACAGCACTCTTGAATGTGTTCTTTATTTCCTTTCGAATTGAGGTCAGTTTTCCATCGCACGTGTTACAGGCATGGGAAGAATTTAGCGCTACTGCGTTCCGAGTAACCATTAAACGCTCAGACGCCGACGTTCCCATGTTTGACGACTTGGAATATTCACACCTACTTTAGATCTAAGGGATGTTTAGTCTACATATTGGTTTTGACGCCTTTGTGCTTTGTGGAGTGCGACAGCTATAATATTAAGGTACCTTTAATGTCATTCATCTTTATTGTGGTCATTATCATTACTACATAAGTGCTTATTACACTATGTCTTTATTAACTGCATTCAGCATTTTCTGTTTTTGTTATTTTTGTAATGTTAATTAATTTGCATGCTATTAGCTAGCTGAACGGAATGTTTAAAGAACATTGACAGGTAATAATAATTACCGACTCAAACAGTCTCCACATCTAATATAGGTGTTTTTGACCTGTCGGTTATTTCCATTTCAGAAAGTGAGTATATTTGTTTACACTAAAGTAGGCAAGAAACTTCAATTACGGTGTAGGCATTTGTCACTTTTGTCAACAACAATTACGATAATTTGTCTGTCCTCGCGCATCAGATACCAACTACATAATACCAGCCTTGCGTTTTTACTGGGTCCAATAACAGGCCATCCGTAATAAGAACCATGTAAACGGTTTGTTTTGTTCTCTCGGGTGGTCTCACCTGACTCCTGCGCATATTCTCAACACGTTCCGTGTCAAAAACTGCGCAATTTGTTTCGAACAACAACTTACTTGTAGCCAAAGATCGTTTAGTGAGGAAGACTGTCAATTTTCGTACAGTCAAATGTATCAGTTCATGTTGACACAAATGTGCCATTCTGGTTTGTTTTTAAATTTAATAAATAGGATCAATCAGATTTAAAAAAAATACACCGTAAGGTCTTATTCGTAGAAGTAAAAGTGCAATGTTATCTTATTTACTATTCTGAGAGTTCGCCACCGCCATTTATTACAGACAACAGTCTGTATTCTAGTCGCCGCTCCTAACGCTTGCCCAACATACTAATTCTACAATGACATGTGTTTTTTGACCGACAGGTTAAAGACCCAGGTGTCAACGATTTCGTTTTCTAGAGAGCTTCTTAGACTTTGAATCGTTAATGTCTAAGACAGTTATGAAGTCATTCGTTTATAACGATATTTTAATTAATACCGAGAATATCGATATCAGATGCAATAAATAGCATTATTTAATTTACCTATTGATTTTCGTTATGGACGAAAGCCAGCAATATGCCGGTTTCGAAGAAATATTTGTACTTATTATTCGTTATCGCCTATCGGCCACTATTCGTTTCCAGGAAAATAATAGGTGCAAAAGTAGTCATATTTTTTATAGATGACACAATTTAAGGAAAAATGGAAATTTAAAATGAATTTTACCTATATCCTCGATCGAGTTTGGTAATTTAGTAATTATTTAAAGTAATTTGCTTTTCTACTAACGGAAATGGCTTGACCTTGACAGACAATATATTATCATATCAGTAATCATCATTGCTTAAAGCAGTTACGCCCTTCGTCTCTTATCACCATTGAACAAAGGGTTTGCTAAGATTACTGGTTAAAACCATAATACTGCTTTGTCAATCTATAATTCTGTTTTAATTTAATTAACATGGATTTCGGCAAAGTTACGCCTAAATTCGGATCCAATGAAAATTAACATTACTGGAGTAGATGTTAGTGCAATACTAAACTTGTAATTCACTAAGCCGTATTTACGCAAACGTGGTTCATTTTGTTTGTTTGTCTACAAAGAAATGCAACACGTCCACATAACAGAACTCGATTTTTCAGGCTTTCCTACTATAAAAAAAAGCGGGCATAATCATGCTGGTTTTTCTTTGTTACGGCTTGCCTAATCTATGTTTAATGTCACTGTTAGTGTAATTATCGAAGGCCTAACGTGACATAAAAACTCACCGTTCCGAACATAGTTTATCAATTTCATGAAGTCTTGACATACTTATACATATCACATGTAATACGAATTACCATGAAATTTCCCACGTGTACACAGCGATAGCCGTACAACCAGAGACAGTAAATAACAAAGACTTATGTTCTCAGACCTAATATGTTTTATATGGCTCTTTGACCTCACGCTTAATACCGTGAGTCTAGAGCCCCTGTGAAGACCTAAAGCCGAATTCCACGTAAGGTCGAAAGCCCGGAGCATTTTCCTGCGAGGCCGAACGCAGAGCTTCAGGAGCAATAAGGGTGAAATACTCCTTGTAGATTTTTTAAATTTCTTCCCCCATTCCCAATTACCTAAGTGCCTTTCCCTAAGTGTCTTAGTTAAATCGGCCAGGCCACCTATGTTTCCTTAATTCTATGGTGACCGACATAAAATCCTAACAGCATCCTAAGTACGCTGGCGTAGCGTTGGGACTCGCCCCTAGTCAAGTGGTACTTACATGCAGCTACACGCACCTGTTGCTGCTCCGCCGCGAAAGTTATAAATGTAATGTTTTGTTCTGTTTGTTTTGTCCAATTGTTTGTTTTGTCTAATTAATTGTAATACTAACTCTAGATTAAGTTATTGTATGACCTAACCCTAATGGACGTCAAGTTCGAAATAAAGAATTTCATTTCATTTCATAAAATGAAACTTATTTATTTGTCAGAATATGGCATTTTAATATGATCTGAAATGTAAATATCTATACATGGATTTCTAGGCTTCAATTTTACTAGTATTTACGTACCTATTAGTAACAAGACTTATATTGACCGGGATATAGACCGTGATTACCTTTTGTATTATTTGTGAGCTCCCGATATTTCGAATTTCAGTCACCCGTGAACATGATGCATGTAACTGCGTCGAAATATCGGGAGCTCACAAATAATACAAAAGGTAATCACGGTCTATATCCCGGTCAATATAAGTCTAGTGAAACTAACCGTGAATCATTCAAAACTCTATTAGTAACAAGCCGCTAGATAACCATAGGCTTTGTTTGAGCGTAGGCGGCCACACGTGCGGATAACGGCGCCTTATCTCACTGACTACAATTGCTAAATGTATTTTGTGTTTTGGCAACAGTGTGACGATTTTGTCGAAACATGTGCCTTTTACAAATGAAATGTAGACTAACCTGAAATGAGGCGAAACGTTCATAGATATCTGACACGAAACACGACTATGTTAACTTATTAATGCCGAAACCAGTAGTCCAGACGTTTCGCTGCAACGTACATCGTTTTTTCTGACATTAACTATCAATTAATTTGTCCAACAAACAATAAATTTTACTCCAAAAACTTGAGATTTTATGATATAATTAGTTATTGAATCTGTATTGTAGTTATGACATATTGGTAATATAATTGTAATTTTAACATTTTAGTAATACGCTAGATTTAAGAGCACTAGAATATTAGTTGTAAGTACTCTAAATGCGTACCGTTGCATGCTTTCTTTTAATATTTAGGTACTTTAAATTTTGCATGCCTGTTTCTGGTGGAATGTGTGTGACCACGATATATTTTTTATAACACCTCTAGTACCACATTTTTAAGCAAAATAAAAAATATTCTATTCTATTTTATTCTAAAAGTAGTATATATACCAACAGTCTTGTTGACTGAAACTATGGTTAAACCCATATTCAACTAAATCCGGCCTAGTAGGAAAAAAACGGCATGCTTTAGTAACGTAACGTAAGCGCAAATTTGCGCTGTTTTGTTGTTCGTTGAATGTTATTGGATGGTTTAAATCACAAATATATATAAATATAATCGCCTAGCCTACGCCAATGACCCTCATTCTTAAGTATTCTCTATGGCTAATCTTATCTTACTATTATAACTACTTAGCCAGCCATTTGAAGTTTTCCTTCGCGTTACTAAACATATCAGCCGTGGGAGTTATCACGAAACCGAAATGTTATTCAAAACGCTTACCGAACTCAGAGTAACCTACCTAACACTGCCACTATAATTTGTAATTGTTGTAATAAGTCAAGTCACACACATCGAGGTTACTACGGGCCTACCGTGAACATCGAAAAATTCGAAAATCGATATTTCGTTTCTCTTGTATATCCGAGCGATAGAGAGGAAAATAGTCGAACGAATTGGTTCTCTGGTTAGCTAAGATAAGAGCGGACTCGCCAAGCAAAAGGAACACGAAAAGCATTGCCCTTCGCAAGTGTAGAGTACCGTGGTTGTGTGTGACGTCACTTCTAGTTATAGAGGTGATCTCACGGCGGGGGGATAGCATTCAGTTACTCGTACAGTCGCCATCAGATATATCGGAGCGGCCGAGGCGCTCACAAATATCTGAACACGCCTCTATAGTGTCAAGGCGTTAAGTGCGTGTTCAGATATTTTTGAGCACCTCGGCCGCTCCGATATATCTGATGGCGACTGTACAATCAGCAGCAGAAGTTGCTAAGCGGCGAGGTGTTCAAAATTACCTTGACGCGCTATAAACTTGCGTCAAGATCATTTTGAACACCTCGCCCGCTTAGCAACTATTGCTGCTGACTGTAAGTTACAACGGTGTACCGCTTGAGGAATCGTTACCATAATGTCATTGTCTGTAACATGTTAATGTTATTGCCTGTATGCACAACCATGGCGCGACCTAGGTGCTGCTAAATTAAAAATTCTATAAAATGAAATTTTCCAATTCCATAGATGTATTGAGAATGTTCAGTTACATAGATACTGACAAACAACGCACAGCCACAGATTATACATTAGTTGCACAGCCTAAACTGTTGAAGGTAAGAAATTAAAATTAGAACACATATTCTTCACATGTTGAAGCGCTCCAAAAAAAATTTTTGAAAATTTAATTTGTTTATTTCATAAAAAGCATGCATTTTTACAAACTTAACTATTAATCTTAAATTAAAAAGATTTTTGAGCAAAGAAGTCTTGTAGAGGTATATAGACTTAATTATACAAACCTATTAGGTACATATTTATTAAATTGTTACAAGATAGGGGCTTCAATTACAAGAAAGGATGGTCTGAAAAAATTTGAAAAGTATGGACTCAACGGTGTTCAATGATTTAAATTTTTAACAAAGAGGAATGATATCAAAAGCGGGGGCTATCACAACATAATTATGCTAAAGTACGTACATACTACATGACATAATACATATAACGTTACTTGGCCTTTATGATGGCGAACCGGATTTTATAAAGATCAGTAAAAACCAATGAGGATATAATAAGATAGAGCGGTACTGTCATAGTAAATTTTATAACCACTGTAAATTCACTGCCATCTATACGACATACTTTAAAACTAAAAATGAAGATTTATAAAAATACGTTAAAATGTATTTAAATATGGATAAATGATTTTTTTTATTTCATTAATTATTTTTATATGATTTTGACCCATGTTCTTTCACTGGTATGCGTTAAAATTATAAATAACAAACGAAACAGTCAACGCCCTCTATACGAGACTAGGCCAAAACTAGTGGCGCCATCTGATCGAGAATCAAATTTTCGTGATTTTCGAGGCACGTTTTTTCCTTAGACTGTATCCATCTATTACGGAGTTATATCTATCTTTGGTAAAAATGCACAGCGCGCGATAAATAGAACATTGTCTACGTTTCCACCAAAGATAGATATAACTCCGTAATAGATAGATACAGTCTAAGGAAAAAACGTGCCTCGAAAATGACGAAAATTTGATTCTCGTTCAGAGGGCGCTACTAGTTTTGGCCTACAGTTGTATAGATGGCGTTGACGGTTTCGTTTGTTATTTAACAATTTTAACGCATATCAGTGAAAGAACATGGGTCAAAATTATAAAAATATTTAATGCAAATAAAAAAAATCATTTATCTATATTTAAATACATTCTATCGTATTTTTATAAATCTTCATTTTTAGTTTTAAAGTGTGTCGACAGATGGCAGTGAATTTACTGGGGTTACAAAATTTACTATGACAGTACCGCTCTAGTATAAGTTACTCTATGGTTTCCACGTAACGTTAAACGTGCATTGCACTTTGTTATCTATATGTATATTTACAGAAACTGCGCAGGGGGCGCCACTACCACAATCTGAGGGTCTGTCACAAAACAAGAAAATCGAAATTATGTTTTCTAACATCTCTGTCACTTGCATATTCGAGCGTTAAAGAGGCAGATAGCGAAATTTCGGATTCGCGACATTCGCGTTTCCCGGTAGATTCTCTGCAAACAAACGGCCTTGGTGCATCAGTGTCATATTTTATTATCTCTGAAAACTTGTCATAAAACTGTTAAAGGCACAGTATGTATAAGTTACTCTATGGTTTACTAAACGGGCTACTGCTGCACTCTGGTGACAGAACATTGCAGTAATATCAAGATCCCAGGCGGTCTATTCTAGTGAGCGATTAAATTACGAAATGGTAGAGTATATAGTAGCGAGAAAAAAAAACACGCCAAAAGTATGTGCCACGGTGCCACCTTGTAATCGTTGTACAAAATAGGAGATACTCGTACCTCCGCTCTGTAGAGATATCTTTACATTTTGCGTTCAAAAAAATCTGCCGAACTTCTTGTATGCCGATTGTATGAGGCTGCCTTTCCACTGAGGCAGAGATGAGAAGAGACGTTCGAGAATCAACCAATACCACATGTCTCCGCTCCGCTGGATTACAACCAATACGATTCGTATACAAATATAATGAGGATCCACTAAGGATAATACAGTTTACGCAACATTTATTCGGTCTATTATGCTGCACAATTACGAAATGGTACATAAAGTTATTTGCTAAGTATGCACCGTAACCAATTAAAGCACGTGGGTCGTCAGTTGAGACGAATTTCATTTGAGCAATTGATATAATTGACTGCCGGCTGCCTTCCGGAGCGCTTTGTCTCCTCCATAAAACTTTAATCAAGTTTTAACAAGTTAACCGGTTGATAGAGACAAGTAAATAATGGAAACATGTAAAGTCGCGTGCCTCGTAGAGTTGTGCCGTTCCTGGTAACATTTCCCATGTTGTATGGGGAAATTTCTCGCTCGGTAACATTCCCCATACAAAATGGAAATGTTCCCGGGAACGGCATAACTCTAGTGCCTCGTCATTGTTGTAGAGCAATTTGGAGAAGTTTCAGACAACAGTACACAGAAAGTAAATACTACGTAGGAACCTAACTACCTATAGAATTCTCATTGACTAACAACACCAATGTTTGACAGCGGAAGGTCATGAATCATATTGTCTCTTTGTCCGCTATATTGCGAGGCGAGTCTGAGAAATCCTAGTGAGCGCTTTTATTTCGACACTTCCACGTCCTTAAGCGATGCCTGCAATAATGTATATGATTAAGAGTCTTTACAACTTACTTGTCTCTTAATAAGCTCTAGAAATTTCCCTGCGATTAACACGTCTAATCGTTAGTCCATATAGGGCGATATTGGCGAAGTAACTTCTTCGCCCACTGGTTAGGACGGCCTTGTCGCAAGGTCCGACCGAGCCTCCGGCCGGCCCACTCACGACTTCGTGATTCAGTGTAGACCGAGCCTTTACTTTATCGCTGATAGTAAGACGACAAATTGTAGGCTAGTGTGTGTGTTTGTTGATAGCACGTGGCCTAAATTCGAACTTTGGGAATGGGATCAAGGATAAAGTGAAACGAAACAAATAAAGGAAGATAGTGTTTAGTCTATAGAGGAGTCAAGGAAGAAGGCTTTAATTTGACAGGGTCAGATGGAAAGAGCTGCATAATTCATCAGCTGCACCGACGAAATATAACTCTTAAATTAGGTTGAGGAGTTTAGGTAGTTGCTAAACGATCGATCGCAGCTTCTGATCCCAGCACTCCAGCGTTCATTACCTCAGATAACTAGCCGCAGCCACATGCAATGCGAAATGATGCGAAATATTTCCGGAGTTAGAGGAGTGTTCTATAAATACGTGATTCTACGTCGCTCGTCTGAGTTGTGGGCGAAGATTTCGGGCTTGGTCGGCGTCGCGATCAGTAGCGCGCGAGAATCCGCGGCCGCCGGCGCGCGCGGCGCAACGAACGAACGACCCGCACTCCGACATACTACACGATAGAACCTCGCTCAGTAGTTAGAGAGTACGGATTAACGAATATATCGAAACAGACTCAAACGCGAGTTTAAACGCAAGCGCAGCAGCTTCTAATTATAACGTGCTCGAAATGCAGAACATCGATCCGCTGGAGTTTGCCAACATATTGGCCACCGAGCTGTGGTGCCAACAGGTATATCTACTTCTGACCCTAGCTGTCTTCAAAACCAAACCCTGGAGCCTAAACATTTAAACAGTGGTGCCTTGTTCTCAATGACAGCTGCATGATCGCTGTACTCTGATAACTTCTAATTTTATTTTACTCCTGAAAAACTGTACAATGAATCGTTTAACAGCCAGTAATAAAAGATGCCTCTTTATACAGTTTAGTGGTATAACGATTGTTTTGTTTATCGTACCTAGAGATCTGGCGGAGTGATTTATAGTCTGTTTTCAGCGTAGTTAATGAACGCTACCAAGTACTTAGCACGTTATTATTGAAGGAATGTTTTCTATACCGCCCCCGTAATGGTTTTTGAGGCATAGGTCATGTGTATATTTAACCCCGAAGTTAAAAGCATATATCATCCACAGATTTAGGTAAGCTATTTACATTGTTTGCCTTTTGGAAAACAAGAGAAATGTCTCATTTCTTTGACGTAGGTGTGTATTTTAAAATATTGCGAAATCGATGTATAAACGATTTTATATCGTAGAATCTCTCTCTACATTTTAAAACTGAAGTTCTAAAAGTGCTAATAATAAAGGTATACAATATCTACAATAACATATAGTTGAAAATGAAAATATATAAATCTGTTTAAGTTTATTGTTATTTGTTACAATAACACGTTGAGATCGGAATGTGGAAGCAACTGCGGCCAAATAAAACAATAAATAAACATTGTATAATAATTTCACAACACCACAAACAGTTATCGCGGACACAAGTTTCGAATTGCACCGAATAACCCGTTCTATATAGGCCACTATTACTATTAACAGTCTAAGTAAACAAACCTACTTCAAAATTAATGGTTATCTGTACTAACTTTACCTTTTATCGACCATGTTGTACTAAATGCATTTGTTATGTGTAATTTCAGTGTTAGGGAAGGATAAATATATGTTTTTACACTAACCTTAATTAATGTTACGGAAAACCATACTAATGAAATGAAACCCTAGGAAAATTAGATATCCTCATTCCTTGTTTTTTGAAACATTCTCACTAGTGAAAATAAGTGGATTAGGTACCTATATTGTGTATTAAATAACATGAACTTCCTGTGGATGACCAGGAAAATATTTGTTATCCTTTACAGCTACAGTCGCTATAGTAAATCATAAGTAGTAGCCTCTGCTATATTGTGATGTATCACATGTATTTAATTAAAAACGTAAAAATGAATGATTCAAAAACCGCAACGCAGGTTTTTTCAGGTGCAGGTAACGTGTCATAAACGTATTAGTTTTGCCTATTTCAACTTGCAGTCGGTAAGCAAAGCCTACGTGACAGGAAAAGGGGATTTGACAATATAAATATTAGTAATTTTATAACACAAAATCGACTAGAAAAGAAACTTAAACGAATAAAAACGATTATAGTTCCAAAAATTCGTTATTCGAGAAAAATCGGTTAATAATGAAGTTAAAGTGACATCACAACGTTTGTGACTCCGCCCTCCCCCTTGTCACAACATGTCACATTTTCTAGACTCCCTCCCTCCCCTTAAACGTATGGTGTAATTAATGGATGATCCCAGGTGATGCGGACTGTCACTGCACTATATTGCTTTGCTGGATCGACAAGCTGCAGTATCTATAGTAGTATCGGGCTGTCATGCTCGCGTGATTCGCGGTAGACTACAAAAGCACTAGATAATCCGAATTAAATTGAAGTAGTGATTCTTGTAAAAAATAAAACACATCATAAGATTTAAGATGATTTCTTTTCCTAGTTACTTGCCAGTAGTAGCCGTAGTAGGTATGTCACAAAAACTGTTCTAATCTATATTCTTCTTTCTTTCCAGTTGGCTAACCTCGAGGGCCTCCAATCGGGGGTGCCAACCCGCACAACGGCGACCATCACGCCCACGCAGCTGCGCAACTTCGAGCAGACCTACATCGAGCTGAGCAACTGCCACAGCGAGCAGGCCAACCACGCCGGGTTCGTGCCGCCGTCAGTCACGCACGCCAACAATTACGGTAGGCTTTACTTCTTACTTCTTATGGCTCCCTGGTACCTGATCACAAAGATACCGATAAACTTAGGTCCTTTATAGGATTAAGAGCATTTATTTATTTATTTAATGTTTATTGCACAGTAGAAAAAACCTTACAGTACAAAAGGCAAAAGGCTTACAGCATTGTGGCAGAGATACATTCAGCGGGCGCAGCATGGTTCCATTTTTATCGTCTGTCACTATGCCCGTCACTTTCGCACTTACATACTTGTTAGAACGTGACAGGCATGGTGACAAGCGATAAAAATGCGAGCGTGCTGAGCCCGCTGATCGTCAAAAATACACGATAAGCTAGGCAAGCAAGCTAGCAAGGGTAGCCTATGAGCGAGTAGCGTGGAAACCCCGTGATAACAACTCCATTCCATTACACATTACACATTCCATTGACTAATTTGGTGGTTTGTTATTGAGTTGCATCGCTGCGTCACTTTTATTTCTCATGTTAAGGAATAGGTTCAAATTAGCGCAACCCACAAGCACATAAACCAGATTCAAAGAAATTAATAAACGGCATCACAAAACGTCTTCTCTTCGCATATCTAATAAAGTCCTCCCTCCATTCCAGGCATCCTGAATCCGGGGGGCTACTGCGAGTTGGGCCCGACGACGGCGCTGCATGTGTCGCCGGGCCCACTGTCCGCCAGCGGCGACAGCAGCTGCAGCCCCGGGCCCGGGCCCGCGCCCAAGCGCCGGAACATGGGCGGCCGCCGCCCCACCAAGGCCCCCCTGGACATCTCCCCAGAAGAGGAGGAAAGGAGAAAGGTCCGACGCGAACGCAACAAAATGGCCGCCGCTCGCTGCAGAAAACGCAGGCTCGATCACACTAATGAGCTCCAAGATGAAACTGACCAGCTTGAAGAGAAAAAACATGCGCTCCAAGAGGAAATCCGAAAGCTAAACGCTGACAAGGACCAGTTACAGACCATCCTTCAAACGCATCTCAGGACGTGTAAATTAGCGAGACGCGCGCCTAGCCCCCCCGACGTGAAACCCTTCGAGGAGTACCCGTATATAGAAGAGGGGGTGAGGGTGAAGGAGGAGGTGGTGGATCCGGCGCATGACCCCACGCTGGCGCTGGACAATGACGTCATGTTCACCTCGCCGACACCGGACAAAAGGTGAGAACGCTGCCGTGATGCTTGGAAACTCCATCGATCAAGTTGTGTCAAACATTGTTATCTTGGTTATCACTCTAGGTCGATTTCTTGACGTCTCCGACGTTCGATAGATAATTTATTGTAGCAGTTGAAATGAGACAATAGTCTACCGAAATTATTATAAAAACATTCAATTTAAACTATTTACCATTCTTAATTTTTATAATTGCAAGTGAATGTAATATATCTTACTCCTTTTTTTTTCCAAAATGTGAAATAATATCAGATCGGTTCTCTCCTTATGTACATTTTAGCTTTACCTATGATGCCACCCGGTCGGTGATAAGGACAATGCATGGCACTATTTTCTCTTCTCTCTTATAAGAATCGCAATAAGACTATCTTTCTCTATCAAAGAGTGTCAGGCCCTTGCTATTATAGATAACACATCATCGTGAACCTTATTGGAATGCATGAAGGTCTATATTACACTGTAACCATGCATCTGTGGACGTCTTTGGCGGTCAAAGGCTTAAATTATACTACATTCTTCTGTTAGATGTTATTGCAGATGACTGCTCACTGTACAACATAATACTAAATTAATAGCATGAGGACTTGACCACGCTAACACTACCATACAAACTTGGCAGTAAGAATACAGAAGTACATATATATCCCTATCAGCTCCATACTTGACGTAGCACTTGGCATGAAAACTTAGCGTGGTCCGACTCTATTGACACATTTTGTTTGTCACATAACGGTAGCGCCCTCTAGTGTCACCATTGCAAACAACCTTTAACCCTTTCTTCATTTGTTCCAGGATAATGTTGTCGGCGGCCAGCCCGGCCATGGGGCTCGCCCTGGACACGCCGCCGGTCCCCGTGCGGCCCTCGCGCCCCAACTTCCTGCAGGTGCCGCTCTTTCTCACTCCCGCGCAGGTCAATACACCCACGCTACTAGCGCCATCTCACGTGGCTCGAGTGTACCGCTTTGTGTGACAGCTTGAAAAAACCTTAGGTCCTACCGAAAATTTATAATCGTTCTTTCTCTACCGCTCGTATGTCCAAGCGATAGAGAAGCAGATTGCGATTTTCGATGTTGAAGATAGGACTTTATTTAGTTTTATTCTGACTAGATATTTCTCTGTATCAGGACAAGACTAAATTTGACTAAATTTCCTTGATGGATTACTTGACGAGTGTAGGGGTTATTAGTTATTACATTTATCCTATCGCTGGACACTTATTAGGAGCTCAGTTTTCCGTTTCTCCATTAGAACGACGTTATGAATCGTTTTAACCTTGAAAAACTCTTTTCAGTGTTTTATTACCTAGATAACAGTAATTGGTAATAGTTTATAGAATCTGTCTAAGCTATGACATTGATTTTCACGCTTTGTGGTTGCAAATGCTATGCAGAATTAGCGTGGTCCGCCTCTATTAAGTGTTTTAACATTTCGTGTAACGGAGAACCTGACTCTTAAAAGTATCCGACGCAAGGGTGGATGTCAGAACCCCTCTTGACGGCCGAGTCGTAAGGCGAGGCTAACTAATACGAGTCTAGTAATCCCTGTATTATGAGGGTATATTGTTGTTGTTTTGTAAGTAATGCTAGTGGAAGTATAATTTCAATTGCTGGCTTTTGTTTATACAAAATAAAGCACATATTATCGCAAACAATTCATGCATAACGAAATATGTGCTTATCTGTTATCAAATCATTAACGGAACTTGTATCTTGTGATATGAGTATTTTATACAAAATGCTGTCTGCTGTTTAAAGTAAGAATAAATTATTAATTAATAATTATATACCTACGCTTGAGCCACGTTTATGGAATTTGTGTGTTTTTAATTGTCGCTAGTAACTGGGTCTAACACTACACATTGTAAAGGCTTTTAATTTTAGAAAGTATTCAAAATTTTACAGTTAACACTTACAAAAATCACATTTATCATCTTGCAATACCACACACTGCACATTTACCATATTCATGTAGGAACAATTGTTTTTGACATTAATTTATAATTAAATTTCTTGATTGATGTTCTAATACTTGATTAACACAAAAAAATATGCTTTTGAATGTTAAGGTCAGTTGAAAAGCAAGTCAAGACCGCCAAAGACGTCAACTGATGCGCGGCTACACCCCAATATCAACTAGAGATGCACCGGATATTCGGTTACTATTTGGTATCCGGCCTATCCGGCCCTTATTTTAATATCTGGCCGGATACCGGATAGTAACTTAACTTGATTTCGGAGTAAACAAATTGGATTTAAGAAACAGTCACGGACATAATCTTAGGTACCTACTCGTTTATTAGGGTTCACTACTCAAAGGGTAAAAACGGGACCCTATTACTAAGACTCCACTGTCCGTCTGTCTGTCTGTTACCAGGCTGTATCTCATGAACCGTGACAGCTAGACAGTTGAAATTTTCACAGATGATGTATTTCTGTTGCCGCTATAACAGCAAATACTAAAAACAGAATAAAATAAATATTTATGTGGGGCTCTCATACAACTCAACAAACGTGATTTTTTCGCCGTTTTTTTGCGAAATGGTACGGAACCCTTCGTGCGTGAGTCCGACTCACACTTGGTCGGTTTTTTATTTTAAAATTATTTAAACATTCGACTCAAGTTGCACGCGCACTCATTTGGAACCTAGAAATGAGACCGCGTGAACGTTCACTACGAAACAGGTTAAAAACTGCAAAATGTGCACCTGAAAAACCGAAATGTAGGATATAGTTCCACCGGCCGAATATTCGGCAGCCGGATACAGAATATTCGGCAGCCGGATACAGAATATTCGGCAGCCGGATACAGAATATTCGGCGGCCGAATACCGAATATTCGGCGACCGGATGCCGAATAGTCGGCCTATGGTCAGGCCGAACATCCGGTATCCGGCCCAACAACTATCCGTTGCATCTCTAAACATAATTGAACTAAATCAGGCCCGTAAAGTTTTATGAATAAGTTGTATATATTTTACTAATAGTGTATTTCCATCTTTGCAGATCCACAACAATAAAGCGATCGCGAACAGCAACAAGATCGCCGGCATCGAGATCAGCACCCCCAGCAACGGCATCCCCTTCAACTTCGACAGCCTCATGGAGGGCGGCACCGGCCTCACCCCCGTGCACCCGCACCCCATGCTGCACCCCCTCCCCCTCCCCCACCAGCACCCCCACACCCACCCCCACCCCCACCCCTGCGCACAACAACAACGAGTCGCCCCGGATGTGTCGTCCCCTGACCATGGAAGCCTTGTCAGTCTCTGAGAAATGGAGCTGTTCTGCTTCGAGCTGGATTACCGGAACGTACTCGTGTGATGTGTGATGCTCTGGGTTAGGGCTTGAAGTTGATCAAAACTTTAAATGCTTGGTTAAATGATTTTGAAATGACATCTTATGTGTTTACTTTAAAAGCGATCGATCTAGTAAGTAAATACTTTAAAACGGCGATCACTTATCCCGCGTGTTTTTAGAATTTGAATGGATTTCAAGTACATCAAAGAGCATACACAGAATCGAGGTACGGACGGTACTGCGATTGGAAGCAGAAAGGGTCGACATTACTTGGATATCGCATTGGACTGCGCCTTGAGCGGTGGTCGGCGTGAGACGCCGCGAACCAAGTCCGCGTTAGAGTTTCGACCGGAATACTTATTTATTCTATGTAATTCTTCTATCATTCTACTCATAAATCTATTTTTTCACTTGTAACGTCCTATTTATTATAAGTACTTTATGGTGTTTAAAAGAAGTAAACAGAATTGTTACAAAAATTGGCCCAATGTAATCTTATATCTATGGCCTAGTCATGTAGGTTTATTAACTTTTTTACACATCAAAAAGTGCAAATATTTGGCTGTCGCAGCCGGCGATCGCTCCACAAGGAGCACCTATCTACTTGCTCACTGTGTGCTTTGTATTTATATCGTAGTTCCCTAGCGTACGGCCCCGGCCTTCTCGAGTCAATTCACGAGTTATTCTAAATAAAAATATTTTTATAAATAAACTTGTATTTCCGCAGAATATAGGAATTGTGATTTAAAATAAAACACAGTTTTATTTGAAGCATTTCAGGGATATCGAGTTGTGCTTAAATCTAGCGAGGCTAGATGGTGCGATTGTATTGTAAGTTAAAGTAAAAGATCTCTTTTACACGTTGGTTATTTCGGCACAAACTTGTAATTTTAATCCTCGAAGCATCTTGTCATAATAAAACCTCGTGCCATCGCTCTACTCTCATACTACGAAATATTTAGTTAACCATAAACTAACAGCAATACTACTTAAAGATTAATATATTGTATGTAAGTTAGCTCAATATTGGTGTAACGTTTACCGTTCCATTGTTTAGGTTCTGGTAGTGTAGAGTATTTTAAGGCATTTGTGATATGTCCAGTGATAGGTTGTCCCGGGGACTTGTGACACAGGCCTCATCGCAAACTCACATATTCGGCCTTATTCTGCAGTAAAATCTTTATTGATTACGAACGAATTTTCTTTAGTATGTAGGTGTTGCTACATCACATAATTACTTGTATGCTAATGAGTTTGCAATAACGCCTGTGTTTTTATTATGTATTTGACTCATGCCATCATTATTCTCTTGTAAACCCCATCACAGTCCAATTTCCAGTGTATGTAAGCAAAAATTATCGTACGTGGCGACTTTCGTCGAAATTGGGCTGTAATGAGGGTCGTTAGTTTCTGGACTCGCTGGTTGTGTCCTTCATGTCGGGTTATACATAAAATTGTTGTTGTGGAAATAAAAATGTGTTTGTAACGATTTGTTGCGTCGAGTCTCTACTTATTGTGAAAATAGAGTTAGAAATGTGAAGTTTCAAACAAAATGTACCACTTTTTGAGGTTGTCTTTTGAGAACACACAATTTTTGGAAGTTCAATTGGGCATGGGTCGATATATCGTACCGATAAAGACCACTGGAATAAAATATGATAGTTTAAGGCAATAATTAGATTAAAGGCACTTAACAATTATTATAATATGCATAACTTAGACCAAATTATTACTTTTACGTGCTTTATCGTAGTTTTAATTACAATCTAAGCCAAATATTGATTTTATTGTTATCGTAAGTTAGGTTAGACGCTGTTTACGTAAAAGTATTAGGAGACGGAGTCGCGCCAAGTATTTATTTAGTTTACTTCGACACGACACTAAATATTTATACAATTTTGAAACTTACGTCTATGTAATAAAGGTGTATAAATATTTATGATCGTCTGTATACCCGAAACTAGCGCTAGCGAATATCTGCCGACATTTCTATTTATATAAATAGCATTCGACATATAGTACGCATAATATGGACATGTAGTTGTGTAAGAGAGATGTAATTTTTTCTAGAACTATTTTCTAAACGCAATTGTAGAATACTTTTGTATTTTTTCAAGAAAATTAGCAAAGCAATATATTTGATAAAATTATTTGAAAAATCTAGCCAGATGTAGTGAAATATATATGTAAATCAGAAAATATAAATTTGTTTACATACACCTGAAATTGGGCTTTTATTTTTTGAATATATTTCTATTACCCTACTTACCTCCTTAAGTTAAGTTATTAAAGTGCGCGGTTGTTTAATGCGATAAAGGCAGCAGCGTTAAACGCGACGTGTTTGCCGCACACCCATTTTAAATCAGATTATCTAACTTCAAGTTTGTTTTACGCGGTAAGCGTATTGTCATTCCTACAACCTACATTCTGTTGACGCATGCGATTAGCGCTTAAAGGTAGACGTCCACACAGGGCCGCATCGCACGCATCGGACGGATCGCACGCAACGGATCAGTGGACGCACTTTTTATACAAAGAATACTAAAATCCGTTACGTAAGTTAGGCAACTACACATAATTATCCTCCTAAGGTAAGCCCACGGTCCTACCTACCCGTAGTACTTTAATTTCATTTAAACCATTTTGAAATGTAACCGAGTTGCATTTCGTTTCGATCGATTCGATTTGTAACAAGAAGAAATTCAAACATATTTTTTTCATTATTGATTTCATATTCAATTGTCAATTTTCTTGTATGGTGGGCCTAATGATTAACATCAAAGAGGACCATTTACTGTCAATACTATATAAATTTTTATAAGGAAATTAAAGTCGCCACTTTTGCCAAACAAAAAGGGACCTTATTGTCGATGGCGCTTACTGTCGATAAACGATGCTCCGATATAAATGCAATGCCGCGCGACGCTGTGCGGCGTAAGCGCCATCGACAACAATAGACCGATAGTGGGACCATATTTTTGACCTTAAAGTTATGATAATTCTAAAGAAGGAAAAGTGATGCTTATATGGCAGGGGACATGTTTTTAAGCATATTTGTAATTTAAGACGAAAAGTTAGAACGAGCGTTAGGTATAAATTAGGTATTTATATATTTTGATTGATGCTTTTTGAATATTGAATTAAAGTGCAAAGTTTAAGCTTCATCGTTTAAATTATGTATGACTCTTTAAACTGTTACATTTTTAGAAAAAAATTTAACGTGCTTCTTTGTCAAACTAAAATTAGCTTATTATTTTGTCGATATTGAATTAAAGTTTTAAAAATCCACAATAATATCTCTAAATTCTTAAGTTAATAGACAAAGCCGAAAAATTAGAAAAATAGGATTGCTGCTTAAATTTTAATATGCGTTTTCTGTCCTGTAAGGTCCAATATTGAATTAAAGTCTATAAAGATAAGTTTCATACTATAAAATAATATATGCAACCATATTATGAAAAGTAAGAAATTTCTGTGTGTAGCTTCCATTGTTATAGCCAAATCTATTTAAAAAGGCGCGAAATTCATACATACGCCGCGCTGGTCCGTCAAGGTGCCGGCGCGGCACGCGGGAGCCTATCGTAGCATTCGTATCTATCTATACCTATAGGTACCTCGCCCGGTCGCCCCACCCCCCGCTCAGCTTCGTAAGCGCTGCTTGAGTTTTCTTGTCATTCATTAGTTTGTTTACCGTGCACATAAATTAGATGCCGATATTACGTGAAATTAATGTAATTATGACTTCAAAATGAGTACAAAATGTTTGTTATGTGGACTGATTATTTGTAGTTATTTAGTGGTCCGAGAGCTGGTAGACATTTTGGAGTAGGTCCTTGAGGCAAGCTGAAAATTTGCCTGATACTTCTCCTATCATACCCTAACTCAGCACTGGAGGTCTGGCTGCAGGATAGCGGGGCTAAATCAACCCTTATATTTTTTAAGATGTTTTAGGGCTCCAAAAAAGTTCGTGAGGCAATCTGTAATTTTTACAGGTTGAAGTTAAGTATCTAAATAGTCACAAAAAAATAAGCCTGAACATTTGGTCGGGTCTTTGACCTTGCCAGAAGATCTAAAAAGTAACGTATGGCACTTACTCGTACGTAAAATTAAGTTTGTCTACTATAGTAATTGTATGCATTACAAAGTTATTTTTGTAGTACAGTAAATTAAAGACTACTAGGTAGGATGTACAGTCAGCAATACTATTCGCATAGCACCGTTGCATACAAACTTCTTTACAGGGGTGGTATCTTTTCTCTGCAGCTGACTGTACAATGTGATCGTAACTATGACGATGGTGTATATTTATGATGTATGTTATTTATTGTGTTTTTTGTATGTTACTTAAGGGCTTCTGTTAAGGGAACGAAAATTTGATTATTTTTGCGCTACAACGCACGGTTTAGGAGATACAGCCCTGTAAATATTTTTTTGTTTTTTTTTTCTATTTGTTTTTTTTTAAATGTTTATTAAGGGTCCACTGCAGGCGAACGAAAATGTTTATTATTTTGCGCTACGGCACACGGTTTAGGAGATACAGAATTATAAAGGTTTTTTTGTGGTTTTTTTTTTATATATTAATTAAGGGTTCTTAGTGGAACGAAAATTTGATTATTTTTGCGCTCCGTCGCACGCTTTAGGAGATACAGCCCTCTAAAAAAATTTTTTTTTTCTTTTCTTTTTAAATGTTAATTAAGTTGAAGGAAAATTTTATTATTTTACGCTACGACGCTATTATTAAATTATGTTAGATTTTGAAATTTTTATATTAAATATATCCACTTATATATAAAGTTGAAGTTTGGTTATTGAATTTTATATTATATAAATATACAAAAAAAGAAATATAGGGCTGTATCTCCTAACCCGTCCGTCGTAGCGCAAAAATAATAAAATTTTCGTTCCCCTTTAAAAACACTTTTTATACAAAAAACACAATGAAACACAATAAGAAAAAAAAACTCTACACGGCTGTATCTCCTAAGCCGAGCGTCGTAATATTAAAAAAAAAAAACAAACAAAAATACCAAAAAAATCTTTATAAGGCTGTATCTCTGAACCGTGGGTCGTATAGTAAAATAATAAAATTTTCGTTCAACTTAATTAACATTTAAAAAGAAAAGAAAAAAAAACTATTTTTTTTTAGAGGGCTGTATCTCCTAAACCGTGCGTTGTAGCGCAAAAATAATCTAATTTTCGTTCCCCTTTGAGAAACCCCTAAGTAACATACAGAAAACACAATGAAAAACTAAAAAGAAAAACAAGGAAAAAATCTTTATAGATTGTATCTCCTAAACCGTGCGACGGAGCGCAAAAATAATCAAATTTTCGTTCCACTAAGAAACCCTTAAGTAATATATTTAAAAAAAACATAGAAAATCTTTATAAGGCTGTATCTCCTAAACCGTGCATCGTAGCGCAAAATAATAAAATTTTCGTTCCATTGCAGTAGACCCTTAGTTAACATTTAAAAAAAAAGAAGAAAAAAAAACAGTACATTTCGATGCTAGTGCGGAAAGTATGTCATACATTACATACTTTCGAAGAATGACATTTCCGCACGTGTATCGAACGACGTTTTTTAATACCGTTGCGAAAAAATAAGAAAAACAACAAGTAAGGAATTGGAAACTTTTATATTATTAATTCTGTGACATTATTGACATTAGACTTATATTGACCGGGATATAGACCGTGATTACCTTTTGTATTATTTGTGAGCTCCCGATATTTCAAAACCACCGTGAATCATTCAAAACTCTAATTATTGACATTGACATTATGAAGAGGTGTTTTTATAGCTTTTATTCGACTAGAATGGATTTTGTTATTATTATTGAACCCACTTCATACAACATTATACACATTGTATTGTTTTACAAATATAAAACATTGTACTATTATTACCTAAATATCGTTATTAACGATTATTTCAATACTCAATACTCAGTAATCAACATAAAAACCTACTGTTAAAGTAAGAATACGAAAAATATACATATTTCATATTTTATTACTTACCTCTTCATCATTATAACACGTCTTTTTTTTATATATTGAATATTGAAAAACCGTTCTTAATAAGTTGTCTGAATAGAACGGAACGCCTGTCAAAGGAGAGGCGTTTTTTATTTCTGCTTTAAATTTCCAAAGGCAACATTCGATATTGTTTTTATAAATGTACGATACACAAATAATCGTAATTAACGATATTTGGGTAATAATAGTACAATGTTTTATATGTACAATTGTCTTATAGAACATGCATTTAAAAAAAATCTTTCATTGAAGTGGGTTCAATAATAATAACACCCAGCTAAAAAAACACCTCTTCATAATGTCAATGTCAATGATGTCACAGAATTAATAATATAAAAGTTTCGAATTTCTTACTTGTTGTTTTTCTTATTTTTTCGCAACTGTATTGAAAAACGTCGTTCGATACACGTGCGGAAATGTCTAATAATGACATACTTTCCGCACTAGCATCGAAATGTCCTATTACAGGGCTGTATCTCGTAAACCGTGCGTTGTAGCGCAAAACTAATCTAATTTTCGTTCCCCTTTGAGAAACCCGTAAGTAACATTCAAAAAACATAATCGAACAACAAGAGGGACGACGGCAAGAGACCGGACGGTATGACCCTGGTCCCGTGAAAGATGGGACGGGTGCTGGTCTGGGACGCCACATGCGTCGATACACTAGCTCCGTCCCATCTACCAAGAACCTCGTTCAGGGCTGGGGAGGCTGCCGAGGCGGCTGAAGGCAAAAAGTTCGCTAAGTACCGAGGTCTCGGCCTACAATACCACTTTGTGGCATTTGGTGTCGAGACACTGGGGCCGTGGGGTCCAAGCGCAAAAGTTCTTTTTAAAGAACTTAGCAAAAAGCTCGTCGACGCAACCGGTGACCAGAGAGCTGGCGGCTTTCTCTCGCAGCGCATAAGTATTGCCATTCAGCGAGGGAATGCTGCCAGCATCTTTGGCACAATGCCGCGGGGGCATTATTTAGATGTTTTTTTAATTAAGAGTAGTTTTTTTTATTTTATTTTTATTTATAAGTTGTTATTCTTAGTTACTTTTAGTTTTACTTTTAATTGAATAATAATAATTGTTAATCCGATAATAAATATAAGTTGAATCGAACAACAAAGAAGAAAACAAAAAAATAAAAAATCTTTATAGGGTTGTATCTCCTAAACCGTGCGTTGTAGCGCAAAAATAATCTATTTTCGTTCCCCTTTGAAAAGCCCCTAAGTAACATACAAAACACACAATGAAAAACTAAAAAGAAAACAAACAAAGAAAAAAATGTTCATAGGGTTGTATCTCCTAAACCGTGCGTCGGAGCGTAGAGCAAAAATAATTAAATTTTCGTTCCACTTTAAGAAACCCTTATTAATATTTAAAAGATACAACCCTATAAAGATGTTTTAATTTTTTGTTTTCTTTTTTGTTTTTCATTGTATTTTTTGAATGTTACTTACGGGTTTCTCAAACGAGAACGAAAATTAGATTATTTTTGCGCTTCAACGCACGGTTTAGGAGAGACAGCCCTGTAAAGATATTTTTCTGTTTTTTTTTTGTTTTTTTTTAATGTTAACTAAGGGTCCACTGCAATGGAACGAAAATTTTATTATTTTGCGCTACGATGCACGGTTTAGGAGATACAGCCTTATAAAGATTTTTTTTTAAATATAAATTAAGGGTTTCTTAAAGTGGAATGAAATTTTGATTATTTTTGCGCTACGACGCACGGTTTAGGAGTTACAGCCGTGTAAATATTTTTTTCGTTTTTTTTTTGTTTTTTTTTTCATATTAAAAAAGGGTTTCTTAGAGGCAAAGAGGATATAATAAGATAGAGTGGTACTGTCATAGTAAATTTTGTAACCGCTTTAAATTCACTGCCATCTATCGACATACTTTAAAACTAAAAATGAAGATTTATAAAAATACGTTAAAATGTATTTAAATATGGATAAATGATTTTTTTATTTGCATTAATTATTTTTATATAATTCTGACCCATGTTCTTTCACAGATATGCGTTAAAATTATAAATAACAAACGAAACCGTCAACGCCATCTATACGAGAGTAAGCCAAAACTAGTGGCGCCCTCTGATCGAGAATCAAATTTTCGTGATTTTCGAGGCACGTTTTTTCCTTAGACTGTATCCATCTATTACGGAGTTATATCTATCTTTGTTAGAGGGGAACGAACATTTTACTTTTTTTGCGCTCCGACGCACGGTTTAGGAGATACAGCCCTATAAGAAGATTGTTTTCTTTGTTTTTTTCTTTTATGTTTTCATTGTGTTTTTTGTATGTTACTTAGGGGCTTCTGATAGGGGAACGAAAATTTGATTATTTTTGCGCTATAACGAACGGTTTAGGAGATACAGCCCTGTAAATATTTTTTCTGTTTTTTTTTCTTTGTTTTTTTTTAAATGTTTATTAAGGGTCCACTGCAGGCGGACGAAAATGTTATTATTTTGCGCTACGGCGCACGGTTTAGGAGATTAAGCCTTATACGGATTTTTTGTGTTTTTTTATACCTATATTAATTAAGGGTTTCTTAAAGTGGAACGAAAATTTGATTATTTTTGCGCTCCGTCGCACGATTTAGGAGATTCAACCCTATAAAGATTTTATCTTTGTTTTTCATTGTGTTTTTTGTATGTTAATTAGAGGTTTCTCAAAGGGGAACGAAAACTAGATTATTTTTGCTCTACAACGCACGGTTTAGGAGATACAGCCCTCTAAAGATTTTTTTTTCCTTTTTTCTTTTTTTTTAATGTTAATTAAGGGTCCACTGCAGTTGAACGAAAATTTTATTATTTTGCGCTACGACGCACGGTTCAGGAGATACAGCCTTATAAAGATTTTTTCGTTTTTTTTTGTTTTTTTTTTTAAATATTAATTGAGGGTTTCTTAAAGTGGATCGAAAATTTGATGATTGTTTTTGTGCTACGACGCGCGGTTTAGGAGATACAGCCGTGTAAAGTTTTTTTTTCTTTTTGTGTTTCATTGTACGACCGACGAGTCTGGCCTAGTGGGTGACCCTGCCTGTGAAGCCGATGGTCCTGGGTTCGAATTCCGGTAAGGGCATTTATTTGTGTGATGAACACAGATATTTGTTCCTGAGTCATGGGTGTTTTCTATGTATTTGTATATTATATATATCGTTGTCTGAGTACCCATAACACAAGCCTTCTTGAGCTTACTGTGGGACTGTCAATCTGTGTAAGAATGTCCTATAATATTTATTTATTTATTTATTTATTTATTGTGTTTTTTGTATATTGAAAGAGGGGAACGAATTTTTTTTTATTTTTGCGCTGCGACGGACGGTTTAGGAGATACAGCCCTATATATATTTTTTTGTTTATTGTTGTTTTTTTGTATGTTATATAATATAAAATTCCATAACCAAAATTCAAATTTTTATATAAGTAGATATACTCAATATAAAAATTTCAAAATCTAACATAACTTTTAATAGAAATGTCCTCATACATCATAAATATACACCATCCTCATAGTTACAATCACATTGTACAGTTAGCTGCAGAGAAAAGATACCACCCCTGTATAGGTTTGTATGCAAAGGTGCTAAGCGAATAGTATTGCTGACTGTACATCCTACCTAGTGGTCTTTAATTTACTACAAAAATAACTTTGTAATGCATACACTTTGTTTAGTAGACAAACATAATTTTGCGTGCAAAAATAACTGCGATGCATACGCTTTGTATAGTAGACTTAATTTTGTGTGCAAAGATAACTTTGTAATGCATACAATTTGTATAGTAAACAAACTTAATTTTGCGTGCAAGTAAGTGCCATACTTTTTAGATCGCCTGGCAAGGTTAAAGACACGACACGACCAAATGTTCTGGTTTATTATTTTTATGACTATTTAGATACTTAATTTTAACATGTTAAAAATACAGATTGCTTTTAGAACATTTTTTTGAATTTTGTGAAATATTATTTTGCACGCGTCTAGCAAGGTTAGGTTACCCGCTAGCCCGTTGATCTATATACCGTTGATCTACCTATATATCAATACCGTTTGATCGCTGCCTCGGCGGCGCACAGCGCGGCGCGCGCAACCATGCCGCGCGTTTGAAATGTAACGTAAATATAAGCACGGAATGCATACGTATCAGTATTTAGTGACGCACAAATTTTATATTTCTAATCTTTTGTGTGGGAACTAAGATCATTGTCATGACCGTTTAATATTAACTCTACAAACTTCAATTCAATATTGGCTATACTGCTTAACCAGAAATCAATATCTAGAGAAGCACATTGTCTACATTTCTAATTTTTTACAAGTATAATAAGCTGATCCATAATATCGTAATTTTGCAATATCAGCTACTCTAATTATTTATTTACAAAATAATTCATGTTTTTAAGTTCACCAGAAAGCACATGTTCCAGATTTCTAAAAACCGAATATTGTGTATAAATTAAAGTGGTATTGAATATGTTAAAGTTTTTTGTAACTTTAATTCTATATTTACAAAGTTAATAGAAGAAATTAAAATATTTCAATATATCCGAACGCTCACCCTAAAAATTTCTAACTTTTTACGAAAGTCTTATTTAACATGCTAACAATGACATATCGAAAAAGAAAAAACTTTAATATTATCAAAACCCATTTTTGTTCCACCGCTGGTCTACAAGGTCCCTTTTCATAGAAAATGCCCCAAATACCTAAGGTGAAATGGAACAGATTACAAACCATGATAATGAAAATGAAGCCATAAGCAACAGAAACAAAAAATATCAATAAGATAGATCAAAGATAGATATAACTCCGTAATAGATGGATACAGTCTAAGGAAAAAACGTGCCTCGAAAATCAAGAAAATTTGATTCTCGTTCAGAGGGCGCTACTAGTTTTGGCCTACGGTCGTATAGATGGCGTTGACGGTTTCGTTTGTTATTTAACAATTTTAACGCATATCAGTGAAATAACATGGGTCAAAATCATAAAAATAATTAATGCAAATAAAAAAAATCATTTATCTATATTTAAATACATTCTATCGTATTTTTATAAATCTTCATTTTTAGTTTTAAAGTGTGTCGACAGATGGCAGTGAATTTACTGGGGTTACAAAATTTACTATGACAGTACCGCTCTAGTATAAGTTACTCTATGGATAGATATCGTTTATTGTGATTGAATATTACATTTTAATAAAACACAGTGCAAAAGAGTCGCACTCGTTTGAAGCCGAATCCAGACGGGTGTAACGTGTAATGTAAGATGTGCGACGCGCGCTACGAACCGACAGGCGATGGATCCGGCCATTGCCAAAGGAAATGCTACCATCTACCATTCTTGTACGTTTTCTTGTGCATAGTAGGTTCTGCCATCTTGTGGGCTTCATCGGAAGCATAAAGTTTATGAAAAACTTCACAGTTACGCCTCACGCCAAAATTCTGACGGCTCCTGTGCCCTATAAATCATGCACGCTCCTTATAGAGCAGAAAAAAGCAATATGTTGAATAGTAATTTGGTCAGGTTCCTTATCCCACACATGCGACTGGTCAAGGATTCTTTGCGTTCAATAATCACGTTTCCTGTATTGTCGCATTTGGTCCTCCACGGCGCGCCGCAGCCGCTTCCTGAGATAATTCTCGACGGCCTTGCGCGTGTAGAATATCATTTCCATTACGCTGACCGCACTCACACCCATGCAGAGGCCGAATATACCGCCGAGGTTTGCTGAAACATCCTATGGGTTACACACAGACGGATAGACACGAAATAAAAATGTCCCTTGTTACCTAAAAGTATGGCCTCTACAAAAGTCACCAATAATTGCATGAGATTTGCAATACATATACCTAATCCTCCTACTTGACATTGACATTTGACGAGCGTCTATAGAAGCCTTTAAAGGGGCCCACCCATTACCAGTCCGCCGGACTATCTCCATGCGCCGGACGATATCGGCCTGTCAGTTGTTCGGAACTGTCAAATTTTTATTCTAACTGACAGGCTGATATCGTCCGGCGGATGGCTGGGCCCCTTAAGGATACTGCAACCTAAGTTCGGATTGTGATTATACATCGTATTTTTTTCTATTTCCGTTAATTTCAAGGGTGCATTCCCGAGTTTAAATCAAGTAACTTTCTCAAAGACATCGGTATTCTAATTAAGTCCATTTCGGAGATTTTACGAGCGTGTATACTTGCCTTAGGGCCTGTTTACATATTAATTAGTGTTAAGTACTAAAGTACTATCTCGGACGATCGATGTTCGAAATGACATTGATAATATGTCACATTTTTTGTTTGGTTGAGTTAAATTTATGCCCGTGTTTACAACAACGCTATATGCAACATTTAATTACTCTTTATATAAAAAATAAAAATTTCAAAATTAACTACGCCATTAATTTAGTCTTCTTAAACGTGACTGATAGCTCCACCGAACAATCGAAAAAAAAATAGAAAAAATAGTATAATTATTTGTGCAACAAGAGAGGAAAGTTGGTTTTTCTTGCGAGTGTTGAATTTGAGTCCCGAGAAAGCGAAAGATTCTATAATTGAATCACGAGCGAAGCGAGTGATTCTAAGTTAGAATTTTGAGCTTGCTATACAAAAATGAAGTATAAAGCCAAAAAAAAATATAATACTAGAAACTTCATAACTCCCTAGGGAAAACGCTTTTTCTATAGTTCCCGCTAAGCCTGCGTGCCATTCTACATTTACTGAGCGAGTGTGATGAAAAGAAATTTTGTATGGAATGGAGGGTCCAAATTTTCAGAGAGCGGCAGCAACCGGGAGAGGGGTGTATTTTAAAATTCTGAAAAAATTGCAGTTTTTTTAGTGGTAGATTTTACATTAAGCTCGTAGTAAAATATAACTTCGACAAAATAACCCTAACAGCATTTATACGTCATTATGACGTCACTTAATGCTACCTGGGACCCTAATTTAGGTACTTAATAGTACTAAAGTATCTGATAAAAATACTCACAGACTAAATTGATTAGCGACATAACAGTTTCCTGTTTCTTCTTCACATACACGGAGGTAGGAAAGAAGAAATGCAGGATGGTCGTGCTTTCGTTGAACTGGATTGCAGAACTAGAACAAATCTAGAAATTAGAATAATTTTCTATTGAAACTGGCAAATGGAGTCTAAGTAGTTTCATCAGATGGGAAGTGAAGGTAAGGGTTCCGGGACCCTATTACTCAGACTCCGCTGTCCGTGCGTCTGTTTGTCTGTCACCAGGCTGTATCTCATGAACCGTGATAGAGCTACACAGTTGAAATTTTCACAGATGATTTTTTTCTGTTGCCGCTATAACAACAAATACTAAAAACAGAATCAAATAAATATTTAACTGGGGCTCCCATACAGCAAACGTGATTTTTTTGCCGTTTTTTGCGTAATGATACGGAACTCTTCGTGCGCGAGTCCGACTAGCACTTGGCCGGTTTTATTTAACCATAAAGTACTACGTTATCCGGGTACCTACTTTTTCTATGCAAGAAATAAATGAGCGTTCCTAACTATTTCCTATGGGCAGTTAAAAAAAAACCGGCCAAGTGCGAGTCGGACTCGCCCACCGAGGGTTCCGTACTTTTTAGTATTTGTTGTTATAGCGGCAACAGAAATACATCATCTGTGAAAATTTCAACTGTCTAGCTATTACGGTTCATGAGATACAGCCTGGTGACAGACAGACGGACAGCGAAGTCTAAAGGATGACTCACGTTAGACCGGGCCGGAGCTTCCGGCGCTTACTTTTCTATGACATGACAGGTGATCACGTGATGCATTCCATAGAAAACGATAATAGGGTCCCGTTTTTACCCTTTGGGTACGGAACCCTAAAAAACAGACTACTAGGATAGTGCAAGAAAACAATATTCCTGGATCAAACCGAACGCGATTACCCATCCTATAAATAGAAAAGAAAATAACTCGTTCAAGTGAATACTTTAAATTTTCTTTGTATTGCGTTTAGTATTGACGCTAACACCCTTCCCACCACCATCAGTTTCCCAGATATTGTCAAATATGAAGTAAAGATACTCACTAAGGGTTGTAAACCATGTGGGGCAGCGCTCTAAGGTTCCCGAGGCTCAGATCAACGGTGTACATCCTGGATACACAGTCTCGCGGGCAGTTGCAGTCCACTATACCGTCATTATTTAACAGGTCTGCACAGTAAACAATATTTTTAAACAGGTAAAGATTCAAATTAAAACTATATATGACGTGGAGTTCTTATTTGAATAAAAAAAATATCGAGACCGGGTTTGACTGTTCAGCCCTCGCAATTACCTGGTACCTTGCTGATACATCGTATCTTAGTGACGTCACAGGACCGTGTGCCCACGTACGGCACGTACACTGGCCTGCAATGGCAGTGCTTTTCCACGGCTCGGATGTAGCACAAGTGGTCGCAATCGGAGTTATGGTAATCCACGAACGATTGCAGCCGACGCTCGTTCTCGAAGAGACATTCGCGACTAGGTGAAAAGAAGATTAGCAGGTAATTAAGTTTTTAGCAAAATATTAATCCCCACTGTAAATGGGGTTGGGCGGTAAACGCACAAACTTGTGTCTCGGTGGGGATGAATCGGACTGAATAACAATTTACATTCAGTTTTGAGACCGGGGGGCTTGGGCATCCAAGTGCTCACTAAGGTTGGAAGACGATTCTATACCTCCGCGGAGGTAATCTGGCTACAGTGGTTACCTCTTCGTAGTACACGAGGTTAATCTCTAGTCGAAAGTCATTAAAGGTGCGTACCTATTAGGAGGCAGGCTGGTGACCTCTTCCGAGCAGTAGGTGTAGGTCCCTTGGATGCTGTGGAAGGCCTCGACGCGCGGACATACAAGGTTAGTCTCGTCATCAGCAGGGAACTCGGTCCAATCCGTGAACATTACCTGGGGGATTTTTGTTTTGCTTAACATGTGCCTGTACCTATCATCCCTACTAGTAACTTGAATCCAAAAGTAACTGTCTGTTATCTCTTTCAGCTTATACCGCTGAACCGCTTTAGATGAAATTTGATATGAACAATAATGGTACTTATGTTTTTGGGATGGACAGCATAGTTATTAGTTCAGATAGCATAGAAATAGTTCAGATAGTTTACACGGAAATCTTCATTCTGCACCAGTGGTTCTGCACCCTTTTTTAATGACACTGATAAGAAACCACTCGACAAAATGGGAAACGGTTTGGAAAATGGAAGTTAAGAATACTTATATCGAATAAATTGAGCAAAGTTGTTCTATTTATAAATTTACGGCCCACAGGAGCTCCCCGGGACCACCAGTGGTCTTCAGACCACCTGTTAAGAACCACTGTTATTCCAATCGCAAATTGGATTAGGAAATCTAATCTTATTAGAAAATATAATTTCTTCAGATCTTCGTGTTACCCTGATAGCGCCGACGTGGAACAAGGTCCTCGGCAAGGCGTCTTCCGGCTCGTAGTCCACCACGACTCGCAGTCCGTCGTAGATGCCCCGCGTGGTCGCCATGTGCGGCTTGAAGTGTGGATCTCTTTCGTTCCTGGACAATTTCTTGTAAATTTTAGAGATACTACACTAGCGTCTCCCGGGCGTCGGCGTCTAGTCAAATCTATGGCTGCTGCTTGACGCAACGTTGGCGCAACTGCGCAGCGACGCTATTTTCCTTATCGCTGACTAGACGCTGCGACGCTCAAAAGACGCTAGTGTGGGTGGCCCTTAGCATGTAGCGGCTGCCTTAAAGGTTGGCGCGGTGAGCATGGTATTCGCCCGGGGCCTCGCTCTTGCAGGGGCCTACTTGCAAATAGCCGAGCAGAATGTTTTTTTTTTACTTAACACTAAATACTTGCCCGGAACCGTGCAATGGTTAACGTCGCCATTGTCAGTAGGGACAGGTGGGGTATAAGGAACACCAAAGGGCAAGGGGAACAGGAATATATATGGCATGAAATTCAAATGTTCATGTTACCCCACCTATCCCAATTATCCACAGAGAATTGTAGACAAAATTAGATTGGAAACTATCCCAATCATCGAGTTTTGAGCCGTTACTCCTACAGTCCTACATTTGCACTAGGATAGATTATAAGACAAACGGCTATCGGTTTTTCAATATTTTATCTCAATTCTTGTCTGCGCGGATTTTTTTAAACACTTTTTTAACACACTAGTTAACTACTTCAGTTTATAACACAAAAGTTATGGCCAGAAAACCAGTTTTTTGGCCTAAAATTGTTTAACTTTGATGCCAAATATCTCTCAGACAATGAACTTTGAAGTAAATATGGGATACGAGTATATTGCATAACGCATTCACTGCCAGGGGGCGTGGCCTAAGAACAAACTTGTATGACGGTGAACGCACATGTGCGTTGGGGGCAGTGAACCAATGTGTTAAAGCCGTTGCTGTTAATATGATAAGCTACAAAAACATTGGAAAACTAAGGGATTCAGATCGAAGGTCATTGGCGCCAGGGAGCCCCTCTTGACGCTGGTCTGCTGTGGAGACCTGTCGAAGCGATCGCGTAGGACCTAAATTGGTAAAATTAAATCGAGATCAGAATAGGAATCACAACTACTTAGATACCTACTATTACTTGAGTCCTTGAGCATATGGTGTACCACAAAGAGTAAAAAGATAGTTACCGTCTTTTATCTTTGAACGAGTAGACGCTGTTGAACGCACAGCACAGCCCCTGCTTGGTGAGAATGGGACGGAATAGCTCACTGCAAGGCCGTACCTTCAGCTTGAACAAGCAAAGCTTTAGGAAGTTCTCACAGCTTTGGGGCATTAGTCCCATTACCTCAGGTACCTTGAACATATGGATCAGCTTCAGGGTTTAAATGAATTTAATACAGTAGGTTAGTAATCAAGCGAGGTTTTCACGCGTCTGTATAAACTTTTATTTAATGTCCAGGATATTAAATACTGTCCGGTGCCATATTCAGGGAGCCAAAGTAGATAATTATCCTCCGTCTCTTCTTAATTCAACTTTAACTTAAGTTACATTTTGCTTGCTGATAATATGAAGCTACTAAATAGGTATCACGCTTTAGGGCAAAGTAGACTTACACCTATTAAATAACGAATATTGTAGAAAGCAATTTTGTAACTAAGTAAGTAGCAGTTTTTGTTGTTCTGTAGTATATTTTTATATTGATAGGTATTTCTTATTTGGAGATGGGTAAGAGCAATACTTACTGTGTATCGGTTTTCGTCAATGAGTCTCTGAAGACGCCTTAATTCTTCATCGTCAATAACCGGGACACTCGAATAGAAACCCAGCAGTTGGGGAAGGGCTTTCTCCAGATTCACTGTAGTGTTACCATCGCTAGAGAAAAGTATTGTCATGTTTACAAATACAAAAGTCATATATGTACTTAAGCTCAGGTTCATCTGGTTGGGCGAGCAGATGATGATGGCCGGGAACGGCAGGGTGTCAAGGGACTAATATTGGTTCTCGATGGTGATGCGGGTCGGTATCTCGTTTATTACGCAATCGTAGACTCACATCAAGGTTTTGTTAAAGTGTCTCATAGAGCTCAGGGTCATCTGGTTGGGCGAGCAGATGGTGATGGCCGGGAACGGCAGGGTGTCGAGGGACTGATACTGGTTCTCGATGGTGATGCGAGTCGGCATCTCGTTGAAGCGGCCGTATAACAACCATGTCAGGCTGCATGCGAACATCACTATGAGTATCAGAGTTACCGCCCAGAAGCATCTGGAAGTACATGTTGAAACAAAATTGCTAATATGTATCTACAGGCACAGAATAAATAATAGTACTAAGTACAGAGGTTTCACTCTAACAAAACGCATCTATTACGACAGATATGACCGTTAGATGGCGCAAGCGCCAGCAGGCGTCCGTTCCTTAGCGGTGTGCGGCAATTATTATGGCTAGACACCAAAATTGCTGTAGGCCGCGTGGGGCCGCATGCCGTAGCGACGCGACGAAATCGCGGAGTGAGCCACGCCTGCTACAGGTTGGCTCAAAAACACGTTGATAATTTCTTTTATTGCGGCATTTAGGTAATTTTAACATGCGTTTGTGTATGTAGTCTTTATTTTTAATGACATTTTTAACCCATTTAGCGCTAATCAAGACACGTTGTCGTTTTGCCTCTACGAAGCGTAGCGCTACGACCGTAGCTCAGCGGTAAAAGACGTGTAAGTAGAAAAATATTATTAATCAATCAATCAAGGCTTACAGTTCGGTAATACTACAGCTGAGTCGGATATTGGACTCTAATCTTGTACCGGATATAACCATGAGTATATAAAAGAGATCTAATAATCTATTTGCAAAGTTGTTCTGACCGATGCCGTAAATTAAGTTTACACAAGCTTGGTTTCAGTAAAATACTCAAATATTGGAAAATTGGCAGTAGCATCACAAGATAATAATTTTTTTTTGTAATCTATCTGCCCGATAGATTAGATTAGTATTTGTCGGCACTACTAGAATCCTACGCTTCGCTCAATTTCCCTTAACACCCTTACACTAAAAGTTAGCCTACCTTGATACTCTATCTGGATATAAATAAAAATACTTGAGTCCTAACACAGTCCCTTCCAGACAAAAATGCTTTAGTAACATTTTAAAATTTCCATCCACGAATACTCCTTTTTTCCCCATTTCCTCGTACGAAGTAAGACCGGTAGTTTTAAAAGTTGTACAATGTTTAATCACAGTTTTACAGTACCTATTCAAAAAGTTTCATTTTACTCATTTTTTTAAATTATAATTTGACATGCACTAAAGTCACGCTACATTGTTCATAATTAATGAATAAAAGAGCGAAACAACACCAACATTTTTTTTTGTAGGTAAGTGTCCATGCAATTTCTGCAGCTCGCCATACGTAGAATCCTAATACGTAGAATACGCAGAAAAATATGTCTGCGGTCTAATTGCCGCGCCCCATACAAAATGTATGAAAAGAGTCGTGGCAATTAGACGCAACCGCAGACATATTCATAATGACCCTGACATTAACACCTTCACCGAGGCATTCACAAGTCACTCGCAATGTCGCCATGACACAGCCGAGGGCCAAATGTCACGAAAAATATTACTTTTTTGACCATCTGGTAACACTGGGATACGGGGTGTCGCATTAAGGCAGTACGGATCAAAGGAAGGCTAATTATATTAATAGAAAACTTTGAAAGTCACCGTCAAAATCATGTAAGTTCAGCGAAAATTAATAATTTGGTCTTTGTTTGCTCCGTAGTGAAAGCGACATCGTGTATAATTACTTATTTCTATCGCACCTATAATAATCATTATTATTATTATATTCATTATTTAAATTTATGGGATTGTGATTTCATTGTTGAAAGTTTTGTTTTTATTTTTAATGTACTTACTAAGACATAGCTATAACGATGGTACTAACAATATTGTATGGAATTTTGAATGTTCTGAAATAATTTTTTTTTTATTGTAAATACATAGGTATACCAGAAAAATGGAATAATGGAAGACAGTAAGTAAAACAACGTTTAGGAAAAATGTATAAAGTGATTTATTGAGAAACGTTTTACATGAGTTTTCAACAATTTCAAGTGCCATTTACGTTTGAATGAAATATTGTTAGAGTTGTTATAATAAATACCATTATTAATTGAATAGCAATCCTGTAGGTGAGAAGTTATATTTTCTAAATAAGTTTTATGTTATTGCGATCCTATAAATATTGTATGTAGGTATATAAGGTATATTGAAGTAAGCGAGCGGCGAGCGTGTATGAGGAATGTTATGAAAGTGAAGGAAGCGAAAGATATGTCAGGATCGTAGCAAGTGGAAAACCGTGGTCTCTGCCTACCCCTCCGGGAAATAGGCGTGATTATATGTATGTATATGTACATATTGAAGTAGTAAATGATTAACCAGATAAGTAGACATGCTATGTGTAAAGAGTCATAATTTTAATGAAAAATAGCGTGTGCCGATAATAAATTTCTGTGTATTGAATGGTAAATATTGTCTGTAGTAAAAACATACGTCAAACAAGAAATATTAATAAAAACAAATTGTCATTTTACAGCCAAGTATCGTATTAGGTGTGAAGTTTAATGTCAAATACTTTTCTGAAAAAAATAATACATACTAATATTATTCAAATGTAGTACCTAGTTAGTTTAAAAATTTTAACTGTAAGGGCATGTAAGTAATTATTACGTTATCTTAATATTATTACGGATTTCATAATTACAGTCGTAAGATAAACAAGTAAAATAATTTGTTACATTTCTTATCGTAAGTAATGGTAATTGTTATTATAAAAAGCTTTATAAACACAACAAAATATATGTAAGTATGATTGCTAGCAAAGAATATACATCAGTACCTATTAGTGTTATTTTTGACTTTTAAGAGTATTGTTCGGTAGGAATTACAATGATGCTAATTAAAAAAAAACTTAAATAGGTGATATAATTATTGGTCATTTGCGATTTTAAGTACGATATCGTTAAAAGCAGATACTATTTATAAAAGGGGGCATATTTTGACACAAATTCAAGTGGAGTAAATTACTCTATCAACATTCACTGCATTGCAGTTTTCATCTATTCTATTCTGCCTTTCAATAACGTCTATACCTGCTTAGGGTATAGACGTTATTGCTGCCTGTACTCGTATCGGCGTCACAAGTGCACACGTCAATATACACCTCTAGTAGTTACGAATGTCACAACATGCTGCGTCATAAAAAAAACTATGCTACGGGCTACGGCGTAGAACCGTAGCACCCCCGACCAGTGAGAGTTACCGACTGTAAAAGATTGTCGATTGCAAATGTCCTATTTTATATGTGCTCATTCAATGTGGTCTAGAACATAGATACCTAACAAGTCTACGCAACACTCGTCGTTCTAAACCAATTTCTAAACCTTTATATTTGCCTACGACTACAAAAACGTGCCTACAACATATAAAACCATAGTGTTTTAAATGCTAGTACCTACATATAAGCCCAAATATATTTTCTTTTCCTTAATGATACATAAACCTTACAGTAGAGGAGGACTACATAATATGATCCATCCCCATATATATATAAAATTTAAAACTCGTAGATAAAAATTGACCAAAAATCTATTTATTAACAAGCAATAAACTATATATTTATATATCGTATTAAGTATATAAATGTTCACTTCGTTTTGTTGGTCATACCGCTCCATATTGAGTTAAGCGAGTCCAAGTCCTTGATCTGCTTCACGTAAGAGATTCTGCGGAAATACGAGTCTCGAACTAATAAAAACACTTTTAAATGACCAATTATAGACCTTATTCCTTTGCAATAAGGTTAAAGATTGTTCCGCAAACAGTGCCAATGATGGTATCATAGTATATTAGGTACAACAATCGATCAGACAGTTTGTAAAATAGCTCCAATGCCCAAATTACACTCATTTAATTAACATTTAGGTAAAATTTTCTCTATTCTAAATATATAGAATACCGTTAATTACCTAAAAGTACTGTAGGAACAGAAATGCTTAAAATAATATCATGTATATGGCGTATTTTAAAATAATATCCGCGTAATTATTACATACTACGAATGGATTAGTGAGTGGTTTTGTGATAATAATATCCTTATATTTATACAACCTTGGGTTATTATAATTATCCTGAGATTATGTTAAAAATATTGAAACAAACGTTACGAGAAATGTATTGTAGTGTCGTAGAATCAGTGGTGTCGTTATTGTAAAACTAATTCTATGTATTATCTTTAAAAGCATACGATACATTATGTACTGGTCGGGATGATTAAATTGCGTATATTAATAAATTGTCAATTTACTTTTACAGCTACTTAAATTCGAGATATACTGCGAATTTTTAAATAACTATATCATTAAAAATTTTGACGGTTTTCTATCACTATTTTTGTGTTTACTAACAGTTTTCAAAAGAAGAATATATAATGTATACGAGAATAATTGCTTAATAGTATGTATGTGTAGTACCTATATACCGTATCCTACTCTCACCAGTATTGTGCGCTGCGAGTCGTCCCTTCATATAAAATGCTACTTACGATAACACTAACTTTTGGAATACGAGTAAAATATTCATACAAACAATTGTTTCAAAAGTACTCTTACTCTATGTTTACATTACAACATTCAAATTCGAAATTAAATCAATACGAAGCCTTTCTAAGGAGTTAACATATAAATTTAAGATAAAATACAAGTATATATGTATACGTAATAGACAACGCAATTCGTATTTTATATAATATCTATAAGCTTCGTAGGCAGAAGATAAAAGACAGATTTTCCACAGTTTTTCGTACAAATTCGAACAACCATTTGACGATAGATTCTAAAGAGCAACATGTGTATATAAATATATACCTATTCTATGTATAAATATAACATGGGACAAAGATATTCATGCGTAAAACGCTATTGTAATATTTGGAAAAGCTATTACGAGAACTGAACGAAGAATAGAACAATTCCCTTATAATGCGTTAAATCTACAATTTAAGCCATCAATACTATATATTGGAGTTTATTTAAAACACATACATTTTTAGTAGAATTTTGAAAATCCGTAAAATATTTGTAACATCAAATTCAATCAGTCAGAAACATGTGTGCCTCTCACACACTCGTGGTATCGACACACCAATGCAAAAGTGATCTGCATCTGCAGTGCAGTCAATACAAAGCTTGCTCGCGAAAAGATCTGGAGATCTGGAACATTAGCGAGTGGGGGCCAGGCCGGAGGCCGCGGGGCGAGTCCACTCGAGTCGGCGAGGCCGAGGCAGGGGCGAAGGGCCCTGGTGAAGTCAGTTCTCAAGCCGGCGCGGCGGCGCACTAGGTCGGTGAGCGTCAGGACTCCAATAGCACGTGCCAGCGTTGGACCTGGCAATTAAGAATTGATTTAAATACAACGTTTTTACCTTCCACTTGCATGGCATGACCGACACTTGAGTACCTACTCAAACGCCTACCTGCTTTCTTCACGCAGGGATATTTAAAGAAACCTGGAGATTAAATTATCTCACATTCATTCGCTAAAGTGAGACTAGACAAACGTGAGACAAATCGTGAGTCGGGATATCGTTATTGTTAAATATACTATACGGCCTCGCTTCAAAGTTCCTGCCAATGACGCTCCTCGTTACGGCTCAGGAGCTGTGCCGCACATTAACTGTCATCACCAAACTGATATCATCATTGTCACCTCCTATAACGTGAGATGCAATACAACAGCGGCGTCTAAATGATATAGCAATCAACACAACGTACTTGTTCCCCATGTCCCTCGCAGAGCTCCTGCCAATGGCGCTCCTCGTCACGACCCGAGGGGCTGTGCCCCAGCGAGAACCAGCCCACCATCTCGTTCCGTTTCACACTGCGACGCCACCACACCGATACCATCAGCGTCACTTCTGTTATTTGAAACAGGGCCACCTACAACACAGATGATAGGTTGAAAGAGCCATTAAATAAAATTTTCACCACACCAACTAGTAAAGGCTCTCTTGATTGTTGAAAAACTAATGAGAAGGTTGCATTTTATCCACATATGTGGCAAAATAATCTGAAGGAAATTTTGAGTTGTTTCCTCTATTTCTAAAGATTTTATTTTTCGAAACACTCGCTCGTGTTTCCGTTTTGGAATCTTTCGCTTGCTCGGGTGTCAATATTAGCACGAAACTTTGCCCCTTGTACAAATAACTATTACCTAAGCTGCTTAAGATTGACTCAACATTAGAAATTGGAGGAGAGCATAATTAATGAAGTTATAACTTATTAGATTAAGTAGTCTACGTCATGTCCTTACATTTGCAACAGCTTCCGTGCGTAGCTTATAGGTACTAGTTCACTCGTACACTTATGTGCGTAGTCCTACGTATTCCTTTTGGACTTCAATTTAATAACAATTGACGTAAACTCCCCACTGGATTGAAAACGTACCTGGAAGATAAAGAGCTCCTTATAGAGCGGGTTGGACTGCGCGCGACGCGTCGTGGATTTGCAGCGGCCCATTTCCATGCCCAGCGAGCTGATGAGGCTCAACTTCACGTACGTGTCCGGCGCCTTGTTGGGAGACAGCTTGCGGAAGTGTGTGCCTTTTATCACCTGCGCAAAATTGTATTAGAAATATTTAAATATCAAGGTTGTATAAGTAAACGCAAATGTGTGGCTCTAAATTCCTTCCATTTTTTTTGCCACAAAAAACGTTGTAATTAAAACATACGCTTTCGAAGTTTGTGGACCAAACGCCGATTGGACTTCAGATTAGAATTAAGTATGAATGACATCAGAAGTAAATGGACTATTTAGAGTATTTTTTCTGTTTGAGGTTGGTGTCGTCATTGTCACCTTTTCTCGCACTGTAGATCGTTTTAAGTAGAACTGCTTCAACGGTCGATGTCCAACGACAAACTTGATAGTATTTTTTTATACTACGTCGGTGGCAAACAATGCCCGCCTGATGTTAAGCTGACTCACATGCGTTACATGCACAGAGTTACATGCGCGTTGTCTACCCTAACACTCTCCTCCCTCGTTAATTTGTTGAACCTGGCTAAAATTCCAATACTCACAAAGTGACAGAATCACACGGTTCATACCTCCACAGATAAATGTCCTGTGATTGAACTGTACTGCAGTCCAAGCAGCAGTTCCGGAGCGGAGCGGGCGCTGCAACATGAAGATGCGGAATCTGAGCGAGCCAAGCTGCAGGCCTCACCACCACCCGTCGGCGTAGTCGTCGTGATGGACGATGGAGACGCCAATACACCGGACATGGACATGGAGTGGTTCAGTTCTAGTTTCGGGAGCTGTGAACAATATTGACAGTTGAAATATTTGTTGTATTAATCCCACGAAGTCACAAAAACACTTCCACTGTAGTGGGGCGATGGCTATGATAGCGGGGTGTGAGGTGTGAGCACGGCAGCTGCTTAGTGGCGTCGCGCGCGTAACACGGTGGCGGCACGGGGCATGAAGTTACGCTGCGTAAGCTGCGTTGCAGTACAGGATGCGCGAGCGATGTGCTTTCAAAAATCCTAATATTGGCTGTACTTTATGGCTTATTTCGCTTTTATTTTAATCAGAAACTGATATAAGTATGTAAAGGAAAGGGCTTAGAGAAAATAGGACGGAATAAATGATGTTAGCTAACTAATCTGTCATAATTGTTTAAGTACCTCCCAAGTAGCACAGATAGTTGTATAACTCACTTTTAGTTCTATTTAACGCTCGGTGCGTAATAAGACAATTATAAGAGCTTTTTTTAACTTAATAGTTACCTGAAGGCTAGCCTGCTGCCGCGGCGCCAGCTGCAGCCACAGGCTGTTCTCTAGCTCTAGGTTAAGTGTCGCGAAGGATACGGCCGCCTCGCCTAGGAGGCGCTGCCGCCGCATGCGCTCGCAGCCGTAGATGCGGATTCGAAGTCCTAATCCGTATACGTCCTCTGCGAATAGATTGAAAATTGTTCAGTTTAGTACCTAATGGTTATTTTTAGATAAAAGCGGTAAGGTTGTAGAGGGTAATTGCTAAATTAACTCGGTCTAGTTAACTCATACACTGCGAAGCTTCCAGGTTTCCTGGTATGTAGCAACAATGCATTGTGGAAGAAATGTGTCGTGATGAGTGATAAATGAAACAAGATAAAGGTTAAATAATGAGAATGACACACATGCACGCTGTGTCATTGTGCGCTGAAAGTCTAGAGTGCAGGAGTTCCCAACAGTTTTGCGTTTGGCTCCCCAAAGGTATACAAAGAATGAAATGAATTTTGTCGGGAAGGGAGTTCAAAGGGTCTACCGTGAAAATAGAAATTTCGTTATCTGCCTGTTATTGCTGGAATATTTATGCAAGAGTGATAGGGAGGAAGATAACAAAATTTCGAGTTTCGCGGTAGGCCCTCAGTGCCACCTATTATTCTCAAATTGTAATGTTTAACCATGGTAACTCCAGGTTTAACAGGTTAACCCCGGGTTAGTGGATTGCTGCAAGTGGCACTTAGATGTCCATTGAGTTGGAATTAAATTCTTGCTAAAGTGGTATTTTGTTTACCTGGGTTGATTTTATGGAGAACGAAACTTTCCATGTATTGAGGATTTTCACCATTTCGTATCTTTGATTTGAACTTTTGCCTCTTCAATGGTAGAAGGACTATTCGCACCTGTAAGCAACAGTTTAAGATTTATAAAATTAATTAATTATTCCTTATAGGTACATTTACTCGTGTCTGTAAAGTCAATTGACATTCGTCGTAGAGATCATTAATCAATTAATTTCAGCGTTCGATTCCGCCGTTAGATAATAGCTTCAAAATAATTATAATCAGACAACGATGGTACCCTGTTGAAACATAATAATAGAGAAAGAAAATGTTCCCAAAAATTGCCCGCTTAATATACAGGACCTTTATCGTCACCCGCCGTGTCATGTCACCTCTAAATGAACCCCGGTAAACTTAGCTCGTGTATTGTTCACACGAGTGATGGACCCTCTAATTAAATACTTAACATTCAGAGGATTCTATATAATCTTCGCTTTTCTATTGCTCGTGTAGGTATTCGCAAATTAAATAAGAAGACGCGCGCTGTAAATGAATTTACCACTTCAGTCAACTATTTTTTTAAAAAGATTTTGTGTTATCTTTACTGTAATTTGATCCGATTTTGTCGGAGGGGTGCTGACCTGCAGTGAATGCGGCCGTACATTTGCTTCTAAAATCGGTTACGCACCTGAGAGTTCACGAGCGTCGCTCTCAATAATCAGTACTGAATAGTCACCGTGGTCGAAACCGGCCAGGACAGTAGTATGTAGTAGTATAATTTGATTAATTGACAATCGGGAGGATATTGCTAAAAACGACACAGGCTAAGTGCGTTGACAACTCGCAGTAACCGAGCTTCTACTGGTTAGTGTCATCGCGCTTGCGTCTCGCCGTCAGTGCGGGGACGGCTCATTTACTGCCTGTGATTCCCCCATAGGCGCCGCGCCGCTGATGCCACGGGCGCTGTAAGTGCGCTGTTGCCCACCCGCAACCGCAACCGCTATGTTACCCAGCCTTAGCCGTATGTATTAGTCAGCAGCAGAAGTTGCTAAGCGGGCGAGGTGTTCAAAATGATCTTGAAGCGACTTTATTGTTAAGAGAATATGAGCGCGTCAAGGTATTTTTGAACGGGGTCCCTTTGTTTGACATAATTATTGAAAGTCATAATGACGTAATGATTGTCATATTATCATTAGTCATAATTCTGAAACCGTTAACTTCAGGATTTTCCTAAGGTCTATAGATAGGTTAGGTTAGGTTTGTTTTATGGCAATCCTGAAAAGTTACGCGTTTCAGAGAAAAACCAAATTATGACTAACGAAAATGTGGACAAACACATTATGACTTAAACTTTATGGGAAAAAATAGAGACCCATTTTGAACACTTCGCCCGCTTAGCAACTTCTACTGCTGACTGTACCTACAGTCAACGTCAAAGATATGATTACACTTTGCACCTTACTCCCTTGTAATAAGGCGAAAAATGTAAACATATCTTTGATGTTGACTATACCCACATTTCCGAGGTGTTTCTGTTACGTAATGGTTGACGACTAGTTGACGGCGAGCGAATGAGTTTGGGCGGCGCTGGTCTGGTTCTCAGCTTTTAGGTGTGCTGCAAATTTGAACCCTGACCTGACTCTGCAGCAGCGGTTGCGGCGTGCGCTGTGGCAACGCGCGCGCCTGCAGCACGTGCACCGTCATGCTGCGGACCGGCGCGTCATACAGCAGGGTTAGTTCCACGGAGCCGCGTTCTTGACTGCTGCTCTCTCCGCAGAGGAGTGATGTATCCTGAGGGCAGATGATTAGCTTAGTTTAAAATCAAGCAAGGGAGAAATATGATGACGATGATTCTCTTGGCCAATTTCAACCACAGCAACAGTTCTGGAATCCTTAGGTATTTTTTTCTCACTGCTGTTGCTGTTATGCTGTTAATAGTGTTGCTGTTGTGATTTTAGTACTTACGAACACTCGTCACACACACACACACACACACACACACACACACACACACACACACACACACACACACACTTTGGGAAAGTACACACTAAAGCTGCTAGAGATAAAAAAATAAATGAAGCGGACTAAGGTAATTTTAAAAATCAGTCGATTAAGGTTTAAACTTGTGTTGTTTCTGAATCTTCAGTAGACAAGAGTAGTGGTGTTGACCGTCGAATTCATCAATAATTCACATATAAGTAATCTCTAATGTACGATTCCTACCGACCGGCTGGAGTAAGGCCGCGCCGGAGCGCATTTTCAATGTGCCTATACATTATGTATGGCAGAAGCGATGGAATCCGTTCGGAGCCGACCGCGTCTGCGAGCGGCCGACCGGCTTGCGCCAGTACAAATGTGAAATGTGCTTCGACGCTAATAATTAAGTACCCTTGACGAAAATTCCTACGATAAAGCAGTTTACGTTAGGAAAAGACATTAAATAAATATAAATACTTTCCTCTTTAACACCCTAATGTAACCCATTTATTAGCGCCAGGTCAAGGAACAGTTTAATAGGGCTATTAAATACTGAAGCGACACCTCTACCCCCTGACCTGTTAAATCTTTCCACGCGAAGCAATTAAACGCATGCAAATGAAATAAACCCCCATTTATATGATAAAAGGACATCAAAAAAACTAAAAGAAAATCGGTTCATCCGTTTGGGAGCTATGATACCACAGACAGATACACAGATACACAGACAGACACGTTAAACTTATAACACCCCTCTCTTTTTGCGTCGGGGGTTAAAAACTAAAAAAATTATGAGTTTTACGTAAATAAAAATACCGCTAGCTATAATAATAATTTATGCGTACTTGACACTTACTTTGCATTAGTAATATGTTATCAAATAGGGTCATTGCGCTAGTTTCCGTCCATGCTCTAGTTTTCGTCCACTTGACGGATTAGCAAATAATATATTTCATTGTTAATTTACTACTTGAAAAATATCATTTTTATGTAGATAGATATATTGTTGACAATAATTAAGATTGCAATAAGTCAAAATTTGTTTAGCAATGTAGAGGTTTATATTCAAATTTCGCCAAGTGGACGAAAACTAGAGCTGGACGAAAACTAGCGCAATGACCCTATAGACAGTGCAAAAAACAAATACAATACCGCGAACTTTACACATGTCTAGAAAGAGCAACTAATGTATATTTACTTACTATTTTACCATTCTACTTTTTAAAACTTCAACTTTTAAAGTTTTAAAAACCCGTCCTCATATTCGATGGTCCTTCGATCCGGATTGAGATCCCATATCTCGCTAAGAAGAACTATAGATGCTAGATTGAATACATATTTGATTAATAGGTAGAAATAAGATGTCTTCTACTTAAATTATGAACGATGACGTCGCTGTCCACGCTGCTCTGAGCCTCAAGCGTGTGGATGTACTCGGCCTGTCCTTGTCGCTCGCAGGTTGCGCTTCCGTGGCGCCGTCTCAACCAACATCTACAAGTAGAATAGATGTTGGTTGATACGGCACGACTGTAAGTTTACATTATGAACGAACACTACACTGTCCACGCTGCTCTGAACCTCAAGCGTGTGGATGTACTCGGCCCACCGCGGCACCACATCGCCTGTCCTTGTCGCTCGCAGGTTGCGCTTCCGTAGCGCCGTCTCGACCAACATCTACTTACATTATGAACGATGACGTCGCTGTCCACGCTGCTCTGAGCCTCAAGCGTGTGGATGTACTCGGCTCGCCGCGGCACCACATCGTCTATCCTTGTCTCTCGCAGGGTGCTCTCCCGTAGCGCCGTCTCGACCAGCTCCACCTCCACTCCTGCTTTTATTGGTGCTGCGTTCTCGTTCTTCTCTTCGTAGTGGCATCCCACTTCTTCTTTATCCTGTTTGGAAGAGTTTGATTAGAATTTTTTTACTTAGTTGGCAACATATGGGCAGATAAATTTAATTACTATAAGTGCTAGTATTCATTAGTATTGACAATAGAATGGGCATTGGGCATAGACAATGAAAAACTGTAAAATATTGTAGTTTCAAATTCGAATTTGTAACAAGATTGTCAAGCGTTTTAAAATCCTGTTACCACAAAACGCGTACCGTCGTACCTACAGCGCCATCTACTTTCAGCTGACACATTTACGACTGCGATGCTTAGACGTCTTAGTATTGTTTTTTATTTAGTAATAAAATAATAACTAAAGAAGTAGATAAAAAAAGAGCTCAACATAATGTCGCTATTTTAGCAAAGGAAAAAAATAGTCTGGCGAGCTGAAAATACGAGTCTCGAGGTGGAATATTAATATCTAGGTTATGGTCACCGCCATCCTTTTGCATAAATATATACTTATTGTTTCACTAGGTATAGTCAGGCTAAGCTAACTCTGCAGCGTGTTTGATAGCACAGTGTGGAAGTGTTATCATAAACCTCGAACTTCTATGAAATTATGACTTTTAAAATAACACGCACACTTTTGTGTTATCAAAGACACTGCTGAGAGTGCTGAGTTAGCTTAGCTGACCTGACTCGTAACACTAATAGACTAGACTAAAACTTTTTCATTTGTTTGGGAGCATTCCCATATTTTTCCTTTAAATTCAATTCCATTAAAAAAAAATTTATTACATACAGACCCTGGCGTTTTTTTGGGTTAATTCCGTACCTCAAAAGGAAAAAACGGAACCCTTATAGGATCACTCCTGCGTCTGTCTGTCTGTCTGTCCGTACCGTCTGTCACAGCCGAGTTTCTCCGAAACTACTGGACCAATTAAGTTAAAATTTGGTATACATATGTAAGTTTGTGACCCAAAGACGGACATGTAACGTAAACAAATGAATTTTAAACATGGGGGCCGCTTTTGGGGGACTTTAAACGAGAAAATTAAAAAAATAAGTTTTTCAAACTATTTCGTGTTACATATCAAATGAAAGAGCTTATTGTGAGAATCTCAAATACATATATTTTTTATAATTTTCGGAAAAACATTAGAAGTTATTCAAGAAAATAGGCAAAAAATTACCATTCCCCCCCTTTATCTCCGAAACTACCGGGTCTAAAAGATTGATAAAAATACACAAAATAGTTCTTTACCTATAGATTACAGGAAAACCTAATAAAAATATGCAGTCAAGCGTGAGTAGGACTTAATTACTTAGTTTTTGATCCGACCCCTACGGGTTTTTTAAAGACATTTCACTCACGTTTCACATAAAAAATACATTGTTTAAATTGTGTAATGTACGGAACCCTTAGAACGCGAGTCCGACTCGCACTTGGCCGGTTTTATTTTATTTAAGATGCTAACATGAGAATTTTTGTTATGTAAGTTATAAAATGTAAAATAAGTGTAGCTTAATTTTGAGTAACTCTCAGAGGATGCTTGACGCTTTACAGATCTTGTACTATTTTTGGCAATGGTTGTTATTTGAATAGGTTTAAGGTAACTTGGTAGTGAAAAAGACAAAAACTGCTTTTTCACATCACCATTCCGGTAAAAGGGCTTTTTCTTCCCTGCTATGAAAGATCAAAGTGGCACTTTCTTCCCTGCTAGGAAGAATCAAAGGGACACTTTTCTATTATAGGCTAGGACACTATTTCTTTACTTTTTTGCACACTTTTTTCGTTGAAAAAATATTTTGAAACGAAATAATTTCCTCATAAGTGATGACAAAAGCAGTATATGTCGCATGGTAGCAATAGTTATTTGTTATACAAGGGTGCAAAGTTGTATTTTACCCGCGAGTGTTTTAACACACGAGAAGTAAAATACATTTGCACCCGTGTGTAACACAAAACTTTTCCCCTCACTATAGCGAGGAAAGTGCAACATCCACAGGCGTAAGATCATCTTCATCAACTGGAATCACTCAATTTTTTACCATATTATAACAAAAAACTGGAAATTCTGTACTTTTACGTGAGAAGTTTTTAAGTAAAATTTTTGTTGACAATGTTGACATTTCTGACGTATGAAATGTCAATGATGCGTTTTGAAATTGCATCGACTTAACTTGTGCGTTCAGAATTATATTTAACATAATTATTAAAAAACAAACGTTTATTATGGAATTTTAAGGTTTATGACTTAAAATCATTAAATAAAGCTAAATCTGGTATTTTTTATTGAATTCTCAAACCATTTATTTAATGATAATTAATATCGAACGAACCATTATTATGAGCGTTTTACGTTTTGTTATCAGTCAAGCTACTTAAACACGCTCCATCCAAGGTCAAATTACTTTCCCCACTAGTGGATAAAATGCGTTTTTCTCCGCTTGTTTTAAAGGATAAAAGATGGCTTTCCGAGCTAGTGAGGGGAAAAATTATTTCCACTTTGGGCGTTAAGACTTGAATCCCTCACTGTGCTCAGGATTCTATTTTAAAATCCCTCGCTACGCTCGGGATTCAATTAATGAACACGACTGCTACTTTCTTTTATGCTTTAACACTTCTCCGCCATGCGTTACCTAACAACGGAAGTATACTGTGATAATATGTGAAAACCAATTAATTAATCTTGTTCCTGAAAAATCACTAAAGTTAGACTTCAACAAAGGTTACTTAACTTAACCCCACGTATGCCGGCTGTCAAATTTGATCATTGAAAAAGTGACCATGATATTTCAAACAATAGATTTAAATTCCCACGCACGGATCCGTGTTTAAGCATACTTACTTAGTCAATGACTCACACGTCTGTTATTCTAAACGTGGGTAGATGTATACTTTAAACTTTGTGACGCCACGTCAAAATGTCAAACATGTCAGTCGTCATTAATTATTTACTCGACACGGCGGCCAAGGGCAATCCAATTACAGTGAGCGTAAACAAGTCACATTCGCTGTCAGAAGCCAAAACAAATGTGGCAGGCGAGTTACATGACGTGATTTCACACCCGTTTCCATGGAGACTGTATAAAGGAGCCAAATCTCTATGTGTAAAAATTGTCTATCAAAAAACAGTAATTAGGCGGCGCCACCATACACCGAAATACTACCAAAAACAACCTACGTAATTTGGTCGGGTTATTTGTTTGCTTTATATGGTTCATGTTATACTCATTACTCATGTCCCAGAGCCTAACTAGCGCCACCGGAGAGATTAGGAACTATTATTTAAAGCTTAACGCGGTCACTTTTACAACAATTCTGCCATAAGAGATTGCGATCCTTTCTATACCATCCATACCCGTTTCTCTATCCCGAATATCATGACACCCAAGTCCCCCAAAATCCTGACATTTCAGGGCGAATCCTAACGTATGGCAACCCTAGTTTCGGCTAATGTAAGCCAAAATAGGATCTTAATTAATCTGTGACCAAATTGTGTGAACACCACACCTTGATGGAACAAAAACTAAGTATAAACGTGATATATTCAATATATGACATTTTCACGCTTTTTCATTGCAAATAGCATGCAATGTTAGCTTGGTCCGAGTCTAACGATAACTTACCATGATTAAGTGGTGTCTAAGATACGGGTAACGTGCATATATGACATAATAAATTCAACCTCTTAAAATGTTATTACCTAATAAGTAATAAACCACAATTTTATGACATCGTGCGTGGGAAGGTTATTACGAGTATGAGGATAAGTAGGTATTTTAGCGATAAAGTTATACTTGTTTCCGATATTGATGAACTATATATAAGTACCTACATATTGGCACTAATATTTTTCAAAATAGGAATAATTATCGAATATCTATGAAAAGGGAATAATAAAAATGAAAATAAGAATAGGGTACCTAAAATTATTCTATTATGAGTAAATAGTTCTATTTCATGCTTCTTTAAATATACTTTATAACTAAATACAAATTATATTATATTGCATGCTCTCTCTGTTTCAATTCGGGGTATTAAGTTTTTGTCAAGAATTTCATTTCATGTGAATTTTTCTATTGCAGACTGTATTTTCCTTTGAGACGATTCTAACAAACCCAAAGTCAATGTAAATTCGTAATGTAGTTTCTATGGCCGTCTTCGACCTCCATCATCAGATTAATATCAGGTACTCGTACATTGTCACCGATCTTTAAGTATGGTAAGTACCTAATTTCAGCTCAATTTGATACCAACAAAGTGGTCAAAAAACTGCCTGCCAATTTTGATGACAATTTACGTATAAATGCAAATACAATTTAAATAAATTCTTTATTAATAAATAATAAATTATTTATAAATAAATGATAAATTCTTTATATAGAAAAACATAGTCATACATTTCACATTAGGTTAAGAATATCTTATAATGTACGTCTTTTTAATGACTTCCACCTGAACTAGGAAAATCCTGTATCTCAGGTAGAGAAAAATAAATTACAAAAAGGAAAACTTATGAGTTTTTGTTTGCATTTAGGTAGGCATCAATTAGATATTAGAATTATTAGATAAGTTTACAGTTAATAAAAGCTTGTCAAATTGTTACAAATATCATCTGTATCTACTTCTTACATTTCTTAAGAGGCCCGCTGATTATCAGTCCGCCGGACGATATCAGCCTGTTAGAACCAAAATTTGACAGTTCCGAACAACTGACAGGCCGATAGGTATCGTCCGGCGGACTGGTAATCAGTGGGCCCCTTTATTTAGAAAAGTATGTTAGTTTAGTATGTTAACCGTCTGTTAATTTTAAGATTGCGTTGTTTAAAATAAATTATTTTCTCTTATACATTTACATATCATTTCAGGTAAAGAGCGCATCGGAGTTAATTGAACCCGATCGCGATTATAGTGTTGCGAGAGTCGCGAATCGCCGCAATCGCAGGATTTGCCAGTTTAATTATAAATGGCCGATGTTGACACCGTCTGGGACGAATCTGGGGCGACTCTTGCGGTTGCGAAACTATACTTGCACAGCTTCATGAAACCTTATTATTGTGAACTTTAAGAACAAATTAAATTACATTCTTATGAAAATATTTCAATTTGTGTTTTTACAAGTAGTCACACTACCCCGACGAGTATTTATTTCGTTTATTGTGAACTTTTTACAAATTTTAGCCAGTACTTAAATATATTAAAACGGGTTACTCACGTATATTTTAAGTAGAAAAGTTCTCGACATGTTTCGCTTCTTAACGAGGAGCATCAACGGTGCACGCGTTGGCGGAGCTGTTGGCTCACGTTGATGCTACTCGTTATGGAGCGAAACATATCTAGCAATTTTCGACTTTTAATATAGGTACTCTATTTAATATGTCTGTCTCACGAAAATTCTGTTGTTAAAAAGAAATTCGTAGTTATTCTTTTTAGGGTTCCGTACCCAAAGGGTAAAACGGGACCCTATTACTAAGCCCCCGCTGTCCGTCTGTCTGTCACCAGGCTGTATCTTATGAACCGTGAGCTAGACAGTTGAATGTTTCACAGATGATGTATTCCTGTTGCCGCTATAACAACGAATACTAAAAATAGAATAAAATAAATATTTAAGTGGGGCTCCCATACAACAAATGTGATTTTATTGCCGTATTTTGCGTAATGGTACGGAACCCTTCGTGCGCGAGTCCGTCTAGCACTTGGTCGGTTTTTTGACCAACTTTACAAAACAATATCTGCAAGAAGTAATTGTGAACCCGGTAGAGGCTGTAAAGGTCTACAGTTGCTACGCCGTAGTCGCGCTACGAGCCGTAGCAGGCTGTTTAAAATAGTAGAAGCTAGTGACTTTAGTGAAAACTGATGGCTATTTTCAAAAAAACTACAGTAAAAAACCGGCCAAGTGCGAGTCGGACTCGCGCACGAATGGTTCCGTACCTCTACGCAAAAAACGGCAAACAAAATCACGTTTGAAGTATGGGAGGCCCACTTAAATATTTATTTTATTCTTTTTTAAGTATTTGTTGTTAGTATAGCGGCAACAGAAATACATCTTCTGTGAAAATTTCAACTGTCTAGCTATCACGGTTCATGAGATACAGCCTGGTGACAGACAGACAGATAGACAGACAGACGGACAGTGGAGTCTTAGTAATAGGGTCCCGTTTTTACCCTTTGGGTACAGAACCCTAAAAATCATTGTCTGTGATCAAATTGCTGTGCAATTTAAAAAATCTGTAGACGCAACAGCATTTTTCAGCACAGTTTTTTAGCCCAACAGCAAGATAATTCCTTTAGAATGGCCGTAATTTCGTAATCCTTTAATGTCAAAACAATTTACTTAACTTCAGGCAGATTTGAAAGGGTTTTCATTAAAATTTGCTCTTGCACTTATTACTTATTATTCAAAACCAGTTTCATAAAAATATAGGCCGTTTTGAGTTCACTGTAAAATATACTCAAAAGTAAATAGATTAGTCTCGTTCATTATTTATTTAAATCTTCATATGCAGAAGGCAACTGTTGGGGGTCAGGATTAAACAATAAAAAAAAATTTTTTGACTCGGTCGCCTTTGATCACGTTTCACTTACAGCTGTTTCCTTTGATATAAAAACAGCAGAGCAACGTGATATCTAACAAGTCGTGCCCTTGGTTAAAACAAAAACGTATCTTCAGACTCCCTTTGTCTTATAAAGGTTGTCTTATCAGGGTAGTAAAATACTGAGTAAAACAGAAAACAGTACAGAAAGTAAAACAGTTTAGAAAAAAAAACAATTAATATTGTGCAACAAGTAAGAACATCTTCAGCAATAATATCCTGTACAATGAAAAGTATAAAAATATCTAAACAAATTTTATTTATGACGCTATAAGAGCATATATGCCGTATACATTCGGGTAGTTTATGATCACCACCAAATGTCGAGTAATATCCGGCAATCTCACATAATTCTTCATATTAGAGTTAATTTTCGAAATTATTCGACATTCGTGATTCGATTTTACCTATTTTGCGAGCTTCGTTTTACAAAATACTAAAGTTGCAGGTGGCTACACAAATGTGAGTGGATAAATAAGGAATTGCACTACAAAATTGCTCCGTTTGTGCAAGATTTAGACGTACCATACACGGGCCAAAATTAAGCATCGAAATCTCTAGTCGGGCTAAGTTAACTCTGCAAGCTATGACAAAGTGTGTATCATGATTAATGTAAAATGTCTATGAAAATATGCCGTTTATGCCTTACTTTGTTCTATTCATGTCGGTGCATAGTTAGCTTAGACGGACTCTGTGGTCTCGGAATATTCTCTATGGCACCTGTTGTTTTGTATGGTGTCATAGATAACATTACGTGACCATAGAGATTTCGGGACTCAATTTCAGCCCGGGGCGCCTGGCTTCTAGAGACGTTACAACTTATAGCATGTGATTTTTAGATAATTGCTGGCTTAGTAGGTGCAACGATTTCAATCGATCGTCCAAATGCCGCAATGTATTGCAAATCACATGCGATTATCGGTGACGTTTGGAGAGGCCATTATAATGTCTCACCTGCTGTATGCGCAAGCGCTGCTCTTCGTCGTCGTCTGACGCCTCGAACGCGAATATTCGGTCGGGATAATGGATCGGTTTCGACAAAGTATCTATAACAACACAGACGTACGGACAACGTCAATCGATATATACGCAGTACTAATCAATTATACTATATGTAATCTAGCTATTTATATATATATAAACAAAACAACTACTTATACTTAACTACTAAGTGTAAGTCTTTAGCGGTAATACGGATGCGTTTGGAGCAAAAGTATGGAAACGAACGTTTGTAGATATATCTTGGATTCTCTTTTTAATCAAGTTATCCTTAGAAGTTATACTGATCTAAAATTGATTGTGTTTGTAGTTTAAGACAGAAAATCCTATAAATAGCATTTATAGGAGCTTGTGGAAATGTACAAAGCACCCTTAAAATTTTAAGTAAGTATCATCATGCTCCGCGATTTTTGAGCCATTTAGGGTCCTAGATAAATTGGTTTTTAAATACTTACGCAATGGAAGGTCCAATTTAGCTGGAACCCTAAATGGCTTAACAATCACGGAGCGTGACTGTACCTATGTTTAGTTTATGAAAATGGAAAGTTAAATTTACACACTGAAAGTAGTAGGAAAATTTCTCTATAATTTAACTACGTATATTAAAAGTAGGTATCAGTTTACAGTGAAAAATAAAAACAAAAGAACCTCCAACTAAAAATAAACCAACCTTGCTACAAACGCACCCTACAGTAAAGATTAAGTGCTAAAGATAGCAGATAACGAACATTAATGTTGTCCTTACTTAGCATGGAACCTAGCGTTCTGCGCCCTTGACTCTACTACACTAAAAAATAAATTAATGCTATGACGGCTTCACAGGCCTTCGCTAGCGTTTAACATACTCGATCAAATATTCATAACAAAATCGATAAACTATGTTAACTGTGTTCTCTAGATTTCTCTTCAAGTTAAGAATACCGTGAGCATTGTCGAGAGTGAGGCAGGGCGCGTCGGGTCCCGCGTTGACTGCGAGGACCCCGTGGCAGCCCTTCCGCGTGAAGACCGCTCCGTGGCACCACCGTCTCCCCAGAAACAGCAGCACCACCAGCACAACAGCAGCGAATGCCGCTACGGCACTTATATACGCCGTCGCTTCCACTACGGACAACAACAACACTTGCACAACACTTTCATTTAAACCGAAGCAATTTTACATCTAATTACTCATACCATTTGTCGGATTGATAGGACCGATGTTAGCCACCATCGTGACTCATGTGGTTCTGAGTCGCATGTTTAGTTTAAGACGTGAGTTGAATAAAAGGCAGGGAAATAATCAGGACGTGTTGGCACGGTCTGGCTGTCAAAGACGCGCATGCGCGCTGCGGCAGAGGCTCGGCGGGGGTGTGTAGGGATAGGACTGCGCGCTATAGGGCAAGATCGAGGCTATTCACAAACTGTTATACATCAGTAAGCTCTGTTTTGTACTCGCCTGTGAGCTCAACCTAGTATAAATTGGTACTGAGATGCGGTAAGCCCACGCGCACAGAGATCATATTACACTGGTATGTTGGAAGTTTTTGGGAAGCATTGTGAATGTTCAGCCCACAGTTTATAGGTAGGTATAATAAAGGACGTTCAAGGCCGCGTTTGGCACGTGCCGCGACCCTCAGGATACAGAGCTATAGGTAAGTATATATTCGACTACGTTCAATCAATACGATTATACAGGGTGGAATAAATCAGCTGCGGTTAAAAGCGTATTAAGAAACAACTCACTCAAAGAAAACATTTTTAATGGCCTAGGTAAAGGTGTCGGTTTCTGAAGGTTCGGTTCGGCTGAACCTAGAGCAAAATCAAAGTAAGTTATTGAGGTTGCTGTACAATACAGCTGCTCTGAACTGAAGGTACCTAAACCATTTTCATTAGTTACCTACTACCATAAAGGTTGACTCACGTTAGACCGGGCCGGAGCTTCCGGCGCTTACTTTTCTATGACATGACAGGTGATCACGTGATGTCTTCCATAGAAAACGAAGCGCCGGAAGCTCCGGCCCGGACACGGCCCGGTCTAACGTGAGTCATCCTTTAAACTATTATTACTACGTATAGAACCGACCTAGAGAACCAGTATTTTGCGCCATGAGTTTGTTGTTTTGACGACAAACCATAGAAGCGGAGCTTGAATCTCGCGACCTAAACGCGTAAGCGCCATGAATTTTACGGTGCCTACGACGTTTTGGTCGCGTGGTACAGGTTGCGATTGCGACAATTTCATTGTTTGGTTTGGCACAGAATAAGTTATAGGTATTATCATACAGAACGGCCACGAACCGCCCCGCCCCGACTCGAATTACCTCGCCCCGCGACAGCAGATTGACGGCCGTTTGCCGGACTCACACTATGACGCATGACGTGTGTACAGACGTGCCGTTCACACATAGGAACACAAGTGATTTTTGATGTATAGCGTGTCCGCCCTGGGTCTATAATAAGAATAACTCAATGTTACCTACAGTAAAATTGTGGAATTGGTAAATTAAACTCGGAGTTTTACAAAAAAATCTCCAATATTAGTTGCTTTCCCTCGAGTACGGTTTGTTACCTCAACTTGTAAATACATATATTATATCTTAACGTTTTAATTTGTACAAACGATATTACAGTTAATAAGCTTATTATAGTTTACGTAATCTAATCAGGTTAGACTTTAGAGCATTAGGCAGTTCATTATTGTACCTACACATATCCTTATACTTATCACTAATTGTATTAGGCGAACTACAATAGGTAGCGCGTATTTACGCGTACTTAAGGTGTAGTAAGGTCACGCACTCGAATTCCTGTGAGCTCTTTTATTTAAGCACCTTATACCTACTTATTACCTATATATATCTACGGTTTCATTACCGTACATTTCTTTGTACTTACTTGTGACCTATATTTGGGTCGCAAGGCAACAACTAGTAGTGTGACGTCATGAGATTATATAATAAATGGAATGTCGGTTAGCACTCGGCCGATAATGTGGGTAGGGTTAAAGGCAGTCTCGCTCCGACCCTGCCACCGAACGGACGAGTGCATAGCTGTGCATTCGAAACCAATATAGGATGTGTTTATTGTTGTTTCCCAAATATCTACCTAAGAGACAGGACGTCACAGTGGCGACGAGTTACCAAATAAGTGAAAATCCTGTCTCAAAAATAAGAAAGAGGGATATAAATAGCAGCTTACTAACTAGTTGCACCACTAAAGCTATTTATTGCTAAATATATCGATGTAATAAATAAAGAACCCACGAGATGTACGTAAACGTACACAAAAAGGTTATAGGAATTGTTATTTCGTTACCCAACTTTTACCGATAATACCATGATTTTTAATCAGTATAAGTGTGTACATCAATCTAGTCAGTATTTAACTAGAAACAAAAATATTGGAAATTTACTCCAATAAATAAAAATATAATATATCCTTGCGGCATGGTGCCGTAGATGATGCTGGCCGACAAAAAGTTATCAGTTTTATATTCTTCTCAATAAAAGGAAAGGAGAAGAATGACCCAAATAGCGCAGATATGACTACCCACAAAGCAGTCTGAGCACATAAACATTTTTGTAAGGTACACTTTTGGTATTTAAACTACAGTATGGTCGAGAAAAGAACTATTTTTGCGCTAATAGTATTACTATAAAGCATATTTCAACGTCTTATTTAGTCTGAATACTATTAAATGCTTTTGTCTGCGTAACGGTTGTTGATCTAGGTACAACTGTAGTATACATGGGACATATGAATGGGACAAGGGCAAGCGAATGATGACTGTAATATATTAGTAGCTCACGAATATGTGGTATAAACGACAACTGCTTCATAATAGTTCACATAATAGTTTTAACCAGAAGTTATCTAAATAAATAATAAGTGTACACTTTACAATGGACGTGTCTCATAATTGTAGTGTAGACTTTATTTAGCGTCAGACTTAATAAAACTCAACTGATCAGCTGCACAACGTGTGCTATTTAGGTATCAATTTTAATTGTTTACCAAATCAGCACATTATTGCCTGAGTCTTCTTTCTAGAATGCAAAAAAGAAAAATAAGTAAATAAAACTGATACGGTCGGTGAAATTTGTCGTTAAAGCAAGTAATTACCTATTCTCCATGGAAATACCTTTATGGTTGTTAATGTTGTGTTAAGATTGCACTGATCCTCCTGGGGCCCAGCCATACAAGGAAAAAGTCCGAAATTTGCTAATGAAATCTAAACCTTTAACCTCGTAAGACCCACCATATAGTTTTTAAATTTTTAATTTGGACTTTATTCTATAAGTAAATTGGAACGAATTTCGTTTGTTTTACAACGCTGTAAAACAAAAGAAACGCTACTCTATTGGTTTCATCAAAAGGTTCAAATTAGATTGCAATGAATATGTACATTTTAATGTACATTTAGACTCACGAGGATAATATAGGAAATAGGGTTAATTTTATTTTGTTTTAAAATAGAACAAAGCAAAGCAGATGCCACTCTGCTGCCATTGAACATTAGTGAAACGTGTCACAATGTAGCAAAATGTCATGGTTACGGCGAGGGCTTGCATTGAATCCTGAACGAAGCGAGAAATTCTAAAATGGAATACTGAGCGTAGTGAGGGATTCAAGTGTTGACAACGCCAGTGAAAATAATTTTGCTACCATGTGACCCATACTGCTTTCCACTTTTCATTTGAGAAATAAAAAAATAAAAATAAAGTCTAAGGAGTAAAGAGTAATAATAATAAAGCCCTTTTCCGAATAGATGAGGTAAAAATTTTAAATTTCATCGAACTTAAAAAGTAGGTACCTACTACATGTAGGACCGTGGGCCTTGGGAAGGTATGGTTATGCTTATAATAATTCTGCCACGCCAGCAAGTTGAAAACTCATGAAATGGACTACCTTGTCCTCCTTAATTAAACGAGTTTTCAAATGCAACTACCGCGGTTATGGTACGCGGGGCAGGGTTGCTAATGCTGACTGTGGTGTATTTAAAACAACTACACATTAACACAAAAGTACCTGTAAATATTAAAACTAGCAAAGTCGAGTTTCATAGACTGAAAAGACAAAGCTATAAATGTACAGTTTATGCAATAGATGAGTTCCGTTTATATAAATACAATTGGAGCGAAAACTCCGTAAGTGGAACATAAGCCCGGAAAAAATACCATCGGAGTGAAAAACTTCGCGAGTACTGCATGGGATATCGGCCCATGTAGTGAAAATGATAAGTTCTTCAACTATGTGACGATAATAGGGTTGGTGACTCATGTTGAATCTAAATCTAGTTTAATAGATAGAAAATGAACAATTTATGATAAAAAAAAATAAAAAAAAAATATTTGAAAAATAATGGGAAGAGTCAAAAAACACCTCAAAGTTTCAAAATTTAAGTTTTTAAACATCCAAAAAGAAAATATGGTATCATTTTATTCGATTCCTTACATAAAAAATAATAATAATATCGTATATCGTATGGCGCATAAATGCAATATTTCGCCGCTTGTTTTCCATACATCGAAACGGTTTCTAAGCAATAGCGACGTTACATCGTGACGTCACGACGTATTGCCATTTTGTTAGAAGCGTTTCGTCAGTAAAGTGCGGGTGCCAGACTTCGACCATAATTTGTGACTTGTATTCTATTGCTTATGGCAACGGGTCGCATAGACATTTGATTTTCAAAATAAACCTGATCGACTGATACCATTAATAAAAATTTGTCAAATACCCTATTATTAACGATAAGGAGTGATACTCTGCTAATTGTCACATAGACTCGTTGAATTTTAATGTATGTCTTGGGGTCCAATCCTATGTATATGTGCCTACCTGTTCTGTTGTTAAAAACGTTAGATAACTTCGATAACTCGCTAAGTATGGAAACTCGGTAGTTAGAAGGTACTTACCTAACGCACATGTTCCGTGCTTAATTACGGATAGTATTACCAAAGACCTATGTAATTCCATATAAGATGAATAAAGTCCAAGGAAATACATGCCTCGGAAATCAAGAAAAATTGATTTTAGGCTAGATGGCGTTGACGGTTTCGCTTGTTATTTAACAATTTTAACACATATCTGTAAAAGAATATGGGTCAAAATCATATAAAAATAGTAAATACAAATAAAAAAATAATTTATCTGTATTTTTGGTATTATTATACATTTTCATTTTTAGTTTTAATCGTGTGTCGATAGATGGCAGTAAATTTACTGTGACTACAAAATTTACTATGACAGTAACCGTCTAGTCTACCCTAATATATATTCTCCTTGGTATTACAATGATGTCTTAGTTGTCCGCGTTATAACGAACAGGTCAACAGGATTGTAATAATGGTGCTGCCTTTCCCCTAAAAGATAAAATATGCCGGCATGTGATAAATGTGTCTGCAAAGACCAATTCCAAATGCAAAGCTGCACTAGGACTAAAAGAGTACCGATAAAAGTCGACGGGCCGACTAAATAAAAGTCCAAGAATGAATAAATTACCTAAAGCCAATCAACTAGTTTTAGTGCCGAAAGAGCACGTAATTCTATAAATTGATAATCAGAGGTAAATAAATAGACGCTGGGTAAAAACTAAATGCTGAAAAATAAATAAAAAAAACAAAGTACAAATCAGTGGCGTTGCGTGAAACCTTGCACGGCGAGAAAGCCACTGCGGTACTTTATATATGACTTGTTCCTAATAGTGAAAAACACACATACGTACATAATAACCGAGTTCGTAAAACAGACTGCCTAGCCATGGCGCCAATATCGGACAATTACCCAGACAGAGATGGGTTTTAATTAAGTATACGTATAAAAACATAAGCAAATAGGAACAATATTCGGATCAGACTTGATCTTGATTGCACCAAATTACAGTGTGCCTAGCTGAGGCAACAAAATAAAATAAAAATAGTGAATTGAGGTTGCTAGATTAACATTACAGTCGAGATACCGTATTTGAATATAATTGATGTCAATATTGTATCCAACAAGTATTATAATTATAGAACTAAATAATATGTCCAATGCAATTTATAATAATAACGGTCAAATACATAATATGTAGGTTCATCATTATACCTAATTAATATAAATCTATTTATATATACCATTGTTTGTTTAAATAACATTATACCTGTACACAAGTAAAACTACACAGCTTGTTGTGGTATGTACGGTAAACGGTAGCAGTGTGACATTCCTACCTTACTTAACATTGGACCATTTATGCATATTATAAATTGCATCATATCTAGACTTATATGTACTGTATTATCAAATATGCCAAGTAAAACTAAGGCAATCAGTTGTTGTACAGGTACAAGATGTTATTGGAAAGCTACCTGTATGATATAATTTTATTGTAAACTCACGAAATAGGTATTAATTTGGTGAAAAATGTATGTAGCTGGTATGCTAATAAAAATACCTAGAAATGTGTAGCCATTATAAGGCACTATGTAGTCATACTATAGGTTAATACTTGTAAGATAAACCTCAGTTTTTATAAATTTGAATAAAAGAAAGTAGACTCAAAACTGCAAAAAAGGAGAAGGAGAAGGACTGATATTGTAAAATTAAAATAACAATAAGATAATACAATAAATGTATACAAAGACGAACTTATTCCTTTATGGGATCTCTTCCAGCTAACCGCTAAGCAATTAAGAGAGATATATTGAATAGTTGTAAATATTCCAAGGTTTGATACTGTTGAAAAATGTTTATCGTTGAACTGTTGCAAAATGAATACATCCACAACTCGCCGAGTTTCTTTCGCCGGTTCTTCTCGGGTCTGAGTTTAACGCTGTTTTCCGAACCGGTAGTAGTATGTCAGAATTAGAATCTAAATTAACCTAGCAGTATAAGATAAACATAAATCATTATAAAAAGGAAGAGATGTGACGTCATGAGATTATATAATAAATGGAATGTCGGTTAGCACTCGGCCGATAATGTGGGTAGGGTTAAAGGCAGTCTCGCTCCGACCCTGCCACCGAACGGACGAGTGCATAGCTGTGCATTCGAAACCAATATAGGATGTGTTTATTGTTGTTTCCCAAATATCTACCTAAGAGACAGGACGTCACAAGTAGTAATAATTTCATTAAATTCAGTCATCTCATCTCAGCCGAAAGACGTCCACTGCTGGACAAAGGCCTCTCCCGAGGATCTCCACAACGAACGGTCATTCGCTGCCCTCAACCATCGGTTTCCGCGACTTTAAACAGATCGTCGGTCCATCTAGTGTGGGGCCTTCCCACGCTGCGTCTTCCGGTGCGTGGTCGACACTCGAGAACCTTTCTGCCCCATCGGCCAAAGGTTCTGCATTAGTTATTCTGTGGTTCTGCGAGCAGTGTGGCCCGCCCACTGCCACTTAACTCTGGCAATTCTCTGAGCTATGTCGCCAACTTTGGTTCTCCTGCGGATCCTCATTTCTGATTCGATTACGCAGGGAAACTTGCAGAATAGCTCACTCAATTGCTCTTTGAGTGACCTTGAGCCTTCTTATGAGGCCCATTGTGAGTGACCACGTTTCTGTGCCGACACTGGCAACACACACTGGTTGAAGAGTTTCGTCTTAAGACACTGTAGTACTTTGGACGAGAAGATATGTTACGTAGCTTCCTGCTTCCCAAACGCTGCCCATCGAAGTTGGATTCGACGAGCAACCTCTTTCTTAAAGTTGGACTTACCTAACTGGACTGGTTTGTCCCATGTATAGTCGTTTTTTACTGCGAATTTTGCTGACTTTTGCTTCTAACTTACCTATACGAGTATATCTATGATAAACCAAAACATGAGTCGAGATTTCAACTCTTGGCGTCGTAGGTATTATGGTTATTATAAATTGTATGCGATGTATTTCTTTAGTATAAGCAACAAAATAATGCACCATCAGTATTCTAGATTTAAACTGACCGTATAAATAAAATTAATGTTCGCATTAATCAGGGTATAAATTAAGTAGTTTCATGTTTCATACTATTTCAATGTAACATTTATCCGAAATTGAGGGCTTTGGAGTTGTGCCAGCGCCATGGAAACTCCGTCCTTAGTACAGTCGATATCATAAGTAATTTACTTATATAGGTACTTAGTCGGTGCGTCTAATTACTACCACCTTTTTCATACATATTATATAGGGTCGCGGCAATTTGACCGCAGACATTATTATTTTTAGAAAATGGCCGGAATTTTTCCCTGTGCCGTATCGAAAGAATGAAAGTAAAGGATGACTCATGTTAGACCGGGCCGTGTCCGGGCCGGAGCTTCCGGCGCTTCGTTTTCTATGGAAAGCATCACGTGATCACCTGTCATGTCATAGAAAAGTAAGCGCCGGAAGCTCCGGCCCGGACACGGCCCGGTCTAACGTGAGTCATCCTTAAGGTGGCACCCGGTCAGACTTATAAAAATGTAAGGAGATTTTTTGCGTTTATGTATAGGTACGTATGTATTAAGTACTTAACAATTTTTTCACCACAACAGCTGCTTTACGGCTCTCTTGATTGTTCAAAAACTGATAAGAAAGTTGCATTTTATTCACATGTGAGGCAAATTAATCAAATGCAAGTTTTGAGTTGTTTTCTTATGTTTGCTGGTAAAATTGACTTTTAAATATTATAATGATTTTGAATGATAAATATTTAATAATATTAATTTTGAATCGATTTGCTTTGATTTTGTTTGGTTATTATTTTCCTTATGTTGGTGTTGGTAAAAAAAATTGTGATTCACTGTGGCAAAATTTGAATAACCCTCGCAAAGCTCAAGATTCCGTTTTTCGAACCACTTGCTAGGTACGCAGCAAGCACGCGGTTCAATTTTGGAATCTTTCGCTTGCACGAGCGGTTAAACAACAACTTTGCCCCCTTGTAAAACAAATAACTATTTAACACCCCTCTTTTTGCGTCGGTTTAGGTTTATGCAAAGATAATAGATGGATACAGTCTCCGTATCTTTTACTATACTACTATTACTATTACTATATATCTATTACTATACTACTATTACTATTACTATATATCTATTACTATATTACTATTACTATATATCTATTACTATCTATTACTCCGTAATAGATGGATACAGTCTAAGGAAAAAACGTGCCTCGAAAATCAAGAAAATTTGATTCTCGATCAGAGGGCGCTACTAGCTTTAGCCTACTGTCGTATAGATGGCGTTGACGGTTTCGTTTGTTATTTAACAATTTTAACGCATATCAGTGAAAGAACATGGTTCAAAATCATAAAAATAATGAATGCAAATAAAAAAAATAATTTATCCATATTTAAATACATTTTATCGTATTTTTATAAATTTTCATTTTTAGTTTTAAAGTGTGTCAAGACAGATTGCAGTGAATTTACTGGGGTTTCAAAATTTACTATGACAGTACCGCTCTAGTATAAGTTACTCTATGGTTTATGTAATGTGAGTTACTTGTATTACTTGTATGTTTTCTGAATATTACCGACTGTACTAGCACTGGAAATTCAACTGAAGAGCGTATTGTGTTCTGGATAAATGTGTTATTTTGGGATATTTATTTTCTTCACATTCTCACTGTCGTCTTTGTTTGCACTAACATGTACACATACATACAAATATACATGTATCGGGCTGGGAGGCATATTCAGTTCAAGACACAATATTAATTTGATTTGCGCCACGACGCTAGTATTGTCAATACAATACTCCAATGAATGCATTTTACGTTTCCGAATACGCCCCTTAGTAGGTCTGTCTACAGCTTTTTTACCCGACTGCGACATGAACAAAAGAAAGAATTATGATTTTAGCAGTGTATTTAAGTGGGAAAGTGTTATTTTACTGAAGTAGAAGTATAATGTGGCTCAGCGACCCAAAGAGGGTCTTGGCCTCCGAAACGAGAGAACCCCAGTTTTCCCGATCCTGCGCCTTCCTGCCAATTTTCGGCTTGAAGCTGCCGCAGATCCGCTTCAACGCTGTCTCCAGCGGTACTTGGTTCGACCCACCGGGCGGCAACCAGTCTGTCTTCCCAAGTAGGTACGCCCTATTGGCAGCCCGATCCTTTTCCATTCTGTAGGTCATTTCTCTTTCATTAGTAGGTGGCCGAACAAAGAATAAATGGAAGAGGATATTATTGTCAATCCATATATTTTTTACTCACGATAGAAAGGACTATGGAGACATTATATCTATACTTTTAGGTATTGCGTTGCGAGAGACTGTTTATGAGTTTGTTATACAATTGCCCCACTATAATTTAACTATAGTACCCACCTACATATGACTAAAAACCGCAAGTCAGATAGATGGAGACATTATATCTATACTTTTAGGTATTGCGTTGCGAGAGACTGTTTATGAGTATGTTATACAATTGCTTCACTATTATTTAACTATAGTACCCACCTACATATGACTAAAAACCGCAAGTCAGATATAATAAATCTACTTACGTTACCAAAGATGAGTACCTATAACTTGGGCCAGCATTTCGGGTAAAACGTTATACGCGGCAATATACAAATATACCTAAGGGTGTTTCCCTTTGATACTGTCGCGTATAAAAAAGTGTCATCATATATTATGTGAGATTCTATAATGAGCATCACTCAGTTGCCACGCCCCGACCGCCCCACCCTTATCTAGGGCAGCCTGCAGCCCTAAAGTTATGCTAAAGGTCTACCTTAATGACCTTTGGGCCCGAGTGTCATAAAATTAATTGCTAGGTATTGTATAATTCACAGGCAAAGGCTGTGGTTAAAGATAGTCTTATTGCGATTCCTATAAGAGGAAAGAGAAAATAGTGCCATGCTTTGTCCTTATCACCAACCGGGTTTTATTTCATGGTCGGGTTATGGCAGCATAGGTAGGACGCGATGGCGAAATACCGAAATTTATAAGAGTGAAAGGGAAAAAGGATTATGCTGCCATACATTAACCTGTCAATACATGAATATGTCTTTCTCTTACCCCTGGTCGCTCGGTTTCATATCTATAACTGCTATACTATGTCTATGGACGCTGTGCATTTGTGTAGAATTAATATTAAAAAGAGCACTCACAGCGACGAGATCATTTTTATGAAAATTTATTTTTTTGAAGATTTTAATATTATGTTACGAGAGATGTAATTTAACACTTTCACTGCCAGCGACCCACTAGGCGAGTTCTCTGTTCGTGGGTGCTTTTCACTACAAAGCGGAAAACACGTGTTATCGGCTACTCTCGGAGCATGTAGCCGCTTGCAGTGTGTTAATGGTGTTTTTAGTAAACTAAACATACCTAGTTTTACAATATAGGTACTTACTCACCTACATATTGAGATTATAAAGCTTTCTGTGCCGGAAAACCCTTATTATAAGCTACGACGTAGCGCAGACCATAGCTCAGCGGTGAATGTGATAGAGTGGGCAATTATGCGCCCTAGCCTTTTTTTTCTTCTAAAAGTTGGTTAAACAAGTACATTTACGTCAATCACCTGTTGTGGTCCGAAAGACACTATGTAAAGGTCTCCGGGATTATATTTTGTATGTACCTAGCTCCCGACATGGCATCTCATCTTTACAAATTAAACTACGTACTTATTCATGAAATACAGACATTTCATTTTTAAGAGCAGGTTGTCAGCCATTCAGGAGGACCATATGTCATATTGTCCTTGTGACAACAAGTCAGTGTCATAATGACACATGACTTTCAGAGAGAATAAGTATATTAATTTACGATACAAGTGCGGAAAAGAGGAAATTCGAAACGAGTGGCGATAAATTAAAACACGACCGAAAGGAGTGTTTTAAATCGACACAAGTTGCGAATTACCTATTCGCACGTGTATTGTACGGTTTATAGTACATGGGGCCACCCCACACTAGCGTCTCGTCAACTCTGTGGCTACTGCTCGACGCAACGTTTGCGCAACTGCGCAGCGACGCCATTTTCCTTAGCGCTGGCTAGACGCCGACGATCAAAAGACGATAGTGTGTGGTGGCCCTTTTTAAATTTTCGACATATGCACGGAAAGTAGTATGTACGATAATGGTCCATATGTATTTTAAAAGTTACAAAATTACTTGCGGCAATACTGCGCCAGGGTAAGAACTTGCGCGAGTTATTCATCGTGTAAAAAACCGGCCAAGTGCGAGTCGGACTCGCGCACGAAGGGTTCCGTACAATTACGCAAAAAACGGCAAAAAATTCACGTTTGTTGTATGGGAGCCCCACTTAAATATTTTTTTATTTTGTTTTTAGTATTTGTTGTTATAGCGGCAACAGAAATACATCATCTGTGAAAATTTCAACTGTCTAACTATCATGGTTCATAAGATACAGCCTGGTGACAGACGGACAGACAACAGACGGCGCAGTCTTAGTAATAGGGTCCCGTTTTTACCCTTTGGGTACGGAACCCTAAAAACGATAAAAAGAAACATTATCTGCGATCCTCGGTAGTTAGGTAAAACTTGTATGTTGATTTTCTTTGTCCACATACTAAAGGATTTGGTTCTGAATAAAACAATTATAAAGAGTAACGTATTTATTGTAGAAATCTTTCAATTTAGCCACTTATGAACAAGCTTGTGGACGTTTTACTGCTTCTGTGACAGTTTTAGCAACTAACAAAGAGATTATGAATCTATACGGATCCTTATCTTGGCAACTAACTTAATTGTCTATTCTGAGATGCAAGATGTATTGATTAGTTCGCAGTTTCCGTTCATGTACCTATTTCGTATTATTTAAAGTATTTCGATGTGTGTTTTTACTACATTGGCAAAATGTTTGGCGAAGCAGATTGAGAGGCATTTGGCGACTATTTCGTGCGGCCGAATGCGAAAGCGCCTCAGGACTGTACTCAATGGAATGAAACAACGCAATAATATTTTGAAAATGTTTTTTATTAATAACACTTACATTTTTACAGCGCTCCTAGCCAACAGAGTAATACTTAAAAAATGAATCGGTGTAAAGAACTGTCGAACGCAAAACAAAGTTCTACGGTGTACGTCAAATAAACGGCTCACAAAGATCAAATCATTACAGTAATATCATCACGATCAACCACTATTGTCACGAGATGTACATCTTCTCCTCAAACAAGCACAGGTCACTCTAAAGAAACAAACTTCGTTTAAATCTATAAACATTTCATATAATTTAGATTTATTAGTCGCTATAATGTTATATTTTACTTTTGTAACCATTATTATAATGTTATATGTATTCGTTACGAAAAATTGAAATGAATCGTCCCACTCGGGTCTCCAGCTCGCTGGCCTGGTGCGCGAGCGCGCCCCGAGCTCGCTCGCCGAGCGTGCTCGCCAAGCATGCTCGCCGAGCGTGCTCGCGCCCGGCTGCGGCCGCCGCCCGCTCCGGCCGGCGCCGGAGCCCCGAGTGGCCACTAAAACAATCTCACTCTATCATAACTGTATAATTTTAAAAATTTCTAATTACGCATCCCTACGTTTTGTTATTATCCTTTAATTAAGAAATAAAATCTTACATAATTACCATGAGCAGCCTATTTTATTAATAAATTTGACAAAATTCACTAATAATCTGAATATGTTGTTATAAAAGAAAAGCATCGTGTCGTAGCGTGGTGGCCGCGACGGAGCGAGAGTCGGCAGTGCGCCCGGCGCGGCCCGCAGGCGCAGGCGCAGGCGCAGGCGGCGGTGTAATGCTTCATAACTACGTTACAATTCAAAATACGGCTTCAAAATTTCAACTACCTACCTAACAGTAAGCGGTAGTACAGTGTACACTAATCCTCAGGCACTCCACATCGACCTCGCACACACCATGCACCCGATCGCTGAGCGAACTAAACGTTTTCCACTCGAAAAATTCAACTTAATCCTATACTTAAATTATAATAATAATGGCTCTTAACTGTAATTTTACAACAAATGCTTTTCGTTGGCCGCCGAACACGGCGGCATACCGATGCCCACATGATTCACGAACAATGAACTACTGCTAGACGATCATTTATTACTTATTACATAAGTATGTGAAAAACAATTCATTAGTATAATTGATTAAGTCTATCTTACGTGATTAGTGTGTTCGAGGTGGCGGGCCGGCGCCGGCGCCGTCGCGCGGCGGCCTGAGTACGCTTCCGGATCCGCGTCCTCGAGATTCAATCGTCAAATTACATCGTCAAACAATTTTCAATATAAAAATAACTCGATTCATAATCATCAAAAATAATAATAATCGTGTATAATATTTTTCATCACAAATATCAAACCACCGTTCACCGTGCATATATACATACATAGTTCATGGAAACAATAAATAAAGAGGCGGGGTCCGTCTTGTGGCGCCGGGCGGGCGGGGCGGGCCTGCATCGGAGCGGAGCGGACTGGGGCAAGCGGAGCGCCTAGTAGTACGTCTCCTGCTCCAGCCAGCCGCCCGGGTTGCGGCGCAGGTAGAAGCGCCGGATCTCGTCGTAGATGAAGATCGACAGCATGAACGGGATGGCCGGCAGCCACCACACGAACCTGACAAACCACACACCGTGTTCATACTCGTATTCATACCACATGGAAAGGTTAGCTGGCGCAGCGCAGCCGGTACGATCCCAACTAAAATTATGAAATATCGCTTGCGAATTACAACAAAATGCCGAGCCAAGACCTTTTCCCTACTGCACACATTGCTGGACCCAAATATGTAATTTGTACAGTGTGTACATAATTTTATTTGTTGTTTTTATATTGTTGTTGTTATCTTTATCTTTTCATTTTTATTTCTTTCATCTTCTTGTCCTGTGTTCTATGGAATAAATGTATTTTCTTTCCTTTTTTTTAAATAGACAGAGAAAGTTGGGAGTTAGATAGGAAGTTAGGCACTCTCATCCATTCCTGTATCAAAATACGCACTGTATGACAACTTGCATACCAATTCTAAATTGGCATAATCGGTAGGATCAAAACAATGTATGTAACCCCGTAAATTACAATTAATATAAAAACTCATTCATGAGAAACAAAAAAAAAAATCCTACGTCACGCAAAATAGGCGCCAGTCGTAGAGTTACGGAAACCTGCCCGTGATACAATACAATACAAATTCCTAGGTATGACAATGACGTTAATATATGTTACCTACGTTAGATTGACCCGGCAATGATAAGACTCGCGTTCGGTTCAATCTCTTGGTTCGCTTGGCATAATTAGATGTTTAGTACTCACTTGAGTGGGTACATCCGGAGGCCCTTGTCCATGCCGGGCGTGTAGGACAGGAAGGCGGCCAGCGCGGTCTCGAAGATAATGCCGAAGTTGAGCGCCCAATTGCGCATGCCCTGGTGCACGATGGAGTTGCGGCGGGTCTTGCAGATGATCAGATCGGCCCATTGTACGACGACGATGGAGACGAAGAAGGCGGTGTGGCAGGTGAACTCGAGGGCCTTGCGGTCGCGGTACGTCTGCAGTACAAACGGTTTAAAAGTTGTCAATGAAGGAGAAGAGAGATGAATTACGTCCAGATCTAGCTGAGCTATTCAAAACATTTGCAAAAGGATTACTAACTGGTCCAGTGCATTACGTACGTATTACTACGATGTGCATTGGCCATATCTATTCGGACCTTAACGTGATAAAGGTAAGATAATTAAAAAAACATTCGTTTCTTTGAGTCAAATTTGGGTAAGTTTGAACGCTAGCGGATCTATGATGATAATAGTATGTTACGACTGCAGTTTTCTACAGATGTTAAAAACATTCATCTCTTCCTACAGGTATTTGCGTGGTATAGCAACAAATATTTGATAATGATAACAACCAATACACGATGCGAAAATTGATCTATTCTTTTCTGACGCTTAGAACTCATCTTAAAGAAAAGAAAGACGTCCACTGCTGGACAAAGGCCTGGAAAAGACCAGTAAATATTTCTTGCTAATTTGCAAAGTTCCGTTTTAAACTGTGCTTATGAAAGTGTCCCAGCTTACCCATTCTTGTCCATAAGAGTCAGTCAAATCGTTGATAGCCTTGGAATCCCACATCTTTCGAATCCCGAACAGCTTGAGCGGCAGGAAGCCGTTCTCAGCCATGATCACGAAGTACACGAAGAAGCCGGCGGCCGCTTGGATCATACCGATCTGCCCGTAGGCCATGGAGATCAACCTGACAACACCCACAGCTAGTGTCAAGAGCTGGTACAGAATAAAAGTCTTGCAAGCTTGATTTGATCGACACACGTTTAGAATATCCTTTAACATTGTATTTTAGCCAATCGATTAGAGCATCTTAATCTGAATTAGTTTCTTGAATATTTTAATAACCAATAGAATTTCAGTATGCTAAAGTAAAGACCAGTTCGGGTTCTTTACTAGTTTGCACAAAATTTTATTCGTATCGTGTGTCGTAAAGTGCCTTCTGTATGTGCATTCTTTTGCAGAAGTTATTGACGATCGGCACGTTACTAGCTAGTAAGCGTTAATGTTTTGGAAGAACATAGAATATGCTCTAAACTGGTTTTGTAAATAGCTATGATTATATAGCTAGCAGATTGATATCAAAGCAAAAATCATATCCTCTTTTTGGTATTCATTACAATCGAAGTTCTAATCCGCTAATGCAATAATGACAGAATGTATTAACATTTAAGAAAGATGTGGTTTTTGCTTTAATTATTTAAAATTGCAATTTGGTACATCGAAAATGTTCGTTTCATAACAAACTTTAATTTAATTTTAATATGTTCTTAGTTATACCTAAATAACTGAATACTAAATTAATGTAAACAGTTTTCGATGTTTCCAAATTAGTATTCTAAATGTACGATAGAGATAAAACAACATCCATGCTTCCACTGTACAACATTCAGTTAGTCGATTCTACGATGTAAAAAATAACTTAGAAATTAAAATAAGAAAAAAGAGAATGCCCAATTTCAGAAATTTTAACACAATTTTAGGTATTGCGTCTAGACCGTACACAAAACAAATTTTACATTATTCAAATATATTTGTCTTTTCAGAACTGGTTTAATTATTTTAAAACGTAGCGTTCTGAAAGGCTCATATTTAACTTGTAATATTCTTATTGATATTTCTGGAATTGGGTAGGAAGTAAGCTACAGCGAGTGAGTTAGACAGGCAGTCATAGTTATATTATTTTAAAGCAGTTATAGTAAGAGCGTAAGGATCCCTATCAAGTGTAGTGTGTGTGTGGCGTAGAAAGCGCTTTGAGCATTAATTTGCGACTAACGTGCTCTTCTACTGAATATAAATAATAAATCATATTATACATAAAAATAATTACGTGATAAAATTATTACGATATCTATAAATGTACCCTTTCGCCTACGACATTCCTTGAACACAAACGTTTATAATGTTTAATGGAAATTTTCTATGTTTATCTACTGGGACATTACGACACGTATCACACAAGTTGCTAGCGTCTAGGACGTAGACTACACTAGATCTAAATAGATCTAATCGTGCATTTGTCGCCGACACTGCGTTGCGAAGTGTCGCCCAACATTTTTTTTTGCAAATTTTAATTTATATGGAAGAGTGAAGATAATAGAGAGATAGAGGTAAAAGTCTAATCTATTTGGAGAGTCTTCTAGTTTAAAAGATGTCAGAAAATCTATGAAGAACTTTATGAAACAAACAATTTACAGTAGCAGGTAGGTTTTATGTACTGGTTTCGTATATTTATTAGGTATTGTACACAAGTTTACATATTTATTTACGGGGAGGGACAGTGGTCTGAATACATTTTTCTGTATACAAGATAGGGGACAGTTATAATCACTCTTCCACATCCAGCTCAAATGGTACTGTTGAGACACGGGTGGCCGTATTATTGACGTTCGTCGCTACGGGCGACAACTGAACTAATAGACGAAATAAGGGTCATTCCACAAGGATGTCAATTACGAAATGCTTTGCCTTGTATGGCAGCTACCTCATTCAAATGCGTAAAGCTCGAAAATATATTGCCAATATGTTAACCAAGTCATGAAACATTACCAGACCAACAATCGCTTCCTCAGCATTTTTAGAAGGACTAAATGAATAGTATGTCGTAAGCGACATTCTCGTGGAATGCCTCATAAGTCGAACCAGACTTAGTGCCGTCATCAAACAACTTCACTAGATGGCGAAGACATAAGAAGAGTCGTCAACTAGTAAGACTGTCATTATGAAAGTCAAAATAGGTTTCAACTTTTTTCAACATTCTGTGCCAAATAAACATTTTTGACTCTAGAGGTGTCATAGCGCATTGTAAAGGATACGCTATGTTGACGGTTCAAAGAACAAATGCAGGTGCCTTACCGTCGTGAAACCTTAAGTCGTCTATTAATTCAGTTGTCTGTTTTGGCTGGCGCCGTGCAACGGACGAATAGTTGTGTCGTTCTCAGAGAAAAAAATACCACTGTGTCAGTTGTCAGTAACCCCTAACTGACATAAAAAATCAATTAAAATTTACCCATTCGAGTTACCAAAGCGGGTTACTGTGGAATTTGCTCCCGGCGTCTGTATTAGCCGGCGCGGCGCCGGCGTCTGACAGATACAATCTATCTACGCATGTACAAGCAAGAGTATATAGGCTCTGAAATAGTAAGCTTAAGCTTTATCTAATCAATCGTCTTATGACTTTCCATTAATAGATTGGTCTAAAGAACTTTAGACTATTTATGGAAATAAATCCATAACTAGAGTAAACAGACTTGGAAAACACATTTTGTAATTTAGTTATTTTTTCTTTGAAACATCATCCGACAGTGCATTTATCTGAGAACGTCACTAAATAATCTGGCCATCGCGTGTTAACACCCATATGAGAAGTATAAAGCGTCGGGCCGCGGTGCAGTCAGGCCAACCTTCTGTTGACGAGGTTGTCGCGGTAAGGGTCCCGCGGCTGTCGCTTCATGATATCGGACTCGGGCGCCTCGTACGCCAGAGAGATAGCTGGCACCTTCGTAAACACCAAGCAATCAGGACATACCAACATACACTACATCCCAAACGTACTTGGAGCTGGTTGGATTTCAAATTGTACGTTAAGGGCTTCAATTGATGTTGTTAATCTCAGCCGAGTATTAGCCTTCTGTTGTATTAAGAACGGTCTTTTCCCCGTGTCTTTAAGACCCGGTTTGGGTCTCACAACACTAGCTTCTACTGTGTTTTTAATTGATTCTTTTGTGCAACAGTCACGTATAGCTAGTTTTCGTTACACGAAGGGATCAATTAACATGTAAGTAGATAAAAGCGCAATTGAGGCTTTAACTTTGTACACAGAATTTGAAATTCAGCCATAATTAGAAAACTCGCAGTCATCACATATTGACGCGCATGTATTAGTAAAGTATTAGGCCACACCACTCAGTTGCATACTACAATATACCCTGTTTGTCCCTAATATTCTTAATTTACATTAATTATGATAAGTGGTAGACAACTGACATAAGTGGTGGGGAAGAATACTTTATTAGTATCGGAGCGCCAATGCGCGTTAAGCGCGAGTCTTTAACAAGCTCGGATTTGTGGGTATTTGATCTGTATATCAATATGACGCTTATACATAATAAATATACCTACGTACACCTCTCTACGCCGCTTATACTAAACTACTTCGATTAGAAATATCATTAATAAAATATATATAATCTAAATATATCTGCTTAATATTACGATATAGCTAGTATAAAAGACTGGCGTGTTTATAAATTACATACGATAGCTTTCGACCTTGAAAGACAAAATGTAAAAATCTGAAACACTACACTAGTGAAAGAAGTTACAAACAAGCCCTAGATTGTAGAGTAATTATAATTATAATATATTACGTATATATCAGTGTCAGTGTACACATATTATAGCCTTGATGAAGTAATCTTATGTGTGATGAAGCGCTCGGCTCAACGTGAGTAACGAATGATAGCGATAACTTCGTGAAAAACTTGTGTCGGGTGAAGTATGAGCGGTAAGAAATGAGAAAACATCAAAATACCATACATAAAACAGTAGTACTATAGGACACTTATCAAATGTTCCATGCATGACAGAGATGACAGGTACAGACAGGGAAACACCGAAACTTACCTGCTCGTAACACCGTACATAAATGAGTGTTAAAGATCACAAAAAAACAAAATGAAACAATGTGTTTATGAAGGGACCATGAGGTGGTAACGGGGATAAAACACATTCTTCCATGGACACCAAGCTAAGGAAGTCAGTTAAGATAGTCAAACACAAAGACAACGCAAGGCATAAGTTAGGAGCTGTGCGTTCGTCGCCTTCAATATCCACGAAGATGCACGGTGTTAGGGCATCTACACACAGGCAACAACCACACCTCAATATTGAAGACTAACTTACACGTGGTAGCAAGCAAATTAGCGGATAGATAGAATCTTTGAACGAGTGCTGACACTCGCGTGGGTTTTACCTCTCGTTAACTAGTTTATCTGTGAAAGGATTACGCGGCTGTCGCTTCATAATGTCAGATTCGGCCTCCTCGTAGGCCAGGGAAATGGCGGGCACCTACAAACACTAGCCATGTGAACACAGGACACAGGACCACACCACGACGGCCGCCGCGCGAAGCGTGTGCATATCGTCACGTATACAACATCCAACACTTAGCAAGCTGATTGCAACCAGACGCTATTTGCTATTACCACTATTAATTGATTGCTGAAGGCGTATCAACCAAAGGCCACGAAAAACGTTCCGACCGAATTGACTCACGGACATGGCTAATACGGGCGGCGTCAACCACGAAACATTTGTATAACACAAATATATGATGGCGGGTGCTACCGGCGTTAGCGTCAAACGCATTCGCTCAGAACGTTTTTTACGTCACCAAGGCATTATGGTTGCGTCTATCGCGAAATAAATATAGATAAAACCACCAACGTCTTTTATCACAATGATAAAAAATGAAGAACAGTTTATCATATCACGCGTTAAACGCAAGCATCAAAGATACGCTAAACTCTTTCTGGACGTGATCAAAAATCAAAATTTGTTAATACACCTGGGTGTTGACGCACCTTCGATTAATCAGCCATTTGACTTTCGATAACGAACAGTAGCTTCGAGTTTAACAATCAGATCATAATGGTTACAAGAGCTCGTATATAAAATGGCTTCTGATTTAGGTAATTCTAAAATAAAATTCGAGAAAACGGCCACTGACAACGGACAAAATTTTCTTCAACTGGAGAAACAAGAACGTCTATGCCAAGTGCTTCAATAAGTCTGCAATTGTTGTTTTCAGTAAATAATAACTTTATTCTTAAGATTTATTATTATACAAATATAAAGTAGTAAGCATTGTCATTCTAAAACAAAGGACTATTAGAACGACTCAGACAATCTTTAGTAGAACAAACAGTACTTGAAGTAAAGTACTTAAAAGTTCCTCATTGAGATTAATTGGCCTAAGTTCTTAGTTCCCATTTACTGAAACTGCATCGACAGCACTACAGCTCAAGTACTTTATTGTGATACAGGCAAGGACTCTCGGCCCGAACGCGATCAATAGCCAAACGTCAGTGCCGCCATCTATCGCGAGTTTCCCGCAAACTGCGACCATTTTAATTCTGTACTTAGCGTATGGTTGCAACGGCTTGGAATGCTTAAAAACTATCGTAGAAATGATATTTATAACACAAAAAGATTGTGATGTGATTTTGTTTTAACCCATTATGTAAAACACAAAATTTGGAATATGGGATGGGGATGGTATTTAATCACAATGTTTCCAGGGTTCGAATGGAGATGAAGTGAGATGAATGACTGTACTAAGGGTGTGTTGTGTCTGTTTTAACTGTCGGTCGCGGGGGAGACCATTGTCGGGGTAACACCAACACTGTTAGGTATTAAAATAGGCAAAACACATTCATATGATTGTTATTTCCTAGCGGTCGTCCTCTGCTTCGGGTCGGGTCTCAAGCGGGACTCCACATTAGTAGAATGATTCCAGGCTAACACTTATCTCTATAATTTAACCATAATGAATGAAAGTTAAGTTAACACAGAGCTCAGTCCTTATGATTACATAAACAAGCTGTTTAGAGTAACACTGACAGTACACCCACTCGTTACGATATCGAGACAACAGCAACGTTATTGTTATTAGCTGGATACCGGCATGTTATATGGCAACAGTAATTGACAATTTATAAAGACCTCTCATTGACAAGTTTGTCGCAAAATGGGTTCCGAGGCGGACGTTTCATTATGTCCGCCTCCGCCTCCTCGTAAGCGAGCGCAATCGCAGGCACCTACATATGTCAATCACGAGGTAAATACAACTACGTCACAGTCGGCGAGGCCGCCTCTACAATATTAACTAAAATATTGTCAGTCTGCAACTCCTGCATGTTATGATGCCAATCGTATACTCATGAAGTTTCTAGTCAATTTAGAATAATAACAATTTCGAAAAAAGAAAACCCAAATATAGTCAACAAAAAAAAAACAGATGTTGCAGACTGTTAATTAACATAATTATTATCTTACACAATCTTACAGCTGTAATTATACCTCAGTATCTCACATATTGGGCATTTACTAAAGCTGTAAATAATTAATATATCCAGTGCACTAAAAGAGCTATTCGCACAATAAATATTGATACAATTCGTCGTGATTTTTTCATTCATATAATAACTCAGGTTTTCAAGTAGTAATTTTCTAGGTTTTCGTGTTTAAGAATTATTCTTCATCCAGTGTCATTTATGCGAGTATGTATAGCGCCTTATTAAAATTATATCTCGGAATTGCACTACATAATCTCAAGTCATTTTAAAAGAATGCTCATAAATCTTTAATTTCCAGTTCAGCTCTTTTAATGCACAGTCCGATAAACAGTGACAGGAAGTGAAACTTACCATGTCAGTTCCAAGATCGATGCAAAGGATAGTTACAGTGCCAAGAGGCAACGGGATATCGCAGAGGATGAAGGCAAGGAAGGGAGAGATCTCGGGGATATTGGAGGTGAGCGTGTAGGCGATGGACTTCTTGAGGTTGTCGAAGATCAGGCGGCCCTCCTCGACGCCCGTGACGATGGACGCGAAGTTGTCGTCCAGCAGGATCATGTCGGCGGCCTGCAACACCGGGGAAACGTGAGTTTTGGCGGATTTTATTAAGTGGGAAAGTAGAGTGGTTCAAAATTTCTCATTAGAGTACTTTGCATGTGATATAATTTTCGGGCGTACCTACGATTAAGAAAACTGATACAAAAACAAGATAATACAATTAAAACTGGGGAAACCATGCATAGACTGATGCCTACATCTTAAATACATTTAAGGACCTTAGGGTTGGCAATAAAAAGTTTATAGTGGCCAAGAGGACGACTAGTGCCATGAAAAATTGCCATTACATGAAATATGAGTGCCTAGATTACTTTTTTGTTACCAGTGAATTGTATACGCCAGTAAGTAGGCACTAGGCACCTTTTGCCTCTTTGTGGTACAGGATTGTAAAGTGTACACACCTGTTTGGACACGTCGGAGCCAGCGATACCCATGGCGACACCGATATCGGCCTTCTTCAGGGCGGGGGAGTCGTTGACGCCGTCACCGGTCACGGCCACGATGGCGCCGAGACGCTGGCAACCCTCTACGATGATCAGCTTCTGTTGTGGCGAGGTACGGGCGAATACGATTTCAGTGTGGTACCTAGGGAAATAATAATTATCAATACAAATTAGTCGCTACAAGTAAACAAAAAATAACTAAAAGTTATCGACAAAGAACATTGTTGACAACCAAACATAAAATTGCAATACATGTGCCGTAATATCTATTTCATGATCATAATACCAGCCACAGTGCACGATCATAAAACATCAGGGTCGTTATATTGGCTAAATAACTCGTGGGCCGGTTTTCCTCAACTCGAGGTTATATGTGTCTATTTTGAGTGTTGCAATGTCAGGCTTATATTATCAATCATATCTTTTTTTAGACAAAGACCACTACTTGATAGAAGCCGGCAACACCTATTAAATATGTATAATATGTTCAACAGCAGTTTGTCTGTACAAATGAACACGGGTAACTGTTCTAATAAGGTTTACGAAAGGTGTCTACAACATGTCTGTGTACAATATGTCTGTGTTAATATCACGTTGCCTTTAAAGGCGATGACTTGACGACAATCGCTAGTCGGTATGAGCTGTAGTTTAAAGTTTGTACTCACTTGAGAATCTCATCAAGCTGGTCAGAGTTCAGTTCCGTTGACCACAGTAGCCATAGCCTCACGAGGGTCCACTTCGGACATGGGGATGTTCAGACGAGTGGGAATGTCTTTGACGGTCTCGTTGCCTTTGAAGATGCCCACAATCTTGGCCATTAACCATAGACTTGTTGACCTTTAGTAACATAACGTTTGTACTCACTTGAGGATCTCATCAAGCTGGTCAGAGCTGACATCCCTCAGCTCCGTTCCGTGGACCACAGCAGCCTTAGCCTCGCGAGGGTTGACTTCGGACACGGGGATGTTGAGGCGAGCAGCAATGTCCTCGACGGTCTCGTTGCCTTCGGAGATGATGCCGACGGACTTGGCGATGGCCTTGGCAGTGATCGGGTGATCGCCGGTAACCATGATGACCTGGAATAGCAGGGGTTATGTAGTGTATGTGGTTTTGAATAAGGGAAGACTTGTTGGAAATAAGCGAAGGTTATCAAAAGTTGGAATTGGGTCTGGTCTGAGTAAAAAAAAATGTCTACTCTGTTTCCAGAAACTATTTACAATGATTATATTTAAAAGCATAATGTAAAAACATAAAAAAATATTGTATTTTTTATGACAAACTTTATCTATAATAATAAACTATAATAACCTTGCAAGTCTTAAGTGATTAAAGTCATTAAACCTCTAGTTTTGTAATTGCAATCTGTTTTCATTTCGTCTCGTCTAATTATTGCTGTATACAGTCAACATAAATGTCCTATTTCGCGGATTCAATTTTCGTCTTCAAATACAGTGATTTATGAGTTTGTACTTGTCAAATTATTTTGTGTATTTTAGGTACAGGATTTGCAATTATTTACAAATTGTAGGTATATTAGGTCTTTCTAAACTTGTAAATATAAATTCGGAACCGTACAAAATTTTAATAAGTATATTTAGAATTTAGGTAATTCGATGAAAAATTCCTTTATAAAATTCCACTCGTCGGAAATCATACACTTTCCGCACTTGTTGCATAAATAGCTATTATGGCATTTTTTTCTGTTAACTGATATTGTCAATATGTATATCTTATATTGTTGGCTTATAATGATTTCGTCGGTTCCATTTTCTACCGAAAATCACAAGGTCGACCATATAAATAAAGCACTTTTTATATGAAAGTCCAGACATGGCTATTGACATGACTCGTGAAAATCAGTGGCGTATTTCGAGGGGGGTGGGGGGCGCGGAGGGGGCAAGTGCCCCGGGCGCCATCCAAGGGGGGGCGCCATCCAAGGGGGGGCGCCAAAATGGGCAAAAGGCAGCAGCAGGGAAACTTGTCAGTCGTCAGGGGGCGTTAATTTGGTGACTGCCCCAGGCGCCATATCCTCTAGCTACGTCCCTGGTGAAAATGCACTAGCACTTAACTTTAGGCCCATTGGGAGCCTCTTCATTATGGCAAGGTCGCCATGTGGTGATCGGTGGAAGGTTCGTATAAAAGGCGAACACGTGTTGACAGTTCAAGCAATTTATTGTAACTAAAGCTTAACTCAACTTTCTTACGCCCACACTTGCTCAAGGCTGATGTAGCGTAAATTGTCGACGGGAACTTGATACCGCCCATATTACAGCTTCCCTGGATTACTATGTAATCTAACACTTTAAACTCTCTTTAAATATATACATACTATGTAATCATTAAAGGTCGATTGTATATAATTACCAATCTTTCTATCCATTATCATGTGCGAAAAACGTCACGTTCCTAAAATTGACTCCTTGCTGCTTTGCAGCGACAAAATGTGAATTTGATTATGATGGTACCACCGGTCTGTCGTTTGCCAAGTCACTGCAGTTAGGTGGTCCGAATAGTTACCTTGATACCGAGAAGATGGATGCACGTCCTTTTACAGTTTAAAATGTGCTAATTATTTATTTTTAGATGTTAATATTGTAATTTAAGATTAATTTTATATTGTTTATTTTTCTTTTTATTTTCTGTGTAAGTTAGTAGTGGTTTGGTATTTTTACTGTCATACTGTTTAACTTGTTTGATAAATAAAATAAAATAAAAAATACCGGCGGAGCGGCACTTGGCAACAGCGTCGTGCACAGCAGTTCGAAGCGGGTTTATCATGCTCATGAGCTACACGAAGCGCAGATTGTCGACGGGGAAGCTGTCTGTATTGAAGTTGTGGCGGGGTACTTGAGTGCCAGTTACCTTGATGCCGGCGGAGCGGCACTTGGCAACAGCGTCGGGCACAGCGGTTCGAAGCGGGTTTATCATGCTCATGAGCTACACGAAGCGCAGATTGTCGACGGGGAAGCTGTCTGTATTGAAGTTGTGGCGGGGTACTTGAGTGCCAGTTACCTTGATGCCGGCGGAGCGGCACTTGGCAACAGCGTCGGGCACAGCGGTTCGAAGCGGGTTTATCATGCTCATGAGCTACACGAAGCGCAGATTGTCGACGGGGAAGCTGTCTGTATTGAAGTTGTGGCGGGGTACTTGAGTGCCAGTTACCTTGATGCCGGCGGAGCGGCACTTGGCAACAGCGTCGGGCACAGCGGTTCGAAGCGGGTTTATCATGCTCATGAGCTACACGAAGCGCAGATTGTCGACGGGGAAGCTGTCTGTATTGAAGTTGTGGCGGGGTACTTGAGTGCCAGTTACCTTGATGCCGGCGGAGCGGCACTTGGCAACAGCGTCGGGCACAGCGGTTCGAAGCGGGTTTATCATGCTCATGAGCTACACGAAGCGCAGATTGTCGACGGGGAAGCTGTCTGTATTGAAGTTGTGGCGGGGTACTTGAGTGCCAGTTACCTTGATGCCGGCGGAGCGGCACTTGGCAACAGCGTCGGGCACAGCGGTTCGAAGCGGGTTTATCATGCTCATGAGCTACACGAAGCGCAGATTGTCGACGGGGAAGCTGTCTGTATTGAAGTTGTGGCGGGGTACTTGAGTGCCAGTTACCTTGATGCCGGCGGAGCGGCACTTGGCAACAGCGTCGGGCACAGCGGTTCGAAGCGGGTTTATCATGCTCATGAGCTACACGAAGCGCAGATTGTCGACGGGGAAGCTGTCTGTATTGAAGTTGTGGCGGGGTACTTGAGTGCCAGTTACCTTGATGCCGGCGGAGCGGCACTTGGCAACAGCGTCGGGCACAGCGGTTCGAAGCGGGTTTATCATGCTCATGAGCTACACGAAGCGCAGATTGTCGACGGGGAAGCTGTCTGTATTGAAGTTGTGGCGGGGTACTTGAGTGCCAGTTACCTTGATGCCGGCGGAGCGGCACTTGGCAACAGCGTCGGGCACAGCGGTTCGAAGCGGGTTTATCATGCTCATGAGCTACACGAAGCGCAGATTGTCGACGGGGAAGCTGTCTGTATTGAAGTTGTGGCGGGGTACTTGAGTGCCAGTTACCTTGATGCCGGCGGAGCGGCACTTGGCAACAGCGTCGGGCACGGCGGCTCGCGGCGGGTCGATCATGCTCATGAGCCCCACGAAGCGCAGGTTCTCCACGGGGAAGTTGATGTCGTCGGTGTTGAACTTGTAGCCGATGGGGTACTTGTCGGAGGGCAATTGGAGGTCGCAGAAGCCGAGCACGCGCTCGCCGAGCCCGCCCAGCTCGAGGTAAGCGTTGTTGAAGGCCTCCTTCATCTCTTCGTCCAGAACCTACAGAGATTGGGAAATTAATATCACTGGTACTCGTATATTTTCTATGACTTCTTTTCGGTAATGTAGGTGATGATTACCGCGTTGTGATATTTACATATCTACATTTTTTATGAAGTTTCATGGTAAGGTCGAGTTCATAAACATCTTTAAAGGCCAACGTTCCAGAAATATATTTACACGACCTTAAGTGTCGTTTTCAAGCAAAAGGTACCACATTGTCGCTTGCCATAAGGACGCTCTGACATGTTTTTCGATATAAAGACACAAGCAATTTTCGTCCTTATGGTGAGCGACAATGTTGTACCTTTTTGATTGAAAAAGTCACTTATTGTCTGTCTTAAGAGGCGTGTAAATAATATTTTTGGAATGTTAGCTTGTAAAGAACTCGGCTCTAATAAAACAAAAAAAGCTGAATTATAAGAAAATAGCTGTTTGATTACGTTACAGATGTAGTATAGAATTGTTTGCCATCGTAGTTTCTCGGAAACATTCGTATTTGTCATGCTACTTCTGTCAACCTCGGTACTTATTGTACTTAGATTGACTAAAATAGCATAACACGTTCGTGCGTTCCCGTGAAAATACGATTGCAAACAATTATACACTACATCTGTATCTAATTATGGATACCAGTCACTTTAGTGTACAGAAACAACATTCTCGTTAATGTCAAATGAGCTATGCAGTGATACTACTGAATAAACTTATTTGTAAAAGAGCGCTAACCAAAAACGAATATATGTATATCCAGATTTATCGCTTCTTAAAACTCGCGTCACGTCTTCCGACCGTACTTTAGGTACACGCAAAAACCGATTTGAATATAAACTATCGTGCCCAGAACTCGAACTTTTATTTCTTCCAAGTTATTCTCAAAGGAACCGCATTGCGTAAGCTCCGGGGAGGCCGTAACTAAATAACTTTTTCGCTGACAAAGGTAATGAGGGTAGGCTTATGCTTACGAAATCCTTTGCAACTTCGTTAATTACTTTAGGCCTTGGGCCCCTGGAGGTATTTACCACCCGCATTGGACATAAAGAAATTTACTTTGAACCCGGAGATAAAAACTGTGTTATGCTAAATTGAAGTGCTAAGAAAAATTCTTAGGAAATATTCTGGGGTCAAATTATTAACGCGATAAGATATTTCTTTCCATTTCTAATAGACTGATAATTTCCATCCCAAATCTCATTATTGCCAAACTCAAAGTGGAGTCAGGGATAGAAATAAAAACGTTGCACATGACTTTTTATGAAAGATTAATGGAGTTATTCAGAAACTCCTGTCTAATCTAACAAACCGTTAATAATCCCTGTCTCAGTCATTTTGTGATTTCTGTTTGTTAGAAAGAGACAAATTTAAACAGAGGTTTGTAAGAGGTTGCTAAGTATTATAAATAAGCGGGTAAATCTCACTCTTAATTTCTCGGTCTAATCTAATATAGGACTGTTCAAAGTTCTCAGTTTACCTTTTCCTTTCCTCCAATGAAGATAGTGCTGCAACGTTCCAAAATCCTCTCGGGGGCTCCCTTCATCACAAGCAGATGGCGCGGATCGCTGGGGTCATCACTCTCATGAATAGACACTTGGTACTTGTTGGTGGAGTTGAACGGGATCTCGCACGCTTTCTTGTTTCGCTTCCTGATGGACAAGACATCTCCAAGAGCTAATTCCATGCATTTCAGAAGGGCAGCTTCGGAGGCGTCCCCGGCGACTTCCTTCTTCAGAATAGGGACACCGTCTTGACCGCCTTTGAACTCGGCGCGGTTGCAGAGCGTGGCGATCTTGGCGAGGGCCTTGAAGCCGGGGCTGGTGCGGTCTGTGGACGAGGGTAGAATGTTAAGGTCAGATAGATGACAGATGTAACTATCGTAATTATCGTAATAAGCTTGTAATTATCGTCGGAACTGATATACTCTTATATGAAGTTTTGAAGAGTTGCGTTGTCTAATGACGACGCGTTTCGTTATGTCTAATCTCAGATACATACCTACAATACAATATTTTTTTTGTAAAAAAAGATTATATTTCAGATTTCTTTTAAATGGACTAAAACACAAATATAACAAAATACGTGACAATTTAGATGTGTTTGGTTTCCCTGGAATGGAAAGTATAAATCGCATGAGTAACTAAATTTTTTTTTGTATGTACCTATGTAGTTATGTAAAAAACAATAAACTGAAATAAATGTCATATACGAAAGAAAAAATGACCAAAGCCTCCAGTGTCCAGAACACCAGAATGATTGTGTCTACTTAAAAAACACAAATTAAAATATTTTCATAGAAAATAATTTAATTTGTTCTTAGAGTATGTAAAAAACATTAAAACATTTTGGTAAGTTTTATATAACAAAACTTCCGTGAGACACAGACATATTAAATATATTAATAACGGGTCACTCACGTGTTTTAAGTCGAAAACGCTCGACACATGTCGAGCGAAACATGTTGAGCGTTTTCGACTTAAAACACGTGAGTAACCCGTTATTAATATATTTAATAAGTTTTATATAGTTTATATAGGTATATGATATAAATCAAATTCCTAGATAAAATAGCTCATTAATCTTACGTAACTATATCGTTTGTAGTTTTTATAACAGTTTATTTTTTATTAGGAGCAATATAACAGGAGAGAATACTGAACTCCTGCCGGACGTGGAGCCAAGGGTTTCCACGGCTTCAAGGTTCTTCACGAGACAGTTCTTGGACCCTATACGCTTGGATGTAAGGCAAATATCAAAAAGTGCTTACCATACTGGACTCCTGACTGATCCTCAGTGGTATCAGCCTCAATGATCTGGTTGTCGAACCACATGTGGGCGACAGTCATCCTGTTCTGTGTAAGGGTGCCGGTCTTGTCAGAGCAGATGGTAGATGTGGATCCGAGGGTCTCCACGGCCTCCAGATTCTTCACGAGACAGTTCTTGGACGCCATGCGCTTGGCAGTGAGGGTCAGACAGACGGTTACAGTGGCCAAGAGACCTTCAGGTACGTTTGCGACGATGATACCTGTAGAAATGGACGGTTGATTAGTAAGATCTTGATGACTAGTTTAGACCTTATTTCATTACAATAAGGTATGAAATGGTCAACTAAGTGTGTCTGCTTTACAAATAATCATCAGATAGAATCAGGTAGAAATTTGTCGCATAAAACAAACAAAGAGGTTTTTGCTTATAATACGACGCCATTTTTCCCCGTTTAGTGTTCAATTGGTAATACCGCCTGCTGCTGACATACTTTCAAGAAATTTATTTAAAGCGCGAGCAAGAATATGCCATTTTTACCAATAAGGAAGATGACAGCGTCCAGACAGTTGTAGCCGAGGATGAAGGCGATCACGAAGAAGGTGACTCCAAGGAACACGGCCACGCCGGTGATGATGATGAAGTGGATTCAGGCGGTGGGCTCTAGAACCTTACCAATGAGGAAGATGACGGCGTCCAGCCAGTGGTAGCCGAGGATGAAGGCGATCACGAAGAAGGTGACTCCGAGGAACACGGCCACGCCGATGATGATGATGAAGCAGATTCAGGCGGTGGTCTCTAGAACCTTACCAATGAGGAAGATAACGGCGTCCAGCCAGTGGTAGCCGAGGATGAAGGCGATCACGAAGAAGGTGACTCCGAGGAACACGGCCACGCCGGTGATGAGGTGGATGAAGTGGTGGATCTCCTTGGCGATGGGCGTCTCTCCGGTGTCCAAGCCAGAAGCCAAGCCGGCGATACGGCCCATCACCTGGCGAAAGAAAACATTTTGTTAGAACTTAGAACTTACCAAAATATATTGCAGGAAGAATCAGTAGCAAAATTTAGCGCGAAAAAAAATTCTAAGTTCGGATTTGTCATCTTAAAACTGGCTTTTTGAATACTTCTGTCAACACAAATTCGCGATTAGGTGGCAATTTTAATATTAAAACTGTGAATAGTTGCTGGCATGAAAAATTATAGCTTTCCATTTCTACAATAAGGTGTATATAGGTAGCTTTGAATCACTCACGATTGTCAGGTAATTCCGAAAACCACTCGTAATACCATCTTATCAGAGTCCATTTTAGGAATCATCTGCAAGTGCCAGATGAGGTCTTATACCCACCCTTTTAAATTAAGAATACGTCGTCATACTTGATCAAAGTGGAATTTAAGGAAAAACCGAGCAAGTTTCGACTCACGGTGTTATCTCCGCAGCAGATGACGATTCCTTTAGCGGTGCCCTCGACAGCGTTGGTAGAGAAGAAGCCCAAGTTCTTGGTTTCCAGGGGGTTCTCGTTGGTGAAATCTGCGCCGCGGGACTGAGGCTCGGATTCGCCGGTCAAGCTGGAGTTGTCCACTTTAAAGCCGCGCGCCTCGATGATACGGATGTCAGCAGGGATACGGTCGCCAAATTTCACCTGAAATTGTTGGAGATAGTGAAACTAATGTCATATCACGTTAATAAACTAAACTGTGGTGTATGTGGAGAGCTACTTATGCACTTATTATATAAGCTACGTATCATTCATGTATCGAGTTAGACTGTAAGTTGTGTTTGACCTATAAACACATTTAATCAATATTCTATTTTATTTATTAGAAACATCTATCCGTACACTACATCAGGAGGTAGTCAATAGTCTGAAAATGTTTATATTTATTCGGCAAAAATAAGTTTACGCTATCTTTCTGTGGCATTATAGATCCTAAGAAAAAAAGCCGCTTTTGATATCTTTGTGGTGGGTCGAAATGGTTCTTTATTTTTATTTTGATAGCTTGACGATTTACCTCCTTATTCGTAAAAGTTAACAAAACTGTAAATTTTTGTATTTTTCAAACAAACACGAAATAACCAAATAACGAAAAGGGATAAACTATAATGAACGGCTTGTTAGATTGGACAGTCATATAATTATAACGCCATTAGACGACACATGTCGTAGCTAGCAGTTGATATTGATATATCCGCCTCCTTCCCTTCAGTCTTTCGAAAAGTTTACGAAGGTATAGCCTTCGTTAACCTTTTGTTGAAATACGGGTTTAAAATCGTGACCACACCCTTACATCACAATGTGATAGGGTAAAGTGGGTTTTATATTGCACTTAAAACAACCGGTACCGGTTGTGGCGTATTCAACCCTTTTACACCTCGCAATAGCTTTTTATGCCGTGACCTCAATCGATCAACGGGTAAAAATAGTCGAGTGTAAACACTTCGTGTTCTGAGTAACAATTTACAGTATATTCTCACTTTATCATGAATAATATTAGTCAGTGAGTCACTTAGTGTTATACGTACAAAAAAATTGTTATTGAAAGTTAACTAACTATAATTGTATATCATATCACTAAACTTAATTAATTTAAGATGTTATAAATAATTGAAACTGAAATATACTTATTTTAAATTTTGATTAAGGCCAGTTTTGAGAACCTATTTAAGAAAGATTCATATCAGTGTATAAAGATAAGGCAGCGGCCCTAAATACGCGAAAACGAAGCCGAAATGTGAGCCGGCAATACTATTCTGGCCATTTAGAGCTCACTGACTATTATTGTCATTTTATCATTATGTCATATTAAAGTACGCGAACCTTAACAATGTCAAAGGTCCTAAGGTGCTAAGCGCCTCGCAGATGATGGTGGCGAACTACAGCACCATGCTCTTTAACGACTCCATGATCTTGGACCTCCGTGGCAGATGTACTAACCTCAACAATGTCACCGATTACCAGGTCCTCAGCTCGCAGCGTCAGCTTCTCGCCCTCGCGGATGACAGTGGCGAACTGCGGCACCATGTTCTTGAAGGACTCCATGATCTTGGACGACTTGCTCTCTTGGTAGTAGGAGAAAATGCCAGTCACGATTACTACTGCCGCCAACACAATGCCCAGGTACAAATTGTCGTCCGCCGGTTCTTCTACGGTACTCGCCTGTAACGCAAAAATACTTGATAAAGTCGTGTAATGTAAACAAATATTTCTTTTATAATTTTTACAGACAAAGAAAACTAAAAGTTGTCTGTTCCTCGACAGTAAAGTACACTGCAACCTATACCTACTGGTTACAGACGTGTAGTTTTGGTACTCCTTAATTCTCGGAAGAAAAAAGACAAAGGAGTCGAAATCTCTGTAGGATATATTGTCCATCAATAACACGAAGGTTAGGTGAAAAACACACTGCGCCGGGTGTCCGACCAAATTTATCTAAGATTGAGAAAAATGCGCTCGTTTTCAAGCGCGTAACGTTGCAGTTGTAGTGCATGTGTTTATCGCATAACCTTCCCATGTGTCCATGTTTACATCGGTTTTAACTGATGTGGTCGACAGTTAAAAAGGACAATTGATGTTTAAATTGTACTGACCTGAATTCCATAGGCTATAAAGCATAGAATAGCACCAATCCACAGTAATAACGCAAAACCACCGAACAAATTTTTACAAAATTTCACCCATTCGGGCGTCTGTTTAGGTGGCGTGAGTGCGTTTGGACCATCCCTTTCAAGGTTCTCTTTCGCTTTTGCGTGACTAAGGCCCTAGAAAAATACATAAAAAGCATTAAAACACAAGAATTATGTTTATATTATGTCAAGTGTAACATGTATAACTATTATACGAAGAGCTACTGTAACCAACAAAAAGTACTTTTAGAAAGCAGTGGAGGGCTATGTTTATATGATCTTGTATCGGACATATGCCGATGACGTTGTACAAAACAAGGAAGAAATCAGAAAGGAATGCAAGAGATTAGGAAAGGATTAGATTGTCCAATACAAGGAAATAAATAGATGATGATTATGTATAGGACAAACTGGTGGGAATTCAGGTTTTAAGAACCCTGCACCACTGATAGAAATAGGGTAATATCTGAACAATTTGTTTGTGTATGTGGTTTAATTAAAAGAGGAAAGTAATCTTACATTTTCTGGATGTGTTTGAAATCTTTGGTATAGTTCCTCGGGAGTGACTTTGTGAAAATCAATATCCAACTCCTGTTTCAGGTCATCTAAATCTCCTGGTTTCCGCTTCTTCGCGGGAGGCTTCCGGCGGGTCTGAAACACACCAAGACACGGTTTACACATGCTTTCATCCTACTATCTCGTTTATTATTCGACGAATTGATAGTCTCCAGTCTAATTTCAAAAGCAAGCACTTATTCATAATGGAGGAATAAATCTAAATGCATTATAAAGTGAATCAAAACGCATGCAATAACGAGGGCTGACAGCGGCTGTCAATCTTCGTCGGGATAAAGCAAAAATGAAAGATGGTAATGTAAATAAAAACCTTGTACTGTCCATCGGCAGTTCTATTATCGTCCTTAATGAGGCCGATGGTGGCGACGCGGTACGAGTCGGTACGGCCATGCTGCAAACACAACTAGGGGCTAGACACATTCTACAGGCTGGGCCCTATGGGCCATGCACATGAGTGACGGATGAGTGAAGCTACGATCTCGAATGACTCCAGAATAGTTAAAGATATTTGGAAGTCATGCGATATCGATGCTTAAGAACAAAAAGAAAAAGAAACCGGAACGAGCTAATAAGTAAAACTTGTGTTCCAGTTCCTTAATAATAGGATTAAATAAGGTGTGTACTAAAACTAAAATAACTAATGAATGCTCGGCTACTATGGGGTCAAGCCTTGAAGTTGTACAAATACTGACCGAAGTACATATAGCCTAACCTAACAACGCGGCTGGAAAGCAATCAATAAAGCGAATAGCACGCGCAGGGAGCGCGGTAACCTTGCCGAACGTACGGGGATCGCTCAATTGATCTGAACTAGTTGTATGCGAACCTGAGAGCGGTTGAAAGGCCGGCGCGCACCTCGATGCATGACCGATTCAACACTCATACCCATATTCATCGCGTATCTACATCGCTGAGATTTGGTGAATGCGGAACAGTTGTTAGCCGAACGAAAGGGGATGTTAATAGAGATCATTATGAAAACGACCGGTAAGTGGCATGACGATTAGACGGAATCGTGGAGTGCTCTGTATACGTACGTCGAGCAGTTACAGTAGATGGGATCGAGGCTAAATGCGGTCCCGTTGCCGTAAACACGGCACGTCACCGTCGATAATTGATGGACGTTTGCATAGCGTTCATTAAAGCGCGCCCTGGATTATCGCGAAGGTTGCTATGAAAATAGCTAGAACAACAGCCGCGAGAAATGGCTTAAGGTTCAAAGGGGACATAATCGGGATTTAATTAGCATCTTATGGCCGCTCGGACACGAGGGTGCGATGAAATATTCATACGGTGGTAGGGTAGGGTATGGTAGGGGGCGCGATGCACGTCCTCGACTCGAGACGACGCCGAGGCGACGGCGACGCGGCGGGGGCCCGCACCCGCGTTACATAACGCCGCGCCTGCGCACTGCGGCCTTTCTCCACCCCCGCTACGCCCTCCACATAAATAGATAACACAAGGTTGCCACCCCGGGCCTCGGCGACCGCATTTATAATCTCTACAAAGGTTAAACCGAAATATCTAATGGAAAAATCGAAGTTCTCCAGCGAAACAAACAACAGCTTTTTCTCCAATATGCTCGGAAATGTTCACCTTATTGTAGCAAAAATAGTACCTACGGGAAGTTCTTCTTTATGGTCAAATTCAAATATAAAAAATAAAAAAACCATTATTGTCCTGTTTTAGCGGACGGGAAGTCATTAGTGTATTGTTTTTTGCTTTTTTAGGGTTCCGTACCTCAAAAGGAAAAAACGGAACCTTATAGGATCACTCGTGCGTCTGTGTCTGTCTGTCCGTTTGTTACAGCCTATTTTCTCCGAAACTACTGGACCAATTAAGTTAAAATTTGGTATCCATATGTAAGTTTATGACCCGAAGACGGACATGTAACGTAAACAAATGAATTTTAAACACGGGAAAACTTTTGGGGGGTAAATGAGAAAATTAAAAATAAAGTTTTTCAAACTATATCGTGTTACATATCAAATAAAAGAGCTCATTATGAGAATCTCAATTTTTTTTTTAATAATTTTAGGATAAACAGTTTAGGAGTTATTCAAGAAAATAGGCAAAAACAATGACCATTCCCCCCTCCCCTTTATCTCCGAAACAACTGGGTCTAAAATTTTAAAAAACATACAGAAAATAGATCTTTACCTATAGATCACAGGAAAACCTATTAGAAATGTGAAGTCAAGCGTGAGTCGGACTTAATTACTTAGTTTTTGATCCGACCCCTACGGGTTTTTTATAGACATTTCACTCATGTTTCACATAAAAATATACATTGTTTAAATTGTGTAATGTACGGAACCCTTGGAAGGCAAGTCCGACTCGCACTTGGCCGGTTTTTTTAAGTATGTATCCACTAAGAAAAATTTAAACAACCAATTCAATCGAAACTCATCCACGAATTGTCCTTTTCCGGCCTCTGCAATAATGTACTATTTTTAGGGCTGAAAATGTTTCAATGTGACAAAGGGTAATTAGGGACACCTACTCTTGAAGGATATTTTTCGCGTTTACCAAAGCTGGTTCAGTCGAAATCAGTTACCTACAGCGCTTTCGCTGGCATATCATGGTTATCGCATGCCTCTAAGTAGGTTAACACTTTTTCGTGCCAGCCACTGGCTTCAGCAAATATTTATCGGCCAATCTTTTAACGGTCAGAATACTGTATTCCTGAATTTAACATGACAAGCAGAACCGTAAGTTAAACAAAATATTCTTACTGGAATTATAAGGGTCTGAAGAAGGTGAAACCACTCGTGCGGTGCTGTGCTAAGCTCTGGTATAAGAGTGAATTTAGGACCAGCGACTGACATTATGTAAATCGGTTTTTAAAGATTGTTCTCCTCGGTTCGTTAATTCTTTTTCTCACGTGCGTATAAAATAACAGAAGGTTTTAGGTAGCAGGGCATATATAACGTAAATAACCACGCCAATGACCCATAATCGTTATCGGTAAGCTGCCCTAGTGTGAAACTGCTAAATGAGGCGACCTCTATAGACAGCTTCAAAAACATACTTTTTTAGTCATAGGATAAGGTGTAAAATCGTACGCACATCTTTGTCATAGCATAAACGGGTTAAAGGGTTATATATTCAACGTCCCCCCTAGGCTGAAACCGGTGTGGTCTGGATGAAAGGATGCTGAGTTTTGCAAGCACAGAAACCTATTCAGAAAGATTCTTTTGTAAAGCCCTTTTTAACCCCTTTAGAACTTGACTTTATATGAAATACACTAGGTAGGAATTGTGAGAATCTTTCCACAATGACAAAACTTTCTAACTCATTTATTTCAATTGGTTATTTCATTCTTTTCAAATAAAACTTCTATTTTATGTTCAAGTTGGTATTGTAAAGCACCTTCTCAAAGCTTGACAGGGTTTAGACATGGAATCTCGCGTGCCTGTTCAAAACGATAAGAAACGTTCAAGAAAATGTGACATGTTGTGACAAGGGGAGGGGGAAGTCACAAACTTTGTGACGTCACTTTAACTTATTTGAATTATTTTATTCGCTGTACGGTTAAATAACAAGTTTTTGGAACGATAATCGTTTTTATTCGTTTTATTTACTTTCCTAATCAGTTTTGGGTTATAAAATTACTAATATTTCATCTGTCAGAAATATTTTGATAAAATATTTAATAAATTAATAATACTTAATTCGATTTGCCGATTTCGTTGAAACAATGTGACGTCACGCCAGGGGGGTAGGGGTTTGCCAAATGTGACCAAGTTTGACAAGGAGGGGAGGGGGAGGGGGAGGGGGGGGGTCAAAACCTAGAAATTCGTGTGACCTAATTATTGGATGAACCCTTACTTTGCCCGCGAATTATTCGGCCTTTGTCATTTCACCTTCCTCCTCCAAGGGGAGAATTTCCAAAATCAAAATAGCTTATGTCATTCCCATGGGTGTAACTTTAGACGCCAGTGGGTAGGTTAACCTTGAAAGGGTAACAGAGCTACTATCGCATTAATAATATAACACCATAATTTGACAGAAAATGTCTGGTTAAATCCGTCATATAAAATGACAATTTTATGGATTTTTCATTATCTCCAAATCATGTATACTCTGGCACAGCGACCTTGTCAGTAGAAAAACGCGGCAAATTTAAAAAAATGTAGGCGCGAAGAGTAGACTTCCCATAGAACATTTTTATTTCGCGCCTTTTTCTACTGACAAGTTGGGTGTGTACATGTATACCTATTATTAGCAGGTAGGTACTATAACTTAAGTTTCTCTTATATACTTGTTTTTAGTCACCCTTCACACAAGAAATCCATCAGAAAAGAAAATGCCCCACAATTGTTCTGAAACATCGATTCATTGTCACGGTCACGAAACTGCTTTATACCGAAAATTTGTGGTTACTATCGTAGTAGTGACGTATGAATGAGACAATTATTTTTAACGTGATTTAATGAGCGTCCCGAAGCGCCGGGCCCATCACATGCCAAAACTGTCCTTTAGCTGTAAAAGGACTTAAGTCGCTTTAAAATCCTTTAGACACACGTCTTTTACGAAAGTGCGTTAGAGCACTATTAATAACGTTGTTCTATGAATTAGAATGTGTTTAGTGATGAGTTACGTGGCGACGATGCAACATTGTAAAAGGCTATTTTTGGAAAACACGGTTTGCAACACGCAATTGGTTGGAGAGCCGGCAGTAAAGTTTCGAACCAACGTGATACCGCGATGAGATGCACAATGGTTTCCCATAAAACTGATGCTAAGTCCGAATTTGATAGTCTGCCACGGCGGAACTAGCCGAAAGTACAAAAAAAATAGCCACTTCCGGTGCGAAAAAGGGGGGGTCATTTAACCCATCTGATACTGCAATAAAAGCTATGGCATCAGTTAGAAATTTACTGGTAGATACAGAAAAGCGAAATCTGCCAGTATGATTCCTGCCGGAAGTGCTTGGCATACGCTCTCAAAGGTGACCATCAGGACCCCTAAATTAACCCATCTGATACCAGCATGAAACCAATTCCAGTCGGTAGATATGAACCTTCTCTTCAGGAATATATAAGTCTGCCAGGGCGCTTTCAGCCGAAACACCTTGACATACGAGATTATGTGGCGCAACATCCGTGGTACCCGTATAACCCGTATTTTGGAATTGTACATATTACGGACATTTCAAATACTGCAGGCTTATTAATTTATTACTCTATGCTTATATTTGTATATTATTACGTTATTAATAACACATATTTATAATAAATTAAGTTAAAATAAATTAAATAATGTGATTAATATGATTAATAGTCATTGAATTAGCTATATGAATCGTTTGTCTTTGTCTGTCATTTTGACTTATGTATTTGTAAGAAAAGGATAAAACATAATTTAACTAATTCAGGCTCGTAAAGTTTTACGAATAAGGGGGTATTAGTATTCATAGCTAAATCAGGCTTGTAATGCGACATAAAATGATTTTTGGTGGTTTCTTTTACGCTTGAGGCGTTTTTTCACCTATTTGGTGTATCTAATCACTATCTTATGTAGGGGAGAGAGGGGCAAGACGAGTAAGACGGGGTAGCGGCTTTATATGGCGACACGACTGACCAACCATCAGAATCCCGTTAACGCATGACGATGCGTCGCCATCATAGCAATCAGTTCGCACAGTGACCGGCTAGACAAATGGTGTCGTTAATTATTTATTTGCAAAAAAACTGGTTTTGCCATATTCCTTGTTATTTTTAGGGTTCCGTACCCAAAGGGTAAAAACGGGACCCTATAACTAAGACTCCGCTTTCTGTCTGTCTGTCTGTCTGTCCGTCTGTCACCAGGCTGTATCTCATCAACCGTGATAGCTAGACAGATGAAATTTTCACAGATTATGTATTTCTGTTGCCGTTATAACAAACTATAACTAATTGTTTATAACACCTGTAGGTATTCATTACCTGTAATGCACAATTGATGAATAAATGATTCTAAAAACATTATAAAATAAATATTTAAGTGGGGTTCCCATACAACAAACGTGACTTTTTTGCCATTTTTTGCGTAATGGTATTATGGTACGGAACCTTACGTGCGCGAGTCCGACTCGCACTTGGCCGGTTTTTGTGTTTTATGTGGTTTGCGTTTGTTTTCTTATTATCACCAGCACATATATACTGTTACTTTATTCCTATGGCCCAGCAATCACGCCAACAGCTAAGGACTTGTTTGGTTTCAAGTACGGTTTATTTTACAAAAAACTTTCGAATTTCATTAGGCACATGGGGCAAGATGGGGTACATCTTGACGGCCGTAGTTTTAAAGTGATAAACTGATGAAGAATTGCGGATTTGAATTTATTTATTCTTCAACATCAACATCAACATCAAACATTTATTCAGCAAATAGGCCACAGGGGCACATTTACATGTCAATTTTTACAAACAATAAAATTAACCCAACAAACAATAAAATTAACAAGGGAAGATGGGGTACATGTTAGCTGTAAACACATTTTCTGTCTCTCAGACGACTTAAGAAATAAAAGTAAAACAGTTCGTGAGAAGTTATCAGACGATGGACCCAAAAGCCAAAAATTTAAGTTTTGTTTAGGCCCTAAATATAATATTTATATGAATCATTCTTATCTTGTCCCGTAGGGGTTCCCCATCTTACCATACTTGGGGGGCAAGATGGAGAGAAGGCACTTTTGGCCATTTTAATTTATTTTTAATTTTATTATCTAACTAGAGAGTTCCTAGTAAGTGTTGATTATGAAAGACTGATTACCAAAGATAAAAATAAAAATAACAAAAACTTAAAAAAAATAGCATTTTCAGTTTTATTAGACTTGAAACATTAAGTATCCCGTCATGCCCACCTCTCCCCTACATTTCTTGACGTTGACGCAAAACTGACGTAGTTTAACATTCAGGGTGTTGTTTTATAACACTACAAATTGAGATAACTAAGGTCTGTTTTTTTATTCCGTAGACTAAAATGACGTTTCATATGTAAGACATGACATTTCTTAGTACCACATGAAATGTCATTTTAGTCTACGGATTACGGAATAAAAAACAAAATATAATCTATTGGAGTCTTAGTAATAGGGTCCCGTTTTTACCCTTTGGGTACGGAACCCTAAAAATGATTTAAAATGTTCATATTTGGATTATTGGTAAAAATCGTCCTTGACGTTGAAAATCCTGTCTTTTTACACCCGTTTACAATAAGTATGTAATAATAATAATTTTGTTCATTTTGGTAAATAAAGGATATTGTAATTTGAAATTATTGTATTATTTATATATAAGGTGCTAACAAATTAGCTACAGAGATGGTTGGTACTTTACACTAGAACAATTAACTTTTAATAGAAATTAAGAAAGTTTCTCATAATTTTTGTTTTATTTACCGAACAAAATAAATAAACTATAATTCTATCTAAAAAAATAATCATCATGTATTTAACTGCTTGTTTGTCTTAAATGTCATTGTCAACGTGTCATTTGATTTATCAGCGTGAAGTGGCCAGTTAAGTTTTATATTTAAAAGAGGTTTTAGAATCTGTTCAATGAGGTCTCATTTAATTATCTCATTAACAGTTTTTTTTACAAAGCAAATTTGTTTTCCAATTTTCTCAAAATAATATCATAAAACCTATAATGTTTCATACTTACATATACTTCAGGAGCCGATTACTATCAACTGTAAAGATATCGGTAGCTAATTTGTTAGCACCTTTATAAGGCAAACAAAGAAGTACAAAGCCGTGAGCAGGTATTAAATTAATGCCCAAATTATATTGTGTATATTAATAAATTTGAAATATATGTTATTAATGGCATAAAAATATACAAATATAAGCATTAGGTAATAAATCATAAGCCTGCAATAATTAAAATGTCTGTAATCTGTACAATTCCAAAATACGGGTTCCACGGATGTTGCTCACATAATCTCGTATGTCAAGGTGTTTCGGCTGAAAGCGCCCTGGCAGACTTATATATTCCTGAAGAGAAGGTTCATATCTACCGACTGGAATTGGTTTCATGCTGGTATCAGATGGGTTAATTTAGGGGTCCCGATGGTCACCTTTGAGAGCGTATGCCAAGCACTTCCGGCAGGAATCATACTGGCAGATTTCGCTTTCCTGTATCTACCAGTAAATTTCTAACTGATGCCATAGCTTTTATTGCAGTATCAGATGGGTTAAATGACCCCCCCTTTTTCGCACCGGAAGTGGCCATTTTTTTTGTACTTTCGGCTAGTTCCGCCGTGGCAGACTATCAAATTCGGACTTAGCATCAGTTTTATGGGAAACCATTGTGCATCTCATCGCGGTATCACGTTGGTTCGAAACTTTACTGCCGGCTCTTCTACCAAATGTGCTGGAAGTTCCTCGGCCTACGTTTTGTTACAATAATACTAAGTACAAAATCCGGGAAATACAGGATTGCCTGCTTCGTTTCGCGATTGTATGCCGAAGCTTATAAGGGTGATATTTCCGTGCGTATAAAAAGAAAACCTTATTACTGCGAAAATACAAACGTAGCATATCGGAAAGTTATTAGGTTGATTAAAAAAAACAGTCCGTTTTTCCAGTTTAAACCCCTCGTATATATTCACCCTCTGACCTTATTGTGAACCTTTCCCTTTGCATACTAATCAGCACCTTGGGAAAACCCAGTGCGGGCCCACTGGGCCTTGTTTTTACATTCGCGGCAAATGTTTGCGAGTAGGTACTGTCGGCTCAAAAAGTATACTAAAAGCAACACTCATAACTGGGTCCCTGGGGGCCTAGCCAAGTGACAATCGTATATCGACAAACGCCGATCGAAAAGAAAAAAAATGTACGGAGATAAGAGATGCAACGAAAAGTCGCGTGATAATTTCCATCCATTAATTCATATTCGATTGGCGCTTTCCATCAACCATACTGTATTTAAGACAAAGCCCTCTCCACACTCGTGCGCGAATCGCGGCGCGAAGCCGCGAACCCGAGTGTGGAGTCTAGTTCGCTAATCAGCAAAATCGACTCTACACTCGCGTTCGCGGCTTCGCGCCGCGTAGTCTGGAGCGGGCTTAAGGTATGCGATACTTAATGATCAGTCACTGTGTTCATGATGGTTAATATAAAATACAAAATTAGTACAACATTATCCGAGTGCTATTAACACGTTTCAAAAACACAACATACAGTCGGGCTCGGGTTGTGAAACTAGCCTTTCCTATTTTGTATTTTCTTTTAAATCTTCTACAGCAAGTTGATAACCAAGGAAAAAACACATGCTACTCTAGACATTCAATAGGACGACTGTATCTCGTCCTGCAACAATAAATTTAGTGATTACCAGCGACATTTGTTTGGAATATTTTTGAAGTCTCTACACCGTGTCCAATGAGTCCGAATACACATCTTTTTACCTTGGCTTTAAAGACATACGGATTACAGGCCATCAAATTCTTATTTTAAGAGGATCGGTGCACAATATTTTGAGGGTGGATCTTGGATACTATGCTTATAATAAACGCATTCCTACACACATGGCATTTCCGAAGCGACCAAGAAATAGAGAGTGCAAAGATCTAACATAATACTTTCTTGGCACGCAGGTGACGAGTGTTTTTTCTGAAACTGTTTGTGTTAGAACAGCCTCATAATGCCCAAAATGATCGATTGTGGGCACCACGGATAGAAGACATTCCGGACAACTAGATCTAGAAAATGTTCCTAGGCTCCAGAGCTCACCATCGGTCAAGGTGTGGGGTGCAGTATGTAGGAGGGGTAAACTACCTTTAGTATTTTTAGATAAAGGCGTTAAAATTAACGCACTTTACTATAAAACCGAGGTTTTAGAGACGATTGTTGCCCCAAATTTAAAATGTATGTTTGGGAATGAATATTATGTGTTCCAACAAGACGGAGCTCCTTCACACACGGCAAAGGCAAATGCATTTGACAGATTTTTTGCCGAAACATGAATGGCTACCTAGTTCTCCAGACTTGAACGTATTAGATTATTTTGTATGGTCATACATGCTTTCGAAACTACCTACATGATTATAAAATCATAAACCTGGATCATTTCAAAAAGGTTATCAAGCGTATTTGGGACGAAATGCCAATGGAAATGGTGCGTGTTGCGTGTGATGCAGAGAAGCGTTTGAGACTGGTAAAAAAAAGTTAAAGGTGGAGTTATTCCTAAACATTTGTTGTAAATATATTATACAGTTATTATTGTATAAGTGTGCCATTAATAAAATATAATTTTAATTGTAGTAACTAATTGTACATTTATTTTATTCGATATTTGTACTGTATTCGGACTTATTGGACACGGTGTAGTATCGTGGGTGTTTTACGGGCCAAATGTCAATTGAGAAATGTCGAACAATCTACACAGCCGTGCTGAGCCGTGCATCTTCATTATGTATGATTGCTGTCTAAAACAAGTAATATAACTGACAATATTGTCATGTGCACTCAGATAAAAAAAGCTCTTGTTTCAAGATTTATTGAAATTTTGATATAAGGAAACTCGAAAATGTCTTCTTCCAAGAAATCAAATGTCTTGTATTATATCACGAACACCTACTTTCTTGCATTGTATCAAATAACAAATTGTCAAATAAAAAAGATCAAGTAATAAATTAGATCTGGACGGAATTTTTATAACATGGAATTCCAAAGTCAACTGTTAATAGGCGCCAGGCTACGCCAAAGTCGTGCATATGAGCAATGTGATTACTTTTACATTTTTTATAACGAAATTATGATATGGCTTTAAATGAAATAACACAGAAAAAAATGTTATGTACGAGTAAACATGATAACCTTACTTGTATTTACTAAAAATACATGATAATTTTATCAATACATTGACCTCGCGTACCTTTAAAAATGTAGTTTGCATTTGCACATAAGTATTGTTTATACATATTAAAAAGATTATTGACCGGTTTGTAGCTATCAATATATAATTCTGGAAGTGTCTCATATTAAATTAACTAGTATTTGTACCAGCAATTACGACAAACATAATTGTCAGTTTCGCACGTATTTTTAATCGAAGATTGCTCGACATGTTTCGCTCCATAACAAGGGGCTTCAACGGGAGCACGCGTTGGCGGACCGACACTGACACATGTCTTGCAATTTTCAACTTAAAAGTGACCCGTTTTAATATATTTAATGTCTTAATTTTTTGTACTTATTTTAACTTTTTAGCATAGGTAAACACGTTTGTTTTGCCTACTTTTTTTAGCAGTGTTAACTTATTTTAGGGGTGGGTTTGTCCCTAATAGTTTCAAAAATTTAAAAATATGGTACAAAATTATTTAACTAGTCGTTCTACATTCCCACAAATATAAATGGACCTGAAAAACAGTTACGAAAACGTGCGTGAATAGTCGAGTAAATTTGGCCTTGTATAGATTATCGTATTCTCAAGGAATAAATTCCGTGACCGGAGTAAATAAAACTAAAATAAAGTAAATTGCTAACCTTAAAGAAACGCCACTAGGAAATAAAAATACTGGACATTCACAACTAAGAAGTCCCGTATTTATGACTTTTCCTTTCGACATTATTATAAATATAGACTAGAGATTTGATAAGGTAATTTGCGTTATAAAAACAAACATGAAACGTCAAATTATGTTTATAGATTGGCACATGTATCACTTCTACTTACATGGATGACTTCAGTTTTTCAGCTCTATTGCATATCTTTATAAATTATTTAAATTAATAATAAAAAAACGCATTTAACTGATTTGCAAGACCGAAGTGATCCCACAAGTGTTCCGTTATTCAAAACAAAGTTTTGCACGGAACACTAATAACCTTGTCATCGTGTAATGGCTGTACAAGGAATCGAATAATTATTTAGCACTGTAGCCCAATAATTGGTTCATAATTGGGAGGAGCTTGCCGAGAACAGAGACAAGTGGCGCAAACTGGTGTTCGACGGCCGTAAAATCCACGATGGCGCTTGGTTTAAGACACTCGCTAGTAAGCGAGCCAAGCGTCATCAGAGCGACGTCTGTTCGCCACGGGCACAGTACACCTGCCAGGCTTGTGGGCGTGTTTGCCGCTCCCGTATTGGCCTGCACAGCCATGGAAAATGTTGTCGCCCTACCTGACACTGTTTCTATAGTCTGGCCTTTATACTTTAAGGCCATTGATTGATTGAGCCCAATAACGTTTAAAAGCACTCAGAAACGTACCTTTAATTACCCTTCTATTAGTTTTACAATAAGTCATTAGGACTCACCGACACTAACATAACAAACTGTCTCTCGCGGCCTTCCGAGCTCATGGTGAGGTATTTAAAACGGCTTTATGGGTACTTTCATTAGCTTGTACGCTTACTAACAGTTTACAGCTCGTGCACACGACAGTATACTCATACAGTGTTGCCAAAACATCTTTTGAAAAATTTATAAACGATTATACATATAATCTTTTGTAGGTCTTAAGAGTCCCCGGCAAGCTCGGCCGAATTTCACCTTCCCATACAAACGGAGTTTCGGTCTCATCTTAAAACTACTTGTTGGATTGCAATGAAACTTTATATACACAATTATATGAGGTATATCTAGCTCTGTAATTAGTTTACATAGCTCCAGTTTATTTAAATTACAAAAGCGTGCTCTCCGCATTATGACTAGGAAACCACTCGACCATCCGGCTAAAGAACTGTTTAAAAAATGTAAAATCCTTACGTTACCTAGTGTGTATATAATAGAAGCATGCAAATATGTGAGACAAAATCTTGATCAGATCCCCACTCATAGTCAACTCCGGGGTAGCGTGACGCGCAGGCGTAATCAGTTGGTCGTGCCCGCGTGTCGCCTCGCGAAAACTAGGAAGTCTATGCATGTACTGGGAATCAGACTGTACAACATACTGGACGATGAAATAAAGCATGCTTCTAGCGATGCAATATTTGTCCGCAAACTGAAAGCCGTACTATTAGAAATGGCTTGCTATACCATTGACGAGTTCTTCGATAGCCACGGGTCATTGGCTCAATCGCGTACCTACTAAATTATATAGGAATATAATAAATGTTTTTATTATTAATTGTAATAATTATGTTTTGTAATATTATTAATTGTATTATTGTATGCTAAATTGTAGAAATGACTTGTAAATGTAAATATTTACCAATAAATATCATATCATATCATATTTAAAAACAAACGAAATAGAGCAAAAATAAGTTTTGTATGAAAAACTTAAATTCGCTGTATTTTTTTACCATGGCCCCTGAAGCTACATAAACTAATTACAGACATAGATATACCTTATCTTATTGTAAGTACAAAGTTTCAGAGCAATCTAGCTAGTCGTTTTAAAACAAGAGCGTAACTACGTTTGTATGGAGAACCAAGCCTGCCGGGGACTCTTAAAGAAAATTTAAAGTTTGATAGTAATGTCTACTTAGTCGGTGCGTAAGTTCTGTCTCTGTCTCTGATATACGATGATCATTATTTTAAAAATGTGAACGTATTTAAAACATATTATTAGGTGAATGAAGTACCTTACACTATTTTATAAAGTTACACTCGAATCGAGCAAACGAGACTTACGATATTATACACCGTGTTTTTTTTTGATTTCCGTTAAATTCAACACGTTGCTTGGAACATTAATAGAAGCTACCTGGTATATCGCTTTTTGTAAAATTCGAAAAAAAAAATAAGAATCTTTTACACAGGCTCAGCAATTAAAATTATTTATTGAATATCTCATAAACTGTAAGAGTTAAAATACTAGTTTCTTAGAGAAATTAACTTTATTTAACCTGAAGATTCTCCCCTTAAAATTAACGGAAATCAAAAATAACACGGTGTATAACGACAAATGATTAAGATTCGCAAATAATAACGCAAGAAATATACAATTCACAGTTAGGTAAGTATTTATATTTAACATATGTTTAATGATATTAACTTTTAAAAAAAACTGTAGATTTTCCACTAGAGCTGGCAACGCTGTACTCATAATTATATCGCATAGCAAATGTGGAACGTATTTAGAAAACCGTATAAAATCGATTTCAAAGGTTTTTACTACATGACTACTACACTACACTATACGTAACTATAAGTCTCTTTTGTCGTTTATTCTCAGAGGGCCTACCGCGAACCACATTCGACGTGTTGCCTCTCTGTCGCACTTGTAAATTCGTACGTGTGACAGGGAGACAACACGTCGAATGTGGTTCGCGGTAGGCCATGTGATGTCATATTTCAAGGGCTAGGGTTTGACATGTCAAATTGCCTAAGGACTTTATTAACGATAATGGTCCTGTACTAAATGATTATTATTATTTTTAATGCAGGCAGGCAGTTTAAATAACTGATAATGCCTGTATCCAGAGTCATAAATGGTATAGAAGTTGTTTGAAGTAAGTAGGTTGTTATGCTTATTTTGTGTAACTGTATATAATGTTATTGCAACGTAATCTAAATGTAACATTTTCAGTCAAAAGGTGCCAAATTGTCAGTTGTCAATAAGGTCGATTAATAGTTGAATACTTATGGCAGTAGGGCCTTATTGACTACCGACAAATATTTAAAAATACTGTAAATTTAAGTTTATTTAAGGTAATAGACGAGATCAAACTATATCTAGTCAAGCAATAATTACTGACACAAAGTTAATTGTTCCTAGAGACTATATGATTTCAAAATAGTTAATTAAGTTTTGTATACTTAGTAAAGGGACTACGAACGAATAATAAATGCCCAATCATTTTATTGTATTTATTCAGGTAATTACAACAAGAATATCTAACTAATTTACAAATTATCGTTAAACCAGTAAGGTTTGTCTCGATACTCCATTCCACAGCAGATTTTGTACAAAAATGAATTATTCTTTATAATTATGTTGTCATCCCTTGCCTTAATACATGCCTTTTAAGAGAATAGGGCCTAATATACGCACAATTATTTTGTGGAAATATGACATTTTTGTTCTGAATAATTTTATTCAGGTGACCAATATTATTTTACGGTTTTTAATGCATTCCTTGTCTACATAGAGATCTAAGGAAGTAGCAGATGTAGTTAACAAAGTTCTGCAAGACTTTCATCCGATGTATTTTATAGTTTTATGAGAAATTCGAAAGTTTTAAAAATATATTATACTATACGTTACGTACGTATAATGGTACACATCTTTTTTTTAATCTATTTAATAAAGGGGTTTTATCATATTTGATGATGGCACCCATTGTTACAAATCAAAATCACAAATTTACCTTCGCTTAATTCCTAAATTAACTAATTTATATAAATCTTTAGCTGTTTTAGACAAAGGGTGTGCTAAGATATCATTACATGTACCCACATTCAATATGTTAATTTTATGTTTAATTACAAAAGCTTGCCTTTCTGCTTCGTTTCGGATACATTCCATCATAATGTGAGTAGCATCTTGATCATAACGTCGAGATGTTAAAAAAATACACCTCTAGATACAGGTCCTTAAATATAATTACGCAGATTAAAATAATTGTAAATTTATTTAACTTTAGGCAATCTCGTACTTCCCGGGCCTCGGAAATAGGTCTCTACTCTACTATAAGTGTGTGAAGTGAGTAGTTCTGTCGTATTAAAAAAACATTACATAAATAATTAAAAAATCGGCCAAGTGCGAGTCGGACTCGCGCACCGAGGGTTCCGTACTTTTTTAGTATTAGTTGTTATAGCGGCAACAGAAATACATCATCTGTGAAAATTTCAACTGTCTAGCTATCACGGTTCATGAGATGTAGCCTGGTGACAGACAGACGGACAGACGGACAGCGGAGTCTTAGTAATAGGGTCCCGTTTTTACCCTTTGGGTACGGAACCCTAAAAAAGCATTACAAGATTTACAACCATTTATTTTTCTTTAAGATGTAAAAAATAGGGCACGGAAAGGATACGATGGATCGTTTAAAAGAAAATAAACAAATTGTTAACATTATAGTTAGCCTAACGCGAAAAAAGATCTCAACCCTTGTCAAACTACTAAATGACGTAGCACTATCATCCCCTTTGTTAAGAAAATACTCAAGGGATATTCAGAATCAAAACGAGTGTACCTACTGACAGCAGGAGGCTTTTTCTAATTTTAATATAATGTTATAAAGTTGATCTGGATTTGTTATGGATATGATATGTTTGAAAATATATTGTGATTTACGAATTTATTCGTAAAAATATTTATAAGAGAATGTTCAAAAGTTAAATAACTAACTCATAAAAAGTGTAAGCTTTACAATTATAATAAAACGCAGTAATTTATTTTTATAGGTAAGGACTCAAGCGCCAAACAGTCCCTCGAGTTCTAAATATTAGTATTTAGTAGTGGGTATGGTATAGTATAGAGTATAGCTATTATGTGATAACTACCAAAGATAGATATAACTCCGTAATAGATGGATACAGTCTAAGGAAAAAACGTGCCTCGAAAATCACGAAAATTTGATTCTCGTTCAGAGGGCGCTACTAGTTTTGGCCTACTGTCGTATAGATGGCGTTGACGGTTTCGTTTGTTATTTAACAATTTTAACGCATATCAGTGAAAGAACATGGGTCAAAATCATAAAAATAATTAATGCAAATATTTTTTTTTAGCCATTTTTAAATACATTTTATCGTATTTTTATAAATCTTCATTTTTAGTTTTTAAGTGTGTCGAAAGATGGCAGTGAATTTACTGGGGTTACAAAATTTACTATGACAGTACCGCTCTAGTTTAAATTACTCTATGTAACTACTAACGAAACTTGATAAAATGCCGAAAATTGAGCCAATTACATTTTGTATAAATAAGCTCCTTAAAAATGGTTATATCTAACTTGTATTCCAATTAAATTTTTACTATGCTCTCTCAAATAAAATCTTTGTACGAAACAAAGCATTTCTAAGATAAATTTACGTGTTTGTTTAGCAAACCAAAACTAATAATTAACCTAACTATATGAACTAGTTTTGCAAGAATTGTACGACACGATTTCAAAAGTTTTTAGAACCTTCCCTCATCCATCCACAGGCATCCAGTGACCGTTTCCCAGAAATAATTGTACCTAGGATCGAAATGAAATTTTAGCGGTAAATGTAAACTGATATAAATGGTCCCTTTAAACTTTAAAGAGTCATTTGCGAATTTCCAGGATAAATCTTTACAAAATTTGAGAATAAGATCATAAATTCTCAAAATATTTATTATTATAACCAAAAGGGAGTTCTAACGTCGGCATAATCGGTCGCTTTACATAATTGTAGAAAACTGCGATCATGAAACTAAAAAACCTCATAGGAACCGCGTGTCTCACGTTATTGGTGCGTGCCTCCGAGGATAAAGGAGATACTGCGTCAGCAGTCTATGCAATTTAAGTGACATAATTCAATGTTAGCAAATTACTGGGTCGAAATATTTGGAAAAAAGAAGTGAAACGGAACTATTTCACTCCTACACTGATAATTGATGGTTCAGAAAATTGTATGTGATAAAACGGTAAAGAAAGAAAACCGAAGGCGTTCTTTTTAAGGAGACAATGGCAATTTTTGAGATGTTCGGACAGCAGAATGTTCTAAGCAGCTTTCAAAATTCAGCCGTGAGAGGTTTCTAAATTCAAATCGCAGTCCAGAAAATTCTAATTCTTCAAAATTCATTATCCAGAAAACGCCATAGGAGCCGCGTGTCTCACCTAATTGGTGCGTGCCTCCGTCAGAGGATAAAGGAAATACTCCAATGGAGCGTCGGCAGTCTATGCGATTTAAATGACATAATGACGAGGCAATTTTCTAATAAACCTTCGGGGCTCTTAGTGCTGGTGTACGAGGCAACCTGCCACCTACTTCCTCAGTAAGGTAAGGCCGTCGTAAGTGGCTTTGGAGCATACATCGAGGTTTTTGGTGCGGTAATGATTTGAGTAAGAGTAGAGATAAACAGAAGGAGGATAGGCCTGAGAAAACCTCATATTATGCCTAATGAATAACGACCTATCTGTGAATTTTATGCTTACTTTGATACAATTTTATTTTCACCACACAAGCTCGTAAAGACCCTGTTTATGTTTCAGAAACAGAAGAGAAAGTTGAATTTTATCCATGAGAGTGGAGAAATAATTTGATGCAAATTTTGAGTTGATGCCTGATGTCGGTGAGTAAAATTGACCTTTAAATGATGATTTTCAATGATAGGTATTAAATAACGTTCATTTGGATTTGCTTTGTAATGTTCTACAGTAAGTATTTCACTAGCGTTGGTATGGTGAAAAAAAACAATGTGTTTCACTTTGTAGCAAAGTTTGTTTAAATATAAAAAACATATTTTTTAATTTAATCTTTTGTTTAATTAATTATTCATTAGGTAGAAACCTGCTAGAGTACATTCTGTTTTTTAAGTCAACACCTAATCTTTGGCTAATGTCAAACATTCCCGCACAGAAAACCCCGATGTATGGTTTGGAGTTAAAAGAATATGTTACTTTGAAATAAGTCGGAGATCTTTCCGACTGTCACAATTAAGTGTCACAACTATCTATTTTCTAAATACAAATTTAAAATTACAGTACAAAAATTATAATGAAATACGCTCTTAAAGCAATTAAGATACTTTTCTAGGTCAATAGGTAAGTTATACTAAAGAAACAATGTTTCTAAGATTTACTTGCTATGCTCAATAAATGTAAAAAACTAAAATCTAAGTTTTAAAAAGGTTTTTTTTATAAAGACGACGGGTTTACGTTTTAGATCGAAATGAGAGAAAATCTTTAAAAATATCCCACTTTGTTGAAACTAGTAAAATACCATAACTGAGAAAAAAAACTTTCAGACAGATTGTTAAAAAAGCTTTTGAAACTTTCAGCCCTTTTTTAAAACTATAGGTACGCTCAGCAACTACGATTCATGAATTAAGATAATTAAGATAAATAAGAAAAGTTCTTTGAGTACGATTGCAAAGTAGCTTTTGAAAATGACAGCTCTTACATCCCTAAAATTCCACAGCATTCTTAATTAAGTGCATGATAGGAAAAATATGTAATAGGGATTTTCGCAAGTTACAGCTTCGGAAGGATGATCGGCAGTGAAAACACCATAGAACCATATCTCGTTCCCTGCGATCGATACTGGCAGTTACGCAACCCGGCCGGCGCCCTCAACGAAAACTCCACTTAGTTCCGGCTTTTCCCAACTATTTACTTACGATTTACAGGTACTATGATACTCCCCAATATATGATAGAAATAAACGAATGTGAATAAACTTAGCAAACGAAACGGGTAAGCATTGAAACGCGTGACAACTACGTGCACGGATTAATTGACACGGTGGAACAAAGGTGATGAGACGTGTATGGTGGCGTGAGACACTGCGAACATGCCCTGGGGGTTGCAACTCTGCAAGCACTCGCGGCGGCCGGCGCCAGCTGACCGGCGTATCTCCAGCACTCACTGTCGGCGACATGCACTCACATCTTCACGAAAGCACTGTACCTACCGCCGGTCCGCGCTCGCTACTATAAAAGCCTATTAAGCACTACTTCAAGCGACACCTCACTCACCTCGCCCATTTTCGCTAGACTCTATGAAAAAGGCGGATAAAAAGGAGCAAGCCGCCTCTCGGTCTCGCCTCGGTCCCTCTAACGGAGTGGGGTGGGTCGTCGCTAGTTCTGCAACAACGGGAACCGTTACGGCTTCCTCGCTCCAATGAAAAAACTTAAAATGTGTGCGCTTTTACGTAGTGTCTTCGCACGGCACCGGGGCTATGTCATCGTGGTACGGAACTGAAACCCGTATGATACGCGGGCGGAGGAGGCGCGTGGGGCGCGACGTTCGGCGGCCTGGCTCGGGCGGCGACTGACGGCGGGGCCGGCGCGTATCGAGCCGACGGCGCACTGACGTCACACTGCGTCACGACGCCAGCGCCGCCGCCGCCGCGAGCGTCGCGCGCATGCACCGCCCGCCGCCGAGCCGCCGAGCGAGAGCGCCCTCTGCACGCCGGCCTTCCGCCACCGGCACGTTGACAGCCTCCGCTGATCGACGGCCGTACGCTGCCTCCACGCGCCTCCGACACCTTATCTCATTAGCCGATCTATTTCTAATAAACACGGCCTAAAAAACACATACGGTGGCCTTCATTAATAACTGTCCATAAAAGCTTTTACAGTGGCGGTGTTAATAAATTTTTATGAGGCATTCTGAGCCGGTAGGGCGCGGGCGGGTGGAGGGCGGAAGGCCGTCTCGGCGACGCGCCCATCCTAATGTTGCATTGAGAATGATAGACATTCTTATCTCAAGGGCGAGTTCTCGGAGGGAAAAGTTACTCACGCAGTTGCCTTTGCTTAATTATAATTACTTTCTATGCTCAACAAAGCACATACATTACTCGTGAGACTAATAACACGCCTAATTTTGTTAAACACATTTAACGCAAGTTACTGTAGCATAATATTTCAATTATTCATACATAAGTAATACGTACCTATTCAAAAAATTTAATGATTACGTAATCTTAATTACTATAATCATTAATTCTCTTTTACAAATCGAAAGCTCAACTGTATAAATAATCTTAACACTTTAGAACAAGCTAAAGAGCTATTGATTGCAGATTAGCTCATAGATTCGCCTGATCTATTGACTTTTAAACAGTTTTCGCTCTTCAATCCGACCGATCTGCCCACATCGGTTTACATTTCGATGGCCGTAGTGCGGTTTTATAGTGGGCAATATATTCGATTCGGTTTTATTGCATACGCATTATGATAATGTCATAAGCATCGTATAAATGTGGGGCGATAAACGTTTTACGTCTAGACCTCGGATGTGGCCACGATCCGATCTAAATCCGCAAGTCTGATGAACCCAAACAATAAAATAGTAATTCTAAGACAGAGTTCTAAATCTTACTGTAGAATTAGAAGTTACACGCTTACAATTTATGGCTAAGAGTAATGGAGAAGAAACCCACATTCACATTACATACGAAAAGGTGTGTTAGACACATTACGTCTGGACCATTAAATCCTTTGTCCGATCAGACGCACCGAGACCGAATAGAAAAGTTGAAGAAAGGTACAAATCTCGCACAACCATAGAACCTTTTTCAGTCGGCTACATTAGCGGAGAAAATCAAAACACATTATACTGGACTCTAGAGCTTTCTTGATTTATTTCCTTGGAGAAACTAAGTCGCCTTTATAAAGGAATACAGATTACTTGGAGTAGTAATAATAGTTATTTGTTATACAAGGGTGCAAAGTTGTATTTTACCCGCGAGTGTGGAATTCAAACAAGAGCAAGCGAAAGGATTCTATAGTTGAACCACGAGCGAAGCGAGTAGTTCTAAAATAGAATCCTAAGCGTAGCGAGTGTTTTAACACACGAGAAGTAAAATACATTTGCACCCGTGTATAACACAAAACTTTTCCCCTCACTATAGCGAGGAAAGTGCAACATCCACAGGCGTTAGATCATCTTCATCACTGGAATCACTCATTTTTTTACGATAATACGATATTATAACAGAAATCTCGGGAAGTTGTGTATTTTTACGTGTCGGAGTCGGTGAAATTTTTTTTGTTGACAATGTTGACATTTCTGACGATGCGTTTTGAAATTGCATCGACTCAACTTGTGCGTTCAGAATTACATTCAACATCATTTAAAAAAACAAATGTTTCTTATGGAATTTAAGGTTTATGACTTAAAATCATTAAATAAAACTAAATTTGGTATTTTTTATCAAATTCTCGAACCATTTATTTAATGATAATTAATATCGAACGAACCATTATTATGACGTTTTACGCTTTGTTATCTGTCAAAAGTTACTTAAACACGCTCCATCCAAGGTCAAATTACTTTCCCCACTAGTGGATAAAATGCGTTTTTCCCCGCTTGTTTTAAAGGATAAAAGACGGCTTTCCGAGCTAGTGAGGGGAAAAATACTTTATACTCGAATAAAATATACTGTCGGCACAATACCGGTGACAATAAAATTCTAAAACGATGCACTCTAACACTTGGTAAGTAGAAAGGCCATTGAAAGAAAAGTTCGAAGATAATGTAGAGCGTGCAGCCTAGAAAAGTTATATAATATTTGTCTAGATTTCAGGACTTGGTGGATTTTTGGCAAACAGCATGGAGTAAACACGAAAGTTAAACGAATTCCACAAAACTTTATTTTTAACAAGTATAAATTGCGAAGACTGTCCAAATTTACACTTAATCACATTAAGAAAAGTCAACATTTGTTTTCAACTTCTTATACACACATTTTCTCCACAACCTATTAAAACCAATACTCGTGTTTTAGCTTAAGTGTGTAACTGACTTTAAAGTCAACCTCAAAACATCAATATAAGCCAAGGCTACAATACATATTTGCGTTTATTTTAAGATAAATTCATTCTAACTATACGAAGGGCGTTAGGATGAATATCTGTACTATTGGCGTCTATTTCGTACGATCTTCAACGTTAAGCGGCCCATGAGGCTTAGGTCGGCAGGCGTGACGAAAGGCCCCAAGGGGCTACCTGTCCTCTTAATTTCCGGTGCTTGACGCCTTGCCCGTAATTACCCTGTGTGGCAAAAACTACACGCTTCTATCCCCCACAAGGCGGTCAAAATTATTCATGAGGATTAACTGGCGTTAGTAAACCCTTTGATGTAAGGTCGCTGTGTATAAATTAGTTAAAATAAACAGAATTGAAACAAAGGGAATTAAATTAGAGCTTTAAGTTTCATTAAGTTATGGACTATCTCTGTCTATCTGAAAACTATCATATTTTCAGTAAAGTAGGCATTATAATAATTAATCAGAGTACCGAAAGCTCCAGAGATTAAAAATGACAAGAGAAGGAGAAGACCACTGATGCGCATATTACGCACGAACAATTTTATGCAATGAAAAATGGCATCGTACCTTAATTCCAAACTCGGACGCCAAGCCTTCGCGTAACAACAAAGGTTTAACCGTTTAAGTACGTTCCAAAAACCCTAATTCCTTTCATTTCTGTCGAGTTAGTCAAGTGTCTGGCGCGTTTTAGGCTCTCACAATGACCTGCTAATCGTAACGAAATCACGCACGCACACCGTAAGCGTACAACTAGCGCGAAGCCCAGACTACTGGACAATTGTTCTAATCACTTAGATCGTCAATCGTTCAGGCGACCAGTATAAGTAAGTGCTGTTCATGGTACTTGATCACGTTACTGGAGATCCAGTTACAATGGCATAGCCGAGTGTCCTAAACGCCTGCGCTCAGCGACAGGAACGGCTAGCGTAGCTTTTTTCCGGTTATGTAAGGTTCCAGACTGGTTACATCATGAGGGGTGGAACTATACGCATTGATTAACGGGGAGGGCGGGAAATATAATAATCAAAAGTTTGCTTGTGTTCGTGCGACAGAATGTACGTATTTGTATTCACAAACAAGCCATAAATAGGATTTGTTTCAACTTAGATTAACGAACGCTGTATCATGGGATTTAATGATGTTTTTTTTTTCATTTAAAATGTATTTTAAGTACATAAATTATACAGATGTTTACGACTGATTATAATCAGTCGTACACATAGGTTTATTTATATCAGGTCAGTTGGGGCGCAAGTGTCTTAGGACAATTGCATGTATTCGACAAATGCAAGTATGGCGTAAAGGTTAGAGGCTCTTCCACCGTCATCGCATTTTTCAGTAGGAAATGGAAATAAACGGAAACGGTGCAAAATGCACGTAACCCTAAAGCATTTAACAATGTTGGTATAATCAATCGTACGATGACTCGAATGATCGATCTGACGACCTTTAACATAACATTTAACAGTATGTCAATAAAGTCGTGTACACACATTAAATTAAATAAATATCTTCTTTTATTTGCACACTACATTAAAAATAAAATCCAGAATTTGTGAAAATCTTAAAAATAATATAGTTACATGTAAAAAATCTGCAACGCAGGCTTCGTCAGGTGGCTACAAATTCACATCGGCAACATGCTTCGTCCCAAAAATACCAATGATGATATCCGCAACAGGCTTCGTCATTTTTTTTTTGTTTAAATAAACACACACATTTAATTATTTATGCTAAATTGGTGGCATCAATAGACCTTGCCTTGTCAATTAGACTTCCTTTAAAAGGTGTACCATTACGAAATTGTTATTACACAAAATCTTGACGGAATTGTCACGATATTCGTAATTCGTACATACATGCAGAACTTTTTCAGAAAAAGTCACACAAGTGGCAGATCGTAAGAACTGACGGAGCGTGACATTTCGCCTGCAATCTCCTGGCCTATTGCAATGTAACAATAAAAGCAACTGCACACTTTTCAATTTAAGCGTTGAGGCTTGCAGCGGCCGCTATTTTTCATCTCAACGAGCCCTCCCTGGATGGAGACTAAACAAAAGGATTTCCATCATTGTTTCAATCATTCGTTGTTGGTTCCCCGTTACTTATTCAAATTTTACTGAAGATATTTTACGGTTTAATGGTAATATTTTATTTTTAGTGTTCCGTGCAATACTTTGTTTTGACAAACGGAACACTTATGGGATCACTTCGGTCTTGCAAATCAGTTAAATGCGTTTTTCTCAGAGACCGTTTGAGGTAGATACCTAAAATTTGAAACAGTTATAGCAATTACCACCACTTATATTGTAAATATGTCAAAACCGCTTATTTACAATATTCTATCTGATGTAGCGGTAACAAACAATGTTGTCACTGTACCTAAAACCGTCAGAACAAAGGAAAACACATATCAGAAATTTCGCGCTCAAAAGCACTTTACAAAGTTGTTCTAAGTATCGGAAACTGCATAAAACAGCACGTTAAACCCCTACATCCATCATAAAATCGAAGCCATCAAACACCATAAACAAAAGCGATATGGAGTATTTATATTTAAAGCCTTCATTTGTCATAAGCTACGCGCTCCCCCAACGCAGCGCGGGCCGGGAAATACGCGAAAACCTGGGAAAACCCTAGGCAACCTACCCGATCAATATAGATTCAATATGTCAGCCATCAGGACAGTCAGCGGTGCATTCAAGCGAGCCAAATCATAGGTCAGTTATGCACTCGGGCGCCAAATGTACCGAGTTTTCAGCTTTGATTAATATGCAAATTATGACACCCTAGAGTGAATAAAAATTATCCAACTTTAATAAACAGGATTATATATATATATGCGTACGCGTGTCCACGACTATCTATCGGTTGATCCGAGCGCCTTAGTGTCACCAAATATTTATTCGGCAATGAAAGTGACCTCGAAACTTTAAGTCGGGCTTATAAAACTTTCATGGCACGTAAGCGAGGAAGGAAAAATTTAGGGACTCATCCGGTTGAGAGATGTAGGTAAATGTTTAAGGGCGTTCGCATTCGAATGGACGTTCACCGTGTGTTAAGCGGAAGGTATATTATCAGTAGGGGCAGCAGCAGTGCTATCCCTTCGCCGCGGAGAGCCGGCTGATATGAAAATTCGTCGTCGAGCAGTCGGCGGCCGAGGGCGGCGGTGGAGACGCTGGTGTGGGGCCGGAGGCACGGAGGCTCTATCTGGGTCACCCCGGGCGTCATCCCCCACGATCAATAGCCGAGCCGGCGCGCGCCGCCCTCTCGCTCGCTCCCGCCTCGCTGTTACCTAACGCGTCTCGCACACTCCCCCCCCGACATTAATTATTCTCTAAATCGGTCTATATGAGCTATTTAGACTTTATATTAAGAACTATAGTCTTATCGTGACTAGTTCCGAAAGCGTTCATTACCTTTAAGTTTCCAAGCGCTGCGGTGCGAGGCTATAGGTAGGCGTGGGTGTAGAAACCACCGCCACTGTCTGGCTTTTTCCTTTACACGAGTCCTCGAACTTACGTAACACAGAACAATAGAATCAACGTACATTTCTGACTAGAGCAGCTTTACAATGGTAGAGCGTATTTTATTACAAATAATATGTATGTTCTGGATAGATTTTAAATAAGGGTATTCAGCAAATAGGCCACCGTTTCGCGGGCGATTCATACTCAGGGAAGCACGCTGAAATCTCATAATGAGGCGTTCTGCCGAGTGGGGTACTCGAGTGGACTCATAAATATGATCTGTAGGCAAGCCCATAGCGTTAACTGCCTCGGAAAAGTTTCAGCTTTCAAACTAAATATTTTTTTGTAGATGGTGGATTTAACAGGATGTAACACTACTCGCATTTATTAAAATTTACCTATTGGAATGAACATGAGGAACAAGAGTTCGCGATAAAATTATATAATCCTGTAGATTTGGCGGCACAGAATCCTGGAAATTTGCTTTACTGGATGTAGTAACTTTTCACATTAGCTAAATCGGTGAGAAACTTCGGGAATATATTGAATGTTCTAATACCGCAACTTGGAATTGTGGGAATTCACTGGAAGAGGTCGCGTGTCGGATTATGTGCAAAAACACGTTCGTCGTTTAAACATTAACGAAACGAATGCAAACATTGGTTTGAGCCAAACACAAATTAAAAGCGTGCGTGAAATTAAGCCTCACCCGTGTTTGTTGGGAAGACTGGAAAGATTGTTAATTAATGTTTATAGTACATGCCCTTCCATCGAGTGAATAGGATTATTAGTCGTTACACTCGTTACAAGTAACAACTCAATAAATGAATAGCTGCACGTCAACGGAGGGACCGACCGCGCCAGGGGACCCGCTGGGATACAAATCTACCATAAAAGGGAGAAACAGTCAAGGTCATGTCGGCTTCTGCACGCGTGGATAAATTTGTACAATTTATTCGGAGCTTCAAGAACGCGGGATTACCTCATTTTGTCGATACCACTCAGGTATTGTTACGTATAAGCACCTAGACCGCAATTCGCATTTCAGAAATAGCCCGTGAGTACCTACCACGGCGAAATAGAAGGTAAGCATGCCGACATGACGTGTTCGTCTAACAAATGTGGTGCCAAAACGTACCCATAAAACTGGTGTACTTATTGCAAACCACTTCAGTTTACGGAAAACTTCAAGGATAAGAACACGTTTGGCAAAGAAAAGATAATTCAGGCTGATTGAGGAAAACCAAATTGAAACATTTAAAATCTGAATGGAATAAACAGGTAAAATCAGTAATATCAATTCAATTCAGTTAACAAATTTACTCAGCGAATTTAAATTGTTTAAAATGCCATTTAATCGGATCCCTGCTAGATTATTTTTGCGTTACAATCGGTTAATATCTCGGTAGACTTAGCAAAGCGCGGCACAATGAAATGAAATTAGTAATAAAACGGTCATTCTTCCATTCCCTTCTGCCAACTTTCTGAGCTAGCTTTCGTGCCGCAATTTTCTGTATACCAATTTCACAAAAACTGAGTCTACTGAATATATTAGTGTATTCGACATGCGACAGTCAGAATATAAAGGATAGTCTTTATATCTCAATGTCTGTGTCATGATGCAAGTATAATAGAATTATACAGTTCTTTATGTAATTAATTATAAGGACAGTCCAGACAGACCTTGTGTCTGGTCAGTACGAACCGCTCGAATCCGAAGCAGAGTAATCGATACTGTAAACCGCCCCCAGCGTCGATATTTCAGTATTATGTTTCTTTACGAAACCTTCCGAGTGCCGAGATCAATGTATGTAGGTACGCATACGGTAGTATCTTGCGATTTGGTTCGACAAGATCACTGAACCTCGACAATTGTTTGTTCAAACTATTGAGAAAGTATACGATTTTCATGCAGAAAGTTGTGTTATGAAATCATGGTGTTAGCATTCAAAAAACTAACATTGACGAAGCCGTTAAATCCAAGATGGTTTCAATCAAAGGTTACGAACAATTTCCGTTGGCTAAAGAGACATTTTAATGGTGTTATTGTGAATGCAATTTTGTGGCGACGCAGCATTGGATTTATCGAGTAATGAAATTGAATATTGAAGATAATAGTTTTACCTCACCTCCAGCCGGAGCGCTAGGTCAAAGTGAACAAACCGTCGAGTCGAGTCAATTTCCGATATTAGATTTGCCTGCAGGCAGAAGTGGGGCAGCCATAACGAGATGTCCTGTTTTATCTCTACAAAATAGAACCGACGTGTAAGTGATCAATGTCGAATATTTTTTCCATTTGGAAATGTTTGCGACACAAAAACGGTTTCCATTATCTACGTCGCTTTCAGTTCCGCCTAAGGGAGCGTTCAATTCAATCAGGATCCCCTTACCATTGAATACGAGAAGCGTGTAGCTACTGAACGGAACTGAATTTAATAATGTGTCCTTTACCTAAAACAATATACTTACAGCAGCTGTGACTACTTAAATAAAGAGGATACTGTTTTGAAGTATGTGTAAAAAAATAATCGACCTAGATATTCAATAGTAGATTGTACAACAAGGGCATAAAGCGATCCAGCGAGGAGGATCCAATATTTTAGGTTATTTTACCGTATTTATTCAAGACTAAAGTAAATTGTACTTGGTTGTGTCAGGGGCGCGGGGCACGCAGGTCGGGACTTTGGGAGCGCGCCGGTCGGGAGCGCCTCGGCAGGGCTGGCAGATTGTATGGCAGATTTTGGACTTTATAAGTCAATAAGGGTCGTAATAGATGAATTTACTTTATGCTCTAGAACATAATAAGCAACTTTATGTCGTCTACGCACGACTTAAAGTCGAACTTCACGAGCATGAGAAGTGAAAAGAGGATTTGTATTGCATTTAGCTCGGGTCAGAACCCCTAGTGTAAATTTCATTAGATAGTTACTTAACGAGCGTTTGCATTTGCATTATGTCTATTTTTGTATGGGATTTAGAATAGCGCGCCAACCGGGACTCAAAATCCCATACAAAATTACACTTAACGCAAACGCGTACGTCACGTCACGCTATGGAATGAAATTTACACTAGGGGTACAGACGGCCTGCGTCTACTTTCAACAAGGATTTACACCGCACCGACGTTTCGTAAAACATTTCAGTCAATGAAATTATTATAGAGTAAACAGTATATGAGCAAATATAAACATACGTCACGGCCGTTGCTACGCCGTTACTGTTGATTCACCGCTTTCGGAGCATGATCCGAAGGTGAATATGGAGGAAGTTTATTGAAATACATACAGATAAGATTTATGGTTCTCAGTAACGTTCTAAAAATTGCACACGTCTCACCCTACAAATTTGAATAGATGGAATATGATTTCAGAATCTATTACACAAGCGGCAGTAACGAAATTACAGTGTGGTTTATGGAAGTTCGAATGGATTGAAATGGTTTTTCAGGAAATTAAGTACTTCGAAAATTGTCCAAACTTCATGTCCGTGTGGCCACTTATATAGATCAAAGCCATCTCAATATTTAACGCTTGGTTTATTGCATGAAACAGAGCTATGCTCTTACGTTGCGAAACTGAAAACACTAATGTATTTATATTGAATGTATGTCAGTATTTTAGGAATGCCCTGAATCTGTGTTGTCCATAAAAAATAAATGCATAAAGAGATAGAAGTTGTGAGTACTTCAGTATACAAATGTCATAATGCTAAAAACTATAGCTGACGATGACGTATCAGTTCCGCAGCGTACACCTACGCATGTGAAGAAAACTAATTCGGAATGTAATTGCAAACATAAATACAAGTTTAAGGCCTTGTTAAATAGGGCAATCCAATAAAAGTAGAGCAGGTGGAAACTGGATAGGTCCCTATAATCAAATTAACGCTAGCCAGTGCACGAACAATGGCTTAGTGGCGTTACAATGCCAACCAAGTCAACTATTTATAAAAAGTAATTTGAATCATTTTACAAGTAACCATAATGTAAGTTTTTATAATTGGTGAACCATATCATTTAGTATCTCCAGTTCTTGCTTTTCCTCTACATTTTGACCCATCTTGTTGTCTATTTAAGGCACCTGAAGGTAACTAGTAATTTTCAGTGTAAAATATAAGTTACTTTATCAAAATATTTCCGTAATGTGCGGCGTGTGTCCATTACGTGTTTGTGTTGGACAAAGGAACTAGTAAATAGAGCATTACTCCACAGGAAAAATTCTACCCTTCAGCTGTTTACTGTTATTATGAAAGTTGTTTTCCCCTAATGATTGATCTAGCGATAAATCATAACTCCATGATGTATTATGTTACCAATTATTACACAAGCTCTCTTTTCGTGACAAATACCAATAATAAAATGTCAATTTGACAAATATATGACAGCCCGCAACAAACAGCGATAATACTAGTGTAAACTTTCTGAAAATTCCCTGTCCACTATAACTTGGATCTTTTCAAATCGAGAGTGAATATAGGCATCTTTTAGATAAGCATGCTCCATCCTAGACCGCATCAGCACTTACTATCAAGTGAAAGTGTGGTCAAATACTATCCAGTAATTAAGAAACCGGACAAGTCGGACTCGCCCACCGAGGGTTCCGCACTTTTTAGTATTTGTTGTTATAGAAATAGAATAGAATAGAATAGAAATAATTTATTCGTTAGCACACACAAATAGAAAATTATACAAAACAGAGAAACATAAATAAAAAGAAAAAGTGCCACGAAATGGTCAACAGCAGCAATCGGCAGCTATGGTGGTATAGCAGGAACAGACAACATCATTTGTGAAAATTTCAACTATATAGCTATCACGATTCATCATGAGATACAGCCTGGTGACATACAGACGGACAGTGGAGTCTTAGTAGTAGGAGTAGGGTCCCGTTTTTACCCTTTGGGTACGGAACCCTAAAAAGTATAGTCGTCATAAAATATATCGAAGCGGCCAACGTGCTTAAAATATCTGCGCACCAATAGTGTTCACGGTGTGTTCATATATTTGAGAACATCTTGGCCGCTCTGATAAATACTATAGCGACCGTATTCACATAATAAGAAATAAAATATGTTTCTGTATACATAATAATAATAATAAAGCCTCTTTATTCCCATATAACTTATAGCTACATGATACATAATTTAAATTTAATCTTTTTTTTTTTTTTTTTACTTAAATTATAGGGACCCCTATTGTAGGGTATAGGCCTCCTCCAGATTCTTCCACCTCGTTCTGTCCTGGGCTACTGTTAGCCAGTTTTTGCTGGATACTTTTATAATATCGTCCGCCCATCTTTGTCGTGGATGTCCAATTTTTCTTTTCCCAACCGGACCGGCCCATTTGGTAGCGGCAAGGGTCCAGCGCTGGTCGGTGCATCTTGCTACGTGCCCGGCCCATCGCCATTTCAGTTTTAAGGCATGTTGTAATGCATCTGTCAGTCTTGTCTTTTTCCTAATTGTTTGACTTTTTATTTTGTGTATTTTTCTTAGTAGGATGCTTCGTTCCATAGCTCGTTGACAACTTATTATTTTGTTTTTAATGTTTTTTGTATAGGCCCAAGTCTGGGACCCGTATGTCAAGCAGGGAAGAATACAGGTATCCATCACAGTTTTTTTTTCATACTTAGATTGTAGTCACCTTTCAGTATGTCTTTGTGCGCCCAATATTTATTCCAACTACAGGTAATTCGCCTATTCACCTCCTCTTCGTTGCTCGTCTTGGAAAATGATACCTGTTTACCTAAGTAAATGTAGCTGTCTACGTATTCTAGTTCAAGTTCTGTATACATAATGATATGTAATGTCATGGAAAACCGGCAAGAAGTAACTGATGTAACTGTGACATTTGGGCGTTACCCGTGGGGGTGCAACGAAACGTATAAAGCGGATTAGTGGGGTCTTAATCCTCGTAAAGCCCCTTTCAGAACCACAAGCAAAGGCTAATGCGACATTTTAAATGTGACACAATTTTCTTTCTCGCGTTCTGGTGTAAATGTAATCAAAAGGAATCATACATAACAACCATATCCAAAGTATGGAACAATCATGTTGGAATTAAGACAAAGTTCAGTCTAAAACTGTGTTATAAAATATTCACAAAAACGTAATAGCGTTATTTTTTAAGCACGCTACCGATTTCCATTTAACAATCACTATGTTATTTGATGAATTTCCGATTGAAAAAGTATTACTCATTTATTTAAAAGTACAAATTTGTTTTATTTAGGGTTTGTTTCACATAATCTGAGTAAGGTATTGGATAGCTAATTAACAAATAAATTATCTGACAGATAAAATAAGCGTAAATCTGCCAGTTAAGCTTATTTGAAGATTGTGAAACGCCAACGATGAACTTATTCAGGACTTTATTTGGACATTATGAAACAGACCCTTACTCTAAAATCGACCGCATTGGCCATTGTAGCCGCCGTGCAGGTTTCGACGAAAAATAAAAAGACTTGAAGTAAACTTATAATTAATAGGTGCTGGTTACGTTACAACAAGGTACAGTTGACGAAAACGGTTAAAGGGTGTAGAAGTGGTGGTTCTAGTATGGAGGCTGATGAAAGAGTGATTAAGCTAATTTTGAATAGTAAAAAGGTAGTCTAAATTTAGGTGCCTCTAATTGGCCGCGATACAAGTTATGTGGAGCGCTCCTATTGGTGTTTTTAAAAAAGCCTCCGCATAGTAAGCGAGCCCGACGGTTGCGTTTAGCTACTGCATTATACTAATAAAAGGTTTCGTTCGCAACAGACATATAATGTTGGATACCTATACGAGCCTACACTACACCTACCTACCTACCTACCTATACTATACCTAGGACAATTGCATCCAGTCCAGATTTATACGAGTAATTTGAAACATTTTCCCTTCGAGCTATTTGAGTTGCCAGTTGTTATGCTAACCCTATAAACAGTTGCGAGCAGGGCTATATTTCCTAAACGATTACCTCATTCCACTCCTAACCCAGCAATAAAGACTCGAACTCGTCCCGTCTTGTAGCGAAGGTTAAAGTCGTTGTAAAAGAAAATTGCGTGCAGAACCCGACATATAAAGATAGGTAGGTGTATTCGAGGCCTTGCCCTAGTGGTTTGCTGAGGGCAATTGCTAGGAAATTGCCGAGACCCCGCGCCGGGCGTGATACGCAGCCCGAACCTCATCGGTAAAATTACTTAATTTGTTATTCCAGAATTCTTAATTAAACTGTAACTTCGAAATGTTACATCCAAACGCTTTTATCGAATATCCCCCATATTTCAAAAATGTACAAGGGTTATTATAAGTTTCTTTTTTCGCACAGATTTAGCTGCTCAATTATTAACGCTTTAGAAACTGCGATGATTTGAAGAGCTAAGTTTGCGGCTCATCGATTTTACTTTATGTAAATGAACAACTGGAAAAGCACACTCAGTTCTTAGTAGGACAGAAGCGGTTATCGTATCATGGCGCAGCCGCGATGTGCGAAAATAAGCCAGACTAAAGTTGAACGCTCTTCTTGCTATTGATTAGTGCACTAGAAAAAGAGAAAAGGAGGTCGCATGGCCCCGGCGCCGCACTTATGGTGTGCCTGGCTGTCGTTTAGTCCACACGATCTAGTGAATTGTGTAGACTCCGTTTAATGCTATCCTCCCCCGTAGAGACTAGCTTTAAGACCTCTACGAGAAAGCCTGCCGAGGGCAAACACAAATAAGCTCGGCAGTTTGGTGTTGCGTGGCAGCAACTTTTCCATCTAGAATTGTTATAGAAAACAGAAATATGATAACCCCAATACACAAATGTTTTTGAATCAAGCGTTCATCAAAATTAAGAGACTTTAAACTTTCTAGCAATATCGTTGACCATGTCCGTATGTTAGAGCTTAGTATAAAGTGCGTCCTACCTACCTTTTTCGATTACTATGATTAGCCTCATTTCGGTGCCAGGGTCGTCTGTCAAGTGTCCTGCCGCTAAACAGTTCCCAGGGTACACTGTTACGTAAATCTACCCGTGAATCAGCGACGTTAAGTGCATGCGAAAATTGCCATGCTCCACATAATTCAATTAGGAGCTTGATGGCGCTTCTCATAGTGACGCTCGAAAAAATGCATCTAAATAGATAAGGTCAATCGTTTTGAAAAATAGGTCACTCATCAATGGAAAACATGCTATTATAGGTGATAGCTTCTAATCCAAAACAGTAATAGTTTACTCAAGTTTGCAGGATTCCTTGGGCGAAACAGTTCATAAAACTCATATTGACAGTCATATTCATCATCCGAAAACTCAACAAGCGAGGATAGGTCAATAATTCAATACTAATGAACGATAACATCAATACAAATGAAGAATGAGAAGCACAATTACACGATAAACAGTATTTTTAGCGCCCTATTCATGAGCGGTATCTAGCTTTATTACAAGCCATTCAGCTCAGATACAAATCAATACGTGTTTCGCAGAAGAAGGCAGAGAGCTCATAAAATAAATGTATTTCTCGAGTCACTGACTTACGTTTGATAACCCATTTGAAGGGATTTGAAAGGTTTTTATTTGGCTCTGGTTTTTAGAAAGTACTTTTGGAGCACTGAAATCCTTGATATTTGGTCTACATCAGTAAAAACATGAAATTATTAATGATATAATTCATTTAATAGTACGAGTATAATTGGTTTTCGGTCTAGAATTCTGTCAATCGTTACTTTTGTTGTCACGTATTGAAACATTACTTATTTGAAAATCAATATAAAAACCAATTGATCTTTGAGTTATTTACTGAGAAGGATATGCAAAAATGCTGAATTACGCTATATCCCATTTGACAGTTTTTTTTATTTGGTTTAAAATTGCCAGTGATTACCCAATAATATCTCTTCTGGAATGCTAAAAGTTTTCGTGTTTAAATTGGTCTAGCTAGACGTTAATTAATAGCAAATATAGATATAACTCCGTGATAGACGGATACAGTCTAAGGAATAAACGTGCCCCGAAAACCAAGAAAATTTGATTCTCGATCAGAGGGCGCTACTAGCTTTAGCCTACTGTCGTATGGATGGCGTTGACGGTTTCGTTTGTTATTTAACAATTTTAACGCATATCAGTGAAATGACATGTGCATCCTGCCCATCCTAACTTACGGTGCACAAACTTGGTCATTAACTGAGGCCCTAAAAGCGAGACTCAAGGTTTGCCAGCGAGCTATGGAGCGTAGTATATTAGGTGTTCGTAGAACTGATCGAATCAGAAACACGGAACTACGCTCCAGAACTAGAGTTGCAGATGTAGGCGTCAAGACCGCTAAGCTTAAGTGGGACTGGGCGGGACATGTCTGTCGCATGCACCCGGAAAGGTGGGCCAAAATGGTTACTGAGTGGGACCCACGGAGCACCATAGACGGTGCAGGCCGGGGTTCAGGCAGACCAAAAAGGAGATGGCGGGACGACTTGGACGCATTCTACCCCAAATGGTGGGAAAATGGCGATGACAGGGTCGAGTGGAGAAAACGAGGGGAGGCCTTTGCCCAGCAGTGGGACACTAAAATAGGCTAATATTAAAAAAAAAAAAAAAAACCGTGAAAGAACATGGGTCAAAATCATAAAAATAATTAATGCAAATAAAAAAAATCATTTATCCATATTTAAATACATTTTATCGTATTTTTATAAATCTTCATTTTTAGTTTTAAAGTGTGTCGATAGATGGCAGTGAATTTACTGTGGTTACAAAATTTACTATGACAGTACCGCTCTTGTATAAGTTACTCTATGTTAATAGTAGTGATGCATTATTTTTAAAAACTGGTAAGGATTTTATTTCGGCGTAAAATGTCAACAGTAACTTTCATTGTCTTCTTCTATTGAAGGACGTTTTTGTTTCCATATTTTATTTTGGCAAACATTTTTGTCAATCATAACTGTCAGCACTTGCTTCTTTTTAGTTTTCAGAATTGGTCAGGATTATTGAATAATAGTGAATTATGATGAATCGTCGCGTAGGTTCGTACGCGTCCTAAAATGGCCGGTGGAACTGGCCGCCGCCGGTGGCATCCAGTGCGGGCGGTGCGCGCTAGCGCGGGCCCACCGGCGTTTCCGCTCCCAAAGGCGGTTCAACGGACTACTTTACAAATAGAAAGATATAAAATTTAATGTAGTGAATATCAAAATAGAGCATTTACAATAAATTGAGAGTATATTCCAACACTATGATTATTACCCATATTACCTACTTCTAATACTTCATTGTATAGAGTTTTTTGTATTCACGATTTTTTCTGTAATTTATGTGTCTACAAACAAGTTTGGGAACAAATCAAATTATTTTATTAAATATCTTTGATTTGTTTTTTTAAGTAGTCACACTACTATATATAAATTAAAAACTGTAATAGATGTCATATATTAAAGAAAAAGTGACGAAGCCCTCCAGTGGTGAAGGCCGGATGTGCCTACAATTTTAGTGTCACTCGTTGCCATGGTTACGTTTCTCTGGACAACTTAAAAGCATATTAGTCTTATTAGTAGTATTTCTTTTAACAAACTGTACTTAGGACAACGGGACAGTATAATAACATTAATAACACAAAAAAGTTGATACACCCTTATACTAACTTCTCAATTCAATCATTATTAGTGAATATGCGATATATGTATATAAGAACACCCTAAACAACGAACAGCTTTGATTGCTAAAGCGAAAAGTCTCCCGAAGACTGCAAGAATGCCTTCTTGACCTAAATATTTAACTAGCTGCCTTAAAACCCTACACCGTAACACTACAACACAATTTACACAATCACATCACTTAACGTCAGCATTCCAGGGTGATATTGTGCTAACGATCCGCTATGGCTCCTCACTATTACAAGGACAATTCATGATTGAGTTGTCAAGTAAATTTGCCTAAGCAAGGTAATTTGAAGTAGATTGTCTGCGAAAACGCTACCTTTGTCCTCTTTCCTGATTAAACCGTAATCCGAGAATGATGGACAAATTGCCAGTGGGTGTGGCGTATGAATGAAATTCGCGCACGGCCGCCATGGCACAATACTCGTACTGTATAGATCCAATTGGATTACCTACATGATACGTAGTAATCCTCATTAGAATATCCAACGTTGGTCAGAAGTATGTTAGATTCGTATTCCCGTTTCAAAGATGTATATATATAATACCGGTCGAAAAGTGAGCACTTAATTTTTCGTTTAAATAGAATGTCTTAGAACAATTTAATATATAATTAAGGTTAAACTTATAATATTGTCTTCGGTTACCGCGATAGTTACTCATGGAATAAAACTATGAAAACGGATTATATCGCGTATATTGAATTTATAATACATCCCGACGTTTCGAACCCTTTACAGCGTTCGTGGTCAACGGGTGACGGGTCAACGTCGGGATGTATTATAAATTCAATATACGCGATATAATCCGTTTTCATAGTTTTATTTCATGGGTTAAACTTATAGTTAAGGCTGTTGTTACTGAACCGGTGAGCTCCATCTTAGGCCCTGTCTTCACTTTCCATCAGGTGTGACTAGGGCCAATCGCCGATCAGTTTATAATAATTAAAAAAAAAATTAAGATAATCTCAAAACTTTGATATTGTAACTGAGTTCTATTCTGATTAATGTACCGCTACCCTTAAATTGAAATAAACTTCTTTTTTTACATAAGTACCAGATATGGTAGTAACGTAGGTAGGTATGTATAAAGGTGAGGATTAACAATTAACTACGTTTCGAATGTTGTTGGGGTTGGAGCATATGAGAAGCAAATATCGACAAAAGCCCAACTCGAAGACAAGACGTATTAAAAAAAACATAAATGTCTTGTTTGATAAATACTAGTAAGTCCCAGAAAAGTAAGTACAGTAACAAGAAATGAGAGCTGAATTTGTGATTTGATTTGTTGTATACCTGCAAAGATAGCATGGCACAAACTGTCAGAAGAGACGGAGCTACGGTAAACTTGGTTTACTTTCCACATACATACATATAATAACGAGTAAACTCGGTTATGTAACAGCGACTCGTATTCCTGCGGGCACACACTCAAATGAAAATTATGAAAGCTTCGCTGCAACTCCGCATCATAGTGGATTTTATTTCCAACGTTGGCAGCATTTACATGTTTTTCAACGGGAAACATAACACCGCTTGCTGCTACACACAATTAAATTGATTTATTACATTAAGCTGGGTATAAATCTAATAAGTGTTTTAGTTATGCTGTTCACATAAAATTGCTGTTAAATTAAAACTGTCAAAGGGGACCAAATTAAGGTTAGTTGGGGGAGACTATTAAACGCCTCCTTAGCAGAATTGAAAAGCGGTCCGCATAAACGAATTTCAGAGTTGTGGTAGAAATGAAATTTGCAAAAGCTCGCGGAGGAAAATTGATTGCCTCGCCCGCTTGTGTGGCAGTGTAAAGACAGTACACGACGAAACCCGGCCACGCATGATCTAGCATATCTTTTTACCGAATTAATGCACATATTGAAGCAGTTCTTTTTTTTAAATCTGTAATTATTGTAATTTATAATAAAAATACAATGTATGGGCTTCTGTGAGTTTTCGCCAAATATATTCCGTCATACCTTAAATCTTTTGCCCTGCGTTTTTTTTTGATAATCTTCACTCGCTTCGTACTATAATGCCACAATTGTAAGTATATTTTCATAAGCTGTTTAATGCTTATTAGAATGTCATCTTACCGAAAACATACCTTTTGAAACTCTTTTCTACATGAGGTAGTCAGGAAAACTTTCTACTCCAAGCACTGAAAGTTGTTTTGATATGGGAGGCATTTTTTTGTTAAAAAGTCAAATTCACCAAAGTTAAAAACACCTTAGAACTATTTTAATCTGAACACAATCAGAAAAATGTTAGGTATTGTGAAAAGAAAATGTAATAGTTAAGGTATAATTTGGTTTATATAATTAAAAATAATAAAATATTTTTTAATGGAAAATTTGGTAAAAACTGTCAGAAGACCGTGGGCAAAAAATATAGGTACTGTGGAATATAAAACGCTCAAAGTCACAGACAATCTAACTTTATATTATGTTTCTAATTTTATTATGTAGTTTGATAACCACAAACTGTTAAAGGAAAAGTGCTGCTTGAAAATGTACATTCATTTAAAAGATTTACCACAACATGCGGGCAGTGTTGGGCGCAATTAATTGCTTGTGTAATTTTATTACTAGTTTAAATTTTATTATATGCAATTCCATTTCCTATGTAATTTGGAAATGCAATTACATCAATTAGAAATTAAATTACTCAATTACTGAATGTTTACTATTTTTTTTCTAATTTACAAAGATGAACAAATGTATTACATTGACTGTTACTGTCATTTATTTTAAACATTAACTTAAACCCGATGGTATAAAAATCTAACATTTTAATCCTTGAATTTCCCATACATAAAACTGTTTTTTTATTTATGTATTATTTCCGCTTGTAAAAATACTCCTATATGTTTTTTTAATACAAAATGTCATTGTAAGGTTAGTCAAATTTAAAGCTCATCCATAATTTTAATATGATTTTGGAAATAAAGATGATCGAAAACTTGTATTCAATAAAAGTAATTCGTAATTGAGTAAAGTAATTAATTTCTAATTTCAATTTCAATATAATTAAAAATTTAATTAACCATTACATTTTGCAATTGCAATTGTAAATTAAAGGCGCAATCACTTTTTACATGTAATAAAAAAAAACATTACTAATTGTAACTGTTAATTAGTAATTAAATTACTTTTTGCCCATCACTGATGCGTGGTCGGGTTTTATCCTGAACAGTCTTTATTCACAAAATTTTAACTGTCTTGCAAATTAAGTTGTATGGCCTAGTTGAAATTTAACACCCCATTCATTTGCAAGTATAATGCAATACAAAATACGAATAAATACAACAGAGATTGGCAACGAGGCGAAATTAGATTTAGGGTTTTCGTTAAAAATTTACGTTTCGATTGACTTAGTTCAATTTGTGACGAGAAGTTAAAAATGTAATGAAAGGACAACAAATCCGCACGAAATTTAATTGGTATCTCAGGAGGGTCAGAAGTCAGAACCATAACTGCAACTTTTCGTTACAAAAGTTTTCGTGACCTTTTTGATAACAATTTCAACGTTTCATGTGAAGTTTAGCATCGTAAGTACCACTAGCTAGATAAGGTAACGTCTTACGTTGTAGACCACAGCGGGGCTATCGTGTGGGAATTTAATAGCAAAGTGCTGCGGACTTATCTGCAGAGCTTTGCAGTTAGCTCAATCTGGTTATATTTTGGAGGATTACCATATAAAATTATTTTCTTAGCCAAAATTGAAGAACTTTATGGCGCTTTGTTCCAGGCCGTTTTTGTTGACAATGGCGACTAAATATAAGCAACTTCCGGACAACAATATGATTTGAAAATGAGTTTGTGCGTGGATTTCGCCGAACATTAGGTAGTTACATTTACCACCCCACTTATATAAATCCTTCTGTCAACCTCTTCTCTTTTTACACAAGCCGATTAAAGACAGAGCAAATCATTAATCATGTAAGATCAGATAAGAATCCAGTGCCAAAATAGAATATGCTGAACAAATCCTAGCTAAGAAAAAGTAGGAGCGCTTGAAAATAGTCCACATTACTAGTTAAATAGATGCACGTCGTGCACCAACGATGGATGTGCACGTAACTCTCAAAAGCAAAAACACGAGTAGGTACCTCGTTAAGTTAAAAAATTCAGCTCCTACAAAGTCTTAAAGTTAATGTTGTTTGCCCTTACAGGGTGTCATGGTCTGACTTGTATTTTATTGAATAACAGCTTGATTTACTATGTACATGACTTTACAACGAAATAAATGAAAAATGAAATGAAATAAATATACAATGTTTCTACGAAAAATTGGTCGGAAGATTCGACAGGACGGAAGCCTCAACTCATATTTCAGACACGCGTCTCGTTTGCAGTAATTGCATTAGTACAGTATGGAAGTAATTTCAACGAAATTGACGCCATTACGGGATTAGTCAGAGTCAGAGTGGTTTGCAGTTTAAGCTGGATTTGATGTTCTTTCTTCGGGCTTCGACTTGCTCGGGACCAGACAGTGAGTCATTCAGGAAAAGGATACTTTGTCGTTCAAATGCCGAATAAAATTTAGCGTGCTTTGGCTATTTGATAATGACTTCCCCATTTATCTACTAATCCTATTCATCTATACCTATATAATATTATATTTGCAACTGATGCGAGATAGAGCACTGAAATTCGGAAGAAAATTTGGTTTGCAGTTGCACACATTTAGAATTTTAGACACCTAGTAAAAAACACTTTTTTTATGCCGAAAATCATCTCCCAAGTCGACGTGTTGTACGCCGACGAAGTCGCGGGCAGGATCTAATTATATTTAAATAACAGTATAATAGAGAAAAGCTGTTCCCGTTTCAACAGACTCATCAAATATTATCTGAATCATCTCAGTGGTCGGAATTAAAATAGACAAGTAACTAGTAACTATTTTAGTATTTTTTGTAAACTGTGACGTTTGACGATTTACATCAGGATCTTCATTCTTCATTTTCTCGCACCGTTAATATAAATTTGATATGAATTAGATTGTTAACAATATGCTTTACATCAGCATGGTATTTCACGCGAACAGAAGCGCAATTCGTAATAGATCGAAACGAGAATATCAAGTGTCAAGAAAATATGGCCACCGTAACGTAAGGACTGTATTAGGCCACCAAGGAAAAATATTCGTGTTGCCGACCCTTTGAAAACCTCTAGGACTCTTAGGTACTTTTTCTTGCAGACTGTAGTCTCTTAAGGGAAACTCAACAAGAGCGTTCACGTGAACGTAAATGTTCCTAAACACGTGTACGTTATGTACGTGAATGAACCGCCAGTCCGCCATACGTCAAACGGCGGAGGCAGCAATAACGGCGCAATGAATGCAACTCAAAGGAGATTAAATATCACCCGCGCGGTGCAGTGGAATCTAGACGAAACTAACTCCAATGTTTTGAATACGTTCGTACAAAGCTTGGAGCATTAAGAGAATTAGTGATTGCGTCCGGTGGTGCTCGTTTCGTTTAGTGATGTGGCCGATTGTTCCGCTGGTTTTAAAGTCCCTCAAGTTAAGGAAATATTTAATACAATTCCTTTTTTTGTAGTAGATATATTGTTTTTCTGTTTAGTTTAACTAACTTAGCGGTTTCACTCACGTTTTCTATTTAGGTTTGTTTTAGGGTTATTTATGACAGCGGTTCTCAAACTTCGACGGAACCCTTTTGGTAAGCAAAATATTTGACGGAGCCAAAAAAAAAATCGTTCGTCAAATTAACTGTGGATCAGAGACATATAGCTGGTTATTGATTTGTTTTCGCTTGGCACACTTTGAGAAAGGCTGATTTATGACATTTAAATGAGTAGGTGATTATGACTTATGACAGTTATGACTACGCGCTACGTTTACACATAGAAACGCAAGTGATTTTTGATGTATAGCGTGTCCGCCCTGTGCTATCATATTAAATATGGCTTCGAATAAGTTTTATTATTTGGAACACAATACAAGAAATAGTGAAAGGATATGCATAAAGTACCTAACCTAAAAGGGAAGGATAAGGACACAAAGGAAGCATCGAGGCGTTCTCAAGGTCTCGGCTTATTGTTCGTGAAACATCCCATTTAGCCCGACGCTGTTCCCTTTGCTGAGGAAACGACTCGAGAGGAATAGTATTAGTGTGTATGTCTGTATTCTGTCTCTCTCATAGCGTTTATCCTGAACAAGCCCTCAGCTACTGCTCTGGACCCCAGGGTCAGCCATCAGACTTTTCCTTCTCCACTTGGTCTATTTCAAACGGTCTCCGTCTTCCTCTTTATATATCTCTAACACAAGTCTCACAACTCACAACGTCAAGCCAGCACCTCCAGGGCTTTCCAATTTCATTAGTATATGATCTGATTAAGCAATCAGTGCTACGCTACGGTGCTTGAGGTCACGTCTTTATTGGTTTGCCGTACCTTAGCGAAAGCGATATGAGTATCAGAAAAACTCTTATTAGATCATTGGTAGACCTTGTATCTATACAATTAGAATTATGAATTGTCAGTTAACAGAGTGAACCATGTTATCCTCCCTTATATAGTCGCACGAGGACGTACGTTATTCTTGGGCGTTATTGTAACGTGACCTTAAGATTATTAATTAAAAAATGCGTAATTTGAGAGCGCTCTTGGATCCTTCGCGTTCGGCTCGCCCAAGCTCGGTAAGCATTTTGATTGATAGCCCTCGTCTGCCCTAATCCGCGGAAGAGGTGCGAGTATTTCAACCTCGAGTGGTCTAATTGATATTAATATTCTTGATTTTGTCTTGACTATTCATACTATAATAAATCTAGAAATATGGTCTAGAGAAGAGCAATCCATCCACGGTAGTACTATTAGTTATTCTGTGCCATTACTTTGTTTGAACTACGATTGTGTTGAACGCTCGTTGATTAATGTCTGTAGCTCCAATAGTAAGAGTGATTTATTATCTAAAAAGTAATACTACTTTAATATTTAAGTATATTTTCAGTAACCCAGTTGGCGATAGACAAGTTTCAAACCCGATCGTTTTGACAAAATCTAACTGATTGATTAAGGTTAAATACATAGGCGACAAAAATACGAACGTTAATTCAACGTATGTTCACTTTCATAAGCACCAATTATCAGGTTATCATACAATTTTATAACGATATCTAAAAATAAGTTTGCCGATTCATAAATATATTGTCACAAGCTTAAGCGTTTCATATTGCTTACAAATATACCGTCTTACATCGCCATAAGTCTTTATTAAATTGAATATTGCAATAGCAGCAATATCAATCTCTTTGTCAGCAACTCTCAATTACATTGAATAGACAGTGTCTCCCAAACCCCAATATTTTATTTAAGTTAATATACTTACAGGTAAAATACTTCTAGTTTTAATTTTATATTATTATAGTTTAGTTAGTTTTTAGTATTGATTTGTAATTTATATAAAAACCATGTCTTATTTAATAAACACATAGGTAAATTACAAGTACGTAATTATATTAACGCTAAAAAGCGAACTTTTCCAATTGATTCGGTCAAGCTATGTACTAATGTATGGGGAAGACAAACAAATTACTTATAGCCAGCATGAAATGAATGTAGTATGAGTATGATACCATTGGGTATGGTGCATTACGCACACTAGCGTCCTTCCCCTCCCCCTGACGCAACCCCCCCTTTTAGCATGAAATATGTCCCAGTTGATGGTTTTTTTTTTTTAATTTTTGAGAAAAGCATTAAGTATTGTACTTTTGAGTTAAAAAAATGTCACAAAAAATGTTATATGCAACTTTTTGGTAAGACTCAGCATATTCGTGTATTAACTTGTCGAAGTTCAATTTATTTATTTATAACATATGAGATTTAAAGGCACTTAGCCCACCTTTAAATGTATTTTAAGAAATTAGGTGAAGACATCTAAAGGTCTTTTTAAATTACGACTAAGGGCACTCCAGTTAATAATAGAAAGGACGATATTTTTGTAAAAGTGCAGCTTAAAAATCCATAGATCTGCTTCTTACAATATAACAATTTCATCAGAAATGAATTCAATTTGCACCTAATTTCAATTACAATCAGGAACTAGAATTGAATTTCTCACAAAACCTTCAAATAATCGAAATCATCTCCCAATTAATGTTAAAGTAGTCCATTGTCGCCAACAAGGCAGGAGCGAGAATTGAACAGACGATCGTACCCTGGGGTAAAGCGGTTGGGACTTGGGACCCTCAAAATAAGGATTTACACTAATGGGTTTTGAAGGGCAAAATATGTTCAATTCTGTCGATTGTTTGTTATGTACTGATATGAGAAATTTGCTGTCAATTTTGCCAGCAAAAGGAAATACAGTAGGGAAATTTAGGATTGCCAAAAGCTTTTAAATTTAGTAAATTATAGTGAGTTAAGTTAAAGAGTAATTTTTAAAAGCTACCTAATGGTATCCTGTAGGTAACTGTCTAAAATTGCAATTACCGAACACGGTATAAAGGTACGCAAGCGTGCATATTTTTCTTTCTGCTTTCCTAGTTTTCATCCGCATATTGGCAAAAGTAAGTTTTCCGTTCCGTCAATTTCACCCGAACAGGGATCACTAATAGAACACCACAAGCAAAGTCAAAGCACTTTCCGAATAAGTACATATTCCAATGCAGTCTCCCAGTCTGGACTCGAGCGTCGCGAAATCTCGTTTGCTGGTTACGTAACTTTTAGCCCGTCCTGGCCAATCAATACAGACTTCATAGAATAACAGGCCAATGTATGGCGGGGACAATCTAGCGTCCCGTGTTGGCGCCTAGGTTATAATAGCCATCATGGGTATGTTGGCTCCTATATCCCATTGGCAACAACGAATGTACTGACACGGTTGACATTATGTAAAAGGACATGATACAACTTTGGTTATATGCAAGGCACTTTAAAATAAAAGATATCACAAAACAGCAAGGCATAACAGGGCAATGTACGACGAAGACAGTTTAGCGTGCCGCTGTAGCACAGTTGAACTCTGTACCTGTGCCTGAATCAGCTATATTCAAACGAATGTCCCCATTTCCCCTAAGCAACGAAAAACATGTTTTTAACCATGGATGTAAGTAAAGGGAGGTAGATATGGCACCCGGCGCTCGATCGTGAGCCATCAAATATAGGTTCCGGAACCTATATTGGGTAAGTCGTACGGCTGACGCCAATATGTCAAGACTGTCACAATCATCTACTAAATATTGCCTGCGTTTGAGTTTTGTCAATTATGAACGTCACGCGTCTATTAAAAAAAAAGTCATTTTTTTTAACTGACAAAGTAGCGTTAACTAAATAACATCGTTTAAGTAAAGTCAGACAAAAACAAAAAGAAAGGCAACAAAGGAGAAAAATTTTGATTTTTCAAAAACTTATAAAGAAAACTTATCACCGAAAAGAAAGGTGTATCCGAAGATAATATGATACAAAACTTTCCTCCGTAAACCCCAAACATAATAGGAAAACATAGCGAAAATATACTAAATATACTAATGTATGTAAAGACCGGCGAATACTGAATTATGTAACAGTATTACGCAATATGCAAAGGGAAGCTGTGTTTCGGGATTGGATGGGATCAGTTTATCGCCAGATTTTAGATGCTGGATTTCTTGTACTAGAAGATTAATATGAGCTGGTACTACTTATAATGTTGAAATAACAGAAAAAAATAAATTTAAGTATGTAGTAAAGACTTAAAGAGGAGATCTAGGAGAATTGTAGAGCATTTAAAAGTTATGTGTTGCACTTACAGATGTGAAAGTTACAAATGTTTCCAAATGTTGGAAAATTTGGTTAAAGGAAACTTTCATTATGGAAAATGTCGATCTACATACAAAAATAAGAAAGGTTTATGAAAAATACCTATGTGGAAATTTCGCAAATTCGGAAACTTCGAGAAATCGTCAGCCGGTGAAACTAATTATATAACGTAGAAATGCGGACATATCCCTAAGCAATCTGAAATGAGAAGAATCCTTTTATATGTCAAATACAAAGACCTTTCGTGTCTTATAACGAGACTTGGCAGATTTGGAAAAATTGGCAGAAGACTACGAGAACCGGAGCCTACTCCGACAAGAGCCAAGCTCTTAATCAGCGATGATGAATCACAGTAACGACGTTTACATCTTCGAGTGCCAATTAGTGGGGTGGGTTAATTGGTTCCAATTTCCGGTAGGAACTAACAAATCGCGATGAACAAAGAAAACAAAGAATTGCGATCTGTTTTACGTAACAAGTCCGGCCCAAATTCAAAGAGGTAAGGTAACAGTGTCAATGACAAGCACGCATATAATAGTCTGGAGGGGTTCTTCTTTATAGTTTTTTCAAGGTTGTTATCGGCTTTAGGCTGGTTACGCATAGACATTTGAGGCGATACAATTTCACGAACCTGCCGGGCTAGCACATGATTGGCGCGAGAGTATCTCGCCGCGACATAGACCACCCGTCCCCCTTTAATTCATACAGTTAGTAAAAGACGGGTAGTCTATCTCGCGGCGAGGTAATGTCGCGTCAATCATGTGCTCGGCCTACTGCGACTGCATCGCGGTTGTTTACGGCGCTAGCAATTGATAGCGTTTGTACCAATTCGCCATTATTGACGATCACTTCAGCCGAGCGATTGGATGGATGAAATCACTGTGGTAAATAGCGGTATGCGGTATCCATTTTTAGGCCCGTGTGTATATCGACATTCAATTACTGTGCCGCTGCGCTATACAACATCGTGTCGCTACAAACGTGCTATCATAAGTCGTCGTATATTTAACCTGCTTTATTTACAGATCAGAGACAGAACTTGGATACACGATTCAGCAAGTTTCAAACGCGCTGGCGATGTGTTTAACCCCTGGAGCGCCCTAGTTTCACAGCAGTAGTATGGAACTCCTATACAAGCTACTGACACACGTGTCAGTATCAGTAGGGCGCTTCACGGGTTAACCAGCCCTAACAGCGTAAAGTATACGAACACGCAACGCTACCATGCGACTCCGAGCCGTATTGTGTTGCCGTATTGAATGTCAACAGAAATAACGCACCTTTGTAAGGGCCAACAGGATATTTCTCACTTCCAGATCCGTTGTACCGTTGTAAGAAAAGGCAATTGTAGCTTGCCTTGTCACAAATAAACGGAACGAGAAAAGGATACACTTTTTTAAATTTGTAACTGACTACTCGTTTCGACAATTACAAATAAGTTACGTAGTGAACATGTAGCCTAAAATTAATAACATTGATTAGTTTAAGCCCATCAATTACTTACCTCGTATGTGCGTATACATTTGTCATAATACTGTGGCAATAAATTTTAATAAAAAAATAATAGGCTAGTAAAATGGGTCTGTAAGTTTTTATTATTTCGCTTTGGTTGGAAATACAATAAATAAAGATTAAATAAACCGAACGTTTTTAAATAATATGATAGAATAATAGACCAATAAAAATAATCCTGCAATAAAGTTCGTTAAATTTAACGTTCTCTTAATTAAACGACTGGAATAAGTTATCAATTAATCGTCCAGCTTTCATTGTTTTAATGTACTTAGTCAGGTCATAAGTTGCGTCACAAAGATTTTTACTGACACATAAAAAAGTTATAGGTACATATGCCTTATTATTCATATATATGGGTTGAAAGATTATTTGATGCTGACTTACAATATAATTAAACGTGATTTGCTGTCTCGGTTTTGCATAATTCTATGTAATATTCAGAAAAAAGTAAAAAAAAAAACATGCAAAAAATACGCGGCCTGTTCAAGATGATTCTGATCCCTATCTATTTATTTTTCTTTTTTACATGGTTGTATCTTACATAAAACAAAAGCTGGGTATTTTATTTTTCTTTAAATACATAATTCATGTGTATTGGACTGCGAAAATTGCAACTGTTCATGTTTTACCAAACCTACTCGTTGGATGACACTGAAAAATAAGCGTGTTCCTGAAAAGTACCCTAAGGTACAGACTTGTTGGAGAACTAAATGCTGGTGATAAAAAACCGTCCTAATAAAGTAGGTTCATACAAATAAACAATTATACCTACTTTATTAATGTGACACTGATTTTTACTCCCTTTTCTGAAGTATAATTTTTCACAATCCAGCCGCGTATTTTCGTCCAATCCCAAAGTAAACAAGTACCTTAGTGAAGTAAGTCGCGATCAAAATTTTTAGCTAATTATATTACGTTTTGATCAGTATAAAACAAGCTTTCAAATCATTATTTACTTTTTTTATTGGAGGCTAATACAAAGCCTCATTTTATCAGTCAAAACCTTTCTTGTGACAGAACTTATGACCTGACTAAGTAATATCGGAAAACAATTTCCCTGGGTCCATTAGAAGTGATCACTTACAAGGAAGACAATCTTTCTTATCTAATTGACGGCCAAGATAATCCAGAGGGGTAGGACTGCTGAATGCTCTGTCCTTCCTTATCTAGCTGTAGTAATTAGAAAGCGACGATTAGTCAATCTCGCGCGCGGGTTCACATGTATTAGAGCCTAGAGTTGTCACATTAACGACAATAGCGGTTACCTAGATTAATTTTTAACAAGCAGAAACGTCTGCGAACGATGCTAATAAGCTTAGAATAAATTTAAAAGTGGAAAAAAATACTGACTTGGGTGAGACTTGAACTCCAGAAACTTGGGTGGGACTTGATATCCAGACGCCGTGAGTTCATGTTCAATTCTAAGCTTAATAGCGGTTACATAGCTTTGTCTAATTACATTATCTACTCTCATTTTAATCATATAAAAAACGTAGTAAAATTAAGATTAGCAATCTCTATTGATCCCTTCGTCCCCAGAATGACGTAGTGAACCTTATTTCGATAGCGGCACTCCCTTTGAAATTAATCAGGAAAGTAAACTGACCTTCGCCGACTTAATTGGTTCGTCCACTATGGGTTACACCTAGCAAACAGCTCTTGAGACTATAATGGAAGATGCGAACATTTCATTATACGGCTAACGAAGAAAGGAGGGTAATGGTTTCGAAAATATACAGGTTTAACGTTTAATCATACTCTGCGAGGTGATAACGCAGGTCATACAGAAAAACTTTTACTATGGATACCGTGCGCGTTGGAGGGTCTGCTATCTTGTAGCTTAAATAAAAAACTTTAGGTTTACATTGACATTTCACGCCAAAGCACGTTTTCTTGTGCATTGTAGGTTCTGCCATCTTGTGGCCTAGAAGCTTAAACATTTTCTACTTTGCGCCAATAAACAGGGGGCTCCGAAGGACCTCCGAAATCGCGAATAAATCGGCTGTTTCATACATTTATGTACACATACAATTCCTGTTATCGACAAACACCAATCGAAAAGTATCAATTTATCGGGATGACTGATGCGAGTAAAAAGTCACGTGATAATTTCAAACATGCTTTAATACCTATTAAACGACACGAATTATGTATAAACGACAGCTAACTTTTTAATAATGGGAATGGAACCGATAAATCTTTTAAAGTGAAACTTTTATACTATCGCCTCAAATATTTTGGCCCGTCTTTAGCATGTGGCATTACAGAATTACAGCATTAGTAAAATTCTACATTATTTCTCGTACTTAAGAGTTTATAGTCTTATAAAATAAGCTTCATTATTGGACTAAGGTTACAATATTTAATTCACTAAGGCTGATATTTGCTTGAGCTATGAAATTTCATACCAGTCTAGACGGCTTCGTCGAATGACTGTATTGATTTATAGACTGTGACAGAATGGTCAGAAAAAATAATTTTGAACCAAGTACCTAATTGAATTCCTCTTAGTCAAACTTTTCAAAGAGCCGTATTGCGGTGCAGAATTGCAGCCATGCATTCTTAAATAATTCTCTAATGCACTAAAATGTTTAGAATACAAAGTTGACCTTTCAGGCGAAATAACAGGTCTATTTCTGTTGGTATAGCTCCATGACCCTTCGACTAAAACTGGAGTACGCTATATCGAGCGTTTACAAATGTCAAAGATCAAATGGTGTGACATTTAATTTAATTCGATGCAACCCCAAACTAAGCTGACCTAAGTTGAGTTGCAGCACACAATACGTGCAGTAAACTAAAGGTCCGAGGAAGCGAAATGTCAACCCGCTTGCCCATACGCCAGTTAGCTTACCGCAGCACACACCCTACCGCTTCCTTTGCCTCCGAATTCATTTTGTACTTATTTACACTGTACCTAATAAAGTGGCATATGGCCACGTAAAATATTTTATGTATTATTTATTAAGATATCTCCATGTCGGTGGGTGTATCACTGGTGAAAAAATTGGAGCGGTGGTGCCTAACGAGAGTAACGAGGAAGTACAAAAATTTTTTTTGAGAAGTTTAGTCAGCGTTTTTTAATTTTATGACATAATGAAAATGTAATTTATGTCATATAATCATCTTTAGTACATGTACAATATATGTGATGCACGCTAAAATCGGTTGAATAGAAAAAAAAAATTACGAAAATTATATTGCGTTTTTTTATACTACAAAATTATTTAGTTTAGGGGGCTGAAATTTTGTATTTTAATAACTAATGTAGAGCCACACCACCCATAAAAGTTACAAGCCTAAACTCGATGGGGGTAGAATCACTTAGCTTACCCTGATGGCACGGCCTTTGTATTGTCTCAACTTATTTATGATCGCTTCAGTCTGACCAATAAAGAAAACTGTTTGAAAATGAGTATTGAGTACAATCACATGACCTTAAAACTTCCTAATTTAAGATCAAAGAGCATACACGTTTGTAATAGAAATAGAACGGATTGAAATAAGCTGACACAAGTATATTTTCGACAAACGAGTTATGTAAACCGCATGAAGCTTTATAGTTTGTGAAGTTGAAAATATGCTTTCGTGCGCAGAAATGCAAGCGAGACGACTAAAAATAGTCAATTTGCAGTAAATCACAGAGCTTGAGGGTGGCAAGTGAAAGGCCGTTAGTATATTTTAGAACTGAGCGTTCGGTGTCTGGAACCGTTTTGAAAACATCAGAACAGAGTCACTATTAAAATAACGGAGTTTTATCTCTTTTTCAAAAAATGCATAACCCCGTACTTCTAGCGTAACCCATTCTCTAGATGTACATTTGAAGTCCAAATTATTCACAATACAACAGTCCTTTCTTGAAGTTTTCTAATTTGTTCTTGATTCTTGAAATCAAACTATTTCTGACGTTTTTTCGCTTCAACCACAAATCGCCATTCGCAAGACGAAATTATTTTATAAAGATAGTCTTTTATGATAGGTACCGATTTTGAACAATACAAAACGTTTTCAATTTATTTTATGAATCTCGAAACAAAATAGCTGTACAAAATTCACACATACCTTATTCGTTTCAGTAAGGTAGAATGCATGTTCTTTAGCACTATTTCATCGTGGATTGTAGGTTGTTAGGCAATTGTTTATTAGACCTAATTATGGTAGCTGAAGATCGTTAAGGAAAGTTTCGGCGTGAATTTTAACTAGTTACGTTTAATACTAACATTGGAATGAATAGAAATCGCTTAATTAAAATACTATTAGATTTACACCTAGTAGCAGTAGTAGTAGTAGTACCTGCCACATAAGCTGTTTAAAAAAAATTTTTTATGAACTATTAGCTTTGCCACCAAGTTTAGTTTTATTATAAACAAGACTATCTTATTCACAATACTCTACATCTTAACTTAAGGCACCAAAAACGGAATATTATATGAACGCAAGCTTTGGCAGTTTTTACATGAACGGCGAAAGCCTTCTTTACAGAAGGTTAGTTGATTTCATAATATAAAATAATTTCCAATTTGACTCGAATACACCTATGAGCTTTGCGAAAACCAAGTCATGAAGAAACTTAGTTGTATCCAAGACGATCTTACTTACACCTCAGGCACCAAAAACTGAACATGTGAATATTACATGAACGCGAGCCTTCACAGTTTTTACGTGAGCGAATATCTTCAAAATTACAGGAGCTTAGTTGATTTCATAATCTATAAAATAGTTCCCAATTTGGCTCGAATGCACCTACGTTACATAACGCGTGACCTGCGCGATCGATGAAGTTGCCGACCCCTTTGCCGACCGATGCACCGAGCTGGCCCGGGCTTTTACACGTGACCCTTATCTGTTAGGGTTAAGGCCTATGTTGCGATAGCTGGCTGATGTTGCAGCTAGGTGGTGTCAAGTGGCGTTTGTCGACCGGTGGCGTGATAAAGCGGTGTTTTTAGTTATGTAAAAAATAATCTTTTACATAATTTAATGCCTTCTTCAACGTTTCCAGTTTACTGAAAGGGTACTTTTATTTATTTTACTTCTGTAGAATATGTACGAATCACTATAAAAATACTCAAATCATAATAAATACAGTACCGGTCAAAAGTTTAAGTTCACCCTTTGTTTTCGGTACAAATGAGTACTTTTGTACGATAATTTTTTGCGGTTCGGATGTCGAAATTTGTGTCCAACTGATGCGTTATTGTTTCCAGAGATGTGTTTGATTAGTCAGACACAATTTACGTACATTTCTAAACAACTCATTCCATAAAATCTTATACGTCGTCTGTCTAAGCTAACTTTGCACCAACTCGAACAGAACAGTGAGTGTTATTATGGTCGTGATATTTTCATAGAAATTTGACATTAGATGACATCACCACACTTTGTCATTACAAATGCTATGTAGAGTTGGCTCAGTCAGACTAGACATAATTGTTAAACATTGATTTTATAAAACCTTAGCTCTACCTACCTACTACCTAAGATACCTACGGTTCTGTAGATATTATCCAACGCTGTACAGAATCCTGGTATGCCCTGGAGTCGCTATCTGTAATCGACTAACCTACTTCCAATGCTGAATAATACAAAAGGGAAGCTAGCATCTTCAGTTTTTCAATTATAGGATGCAAAGCGTACCTATTTCAATATTGATTTTACTCCGGGGACCTTCTTTCATAAAACTCTTAGTTACATAAGCCCATTATAAGCCCAGCATAATCAATTATAATTTATAAACCTTAACCAGCAATATTTATGCGATTAGTATTTTTTATACCACGAGTTTTTTATCCAGGGATTCAGTGTGTTGATAGTTGATAGGTTATGGTAGAAATGCAGGCTCCTCAGAAAGTTACAGCCAGGTATGAGTACATACAGCGCATCTCATATATGCATAGCCAGCCTCTTAAAAAGGGGTCCAAGTTATCCCGCCACGAGGCCTGCCGGCTCCTCGGTTAGACTCGTGGGGCTCCAACTCAAATCAGTATTATTTTGACTGTGGTCTTTTGAAAGGTTTCGGTCATCCCTAGTAGGGTTGACACGAGCTTGCTCAATAAATAACAAGAAAGCTTTTGTCCAAGTTGGATGTTTAGATTAAAACACTTTAAAATACTTAGTGAAGTAGGCGATATATCACACGTTAGAAGGGGGATGACACATAGGGGAGGGAGGAAAAATGGCTTACGCTGTCAACACACCAGTGAATGTGGATAAACCGGTAGGGGAGTATATCACCTATACACAACATTTACGAGTGATTTATGTCAGATTGTCGGAAACTTGCACAATTTCATTACTTTCTTTCGATGTGTTTAGTTGAATTATACAAAGAGGAAGGGGAAAAGAAATAAAATTGAATGAAAATGTAGACACTAACAGCGCATTATTGTATCTATAAAAAAAGGCTTGTGAAAGACAGCGGAAGTGTTTTCCTTTACAAACAATAGAAATAATGTAAGCCCAGTTTGAATTTTAGATGCAGTCAAAAAAATTCTCTACATATTATAAACCTGTAATATTATGTATAAAACATCAAATATAAACTCTTTTTAGACAATCTATTCACTAATGGACATATTGGTATAAGAATATACTCAATGGAGTAATCGTAAAGTAACCGCGCACTGAAATAATACCGCTTGCAGTGATTTAATGGCTGAAACGCAAGCCGAAGAAATATTTTCCGAAACACTTTTATCTTCGTAATACGATACAGCACACTGGGTAGATGAAGGGCCGTATTACAAAGTAAAGGAAAATCCGATAGCGGCAAAAAGCGGGAAAGATGTACCGTTAGACGCCCATCATGTCTGTATCATCATTCATCTTTAAAGATGAGCCCTTATTACTCGCAGAATTTATTCAGTAACATGCGTCATAATTTCGATACCGAGTCAGAAATCTTTTTCAACAGACTGTATATAGAGTGCAGGATGATATAGTTTTATGACGGGGTAAAACAGGAAAGAAATAAACGTTCGTGAATGAAAGTTTAAAAAACTTAGTTTAAAGAACCTTATCGGCAGTATCGGCACTTAACTGTTTTTACCCATTTAATCCTTCTCAGTCTGCATTTAGATCTGGTTGTCTACTTTTCTATATTTTGCAATAAAAGTTTAAAAAACAAGGTTCATTTGGTATGGCGCATGTTCCCTACAATATGTCCTTGGTCCCAAAAGCTAATGTGTTATCATAATGTCTGCCGATTACGACAAATTGTCTCCGACGAGGGACCAATTAGGTAGTCGTTTGGCAGTTAAAGGTTTTTCTTATCTCAATATTTTCTTTCGCCACACATATTTAACTTTTTATGCCTCGCAGAGGGCGGAACAAGGTCACCGGAGCTCATGATTGTCAGGCAGCAGCTTGTAGTGTTACGCAACCTTCCCAAGGTTCGATGTTACGAGACCTGTAAATTTCCGTTAAATTTGTTCAGGTTGAGGCGACGACATTGCGTGCGCCAGTCTCGCAGAGATAAGCCACCCCAACGGCAGAAATGCGTGAAAAGGTTGGGTGCTACATAAAAAGAGCTTTATATAGTGTCTGTATAAGGCTGATAAAACTCGAGCGAGATTATAGGAAACCTGCTGCTGAGTTCGCTACCTGATTTATCTTGAGGATTGAAGCAACTTTGTTATAGGTATTCTAATATTTTGTATTAAGCCTCAGACAGCCTCAATATTTGATAAATGTCAGATCATTTATTAAACTTGTCATATATTCAATACAGGTGAATTGAATAGATTACAAATGGGACGTATATTAATTGTTTTCTCACCTCCCGTACTCATTGGCCGATATTGATTTTTAATTACTGGCAGTGGAAGGGCCCATTTACTGGCGCTGCGTATGTTCCGTTCATCCGTAAGATTCATCATAATCTTTTATACGAGGTGAAAAATTGTATATAAGCTAAATTAACAACGTTTATAGATAAAGCCAAAGTGTATAATACCTATAACTATAGCATAACTTGAAGTTCTCCTAACTTAAAGAAGATTGTATACAGACGAATCAGTAATATACATATTTAAATTTATGAATATTTGAATATGCAGCAACGAATTGAAATATTCCGCCTCTCTCTCTCTCTCTCAAATATGCTTATTGGCAGCCTTTTTCCTTGCGCGCAGAATTGTGAACGGCAGGAATTTTTGTATTTGTTCAAAATTCATCATGTTCGCGATTCTCTTTGTTCCACCTTTTATCTTTATCGTTGCTTGGCAACATTGGCAACCCACATCTACCTGTAACCTTTGCCTTTTTCCGACTTCGCAATTTATCTTGCCTGGCCACGATATAACGTGCCTTCTGGCATTTCCTACGGAGGGATTTGTAGACCTCAAATCACTGAAACGATCGAAACATGCCTGGGGTTGCTGTAAAAAGGTTAGTTACTCAACTGGTAGGTATGTCGATTCTGGCGCTTCAACATATATGTTTAGGCCGTCGGCATGTCGGCAACAAATTAACTGGTTGATCAATATCCTCAAGGCTCAGCAACAATACTTCATCATATAAATTCCGACGCAAGTTTTCGTGTTACACAGCCATCGCTATTCATAATGGGTTAAGATAATTATTTAGGCGCCCAATAACAATGTCTAAGCTTAATGACGTTCAAACGAGCATAAAGAATATGTTCTGGAAACGTAAGCGACCACAAAAAAAGGCTATTAAACCCATATTTTATGAGAAACTTTTGTGACCGTTAAAAGGTATCTTGTACCTACTATGAGCTGTCCGATAAATCCCAACCCATCGATTTAACCCGAAATCGTTTAATAAAGGTTTTGTATTTTTCATTTCGTAACACACAGGGTGAAGCATTGCTGCAAGCAGCTACTGCCTTGGACATGGCAATTGCCAATACCTGGTTCCAAAAAAGGGATGAACACCTGATAACCTACAAAAGTGGCAATCACGCCACGCAGATTGATTATTTCCTTGTGAAGCGAAATAAGATCAACTGTATCAAAGACAGTAAAATAATACCAGGAGAACACCTTACTTCACAGCATAGGCTGCTTGTAATCGATGTAAACATTAAAATCCAGTTTTGTATCAGAACCGAACGGCCCCCTGCAAAGATAAGATGGCATATGCTAGAGAAGAATGAATGTGCTATAAAGTTTAAAGAACGTGTGATAGATAAAATGATAGAAATGAATGGAATGGAAGGATTGAATGCAAACGAATGTTGGAACGAGATGGCAAATTATATACGAAGAGTAGCAAAAGATGTCTTGGGAGAGTCGAAAGGGAAAGGTGTGATAGATAAGGAAACGTGGTGGTGGAATGAGGAGGTACAGGGAGTATTAAAGAAAAAGAAGCAGGCATTTAAAGAATGGCAAAGTGTTGAAACTGGGCGGGAAGTTGAGAAGGAAATAAAGAGGACAGAGTATATAGAATGTAAGAAGAAAGCAAAGCGTGCAGTTGCTATAGCCAGAACCGCAGCACAGGACAATTTGTACGAGTCTTTAAATAACCCTAAAGGCGAAAAGCAGCTGTACCGCCTAGCGAAAGCGAGAGAAAGAAGTTCTCGGGATATGGCTCATATAAAATGTGTGAAAGATGATGCAGGTAAGGTGATTACGAAAGATGAAGCGATAAAAGAACGTTGGAAAGTCTACTTCGAAAGGTTGATGAATGAAGAAAATGAATGGGGCAGGGTGCTAGAGCACAGGCTGATAAATATGGGTGCAGTGAAAGAAATATGTATGGATGAAGTAAGAACGGCTGTGAGAAGTATGAAAAATGGAAAATCTGTAGGACCAGATGATATACCAGGAGAGGTATGGAAGTTATTGCGTGAGGATGGATGTATGTGGCTGACTTTATTCTTCAATAAGTTGTTGCATGAAGAAACAATCCCCGACGAATGGTGTGACAGTTTGCTGGTGCCCATTTTTAAAAACAAAGGGGATGTACAGGAATGCAACAACTATAGAGGAATAAAGCTCATGTCACATAGCATGAAAATATGGGAAAAAGTGATAGAGAGACGCCTGAGAGATGAGAGTGATATAACACAAAACCAGTTCGGGTTTATGCCGGGGAGAGGTACAACAGACGCCATTTTTGCACTTCGCCAAATGTGCGAAAAATACAGACATGCTAAAAAGAACCTGCATATGGTGTTTGTTGACCTCGAAAAAGCATACGATCGAGTACCCCGAGAGGTTTTGTGGTGGGCTCTGAAAGAGAAATGCGTGCCTGGGAAGTATGTGGAGCTAATCCGGTCAATGTACAACCGATGTTGTACACGCGTCCGGTCAGCAGCTGGCACCACCGACAGGTTCAGTGTCACAGTAGGCTTGCACCAGGGATCGGCTTTAAGCCCTTACCTCTTCCTGCTAGTTATGGACGCACTGTCATCGGACATACAGGAGGAGGCACCTTGGTGTATGCTGTTTGCTGATGACATTGTGCTTGTAGGTGAAAACGAACTAGAGGTGCAGAGCAGACTTGAGAAATGGCGGCAAAAATTGGAGAATGTTGGCCTAAAGATCAGCAGATCTAAAACAGAACACATGTTCTGCGATTTTGGCGGTCTCTCCAGTTTTGCTGCCATAGAACTCGATAGCGTTACATTGCCGGTCTGCTCCGACTTCAAGTACCTCGGTTCGCTCGTACAGTGCGATGGCGATATTGACCGCGACGTGAAAAACCGGATTAGCACAGGATGGATGAAATGGCGACAGGTTACGGGAACCATTTGTGACGCCCGTATGCCCCTTCGGTTGAAGGGTAAAATTTATAAAACGATCATAAGACCTGTCGTCATGTATGGATCAGAGTGTTGGGCCCTAAAGGTGAAGGATGAAAAGAGATTGCATGTAGCGGAGATGAGAATGTTAAGGTGGATGTGTGGCGTGACGAGAATGGATAGGATAAGGAATGAGTATATAAGAGGAAGCCTGAAAGTTGCACCCATAACAGAAAAAGTAAGGGCAAATCGCCTAGCATGGTACGGGCATGTGATGCGGAGGGATGAAAGTCATGTGACGAGAAAGGTATTAAGAATGAATGTGGAGGGAAGTACGAGGAGAGGAAAACCGAGGAAAAGGTGGATGGACTGTGTGAAAGATGATAAGAAACTAACGCAAGTGAATGATGAGATGACGGGTGACAGAGATGTATGGAAGAAAAAGACATGCTGCGCCGACCCCAAGTGAATGGGACAAGGGCAAGCGAATGATGATTTTTCATTATTATCTGTTTAAAAATTATCTTTGTGTTTTCACACATTTTTCGCAGTATCATACCTATTTAGGCTACGGCAACCTATCATGTATTTAAAATAGCGTATGTTTCTTCACGGTGCAGACTGCAGATGAGAATTTCTCAGTATCCTTAAAACAATTGCATTTCCAATTCATACGACTGTTATTTGTTAAGGAATTTTCTCCGCAGAAAACCTTACTCGTTTTCTTCGGAGCCATAGAAAGCCCCGGGTAAGCCATTTAGATACGTATATGTTTCTTGTTTAGGGTTTATTTTTGTTTGTATAAGGACCCGTATGCCGGGCCTATTTCATTATAATGGTCTCTACAAATCTTTCCTGAAGGTCGTGGCAAAAGTGCTACGTCTGAGATTCGTATTACCCAAGGATGTTTGTTGGGTCCTGATGACTATTTTATACCCAAAATACTGCCATAGTAGCTTTTTCTTGAATATTAAAACTGAGGAGTCACATTTCAGTCTTTGAGATAAAAATTGGCTTCGAACTTTTTTAGTTTTAGTTAAATATTAGTAAAATCACTATATTTGACGTCTTACAGCAGCATAAAAAATGTTGTAAGGTATTGTATGATTCATCTTAGTTAAAGTTATGAATGAACGTGTTTTGCACACAATACACATATATATTACAATTTGCTTAAACAATACTCTTTATTCTGGAATTTATCCCCCAATAACTATTATACAGTTTTATACCAGAATTGGTTTTACGCAGTCAAAATAAAGCTATTAGATTAGGTTATAGTATACATTAATCAGTCATTTATTTTACTTTATGTTATAGAATCAATGTTTGGCTGTCATTTTCCTACAAACGCACATTACTCCAGTGAACTTTTCAAAGGGCAGTGTCAGCTCCAATGAGTACTTATTTCATTTCATCGCGCTCCGCTGGGGATTGTCGTGACACTAATTTGACAAGATAATGGCTAAGGATTCTATTATAATATAATACAGTTGTCTTTAAATTAGATCACTCGGGTTAATGTTGGCTTTCGCGTGTCGTATCTAATTACAGTATATGTCAAGGATCTATGTTCTACAAAATTCAGGCCTTATCTTTGACCCAGAAAGAATCTAAAAGAAAGAAAGGCAATACAGTTCAGCCCGCAAAAAGAAAACGAGATTTTGAGTAATCACAGAGCACAGACATCAGCAGCAGAGCTTCTATTTTGTATATTAAGATCCTTTATATCACCTGTGTTATAACAAATAAATGTTATTCTATTCTATTTTAATCTTTCGTTCAAAAAGTTCGGAAACCCCTGATAGGATTTTTTATATCACGTCGTTGGCAAACAAGCATATCGCCCACCTGATGATAAGCGGTCACCGTATCCTACGGACGCCTGCAACTCCAGGGGGGGATTACATGCGCGTTGCCAACCCTAAAATATTATATCTGTGCGAGTTTTGCTTGGCATCAAGGTTTATGACTATGACCCGCGTTTGTTGCATTGTGTCAAAGCGGAAGTGTGCTTATTTTTCAAGATAGGTTATTTTGTGCTTTCTAGGGTCATATCATATATTTGCAGGTACAATTAAATCTGCCCAGCTACCGCACTTAAAGAACAAAAGACGTTAGTAATATCCTCATTAACTGCGTTACACAACCCGCGACGGTCGCCACCCACGACCAGCGTTATTAGGACACGCTCTCATTCCACACATCCTGGGGAAGCGTGGTCACTTGCGTCAGCCGAGGACCTCGGGCTTGTGACTAGAGAAACTTGACAGAGTGACGGCGTCTTGCTGTAAGATTATTGCGGAGCGCAGAATCTGTGTACCGTGTACCTAATTGGTTTTCTTTTTTTGACAACAGAGGGGCTATCTTTCTGTCAAATTCTAAGTCACGTAAAGCATCTTCTGTTTCGTACAATAGGTACTAATTTGAAAGAAGTGGGTAGAGCCCCTCTTAAATTCTGATTTTATGCTAACATTTATTTATTTATTTTAAACTTTATTGCACAATTAAAAACAAGTACAAATGGCGGACTTAATGCCTCAAGGCATTCTCTAGCCGTCAACCATAGGGCAAAACAGAAATTCTCGAATGTGGGTGCAGTGTTAAAAATAATTCAGAAAACATAACTATACTCGTACCTAAGCTATTTTGGACATTGACAACATTATTTACAATGTTACACAAATAACATTCGCGTCACACAAAGACTTGCGAAGATTAGCACGCACTCGCGTAGACAACGGAAGGATATAAGAGATGGATCAGCAGGATGGCGGTAATGTGTGCATGTAATATTCGAAATTGCTTATTTATTTCATAATGTTCGGTTATAGGTATGATATAGGTATGTATGTATGGTCTTAATTTCTCACCGATTACCATGCCAGCAACAACTAAGTGCATCGATTTTATCTTTTGTAAAAACTTGCTTTTTTTGTATATGCCTAACTCACTACTTGGGTCCCACTGGGCAGGCCAGAAAAAAAAACGCATGCTTACGCTCGATAGTAGTATTGTTATTTTACAGCAGAATTTGTAGCAGCTGCTCTATCAAGTTGCTTTACTCGCATGCCTCAGTCTAGTCCGCGCAGACGATTTGTCAGACGCTCGCTACCGAGATATATGGTCTGGTACTTTGTCAGTTTGTCACCTTCGTATTGCGATGAAGGGTTTGCAGCGATAAATCCAATGCAATTTGTCCAAGACAAGTGACCTTCTCTGGATAAGTATTGGTTTATTTATGTGCTAGATCTGTACAGGAGACTTCCATCAATTTTGATGACGTCAATCATAACCTTTTTTATAGATTTATGCGAGTAACGACCTCAAGACATAACTGATACGTTATATGTTCGATTTTCGTATATTATTTTATGTTGAAAGATTGGGTTAAGGTCTGACAAATTATGGGTTTCCTCCTTTGTAATCCACGATATGGCTTTTCTATTATTTTGTTTGATCTGAACAGCGAGGTATTGGTGATTATAATTGTTTTTAGGGTTCCGTACCCAAAGGGTAAAAACGGGACCCTATTACTAAGACTCCACTGTCCGTCTGTCTGTCACCAGGTTGTAACTCATGAACCGTGATAGCTATTAGGCAGTTGAAATTTTCACAGATGATGTATTTCTGTTGCCGCTATAACAACAAATACTAAAAACAGAATAAAATAAATATTTAAGGGGGGCTTCCATACAACAAACGTGATTTTTTGCCGTTTTTTGGGTAATGGTACGGAACCCTTCGTGCGCGAGTCCGACTTGCCCTTGGCCGGTTTTTTTTCTCGTTTTGCCAAGCCGTGATCAGTTACAAAAAATAGCATTGAATCCTTTTCCCCTAATGACGTCCAATTGTGTAAAATATTTTCCAAAACGTCAATTTCCAGGGAGGATAGGGGAAATGGGGAATACGTTTGTATAGAGTTGTCCACTTTTGTCTTAATGACTCCGCTAAAAACGAATGGGCTTCCACATAATTTCCTGAAAAGGCTTCATTTCCTGTGCCTATTTCACTCATAGCTTCAGTATCCTAATTTGAGGAATTTCACACGCGGTTAGAGTCCGAAATTGATGATAGGATTAACTATTGTTGTGTCATGTCCGTCATTAATTACGACGGAAATTCGGATATTTAGGGAGGTTAATTGGTTCGGAAAATTAGGGAAGCTTTTAACCAACTCATGTAATAGGACCTAGTGCGCTTATGCACCAGACGGTTTAAAAAAAAGTCACATACAGGAAAGACGGCATATCGATTAAAGTCACGATTATAATAAACAATTCAGCAAAGATTAAATTATACAACAAATCTCAAACAATTAAGCAAAGGTAAATGTAAATGTAATTGTATATGGAATTTTTATTCTAAAATAAATTATTTGAATTGAATTGAAAAGAGCCTTCAAGACAAGAGTTACAGGCGTTTGAAACTCCCATAGGAATCGCACTCTAGTCAACTAATATTACACTGATGGGTATATTCTTTTTGTCCCGACTTATCGTACAATGTACCCTATCTCCCTAAGTCTTATCACAACGCCGCCCTAAGCTTCATAAGTCATAAGTTTTTTTTAACTTCGCGTCAGGAACACAAGACTGTACCAACTAAGAAGGTAGCAGTCGTCTTCTTTAACTGGAGATCAAAGTTGGGTTGCTTCAAAAATGAGCAAGTCGTTATTCTGTACCTACCCTAGCTTTTTTGAATTTATTTCATTATGCGAAAAACAAGACAACCTTTCAACAGAAACTGCGCAAAGTGCCTTTAGAAACGCGCATGAGGATACAGAATTCTTTTGTACATCTACATCCACTAACGACTGAAAAATGAGGTGGTTATTCAGCGAGTGCCATTCATTAAATCCATGCATAATGTGGATTCACAATGCCGGGATGGGCGAGGACGTACCATTCATCCATTGCCAATGTGACTGACTAGTGACTCTATATTCATCAATTCGAATCATATCTGACCTTACGTTTGCAAATGGAGGGTTTTGTGACCCGTTAAATAGTTACGTACGTTAGTGATGTTGATTGATTGCCTACAGCTGTAACAATTATCGACATTGTTGCCTTGCTGTAGTTCTAGTGCGTGTGTCAAATTAGGTATGACTGGAATTAGGTTTGCCTATGACTGGAAAAAACATGTACTCAGTGTAAAACTTTAATACCTGGCCACAGTTCTGTTTGTCTTCGCAATTATACCTTCAAATTTGGTTAAGGTACAATGGATAAAAAAAGGACATATTCGAATTATGATATTTTCTTAGCACTAGGATTCGAGATCGAGATCTAACCACCGCCGGGATATCGCCGTGTGATGAATCGATTGCACAAATTTGTTTTCAGAGCAATCTTTTTCGAAAAGTACGATTATTTCTATAATTACTATTAAAAGCTTAAGAGTTTCATATAGAGTATATAGAGTATAGACCATATTTGATAAAATAAGCTGGTTTAATTTATTCAAAGTGTTAGTGGTGTTAGTTACTATAACTGTTCCAAATTTTAGGTGTCTGTCAAAAGCCTCAGAGAAAAACGCATTTAACCGATTTGCCATACCGAAATGATCCCGTATTTTGTACGAAGCACTAAAAGTTTGAAAAAACTATACCTAACTATTCGCAAGGACCCTTGGAAGACAGAACCACAGTCTATAGAAAAAAATCCCGTTGCCTATAAACTCCTAAACGTCTCAGTTGCCGCGGATGCTGTGCTAACCTTGACGGCGATGAGCGGTTCTTCCAGCTCTGTCCTTTGACACAAATACGGATGTGCTCAATTGGCCCGCCCGTTATCGAACCGCGCTAAACACGGCGCAAGGCTGCGCTAGGGTCTTCCGACCAGATAGTCTAGCCCGGGGGTCTCTTTACACCTGCAATTGCTCTTCAAGACACCCAAACAATTAACACTTAGAGAACTTAGAGCAGTCAAATCAACGTTTGTGGCTCTTTACGGTTTCAAATTCTAGCGATTTATACTGTAGTTTGCTCTGCTCTTTCAATATTTGTATTTTTTTGGTGCCCCCTAGACGTGGTGCCCTAAGCAACTGCTTAATTTACTTGTTAGTTAATTCAGAATGTTTGGCTAGGGCTAAAATAGAAAGACGTTGTGATCGGATTGGCGTCCCCTAAGATGTACAAAAAAGGCAATTACTGTGTAATAAACAATCCAGAATAATCTATTCCATAGTAGTATAGTCTTGTTTTTTTTTGCAGTTCATGCAAGTACTTCTGTTTGAAGAACTCTTTTATAAAAAAAACAACCCTTTTATCATTTTCATCTTAGCATTTATTCCGATTGCATTTCAGTTAACAACAAAGCATCAGAGCCTGTTTATGATAGCAGTAGACAAGCCGAGTTTGTGGTGTCATAGCAGTGGTCGACTGGCACAGGTAGTTTGCCTTAAGGCATTAAGTCCGCCATTTGTACATATTATTTTATAAGCAAAATAGTGTAAATAAATAGTCAATATATTGTTGATTTTATAGTAAACAGTGGACCATAATTCAATGGCGGGGATTTTATAACAAGCTTTTAATATAAATGACAAAATTACCCCTACATGTTTTAAGTCGAAGAATGTATTTTTAATGTTGTTGATAATAATAAAACTACTAACATAGAGCAAGGGTCTCTGAGCTTTAAGCCCCAGAGCCACAGGCAAGTCTCCTCTTCTCAGTGGCCCTTTCGTTTTGAATTAGGCTTTTTCTAAAGGTCATCACTACATAGTATAAAACAAAGTCGCTTTTCGCTGTCTGTCTGTCCGTCTGTCCCTATCTATGCTTAGATCTTTAAAACTACGCAACGGATTTTGATGCGGTTTATTTTTAATAGATAGAGTATATCATGAGGAAGGTTTATATGCATAATTTGTAAAGGTTTCTGGCATAGAGTATTGATTAATAGAGTCTGTTTAAGCTAACTTTGCACCAATATGAACAGAACAAAGTGACGGAGTGTCATTATAAACATAATATTTTTATAGAAATTTGACAGTGCCATACTTTGTTTGTGACATTGCAAAGTTGGCTTTGTCCGGCTCTATAAGGGTATTGATTGATAGACAATTTTCATAAATACAATAATTCATTACAACATACAAACAAAAAATATTGTACAGTTTGTTTGCAGTATAATTATGTAATGCACTGGGTGCATCACAGATTTAATATATACACTAGATGACGCAAATACCACGATTTGTATTGAAAACAAGCGTGCCGACTTTTGCATATAAAATTTACGCATAATATAATTTTAAAATTATCTGTGATAGGAAATATGTTCTTGCCTTTGGGTGCTTGCAATTTTCGGGCTGTTGCAGTTAATTATCATGCAATGAAGCATTTTTTAAGTTTTCACGGACGTCCGGCTGCAACAACCGGCGGCTTGGACTGTAAAGAGCAATAGTCAACCTCGACACTTGGTCGGGGTTCGGACACACATAGTAGATGCATTTGCGTCTTCTATGGTATATTTATTTCTGTGGGCTGCATGACGTAGATTGAACTAACAAGATGTTTATTGTTTAAAATACAATGCAAAAATTTTATGGCTTGTTTGTGCAAAATTGTAAATTAAATATTTTGCCTTACCAAGTAATATTTTTTATAAAGCCTTTTTTATAAAGTCTGATAAGAAATGGTAAGTTATCACAGAATTTGAAAATTCTTGTTTATGTAGGAGGTTAAACAGTATGTCTACACAAGCAGAGTTCTTTATATTAAACTTAATTTTAATTTCTACATTCAATGTATAAAATATTTGTTGCCTACGATTAAAGTTTTTTGAGAAGCCAGTCAGTAGACTGAACTTAAAGAGTAAAAGAGGCATATTTACGAGTAACTTATTATTCGAATAAGTTAAATTCAAATACCGGCCGTCCATATTATAATGCCTACTTTGTGAATTAAAATCAACTATAAAGTCATTGATTTCGCTAAAAAAAATGTATCATACAGATGCATTGTTCAATGGTCTATCTGTTTAACGTCGGATAATTCAATCTTTGTGTGATAATAGTCAAATAATTCAATTCCAACTGGACACCTACCAGGGCGTGGTCTTTTCTATTAAGATACATTATAAAAGAGCTATAAAAGTCCTAGAAAAAAAGTTATCATACAAAACACATCACATTGCGTAAAATGCATCAAGATTCTAGATAATTATAGAAAGAAAATAAGGAAAAAACGAAGAAATATTCAGTACTCACGTCAAGAGACTCCTTCGACGCCATCTTTCACAAACAATTTGACGTTTGAATCAAAATCGATAACAAAGCACAGTGCGTTTTATTATGGAAACTTGTTCGAAATCTTCGAAAAAGTCTCAATAAAATTGTAATTTCTGCTAAGTATTGTTCAAACATACACAGTTTAATTAACAAGCGTAATCGTAAGCGTATCGTATAACTATTTTATAATTATTCGTTACAAATCGAACTTCTCCCTAAAATAACTAAGGTCGAGTATTCACGGGCACGGACTTGGTACAGACCGTTATTATGGTCGTACACCATCGCACCGCACGAATGTCATTATGCGACGCACCCATACGTAAGAGCGACAAAGAGATATCGCTTTCTCGCTCTTACTTATGGATGCGTCTCACACTGACCTTGGTGCGGTGCGACGGTGTGTTATGTGGCAGCCATGTGGCAACACGGTGGCAACAAGGTAGTACGTGAATGGAAGGCCTTAACTTAATAAAAGTAACATATGTCAAAACAATTTTGTCTCTGGGAAACTTCAAATTGACAGTGTTGCGTCGAGTGGACGATAGATTATTTGGCTCAATTCTTGCTTTATTTTTACTGCAATGAAATAAGAATATCATTTTCCTTTAAGGTGTATGTCTAAAGCATCGTTAATACTAAGCGTTTAAAATGTAAATGTGTCTTTGTAGTTAAGTGTACAGATCAAGTTATCATCAAAGAGTAAGTTTTCGTATTGTTAATTAATTTTTAACTTTAGTCGTTCCAGCCGCTTGTTATCAGTTGTAATAACAAACTGTAATTGAATGATTTACGTTCATGTCGCTCTTGCAAAAATCTGTTTCTTTATAGGTCTTAAAAAGTCACCAGTCGTGTAAAATCAATATTAGTAAACTCGGTCGCGTTATTGTTTTATGTTATTGGTTTGAAAACCGTAAATAATTTCGTGCCGGCGTGTCTTTTAATCATTGGGAGTGTAAACAATGCATTCAAAGATGTACTAGTTGCGAGTGGAATGTAATTTATGATGTAAATATTCGTGAAATGACATGCACGAAAATGCAGTTATTTATTTTACTGCTGTTTCGCAGTTAAAAAATGATCAGTGTTATTGCAATTATAGTAAGAAATCCAGTAGGTCAAGGACATATTGATAAAATTGGAAGGTAATTTTTTCAATAAAGTAAAAATATGTTCTGACTTATTTTCATCTATTTTTTTTTTTGTTTGATGTAGATAAGTTGTAAGTTAGTCATGCCTTTATTTTTTCATGTAAATGTCTGGTTACAGTAAATTATAATTGCTTACATGTATGTACATATCAGGTTTTCCAGTAACAATTTTTTCAATACATGCATACACCCATATCGGGTAATAAGTACATTATATCAATAATTCCTATATTACAAATTAGGTTTTCTATAAGCAAAGTTATGGTACATAACTTTTATAGCAAATGTAATGTTTTTAGGTGTGTAGTACAGTAAATAGTTCATGATGAGTATCAGACGGCTGTCAACTGTGTTCTGGGCGACGTGCATCATGGCGTTCATATTCATCCTGTATGTGGTGACGGACCTGAGCTTCAAGCTGCCGAGCATCAAACCAGCTATGCAGGAACTTGATGATGTAAGTTTTAGTTATATTTGAACCCTCGTCTTGGGTTTGCATTATACCAGATAAACAAAATTCTCGGGATATGATGTCAATAGTGTAGCATAAACATTGTCAATTGCATAGCTCTTATACTTTAGATTTTATTCATATCTAAAAAAAAAACGATTTCGTCACTGACTCACTCACTCCCTCACTGATGATCATCAAAATCTTTAGGGTACTTCCTCAAGTCCTAGGGAAATGAAATTTGGTATGTGAGACTTACTCGTACACAAACAACAAAAAAAATCAAAAACTTGTAGTTTTTAGCCTCTAGGGGTGATTGGAATTTTGTCAGGAATCAATAACCGCTAACAATTATTTTAAAACGTGTTCTCTATTTTGTTTGAATTGTTATAGGAACAATTCTCAATTCATGGCTTTTTAACTTAAATATTTTTTCCATGACCGTGTTTTATATAGGCCCCTTGATATATTCTACTGTTTCTATTTTCAGAGCAAATGGTCCATGTTTGAATCTAAACTCCGCCACATAGAGGACGAATTAAACCAGCACCACGCAGTAGTGGGTGAGATCAAATCAGCCATGGATCAAATCGGGGAACATCCGGAGCTCGCCCAGCGTGTTGACCCACAGGAGAATGTTCTGCAAATACCAAAGCATAGGGGAAAAGAACAAGTGCCAAAACGTGCTGGAAAGGATAGGGAGATGAAGGAGTTTAAGGCGGTGGTCGCTGAGCCGCCTAAGATGAGGCCGAAGTTGAATGAGTCTGGTTGTCCCATACAGAAGCATGTCACGCCAAAAACGGATGTACAGGTATGATAATATATCAGTGACTGTTTTTTCAAAAGGGCTTTCTTTGTATGGTGTTCATAGAGAGATGAGCCCTTTTGAAAAGACTCTCCTCAATTATTTATTACTCAAGTAATAATGTATATAACATTTTTTGACATTGTTACCAGATATCCTTACTTAACCATTTGATCGCCAAACACGCGCACGGTAACAGTTTAATATGAACCTTCACGCATTCCAATAAGGTTTACGATGACGCATACAATACAATACAATACAAATGCTCTTTATTGCACACCTCATTACAGAAAACAATACAAATAATACAGAAAAGAAGAGGTTAAACAACATGCGGTCTTATCGCTAAAAAGCGATCTCTTCTAGACAACCTTTAGGTATCGGAAATTAATAAATTTATATCATGCCAGTAGATGTTAAAGATGCAGTAAAAGAAATCTAGCACAGAAAAAACACAAAACAAAAGAATATACCATACATATTATACCATAAATGGTTGACTGGTAGAGAATGCCTCCGCCACTTGTACTCTTTTTGTGTAAATTTGTGCAATAAAGTTTAAATACATAAATATAAAAATAAAATACAATATGTATATACATATAAAAAATAAACGTAAAAATGCCAGCTATAAGGAGAAGGAAGCAGATAAAAGTATTACGGAGCAGATAAAAACTGAAGTAATATATAACAGAAGGTATTTAATCTATACAATCATGTTTGTTGTTTACCATAGGTAATGTGATTAACGTGTAATACATTTGGCTGACTTTTACACTTGTTTCAGATGTTATCAATGTATGATAGAATAATATTCGACAACGAGGACGGCGGCGTGTGGAAGCAGGGCTGGAAAATCGAATACGACGACAAGCAATGGAGCCAGAAGAACAAGCTCAAAGTGTTCATCGTGCCGCACTCACATAACGATCCAGGTATGCTAGCCGGGTCCACACAGAGCGAGCATACGCGCGAGGCAATTTCCTCGCGCACAAAACGGCTGCAGACGTGCCTCGCGCGCACCGCCTCGGCCGAGACACGTCTACACTGGCCGTTTTGTGCGCGAGGAAGTTTCCTCGCGCGTATGCTTGCTATGTGTGGACCCGGCTAATAATGTATGCCCCTAGTGACTACTTGTCTTTCTAATTAATACAGTTGGATAGATACAGGTAGTCGACCTTATGCGCTAGTAGTGTTTATGAGAGGTGGCTATTTTAAGAAAATTTCTGAAGAAATATTTAATCCCCACAACCTGTACAATTTTTTATGTCATGAAATTGCCACGATTTTTTAGGGTTCCGTACCCAAAGGGTAAAAACGGGACCCTATACTAAGACTCCGCTGTCCGTCTATCTGTCTGTCGCCAGGCTGTATCTCATGAACCGTGATAGCTAGACAGTTGAAATTTTCACAGATGATGTATTCCTGTTGCCGCTATAACAACAAATACTAAAAAGTACGGAACCCTCGGTGCGCGAGTCCAACTCGCACTTGGCCGGTTTTTTTTAGATAACTTTGTAAACCAGTCTTAGTTTAGTAAGTAAATGGTTCCCACACTTTTTTGAATTTGATACTAAAATGTCGTCTCTAAAGAAAAAAAAAAAGCTTTAGTGGTAACTATTTGAGAAACACTCTTCTCGATAAGTAAGATAAAGTAATAATGATAAATATCGAGTCTGAGTCTGATGCAAAAAGCATTAATTCTGAAGGTAGTTAATTACATTACTGATGATTAATAAAACTTTACAGGGTGGCTGAAAACCTTCGAGAACTATTACAAGACGCAGACCCGCGCGATATTCACCAACATGGTGGAAAAGATGGCGGCCGGCGTCGGGCGCAAGTTCATCTGGGCGGAAACCAGTTTCCTTGCCTTGTGGTGGGACAACGACGCCTCAGATAAGGAGAAGGATATATTTAGGGGGTGAGATATATTAAGGTTATTACTTACTAGCGACCCGCCCCGGCTTCGCACGGGTGCAATGCTGATGCTTATTATACATATAAACCTTCCTCTTGAATCACTCTATTTATTTAAATAAACCGCATCAAAATCCGTTGCGTAGTTTTAAAGATCTAAGCATACATAGGGACAGACAGCAGGAAGCAGGGCTCGGAACCGGTTTTTTTTTTCAAAACCCCTAAATAGCCCAATATTTTTAATTATTTTATGCTCTTTACGTAGGACTGAATCATGTATTTTGGTAACAACTTCGTATTATTAGATTGTCCCATTAAAAATTAAATAATAAACCAAAGAACGAATAAGAACGTTATTAATATCGGTATTTTTTGTATGAAGAAATAACCGGTTCCGAGCCTTGGCAAGAAGCGACTTTGTTTTATTATAGTATGTAGTAATTTCGTAAACGCGGTAATTCCGTAAATAAATGATTTTCTGAATTAATTAATACTGGTGTATTGATAACATTAGTTAGCTAGTTACACTGCCATTAGCTCCGGTCGCTGTCAGTAAGTGAATTTGTGCTAAAATGTAATTACCGCGTCAACTGCTATTTGTGTAGGAAAAACATTTATGTATTTAACACGGATTGTTTTCTAAGTATATCTAATTGAACAAAAACGGTACCAGTTATGGAAAAAGTTATAACTTCTATCTTTCGAGTTCAGCCACGAACATTACTGTCAACTCGCCCAAAAACCTTATAGTGTACAACTTACAGCTCTTTCCCACTGACGTCCAGTTTTCTGCGGGTACGGTTTTCTACAGGATCCCGTTTTAGTAGTATAAGTGCTAATATAGTAACGTTCACACGAGAATTCCGTTTGCTGAACACTGCACGCTACTACTAAAAACGGGATCCTGGAGAAAACCGTACCCGCAGAAAACTGGACGTCAGTGGGAATGAGCTCTTACGTTTTAAATCAAATTGTATTCTTTACGTTAATATGTAGTTAATCAAGTTAAGTTTTGTTTATTAATAACTGGAAAACCGTAAAATTGAAAAATGTGTACACAATGTGCTTCAGAATAAAATTCATTATTCTCTCTTTCAGCCTCCTAAAATCCGGCCAAATCGAGATCGTAACCGGCGGCTGGGTGATGAATGACGAAGCCAACTCCCATTGGCTCTCCATCATCCAGCAACTCACCACGGGCCACCAATGGTTGCTTCACAACCTTAACTACACGCCGAGAAACGCGTGGTCTATAGACCCGTTCGGATATTCGAGTTCACAACCTTATTTGCTCAAGTTGGCTGGGTTTGAGAACTCTATTATTCAGAGAGTGCATTATAGAGTGAAGAAGGAGCTGGCCCAGAATAGGCAGTTGGAGTTTAAGTGGAGACAGTTGTGGGGTGAGTTTAAATTGTCATTTTACTAAAACCTCTGAATTTTACATGACATCTTGAAACTAGTCAGGTATGAATGTTAAACTAAAAATCAACCACTGGTTATCAACAAGTTGACAAGCTTTATCTCATGTAAGTAGTTAAATTAGAAGTCCGTTCAAGTAGTAGTACTAATCTCTAAACCATACAAGAAATTTGGCCGTCAGAAAATCAATGGTATTAAAAACTAGAAATTAGAATTGAATGTATTTCGTTTTAAAATCGAACGAAACAAAGCCAAAGCAATTCTGCCCCATTTAATTATGATTTAAAATTCATTGGATGTTATTTGTACTAGCATTGGGACCGTGGGACGCTAGAGCATAAAGTTTAATAATAAGGTGCAATTTTGGCTATATTGTGGATAACAGAATTCAATATTTTAGTCCAATGTGCATTGCGTCTCACTCTCTCACTAAGCTAAATGTGAGATGCAAATTCACGTTTTACAGGCGGAATACCATGCTAAGATGTAGTCGTGCCCCCAAGTTCTTAAAATAAATATTTTAACTTTTAAGTGTTTTCGGCAGTTTTTATAGTAACTCGTGTTTTGCGGAAATCACTTATCAGTGAAGTGGAATTGCTTATGAAGACCGCAACCGCACAATGATGGCATATTAAAATGTTTGTAATAGATTAGTTTTTGTTAATGGTAATGTAACGTGTAAAGAAACTTGATATAGTGAATAAATTTTTATATTCATTTCAGATGGCGTTGGTAAGACTGATATGTTTACTCACATGATGCCTTTCTACTCCTACGACGTTCCTCATTCTTGCGGACCTGATCCCAAGGTACTCTATTTTATTCGTATTTACCCGTAGAGAGTTGCAGCATAATTACAATACGCCACGTTGTAGTATTGTTAAGCATATTATCTCCATATTTTATTGACCGAGCGTCAGCGAAGGTCTCCATTTCAGCTTGGGCAGAAATACATTTATCATTCGTTTTATTTCTCTCTATATGGGGCATTTTCTATGAAAAGGGACCTTATTGTCGATGACGCTTACGCCGCACAGCGTCGCGCGGCATTGTATTTATATCGGAGCATCGTTTATAATGGCGTAAGCGCCATAGACAATAAGGTCCCTTTTTATGGAAAATACCACATATGTATGAATCAGTTAATTTATTGCCATTATCTTTAAATATACTACTTAAATTGTAGGTTTGCTGCCAGTTCGATTTCAAACGACTGCCAGGAAATGGCGTCACTTGCCCGTGGGGCACGGCGCCCAGGAAGATTATACAAAAGAACGTCCATGAGAGGTATGATTGTTATTGACATTATTGGCAATTTTAATGCAAACTAACTTTCGTTAAGCGAGGGTGGACCAAAATGTAATTTATTTTATGTCAGATGTCAGCAATTGTTTTATTTATTTGCATGTGCAATACGGCATAACTTCTTGTCAAAATGTTTCTAGGTCAACGGGTTTAGATTTTTTGAATTCTGATTTTTGCATTAGATTTAGATATGCGGCATAAACTGACATCCTTTGACGGTGGGAAGTTCTTCCAACGTCAACCACGACACAACACAATGTATGTTGGACTACTTTACGCATCTCAATATGCTCAACTTCAAACTCAGATAAATCCAACTGTCATATTTTGTGATTTTGGTATTAGGGAAAGGTAATAGGAATGGATTTATCCAAGTTTGAATGAAAAACTTAAATTATTTGGCTGAATGGAACTATCATTGCCATGTTGAAGGTCGTAAACAGAAAAAATTAAAAAGTAAAACCGGCCCCCGGTAATTCATCTTAAATTGCAACCGTGTGAGTTTTTTGTGTTAAATGAGTTATTGTGATTAATTTTTGTAATGTATTTATCATCTCTAATCATATCATTTGGGTTCAAGGTAATAATAGGTAGTAATAGGGTAGATATTTCCCAAGAGGGTCGAATGGATTTATCCAAGTTTGAAGTAAACGACACATATATTATTTTATCTATTTGTGTCTGCAAGTAATGAGCAGTGTTAAATCACATTTCCTTGTTCTAGGTCGCAACTGATCTTAGATCAGTGGCGGAAGAAGGCCCAGCTTTACCGCAGTAACGTAGTGTTGTTCCCACTCGGTGACGATTTCCGTTACGACCGCTCCAACGAGTGGGACAACCAGTATCAGAACTACGAGATGATTATAGACTATATTAATAATAACGAGGCATGGAACGCGGAGGTGAGTGCTACATACAAGCTTTTATTTAACTTACAATGTATGTAAAAAAGGGATGATGGAAGACAAAAAATGAGATGGGAAGACGAGTTCAGACAGGTGGCTGGAGCCTTCTGGAGAAGACAGGCTCTGGACAGGGACTCGTGGAGGAATATGGGAGAGGCCTATGCCAAGGGCAACCAGACAAGACGTCTGCGGAGAAAGGCTAGCAGTAAGTAAGTAAGTAAGTAAGTATGTATGTATGTTCGGGTCAAATCATGCAAGCAAAATTAGATCCATTTCCCAATATTCGATGTCTATGTAAGTTGGGTGACAATGCGATATTATTGTACCAGCGAGCTGATCTGATGATGGAGACAGAAGATGGCCATAGGAACTCTATGATAAAGCAACGAATTGTCTCGATGAGTATAAGTTTCTATCATCGCCGTCGGCAGGGTGTTCATCCTCACACTCTAGAACCTAACTGGTCGCGTACTTTGCGGTTTAAGAGGAATTTCCTCCCGCGGATGCTCCGGCTGTAGAACTCTCTTCCGAGGTTTTCCCGAATGTCTACAGTATGGGGTTCTTCAAAAAAGGGGTACAGGATTTTAAAAGGTCGGCAACGCGCATATAACACCTCTGGAGTTGCAGGCGTCCATAGGCTACGGTGACTGCTTACCATCAGGCGGGCCGTATGCTTGTTTGCCACCGACGTGGTATTAAAGAAAAGTTGCCTGTTGACAGAAAAGTACAGTCAGCGTTAAAAGTTTGTAACAAAAATGATATATTTGACAAAACTGGTTTTCTCTTTTGCTCCAAGTTATAACCAGTGTCAGAGGTAGAAGAAATCTTATCTTTTATAGTTATACCACAAGAAGAAGGTATCTCAACTGTGCTGGTCACGGGTGGCTGGCTCAACTTGGCGACGATTTCCACTACGACCGCTCCATATTTTTTTTCACTAGAATAGAAGAACATAATTATAGTCCTCCTCATCGATTTCGATGACGGATATGTTATATATGTAGGTTTGGCTGATCAGTTATTGGTTTTACAAGAGGGCAAATTTTGCCACCTAGTGAAACACAAAAAATTTCACCACACCAACGCAAGGAAAATACTATCTGTAAAATATCAAATAAAATCAAACCAAACAATTAAAAATTAATGGTATTAAACATTTATCATTTAAAAGTCAATTCTACCAGCCTACATAAGGAAACAACTCAAAATTTGCCTTTGATCACTTTGCCACACATGTGGATAAAATGCAACTTTCTCATCAGTTTTTAAACCATCAAGAGAGCCTTTATCAGCTTGTGTAGTGAAAAAATCGGCCAAGTGAGAGTCGGACTCGTGCACGAAGGGTTCCGTACCATTACGCAAAAAACGGCAAACAAATCACGTTTGTTGTATGGGAGCCCCACTTAAATAATGATTTTATTCTGTTTTTAGTATTTATTGTTATAGCGGCAACAGAAATACATCATCTATGAAAATTTCAACTGTCTAGCTATCACGGTTCATGAGATACAGCCTGGTGACAGACAGATAGACGACACAGACACACACAACACACACACACACACAGACACAGGAGGAGGGGAGGGTGGAGACAGTGGAGTCTTAGTCATAGGGCCTCGTTTTTACACTTTGGGTATGGAAACCTAAAAATTACTATCATCTTCTTATATCGATATGATAAATACTAAACTAGTATTTTTGTTTATTTAAAGTTTGAATTCGCACTTTCCAGATACAATTCGGAACTCTCCAAGACTACTTCAAAGCTTTGCACGAAGAGATGAAGCTGTCGGACTTCCCCGTACTTTCTGGAGATTTCTTCACGTATGCGGATAGGAATGAGCACTACTGGAGCGGGTACTACACGTCGAGGCCGTTTTATAAGAACATGGACCGCGTCTTGTTAGCTTACGTCAGGTAAATAATAGTGGCTAGCTTGGTCTTATACCTTTTTACTAATTAAAGTGATTATGAAACTGTTTAAGGTCGGTGAAAGGTGTCTCTTTAGAGATTTTTTAAAAATTATGCATTGTTTTCGTGGGATAGAGTTGATTTTATTTACTTTTATTGCATGGAAGTTAAAGTATAGATGTTAATGATTACAGGGCAGCGGACATAATAACGGCACAAGCGACATCATCCAACTCAGTCACCTACATTATGTCGCTGTCTTTAAGAGACAAGGTAATCTAAAAGTAATTTCATTTGCATATTATTTAGCATTGTTTCATGTGTAACGAAGTCGAGATGTAACTAAAAATCCTTTCGGATAGCACGCCACGGTCTCGGATACAACTTCAAGAAAAGTGAGCTTTTCATGTTTAAGGCGGGTTTCAAGAAAACCGAAATACATACCACCACTAAAACTTGGAACTTGAAAATGTCACTCGGTTTAAGTATCTGGGGCACTAGGTCACCGTTTGCCGAAGCTCGCGTGGATGGCTTCCAAGCCATAATAAAGCCTTTCACGACCGGTTTGGCCTAGTGGGTAGCATAGAGTAACTTATACTAGAGCGGTACTGTCATAGTTCAAATTTTGTAACCCCAGTTTCACTGCCATCTGTCAACACACTTTAAAACTAAAAATAAATATTTATAAAAATACGATAAAATGTATTTAAATATGGATAAATGATTTTTTTATTTGCATTAATTATTTTTATATGATTTTGACCCATGTTCTTTCACTGGTATGCGTTAAAATTATAAATAACAAACGAAACAGTCAAAGCCCTCTATACGAGTGTAGTGGCGCCATCTGATCGAGAATCAAATTTTCGTGATTTTCGAGGCACGTTTTTTTCTTAGACTGTATCCATCTATTACGGAGTTATATCTATCTTTGTGGGTAGTGACCCTCCCTATGAAGCCGATGGTTCTGGGTTCGAATCCCGGTAAGCGCATTTATAAGAAAAATGGAACCATTTACCGCTTCTGGCAAGATTCGAACTTGCGACCTTTTGTAACACTAGAAGTCAGAAGCGTATTAATCTCTCCATTTCTTCCTTTTTGTTTCCACGCCTTAGGGAGGCTCATAGCGATATTTGCCGAAAATAAAAATTAGTTTGAAATTCTCATATCGCTTACTACGGCTATGTTCCGAATCACGCTCACAACGCTTACAGTGCTGGCTGCCGGTCCGAAAGTTAGTTAGCGCGCTCAAGGCCGCGTGAGTGCTGTTTTGTTTCGGACCGCCGGTCATGTCGAGCGTGTTTACTGTCAAATCATGTCAACGTCAACTGAATTTGAATTTTGTTCGTTAATCGTAGGCAAGGGCCTGACACTCTTTGATAGAGAAAGATAGTCTTATTGCGATTCCAATAAGAGGAAAGAGAAAATAGTGCCATGCTTTGTCCTTATCACCGACCGGGTTTTTTTTCATGGTCGGGTTATGGCAGCTTAGGTAGGAGGCGATGGCGAAATACCGAAATTTATAAGAGTGAAAAAGAAAAAGGATTATGTTGCCATGTATTAACCTGTCAATACATGAATATGTCTTTCTCTTACCCCTGGTCGCTCGGTTTCATGTCTATAACTACTATACTATGTCTATGATCGTAGGCTATGTTCCGAATCACGCTCACAGCGTGCTCACGATCGGACCGATTCACGCTCATAGCGCTTGTCATTGTCAAACGTCACCTTGACGTTTGCGCTCAAGGTGCTTACCGGACATTCTCCTCAGTGTGAAAGTCAAAACCGACATTGGCAAATTAACCCTGTGCAAAATTGCAGGGAGTAATAGCCACATAAGTAAAAAAAGGGTGCTTACGCCTGAGAGTGTGAGCACCGTGAGCGCCGTCCACTGACGTCATCAATGACGTCACGATATCTCATGTAAGCGCTGTGAGCGTGAATCGGTCCGATCGTGAGCATGCTGTGAGCGTAATTCGGAACATAGCCTACCTACAAGTATACGTCGATAGGACGTATTACGTATACGTATAGTACGTATTTATAGGTGGAGGCTGCGCGGCGCTCGCTGGCGCTGTTCCAGCACCACGACGGCGTCACCGGCACCTCGAGGGACGACGTGCGCGCCGACTATGCTGCCAAGTAAGTCACCCGCAAATATCCCTTTTCGCGGCAACGTGGCTTACAAGATACATATATACAGGGTGTTTCTGACCATGGGGCTTTAAATTCAGGGCTCGATTCTACTCGCTAAACTAAGCTACTTCTATTATGAGACTAACCCCATAATTGCGAAAAGAAACTTGGCTTTTTCTTACATTTTGGCTGATCAGACGTATCGACTTCGGCAAAGCCAAAAAAAGTTCGGCATTTTAGTTAGTCCCATAATGAAAGTAGCTCAGAGTAGCGAGTAGAATCGAGCCCTGAATTTAAAGCCCCATGGTCAGAAACACCCTGTATATATGTATCTTGTAAGCCACGTAGTTGTATAGGTACCCTCGTTTTGTATTTTTTATTGTAAATAATTATTTTGAGTGTCCAAAGCCTCAATAAAAACCAGATTTAAAAAAAAAATTCGCTTTTTCGCACCAGCGAGACGTGAAGACACTTTTCTTTTAAAGGCCGAGAATAGGAATGTCAATATACAGTGTAGGGAAAATGTATGGGCCCTGGAGAGAAAGTGCCTTAAAATTTTAAATTAGCTTATTTTACTTAAAGGAAACATTCTTTTATTTTTAAAAAGAAACAAAACTGCATTTAGTTTTTTATTTATTTAACTTGCAATGTAAGTATGTATGTAACTATGTTTGTACGGGTCAAATCTTGCAAGTTAAATTTGACCCACTTCCCGGTTTCCGATGAAGCTGAAAATTTGCATACATGAGTATGTAAGTCAGGTGACAATGCAATATTATGGTACCATCTAGCTGATCTGATGATGGAGACCATAAGAACTCTGATAAAACAACGCAACCTAATTGTGTTCCTAATTATGTTTGGGGTTTTAGAATGGTCTTGACGAGTATTAGTTGCCTGTGGAAATAAAAGTACAGGCAGCGATAAAAGCTTGTATCAAAAATGAAATTCTTGCCTAAAACTTATTTCAGAATGCTGACAGCTATCAAATACAGCCAATCCGCAATCCAACAAGCGGCCTACTTCCTCCTTAAACAGCCCGACATCCTCGACCAAACTCAAGAAGACGTGTTTTTCGATGTGGATGACATCTGGCGGCAGAAGGACGAGATTCCGTCGAGAATAACTATGACTCTGGACCCTCTCTCGTCTTCTAGGCGGGTGCTGCTGTATAACTCGCTGACGTTTAGACGCCAGCAGATATTGACTCTGTTCGTGTCTACGCCACATGTTGAGGTACGTTTTTTTTTGTTTTATATCCCGGACATTAAAATAACAGCTCTATTGCTCAACTAACTGTTTTCATTTTATAGATAGACACGTAATTATTGCAAATTTTTTAGTGTTTAAATTTCGCGCAAAAACGCTCCAAGCTGTCACGTGATCTTGATGACGTAACGATGTTGATAAACAAACTGCTGTCAGTGCCACCTCTGGTGGTGGACTTGGTGGTCCTTCACCACCAGGTTTGACAACTTGTCTTGTGCGTGTTTCTCACACCGTGACGTCACGTGTTCCGATTTGCGTTTGCAGTCACGTGATGCTGGGCATTACTTTAAATACTTTGAAATTATTTTTAATTAATTTCTTACGCATATTTACACTTACAAAATATGATTTTCAGCATTCTTATATTCCCTGCTATGGTAAAAACATAACATTTTATATATTTGCGGTTCATGTCAACATCCCTATTGAGCTAGTTCAAAAAAAAAACGGACCTGATATGTTACGGAGTTAATTTAGATTAGATTAACAAGTTTTGAGAACAAATCAAATTATTTTATTAAATATTTTGATTTATGTTTTTTAAGTAGTCACACTACTATATATAAATTAAAAACTGTAATAGATGTCAGATGTCATATATCCGGCCTTCACCACTGGAAGGCTTCGTCACTTTTTCTTTAATATATGACACATATTACAGTTTTTAGATTAGATTAGTTAAATATGCGTTGAAAAAGAAAGGACTTAATAAAAATCCCTATTCATCACAGGTATTCGATCCAGAAGGCAAACCAATGATGGCCCAAGTGTCACCAGTGGTGTCGGGGGAGAAGCGGCTGGCATTCGCCGCGAACAAGTTCCAACTGTCCTTCCCTGTTACTGTGGAACCTTTAGCAATAACTACCTACACCGTGTCGCTACGGGACACCACTACCATTAACAAGTAAGTAAGCAATTAAGAAAATGCCACGCGAAATTAATCCTCCCAATCCACACGGTACACGGTATTATATTAATTTGTATGCAATAAGGAGTATTATTGCAATGTTCTGCCGCCAGAGTGCAGCACTAGTGCACATACTAAACCATAGAGTAATTTATTTATTATTGGTCTCGAATAGCCGCACTGTTTAAAGCTTTCGAATGGAATAGAAGGATTAGTAAATTACCTATTCGCTCCGTGCATGACTGGCGCCGCCGTAATGGATGTGGGACCCATTGTTCAGTTCACAGTTGGCAGCTACCTGCCTGGCGTCCGTTGGCTCGTTGGGTGGACGACATTCGGAAGACTGCGGGTCACTTCTGGATGAGATTGGCTCAGGACCGGGATAAGTGGCGTACGCGAGGAGAGGCCTATGCTCAGCAGTGGGCGATAGAAGGCTGATATGATGATGATGATGATGATGAAATAATATAAAGATGTCTTTCTCCGAAAGTTAATATTTTCACCACACCGTGCGTTGGCGTCGCTTGTTCTTCCCCTACCACCAACTTTGCAAATAGCCAATTGACTGTATTGTCCCTTCAGAGGCAAAAATCTACAGGCAAAATTTTAGAAATAAGTATATTTTATATACCTATTTAATTTAAAAATATTAAATCCTATTAAATGTTAGTGCAATTCAACCTCTTTTTTAGGGTTCCGTACCCAAAGGGTAAAAACGGGACCCTATTACTAAGACTCCTCTGTCTGTCTGTCTCATGAACCGTGATAGCTAAACAGTTGACATTTTCACAGATGATGTATTTCTGTTGCCGCTATAACAACAAATACTAAAAACAGAAAACAGAATAAAATAAATATTTAAGTGGGACTCCCTTACAACAAACGTGATTTTTTTGCCGTTTTTTTGCGGAATGGTACGAAACCCTTCGTACGTGCCTGAGTCCGACTCGCACTTGGCCGTTTTTTTGTACTTATTTACTGACTATTTGGTTTGACCAACTATAACTATAATTTCCAGATACACAGCCTTCTCCCGCGTGCGCGTGTATAACGCGGACTACTGGAATATCGACCTGCCAAAGATGTTCGCCATCGACCAACCCACCGCCCGCCTCAGCGAGGATGTCGCCTTCCAAGCAGGCAACGGGACCAGAACTGTCGCCACCATGAATGGACTGATTAAGGCTCTAGTGACGCCTAGTGGGGAAACTATCCCTGTCCATATGGACTTTGTACAGTAAGTACTATGCTACTTAATATAGTCTATATATCAACCTAGCGTCTCAGTGTAGACGTCGCGTTCCAGGCAGGCAACGGGACCAGAACTGTCGCCACCATGAATGGACTGATTAAGGCTCTAGTGACGCCTAGTGGGGAAACTATCCCTGTCCATATGGACTTTGTACAGTAAGTACTATGCTACTTAATATAGTCTATATATCAACCTAGCGTCTCAGTGTAGACGTCGCGTTCCAGGCAGGCAACGGGACCAGAACTGTCGCCACCATGAATGGACTGATTAAGGCTCTAGTGACGCCTAGTGGGGAAACTATCCCTGTCCATATGGACTTTGTACAGTAAGTACTATGCTACTTAATATAGTCTATATATCAACCTAGCGTCTCAGTGTAGACGTCGCGTTCCAGGCAGGCAACGGGACCAGAACTGTCGCCACCATGAATGGACTGATTAAGGCTCTAGTGACGCCTAGTGGGGAAACTATCCCTGTCCATATGGACTTTGTACAGTAAGTACTATGCTACTTAATATAGTCTATATATCAACCTAGCGTCTCAGTGTAGACGTCGCGTTCCAGGCAGGCAACGGGACCAGAACTGTCGCCACCATGAATGGACTGATTAAGGCTCTAGTGACGCCTAATGGGGAAACTATCCCTGTCCATATGGACTTTGTACAGTAAGTACTATGCTACTTCATACAGTCTATATATCAACCTAGCGTCTCAGTGTAGACGTCGCGTTCCAGGCAGGCAACGGGACCAGAACTGTCGCCACCATGAATGGACTGATTAAGGCTCTAGTGACGCCTAATGGGGAAACTATCCCTGTCCATATGGACTTTGTACAGTAAGTACTATGCTACTTCATACAGTCTATATATCAACCTAGCGTCTCAGTGAAGACGTCGCGTTCCAAGCAGGCAACGGGACCAGAACTGTTGCCAACATGAATGGCTTAATTAAGGCTCTAGTGACTATCCTCGTCTATATAGATTTTGTACAGTAATTTACACAAAATACTCTAGAGCAATTAATAGGTTCAGTGACTTCGTATTTCCAGCGGCCAATGTGAACTGTCTGCTAAAAAGTATTAGCCAAAGCTTAGTGGGGAGATCATGAACATACATGTTTCATAGAAGACGTACTAAGCGGAGAGGTTGTTTTTTAAAAAATTGAGGGATAGGAGGAACTGACTTTTTTTATTGTCTGAACGATATAGATTATATGGCTTAAAAAATACAATAAATCCTTTCCTTACAGATACGACTCCATGCAAGCACCAGACAACAACAGCGGAGCATATCTCTTCATCCCATCCAAGCCAGGGACTGTGTTCCGCGCGGACGCTTTCCCTGAACTGGTCATTACGGAAGGACCATTCAAAGCCACGCTGTACACCGGCCTGAATGGACCTAACTCTGCAGAGATCGTGTTGGCGGTAAGTTCATATTAACACGACTCCACATGGGCGCCAAAACAGAAATTAAATCACTGTTCGAACTAAAAGGAACATCTATTGGCCTTTTTTCTGCGATTACTAAGCAGTTTTGAAGAATTAAGTCCCTTTTTTATAGAAAAAGCCCAAAAAAGCTAGCTTTGTCTTATGCCTAAAATTTCCACAAAATTTGCGTTTGTAAGTGACAAATCTAAATATGCCTGGAACGTCATAATCAAAGATAGATATTACTCCGTAAGAGATGGATACAGTCTAAGGAAAAAACGTGCCTCGAAAATCAAGAAAATTTGATTTTCGATCAGATGGCGCCACTACCTTTGGCCTACTCTCGTATAGATGGCGTTGACGGTTTCGTTTGTTATTTAACAATTTTAACGCATATCAGTGAAAGAAAATGGGTCATAATCATATAAAAATAATTAATGCAGTAAAAAAAAACATTTATCCATATTTAAATATATTTTTTGATATTTTTATTTTAAGTTTTAATCGTGTGTCGATAGATGGCAGTGAATTTACTGTGGCTACAAAATGTACTATGACAGTACCGCTCTATCCTATTATATCTTCTTTGGTCATAATATAATTAATTATCTTCTAAATATATGTATGATAAAAGTCCTATTGTACATTAAATCATATCGCTGTGTTTGTACTAGCTATACATTTATTTGTCATCAGATCTCCGTGTTCGACAACCCATCGCTACCGCAGACTGAAGTGGAGATCTCCAACACGTTCCTGATCGACCCGCAGGTCAACGACCTCGAGCTGGCCATGCGATTCTCGACCTCCATCAAGAACAAAGACACGTTCTATACGGACCTTAATGGCATGCAGGTTTGCGATGAGATTTTTTTTTAACTTTTACCTTTGAAACCCAAGAACATCTAAAGGCGTTATAACTAGTCGTGCCGATAGCGCCATGAACACGAGTAGGTGTTATGGCGTACGTTGTCAAAGTAACCGTCACACTTTCAAGTAAGGTTTATATTAGCTCGCTTGCGTCCGTGACTTTGCGTATGAATAATGTTTTTATTTATGATGTAGAATTGTAGAGCATTTAATGGGTTAATACGGGTAAAATTTTGTCCCGGAAATTTTTTTTTTGTTCGAAATTAAACTATCGTGAGACATATTTCACCAACCGAAACCGTGAAACCGTAGTGATCTAAATATTTTGATCATTTTGTTCTTCGTTGTGTTGTGTTGACATTGTAGTAGTCGATTTAAATGTTTCCGGGTAGAACTAAATATGTTAGTAACGCAGCTCATTCGATGTAGGACAAATTATTATTATTTTTGAAAATTAGGTACATACACAAACTCATTTTAAATTGATTCCCAACACTAGCGTAAAATCGTCAAAAGGTGGCAGAGCTTTAACAAACATGGTTCCTAAGCTCCCTCCACACTCGTGCGCGAAACGCGGCGCGAAGCCACGAACATGAAGTGTATAGTCTAGTTCGCTAATCAGCGAAATCGACTCCACACTCGCGTTCGCGGTTTCGCGCCGCGTAGTCTGGAGCGGGCTTTATAGCTTCGGTCCATTTTTTGTAAGTTATCTTAGATTTTCTTGCAGCGTTTTGTTTTTCTATAATAATTTTGACCATATATTTTTGTTTTAGATGATAAAACGTCGCTATTTCGAGAAGCTGCCCCTCCAAGCCAACTTCTACCCGCTACCGGCCGCAACATACATCGAGGATTCTGACGCGCGTTTGACGTTGCTCACGTCAACGCCGCTCGGCATGGCGGCGTTGCAACCTGGCCAGCTAGAGGTAAATCCCCTAATTGACGATCATGATAAGAAGATAAGCATAATTTTGACATTGATGCAAATTTATAGTGTAATTTTTATCCTGAAATCAATAAATCTAAATCTAATCCTTTTTACAATTTAACTTGCCCTGTTAGTATGTATGTTGCTTTGTTAGTGTGGGTCAAATCTTGGAAGCTAAATTTGACCCACTTCTCGATTTAGAATTGAGCTGAAAATTAGCATACGGGATCCCTTGTTTGACATAATTATTGAAAGTCATAATGTAATGATTGTCTTATTATCATTAGTCATAATTCTGAAACCGTTAACCTTTCAGGATTTTCCTCAGGTTATCCTATAGATAGGTTAGGTTTGTTTTATGGCAATTCTGAAAAGTTACGCGTTTCTCAGAAAAGCCAAATTATGACTAACGAAAATGCGGATAAACAATACATTATGACATTCTATATGGGAAACAATAGAGACCCTTTGCATTCATTATGTAAGTCGGGTGACAATGTAATGCAATATTATGGTACCTTCGAATTGATCTCGCGATGGAGACAGGAGGTGGCCATAGGTACTCCGTGATGTGCTGATGAAACAACGCAACCTTGATTATAATTGTGTTTGAGTTTTTTAGAATTGTCTCGATGAGTTTTAGTTGCCTGTGATAAGAAAAGTACAGTCAGCGATAAAAGCTTGTACCGAAAATATTTTTTTTTCCAAAAACTTATTCATACCAGGAAGTTGGCTAACAAGCGTACGGCCAGTCTGAATGGTAAGCAGACACAGCTGATTAATGACGCTTAAACTTCTAACAACTTCAAGCGCCGATCCGAAATATATATAGAGTTCACTGTGTTGACAGGGTAACGGATAAATGAAGGCCCCACCACGTCAACACTGAGCACTCTCTGGATCAATATTACTTTTGTTATTTCCTGAGATTTTAGAACCGCCTGCTTTATTTTATTCAAGATTCATATGAAGTTACAGCAAATGTGGTAGGCTTCAGCTATTGAGAGTCAATGTATAGCATTTGAAATGAAATAAACCGAAAAGAAAACCTGGTTTGTAGGCAATAAGTGTTTTTTTAAGTAACAAGTTAATTTATTTTTATTTAATTTCATGTGCTAGCTGAGCTCGAGTTTTAGAAGTACATCAACTAGAAATGTCGAATTGCGTTCTAATGAAAGATACGTCGACCGAAATGTGGGCGCTACTCAGGTTTTTATTATATGCCGTGGTTTGTAGCGACGAGTAGGTAGTTAGTTTCAGTTGTTCTCAGTAAAGTCGGTACTTTGATTGTGATATTTATGATTACGAAAACGAAAACTTCGCAGATAACTTTGTCTTAATTTTTGTTTGTTTTCCCAGATTCAGTAAATATACGATGTTCTCATGTCAAATAGAAACAAATATAAAACTATACTTGTAGCATTACTAATAGAAGTACTTAGGTTGATTTTGATTCTTAATTTAGTAGTTTAGATAATGCCAGAAATAAATAGCCATAACCAAGAATATGGGAGCATCCCAACAGATTATAGTTTACCAACGCTACTATTTTAATTTATTTTTTATTACGAGTAGCTTACTTTAGTGTCTCACTGCTGGGCAAAGGTCTCTCGTTTTCTCCACTTGACCTTGTCGTTGGTATTTTCCCACCATTTCGGATATGCTTCCAAGTCGTCTCATCTCCTTTTCTTTTTGTCTGCACCCCGGCCTGCACCATCTATGGGGTTCCGTGGGTCCCACTCAGTAACCATTTTAATATTTAGGAAAATTATAAAAAGCCGTTTTTTGACCCAACTATATTCCGTGGCATGGCCACAGAATAAATAATAGTACTAGGTACAGAAGGTTCACTCTCTAACAAAACGCGTCTATTACGACAGATATGACCGCTAGGTGGCGCAAGCGCGAATTGGCGTCCGTTCCGTGGCGGTGCGCGGAGACTGCTATGGCTAGACACCAAAGTACTTGTAGCGACGCGACGAAATCGCAGAGTGAGCCACGCCTGGCTTGGCTTAAAATGTTACAAACACGATTTCCTAATGCATTAGGGTTGATATATTATAACATTTTGTTTATGTCTGTATCCAGGTTATGCAAGACCGGCGTCTGAGCAAAGATGACAACCGGGGAATGAATCAAGGCGTACTGGACAACGTGCGGACAAGACACACCTTCCGCCTCATATATGAAAAGGCCAACAATCCTTGCCAGGTAAGTTTGCATTTATGTCTCAATTCTAAGATCTGACCTTGGTTGACAAAACCGACGGCTAAGTAAGGACGACAACTTGAAATCACAACCTCAGTATCATTATACAAGGTCCAAAGTCAAACAATAACAGTGACGAACGAATATATTTTAAATTACGTACTTATATGTTTAGTATTTGCAGTATTATGTTTATTAGTCAGATGTCTTCATATATTTACGAACGGGCAGCTCCGATATCTCTGAACGTTCCAGCAGTGGAAGTATTTTTACCTGATATGATGAAATTACGATTGAAGATAACCAAAAGAAACAAGCTGCGGTGGCAGCATGGTTCCCTTTTTATCGCCTGTCACTTTCGCACTTACATACTTGTTAGAACGTGACTGGCATGGTGACAGGTGATAAAAGTGCGACCGTGCTACGGCCGCTGGTTTTTCAGATTGTTGTTTATAACCGTTTTGTTTTCAGCAAAAGCATTCCCCTGACCACCCAAGCGGTCAGCTGACCCTCGGCGCCCACGTGTCATCGCAGACCCTCCTGCACCCGCTCGTGGCGCTGCACTACTCCGCGCGGACCGGAGTAGCCCGGCCCGCCTACAAGCGAGCGCGGACCAGCGCCGCTGACGTTGTACTAGCGGAGTTTAGTGCGCATGTCTCGGCCAAGGTCAGTAGACTCCTGCACCCGCTCGTGGCGCTGCACTACTCCGCGCGGACCGGAGTAGCCCGGCCCGCCTACAAGCGAGCGCGGACCAGCGCCGCTGACGTTGTACTAGCGGAGTTTAGTGCGCATGTCTCGGCCAAGGTCAGTAGACTCCTGCACCCGCTCGTGGCGCTGCACTACTCCGCGCGGACCGGAGTAGCCCGGCCCGCCTACAAGCGAGCGCGGACCAGCGCCGCTGACGTTGTACTAGCGGAGTTTAGTGCGCATGTCTCGGCCAAGGTCAGTAGACTCCTGCACCCGCTCGTGGCGCTGCACTACTCCGCGCGGACCGGAGTAGCCCGGCCCGCCTACAAGCGAGCGCGGACCAGCGCCGCTGACGTTGTACTAGCGGAGTTTAGTGCGCATGTCTCGGCCAAGGTCAGTAGACTCCTGCACCCGCTCGTGGCGCTGCACTACTCCGCGCGGACCGGAGTAGCCCGGCCCGCCTACAAGCGAGCGCGGACCAGCGCCGCTGACGTTGTACTAGCGGAGTTTAGTGCGCATGTCTCGGCCAAGGTCAGTAGACTCCTGCACCCGCTCGTGGCGCTGCACTACTCCGCGCGGACCGGAGTAGCCCGGCCCGCCTACAAGCGAGCGCGGACCAGCGCCGCTGACGTTGTACTAGCGGAGTTTAGTGCGCATGTCTCGGCCAAGGTCAGTAGACTCCTGCACCCGCTCGTGGCGCTGCACTACTCCGCGCGGACCGGAGTAGCCCGGCCCGCCTACAAGCGAGCGCGGACCAGCGCCGCTGACGTTGTACTAGCGGAGTTTAGTGCGCATGTCTCGGCCAAGGTCAGTAGACTCCTGCACCCGCTCGTGGCGCTGCACTACTCCGCGCGGACCGGAGTAGCCCGGCCCGCCTACAAGCGAGCGCGGACCAGCGCCGCTGACGTTGTACTAGCGGAGTTTAGTGCGCATGTCTCGGCCAAGGTCAGTAGACTCCTGCACCCGCTCGTGGCGCTGCACTACTCCGCGCGGACCGGAGTAGCCCGGCCCGCCTACAAGCGAGCGCGGACCAGCGCCGCTGACGTTGTACTAGCGGAGTTTAGTGCGCATGTCTCGGCCAAGGTCAGTAGACTCCTGCACCCGCTCGTGGCGCTGCACTACTCCGCGCGGACCGGAGTAGCCCGGCCCGCCTACAAGCGAGCGCGGACCAGCGCCGCTGACGTTGTACTAGCGGAGTTTAGTGCGCATGTCTCGGCCAAGGTCAGTAGACTCCTGCACCCGCTCGTGGCGCTGCACTACTCCGCGCGGACCGGAGTAGCCCGGCCCGCCTACAAGCGAGCGCGGACCAGCGCCGCTGACGTTGTACTAGCGGAGTTTAGTGCGCATGTCTCGGCCAAGGTCAGTAGACTCCTGCACCCGCTCGTGGCGCTGCACTACTCCGCGCGGACCGGAGTAGCCCGGCCCGCCTACAAGCGAGCGCGGACCAGCGCCGCCGACGTTGTACTAGCGGAGTTTAGTGCGCATGTCTCGGCCAAGGTCAGTAGACTCCTGCATCCGCTTATACAATATTTTTTAAGAAAAAAAAAACCGACTTCCATGTTGGATGCCGGTAAAAGATTATTGTTGATCTTGAAAACCTAACTTGCTTAATAAACATAACGAAGAGGACAAATCGCCAAACGTGAATTATGCGTCGTTGCAGAGTTCCATTCTGATCATCATCAGCAGTTCCACTTCATCAAATGTCACTTTTTTAAATGTTAATGCTTGATTTGTTAATGAAAATACTAAACTCACTATATGTGCCTTTAACATTTGAGGAGTTCCCTCGATCCCTCATGGATCCAATCATCAGAACTGCGTTTTGACTAAAACGGGACCAATTTGTATGTATATACTTACAATCAAAAAAAGAATTTTCATAATCGGTCTAGAAATGACGGAGATATGGAGTTTTTCCGATTTGGAAGTCCTTTAAAAATAAACCCTGACAATAAGGCGACATGTCATATTGGATACCGTCAGCACCCAAAAGACGCGGCAAACTGCCAAGCCACGGACTTATGCCTAAACACCCTAAAGCAGAGTGCGGTTATTTTTGTTTTTGCCATTCGAAATTGCACAATATCACTGAACGAGATAGAAACTAAAGATTCTCGTTTACACAAGTTGCTATACTCGTATTAATTTATTATCGAGTTCCAACAATACTGTCAAATGAAATGACGTCATTATTAATGACTCATTAATCAATACGAGATGCAATTCTGTGCAATTGTGTTTCTCCTGTGTCGGTAACGGTTTAGGTATACGTTCATTAGCCAAATTCGCTTCACGTTCATCAGCTCATAGCTGATTTTAAGCAGTCATCCTAGCCTATATGCACATGCAGTTCCACTTATACAACTCCACTATGTCTTCCCATACAATGTCACATCAGTCATAATATGAACTACTAAGATCTACTTTAAATATTTTCAGAAGAAAGACGGCAACACAGTCCACGGCATGGGCATGACCTTTCAGAGGGTATACCTGGATAAGTGCTACGGGAACCCGGAGATCGCCAAGTGGTACCCGACCAGCGAAGGCATCGTAAGTTTTTTTCGTTACTGTTCGATTCACAAGAGCTGGCAAGAATGGACTGGATGAGTGAATGAAAATATCTATGTGATACATCACATTAAAAACACACACACAGTTAATGATTAACCAATAAAATGGTGGCTCTGACTGTAGAGTGGAATCCGTTTATTATGACGCAGCTTATGCTGACCAACCGCTTACTATGACGCAATTACTGTGCGAAGTTTGGTTTTCATATAAAATTTGTGACAGTCGGATAAGATGACTTCGCTTATGCTTATAGTGACAAATTGCTTATAACCTATATGACCTATAAATCCTATTTTTATGAAATTATGTTTGGTTATACTGACACATTCGCTGGTTTTCGTGGCCGCCCCCACGTCTCTCGTCGACTTTTGGTGCGTGCGTGGCGTTTAAGTTGTTTTAGTTTTGATTTTCGGTGAAAGTTGATAATTGGTACAAGATTAATTAAAACACAGGAATTTGAGATTAATTAAAAAAAATAACAAAAATAAGAAGTTAATCAACTATGCTTTATATGACATCCGCTTAGTATGACGTGTTTGCCACTGCCCTTCGATGTCATTATAAGCGGATTCTACTGTATACCGACCGATACAGGTGTCACTCATACCTACAATGAAAGTTTCGTTCATTCCATTCGTGCCAACTTTCGTAAATCAATCTGTACAATACTATACAACGTTTCCTATTAATGCTTCTATAGCGACCGCCTGCTAGAAATGTTGAATTTCGGTTTTGCCTCATGTAATAATTTCCCTTTTTCGCAAAAATTATCAATTGGCGATAAAACCACATTATGGCGCTATATTCGTCTTCCTTTGTTTTATTGCAGTGCGTAATTCAATAAATAATTATTTTGACTTCTTATATGTAGTATTGAACCTTTCTCTACACGAGTGGAGAAAACATAGCATAGTCAGCTTCTTCTCAGTTATGACACATGAATTCCAAATTTCCAAAATTCCAGGCTTGAATCGAACACGCCTGTCTCAACCAAATATTCCACGAAATATTTAATTTTGCTTTCTTATGACGTAATCAACGCATGCCTACATCACGTGTGATTAATATTTCAGATCCAACTATCAGATATGGTAGACGCCGCACCGGAGCAAATATTCGACAGCTCCTTAACTTTCAACCACGTACGGAACCCCGTGCCCGACGGGGCTCTCACACTCTGCCCCATGGAAATACGATCCGTCTTCATCAACAAGACTTTGAAACACGGCTGAACTGTAACCTAGACAGAAAACGCGCGAATAGTAAGGACGGTTGGTTAAGAAAAATATTAAGCCTTAATTAAGCAAGGGGAATAAATTATCACCTTTGAACTTTATTATCTCTTTTCGATAAGGTTGAAATCTTTAAAAAACCACGTCCTCGTTCCTATTTAAAGGACAGAGCACACCGGCTGTGTTGGCTTCAGACTCGGGTAAATCCGTCAGATTTTGCGATTTTAGTATTAAGAAAAGATAATAGGGTATATATTTCCTAAGAGGGCCAAATGGATTTACCCGAGTTTGAAGTTATGCGGCACAAGTTTAGCGCTGCGCGTGCGCTACAATTTCTATTGAGTAGGAAAAGTGTTATCGAAAAAAATGCAAGAAAGGCCGTATAAGGGAAGAAAAAATGCCCTTCACGATTAAGAGCTGTTTTTTTTTAAATATAGTTTTGTTGAAAAATTCCCAGTGGTTCAGCCAGGAAAAAATAAAATCCGGATTCAGGAAATGTGACTTTTCTCCAAAACTATTAAATTTTTTCATACCATCTTTGTGTCATGTCAAAAATTGTTTTTTTTTACTTCTTTACAAAGAGGATTTATCCTTAAGTTCTTTGGCAGTGTTAGAATAGCATAAGAATAAAATGTAAAAAAAAAAAACAACCAACTAACATTTTTTATTTATTTTGACACTGTTGCACTGTTGCTTTTTGATTTTGACCGTCAAACTAATATGACTGACAGAACGCTAAATAAGGCTTTTTTTAGAAATGACATTTGGAGTGGTCACTCCTTCAGGAATGAGAAAAAAATGTTTTTTTTTTTTAATTTTGACTTACTAGTTTTTTACAGAGATGTTAGATGGAGACTCAATTTTCTTTCAGGATATACATATATACAATTTAATAACCAAAATGAAAAAAGATGGTAAGATAAAGTTGAATAGTTTTAGAGAAAAGTCATATTTTATAAATTCGGATTTTATTTTTTCCCGGCTGAAACACTCGGAATTTTTTAACAGAACTTGGCACAATTGTACTACTAGATGTAAGTAACTATAGAAAAAAAAACTCAGCTCTTAACTCTTAAATGCATAGTGACGGATGCAGCCTCTACGACAAAAAACATAATTTTATGCATAATTAGATAAAATTGATTTGGTCCTGTATAACTATTTTGATCGTAAATTAATACACTTTCCGATGTTTTATTCAAATTTGCGCAGTATTTTAAAGAAAAAATTGATGAGTTTTAGTTTGTAATTTAGGCGTTTTTTTCGGGGTTTGCAATTATTTTATATTTAAAATCTGTATTATAGGCAAAGAGGATATAATAAGATAGAGCGGTACTGTCATAGTAAATTTTGTAACCACTGTAAATTCACTGCCATCTATCGACATACTTTAAAACTAAAAATGAAGATTTATAAAAATACGTTAAAATGTGTTTAAATGTGGATAAATGATTTTTTATTTGCATTAATTATTTTTATATGATTTTGACCCATGTTCTTTCACTGATATGCGTTTTATAAATAACAAACGAAACCGTGAACGCCCTCTATACAAGAGTAGGCCAAAGCTAGTGGCGCCATCTGATCGAGAATCAAATTTTCGTGTGATTTTCGAGGCACGTTTTTTCCTTAGACTGTATCCATCTATTACGGAGTTATATCCATCTTTGTTATAGGTATATTATAAATAGTATAAATTTCTAATGGTAGTAAGATTTTTCATATATTTTACCAATAATGGTATATTTACATAAATTATGATTTATTATTTTTCCCAGAATCAGTAAACAATTATGTAACACATATATTAATTTCAGGCAAAAAGAAAAAAATCATGCATTTATGGGTTAATCATAAAAGGGCATTTTTTTCTTCCCTCATCCTGCTACGGCCTTTACTGAAGAACTGGAATCTGGATAATTATCAATTATCAATAGGGAATATTACGCGAAACTCTGCGCAGGGGGCGCCAGGGCGCCACTACCACAATCTGAGGGTCTATCGTGAAGCAAGGAAATTTCTTTATCTAACATCTCTGTCACTCTTGCATATTCGAGCGACAAAGAGGCAGATACGCAGATAGCGAACTTTCGGAGTCGTGTTTCCCGGTAGGTCCTCTGTAAGCAAACCGCATTGATGCATCAATGTGATATTTTATTATCTCTGAAAACCTGTTAAAGGTACAGTGTATATAAGTTACTCTATGGTTTACTAAAAAGGCTAGTCCTGCACTCTGGTGGCAGTACATTAGTCAATCACAGCCGAAAGATTAATGAGATTTTGTAAACGATATTCACATCGTTTCCAAAAATAGATTTTTAAGGAAATATTTAGTCAATGCAATGTGACAACTGTATTTGTTAACTTCAAACATGTTTACATTCTGCGACAACATAGCGTTACGTAGTTTGCGTTGAGTACAGCGACATCTAACGGCATGTTAGGAAATAGTTATTTGTTATACAAGGGTGCAAAGTTGTATTTTACCCGCGAGTGTTTTAACACACGAGAAGTAAAATACATTTGCACCCGTGTGTAACACAAAACTTTTCCCCTCACTATAGCGAGGAAAGTGCAACATCCACAGGCGTTAGATCATCTTCATCAACTGGAATCACTCATTTTTTTACGATATTATAACAAAAAACTCTGGAAATTCTGTACTTTTACGTGAGAAGTTTTTAAGTAAAATTTTTGTTGACAGTGTTGACATTTCTGACGTATGAAATGTCAATGATGCGTTTTGAAATTGCATCGACTTAACTTGTGCGTTCAGAATTATATTTAACATAATTATTAAAAAAACAAACGTTTATTATGGAATTTTAAGGTTTATGACTTAAAATCAAAAAATAAAGCTAAATCTGGTATTTTTTATTAAATTCTCAAACCATTTATTTAATGATAATTAATATCGAACGAACCATTATTATGAGCGTTTTACGTTTTGTTATCTGTCAAGCTACTTAAACACGCTCCATCCAAGGTCAAATTACTTTCCCCACTAGTGGATAAAATGCGTTTTTCCCCGCTTGTTTTAAAGGATAAAAGACGGGTTTCCGAGCTAGTTAGGGGAAATAGTTATTTGTTATACAAGGGTGCAAAGTTGTATTTTACCCGCGAGTGTGGAATTGAAACATGAGCAAGCGAAAGGATTCTATAGTTGAACCACGAGCGAAGCGAGTGGTTCTAAAATAGAATCCTGAGCGTAGCGAGTGTTTCAACACACGAGAAGTAAAATACATTTGCACTATACACTCGTTTGCAATATTTAACTTACGCCCATATTGCACAATGTACTATTGTTTCTGAGTCATGAGCGTTCATTGTATGTAAGTATTTATATTATAATAATCTCTAATCATTGTGATTTGGGTCTCACAACGACTGATGTAACTAAATGCGCATGCAAATGTGCACGTTTCAAAATAAGGTGAAAACTGTCAAGAAACTAGTTTTCTGGTTTTTGTGTGGCTCATGGCGTTATACATAAACTTCTGTCAAAACTTATTTTAAAACGTGCATATTAATAATACTTAGGATATACCTATACATACATCTTTATCCTTTTTCAAATACTGGCAAGTCGAGTTTGTACGTGATAGAAGTTAGCGTAGGATATACCTAAGTACTAAGTGTAGCAAGGTAGAAAATCAAGTAAATAACATCTGTCTAGCACAAAGTAAAGATAATAGCATTGTTACGCGTGTTTCATACTATACCTTGATGTCAATGTCGGCGGCCGATGGTAAAATCAGGCAGATCATGAAATTCCTAGGCATACCGTGAATCGTGAAAATCATTATCTCGTTCCCTGAGTCGACGGAGCTCCGCGTCTGAAGCAACAACGAACCTATCCTACCTATCTATTGGTTTAACCTTTTCGACGCCGTGTCAAACACAAAGCTGTCACTCAGACGCCACGTCACCGAAGTATCAAAACTGAAATTGAACTTTATGCACATGCACGTAGGTCTATGTTGCTCTGTGGTCTGTGACGGATTAATCAGTCTTTGGCGTTCGACCTGCGGTGCCGATATATCCGTCATTAGGGTCCAAAAGGTTAACGTGACTTCCGTCAAAACTTTACGATCGGCCGCCGACATGGATAATATAATACATATTGAATTGCTATTTTCAGATTTATTAATGCACGGAGCGGGTTAATGAAAAATAGTATGAGCAACGTTAGGTGACGCAAGCGTGCGGCGGTTTTTACCTACAATGCCACCCGCTTGCGTGCGCCCGCTCCGTTAATCCGGACGCACTTAGGGTCGGTTGCACCAAACTGTTTGTCATCGTTAAAGTTCGCAAAATTTTATTGTATCGAAAGTTTCATAGTAAACCGCCGCGGCGCGCCGGGTGACGTTGATCAGTCTGTCAAGTGCGGATGGTGCAACTGGCACTTAATATGATAGATAGTACTGTCAAGTTAGCGTTGTACAAATGTGCTAGTTGCAGCAGTTTCCACGTCTGAATATTATTACAGGAATCGGTTTCCATGTTGGGAATGTCTGAGATCTTTCCATGTGGAAAGTTAAGCAGTTTTGGAAACGTCGGCACATTAGTAGTAAACTCTTGGGCTCTTATTTATTTTACAGTACATCTTATATATTTACGACACCTGTATAGCACAGGGTGTCGTAAAATATATAAGCACATTACGTAACTACGTCGAAAAAAGGGCCATAATTATGTACGTTGTACGATACACGTGCGAATAGGTAATTCGCAATTCGTGTCACATTCGTGCAACACGACCGGATGGAGTGTTTTAAAAGTGTTGCGAATTTCCTATTTTTCGCACTTGTATCGTAAATAACTAATGAGTGTGATTAATATTATTTTGATTGTTTTTAGTGTTTGCTTTTAGTGTGGGAACATTTTATTTGTTGTAAATATGTGTCGGGTTAATTAGCGCTGACGTTGCACGATTATTAACCCTTTTCCAGGCATAGTACCTACGATTTATCGATCACATACGCGCCAATAGACTATCAACTTTAGCATTCCGATTTAATGTTCAAATTAGATTGCACTTTTGGGAAATGTGACGTCTTTAAATGAATGATCAAAGTTGGAATAATTGGAATATATAGTTTGTCAAAGGACTGTCTCATTTCAAACGTAGACAGAGAGAATCATACTATCTTTGCCTTACATTAATACTAGCACCCAAAAGATAAGGATGAGTGTAGTTTTTTTTCGTTCTTATTTACTGACAATTTGGTTTGACAAACTATATTTGGATTTTTTGGGAAAACCTTGTATTTCAGGCAGCACCAATATAAAATAGACTACATATTCAAAATAGTTAAGCATTTCAAGAGTTATCAAGAGAAGTTCAGTCTAATTTGGACTTTAAAGTTGCAATTCCGTTTAGATGTTAGTGGTGGATAAATAGCTATGCATGGAAAAGGGTTAAAATAAAATACCATAATGGCAACTTCCTTAAGATCCCCTTTCATATAGACACATATTTGTCCATTAGGTTAAAAATATTATTTGATAATGTTTTCTGATTTAATTATTTTTTTATTTAAAAATTATCCCACAAACATGTAAAGATGTATAATATATTTATAGTGAGAAACGATCTCAGCAATCTTTAGTAATAATGGTGTAATAAATCTCCTATAGATGAAATTATATAAACAGTTGGATTTTAATAATCATATATCCATCCAGATAAAATTGTTTATTTATTTTACATATTATAAAATAAAATGTTGTTTTTATCTGCTTTCTCCTATTATTATAAAATAATCATGATACTTTTATATTTCAATCTTTGTTCATGTAAATATAACGTCTAAAATTATTATTTAGTTTTATTGACACACCCAGTACATTTTTGAAAGCTTTTAACTAACCTGAGTTCCACAATTAAAATTAGATTCTAGACTTAATACCTCAAGGTCGTTTATGGTTGGCAAATTGAGACCCTTGAGATTCCAAGGGTTTATTAGTACCCAACATACCATTAATTACAACTGTTTTTACTGGACTTTCACTTTTGCAGAATGCATCAATAATGGGGTTAGCAACTGTCAAAGGTTTGCAGAGATAGCGCCATCATAGCTTGCCCCTTTTTCTATGAGATCTGGGCTGGCATCCAGGGCATTAAAAAAACAAGAATTTGACACAATTCTAGGGATTGACAGGGAAAGCTATGCTGGCGCCATCTGCTAAACAGTTCGACCGGCCAACCCCGGCTAGGTAGGTGATATATTGAGCGAAATAAGGTTGAAAAATTAAAACCTCACATTGCTTAATAAAAGTTTAATTAAATTATCAACACCTTTATATTTAAAACAACATAAACCGATAAATACAGGCATAACGTGACTAGGCAAGTTGTTACAGTGACAAAGCACTGTTGGTAACAAATCAAATTTATAATAATATATTTGTCCGTGAGAATATTATTCTTTCTATTACAATTATGCATGATTATGCATCAATTTATCACAAAATACTGATTGTATTTATTAAACAATATGACCGCCACAACATAATTATAGTACCTACACTCAAATAATTTAATTTCAGTACAATTTTGTAATTTTCGTACCTTGTCACAGTGACAATTGATATGAAAGTCGCTAGGGACCCTATACTATTGTCACTGTGACAAGGTTCGAAATTATAATGAAATTAGATTCCTTGACCGTGCCTATAAATTACCGCAATAGTAAACTTTATTGGAATGAAGAGGTACACTTAAACAGTACGCGTTGTCATGTTCGGTGGCGGTCAAAAGGTCAATTAGTAGGACAAACTAAAACCACAGAGTAAATGTACTACCGTACAGAAAGGAAACTTCCTACCAAACTGAAGTTTGACAGCAGTTCAGGGACGAATCACGGTGTCCCTTTCTAATATATGGCACTATCCCTTTCGGCTATTTAGGGTTGTCAAAATTCAAGTCATTATCTTATCTGGTCTTGCATGCAAAGGGACGTCAAGTCCTGCCAATCATAATAATTGCTCGGAGCAATGCTGAGCCGAGAATACCCGAAAGGAGGAGTTTCGCACCCCTGCTAAAACCTACAAAATACCAATTTTAATTTGTAACTTTACAGGGCTATCAAAAATGTGTCATTATTTATCATCATAATATACCAAATCATATTAAAATATATTAATACATTTGCGAAAAAATCACAATTTAACAAATATTGGTTACATGATTACACTTACAGTTACGACTTTTCCCTTGAATGATATTATATAAGTATTATATTAATCAGCACTATAAAATACGTTCAGAGTTGGTTTACATTGCCAAAATTAATCACATTAACTCATTTCATAGAAAAACACTTTTAAAGTTGCAATTTAAGTTAATTATTCCGATACAACTAAATTTTAAGTGAAAATTGCGAGCGCCGGTAAATACTTTTTAATTTTTTTCTGTTTACGACAGCCAACGTGGCAATGATGGTTCCATTCAGCCAACTAATAAAAAAGTTTTTTAGTGAAATATCGCATTTTAAAACGATTTATATATATAATAACAAATAAATAGTAACTTTATATCGTATAACAATAATTTTTTCATTTCTCATGCTCTGAAAGAGGGTCATTGTTGTTCTAAAAGGTGCGCAGAAAATGATACGTGTCTGCACTAGAGCATTTTACATTCGAAGTACGATATTTTTAATTTTTTTACGATAAGCAATTGAAATTTGAGTTTAAATGGATTTGTTATACAATTTCCATTGTGATACTTGACTCTCCATTCCATAAATAACGATACTTTTGCCTGAATTTTTAATTGAAAGTTCCCTCAATAAATACTATAAAAATGTATTATTCGTCATGTTTTTGAAAAAACACATGCATTTTACTTTCCTCGTATTCGAAATGAAAAGTAGAGTGTTTAACTCGGGTGAAAGGCATCATTTCTGCCTCGGACTATTGGCGCTCTCACTGCGTTCGAGCGCCAAGACACCTCGGCAGAAATGAGTGCCTTTCATCCCTTGGTTAACAATCTACTATTGTACGTAATAAATGTCTAATGGCAAAATAAAAATATATAAAGTTTTTGAACATCCAAACTCTTTGGTGTGGACGTATCGATTACGTCTGAATTAAATTTAAAAAAGCTGGAAAAGTAAAAAGCACTAGTTCGCAAAAAAACAACTTTGCGAACGCTAAACAGCTACGTAAAGTAGCACTTTTTGAGCAAAGAACTGTATTAAAAAATATATTTACATAAGTAATTCTCGTAATTTAGGTCGAGATTTCAGTCTATGGTGAGCTTAGCTGCCAGTGTTAGTCCATCAATACTCGTAATATGCCGAGCGAAAGTAGACTTAAATTACGTGAACGACAATCGTTCGCAGAGAAACGAAACGCTATATGTTTCTATCGCACTAATATGGTAGAGTGAAAGAGAGACAATTATCAAAGCCCCGTTATCAACATATTTTAAGGGTCCCCGGCAAGCTCGGTTTTCGTACGGTTGACGTAATTTCGGTCAAATGACGTAACTGGTGACGTCATAATTCGACCTCTTTTTGAAACGCCCCCTTTTGCCCCTGAGGGGAATCCCCGTGCGCTACTTGTTAGTTCGGCAAAGATCCGTCAAAGGGCGCTACTTTGTGTAAGTGAGTTATCGATCCGTATCTTATCCTCGTAAGTTATCTATAGAAGAACCATGCCTGTTTCAACCAGACTAACAATAAAGTCAATCTATAGTCTAGAAGCGAGTTTCTGGTCCAAGATGACGGGGTTGGTTGCGGTGAAGTCCACTTGGAACTCGGGTACCACGGAGCTGACGAGGCGGCGGCACTCGGACAATACGGCTGGTGACACGATGTACGTTTGCTCCGTGGCACTGTACAGAAAATGTAAATACTTTACCAAATTTCGGTTTTGTTGTTAACTGTAAAACCGTGTCCTACAATTCTGCTTTCAGTGAAACTTAAACCTAATATTATAAAGTCTAATCGACTGCACCTAAGCGGAGATCAACGAAAACACACGACACGCTTGGCGGCTTAACGCGAATTTTAAAATCGAAGTCTGTCTCCATCTCCGTCATTTACCCAGCATAAACAATAGAGATGGAACTAGATAGACAACTTTGGAATTTGGATCCTAGATTACGAATCTTTAATTTTGTGCTTATTTTTTATAGTTAAGAAATTTTATTGCAATAATATGTTGTACAACGAAACGCATAAAAATACCTAATGCAATTTATTCAAACGAGCTGCGTTATGCAATATGTTATTGTACACGACTATACCACAGGGCGGACACGCTATACATCAAAAATCACTTGCGTTTCTATGTGTGAACGGCACGCCTGTACACGCGTCATGCGTCACAGTGTGAGTAAGTTACTTAAAAATAGAACTGAGCGGCCGCAAACGGCCGTCAATCTGCTGTCGCGAGGCGAGGTAATTCGAGTCGGGGCGGGGCGGTGCGTGGCCGTTCTGTATGATAATACTATTACTTATTCTGTGACTATACTTTGCACACTGTTTGTGAATACGGCTCGCCAGTCAAAAGTAGGAACTTCTGGCCCGCGGAGAGGTAGCGGAGGAGACAAAGACTATACAATCCGGTCCGCGAAAAAAAAGCGGAAGAGCGTGGCCGTGGCTTTCGGCACAGACCGCACAGAATATACAAGGTGTTCACGAGGAAACCGAAAGATTTTAACCACGCTTTTCTGAGGCCAAAAGAAGGAAAAAATGTAATAAGTTTAGGTCAAATTTGCAAAAATTTTTTTTTTAGATTTTTTAGATGTATTTGTACATAAAAAGTAAATATTATTGGTAAACTTGTCACTTAAAATGGACTTTTACTTTTTTTTCGTAACTCGTAGTTTTTAGAAAGTGATACTTTTCACTTTTTGACATCTATCAATAAGGTTACTTAGACTACGTCCCACAGTGGCAACATCGACATCAAAAATGCGTTTTGCACTATGTAACAATAAAAACTCGTTTTTTTTAAATTGGTATTAACTCTGAAACTAGGCAAATTACAGAAAAGTTTATAAAACATTTTAGTCTTTAAATATGATCAGGAATACGCTGTTAAAACTATTCGGTATCCTCATTTTACACCGTGTATAATAGTACTAGGTACAGAAGATCCACTCCCTAATAAAACGCGACTACTACGCGCAAGGCGGCGCAAGCGCGTGCAGGCGTCCGTTCCACAGCGGTGTGCGGCAATTACTATGGCAAAACCTCAAAATTGAGGCGGCCGCAGGTACTTGTAGCGACGCGACGAAATCGCAGTGAGATACGCCTGCTTTCGGGTCTAAACTCTAGATTATAGTTTGACACTGTGAAGTGACCTCTTGTCCCTGAGCGCGGCGCCGGCCAGCAGCAGGCCGCCGCAGCAGTTGGCGCCGGCCTCGAGGCTGAGGCAGTAGGGGTGGCGCCGCCGGGACGAGGCTGCCGCTTGCATGAGTTTAAGCGCTTGCTTGTGTGTACAGCTTGTTTGCTGAAACATACACAATAAATAAAACAAACAACAAACAATAAATACAATAAACATAATGTTGTTAATATTGTCTTCGGTTACCGCGATAGTTACTCATGAAATAAAACTATGAAAACGGATTATATCGCGTACATTGAATTTATAATACATCCCGACGTTTCGAACCTTTTTTTTTATCGCGTATATATATATCTTTACTTGAAAATAATTGTAGTGTATAACTAGCCTTATGAACCGATTTTGCATGTACAACCAGCCTTAAAGTTTGTAGTCTATGATTGTTCATTATTTTAGTATGTGGGTATTTTTGCACTTTGTAATTTTTCCTCAGTCACCCGTTGACCACGAACGCTGTAAAGGGTTCGAAACGTCGGGATGTATTATAAATTCAATATACGCGATATAATCCGTTTTCATAGTTTTATTTCATAATGTTGTTGTTGTTAATGTTGATGTTATTGTAATGTGTAATGTTGGGGATAAACATTTTAATATTAATTGCGAGGTAAAGCTCAGTTCTCCTAGGACAGCGGTGCCGTCATAAAGCGGCCGTCTCCATACAAAATAATACGGCTAAATATGGATGGGTTAGTATTTTGTATGAAGACGGCCGTTATATGAGCGGCATCGCTATCATAGGAAACCAGAGCTTAAGATTAACATGATTTGTTGTACGCTAGGCGATAAAAAAACGGTGCGATGATTCGATTCAAATTCAAAATTTAACAAGTGATTCGAAGATATTAAATCACATTTAGAAACGGGTCTATCGCGAATTTATTTTGTTACCTTTATTTACCGACGTTTCGACACAGGTTTCACTGGTCGTGGTCGCGGCTAACTGACGTCCCAGCAAAATGTCAAAACAGAGATTTGTGTGACTACCCCACGAAAAGTGCATTTAAAGTTCGAGGTAGACATCACATTTTCAAACCACCCACTACACATAAAAGTTAATTATTGTCAATAGTCCGACACACAACACTCACAACATCCGCGCACACATCCGAAGATAGATCCCTTGGCTTTAACTTCTGGATCACTGGTCCCCAAGTTGCCGATAAGTTAAAACCATCTTCCCTATTAAAATTTCTGGGGTGCTTCTTGATTTCAATCGCTTCTCGCACAACTCGAGGATAATAATGGCGTTCAGTGGAGACAACTTTTGGTTTATGAAGCTCAATCCAGTGATTTGCGCCGCATGTAAGTAGATGTTCGGCGATCGCGGACTTGTTTACTTGGCGATTTTTTACTGCCGCTATGTGTTCTTTCACTCTCTCTTGCACACTTCGTTTGGTTTGACCAATGTACACACTTCCGCAACTACACTCTATTTTGTAAACGCCCGGATTTTGGTACGGAATGACATATTTTGGACTGCGTAAAAGATCTGCTACTTTGAATAACGGCTTGTATACAGCCTTGATGGAGAATTTCTTAAGTACTGCTCCTACTTTGTCCGTTATCCCTTTCACATATGGTAAGAACGCTGGTTGTCTGTTGACCTCTGGATGTCTTTCCGTTCTCTTCGGCTTGCGTTTCATCCCCCCTCGGTATCCATTCTTTTCCAGTACAGCTTTGACATGCGCTAATTCACCGTCCAGGTGCTCAGGGTCACATAAGTCATGTGCCCTGTTCACCAAGGACGTGATCACGGATTGTAGGTGCCTTGGGTGATGATGAGAGGATGCCTGTAAGTATCTGTCGGTATGCGTAGGTTTTCTGTATACAGAGTGTGCCAAGGTGCCGTCCGATCTCACCATCAGTTTGACATCCAGAAAAGGTAAGGATCTGTCACATTCTATTTCATGTGTGAATTTCACTCTTGAGTGGATGGAGTTTAGATGCTCGGTGTAACTTTTGACGGTATCGTTATTCCCCTTAAAAATGCAGAAAATATCGTCCACGTACCTCTTCCACATTGCAATGACGTTAGGTCCCGACTCCAGTGCTAACTCCTCAAAATGCTCCATCCAGATGTTAGCGATTACTGGAGCAACCGGACTACCCATTGCTACTCCATCCACCTGGAGGAAATACTGGCCTTGATATATGAAATAGTTTTCCTCCAAGCAGTGTTCCAGTAAAGTGATATACTTTTCCGATATCCTATATTCCTGTAGTTTCTTTTTGATAATGTCCAGACATTCTGTTAACACCAGACATTCTGGTAAACAAGTCCGCGATCGCCGAACATCTACTTACATGCGGCGCAAATCACTGGATTGAGCTTCATAAACCAAAAGTTGTCTCCACTGAACGCCATTATTATCCTCGAGTTGTGCGAGAAGCGATTGAAATCAAGAAGCACCCCAGAAATTTTAATAGGGAAGATGGTTTTAACTTATCGGCAACTTGGGGACCAGTGATCCAGAAGTTAAAGCCAAGGGATCTATCTTCGGATGTGTGCGCGGATGTTGTGAGTGTTGTGTGTCGGACTATTGACAATAATTAACTTTTATGTGTAGTGGGTGGTTTGAAAATGTGATGTCTACCTCGAATTTTAAATGCACTTTTCGTGGGGTAGTCACACAAATCTCTGTTTTGACATTTTGCTGGGACGTCAGTTAGCCGCGACCACGACCAGTGAAACCTGTGTCGAAACGTCGGTAAATAAAGGTAACAAAATAAATTCGCGATAGACCCGTTTCTAAATGTGATTTAATATGTGTTTAAACCGCGAAAGTTTTAAATGATTCGAAGATATCATAGATAGAGAAACCTCTCTAGTCGATACCCCTAATTAGACAAAAACACGTTAACACGACTTCTTTAGCGTTTCCCTTGAGATTGTATAAGCTCCACTGTACCACAGAATACAGTACAGAAGATTCACTCTCTAACAAAACGAGTCTATTACGACAGATATGACCGCTAGGTGGCGCAAGTGCGAGCAGGCGTCCGTTTCGTAGCGGTGCGCGGCAACTATGACGACTAGTCACCAAAATTGGTGTGGGCCGCATGTACTTGCAGCGACGCGACGAATTCACGGAGTGAGCCACGCCTGACTGTACTTTTAATGAGTTTACCTGTATCATGACATCAGCACAGATGAGCAGAGTGGAGAGAGCAGGCCAAATAGCCCATTTGAGCAAGTACGACAATTTCTCGTCCGAGCCTGGTGTGAAAGTAAGGTCGTCTTCTGTCGTGAGTACTCCATTTTGCAAGCAGTATTGTAGGGCTTGCGAAAATGTCTGGAATTAGAGCAAACCGGTTAAGTGGGTGACGCACGATGGACAGTTTATGGGTGTATTCCTATGTGTCCCGGCCTCATGTGACCGCCGTCATACATGAAGCGGGGCCAGATGGGAATGATTCATATGAATGCGCCTATTCCCATTTGTGCCCAGCGAGGCCAAATGGGAATACACCAGTTAATGTGGTAATCAATCATTTCACTAAAAAGTATAATTTAAAGTGGAAAAACGAATACTAAGGGCCTGTTTCACAATGTCCAAATAAAGTATTGGTTAGCTAATTAACAAATAAAATTAACTGCCAGATAAAATTTCCTACAAAAAAAGCATTTTATCTACCAGTTAAGCTTATTTGGAGATTGTGAAACGCCAACGATGACTTTATTCGTCAGATAAGTGGCAAGTAGCTTATTCAGGACTTTACTTGGACATTGTGAAACAGGCCCTAAGACGTCTAGTTAATGTAGTCCGTAATATTGTAGCTCCAAAATTGACACCATTCGTTTTTAATAACTAAATTCAACTTACCGCCGCTTCAGTCTTCTCGATGTGGAAGAATTCGTGTCTAAGCATTGTTCTGATGCGGCTGTAGTCTGCCACCAACTGTTCTGTAAATGAACGAGATATTTAACCCTTTATATATCCTAAGTATATGATGTACCTAGTAAATTACTTGAGGAATTTTACTCTCTAATTTCTGACTATTTTATTGGTCAAGTCCAATTTACTTTTTGCAATCCCATGCAATCCGCTGTTCTATTGGGTTTACTGTTGTTTATCACAGGTTGTATTGTTTTTTAGGCCTCGCGAGCTCACCTGAGCCATAGAGGCAAAAGTCACTGTCAAATTACCTCTGCTAGTTGGTCCCCTGGCAACTATGACGCACAGTACGGCCGGCGGCACGAGGTAGTGTAGGACAGGGTTCACGTACAATTGCAGCTGGATTATAGGCACCGCGTTCACCATCGTCTCCGCTTTTATTATGTGGCCTGAAAGGTAAATTATATAAAATATAAGGTTACAAATGTTACAATGTGTACAAACATAAGTCAAAGCACAGAAGGATACGTAAATGGGCCCGTTTTTTTATTTGGTAGTTAATTTTGGTGAATAGATAAGAGGTCCCTATTCTGTAAAATATACCTCTGAGTTACGGCAACAGAACGTATTTTTTATACATAAATTATTCGTCCCAAATTGGGATTTCGTATTTATTCCGCTCAGAATGAGGAACTCTTCAAACCAGCCAATGTTATCCATATCTTACAAAAAAATCGACATCAATAAAAATCCCAAGACGCATAATAATCAGTTGGAGTCGATATACGTTTTGTGCTACCTATGTTTCTAATGGAAATGGAAAGAACTTCATAGAAACTATTGCTAGCTGACCTAAAAGTTAAAGTCGCGGACGGGTATGACGAATTAAAAATTTTAGTCGATGATTAAATATGTATTGATATTTTAAAGTAACATATTTATTTGGTATCGTAAATTAACCTAATTTCAACTATTTTTATAATTTTTAAACAAAAATATCAGCCCAATTAAATCAAAATATCCAAAAAACAACCTACCTTTCATTTTCTTCTGCACATCCGCCGACACCTCCATAATCTCACTAGACACCAGCCTGAGTCTACTATGCTGGTCCACTCTCATCATGCTCCTATGAACAACCAGCACTCTCTCCACGCTACTCTTAACATCATTCTCAAACACTGAAGCGCCTAACTGTCTCAGTACTCCTACCATCCATTCAACTTCTGTAAAAACTTGTGGGAGACTTAATACCTCGCTTTTCATTAAACTTTGCATGAGTACTAAAGCTAGTAAGTTCGAGATAGTCGCTACAGTATTTTTCTGCTGTAATGTTATCACGTAATTCGCTAAGTCTTGGACATTTTGGAACTGTGCTGGTGTTAATTGCTGAAGGTCTACAGGTTTGAGGCGCTCGGAGCTTTCGGTGGGGGTGTTGAGGTACTCGCGGACGGAGAGAGGGGAGCCCAGGTTGATGTAGATGTTGCCGAAATGGTCGTTTAGGCGATGGAGGGACTTTAGAAGACCCTGGAAGGGGATGGTATATAAATGTTAGAAGTATTTTTATTTTACAGTCTATTCAACAAGAAAAAAAATACCGACAAATAGGAAATATTTCTGCAATTTTCTGCCGCCAGAGTGCAGCACTAGCACCCATCGTAAACCACGGAGTAACTTATACATCATGGAGACTGTATAAAGGAGCCAAATCTCTATGTATGAAAAGTGTCCATCAAAAAACAGTAATTAGGCGGCGCCACCATACACTGAAATACTACAAAAAACAACCTACGTTATTTGGTCGGGTTATTTGTTGCCTTATATGGTTCATGTTATACTCATGTCCCAGAGCCTAACTAGCGCCACCGGAGAGATTAGGAACTATTATTTAAAGCTGAAAGCGGTCACTTTTGCAACAATTCTGCCATAAGAGATTGGCATCCTTTCTATACCATCCATATTATACATACTGTGCCTTAAACTGTTTATTGAAAGTTTTCACAGATAATAAAATATGACATTGATGCACCAAGGCGGTTTGTTTACAAAGGGCCTACCGGGAAACGCGAAAATCGAAATTTAGTTATCTGCCTCTTCATCGCTCGATTAAGCAAGAGTGATAGAGGAGTTAGACAACGAAATTTCGATTTTCTTGTTTCTTGTGTACCTGTTGTGTGTAGATTGTGATGAATTGTGGTAGTGGCGCCACCTACAAAGTTTCGCGTAATATTCCCTATTGGGATCCTCCTCTTTTGTTTAAAACTACGTGACTGCTATTCCGTCGTTTCGATACATTATATTATGTATGTATATATTAATTATATGACCTATAATGTATATTATAATATTTAAGTACTATCTAAGTGTACCTATTATGATTGTTATAATTTTGGATATTTTTTAATGAAATAAATATTCCTATATTAAAAAATATATATCATTGTTCGAATTAGAAGCCTAATTTAGACAAAATGCGTTTTTATATTGCCTTGATTAGGGTCAGGTGGGGTAAATATAACACACGGGTTAAAATAAGACAAAGGTTTTAACACAACGACTTACTCGTATTCTATTTCATTCATATTCCATTTAAAAAGAAGTAAAAAGAAGCCTTGTGTATACTTCTTTTTGAATGGAATAAGAATGAAAAGAAGTTTTTGAATGTTAAAAACTTTGTCTTTATTAGTTGAAAACTACACATCACGTACGGTTAAAGGGCTCCACATACCTTGCAACAAATCGTATGCATCATTTTCACCACATCGATAAAGATCGGCATTTCGATACATTGCGGCAATTTATCGATCGCCTGAATTGATTGCACCTACTTAATCGGCAATGTATCAAAACGTCGTAGAGATTTATGGAAAGGTCTGTGGAACACTGATTTAATAAGGTTTTTGAAACTCTTAAGTTTAAAACCGAACATAGGCAAGAAACTGTAAGAATTATTAAACCTTATTCTGACATAATGTTTTAAGAAGTTAGTACTGTTACCATTAGGCATAGCACGAGTGCACCTTGACGGTTTTTTTGTGCGCGAAATAGACTAAGTACACGTCTTTTTCAATGTTAAAGACATGAGTAGTTTATCTCGTATGGCGCACTCCTACTATGCCTACTGTGTATGCAGTGTAAATTAAATAGTGTTTGAGAGTGAAGTATGTTTACATTTCGTATACTTATCACACGTGCGTGAAAACGGAGGTCAACACGCTAGTTATTGTTTACTATGTTACATCAGCGTGTAACAAGGCAATGAGCAAACTGATAACATGATAATAATGGTAACTTGTCAATCAGTTATTGTCGGTATTTCCTGTCGAACACGTAATATAGAAGTTGATAATGTTTGTGACTTCTTTGTATTATTTTTGAGTGTTGGAATTTAAGAGTTCTCAATTCCCCCACTTTCACCTAGAACCCGCGGAATAGTACTATTGGCCAAAAAATACGTTTACCAAAAGTTTTAAGAAAGTTTTTCTTACTTACACGCGTCTTTTACAAAATGTTATTAATAGGGCCCGGAATTTTAGGTGCGGGTGCGGCTTTTATCGATATTATCGCACAGTGATAGTATCAATGCGGTTAATTTATTTAAATAAAATAATAATGAGTCATCTTTTCTCAAGCTATAAAATGTAAAGGTTATCTTAATTATACTTAATTTAAACGGATTAAACTTTCCGATATTTCAATTTTTTTCATTATTGACCGGACAAGAGTTTACGTATCGGATAGTTTGATATACATCGATAAATATATAGTCTTGTTCTCTCCCTACAATCCGCACCCAAAACTCCTGCCCTAGTTATTAAAAAAAAAACATAGGTAATTTAACTAAAACAAAACTTATTACCTTTAACATTTGGGTCAAAATTATTTTCGTTGTCTTGTTTTTTGTCCCCAAAAAATGTGACCGAGTGGAGCTTTTTGTATGACATGTAATTTAATCCTTCAGTTTCCTCGTTTAAAATATAATCTACAGCTAGGAAGACATGCGATGGCACTCGACTTTTTTATATATTAAATAGAAGACGGAAATACAAGCGTGACAGAGTGGTTAGAAACAATTTAAGACAACGAAAATAATTTTGACCCATTTAGCATTGATACACAAGCGCAAATATTTGTTAAAATTATCAAAAACATGCCACAGTCAAATAATTTGTCAACGTAGGTATGTATTTTTGGGCCATACCTACTGTAATTATAAAACATATTTTTTATAGTTATTATGCTTTCTAGTTTAAGACGCTGTTTAGCGTGGTAGGTAGTTTCATACTCTTCTCTAGCGGGTCTTACTGTATTTTTTCGATATGAAATATTATACGAATGTTTTAACGCCTACGAGCATTTATTGTAATAATCATCATCTATTGTATGTATTGTCTATTGTATTGCATCTATTGTGTATTGTTGTTGGACCTATTGTATTGTTGTTGTGGCGGGGTGGCCTAGGGGTTCATGGCGTTAGCCGCGATAGCTAAAGACGCCGGTTCGAATCCGGCCTTCACCACTGGAGGGCTTCGTCACTTTTTCTTTAATATATGACATCTATTACAGTTTCTATTAAATCTATATCACAGCTGTTTTTTGGCAACGTTTATCATTAGGTACATTTTGAATAACGTTCTTATGATTAGAAAATAGCTGATAAGTCTTTGATCGTATCTATATAAGCCCTGATAGCTTATCGCATTTCTAACCTACTCTCAAATATTATAAATAACTACATCGGTCCCTAAGCGAACTACTTACCACATGTGTACTCTAAAAGAGAACACAGATACTGTTACTGTAGTTATATTTCGTCGTACTCACCCCAGTATAGGTTTGGGCACGCCGAGATGCTCGTAGGTACGTAGGTGAACAGTCCGTGCTCTATGAGGCGGTCCTAACTGATATTGATGAGGACGATTGTGATGTCACTTACTCCACGTGAACCACGGCACTAGGCTCATCGTAATATGGACTAAAACCGTACTCACTCCGGTAGATTCTATAGGTTTGGGCACGACGAGGTGCTTATAGGCGAACAGCCCATGCTCCATGAGACAGAACTGATATTGATAGGGACGATTGTGATGTCGCTGACTCCACGCGAACCACGGCTCTAGGCTCATCGTATACAGCCTAAAATCTTACTCACCCCGGTAGATTCTTTAGGTTTGGGCACGACGAGGTGCTCGTAGGCAAAGAGTCCGTGTTCCATGAGACGGTCGTAACTGATGTTGATGGGGACGATTGTGATGTTCACGCGAACCTCGGCACTAGTCTGTTATAATACGGGCTATAACCGTACTCACCCCAGTGGATTCTTTAGGTTTCGGTACGCCCAGATGCTCGTAGGCAAAGAGCCCGTGTTCCATGAGACGGTCGTAACTGATATTGATGGGGACGATTGTAATGTCGCTCACTTCACGCGCAAACCATGGCACCAGACTCATTGAGAGCATACCTGATGGAATATTTATTATCATTAATAAAATTGTAATTGTACGGAACGGTTGCCCCAAACTGTTTGTCATCGTTAAAGAGTTCGCTAAATTGTATTGTACGGAAAGTTTCATAGTAAACCGCCGCGGCGCGTCGGGTGACGTTGATCAGTCTGTCAGTCAAGTGCGGATGGTGCAACTGGCACTAATTCAGTGTTATTGATTGATGTAATTGTTCCTAAGGGTTACTGCAATGGGTATGTACATGTTTAGATACAAAATCGCTTCCAGAACTATGGAGATTGCGATAGTCTTACGAATAGTCACAAACGTATCACTTTCTGCATGTAAATAGTTGCTAATTTTGAAAACAAAAGCCTCCTCAATTACTCAGCATTTTTAGGGGGCAAGCTTTTATTGCTCCTATTATTCGTTCCTTCCCGAAACAACTCTATAGGTAAGCAATGTTTCGCCACCAGGGTCCTTATGTATTGCTTGAGCGTGGCGGCGCACAACGGAGCCCCTACCAGCGTGCGATGGCAAGATTAGACTCACCATACTTGGGTGGTAGACTCTTATTGCTCCGGCTCCTCGTCCCTTCGAGGAAGAACTCTATGGGCGAGCAGTGTTTCGCCACCAGGGTCCGTACGTACTGCTTGAGCGTGGCGGCGTAGAGAGGAGCCCCCACCAGCGTGCGGCGGATGTAGAACGCGCACGTCTCGCGCATGCGTCGACCCACCACCGCCATGGAGTAGAAGTCTGCTCATCAAAGTAATTTATATTTAAAATATATATATTTGTTTCAACCAACAGAAGAGATTTAACCTAGATTTAACCTAAGTATTTCGGTAGTAGAAACTGGGAATAATCCATAAATTCTCGCGCAATTTCGTTTTTCTCGAGCGGGTTCCTGTAGGAAGGGTTGGTCATCGCACTCATCGCCAACGAAGGTGGTTATGCGCCAAGTGCGATGGGCACCTTTGCACCCGGTACAGCTCGCGGTAATCATTTCGAAAAGCATACTTAGTACCGTAAAACACTGTGGGACGAAATTCGGCTCTCATTGACATAGAAACCAAAGTTATTTTAATTTTTTTATTGAAATATGTTTTGCCCAGCATTGTTATGTTAAATTTTGAATTTGGGACGATTTTGGCATATAGAGTGCCGAGTTAAGATTTTTTTTCGAAAAAAATGTATGGAGCAGGAACAAAAAATCAATGTATTTCATAAACCGCAAAACAAACCGTAATAATATCCTCGCAGATGGTTATACTAAGAATTATTTGTGATTTGTGGCATACTACATATTTCCGTCACGGGTGCGAGAACCGCAGAAAATACCGTAATTTCCTCTCAGATGGTTAGTTTTTTTTTTTTGTTGACGTTCTTTATATTTCCGTAACGGGTGCAGTTTTTTTAAATCGTTTATTGTTTCTATGGAAAAGACACGTATCAGACACCTATTCCCCCCCCCACCTTTATCTACGAAACTACTAATAGCAGCAGTACTAGCACTAGCAGTAGATAAGTTTTGCAATAGACAAATATGAAACAAAGAGGTGGCCTATCACACATACTTAAAAAAACCGGCCAAGTGCGTGTACGCAACGCAGTTGTTTACAAGGCTACATTACGCGTAAACATTTACTTTTCTCTGTTAGACAAAAGTATGTCGCATTTCCTATCGTTTATCGTTATACGATACGGATGCTATTTTATTACTATTCAACTATTGTTAGTTCACTCATTATTTACCATAACAATTCTCTAATAAATAATTTAGTACAAACGTCATTGAGAAGTTGCTCGACCAGTCTTTTGTCTATTGTAGTCTTTATTTATAACGTTCTAGTTTGTAACAACATTATTATAATAATGCAACTGTTTGCTTGAAGCTTGTATCAAGGCTTAAAAAGTTGTCATATATTTGTTTATGTTGTATTGTAGGATTGTAAATGTGATCTAAATATTAAAACTAGCCAAGGGCATGTCGAGCCATGCTCAGTGTAGGGTTCCGTAGTTACACATCCGTCACAATAGGCAGTCTTGAAAGTTGATGTGCACATAACAAGCAAAAAAAAATCGGCCAAGTGCGAGTCGGACTCGCGCACCGAGGGTTCCGTACTTTTTAGTATTTGTTGTTATAGCGGCAACAGAAATACATCATCTGTGAAAATTTCAACTGTCTAGCTATCACGGTTCATGAGATACAGCCTGGTGACAGACAGACAGACGGACAGCGGAGTCTTAGTAATAGGGTCCCGTTTTTACCCTTTGGGTACGGAACCCTAAAAAGGAGTATCTTCGCAGCACTTGTACGCATTTTTACTAAGAGGGAGGGACTTTGCCTTCCATGAAATGTCTCTAAATTCATTATTTTAAAAAGACTTATTCGTTCCCGCAGCAACGGCCAGGAAGTCTTTATCATAATGGCAGCACAGGTATGTCATCACGCAGAAGTCTGCGTAGCTGCGGTGTGAGGCAGGAAGAGATCTGGGTTGGAACCCATCACCTTTTTAAAAAGACTTACCCATTCCAGCAGCCACGGCGGGGAAGTCTATATCATAGTGGTAGCACAGGTATGTCATCACGCAGAAGTCTGCGTAGCTGCGGTGTGTCGGCAGGAAGAGCACTGGGTTTGAACCCATCACTTCTTTGAGCTGGAATCAATGTCAATGTCAGTCAAGATAAGTTTCATTTGGCCGAATAACTTTTACCAAATAATTATTTCGCAACCTTTTCATTTCCCAACCCCATAGTTGGGAAATGAAAATGACGTACTAGGTTGGTTTAGGTTAGGTTGGATTAAAAAAGATGGGCGTCCCGCGGACTCTCCATCAGCCTACCGTCCGATCGTGTTGCTCGACGAGGCCGACAAGCTCTTCGAGCGTATCATCTGCTGTCGCATTATCAAGCACCTCCGGGGAGTGGGACCTGACCTGTCCGAACACCAGTTTGGATTCCGAGAGGGCAGGTCGACCATAGATGCGGTCGCGCGCATCAAAGCCCTCTCGGATGAGGCGGTTAACCACAGTGGGGTTCTCCTGGCGGTGTACTTGGATATCGCCAATGCCTTTAACACCCTGCCGTGGGCGTGCATTAGGGAGGCGCTGAAACACCATAAAGTGCCCCCTATTTGTGCCAAATAGTCGGGGCCTACCTTTCGGAGCGGTGTGTGGAGTATCCGGTCCGGGGCGGCGGGCTGACAAGGTGGGAGACATCGTGCGGTTTTCCACAGGGCTCGGTTTTAGGGCCGCTCCTGTGGAACATTGGGTACGACTGGGTGCTGCGGGGGTAGCTCCTCCCGGGGGCAAGTGTGACTTGCTACGCAGACGACACGCTGGTCACCTCCCGGGGGACCTCGTACCGGGAAGCAGTACGCCTCGCTACCGTGACGGTAGCACAGGTGGTGAGGCGCATAACGATGCTGGGTCTGGAGGTGGCGCTGCACAACTCCGAGGCGCTCTGCTTCCACGCTGCCCGGAAGGCGCCACCTGCAGGATCCAGCATCGTCGTTGGTGGCACTCGAATCGAGGTAGAGTCCAACATGAAATATCTTGGACTTGTCCTCGATTCCCGCTGGAACTTCCGCGAGCACTTTGCCCGCCTGACCACCCGACTAATGGCAGCATCGGCCGCATTGAAGAGGCTGATGCCCAACATCGGGGGGCCGGAGGTTGCGAGCCGCCGTCTATATATGGGGGTGGTGCGATCGATGGCCCTGTACGGGGCGCCGATCTGGGCGGTGAATCTGGCGGCCCGAAATGTCGCCCTGCTGAGGAAGGCTCAGAGGGCGATGGCCATCAGCGTCGTAGGCGGGTACCGCACCACCTCATACGATGCGGCGTGCTTATTAGCGGGAACGCCTCCTTGGGATCTGGAGGCGGAGGCCCAAGCGTCTCTGTACGAGTGGCGCAGGGACCTCCGGCTCCAGGAGTACCATCCTGCGCCCAGGGAAGTAGAGGCGCAGAGGCTCCTCGTCCGGCAGTCCATCGTCCTCCAATGGAAGGAAGAACTAGCTGGACGCGAGGGAGGACACAGGACTGTCGAGGCGGTCCGGCCGGTCCTACAAGACTGGCTGGAGAGAGAGCGGGGCTCGCTAACATTCCGGTTGGTGCAGGTGCTCACGGGTCATGGCTGCTTCGGGAGCTACCTGCACCGGTTCGCAAGACGGGAGGTGACGGCCGAGTGTCACCAGTGCAGCTGCGGCGAGGACACGGCGCAGCATACCCTGGAGGAATGCCCAGCCTGGGCGGGGCAGCGCCGTGACCTCATGGCAGTGGTGGGGGACGACCGCTCCTTGCCGGCCGTAGTTAAGGCTATGGTCGCCGACGAGAGGTCATGGAAAGCGGTCCTCTCCTTCTGCGAGGATGTAATGTCGCAGAAGGAGGCGGCGGAGAGGGAACGGGAGGCCGACCCAGCCTCGTACCCGATCCGCCGCAAACACGCAGGGGCTCGGAGGAAACCGTATGCCCATCTCCTCCCCCCACCTAGCGAGGTCTGGGCAGCGGCGCGGGGGCGTCACTGCCCATTACATAGGCCTCGCAGAGAAGGCGCGCGTGGTGTGCCCACGCGCCTTCTGAGGAGACAGGGGTAGAAGTTCTTCTCTAGCCCCCCCCAGAGAAGGGCCCGCTGCATGTGGTAGTGGCGGGCCCTTCTCTGGGGTGGTCACGGTTGCGTACTTAAGAGAACCCGTGGCTACGCCCATTGGCGGCGCGCAGGCATACCGTTGGTTTTTTAATGGGTAGTGGCGCCTTTTGCCGAGTCCCACATAACCCGCACTTTCTCCCCCCAAGGGTGTGGGTATGCATAAAGCATTTTTCCAACGAAAAAAAAAAAAGGTTAGGTTGGATTATGTAAAGTTGGGAAATGAAATTCGGCCAAATGAGACTGCTGCGAAAAGTTGGTTGGTTAGTGAAATTCGGCAATACAATTTTCGGCGAAAAGGCAGAGAACCGCCTGTGAAGCCGATGGTCCTGGGTTCGAATCCCGGTAAGGGCATTTATTTGTGTGATGAGCACAGATATTTGTTCCTGAGTCATGGGTGTTTTGTATGTATTTTAGTATTTATTTATTATATATATCGTTGTCTGAGAACCCATAACACAAGCCTCCTTGGGCTTACCGTGGGACTTAGTCAATCTGTGTAAGAATATCCTATGATATTTATTTATTTATTTACATGGTTAAATTTTTTTGCGTTCCTTGCAAGCACCTTTTATAGTTTATTATAGCTTTATTTATTATTTTACGCGATTAAGTCCCGTCGTTGTGAATAATAATGTATTCAAACTGTTGCTTAATCCTATCTTATGTTATATTGGTTGCACTTTTGATTGCACTGATCCCTTCTGAGTGAAAGCCTCCTTGTTACCCTTCCATCTCTCTCTGTTTTTTGCTGTTTCCATCCAGTTTTTTCCAGCTAGTTATATGATGTCGTCTGCCCATCGTTTTTGAGGTTTCTCTTGACCTCTTTTTCCCCTTGGACCTTTTATAGTTAACTCACCTTTAATACTGACGGTTCATTGACATAGATCCTCATATTCACCATGAATGCGATCTTGAGGAATACAATCCTCATCTAGCTTATTACGTGCAGCTTATTTTATAGTTAACTCACCTTTAATACTGATGGTTCATTGACATAGATCCCGATCTTCATCATGAAGGCAATCTTGAGGAATACAATCCCCATCCACCGGATCACGTGCAGCTTCTTCTCCAGCCCCATCTCTTCCAGGTATTGGTCTACTTCTTCTTTTAACTTCTCTTTAGGGACACCCGTTCTCTGACTTTCCTGGAATTTGAAAAATAACCGAGAATGGCATCTTAGGGCCACCCCACACTAGCGTCTTTTGAGTGTCAGCGTTTAGTCAGTGCTGCGGAAAATGGCGTCTCCGCACAGTTGCGCTAATGTTGCGTCTAGCAGCAGCCAAAGAGTTAACTAGACGCCGACGCTTAGGAGACGCTTGTATGGGGTGGTCCTTATAGGGAAACTCTTCCAATTGGTATGGTAGCCATCTGTCCAGGTTTACCCAGACTTATCCATGAGTTTTGAGAGAACAATTCCAAACAAAAAAAGGTTCAAAAATGCTTTTTGCAGTTTGAGGTGCATGAAGAATTAACCCTCCATCTTGCAAACTGCTGTAGTAGGATACCAAAATGTAATCAATTTAAAGAAAGTTAAGTAGCACATACAAGGAATACCAGCTGGTTTAATATAAAAATAAAACAATACATGCCCGTTATTTATATACCAGCCTGCATTATTTTATACTAATTATTATTATTATTTATTTTTTACTGTCACTTCTTCACGATTATAAAACCTAATCGGTTCAGCGATTAAGTTGAAATTTGGTATAGAGATAGTTTGAGTCCCGTGGAAGGACATAGGGTAGTTTTTATCCCAGAAATCAAACTTTAAGGGGGTGAAGAGGGAGGTGGAAGTTTGTATGGAAAATCGATAAAAAGCATATTGGATAAAAAATAAGCTACCCAAATTACTAACTCTACTCAGACGAAGTCGCAAAAGCTAGTATTTAAGTATTTCGGGGATCTCGGAAACGGCTCTAACGATTTCGATGAAATTTGCTATATGGGGGCGACTAATCGATCTAGGTAGGTCTTATCTCTGCAAAAACGCGCATTTTTGAGTTTACGAGCAAAGCTCGGTGTCCCAGATAGTCCAGATACACACAAAGATAATTTAAGAATTAAAATTCTTACCGCCTCAATCACAGTTTCCAAGAAGACCGAACTGGCGGCCGCATCCTTCAGATCCTGAGGGCTCAGGTACTTGTCCATCACCAGCGTCCTCTGCGGGTACCAGGCCCGCGACATGAACCTGAATATCCCACTCTCAGTCCTCCGCGGCTCCATAATATCTTTAAAACTCACGTTATCACTCATTTTTATATTTTTCGCTTTTCAAAAATACCTTTAATAAATTAAATTAGAAATCTTCTTACGTTAAACACATGTCACATCAGTTTTTAAAATATTCATTTTATAATTAACAATTATTTTATTTTATTAACAGCGCAGCGAATTAAACAAGCGCCGTACGTAAAGCACGAATCCTTAACAACTGGTTGACTGGTTGCAAGTTGACTTAGTTGACATTGACAGAATGACAGATGAACTCATACTGACATGAGACATGACAGCATGTATTTTTTTTTTCTTTGCAAAAGGTGGCATCGAGTCTTTTAGTCAAGGGCTCCACATACGTGCGGTAATCAAAGAGCGAAGATTTCGTCACTCCGCACGCAAGCTTGAGCCTTGCTCCAAAACTTGACTGGACTTGACTCACTCATGTATATAAAATAGTTTGGTAAGCCGTTTCGGTCAGTAGAAAAAGGCAGAAAATTTTAAAAAATGTAGGTGCGAAGGGTTGTCTTCCCATAGAAAATTTAAAATTTGCTCCTTTTATTACTGACAAAGTGGGTTTGCCAGAGTAGACATTCGTGTATTCTTTGATAGGCGAGTCATTAATTGTGACGTTCCACAAGAAAGGGTACCTTATGGCGGCTGGCGCTTACGTCGCATAGCACCGCAATAGTATTGGTGCGGCGTTAATAATAGCGTAAGCGCCAAATGCCATAAGGTACCCTTAACTGGGGACGTCACAATTGATTTCCATTGTATTCGTTTTCGTTTTTTTGACAATAATAAATAATAATAATAATAAATATTCTTTATTTGCTTAAAATACAATCAATCAATTATTCATGCTTGTTCATACTTCCGCCTATTTACTACTAACGTTTTTATAACGCCTATATGTTTCATAATGAAAATAATGGTTATACATACAACGGAATAATGGATTCTGTGCTGAATAACACAAAAATCAGAAATATTAAACAAAACAAAACAGTTATTGAAAAAAAAAAAACTTTATTCTAATACAATTTTTTTAGTACACATAGGCAGTATGGCGGCCGATGACGAGTAGCGCGGCCACACTACATCTCTGCCTACTTCCCATGACACTCGTCGAGTATGTGGACGAGGTATCTGGGGGCACGGCCGTGCCCCCGCCAAGACGAGACAAAGGGCAAAAGGCAGTTTACATTGTCACTGCAAAGTCACAGTCACAGCCGGTGCAAATTAAGCACGATCCGACTCTTGTCTAGCCAAACGTTTTAAGTTTAAGCCTGGCCACACACGCACGGAATTTTACGTACGGAATGGCATGTGCAAACGAGACAGCGCCATGCATTTGTAGAGCGACGCGAGCGACGTGACGTGCCGTTCCCATCTGTCATTCCGTACGGAAACCGAATCATAATTCCGTGCGTGTGCGGCCAGGGTAAAGCCCCATGCCCAGACGTATTTATTTTATTGGCAACACTGATTCGCATGGGGGAAATACTTAAATAATACTTCCTTCCTTAGAAATACAGCTTATATTTCTTAAACCTTGTATTTAATATACTTACTAACAATAAACAATCAACAATCTTTTTTATTCTTAAAGGTTCTATAATTCTATATACCTACTAACAATTTAAAAGTTATCATAGTAACAGGATTGTTAAGTATTTGTTTTTAAAAAAAGCCGTATAAAAAGCCACATAATTACAGTATATCTCATGAAATAAAATGTCTCATGAAATGACCCGTCACCCGTTGACCACGAACGCTGTAAAGAGTTCGAAACGTCGGGATGTATTATAAATTCAATATACGCGATATAATCCGTTTTCATAGTTTTATTTCATGAGTAACTATCGCGGTAACCGAAGACAATATTACAGTATATCTGTTAACAAAAAATGTAACTATTTAGTATCTTCAAATAAGAATTATAAAAAACTGATTTGTTGCAATAGTGTCAAAGCTAACATCAAATAGTCAACTAAGTAATATTTCAATATTTTTTTAGGTACAAATACAATGACTACCTAAATATTAAGATTATATATTAATGTACCTATTTAATTGGTGTGCTCAATTGAATAGGTACATGTAGAAGAGTTAGTAGTATAATGTACTTAACAAAATTAAACACAACAGTAACTAGGTACTATAGCTAACTTTCAGTCAAGTGCGATAACCTAGTTCTTATTTTAAACTTAGCGATTTGTTAGATGTCATTTCGGATACTTTATTTTATTGTATAAAAAAATCCGAACACGATTTGTTCCAGCATATATTTTTTCCCATTTAGATAATTTAAAACGTTCTTGATCGCATGGCTTCATGTTTGTAAATTTTCATGAAAAAAATATTCAATAATCTTTTTGTCCCGAGATATATTAATGTTATTTATTTAATGCGATAATGCGTTTTGTCAACTGTGCACAACTACATGCAAGAATGGCTTTAACTAAGTTATATATTTACCTGTCGTAAAACCACCCAAATAAGTCTATAACTCCATAGTGTGATTATTATTAGAATTTTGTAGTTCTGGCATAATATGTTTATAAATGGAAGAAAAAACTTATGCAAGACCAAAAAGAACAATAGTATTGATACTTAATTAGTTATTGAACGTGTGGATCAGATCAGATCGAACCACGTTCGACGTGTTGCCTCACTGTCCCACTTGTAAATTCGTACTTAAGTGTGACAGGGAGGCAACACGTCGAACGAGGTTCGCGGTAGGCCCTCAGTGGTTGTAGTGTTGCACTATAGTTGAGTGGTATTACGTTATAACTGCCTTAGACACTAGACAATAATAGTTTGGCAAGCCATTTCCATCAGTAGAAAAAGGCGGCAAATTTGAAAAAGTAGGCGCGAATGGTCAGTCTTTTCACGGAGTAGGATGGAGATGGCAAGTGGGCGTTCCCGTCTATCCGACAGTTAGTAGCGACCGACTCACTTTATGCACAGACTATGCTCAGTTGTTGTGTAAACTTCATGCTCGAATGACATTCACGTCGTGAGATGAATGAGATAATGAAAGAGTCGTATGTCGTATAGCTTTGACATTATATTTTAAACCGTCACTCATGTAGCCTACAGTTGATATTCGTTCGAGAAATGTAATACCGGTAATAACCTTTTGGTATGGAAAGTTGCTACGAATCAGAGCAATTTTGTAAGTGTGTGACGTATTTTAACGTGGCTATGAATGTGTGAGTTTAGCGACACTGGTTTTCATACTAAATATGAGTCATTTCACATCCACTAGTTTATTAATTCGCGAGTCTTTTATACAAAATTTGAATTTCGCGCTTTTTTCTGCTGACAAAGTAGGTTTGCCAGAGCATATTTTCCTCATTCACACCCTCATATTCTCCAGCGCCTTCGTCAGCCGCAGAATCTGCTTGATCTGGTCTATAGCCTCAGTTTCACCTGCTTCCGTCTCTCCCAAGTCGTTGCCGCAGTACGTGCCGAGCTCGCGGCACTTGGTTATGTACCGGTGCCACTTGGCGTCTTTCTGGAGGCAGGCGGGGTTGCCGATGACGATCAGTTTCGCTTTGGCGCGAGTTAGGGCGACGTTGAAGCGCTGGAAAAAGAAGTTATCAGTCAGATGTTATTTTATTAGGGTCTGTAATGCTCCTTTAGCGGTTGGCGGCTCCACTGCCGTAGCAACCGAATGCGGCGCCAGTGTGATCCCCGGCTTAGCTCTTTGAACGCCAAAGACGTCAACTGACAGCAGCTCGCACTTGGTCGCATAGTAGACACGAGGATAATGCGATTTTCCTTGTCTTGGAAACCGTTCACGGTGCCCACTTTGATGTTCAGCTAGCGCTCTTTAGCCACTATACTCTTTCATTTTGTTTCGTGCAGTATACAGGGTATACAGGGGGAGATCCCGGGTATGTCCTTAAACTACGTCCAAAAGAGACAACCTATATAGAGTATTTACCTTTGGGTCGACAAGGAATCCCAGTCGGAACTTGGCATCGTGTGCCAGCAGCTCGCACTTGGCCCGCACAGTGGACACGAGGATGATGCGCTTTTCTTTCCCTTGGAAGCCCTCCACTGTTCCCACTTCGATGTTAAGCTCTCGCTCTTTTAGCCACTGCTTCATTTTATATACCTGTCGCAAGTAAGCTTTAGTTAGGGAATCACATAGTATTTCAGTCTGTCTGTGCTCTCCTTTTAGTGGCTCTGTGAGCTGTAGACCTAGCGAGCATATTTAACTTAACGGAATAAATGTATAGATCCGCCATTTAAAAAAAAATCGACAAAAAAACTATTTAATCATCGAACGCTCACAAAACTTCACGAAAATCGTTTGAGAATTTCGACTGTACATCAGGACATACGAAAGCATTTTTGCCCAAGCTGAAACGGAGACCTACGCTAACGCTCTGTCAATTACTTAAGACAAAATCTGATTCCGAAACATTCCAATCAATTCAAAAAATATGAAAACAACTCTTTAGTTTTTAGGTTATTGAACTTGTAGACCAGGGGTCACCAATTAGTTTCTTCAGGGGTCCGGTTCTTAAAATGAAATGATCATGGCGGTCCGTTTTTCCTTGAGTTTATTAAATAAGAAACAAAATAAAATAGGTTAGCGGTCCGGATGCGGACCGCGGTCCGCCATTTGGTGACCCCTGTTGTAGACTATCCATTTGTGGTTCAGTAAAAACTACCAAAAAAAATATCTGCGGAGTTATTTCGAACGCAATATAACGAAGTACTTATAATGAGTAAAATTTATTACAAGTACCTGTCTTATGTATGGTGTGACCACGCCTATATCCGCCTCAGCCACGCGGTGCACCTCCAGCAGCGCTGTAATATGGCGCTGTACCACTTCCAGCTCAGAGTCGTTGTAGAAGCTGCAACAAAAATGGCATACTATACCATGAAACTGTTTTTGCCCAGGTTGGGACTGCAGGTTAGCTGTAAAGCGAGACCATGGTGTACCTGGGTGACTTCCCGATCCTCTGTTCCTGGGCCGCTACGCCGTAGAACACGATGGCGCGGCTAGATGTCCTCTCCCCTAGAATGTCCACGCTGCTGATGTTGTCCACAGGCGCCATGGCCTGGTAAATACACGTTTTCTTGGATAAAAGGCTATCAAAACAGTTGAACCGTAAATATGCGAAAAATGTTGCGAGGAAGAGGAAACAGCAACGGTCGATGCCAAGTGGCTGGTCAAGCATGGCTTGGGCCTTGGCCATACCTTATTATCATTGCCAAGACTAAGAGACTAAACTATTTTAGGATATCAGGGCCGTGTTGCATAATAAACTACAACTAATATTACAAGCGGAACTCCTTTCTAATAAGTGGAATTAGAAAAGGAGTTCCGCTTCGCACTTAAACTATCGTGAGACATATTTCAAAATATTTATCAGTACGGTTTTTACTCACTATTATTTTGTCGCTTTTGGCGATATGTTTCGGATTCGTTGGGAATCCCCATCCTCAGGCACGATGTACGTCGTGCACGCGGACGCGTCGTGGTGTGGGCGGAGTTCCGCTTGTAATATTAGTAGTAGTTTATTATGCAACACGGCCCTATTGTAATTATTATATACTCGTACTATGGGGGCGCCATAAGCCTTCAGTAAGAAGTGCATATACTTGAAAAAATTCGACCTATGCCGCTGTGGCCCGGTGGCCGAATGGCACAGCACATGAAGGCATCTGCCGCGATAGCAGAGGACGCTGGTTCTGTTCCAGCCTGGGGCACTGGAGACCTTGGTCACGTTTTCTTCGTATATGACATTTATTTCAGATTATTATTATATACTGCTTTCGAACATGTCGGTTTGAAGGATCGCCTACCTCCAGTTGTCCGTGATAGAACAGCTCATCGGGAATGCTGAGGATGTCGCGGTGAGATCGGAAGTTCTTTTTGAGCATCATGATGTAGTTCGGATCTCGTCGCTCGTCGCTGTAGAGGGTGCAGTGGCGCTTCAGGCGTTCCATCAGGGAAACACCTGTTGATAATGAATCAAAGTGACTAATCAAGAACCCGAGTACCTATTTAAAAAAAAATGTGTTGTTGCAATTTAAAGATTCACCTACCAATGTCGATAAACATTCGATAGAGCATTTCGTTCTTTTATGAATTGCTTGTGTAATATTTGTGTATCTATTAACAATTCACTCACTAGAAAAAGTAGCAATGATCATCATAATATATTTTTCGAGGCTTTAATGGTGATCTAGAAGCAGTTTTGTTGAGTTTTGCAGATACAAGAAGTAACAGAGTGGTAGACAGTAGAAGTAGTTGGTAGTTGGTAGACTCACCAAGCCCCAGCTTGCTGGCCTCCCGGGAGATGACGACGGGCCCCAGCTGCTGCGGGTCGCCGGCCAGCACGAGCGCGCCGCCCGGCTGCAGGAGCCCGCACTGCGGGACGAGGCTGGCCGGCTCGCTGGCTTGTGCGGCCTCGTCGATGAACACGTGGGTGGTCACGCGTTCATGCTTCTTTCGCTTTAGCTCCCTGTTTGTGTTGGTGAATAAATAAAAAAGTTGATATCGTAGATTGTTAACCAAGGGAGGCACTCATTTCTGCCCAGGTAGTTTCGGTCCGAGGCTGAAATGATGCCTTTCACCCGAGTTAAACACTCTACTTTTCATTTCGAATACGAGGAAAGTAAAATACATGTGTTTTTTTAAACTCATGACTAGTACAATTTTTATATCATTTATTGAGGGTACTTTTAATTAACGTTATTTATGGAATGGGCTACATCAGAATGGAAATTGTATAACAAATCCATTTGATTCCAAATTTCAATTGCTTATCGTAAAAAAAAAACGTACTTGGAAAGTAAAGTGCTCTTGTGCAGAAACGTATCACTTTCTTACACATTTTAGAACAACAATGACCCTCTGTTGTCCCTGACTGTATTTTATTCATGCTTATAATCATATTCATTAATTTTCATTCATATCTGGTAATTAATATTCTAATTTAAAATGAATTTAATTTAATATATTATGTGCTACTACGAATCGAGCCCCAAGCAACAATTTTAGATCTGTGTTCAATTATTTGGCTCCATTCGTTTTCGTTTACAGATCTTTTAGACCCGCTAAGTGCCATAACTTGTAGATGAGTATGATGACGTCCTAACTCTCAGCTGCGTCCAGATTTAACAAACGAGTCATTCGCAATTGCAACCCCTCGCGTTGCGTACTATTTACACGCGCATTGTAACACAACATATTTACAAATGTATGTGTGCGAGCAGTTAGCAATCCTCTGGTAAAAGTGTTAGGGCTTAGGGCGGTCGTCGTGAATGGCGCGTGTTAACTATTCGCCAGATCGGAACAAGCACACCTATTTTGACTTTATGTACTCACTTGGCAAATTTTGCGGCGTGGACAAGCGTGGTTATGACGATGCTGTAGGTCATGAACTTGGCGATGGATACCCTGTTCCAGGTGTCACGGCTCGTGCCGTTAGAGTAGGGGCCCAGGATCGGTGGCATAGTTTCCCTGAAATAGTTTCTAATTAAATTAAGCAGACCAGGATTTTCTACTCAGCAGCCCATCCTAATCGATCGGATTGCAGCAGCGACAGAGTTTCTTGCGAAAATTGGAAATCGTCCGGAGATAACCTTGGCAATGACAAAACCGCGAGGATGGTGGATTGAGTGTTCTATCTTACAGGAATTAAGTTAACTAGCTCATTCTATTGTTTTTCTTTCCCTCGCGGTTTTCTTGCTTGCATTTGCTTCCACGACCTAACTTTGGACTTGGATCGATTAATCAGACATCAAATTGGATTAGCAGGCATAAATAAATAAATAAATATTATAAGACATTCTAACACAGATTGACTAAGCCCCACGGTAAGCTCAAGAAGGCTTGTGTGTTGTGTTGTGGGTACTAAGACAACGATATATATATATAATATACAAATACTTAAATATATAGAAAACATCCATGACTCAGGAACAAATATCTGTGTCATCACACATATAAATGCCCTTACCGGGATTCTAACCCGGGACCATCGGCTTCATAGGCAGGGTCATTACCCACTAGGCCAGACCGGCCTATAAATAACTTACTAAACAAAGTGCGCACGAATCTGATTCCCGTTCGTCATCGCATACTGGTCTCAGTACATGAAGATGGGGACCTTTTTTTATTTTTTTACATCCAAATCACATCCGAAACATATTGTAAGTGTATTGTGTTGTATAATAAGTAGTATAATTAATATAAAACTACTAACCAAACTCTGAACTCGGAGTTGGCACGAAGAAGGAACTCCTCCTCCGGAAACTTGTCCGCGTACTTGATGAGCAACGTGGCCACGTGGTCAGCCGCCATGTTGGAGTCCGTGCACACCAATATCCGGTTGTTACGGCTCTTGGCCAGCTAAAAAAGAATACAATTACTAATTGTGTTGTCGGACCGTTCATTCGTTCCATTCTCTAAATAATGATAATAATTATGAATGAATGAATGAATGAATGAATATTTTTATTTCGTGTAACACATGGACACATATTTTTATTAGTAGAACTTACAAACTAAGGGGGTTAGTATGTACAACGAGATTAGATTTAAAATAATACCATGCAGATGGGGGAATGCAATCCCTCACAGTGCGACAAGTAGGGACAGTCTACCCTGTCCGCTATCATTCGTAGGATGCTTCTGGGACTGCCACGCACCCGGCGCACCAGGGATGCTGCGCTTGCACGCATGGTAGTATAGAAACATTCCACGCGAGCCGTCGCGAACATCCCCGATGCGCTACAGAACCGAGGCAGCCCCATCAGCACCCGGAACGCATTATTGTACTGGACCCTAAGAGCCCTGTATGCCCGTTGCGTATACTGCGCCCACAGATTGCAGGTGTAGAGGGAAGTGCAAAACGCCCTAAACAGTGTGACTTTCACCTCTTTAGAGCACCTTGCAAATCTGCGGGCGATCATATTCGCCCGGACCGACAGGGCCCTTCGTTCCCTTTCACGGAACTATGAATTATGGAATTATGGTCACGCCACGACCTTCAGATATGAGATTTCGATATAGAAGTAAAATTAGAAATTATTAGTCCTCTTATGTAAAAGGTATAAAGCCGGTTTACACCTGCTTGACTGACTTTTATAGTGACACCTGCAGAATGGCCTTGACGATAGTGGCCGTCTTGCCGGTGCCAGGCGGCATACAGCCGATAAGTAGCGACCTATTCGACTTTAGAGTTTATGTAATGGAAATACATAAGTCCTACCTGCAGTATGGCCTCAACTATGGTGACCGTCTTGCCGGTGCCAGGTGGTCCGTGCAGCAAATAAGGGGCAGTGCCACTGCTCCCAGCTACGATGTGTTCCACAACAGCATGTTGTTCCGGGTTGTTCGCAATCAGCGGGTTGTAGAAGCTGTAAGTACACACCAATATTGAGTTTAACGCAGAAATTGAAGATACTGCTTGTGTATCCCCGATTTAATCATTCTCAGACAAAAAAATGCTGTATCATACATACATTTCGGTAGATTAGGTAAATCGTGACGTTTAGTAATTTTTGTATTTGAATGGGACTGCTGAATCTTACTTTGAGATGCGTTTGATGGGAGGCACCCGCTCGTTGCACTTAGGGAACGAAAGAAGTCTGCATATGCCCATCTGCGCATGTCGTTAACCGCCAAAGCATGCGCTCCATGCGGGACATGCAACATATCCACTTACTCGGAGATGCGTTTGATGGGAGGCACGCACTCGATGCCATTTAGGAAGGTCTTGGTCAGCATATGCTCACGCCGCATACCGTCCACCACCACATGCAAGGGCCCCATACGGGACATGCAACATGTCCAACTTACTTGGTGATGCGTTTGATGGGAGGCACCCGCTCGTTGCCCTTAGGGAAGGTCTTGGTCAGCATATGCTCACGCCGCATGTCGTCCACTGCCACATGCATGCGCTCCAAAGGCATGCGGGACATGCAGAAGCGAATGTCGAACTTTGCGTCGTTCTTGTAGAGAATGTAGAGCTTGTGGAACCTAAAAGAAAAGGTTACTTCAGGTATCTTAAAAGAAGACAGAGTTATGGATCCAAAATCCAGATGGTGACTAAAATGAATCTAGAGCCAAGCGAATACATTTATAGGTTTCATAAAATCCACGAGTCGCTTTGCAGAATAAAATGTAGTGATATTTAAGTAACTACATTACGCATTCTTTTTAACGTGCCTACTCTTATATTCTGTAATTGCAAAATAGTATTTTATACAATCGTGATATAATAGAGAGCTTTTCAGTCGAGTACCGTGTTTGAGCAAGGAAGCTTGCTGAGTTGCCTAAGTACGAGATTAAAAAGCTCGATTATATCACTATTGTATACAATACTTTTTCTACGAGTCATCTAAAATACTTAATACTTTTTTTACTATAAAACCTAAATAAACAATGAGAATTGGTAAGTATCTCAGTAGACAAAAATAGTCGCGCGTTTATGTCTTTTCTGTGGCAGCGCGGCGGCACGTGATTGGTCAAATAATTTTATAGTTGACTACAGCGTACCGAAATGAATATTATAGTTAGTTGGGAGTCCACACATGAAAAGTACGCACTTATAGTTTGACTATAAAACTCCCGTGAAACTCAAATCCTCGTGTCGTGTCTCCGTGAAGACGGTCTTCGTAAATTGGACCGAAACATGTCGAGCTATTCAACTTAATAATACGTGAGTGACCCGGTTTAAAATAATCTAATACTTATAGTTTGGTATACGAAATCTTAATTCAACCATTACAGTCAACGAATAGAAAAAGGTACTAAGTTATAATATATCACCAATCGTAATTTGCGTTGTTTTATATGGTTAGGTGAGTTAACTGATTGTTTTTAGTGATGCACATGAATGACTTTATCATCATCATCATATCAGCCAGAGGATGTCCACTGCTGGACAAAGGCCTCCTCTATACATCAAAAATCACTTGCGTTTCTATGTGTGAACGGCACATCTGTACACGCGGCATGTGTCATAGTGTGAGTAAGTTGCTTAAAAATAGTACTGAGCGGTCGGCAAACGGCCGTCAATCTGGTGTCGCGGGCGAGGGCATTCGAGTCGGGGCGGGGCGGTGCGTGGCCGTTCTGTATGATAATACTATTACTTATTCTGTGCCCGCTCTGCGCCTTCCGGTACGTGGTCGCCACCCGAGAACCTTTCATTGAATGACTCACTTAGCAGATATCTGGCTGAATTGCGCGTAGTTGTCCTGAATGTCAGTGATGATAGCTTCATACATCACTTCGGTTTTGTTGTGTGGTCTGACGTAGACCAAATCTCCTAAAAAAACATAATGTATGGTAAAATTGCCCTTTTTAAAATTTCAAATTGAGGGAAAATGGACGCTTTGAAACTTTAACTTGAAGGCCATTAAAATCAAAATATTTAGATCATCGGTTACACTCACTAGTATTTTTAGTGAGTGTAACCGTAGCATAGACCTAGCATCACATATACGCGTGCGCCCGTGAGGGACAAAACATACGCAATGCGACAATATGATTGGTCGACTAGATTTGTAGCCCACCATAAACCATACTAAATTTACGGTGGGAAATAAAAAAAAAGTGAGACTGTGACAAGGACAAACAATAACAGCGCTTTCTCTGCTACTCCTACTGAGAGATACATAAGACTATCCCGCTCGGTCATTTCCCCCCACCCCTCATTACCGATCCAGTTTTACTAGATTCATGAACCGTAGTGATCTAAATATTTTGAAATATGTCTCAGGATAGTTTAATTTCGGCCATTAAAATCGCTCCGAATGAATCTACTTGATTATCACATTACGCGGGCTGGCGTCAGAGGGTACAACGCGAAAAACTAAAATCGAAAATTCTTTATTTGCCTCTCTATAGTATCTATCACTCACCCATATTCGTGCGAAAGAGAGGTAGATAACGAAATTTCGGTTTTCGTGGTAGGCCCTCACGACACAAGTGCTACAGTCGAGTTCATAAACATTTCTTCACCTTAATCCATTGCAATAAGGGGAAAAATGTATACATTTTATGAACTCGACTGTACGTATAGCGTTTCGGTGGCCGTCTGTCCGTGTCAAGTCAAGCGAATTCGCTTGGTGCGTTTTAACGTGACTTGTTCCTTAAGCTGTTTGTAGTTTTTGATGGATTATAGCTATAAATAACATCACAATAATTTTACGTAATAAGTAGTTTAATACTTACCTAGCATTAGCGACGGCCGTTTCTCGGCCAGACCCGGTACCAGCAACGAATACGACTTGCCTGAAAGACTGCGCCTCAGCGTCACGCCAGACATGTTGTAATTCTGCAATATTACATTAAGGCGCTTAGCACACTGGATGCGATTCGTACGTCGCTCCGATGTTTGAGCGAGACAACGCATATTATAGCGACATTCCGCTCGCACATCGGAGCGAAATGCGAAACGAATCCAGTGTGCTAAGCGCCTACAAGTTACAACCTACAAGATCACACAGTCAGGCTGCCACCCGGGTTTCCCTGAATTCCCTCTGAAGATCCAGGGTGTCTTCTGTCTGGCGTCGGCAGCGTAGGTTCGACGAAAACAAATAGACCATTGAATTTATTCAAACACGGATAAAGCACGTACATCTTTTGGTAAAAACACATTACGAGTATAAAAATAATAATAACTAAAAAAAATACATTCAGTTAGTCCACACTTCTTACGAATGTCGAAATGTTGCGATATTGTGTAGTGTAAAGTTACAAACCTTCAAATTAGCTCCAATAACAGTTTCCTCATACCACAGTAAGTTATGGAAAAACTGTATGTAGTTGAATTCGTCCGGGCCAGCTTCGAAAATAGTCCTGAGGAAAACATTTAATTGTTAGGATTAGGTATCTAAGTCCTTTAGGCGAACTAGGTACCTACTTCGCCTAAAGGGTCAAAGTTACGACTATAATTTATTATCTATCTGTATGCTTGCATTTCCAGGATGAACACTAAAAACCTACTCACTTGACTTTTTCGACAAGAGCTTTCTCCTCGTCAGTGACATCTTCGTTGCCGACTTTCAAGTCTCGGACGAACATTTTCTTCAAAGCTTTTGATGGTATTACGAAAACGTCATCTTCTCCCCTGAAGAAAGAAAACGGAAACATAAACCACAATACAAGTAAGTGGTAAGGTTGTTTTTAACTATTAACTATGCCTAGCTTAGTGTTTTAGAGATAATATAATATACCATACCTCTAGGTTAAATTGAACAATTTACCGTAGGACCAACTCCAAAATTGCAGACAAAGACGCGTATTTCATACCTTTTTTTTTATGAAATAGGAGGCAAACGAGCAGACGAATCACCTGATGGTAAGCGATTACCGCCGCCCATGGACACCCGCAACACCAGAGGGGTTGTAAGTGCGTTGCCGGCCTTTAAGATGGGAGTACGCTCTTTTCTTGAAGGTTTGAAGGTCATATCGGTCCGGAAATACCGCAGGCGACAGTTCATTCCACAGTTTAGCTGTGCGAGGCAGGAAGTTTCTAGAGAAACACACAGTTGAGGACTGCCAACCATCTAAGTGGTGAGGATGGTAATGTTGTCGCGTAGGGCGATGGCGAAAAGAAGCGGGAGGGATTAATCCGAACAATTCCTCGGAGCACTCCCCGTTATACACGCGATAGAAAATGCAAAGCGAGGCCACATCTCTACGCAGCGCCAAGGAGTCAAGCCGTTCCGAAATACGCTGGCATTCGACAATTCGAGTCGCTCTTCGTTGGATGCGGTCCAGAGGGAGAAGCTGGTATTGGGGTGCCCCTGCCCATAGATGAGAGCAGTATTCCATGTGCGGGCGAACCTGCGCATTTCCGATATCAATGTTAAGATGATATTAAATATTTTAAAATCAACAAAAACAATAAAAGGAGGGAGATTTCTTGTCTTGCTACCATCTCCTTTTCCCGTGATAACTTTATAGGAATGAACCGATTTTACGTTTCATAACAAGTAGTTGATTTGACTGGTTAGTACACATTGAACACGTTTTCCAATGGCTAAGGTATTCACTTCGTAATATGGCAAATCTTAGCATAACATTAAAAAAAAACTGTATTAAGGTAAGTAAGGTAACATTACTTTTTGTGCGCAGTGGTCCTCTCCAGTTTATCAGCCAGTACCGGCTGCAGCGTGTACGGACTGTCCACCTTCTCATGCTTCCTCTTCACGGCTTCCACAAATACTAGCTGAAACCAAACACTCATCATCATTAGCATCTATACTTTCCTATTAGGATTCGAACCCACAACTAGTTTGAAAGCCGCCGCACGCTATGCGAAGAACACACGTTCCGCGCGGTGGAGCGCGACCCTGTGATACAAAATTTCAAGCGGTCAAGCAGAGATAGTGACCGGGTGCCGAACTGCCGATGCCGCCGCGGCGGGCGGTGCCGGTGCCACACCGCTACGTGTTCTTCGCCTTACCGGATGCGTAAAAAATGAAAATAACAGAACGAATTTTGAAATCGCTCCTTTTGATTAAATATAATATTAATTGACAACATTTGACTGAGACAAAATTGTTTTGTCAAATTATGTTAAAAAATAGTTCTGAGGCACTTTCCATGTAAGGTGTATTTGGGTAATTCCGAATGTCAGATACAGTCGGATAATTCTTAAATGGGACTCATAACTGTTAATGATGGAATTTTGGGTAATTTTCATCAGATTTTTGGAATCATCCGACAAACGAAATTACCCGAATACACCTAAGGTAGGTATATATTTGTGACGCCAGATTCGAAATTCTGCATGTATCTATCCAGGTTTTACGTAAAATAAAAACAGACATGACGTAACTTCGATATATTTTTCTATTCCATGGGACAGTAAGGTTCATATTTATGTAGTCAGCAAAGCTATTATTAGCTTGGAACCGATGCAAACTCATTTAGTCAATATGGCTACAATCAAAAAACTAGATGCTTTTGAAATGTGGCTTTATAGAAGAATGTTAAAAATATCTTGGGTACATAAATTATCCAATAAAGAGATATTAAACAAAATGAAAAAGAAAATGGAAGTAGTGCTATCAATAAAAAGAAGAAAAAACAGCTTACTTCGGACATATTTATAGAAATAGTAAATACCAAATATTGAGCAGAATAATAGAAGGTAAAACCGGTACAGAAAGACCTAGAACAACATGGAGTAACAATATTAGGGATTTGACCGATACCAAGGACGCCGCTACTCTTTCTAGAACGGCAAAGAGTAGAGAAAACTTTCGCATGATGATCGCCGACATCCGGTAGGATATGGCACGATAAGAATAAGAAGAAACCACTATTCCGACCCATTTATAGTCTTGATAAGAAAGGCAGGCTCGAAATATTGTTTATACATACCTACTTAATGGCGTCGTATCGTATTTCATTCACCGTTTAGTACCTATACGTACCATCTCCTTTAGGATCACAGTGTACTCCTCGGTGTCAGCGTGGATGAATATGAAGTACACAGGTTGCTTGTACACGCCGTTCACACTGTTTTCAAAAGTCAAGCACACCTGTTCCTCCATCAATGTTCCTGTGAAAAGACCACTTACGATAATTGATAAATTTTATTAATCCAATACTACGACGGTTAACATGGTTTAAATTAGTTTTGTACTCAGCAGGACTGTCTGCTCCCCAAACGGCCTCTACGTGTTGGATCTGTATGTCCACGCACGCCTTAGAAATGACCGGGATCGAAAGACCCGAGAGTTTTAAACGGAGACACAAATAAATAATAATAAAAAAAAAAAAAAAACTAAAAAAAAGTTAAACCGACTTCAAACGGGAAAAAATAAAATATTATCTCGTTTTATATGAAACGTGCACACAGTCGCGCTTCTCACGACAAAATCCGATCTGTAATGACGACACAAATACATAGAAAATGACACTCAAAGACAAATCGTGCATACCTCGATCTGTTTTTGTGTACGGGACGAGTCACAACAGGCAAAGCCGTAGGTACAGTCGCCATCAGATATATCGGAGCGGCCGAGGTGCTCACAAATATATAAACACGCACTCTAACGCCCTGACAATAGAGGCGTGTTGAGATATTTGTGAGCACCTCGGCCGCTCCGATATATCTGATGGCGACTGTACAGTTGTAATTGTAACCTATGCTTCGGCAGAGGGGAAATAGTACGAATGCCGTCTCCATTCCCGGTGTTGCTCGAAGAAATATCTGGTCGAAAAACAGCTTTATCCTAATAATCATAAGTCTCAATTTTAAAAACTGTACTTACTTGGATGTATGCGGCAGCTTACAGAACCGAAACTTAAGTCTTCGCTGAGAAGTGTGAAGTTGAACTTGTTATTTGGAATCGAGATTCCTCTGAAGATAATGTCGGCTTCGGCATTGTCGTTCTTTATTTTAAATGTAAAGTTGACCCCTTCGCGCGGTTTCACCTGTAAGTATAAATAACACTATACTAGCCTCTGACCGCGACTTCGTCCACGTAGGGCCCGCGTCCGGGGTGCGGGAGATTTTTAAAACGCATGCCATAGGGCCCGCATCAGTAAAACTGTTTTGATTGGTCGATAGGGCCCGCATGCGGGGTGCGGGGTGTTTCTAAAAGGCAGGCCATTATGAATTTCACTAGTCGTTATACCGCCTTACCGCCTGCGGGGAGTCACCCACATGCTGTATATCGATCGAAACTATCGACTTATGAGTTTCACTAGGCGTTATACCGCCTGCGGGGAGTCCCCGCACGCTTTTTATCGACCAATAAAACTGACCCATTAACATAGACATAATAGTATATACAAGTAGTTATAGACGCGCCACCGGGCAACCGGGGGTAAGAGAAAAAATACTCATATAAAATTTGGGCAGCATAGGATTTTTTCTCTTTCACTCTTATAAATTTCGGTATTTCGCCATCGCCTCCTACCAGTCCTACCTATGATGCCACCCGGTCGGTGATAAGGACAAAGCATGGCACTATTTTCTCTTTCCTCGGAATCGCAATAAGACTATCTTTCTCTATCAAAGAATGTCAGGCCCTTGGCCATTAAGGATGACTACGCCAGAACAGGACCATTCTAGGTTGATCATCCATGTCACACTATAAATATGAGTGCATACACAGGCCATAGATATATATTATATAGACTGCAATACATAAGGTACTTACGGATACTTTGAGTACAGATAGCTCAGTATCGACGTGAAACGGTGCTGCGTTGTATGCTACTGGGGTGACGGTACTGGACACCACAATGCCGTTTCTGTTCTCTGCGTAGAGCTTACTGTGAACAAAATTAGAAGCGGTGACGCCGCGTCTTACGTAAGCGAACAACTCGCGAACGCGAAGCGAAGCGGGGCGGCGGACCCACGGCGCGGCGTACGCAACGAGATCGCCCACGTAGGACACTTCTATATGTATCAAAGGATTGATTCACCCCGCGCCGCATCGCTTCGCTTCGCGTTCGCGTGTTGTTCGCCTACGTAGTACGCTGCCTTAGTGTCGACCACAGGTTTATTTCATGGAATCAAATCGCAATCAGATTACAAACATGTTCGCCGAATCAAGACGCCGGTAGAAACCAATAAAATGGTACGTGTACAGTTTCTGAAGTACCCTAAATAAAAACCTTTTTCCTGTCCGAGAGGTAAGTACTTCAGCAGTTAATCAAATACCTAAATACACCTAACTCGCTATTTAACACCGAATATCGGTGACCAAAAGCTCATTAGTATAGCCCATTATTTATTTATTTATTTTAATACAATTATAGTTAAACGGCATTACAGCAAACACCAATGCGCCGAGAAACTTAACCTAACAGAATATTACATTTCAAGAAAAATATAATACAAAAGTAGGTACAAGATACAAAATACACAGGAAGAAACAGAAATAACAGATCTCATAACATAGTATTATACATCGACTGTGGAAGGCCTATCATCGATCGTGTCACAATACTCCAGACACTCACGGTAACACAGTCGTGCATAACTAGGCTAGGGCTAGGTATTATAAATAGGCTATACATACTGTATATTATTAAAATTGTACATTGAGATAATCATTTATACTTAGGTACTTATAATTACTTATCTGGGGGCACGGCCGTGCCCCCGCCAAGACGAGACAAAGGGCAAAAGGCAGTGCATATCTTTTCTCGGCACGTTTCGCCGTATTTTCGAACTCTCGTAGCTTCGTCTTGGACAATGCTAGAGAGCTGTAATTTTTTGTATTCAGTACTTTCAAGTATGTATTCAGTTCAACGATTTAAAAAATTGTGTATATACCTACCTACTTAGGTAAAGTTAAATGTCATTAAACCATAAAATATGAATCGTAAAAGCAAAAAAAACGTAAAAATTCTTAAATAAAATTTCTCTTGTGCTGTCGTAAAAGCGACGGCAGCAGTTGTACAGCGTGTCCTAGAAAACATGGTTTAGAACTTTAGATAGGGACTGCATATAAAGAGCTAGGCGGGTTCTGTCTCTGGGCCATACTTAGTGTGACCAAAATTCTTTATTTTTAGGTTCCTTACCCAAAGCGTAAAATCGGGACCCTATTACTAAGACTCCGCTGTCTGTCTGTCCGTCTGTCACCAGGCTGTATCTCATGAACCGTGATAGCTAGACAGTTGAAATTTTCACTGTTGCCGCTATAACAACAAATACTAAAAACAGAATAGAATAAATATTTAATTAAGTGGGGCTCCCATACAACAAACGTGATTTTTTGCCTTTTTTGCGTAATGGTACGGAACCCTTACCTTTTTTAACTTTACGTCGGCATAAATTCGTCATAAAGGAAAACCCAAGGATATTTTAATAATTGCAATACTTTTTGATTTGAGTGTTAAATAATATCGACAAAAGCTCGTAAATCGTGAAGTATATTTTTCGTAAAGCACTTGATAGAGATATGATCCATAGTTTTTTGACTTTTTTTTTACACTCTGTACATAAATATACGCGTTACGGATATACATAAAATTATCATAATCATTTATTAATCGTAAAAGTCAGCTTTGCCGAAAATAAATGGTGCGGCTAAGATCGTGCCCTTTGTACGAAAAACATGACATTTATAGTGTTAATTATGTTTTTAAAAATGCTTCTCAAATTAAGTTTCTACTTTCCCTAAAAAGTTGGCTCTGACATGTCACTTTCTATCTTAATGACCATAAATGAAGTCTATATTCCATAATCATTGCTTTTTTTAAGGTTCCGTACCCAAAGGGTATAAACGGGACCCTATTACTAAGACTCCGCTGTCCGTCTGTCTGTCTGTCACCAGGCTGTATCTCATGAACCGTGATCCGTGATCGCTAGACAGTTGAAATTTTCACAGATGGTCCACGGTGTAGGTATGTATGTATGTAAACACTTTATTGTACATAAGACAGATTACAAACACAATAAAAGAACAAAAATATATACAATGTACAAAGGCGGACTTATTCCTATAACGGATCTCTTCCAGTCAAGTGTTAACAAAATTTGCCGCGGCATTATGCTGAGTGGGGAATTGGGGATCCTTTTTGGGGTCCAAATGTTTTTTTGTCTGCATGCTTTTCTTTTTTATGTACTATGTTGTGGCGTCAAATAAATGTATTTTCTTTCTTTTCTTACTTTCAAAATTGCTGAAAATAGTCATAACCTAAATATTTTACGAGGGAGTACGACTCGCACTTGGCCGGTTTTATAAAAATCTTTCTTATCAGAAAACGATCGACTACTATTTTTCTAGACTAATCCAGTCCAAGTCACGTGGAATAACAAAGACCAGAAATCCACAGCAAAAGTCGTTGTTCGATTATAATAACAAAATCCATCCACGTCGTAGATACCTATATATTTACATTTCCGTCATACAACAATTAGCTCCATGCATGAATTTATTTTTATTTTTGGATTCATAATTTATATCGTTGGAACACCGGAAATGATAAAAATACTTTTATAAACCTTAACATTATTTTATTAAAAAATATTTAAAATGTTGAAAATTTTTGAGCGGTTGAAACGCTCATAATTTTTGGCGCGAATTCGACAGAGCGTGATGACGTCACACGTTGGGCGGCCCAACTGACGTTTGCTACTAATGACACTAATCTGTCGAACGCGTGACGTCACGTGGCATTTCGAGCGTTTCGCTCTCTAGCTTTTCGCGGGCAAATTTTTGTACTTTTTATTTATAATTTTAAGTAATTAAATGGTAATTTGAAAACGGAAATGCATTTGTAACATGATATAACGGTAACAAACATCCGAATAAAACATATTTCGTTCAAATATAAATTTCATGCATGAGGCTAATTGCTTAAAAGCGGCGTCTTTCACCGTAGGATAGGGTATTAGATAAGAATCGGGTTGGGTTACAGATAAGAAAGCAGGTATGTTAAATGGGGAAGTTCATGATTCATTCGTTGCTGTACTAACATGCCTTCGGGTGTCAATTGTGCTGTGTTTTCGCGTATCTATTTGGCTATTCAGGGGGCGTTCAAATATTACGTAACGCAATTGGGGGGACGGCGGGTCTTGTAAAACGTTACGATGCGTTACAGGGGCGGGAGGGGGGGTTGGAACAAGGCGTTACGTAACATGTTATTTTTAATAAATATCATTATAATCACGCTTATTTCCCGGAGGGGTAGGCTGAGAAATTACATTTAAAAAAAATACATTGAAATGGGAAGACGTACCTGCCCCATACATAGTTTCTCCTAATATTCCATAATCAAAACACGATACCTATTACGCCCTTAAACGATTCACCACAATTTTTTTGTTACAAACTGTTTGTAGTTAACTGTTTACCACAACGTGTAGGTATGTTAACAAAATTGCTGAAAATAGTCTTAACCTAAATATTTTGACAGTTATCACTATTTCCTGATGTTTTTAGAACTTAAATAATTAAAATAATATTTTTAAGAAGCCGACTCCATACTTGCCGAGGTTTTTCTGGGAATTTGCTAATTGTAGGTATAAAAGTATCCGAATTTCCGATCCCCGCTACCTACATTTTTAGGGTTCCGTACTTAAAGGGTACAAACGGGAAACGGGACAATATTACTAAGACTCCTCTGCCCGTCAGTCCGTCTGTCTGTCACCAGGCTGTATCTCATGAACCGTGATAGCTAGACAGTTAAAATTTTCACAAATGATGTATTTCTGTTGCCGCTATAACAACAAATACTAAAAAATACGGAACCCTCGGTTGGCGAGTCCGACTCGCACTTGTCCGGTTTTTTTCCATAATCAGGAGAAACTACATGTGTGTATAGATAGGTAGATACAAATCTACGTCATGACACTCATGACCTTGACTTCATAAGTAACTATACTACTTAAGTAGGTACCTACTTTTCTCGCTTTTGCGACATCTTTGTTTTTGCGACCACTCTTTATTAAATTAAAGTGTGCGGTAAATATTTTATAAATAGTAGGTACTCACTTGATTTTCCCAAGTTGGTCCAAGAGTAAATTCTTCAAATGCTTCTGCGATTGCTCATGGCCTGCTTCGACGTTGTCTTCCAAACAGACCCCACACCGCGGAGACATTTCGACAATTTCTACAAACACAAAACAACAATTAGAGAAAACACGACGAGCTACCGGCCGGGGCAGAGTGCTGTTCAAAATGAATTACGCAATAATATCGAAGGTAACACAAGACAATTCGTAAGCCTTAAAACAATAGCATAAGGATCATTATTGGCCAGAAAATAACGCTGTTTTTACTTACATTTCCTGGAACTCGACTATCGAAGGTATCGTATTCACCGTTTAGCTATGCAGTTTGATCACCCACACGTGGTAGATAGAATACTGTTACATTTATTCACATGAAATTGTCAAGCATTAATATTTAACATATATTTATACTTTACGAAATGTTTACGAAACAAAAGATGTAAACAAACAAACTACACGTCCGGTCGTCAGACGTCACGCCGCGACAAGTTTTAAAAACCAAATGAACTTAATGTAACCTCTGAATGAAATGAAATGATCAGAATCAGAATTATGGATCGTATAGAAAGGATGCACATCTCTGATGGCAGAATTGTTGCAAAAGTGACTGCTTTCAGCTTTAAATAATAGTTCCTAATCTCTCCGGTGGCGCTAGTTAGGCTCTGGGACATAAGCCATATAAGGCAACTCATTACCCGACCAAATTACGTAGATTGTTTTTGGTAGTATTTCGGTGTATGGTGGCGCCGCCTGATTACTGTTTTTTGATGGACACTTTTCATACATAGAGATTTGGCTCCTTTATAGTCTCCATGATCAGAATGATAAATAAAAGTATTGAATGAGATGAGTCAACTTATCAACTATAGTTGGGCAAGCAAATCTTGTCAGTAAATAAGCACAAAACAAACTATACACATCCTTTTCTTTTGGGTGCTAGTATTAGTGTAAGACAATGATAGTATGATTCTCTCTGTCTATGTTTGAAATGAGACAGTCCTTTGACAAACTATAATAAAATAGTAAATCCCAAATTCGGAGATTAGTGTTGCCACAATTATGTCGCTTTATATAGCTGGTCAAGCAAATCTTGTCAGTAGAAAAAGGTGGCAAATTTAAAAAATGTAGGCGCGAAGGGAAATCTACATCCGTGATATCATCCCATAGAAAATTTGAATTTCGCGCCTTATTCTAGTGACAAGATTTGCTTGACCAACTATAAAAGCGGCCTTTTTTAAGCCGATTCAAAAAATATTGCCGGCATAGAAAACGGCATGATAGCTTCAGCTTCATCGCATCTTCATCGGCATCAGGGGATTCAAAGGGTCCTCCACACTCATGCGCGAATCACGGCGCGAAGCCGCGAACGCGAGTCTGGAGCCTAGTTCGCTGATTAGCGAAGCGAACACACTCGCGTTCGCCGCTTCGCGCATGAGTGTGGGGGGCCCTCAAGATTCAGGGATTGGGGGGGGGGGGGGAATAGTAACCGACGACTCGACTCAAAAGCAAGTTTCTGGGCCACGTGACGCGTTCGGCCAATCAGAGAGCACTTCCGATGAAAATGATCAATTACGTTTCGAAAATAGGCTAAATTGTCCTACTAGTCAAATTATATGAAACATTACACAATGACGTCACGGTCAACTCACCTACTTATTTATTAAATCTAACTTGTTTAATTCAAAAATAACTACTATCAATTTTTTTCTAATAATTATCTGGTGCTGGTGCTTTATTTCACCCATACACCCATACCCTATTATTACAAGCTTTTATTTAACTTGCCCTGTTAGTATGTTTTGTAGTTAGTTATTGTGGGTCAATAGATTGAACTGAAAATTCGCATACAGTATATATATGTGAATTTCGGTATTTCGCCATCGCCTCCTTGCTATGATGCCATATCCCGACCATGAAAAAATGCCCGGTCGGTGATAAAGACAAAGCATGGCACTATTTCCTCTTATAGGAATCGCAATAAGACTATCTTTCTCTATCAAAGCGTGTCAGGCCCTTGCACTATAGGCTACATTGGGCTGTATTAGCCGCGCGCGTCATCATCAGTTGATGTCTTTGGCTGTCCAGTGGCAGGGGAGGGGGGGCAGAGGGGGCAAGTGCCCGGGCGCCATCCAAGGGGGGCGCCAAAGCCCAAAACGGCCAAAAGGCAGCAGCAGGGAAACTTTTGTCAGTCGTCAGGGGGCGCACATTTGGTGACTGCCCCGGGCGCCATATCCTCTAGCTACGCCCCTGTGGCTGTCAAAGGGTAAGGGATACTGTATAGTCATACTTGTTATGGCCATTTTTTGCCCGGATGCTGCACTTCATGATAAAAGCAAGCCGCTTTGCACAGTGCTAGTAGGGACCAAACTGAGTGATTTGACCCGCAGCAGCGCAAGTTTCACCCCTTAGGAACAGAGATGGCGCCACTTCTTTAAAAAATATTTCAAAAAATTGTACAAGCTAAACCAATGAACCGATTTAAATGTTTAATATCTCAAATGAAAGCTCATTATATACATTACTTTCAAATAAATACTCAAAAAATATATACTCATTACTTTCGACAAAAAACGACATCTTAAGTTTTTTTTACTCGATTGATAGTTTTTACTTGGTTTCTCAAAAAAAATGTATGAAACATGAATAGCTTAATGCATATATATATTACTGAATAAATAACAAGTATTATAAAAAAACCCGACACCGATACCTCTCATACTTCACGAAATATAAAAGTTTGAATGTGAGTGTAAATTTCTTTAAAATATATTTCAAAAAATCCTACAAGCTTAACTATTTGACCGATTTCAATGTTTAATATCCCAAATAAAAGCTCATTATATACATTACTTATAAAAAAATACTCATAAAACATATACTGAACCCTTTTGGCAAAAAACGGCATCTTAAGTTTTTTTTTCTTACTCGATTGATAGTTTTTACTTGATTTCTTAAAAAAATATTATGGAACATGAATAGTTTAATAAATGTATATATAGTACTGAGTATATAAAAGTATTACAAAAAAACCCGACACCGATACCTTTCATTCTTCACGAAATATTTAAGTTCAATTATGCACGTTCTTACAAATAAATCCTTTAAAAGAAATCTTCAACCGCAGTAAGTGCACTGATTTTAATATGAAATGTGTCATATGAAAAGAAATCACCCAATTTATTTTAATAAATAAAAAATTTATAAATAAAAACTGAATAAAGTTTTTTCCTGGTGGTGAATTACAAAAAAATATAACAAATCTAAAATTAGGAATTATTTTTATTTAAAGTGACTACATTTGTAAACCAAAAACTTAAATGTCCTCTTCGGGTTCATATTTATTTATTGCAACCATGGTTTTATAGGTATTACAAATTCTTGGTAGTTCCACATGGACCCCGTGGGGGCATACCAATATTACATGCATACTTAGGATCTAATCTTAAATCTATGTGTATAATATAAAAGTAGGTCAATTTAGTAGTTTTTATACATATAAGCCGAATTGAATCAGATAATTCTCAGTGTATTAAATACAAAAATAAACGGGCAACTAATTATTATTAGGTGATGTCAAATTATATGGTTTACCGGTAGATGTAAAACTGAAAAAGAATAGTCGTTTTGAAGTACTCGTACCATTCCAATACTACAAAATCACTGATCATACATGAACTGGTTGCTGTAGATTACTGTTGAATTATTTTTGTGCCTAGTTGATAACCATTAAACCTATAATTTTGTGCCAGACCTATAATTAGTGGTCAGCATGCAAAATAACCCTGGATTGAAAATTACATTAACTTACTTTTGATTTGTACAGCCACATTTGCATGATTTACACTGGGCTGTGCATGGCCAGCTGACGCGACGACACCCACAATGCATAGTTTCGCAGCCAGATTTGCAGCCACAATGGTCCAAGAGGCTTAATTGAGACCAAATCGTTGTAACTGCCGACCATTCCGGAGTCCAACTCTCTTTTTCCTCAGTCCATCCCGGTTTTTTATAATACTTGTTATTTATTCAGTAATGTATACATGCATTAAACTATTCATATTCCATACAATTTTTTTGAGAAATCAAGTAAAAATTATCACTCGAGTAAAAAAACAAACTTAAAATTCCCGTTTTTATCAAAAGTATTGAGTATATATTTTCTGAGTATTTTTTTAAAAGTAATGTATATAATGCGCTTTCATTTGAGATATAAAACATTTAAATCGGTTCATTGGTTTAGCTTGTAGAATTTTTTGAAATATTTTTTAAAGAAGTGGCGCCATCTCTGTTCCTAAGGGGTGAAACTGCCGCTGCTGCGGGTCAAATCGCTCAGTTTGGTCCCTACTATCACTGTGCAGAGCGGCTTGCTTTTATCATGAAGTGCAGCATTTTGTTCATAACAAGTATGACTAGTAGGTGATCATACAGAGTTGTAGGTGGTAATTCGCCTTTCTTGATAAACAACAACACAACTATTTTTGATATTCCTTTATTAAAAATCAAATTTAAACTTACAGCCTTTTTCAGGCGTCCGTCTTTCTTCGCCAAATAACTACAAACAAGTTTCTTTAGTATACGAAATGGCCTTCATGCTCACTGCTCGGTAAGAATGATTATAAAAACATCAAAAAATATTCATCTTAATACTAAACGACCTAACAACAATTTTAAGGTCATCAACTCATCACAGATATCATAATAGTTCAGTTGTAGTGTATGTATGTTTTAAAAATCTCCATTTTCCTCCAATGAGTAAAGATTTTTTAGCCTAGTTCCTACCTTCCTACAGCTGTCAGGTGCAAAATGACAAGAAAAGCCAGTTCTCAGGAGAAATACTATAGGCAAGTGAAACAAAAGAGAATTGAAAATACGGATTTTGAATGTAATATTTAGGTTTATTGATTTTAGTTGGATGGCACCGGCAGAGCGTCAAACTTTTGTTAGGAAAGATAACGTTAATTTAGCTGCTCTTCCTTCGAAACCATTAACAGAATAGAGACTTGGTCAAGAGTCAATAAAATCGAATGATAAAAATAGAATTATTTTGTTGTGTAATATATCTTTTTAGGTAGGTAGTAGTTAGGTAGGTGTAAGAGATTTCGGTATTCGGCCGAATTCTAGGCAACATTCGGCAAAGTGGCCGAATACCGAACAGTTGCTGAATATTCGTGGCTTCTCTACTATGGACGCTCTGTCACTGTCGAATATTATGGTAGGAAATAAATTATGTGAGTATACATACATTGATTGGTATAAAAGTAACTAAAAGGAACAGTGTAAATATCTTATAACATAGGGATTACGAAGACAAGGATTATAAAATCTCAAACAGTAACTAAGAAAATATCTTAAAAAAACTCATGTTAATAGACATTTTGAGTTTGAAACAGGAACAGAAATAACAAAGTATAGTTGTTGTTTTGTGGTAAATCGCTAATAATAGTAATAATTATAAAGGTAACATTTGCGCATCAATTTGGCACACACTTATAACAAACGATTGCTGACTGTACGTATACTTAAATCTACTTTTCTTTTCGTACAAAAATAGTCTCTTAATCGCCCCGATCGCACTTACATCCTTGACGATACTATGGCAATAGGACAGTTATTTGGCAAATGGCAGGATAAACTGTCGACAACTGCTTTAGAGTAATGACATACGTGAAACACAGAAATGGTTGTTTTGACAGATATCCCAAGTTTAACGGGTCAAAGGTCGAGATTGGTAGGTTAATTATATTTGTCAAGGATGTTTAACGAGTAATTAATGTAGGTAATTAGTTAATACAGATAAATTGACGAGACTTATGTATCAATCAATAAGTTACAGTTTTTAATAAAACTATAAATATTATTAACTACAAAGCCCCTTGCCCCGGCAAGCTCGGTTCTCCATACAAACGTAGTTACGCTCTCATTTTAAAACTATTAGCTAGATTGCTCTGAAACTTTGTACTAACAATAGGATAAGGTATATCTGTCTGTAATTAGTTTATGTAGCTTTAGATACAATAGTAAAAAAAATACAGCGAATTTAAGTTTTTCATACAACACTGGTTTTTGCTCTATTTCGTTTGTTTCATAAACTGGAGCTATAAAAACTAATCACAGACCTAGATATACCTCATATCATTGTATGTGCAAAGTTTCATTACAATCCAACAAATAGTTTTAAAATGAGAATGAAACTCCGTTTGTATGGGAAAGTGAAATTCGGAGACTTAAAATTCAATATACTCTATGCTTAAAAGTGATTTGAGGGCCTAAAATGGTTTCGCATTTATCGTCTGTCACCGTGGCCGCTAATTTTATGTAAGTGCGAGAGTCACGCGTGACACTAGAAGATAAAAGCGCAACCATCATACAAATACAGTGTGCATATAACTAAATAACACTTATAAATATTGCCAATATCACAATATTTAAACTAATGGTTATGATAGCAATAAAAGTGTGGATGGGTTAAGTGTTTAAACACTATTTTTAAAGTTCAAAGATGCCGTGCTAAAATAAAAATCATATTTTCAGTAAAATGTGTCTTCATTTTGAATGGCAATCAATGGACTTACAATATAGTGATATTGCTGTGGTTTATGTTTTAGTTTTAGATTAACAGCCAATGCCATCCTGCCATCCCCTGTCCGTCCCTTGCCATTCAATATCCTAAATTAAACAAACATTAAACTTAACAATCTATTTGAAACTCTCTAATACTAGGACTTATAATAATGACTCCGGAATAATCTCACTACAGCTCCCATAACAAACAACAATTATGTCAATTTTAACGAGCCTATTCGTATCAAAATATACTTAACAATGAATGAATCAAAGAATTTAAGATTATTTCTATACCAAATAAAAATGGAATGTATGTAGTTATATTTTGATACGTACAGACAGGCATAACCTAAAATTAAATAGATATGGTGTAATCATAATCACCCTACTAGGTCATTAGCCGGATCATAGAATGTTGTTTGCCTGGCGAACTCATACCTACCATTTCAATGGAATTTCAACCTTAACACGTAAAAAGTAGCATTTATTTTTTCATAAAATTTGCGAACGATTGATATTCAAACTCCTATAGCAAAAATCGAATTTAATCCTATAGCAAAACATTTGTATGGTGGGCACAAGGATTCATAAGAGTAACAAATAGTAAATATATTTTTGTACTTTCTGTCTGTGTGTAATAAACTACACAGTTTATTACACACAGATCTGTAACCTCTTCAGCAATCATCACAGGTAAAATTAGTTTAAACAACAATGTAACTTACCTCACTGGAATAAGGCATACAATAACTCCCCCCCCCCTCACTTAACTATCCCGGAGCCTCACTTAACTTTACTATTACTTCTTCTTTTCCTTCTCGTGTTGGGGATTTGGTTTCAACTGAGCTGATATACGGCATTTGTTGAACCTGGTGATAGCGACCTGAAATCAATGAAAACAAAAATAAGGAAGATACGTCCAGAAGTGTTAAAAGGAGTCAAATAGAAACCGAGTATACGACTTTAAAATAGAAATTTTATGGATTGAGCTTAGAACATACACACGGACGGACATGAGGAAACTATGACGGCTCCGTTTTTGCCATTTTGGCTACGGGTTAAAGTTGAGTTAGTTGTTACCTCATTAAGGACCTTAGAGGTTCTCTCTATCTGTTCGCACTCGTGGCCGAAGTAGCAGTTGAGGTCCTTGCAGTGGGTCATGTAGCGGCGCCATTTCTTGTCGCGGGTCAGGCAGGTCGGGTTGCCGATGATCACCAGCTTGGATTTGGCTCGGGTTAGGGTTACGTTGAATCTCTGTAGTGCATAAAATAATTTAGTTCTTTATCATCATCACAGGGGATTAGGTCTATGGGCCGGATTAGGTCTATTAAAACACAAGTGTGGTTTTTTGAAACGAATGTTAGCGTGGTAGAAGGAGCACAAGCACGAAAAAAAAAAACCGGCCAAGTGCGAGTCGGACTCGCCCACCGAGAGTTCCGTACTTTTTAGTATTTGTTGTTATAGCGGCAACAGAAATACATCATCTGTGAACATTTCAACTGTCTAGCTATCACGGTTCATGAGATACACCCTGTTGACAGACAGACGGACTGCGGAGTCTTAGTAATAGGGTCCCGTTTTTACCCTTTGCGTACGGAACCCTAAAAACGTTATTATAATTTACCTTGTCGTCCACTAGGAAGCCGAGCCCGTATTTAGCGTCATAGTCGAGGAGCCTGCAGTTGGCGCGCACGGTGGACACGAGTATGACTCGCTTCTCCTTCCCTTGGAACGCTTCGACGGTGCCGACCTCGATCTCATCGTACCCCGCGCTCATGAGCCATGTTTTCATCTTGTACACCTGCAAAAGACAACGAGTTACCCTCATCTGGCAGAATATTATTTGTCAGAAATACACTTCGCATAACACGTATCGCAGAAAACTTTTAGTCGAATGATACTTTCGTATAAATATATGCTTGCCATAATAGTCATTTCGCATAATATTCATTAAGCAGAATTTTCTAAGTTAGGTTAGGGTTTTCTGTCAAATAATATTATGCGAAAAGAAATTCTGCAAAGTAATATTATGTGAAAAGCAGTATGGCAAAATTATTTCTACCAAACAATATTTCTACCAAGTAAAATTATGCAATACAAATATATGTCAAAAAACTTTCTGCAACACAATAGGGAACCCAACGGGACAGCTGATCAAGAACTAATGTAGCTTGACAAAATGTGTTAGCGTTGAAAATGAACGTCTTTGTATACCGCTGTCAATATAAATTATAATCTTTGAAGTAGAACTTTGATGTTCAAGCAGCTTTTGACTGATACGAGACAAAGCATACGAAAGATTACGCGCTAATTACCCACACCGTCAGTTCATTTTTCACCAAGTTTACAAAGGTTAGATTAAACTTCATATAAATAGACTTTAATTGGAACAGTGTAACTTCAATTCAATTCAATTCAATCTTTATTTGCAACCAAGTAGATACAGTTTGCACAAATACACATGCAACTTAATGCTAGGTAGGTACATACATAACTACTAGGACCCGGTAAGGGCTTAGCAAAGTATTAGGGTTTTTAAAATATTCCTTATCTAGATTTCTTTGGCTTTCATTCATTCTTTCTTCCAATTGGTACATAATTCATTAGTATTTTAGGTACTTATAATAAAATTTTCATTAAAAACAAAATAACAATAAAAAAATTAAAAATTGAAAGCTATGTCACAAATTTAACTACTATTATGATAATAATGGTAAAACATTGTCAAGATAAGTTATTAAAGCATTTGTAAAATTGTCAAGGTAATATAAGAACAATATGGTATCTATATTTGGATAGGAGGTGAACATAATATTGTGATGCTTATTATAGCGACTGTGTATGTTTTAATGTCAGGATGAGTTTAAGTATTCATTAACGGTATAAAAAGCATTTTCGATTAAGTAATTTTTTTAAGCTTTTATAAATTTGTTATAATTTTCTTCAGATTTAATTTCTTAATAATTTCATAGGTTGTTGCGTTACTAATCAGTTTCTGAGCTCTTATGCCTCCTCTACACTATCGGCGATGATCGCTGATAGTATCATCGTCTATCATCGGCAAGATCATCGTGCAAGCATCCACATGATCGCCTGTACAATGCAACCACCCGGCGATACCCTTTGATGTGTGCCCAAAAACCGACAACTCACGGGTCGCAGACGATGATAGACGATGACTGGCGGGGACTGCCGAGTATGCCCTCCACACTATCGTCACAGAATAAGTAATAGTATTATCATACAGAACGGCCACGCACCGCCCCGCCCCGACTCGAATTACCTCGCCCCGCGACTGTACTATTTTTAAGCAACTTACTCACACTATGACGCATGACGCGTGTACAGACGTGCCGTTCACACAGAAACGCAAGTGATTTTTGATGTATAGCGTGTCCGCCCTGTGTTATCGTGCTCGCCAGTCATCGTCTATCATAGCCGATAGTGTATCCATTAGTCTAAACTGACCTGTCTGATGTATGGAGCGATGACACCGATGTCCGCCGGCTTCACGTTGTGCTGTTCTATCAACGCCTTCGTGTATCTCTTCAGCATGTCCAACTCCTTCTCGTTAAAGAAGCTGTTAACCAAACACTAATTTATTTAAATTTTGCCTATCAAAATGATCTACGACAAAGTTTGACTATAAGTCAAAAGTCTGCTATGGATATATAAAATCCGAAATAGAAGCTTTTTAATTTGATTTTTTTTATAATACTCCGATATGAAGTATCACCATTACCGCAACGCAGTTGTTTAAGTATTTTTTTTAATCAGAATAATTCCGTTTCTTAATACCAAAATATCTTCCTGATAATGACATAATAAAAGTAATTAAGATGACTGAGTTATTTACTCGATTTGTACCTACTTAAAAAGTCTTAGTAAATACATTGTTCAATTAGTCGGATTCACACAGCCTCCTTGAAAGGAGGTTGCCGCGTGAAGTAGCTCGGTCTTTGTGGACTGTGGGCCTAGCTTATGGTTGCGATTGCATTTACTTTGGTCGAAGTAAACGCAGGAGCAACACAGACCGAGGGGCTTCGCGCGGCAATTTCCTTGCGAGGCGGCCGTGCGCGGCATCGGCCACGAAACGCACCGGGCATTCACGCTCGACGTTGACGGCACCTCCCTCAAATTGGTTAAAATACATGTATAGCGGTCGGTGACAGTGTCGAGCGTGCGTGCCATGGCCCGATAAGTGTAGGTAGGTGTACCTGGGGGCCTTGCCCATCCTCTGCTCGCGGGAGTTGACGGCGTGGAACACCACCGCCCGCTCGCCGCCCGGCAGCCCGAGGATGCTCCGCCGGCTCAGCGGGTCCTCTGGAGCAAGAGGCTGGTACGAACAGAAAGTTAATCAATTAAACGGGGTCAAACTATGTAGTCTGAAATTACTGCAAGGGCATCAGACCCTGTAGCATGACTTGCATTTTCGCGCGCGACTCCATACTTGAAGTTGCGCTAGATGGGGGCGCGTATGAAGTCGTGCTAGAGAGTCTTGATGATATAAGGATTCGCCCTCAAAAAATCCTGGTAAGGATATGGATGGGTAGACCTAAAGGTAGCAAAACGCTAGAATATTTTTTGCTTAAGTATATTATATAACTTTTTTACTCCAATTAAATATTTACTCGGTTAATAAAGTGGTACTCACCACCAGGTTGTCATCGTAGAACATGTTGTTGGGTAGAGAGAGGATGTCAGGGTCGTTGCGGAAGTTCTTCACCAACATGGTGATGTAGTTGGGGTCGGACTCGTACAGGTTCGCGTAGTCGGTCTTCAGACGTTCCATCAGCGATTTACCTACAACAGTTTCCATAGAGGTTAGCATCCCTTTAATTACAAAAAAATAATTTTGACTGACAAGTGAACTTTTATTTGTCTTAAGTTAAAGGTCGGCAAACTGCGGGTCGCCAGCCGCGTGCAGCTCATTGGATCTGCAATTACAGCTCTCTAAGATTACCGGAAATAACACACATGACTAAGACCTTTCAAACCAACTTTCATGGCTCTTAAGAGCCCTCAAACCAAACCAATGACAACTACTGCTGTTGGCCGTTGTCTTCAAAAGTTTGCTGGCACCTGTGTATGAATTACGGGTCTCTATTGTTTGACATAATTATTGAAAGTCATAATGTAATGATTGTCATATTATCATTAGTCATAATTTGTTTTTTCTCAGAAACGCGTAACTTTTCAGGATTGCCATAAAACAAACCTAACCTAACCTATATATAAGATAACCCGAGGAAAATCCTGAAAAGTTAACGGTTTCAGAATTATGACTAATGATAATATGACAATCATTACATTATGACTTTCAATAATTATGTCAAACAAAGGGACCCCATGAATTACATATCAGCAGTCATAGCATACATCTGGCCAGTCTCTACAACATGTAGAAGTCGTCCCTTCCTCAAAGAATTTTTTAGCAAAAAAACTGGGGCGCACTTTCTGAACCAATTTTAAAAGGCAAACCCGTCGTAAATTAAAATCAAATCAATAAAAAACACTTAATTGGAGTTCAGATTGGACCTTAACGTACCTAACCCGCGGTCCTTGGCATCCCGGCTGATGCACACGGGCCCGAGCTGCATGGGGTCCCCGGCCAGCACCAGCATGCCAGCCGGCGCCAGCAGCCCCGTCACGGGCACCAGCGTGGCCGGCTCCGACGCCTGCGCGGCCTCGTCGATGAACAGGTGGGACATCTGGAGCTTGTGTTGAGCCTGAGCGCGAGGGCTGTGAGATAAACGGTTCACTAAATTCTCAGTTTTAGGCACGCGATTAACAATATCACATTTAACTCTCGATAGTCATTTAGCGGGTCCGCGTAGAGCGAGCTGCCTCGTGAGGAAGTTGCCGCGCGAAGCCTCAGTCTTCCGCCCGAGGCATTCCGGCCATCCGTGCGTTCGGACGAAGTGCGTCTACATAAAGCGAGCAGCTGCTGTTGTTATTTCTTCGCGAGGCGGCTTGATCTGTTTGAACCCACCTATTTATGCAACGCCGCAGATACTACTTCATGTATGTGATACTCACGTGCCATATTTAGCAGCGTGCAGCAGAGTGGTGACAACCACGCGATAGGACGACAAAGCGTAGTTGCTGACGGAGTATGAGTTCTCGTATTTAGTGCCGTTGGACACAGGCGCCAGTTCGGATGGCATCACGCTCCTATAAAATAACGTGAATAATTAGTCATTTGCATGTTTACATGTTTAGGTATACATATATTAGACAGATATAGATACATAGGTTTATGGTATACATACATACTTACTTTTTTTACTATGTACCTACTTAACTTAAACTGTTTTAGTTTTAACACACATTAATTTCGAAGCTACTTTTTCTCCAAGGGACTTTGTAAAAACTAGTTGTGGCTGAAAAATCCACGTTAAAACTAGTTTTCACCGAGGCCTGACGGAAAATTGGTTTTAACTAGAGAAAACGCATTTCTACTAAATTCTGCATAGTCTGTCAAAATCGACTTCTCAGCTGCAATCAACAGAAATTAATTGTTAGAAAAGCATTAAATGAATTGTACCTAACTTGATATAGGAAATGTAAAGAAGGCAATGGGAATTATAATATCTTACCAAACCCTAGTCTGAGAGTTAGCGCGCAGGATGAAGTTGTTAATGTTAAGCTCCTTGTTATATTTAAGCAGCATTAGGGCGATGTGGTCGGCCGCCATGTTGGAATCTGTGCACACCATTACGCGGTTCTTCGAGCTGTATTGGACTATCTGGAAACAAATGGCCGTGACAATTTTGACCGACACTTTGCTTGTATGAAAAGTTTGAGAGTTCTTTAGAGTAATATACCGCCACCACATATAACGTTTAGGCGGGTCCACCACACAGACCGAGCCACCTTGCGAGGAAATTGCCGCGCGAAGAAGCTCGGTCCTCGGTCGGTGCCTCGTATCACGTATGCGGCCGAGAGTGCCCGAGGGAGACTTTAGTAAACGCGCAGAATGAAGTTGTTAATGTTAAGCTCCTTGTTATATTTGAGCAGCTTGAGCGCGATGTGGTCGGCCGCCATGTTGGACTCTGTGCTCACCATCACAAGGTTCTTCGAGCTGTATAGGACTATATAGGAACAGATCCGTGACAATTTTTAGGGGCCTTAGTTTTCTATGGTAATCGATGCAGTGGACATATTTAACGATGATCAGTTCATTGATTCTGAGAAGATTTTTTTTTTGGAGATTCAAGGAGGTGGATATATCACATCGTTACACGTTAAATATGTTAGTAAATATATATATAAATAAATAAAAATGTTATTTATTTAGGTATCAACCCAATTCATTAAGATAATAATAATTATTAATCTAATTTATACATTCTAATCTATATTAAATGTTACTATTCTAAACTAAACTATTTATTACCTAATCTAACACTAGTTAAATATTTGCAGCGGAGGCAGCGGCAGCGGTTTTATATACATATATAATTTTCAGTAAGAGACATATGAAAAATCTTACTGCCATCAGAACGGTACACTATTTGTGATACACCTATGATAAAGTTTTTAAATATACAATAGTTACAAACCCCGAAAAAAAAACGTCCAAAGTCACATACTCAAAACCATCAAATTCTGGATTTTTTAAAATTTCCCGACATTTTGTCTTAAAACTAATGTATTTTTTATAATTAAAAATATTGCGTAAATTTAAATTAAGAAACGGAAAACGGATTAGATTTACTATTGAAATAATATAAGGAACAAATAGATTTTATCTAATAATGTATAAAATTTGATGTTTTTGTTGTGTATGCTGCATCCATCACTATGCATTTTAGGGTTAACTAAGGTCGGGTTGCATCAAACCGTCTGTCACCGTTTTAGCGTTCGCTAAATATTCATAGTTTTCTGCTGCTTGACGTTGATCAGTCTGTTAATTGTTACCTGTATGATGGCCTCAACGATCGTCATGGTCTTGCCGGTGCCGGGCGGCCCGTGAACCATGTAGGGCGCGCGGCGGGAAGTACCCGACAGTATGTGCTGGACGGCCAGACGTTGCTCTTCGTTGTTCCTGATCAGCGGGTTGTACCATCTGTGGATTCATTATAATTTTACAGTACATATGGTGCTACTTTTTCGCACTAGTGCGGGAATGAGCACTTTTCGAGCATATGTCGAAAGTTTAAAGGGCCATATGTACTGTAAAACGTTGTACGATACACGTGCGAAAAGGTAATTCGCAACTCGTGTCGATTTAAAACACTCCCTGCGGTCGTGTTTTAATTTATCGCCACTCGTTTCGAATTTCCTCTTTTCCGCACTTGTATCGTAAATAACTATTACCATCTTTGGATACATACATCATCATATAGAAAATCGGGAGCGGGTTGCGTAAGATAATCAGATTTTTTACTTAACCCTTACACCGCCCGAAATTAATATACGTGTTACATAATTGTTTGCTGATTATTGGAAAAATGATAAAAAATTTATAACATCGATTTTCACAACGAAATCAGTGTTAGAAGTTGCACCGGCTAAGTAAATGTGACGTTTTCAACCAAAAGGTACCACATTGTCGCTTGTCGATAAGGTTGATTTCTAATTGAAGTTATATGGAAATAGCACCTTACTGACAAGCGACAATTAATACCATTTTGGTTGAAAATGGCACAAATATATAATTTTCAGTAAGAGATATGAAAAATCTTGCTACCTCAGAAAGGTACATATTTGTAATGATAAAGTTTTTAAACATAAAATAACTAAAAAACCCGAAAAAAAAGGACCACATAATAAAAATCTTCAACTTCTGGATTTTTCCAAGTTTTCCGCCATTACGTCTTATAACGAATGTAATTTTTATAAATTACAATACTGCGTAAATTTAAGTAAAAAATCGGAAAATGGATTAGTTTTACTATTGAAATAATATATGGGAACAAATAGATTTTATCTAATTATGTATAAAATTAGATGTTTTTGTTGTGTACGCTGCATCCTACACTATGCATTTAAGGATTAAACAAACATATCTGGTCTGGAGATCTCGACGAGTACTTGGAATGAGGGCTATCGTTTTTTTGCTCACCAGTTGGCGCCTCTGTTGATGGTGGTCCAAAAGACTAAAGAATAGCTGTCAGCCATTGAAGTGACAAGTGACATTTGACATTTCGAAGTATGGAAAAGACCACCATCTACACTAGCGCCCCTAGCGGCGAATTCATACGCGTTAGCCCTCATTCAAGTACGACGGTTTTACCATAAGTCCAGAAACCATCATTCTACCAATTGTGCTGTCGGGAGCGGGACCCTCGTCATAGCTGACAAATCTTACCGAGGCCCTAGATCTTCAGGTTATTTTGTAAATAACTTAAAAGGAGACACCAGCCACTGTAATATTTGTAAAGTTTTTGAATGCAATAAACAATTTTTTTTTCACACGCTGCCCAATGGGTGAAGAATTTAGATATCGTATTGTAATTAATAATTAGCGACTGTATATGCCATAAGAATAAATAAATAAATAAATCACCGGGGTGAATGTGATCTGAATGAATAAATAAATATGATAGGACAATTCTACACAGATGGACCTAGTCCCACAGTAAGCTTAATAAGGCTTGTGTTGTGGGCACTTGTGGGTACTACACGACGAAATATATAATCATAATCATTTATTACACGTCAGAAACAGGAAAATACATTGTCTATCATTAAAATGAATAATAATAAAGAAAATTCATTTTAAATAAATTAAATAATACAATGTCAGTGTTAAATTAATAATAACAAAAATGAAAAATAATAACAGATTAAAAATTACAATTAAACATCACACAATTCGCATATGTCATAGAAGGCATTATTAGTTAACCATTTCTTTAATTCTTTGTAGAATTAATTATTATTTTCTATATAATATACAGTTATGTATATAAATACATAGAAAACATAGATAATTCAGAAACAAACTTTTGATATAAACACACAACTAAATGCCATTACCAGGATTCGAACCTGAGACGTCCTACTCCGTAGGCCACCACCACTGACTAGGCTAGCTAGAAAGCCGTAAAAACCTAGGCTAGGAGGCTCTGAGGTTTGAAACCTCGGCAGGTTTAAAATCACATTTGAGAACTTTGGCTATCTGATAATTCAAAAACTTTTGATAGCACTGACTGTGCAAGTGTTATTTTAAACGTCATAATTTCATAGACGTTTGACGTTTAAAACGACACTTGCACAGTCTGTACTATCTAAATGACACTTGCACAGTCTGTGCTATCAAAATGACACTTGCACAGTCTGTGCTATCAAAATGACACTTGCACAGTCTGTGCTATCAAAATGACACCTGCACAGTCTGTGCTATCATAATGACACTTGCACAGTCTGTGCTATCAAAATGACACTTGCACAGTCTGTGCTATCAAAATGACACTTGCACAGTCTGTGCTATCAAAATGACACTTGCACAGTCTGTGCTATCAAAATGACACTTGCACAGTCTGTGCTATCAAAATGACACTTGCACAGTCTGTGCTATCAAAATGACACCTGCACAGTCTGTGCTATCATAATGACACTTGCACAGTCTGTGCTATCATAATGACACTTGCACAGTCTGTGCTATCAAAATGATACTTGCATAGCCTGTGCTATCAAAATCGCTGCAGAGCTAGCTTGGCCTGACTCTATAAGCCTAGCTACAACTTACTGATAGATCGATTTAAGCTTGACATCCTTTTTCCTCGGCTCGGGAAACAATCTGCTGTCCTGCTTCCTCTCAAAAACGTTGGCAACCGCGACATGCGCTCGTTCGTGCGGAACTCGAGACATCATGAAACGGATGTCGAACAGAGCTTCTGGGCTGTAGTACGCGTTGAAGCTGGAAACATCACCATTTCAACCAAGGGCCTGACACTCTTTGATAGAGAAAGATAGTCTTATTGCGATTCCTATAAGAGGAAAGAGAAAATAGTGCCATGCTTTGTCCTTATCACGGACCGGGTGGCATCATAGGTAGGAGGCGATGGCTAAATACCGAAATTTATAAGAGTGAAAGAGAAAAAAATCCTATGCTGCCCAAATTTTATATGAATATTCTTTCTCTTACCCCCGGTCGCTCGGTGGCGCGTCTATAACTACTTGTATACATATACTATGTCTATGATTTCAACACAATATTTGACACATCACAACCAAAGATAGATATAACTCCGTAATAGATGGATACAGTCTAAGGAAAAAAACGTGCCTCGAAAATCACGAAAATTTGACTCTCGATCAGATGGCGCCAGTACCTTTGGCCTACTCTCGTATAGAGGGCGTTGACGGTTTCGTTTGTTATTTAACAATTTTAACGCATATCAGTGAAAGAACATGGGTCAAAATCATAAAAATAATTATATTATATTATTATTTATCCATATTTAAATACATTTTATCGTATTTTTATAAATCTTAATTCATCTTCATTTTAAAGTGTGTCGATAGATGGCAGTGAATTTACTGTGGTTACAAAATTAACTATGACAGTACCGCTCTATAATATTATATCCTCTTTGGTCACAACAAATAAAACATGCTAGTAAACCTTAGGTAACCAGTTTAAGTATTGGTTTTTGTGCTTAGATTAGAAGTGAAGCTTAGAATAGTCAATACGGATAAGTGTGGCTGCAACTATAGTCTGCATCTTCTCAAATGATTTTTACGTCTTAGACCCTAATCTGTTAAACAAAAGTCATTGTTTCTTTTATGAGAGCGGTCGGCTATTGTGTGCCATTGTTAGACACAATGGCACGCGCCGTGGCACGCGCTCAGAGACAATGTCACACAATGGCCGACCGCTCGCACAAAAGAAACAATGGCTTTTGTTTAACAGATTAGGGTCTTAGACGTAAAAATCATTTGAGAAGATTTATACTATAATTGACCTCAATACCTGTTTACAACTGTTTTTTATTAGTGTTTAGGGCGAGATGCCGCTAAACGCAAATAGTAAATGTATATTTTTTTTTATATTATAAACTGATCGGCGATTGGCCCTAGTCACACCTGATGGAAAGTGAAGACAGGGCCTAAGATGGAGCTCACCGGTTCAGTAACAGCCTATTCACTCTTGTTTTAAAGAAACCGAGGTCATATTGATCAGGGAATACAGATGGCGGGAGCGCATTCCATTCCTTAGCCGTCCGTACCAAAAAGGAGGAGGCAAAACGTTTCGTCCGAACGAATGGAATGTGGACCACGAACGGGTGCATTCGCTCCCCGCGCCTGGATGTCCGATGATGGAAAGGGGAAGGTGGGATCAGGTCGTGCAGTTCTTGTGCGCACTCCCCGCATGTATTTACATTACCTTTCATCAATATTCCCGATGTGAATAGTACTTTCTTCCATATCTTTTATTACGCTCTCGAATAAAATTTCGTTGCTATTATTTAGTTTTATGTATACTTTATCACCTAAAAACAATAAATGTAAAATAAATAAAAAAGTTCTTTTGTAAAACAGCCGAGGGACGACTGCCAATAAGTGGGAAAGTGTATTAACCGAGAAAAAAACCGGCCAAGTGCGAGTCAGACTCGCGCACGAAGGGTTCCGTACCATAAGGTAGTCCTATGTAATACAAATTTAATGTATTATAAGGACCCATTTGCATGCTGCCAAAAACTGCTAAAAAGGCTAGCTAGACCATGTAAAAAAAAACACGTTTGTTGTATGAGAGCCCCATTAAAATATTTATTTTATTCTGTTTTGTTATAGCGGCAACAGAAATACATCATCTGTGAAAATTTCTACAGTCTAGCTATCACGGTTCATGAGATACAGGTTGGTGACAGACAGATGGACAGTAGTCTTAACTAGTAAAGGGTTACATCAACCATCAGTGTAAAATGGTGTGTTAAGGGTGACTCACGTTAGAACGGCGTTGGTCCGGGCCGAGGCATTCGACACTTCCTTTTTAGGGTTCCGTAACCAAAGGGTAAAAACGGGACCCTATTACTAAGACTCCGCTGTCCGTCTGTCTGTCACCAGGCTGTATCTCACGAAGCGTGATAGCTAGACAGTTGAAATTTTCACAGATGATGTATTTCTGTTGGCGCTATAACAACAAATACTAAAAAGTACGGAACCCTCGGTGCGCGAGTCAGACTCGCACTTGGCCGGTTTTTTATAGAAAGCATCAAGTGATCACCGGTCACCTGTCATAGAAAATGAAGTGTCGGTTGCCTGTGCCCGGACCCAGGTCGTCATCCTATATGCGGTAAATACTCGTAGTATAAAAATAATGCTTTTGAGACTTACCACGTAATAGGGAAGGACGGTTCTCAGCCAGACCGGGCACTTCGAGCAGGTAAACATCACCCTTCTTCTCTAGAGTAACAGCAGTCATATTGTACTTCTGTAACACATCCATATACCAAACTTGAGTAAAAAATCAACAACTTAGTATTATAAATAAGTTAAAACCAAAGGCAGAATTGTCAGATACACACACAGAGACACAGCTGCAAAAGAGCATACCCACTATATGAATGGAATTCATTCATAAAGTCGGTATGCACTTTTGTAGCTCGCTGTACGTATTGACAGCCCCTAAGAGCGTTTTCACATAACACATTGTCCGATCCGATATCGGATGTCGGATCCTACATCCCCGTAGTCAGGCCGCGGGGGCGCGCCCGGGCCCCGTCTTTAGTGGTCACGCACACTACAATAAACTTTAGGCCTACACATACAAACAAATATTATCGGTCCGACAGCTGACGGGGGGCTCCGACATGGCTGAATTTATCGGCAGCGCCTTTCCGATATCGGATGTCGGAAGGCGCCTATGAGAAAAATAGCTGCAGGAGAGTTGCCATATGGTATCACTATCAAGTCCGCCTTTTTTGCGTTGTCTACCGTTTTTTAGGGTTCCGTACCCAAAGGGTAAAAACGGGACTCTATACAAGCTTACCCTGGCCTACGGGTTAAAAAGTTTGGAGAAAAAACCTAGACTATAAAATGTACCTAGTATTTCCTTACCCTTAAATTGATCCTAGCAATGATTTCCTCCCACCAGAGCAGATGATGGAAGTACAGCATATAATTTGCTTTGGTTATTCCTTCGTCAAAAATAGCCCTGAAATAATCACAATCTTATCAATCATGCATGTAATGCATGTTAATTATAAAATGTAATGTTTTGAAAAAATGTGTCCCGCCGAGTTTGTTGCCGGTACCATATTGGGATACCCTCCTCCAATTGAGGGGGAATTAAATCTTCTCGAGGCAGAGGCGTAGGGTCTTGCGGTTTCAGTCTTTTAAGTGCGTGCGCTTATAAAGCATGCCGTACGTTACATTTTTTGCGGTTGCGGAACCACTTTTGAAAAAATGCAGTGCGTTCTAAGCCTAAAAGCCAAAGCAGACATCAGGCCTATTGCAGCAGGGCTTCGGCTGCCATCGCAATACGTACTTGTATAAAATGAATTTTGACCGTCTATCCACAAAAGAAACGAAGGCTTTTGATTAACAGATTAGGTGTCCTGATTTGGGAAACCTGTGTCGAAGTCGGTAAATAAAGGTAACAAAATAAATTCGCGATAGACCCGATTGTAAATGTGATTTAATGTGTTCAAAACGCGAAAGTTTTTAATGTTATTAATATAACAGATTAGGGTCCGAGGCGTAAAAATCATTTGAGATAATTCATACTATACTTGTAACAAATCCCGCACGGTACGCAAGTTATGTATTACGCAGAGAGCCCGAGAAGTGTTGTATATGCATCCGATGTGGCCTGACCTTAGAATAGATAGATGGAGAAGACGTTTATATGTAGCTACAATAACACACAATATCATACATTGGCATAAAAAGAAACAAAGGAGACAAAATAATATTTTTCCGATACAATATTTATCCCTTGGTGTGCATTGCAGCAACTAAATACGATCACGTTCAATACGGTCCCTGCGACATGTTTACTACGAACACGGTTTACACTTTACCGTTTAAGAACCGTTTTGACGGGGTCCAATCAGAATCTTCTTAAGCGGGTTTTACTGGTATATACTAAGAGAACGAAAACAATTACAGGTAACTAGATAAAAATAGAATCATACCTAGTAGTTAGCAACACATTTCTCAATTGCATTTTGAACTCCACTTGGCCCTCTATTTTTTCCAGGGCGTCTTCATCCAAACCAGCGGGTAGCAAGATTTTAAGCAGTTTAGGTATTTTGTATAAGTTGTTATACGGCCTGTAATAAAACAAACGTTCCACGTATATACGTTCCACGTATATTAATGAGGTAATGAGCAAACCTAGGATAACATGGGGCACGTTCTAGGGATTTGATGTCGATAAATAAGATGTCAATTGTCAATATATATTTATACATATGTGCTCGCTGAAAAATCCTCGATTACTAAAACGAGGTTTGATATCATGTCCGATATAGAGCCTCTTAAGATAATAAAAGTATACCGATGTAATTTCCATCAAAATAATCACACTATGAAATCAATATTAAATTAAAGAAATTATACACGTTTTAATTTGTTATGTGTATTTATTTTAAAATCCAGATAAAAAAATAATATTTATTTATGTTGAATAACATCTAGACGTCGACAGTAACATCGATATATTTAATTGTCGATAGAATATTTTTCTACGTGACTTTAGTATAAGTGCCCCGAGTTATCCCAGGCATGTTAATGAGGTAATGAGCAATATAACGGTGTACGGATATTTCTATAGAAAGTCATAAGCCTACATCAAAGACAGTGAAATTGGTTATTTGTAACATTTTCAGGAAAAGGCAGGGGAGTATTGTCGGTGGTTGATAAGGTTGATTTTTAATTGTATCCTCATGACACGTTTTATCGACGACTGACCGCTACACTTTACTTATAAACATGGTTAAATAATACACTTAAAGTTCATTACTTCTTGAATCAAAGGAATCAATAGTCAATTACCAAAGAAATTATATGATACAGAGTGAATTGATAGTGGTAGTATGGAATCGGGTGTTTATTTTACTGTAATTGATTTCAGCTAAAATCTTAACTAATCTTATGGACTATGGGGTCTATAGGTCTCCCAACTTTCGCCAATGTATTGCTTTAACTTTAAGTCTTTATATAAAATAGCAAATAAATTACACATGATCTGTGGATACGACGAAGCGCTCTGCGTGTTTCCAGTCCAGGTTGGAGTAAGGACTCTTGGCGTTAAACTTCTGCGGCCTTTCAGTTGCCACCAAAACCACCTAAAGCAAAGTACATTATATGTGGCTTTCCATCAGAGAAAGGTCGTTATGCATTATGCACACGGAGGACCTTATGCATTAAGGACCCTTTTCTGATGGGAAGACACAAATTTAATTCTTCGAAAAAAATCTAATTTGATTGTCTTACAGTGCCTTTACTCTTATTCTCTCTTTCTCTTTATTTTTTAGAACCACATCGGTGGTAAACAAGCATACGACCCGCCTAAGCGGTTACTGTAGCCAAGTAGCATAGTAAAAAAAGTAAAAAAAAGCAGCAATTAAATAAAAATACATACCATTTCCCTGATAAAAATGAGACTCTTTCCATCACTATTTCTAATGAAAGTGAACATGATAGGCATCTCGTACTGCCCCACGTCCGCGCCAACAAAAGTAATGGATATAGTATCGATTGTGGATTCTGAAAAAGAAATGTTCATTAATTTGAAAGCTTTAGTCATATTGACAGCAAATCACTCCTTTATTTGTAGTACTTACAGAATAATTATACAGGGTGGCTAATAAATAAGTACATTCCCGTTGCCAGGGAGGTTTTGGGATTATACCGAACCACAAAATCGCGGAAAACATGCGGATCCAGCCCAAATATAAACTCGTGGTCGCACATTACAAAATGCGGTTCAGGGTGCGCCAGTTGAATCCCAACTACCGTCAGGAGATCTTCGCTTTTCATGTCATTGGTGTATAAAGAAGTAGTTTACTCACTAAGTTCCAAAAGATGCGGATCCTGTCCAAATATAGGTAAACTCATGGTCATACATGACAAAATGCGGTTAAGGGTGCATCCCAAGCACGAGGAGATTTTCGGTTCGTTGGTGATCGTGAAGAAGAATTTTACTCACTAGGCTCTAAAAGATGCGGATCCTGTCCAAATATAAAGTCATGGTCGCACATGACAAAATGCGGTTGTGGGTGCGCCAATTGAATTCCAATCACCAGGAGATCTTCGCTCTTCATGTCGTTGGTTATCTTGAAGAAGAATTTTACTCACTAGGCTCTAAAAGATGCGGATCCTGTCCAAATATAAAGTCATGGTCGCACATGACAAAATGCGGTTGTGGGTGCGCCAATTGAATTCCAATCACCAGGAGATCTTCGCTCTTCATGTCGTTGGTTATCTTGAAGAAGAATTTTACTCACTAGGCTCTAAAAGATGCGGATCCTGTCCAAATATAAAGTCATGGTCGCACATGACAAAATGCGGTTGTGGGTGCGCCAATTGAATTCCAACCACCAGGAGATCTTCGCTCTTCATGTCGTTGGTAATTGTATAGAAGAATTCAACCTCTTGGTTAGGTTTCGCCTGAACATTCGAGAATAATGTGTTAAGGTGCATTGAGATAACTTCGAAAGCTGCGTAATTTTGAAAATGGCAATATCTACTAAACTAGAAGCACATTGTACTGTAACAACAGTAAGCAAGATGCCTTGGTAATAAATAAAGCCGATAATTGTGGCGTAAAACGTCTAAAACGTGTATCTATGTTCCGGCTTCTTACAATAGACTAAGATACAATATTTAGTTTATACAATATACAGGTTGGAAAAAATTAATGGGCCCTGGAGAAAAAGTGCCTTCAAACCTTAAGTTAGCTCATTTTACAAGGAAACATTCTTTTATCTTTTTAAAAGAAACAAAACTGTGTTCACAGATTTTTGTTTTTTCTTTTAATTTCGCTTGTCTAAAAATATTCTTGAGTACTAAATATTCGATTATATGGATATATTGTACGACAGACGAGTGTAAGACCTAATGTTTCTTGGAGAAATGTTGTCATTACCATTAACTGTATCGACTAGTAGAATTTTCAGTAGATTTTTTTTTGTAGTAGTGTGTGTTCATTTTTTGGAATTTTTAGTTGGTTCGATTCCTGGGCCAGACAAGCGAATAAAAAAAACATTTAATGCAGTTTTGTTTCTTTTTCAAAATAAAAGAATGTTTTCTTTAAGTAAAATGAGTAAACTTAAGGTTTTAAGGCACTTTCCCTCCAGGGCCCATATTTTTTTTCCACACTGTATTTAACGAAGACCGTCACGTAAAAAGATGGATTTATAGTTAGGGGTGGCTTTCCGTCAACATGACATACCGTATTTAGCGGTTAAAGGGTAAATAAACGTACATGAACTTTTTTACATCCAAAGTACAGTACGATTTTATAAGATGTTCGAATTGAAGAGCTTATAGGAGTCCCACCTTTGCCCCTCGGACTCGGACGCGATATCGACTCAACAATGGCAATCAAATTCAATTCTAAATTTAAAACCTCAAAGTAGTTATTTGGCTGGCATATTTTGATCCCTGGAAGTAACACGGTTAAGTAACATTCGGATACCTTAAACAATTCTAATTATACACGAGTACATTGACCGATATCATGTAGGCACTTAGGCAGTTGTTATACAGAGAAACAATGCCGTCAGCGTAATAGAACCAGTGCCGCAAGCAAATTCGTTAACTAACTACGGTTGGTTGGTTTACAAATATCATATTTCTTGCCCTCTCATTTATTATACTGTATTGCTTTTGTGAACTTAATTAATGGAACAGGGAACAGTGAATATAAATAGTATGTGTTCGTATAATCAAACCTTTTCGACAGTTAGCAGGTTGTTATTTTATTAATAACTATAATGGGTATTTTTTATAAAAATAATAATAATACTATTAACGCTATTAAGTACGAATGAAAAAAAATCTAGGATCAGGTAAGGCCAATACGGGTATGTGTGGCTCGCCTTCACATTGGGTTTATTGCGAGTTCATACAGTCACATGCAATAATTTGTTACACAATGAAGGCTGCAAAAATATCTGACACGATCTTATTTGTAGAGCCATAAAATACACGAACATGTGTCACTAAACACAAGTAGCCTATTGACCTTACCTGAGCTTCGGTACCTCAGTTGGTGGATCGGGGCTCCGGTGTCACAGAGCCGCAACTTCGAATTTCACATAACGATTCTTTTTTTAATTTACTGAGTTCAAAACTTGATTTTTATAAATAAACTCACGAATATCCGGACTTTATGGTGATCAGTAGGCGGTTCCTTGATGACCCTGGCGTCGGAGCCAGCAAGCGGGAGGCTGTTCGCCGCCCCGAGGATGATAACACCATCCCTGTTCCTGCTGAACTCCTTCCTGGAATGGTTATCATCGGTCACAACTATTCTAGGGTATATTTAAGATACCTATCCAGAATTATATGAAGTATGAAGTAAACTAACAGATAAACAACGATCAGACAACGCTATCGCTGCTGCTTGACGCAACGTTGGCGCAACTGCGCAACGACGCCATTTTCCATAGCGCTGACTAGACGCCGACGCTCAAAAGACGCTAGTTTGAGGGTTCTCTATAAATATAAATGAGAAAACGAAATAAGTATACTGCAACTACGTAAGCCTCTTTTTGTATGGGGTGATGACAATAATGCTATATAACTAGTTGCTTTACGCGGTGTACTAGCAGCAATACTATTAACTAACCATCGGTGGAAGTTTTATCTTTGCAATAATTCATGTGAGTTCAGTGTGGACGATTGTATGGCGTTGACCGGAGACAAGCCTCAATACAGTGTTCAGCCACATCGCTGTTCAAAAGACGTTGATACGATATAAAACTATGTATTAACCTTAGTAATATAAGTTAATCGTTAAATTTAGATTAAGGTACTAACATTGAAAATGAGTGCATCATTTCGCCGTTAAACGCAAGTTTGGCGAACCTAGTATAAGTTTAAAATGTATCATACTTTTTTGAAAAAAAAAAAAAAACATCGTAGCAAAATGATCAAAACGCAAAGCTTAATTATATTAATACACGTCACTCAATTGGTGGAGGTAGCATATGCTTCAGGCCCCACGCGCTTAGGGGGGAGCCACGCTCCCAGAGGTACTGGAAGACCTGATATGTACATACATGTAAGCAATTATAATTAAATAAATAAAAAACGAAATTTTGATTTTTCCTTTTCTCTGAGTCCTAAGACACGCTACGTCAAGTCAAGTTCCGTTGTGGTCCAGGTACATACTTCTTGTGCTTGTATTGGTGCAGTATCCGGTTGCAGATGTGCTTGGGCGTGTCCTCGTGGTCGAGCTCCGAGTGTTCCTCGTAGACCTCGTCCACGACTCCGCAGAAGTCGCAGTACTGGGAGTCCTGCATGATCCTGCAACGTCAATCAGAAAACTATCCAACTTTGACTTAGAGCCAGTGGCGTAGCACTGGCGTAGCGTGAACCAATCTAGCCGTGGACGAACCCCAATCTGCGAGGCCATCACATTTTCAATGTGTTTTCCCAAGGTAATAAAAAGGTTGGCTTTGCGAGGCCCTAGGTGCGTACGCCACTGCACAGAGCAGTGGTTCAACTTTTGATCACTTGGACTTGGAAATTGCAAATGAACTGTGAACCACTGTTTGGAATGTAAGGTCTGCGGCATTTAGTGATGGTGTAATTAAGCATACTTTGCAGGCATGGGGTCTTTCGACCCCATACCGCAGTGAACGTGTTAATATATTTTTGAGAAAATTTTGTACTTATCCATGCAACTGTTACTGTGGCCCAGGGAAGGGCAGAGGTTCTTAAGCGGTGGTCCGCGGACTACGGGGTAAGTACCTGAAGTGGTCGAATTTATAAATAAAATAAATATTTGTTGATTGACTATATTCCTGTTAGCCGCTTCTTCAGTTAAAACACCATCGTACAGTAACAACTATTTATTCCTTTACGTAGTAGGTGAATAGAAATCAATTCCCACAATTTAATCTTGTCACAAGCATACACTTCAACTTCATTTAAGTACACAAGACGAACTGACTCATGATCGTTTGGTCGGCCCAAAACGCTGGCGCGGTAACTTGATGTTCATCAGTAGTCGTTAAATGTCTGTCAAGAGCAAAATAGACCTGTGTAAGCCGCGGTTAAGAGGTAAACAATAATCAAACTACGAATGAATACCTAATATTAGAACTGTCTTTTTATCCGTTATGTATGTTTTGTTCCTGTTTTTTTAAAGGGCTATAGTAAAAATGGGCGGTTTAAACTTGCACGTTCATAAATGGCCGTGTTATGAAGCTTCTAAAGTTACAATGATGGCGCGTGTGAACAATAAAAAACGGTCGTTAAAATAAACGAACACGTCACAAGAGACCCTTGTCGACATGAAATGTTATAGGAATGCAATGCCCCTTCAAATCCCTTGTATACCTACTGAATACTAGCGATGGTATCTACTTATTCTCGCTCGGTACTGTACATGCCATTATACAGACAGATACTAAACATATTACTATCATATCTTTCCATTAACTTTCAAACTGGTCTTTGTTATGGACCTACTTTGGACTAAATACATTCTTTGAATGAACTACTAATATCATAGAGAATAAGTAAAAGAGAAATAAGTATAGAGTGCTCACTCCTTACAGGGCTATCATTATTACTTATAAATAATAAGTTGTATACTAAACTTGTATGTGAGGTGTGGTTAAACATATTATTAATAGGATTAATGAAGCCGATGGTCCCGCGTTCAAATCCTGGGAAGGGCACGTATTTGTGTGATGGGCACAGATATTTCTTCCTGACTTTCCTGAGCCATGGGTGTTTTCTATGTATTACATATGTCCTTATAATATTTATTTTAAATATTTATTACGTCTTAGTTATTTAAATAAGTTTTCGCAAAGCTCGCTTAAAACTTATTATAAAAGAATTGTTGTCCATGTATGGACTGATCATTCTAAGCTTACTTATTTATCTATGCTAATATTTAGGGATCCCGTTGTTTGACATAATTATTGAGTCATAACATAATGTAATGATTGTCAGATTATCATTAGTCATAACTCTGAAACCGTTAATATTTCAGGATTTTCGTAAGGTTATCCTGTAGTTACGTTAGGTTTGTTTTATGGCATTCCTGAAAAGTTACGAGTTTCTGAGAAAAACCAAATTATGACTAACGAAAACTCAGACAAACAATACATTATGGCTTAAAACTAAAAAACAATAGACTCTAATATTTATTGCTTGATATCAATGTTTCATTTCATTCTGCCTGCTGTGTTGTTTGAATATCAGTAGTCATGTTGGCTAAGCTACTTCCATGAATCATTATTTTATAAATATTTAATTACCACTATTATTGCTCTAGTGTTTAAGTCAAGCTTATCAAAACTTGACTGAGTCATTTATCCTTTAGGTATCGCTATTCTAACCTCCTAAGCCCAAGGTCCTACCTATAGTACCTTTTCAGTTCGATTAAATTTAAACCCTATTCAATTGGAACAGTCGCGTTTGCTTTGTTTCGTTCAATTTACCCACAACGCAAAATCAACTCTATTTCCTACACTACATAGGTTCAAATTACAGTGGCAAATTTTTCACTTGTATAGCTGAGCCTTAGGAGGCTAATGACACTACCGATATGAGTACCGGATGTTTTATCTCTAATGTATTTTCCTAACTGAGGACCATCACTTATTTAATTATCATCATAAAACCTGAAAGAAAGAGAAATGCTCTGAAAGAGAAATGCGTGCCTGGGAAGTATGTGGAGCTAATCCGGTTAATGTACAACCGATGTTGTACACGCGTCCGGTCAGCAGCTGGCACCACCGACAGGTTCAGTGTCACAGTAGGCTTGCACCAGGGATCGGCTTTAAGCCCTTACCTCTTCCTGCTAGTTATGGACGCACTGTCATCGGACATACAGGAGGAGGCACCTTGGTGTATGCTGTTTGCTGATGACATTGTGCTTGTAGGTGAAAACGAACTAGAGGTGCAGAGCAGACTTGAGAAATGGCGGCAAAAATTGGAGAATGTTGGCCTAAAGATCAGCAGATCTAAAACAGAACACATGTTCTGCGATTTTGGCGGTCTCTCCAGTTTTGCTGCCATAGAACTCGATAGCGTTACATTGCCGGTCTGCTCCGACTTCAAGTACCTCGGTTCGCTCGTACAGTGCGATGGCGATATTGACCGTGACGTGAAAAACTGGATTACCACAGGATGGATGAAATGGCGACAGGTTACGGGAACCATTTGTGACGCCCGTATGCCCCTTCGGTTGAAGGGTAAAATTTATAAAACGATCATAAGACCTGTCGTCATGTATGGATCAGAGTGTTGGGCCCTAAAGGTGACGGATGAAAAGAGATTGCATGTAGCGGAGATGAGAATGTTAAGGTGGATGTGTGGCGTGACGAGAATGGATAGGATAAGGAATGAGTATATAAGAGGAAGCCTGAAAGTTGCACCCATAACAGAAAAAGTAAGGGCAAATCGCCTAGCATGGTACGGGCATGTGATGCGGAGGGATGAAAGTCATGTGACGAGAAAGGTATTAAGAATGAATGTGGAGGGAAGTACGAGGAGAGGAAAACTGAGGAAAAGGTGGATGGACTGTGTGAAAGATGATATGAAACTAACGCAAGTGAATGATGAGATGACGGGTGACAGAGATGTATGGAAGAAAAAGACATGCTGCGCCGACCCCAAGTGAATGGGACAAGGGCAAGCGAATGATGATGATCATAAAACCTGCTGAGTGTTTAAGTTAGATTAAGGTAAAGGATGACTTACAAAAAGCGGCCACGTGCGACTCGGACTCGCGCACGAAGGGTTCCGTACCATTACGCAAAAAACGAAATAAAATCACGTTTGTTGTATGGGAGCCCCACTTAAATATTTATTTTATCCTGTTTTTAGTATTTATTGTTATAGCGGCAACAGAAATACATCATCTGTGAAAATTTCAACAGTCTAGCTATCACGGTTCATGAGATACAGCCAGGTGACAGACAGGCGGACAGTGGAGTCTTAGTAATAGGGTTCCGTACCCAATGGGTAAAAAAGGGGCTCTATTATGTGCTCGGTCTACTGTATGATTTAAAAAGTGTCCAAACAAAACATTTTATGTGGCAGGTAAATCCCTACTGTGAAAGTTTCTGTAACAGATTGTTACAGTAACTTTCACTAAAGTACAAAACAAATTCTTTAAAACTATTTTGATGCGGCTTTTTTTAATAGATAGAGTGATTCAAGAGGAAGGTTTATATGTATAATACATCAGTATTGCACCCGTGCGAAGCCAGGGCGGGTCGCCAGTAACTTACTAGTAGTAATAAGAATTTAAACTGCCCAGAACAACCACAGTCATTAGTAAGTCAATAGCAAGAATAATCACCAAGCAGTTTAGATAGAAAACATGTTTGATAAAGTATTGTAATGCCATCATCGGCTGTCTAAATTATATTCCAAAATCCAATCAGATCAGTATAACCACTAATGAACTCTAATAATAGGTCTGACAAAATATCATTTGTAATTGTGATAAACATATTTTTAGTGTACAAATAATTTTTATTGATGCAAAAAATTACACAGCATTACAGCGAACTAATACACTGTGAAATTTAAAACAGAGAGTATCATACAGACAAGGTACATTATACGGTCTTAAGTAGAGGACAAACAGTAGGTACAAATGCAAAAATGAAAAACCAATACAAAACAGAAGATTCACGTTTATCCATTATGTCACAAAAGAAAGATACAGTGGTTGAAACCTAGTCTAATTCCAAACAATATGAAAATGCTTTTAAGGAGAAAGGTGGCGAGCTTCAAATTAAACCCTCTTTGGATCACTGTGCCACAATGGTTAATTATTAAAACCCAAGACAGATATCAGGCTTACAACTAGATTCAACATTTTTTTGTTTGTCAATGGCCCCCTTTTCTAACCATATTTTTAAAGAACTACAAAACTATGTTGTAAGTGGTGTTTTGTCTTGTTTTTAGGGTTCGGTAACCAAATGGTAAAAATGGGACCCTATTACTAAGACTGCTGTCTGTCTGTCCATCTGTCTATCACCAGGCTGTATCTCATAAACCGTAATAGCTAGACAGTTGAAATTTTCACAGATGATGTATTTCTGTTGCCGCTATAACAACATATACTAAAAAGTACGGAACCCTCGGTTGGCGAGTCTAACTCGCAATTGTCTGGTTTTTTTGGATGTAGTGTTTACAGTTTAACAATCGCTGCAGCAATTAGTGTAAATCATAATTAAGCATATTTTGCATCAGGTCGTTCAACCCGGTCCCACAGTGAATGTGTTAAGCACATTTTGGCATTCCTTGACCTCCATAAATCAACGGACTAACTTTAAGGATAGCGGAATTAGTTAAGCCTAGATTTGTAGGCAGGGATAATTTACCACATTAAAATTATAGCACCTTCAAATGTTGTAAATTTTTGGGCAGTCATTTAAAGATTACAAAATTACATGATTCAGATAAATAAAATCTTGTCTGGTGTACATTTTATTGTAACTAAAACAAATATCTTAAGAAAATAATTATTTCTTATCTTGTATATATCTTTCATGTAAATAAATGCTATGCTCACTCTAAAGAAATATATTGTACACTTTTTTATTACACTTGGCACAGATTGTGGGTAGGATAATTTAATACATGTTGATGCTGTAACATGACATGAGACACTAGGAAACTTACTTGTTGGTTAAAATTGAACTATCAAACTTATTTCCACACGATATTTTAAATGACTGCATTTACTGAATAATTATGCACATATGATTAGCAAACTAATCTATACTATACTCAGGCCATGGTAAACCCGACTCAAATGTAATAAAGGTAAAAATAATGTATTTTATCTGCAAGATTTTTTTAAATCATTATCGAGTGTACTCTTACTAACCGAGTGGACTTCCCCTAACAAAGACAATGAACATTAGCATCGCAAAATATTCGAAAAAAAAAACTTACCCGACACCGATAAGAACTTCTTACATACGTAGAAGGATTCTTTAAATCAGAGAAACGAACTATGCACAAACTATACAAGTAAAACGTTAAAAATATTTAATTATTTTCTTAAGTTTTACATTAAGTCGCAAGGTCGCAGTCGCAACACAAAAAACCGCCGGCAGGCCGGCAGATGACATGACAATGACAAGTTGACAACAGACAGAAGTCAGCTCACAGATAAGAAAATTTAACGCGCTCACAGAGCAACACGCTGAACTGTCAAACCATATGAAAGATCAGATATCCTTATTATGTTGGTAGCCTGTTTTAAGTAAAACATTTTAATCAAAAGTAAATATTAATTTATTAAAACTGTTATTAATACATCAAATACTTAAATGTAATATGAGATCGTTCAGTTACAATTAGAGATCACAATTATTAATATACCTACAAGATGCTTGTTTAAAACAAACTTGCTATATATTCCCATACATTTGTAGATAGAAGGAAAATCTTTATCACGTGAATGGTTGATTACGTATGTTTAGGTATAGCAGCCATTTAAAATTTAAATATCACGTCGGTTCCGGAGTGGGTATCTCTCAAATGGGTTTATTAAGTGCAGCTGGCCGTTCCTGTACGGGTTGCCGAGACCTGAAAAAAGACAATTGTCTCAGCATCCTTTTCTTTCTCTTTTAGAGTGCAACAGTAGACTATTCCTATAAATAAACGTGTCATAGCTTAAGTATAATGCAATTTGAAATGATCGAGCTGCTGCGGATTCCTGAATTACCTGATGCATAGCATCACCCCAGCAGACCCATTGAAAGATAAGTTGGCGCCTCCATTTGTTACTGACCTATGCATTTTCCAGTGACGCTGGAGCAAGTCGATCCTGGGGCGCACTTCCACCCGAATTCATCGTTGTCCAATTTCTCGGTGCACGGCTCGTCGGGGCCCTGGGGAAAGAAAACCTTTACTGCCTTTGCCTTTCGTTCGTTTTAGAAAAGTGGAGTTAGAAGTATTAAGATTTTTATAGTCCGTCCCTTACATAGTTGGCCATAAGATGATACCTAGTGCGTGAGTTAACCTGCGTGCGTGCTTGTTAAAGTCGTGACACACCATAGACCTAGCATTACATAGACCAGCTATACGCGTGCGCCCGTAAGGGATAGACATAGATGACGTCATAAACGTGGGGATACCATATTGGTAAAAATTACCCCAATATTTGATATCACGTTGGGGCGATTACCCTGGAGGCAAAGTTAGCTTGTTTGACGGTATTAAAAAATTGTTAAATAAAATGTCAATGGGCCGACCTTTTTAGGCGTATAAACAATGAAATACCTCCTATAATTCGCGCAGGTGGTACAAAACTAAACATGTTTAGTAAATAAAACGTAAAATAAAATGTATTATGGCTTCTAATTTAAAGAAATCACAAATCGCAATCACACCAATTAATGTACACCACATTTAATCTTCACAACATTTGTTTATTTATTTTTTGGAATTAGAAGTACGAAAAAACTTCGAGGTCAAAATTACCCATAAAATTATGATATTTTCATCTGGTATCCCTAACATGATTGTTATGCAGCTAAATTAAGAAGAAGTTTAAAAATGGCTGACCTCAGACTCCTACCTACCTACGTAATTTGGGCGGATAATTTTACAAATAATGTTTTGTTAATTTGCGTAAATAATTGTGATATTTTTATTGAAATCCTTTGATTCTACATTGCTTTGAGTGTAACGTAATTTTACGATGTTATTCTCACATATTGCGTTAAGAGGAAGGTGTAAAATACCGTACTTACGTGTGAAAGGTTATGATCTCATATTTTTGCTCAGAGCGGCTATTTATTACGATTATAGAACAATTCACCAGTATTTTATCAAAGTTCAAGCATTCAAAATGCTAACCATCACTATATTTCATAAGAGAAAGCACAATTTCATACAAAACAACGATAATTAAACAAGCAACGAACAAACATGACATGTCACGTACTTATTTGTTTGCCACAACCTCGGTTGTGGCAGCGGTGGAAAAGTGAAACTATGACAAGGACAAACAATAACAGCGCTTTCTCTGCTACTCCTACTGAAAGATACATAAGACTATCCCGTTCGGTCATTTTCCCCCACCCCTCATGACCGATCCAGTTATACTAGATTCATGTAACACACTATCGCACCGCACCAAGGTTATTGTGCGATGGTGTGTTACTGTGTTACGGCCTTTAGTCTACCTTCGTAGAACATTTCTCTTATTTCAAAATCTCTATGACTTCTATTACTACGTTTACATGCGTGCCGAGACTTGGTAAGCGTCAAGGACGCAGTTATGCGTTAGAGGGAGCAAGAGATATTGCTATCTCATTCCACCGTATAGCTGCGTCCCTGACGCTTGCCAAGTCTCGACATGCATGTCAACGTAGTAATAGAAAGCTGGTAATTCTAGAGTTGGTTAGTAAAGGCTAGTTCAGATGGGAACAATTGCTCAACAAATTGATTAAATGGTCTGATCAAATCAGGTGGTGTGGACGCACACGCTAATTTTGTTCGCCGATTTCAACCGCCGATTATGACCGTTATTACCGATAAATTAGAGGTGCGGACGCAAGAATACTAATTTGTGACGCTAGTATTCGCGTTGGGGGGCATTTTTTTAATTTAGAGCGCTCAAATATCAGCATAAACCTAAAATTTGATCATCCCATGTGGACTGACCTTAAAGAATACCTACGCATATAGCATGTAGTCACAACTGGTCGACTGCATCGAACACCAAATTGGTTAGTACATCTACCTTTTCAGCCTGCCATCTTTCTGCTAAGACAACCAGGGAAATAACATATACCTTTCTCTATCCATTCGGTAGAAAGTGTTTTTCTTTATTTTTATTTAATCCACACTAACAAAATGTTAATATACCCGATAACAGTCCCGCCTTGAGCCGCAGACTTTGTTGATGTAGGTCCCGTGGAGGCAGAGCTTAGCAGGCCTGCTGTTATGCATCTCACACACTTCGTCGCTCGTCAGCGCGGAGTAGCTGGGAGTGTCGCACACTGGGCAGTCGACCCACTCGCTGAAAAAATATCGAATAACTACTACAAAAGTACCGTTTTTTTATCATACACAATTAATTTGACTTCTTTTAGATTCGGTTAAAAGAAAGTTAGAATAAGGTTTTAAGAGACTGGCAACATCAATGTGATAATTTCATAAATCCCCGTCAATTTCCAAAAATTGTTGCCAGTGTATAGAGTTACCAAGAAAAGTCTGCAGAGATTTTGACAGCACACGCACTGCAGGTGTTATTTTAAACGTCAAACTTCTATGAAATTATGACGTACAAATAACACTGGCACTGCGTGTGCTGTCAAAATCTTTGCAGAATTTTCTTGGTCTAACTTGGTCTAACTCTATATTATTTCTGTTCATCCATTTCCTTCACTAAGTGTAAGTGTATAGTGCGGCGAATTTGAAAAATGTAGGGGCGGAAGGGAAAATAGGTATTGTCAGGAATGTTAAAACGTGTTTATAATTAATTCTGTTGCATTGCGTATACGTGTAATGTCATGGTCCTGTTCCTCACGGGATCTTGCATGTATCAACTCTATAGTATACTTGCTTTAAGACTAATTTATTGTTAGTTTCTAGAAAAATAAACCTTTTGTACTAAAGATTAGCTGGCATGAATCGGTTGAATGAATATAATAAGTAGGTAAAACTATATGTATGTGTCAAAATAACTGCCAATACTAGATCAATCTTTAAATAATTTCTGCCTTTGCAATAATGAAAGATGTTAACTGGAGCCGCATCGGCATGCGGCGACGGTGTGCGAGTAAGACTACCCTTTAGACATGTCCTAGCACCTGCCTCTCTTCGCATCAATGTTATAAACTGCCATACCCTTTCTCCTGCAAGTCATCGCGTTCAATTAGGTTCCGGGGCTCGAAGCGGTAGCGCGCCAGGCATGGGCCGGCCAGGAGCATCAGGTATACCAGTGGGTGCATCATCACGGAGTTCTGGAACAGTTACTAATACTACATCTTACACAAAAAATGCTGCAGTTCTCCCACGTAACCACCAGATTTTTAAAGGGTCGGCAGTAACATAAACATTAAGTTCATTTGGTGATTTGGGCAATACAACGGAGGGCACAATAGAAACGACAGCAAAAAGGATGCTGTCCGTCTAAATGATTTGCCAATTTTATTGGTATTTTTTTTGCAGTCACACATCGTTTCATCGGAAACCCTTTCTGACCGCGTGACTATCGTTCGTAAGAACTATTATATAATCTGTGCTATCGTGTAACATGAAGTAACATCATCAGTAGGACGATCTTCATGATGATCAACAATGAGTCTCCTATAACCGATAGTACATAGGTAGGTAGAGTTAGAGAGTTTAGACTTAACTCCTTTTGGTTTTAAAACAACAGGATACATAAGTGCAAATATGGAAGTAAAGCTTCTGGCACCCTCAGAATGAGCTGGCACCCATGCACTAGTTAGGCGATTAGCTGCATCAGTTTCACTAGATGGCGTTGGCGTCTACATCATCTGGCACTATGTACTATACGTACTTCTATTCTATTATAAAACTATATATAATAATATTATTGCAACGATTTTTTCTATCGCTAATTATAATTATTTCTCCTTCTTGAACATTGTGACATAAACGGTAGAAAATGGCGGCCTTGTACCTAACCCCAATGTTGTACCTTAGATAGTTTTTCTTAATTCTCGACGAAATCTTTCCAACCCACATGTTTATTCCTTGGCCTTTATTTATTAGTCACACATAATATGTCCCGAAATATATCTGAATAATAATTAATACGAATTCCATTTCGTCAGCTCCGTCGCGACGTTTATGAATGAAACGCGGTGTAGGCGCCCGAGTCAAGTCACGGGAACATCCACTTCCACTCGTGATTGTGATTAATAATCATTATAGTTTTACTATAAATACTGCTACACTATATATGTACTCATTACTCATTCACCGGCTTGCGATAATCTTACACCCCGATATTTGGGCAAATACAGTCGGTGCAGTCATTCAAATTTAATATTGTCTTCGGTTACCTCGATAGTTACTCATGAAATAAAACTATGAAAACGGATTATATCGCGTATATTGAATTTATAATACATCCCAAATCCCAAATCAATATACGCGATATAATCCGTTTTCATAGTTTTATTTCATTCAAATTTAATCAATAATGTAATTTATGTAAAAAATCGGCGGTTTTGTTTACGACTCCTGAATTTCTCGAATTACGTTTCTAAGTATGTATACCTATAAAAAACCTACATAGCGATAAGATTTTAAGATATCTAAATAAAAAATAAATAAAAATCGTTTATTTCCGGTAAATATTCACTTGGATACAGATTTTGCTGACCTCCACACTAGGCAATGCCTGTCCCGTGAAGGAGAGATTTTAAATAACCAGTAATTCTAAATTCTTAAATTAGCTATTTACCGATTAACAAGTTTGAATTAAATATAAAGTAATATCTAGTTGTCACTTTAGCGTAACTCGAACCCCTGTAACTGTAACTCGAATCCGTCATGCACACAGTCAGTCATTCGGACGTGCAACGGAAACGATATTCAGTAAATTTTATTGGAGATACTTTATTTTTATTATATTTTTCAAAGGTACTTTTCATTATTTGAGATCTAGGTGGGTCTATAATGGGGAACTATGTGGTTGTGGGCGTGCGTGTAATAGAGCAAATATATGTGACATTTTTAACCAAAAGGTACCACGTCGCTTGTTGGTAAGGTTGATTTCTAATTGAAGCTATATGAAAATAGCGCCTTACTGACAAGCGACAATAAGTACTCTTTTGATTGAAAATGACACATATTATATACTCCAGTATACAAGAGCGACTGGCTCGTGGGAGTCGGGAGTCGTGGGTATTCGCACGTACACTTCTATTTGCGACTTCGGTGGGTGTGATGTTTACTGTTTACCGTCTTTACCCGGGTTCTGTTTACCTATTTACCAGCAGATATTCTAGGTAAAGGTCTAAATGTTAACCAACATCTGTAGGGTCCGCTGTTATATGTACAAGTAAGTAAGTAAATATTCTTTATTGCACCAAAATTATACATTTTACATACATGTAAAACTACAAAGAATTTTTTGAAGAAAAATAGAACCAGGTAACAACAGGCGGTCTTATCGCTAAAAATCTCTTCCAGACAACCTTTGGGTAGCAGGAAATGTATACTACGTTACGTAGCTATAATGCTTGGTAGAGTCAATTAACTCCGTCAAAGGGAATTAATTCTACTCTATCAAAAATATTTCAAGTATTTTAGAGTAATATTCGACGCTACCGTTAGTCGCCCAGCATGACCACGTGGAGAAAAGTGACATTAATTAATTTGATTTCCTTAAAATGTTATTTCAATAAATGATTATTCAATTATTCAAGCTTTTGAAATCTGGGTCAAAGACAATATGTACTTCATCGGCTCTATCAATACGGATCGCGTGATCAAAAGCATTTCTGATGCTTTCATCGTAATTAATGATTGGAGCTGTAAGTACCTAAACGGTAAAAAAAACCTATTTGTTGTTGTTTGTATTTGTTGTTATAGCGGCAACAGAAATACGTCATCTGTGAAAATTTCAACTGTCTAGTTATCACGGTTCATGAGATACAGCCTGATGACAGACGGACAGACAGACAGACAGCGGAGTCTTAGTAATCCCGTTTTTACCCTTTGGGTACGGAACCCTCAAAATCAATCAATCTGATTGTTGGAAATTACCAGAAATATAGCCCTAATGAAAACACGCAGTAAACGTTTAGCCATTTATTTCAGAGTGACATTGATTGTAAAAATCATAAAAAGTACAAATTTAAATATTTGACACATATCAAAAAGGAGTTCGCAACATCCTCCCACCTTTTGGGACGGAGGCCCAAAACTCTTCTTTAGATCTCGCCTGGAAAAGTTCCTATAATCCTCCCTAAAGGCCACTTAATAAGCTTGGAGTTTGTATCTATTAAAGCTACATTACCTACCCTTAAATGCGAGTCCCTCTCCTTGCCCTTTTCTGGACGAGCATCTCCATGTAGTACTCGTTTCTGAACCTTTTTAAATATTCCATCGACTTACGAAGATGCCCACGGCGTCTGCTGAGAGAATTACGGTTGCACTGGTAAGGTAAGTTTCGTTTCATAAGGTCCTTCATAGAGCGTATGAGGCGCTCCCACCATGGCGCTGCAGGAGGACTGAATTCCCACTTAATGTTCCTCACGTTGAAAGTCTTCAGAAGGTTAATATTAGCTCCGTGGAAGTCAGTATCATTATTCGTGTGTATTGTGTCAAGTCTTCCACGTCTTGCGATAAGTCTTCTTAGGGCCATGAGAAAGACTTCAGTCTTCAGTGATTTGGTCAGATGCACGGCTCGGTAAACTGAACAGGTGACTAAAATTTTCCATATCATCCTGGCGATTATTATTTTAACAACTAACATAGCGGTTTCACTCACGTGTTTTTAGTCACTCGCGCGACATGTTTCGGAGAGCCTAAGTCTCCATTTTCAAGCAAGCTAAGTTAGTCAAGCTGATTATTATTCTTTTTATTTTGACCAAAAGTTATTGACCCGAGGTTCGAACTGCCCCAATATTTTTTAACGTCTGGAGACGACTCATCTTCACCAGTCTGTTCTTTATTTGACTTATTCACATATATATGTTTGCACAGAAATTATAATTATACGTAGTTTGATTTAAGAAGTCACTGACATGGAGCGGAATTTAAAAATAAAACGTCATTGCAACGTAAATTTAGTGTTTGTTGAGAAAGTTTGCAAAACACATCCATTGCTGCCTTAAGATTAAGAAGAAATAACGCAGTAGAGACAAATTGGCAATGTATTTGTAGACATATTATAACGACAATATATATATATGAAAATGGTAGACACTTGCGCACGCGTCGCGTCGCGACCCCGCCCGCCCAAACGATCCCCCGCCCAGTGCGAATGCGCATTCAAGTGACACACTTCGCCTGAAGCGGATCTTTTACAACTTTTAAAAACAAAACTTTTAAACAAAAACTTTTGAAGTCGGCGTTTCAGTGTATTCATTTGTTTTAACGTTCGAATTTCGATTTTAGAAATGGGCATGATATCGCGAGTGCGTGGACGCATACGGAGTGATTCTTTCTCCAAGATTCACACGCTTAAGTCCGAAGACAAAATAGCTAATATCGGTACGTAGAAATTTAATTATGAATGAGGTTATTAAATTTAATTGTTGTTTGATTGCAGTCATTGTACTAATACTAAGTAGTAAGTATGTTTTGGAATTTGGTTCAGAAATGTAAGCTACTTTCTAAGTAGATTTTTTATTAGATATAATTAACTTTATTCTGTTTTTTTATTCCGTAGACTAAAATGACATTTCATGTGGTAAGGTGCACTAGGGTAATTCCGAATGATTTTTGCACTAGTTGATAAGGTGTATATGTCTCCATGAACCAGTCAGTATAGCAAAGTTTTTAGACGGAAATAGTGAGTAACTTACTTACTAGATGGTTCAGCCTAACAATCGATTACAGAATTTTTCATAAATAATGTAAGATTTTTAAAATACAAGCGTTTCAAATCTAGTTTTTTTTTCGTTGCGAACGTGCAATTCCGAATTGGTTCGGGTAAATCCGAATACACTTGAAAACGAGTTTTATGTGTATGTCGCATAAGGTACATATTACTTTTTTGATTAGAATTACCCTCTCTGCTCTTTTTACTCGATTAGGCTAATAGGAGTACTTATTCATGTGTGTGTCAAGCTTTTATTTCGGAATTACCCGATCAGGAATCTGTGGTACTCAAACTTTAATAACACTTGCAGAGGACAAAAAAATTCCGGCTTGAAATGCCACGAATCGAGGAAAACATTCCCATACAATATGTATGAAAATGAAAACTTATTTTTTTAAGCCAATCGATTTCATTCCTATCCAGTATCAATAGTTTCCTAGGGGTCGACTTATAATAATGTACCTACTTACTAAAAATCCACATATTAAAGAAAACTTTTTCCATACATGTGGAGCAGAATTTACTATGAGAGAAAAAAAATAGCCTGTGAAAAATAAAAGTTAATTTTGATTGTTTGAGAACCACTGGCTGTCACTTTGAGAAAACAAGGTCGGGTAATTCCGGAACACTTTGTGACACGGAATTCCCCACTTCGGGTAAATCTAAAAATGTAATAAAATTCAAGCTAGAATAGTTTGAGCCCATTTAAAATGGCTAAAAAACGATAATCTCTTAAACACAAAAGCAGTCAATTCATTTACTCCCCAAATTACAGAGTTAGCGATGGTCGTCTAATTCCGAATGTCAAAAAAGCGGGAATTTTTCACCCGCTCATTAATCTGATGCGCCACACGCGTAGTTTCGTCGCTAGCGTCCCGAGCCTTCTAACGCGGGGAGGTAGATACTTGAACGTCATAGGGAGTGTTGCCAGAGCAAATAATGTAGCCGCGTTTAGTAGATATTAGTAATTTTCGGAATATCCCGATTTTCGGAATTAGCCGAGTAAACCTTACTAAGAAATATCATCTCATACACATGAAACGTCATTTTAGTCTACGGAATAAAAAACACACCTTACCTACCTATTTATAATAAGTTATGACAGAAAATCAACTGTTGTTATTTATAAATGCATGTGCGCGTTATTTGTTGTTATTTTTCTTTACAACAACACATCGTAATCTAAATTGGCTATAATCGCATGTATCTGTGACTGAAAATAGGACCACATAAAGAAAATACGCACTAATATCGGATGTTATGTTTTGATAACATAAACATTGTACCGAATGATGTTTACCGACTCTTGTGCGACGTACAAAGAAACTTTACACAAAATGGGTCAAAAACAACGATTTGGTTGTCAAGGTTGGGAGATTGAGGCCAAAGGCATATTTCTCGAAAGCTAGGTTAGCGTCTCAAGGAAATATTTCAAGTCTAGATTTTATAAAGTAAATTAAATTAAATTCTAAGAATATTGGCAGACTGTTACATTTTTATAAAACATTGGTAGAAAACAAGCGTATACGCGGCACATGATGGTAAACAGGGTTTTGCATGTATGTTGAACATGAGATGATTTCGTATTGGTTTAGACAAGAGGTAGATATAGCATGTTTTTTACAAGAAAAATGTAGTGGATGTTAGGTACCTAGGTACAAGGTATAAAAGTATAGGTACTTTAACTTTCATGCGTAAGTACATTAAAATGCGTCGGTAAATCAAGAGCCGAATGATAATTTGGGAACACATTTCGTTTGCCATTAATTTTACGAATCTAGTCCAGATGGCGTCTTTTTTTATTAACCGACTTCACTTTCATAGTTTTCTCTATAATCTTAGGCGGAGCGTTGACCCGCTTGGAGAGTTCATTTAAAATTGGCACGAGTTGCTCCGCTGTTGACGTGTTTAAGGTATGTAGGTTCCGCTGTCGCCTACCGGAGAGAGCCCATTGTTTATAGGGTTCCGTACAAAAAAGGTAAAAAAAGGTATCCATGATGCGATTCTGTCCGCCTGTCTGTCACATTGTTAAATATCTCGAGAACTACTTAGGTACGCCATCGGTTTGAAATTTGGTATAGGTATGAACAAAGAGGATATATAAGATAGAGCGGTACTGTCGTAATAAATTTTGTAACCACAGTAAATTCACTGCCATCTATCGACATACTTTAAAACTAAAAATGAAGATTTATAAAAATACGTTAAAATGTGTAGGTGTACGTTATACGTTTAGGTATACGTTAAAATACGTTAAAATGTGTAGGTAAATACGTAGGTGTCCAGACCGCTAAGCTTAAGTGGGACTGGGCTGGGCATGTCTGCCGCATGCACCCTGAAAGGTGGGCCAAAATGGTTACCGAGTGGGATCCACGGAACACCATAGATGGTGCTGGCCGGGGTGCAGGCAGGCCGAAAAGGAGATGGCGGGACGACTTAGACGCATTTTATCCGGATTGGCGGGACACTACAAACGACAGGGTCGAGTGGAGGAAACGAGGGGAGGCCTTTGCCCAGCAGTGGGACACTAAATTAGGCTAGTAAAAAAAAAAAAACGTTAAAATGTATTTAAATATGGATAAATGTTTTTTTTTATTTGCATTAATTATTTTTATATGATTTTGACCCATGTTCCTTCACTGATATGCGTTAAAATTATAAATAACAAACGAAACCGTCAACGCCCTCTATACGAGAGTAGGCCAAAACTAGTTGTGCCCTCTGATCGAGAATGAAATTTTCGTGATTTTCTAGGCACGTTTTTTCCTTAGACTGTATTCATCTATTACGGAGTTATATCTATCTTTGGTATGAACAAGGCTAACCCAGCCAGACGCGTTGAAAGTTTTATTGTTTTATTGTGTATATTGGAGAGCTATAAACGCTACTATCCTTTGCAACTGAGATCTATGTAGTCTGCATTGTGTAGTTATCACGCGCCGCCCTGCTTACAGTTTTTTTTGAGGGCATGTTTCCACTTTTAATCCTATCCTAGCTAGAGTTCTAGAGGCGGACTCCGACAATTTAGAACTTAAATGTTTAGTTCTTGGTGCATCTACATGTTCTACGCAGTGAAATCGGTGCTTGATGACGAGCTTAGTTTGTCTTCAGCATTCCTGGACGATGCGCTCAGATGTTTAATAGGTCGTGAAGCCACAATACCGTTTATTTAATCCATAAAAAATGGAAAGCGTACACAGTTTGTTTTTTATTTCAACACCGCGAAAGCTACAAGAACAAATTGTTGGTTTACGCACGCGTGCGCTGATTGACTTGCATCTTTATGTTGAAATTAAATTAATATGGACAATTTTATTGACATAGAAAAATCTATCCTACACTCAAAGTACCAAATGCATTTTTAACCAGTTCCTAAATTCCAGTATGGCTGCTGTCGCTGGTGCTGGTGCTGCCTTACTGGGCGCCGCGGGGGCTGCTAGTGGCGCTGGGCGGCGCCTGGCTGATGGCCGCCTACACGTGCCTCGTCGTGCCCGTGCTCATCTCCGCCAATTACCGCTACCCGGCCCGGTGGTGGCCCGACGTTGTGAAGCTTGCGCAAAGTAAGTAATTCCAGTATGCTGCTGCTGGCGGCGCCTGGATCATGGACGCCTACGCCTGCCTAGTCGTGCCCGTGCCAACTTTCGCTACCCGGTGGTGGCCCTGCGCTGTGCAAGCTTGCGCAGAGTATCATGGCTACTATTTATCTTTATATCTATTTATGGATGCTGCTGCTGGTGGTGCTGATGCTGGGGCTAACTTGGGGTTTTTTGGTGTACAAAAGTACTACAAGTGCTACGGCGTAGCCCGTAGCATTGTTAGAATAAGTATGTAGCGGACACTGTTTGTAGGGGTATAACACACACAGCATTGAAAGCCAGAATAGATTTTCAAAGCATTGACCTTTTAGAAGAATCGCACGATGATTACAAGCAACCACCTGTGGTGACTGGCTTTATAATAAAAAGGTTTAACAATAGCCATTTTAGTAAAATGAGCTAGCCCTGTAACCCAAGAAAATTAAAGAAATCTGCGGAAATAATTCGTGTAGTTTTGAAAATTGGTATAGTTGTACCTTGTGGTGTCCAGATGAACATACTAAAAGTCCTCGGGGGTGGGGGGTGAGCTGAGGGTGTAGGGGGGGGTTGAAGGTATATTTTTTCAGATTTTTGCTCGTATCTCGAATATCTGTACGAATAGCATTATAATTACTTCGAAAAAAAGTTTCTACATAAAATTTTCTACAAATTAGGTTATATATTTATTTTTAGTCTACGATCAATACTTTAGGAGCTACAGGGTGTTTAACAAAGAGATGAAAAATAGACATAAGAAAACGTCGTTTCTTCGTAGTTGTTCATCATAACTCAAATGTTTAGTTTAGAATAAGCAAGCTTAGTCACCTGCTGATCAATTATAGAAATAAACGGCCAACATCATGTCGGGCCATGCTCAGTGTAGTTCCGTAGTTACCCATCCGTCAAAATATACTTTTTGCACGTTTAAGAAGGCTTGGGTGTAAAGGCGCGGCGCGACTTCGCGGAGAGAACATGTCGCGACGTTGACGTATGACTCCACACTCGCAAACTTCACGGCGATTTCGCAGTTTGGTTCTCGCCATTATGGCGGAAAAGCATCAGCTGATCGAGCTTAACTGCTAGTTACCTATGGCATCATACGTGATTTAGCTATTTTTCCATTTTGTTTTGTTGTAAAACCGTAAAATATAGCCGCTTCATATAATATAATAAAAAAACGGGGAACTAGGCGCGAAGGCGTGAACAATCTGCGAAATCGACGCCACACTTACGTTCGCGGCTTCGCGCCGTGATTCGCGCATGAGTGTGGAGGGGCGTTAATGTAATTAGGTATTTTAAACTCCATCCGACTGGGAACTCTCAATGAAAACAATGAGACTCAAAGGCCGGATGCGATTCGGATGAATCTCCTGTAGGCCGGCTGTTTACTTCATATTTATTATTTTCCTTGGCAAAACAAATTCCTCGCAAAAATACTGGCGACAACAGCAAGCGTGCCAATTTATATACTGACCTATGACGCGTGGGCGCAGATCGCATAGATTTGTACTGTGTCTAGCGGTCAATGCATGAACATGACATGTTAAACAAAACAACATTTTTTTCCAACGGTATATAAATGCGTATTTATCTGAAAATAGTAGTGAATATGTGTACCGAAAAAAAATCTTAATAGTTAATACCCCGATTGAGCCTTGCTCTCAGTAGGAAAAGCGCCATCTAACGGAATAGGATGAGTGTGTATTATAGTTTTTCACCTCAGCAGCTCGAACAAGCCTACTTTCGTCACTCCCAGGGGTGAAGAAAGTGCGTCTGTAGTGAAACAAAGTAGCTTTTTATTTTGGTGAAGGCCATGAACTGCCACTTCATACTTCTATCGCAAATTCGTTTTTTTTTTGTTTCTCTGTATTATACTGGGTAATTTGAAATACATTTTAACCTTCAATATGTTCTCACTACTGAGGTGAAAAATTATATGTGTCACACGAGAGCAAAGTTATTTTACATCTCGTGTTTTTGAGTCCCGCGCTACGCTCAAGATTCTAACTTAGAATCACTCGCTTCGCTCGTGATTCAATTATAGAATCTTTCGCTCTCTCGGGACACAAAATCAACACTCGCAAGAAAAACCAACTTTCCTCTCTTGTTGCACAAATAGCTATATATTTACAACTAGTGGTTCTGTGAGCTGTAGGCCTCGCGATAAACTTCATAAGTTTAAAAAAATTTAAAAATAAAAAAACTTACTTCGTTAAGTCTTATCTATATCACAGCGAACTCAGAACTCTCAAGTGCCAAAGACCCTATACTGGCACTTAATTCATTTATGCCAATTTCCACAATTTTGAACATTTTCCAATAAAACGAAACGACAGAAAAATAGTAGATTGTTAAGCAAGGGATGAAAGGTACTCAATTCTGCCGAGGTATTTTGGCGCTCGGACGCAGTGAAAACGCCAATAGTCCAAGGCAGAAATGATGCCTTTCACCCGAATTAAACACTCTACTTTTCATTTCGAATACGAGGAAAGTAAAATGCACGTGTTTTATTTTAAAACATGACTAAGTATACATTTTTATAGTATTTCTTGAGGGTACTTTCACTTTCAATTAACAATTCAGACAAAAGAATCGTTATTTATGGAATCGAGAGTCAAATATCAGAATGAAAATTGTATAACAAATCCATTTAAACTCAAATTTCAATTGCTTATCGTAAAAAAAATAAAAAATCGTACTTCGAACGTAAAAATGCTCTAGTGCAGAGTGCAGATACGTATCTTTTTCTGCACACCTTTTAGAACAACAATGACCCTCTTTCAGAGCATGAGAAATGAAAAATATCTAATTACCAAACCTGCTCACAAAATTTCACGAAAATCGGTTGAGAAATGCGACCTGCAGAGGAGAAATGATGATATATGAAAGCATGTTTTCCCAAGTTGAAACGGAGACCTACGCTAACGCTGTCGGTCAATTAGCATCGTTTAATTTTCTTAGGTGCAACCGGGATTATTTATTTCACTTTAATGGCAGCGAAAACCTATTACAATTGCTTTCCCCATTCCCCTCACTCTTGCATCATTTATCGCAACTAGACTGTACAATAAACGCGTACACATGGCATTTCTAACATATTTATTATATACAGTGTTGTGTGTGAAAGTCAGGTCACCGTCGACAGAGCTGAATGAGCGGCGGAAATGGCAAGCCGCCAACACTCGTGCGTCATTAGTTCCTGTTCTTCAGAAAAACATTGTTGTAACAACCTATAGCTTCGTACATCCTTAATACCTTTCTCTTTCAAGGTCCCGCTATCATGGTTCAAAACACGCCCTCCAAAATAAAAATGCTGTTGCACGCAGTGCAAGTGTTATTTTAAACTTCAAATTTCTATGAAATTATGACCTGTAAATAACACTTGCACGGCGTGTGCTATCAAAATCGCTGCAGACCTCTTCTTGGTTTAACGCTATCGACTTGGAAAATGTTCTGCCAATAACTTGTGGCGTTCAGCACGACTACCTACGAAGTCACGTATCGTCATATCCGTTTCTTTCTGACATATGCAGGAAATAACGAAAGTGAAAGCGAAAACTGACGGATGTCGTTGATTGTCATGTGCGTCAACGATTTCCGGTTTACTGCGAATTGGCCGCATCGAATATGAAACGAGCGACGAAGAGGAGAGAAAAGTATATTTAGATGAAGTAAATTCACAGCATTCGATTTGAACATCATCGCATAAAGCATCGTTAAATTTTAATAATGTTTTTTCGAAGTCATAAATATAAATATTCTATATGTGAGTTCTTGTATCTGCCTGGAACTATCAACTATCAACGCTCGAATGAAATATCGACTGAAATAGCTGCCATGCAATTTTACTTAATTGCCTAGGGTAGCAGTTAAAAGTAAAATTGAGGTACAAACAACATTAGGTTCCACATGCAGTATTCAATTTTTTTTAATACCACGTCAGTGGCAAACAAGTATACGGCTCGCCTAATGGTAAGCAGCCACCGTAGCCTATGGAAGCCTGCAACACCAGAGATAGTACATGCGCGTTGCCGATCCTTTAAAAACCTGTACACTCCATTTTTGAAGAACCCCATACTGTAGCCCCCCGGGAAAACCTCGGCAAGGAGCTCATTCCACAGCCGAAGCGTCCGCGGGAGGAAATTCCTCTTAAACCGCACAGTACGCGACCAGTTAGGTTCTAGGCTGTGAGGATGAACACCCTGCCGCTGGCGAGCGGTGCGGTGATAGCTAGAAAGCGGCCGTTGGCATCATGTCAAACAATCAAATTGGTTCAAAAGCTGTTAAATATACTTACCTAATACTGAAATAGCTGCCTTGCAGTTGTAAGTGCCTACTAGGTTAGTAGTTAAATTAAAGGTAAAAGGCTTTATTGACGAACACGTTTAGGTTATATAAAAAGTCGAATAGGTTTGAAATAAAATATTCACAAAATACTTACCAGATAGATTCCTAAGACGAGTTCTATGGCGTTGTGAAGGGTGGCTCTGAACTGACTACCCTTGGTCACTGGGGGTCCTTTTATACCATGTAAAATTGTTGAGAAAAATAACATTGACAATCTTCACGGTTCCTTGGGCGTGTTTATGTTGTAGTGAAACAGCTGAAAATATCAAAATAATTTATTATTGATGTTTCTAGAGACTGTTGCTGCAGGGCATTAATTTTATACTTACGAATCGATTTGAGGAATGTAAATATCATTGGCAGGTAGACAAAACAAACCTTTATTAAAAGGAAGATAAATAACTATTTAATTTACCTTATTGTATGAAACTAAATTATGACTACTTATAAAATAAAATGACTAAAACTAAACCCAACTAAAAAAAAAATCCTTATAATAAACCCTGGCCTCTTGGCAAGGTGCCCATCACGCAGGCAGCATTCCCGCGCATCGCGATAGCAATTAAACCTTTGCTCGAGAAAGCTGCCCGCGCGAGGTTCTACCGTTGAGGGTATTATTCTTAAATATGTAAAGAAGAACGCTTCAATATGTAGAATCGTCATTGTGTTCGTCTAGCCCCGAGCAAACTAAACTATGTTTTTTTTACCCCATCTCACCTCATACAGGTATGTTATATTCGCATGCTGCTTATTGCTGGCCCTTTATCCGTCTCTGCATGGATAGTTAAATTGATAGTAGGACTTTAGCTGAACTAACAGTCGTTAGATCGTTTATTAAATCCACACACACACATTAATGTGATGAGTGATGATGGTAATGGTACCTATATACATCTAATGTTTCCGTGCGACTATTATAGTAAGCAGTGGCAGCTGAATTGTTTTTATTATTTATAAGTAGGTATGTCTTTTCCATATATCATGGGGTCCCGGACCTTTTGGAGGCGTACGTGGGGCTGAAGCCAAATTTGATGTTATGTACTTAACTATTATTATTATTTTATTTGTATAAATATAAATTTGTATTTGTATAAATGGGCCTGGTTCCTTTCAGAATAAATAGTTTATTTATCTGGAGCATTCTAAGAAAAAAGGGGAAAAGTTATGCAAATGTAGCAAAATGCGGGATGACGGGTTCAGTCAGCCAGCCGCGCCGCGACCCTGTTGCTAGACGCCCACGCAATTGATGTACCTAATCATGCTTGGAATCTTGTGCCGTGCAATAACAATACTCCTAATAATGTACTTATACTACATAATGATCAACAGTCCTATAACATTCTTACATCCCCCAGAAACATCTGACGTTTGACATATCATTGAATCCCGAACACCTTTGCCGGACACTATCAGATCAGATCCTCTATAAGTAGTCTAAGAGCCTCTTTAATATCGAAAGCTGTATTCTTTCTGTAGTCGTTCCCTCGTGTGTTTGCTCTCCTTGTAGTCCGGTTCTTTGAAAAACTGTTCTGTGACAGTTAGACGATGACTATATAATGTCTCTCGCACACTGGAATTAGTAATTTACCATGATCTTCCTTCTGAAATCCTAGGTTAATTTGTATTGATAATATGACCATGGAAAAGTGTATTATACATAGCTACTCTTCGCGTATAGATACATAAGCTTTTTTTTATTAAAGGAAATGTTTCTCCTTGATTATTAAAGCCACCAGAAAACCATGAAAACATCGTAAACTATTTTTCAGCGTGTCCGAATCATAAATCCGCTAACAAAAAATACAAGAAATGTATCTCTTCGCATCTAATTCGCGTAAACTGCGAAAGTGGGTTAATCATAACGTAACAGAAAATCTATTTAAAATTTAACAGCATTGAATGACAGCAAAAGCAAGCAAATTTAATGTTCTCTGTTGATTACGCGATTTGCAAATGTTTCAGTAGGTTGGTAGGGGGGCTGGGGGGGGCAAGTGCCCCGGGCGCCATCCAAGAGGGGGCGCCAAAATGGGCAAAAGGCAGCAGCAGGGAAACTTTTGTCAGTCGTCAGGGGGCGCAAATTTGGTGACTGCCCCGGGCGCCATATCCTCTAGCTACGCCCCTGGACTAGTGAAGCAATTAAGTTATTTTTCATACTTATATATCGCAAGATTAAAAAGTTTGAAATGGGGTTCAAAAGCAAGCAAACAATATATGAGCTAAAGTGTTGTTGTTTATTTCCAGAGATGTGGCGCAGGCTGGAGAGGCCAGTGTCGTGCGCACTGGGAGTGGTGCGCGCTGCGTATGCGCCGGTCGACCGCGCGGAGAAGCTCTTCCTGCAGATGAGCAACCTGTCGACAATGATTGGACAAGTGAGTAGAACCTCTATATGACAAGTTGTTACACTTGTTAGGGCATATTATATTAAGTACTAGCGACAAGGTATATGTAATACGTTATATCAGGCGCTATGTAAACGTTTATCATCATCATGCAAACTGCTTGTATTGTCTGCATCTACAATTAACCATTTTGTCATGTTCAATGGCTACCTTTACTTGTCGACTGGAACAATAGGCTCGTAATCGTCTGTTTAATAATTAAGTTATAACTGAAATTGAAATAATGTTGTTCCAGTTGCTGATGTTTACCGCGTGCGACCGGCTGTTCGTCTCGCAGGGCCGCCTGACCTGCCTCTACTCGCTCATGTTCTACAACGTGGTCACCTACTCCGTGAGCTACGTGCGCGAGCTCTGCACCAAGGAGGACTGGTCGCCCTACGTCAACGTCACCCGCCACTCGCGCGTCAAGCATCTCGCCATGTCCGCCACCAAAATTGTCCTCGAATGGACTAAAGCGGTCACTTTCATAGTTACTGTGACTTTTGTATTGTTGGCCTTTGGACTGGAACAGGGCTTGGAGCATTACAAACCGACAGCGTTGTATACGCTCTTCACCGGTACTTATTATTTGCTAACGGAGCGGACGTTCCTTGAGCTCTGGCCTATAGCTTTGACAGCTATGAAGTTTGAGCGCCTAGAAGGTATGGAGGCGCTGTATTTAGGTGTGTGGGCGCGAGGTGTGACGACAGCGCTGGCGCTGCCGCTGGTGCCGGCGCTGGCGTGGTGTGAGCGCTGGCGGCTAGCGCTGCTGTTGTTGTATGTGAATGTGATCGTTCACGGCAGGCACAGGCTCGGTGAAGCGTTAGAGAAGCTGAATGTAGCGTGCGGCTCGCTCGCTAGATTCCGACGAGCGACAGCAGCGGAGCTCTCCATGCTAGAGGACGTGTGCGCCGTGTGTCTAGGCGTGATGCGTTCGGCGCGCGTGACGCCGTGCGCACACTTCTTCCACGCAGACTGCCTCAGGAGATGCCTCGCAGCCTCCGACCGGTGTCCCATATGCGTCAGGCCGTACATATTCTGCTGATTGCTGGACACCACATTCGCCGGACAAGACTGTTGAGATTACGAAAGCCTCGAGAGTCGAGATCGAGATCGAGAACGAGATCCACGGGAAGACTGGATTCAATGTTTATTTGCTTGGAGACTTTCGTGCATGATTTCTGTTCATGCGCAATTTGCAACCACCATTTGTATGATTTAGGTTTATTTAATATATTCGTATTTACTCTTTACCTCTTTAGGGTCTAATTTAGATCGCTGTATTCTAAAAAAACCGGCCAAGTGCGAGTCGGACTCGCGTTCCAAGGGTTCCGTATATTACACAATTTAAACAATGTATTTTTTTGTAAAACGTGAGTGAAATGTCTTTAAACACCCGTAGGGGTCGAATCAAAAACTAAGTAATTAAGTCCGACTCACGCTGCAATTTCTAATAGGTTTTCCTGTAATCTACAGGTAAATATCTATTTAGTGTATTTTTTTTCAAAATTTTAGACCCAGTAGTTTCGGAGATAAAGGGGGAATGGTCATTTTTTGCCTATTTTCTTGAATAACTTCTCAGCTGTTAATCCTAAAATTATTTAAAAAATATATTTGAGATCCTCATAATGAGCTCTTTCATTTGATATTTAACACGATATAGTTTGAAAAACTATTTTTTAAAATTTTCTCATTCACCCCCAAAAGTGGCCCCTATGTTTAAAATTAATTTGTTTACGTTACATGTCCGTCTTTGGGTCACAAACTTACATATGTGTACCAAATTTCAACTTAATTGGTCCAGTAGTTTCGGAGAAAATAGGCTGTGACAGACGGACAGACAGACAGACGCACGAGTGATCCTATAAATAAGGGTTCCGTTTTTTCCTTTAGAGGTACGGAACCCTAAAAACTATTTTAAACACTTAACAAGTTAATTATTGATAATTAAAGTCATTTCTAAAAAAATATAATTCAATACGATAAAAATACGTAAAAAAACAAAAATTACAGCATTAAATTCTTATATGTTTATTAAAAAATAATGACCAACTAAAACGCTTCACTGTTGATAAACAGTGTCTTTCGTTTATCATGTAAAATGCTCGTAGCAGAAAGGTCAGTGCAGTGCAGCAGTGGCAGTACAGTATGAAATGCCTTCATGTAACTACAATTTTGTTATAAACACAGCTTATATGATTGCGTAGGTGTTGCATATGGCCCTTCGAACCGGATTTCAGTAATTATATTTTTACTAAAAATATACCTAGTACATACTATACATGTCATGTAACATGTAACCCAAACTTCAGTTAAAAGGTATTCGCCCCTAGTTTTACTGTATCTCAACATATCGACAATATATTATCTTTAAGAGGCCGGTGTCGATTTTAGTCGCAAAAATGTAAAATTGATAGATTTAGTCGGTGAAATTGTACACCTTTTGATACCTAATTGAAATAACAAGTACTGGTTTCTATTAGCACGTCTTCTTATCCTACCTTTTATCAGATCAATTTTTTGAAAACAGACTCACTAAATTAGTAATGTTTGCTTTTCTGATGGACGTTTAGGTAAACGCGCGTAAAGCATTGATTTTGTTCGTCTTATTTGTAAATTTCGTAAAGTTTGGACTGCTAAACATGGTAATTTTGTATTACACATATTCTGTACTTGACGTTTATCAGACTACATTTTTATTATTATGACTTTGAAGTAGTGTAAATGAAAGTTAGACGAAATCAATTTTCTCCAGAAATTACTTCAAAACAAGTGACAATATCTCTGAAAATCCACTTAATTTCAACGTAATTTTGATACTTAAATAATCTACAACATCTGCTGAAACTATTTTTATATATCAATTTGTATAATTTACCACCATAATTTTTTTATGAATTTTTAAAAACTGCCTCTTCTTTTCATATTTTACCGGTGACGCACGCTCGCGACCTCATTATTAAAAGGCAAGATGAGAAGACGTGGTAATAGAAACCAATACTTGTTATTTAGATATTACGTAACAAAACGTGTATAATTTCAACGACTAAATCTATTAATTTTACTTTTTTGCTCCAAAATCGACTACGGCCTCTTAAAAACTGTTGTAGTATATTTATTATGCCTAGTTACCACGATATATCTACTTCATTAAACTTTGTTCATTAAATTGTCCGTCTTACAGGTATACATCTACCATAAGATATCAGTTTTGTTTATCTTGTGTTTACTCTATGTGAAAATATTACAAGGATCATCATAATATTAATATGATGGTTGCGTTTTAGACATCGTACGACAAGTGACGCGATGAGTCGCGATGCGAGATTATTTACAGCGGAAAGTTGTACCTAAAAACGCGACCTATAGAACTACCATATATACCAGAATGTATTTTATATTTAGTTACATATATATGTTATTGTAATTTTCACACGCCTGCGGTAACTACATTACCTACCTACCAAAATTTTAATGGGTCCAATCCAACGTAAGCGCTTTGTACTTATACTAATAATTTTGTAATAAAGCAAATTTTAAACAGCGAAGGGTTTTCATTTTTACACGCAACCATTTAGTAATGTGTTAAAATATGGGTATGTAAGAACTGAAATAAATGTTTTTTTTTAGAGTGGTTTCAATGTGGAATTGTTAGACGTGCAAAGGGAAAGAGTACAGTCAGCAATAAAAGCGTGTATCAAAACTAATTGACAGTTATGAGTCTTAATCGCGAATGTCAATTGTTCCCCATTCCTTATCTCTGTTTTCGAGCACAAATCAATAAGCGCCTGTACGAGATTCACAAGCAATGTTTAAAAAAACTAGCAACTCCAAACTCAGTTCTACGTTCTACAATCAGCAGAGGGCCTACCGCGAAGTGCCGCAAACCACGTTCGACGTGTTGCCTCCCTGTCACACTTACGTACGAATTTACAAGCGCAACAGAGAGGCAACACGTCGAACGTGGATCGCGGTAGGCCCTGGATGACAGAGGCTACGAAAAATCACATGTATATTTCCATACATAGGTACATTATTAAAGTTTCCATTGTCGTTTTCTATCAATTCATTTTGGCTAGGCCCCAAGAAGTAAATGTGCCATTCTCAACCAAAAGGGTCGAAGGGGGGATTGTCGGTTGTCAATAAGGCGCTATTTCCATGTACCTTCAATTTTAAATCAACCTTATCGACAACCGACAATGTAATGATCTACATAAACTCTTCATTTCTTAACGGTAAAGTCGTGTCAATAGTCAGTATCATTTTAACTTGTTCACTCTGCTGCTGCAGTGCTGACTATATTTTGGATAATTTTAAAATATTTTATTACTTAAAAGCTTTTACTTGCTTGCACCTGGGTCCTGGGTGTATGCTATCAAAGAGAATGTACCTACCTAAGTATCTACACTTGCAAGTTAACCTTTTGAACGGTTTATGTCATAAACAAAAACGTCACTGTCACGCCAAGATAACGGGTGCAAGCGAGCGAATGTAAACTTTACTTGAAAGTGTCAAGGTTACTTTGACAGCGTCCGCCATAACATAACCCATGGTCCTTGGCGCTGTGGGTACGACTAGTAACGACCACTTTATGGGTTCTTAGCGTTCAAAGGGTTAAGTTTGACTCAATTTCAGGTTTATGTTATTTTATCATGGTTTATGTAACTACCAACCCACGAAACTTCGAAGTGACAATGCAATAACAAATGACGCCATACGCAAAAGCTGTTTATCTGGTGATAGTGATGATGCACCCGGAATTAACTCCCGAAAGGTGGCCGAAATCGAAATATACCTACTGTAAGTATACAAATACAACCTGTAAGTATATTTATTTTAAACTTTATTGCACAATTAAAATACGCGCACAAATGGGCGGACTTAAGAGCCAACAGGAGTGATCATTTCTCCATACAAACGTACTCGACTGTTTCCTCCCTGGTTTTTGAAGCTAGAGGAATGATTTTTTCAACACAGATTAATATTGTCAATATCTGTGTCGGTGTGTTTTGCTTTTTTTGATATTTTTGTTTTTTAAGGCGCTAGAGCCCTTCAAACATGGCCAAAAATGGCCTCACTGACTATGCCGCAATGAGAGGCGTGGTATTCAAAACTGGTATCAATTAGCCAAAAAATCAAAACAGTCCGACACAGACAATTTCATAATCATTTAGATTTCCAAATTTGGTTACGATTGCTTAAGTTTTGGAGGAGGAAACAGTCGAGTACGAAACCTCGATTTTTGAGATTTTTACGGAGGATTTTTCGCCTAAGCTGCAGTTGTCCTTATCGCACTAATTTTAGGGGCGGGGTCAAGTTTCTAAATACGTACACGGACAGAAAAGTGATGGGCAATAGTCGACATTGAAAGTCGATAATCTAGTGATGTGATAAGTTATCGATAAACCATAACAAAGTCGCGATTTGCCTCTTAGTAGGCGAAGTAAGTAAAGTGAGTATGCACTTTGGCCTCAGGGGATATCGTTTAACACTATTTATTATTCCTTGGTTCATACAAAGCTGAGCTGACGCACTAGCTACGAGATTAAGTCCTGGCTACCCCCCAAAAAGGGAGGGGAAAAGTCGGCTTCTGCGGTCCAGTTTGCCTCTATTTCTACCTATCTCTTGATATGAGATCAAATTTGGTATAAATTTTGTGTAAATTAGGGACGAATAATTTATTTTAGAAATAATAGTTTCACATTTTCATACACAAATCTGAATATACGAACGAAAAATTAAAACTATATATAATTTTTGGTCACAGATTTGCTCTTTAGAAGCAAATTGTGGTGATTTGCAACTAAAAATTAATTACACAATTTAGTTTATTCATTCTTTATTTAGAAAAGTATCAGTTCTAAGTACGTATTATTATATTGCTTTATATTTTACAATTTTCACTATTATTCAAAAATTTATTTTAAACAAAGTATTAATTTTATTAAAACTTTTGTGACGTGATCTCATGAAAGGGGCTCCACGAGGCGAAATACTTTTTACGCCAATTTTTTTTTTTTTTTTTTTTTTAATTTACAACAAAGACGAAAGTTCGAAAAAAATGTGGTTACTTAATAATTGCCTAACTTGTTGAAAAAATTAGTTTACATAATATCAATTTATAACCGTAGTATATTCCATGATATGTTTTAAATACACCATATTATTTCCTAATTTTTAAAAGAATATTTAATACCTTTAAAATAATATCTGTCTGTCTGTCTGTCAATCTGCCTGTCCGTCTGTCACCAGGCTGTATCTCGTGAACCGTGATAGCTAAAAAGTTGCAATATTTACGGATGATGTATTTCTGTTGCCGCTATAACAACAAATACTAAAAACAGAATAAAATATTTTTTTAAGTGGGGCTCCCAAACAACAAACGGGATTTTTTGCCGTTTTTTGCGTAATGGTACGGAACCGACTCGCACTTGGCCGTTTTTTGTTAATAGCTTTGAACTTTTTTTATGTGGGAATAAACGCTTCGAATACATTTTTCTAGACATCATTCTGAATCCAATGAGGTATCATACGTATTTTTAGGAGTTAGTATCTCTATTAGTGGCAGCCGTACAAGCCCAATTTCAAAGAAAAACCGCAAATCGATGTACAGGTTAGCCGTTTGGCACACGCATACTAAGAGGTCAAAACAAAATTTTTGACCCGCAGTTTCTAAAAAAAATCCCTTAGGAGGGGTATGCTGAAACATTTTTTTTGTATGAAAAAAAAAAACATATTTTTTTCCAAAAACCTATCGTGTGTGGTATCATACGAAAGGGCTTTTTGAGGCGATTCTAAAATTATACCACATCATTACATTTTAGACATTTTTTTGTAAATTAAAACAAATAGAATTTTCAAAACACACCAAGTTTGGGGTCAAGTTAAAGGGTTAAGTAGAACTGTGTCACTTTGTATTGAAAAAAAAAACTAAATAAATTTTTTATTGCTTTTTTGGGGTTACATATGAGGATATCACGTATCATTTGTACAAAAAAAAATCAGCCATATCGTATCTGGAGGAGCCCAAACTTGGTATGTTTTGAAAATTCTTTTTCTTTCAATTTAAGAAAAAACCGGCCAAGTGCGAATCGGAATCGGGCGCCGAGGGTTCCGTACATTACACAATTTAAACAATGTATTTTTATGTGAAACGTGAGTGAAAGGTAAATTGCGGTTTACGATTTATAACGTATTAAAAAAAAACTACTAACTAGATCTCGTTCAAACCAGTTCTCAGTCTCAGTTTTTTCAGTTTTATCATTCTCTTATTTTAGAAGTTAGAGGGGGGGTTACACATTTTACCACTTTGGAAGTGTCTCTCGGTCTCGCGCAAACTATTCAGTTTAGAAAAAAAATATATGAGAAACCTCAATATCATTTTTGAAGACCTATCCATAGATACCACACACGTATGGGTTTGATGAAAAAAAAATTTTTTGGGTTTCAGTTCTAAGTATGGGGAACCCCTAAAATTTTTTTTTTCCTATTTTTGAGTGAAAATCTTAATGCGGTTCACAGAATACATCTACTTACCAAGTTTCAACAGTTCTTATAGTTTCGGAAAGAAGTGGCTGTGACATACGGACGGACGACAGACAGACAGACATGACGAATCCATAAGGGTTCCGTTTTTTGCCATTTGGCTACGGAACCCTAAAAATGGCTAAAATGCAATGATGTGGTATATTTTCAGAATCGCTTCAAAAAGCCCTTTCGTATGATAGATGAGAAGTATACGATAGGTTTAAAAAAAAAGTTTTTTTTTATACAAAAAAAGGTTTCAGCACTCCCCTCCTAAGGGAATTTTTTTTAGGAGTTGCGGGTCAAAATTTTTGTTTTGACTAGTATATACGTGTACCAAACGGCTAACCTGTACATCGATTTGCGGTTTTTTTATGCGAACAGCTTACACTATTTTTTTCACCACCTTGAACCTTTTGTAGACTAGACTATTGTCCCAAAATATTGGGCGACGACCGGTCGTCTGGCCTAGGAGGTAGTGACCCTGCCTGTGAAGCCGATGGTCCTGGGTTCGATGATATGATATGATGAGCACAGATATTTGTTCCTGAGTCATGGGTGTTTTCTATTTGTATTTAAGTATTTATATATTATGTATATCGTTGTCTGAGTACCCATAACACAAGCCTCCTTGGGCTTACCGTGGGACTTAGTCAATCTGTGTAAGAATATTGATTTAATATTTATTATTATTTATTTATTTATTGGGTTTCATATTTATTCCGATCAGAATTAGGAGCTCTTCAATTTATACCTATTTTTATCAAAATCTGACACATAAATAAAAAAAACGGACCATCAATAAAACTGTATAATTACATCAAAGTAAGAAATATCACATGTCACATGTTTCTTTATTATGATAATTTTATCTAACCTGAGGCTTTCTTTTTTCTATTCAACGGAGCCGGAGAGCGGCAAATTTGTTTTTCAAGACGCTTGCTCGAAAAGATCTTATTTCATGCAGGTGTACTGAAGGGAAAAGGCCTATATTGTTCCCGCGGGAGTTATAGCTTTCTTTTTTAATTAGGTATGTCACTAATTCATACGAACCAAGTAAGTTATAAGTAAAATACTTTGTTTAAAATCAAGGTATAAGGGAGTTTTACTTTTAAAATACTCACGACTATAATTTAATATTTTTGTTTATCATATTTAAAAATATTTAATTGGATTAATTTAACAGCCGTTATCTTGTATGTTTTTATACAACAATGTTTTCTTGTATGTCCATGTTATGTTATGTTTTTTTACTATTCTGTAACTCGAAATGTTAATTAGATTGCAGGTTGTAGAAGGATATTGAATTTAGTTACTAAAAACGCGAGCGGCGTGAGGCCGGCGAGGAGCGCAAATAACGTGCGCGTCGGTGTGCGTGCACCACACACACTGGGATAGTCCCTCGGTACGCGGTACCGCCCCCGTCAGCGCGACGACGATATTCTCTTTCAAATCTCAAAATTGAGTTTGGTCTCGGCTCCTGTTGGCTCTTAAGTATAGTGTTATTAGTGTTCTTAAATAAAACAACACAACCCCATTTAGCTTAGACTCGTTTGATTCTTCTTGATATATAGAATAGATTAAGAATAAAACCGTTTTGATGTAAGTTTAAAAAATATTTTTTAACAAAAGCTTACTTTTATGATATACATTAAGCTAAGCTAAGCTACCGAATAATATCGATACCGTAGTATCTTTTTTATCTTCTATCCCTTTGCCTCTTATGTTAGCATCTAACATAGCACATCAGGTACCTAGATACCCGGCCGTATTATTAACTAAGAATCCGTTGCATTCTGAACTATCCTGAACATATCAATCCAACTCAATCTACGTTCGTATACCTACAAAATAAAGGGAAAACTGGATGGAGATAAAATGTGTCGTTTTCAAGCTAAAGGTACATTGTCGCTTGCCATAAGGACGCTCTGACAGGTTTTTCGTATAAACATACAAGCAATTTTCTTCCTTATGGTAAGCGACAATGTGGTACCTTTTGATTGAAAGCGTCACAAATATACATGTGGTCACAGCGGACAGGACTTGTAAAATCGTCTTTATTGCTAAGAACATAAGAGCTTACAAATAGTTTTGGTTCTTTGGCACACATAGGTACCTACTGTTTTATACATGTAACCCATACTAATATTATAAATGCGAAAGTGTGTCTGTCTGTCTGTTACCTCTTCCCGCTTAAACCGCTGAACCGATTTAGTTGAAATTTGGTATAGAGATAGTTTGTCCCGGGGAAGGACATAGAGTAGTTTTTACCCAAGAAATCATCGTTTAAGGGAGTGAAAAGGGGGGTGGAAGTTTGTATGGGGAATCGATAAAAAGCAGATTGGATGAAAAATATGCTACCCAAATTACTAACTCCACGCAGACGAAATCGCAGGCAAAAGCTAGTACTGTCTATAATGCTGATGCTGTGTCTAGGCTGGAAATATACGAGTAGGTATAATATACCTACCTATAAATAAACGCAACATTTGGTGTACCTCAAACCCATTATACTACCAACACCGAATGAAAATAAAATATACTTAGCGTGGCTGTGTTACCATGACATCATGTGGTTGAATCACGTAAACAAATGGCCGAACTTCCACATATCTAGCTGTCCTTGTCCGACCCACAGTTTCACAATTGTATGTTTTCGTTGTATCTCTCTTTTGCATCTGTATACCAATCGCATCACGAGCGCGGAAGTTGATAAAAACCAGCCTGAGCGGGATCTTATATAACGTTTGATTTTTACGGATCTTGAGGTCACTGTTATACTAGTTAACTTGAGTTACGCTCTGTATACGATGATATTACGTATCATATCGCTATTCTATTCGTCCAAAGTTAGTCTACGCGGTATGCGTGAAAAGAAAGACGTGTATCGATTCCACCCGCGAATTTTTCCGAATTGTGGCCAAATCTTATCAATTAGAATGTGAATTGTTATCGGTGTGGACTGCATGCTATTGAAAAGGATTTCAGTGAGGTTGGTCTACAGTATAAAAACTTAATAAAAAATGCAATTTTTTTAAAAGCTTTCATCAAACTGCAAAACTGCATTTATGTCGAGGGCGAAATAAAGTAATAATTTAATGGTATTCCTAAATATTATAGTCAAGAGCTATAGTGAAGTATAGGTACCTAAATGTTAAGAGTCACGGCCCGGTGTAGGTACAAAGAAAAGAAACTTATAAATTAGCTATTGTTTTATCAAATTCCACATAGAACTCGATTCTCGCCGACTTGCCTAGTTTTGGTACATCCAGATTTGACTCCGGCTTCCCTAGAAAATATTTATGAAGCGCCGAAAATGCCTTAGAGATCATTTTTGCTCGATTCTGACGTTCTTGACAGCCCTGGCTGTTGCGTCCCTCAGGGCTCAGTACGCCGGCTACCATCAGTTTGGCACTGACATAAACGCCATCGAGAACGCAATTTACTTTATATGCATCTCGCTCGTACTCCCAAATTAGTGCGAGCGAGATGCATAGAAAGTAAATTACGTTCTCGATGGCGTTTATGTCAGTGCCAAACTGATGGTAGCCGTACAGATCAGTGATGCGGGCATGCGGGGCACGCCAGTAGATGTGCCATGGTTTGCGTTTGTCGCAAGTAGCCGAGGGGCTACGGACGGAGCAGTCCCCATCTGACCATGTTTTGCTTACAGCGACCTACTTGGGACCTGAGCCTGTTTAAGGACTTCCAAATTGGCCAAGGTTCTTTATAGCCAGGCGGTAGTTGCACCAAAGCCTGCACGTAGACGTGGATTGAAACTATTTAAATAGTAAATAGTAATGATTTTCTCCATTCAAATAGTTTTAATCCACGTTAAAATCCAGGCAAGGGCACATAATTTATAAATCTTATAAGAACTAGGACGGTGTAGGTTGCTAGGTTGTATGCCTGCCAGCTGCCAGCTGAATCTTAGCATCCCCTTTCGCTGAGAGAAATCAATTTCGGCAGCCAGTCTGACCTGACCTACTTAATAATCCCTTGCCCTTATAAACGTTTCAACTGTTTTGAGGCGGAGGTTGGGAGGAGGGCAAAACGTTAGGTACAGGCCTTGAAAGGGCACAGCAATTTAAATTATTAGTGTTATACATACTTTTTAATATACATATATGTACATACTTAAAATGTATCTTATTGATAAACTTAATAAGAAACGTTGGTATGGATTATCACGTTACTGAATTTACTTATTAAGTATATGAACGAATTTAGGAAGTCGAGAAAAACGCAAAAAAACCTAACTATCTAAGTAATGTCCCATCTTAACAATGTAACTATTTAAAAGCGTATAAAAAAGCCCATTATTATTCTTATTACACAGCAGTTAATTGGTATTCATTGAGTTGTGGTTATTAAAATGCAATGAAGGCATCATTGTTGCTGCCGGGAGCTTTAAAATGCCGCATTATTTTATGGAAACCATATAAAGTTACACCGTTTTTCTAATAACATGGCGAACAATGTTTTACGGGCAGCGGCGCGCGGACCTATAAAAAACCGAATACCTATCAAAACCAGATTACGTCATGCCGGCTAGTTAGATTATGAGACGAACACAACAGTGATTCCGACAAGATCGTATCCCATGCTAATAGACATTTTAAATTGAACTCTAAGCTACAAGACATAAGGACGTATCAGGAAAATGCTTTATGTAGGAAGTAGTTTACAAGGGAATAAATCTCACAGAAGCACGGTCGTAAGTTTGTGAACTGTTATTTTTGTGTTTGTTTACGAATAAGGGGTATTGAGGTTAAACATAGTGATGTGGGGAAATCGAAAACACATATAAATCGAATACGTGGAGTGCATTTCTATGTGCCATTTGAAATTTAGATATTCCTAAGACTGACTGAGGACCTACATAGGACCTACCCACTTTTCTAACCTATTACCATTACATACAGGATGCGGCTCTTAAGGATGACTCACGTTAGACCGGGCCGTGTCCGGGCCGGAACTTCCGGCGCTTCGTTTTCTATGGAAAGCACCACGTGATCACCTGTCATGTCATAGAAAAGTAAGCGCCGAAAGCTCCGGCCCGGACACGGCCCGGTCTAACGTGAGTCATCCTTTATGCAGATGACCGTCATGTATTTATAAACATTACGTAGTGTTTCTAATTCGGCTAATTTACATTCAGAATAGGTCGATCTGACTAATTTGGTAAAATCCAGACGTTTATTTTGGAAGATACGTACGTTATTAGGTACGTTTTAGTATAAGTACGTGTTCGGTTTGCATTTTGGAAGCACTAATATATTTTAATACTAGGTAACTACCAAATACCTAACTACGAGTACTACAGACGTTGGAGACGAACCCACTTCTGAGGTATATCACTTACAAAGAACTTGCCGTTCTAAGTATCTTCAGTTACCTAGGTCTATACTCATCCTTTTCTTTTGGGTTCTAGTACTAGTGTAAGACAAAGATTTTATTTTTATTTTTTATTTTATTAATTCAAAAAATTTACACAGCATTACAGCGAACTAATACACTGAGAAACTTATAATAGAAAGTATTTATACAAACTAGGTACATGATACAGTCTAGAAAGGACAACAGAACAAATGTAAGAAAGAAAAACTAATACAAAACAGATGATTCACGCTTATCCATAGCCTCACAGTACTTCATACATTCTTTACACAGATCCATCCCACTACTTGCAAATACATCACATCAGATGTATGATTCTCTCTGTCTATGTCTCTGTCTATGTTTGAAATGAGACAGTCCTTTGACAAAATACATTTTTATTCCTTCTATTCTATGTTTGATTACTTATAAACAATGGTACTGTGGCGTCTCCCCTAGCTGTCACTGTCGACATCGTGCCACAAGATTCTAACAGATGGCGTTAGAGAGCTAGAACGCAATTAGCTAGAAACCTACATCGCGCTTACGGAGTTTCAAATATCACTTACTATTTATATATTTCTATTTATTTACGCCGAAATTGAACAATTAGTTGCTGAACCAAACATCATTGGTGTGACCAAGGCGCAAAGGCTTCGGTGGCTCGGCCATCTGGAGCGAATGGGAGACGATCGGGCGGTGAAGAGCGTTTGAGGGAAAACCGACAGCACGCCGCCCGGTCGGACGACCTAGGTACCGATGGGCGGATGGATGTGGTGGACGCTGATCTGCGCGAGCTCCAGGTCCAAGACTGGCGAGAAACGGCACAGGACCGGAATCAGTGGCGAATTGTCGTGTTGGAGGCCAAGACACACTTTGGGTCGCTGCGCCAGAGGAGTAAGTAAGTATTTATATATACTCCATCTGACTACCTCTGTGGACTTCGGTCCCCAGGCATAACACCCGCCTGGAGAGAGTCTCTCTCTACCTACCACAGTACCTTGGGTTCTGCAACTCCGGCAGAGTCACGTGCGCGTTTCCTGCGCATCCAGTATTAAGGTAGCTCGTACGATGTCGGAAGTTGTCTCTTCTATAATTTATATCTATATATAAAGAGACCCATTTTTGTCAGTAAATAGTAAAATAGTTATCCTGAATTTGTAACCGACAAAGCTTAGGGCTGTACCAAAATTGGAGCAATTTGTTTCACAAACTTTTAGACAGAGACATTTAGAGCCCAAATCTATGTGATCTTTCTATGAATCAGCACAGTGTGCGACCGTTTAGGTTCTTGGGTGTATGAACTAATGTAATCCTTTAAGAAACCGTCGACAGCTCATTCCCAAGCCAAATTAAATTGCAGAGCAGAAAACGCGTGACAGCACATTTGTCATCCCGAGCGTGCCATGTGTCATACGTCGTGTAGTGTATGCTGGTTGCGAAAATTAGGGCACACGGAACTGGCGTCGCTGGCGAATGGCCAGGATTTCACAGCAATGCTAAAATCAATCTCTATATACCTAATTATAAAACCATTCCTGATTAAAGGCTATGTGGGTCATGCATATTATACACAGCACGTTTCTCCTAAAATCTCATGTGAAGGTCAGTTCAATAAAACAATCCGATAATCCAGCAAGCTTTGTATTCACGTACACTCCGACATAATCAAGTAACTTAACCTCAAATCATAACGTTTTGCTATTACAATATGACAACTCGATCTGCACTCGTTCGTAGCCTCCCTCGTTCTGCCTCCCAATTGTGGTGCCAGTTGCCGCCATCTTGCCTCACCGGAAGCGTTACGATTTAAAATCGCGACCAATCGGGAGCCAGCTCGAAATGTCAAATACTCACTTCCGTTATTTATTCAATGAATATATTTTGATAATCAAAATATACAGAAATTTAAAATACATCACGCCCAAAGTTAACCCTTATCTACAAAATGTCCGCCCTAAAATATGAATTATCTTTTTTTTTTATCAAGGGCTATAAATCCTCATAACATAACATTTTGCGATCATTTTAAACTAACACGGAACTTAATCGCGTAGAAACGGGCGAGGAATTGTATCAACATCTTACTGCGCGGGTTTTGCGAACTACCCGCACTTGATCTTGATATTAACTTGTACGCTAAGGTTGTCACTTTACCTACACACAACACTAACGACATCCGATGGTATGTGATGGGATGTTTTTCCCCCTTACATTTGCTAATCACTGGATTCCACGAAGACGAAATCCCATCCCTCATTTAACCATAGGCCATAAATAAACGTAAGTTTTTACGCGATTAAGTCCAGTGTTAGTTTAAAATTATGAGTGAAAATCGTATTAGTTTAAATTAACATATTTTGTGATAATCTTAATTCCAAGCAATAGAGGTTATATACGGGCTATTAACTATGTATTAGGCTCTCAAACATGCACATAAACGGTTAACTATTGTCAAAAGGAATGACAACTTTGGTCTTAAAATCTGTTTAAAAGTAGATATTTATGACTCGGCAATGCGTAAATCAATCAATGTTTAAACGCTATTTTGTTCATTGGAATCAATAATGTTGATTGGAAATAATGGGTATTAATTACCAAAATCTCAGGAAACAATTGAATCTATGACGACTCCGAAGAGAGGGCGGCACCGTTGTCTAGAAATGCTTATGCCATCTAAATACCAGTCTTATCCCTACAACATACCTAACCGTGACATGATGTCATAACTTACAAGGGTCACTACTCATAACGCGTCACCTTGTAACTGCAAACATAACTTTTTTATGACCGAATGACACAAGTTGTTACTCAAAAGTCCTCGACCTCGTCGTCATGAGTAGCATACAGAAGCAAGATTTTTTGCACTAAGATGATAATATTGATAATACACTGTACAAACGAGTCACTTTGTACCGAAATAGATAGAGATCTTTATTTGCATCCAATGTACATATTTATATAACATAGTAATATATAGGCACATGGTCCCTGGTAGGGTATCGTGAAAACATTAGTAAGTAATACCTAATATTGTCTTCGGTTACCGCGATAGTTACTCATGAAATAAAACTGAAAATGGATTATATCGCGTATATTGCGTAATAGCTGCTAAAAAAAGCAATCAAATATAAGTTTTATGTACGAGTATGTGACAAGCATAACATAACTTAAGAGCCAACAGGAGTGGTCATTTCTCCATACAAACGTACTCGACTGTTTCCTCCGTGGTTTTTGAAGCTAGAGCAATGATTTTTTCAACACAGATTAATATTGTCAATATCTGTGTCGGTGTGTTTTGCTTTTTTTGATATTTTTGTTTTTTAAGGCGCTAGAGCCCTTCAAACATGGCCAAAAATGGCCTCACTGACTATGCCGCAATGAGAGGCGTGGTATTCAAAACTGATATCAATTAGCCAAAAAATCAAAACAGTCCGACACAGACAATTTCATAATCATTTGGATTTCCAAATTTGGTTACGATTGGTTGAGTTTTGGAGGAGGAAACAGTCGAGTACAAAACCTCGATTTTTGAGATTTTTACGCAGGATTTTTCGCCTAAGCTGCAGTTGTCCTTATCGCACTAATTTTAGGGGCGGGGTCACGTTTCTAAATACGTACACAGACAGAAAATTGATGGGCAATAGTCGACATTGAATGTCGATAATCTAGTGATGTGATAAGATCGATAAATCATAACAAAGTCGCGATTTGCCTCTTAGTAGGAGAAGTAAGTAAAGTGAGTATGCACTTTGGCCTCAGAAGATATCGTTTAACACTATTTATTATTCCTTGGTTCATATAAAGCTGAGCTGACGCACTAGCTACGAGATTAAGTCCTGGCTACCCCCCAAAAAGGGAGGGGAAAAGTCGGCTTCTGCGGTCCAGTTTGCCTCTTTTTCTACCTATCTGTTGCTATGAGATCAAATTTGGTATACATTTTGTGTAAATTAGGGACGAATAATTTATTTTAGAAATAATAGTTTCACATTTTCATACACAAATCTGAATACATGAACCAAACATTAAAATAAAATAAATATTTAAATGGCGCTCCCAAACAACAAACGTTTTTTTGCCGTTTTTTGCGTAATGGTACGAAACCCTTAGTGCGCGAGGCGCGAGTCCGACTCGCACTTGGCCGTTTTTTGTTAATAGCTTTTGAACTTTTTTTATGTGGGAATAAACGCTTCGAATACATTTTTTTAGACATCATTCCGAATCCAATGAGGTATCATATCATACGTATTTTTAGGAATTAGTATCTCTATTAGTGGCAGCCGTACAAGCCCAATTTCAATGAAAAACCGCAAATCGATGTACAGGTTAGCCGTTTGGCACACGCATACTAAGAGGTCAAAACAAAATTTTTGACCCGCAGTTCCTAACAAAAATCCCTTAGGAGGGGTGTGCTGAAACATTTTTTTTTGTATGGAAAAAAACTTTTTTTTTCTAAAACCTATCGTGTGTGGTATCATACTAAAGGGCTGTTTGAGGCGATTCTAAAAGTATCATCATTATATTTTAGCATTTTTTTTTTGTAAATTAAAACAAATAGAATTTTCAAAACATACCAAGTTTGGGGTCAAGTTAAAGAGGTATTTACCGTTGGTTATATGGATATTACGTATCATTGTATGATTAATATGTACCGTATCTGCAGTACAGTTCCATAAGTCTCGTAGTCTCGTAAAATAGGTATTGAAGTAGAACTGTGTCACTTTGTATTGAAAAAAAAAAAAACTACATAAATAAAATTATTTTCAAAATTGCTTTTTTGGGGTTCGATATGAGGATATCACGTATCATTTGTGGTATATTGTACAAAAAAAAATCAGCCATATCGTATCTGGAGGAGCCCAAACTTGGTATGTTTTAAAAATTCTTTTTGTTTCAATTTAAGAAAAACCGGCCAAGTGCGAGTCTTTAAAAAACCCGTAGGGGTCGGATTAAAAGCTGAGTAATTAAGTCCGACTCACGCTTGACTGCAATTTCTAATAGATTTTCCTGTAATCTTTAGGTAAAGATCTATTTTGTGTATTTTTCTCAAAATTTTTGTCCCAGTAGTTTCGGAGATAACGGGGGGGGGAATGGTAATTTTTTGCCTATTTTCTTGAATAACTTCTAAATTGTTTATCCTAAAATTATAAAAAAAATGTATTAGAGATTCTCACAATGAGCTCGGTCATTTGATATATAACACGATATAGTTTGAAATACTTTATTTTTAATTTTCTCATTTACCCCCCAAAAGTGGCCCCCATGTTTAAAATTCATTTATTTACGTTACATGTCCGTCTTTGGGTCACAAACTTACATATGTATACCAAATTTCAACTTAATTGGTCCAGTAGTTTCGGAGAAAATAGGCTGTGACAGACGGACAGACAGACAGACAGACGCACGAGTGATCCTATAAGGGTTCCGTTTTTTCCTTTTGAGGTACGGAACCCTAAAAATGGCTAAAATGTAATGATGTGGTATATTTTCAGAATCGCTTCAAAAAGCCCTTTCGTATGATAGATAAGAGAAGAAACCGATAGGTTTAAAAAATATATATACAAAAAAAAAGGTTTCAGCACTCCCCTCCTAAGGGAATTTTTTTTAGGAACTGCGGGTCGGAAATTTTGTTTTGACCTCTAGTATACGTGTACCAAACGGGTAACCTGTACATCGATTTGCGGTTTTTTATGCGAACAGCTTACGCTATATTTTTCACCACCTTGAAAGTTTTGTAGACTAGACTTTTGTCCCAAATTGGGGTTTCATATTTATTCCGACCAGAATTAGCTCTTCAAACATACCTATTTTTATAAAAATCTGACTCATAAATAAAACACGGACAATTAATAAAACTGTTATGTTTTTTTACTCTTCTGTACCTCGAAATGTTAATTAGATTGCAGGTCGTAGAAGGATATTGAATTCAGTTACTTAAAATCAAGGAGTTAATCACAACAACAGGGAATAAGCAAACGCTTAGTGGTGGTAACGAGCGAACGAGCTATAATCGAAGAATAAATCTGTAAGAAAAGAACTGGGTATAGCGTGGTATGTGGTATGCATAGCTATGGCGTAGCGGGCCGCGAGTGTCGCGACGCGCCGCGCGAACGGAGGCCGGCGAGGAGCGCAAAATGCGTGCGCGTCTGTGTGCGTGCACCACACACACTGGGATAGTCCCTAGCTACGCGGTACCGCCCCCGTCAGCGCGACGACGATATTCAACTTGAAATCTCAAAATTGAAAACGGGCTCACCTCCTGTTGGCTCTTAAAATAAATATTAAGAGTAGGTAACAATTAGGAACAATTAATATAATAGGTACTTAACTAAAATGTGTTTTTTACATACTTATAACAAGGTATTCTATAACAAGGTAATAGCATTTTTCGACAAGTTTACTTTTGAAAAAAGAACTTATTTTCATTGCTCGTAAGTGTAATACTTTAATACCTACTGCTTTTGTATGTTAGTAACAGTATGTACAGAACTAATTTGCTTGCACCCACGCCTGCTTGAGTAGCGAATCACGTATATATTTGAACAGACTTAAGAGCCAACAGGAGCCGAGACCAAACTCAATTTTGAGATTTGAAAGAGAATATCGTCGTCGCGCTGACGGGGGCGGTACCGCGTACCGAGGGACTATCCCAGTGTGTGTGGTGCACGCACACCGACGCGCACGTTATTTGCGCTCCTCGCCGGCCTCACGCCGCTCGCGTTTTTAGTAACTAAATTCAATATCCTTCTACAACCTGCAATCTAATTAACATTTCGAGTTACAGAATAGTAAATAGTAAACATAACATAACATGGACATACAAGAAAACATTGTTGTATAAAAACATACAAGATAACGGCTGTTAAATTAATCCAATTAAATATTTTTAAATATGATAAACAAAAATATTAAATTATAGTCGTGAGTATTTTAAAAGTAAAACTCCCTTATACCTTGATTTTAAACAAAGTATTTTACTTATAACTTACTTGGTTCGTATGAATTAGTGACATACCTAATTAAAAAAGAAAGCTATAACTCCCGCGGGAACAATATAGGCCTTTTCCCTTCAGTACACCTGCATGAAATAAGATCTTTTCGAGCAAGCGTCTTGAAAAACAAATTTGCCGCTCTCCGGCTCCGTTGAATAGAAAAAAAGAAAGCCTCAGGTTAGATAAAATTATCATAATAAAGAAACATGTGACATGTGATATTTCTTACTTTGATGTAATTATACAGTTTTATTGATGGTCCGTTTTTTTATTTATGTGTCAGATTTTGATAAAAATAGGTATAAATTGAAGAGCTCCTAATTCTGATCGGAATAAATATGAAACCCAATAAATAAATAAATAATAATAAATATTAAATCAATATTATAGGACATTCTTACACAGATTGACTAAGTCCCACGGTAAGCCCAAGGAGGCTTGTGTTATGGGTACTCAGACAACGATATACATAATATATAGGTATAAATACTTAAATACAAATAGAAAACACCCATGACTCAGGAACAAATATCTGTGCTCATCATATCATATCATCGAACCCAGGACCATCGGCTTCACAGGCAGGGTCACTACCTCCTAGGCCAGACGACCGGTCGTCGCCCAATATTTTGGGACAATAGTCTAGTCTACAAAAGGTTCAAGGTGGTGAAAAAAATAGTGTAAGCTGTTCGCATAAAAAAACCGCAAATCGATGTACAGGTTAGCCGTTTGGTACACGTATATACTAGTCAAAACAAAAATGTTGACCCGCAGTTCCTAAAAAAAATTCCCTTAGGAGGGGAGTGCTGAAACCTTTTTTTGTATAAAAAAAAAACTTTTTTTTTAAACCTATCGTATACTTCTCATCTATCATACGAAAGGGCTTTTTGAAGCGATTCTGAAAATATACCACATCATTGCATTTTAGCCATTTTTAGGGTTCCGTAGCCAAATGGCAAAAAACGGAACCCTTATGGATTCGTCATGTCTGTCTGTCTGTCGTCCGTCCGTATGTCACAGCCACTTCTTTCCGATACTATAAGAACTGTTGAAACTTGGTAAGTAGATGTATTCTGTGAACCGCATTAAGATTTTCACTCAAAAATAGGAAAAAAAAATTTTAGGGGTTCCCCATACTTAGAACTGAAACCCAAAAATTTTTTTTTTCATCAAACCCATACGTGTGTGGTATCTATGGATAGGTCTTCAAAAATGATATTGAGGTTTCTCATATATTTTTTTTCTAAACTGAATAGTTTGCGCGAGACCGAGAGACACTTCCAAAGTGGTAAAATGTGTAACCCCCCGTCTAACTTCTAAAATAAGAGAATGATAAAACTGAAAAAATATATGATGTACATTACCTTGCCAACTTTTACCGAGAACTGGTTTGAACGAGATCTAGTTAGTAGTTTTTTTTTAATACGTTATAAATCGTAAACCGCAATTTACCTTTCACTCACGTTTCACATAAAAATACATTGTATTTATATGAATTTCATGTTATCAATTTTTGTTTTGTACAATAAAGTGATTTACTACTACTACTACTACATTGTTTAAATTGTGTAATGTACGGAACCCTCGGCGCCCGATTCCGATTCGCACTTGGCCGGTTTTTTCTTAAATTGAAAGAAAAAGAATTTTCAAAACATACCAAGTTTGGGCTCCTCCAGATACGATATGGCTGATTTTTTTTGTACAAATGATACGTGATATCCTCATATGTAACCCCAAAAAAGCAATAAAAAATTTATTTAGTTTTTTTTTTCAATACAAAGTGACACAGTTCTACTTAACCCTTTAACTTGACCCCAAACTTGGTGTGTTTTGAAAATTCTATTTGTTTTAATTTACAAAAAAATGGCTAAAATGTAATGATGTGGTATAATTTTAGAATCGCCTCAAAAAGCCCTTTCGTATGATACCACACACGATAGGTTTTTGGAAAAAAAAATATGTTTTTTTTTTCATACAAAAAAAATGTTTCAGCATACCCCTCCTAAGGGATTTTTTTTAGAAACTGCGGGTCAAAAATTTTGTTTTGACCTCTTAGTATGCGTGTGCCAAACGGCTAACCTGTACATCGATTTGCGGTTTTTCTTTGAAATTGGGCTTGTACGGCTGCCACTAATAGAGATACTAACTCCTAAAAATACGTATGATACCTCATTGGATTCAGAATGATGTCTAGAAAAATGTATTCGAAGCGTTTATTCCCACATAAAAAAAGTTCAAAGCTATTAACAAAAAACGGCCAAGTGCGAGTCGGTTCCGTACCATTACGCAAAAAACGGCAAAAAATCCCGTTTGTTGTTTAGGAGCCCCACTTAAAAAAATATTTTATTCTGTTTTTAGTATTTGTTGTTATAGCGGCAACAGAAATACATCATCCGTAAATATTGCAACTTTTTAGCTATCACGGTTCACGAGATACAGCCTGGTGACAGACGGACAGGCAGATTGACAGACAGACAGACAGATATTATTTTAAAGGTATTAAATATTCTTTTAAAAATTAGGAAATAATATGGTGTATTTAAAACATATCATGGAATATACTACGGTTATAAATTGATATTATGTAAAGTAATTTTTTCAACAAGTTAGGCAATTATTAAGTAACCACATTTTTTTCGAACTTTCGTCTTTGTTGTAAATTAAAAAAAAAAGAAAATAATTGGCGTAAAAAGTATTTCGCCTCGTGGAGCCCCTTTCATGAGATCACGTCACAAAAGTTTTAATAAAATTAATACTTTGTTTAAAATTAATTTTTTAATAATAGTGAAAATTGTAAAATATAAAGCAATATAATAATACGTACTTAGAACTGATACTTTTCTAAATAAAGAATGAATAAACTAAATTGTGTAATTAATTTTTAGTGCAAATCACCACAATTTGCTTCTAAAGAGCAAATCTGTGACCAAAAATTATATATAGTTTTAATTTTTCGTTCGTATATTCAGATTTGTGTATGAAAATGTGAAACTATTATTTCTAAAATAAATTATTCGTCCCTAATTTACACAAAATGTATACCAAATTTGATCTCATATCAAGAGATAGGTAGAAATAGAGGCAAACTGGACCGCAGAAGCCGACTTTTCCCCTCCCTTTTTGGGGGGTAGCCAGGACTTAATCTCGTAGCTAGTGCGTCAGCTCAGCTTTGTATGAACCAAGGAATAATAAATAGTGTTAAACGATATCCCCTGAGGCCAAAGTGCATACTCACTTTACTTACTTCGCCTACTAAGAGGCAAATCGCGACTTTGTTATGGTTTATCGATAACTTATCACATCACTAGATTATCGACTTTCAATGTCGACTATTGCCCATCACTTTTCTGTCCGTGTACGTATTTAGAAACTTGACCCCGCCCCTAAAATTAGTGCGATAAGGACAACTGCAGCTTAGGCGAAAAATCCTGCGTAAAAATCTCAAAAATCGAGGTTTCGTACTCGACTGTTTCCTCCTCCAAAACTTAAGCAATCGTAACCAAATTTGGAAATCTAAATGATTATGAAATTGTCTGTGTCGGACTGTTTTGATTTTTTGGCTAATTGATACCAGTTTTAAATACCACGCCTCTCATTGCGGCATAGTCAGTGAGGCCATTTTTGGCCATGTTTGAAGGGCTCTAGCGCCTTAAAAAACAAAAATATCAAAAAAAGCAAAACACACCGACACAGATATTGACAATATTAATCTGTGTTGAAAAAATCATTCCTCTAGCTTCAAAAACCAGGGAGGAAACAGTCGAGTACGTTTGTATGGAGAAATGACCACTCCTGTTGGCTCTTAAGAGTTGAAAATTATGTTTGATGCTAGGACCTATTTACCAGATTTTTTAAATAGTTACCTATAGGTATTGGTTGGGTACTTAAAATAGACATATATTTATTTTGGACATGCGTTGTTTATACCTACTCAAAAATCTTACAATAAAATACCCTTCAGGTTGCCATGATAGGACTATAAGTTTAAAGATTTTGAGCGTAGCGAGTGATTCAAAAGGCATCAGATGAAGATTGTGTAAGTAAATATACTCTATCCCACCCAACCCCAGTGTCAGTAGAAGAAAGCGCGTAATTCCAATTTTCTATGAGAGGACAACCCCTCACGCCTACATTTTCTAAATTTACCACCCTTTTGTACTGACGGAAATCACGGAAATGGCTTGCTAAACTGTAGGTAGTTAATCAATCCTACTAAAAACATTGGAATGCTTTAAAATTGCAATCCTTCCTGCCATCCTTCCATCCTTTTCCTGAAATCCTGATTACAAATGAGATTATTTAGCCTCATTCCATGTTGACAATCGCATTAATATCTCCAAAAACTCTTACGTTATTTCCTACTCCCGACACCACCTGCCATCTTGGAATTTCTACTGAATAAGCTTCGAATGAAAATAAAATATGTAACGAGGTCCTGATAAATTATGTCAAGCCCATCACATCTTAAAAGACCGGCAACGCACTTACAACCCATGTGTCCATGGGCGGCGGAAATCGCTTACCATTAGGAGATCCGTCGGCTCGTTTGCCTCCTACACTCCTATATATATCATTAAAAAAAGTTGACATGTAGGTACCGCGCTACCGCGGCCTTTATCACATGTGTATATACTGTATGTACAATATATGTGGCTACGGAAGTGACGTTTATTTATTATACACTTTATGTTAAGGGATTAAAAGTGGTTTTCATATGACTACGTTGTACACTTGGGGGAACGATTAACGGTGTACTTTCGTCCTTGAATGAACAATAGGGAAAATATATACTACACCATTGTGTCGATAACAAACTAAGTATATCATGAAGGGATATGGTATATGGCAAAGATAGATATAACTCCGTATATGGTAAATTATCACTAAATTATGTTCACGAGTGCCAGTAAACTTATGGGTTTTTTAACGGGAAGATTGCTAAAGTGGTATTTTGTTTTTATGGGAAGGAAGAGATTTTGAATATTTTGACACGTTTAAGAAAGTGCGTCAGCAAAAAACACAATATTGCCTGTGTTAAAAGGAAAATGTAACAAAACCTGTAGTTTAGACAGACATTAGCCTCTGTTAAAGTAATTATGATCCATGAAAAATAGATATTAAATAAGAAATATATTTGATATTATAAGTATGAGCAATAGCAATATCGCTATAAAAACTTATTTTTGTAACTCATAACATAAGGGCGGTCATTCAACAGCTGTATGTCCAAATGTTTCATGGCATAGTTACATATTTTTCAACCTGGGGTCTTAACCTTTTGACCCCCAGTAGGGTCGCAAAAGCCCTATAGTGGTCGCGGGGGCGCGGACCGCAAATCACAGGTCTGATGTCGGCAAACCGCGGCTCGCGAGCCCCCTGCGCTGCGGCTCTTTGGGCGTACAATTGCGGCTCTTCAAGTCACTCAAAATATAAACACTTGGAGTTCCCAGACCAAGGAAAACAACGTTTGCGGCTCTTTTAAAATCCTTTAATTAGTGAATTCTACTGCGGTTGGCTCGTCTTTTCAGAAGTTTTGCCGACTCCTTTTAGGTAATATAGGCACATACTGCTGTATATGTATGTAATAATCTGTGTCTGGAGGGCAAGAAATCGCGAAACAAAATGATCATGCCAAAGGAGGTTGCTTCATATTTTCATTGGGGTTGGGTTGATAAATATTGTTCTATTTAAGAGTCCCCGGCAAGCTCGGCCACAGAACTGGCCGAATTGCACCTTTTCATACAAACGTAGTTCCATTTTAAAATTACGTGTTGGATTGTAATGAAACTTTGCACATCCATTGACATGAGGTATATCTAGGTTTGTTTTATAAACATAAAACAAACGAAATAGAGCAAAAACAAGTTTTGTGTGAAAAACTTAAATTCGCTGTAGTTTTTTTACTATGGTATCTGAAGCTACATAAACTAATTACAGACATAGATATACCTTATCCTAGTACAAAGTTTCAGAGCAATCTAGCTACTCGTTTTAAAATGAGAGCGGAATTACGTTTGTATGGTGAACCGAGCTTGCCGGGGACCCTTAAACGTTTCAGTAAATTATTTTTTGTATGGTGTGCCAATTCCCCGTAGCCGTAAATTTAATTAACTCTCCTGAGGGACCTTAACGTCACCGTTAACCACTTGCCACACGTTGCGTTCATTAGTGAGCGTTAACAGTCGGTAACACTGCACTCTTTAGTGGACCTTAATATCTTTAAAATAAGGCAGTTAACAACGTCGACGATCGTATTGGGGTTGACAGGGAAATTAATTACTTACCTATTAAATATTAGTAAGGCATATGCAAATGTGTTTCGTAATCGAATCGAAATTGTAGTTTTTCTGTGTATCTATATGTTTACGTTGTAATATTTAGATTAAAACATTTACATATTCAATGAATAGTCAAGTGGGCCCATTGCTCAAGTGGGGTACTTATGCCTTAATTTCCATATACGAATTTTCATTATTTACACTTAACGCTTTCACTCTCACGAATTTTGCTATTCTTTTGACTTGTTTTGAGGTCAGTTTAGATAGAGAGGTGTCACCTAGGGTCACTTTTGCTGCCCTTTATCCGGGCGGCAATCATATTTTTAATACTCTTTCACTTGGACCCTCAAGTTTCAAGTTTATTTGCATTCATGTTGTAGGTACATATGGGTATCAAATAACAAATGAGTAGATAATAATGACCCTGGTAGGGTATCGCCAAAATATTATGAATACTTACTAAAAACAAATCAAATATTTATACATGTGACAAGCATAACATACATTCAGTAATACGTAAAGAAAGTTCGATGATTACTCCGAAACCATTTTCGCTGAACATACCTACATGGGGGTCTTAATGTAGCACTAGTCTTGGTCCCATAACATATTGGCCTTTCTTTGCTTCATTATGTAGATCTTCATCGATTGCAAACATGTTACAGAATGGACAACAAATGATGGAATAGCCACAATACGATGGCGATACTTATTCACGACTACTACGAGCTGGAGGAGCGGGCGGGCAAGCACCTTAGAGCGTGGAAAGGTAGGTAACTTCTAACATTCATTAACTCATTTTGTATGCCTAAGTATCTATAAGTATTTTTTGCGAAGTAAGATAATCGTGTTGAAAATATGGCGAATTTATTAAATACATAAGTTCATCCGTTTCATTTCAATAATTTCGGTAAAAATACATCTAACACCTAAATTAATCAGAATGAGCCGACTAGAACTCTGTCGAATTCATTCTTTTGTGTTGCATGATTGTAATATATGTAGGTAAAAGCAATATAGCTTATACTAGAGCGGTACTGTCATAGTAAATTTTGTAACCCCAGTAAATTCACTGCCATCTGTCGACACACTTTAAAACTAAAAATGAAGATTTATAAAAATACGATAAAATGTATTTAAATATGGATAAATGATTTTTTTTATTTGCATTAATTATTTTTATGATTTTGACCCATGTTCTTTCACTGATATGCGTTAAAATTGTTAAATAACAAACGAAACCGTCAACGCCATCTATACGACAGTAGGCCAAAGCTAGTAGCGCCCTCTGAACGAGAATCAAATTTTCTTGATTTTCGAGGCACGTTTTTTCCTTAGACTGTATCCATCTATTACGGAGTTATATCTATCTTTGGTAAAAGGTAAAATAATAAGTAAGTATTGAACAAAAGTCTACAGTCGCACTCAATTTCAGATGTGGAAGATGCAAAATGTTTCCAAAAAGTTGAAAAGTTTTAGATATTCCTTAAAAAAATGACAATAAATAAAGGGAGCTTTCATTTGAGGTTTTTGTGAGAGGATCACTTTCAGTAACCATAATCTACTAGATGTCGGGAGGTTCGCTGAAGTCCGAACAATGCAACGTGGCGTGGACACATATTTATTCCCAATTGTACAATATTTAGTGAGCTTTCATTTGAGGTTTTTGTGAGAGGATCACTTTCAGTAACCATAATCTACTAGATGTCGGGAGGTTCGCTGAAGTCCGAACAATGCAACGTGGCGTGGACACATATTTATTCCCAATTGTACAATATTTAGTGAGCTTTCATTTGAGGTTTTTGTGAGAGGATCACTATCAGTAACCATAATCTACTAGATGTCGAGAGGTTCGCTGAAGTCCGAACAATGCAACGTGGCGTGGACACATATTTATTCCCAATTGTACAATATTTAGTGAGCTTTCATTTGAGGTTTTTGTGAGAGGATCACTTTCAGTAACCATAATCTACTAGATGTCGGGAGGTTCGCTGAAGTCCGAACAATGCAACGTGGCGTGGACACATATTTATTCCCAATTGTACAATATTTAGTGAGCTTTCATTTGAGGTTTTTGTGAGAGGATCACTTTCAGTAACCATAATCTACTAGATGTCGGGAGGTTCGCTGAAATCCGAACAACGCAACGTGGCGTGGACACTTATTTATTCCCAATTGTACAATATTTAGTAGGTATTATAACGAGTTGACTCACAAGAATTAGCACGTCGCACGCGCAGCAAGCTTTTATAATGATATGACCTCACCGGCCGCGCCTCTGGGGCGGGGGCCCGCTGTAGCAGAGCAAACAGTGATAACACACCTCTAACGTCGCTATATTATTTCAGTTAGTTATTTTGTTTTAATTATAAATTTTTCGATTAATTTAACAAGTTGCTGTTAGGCAATTTAGAGTCGATGATTAGGAGATGGCGGTGATGAAATTTCAAAAACGCCGCTGCGGACAGACAGATATACAGACGGGCATGGTTTACATGGTGAAACTATACCTAAGGGGTCCTATTAGTTGATTACGAAACCCTAAAAATAACTTTTTTTTTTAAATACTGTAAACAATTCAACATAATGAGGGCTAACGCGTATGAAATAGCCGCTAGGGGTGCTAGTGTGGATGGTGGTCTTCGCAAATATGGATGGTATGGCTGACAGCTGTTCTTTAGTCTTTTGGACCACCATCAACAGAGGCGCCAACTGGTGAGCAAAAAAACGATAGCCCTCATTTTATATAATTTATTATACGGACAGTTATCTAAAGATAAGCTATCTATGTACATCGAAAATATAGGACAAATATTACCACAAATTATCTACTATAGACACATTGACTGATAAGTCTTCTATAGGTACCTATCAGTCGTAATCTAATAGGGTCGCACATGTTTTAAATTGTCCTACGTAACTTTCTATGCACCCTTCTACATTGATCATATAAATGCTAGATTAGACATAATGACATAGGTATATGTCAGAGCTTTTGTATATTTATTAAAACTGAAACGGACGAAAATAAATGCATCTCTGCTCCAAAAACTTGTATGAGGACTGCACAGCACACACATAATCTGCTTTTCCAAATTAGATATCTATAATTTGCAATCGGGATAGTCCGTCCGGTACTAAAGGGGCCCACTGACTATCAGTCCGCCGGACGATATCGGCCTGTCAGTTAGAACAAAAATTTGACAGTTCCGAACAACTGACAGGCCGATATCGTCCGGCGGGACTGATAGTCAGTGGGCTCCTTAAGTCGTAAATTACGTGGAAAAGATGAAAGCTTTATTTCCATCTTTTCACGTACACGTAAAGCACCGAAATTGAATTGAATTTAGTTTAAAACAATTTCTATTATTATTTTTTCTGTTCCAGTATGGCACATAATAATCTACGTGCTAGCAGCCGTATTTGGCATCCTAAACTACGTGTTTCTGCACAACACAATGTCGATAGTAGACGACCACTGCGTACTGGGAGCCCCACAGATCGTGTTCAGCCCGGTCCTCGTTTACAACCCAGACCGTGCCACCAATGAGACTGGAGTGGAAGCTCAACCTACAACCGTCCCTGTTAATACGACAGAAACGTTGAAGAGAAGAAATGCACGCACTGATTTAGAGGATGCTATTGCAAAGAATGGTAAGTAATGGTGGTAATGGCGGGCGGACACGCTATACATCAAAAATCACTTGCGTTTCTGTGTGAACGGCACGTCTGTACACGGGTCATGCGTCATAGTGTGAGTAAGTTGCTTAAAAATAGTACTGAGCGGCCGGCAAACGGCCGTCAATCTGCTGTCGCGGGGCAAGGTAATTCGAGTCGGGGCGGGGCGGTGCGTGGCCGTTCTGTATGATAATACTATTACTTATTCTGTGGTAATAGTAAGAGACCTGTGGAGACGCAAAACATCCCACCATTGACAACACGGGACAGATATTGTCCTGGCGCAGACGCACAAGAAAGCCCGACCCCAAATGAAGTTGGAAAAAAAAACCGGACAAGTGCGAGTCGGACTCGTCCACCGAGGGTTCCGTACTTTTTAGTATTTGTTGTTATAGCGGCAACATAAATACATTGTCTGTGTAAATTTCAACTGTCAAGCTATCACGGTTCATGACATACAACCTGGTGACAGACAGACAGACGAACAGACGGACAGAGAAGTCTTAGTAATAGGGTCCCGTTTTTACCCTTTGGGTACGGAACCCGTTTTTACCCTTTGGGTTTACCCTTTGATGATGATTGCAAAGAATGGTAAGTTATATAAACTTTTTTAACAATCTTCTGCCTAGTCGGTAGTGACCCTGCGGCCTGCCTACGATGCTGCCCAAGTAACATATTGTAGGTCCAGGATGCAAATCCCAACTTGGTATGTTTTTAAAATTATTTTTGTTATTAAAAAATAATGGCTGAAATGTAATAATGTGGTATATTTTTAGAATCACCTCAAAAAGCCCTTTTATATGATACCACACACGATAGGTTTCTCGATTTTTTTCCCATACAAAAAAAAATGACAGATGAAAAGGATTTTTTTTAGGAACTGCGGGTCAAAAACTGTTTTGACCTCTAGTATGCTTGTGCCAAACAGCGAAACTGAACATCGATTTGCGGTTTTTTTTGCGTACACCTTACACTAAAAACATAGGCTCTGAAGCCCCTTCCACACTCGTGCGCGAATCGCGGCGCGAAGCCGAGAACGCGAGTGTGGAGTCTAGTTCGCTAATCAGCGAAATCGACTCCTCAAGTCCTCACCACGCTCGCGTTCGCGGCTTCGCGCCGCGTAGTCTGGAGCGAGCTTCATGTTTACATATTACTTTTTCAACACACTTGCTCATAACGACGTTTTTATTCCACCGATTTTTGGCTCATAATAGTCATAATCCTAGATATTAAACATGCGTGCTTTTTCAGTATATTATAACACTCGTGGTTTTTTATTATATTATCCGACTGAGTTAAGAAGGTAACTCATTGCTAATAAATACTAATAATATGCATGGAAACGGAGCCTTCTTTAATTGGTCGGACTGGCGGGCACCGGCGCGCCCGACCGCCTGCCGCGGCCCGGCCGGCCCGCCCGCGGCCGGACGAGGGGCGGCCGGCAGTATGACAAAATTAATGCAAACACTGCATACTAACTGTTTTAACAATTAAAATTTGATTATTAAGAAAGTTTCTTTTTTTGTGTGCAAGTGTGTTGAAAAACGTCGTATGAAACGCGTGTGCATTGGTAATTACACACATCGGCTTTCTTATACAATATCGCCTTGTGTGTAATAACCAACTTAGCACACTTGTATCACAATGTACTATTATGAACGTTTGATAGTAACAAGTAATGTATTAGGCAACTATAGCATTTACTATTAAATAGTAAATGCTATTAATGCTAATTAATGCAAATTTTGCATTAATTTGCAGTACTGCAAGAACGTTGGCAACAGTAATGTAAACGTTACTGACTGAGTTTGAAATGTACAAATCTTTCCGGGCCGTAAAACACAAACTACTTAATGCACTTGGCAGACTGCCACACTGAAGTAGCTACTTATTTCTATCATGCTTTGCTCAGGGTCGTATTCCACAGAAAGAAATTGGACATTTATTTGTCCAATGTGCATTGTGTTGCGTACAGCCAGTGGACTGTAGGTTGGTGTTTTAGCATATATTAATCCAATAGATTTAGACCGCTTACCGGATGGTTTTGTGGTCTGCTGCTGGCAGAGGCCTCTGCTGGAGGATGCCTGGTGATGTTCTTTCTTGGTGTATCCTTCCTTCGAGCACTTTAAGAGGGTTTTTACCGAGTATTATTTGCTTTCGCGTTAGTTTTTTATGGTTTTTTATCACGTTTTTGATGACACTGAAGTTGCTAGTTATATGTTTTTCAAGACCTCTTTTGTGACCGGCCAGTAGCCGCGCTACTTCCAATGAGTTAAATTTTAATGTAGAGAAAAATTAAATGATAATGTAGAGGTTACTAGCTTATCATTTAATTTAAAGCTACATCTAGTGGTTAACTGCCGAACAATTTTGCTTAGTAAAATGTAAAATTCAGTGGTAAAGTAATAATTAAGAAAACTTATATTGCTGGTTATTTATAAGACGGGTTTCCACCAGTGTGCGGCACAAGCATATATATACAGTACAATTACAAAAATGCGAAACCGAACCGAACTAAAGCGACATCCAGTAGTGAAAACATAATCTACATGGTTTGTTTCAATGCCAATAGATGGCGCTTAAATAAATAATGGCGCTGACATCTAGTAAATGAGATGCCGAATTAATTTCTAGCGACATCCAGTAGTGAAAAAAAACTGACCAAGTGCGAGTCGTACTCACACACGAAGGGTTCTGTACCATTAACTATAAAAACGGTCACCCATCCAAGTACTGACCCCGCCCGACGTTGCTTAACTTCGGTCAAAAGTCACGTTTGTTGTATGGGAGCCCCACTTAAATCTCTATTTTATTCTGTTTTTAGTATTTGTTGTTATAGCGGCAACCGAAATACATCATCTGTGAAAATTTCAGCTGTCTAGCTATCACGGTTCATGAGATACAGCCTGGTGACAGACGGACAGACGGACGGACAGACGGACAGCGGAGTCTTAGTAATAGGGTCCCGTTTTTACCCTTTGGGTACGGAACCCTAACAAACCTACATGGCCTAAGTGGTTAGTTTCAATACTTTCAGCAGTAAATCGCGCTTAATTAAATAGTTGTGCTGACACATTTTAACACACACATTTTAACTAGCAACTCTCCAAAAGTAGTTTGGCAAGCCATTTACGTCAGTAGAAAAAGGCGGCAAATTTGAAAAATGTAGGCGCAAATAGTCTGTCTTCCATAAAAAAATTGAATTTCGCGCCATTTTCTACTGACAAAGTTGTTTGACCGGCTAAAACAATTTTTTTTTTACCTTTACAGCATCCTTAGAAGAGTGGCCGGCGCTGGATCTTATGAGGACCTTCTTCGGGCCGCGGACGGACTGCGAGTTCGTCGAGTACATGCCGATCGTCTCCACCGTGTTCGCGCTCGTGTGGACGACACTGTTTGTCATGTGTCCTGGGGGTGGGCACGCACGCTTTGGGTGAGACACTTTAAATAAATAATATGCGCCAGTTATTTAGCTACTCGTATCGTACCTACATGCGAAGTGGCGGAATGACGTGGCAAAAAATCCAAATTTTTATGCTATTTTTTTTTACTATTTCAAATTACCTATTTACAAAGAAATAACTCAGAAAACCGGTTGGTTGGTATTTGACAAATAGTTCACTAGGGTTATGTGGGGTAAATACAGTGCTTTCGTACCGTAAATCGCGAAAAAAAAACTGCTATATCCCATAAATTTCGGTGAATCAGTCAATGTTTTCTATAGAACAGCTGAGTTTTGTTTCGCGATTTCGGGATTGGCCCCATTTTGTTTAGTATGATCTACATCATAATATTCATATTCAACCCTCAGTATGGTCAGAGAACAAATTTCCCTGTATAAGGCACGGGTAAAAATAAGACAAAGTTTGTAGCACTAAAATTTATTCTATTTCGTTCCAATTTTCCCTAATCATTTTTTCCCATTTAAAAAGAAGTCTATACACATAAGACTTCACGTGTACCTACCGCCAGGAGCGCGAGCTATTATTAGACGGGGATCTAGCCCCATTAAATGGTACATACATGATAATGGGAGCAACGGTACCTTGACAGTTTGCTATTCTTTCCTTATTACTGGATCCAGGAATCTGGCGGCTGGTTTCCCTTCCTCTGCTGGCCCCGATGCACTCTGTCATTTGACGATTTTATTTTCACCTAGGTATCCGTGCCCACAAAACCCACTTATTGCCCTATCCCTTTTTTATTTTAGCATAATAATCAAGAAACCGCATTTTCAAATTTAAGCCAATACTTAGTTGAGGCTAGGCGGGTGTTTCACATGTCCGATAAGTAGTCGTTACTTTATGAAGGAAATTAATATAGTAATCTGTCCAGGCTCACCCAACCTTGGCGCATCCTGGCCCCGGCGCTGGTGTTCACGCTGGTGCTGGTCGGGCTGACCGCAAGCAGCTTCACGCAGACCAACCGCGGGTTAAGAGAGTTCTGCTCGGCGTTCTACAACTACACCAATGCTACCACGTAAGATCAATTCCTGAAAATTTACCAATTTATTTTAATCTCGATTCCTCCTATAGGGAGCGTGCATAAACTGTAGGGGGCAGCACGGAGACGTCAGATTTTTGGCGCGAGGCGTAAATGTGAAGTTTATGCTTTCAAAGTAGCCCACAAGATGGCAGCACGTGCTTTGGCGTGAAGTGTCAATGTACATGTGATATGTGATGTACATGTTTATGGTTCCGATTCAGGCCACAAGATTTATTAATCTGTGCCACAAGATGGCAGACCCTCCAACGCGCACGGTCCCTATACAATCAAATCTTTCGCTAGCGTACCTACCGAGCGTACATGCAGCGTCAACCAGAGACCGAAACCAGGCGTGTCTCACTTTTCGCTTCATTTCGTCGCTACAAGTACCTGCGGCCGCCTCAATTTTGAGGTTTTGCCATAGTAATTGCCGCACACCGCTATGGAACGGACGCCTGCACGCGCTTGCGCCGCCTTGCGCGTTAGTAGTCGCGTTTTGTTTGGGAGCTCGCGGGAGTGAGTCTTCTGTACCTAGTACTATTATATATTCTGTGCCGAAACCTAAAATAAAATAGATAAGGTTATTGTCAAAGCGGTACTCAGATATAGGCTTTAGGTGTGGCGCATACATACGGTGACGGTCACCGAGTCGTTCGCCTAGGTATGAGGAACTGACAATATGAAAATTGTGCCATTATGTCACCTAAAACCACAACTCAACTTTTTTATTTAGTATACTTGCAGTCCTATAACGTCTTCATATCGATCATATTTTCCAGCTGCTCATCAGTAAACGTGTACATGGAGCGCTCATGGAACGCCACGTGGAAGTTCGGGTCCCGCGCCGTGGCCACGCGCGCCGCCAGCGCCGGCGTCTGGGTGAGCTGGGCGTGCGCAGCCACGCTGCTCATCGTGCGCTGTCTGACGGCGCCCGACTTTCAGCTGAAGAAGACTGGAGTTTATCTGGCGAAAGACCCTGAGCTGGTGAGCAAATTGTGCACACACAAGAATGTTTGTTGAATAGGACCACACTAAGTTTTCATGCCAAGTGCTACGTTAACTATGGAGCCTATAGGGATATATATGCTTTCTTACTGCCTTGTGCAAAGTTAGCGTGGCCAGTCTGTATATTCACTCCCGTTGCCAAAAAACTAAATAAATAGAGATTAGGATCGTTTCCTAGATATAACAGTAGGCGCAGGACAAAACTTCGCCTTTCTAGAGAACCACTATAACCACTTGCGTTGTCGCACGTGACTCATATGTAAAGCGCGATTTCAAGTATGCAGTCGCGCGCATCAACGTAAGTCATGCTAGGGGGTCAGATACGTATTTAGCGCACCATTTGCGTTTTTTTTTTATGAAATAGGAGGCAAACGAGCAGACGGATCACCTGATGGTAAGCGATTACCGCCGCCCATGGACACCCGCAACACCAGAGGGGTTGTAAGTGCGTTGCCGGCCTTTAAGATGGGAGTACGCTCTTTTCTTGAAGGTTTGAAGGTCATATCGGTCCGGAAATACCGCAGGCGACAGTTCATTCCACAGTTTAGCTTTGCTAATCAATCACTAATATTATTGTTCGCGTACATTTCATATAACGATGTGAAGCGTGAGTACATCAGTGCGAGAAGGGTTCGCTAATGGCGCGCAAGCAGTCGCAAGTCAGACCTCGCACCTTAGTATACAAACATAAAGTACAGTCAAGATGTATCCATTTTTTTCACTTTATTACAATGCAGTAGGGCAGCGGTTCTTAAACTTTTTTGGTGACGGAACACTTTTGGAAAGCGAAATATTTGACGGAGCCCCAAATTAAAAAATTTCGTTCATCACTGTAGACCAGACATACCTATAAAAGAGCTGGGTTTTCGTCTTATTATTACAAGAAGTATTCTCTCGGAGCCTTAACAGTCTTCGCGGAGCCCTAGAGGTCCGCGGAGCACACTTTGAGAATGGTTGCAGTAAGGTGAAAAAGTGGATAAATAAGTACATCTCTTTGTAGTCGACTGTACGTATACATTCATCATCGACTATTCTTTCGTTTCAGAAAATCACGCCCCACCTGCTAAAATCCCGACGGCGCGGGGGAAAGTCGCCATCGCCCAGCAAGTCAGTCCGCTCCGAGCCCACGGCCACGACGGAGCTGGTCACCAACCTGGAGCAGGACTCCGCCCCCACCTCGCGGCTCGGCACGCCCGTGCCGCCCGGCGAGAAGGATTCCAACGTGTAACCGTTGCCTCAACAAAACAAGGGTTTTAAACCTTACCTTACCTTGAAAAGCGCATCAGTGTCATAATTGCGAAATCTCTTGTATCTAAAATGAATTCAACGAAAAACATGAACTTTTTTGGTTTATAAATAATATATACAAAATTGAACATGTATGTACTTAAAATTTTAATATGTACATGTTTTTTTGCGAAATACCTAATAATTTTAAATTAGGTTTAATTTTGTATAGTTTTTGGTTTTTTACCTTTTTGTTGACGATGATGACTATACCAGTGTTTTGTATTTAGATTTAAGTTAAAAAACATTAAATAAAAATTTCACATTACACAGGAAATGTGTTTGTTATTAGTATTATATTTTTATACTTTTGCTGAAAATCTACTACTGATACATACTATTAAGGGCCCTCCACACTCGCGCGCGAATCGCGGCTTCGCATCTTCTTAGTAGTTTGTGGCGCCGCGTAATCTAGAGCGGCTTTATAGACAACACAACGCATTGCAATGTTATTGTGAAACGTAGAAAATATAGTCTGTCAAACAACTTTCAGTAGAAAAAGGCGCGAAATTCAAATATTTTATAGGACGATAACCCTTCTGCTTTTTTTTTTAATTTGCCGCTTTTTCTACTGACGAATATAGTCTGTCAAAGAACTTTCAGTAGAAAAAGGCGCGAAATTCAAATATTCTATATGACGATAACCCTTCTTGCTTATTTTTTTTTTATTTGCCGCTTTTTTCTACTGACGGAAATGGCTCAGTGTCTTGACATACTTGGCAATTTGATTGTCTCATTTGAATTAGTGTCGTATCTTAGTCGTATCCCGCTGTCAACTGGCAACATTAAAGTAATCAGCTGAAAAATGTGGTTGTCATTTGTTTGTCAAACTGACATCAGTGACAGATGTTATTGACAATCCCAAATTAAAATTGAGTTATTTGAGTGTGCTAGAATATGACGAAAATTAATAAAATTGTGCAATGAGAAGAACTTATGAAACTTCATGCAAATATTTTACCGTCTTAGAATGATTTATCAGGTAAATGGAATTTTTCGTAAACCTCATGCATTTAGACACTTCATTCGCTGCTTTCACGGCGAACAATCTTCCAGCGTTCTGTATCCCCTGCAAAAAAGGAAGATAATAAAAGTAGCAGGCGATGATGCAAGCCGATTCCTGCACGGCCTCATCACCAACGACATTGAACATGTGTCGTCAGGGGCGCAGTCCATGTATGCCATGTTTCTGAACAACAAAGGCAGAGTATTATTTGATACTCTGATATACAAGTGGCAAAACCAACCCTCGTTTATGCTCGAGTGCGATGAAAACGTTCTCGCGCAGCTCAAAAAACATCTAAAAATCTATAAGCTTAAAAGTGCTGTTCAAATAGAAGATTTAAGTCAAGATCTCAGAGTTTGGGCATTACTGCCATCTCCTGACCTAACCCCAGATTGTAAGTCAGTTACTGAAAACCAAATTAATATTTACAAAGATCCGCGTCTAGCAGACTTAGGATACAGAGTTCTGTCAACAGCATTATTAAATGGAAGTCAGGTAGCAAAACATATAAATGAGAATATAGAAGTTCAGAGTTCAGATGAAGGTTACCAATACTTGCGATATAAACTAGGTGTGAGTGAAGGGTCAGATGACCTTCCACCGGGCACTTGTTTCCCTCTAGAGGCCAACTGTGATTATTTACATGGAGTTAGTTTCCACAAGGGCTGTTACATAGGACAAGAACTCACTGCCCGAGTACATCACACAGGAGTAGTACGGAAGAGAATAATGCCACTAAAAATTATTAACCTAGCAGATGATAAGATAGAAACAGACACTACCATCAGAGCTGAAGGCAAACCTAAATCAAATTTAGGCAAATTTAAGAGTTATGTTAAAGACTATGGTTTAGGGCTGGTAAGAATCAAAGAAGCACTAGATGCCAAAGTACTCACAGTTGGCCAGAGTACCATGGAAGCGGTCAAACCTGTCTGGTGGCCTGTTGAAGCACCAAAAGAAAAAGCTATAACTTTGAAAACTGAAGAATAAATTGTTACATGTAATATATTTATTTCAAGATTTGCATTGAAAATGGGAAATAAATAATTGAAAACTTGTTGCAGAAAATTATGGGAGACTCCAAACCAAAAGAAGAACCTATTCTTTATGAATTTGCTTGTTCATCATGCAACTTAGCTGAGACAGCTGACTATAAAGGAACAAGTCCACCATTCTCACGGAACATAGACCTCAAGTACCCAAGCTATGTAATGAAGGACCCGTTCAGCCCTCCCGGCAAGGGCGAGATATTGGTTTTGGGAGCAGACTGTGTGAAATGTAACAAGCCCGTGTGCATCAGCAAGGATTGCAGCATATTCTACTTGAACATGTACTGTCTGGATTGTGCACAGAACTCTGCTGAGGAATTTCCTGTAGAAATAAAAAGTAAAATTGCACAATTAAAAAGAAAATAACATAAATTTACGTTGTTTGTTACTTTTATGTCGTATTCGTTATTTTTTTCTATTTCAACAATATGCCTTTGATATTCTTAGCTCAGGATCATGGACCAATTCATGCACTTTTACTTTTACAGTGATGAACTGCATGTCAGAGATTTCTTTAGTTGAACTTTTTGGCTAAAATAAATGCTCTTTACATTTAAGCCAATATTATTTGAAATATGTGTTGACTTGGAGAGAGGAGGTCGCAGTAGTAAATACTGCTATGGAAGGGATTAATGAATAAAAAGCGCAAATGCGACTTTATAAAATACTGTTTACTTTGGCTTTCCACTCCGATTTACAGTATTTTTTTTTGCACAAATTAACGTCAATAACACAGTTATATTTCACTGAAATTCAGTAACGTAAATGTTTGTAATAGTATAATAGGTCAACACACGAGTTTCAAGTTTATATCATTACAAGCGATATCTTAGTGGCGCGGTCCATGTAAGCTGCCCGCGGAGTACCACTCGCGGCGGCGGCCATGCACCGCGCCAGTTAGGAAATAAATTGTCTTACAAATAATAAAAATATAATTACAGCTGTTATAATATATTACGGTATATATATTAATAAGCTCTAAAATCAGGACAAAATTAAATATACATTTTGTCTTAATTTCCAGTCACTCGAAACAGCATTGATAGCACCACTTTACAAGTCGCCAGTGACTGCCCCCGCGTCCCGCCCCTCGCCGGCCGCGGCCGGTGTAACGCGATCATTACCCGATACACTATTTATAAATCGTTAACAATTACACAATGAATAAAGTACAAATTATGAAAATTCGATACATCTCGTCACCTGTTCTCTCGCCAGGTAAAATTATTGCTTTGTTTCAATAGTTGAGTTATATAAGCGACTATTGAAGGTTATATTCAAAAAGGTGATTGCATGCAATACATTCGAGACCTATGCCTATAAAGACAGACCTACCGGAGAACTAGCTAAAATGGCTGTCGCACAACGCGGCACACCTGATACGGCACCCAGGAAAGAGCACACATTTTCTAATGCGTTGTCGCTACTATGTCATCCGGTCCCGGTAGACCGTGTCCGGTGTGCCGCGTGGTGTGACATCCCTATAAGAGAACGGCCCCTGCGACTACAACGACAAATACATTTGTGATGGATGGTAGTGTACTATGAATGGACATGAATAGTTAATATTAACTTACAATTATTGATGTATACATATACGATAAACTTTTATATAATTTTACATCGTAAGTTACAAATTTAATTTCACGTACCGTGTATTAAAATCTTGACTGAGGCAGTGTGTTTAACGGGACTGGTATGTCTAGAAATAGCCTAACTATCAAAAGAGTATTCGATCGCCAAATCAAGAATATTTCACAAAAATGTTTGGTTTGAAATTGAGCTTTAGATAAATATCGACGCCATAGACAGTACACGACAAGTACACTTACAATAGGTTCGAAAGGAGAGAAGCAAACTTAAGAAGCTGGGACCGAAATAAACATTCGCAAATGATTACAAAGTACAAGTTTTGGACGGGTATTGGTTGACTTACAGGTAGGTATGATATCGAGAAAGATAACAGTAGGGAAATTTCGCTCACTCCACAACACTAAACTAAGATACGCTCACAGCCGAAACATAATTGTTACAATTTAGAATACAAATAGATACATTTCAAAGTCGATAAGCTACACATTTTTTCATACGAGACATGACACGAAATACAAAATTGTAAAATATACATAGGCCAAGCAATAAGAAGGTATAGAGGGAAATGCTAGGAACACAATTTTTAACTTCGTAGCTTTGTTTGGACTAGTTAGGAGATGAACATATCAAAAGTCCCCGGCCGTAACCCTGGTGCTGGGGGGGGGGGGGGGGAGGGTTTGTAGGTTCCATTTTTCGGTTTTTCGATTATATCTCGGAAACTATGCATCTGAGCGACTTGGCCACTTATACAAAATGAAAAGAGATTTAATTTGTTACAAGTTTTATTCAGTCAAGTTTATCGATATCTTGTATAGTTTTTGAGATATCCGCTCTTGAAGGTTTATTTAGGGCTCTCATTTTTATCTTGATTATCTACATCAGTAAAGCTGCTAGGGCGGGTTTGGTAACGTTTTCATATAAATCGGGGGTGTTGAATTCATTTATGGTATCAACATTGACACCTTTGCGAAGTAAAAACATAAACTTTTAACAAATAACTTTTTTTTAACTCCTCTTCACGCTTAAACCGCTGAACCGATTTAGTTGAAATTTGGTAAATATGTGTTAAGTCCCGAGACAGGATATAATATAGTTTTTATCTCAAAAATCATACTTTAAAGGTGTGAAATTTGGTGTGAGGGGAATTCAGCTTCTTCGCCGAAGTTGAATTCCTGAGGTTAATACTGTTTAAATTTAGGTTTGAAGTCATGTTTGGTATCATTATCAACTAAATCAAACATGTAGACCATCCCAAATATTATTTAAATAGGTTCAGAGGGTTATTGATTCCCCATACAAATTTGCACCCCACTTTTCACACCCTTAAAAGATGATTTTTGTTATAAAAACTATCCTTCAACGAAATCGGTTAGGCGGTTTAAGCGTAAAGAGGAGTTTTATAAAAAATCTTTTTTTTTTAATTTTGTTTTTACTTGGGAATGGTGTCAATGTTGATACCATAAACGAATTCAGCACCCCCGATTTATACGAAAACGATCCCAAACCCGGCCTAGCAGCTTCACTGATGTAGATAATTAAGATAAAAATGAGAGCCCTAAATAAACCTTCAAGAGCGGATATCTCAAAAACTATACAAGATATCGAAAAACTTTACTGAATAAAACATGTAACTAATTAAATCTCTTTTCATTTTGTATAAGTGGCCAAGTCGCTCAGACGCATAGTTTCCGAGATATAATCGAAAAACCGAAAATGGAACCTTCAAACCCCGGGTCTCCCCCCCCCCAGCACCAGGGTTATGGCCGGGGACTTTTGATATGTTCACCTCCTAACTAGTCCAAACAAAGCTACGAAGTCAAAAATTGTGTTCCAAGCATTTCCCTCTATACCTTTTTTTGGGCATTTATTTCCTGGCCTAACAGCATACAGCTATAAGACGGAGAGCTACTCATAAATACAGTACATACTATAAACATTTGCACATATACTAACACATATTTTTATGAAGAGTCAGCATCCAAAAATGTAACGATAAAATCGTTATAAAAAGATCATTTCATTATTATTTACCTTTTAATGAAAAGGTAATTCGATTTCAGGTTCCAGAGATTTAACTCAATGTACTGATACAAAACATTGATGATAAATTTGAAAGTCATAATGTAATGATTGTCAGATTATCATTACTATCATTAGTCATATTCTGAAACTGTTAACTTTTCAGGATTTTCATAAGTTTATCCTATTGATTGCTCGGACACTTTGTACTTACAATGGGATATGGTATATCTAGGTCTGTAATTAGTTTATGTAGGTAGCTTCGAATACCATAGTAAAAAAAATACAGCGAATTTAAGTTTTTCATACAAAACTTGTTTTCGCTCTATTTCGTTTGTTTTATATGCTAGAGCTATATAAACTAATTACAGACCTAGATATACCTCATGTCATTGTATGTGCAAAGTTTCATTACAAATTACAATCCAACCCGTAGTTTTAAAATGAGAACGAAACTCTGTTTGTATGGGAGGGTGAAATTCGGCCGAGCTTGCCGGGGACTCTTAACATTGCCACGTTTCTTTCTGATTTGTTAGGGGTTGCCAATTACTATGGAGGGGCCAACAACTATAGCACTCACCCTATTAAGGTTGTCAATTTAGACTGAATGAACAGCCAAAGTCCTCGCAAGAAGCTCCATAATGCAAGAATATTGTAATTGTTATTCGTTAGTGTTTGAACACGTCGCGAGTACTTTATCTGTTAACGTTACAAGAAAATGTAATGGCAGCAAATAGCAGTTCATATTGTAATGGCAGCAAAGTGCAGGGCACATTGCACTTTTGACTTGGGACACACTAAGGTACTATAAGGAACCATGAAACCTTAGTTTAATTGACCCAACATAAAGCATAGCAGCGTGGCTGCAGACAAAAATGCGTAGTTGTCCCTGTTTTATCCATTGCATCCATGTTTCAGCAATAAATATGAAATCGCTGTCTTATAAAACCATAAATACGGAACCCTAAAAATCACACGGTACAAATACATTTTAGTTACGTTGTTATATTTTCAAATAAGCGTCAACATTTCAAATTCAGTATACGACATAATTTGTTGCTACATTTACCACCGTATAAAATTATACCTATACTCCCCGCCTGCAAGCAAAATTGAAACTTATATCTGCGCACGACCCGTGAACCTACTTTGTGCGCCGCAGTTTTATGACCGAGCTGCGAGTGTCGGCACGGGGTTGTCACTTGACAACAAGTTTTTGTACCTATATCTACTGATTTATTATTTTTGAGATAAATATGTAGGAATTCCAAACGTTGATTCTCTAAACATTAAATTTTTATCCGGAGATAGTATTACTGGTTCTCACGGAAGTAAATCGGTATGCCACAGCCGTATTCCTCTGAAAATATGTCGGTCAATATCGTCCGGAATTTAAAAAAATGTTATTTCTGCTTCCTTGTTCTTCCGTTTATTCAGACATCCGTAGACAGAACAATATCTTTTATACGGATTAGATCGAGATTTAGGTTTGGAAGCCATTGTGTATTTTCAATTTTGCACGAGCGCCACGTGACACGACTATCGTGCGAGCCGAGCGGCGGCCCACTGCCATACGCCTGCCCGGGAGGCGCGCCGGCCAAATGTACCTAAACTGCGTAGTGACACCCCCCTGGTATGGGATCCAATACATTTTACAATTCTTCTCTTTCCGCACAGACTACACTTACTTTACAACTGACATAGCTGCCTGAGGGACCTGACTATAAATTCTAGTATGATAAGAATTTACATAGATAGAAAATGATTCCAATCATTAAACTCATGAAACTTAACTCAAAGTAGTTACGCAAAACACGATCTAGTTCCGCTGACACAGAGGCCTTCAACATACTAGTAAAACGTCTGTCTGTCTGTCCCTCTGTCACCAGACTGTATCTCATGTACCGTGATAGCTAGACATTTGAAATTTTCACAGATAATGTATTTCTGTTGCCGCTATAACAACAAATACTAAAAACCGAATAAAATAAATATTTAAGTGGGGCTCCCATACAACAAACGTGATTTTTTGCCGTTTTTTGCATAATGGTACGGAACCCTTCGTGCGCGAGTCCGACTCGCACTTGGCCGGTTTTTTAAATAACTTAGAGTAGGTTATACCGTATTTCTAACCAATTTTTCAAACAGTGACTAAATAAGATTCGTAACTCAAAGACTTGAAATTTGATTTGATTAAAAGCTGCTTCAGGTCGAATACTGGATTTGAAAAAGACAAGCAACAAAATTATGAGATAATAATCCAATCTTGCTATGTGTAATGTGTAAATACCATGCTTTTATTACCTTGTAAAAATAAACTAATCTAAATGCCGTAAGTTCATTATGTCCATATGCACTAAACCAGCCCGCGCAGCATGGTTTCCCCTATCACTAAGTCCGTCACTTTCGCACTCACATACTTGTTAGAACGTGACAGGCATGGTGATAAGCGTACCGTGCTACGAGTCCTGGTATAGCGCTGTGATTTGGCGAGAAGAAGCATTGCGCTTAAGTTGTTTTAATAAGGTAGAAGTTACATTAAAAATAATCTAGAATGCGAACGGGAAGAATTTTTGTTTCAGTTTATGTGCGCTGTTTTAAGGCTAACATACTTTTTATGTCAGTTTTCAACAAGGTGCACAACAGGCTGCACAATCGTTAACAAATTGACATACTATTTGGCCTAGAACCATCATATAAAATTCTTACCACTCGCGTTCAAGAAATACAGTGTGATTACGAACTAACTGATGCCTCATTTTACAAAGATCAGAATCGCGGCGGTAATCTAATAACTATAGGTACATACTAAAATTTCACTGCAACATTGAGCCGATTTCAAATTTACAACTTATAATTTCTTGTACATTCCTCAAGAGTAAACATTTAATAAACGTTCGAAACCGTAAGGTTACACTTAAGTTTAAATTTTCATCGCCGACTAGCAGTACCGCGGTGGTGAATTTTCATAACACATAATCAACATTTTATACATTGGAATCTCGCCGCTTCAAATAATTCAACAATTTATTCACTTTTAAAGCTCATTCAATATTATCCGGCGTGTTTTTCCTTTAAGATCTGGGACTCGTTTTATATAAAATAAAGTCCTAATATTATCAATACACATAGCAATACATAGATATAGAATAGCGATGCACACTAAAGCATCATTTTTATAATTTTACGACGTCAAAACGTCGATCGACATCAAACACGCCAGACAATAATGAAACCTACAAAACAGAGCTTAATTCCAAACAAAACAAACTCGAACCACCGTAACCGTCTAGCTGCAAACAAAACTGGACCTTACTGCGTGGGCACAGAGTCTATCCTTCGGGGATGAGCTGGTTGACCTGCGCGGCGAGGTCCTGGAGGGCCTGAGTGAGGAGGGCGCGGTAGTCTTTGCCGCGCGGGAGGGGGGGCGGGGGCTCGTCGGGCTCGTCGTCCAGGTCGGCCGCGATGTCGTCCAGCTGCTCGTCCGGCTCGCTGCCGTCCGGCGTGTGGCACCGGACCGGCTCCGCGGCCGGCTCCGCGCCAGTCTCAGGATCCGAGTTCTCTTCCTCTGCTAGAGAAGAATACTTAGTTATTTCTAAATCTTTCGTTTCGCAAATTTGCCGTTAGAACACTTAGAACATTAAGAGTGAATGAGGTGGATTCTCAATTTCTAAGTTTTCAGAACAATAAAATATTCATTTTTCAAAATGTTAAGCAGTCCGGTATGCAGCTCCTATGTTTTGAATCGTGTAACTTTGTGAATGAAAGAGGGTACGAGTGTGGCGGACCGAAGTGTCCTTGAGGCACTCACCCGTCGTGTGCGTGAGCGTGGCCGTGGCCCTGAGCAGCGCGCGCAAGTTGGGCGGGGCGAGGCGGGCGCGGGGGAGGAGGAGTGTGAGCGCGCGCACGGGCGCCAGCAGGCCGGCGGGGGGCGCCCGCAGGCCGGCGGGGGGCGCCAGCAGGCCCGCGGGGGGCGCCCGCGCCGCCGCGCTGCACAACTCTTCCGACAGCGCCGCCGCGCCCGCTGCCGCGCCGCACCCGCTCAGCTGTTTAACATAATAACTGTTAATAGCTGGGGAGCCAGCGATGCTAAATGTGTAGTTACTCGAGCGCCGTAGAGACCTATTGGAATCGAATGAATTAATGATAAGAATAAAAAAAGGTTATATTTTTTTTCTTCCAGCAAACAGGAAAGCGTCAACAGTTTTTTTTTAAATACAGTGGAACGAAGAAATCTGGATTACAACCGATGCTGTTGGTTCATTTCCAATGGAAAAGCAGCCTTATACGTGGGTCCTATAAGATTAAAATTTTCCGCGCAGTTCGAGCCTCGCCTCGCTCTAAAATCGTACCACGAAGAATTATACACGTAGTTGCCCCGCGAAGCAAGCGCTAACCAATATGCCCGGTTGGTTTAACACCACCGCTGTAAAGCTCGAGCGAGGCACGCCCTAATTGTTCAAATAAGTTATCACATTCCACAGCACTCACGTACCTTAGGATAATAGTGTTTCATGAAATCGTGTATAGCAGGATCCTCGAGCGACTCGCGCTCGTCAAACACCGCATCGACGTATTCCGATACAACACTACACTCCAGCAGCATTTCTTCTAGCTTTGTGTCCCCCTGTAACAGTACCAAAACATGTAATGAAAAAGGACTAACGAATTGGTTTAAACACAGTGTGCAAACTGAGTGGGCGCTCGACCGAAGTGTACGGCACGGCATACATGTTTAACGAATGCAAACGTATGCGAGCGGCCTCAGTATATGCTGCTGAAATCTCATGGACGCTCGAAGATACCCTGCACACCCCGTCGAACGCGCCACTGTACGCTCGCCACTGAGGCCATTAACTATCATAACGCATTTTTATTCCAAGTAATCATTCGGTGACTTTCGAAACTCAAATTTAAATGCATTTCGTTGATGCAAAGATAGATATAACTCCGTAATAGATGGATACAGTCTAAGAAAAAAACGTGCCTCGAAAATCACGAAAATTTGATTTACGATCAGATGGCGCCACTACCTTTGGCCTACTCTCGTATAGAGGTCGTTGACGGTTTTGCGTGTTATTTAACAATTTTAACGCATATCAGTGAAAGGAATGCAAATAAAAAAAATCATTTATCCATATTTAAATACATTTTATCGTATTTTTATAAATCTTCATTTTTAGTTTTAAAGTGTGTGGATAGATGGCAGTGAATTTACTGTGGTTACTAAATTTACTATGACAGTACCACTCTATCCTATTATATCCTCTTGTCACTTTTCAACTGAGTTAAACCAGACGATGAGCCCAGAGTCCCAGACATATCCATGACGATGACTACTCACCGGCGTGGTGGCGACCTCGTGCCAGAAGGCGGCGAAGTAGTTAAACCGCAGCGGCACCGCTTCTAACGCACACAGCGCCGACAGTAGCACCAGCTGCTCCGACATGCAGCGTTGTCGCCACGCCACTCGGCAACAAGTGTCTGCGTACATTAATGTGACGTTTTCAACCTAAACGTACAACATTGTCGCTCGTCGATAAGGTTGATTTCAATCAATCAATCAATCAATTAAATGTTTTATTCGTGATAAACTTAAAACTAAAATTACATACAAAAGTATAACTAAAGCTATAGGAACTTATAAAATTGGTAGGAGTTGAAGTTTACCACGAAATGGTCTCGCCTCAGCATAATGCTGACCCGAAGGTCAGCGCTGATCTTCCGGCGGGACCATTTTGGGTCACGATCGCAGCCGTACGACACGGCCCAACCATAAGCTGAACGCAGCCTTTGCAGCAGCGACCAGCGCCATCTTGTCTACTGTCTATGGCAGTACTTGACAATGTCATTATTGACAACAACAAGTGTATAAGAATAAGAAATGGCTATGCCGTACAACGCGATAAAATATATTTTTGCCTTTCATTCGTTTAAATTTACAAGTAACAAAAGAGATGACAAATACAACAGAACAAAAGTGGTGAAGTTTACTTTGTCAAGGTGAAAGTTTCCGCAGTTGACCATGGAGTGATCGTGCCTAACTACATAGTTGGGAGTTTATACTGTGTACTAAGGGAATTGAAGCTATATGGAAATAGCGCCTTATTGACAACCGACAATAAGTACCCTTTTGGTTGAAAATGGCACAAATTATGAGTTAAAACGAGTACAAATTGTAGTAAATATACAATCTAGAAGCGTTTGTCCAGTTTAATCCAGCAGTTCACAAATTTAGAAATAAGAGGACCGTTAGCATCGTGACCTATAATGGTTTAGATTTTTTGTATTACATCATGTAACTGGCGCCCACATTTTTTATTTTAAGAAGTTTGGTTAACCTTTTGACCGCCAAAGACGGTAAATCACGTCGTCGACATTTTGTGCCACTCACGCCGCCGACGTCATTTGCCGTCCAAACTTAATTTATCAAAGACTCTTTAATAAATAACTATATTTCTTTGTTTGTATTTGCATTATTTTATTTTGCCCTTCTACTTTATTGTATAACTTTATTACAATTCAACTATGAATAGAAGGTTAAAAAAACAACATTATGTTATAATACGACTTACCCAGTAAATAGCATAGCTAGCCACGCCAAAAACGGCACTTGACGTCGCCTAGTGATGTGACCGAGTCATGGAGGAATAATATTATTATATGAAAGTAACAATCTCCTAATAGAAATCGTTTCGCGCAGTTCCGACAAACACGCTAGCGCCATCAATAATAGATATGGCTTAATCCCATACATTTTGTAATAGGAGTTGTTTTTGCTAAAATAACTCTGCTATTTGTGCTGTTACGGTACTTGTTTTCGTGCTTAATTTAAACAACTTGGTTTGAAAGACGGTACTGACCTTTTGTGATAATGTAACCCCTTATGCATTTATTTTATTGTAACGATACTGCAGTTTGCTAATTAGTAGGTAATAATAATCGACAACGGGTTTGCACATCTCTGAGTAACGCGCGCTTATCAGTGTTCCGTGCGCCCATGACGGCACTTCACGTCCGATGCCTGACGTCACCACCAAGTAGTGATGTGGCATTATTGAGAGATTTGAGTGGAAGTTACAAGTACATTTTGATATTTAAATACGTTATTTAAAGGTTTTTAGTAGAGCTAAAAGCCAGAATTATCTAATATTATATTGTAAAACACCTGTGTAGTGGTTCTTCTAATCTAAGTATGTCAAAAACGAAATCAGTGAAAATATCGATATCCTGTTTTGTAATCACTATTGTTCTCTAAGGTTTTATTTTGCTTCATTGCGGTGTCACGTCGAGTTACGTCAATGCTTGGCGTTCAAAAGGTTAATTCGATCCATTTTTACAATCGACTACTGCAGAAAAATGTTAATTTTAAGGAGTTGGATCTAAAAGTATCTAAGATTATAAGTGGCCATGATTGGAATCCTCATTTCAGTCTACTCTGTGTAGGGTGGCATACTGACCGATGAACTTGTGGTAGGGGCGGTAGACGGTGGGCTGGGTGGTCGGGCCGGCGCGGGTGGAAGGGAGGCAGGCGTGCAGGCCGGCGTGCACGCGCGTGCGCGGACGTGCGTGCACGCCGGCCGCCAGCGGCACCAGCGCGCCCAGCGCCGCGCCGCCGCCGATCATCACCAGCTCGCGCAGCACGCCTGCACACATACAGACATTATATATCTTACAGAATATTCATGTCATTAAACCGATAATCCACATAGAGCAAAACGAGGCGTCAAAAAAAGATTTAAAGGGCCGGGGCTCGATATGCTAAATAGACCAAATACGCATTCGACATTCAAACTGCCTGAGCGGTTCATGCTGCTGAGAACCGGGATAAATGGAACGTCGCTCGGAAGAAACTAATGCTCTTAAAAGGAGCTGACAAATATCTCAATATGAGTATATTATAAATTCGATATCAGAGTTTCAGTTCCACTCACCCAACGCCAGGTCCCGGAGCTGCTTCGGCCTGGCGTGCAGGTTGAGCATGGTGAGCAGCCGGCGGGCGCACTCGGGCCAGTCCTTGCAGGTCAGCAGCAGCGCGCGCGCCTCCTTGGCGTCCCTGCGCGTGCGCAGCGTGCGGCACAGCGCCCGCGCCCAGCGCAGCGCCGCGACCAGCTCCTCCCGGACGCCGTGCGAGCCGCTGCCGCCTTCCACTACCACTGCGTGTAGACTGTGTAACGCCTGTAAACATTATCTCGCGTTAGCCGTGTCTAGTGGAGAGGCTCCGCAGACAATATATCGTATATGGACACGCATTCTAATTCGCAAGTCTTATTTCCGTACAATTTCACTTGTGCGCGAATATTCGTTAGTCGTGTTATAAGACTGTTTGTTTCTTAATAAATAATAAAAAATAAATAAATAAGAAGACACGTGTAGAACGGAGGTCCGTATTTAACTTTACATATCATTCATATCAAACGCCACACGGTTAGTCACAAAACAGGCAAACGTGCCTCAAACAAAACTTAAGTCGGGCTTAAAACAAGGTAGAAGAAAGTGCTCATAACAAAGAGTTGTTATGGGCCATAATAATTGTGGAAAAAGAAATCCCTATCCACGTACAAATATATCCAGCTGAGAGGTAAGATTTCGCGGTAAATTTAAAATAAAGATGGGGTATGAAATCCTATGTTTGTGTATCAAGTGCACTAACCTCGAAAGTCATCTGCAACCCTCCATTATACACAACGTACAGCCGGTCGTCCTCGTTCTCGACCAGCGTGCAGAACGCCGATATCAGCGTCGTCCAACACGTCCTGCCGTTTAAACCTGAAACCCAACTCCATGTTACTATGTTACAAAATATAAAATATTCGATCAATTTATTGTTCGTAAATCATTATTATTTACTGTGACCGACAATTGGTAACCCATATTTTTCAAGTAAGAATGAACACGCAAAGGGCAACTCATAGTGAGCTGCAATCGTATAGGTTCCAACTTCCGGGAATTTGAAATCCAGGTTTGGAATTATAAAAACAAAATTCTTGTTTACACGTTGTTGTTGTACTTGTCAATTAAATTTAACCTTTAAGAGCAGTACCACTATCATCAGATCATCACTGTCACTCGAACTCAAGCCACAGGACGGACACGCTATACATCAAAAATCAATTGCGTTTCTATTTATGTGTGAACGGCACGTCTGTATACGCGGCATGCGTCTTTGTGTAAGTTGCTTAAACAGAGTATTGAGCGGTCGGCAAAAGGTCGTCAATCTGCTGTCGCGGGGCGAGGTAATTCGAATCGGGGCGGGGCGGTGCGTGGCCGTTCTGTATGATAATACTATTACTTATTCTGTGCTCAAGCTCCTTACTCCTTACCCTGAAGATACGCGGAGAGCGTGCTGCGCCGGAAGGCGGCCGCTTCTCGCCCGTCAGTCTCCCCGCTGCTGCTGCTGCTGCTGTTGCTGTTGCCGCTGCTGCCGCCGCCGCTGCCGCGCGCGGCAAGGATACGTGCTAGCCTACGCATTAAAAAAATTCAACGTTCCATTATTATAGCCTTTCAAGCGCGGTACAATTATCGAATAAAATCAAGAATGAAAATGATCACAAATGAACCAAATTTTCACGTGATGCATAAAATATTTAGAAGGAACTAACTAGCAGGCAAAATACTTGTGACAACTATTTTTCACGCTTGACATTTTTTTTTAATGAAATAGGAGGCAAACGAGCAGACGGATCACCTGATGGTAAGCGATTACCGCCGCCCATGGACACCCGCAACACCAGAGGGGTTGTAAGTGCGTTGCCGGCCTTTAAGATGGGAGTACGGTATTTCCTGGAAGGTTTGAAGGTCATATCGGTTCGGAAATACCGCAGGCGACAGTTCATTCCACAGTTTAGTTGAGAAGGAATTTAACTAAAAGCCGTTTCGATGAGTTGCAGTGAAGTTAGGATCTCTATTCGGGATCGTGAGGCGTGGCGAGAACTCGTACAGGTCTTCTGTAAATCTGGGATATCGTAGGAAAAATAACAGAAACAACATGTCGCCAACCGAGGTGAATAGGGACAAAACCTGAAACGTGATTTACCTGATAATTTATTATAAAATATCCACACAAATTGTATCACACAAATCTTCTATTATTTTCAATCGAATGATACAATGTGTGTAAGTGTTTTCTAAGAAATTGTCAGGTAAATCACATTTTAAATTATGTCCCTATTCACCCCAGCCATCCCTATTCACCCCGGTTGACGAAACCTATATTTTTTTAATAAGATGAGCACGTAACGAGTAGGTACAGTATAGCATACCTGAGCAGCTCCTCCGCCGCGCCGGGGTAGAGGTGCGCGTGCGGCGCGATGTTGCGGAAGGCCCAGTGTATGTTCTGGTGCTGGGCGAGCGAGCGAGCGAAGGCCGAGCGAGGAGCAGGCAGTAGTATGTGTAGTGTACACACCTGAGCAGCTCCTCCGCCGCGCCGGGGTAGAGGTGCGCGTGCGGCGCGATGTTGCGGAAGGCCCAGTGTATGTTCTGGTGCTGGGCGAGCGAGCGAGCGAAGGCCGAGCGAGGAGCAGGCAGTAGTATGTGTAGTGTACACACCTGAGCAGCTCCTCCGCCGCGCCGGGGTAGAGGTGCGCGTGCGGCGCGATGTTGCGGAAGGCCCAGTGTATGTTCTGGTGCTGGGCGAGCGAGCGAGCGAAGGCCGAGCGAGGAGCAGGCAGTAGTATGTGTAGTGTACACACCTGAGCAGCTCCTCCGCCGCGCCGGGGTAGAGGTGCGCGTGCGGCGCGATGTTGCGGAAGGCCCAGTGTATGTTCTGGTGCTGGGCGAGCGAGCGAGCGAAGGCCGAGCGAGGAGCAGGCAGTAGTATGTGTAGTGTACACACCTGAGCAGCTCCTCCGCCGCGCCGGGGTAGAGGTGCGCGTGCGGCGCGATGTTGCGGAAGGCCCAGTGTATGTTCTGGTGCTGGGCGAGCGAGCGAGCGAAGGCCGAGCGAGGAGCAGGCAGTAGTATGTGTAGTGTACACACCTGAGCAGCTCCTCCGCCGCGCCGGGGTAGAGGTGCGCGTGCGGCGCGATGTTGCGGAAGGCCCAGTGTATGTTCTGGTGCTGGGCGAGCGAGCGAGCGAAGGCCGAGCGAGGAGCAGGCAGTAGTATGTGTAGTGTACACACCTGAGCAGCTCCTCCGCCGCGCCGGGGTAGAGGTGCGCGTGCGGCGCGATGTTTTTTTATTTTTATTTTATTTTCTTTATTTAGAAACAAACAGTCTCTTATATTAATAAGTTGTTACAATATAGGGTAATAGACTCATAGACCTACAGTTTCCTAAAAAATAGTATGAAAACCATGTGACTTATATAAATACTAAATTAAACTAGAAATAGAACTTCTAAGTTGTCAAAAACAATGTTACAAAAAAGAAAAAAAACTTTCATTTTAACAATAATAAAATAAAAATAAAAATAAAACTAAAAATAAAAATAAAACAAGAATGGAAGAATAAAACAAAAATGGATAAATTGTAACACAGACAAAAGTGCAATTGTTGTTAAATTTTCTAATTAAAGCCTGTTAAAGCCTATTAATACACTTCAAGGTCAGGCGTTTAAAGGTACAAAACTTGTTATTGAAAATATCTAAATTTTGAAATTTTTCATCATACATCCTGCATGCTCTTCTAATGAAACCGTTTCTCGCGTATGAAGTTCGACTACGAGGAATATAAAAGAGGTTCTTCTTTCTACATGCTCGCTCACAACGACGGGGTACTCTAAAGGAAATAGATTTTAATAACTCAGGGGCGTCGATAATGTTGTTAATGACTTTATACAGAATTATAACATCAGTGCGTTCGCGACGCAAGCTCAAGGGAGAAATATTATGTCTTTTCATAGCGGTAGTGTAATCTATGTATTTATTACCAGTGCGATAATCAATTGCTTTTAGAAACTTTTTTTGCACTTTCTCTATTCTATCGCTATGAATTTTATATAGTGGGTTCCACACTGCGCTAGCAAATTCTAATCGACTACGGACATAACTATTAAATAATATCTTATACGTCGAGGGTCTCCTGAAATCCTTACCTACACGCAATATGAAACCTAACTGCTTAAAAGATTTTTTTAAGATATTGTCAATGTGGGGCACAAAGGTAAGCTTTGAGTCCATGATTACGCCGAGGTCACGGATCTGGTTCACACGGGTTAACTCTTTATCGCAAAGATCATACTTGAAATTAATAGTTGTCCTTTTTCTACTAAAGCTAATAACAAAACATTTTGCTGGGTTTAAGAAAAGATTATTTGCGTTACAAAAAGTCTGGAAATCATGTAGATCATTTTGCAGTAACATACAATCGTCTGGATTTCGTATGACTCTAAAAATTTTCGTGTCGTCGGCGTATAAAAGCATGTTTGAGTTCTTGATACATTCAGTGATATCATTCAGGTACAGGACAAATAGTAAAGGCCCCAAATGGGAACCCTGCGGTACACCAGAACTGATAGACCTGTAATGAGAAATATGGCCTCTAACAGCTACAGCCTGCGAGCGATTTTCTACATAAGATTTTATCCAACGGTAAAGATCCCCGCGTATACCAAAATGCCACAGTTTCAAAAGTAAGCGCTCATGACAGACCTTGTCGAAAGCCTTGGCAAAATCGGTATACACAGCGTCCACTTGACAGTTGTTATCTAATGCAGTTAATATGACTTCTGTATATGATAGAAGATTAGTTTCGACACTACGACCGCTGAGAAAACCATGTTGGTTAGAAATGATATGGCGCCGCATAGCAGTAGAAAGCTGATCACTAACAATCTTCTCTAAAATTTTGCCAAACTGACACAATTTCGATATAGGGCGATACTTCTCTATGTCCGAGCTAACTTCACCTTTTGGTACTGGTGTAACTAATGCCTGTTTCCATAATGATGGTACACACCCCTCCCTGATAGACCTCTCAAAAAGTAAAGTTATCGGTAATGTTAAGCTAGAGGAGCAATTTTTAATTATGATGGGAGGTATACCGTCAGGACCAGCACCCTTATTAATGTTTATACGTTTAAGATAATTGTTAACAAGGTCTTTTGTTATAAAAATAGTGTCCATGTCAAACACTGTATCATTTACAGGTGGAAGATTATTCAGGTCAACAGAACTAACAGTAGGTTTTTCGAAAACTGAGTGGAAATGTTGATTGAAAAAATCACATATTTGTGTACCATTTGAGGCTGTCATACCCTTATAGTACATAAGCTGTGGGAGACCGCTCTTAACAAAAACTGATTTTATATACGTCCAAAAGAATTTAGGGTGAGTACTAATTTTGGCTTCAGTATTATTAATGTAATTTCTGTAACATATTGGCTCTAATTTTAAAATTCTTTTTCTTAAAGTTTTAAATGTGTCGAAATCTAAGGGATTACCGAAAGTCTTCCACAGCCTATGATATTTCTTTTTCTCATTTAGAAGTCTTCTAAGAGATCTAGTATACCAAGGAGGCCTAGAACACGATGTACGTTGCGGTACCTTTGGAACATATCTGTCAATCAATTTATTTAATATATCATAAAATAGTAATACACATTCCTCCAGTGCGCGGCCTTGAAAATATTCGACCCAGTGAATTTTTGATAATTCAATATTTATTTGATTAAAGTTCGCCTCATAGAAGCGATATATGTAAGTGGAAGCTGGCCTCAGAGGTGGCGCGTAATCGAAGTTAAGTTCGATCTGAAGAGCCTTATGATGCAAATCCTCAGGTGTTAAAATATCATCACTTACTGTTACCATACAATTTTTATTGCAAAAAATAAGATCAAGCACACGTTGATTAATATTATAACAACCGTTAAATTGTTCAACACCTGTGAATGATAAAAATTCACTAAGCAATTGTGTAGGATAACTGTTGCTGCTAGATAAGGTCATTTTGTAACAATCATTTTTAGTCCATTGTGCGTCAGAAATATTAAAATCACCTGTTATAAGAAAAATATCATTTGGATTGTCTATTATTAATTGACTACAGATTTCAAAGAAGTTTTCCAACGTATCCCTATACTGCGGCCCGTGCGGAATGTAAACGCAACAAATATTTAAGAATGTTTGTCCTTGAGCGTCAGTATGCGATAAAGGTATTGACAACCATATGCACTCGGAGGATGCAGGAGAGGGGCAGGGCCAGTCTCGCGGAGTCGGCAGGAACTCCCGGCGCACAGCGACCGCCACCCCCCCGCCCCGCTCCGCCCCACTCGAGCCAGCTGATCTATCGCAACGATAAACAATATACCTACTGTCGAAGATTTCCCTGTCAAAAAAGTGTGCATTTAACCAGCTCTCGGTAATACATATAAAGTCATAATTTAACAATGCGACCTGCGAATAAAAACTATGTGTTTTGGTACGCAGTCCCCTTACGTTCTGATTAAGTTAACAGTTAGGCCGGCGGTAAGTCTATAAGTACTTGAATTAGTATTAGAGCCAGAGTGAGCCATGTACTCTCTGAGTACCAAAGTATATTAAAGATAAATGGAGAGGGTTGGTGTTGCGAGTAAAACGAAGAATTTGTATTATTTTTTATATGGCTAGATGAGAAGGCGATTTCATTAGCGAGACATGCTGAGGATTTCATATGGGGCGTTAATATACATAATTTACGAACATTAATTTTTTTATTTATGAATAATACTAATAAAAACAGTCACTTAAACTTATTGAAATTGAAGTTTTTGTTAACCACCATAACTTTAGAAGACTCGGATTTTCTAGCTAAAATTTTACAGTCCCTTATCCATAGGTAGGCGATTTTGTTTTCCTTTTTTGAGCTCTCGCGCCTGCTTGAGTAGCATCTTACTTGCTGGAGTAAGGTGGTCCCCCAGGTACAGGTTCAGAGCTGGCCCGGGGAGGCCGATAGAAGATGTCGTAATGTCCCTTCGATGTTGCGGAAGGCCCAGTGTATGTTCTGGTGCTGGGCGAGCGAGCGAGCGAAGGCCGAGCGAGGAGCAGGCAGTAGTATGTGTAGTGTACACACCTGAGCAGCTCCTCCGCCGCGCCGGGGTAGAGGTGCGCGTGCGGCGCGATGTTGCGGAAGGCCCAGTGTATGTTCTGGTGCTGGGCGAGCGAGCGAGCGAAGGCCGAGCGAGGAGCAGGCAGTAGTATGTGTAGTGTACACACCTGAGCAGCTCCTCCGCCGCGCCGGGGTAGAGGTGCGCGTGCGGCGCGATGTTGCGGAAGGCCCAGTGTATGTTCTGGTGCTGGGCGAGCGAGCGAGCGAAGGCCGAGCGAGGAGCAGGCAGTAGTATGTGTAGTGTACACACCTGAGCAGCTCCTCCGCCGCGCCGGGGTAGAGGTGCGCGTGCGGCGCGATGTTGCGGAAGGCCCAGTGTATGTTCTGGTGCTGGGCGAGCGAGCGAGCGAAGGCCGAGCGAGGAGCAGGCAGTAGTATGTGTAGTGTACACACCTGAGCAGCTCCTCCGCCGCGCCGGGGTAGAGGTGCGCGTGCGGCGCGATGTTGCGGAAGGCCCAGTGTATGTTCTGGTGCTGGGCGAGCGAGCGAGCGAAGGCCGAGCGAGGAGCAGGCAGTAGTATGTGTAGTGTACACACCTGAGCAGCTCCTCCGCCGCGCCGGGGTAGAGGTGCGCGTGCGGCGCGATGTTGCGGAAGGCCCAGTGTATGTTCTGGTGCTGGGCGAGCGAGCGAGCGAAGGCCGAGCGAGGAGCAGGCAGTAGTATGTGTAGTGTACACACCTGAGCAGCTCCTCCGCCGCGCCGGGGTAGAGGTGCGCGTGCGGCGCGATGTTGCGGAAGGCCCAGTGTATGTTCTGGTGCTGGGCGAGCGAGCGAGCGAAGGCCGAGCGAGGAGCAGGCAGTAGTATGTGTAGTGTACACACCTGAGCAGCTCCTCCGCCGCGCCGGGGTAGAGGTGCGCGTGCGGCGCGATGTTGCGGAAGGCCGAGTGTATGTTCTGGTGCTGGGCGAGCGAGCGAGCGAAGGCCGAGCGAGGAGCAGGCAGTAGTATGTGTAGTGTACACACCTGAGCAGCTCCTCCGCCGCGCCGGGGTAGAGGTGCGCGTGCGGCGCGATGTTGCGGAAGGCCCAGTGTATGTTCTGGTGCTGGGCGAGCGAGCGAGCGAAGGCCGAGCGAGGAGCAGGCAGTAGTATGTGTAGTGTACACACCTGAGCAGCTCCTCCGCCGCGCCGGGGTAGAGGTGCGCGTGCGGCGCGATGTTGCGGAAGGCCCAGTGTATGTTCTGGTGCTGGGCGAGCGAGCGAGCGAAGGCGCCCGAGCGACGGCAGCAGAGCCGCAGTAGAGCGTAGTAGGGGGGGAGCATAGCGCGGTTGTACGCTACTACTTCGCCGTCTTCGTGGTCCGCACTGCAAAAGGGATATTCATTCATGATAACCATATACACCCTCGGGGAAATCCTGAAGAAAGGCCAGGTCAAGAGCACCCTAAACCGGCGAGCGTGTATGAGGAATGTTATGAAAGTGAAGGAAGCGAAAGAGGTATGTCAGGGTGGTCAGGATCGTAGCAAGTGGAAATCCGTGGTCTCTGCCTACCCCTCCGGGAAATAGGCGTGATTATATGTATGTATGTATGTATATACACCCTGGCTTACTTTTAGTATTTAACATTTCTAATCATAATCAGTAGTTTATTTTTATAGTTCACTTAAATCTGAACCATAATACAAGCACTTACAGTATATAGTTGAAGGCTATGTGCTTCGTGAGCCGCTGATTCGCCACCGCTAGCTGAACGTTCTCCGCGCAATCAACACAAACAGCGTGCCAAAATGTTAATAGCGCCTGTTTGTTCGGGTGAACGGCTACTGAGGGCTCTGATATCGCCGGGTGGTACAGGTCCCAAAGGTCGTTGAAGTACTGGCCGAACTAGACGGAAAAAGAGGACGAAGATATATAAAAATCTGTTAGGATAAATCAGTACTAGTTTTGTAGAACAGAACAAACGACTAAAAGAGTACAAAGGAAACCGTGTAGGATTGTGTATATCACAAGGTATATTGTTGCAAGTACGTATTACTTCTTAACTAATTTTAAACATTTAACGTAACAAGTTCAAACATGGTAAAATCATAGGGAAACAAATTCAATTGACAGTAAGGAGACCGAGTTCAATTTTAAATTACAAGGAAAAAATCTAAATCAGTCAAAATTAATATTGTCTTCGGTTACCGCGATAGTTACTCATGAAATAAAACTATGAAAACGGATTATATCGCGTATATTGAATTTATAATACATCCCGACGTTTCGAACTCTTTACAGCGTTCGTGGTCACCCGTTGACATGAAATAAAACTATGAAAACGGATTATATCGCGTATATTGAATTTATAATACATCCCGACGTTTCGAACTCTTTACAGCGTTCGTGGTCACCCGTTGACCACGAACGCTGTAAAGAGTTCGAAACGTCGGGATGTATTATAAATTCAATATACGCGATATAATCCGTTTTCATAGTTTTATTTCAGTCAAAATTGTTTACATTTAACGCAACAGGCTGGTTGCAGAACGATTATGTCCTCAGTTGTTTTTTTTTTCATGAGAATTTGTTACACACATTTAATCAATGTTGTCTGCAAGAAAGGTTCGTTACCATGAGCTTCTCGACGCGGCTGACGACGCAGTAAGACATGACACCGAAATATGCCGTCAGTTTCATGGTGCCGTGCACCGCTATGTCGGTGTATTTCCGCGCCGCTTTCAGCTTGCCCAGGAGCATTGTGTACACCTGCAAATTGGGTGATATTACAGGTTGGCCCCAAAAATCCGTAAAGTTTTTTTTCTATGTATATTGAATGGAGAGTTTGAATGTTTGAAGCGGTTGTGGTTTACACTAGTGTACCTGGTGCAGCGTGTGGTGCGCCGTGTCGGGCAGCTTGGCCTGGTGCGGCGCCTGCGGCGGCGGGCGCGCGCGCGCGTAGCCCTGGCGGAAGTGCTGCGACGGCACCAGCGCCACCAGCAGCAGTGCCGCCGCGGCCCGCACGCGCGCCGCCGGAGCCGCCAGCAGCTGCGGCTCCACCCAGCGCTCCGCCGTGCGCAGCGCCCAGGCGTGCGCCGCCTTGTTGCGAGGGACCTAATACAAACATAGACAAAACATGAGATGTAAATATAAGTCCGAGATCTCGTTACAGACTTGACCTCACGCCGTCATTACCTGTAACGCGAGCCACTCGAGCGCAGCGTGCGGACACACGTCCGCGCAGTCCCACAGCCGCGCCAGCACTAGCTGCGTGAAGCAGGGCAGCCCGCCGCTGGCGCCCGCGCCGCCGCCGCTTCCTTCAACCAATAGCGTCAGCAGCTTGAAGAACGATCCGCAGCTCTGTTAACAAAAATACAAAAATACGTAAGAATACGTAGTGATAAAGTATTCCAATTCGGAGCGGTTGTGAACTCTTTCGACGAGGTTTGTGACCGTCCGGGGATTGTGCATAGAATTAAATGTCTGCTTGACAAATTACAATTACACGAATAAAGCTTGCCTAGCTAATTAAGGGCTTCCATCCGTCCAAGTTTGCCTAGATTTGTCCTAGTTGTGAACCCGTCCAGGGATGAAAAGCTGATACTTTTGTGTCAGAGTTATGCCAACAGTTTAGTTCGGAATAAAAATAGTTTTAAGGTGTCTTGAGGAAAAATACGATTTCACGCATGGGAGACCATGTTAACGATCTTCTGCGGGAGCGGCTCATTCTAGCGGCACAGCGCGAACACCTGGGGCCCGTTTATCAAAAGCTTGTAGCTTGTAATACAAGTGGAAGTCCCTTTTTGACAGCTTTTGTTAGAAAGGAACTGCCACTTGTATTACAAGCTACAAGCTTTTAATAAACGGGCCCCACCGCGCGCGACTGCTGCAGGCTCAGGCACTCGCGTCTGTTTGTAGATGAACGGGAATCCTAGAGAGAGACAGATACGGTACCTCGGAGTGTTTGGCGATGGCCTGAAAGATCATGCTGACGATCTTCTGCGCGAGCGGCTCGTTCCAGCGGCACAGCGCGAACACCAGCGCGCGCGTCTGCTGCAGGCTCAGGCAGTCGCGCGTCTGCTGGTAGATGAATGGGAAACCCTGGGGAAAGGGACCACAGATCAGACATTTTGTCCGACAGAGAGAAAGGATAAAAATCGTTACCTAAGTAAATACCCGGGAAGTTGCGGATGCCGATGTTTTGAGATCCGCGCATGCGGATGCAGATGCGGATTTTTAAAGCGGATGTCGAATATTACACTTTAGTAGTTTTTATTAAAAAAAAACGAATCTTTTAGTATTTAAACTAGAATATAAGTGCCCCACAATCGCATTACTATACCAAAGTCCAAATAATAGTACATTACTACAGAGGCCGGGAAGTAAGGGGTTGCCGGCCGAATGCATATATACGGCCGAACGTAGTGAGGTGTATGTATAGTGCTTTTCTCAAACATGCAATGAAATAAATAAAGAAATCTCCACGAAATCAAAGTTTTAATTCTAAAGAAACTAAAAGTAAACTAGGCACAAAATATAACTACCACCTGTACCTATCTTTATCACACGTGTCGTATATTTTACACATGTAGTTAATCAATTTATTACACAAATGTTCAAAGGTATATTTATGTATCTTTGATTTTTCGCCTTGTATCCTTCTGACTGTAGTTTTAGCCACATAACTAAGATTACATCGTTTTTTATGTTGATATTATGCTTTACATACATTGTTGCCTTAAACATGGAGTATAATTAACAGGTATTCATTTAATATTTTCGTCGGAACTCATATTAAATACCACAATAAACAACGCACAATAAATCCAATAAAATAGAATTACAGATGCACAATGAAAAATGTTCAACTTTACCTCCAAAACGATTAAAAAAACACCAACGCGTGTTTGAGTAGACATTTTTACCGCTAATATTTAAATGAAATATAGTTTGTCAAAGGACTGTCTCATTTCAAACATAGACAGAGATAATCATACTATCTTTGTCTTACATTGGTACTAGCACCCAAAAGAAAAGGATGAGTATAGTTTTTTTGTTCTTATTTACTGACAAACTGGTTTGACCAACTATATTTTAAATCTGTATTTGTAGGTAAATTTGCAATTTAATATTATTGGAATTTGTTAATAATGTTATATTTATATATTTTTTGTAAATTCGATACAAATAAAACTGCAAAATATATTAATTATCGTTTATTGTTTTTTTTAAGGGGCAGAATGTCATTCCGAACCATAAGCAAATATTGGTTATAGTTTTTTTTTTGGCTGAATGCCATGATGCTGTGTCACAAATATATGTGATGTGGAAATTAAAAAAGAGCCACTTCCCGGCCTAGGCCTGCAACTTTGTATGAAATTTCATTACAGGCCCCTCGTCTAGCCGCGCCGGAGTCGTGATACTTCCCAGCCTAATATAAAGAACGTAATATCAATATTACATAGCATGTTTGAGAAAAACAAATTATTCACTTCTTGTCATTGTTCGTCATAGGCTAAAGTGTTCGATCGACGAATCACAAAAACGTAACGAGATTCCTATTGGCTAATGACGAAATTACCTAGCACTTACGCTGCCGCTAAGACGTTCCTGTACCTACCTGTTCCACATCCGCATCCGCATTAAGCTCCGCATCGATTTTATGCGGATGCGGATGTTTAAAATAATGCGGAAGTTCCGCGGTTGCGGATGCGGATGCGAATATTCAAAACATCCCTGGTAAATACTTCGGCATACTGATAAAGTCACGAAATTTGAATTTATCATGTGGACATAAATAAACATCGAATAATGAAAGGTAGGTAAAGCAAGATGTAAGTTTATTTATATCTGACCCTATTCTGGGTGCAGTCGACAGTAATCGAGAAGTTTTAAAAATGTATTTTTATTTTAAACCTTACACAAAAAAAAAACATTACATGGTCTTACAAAATTAAATGTGTTATAGAGAGGTATGGAAGAAAGAGACTTGCAGCGCCGACCCCAAATCAATTGCATAAGGGCAAGGGAATGATGATGATGTTGATAGATAAATATTGTACCTTGGCATGAAGCAGCGCCTTAGCATCAGTCTCCTGCAACGCTAAATGGCCGCTGGCGTCCCGCGACCGCTCCACGAGCCCGGCGACCAAGGCCACCATTTTGTCCAGAGCGCCCGGTCGTAGCTTATCGCCTGCGCTCTCTGTGTTCCCGCTGCCGCTGCCGCTGCCGCCCGCTTCTTCCGATGGTGATTCCACCTGAGACAAGTTAGACCTGTACCGCTGGTTATATTTTGACCCCTAGGTTATAAAAATATTAAAGTCAATTCTGTTTTCGCTTATGAATACTTTGTTAACATGTAAATCTTACATTTTGTTTTGTGTCATATATATAATTTGCTTTTCTAGTAATTTGTTATTTTGTGGTAATTATTTTTTATTTTGAATTATTTTGGAGAAAAAAATATTCGAGAGAAAACATGTAACTGTGTTGCATTTAGGATAGTGTTTTTAGTGTGAAAACATAGTTTGTGTCAATTACGTCCACTGCAATCTGATACTATGTCATAATATTCTAAATGACACAAAAAAAAATTAGAGTTAAAAAAAAATACTTAGGTCGAATTTAATCGTTTAAATAGGTTCATTAAATGATTTTGTGTCTTATTAAGGCATAGCTTCATAAGATATTTGATGATTTTGTTGTAACAGGCTGTCATCGTTACAAAAGAATATTAAAGATATTAGAGTTTACATCTTATTAATTTGAAATGCGGGATAAATAAGATGTATGAATTTGTGTCACTTGCATCCACTGCATAAACAAATATTACAAAAATATTATTTGCGTTCAAACGAAGCTAGCGGGCGGTCTGAATGAGCAACGGAGGCCGTGCAGGGTGGGGCCGCGGCGTGACCTTGCCGTACGCAACGCATGTTTACTTCGCCTGTGCGCCAAATTGACGCAACTTATTCAAAGAAGTTACGCAAACAACACAACAACAAGCAACAAGCAAGCAAAGAATGCGTCGAATTATCTTTTACCTATTTAAAACTTATAGATATTGTACAATGTCACCATTATGCAAAAGAACTGTAAGTACATGTTTGATTTGCGAGCGAGCTGGCAAGATTGCGCAGGGAAATCTTAAAAATATCGCGTTTACGTGAACGCCACATACATTTGTGACTGTGATAGGGAAAAGGTACCACTAAAGTAAAATTTGGTTATTAATACCGTGACTTTCTTTCATTCTTTGATAAAAAAAAATGCAATTTATGCAACAAGTGCGGAAATCATCTTTACGCACGTGTATCATACAATGTTTTACTATGCATTGTGCGAGTAAATAAAAAAACATATCATGGCAAATAAGTTTAATTATTAAAAGGAGTGTTTTAAATCGACACGAGTTGCGAATTACCTATTCGCACGTGTATCGTACGTTTTACAGTACATATGGCCCTTTAAACTTTCGACATATGCACGGTAAGTGCTCTTTTCCGCACTAGTGCGAGAAAGTAGCACCATATGTACTGTAAAAAAAAATTGAAAACAAAAAGCACTAGTGCGGAAAAGCAGTACTTTCCGCACGATATGGCTCCGTAGGAAACGCACTTTTCGAGCACATGAATTGTAAAAAAAAATATAGGACTGTATCTCCTAAACCATGCGTCGTAGCGCAAAAATAATAAAATTTTCGTTCCCCTTTATGTAACCCAAAAGTAATACATGAAAAATACAATGAAAAAAAAGAAACAAAATCTTTATAGGGCTGTATTAGCTGTATCTTCTAAATCTTGCATCGTAGCGCAAAAATAATCAAATTTTCGCTCCCCTTTAAGAAGCCCCTAATTAAGATTTAAAAACGCAAAAAAGAAAAAAAGAGGAAAAAATCTTTATAGGGCTGTATCTCCTAAACCGTGCGTCGTAGCGCAAAAATAAACGTTTCGGTCCCGTTTATGTGACCATTAATTTATATTTAAAAAAAAACGCAATAAAAAAAACAAAAAAAAAACTTTATAGGGCTGTATCTCCTAAACCGTCGTAGCGCAAAAATAATCAAATTTTCGTTCCCCTTTATGAAACCCCAAACTAATATACAGAAAACACAATGGAAAAAAAAAATCTTTATAGGGCTGCATCTCCTAAATCGTGCATCGTAGCGCAAAAATAATCAATTTTTCGTTCCCCTTTAAGAAACCCTTAATTAATACTTAAAAAAAAAAACAAAAAAAAACAGGAAAAAATCTTTATAGAGCCATATCTCCTAAACCGTGCGTGGTAGCGCAAAAATAACAAAATTTTCGTTCCCCTATAAGGAACCCCAAAGTAATATACAAAAAATACAATGAAAAAAAACAACAAAAAAATCTTTATAGGGCTGCATCTCCTAAACCGTGCATCGTAGCACAAAAATAATCAAATTTTCGTTCCCCTTAAGAAACCCTTAATTAAAACTTAAAAAAAAAACCAGGAAAAAAACTTTATAGAGCTATTATAGCTATATATATATAGATATGATATCTCCTAAACCGTACGTGGTGGCGCAAAAATAATAAAAGTTTCGTTCCCCTTTATGCAACCCATAATTTATATTTAAAAAAAAAACGTAATTTTTTTTTTTTAAATCATTATAGGGCTGTATCTCTTAAACCATACGTCGTAGCGCAAAAATAATAAAAATTTCGTTCCCCTTTATGAAGCCCCGAAGTAATATACTAAAAACACAATGAAAAAAAAGAAAAAAAATAACAAAAAAGCTACACCGTGCATCGTAGCGCAAAAATAATTTAAAAAACCCCTTTAAGAAACCCCTAATTAAGATTGAAAAACGCAAAAAAGAAAAAGAGGAAAAAAATCATTTTAGGGCTGTATCTCCTAAACCGTGCGTCGTAGCGCAAAAATAATCAAATTTTCGTTCCCCTTTATGCAACCCATAATTTATATTTAAAAAAAAACGCAAAATTTAAAAAAAAAATCTTTATAGGGCTGTATCTCCTAAACCATGCGTCGTAGCGCAAAAATAATAAAATTTTCGTTCCCCTTTATGCAACCCATAATTTACATTTAAAAAAAACGCAAAATTTAAAAAAAAATCATTATAGGGCTGTATCTCTTATAATCCTATATAATCCTAACAGAATGCAGACTTAATGCAAACAAACCTTTACCTCAACTACCTAACTATAACTCGTATCATACAGTGTCAACTAAACCAAAATGACGGGGTAGTTGTTTACGTGAAAAATAATCTAAATCATAAAGTCAAGGAAATAACTCTGTCGCAAGCATCATGTTTACAGCTAGACATCTTAAATAACATTGTTTTAGGCATATATAGATCTCCGTCTTATCAAAATGCGGAAAGTTTTGTAAACTCACTTGGTGCTCACCTGGACACATTTCGTAATATAGATTCTGGTAATAAAAGTATAATAATTGCAGGTGATATCAACATTAATATTGCGCTTAAGCCAATGGAACCGTCAACCGAACGTAAGAATAGAACCCACTATCTACATACATTATCATCATATGGCATATTATCAGGTCACACAATACCCACCAGAGAGAAAAATTGTCTTGACCACTTTATGTTATATTTAAATAAAAGAAAACTAGTAGCCTCAATAGCTATACTTAACACAACCATAACCGATCACCTCACTACATTTTTATCTATCTCAAAATTAAAAATCATCTCTTCTCCAAATAAGACAAAAACAGTTATAAACTTTGAAGAAGCACTAGAAAGTCTTAAATCTAAAAATATTGCAGAACTACTGTTTTGTGATGATCCTAACATGATTATTCAAAATCTTATAAGCAAGCTGACTTATTCATTACAAGAAAATACAGTGATCACACATATATCAAAAAAACACCGCATAATTAAACCTTGGATAACACAAGGTATGCTTCGCTGCATCAGAAATCGTAATAGACTACAAAAAGCGGTTAAAACTGATCCTTACAACGAAATCAATAAAATAACGTATATTAGATATAGAAATTATTGTAATAGGCTTATAAAGAAACTTAAAAGAAATTATAAAAAAGAATTGATTGCAAAAAATACGAAAAATAAAAAAGAATTATGGAAAAATATTAAGAACATTACATATTCTAACAAGAATAACACTTCTAATTCAGAATTACTTAACCTTAAATCAACACAAATTGCTTCCGCGGATTTTATAAACGACTATTTCGTAAATATTGGTAAGAACCTCACTCAGCAGACTAATCTGTCAGTTGATGAGCAAAACACTTATTTGCAAAATTTATCGTCTCAGCCGAATTCATTTGTTCTACTTGATGTTGACTATAAAGAGGTATATAGTACACTAATGAATCTAAAATCCGATAGTGCTCCTGGCTGGGACAATATCCCTACAAAGTTTCTAAAAATGGCAAATGCAGAAATTGTCCCCGTATTAACACATTTTATAAACATTTGTTTCGAGAAAGGAATATTTCCTACTCTACTCAAACAGGCAGTTATCACGCCAGTTTACAAGGGAGGGAGCAGAGACGATATTAGTAATTACAGACCCATATCGGTGCTACCAGCAATCTCCAAAGTTGTTGAAAAATTGCTTAATTCCAGATTAATAGCTTACCTAAACCAATTTGATATCCTATCAAACACTCAATTTGGTTTTAGGCAACGTAAATCAACCGAAGATGCGGTAGCAGCGTTAACCTCACTAGTAGTAGAGCAATTAGATAACCGGCAAAAGTGTATGTCCGTATTCCTAGACTTGAAAAAAGCTTTCGATACCGTTTCTGTTCCCATCCTTGTACATAAACTAGAAAAAATTGGAATAAGAGGAACTCCGCTTCTTTTACTTAAGGACTACCTGTCTGATAGAAAACAAAAAGTAAAACTAGAAAACTGTACAGGGGGGCTTAAGGAAATCACTTACGGCGTACCGCAGGGAAGCGTTCTTGGTCCAACCTTATTCCTAGTTTACATAAATGATCTCTGCGGTATGCAAATCACTAATGCTAAAATCTTCTCGTATGCCGACGACACCGCTGTCGTTTTTACAGGGGCGACTTGGGATGAAGTTAGAGTTCACGCTGAGCAAGGATTACGACAAATCCAGAAATGGTTGCATAATAATATACTAACGCTTAACACAGCAAAAACAAACTATGTTTGCTTTAGTATTTCTAACAACACACAACCTAGCAGTAATTTTACTATTAAAATACATATTTGCGAAGATACGCTGACCTCTGGAATATGTAGTTGTAGCTGTCCAATCATCCAAAAAGTTGCACAAGCCAAATACCTAGGAGTTTTCATGGATCAGCGGCTCTCTTGGTACCCACACCTTGAATATGTCTCCTCACGAATAAGAAAATTAATCTGGATCTTTAAAAGTTTAAGATATGTGGTGCCAAGGGGAGTGGATGAATCTAGAGACTCTGCCAAAGATTTACTCAAAGAGATATATATTGCTTTGGTACAGTCCGTCATAATTTACTGTATACCTATCTGGGGAGGCGCAGCCAAAACGCGTTTCTTACAACTGGAACGTGCACAGCGCAGCCTATTAAAGGTCATGTATTTTAAGAAAAAAAGATTTCCCACTAAAAAACTATATAGTATGACAAAACTTCTTTCCATAAGAAGATTGTTTATTCTTTACATAGTTCTGAAAAAACATAACTTATTACCATATGATAACACTTGCACACAAAGAAGACGAATGTATAAAGTTGCTACTGTACCTCAAAATAATACTAAATTTGCAAAACGGCATTACGTAGCATTATCTGCACACTTATATAACTTCTTTAACAAACACCTTAATATTCACAGTAAAAACTATTATGAGTGCAAAAAGATTATACCGGCTTGGCTTTTAACACAGACATATGAGGAAACAGAAGAATTGCTCATTTGACTAACCTATTGAACATAAAATACACACAGCCGTACAAAAAAATTTCACACCCACACACACACACACACACACACACACACACACACACACACACACACACACACACACACACACACACACACACACACACACACACACACACGAGGGATTTTACATCTGTTTATTTTTCTAATTATATGTACATACCTTTTGCATGTCTTGTATAAAGCTTCTCAGCATTATTATTGTAACATTTGTAACTGTAAGTAAATCGTAATGTAATATTTACCTAGCATAAATACCTACTCATAAATGTAGCACGCGCTATTGTTAATATTCTCCAGATAAGGAAGGGCGGTACCTCCTGGCACAGGCTTTTAAAGCTTAAAAGGAGGTTCCAACCACTAATTTTTAAGATGATGAGATTGTTAAAGAAAATAAACATTTTTGATTTTTGATTTTGATTTTTGATTTGATCTCTTAAACCATGCGTCGTAGCGCAAAAATAATTAAAAAAAAACCCTTTAAGAAACCCGTAATTAATACTTAAAAAAAAAACAAAAAAAACCAGGAAAAAAAACTTTATAGAGCTGTATCTCCTAAACCGTGCGTGGTACCGCAAAAACAATAAAATTTTCGTTCCCCTTTATGCAACCCATAATTAATATTTAAAAAAAACGCAAAATTTAAAAAAAAATCTTTATAGGGCTGTATCTCCTAAACCATGCGTCGTAGCGCAAAAATAATAAAATTTTCGTTCCCCTTTATGCAACCCATAATTTATATTTAAAAAAACGCAAAATTTTAAAAAAATATCTTTATATGGCTGTATCTCCTAAACCATGTGTCGTAGCGCAAAAATAATAAAATTTTCGTTCCCCTTTATGAAGCCCCAAAATAATATACAAAAACACAAAAAAAAAATAATAACAAAAAAACGTTATAGGGCTGTATCTCCTAAACCGTGCATCGTAGCGCAAAAATAATCAATATCCGTTCCCCTTTAAGAAGCCCCTAATTAAGATTTAAAAACGCAAAAAAGAAAGAGAAAAAATCATTTTAGGGCTGTATCTCCTAAACCGTGCGTCGTAGCGCAAAAATAATAAAATTTTCGTTCCCTTTTATGAAACCTTAAAGTAATAACAAAAAACGCAATGACAAAAAAAAGAAAAAAAAACAACAAAAAAAACTTTAGGCATGTATCTCCTAAACCGTGCATGGTAGCGAAAAATAATCAAATTTTCGTTCCCCTTAAGAAGCCCTTAATTAAGATTTAAAAACGTAAAAAAGAAAAAGAAAAAAATCTATATAGGGCTGTATCTCCTAAACCGTGCGTCGTAGCGCAAAAATAATCAACTTTTCGGTCCCCTTTATGTAACCATTAATTTATACAAAAAAAAACGCAAAAAAAAGAGAATTATTTTAATAGGGCTTGATCTCCTAAACCATGCGTCGTAGCGCAAAAATAATTAAATTTTCGTTCCCCTTTATGAAACCCCAAAGTAATATACAAAAAACACAATGTAAAAAAGAAAAAAAAGAAAAAAAACAATAAAAAAAACTTTATAGGGCTGTATCTCCTAAACCGTGCGTCGTAGCGCAAAAATAATCAAATTTTCTTTCCTCTTTATTCAACCCTTAATTTATATTTAAAAAAAAACGCTTTCACTAAACTGCTGTAACTCGGAAACTTAGAATCCACAAAGGGGACTTTACTAAATTATGACACATATTAAAGCCTGACCAGTAATATATGATCATTGTCAAGAAGGCGCTGTTCATTCTCATGTATAGGGTGACAGTTCAGTATAGTACGAAAAAATATTGTATTTAATGAACATCATCATCATTGTAATTAATGTTGCTTGCCACGCTTAAACATAACAAAAATCACAATAAATTGCGTCTTAAAATAAACTTAAAAAGTCTACTAAAAATCGAAACAAAAGTAATTTTTAAGTCGCTGATGTGACATTCTCAATCAAAAGGTAGGTACCACTTTGTCGTTTACCATAAAGACGAAATTTGATTATATCTTTATACAAATAACCTGTCAGAGAAAGTGGTACCTTTTGATTAGGAACGTCACAAATGTTGGTCAGTATGAGGAGTGCAGCCTACAGTTTATTTTTAATTATATTTATATACCTACTACGGTAAGATTGATAAGACAATGTAATTATGCCTCCGAATGAAATAAATACACTGTATCGCAAAACTAAGTGGCGAGACAGCTCATAATGCCATCTCTTTCACTCTTGGTTGGTCTTAACAAGGGTAAAGGAGATAGTATTAAGATCTCAGTCGCCAGCTGATATTGCGGCAAGTATAATAAGCACCCCACCCGCGTAGGTACCCTTCCCCGCGCACGCCCTTCTTTCTCAATTGAGTTTTATTTTGCCAGATAGTAAAAAAACCGTGGATCAAAATGACCCAAATTATGAATGATGTCTCAATGTGGTATTATAATATTGTAGACGTAAACTTATTAATATGATTTTTTTTTTGTGGCAGATACAGGGTGTTAATTAGAAATTTTTTTTTTTAAATAAAAGCGGTGGATGAATTTGACACAGATTTGTTTGAATAACATATATCAATGTTCTGTAAAGTACACCACTTCACTTACCGACTCTAATATTTTTTTAGGCGTTTTAGGATCAATATTAGGTATTTATTAAATGCCATTATAGCCGTGGATGAAAATGACACAAAATGCGTGTGTACGTCGGAAGCCACTTTGCCTTTACAGGGAAACAAAGAATTTCGTCTCTAATATTTTTTTTACAGAATGCTGATTGAAAAAAGAAATACCTAAATTTCTACCTAAGCAAATACCTAGGATGACACAAAATATTATTTTTAGGTTTAGTATATGGTCTGGCAACTATATATAAAAAATAAGCAACATTAATATTCTTATAACCTCAGAAGTTATTGGTACAGGTCTAAGTATAACGTTGAGTAAACAATACAGCGGTCATTGAAGCATTCATTTGTTTTCGTTTTTGACACAGCAAGTTGTCGCTCCTTTTCCTTGGACACTTGAAGGCAACTAACCAGTCACTCTTTCAAGTGATAACAACTCTTGGGTATACAGCTGTGTCACAGACGGATGATTACCAAAAAAGTCAAAATGGCGGAGCCGACACTAAAAATATATTCGCTTTTAATACTAAACCAGTTTCCGTACAAAGGCTTTAAAAAAATTGGATATTTTACAACATGAACATGACTAACCGTCGCAGTGTTCTGGCCCAGGTAGAAGCTGACCATGCTGGCGACGGCGTTGATCCTCAGCATGAACTTGCCCTCCTCCTCGCCCATCTTGCTGAACTCGTACAGCAGACTGATGTACTCGGTGAGGTGCCGCAGGTGAGATTGCGCTTTCTCCGTCTATATCAGCTACAGCAGTATATCGTCACTCACCGCAGCGGTGTTCTGGCCCAGGTAGAAGCTGACCATGCTGGCGATGGCGTTGATCCTCAGCATGAACTTGCCCTCCTCCTCGCCCATCTTGCTGAACTCGTACAGCAGACTGATGTACTCGGTGAGGTGCCGCAGGTGAGATTGCGCTCTCTCCGTCTATATCAGCTACAGCAGTATATCGTCACTCACCGCAGCGGTGTTCTGGCCCAGGTAGAAGCTGACCATGCTGGCGATGGCGTTGATCCTCAGCATGAACTTGCCCTCCTCCTCGCCCATCTTGCTGAACTCGTACAGCAGGCTGAAGTACTCGGTGAGGTGCCGCAGGTGAGATCGCGCTCCGTTCTCCATCTAATAAGTAAGCAGTGTTAAACATATTGAATGCGTTCTTGGAGTATTTGCGGTAGTTTATTTATAAGTACTTAAGTCTAGTTAATTACATAAATGTTCTGAATAGTAAGCGCAAGTACTAAGAGCAAGACTCATTGAACATCGAAGGTTCACGAATTGTCAGTTAACGATGTTAAAGCTCTACATCGGAATAAGTATGATTTTTTGTTCGCATCCTTTGCTAGATGTGTGCCGACTGTCATTATTTTATTTGTATCGCAGTTTCCACGGTATTCCGTATTTAGACACGTCCGGGATAATTCAATTTCCGACATGGATTAGTAAAAACTACATTTGCTTAGGCGATGGAAATAATTTTGGTAACTTACTTCATTCAGACCAGTAAATTACAAATAAAATACCGCCAATACTCGTTGAAAGAAAACAGCTAAAATTACAACACAAATATTATAAGTTTATTGCCAATTGTCACTACAACATTAGTGGTTATTACTTTTGGATAAGACACACGACCAGTGTGCGAGGTCTTGCAGCGAACTCACTTGCACTTATCAAGTATGAGTGAGAGATAATTTAGAGATTCAGCTGCTCGACCTAGTGACAATCAATATGCAATACACTTACAACGGCATAATCGTGGCAAACACGTCCCGTGTTCCAATTAATGTTCACTTTCAGCACGTGCTCGTTTTGTAACCGCGGTAGCTTCAGATTCCGCCACTGACGTTATAACAAAATAAAAAAGGTTGAAAATGGAGCCTTAACTAAGGCGCACACGCTAATATAACATTTATGGCTTAGTCGGTAAGGTAGCTATTACACGGAACGGCTTGACACACGAGTGCGTGCTATCTACATGGTTGCCTGTATTTGTGCATGTGCATGCGACATCAGGGACGCGTATACACTTTTTATCTACCTATAGATAAATGGCAATATTTTGTAGCCTGTGCACCCTAGGCGTACTAAGTCCATACATTATTTCTTTAATTCTGATCAATCTTTACAACTGCTTTTTAAGTTATTAATACTCTTAATATAATTGTAACACTGTTTGAACAACAACATTGAAATGTGTGCTGGTCAAAATTTAAAGTACTAAAATAATAATGTATAATGTAACTAGAAAAACTAATGTAATGTAACTAATATAAAATAGCACTGATCCTTTCTCGTGACAAAGTTGTCAAGTCGGAAATATACAAACGATTTAACCTTCTGGAAGCCAGGCATTCATATATAAACATATAGTTATATCGACATCATATGATGTCTATATACACCGGAATAACTTGTATTTTTACGTAATAAACGTACCTATCACAGAATAAACGAAAATAAACGATAAAAATATCGTGCCAAAAATTCAGTTTCAATTTCTTCTTAGCCCAGCTATACGCGGCCTAACATTATAGAAAACCAATAGAAAATAATAAAAAAACACTATCTTGTCACTTACCGTGCCCCGCTACAATGCACAGCAACAACTCAAAGTACTTATGTATTATAAATAAAGCAAACCACAAACACATTTATAGCGCTCAAAAGTTTCAGGAGGAGAATAACAAGTAAAATTATCTGTTGAGAAAGTCTAGTGCTAGTAAGCTAAAGCTTATTAATAACATCAATATATAGGACTCACCAGTGACAATAACATTCTTATAAACCTAGTAACACAACTCGCTTCACCAAACTTGCTGTTATCCTCGCCCTCCTCCATACCCTGCAGGTATAAGGCACAATGACTAGATCTGAAACAAGCGGAAATGGACGTTAGCTTCTTGTTAATAGGGTTGAATGTAATATCGATGGAGATATAGTTACCTGAGCCTTTGTATAACGTGCATACATAGCCTCTGAAACATTTGACGGACCATCTGGTTTGGGCATTTTATTAGCACCTGAAAAGAAAAAGAAAGTAATTAAATGGAAAGAAAGATTTTATTTATCGAGACATAAGACAAAAAGCAAGACTGCAATCCATAGTGACTGTATTGTATGTATAACAAAGATGAAAGAAAAACTATCATAAGATTAAGTAAACTCGATTAAACCCGCTAAAAAAGTTGTTCCATAGTGTTACTAGTCCATAATGTTACAGCAAAAAATTCAAATTGAATTAAATTGAGATGTGTCAAAACGGCACGGCAGCGCATACGCAAGCGTTAAATTACACAAATCATTATGGGCATACAGTGCCGTTGGCGCTTAGGATTGGACTTAGAACCTTAAGTCTATGGTCGTAGATATCCAATTAGCGTACCTGCATAGGCCACCACGTGTCGTCCGCCATGTGCCCGAGGAACCACTCGGACGCGGCCGCCGACGCGTTGAACTGCTTCGTCACGAGCTCCACCCACGACACCATCGTTGGCTGACGAACAGACACACGTTATTTGTTTGCCAATATTTATCCTCATCAGCACACGGATTTATATAGAAATCGGATTCTTTTTTTGCTAATCAAAATTGACCTTTATCACCGGGCTAGACTGATAATCTTAAGAAACAAGAGAAAACTGTCTGAAAGAATAAATCCAACCAGAGGACTGTGTCTTACTCCCACTAGTTACAGTAGTAAAATAAATTGCAGGTTCAGTCCTGTCACGGTCGCCAATTATCGGAGCTGTTGTTCATTAACAGCTCAGCTGAGGGTTTAACTCTTCAAGAAAACTCCTGCTTAAGGTGGTTCGACTAGGTTACCCAAAGCTTAAACCCCGCTAGATGGCGTCACTTTCGCAAATTTTCAGGTTTTATTTTTTTGTGGAATAGTGTTGGTATCTGTATACTTAAAAGTATGTTTAGCGCACTCTTTACATAAATATTGAACTATTATAATAAACATTGAATACTTCATTAGTGCAAAAAACACTTTTAAAGTCGACAGAGTGTTTCTGTCATGCTATTTCCTACTATTACTCACACATGCAAACAGTGTTTCCGTGATGCTTGTAGTAGACAATTTCATGCAGTGTAAGTATGCTGCAATGGCGTTGCGGTATGTTCGTGGAAATACGTGCAAGAGGATTCGGGTTCGGGTCAGGGGTACTTTTTTTGTCCTTTTTGTGTTATCTTATATTTCTTATACCTTTTATTCTTCGAATTCTTGTCCGATTCCGATATAACCGAAATATATTTCAGTGATATCGGAAACGGCTCTAACGATTTCGATGAAATTTGCTGTAAGGGGTTCGATCTAGCTAGGTCTTATCTCTGGGAAAACTAGCGTTTTTGAGTTTTTACTTATGTTTCCTTTTTCTCCCAGATATTCAAATAAATTAGTTTATAACGTTTTATAAAAATATGTGACGTTTTGAACTAAAAGGTACCACATTGTCGGTTGTCGATTAGGTTGATTTCATTTTGAAGCTTTATGGAAATATGACAACAATAAGTAGGTACCCGTTTGGTTGAAAACGCCACATATATTGAAAACCTGACTTTCACAAATCTCACCTTTTTGGGTTCTTCCAACTCAGAAAGGATGGAGAATACTGACGATTCTTAGTAGCACTAGCCCAAGGAAGTCCAGGTTTGTAAGTGTCAGGTATCAGTTTTTTTTAAAGCGCTAAATATAGTTCTACAAGTAAAGCAATCCCTTACTGCCCAGCCTCTATAGTATTTTTCAAACTGGAAGGGTACGATGATAGATTTCATCTCCATACAATTTATAACCTAATAATGCCAAATGTTGCAAAATTATATTGAATTGAGATCTATCATCGTACCCTTGCAGTTTGAAATATTTATTTACGATACAAGTGCGGAAAAGAGAAAATTCGAAACGAGTGGCGACAGATTAAAACACGACCGCAGAGAGTATTTAAATCGACACGAGTTGCGAATTACCTATTCGCACGTGTATCGTACAACGTTTTACAGTACATATGGCCCTTTAAACTTTCGACATATGCATGAAAAGTGCTCTTTACGCACTAGGGCGAGAAAGTTGCACCATATGTACTGTAAAATACTTTTTAGTACATATGGTGCTACATATACGTTACCGCCCTAGTGCGGTAATTAGTACAATACGTGCATACGTCGAAAATGTAAAGGGCCATAATTATGTACTGTAAAACGTTGTACAATACACGTGCGAAAAGGTAATTCGCAACTCGTGTCGATTAAAACACTTCCTTCGGTCGTGTTTCAATTTATCGCCACTCGTTGCCAATTTCCTACTTTTCGCACTTGTATCGTAATGTACTAATAATAAAGTAGTAATTGTAAAATAAAATTAAAACTTTTTTTATATATTTTTTTTTGGATTCAAGTAGGTACAGTGAGTAACAACATTGCATGGCCTTCTAATTATAACTATTATAGAAAACGGGATATTTATCATGTTTATTTATATTATTTATTTCTCGATATTTTGGCCGGTCTTGCAAGACCAGTCGTTGTGGAGATCCCTGGGGAGGCCTATGTCCAGCAGTGGATGTCTTGTTGGTGTAGATGGATTTACACAACAAATGAAATAACATTTTTTCATATTTGTTATCCGTAGTTGTCCCTGTACCTGAAAGAAAAATAATATCATGATAGCACAAAATCTCTAATGTTATAGGAAGAAAGATGATGCAACAATATGGATTCTAATAAAGTTATCATTTACTTACCTAGTAATAATTGTGTTTTTCATTCATAGACAAAATTCCATAATTTTCATCCCCAGGAAATGTTTTATTTTATTGCATTGAGGATGTCCTGATTTTTTCTGGCTAATGAAGGAAAACATTTTATTTCCAAGAATGCCTCTTCATTTTGCACAATACCTAAAAAAACCTAGAGTTAGTGACACATTGACTATTCGGCAACCAAAACAGTAATAATTACATTATATAGGTATTGTTCACTGCTTATATCTACCATTACGGAAGAAATGAGAATTATTTTCTAAAAAGATCGGCACGAGAAAATTACAGTGTACAATGAAGGAATGAAACTGTACCTACCTTACGAAACTTCACCATCATGAATTCCGCTTCAATTGAGTCTGAATTTTTCTGGATTTTCGCGGACCAGAACACCGATGATTTTTGTAACTTGATTTAGACGTTGCTATCATTTTCAATTTATACAAACAAATTGATAAGCATAGATGTAGGTATCCATGTTGATAAGTCACAATAAACATGACCCTATGTGTCAGTGTCAACACTGTCAAATAAAAATGCACTAAACATGACTTCATGGGCAGGATTTGCAGTGCCGTCGTGATCCTGCCAGGTCGGCCAGGCAACGTCGCCAACGTCATAGAGCGGCAACGCCGCACGCAACGTATTTGTACACGACATTTGTGACACACACATACGTAAAATTGATGAAAAAATTACGTTGATTTATGTATGATTTCTGTATGAAACAAAGTTTTTCTATTCATTTAGCGCAAACGAATATTCTAAAGTAGATAAATGAGCAAATATTTGTGTAGTAATAGTGTGTAGTGCCTTAATTAAAGCAGATTGAATTTTGTATGAAAATCGAACCACCTTAACATTAACTTCATCTAATTTGATATTTTAAAAAGATTTAGGTATGCAATAGGTACAGTCAAGGGCATAAACATATATACATTCTCAAAGTTTCAAAAATATGTGTACGCTCTTACACCTTAGACAATAAAGTCGTGTTCACATATTTTGAGCCATTTGTCTGGATCGATATGTTTGCCTTCGACTGTACATATCGGCACTACTTTGAAAAAAAAAAACTCTTATCTTGTTCTTTCAATCAAAAGAAAAATGGGGTATCTATGTATGGGACGCATACAGAGTTACTGCCTTTCAACTTTGAGCGGCCGTCACCCCGGGACTGGTGCGTTAACATCCATGTTGGTATTATTTGAGTTGACTTGCCAGTCCGATCCTATTTTGAATGAGTTTTGAAATCCCAAGTGTACATTACCTTCTCCTTCGCGTGTATAAATGTCTCGATGAAGAATGATGTGGACAGCCGGGCCGCGACCTCAGTGACCTCTGGCCGTAGCGTCATTAGCGACTGCGGCACTGAACTGCACATTTGACCCATGAACCTGAAAGGACACAATTTAAATTAATTTTAGATTCTACGTAGTAAACGTACTGTCCGCGCGCGAATTCCGTGCACGGCTGAGGAATGTTAGGAATGTTGGGCGTCATGACAGAGTGATGGTGACTGGTGTCATTTTGTACGTACGGGCGCGGCGCACACCCCCCCACTTCCTCGACCTCCGAATGCACGGAATTGGCGCGCGGACAGTAAAGTGTGACGTGCTATCGATCTAATAATTAAGCTTAAAGAGTAACTCAATTTAAAGGCGGTATACCATTTCTAAATGAGTAACACTCTCTCGTCATACTCCCCACTCCCCAGAAAATAATCTTAAGATAGAATCTTATAGTAACTACTTTTGTTTTGTTGGTGTTGCTGTGTTCGTTCTCGCCCCCATGCAAAACATTCGCAAGTGTGGACGTCGACACCGCTACTGAGACTATCAAAAGCGTGCATACTTCTGTAGATGTAGTTTCAAAAGTTTGGATTTACTGTTATACACATGTTATATTTCCTGTGTTATGTATGACATTAATTATTAAAAAATAAAAATACACTTAGAACGCGAGCATAATCTACTAGTAATCAAGGCCGGATCTAGGGTAGAGCGAGTGGAGCGGCCGCTCTAGGCGCCGGATGGCAAGGGGGGAGCCAAAATGGCAAATGAAAAAAAAAAAAGTTTTAAAAGACGCGAGTGTGACGCGGGCCCAAAATACGGTTCGTTTTGCTTTTGGGTAAAACGCTTCAACGAAAGGCGCCAAAACCCGATTTCGCTCTACCCTGATCAAGGACTCGGGCCGGCACTGCTAGTAATGTATATTTAAATATCAAGAAAACGTACGTGAAATACGCGTGCTGGAATATGTTCTTGTCGTGCAGAAAATGCATGTTGTCGTCCCATATCCACTTGAGCAAGTCGGGGGGAAGCGTGACGCTGGGCGTCAACTCGCTACGCCGCTCCACCGCCTGCGGCGACTCGCCCGCTGTAGACGACTGTCACAACCAAATCATTTATACAAGTTAAAAGTTGTCGTATCTCTAACACTATAGAAGTAAGCCAATCGTTGCAGTTAGATCCACAACTGGTAGAAAAAAGTAAAATCTAACTTCACTTTAGTCGAAGATAAGAATATTATCAGTCGCTTTACACTAGCACAGTTGCCCAACAAGGCTTTATATGCTCTCAATATTTAAACAAGATTTTCCTATGAAATAAAACTATGAAAACGGATTATATCGCGTATATTGAATTTATAACACATCCCGACGTTTCGCCCCGCCCGCCCCGCCCGAGATGTGTCCCGCCGAGTTTGTTGCCGGTCCCATATTGGGATACCCTCCTACAATTTAGGAGGGAATTAAATCTTCTCGGGTCCGTGGTGTAGGGTTGGAGCCGGCGTAGTTTTTATCGCGTATATATATATATATATATATATATATATATATCTTTACTTGAAAATAATTGTAGTGTTAACTAGCCTTATGAACCGATTTTGCATGTACAACCAGCCTTAAAGTTTATAGTCTATGATTGTTCATTATTTTAGTATGTGGGTATTTTTGCACTTTGTAATTTTTCCTCAGTCACCCGTTGACAACGAACGCTGTAAAGGGTTCGAAACGTCGGGATGTGTTATAAATTCAATATACGCGATATAATCCGTTTTCATAGTTTTATTTCATGAGTAACTATCGCGGTAACCGAAGACAAGATTTTCCTATGTTCATTCCACAGTATTATTCAAATCAAAATGAACTCTACAGTCATTGTAATAAAGTGCTAAATACCTGCGGCTCCTCCTGCGGGCCGCATTCGGACCCGCGCTGGCTTCGCGGCGGACTCAGCTCGTAGAACAACATGTACGCGCTGTTAGTCTTCTCGAATGAGAAGTCCATGAATTTGTCCGTCACTGAGTCGTAGGTTTTACTCTGAAATAAAAAATGTGGTTGTCTGTAAAGTCGGTTTACGGACGATAATTTTGCGTGATAAGATCATAAGACTCATAAGAAAACATTGATGAAAAGGCCGTAACGTTACCATGTAGATCTGTCCACAACGTGACACTTTTTCGTGCATGCTACCGCTGTTCATCGATTTATAAGTTATCACGTCAAAAATACAGAATAAGAAGAGGCTTTACGATACGAATAAATCAAGAGCTGTTTGCGTGGAAACAGCTAGTTCGTAGTAAATTTTGATTATAAATTGTTGTCAAAAGAGAATTCGGGAAATGAATTTTACTGAAGTAACTCATAGAAGTCATTTTCGGATTATCCAAGGATGTATTGATTGGAGTCCGACATGACGGCCACGAACTTTTTTGCTTGGCCTGTTCTATCTTCTATCTTTTCCAGTTTTTTTCCAGATGCGATATCCTGTTGCTACCGAATTTTGGATTTCAAGATGATGGCCATCAACGTGTTTTACAGAAGTTGATTGAAGTTACCGTCATCTCCCCGCCGAAGCACTCGGCGGCGATGTGCGCCGGATCAAAAGGTTTGACCTCGGCGTCGTTGAAGAGCAGCCAGCGGTCGTGGTGCGGGTGCTGCCGGTCGCGGATGAACGAGTAGTAGTGCCCGCCGTCGGCCGTACCCGTGTGCACTGTTACGCCTATTAACTCGTACCTGGAACAATCACTTTTCTGTATACTCGGCTCCCTCCGCGATATCGTCCCGTTGCCACATGACCCATGACACCCGACAAATACATGCGGCCCACACCAATTTTGGTGTCTACCCATAGTAGTTGCCGCGCACCGAACGGACGCCTGCTCACGCTTGCGCCACCTACCGGTCATATCTGTCGTAATAGGCGCGTTTTGTTAGAGAGTGAATCTTCTGTACATAGTACTATTATTTATTCTGTGTTAGCGCCTTATTCAGACATATTATCGGTACACGGTAAATTATGGTACAATTACACAGCCCTTTTATAATGAAGCCACATTGCGCAACGCTTCGAGCCAAGCCATTCAATTTAGTCAAAATTGCTATGAAGATAAACAACGTCGCATTGGACCGTGAAAAAAACTAAAAGAAGAAATGTCGACAACAGAGGGATCAGAAGCGCTAAGCAGCTATTTTGACGAGACATATTGCAGCGTAGCGTAGTTTGCTATATCCACGGCCGGTGCTAAATACATTTTAAATTTCCAATCTAAAGCTCCAGCAAGCATCTAACTAAATTAAAATTTAATATGCTTGAAAGCTTCGTCAATTCCTAAAATTAATCCTAGAAGAAATTATATCAACTTACTCGTGATGTTCTTCTATGTCCAAGTTGTCTTCAGACTCTGTGCTTGGACTACTGTCACCTTCCCTTTTCGTGTCCGCAGATTTCCTTTTCTCTTCTGAAAATGTAATAAGAATAAAGTATAAAAAAGAATAAAGTTATTCATGTGGTTCTAATTATTATAACACTTCGAATTGGTACAATCTTAACTTAACCCTCAGAACGCCACGGCTATCGTGCGCGGCGCATTATCGTGAACCTTGTCGCAATGCACGAAGGTTGATATTGGGCTGTAGCCGCGCGCATCAGTCTTTGGCGGTCAAAGGACACTCGAAATTTGATGAAAATTTGTTACACGATTTAGAACCCTATATCCAAGGAACAAGGTCGCAACTTGTCTAAGCCTTACCTTGATACTGTGCTGGCATGAGGTGCTTCTCGACGTATCCGGACATGTCCAGCCGCATGGGGAACGAGAAGTGAGTGTTGACTTTCTCTTTCAACATGGTCAACATGTTGAACGTGTACCGCATCGTGTTGAAGCAGAGGATGCGGGGGAGTTTCTTGAAGCAGGCCCTGTAACAAGTGATCCAGTTAGAGATCCTTAACTCTTTACGCCGTACTTGACGGTAATAAACCAAGCTTCCGACGGTCCAATGTCACTCTGACCTTGGTCGGGGCGCAATGCAATTTGGTGGCAAACCACCTACTAGACAATCGAAAACTGGCAAGGTCTCTTGGTCGGACACTTTCCGACAGTGTATTGAGCCGATTGAGCGCTTTAGACAAAATAAGGGGAGCTAGTTCAAGCCTTAGCGTTCACGCTAAATAATAGACGTAATGCTTATTATGAAAATATACAAAAACTAGCTTTTGCCCGCGACTTCGTCTGCGTGGAATTAGTAATTTGGGTACCTTAATTCTTATCTGCTTTTTAATCCATCCTTTTTTACCCCCAAATAGGTCCACACTATACATTTCCACCCCATTTTTTACACCCTTAAGGGATGATTTCGTGGATAAAAGTTATTCTATATCCTTTCCCACAGCTTAAACTATCCCCATACCAAGTTTCATCTAAATCGGTTCAGCGGTTATTGATCCCCATACAAATTTCCACCCCCCTTTTCACCCCCTTGAGGGGTGAATTCTGGGATAAAAAGTATCCTATGTCCTTCCCCGGGACTCAAACTATCTGTATACCAAATTTCATCTAAATCGATTCAGCGGTTTAAGCGTGAAGAGGGATCACACAGACAGACAGACAGACTTTCGCATTTATAATATTAGTATGGATAAGGTTAAAAGTATTGTCCAACATTTTATACGTTGTCCAATTAGGTAAGCGTAATCATCTTGACTCAAGAATCGTTGGGGTTGGGAGAACTTACATTCAATGTGATATAAGGAATACAACATAAAATGGCGTTTTTGTGACGTTGGAAGTTCGAAAAGAAGTCGGATCGTTGAGGCAATGCAATAAGAAACAAAAACGTAGGATTTTGGCGTTTTAGAAATTTTCCAAGCCTTGTGGAGTAGGGAAAAAAGTTATGTATGTTGGATACTACTACTATCTACACTGAATTTTGGAAATTATAACACTAAAGACTGACCGTTTCTCAGCGCGCACTTTAGCTGCGCACTGCGAGCACGTATAGCAGTTGTCTCCCTCTAACGTGTCCTTGACCGTGACCTCGTCGAGGCTCTGGTGCAGGTTCCGCATGTCGGCTACTTGGCAACGTACTGTGTAGAACTCTTCTAGAGTCCGGGACACGTGTGGGCAGTCCTGCGAAAAAATAAGAAGTTTAAGTAAGAAAAAAACACCTCGTTTTGGAGCGTATCAAGGGTCAGACGAAAAACCATTAAATGGAAAACATTTCGTTTTACTAATGGTAATAAAATCTACTTCTTATTGTTATTATTGTTATTGTTATTAATTCCTTTTTATTGTTATTATCAAAATTCAGAAACACTTTATTGAAAACGGAAATATAAATTCTTTATCTTTAATACTAAAACTAAAACTTTTATACTGTTAATGAAATAATGGAACTGCCAATGACTTTATAATATAATAATTAATTATATAATTTTTTTTTTGTAATTTATTATATTCTATTAATAATGAATTGATGACATTACAATGTTGTGTATATTTTCTGTCGAAATACTCTGTAATTGTGTCATCTCTATGTTTATTGTACAAAATTGTATTTGACGTGTACCTGTATTGTACCAATAAAGATTATCTTATCTTATTTAATTCTTTGAGCGAGGAAGCTGCCAGCTTTACAATCGCAGGTGACGTCTGCTATGCTTGTGGATAATTACTTTAATAGCGAATTCTGAAACAACTAAAATACAACAACTATTTCTTACAAATATGACAGTAACTCACCAATGAAACAACATTATTGCTCAGCACGCCACAGAACAGTGTCTTCACCAGCTTCTTCAGCTCCGGCGTCATCTCCTCCAGCTTGGAGACGAGGTCGATGAAGAACTCCGCCATGTCTTTTTGCTCCCCAGTATTCAAAGGCTGGTGGTCCATTTGGTACACTTTGCAGAAGCTGCGGGGGTTGTAGGCTTTTCGTTCACTTTCCTGTTAAAGAAAACACAAATCCACTTATTCATAAAACTTCAGAGCCTGATTCAGTTAAATTATGTTTACAGTACATATGATGCTACTTTTTCGCACTAGTGCGGGAATGAGCACTTTTCATGCATATGTCGAAAGTTTAAAGGGCCATATGTACTGTAAAACGTTGTACGATACACGTGCGAAAAGGTAATTCGCAACTCGTGTCGATTTAAAACACTCCCTGCGGTCGTGTTTTAATTTATCGCCACTCGTTTCGAATTCCTCTTTTCCGCACTTGTATCGTAAATAACAATTTATCCCTTTCTTACAAATACATACGTCAAAATGACTGATAAAGACACGATTCATAGCTAATTCAGGCCAGTAACGCGTTTATAAATAACGCCAAAAATCTCGTGAAGATAATGACGATCTATTGTTTCCTGGTTCGATCGGGGAGTATTAGAAATTAGGACCCTTTCCCTACACTCCTGAGTACATCTTTAACAATCGGATGATTATATTTATTGTAAAAGTTTTTTTAGGTTTAAGCAGTCAATCCTTTTGTGTCATTAGAATTGAGATACGTAGTAAAATGCTTCATCACAAAATACCAGGATAATTTAGGATTGGTAAAAATGTGGCAATCAATTACAAATGAATTACCATAAGGTACGCGAACATCCTCTGCATCTCATGCAGCGTGGCGCCATGCCGGCTATGCGCGGGGTCGGCGCGCAGCACGGCGGCCCTCGCTTGCGGCATCATGTACAAGTGCTGCATGCACGACGCCATGTAGCATGTGGCTCCGAGGTTCGTGAGGCCGACGTAGCCGCATTCGGAGCGGGATTCTTCCGCCGGCCAGTAGTCCCACGGATACGAGGATTGTGGACCTGAATAATAGTCGTGAGGTAATTTTTCACACATATTGAATTAAGCCCTACGAAGGCTACGAGGGCCAAGTTTCATAAGGCAATCACATTCATACAATTGACACGAGCTGAGCCAATGAAGAGATGTCTTGCCAATTTTTTACATGCAGATACGTCTGCGAGCGATACTCCAAATACGGAGGAGCGGAGGTTGCGGGTTCAAGTCCTGCCGGAAGCGTAACTTTTTCCATTTTTTCCTTCATGCTAGTTTTTTTATTTTACGCTCAAAACTTATTTCGTTCCGCCTTGTTCGAGCCGATACCAGCCGGTAACGAAATGAGTTCAGACCAAGACCACTGTTGAAGGATTTCAATCACGCCTCTGTGATATGGATTGCATGTTAATGAACGTTGATAGTCGAAAATCTAAACGGCGTAATGTCTCAAAAGCCGATTCTACATAGATAATAGTGGGAGCACAGGTCTTCTACAAGTTCTGAGACAGAATTGACAGAAAAAATAAGAAATGTATTAAAGCTAAAGCTTGTATAAGAATTAGCTCACCTGGTTTATGATGCTCCATCAACTTGTTATGCAGCACCATGTAGTTGTCGGGCGCGCCGCGGACCAACTCCACCAGGAGATCATATGCCGCAGAGCGCGACTTTTGAGACTTGCATTTCGGCAGGTTGCGGTGCTCCGGGTTGGGCACGTCAAACAGAAACGAGAAAACCTATGGACATAATTGTGTGTTAATAGTTTTGATAATCGGTTTGAAGTTTTCTAATCCCTTTGAACGCCAGACGGCGAAGGAATATGCCGTGCCCCGGACGCCAGGCGATCGCGATTATTTAAGCGAAATTGAACTTTACAGAGTCCCGCGTAAGTCCCTATTGCATTGACAAGCAATCGTTGCCGTCGTTGGTAGCCGTCGTTGGCGCCCTGGTAAGACTTTCTGAAGACGTCCACAGCCGTCTGTGACGGTCTAAGGGCTCTGGTACTCTACTGCCAGTTAGGTGCGATTCTAAAAGGATGTTTTTATACATACAGGGTGGATATTTCAAATGAGACACTTAGGAGTTGCTGCAACCATATCCCGCACGCCCATATGGTCTTAGAGGCGTCCGTCCCTTACTAATACATGGACAATCATTGGCATTTACATATTTTCTTACCATTTCTAACGTCCTAGTACCCTGCTCGGAAGTCTTGAATCGCAACGGATGCTTGAGCAAATGTGTTAGTAGACTGAGTTGACCGTAGAGGCCGTCGTCGGGCGTGCACGGCTCAGTCCTCTTCTCTATGATCTCCCGTTTCTCAAGGGAGGAGCGTATTTGCTCGCACAGCTCGTTTAAGTCTGGCGCGCCGCTGTCTTCTGATGTTGCGCCTTCTGCAAATATATTGTTAAAATTAGCGATTAGACGGTGTGACGTGTCAGAATGTAGGGTATAAGAACACTAGGCTTATTTACAATACATTTAGGCATAAAAAAAACAACTAGAGAAAATTAAGTCCATCTACGCAGTTTGCACCGATTTGGCTTGGCAGTGACATACTTGGCGTAGACTTGGCAGTTTTTATCAGTAGAATTTAATTACACGCTTATAAGTCTTTATAACTCGTATTCTGTTGAGTTATTTTATTAAGAAGATAGGTAAGAAAAAGTACAGTTTGTATATAGTATGAATTTAGTCAAATGATTTTTAGGTCTCAGACCCTAATCCTTTAAACGAAAGCCTTTGTTTCTTTTATGGAGAGGCGCCTTAGTCGCGTGCCGAGCGCGTGCCAAAGCAACCGTTTATTTATTATTCAAATTAGTTACACAGCATTACAGTATTACTACTAAGGCACTGCGAACTACAAAACAAATAAAAATACAAAGATACAATTATACAATACAATTTAAGTATTTAAGATTTGGGCGACGACATAACAGCGTGGCTCCGTTGCGTCGTCTGACTTGGTGTAGAATTCGGCAAGTTGCCCCGGAACCGCCGAAACACCACACCTTTCGACCATGTCGTTAAAAAGAAATCGTGATAGTATGAAAGTTCAAAATGTAACAGCTCATACTGAGATAACGAGTTTGGGTAATGAAGGACGAACGGTTGCCTGTGTGTGGACTCAGAATACAGAGCTGCTACATAAATTTGAACCATATAAATAGGACGGTAAAATTTATTTTTAAACGAGTTTGTTGCCGTTCAGTCAGTAACGGTAGCATTGGTAACCGCTGAACGAAAGAAACAAAAGCTTTTGTTTAACAGATTAGGGTGTGAGGCATAAAAAAAATTTGAGAAAACTCATATTATACTAACCTTTGAAAAAATCATCAGGAAGGCCGTCAATCAACCTGCACACCAACCAGAAGTAGTCTCGACACGCGGGTCCATACGGCTCCTTGCCTTCCTCTGTGTGATGATGAACCACCTACGAAAAGTAACAACATGCTTGTAGAATACTTTACATAATGATGAAAGGCGAAACCAACTAAAGTAGGCATTATGAAATATTTAAGTAGAAGTTACATGTGATATTGCCTTATTTTTTAGGGTTCCTTACCCAAAGGGTAAAAACGGGACCGTATTACTAAGACTCCGCTGTCCGTCCGTCTGTCACCAGGCTGTATCTCATGAACCGTGCTAGACAGTTGAAATTTTCACAGATGATGTATTTCTGTTGCCGCTATAACAACAAATACTAAAAACAGAATAAAATAAATATTTAAGTGGGGCTCCCGTGATTTTTTTGCCGTTTTTTGCGTAATGGTACGGAACCCTTCGTGCGTGAGTCCGACTCGCACTTGACCGGTTTTTTGCTTAAAATAATATCGATATATAAATTCCTTGCTCGGGCTGTGGAATGTGTCCCCAGACGACGTTTACTCGAAACACCGCAGTATGAGGTTTTTCAAAAACACATGTAAACGGTAGCGCTAAAGTGATATAGCCGGCGTTTCATTTCAAGCGTCTTGAAGCTACGGAGAACGTCATTAGGCTGGTTTACCAGTGAAATTGTTAAACAAATAGAAATGTAGGTACTTCGACATTTAGCTGCTGATGCTGGTGGCGCATGTCAGCGGCGCGGGGCAGATGGTCGAGCAGGAGCTGCAGCAGCGGCGCCAGCACCGCCACCTCGCCGCGGGAGCAGAGCCGGTAGAGGGCGCCGCCGGCCTCGCGACGAACCTGCACATAATATTTAACTTTTTTTACAATAGCAATAGGGTTTAACCACAGACCACGTATTCTAAAGACATACATAGTCCCGCTATCCCCTCTGTCACGCATACGGTAGCTTTACTCGATAAATTTTCGAATTTCGAATCACGCCACCAATCCTACTTCAGTCGGCGGACCACATGTTTTTGAACGGACCAATCACGGCACGGGACTCGTTTACCCGCACACCTCTCATCTTTGGCAGCATCGGTTTCATGAAATAATTGCTCTATACGAGTTCTTTAGAAATAGGTGTTCTGTGGGTTTAACTACTCGTAATTAAGCGGACTGTGACCATCCTGTTATCAGACTTGTGGAACAGTAATAGAGCGTGCGTAAACCGTAGGATATAGAATAGGAGCTACCAATTTATTCGCGAAAAGTGTTACACTTAGACGACAAGATGTGCCCTAGAACGTCCAAAAAAGCTTGCAATGTAGTAGAGGAGAGCAACTGCTCTTCGGCATAATGTGTCATTGTTAAGTTCCAAGTTTCTGATTTAGGTCACAAAAGCCACAAGTTCCCTTCGTGTACGGTCCCTTTAAGATTTTTCTATCTTGGAACCGTTGCTTTAGTGACATTTTAGCCACATTTCATTTGAACCTTCTAGTAGATATATATAGGTAGAAGTAGAATAACTGACCGCTGGGTCGGCGTCGTCGAGCAGCAAGCGCGGCGCGGCGCGGCGCAGCGACCAGGCCAGCGACACCGCGTCGCCGCCGCCGCGCGCCCACCACACGCACATGCGCATCGCGTGCTGCACTACCTAACATTCATAACTGACCGCTGGGTCGGCGTCGTCGAGCAGCAAGCGCGGCGCGGCGCGGCGCAGCGACCAGGCCAGCGACACCGCGTCGCCGCCGCCGCGCGCCCACCACACGCACATGCGCATCGCGTGCTGCACTACCTAACATTCATAACTGACCGCTGGGTCGGCGTCGTCGAGCAGCAAGCGCGGCGCGGCGCGGCGCAGCGACCAGGCCAGCGACACCGCGTCGCCGCCGCCGCGCGCCCACCACACGCACATGCGCATCGCGTGCTGCACTACCTAACATTCATAACTGACCGCTGGGTCGGCGTCGTCGAGCAGCAAGCGCGGCGCGGCGCGGCGCAGCGACCAGGCCAGCGACACCGCGTCGCCGCCGCCGCGCGCCCACCACACGCACATGCGCATCGCGTGCTGCACTACCTAACATTCATAACTGACCGCTGGGTCGGCGTCGTCGAGCAGCAAGCGCGGCGCGGCGCGGCGCAGCGACCAGGCCAGCGACACCGCGTCGCCGCCGCCGCGCGCCCACCACACGCACATGCGCATCGCGTGCTGCACTACCTAACATTCATAACTGACCGCTGGGTCGGCGTCGTCGAGCAGCAAGCGCGGCGCGGCGCGGCGCAGCGACCAGGCCAGCGACACCGCGTCGCCGCCGCCGCGCGCCCACCACACGCACATGCGCATCGCGTGCTGCACTACCTAACATTCATAACTGACCGCTGGGTCGGCGTCGTCGAGCAGCAAGCGCGGCGCGGCGCGGCGCAGCGACCAGGCCAGCGACACCGCGTCGCCGCCGCCGCGCGCCCACCACACGCACATGCGCATCGCGTGCTGCACTACCTAACATTCATAACTGACCGCTGGGTCGGCGTCGTCGAGCAGCAAGCGCGGCGCGGCGCGGCGCAGCGACCAGGCCAGCGACACCGCGTCGCCGCCGCCGCGCGCCCACCACACGCACATGCGCATCGCGTGCTGCACTACCTAACATTCATAACTGACCGCTGGGTCGGCGTCGTCGAGCAGCAAGCGCGGCGCGGCGCGGCGCAGCGACCAGGCCAGCGACACCGCGTCGCCGCCGCCGCGCGCCCACCACACGCACATGCGCATCGCGTGCTGCACTACCTAACATTCATAACTGACCGCTGGGTCGGCGTCGTCGAGCAGCAAGCGCGGCGCGGCGCGGCGCAGCGACCAGGCCAGCGACACCGCGTCGCCGCCGCCGCGCGCCCACCACACGCACATGCGCATCGCGTGCTGCACTACCTAACATTCATAACTGACCGCTGGGTCGGCGTCGTCGAGCAGCAAGCGCGGCGCGGCGCGGCGCAGCGACCAGGCCAGCGACACCGCGTCGCCGCCGCCGCGCGCCCACCACACGCACATGCGCATCGCGTGCTGCACTACCTAACATTCATAACTGACCGCTGGGTCGGCGTCGTCGAGCAGCAAGCGCGGCGCGGCGCGGCGCAGCGACCAGGCCAGCGACACCGCGTCGCCGCCGCCGCGCGCCCACCACACGCACATGCGCATCGCGTGCTGCACTACCTAACATTCATAACTGACCGCTGGGTCGGCGTCGTCGAGCAGCAAGCGCGGCGCGGCGCGGCGCAGCGACCAGGCCAGCGACACCGCGTCGCCGCCGCCGCGCGCCCACCACACGCACATGCGCATCGCGTGCTGCACTACCTAACATTCATCAAACGACGCCATTCAGATAAACAGAAATATATCAACATTAGTTAAATATGTCACAATTCATTATCAAAATTAAACCACTACATTACAAAATAGGGATGTTGACAATTTTTTACAACTGTTTTCGTTTTATAGACAGACGCGTAATTATTGCAAAAAAATATTTATTCATTAATTTTTAATAAAAAATCGACTTTAATTAGTTTAGTGTTTAATTTTCGCGCAAAAACGCTCCAAGCTGTCACGTGATCTGGATGACGTAACGAGGTGATAAACAAACTGCTGTCAGTGCCAGAGGACCACCGTTTGACAACTTGTCTGTGCTTGTTTCTCACACCGTGACGTCACGCGCTCCGACTTGCGTTTGCAGTCACGTGATGCTGGGCATTATTTTGAATACTTTTAAATTATTTTTAATTAATTTATATTTACATTTACAAAATATGATTTTCAGCATTCTAATATTCCCTGATATGGTAAAAACATAACAGTTTATATATTCGCGATTCATGTCAACATCCCTATTCTTTCAGTTCTTAAAGGTTCGGGTGTACCATTTTTAAGAAAAAATACTATGCATGACTCGATTGGAGTGGCATTCGCAAGCTTCGTATTTAACTGACGCCCAAGTCTGACCCCAAGTCGTCCGTATAAACTTGGTTTAAGAGTTTTAACTTAACACCGAAGCCTGTACATAACTGCATTCCTTACCTCGAATATACTATGCTACTTTTATCTTTGTTTTAAGGGTATGTACACTGTCTGCATTACTTCTGATATTTACACTTAACTTGGATCCCAAAGATTCAAACGCCACACCTTTTGTATACATTAAATACTTATGTCTAGATTACCTGCGCTCGACCCCAGAACCCCGTTTTGTAGGTGGTTGGTTCTTTTGACGTCGCCGCCTCGCATAGAATTGATATCAGTCTTTCTGTAGTGTCCTCCACGCTCATCAATGATAATAACGACTGAAACAAACATTATCATTAAAGTGCCTAAACCACAAAATAATTTAATACACAAGCGATTGTAAATATTAAAAATTAGAAACATTCAATACCCTATTGGTTAGGTAAAAGTCAAATGAAACTAAGGACACTAAAGGAGCCTTAAGTGTGTGACTCTGTCCGTAGCTTTAAGATTTTTTTAATGTTATTAACACCTGTATTTAAATTATATTTTGTTGTCGTGTTGTACATTCTAACCAAACTATGGACTCAACGTGTGCAATAAACGGTTATTTTTTAGGGTTCCGTACCCAAAGGGTAAAAACGGGACCCTATTACTAAGACTCCTCTGTCCGTCTGTCTGTCACCAAGCTGTATATCTTATGAACCGTGATAGCTAGACAGTTGAAATTTTCACAGATGATGTATGTCTATTGCCGCTACAGCAACAAATACTAAAAAGTACAGTACCTTGGTGGGAGAGTCCGACTCGCACTTGTCCGGTATTCGATATTCGTATTGCGCTATTCGGTACAACAATCGAGAGAAAGCGATACTGCTATGTATGTGACTGAACAACACACTTTATATGGCTTCACTACGGTAGCAAGAATCTTCTAGACTAATTATTCTAAGCAATGAAATATAAAAATCATACCGGATGCAACTTTGGTGTCTGCGACGGATCAGAAGAAGGCAGCGTTCCAATCCGACATAACAACTGCAACAACAACGCCAAGCAATCCTGTCTCCATTCACTATCGTCACTCCTTTGTAACACACCTAAAAACATATTACACATCAATCAAAATTGAACTTTAAACGTCTAAGATTTAGATACAGAGTTGTCTGAAACTGACAAGCACGACTCACCCGACATCATAATGTCATACAACAACCTCAGCCCGCCTTTCTTAATAAACAAATCATTCCAATTTTCCACATTAACTTTTTCTTCTTCAGTCTTTTCGCTTCCGGAAGGTTCTTTCGTAGGCGGACCATTATTATTAGAGCTCAGCTTATCAATAATGTGCAGAGAGTACATGAGTTTCTGTGGACTGTTGGGGTCGAGTAATTCTGGTAGCTTGCTTTCTATTGGGTTCTGGAAGGCTTCTAGTAAAGTCGGGTTTAGTGGTACCGCTTGGAGTATGTCCCAGACGCGCCGAGATAAGAGTTGAGCTTTCGTGTGGGCTACCGAATCCTAAAAAGAAATGGTAGATGAATTAGTATCAAAACGCTTACTAGAACAATAAGATGAGGTGGGTTGAAGCCGAACAGAGTTTAGCAATAGGTAAGTTATATTTACCGGCTGCGCCAGTATTATCATTTTAGAAGGCAAAAAAAAGTTAAGACGTACACGTACTTACGTGTACCTGTTTTTTAGGGTTCCGTACCCAAAGGGTAAAAACGGAACCCTATTACTAAGACTCAGCTGTCCGTCCGTCCGTCCGTCTGTCTGTCCGTCTGTCACCACGCTGTAACTTATGAACCGTGATATCTAGACAGTTGAAATTTTCACACATGATGTATTTCTGTCGCCGCTATAACATCAAATACTAAAAACAGAATAAAATAAATATTTAAGTGGGGCAACAACCCATACAACAAACGTGATTTTTTGCCGTTTTTTGCGTAACGGTACGGAACCCTTCGTGCGAGAGTCCGACTCGCACTCGGCGTGTTTTTCTTATTATATCGTATTAACCAAGCGTAAATTATTTGACAATTAATACAATTATATGGTAGACCATATATCGTCAAAAATAAGGTTCAGAATAAATCTGTTTGTTAAGTTGTAGTACACACTAACCCCGTTAGCGCCGGGCTCACGCATGCGCCCCAGCGCTTGCATCAGCGTGAAGAGATGGTTGAAGTAGGCGGGGTCCAGCAGCAGCAGAGTGGGCAGCCTCGTGCGCGCCGGCGCGGGCTGCGCGGACGGCCACTCCGCCCACGCGGACCGCGCGCCCACTCCCACCGACACGAACACCAGCTGCGCACAGTACACTCGATACTCGATACTCGGTCATACAGGTAAGGGCCCCACTCCCCGCCGTGCCCGGCAAGCTCGGCTCGAACATACAGACGTATAGTGTGTCAAACGACTGTCTCATTTCAAACATAGACCGAGAGACTTATACTATGTTTGTCTTACACTAGTACTAGCACCCAAAACAAAAGGATGAGTATAGTTTTTTTGTTGTTCTTATTTACTGCCAATTTGGTTTGACCGGCTATAGTTACGCTCTCATTTTAATAGGAATTGCTTTGCGCTATAACATTGTACTTACAATAGGATAAGGTATATTTATGTCTGTAATTAGTTTATGTAGCTTCAGATACCATAGTTAAAAAAAATACAGCGAATTTAAGATTTTCGTACAAAACTTGTTTTTGGTCTATTTCGGTTGATTTATAAACTGGAGCTATATAAACTAATTACAGACCTAGATATACCCCAAGTCATTGTGTGTGCGAAGTGTCATTACAATCCAACACGTAGTTTTAAAATGAGAACGAAACTCCATTTGCATGGAAAGGTGACATTCGGCCGGGCTTGCCGGGGACTCATAAGGCATACGGAAATCTGGCAAATGGATCGCGAATGTTCACAAATGGCGCTCTACCCATTTGTGAACTATTATCGAAAATATCGGGTGCGGCTTGCGTGTATTCGTAGTGCAGTGCGCGAGCGGTTCGCAAATGGACCTACGGCCAGATCTGGACGTGTCTATTCGTATTTAATCGATGAATGCTGTCAATACAGAAAGTAGAAGCAGCATTGCTTACTATTTTGTTGATACCGCATAATAGAAAAATGCGAACAAACGTAAACGTGGGTAGCTTGAAACGGAAAAAGTTGGTGTGCTATGAAACTTACAATTTGAGGACTGAAATTAAAATCTTTGAACAATAACACAAGTTAAAACAATGGTAACTGACCTGATTATCCTTAAACCCCATGTCGTAAAGAGTTCTCTCGTCGTAGTCTATAGTGAGCTCCTGGCCCTGTGTGATCATACGTAGCGGACCGTCCGTTGACAATGCCGTCACGCCCTCCTCGCCTTGTATCTAAACAATTGAAATAGTGCTTGTAATGAATTCAAAGTAAAACATACAAAGTATTTCTAATATTGTCTTCGTTACCGCGATAGTTACTCATGAAATAAAACTATAAAAACGCGATATAATCCGTTTTCATAGTTTTATTTTAAAAGTATTTCTAATGGATTTAATGGATTTTTTACGAAGTTAATCGTTACCATTCCTCCTGTTGACGCCGCAGAAGATTTTGTGAAATATATCCACGGTCAATCCCTGCCGCTCCTCGTGTGTGACAAAGTCCGAATGATATAAGCTGAGCGACGCACGAGGTCACCGGCCGGTTGTAAAGTCGCACGGTAGTGTTACCTGCCGCTCCCACCAGCAGTGAACGTGAGCTCGCAGATGAGCGACAAGGTCGGAGTGATGTAGGCTGAGCGACGCACGAGGCCCCGCGCCGGCGGGTTGTAGCGTGAGCCGGACCGTGCCCGCCCCGCCCGCGCCTTCCCAGGCTCCTGACTCCGCTAACGCCCAGCGGCGGAGGTGATATGCATATCTAGGGAAAACAGAACATGATTCAAATGTTTTGTGAGGTCATCGAAGCGTTTCAACCGCTAATTTTTTGGACAATTTCTGAAGAAATATAGAGGTACAACCAGAAATACCATCAAAACTCTAGTTTCCCACTGAGCACAGCTCTCTAGGTTTGATGGTATTTCTGGTTGTTTGGAAGAAGCTCTGTTGTCTTTTAACCCATTGAAACTTGTGTCCCACGGACGCGATATCGATTCAACAAAGACAGTCAATTAATTCTAAATATATACACTCAAGGTCGTTTTTTGGTTGGCAAATTTAAATGCCTGAATCTGTAGAGATAACTATCTCCCCGAACGGAAATAACTTGAACCTGCGCAAAATTCTAGGACTGAGATAGCAATCTGTCCGTTTTCTAGGTTTCCAAGAACCCAAAGCTAAGAAATGAGTGTCAACCAGCAAGCATTTTAGAAATATATAGGACAAACCTTCTTTTAAATGTATCCAAATGTGTTTTCAACAACAGCAGCGCCCTCTGTACACACTGCAACGCCGCATCCTCCGCCATATGCTCATAAATATTCTGCTTATCCGGAACCTTCTCCGGTTCTGTCTTTTCTTCGCCCGTCATGGACGGTATCGAGCTCTCGCTGCCCTGCTCTTTCACTATGAGCCTCTCGGCTGCGGAGGAGAGATGGAACATGCATTTGGAGACGAAATCGTCCTCTTGTAGTAGTTGCTGGCCCATGTAGTAGCTGTTTAGGTATTGAATGGCGCCCATAGAAACGTCTGGAAAGTTATTGTAAAATTAGTTGATAGAAATAACTCAAGAAGTAAACAAAAGAGGTTCGCAAAAGCCACAAAACAATCAGATTCCCTCGAAACCTTAATTCCTCTTTACTAAATAGGTATGTTAAGCTGTACAATATCAGGCCTAGAACTATCCAAATGTGAAGTTACTGGTTAGAAACATATACAGCATGGCTAAAAATTAAGTGCATTCCCATTGCCAGGAAGGTTTTGGGATTATACTGAGCAACTTTTACTATGGGAAATCGCGAAAAAAAAATTTGGCTGTTTCATACATTTTGGCTGGTCCATTTTCTATGGGAGGATAAATATTTTTTCGCTATTTCGTGATTGGTCTCATAATAAAAGTTGCTCAGTATAATCCCAAAACCTCCCTGGCAATGGGATTGCACTTAATTTTTAGCCACCGTGTATAGTATAGTGTCGTAGTAGAAAAGCCATTGCATGTTGTACATGGGTCAAAATCCTTTTCGTCGTCTTGTTTTTGTCCCCAAAAAAATGTGATGGAGTGGAGCTTTTTGTATTTATTTATTTTATTTAGTTTCAAATTTTTCTCAAGAGAATTATAATCCACAGCTAGAAAGACGTGTAATAGCACTCCAACTTTTTTTTATTTATTTGATAAAATTATTGACATGTCTATGATTATCATACTAGTAAAATTTTAAATTTTAATGGAATAGTAAATGTTTTATGTGTTATAAATAAGTACGGCTCACCCGGTATTTAGTCCTAGCTCTAAGTTATTGATGTGCATGGTAGGTTTTAATTAATTGTACTTTTTAACATTAGTATTTAAGTTTTTCTTTTGTTACTAACACCTCTATGGGCCATGCCTGAAAATAAATAATTATTTAATTTAATTTAATTTAAAAGACAAAAATAGAAGCGTGACTGAGTGGTTAAAAACAAGACAACGAAAATAGTTTTGACCCACGTGTCGACAGTCGAGACGTCGGAATAGCAGCATATTGACACTCTATGATCGTTGTGATTGGTGAATGTCCTCGTCATTTTGTTACAGTGCCAGTTAGACCCAATGGCAGATGTTGATGCACGCCATATTGGCACTTGGAGGATATAACCAAACGGAGTAGCATTTAACAGGCGTTCCCCTCTGTCGAAAATAGCCGGCAAATGGTCACACACAATGTATGGACTGACATTTATCTGACATAGCAATTTGGACGTTACGTATACATTTGACGTTCCCCTCCCCCGCAAAAAATGGCAATTTTTTTGTACAGTAAGTTACAGACAAGGCGTCTCCGTTGGTTATATCCTTCAAGTATTGGCAGCCGGTGGTCGGTGCACACGTCTGTCTCTGTACGGACACGTACCGGTGCTGTTGGCGCGGAGAGCGATCTTCCACAGATGGTCGATGGCGAGCGTGTGCGGGTGCGCGTCGCCGGTGCCGCCCGCGCCGCCCGCGCCCAGCGCCATGCGCGCCAGGTTGCACAGCTGCTGGTACAGGCTGAGGCCCATGATGCTTATCGTCTGTCCACCAATACAATAACTAAACGTTACTTCATATTGCGTTTAATTAAATAAATCCAACGTTATTTGTGTCAGAATCAAAGCGTTTTTGTGCCTCCTCTTTCTTTGGACACATTTCTAATTAAATGTTTCGACATTTCGATGACATTTCCTGACTGCTACCAAAAATATTATGAAAATTTAATAAATGGGGAAAAATCGTGTTTTATTATTATTATTTAGCTTTATCCCACAATAGTGGTCCTCAAGGGTATAAGCCTCCTCCATCTGTCTCCACCTCTCTTTGTCGGTGGCGACATCCATCCATTTTTGTCCCGCAGCCTGTACGATGTCATCTGCCCATCTTTTTCTTTGCCTTCCCGCTCTTCTTTTTACAGCTGGGCCTGGCCATTTTGTTACAAGATTTCGTTTATTTCATAATAAATACATGGTAATTTAACTACAAAATTAAGAAACTAAAACCCGTTCTGAGCCATGCCGGGTCCAAAGGTCCCCATCACACTAGCAACGCTGACGCTGGCAATGGAGACCTGTCCAATAAAATTATGCGTTAGGAACGCCCGTTACATTGATCCAACTATAATGTTCTCAACTTCTCATGTATTTGGAAATCCAATGTCCCGCACTATATATGTACGAAATATGTATGTTGGTTAGCAAAAATAAGCATCTCATAAAAAAAGGCGGCTGACCTGAACCAGCGTTCTCGTAGAGACCCTAACAGGCTCGTATTAGATGTTACTCCAAAACTAGCAACTCTACAGTAAAAACTGTCTCAAAATGTGTGTTAAGCTTTTTAACAAATTGCCTTTTTAGGAATTTAACGCCAAAAAATTAAAACCAAGTTTCTATAAATGGCGAATTGAAAAAAACTTGTATAATATTAATGACATTTTAAATTGACGGCTCCTTTAATTAATTAAATTGTTCTTAGTTTTAGTATTGACATTTGAATTATGTTATATATACCTGTCTATTTTGTTTAATATGTTGTATGTCCTAGAGTTTAAGGTGTAAATTTGCATGCTACTATGTACTTAATCATGTGTTACCTAATAACAATAGCATAAGAACCATTGTACCATGTTTAATGCAAATAAATGAAATGAAATGGTATAGAAATTTAGATAATTTTCTGGCAGTTGCGCGTGTTGCGACAGAAGCCAAGAGGCACTGTCCAGCTGTGTAAGTAGTACCTCAGGGTCTAGGGTGGGCATCTTCTCGATGTACAGGAACCGGAGCGCGTCCAGCCCCAGCGCGTGCTGCTCGGGCGACTTGGTGTGCGACAGCAGCCAGGAGTAGAGGCAGTCGGCGCATTCCGGAGTGCCGCGGACCACGAGACACTGCCATAACTCTTCTACTTGATCCACTGTTAACCTGTTAACATGTAAAAAAAGTAAAAACCCGTTAAATTATTGTTTCATTATTGTAGTTTTATTTTTATTACAAAAAGGCAAGCATTTGACCGCAATCTCACCTGATGGTAAGTGCCGATGCAGTCTAGGGGGATCATGCTTACCTAAAAGATGTCTATTCACTCTCGATTTTTAAAGATCCAAGTTATAGTGAACTGGGAATCGATTTGCAGGAAGTGAATTTCACTCCTTAGCCGTTCGCATGATAAAGCTGGATGCATAGCGCTTAGTACGAATCATGTAGTTTTCCTACTTGAACCATTACGCTTGGTCTATGTCATATTTATTTATTAGGCTATTTCACTCACTGGAGTGAGTAAGCCCTGAGTAGGTGTAAAACGGAGTTTGACACGCGTTTTACCAATGGCGAGGGGCGTTTTTGGGCTCTTGTCCACGGCACGGTTTGACCACGGCACGGCGTGTTAGCGGCGCCGTGGTCAAACCGTGCCGAGTTTTTACACGACGCGGTAAAATAACAGATGGTACAACGTAAGTACTACTCAGTTGTGAAGGACTGAAACGTAAAAAACCTCCGGCGACGCCAACTAGCTCATAGAGACTGCCATACAACACCGGCGAACATTACGCCGTGCGTACGTAGAGACGCCGTTTATTTACCGTGGATTATTACAGCAAAAAAACGTGTGTGTACAAGAGGCCTTAGACTTGTAAAATTGTACCTTGTAAATGTGACAGGAAACTGTCTTACCGGAAGTGCTGCGGCGACCCGACGGGCGAGAAGATGGCGGTGAGAAAGTGCAGTCGAACCGTGAGTTCTGTGATGTGCGCGTAGTGCGCCGCCTCGCCCGCGGCGCGCGGTTGGCACGCGTAGTGACGCAGGTCTTCGAGAAATAATCGCATCATGCCGCGCTCGCGCTCTGCCCACATTACCACCTGGATGGAGATATTATGTTACTACTTGCTATATATAAAATATAGGGGCCTAGTTAGAAACAACAAGTAAAAAAGTGAGTGCGTAAGTGCGTTTTAAACAAAACAATTGACATGTACATGTCGTTATTCATAAACGTCCATCAAACCTTATTTAGTTAAAATACTGAATTTGAAAATTTTCGTTGGTAAGAAAGAGACAAAACCTAATACAACTTAACAAGATATGATCATTTTTATGAGTGAGAGGCTATCTAAAATGTTACCTGATGCATATCCATTCCGCGTAGTTGTTGAAATGATGAGAATAACTTCGGCAAAAGACGAAGCGAGACTGCCACAGACCTGCGCGGGCAAAATATAACTCAGTCGCAATTTCTGGTTGCGAAATGTTAGGCCAAAACCTGAATGTGATCGTACCTTAAGTGACACTTTAATAAAAAAAACCCGCCAAGTGCGAGTCGGACTCGCGCACTAAGGGTTACGTACCATTACACAAAAAACGGCATAAAATCAGTTTGTTGTATGGGCATACCCCCCCAATATGTTTATGAAATTAAATGTTTTTTTTTTTATATTTGAGTTGATTGAATGAAAGGTGGAAGGTTTCGGTGGAAGTTTGCATGGTAATGTACTATTTTAAAAGTTACAAGGGGGGGGGGGGGCACACATTTTACCACTTTGGAAGTGTCTCTCGCGCAAACTATTCAGTTTAGAAAAAAATGATATTAGAAACTTCAATATCATTTTTGAAGACCTATCCATAGATATCCCACACGTATGGGATTGATGAAAAAAAAAATTGAGTTTCGGTTCTAAGTATGAGGAACCCCCAAAAATTTTTTTTTTGTGTGAAAATCTTAATGCGGTTCACAGAATACATCTACTTACCAAGTTTCAACAGTATAGTTCTTATAGTTTCGGAAAAAAGTGTCTGTGACATACGGACGGACAGACAGACAGACAGACATGACGAATCCATCATCATCATCATCATCACTTAAGAGCTTTGCTCTTGTCGGTGGAGTAATTGCCAGTCCTTTCTTTCCTGAGCCAGTCTTTTGATTTGCTCGTACGACGCATTCTCTTTTACTTGGCTCAGGTATGTGATTCTAGGCTTTCCACTACCTCTCGTCTTTTCAATTTTTCCTTCCAGGATGTTAAGGAAAAAGTTGTCGTTTCGTATTAGGTGTCCTAACATCTTGCCTCTCCTATTCCTTATGGTATTTAATAAGCTTCGCCTTTCTCCTACCATATTCAAAACCTCTTCATTCGTCTTTCTTTCAGTCCAGCTAATCCTTTCCATCCTCCGCCAACACCACATTTCGAAAGCTTCCAACCTTTTTCTGTCTTTTTGTCTCAGTGTCCACGTCTCACTCGCATACAACGCAATGCTCCAGATAAACACTTTTATCAATCGTTTCTTGGCTTTTTTGGAAATGCGTGCCTTAAGTAGGTCTTTTTTGTTTAGCGATTCTCTGCTTAATGTCTTCGGTGCATCTAGAGTCATTGGTTATCACGCTTCCTAAATATTTGTACTGATTGACTTGTTCTATGGGTGTGTCCTGTAGTATGATGGGTTGGGACGAATCCATAAGGGTTCCGTTTTGCCATTTGGCTACGGAACCCTAAAAACAGCAAGGAAAAGGATTGACCGCTAGTGTGTATGGATAAATAACCAGCTTGCAGTGTAGTGCATAATTATCTTCCATATTTTTTTCACGTAAACATACGAACGTGTTCTGCTATTTCAATCAGTCTCGGTACAAAAAGTAGCTTGACTGAAGTAGTGTGACAAATACGACGAGAAAATACGATGGAAAACAATTATGCCTATATCTGCACATTATGTGGTTTTTAATCTACAAAAACTTTTGAGTGGCCCATTTTAAATGTTTTAACTATTTAAAACTATATTTTTTCTACAAGAAATTTTAAAAATGTGTACAACATACCTGTGATTGGCAAGATTATCAAGGCACCCCTCGATGAACTTGATTCGGATAAATTTGTCGGTGCTAAAGCAGAGCAGCGCGCAGAGCGCCTTCTCCGCCTCTAGAGCCAGGCCTTCGCCGAGTTGCTCCTGTAAGTAAGGAATCGAATCAGGCAATTGTTTATTTATGCAAATGTTTGTAAAACGGACGAAAGGAGACACGAGACTTACTATAGCTCCGTCCTGCAACAAGTCCCACAGCAGCGTGTTGCCCGGGCGGCACACGTCGTCCACGTTGCAGGCCAGCGGCGCCGGCGCGGCAGGGGGCGGGGGAGGGCAGGAGACACGAGACACTTACTATAGCTCCGTCCTGCAACAAGTCCCACAGCAGCGTGTTGCCCGGGCGGCACACGTCGTCCACGTTGCAGGCCAGCGGCGCCGGCGCGGCAGGGGGCGGGGGAGGGCAGGAGACACGAGACACTTACTATAGCTCCGTCCTGCAACAAGTCCCACAGCAGCGTGTTGCCCGGGCGGCACACGTCGTCCACGTTGCAGGCCAGCGGCGCCGGCGCGGCAGGGGGCGGGGGAGGGCAGGAGACACGAGACACTTACTATAGCTCCGTCCTGCAACAAGTCCCACAGCAGCGTGTTGCCCGGGCGGCACACGTCGTCCACGTTGCAGGCCAGCGGCGCCGGCGCGGCAGGGGGCGGGGGAGGGCAGGAGACACGAGACACTTACTATAGCTCCGTCCTGCAACAAGTCCCACAGCAGCGTGTTGCCCGGGCGGCACACGTCGTCCACGTTGCAGGCCAGCGGCGCCGGCGCGGCAGGGGGCGGGGGAGGGCAGGAGACACGAGACACTTACTATAGCTCCGTCCTGCAACAAGTCCCACAGCAGCGTGTTGCCCGGGCGGCACACGTCGTCCACGTTGCAGGCCAGCGGCGCCGGCGCGGCAGGGGGCGGGGGAGGGCAGGAGACACGAGACACTTACTATAGCTCCGTCCTGCAACAAGTCCCACAGCAGCGTGTTGCCCGGGCGGCACACGTCGTCCACGTTGCAGGCCAGCGGCGCCGGCGCGGCAGGGGGCGGGGGAGGGCAGGAGACACGAGACACTTACTATAGCTCCGTCCTGCAACAAGTCCCACAGCAGCGTGTTGCCCGGGCGGCACACGTCGTCCACGTTGCAGGCCAGCGGCGCCGGCGCGGCAGGGGGCGGGGGAGGGCAGGAGACACGAGACACTTACTATAGCTCCGTCCTGCAACAAGTCCCACAGCAGCGTGTTGCCCGGGCGGCACACGTCGTCCACGTTGCAGGCCAGCGGCGCCGGCGCGGCAGGGGGCGGGGGAGGGCAGGAGACACGAGACTTACTATAGCTCCGTCCTGCAACAAGTCCCACAGCAGCGTGTTGCCCGGGCGGCACACGTCGTCCACGTTGCAGGCCAGCGGCGCCGGCGCGGCAGGGGGCGGGGGAGGGCAGGAGACACGAGACACTTACTATAGCTCCGTCCTGCAACAAGTCCCACAGCAGCGTGTTGCCCGGGCGGCACACGTCGTCCACGTTGCAGGCCAGCGGCGCCGGCGCGGCAGGCGAAGGTGGACGGGCGCGGGGAGAAAGCGCGCCTGCTGCGTAACCAGTGAGACACTGCGCCTGGACAAGCAAATTAGTATTTTATACAATCGTGATATAGAGAGCTTTTCAGTCGAGTACCGTATTTCGGCCACGAAGCTTGCTGAGTGGCCTAATGAAGGTACGAGATTGAAAAGCTTGATTATAGACGTTAATAAGGTCCATACCTGCGCGGCGAGTCGTGCTAACTCCTCCTCGCACGCCGAGTCGTCCTCGTCGAGGTCGGGCAGGCGGTGCGAGTGAGGAGAGATGGCGGAGGAGGCGCTGCCCTCCTCCTCTTCGCCTCGGCGTTTGTTGTAGCTCTCCATTAGGCGGAGTTCCATCAGCCTCCTGCTGAAAGAACGTGGGTTAGGTCACAAGAATGGAATGTTACAACTGCGGACAGAACTAAACTATATCACGTATACCCTAAGCTTCTTATTATTAGCGAAGCTCTGTTAACTAAACAGCAAGACTTCTAACATTCCAACACGGAGGTTGTGGGTTCAAACTTTGGCTTGTACCAATGAGTTATTCGCGAAAATAGTACCTACAAGCCGGCGGTGTAATGTACACAATTAACGATTAATTGCATCTCTTTTTTGCACAACACGTAAGTTTCTTGCAAGAAAATAGTCGATCGCTATTTACTGTAGGCCTAGCACAAAAGGGGCGCGCCAGTATCTCTCCCGCGAGATAGACTACCCGTCTTTTTATAACTGTATTAATTAAAGAGCGATGGGTAGTGTACCTCCCGGCCGAGATACTGTCGCGCTAATCATATGCTAGCCCGGCTGGAAGGACAGCTGTGAACAGGATATACTAGTGTCACTAACCTGGCGTCCACATTATCGCTAAAAAGCTGACAGTGTGCATTTTCACTGCCTGATGACTCTTCTTCTACTTCCGACACAGATTCTGCTAAGTCTGCCGTCTTCAGTTGTGTTGCTACAGGACAAAACAGATCGTAAATAACACTTTATAGCAGCAGATAATAGACTCCAGTCCGCCAGACGATATCGGACTGTCAGTTGCTCGGAACTGTAAAATTTTTGTTCTAACTGACTTGAGCTAGTCGTTTTAAAATGAGAGCGTAACTACGTTTGTATGGAGAACCGAGCTTGCCGGGGACTCTTAAGAGATCCAAAGGACCATGAGTATAAATCATAGCTTTATTAGCTTAGCAGGTATATTCAGAACTCACGAAAGTGCCTCTGCTTGTTGGTCTTGTGCCGTTTCTTGTAGAGCTTCTTCTTCCGCGGCCGCAGCAGCTCCTCGGCGCCGCTGCTCGCACTGCCGCTGCTGCCGGCGCGCTTACCGCGCCTAACGCACAAATCAAGCCATTTTACTTTTACAAGGGGTTTAACCCTTTGAAAGCCACGCCTATCGTGTGCGGCGCGTCATCGTCAACCTTGGCGGAATGCAAGATTGATTGTAGCCGGGCGCGTCAGTTGACGTCTTTGGCGATCAAAGGGTTACGTAATTTAAATAGGGCAGATAGAAAGTCAAAAACTAAGTAAAACAGACAGATTTTTTCTTAGGGTTTACTTAGAATTGTACGTTATGCAAAGATTTACTCACTTTTGACACGATTTCAGAGTAGCGCATTCCTTCTTTGTCAGCTCTTCGCCTTCACGGAGCCACTCTTCTTGTTCTGCTAAAAATATTACAGATTTAAGATTTTTTCAACAGATGAGGAAGTCAAGAATATAGTTGGTGTAGTCAGGTCACAAACCTGTGAGTTCTCGCTGGTGTTTGCTCTGTTTTCGGGGCGTGGGGCCCGCTTCCTCACCCGATGTGGATAACTCTTCACACTGAAACAAAAAGGAATGGATAAGTCACTCACCACGTCAAATTTGAATCAATTTAACACCTGTCCTGTGTACACATTGGCGGGTATTTTTTTTAATGAAATATCATCATTGTTAAACATCAACGTCAAACCTTATTGAAAGTAGAAGATATGAATGTTCAGCAAAGTGTGTGTAACGTGTATAGGTACCGGGTCGTCGTCGGAGTTGGTCTGCTCCATGCTGACGCTGGCCTCGCTGGAGGAGTGTCCGGGCTTGCAGGCGGGCTTGAGCCGCGCGTCCTCCGGCGGCGGGGTGCCCGCGCCCGCGCCCGCCCCCGCGCCCGCGCCCGCGCCCGCGCCGCGTGACCACATCGCGCGCATCAGCGCTGAAGCTAAGTACAGGCTCTAAAAACAAATGACGAGTCATTATTATTCTTTTCCAGGCGTTATATAAAAGCATGACCTTAAACAAGACCCAGTGCGGGTAGTTCGTAAAACTCGCGCGCCTGGAAGATGTTGATGTCAACTTTAGCCAGTCTTCTCCGAGACCACGGGGACAACGCCGTCCTCGAAACGTCGGAGTTAAATTTTAAACTTATTTTACGCGATTAAGTCCCGCTGTTGTGAATAATAATGAACAATGACCTTAATTGTAAGATCATAGAGTAAAAGACCAAATCTAACCCGAAAACGCACAATGAGATACAAAAATAATTGTTCTGATAATTAGACTAAGATTATATTTGTACAATATGACGATTTAGAAATGCTTGTTGCTAGAGCAACTACTTGAATAAAGAATATTTGACTTTGAGAATGCTCCAGGGTTTTGTGGACATTCAGCTGCGGTACCTAGTCTGCTCTGTACAAATGCCAGTCCGGCATTGGCACATAGCATAGTCAGTTATGGAAGACGTCCCTCACGCTACTTAAATCATCTGTCAAGATATGTAAGGTCTCATAACAATTAGAATACAATTTAACAGTGGGTCCAAAGATCGACCATACCTGTTCAGTATGCTCCTTAGGCGGCAGCGAGCATAGCAAACTGTACAGATGCGAGCACGGTTTAGGCGCCAACGCACGTATGAACCCGGGCAACAAGTCGTACACCTGTCGCCCGCAGTGTTTCAGTTGTGCGGCTGCCCATACCAGTTCCACGTGCTCTGACGTAACGCGGCCTTCCACCGCCAGGAACTTGAGGATCATGTGCGACTGCTTGATAACCTGATAATGAAGCTTGTTTGAGACTGAGTTGGTTTAAGTTATGGGCCTAATAGCACAATTTGTGTTTTATAGGTATTGATATCGATATATTTTTTTATTAATTGAATAAAACTGTTAAAAAATCACAAGCAAACAGTACTATGCTATGTATTCCAAAAGATACCCAGACATTTTGTAATAAGAGGGTAAGCAAACAAATGCTTAATTTTGTTATCATATTGAAGGCAAAGGACAAGCAATGTCTCACAACTGTTCAGTTAACTACACTGAAACTCACAGCCACAATTCCTAGGGTGAGGCAAGTCTACACAGACTGAGCTGCAGAGGTGGCTCTTTCTGTTTGGACTCACATAATATATAATTTGAACGCTATAATAATACATACCTCAACATGTAGATTAGGTCCAAACAGATGCTCAATGATATTATTCTGTGTAAGCCAGGATGCTAATTGCTGGCCAGCCACCTCAGCATCTTGTGCCGGCTCCCCCGCACACAACTCATTATGGGCCGCTATATGCGCGTTGATCTGCGCTATGCCTGCTAATCTCATTGTCAGGGTGCTGCTGTTGAAGTATTTGAAGGCTAAGGCTAGACCGTCACCGTCGAATGTGAGAGGAGCGTCTAGAGGCTCTTTTGCAGCTCCCCACATGAAATCTAGATACAATAGAATAGTTATAGACAATGCATTGAAAACATATGATATTAGATTAGACAAGATCAGTTCAGTCGCAGAATAAAACATAAGCATCTAATATTCTATGTAAATAGTGTATATGACAATGTTCAGCCTTTCAGAAATTTTTGTGCAGTTTAGTTGCAATATCTGAAGGCGAAGGGACTGAAGGGTTATGTATTATTTAAGTTAAAAGAACTTAAAAAAAATTCTTATTCCAGAATTAAACTAGAATCTTTAAGAAAATTATTCAAAAAGAAGCAATTGATATGGCATTGGCACCACTGAACTTATGAAGCAACAACATGCTTAGACATGTTCTTACCTGCCATAGACTTCACAGCTGGTACTCTAAGGTCTTTGTCCTCCAAACTGCACATGTACTTTAAGATTTTACTCCTCAATGGCATGAACAGCTGCGCCACAGCTCGAAAGTTCAACCACAGCTTGAGATTACCAACAGCTGCGACAATCGCATGTGCCATGGACAGTGGCAGCGTGCTGGGCGACGCATGCTCAAATACTGATGTCATTGCACACACCCCACCAAGCTTACAGAACAAGCTAACATTACGTAGTAGATATGCAGGTATTTCTGTATCATGTAAGTCACAGTAAGAACTTAAATTTGAAATCTCTTGAGCAGACAGGTCATCTAAGCGACTTAGTGCCGAGTGTTTACAAGCTAAGTATAAAGGGAAATTTAGAAGGAAAATTTTCGAGACAATTGCCATGAGCTTTTCCTTTTGCTGTAGAGACCAGATTTCAGCATCATCAGTGACTGTAGGTTTTGATGCAGTGGATGGAACTTCTGCAGTCTCGCTCGGCTCCACAGGTGTTTTGGACTCCTCAGGCTCAACAGGAGCCTGTTCCTCCTTGGGCTCATCACTTTTCTCTTCATTGTTGGGCGGGGCAAGTTCCGGAGGCTGAGGCTTCTCCTCACACTCTTCAGGAGGTAATGTCTTAGCTGCAGTTATCAACTCATCCTTGAGTAGCTTCAGTTGACACACAGACAAACATAAAATACTCTGCACCACTAAATAAAACCTTTCAAAGTTTTTTACATCTCGGTAGCAGCACATGCATTGCCTGGAAAAACAGTTTTATCTTAACCCCAATTAGCCAGGTCCACACAGAGCGAGCATATGCGCGAGGCAATTACCCGCCTCGGCCGAGGGACGTCTATACTAGCCATTTTGTGCGTGAGAAAATTGCCTCACGCGTATGCTCGCTCTGTGTGGACCTGGCTATTCACAAATAATTTCTTATTTTAAACATTATTCCATGGTTTAAAGACTTAAAAACATTGTAAGATGACACTTTTTTCTATATTACTCGTGTTTTGAACATAACAGCTGACTCAAATGTGAGCACAATAAGAATAAAGCTAGACCCTGACACTGCAGCTTTTTCACATCAAACAAACAATGTTGTGCTTAGCTTGTTATCAATAATGCAATATTGACGTTGTTCTTACCGTTGAGGCCAAGAAATAATGTAGTTCAGGACAGTCTCTAGTTCGAATTGGCTTATTGTTGGGTATTGGGAAACATCGTCAGTTAATCTTGCCTCACCTAAAAAAAAGAATATAAACCAGAATTTGAAATAACCATGACCAATAAATTACTTGTTTTTGTAATTAAATTATCGTTATAGCCCTCGAGGTAAACAGAAAGCACAAGAACGAAAACTACAACATTTAGAAACAATGTAACTTACAATTTAGTAAAAGCTGTGAAAACTCCGAACAAACATCACACATTCTTATGGTTTTGTAACAATATTAAGCGAAATATTATTGCAATATCATCGCAGTAATGATTTCGTGTGAAGTATTGACCATAATTGATAATTTTTCGTCTCAGAAAACGAACACTGCCTTGTATGTCACGGAATCCGTTTCCACCATTGTTGACGATTGTTGTCAAAAATTGCGTTTAGTTAATAGCTTTACATATGAAGGATATTTTTATAGCGTGGTAATTTAAATAAGATCTAATATGGGTCAAAGGTCAACCAAATGAGTTATTGTAGTTCGATAATCAATATTCTAATTTTGTATAAAAAAATGAAATTTCTATAAAAAAGTTGAATGTAAACCTTGCTTCTAAAAATCAAACTGCATACCTATAGTGGATATTAGCAATGCTTCATGAATAATTATAGATGAATGAGTGTATTTCAAATATCCTCTTTTTATCAATTATTTCACTTTATACATTACTATGCTTCTTTACAAAAAGGTTTAATGAACCAAAACTTGCATTAACAAAACTTAACTTAACCTATTGTTTTTTCGTTCAGAAAATGTTACATGAGAGCCATTGAGAGCCAAGAATACAATACTCACTAGGAGCACGCGATATTAAATTGAAATTACTATGTGATTTAAAAAACTAATGTATATAAATATTGTAGTTCTCACATTGTGTTTTATAAAATTATTGATGAGTTTTGCATTTCGGTGTTTCTATCTTATTTTATACATATGTCATGTTCGTATTTCTGAACGCATTACTTCTGTCATTAAATCTGTCAACAACATCAAGAAGTTGACGTTTCAGTTGTGCGCTATGGGTTGATTATTTTTGGATTTTAGTTTAATAAAATATGGCTCGATTGCTTTATGTCATTGCTAGCTTACATGTCTTACTCTGCCCATTTACAAAAGTCGAAGAAAGTTTTAATATACAAGCATTTCACGATATTTTATATCATCGACATAACCTCTCACAGGTATTGAAGAAAATCTAATTTTGGATTCTTTAGTGGCATACTTACAATTGTGTAATATTTTAATAACTTGCTCCAGTACGACCACAATGAGTTCCCGGGAGTGGTGCCGCGTACATTCGTCGGGCCGCTTATTATTTCGGCTCTATCGGCGCCTATGGCCGCAATTTTTCATCTGTTTGGGATAAATAAGTTTTGGATGCAGTATGTTGGTAAGACTTTATTCTACACACGTACTATTAATCACACACATATTACGATATACTCGCAATAATATACTATGCTATTTATTTAAAGTAAGTAGATTTTGTTTATATTTATTATTTTGATTTCAGTGCGTCTAGTATTAGCATTGACTGTGATCGGAGCATGGACGCGGCTGAGGAACACGCTGCAGAAACAGTTTGGGAACACGTTTGCTTGGTGGTTCACTTTAATAACAGTCACTCAGTACCACTTCATGTTTTACATGAGCCGTCCACTACCTAATATTCTAGCATTACCCCTTGGTAAGTAAAAACAATTCTATTATATTAAGATTCCATTATTATTATTATTATAGCCTCTTCTTCTTCTTCTTCTTTTTCTAGGGGCTATGTAAGGCTCCAGAGCCTATGTATCACTGCGACCTTCTCTGATCTATTGTGATCGCCACCTACTACAACTCTCGATCCAAACCTGCAACTTCAAACAGCTGCAGGATCTTTTTGGTTTCGAGAGACTTTAACTCCTCCGGGCGCAATATATGTCCACCCAGGATCAAGTCACGAGTGCGCATTAGGCAGGGGCACTCTGTGAGGATGTGTAGGGGCGTCTCCTCTGCCTCCATACAGAGTCTGCACCGCCCCATGTCACGTTTCCCCATAGTGTGCATGTGCTTATTTAGGCCGCAGTGCCCGGTAAGCACCCTGACCAAGTTGCGCAGTTGGTTCCTAGGCAGCGCCAAGGCGCTCGAAGACGCCTTTTTGCTGAAGGCCTTGATAAGCGCTTTGGAATGGTTCAACCCTGGTTTCTCCCTCCAGAGTTGAATGGTTTTGTAGTGACAGTAGTTTTTGCAGTCCGGAGCCTGAATGTGCGGAACGATCCTCCGCACATTTGGGACCCGGAATGCAAACCCCAGGCTTCCTTTCACACCACTTCTCCTACTCCACTCCAAGAGGAGACAACCTCTTTAAAAAATCCCCAATCTAAGGTGGAACAATCGTGCCGAGAGATGCGTGGCTGAGGGGAAGCTCAGCCGCTAACGATGACCCTCGATACCGGGCAACCTCGAGGAGTATTTTGCCTTGTTCCGGCAAGCGGGGCTCTGCTGGAACCGACCACATTTTTCCCTAGCTTCTCGTGGGATTTGTATGGAGAACGTTAATAATAAAACTGAAGGTACCCTGGAAGACCTATGCCAGGAACTAATGCCCCTGATGGTAGGTGCGGAAAACTCTGCCCAAACATCAGAGCAAGCCATGGAGGGAGTGGAGAGCGTCGACACGGATGAAAGGAGCGATATTCATTGCCCAAACATCCCAACGGAGGCTCCCAACCCTGACACACGTAAGTCCGTCAAGAAATTGACGGGCTCTGCGAAGGGCCGCTACAAAGCTCTTAGAGGACTAGGAGTTGCGCACGAGGAGGCGCTACGACTGTCCGCAAAGAGCTTCGCGGAACTTAAAAAGTTGGGATACAAGTTCGGGTCCTCACACTCCAAACCCGAGCCGAAATCGGCCAAACGGCCGCGCTCGGAGGAAAAATCACCGCAGGGGAACGCCAGCAAGAACCCAAAGGTGAGTGAGAGCCCCCCAACCCAACCCCAACCTCTACAACCCTTTAACGAGGTCCTTAGCCAGGTCCGGGTCGGAATCAAGGACTCCAAGCCGATGAACGTCGCGCAGTTGGGGTCCCTATGCAATACCATCTTGCAAAAGATTGCGACTCTGGAGATGGATGAGGGACCAAAGTTCAAGGGTTATGCATACAAGCCAGGTTGGTTACTCATTACATGCAGTGACCAAAGATCCAAAGCCTGGCTTGAGGAAGTAACACCAACCCTAAAACCATGGCCGGAAGCCAACCTCGGGGTCATCCCTGAAAATGAGCTTCCTAAGCCTAATATAGGGATGGTGTTCATTCCTGAGATAGACGACTCCATGGTCAAGCAGTCGCTATCTCTACTCTATGCGCAGAACCAGGGGCTGCACACAGAGTTATGGAAGACTCTCCACACCAAAGTCGAGAAGGGTGGGGTTTTGGTAACCCTGTCTCTGGACGACGTGTCGGTGGAGAATCTTAAAAAAAAGGACCTAAAGGCAAACCTAGGTTTCCGGGAGGTCCAGTTTCGGCTAAAGGGCCAACCTAAGACCCAACAGCCCGAAACGCAACCCACCCAAAACCCAACACCGCAGCCTGCAAACCCTGCCCCTCCCACCACCCTAACCCAAACACCCGCCCGAAAGGTGCCTTCAGGTCCAAAGCGTGCGGCTCCTTCCACTTCCAATCCCACTCCAGGACCTCCGGGGTTGCAGCGGTTTCTCGCCAACAGGGGAGGCTACAGGGGCAAAAACCGCCCAAGGGGTAGAGGGAACGGAGGAGGCCACCAAGGGCACGGCAGTGCCCACCGCCGTGGCAAATAAAAAAGACGCTACCAGGGGTAGGGGGGTGATGTTCCTTCAGGCCAATCTCCACCACGCCATAGCGGCCACAGCGGTCGTAGAGAAGCTTTTTGGCGAAAATGGCCTGGACATCGCCCTCATACAAGAACCATGGATAAACACCAAGTCCATGGCAACAGGACTCAACAGAGCAGGAAAGGTACTAATCTACGAAAAAGGAGCTAAACCGAGAGCCTGCATCGTATTTAACAAAAATATTAACCTCTTGCCTGTTACAGAGCTATGCAGTGAAGATATAGTAGCTGCCTACGTCGATCTCAAAGGGAGAGGAGCACTGAAGGTAATAGTCTGCTCCGCCTACCTGCCCAGAGAGAAGCAAGACCCCACAGAAGAACTGACTAAAGTGCTAGAGTACGCTCAGGCACAAAAGGCGGAACTTATTGTGGGTTGTGATGCCAACGCCCACCACACCATCTGGGGGAGCACTGGAATCAACAAAAGGGGTGAGTTACTATCCCAATTTATCTTTACCAATTGTCTGCACTTGTTGAATAAGGGCAACACGCCCACCTTCGTAACTAGAGCTAGGCAAGAAGTATTAGATATAACCTTCGCTACTGAAAAGGCGGCAAGCTGCCTAGCCAACTGGCGTGTCAGCAGCGAAAATTCAATGTCGGACCACAGACATATTTTGTTCAGTGTTAAGGACTCTCTAGATAGGGAACCACTAACGCGTAGAAATCCAAAAGAAACGTCATGGGAAGCCTATAAGGCTGACCTGGAAAATCGTCTAAAGGATGTACCAAAATATGTCAAAACACCAGACTCTCTCAACCTGACAGTTAATCTATTATCTGAAGGCATACTTAGGGCCTACGAACAAAGCTGTCCTTTGAAAGAGGCAAAAACTACTAACACAACGACGTGGTGGAACAAAAGGCTAGAAAACCTCCGTAGGTCTACACGTCGCATATTCAATCACTCGACCACGCCGAATGAGTGGGAAAGGTATGGTAGAGCGTTGACTGAATATAATAAACAAATCAGGAAGGCAAAAAGGAGGTCATGGAGAAGGTTCTGTGAAGAGATTGCCCAAACTCACAAAGGAGCGCGAATTCACAAAATACTTTCCAAGACACCGACCAACTATCTCGGCCTTCTTAAAAGACCAGATGGCACTTTTACGAGCACAGAAGAGGAAACTCTAGACTTGCTCAGAGGCACCCACTTCCCCGGTTCGTACACAACCAGTAACACACAGTTATGCGCCCAAAGGAATAATCAAATCCACAGGGCACGCAATATCGACTGGAATTTGGCAACTAATATCTTTAGACCAAACAAAATTAAATGGGCATTGGAAAAATTTAAACCATTTAAATCGGCAGGAGAAGACGGAGTGTTTCCAGCACTTTTACAGCAAGGACAGGACCTCCTCCTCCCGCATCTGGCCAGAATATTCCGAGCAAGTTTTGCGTGGGGAATTATACCAGATCAATGGACTAGGGTCAAGGTACGCTTCATACCGAAAGCAGGGAAAAAGGACTATTCACAACCTAAATCCTTCAGACCTATTAGTCTAACATCGTTCCTACTCAAAACGATGGAAAGAATCATTGATCAGCACATTAGAGCGAAATATCTGGTGGATAGACCACTAAGTGTAAACCAACATGCTTACCAAAAGGGGAAATCTACGGAGACTGCCCTACTCGACCTGGTTGACAAGGTGCAGAAAACCCTAGAGGAAAAGCAAACCGCTCTATGTGCGTTCCTTGACGTCGAGGGTGCTTTCGATAATACGCCCACAGAGACCATACTTAATGGTATGAAATCAAAGGGAGTAGACGAAACCACCACCAGATGGGTACATAGCATGCTCTCGAACAGAGTAGCCACTCTGACCCTCAATACTATAGAGCATGAATTTTATACCACAAAAGGGTGCCCACAAGGAGGCGTTCTATCCCCACTATTATGGACCCTAGCAGTGGACCAACTTCTTGCAATTATGTCAGGCCAAGACTATGACACACAAGGATATGCCGACGACCTTGTAGTCATTGTCAAAGGCCCTTGCCTCCACACTATATCCAACCTAATGCAAGGAGCTCTAAACACAATATTCAAATGGTGTAGAGAAAATGACCTGTCCATTAATCCGAGTAAGACGGTAATAGTACCATTTACAAGAAAACGGAAGCTTGAAAAGCTTACAGAACCAAGACTTAATGGACAAATAATACCGTTCTCAGAAGAGGTCAAGTATCTAGGGGTCACTTTCGACCAAAAGTTAACTTGGAACGCTCACCTGAGGAAAATTATACAAAAAGCGAAAATGGCCATGTGGTCATGCTGTCGAATGGCAGGAGCAAGATGGGGTATAAGACCCAAAATTGCTATGTGGTTATACACAGCGGTAGTGAGGCCCATTATAACCTACGCCTCCGCAGTCTGGTGTAACAAAACCAGCCAAAAGACGGCAATAGATACTCTAAACAGCCTGCAACGCATGGCTTGTTTAACAGTAACAGGCGCCTTCTCCTCGACACCGGGGGCGGCCCTCGATGCACTGCTGGACATTTTACCACTCCACTTGCAGGTGCAAAAGGAGGCCAAGCAGTGCGTCTACAGAATATGCACGCTAAACAGGCCAAAATGGCGCTCTCAAGCACTAACCAAGCTGAAGGCCTGGGTTTTTGCAAATAAAACCCTTAGCATGCCCACTGATGACACGCACACAGAATGTCAATTTATCAAACTGTTCTCAGTAGAAATACCTCCTAGAGACAAATGGACCAACGGCCAAATGTACTTTGAGGAGGGAAGCCATATTTGGTACACAGATGGTTCCAAGAAAGGCAATGATGTAGGATGTGGGATCTATGGTGAAAGACCTAAGCTCAGAGCTAGCGTCAGCATGGGCACACAGGCCTCAATCTTCCAGGCAGAAGTCTTCGCCATCAACAAATGTGCGGAGATCAACCTGGATAAAAACCTAAGACACCAACATATCTACATCAACTCAGACAGCCAGGCTGCTCTGCTGGCACTAGATTCACTTGAGTCAAACTCAAAACTAGTCCAGAACTGTAAAAACAACCTAAATGCACTGGCTAACTCCAACAAAGTCATACTTAGATGGGTACCAGGGCACTCCGACATTAACGGAAATGAAGAAGCGGACGAACTTGCTAGAAAGGGCGCAGACACAACCCTGGTCGGCCCAGAACCGTTCTGTGGAACCACAAAACGGGATGCATATTCTCTGCTCAGCAACTTAGAAAAAACGAGAGCAATCGATTGGTGGAAGTTCGTCAAAGGACAAAAACACTCGAAAGCTCTAATTAAAGGATTCAACAGCAAAGTTGCTAAGGAGCTTCTAGGGCTCAAAAGACACAAAACCTGCGCGGTGACTAGAATACTGACTGGACACTGCAAGTTGAACAAACACATGTTTCAAATAGGAAAGATACAAGATCCGACATGCAGGTTCTGCCAGGAGTCAGAGGAGACTGCAATGCACATTCTCTGTTCCTGTGGACCACTAATGTCAAAAAGAAGTACCTACTTAGGGCGGCACGTACTGCAACCCTATGAGGTACAGAACATTACGGCCCAAAGAATCTGGAATTTTCTGGATTCAACGGGCATTAGTAATGAGCTTTAAAGGGCCGTCACAATAGATCACTGTTTGGTCGACGTGACACTCAAAGGCCCACAACGCCCCAAATAATAATAATAATAGTGACAGTAGGTCTTTAGGGTGAGCCGCGTTAGGCTTCTGGGAATCCCACAAAACGGCTCAGGACTGTAGTTCTTCCCCTTAGCCCCTGCTCGCGCGAGTTCGTCGGCCTTTTCGTTTCCAAGGATACCCGCATGCCCGGGACCCAACGTAGAACAACCTTGTTCCTGGCTCCAAGGTTGTTCAATAATTGCCTTCAGTTCTCAACCAGCCTCGATGTGGTGACATCAGAGGTTAGGGCTAAGAGTGCCGCCTGGCTATCCGAATGGATATAGATAGTATGGTTGCCGTAGTTGCTTTGCAGATTCATTGACGCACATTCAATAATGGCGTATACCTCTGCCTGGAATATAGAGCAAAAACACCCTAGGTTTAAGCTGATGCTTTTCCTGGGCGCTTCACCATATACTCCGCAGCCTACTTCAGATCCGGATTTGGAGCCATCAGTGTACCACCTCAGGCTTCCTTCTTTCCACTTAATTTGACTGTTTGACCAGTCCTCCCTTTTGGGGAGTTCCACTGAGTAGAGTTTGAGTGGACAAAATTTGGGTGCCATAGTGTCGGACGGCATCCCAAGAACAGGAATATCGTACACTGATTCCTTAAACAGTCTCAGAGTTTGCGATAACCAATTACCTCTCCTCGCGCCCGCTATTCTAAGCATACTAGATCTCGCCTCCAATTCCAGATGCAGGTGAAGGGGCAGTAGATTTAGTATGGCCTCTAGGGCTGCCGTCGGGGAGGATGACATGGCTCCAGTGACGATGACACAGGCAGTTCTTTGCAGGCTGCCAAGCCTCGTCACTGTTGCCTTCTGCGTCGTTTTTCTGTACCATGCTACGGAGGCGTAAGACACTATCGGCCTCACTATAGCCGTGTACAGCCACAAGGCAATCTTGGGTTTTAGACCCCATCGGTTGCCTGCTAAACGACAGCATATTGCCAAGGCTGATCTAGCCTTTTGTATAGTTCCGTCCACATGCTTGTTCCAGGTCAGTTTCTGGTCCAGTGTTACCCCCAGATATTTGACCTCTGTTGAGAACGGAATAGTTTTACCATTCATGACAAGCGGCTTAAGTTTGTCTAGTTTCCGCTTGTTCGTGAATGGAACTATAATTGTCTTGTCCGCATTGATAGACAATTCATTATCTCTGCACCATGTATTTATGGTGTTGAGAGCCCTCTGCATAAGGTCTGATAAAGTACTTTGACAGTTGCCCCTCACCGTCACAACAAGGTCGTCTGCGTACCCCTGAGTGTCGATTCGGAGCTCCGCCATCTTATGCAGAAGTCCATCCACCGCGAGAGTCCAGAGCAAGGGAGATAGGACACCCCCCTGCGGGCAGCCTCTCACAGTGGCCACTTCCAGTGTAGTGTTAAGCAAGTCTAGCCTAACCATTCTGCTTGAGAGCATGCTTTGCACCCAGCGGATAGTGGTGCCGTCCACCTCCTTGGCCCTGAGCCCTTCCACCAGTGTCCGAGTGGGTGTATTATCAAAAGCGCCCTCAATATCTAGGAAGGCCGACAGGGCTATGTCTTTGTCTTCCAAAGCCCTTTCCACTCTGTCAACCAGCTCCAGCAGGGCAGTCTCTGTAGATCTGCCCCTACGGTAAGCGTGTTGGGTGTCGTGTATGGGTTTGTTTAGAAGACAGCTCTCCCTGATATACTTATCAATTACCTTTTCCAAGGTTTTAAGGAGGAACGAGGAGAGGCTGATGGGTCTGAAGGACTTGGCTAAAGCGTAATCCTTCCTCCCAGCCTTCGGTATAAATAATACCTTAACCATGTTCCACTGCTCCGGTAGGTGTCCCCAGGCATAACTAGCTCTGAAGATCCTGACCAAATGCGGGATTAGGACTTCAGCTCCTCGCTGCATTAGCACAGGGCTTACTCCGTCCAGGCCGCACGTCTTGTAAGGTTTAAAGGAGTTTATAGCCCACCTCACTATCCCAGGTCTTATGACGAGGGCAGCCTGCCTCCAGTCCTCTGGGCGAGGCCTATGCAGGCCTCTGACCAGCTGGGGCTCGTGTGACTGTCCTGCCCCCGGAAAGTGAGTTTCAGCCAAGAGCTCCAAAGTCTCCATCTCACTAGCAGTGAAGGAGCCATCATGCCTCCTGAGAAGGCCTACTTGATTACTTCTAGCTTTGGAGAGTATCCTGTGAAGTCTCGCTCCTTGAGGCGTATTTTCAATTTCCTCGCAGAACCTCCTCCATGACGCTCTCTTAGCTTTCCTAATCTCTTTACTGTATTCATTTAGGGCTTTCCGATAGACCTCCCACTCCTGTGTCCTCTTAGCCCTATTGAATAACTTGCGTGTTTTGTCCCTGAGCCTCCTGAGGTTGGAGTTCCACCATGGGACCACACGTTTGGTTGATTTGAACTTGGGAGCACAGTTTTCTTCAAAGGCACTTACAATGCCATTTGAGACCACCTCCACCGCAAGTTCTAAACTCTCCCGCGTTTTGATTACCTTCGCTGCGGATTCCAGATTACTTTCTAGGCTGCTCCTGTAGCCTTCCCAGTCCGTCCTCCGGGGATCCCTGAAGGTGACCGTTTGAACGCTGAGAGAAAAAGCTATATTAAAACAGATGTGCTTATGATCTGACAACGATTCCGCATCACTTACCCTCCAGTTCTGAATGTGCCTGGCTAGATTTGAAGATGCAAAAGTCAAGTCTAAAACCTCCTTCCTGACCCTAGTGACAAAGGTAGGTGTACATCCCATGTTTAGAATTTGGAAGTTATTGCATAGAAGAAAGTCATGTAGTAACTCACCCCTATCATTGATGTCGGTGCTTCCCCAGTTGGTGTGATGGGCGTTAGCGTCACATCCCACCAGCATTTCTGCGTTGTGTCTGCGGGCGTACTCGGCCACGGCTGTGAGATCCGCAGAGGGGTCGTTCCTGTCTCCAGGGAGGTATGCCGAGCAGAGTATAATTCTCTGCCCGCTCCATCCCTTGAGATTTACATACGCTGCTACCAGGTCGTCTGTGCATAACTCTGGAACAGGTAGAAAGTCAATGTTCTTGCCAAAAACAATGCAGGCCCTAGGCTTAATTCCATTAGTATTGCATAAAACTTTACCAACCGAATTCAGTCCTAGTATGGTTGAGTTTCGCACCCAAGGTTATTATAGCCTCTTTGTTTCCACTCTTTTCAATTATTTAGTTTCTATTTCAGTTTTTAAATTTGGTTAAAATAGGTTTTTAAGGTGTTGTTGTTTCTGTTAATTTTTCTCCTTTCTTGGGGTATGGATCCCGTTTGGGTAAAGGCCTCCTCCCATTTCTTCCATAAATATCTATGTTTGGCATTGTACATCCAGTCTTTCCCCGCAACCTGTACTATGTCATTGGTCCACCGTAAGATTCCATATTGTTGTAAAACAAAATGGCAAAATTAGTTTGTAAACAATATTTTATCAAAGATTGATTTCTTTATTCTAAAGTATTTACTTTTAAAATGGCATGCTATTGAGTGATACGAATGAATGCTTTCCAACAAAAACTTACTCTGGGAGTTATTTTTTGTAGGGAGAAAATCAAATAGAAGATTCATAGTATTGCCAAGGAGATAGTCTGAAATATTTGTCTATTTTTAGGGTTCCGTACCTCAAAAGGAAAAAACGGAACCTTATAGGATGACTCGTGCATGTGTCTGTCTGTCTGTCACAGCCTATTTTTTCCGAAATTACTGGACCAATTAAGTTGAAATTTGGTATACATATGTAAGTTTGTGACCCAAAGACAGACATGTAACGTAAACAAATGAATTTGAAACATGGGGGCCACTTTTGGGGGGTAAACGAGAAAATTAAAAAATAAAGTTTTTCAAACTATATCATTCTACATATCAAATGAAAGAGCTTTTCATTTTGTATAAGTGGCCATGGTGCTCAGACGCATAGTTTCCGAGATACAATCGAAAAACCGAAAATGGAACCTTAAAACCCCCTTGGACTTTTGATATGTTCACCTCCTAACTAGTCCCCAAACAAAGCTAACGAAGTCAAAAATTGTGTTCAAAGCATTTCCCTCTATAACTTTTTTTGAGCATTCATTTCCTAATAGATCAAACTTTATGCAAAAAACACCATTTATTGCTAATATTAAATAGTCTTTCAAATTAAACAAATTTAATATACTAGACTTATATTGACCGGGATATAGACGTGATTACCTTTTGTATAAGTCTAGTGAAACTAACCGTGAATCATTCAAAACTCATAAATTTAATATAGCCTCATATTGAATAAAGGTTTTATTTTGTAGTGTTGCTAGCCTTTGAAGGATGGATATTAGGCAAGCACAAGCAGTTCCTGATATCAGCGGGGGCCAGCATGATCATCTTCAGGTCCGAGCTGGCGGTGCTTTTTGGACTGTTCCTCATCATTGATGTGTACTTTAAGAAGATTGACATCAAAACGTAAGTTACTCCAATCCATTTATAGTATTTTTTTTACATCATTTAATCATTATAAATGAAGGTGTGAAGCTGAAGTGTAAGTATTTTTTTTAATTGTGCACCATAAAATAAAACTATGAAAACGGATTATATCGCGTATATTGAATTTATAATACATCCCGACGTCACCCGTTGACCACGAACGCTGTAAAGAGTTCGAAACGTCGGGATGTATTATAAATTCAATATACGCGATATAATCCGTTTTCATAGTTTTATTTCATGAGTAACTATCGCGGTAACCGAAGACAATATTATGTGCACCATAAAGTTAAAAAATACACAGAAAATGAAATACAAGTTCAAGACTAGATAACAACAGGCAGTCTTATCGCTAAAAGTGATCTTTTCCAGACAACCCTTGGGTACAGAGTCTTCATAAATAATATCAAGAGTTTTCTTTGATATACATTTTTTGATACATCAAATTAATTGGAAGTTATGGTATTAGATTCAGGTAAGACAACAAAGGCGAAAGAATGTATCAACAAATTCTAGCTGCCTGAATCCTGCCTCAATTAATCTTGATTCATTACTTTTAACATAGGGTTTTCACTCTGCAGACTCAACACTAACAATACCTAATGATTTTTCTTGTTTCTTGTCACTGACATTGCGATATTTTCTAATTTCAATTACTTCATGAAGCAAATGTAACTCCAACCCATCCTCTTTTCTCCTCAAAAAACATCCTCTCTTCCATTCCAATTAAATATTAATAAAATTACCCAGGTTGCTCAAAATAGTGTTACCGGCCGGCGCGGGCCTGGTGGCGCTGACCGTGGTGGTGGACTCCGTGTTCTGGGGGCGGCTGCTGTGGCCCGAGGCCGAGGTGTTCTGGTACAACACCGTGTTGAACAAGAGCTCCGATTGGGGTGTATCCTTTTCAACAAACATGTGGATCTTTGAGTGGAAATGTAAACATCCCGGTTACAATGAAAAATGTCCTTATTTATTTAACAGCTACAATTTTTGTGCTCACCAGTTGGTGCCACTGTAGTGTAGGTCCAGAAAAACAGATCTCAAAATTCTGCTATGCTATAATTTTATAAAATCAATACATACAAACAAATACACAAAGGTATTTTAACGTCTGAATGTGCCATTTTTTTAACCTGTTTAATTTTGCATATATTTTAGTTAGGGTAAAAACGGGACCCTATTACTAAGACTCCGCTGTCCGTCTGTCACCAGGCTGTATCTCATCAGCCGTGATAGCTAGACAGTTGAAATTTTCACAGATGATGTATTTCTGTTGCCGCTATAACAACAAATACTAAAAAGTACGGAACCCTCGGTGCGCGAGTCCGACTCGCACTTGACCGTTTTTTTTAAACTACCAACATTTATTGAGCTATATTTATTGTTTACCATGATTATTCAAAGATGAACAAAGATTTACCACACTTACTTATGAATAAGAAGTGAAAATTCCCGATAAAAAAGCTTGAAACCCCCAAAAGTTCTAGGCATTTGACATTTTGAAAGACCTCCATCTACACTAGCGCCCCTAGCGGCGAAATTAAACGAGGTAGCCCTCATTCTTTGTTACTAGCAGCGTTTTACCTGAAATAAAACGCATATTAAAATACTTACCTCACTGGAAGCTTTATAATTGAGAGAGCATATCTGTTTCCGTCGAATTATCACCAGTCTAGTGCTTTATTTGACTCTTGTTTCCGGCAACAGTGGCGACACCTGGCGGACCGCGCCATTTTTACACCAGGTAAAAGATGTCCGGTGAACTGTTTGTCATTGGCTCAATTTCACCAGGCAGAAATTAAATGAAAGCTTCCAGTGAGGTAAGTATTTTAATATGCGTTTTATTTCAGGTAAAACGCTGCTATTAAATTACTTTACCGTCACTGGAAGCTTTATAATTGAGACCTGTTTGTTATCGCCTGGTGTCGCCCCTTATTAGATTAATTCTAATGTATTATAGCGCCAATGTGATTGATTAGTATCTGAATTTATGATGACTGAAATATATGATACTGAAATATCGATTTCAATTATTTTATTCTTCGAACAGATAATTTTACACTTAGTACTTCAAATGTAATGATTTATAGTTATTCCTTATTATAATTTATTTATGTACTTCTTTTAATTGTATAATCTTGCCTGAACGATCAGGTACAATGATTGCAACCAGGCACAGCGCCTGAGAAATCAAATTTACTTTACTATTACTATATTATATAAATCAATGATCGTAATACCTATACAGAATTAAACAATTGTGTGACATTTGTAGAAGAAATACTTGTTCTTGCTACCTGTCTCCTGTAAAATCGCTGGAAATGTGTTAGCTGATTGCCAGTTTCCACGAGCCATAATGTCATCAAGGGAATGATTTTCCCACCAACTTTTTGAAGCTGCAGCTGATCTAATACTACCTTGGGCAGCTGCTATGTTCGCTTCTTTAAACAAAGTTTTTATCTAATTAGCAATGATCGTCCGTGAGGCTGGCTGCGGCCGATTCTTGACACTTGTCATGAACAAATTAAATGATTTATTTAGCAGCATTACGTCTGTCATTTACAAGTGATATGGTTCTTTCTATCCAAAAAAGGGAGATTTAGCATACTATTACTCGTATTTGCTAATAGTTTCCAACCTGACTGCCTGTAATTACTAGTCTATTTTTGAGCCAAACTGTGGCCAAAAAATGATACATTTATCTGATCTTATACAGTTGTCATGGTCAATCGTAAGCAAGGTTAAATTATGTATGCGCCTACCAGAGCACAGAAGTAGTAAAGTGGCCGTATGACGCATTATTTGGAAAGCATTGTTAAAGAAATATCAGTTAATCAACATCCCAAAATGGGGGTTTAGTCGTTTTAGGACATGTTAAGGAAATCGACTTAAGAATATGTTTTATCAGAACATGTGAACTCAAACAACTTGATGTTTCAGTGTTACACAATGTAGAAACGACTGACTTGTGTAAAAGTATGGTATTATACTGATAATTTATTTATTTGATGTAAATCCGATAAAAATTGTGCTAGTTTATATATATATTTGTACATGCCAAAGAAATCCAACGTTGCCAAGCTCAAGCTTTCTTGTAAGTTCTTAAAGTCATTTTTCTGCAAGAATTGTTAAGCAATGATAATTGATCTGAGCTCCATGACTAGCGCCTCAGAGTATACTTATACAGAGTATACTTCCAAACCTCGAGAATCATTTCCTCGACTTAGGGAGGTGGTAACCCTGTCGACGTGTCGATGAGATTGAGATTCTTCCGCAGGTGTCTCAGAGTAAGCGGCCTTGCTAGCGCTCGGGCTTTGAGATCTGCCCGCCAGAACATTTTTTCCCTAGCAAGGCATCATTACCAGAAATATCCCGGTCGATTGGTTCAAGTGAGCGAGGACTATTGACATCAGAAAAGGTGGTGGGAATACCCACGCGAGTGGATAGTTCCACGGAATACTGAATGCGTGGTACATCGCTTGAGGGTCTTTCAGGTCTCGGGATACATAATATTGTGTACCATGTGGGCTGTTGCCGAGGCGAATAGATCCACCACCGGTATTTCCCACTTCGCAAAAACTGTATCCACGCAAGCCGGTAGTAAGTGCCATTCCGGCGGTAGGTGACGACGCGATAATTGATCGGCTTGACAATTGTACTTCCCCGGTAGATAATGTATGCTAAAGTGTATTTGATTTTGATCTAGAAGATCTAAAGTCCGATGGGTTATGTTTACCAGGGCTAACGATTTCGATCCCCCTTCTTTCATTAGACGGGTTACGGCCGTCCTGTTGTCGCATTGTATAGGCATCAAACTGTGATGCAACAGGTGAGCGTAACCTTGAAGAACATGAAGGATAGCTAACATTTCTTTCTGATTGCAATGAAGGTTCCGAAGCTCCCGAAAGAGCTAGGTCGTTCAACTGCGACCCGGACATCGGTTTTAGAAAATTGGTGGGGAGGGTGATGTAGAGTTGTTGACGCCTGTCAACTTTATACCCACCAATTTAATCGCTCGACACACTTTGCGGTATTAGGAACGATGTGTTCGATGGGTCTGGCAGGGTGAAATTTACTTACCATCGATACTTATGAGGGTTCGAATAAAGATTTTGACATGATCTAGTAGTATGGCATTTTGATGGACAATCAGAAAATCGTCTAGGTAAACTACAATTCTGACATTCCATTGTTGCCGCAAGGTCTGAGCTACCCAATTTGTCAGTATTGACAACGTTTTTGTCAATTTTGTCAGTATAGAAAATACACTTGGCGTACGTGCGTGCAACGTGAGACTTGGACGTGGAACGTGGAAGTATATTATGATTATTATGGCATATACCTGCACACCCCGTCATTTGGTTGAGGAAGTCGGGTATCCGATGAATGTTTATGTGGTGAAACGGTTCGACCAGTATATAAACCGTTTAGCGCTTTCAAGTTGAAAATTGGTCGAGCTGATCCGTCCGATAAAAGGAAAAGAGGAGAAATGAAGCTTGGTGACGGTTAGTGCTACACTTAGAATGCCTTGAGCCTTCATTTTGGGCACGGAGCATCATTGACATCATTAACTATATATTGACGATCGGTCTGCAGTGGGTAGTGACCCTGCCTATGAAGCCGATGGTCCCGGGTTCGAATCCCGGCAAGGGTATTTATTTGTATGATGAACACAGATATTTGTTCCTGAGAATCCTGAATCATGGGTGTTTTCTATGTATATAAGTATGTATATTTCTATATATGTATATATATCGTCGCCTAGTACTTATAGTACAAGCTTTGCTTAGTTTGGTGCTAGGTCAATCTGTGTAAGATTGTCCCCAAATATTTATTTATTTATATAATTCACCACTAACCTCTGACAGGATTGACTCGTTATCAGGGAAAGCAATTTTTGAGGCAACGTTTGTTTTTAAAACAATTATTATCTTGGCAAAGAGTGTTGACATTGCCAACTGCAATATGCTTGCGAAGCTCACCCATTCACTGATCACTATCCATTTCTTAAAATAGCAATGCAAATAAATAAATATTAATTCTAGTGCACAATTGAAGAAATTTTCTTTTGACACAGGAGTGTGATGAAAGAGGCCTGATTTTAAATTGGGATACACCAGAAGTGGTTATGCAAGGAATGGTATGCGATACCCTCGTATTAACTTTAATGCAATAGCAAATGAGACAATGGGAGCCCCAGAAATACTGGTGCTCCCATTTTCTTCCACTGTATGAGGAAGTGCGCTACCGGCCTACTTGAAACGGTTCCGAGTCATGGTTTCTGCCGTTTCTGGTTGCCTTTGTAACCTCTACTGGAATTTCCTCATCCTCTAGTATTTACCTCCACGACCGGGCCGCGAGCCTCAATTTTGAAACTACGCTCTTCCACTTGTGTGGTAAGCAAGGTGGTTTTTTGAAGGTTGACCCAAGGGTAATTTGGTTGTTGACAATTTTGCCAATGACATACACCCCGCGAGGGTGCGTCGGTACAGGTTTGCATATGCGTATTTTGCGAGGAAAAGTACCCTGAGCTCGCATTGCACTGAATTCCACGCGATGGAATTGTAGGTTTTTGTATGCCTTGCCCCCGCGAGGGGCGGCTGTTAGGCTGATTTGCCTTGGTAATATCATTATGTTTAAGAGGCCAAACATGTTTCAAACTCCTCCTGCCTTTTCAAGAGGTGAAGTAAAAGAATCAGCATCAAAAATGTTAGTTGTGCAAGGGGGGATTTGGTTTACTAATGCCTTGACAAGTGGCTGTTTAATTTGGCTTGTAATGGCCTCTCTGCGTATTTCAATAGCTTCGGCGCGGTAACCACAAACTAATTGCAGAAGATCAGAGGAAATCTTTTGTAAATCGAGCTCATTAACTAGTATTTAATTCATAAGAAAAATTTCATACTTTTAGCCCACGATAAAAGACTACGAAATCTATCTTGAATCGCCTGTTTTTGTTTCAAAATGGAGTAGGTAATAGCTGCATATGATTCTATCAGCATAAGCTAGATGGCGTAAAGTATCATACATGTTTACCTCTTCGTTTGTTTCCAGGTCTATGAAACCTGGAGTATGATTGTAAATTTTTTATATATCAGAGTATCTACCCTCAGACCATGCTGCGCTTCCCAAGCGTTGAACGTCAAGAAGCATTTTAAATAAAATACTGGAGTCTTAGGGACCGAAGGTTCCTTTAATTTCGTTTCAATATCAAAGTGAACGGCAAATTTAAATTTGCGTCTTGACTCTCAGCGTTCGTCAAAAATGCAAGCGATTGTATAATTTCTCACAAAAAGTATAATCGGATAGAAAGATCTGCAAATAAAACACTATAGTAAACTGGTTAATTATTTGGCACAATAATTTAAAATGTAGGTAGTGGTCCGAACAGAAAAACTGTTAAAATATATGACCACATATTCATTTTACTAATATTAGAAATCAGGGTACTTACGTGACGTGGTCACTTTTTACACTTAAATTCACTTTAATTAATATAACGTATTGATTTACGGAATCACACGTAACAATTTAATTTCATTTTTTAAAATTTAAATTGTAATGGCCGCAGGGTCAGTGAGCCTGACTCGCTGCGGACTTGTTGTTTCGACGGGAAACTGAATGCCAATGACAAACAGTTCACCGGACATCTTTTACCTGGTGTAAAAATGGCGCGGTCCGCCAGGTGTCGCCACTGTTGCCGGAAACAAGAGTCAAATAAAGCACTAGACTGGTGATAATTCGACGGAAACAGATATGCACTCTCAATTATAAAGCTTCCAGTGACGGTAAAGTAATTTAATGTCTTATTTTAATCTCTTCAATGTCAACCGCGGCGTCATAAAAAGGAACGTGGGTAGAACTACAACGAGGTCGCCGTGGCAACCTGGTCACTCTTTGTAGACTGGTTTGCAATTAAGTAGGATTATTTTGAGAATTTGTAGTACTAGGAAGAACCTATATTGTTGATCTTTACGCCACAACATTCGACGTCTAGCGAGACCTATCTATGACTAGTTACGTGCCTACCGCCATGATGGGTGAATCAATTTTTAGAACACTCATTTCGTGTTTTAGACTCCCTAGCAAAAAAAACTGTTTTTCAATATCCATGTAATTTTTTTGACTTTTTTGTTTACACTGGCATTATTAGATACATAAATATTTAATTAACACATTAAAATTAACAGCTTGATCAGATAAAAGTTACATTTTGTACGGTAACGCAGCAGAAAAATACAAAAATGGTGTGTCCCTGATTTTTGTATGGAAGTAAACTTTTTTCTGTTGCATTACGCTTTACCATACAAAATGTAACTTTTATCTGATCAAGTTGTTAATTTTAATGTGTTAAATAATACTTATAACTTATAAATATAAGTAACATGTTTTAAAAAAAATGATTTTTCTTTGCTAGGGAGTCTAGCGACACGAAATATAAGTGTTCTAAATGTTGATTCTCCATTCACCCACATACCAATATGATAGTGGCTTTTACGAATTTTACATTGTTACAATACACTTAAATTTGAAAAAACATGTCCTTAACCAGTAATCAGACTTCCCCATTCCTCTGGTACCTATACTCGGCGCTGCCTCGCGGGCTCGGCCCGAGCTTGCTCCTAGCGCCTCTAGGCGCGTACCTAGACAAGCGAATGGTGCAGTTGGTCGCTCCGGCACTTGTCTACGTGTTGCTGTACTCGATGTTACCGCATAAGGAGCTGCGGTTCATTATATACGTGTTCCCGCTGTTCAATATGGCGTCCGCTGCGGCCTGCTCTTATATGTAAGTTGTTTATATTATTAGATATAATATGGATTATCTCTAATGTTTTTTTTTTTTTTTCGATCAAACCCTACGCCGTTAAACAAAAGGTTTCTTTTGTGCACTGCGGTGGCTACCTCATTTTTTAAGTGAAAAGGATCACGCCCGTTTTAAAGGCAATTTTAGCGTGCTACGCACATAGGGCTCAAGTTTAAGTAACAACTTTTTGCTATCTCCGAATATTCTTACCTGTCGTCCTACAGTACCCAAACGTGGTTACTCCGAATGCTGTTATCTGAATTTGAACCATATAAGTAGAACGCTAAAATTGCCTTTTAAACGGGCGTGATCCTTTTCACTGATGAGAAAAGAAACAATGACTTTTGTTTAATTAGGGTTTGGGCGAAAATCATTTGAGATAATTCGTACTATACCTAGGCTGGCCCTTAGATAATAGTATCTAGTAATAGTAGATAGCCAGATAGGGGATGGTGCAAGTCACCCCGGCACTTTTCTACGTGTGTTTACAAATCATGGGACTATTATTTGTATAATGTTGAATTTATGTCCTAGGTTTATATTAAACCCAGGTATCAAACTCCTGATAAAAATGAAATTTCGCAATTCATGGGTCATGTCCTCATATTATGACACATTGTCATGTTGTCTCAACCTTAACTTTTTATTTAATCTTATATCAATGTGATAAGGTCTACAATTAGTAAGAATTTGTTTTAAAGTTAGCCTATACGGGTAGATTTTGACATGGCGCAATTGACCTTAATTAATACAAGTAAATTAACTCGGATGTTTTTTTTAAAGATTTACTCGCCGAACGAAAGCGCCGATCTTTGAGCTCCTATTCTGGGGCACCGTTGTGGTAGTGGTTGGCAATGTGCTGCTGTCAGTCGCCTTTGCGTCCGTGGCCATGACCAACTACCCGGGCGGGGTCGCCATGACGAGGTAAGGTTCCGAATCTAAATGAATAAATATTCGTTTGTCCCTATTACAGTAAATTTCGAGATCCAAATGAAGTGGGCGGGGCTTTTCGTGTAAGACGCCCAAGTACCAGTTTACCAGTATAGCTTTAGAACCCGAATTACATTAGAAAATTGTGACAACCTTCAAAATACAAGATTATATAGGTGCATTCTTTTATCGAATTTTGCTTTATTTATGCTTTTAATAGAATTTGAGACAACCAATTGTATTATTTATATTATATACAATATAATTAGTATTACTTAAATAGTCCAAGATTCACTCTTCTACACTAGATTTAGTCATTCCTATTTTTTTTTCAGATTTCACAAACTCCTTAAGAACGAACCATACGTCCACCTACATATCAGCAATTTGGCAGCACAGACCGGCGTAACTAGGTTCACAGAGATCCACAACCCCCATTGGCAATACAGCAAAAACGAATCTCTCGACGCAGAACAATTACAAGAGTACACCCACCTCCTAATAGAAGCTAAGAGTAAATATTCACCAAACCTTAAATCATTCACTCATACGCATACAGTTCTAGAGGGTATAGATACGTTTTCTGCAGTTTCCCTAAATTATAAACTTTTACCTCCGATCAAAATAAAAACTCGCCCAGCGCTGTTTATTCTACAAAGGAAAGATTTTCGTGAATATCCACACGGTCATAAAGTTCGTATTGATAGCAGTGGTCGAGAAGAACCAGATTTAAGTAGCCCTTCAGATGACAATATGTACAATGAGTTGGAAACAGAATATGCTAATAATGATAGTTCTGAATCTGAAGGATTACTAGATGAAGAACAATTTGTTGAAGAAGAAGAAGAACAGACAGTTGAAATTGAAGAGCCAATAGTTAAATCAGAAAATATTGTTGAAACTGAAGAAGAATCTCCTGCAGACGACGAGACAGCAAACGATGCAAGTGATGTACATGTCCAAGAGATTGTTAGAGAAATATACAACACGGTAAATGTTGAAGAAATTGAAGAGAAGGAAGAAATTATTAAAAAGCCAAAGGTTAAGAAAGCAATTGAGGAGTTGAAAAGTTTGAGAAAAGAGAAAAAACTAAAAGCGATAGCGAAAATAAAATCTGAAACTCGAAAAGAGGTTGTGGCATCTGCAAAAGAAAAGCTCAGGGAGTTGATGAAACGACACAAAAAGATCGCTGAGGAACTCTATGGTGACAGTCCCGATGCAAAGGAACATGTAGTTGAAGTAGATGGCAGAGGTGATATACCTGAAGAATTACAGGAAACCGTCGCTGAAGAACAAACTCAAGTAGATGCAGAAAATCAAGTTGAACAGGAACAAGACGTAACTGAAAATCTTAAAGTTATTGCAGAAACGGCGGCCACAAATAAAAACATTGATGAGATAGTTGAAGAAGTTATAGCTAGACTTATAGATAGAAAAATATATGATGATAAAACTAAACCAGAGGATATCAAAGCCGAGGACAGGCAAGTGATCCAACAGATTGTAGAAGAGATCCTAGCAGAGAAAATGAATTATACTAGATTTGATCAGTAATTGTTTTTAGTATTTAATGATTTTACAGTTACTAATTTGATCTCGGATATAGTTATCTAACGGACTACTCTACCGTCAGATTAAAATAACTACGTACACAGCAAATTTTAAGATACACAGCCCTGGTTTGAATACTTCTATCTAGAGGACATATTATAACATATTTATATCGGGTCTATCGTGTTAATCGCGTAACCTGCCGGCCTAGCCAAGGTGACAGTCGCTATCGCTTCGCCATCGAATCGCTTTGTGTCTCTCTATCACTCTTCCATATAAGTGTGACAGTGACATTTGCGTTTCGTTCGCTACGGAGCGTTAGCGACTGGCATGTTGTCTACGGGGTCTGCTTAGCAACGTCAGAAATAAAGGTAACAGAATAAATTCGCTTTAGGTAAATATGATTTAATATGTGTTCAAAACGAGAAAGTTTTAAATTGGATATTCTATCCAGAGGAGTAATATCGCTACATTTCAATTTTCGAATCTTTAAAACTATAATTCCTGATTATTCAATGCATTTTACATGTAACAGCATTTTTCTAATACATAGCATTTTATAGTAATGCAATATTTTACTGTTAGAATGTAATGTCAAGAAATCTAGTCACATATCCGAAAAATAATCTGTCTTATTGTTGAATTTGTTGTTATGTATATTTATTATTAAGATTTTCTTACAATGTGTAAATAAAACGATTAATAATTATGAGACATTTATTTAATCTTACATTTCTTAAGGCTAAGTGTATTGAATTGTTTACTTACATTGATAATCATGATTAATAACAATCTAATCAGTCTAATAAGGCATAAGAAGTACATAATGCACAGGTACCGTGATTGAAGTCGTATGGGTTTAAACTCTGCCATGGGAGCTACCACAAGAAGCCGCGATTGCACAGACGGTGCAATTTAAAGTTTGTCCTCAATAATCTATACCAGTTATAAAACAAAATAAAAAAACAAAGTTGTATACAAACCCAACCCGCATTGGGCCAGCGTGGGGACTATAGCCCAAACCCTCTCGCACATGGGAAGAGGCATGTGCCCAGCCGTGGGACGTACATAGGCTAAATATACGGACGGCAACCATTTAATGCGCAATTCTAAATTTTGAAACTAATAAGTAACTTTGTTTGTTCTTGTTTATTACTAACATCAATGGGGTTAGTTAAAGGTTTGTGTAGATGGCGCCATAGGTTCTACCTGTCTATAGTTTGTTTCTATGAGATTTGGCTTAAAGGGCTAGCATCCAAGCCATAAAATTCCCACAAAGAAAACATGAATTTTACGCTTTTCTTCGAACTGACAGGAAAACCTATGCTGGCGCCACCTGTAAAATACTTCGACCAGCCAGCCCTATTACAAGAGGTGTACGGTGTTTCTTAGCTAGTACTAAGTAATTAGTTAATCTTATGTGTTACATCTTTGCCATAAGGTTTACCAATCCTCAGTTAACGGTGTGGACAATGGTAGAATAATAATTTCAATACGTAAATTGGCAGTGACGTTTGCTTTACAAACAACAGAGTCAACAGAGCCAAAAGATTTTATAAAAGTACAAACATGAACTGTATTGACTCTGATGGTTCTATATTAAAATATGCTATAAGGGGGTTTTCAGAAAAAATTGTACCATTTACTTTTTTTCGGAAACCCATCAATTTTTATTAGACTACTTTATTTAGACTCAGAATCACGAGTGAATGAGAACTATTGAATGAGACAAAGAAAAAAAGTGTCCTCGGTGTTTCATACAAATTTTGGGTGACAGTTTTATAACGGTATGTGAAAATGCGTTACAAAAGTGTCATTTTTATGGGGACACATTTTTTTCTGTTTAAATCCTCGTGATTCTGAGTAGAAATAACCCAAAAGTTGATAGATTATCGAAACAAAGTTAATGGTACACTTTTAAGTGAAAATGCCCATAATTATAATTGCCTATCAACACAGACTAGAAATAAAATACTATGTGGACCATGGTATGATAATATACTCCGCCTGGTACTCTCTTCCGAGACTCGCGAACCACGTTACTGACACTAGCCTACGTCATCGTGAACCTGCATGATGACGTAGGCTTGTCAGTCACGTGGTTCGCGAGTCTCGGAAGAGAGTACCTTGATATTATTATACCATGATGTGGACCTTTCGGCCACTGCATGAATTTCTTCAGTGACATAATTATTAAGTCCCTTTATAATATTGATCGACTGCATGCAAATATGTGGACTGAGAATTAAGTTTAACCCTATGACAATTAAAGACGTCAACTGACGCGCGGCTACAGCCTAATACCAACCTTCGTGCATTGCGATAAGGCTCACGATGACGCGCCGCGCAAGATAGACGTGGCCTTCAAAGGGTTAAATTAATGCTCAGTGAAAAAACAATATAGTAGAGAAAGTATTTATACAGTAAAATTGCTTAGATTATTTTAATTCTATGCCATAAGTTAGATATCTACAAATAATTAAGTAACAATATAATTCTATCGTTCACTGAAACTCTAGGAATGTGGAAAGCATTTCCGAGTAATTATCACAGTAAGATGAACATGTTTTACAAAAAATGATAAACTACTAGCTTTTGCCCGCGACTTCGTCTGCGTGGACTTAGTAACAGCAGCTAAAGTAAGTATAGCGCCTGGAAAAATTGTTATAGCAATTATTCAATTTGAGCAAATTATGCACACAAATTAGCAGGCACTTCATTAATTATCTCAATTCCACCCTCCTATGTCTGATTTCTATATGTCCTTCTCAGGGACTCAACCTATCTCTATGCCAAATTTCATCTAAATCGATTCAGCGGTTTAAGCGTGAAGAGGGAACACACAGACAGACAGACTTTCGCATTTATAATATTAGTATGGATAAAATTAACAGGTGCCATGCCTTCGTGAACTCTAGCTTTTTGTTTTGATACAATGATTTTATACTCAAGATTTATCGATTCATTAAATGGTTTGATTTACGGGGCCTGTTAACTTAATTATAAAAAATACCAATAAAATTCGATGATCTTTAAGTTAATCTCTACAATTTGATGTTGAAGTTACAGATTTCGTATTAAAACATTATTCGTAACAAATTAAATTGATGTATGACTGAAATTATTTGAAATTGTATGAGACTTCCAAAGACTTCTAGTATAATCAGAACCATCTTGCTTTGACCATACATATTTATCTCAAATAATTGCGATCAAAGAAATTGCCATAACTCTCATAAAATAAACGCCATTAAACCACAACATTATCAAAGTAAACACCTTGAAAAATGCTACGCGATCACGTCAGCTCAGTGCAACCCTAAGAGGTCTATCCCACTGACAACCAGTTTTTTGAGGGTACGGTTTTGTGCAAGATCCCATTTTTAGATCCAGCAAACAGAATGCTGTGAACGTCACTATATTAGCACGTCAACTATTAAAACGGGATCCTGCAGAAAACCGTAAAAGCAAAAAACTGGACGTCAGAGGGAAAGAGCTTTAAGGACTGTTTCCGTTGACGTTTTATGTACATTTACGTTTGTTTATGTACACAGGCGTCGCATCGTATGGGAAGACAGTATTTATAGAATGTGTCACCGTTTAGCTCTATTAAAGCATAGTGTATGAAAATGACGCCATGTTACATGTAGTATGAATTTTCTTAAATGATTTTTACGCTTAAGACCCTAATCTGTTAAACAAAAACCATTGTTTCTTTTGTGCGAGTGGTGGGCTACCGTGTCTGAGCGCGTGTCAAAGCAACAATAACGTTTAAAAAGTGGCTGTATCATGGTGGTTTTAAGGTTCAAATATATGTAATAATATGAGCGCTCGCCTACATTGAGGTGGTCGATGGTCCTACATTACCAAAATATGTTATAGTACTTCAATTTGAACCTTAAAACCACCACGATACGCTTTTCAAACGAATGTTGCTTTGGCACGCGCTCAGACACGGGAGCCCACCACTCGCACAAAAGAAACAATGGCTTTTGTTTAACGGATTAGGGTCTTAGGCTCATTTGTGAAGATTCGTACTATATACCTGCGTTAACTATCGAACGATTCTCAGTGCGATCAACATGCTCAGATACAGCTAACATTTCACTTAATTGAACAATATTACAATTTACAAATCTAGCAATATCTTCCAATCGAACCTGCCGGAGCTGGAGTTGATGGAGGGCGGGCAGGGCGGGCAGACCACCTGCCACGGGTTGTCGCGCACGGCGCCGAGCGCGCAGTACGGCACGCGCAGCAGGTGCGGGTTGAGGGTGTAGGGCTCCGGCTCCGGCTCCGGCTCCGGCCCCGGGGAGCCCGCGCCCGGGCTCAGCCGCTTCAGCGCCAGCACCATCATGTCCAGCGTGGCCGCGTGACCGATGAAGATTATGTTGCCGCCTGAATTCAATCATTTATTACATTAACAGGTTTACAAACCCCCAACACGTAATGAACCGGATGAAACTATTTTGATATAACATGTATAAGATTAAGAACCACCGCTAGAAAATCGGCTTTCAAATAAAAAATATGCATCCAAATCGGTTCACCCGTTTAACAGCTCCGGTGCCACAGACAGACATACACATATTGATCAAACTTATAATATAACACCCCTCTTTTTGCGTCGGGGTTTGAAAAAAGACAGTGGCGCTGAATTTTAAGTCCATCATGTATACGTAAATGGGTTCAGGGAGCATCTTGATTATAGGAATCTTTAGGTTAAACAAGTGTTGAAAATTCTGCTTTCGACTACACAATGCTTCAACATGCTTAACTGTTTGTTGTCGTTGCTGCTTTATGGTGTTTTTCTAACTGCTTGGTATTTCACTAAGCTTCTAATTCAAGGGCCTAACACGGCCAAAGAAAAAATACAAATTGAAAAATATGGTGTCCGCTTCTTTCGCAGAAAATTGTTTCATAGAACGTAATGATTCGCAGAATTTTCATTTCATAGAAACCTTGGTATTTCACTAAGCTTCTAATTCAAGGGCCTAACACGGCCAAAGAAAAAATACAAATTGAAAAATATGGTGTCCGCTTCTTTCGCAGAAAATTGTTTCATAGAACGTAATGATTCGCAGAATTTTCATTTCATAGAAACCTTGGTATTTCACTAAGCTTCTAATTCAAGGGCCTAACACGGCCAAAGAAAAAATACAAATTGAAAAATATGGTGTCCGCTTCTTTCACAGAAAATTGTTTCATAGAACGTAATGATTCGCAAATTTTCATTTCATAGAAACCTTGTTTTTTCGAAAACCGTAAAATTTCTAGGTACAGCTAAAAGGTCATTGTGTAGAACCCATTAGGTCTAACAGAAAAGTAGGTTAGGTTAGGTTGGAACTGCGACCCTTTGAGAAAAAATATGTTTTCTATGAAATGAAAATTCTGCGAAACATGACATTCTATTAAACAATTTTCTGCAAAACAAGGTACAACCGAAAAATACATTACTAGCTTTTACCCGCGACTTCGTCTGCGTGGAGTTAGTAATTTGGGTAGTTTATTTTTTATCCAATCTGCTTTTTATCGATCTTTCGCATTTACAATATTATAGTATACCTTCCGCCTCAGTGTCCTTGACCGCCGAATGCATCACCAGCTCATTCCTTTTATAAAAATCTTCTAAAGTCTCTGATGTGGTAATGTCCAATTCTATGTACGGCTTGTAACTGTAAAACAAAACGAATATTTTGTTACTTTTTCTTGTCAGTTTCATTTGTAATAGTTATTTTTAAAAAGAATAGATTAGTAGACAGCAGCATTCAAAGGTTCTTAGATAGTTGTTGGCTATTTAAGATGCCTAAACATTTCACCTTCCCATACAAACGGAGTTTCGTTCTCATTTTAAAACTACCTGTTGGATTGTAATGAAACTTTGCACATACAATGACATTAGGTATATCTAGGTCTGAAATTAGCATACCTGTGATATCTCGCGGCACTTATACTAAAATGACGTAGCAAAATATTTATCGACAATTAAATATATCGATGTTACTGTCAACATCTAGATGTTATTCAACATAAATAAATATTATTATTTTATCTGGCTTTAAAATAAATACACAACAAATTAAAAAGTGTATTATTTTTTTATTTTAAAATTGATTTCACAGTGTGATTATTTTGATGGAAATTACATCGGTATATTTTTATTATCTTAAGAGGCTCTATATCGAACATGATATCAATCCCCTTTTTAGTAATCGAGGATTTTTCAGTGAGCACATATGTATAAGCTAGTCGTTTTAAAATGAGAGCGTAACTACGTTTGTATGGAGAACCGAGCTTGCCGGGGACTGTTAAAATGCTAAAAATATAATTAATTGGAAATTTATATCGAGTGTGTATACTTGATGTAATTAAGTGTCCCACACGTTAAAAGCGATAGTACTCACTTCAAGTCGACGTTGATCCCGGCTTTGTGGTGCTCCTGCGGCGTCATGAAAGGAGCCATTGTTGGCGTCAGGTGCCAGTTCTTGAACTCGAACAGACCTGGCTCCACCTTCACCTTGAGCGACGGGTTCTGGTAACCTGGAAAAGTAAAAATTGTACTATAATATTAGGAAACAGAGCAAATGGATCCACTATTTCTTGTTATTTTGTGGCGTCACTAAGAAAAAACTATTTGTTTTAGGGTTCCTTACCCAAAGAGTAAAAACGGGATCTTAATACTAAGACTTCGCTGTCCGTCCGTCCGTCTGTCACCAGGCTGTATATCATGAACCGTGATAGCTAGACAGTTGAAATCTTCACAGATGATGTATTTCTGTTGCCGCTATACAACGCTGTGGGGCTCCCATACAACAAACGTGATTTTTGTGCCGTTTTTTTTGCGTAATAGTATGGGAACTCTTCGTGAGCGAGTCAGACTCGCACTTGGCCGGTTTTTGTTACAGTTGTGTCTCAGAAATCTCAGCATGACGAACTCTTTCGATAGATCTAAGTCTAAGTGGTTAAGGCGTCCAACGCGAGTAGTAAGAGAACAGTAAGGCGGCTGACATTTAGTACGGGTATTATTTATAGTTGGTCAAACCAAATTGTCAACAAAAAAACTATACTCACCCTTTTCTTTTGGGTGACAGTACTAGTGTAAGACAAAGATAGTATAATTATCTCTGTCTATGTTTGAAATGAGACAGTCCCTTGACAAAGTATACGTACCCTCCAACATGTAGTGCGCCGTCTCCACGCAGCGCAACGCGGAGGACGCGTACACGTGCGAGATGGGCTGCTGCGCCAGGCGGAGCCCCTCGCCCACCAGCGTCGCCTGCAGCCGCCCTACTCGGGTTAGTGGGGTGTCTTTGGAGTACGACTCGCAGCCGCCGACTCTGAAATATCAGAATAGTATATCACTAAGTTGTTTTGGTTCTCGAACAGCTGGGAGCGGGTAACGAAGCCGATTGAGATCATAAACAGTATAATATGTGTGTACCTATACCCATAGTCTGTATCTTTAGGTATTTAAAATAATGTTAACAAACCACAATTAGGTATTTTATTGGGCAAGAGAATTCTTCAAAATATTGTCTTCGGTTACCGCGATAGTTACTCATGAAATAAAACTATGAAAACGGATTATGTCGCGTATATTGAATTTATAATAGAATTCTTCAAGTCAATTAACTTAATTTGATGTGTCAAAACTTACAGAAGTTTAACTACGACATATTACTTACTCAGCGTAACAACAAAGCTGCTATATAATCGTGCTATTTTGTTAATAGGAATATATCGGAATGAAATGATTAATCAATAGCAATTTAGTTTTGTTATATATGCAGCTTGGACGCTGACTCAGAAAGAAGAGAACAAGCTCTTAGTGGCGGAGAGGAAAATCTGGCGAAAGATTCCGGGGCCTATCAGAGAAGATGGAACTTGGAGGCGCAGGAATAAATGGTTGCGGTGCCCAATATAATTGGCGAAATCAAAGCCACACGACTCCGCTGGCTTGGTCACCTGGAGAGAGTGGGAGAGGATCGTGCTGTGAGAAGCGTATGTGGGGCATCCGGGCGGAAAGCGTCCGTCTGGACGTCCCAGATACCGCTGGAGTGACGAAGCCCTAAAAGACCTGTCCGCCCTCGGAATACCCAACTGGCGTGAAGTGGCGCAGAATAGGGCAGAGTGGCGCTCTCTTGTGTCGGAGGCCAAGATCCTTTTTGGGTCACTGAGCCAGTGAAGTAAGTAAGTATATATGCTATTACTTCGCCCCCATAAAGAACCTAAAACGAAAAATATTTAGCCATTTGAGGGTAGATAAAAACATTACACGATTAAATGAAATAGGTTAAAGCCAGAACGATGAGGAACAGATCCAGGCAGTTTTCTATTTGGTTGGTTAACTGATAAATGTTTCAAGTACCCGAAAAATGTAAAAACACATTGTTTAAATTTATTTAACTACCTAAAGATACAGACTATAGTAGTGTGACTAGTAGTCACTGACTACTTAATACACAAATCAAAATATTTGATAAAAATAATTTGATTTGTTCCCAATTGTATCACAATCATTTGTCGATAATCTTTCGCACTACTTCGGAACTGGAATTAGTAATCGAGAAAAATTTGAACAGAGACATTCCTTTATCTTATGCGTTTATTTTTATGTTACAACTGTTTAGAGCAACCAAACGGAGATTACGACCTCGATACATTCTGTGTGGAGTGGCGGGAATGGGCATTGGACAGAGCCAAGTGGCGGGAAAGAGGGGAGGCCTTTGCCCAGCAGTGAGACACACTAAAAGGCTAATAAAAAAACTGTGAGCTCGCAGATGAGACGCAAGCTTGACAACCTTAGCAAGCTAACAGACCGAAAAGGTTTAGAGGAAGACAAAGATACATGTCGGACTCTCACCGTTCGCCGAGTGTGAGCGGCATGTTAAGATCCTTGCGCACGTAGTTACCGGCCTCGTCGAAGCAGAAAGGCACCCATGAGCCGTATGTTAGGTCGACGCGCTCGCCGTGACGCATCGCGAAGAACCAGCGGCGGTCTGGCTGCAACAACCATTACTGGTTGCTTCAATCCATAGTGTAAGGCTTCAGTGGACGCTCGAGTTGAGCGTGCAGGGGGGCGGGGCGTGCGACGTGCATGTTAAACAAATGCAAACGTATAGGAGCGGCCTTAGTGCACGCTGCTCACATCACTTGTGTGAGCCTGACGCGACGCTGCACGTCCCGCCGAACGCTCCGCTTTGAGCGTCCACTCAGGCCTTACACATGTATAGGAATACGAAATGTGCATCAGAACGCCTACCGCGAAAACCGAAATTCGCAAATTGCGGGGATCTTTCTCTTTTACTCCAATGAAGGCGTAATTAGAGTGACAGTGAACGGCGCGCAATTTGCGAACTTCTATTTTCGCGGTTATAGCCCCGATCAAACGATGATTGCAAGCAACTATCGATGTCAGTTTGTTATTTTTGGTCGACTCAAGATAATTAACAACAGCGAGCTTGCGCTTTAAATTATCACCGATGGTAATGATTATGACACTACCTTCATTTGTTTTATTCAATAATAAATCACAATCCCAATGTCGTTCCAATTTAATGGACCGTTACTAGGTATCGTTAGTAAGTGATAAACTGTGCCAAATTTAAATTTTGAACTCTTAAACACCGTTCTCAAGGCCTTGAATCATTACGCATCCCATTTCCTATATCCATAATTTGCTTGTTATTTTGTAATCGTATGATATTTATAAAATAATATTAGTATTTTTAGAAAATAATGATATAAAAATATAGTATACACGGTGTTTCCTGTAACAAAAGCAATAAATTAAACTGGAGGCTGTACGCCTCAAACTGACCAACATTTGTTTAGCAACTTTTTTAAATTATGAAATTTTTAGATTATACCTTTTTCATATTAATTAAATATTTCAATGTACGCTGCCATCTGTGTTTGACTTTGCTTGTCACCCTTTAAACATAACAAATTTTGCAATACATTGCGTCTTAGAATAAACTTTAAAGTGTAATGAAAATCAAAACAAGTTATTTTTTTAAAGTTGCTTAACAAATGTTGGTCAGTTTGAGGAGTAGCCTACAGCTTAATTTAATGCTCCTGTACAGAAAACACCCGGTATAATATAATTATACATATTACAGTAAATCCAATCCCTTTCCAAATTTTTGTCTTATCCGTATTTCCTAATTCCTAGTTCCCCTAACTTCTAATTCCTATACAACTTGACATTGGCTAACATAACAAAAGCCATAACAAGAAAAAAAAAAAAAAAAGGCCGGGCGAAAGAAGAACAGTCTATTAATACTTAGTAGTTTCAGGTGTAAGAATATGAAGCAAACACATAAGTAATAAGGTAAATATGCTTATGTGTTGCCGGGGAGATTCTTCGGCACGTAATTCAAAATCATTTTAGGCAATCAATAAAAATTTTTAGGTACCAATTTAAAAAGCTGTTAAAACGAACTTAAACATACCTTAGCTTTGGTTTCCATATCACCAGTTCCTTGTGTATTTGATTTCCAGTCGATACTAGTGCCTGAAATAACTATAAATTGTTATAAGAAAGGTAATATAAATAAAATAAAAAAACAATAACAGCACAACTTACAATCTTGGGCTATAAGCGCGAAAATCGAAGTTCATTTTCGAGCATAAGTTACGCCTTAATTGGAGTAAAAGAGAAAGATGCCGAAAGTTGCGAAATTCGATGTCCGCTGCTATAGGCCCTCTAAATACAACATGACTGCTGATCTACCCAAAATTTAACAATAACAGCCCTGCGTAATGTTTATAATACGATCGCTCGTCTAATTTTCAACGAATACGGGACTAAATCGCGTAAACCTACGTTTTTTATATATATTTGCCTGAAGTTTCAAACGTGACATTACGTTCGTGGTCACAGGCAGACTGGCGAGGAATTGTATCAACTACTTCTGGCTGCGTGGGTTTTGCGAACTACCCGCACTTGATCTTGATTATTCACTTGTACGCTAGGGCCGCGCCTAATATAGCGTATAAGTGAATAATCAAGATCTCGTGTCCTAGTCGGGTGGCTCGTGGGATCCGGCCACCTCCCGTCCGTGTTCGAGTCATCAATAACAACCACTCACCCTGCGTAATGTTTATAACACTGTCACTCTTCTGTTCAGTCATGACCACATCCCAGTACTTCTGCCACGCCTTGTAAACCTCCTCCGATTCCTCGTGTCCTAGTCGCGTGGGGTCCGGCTACCTCCCGTCCGTATTCGAGTCATTAACAACAACATAACTCACCCTGCGTAATGTTCATAATACTGTCACTCTTCTGTTCAGTCATGACCACGTCCCAGTACTTCTGCCACTCCTTGTAAACCTCCTCTGATTTTTCGTGTCCTAGTTGCGTGGCGTCCTCGTGGGGGTATCCGGCCATCTCCCCGTCCGTGTTCGAATCTGATTCGGACTTGCAATCCGAGCCTAGAAAATTATTCTCCAGTTAATGCCTTGTTCAGTTCACCCCTAACCACTGACGTACGAATGTTATTATAGGGATTGTTATTATAGACAGGGGGAACCGATTTCCATGACCAATCGCATCCCGGGCGAAAACTCGTATAGTGGTTAACGGCTATGTATGATGAACCCTCGTGAACGTCAGCTGCCGCTCCGTTGGTGCAGCAAATAAATTCTATAAAAAAAATTGTCATCGCCTCCCGCTTGATACTTTGTCAGATGATAGTTTAGATGCTATTGTGAATAAACAAAATCGTCAGCCGATTGTATCGCTGTGGAAAGACCGTCAGCTGGGTGACCAGCTGATACTTTGTCAGATGTTAGTTTAGATGCTATTGTTAATAAAACAAATCGTCAGCCTGTTGTATCGCGATGGAAAGACCGTGTTACGCGTTTCGGTAGCTGCCATTCCTTAACCCACCAACGAAGCGGCAGCTGACGTTCACGAGGGTTAATCAAACATAGCCGTTAACCGCTATACGAGTTTTCGCCCGGGAGGCGATGACTGACGAAATTTACGCCTGGCTCGCGGTCTATAATTTTTATTATAGGGACATTCTTACACATATTTACTAAGTCCCACGGTAAGTTCAAGAAAGCTTGGGTACTCAGACGACGATATACAATGTGTGGCCTGTAATAGGAGCAAAAAATTTAACTGTAGGCTGTACTTTTCATACCGACCAACATTTGTTCAGCGACTTTTAAAAATAACTTGTGTTTTGATTTTTAATACACTTTAAAGTTTTTTTCAAGACGCAATGTATTGCGAATTTTGTCATGTTTAATGTGTGACAGGCAACGTCAATAACTATGATAATGGCGTACATTGAAGCTAATATTTATTTTGTATGAAAAATACGAAGTCTGAAGTCTTCATTATTTTTAAAAGTCGCTGAACAAATGTTGGTCAGTTTGAGGAGTATAGCCTACAGTTTAATTTTTTGCTCCTATTACAGGCCACACATTGTATACAGGCTGGCTAAAAAATAAGTGCATTCCCGTTGCCAGGGAGGTTTTTGGGTTATACTGAGCAACTTTTACTACGACCCCAACCACGAAATCGCGAATCAACGGTTTTAGATGATTAACGTAAGCCTATCTAACGAGCCGTGCTGTCCCTGAAAAAAGTAAGGTTTTTTTTTGGGTTTCGTACCCAAAAAAATTGTAAAAACGGGACCCTATTACTAAGACTCAGCTGTCTGTCTGTCCGTCTGTCACCAGGCTGTATCTCATGAACCGTGATAGCTTAGACAGTTACAATTTTCACAGATGATGTATTTCTGTTGCCGCTATAACAACAAATACTAAAAACAGAATAAAATAAATATTTAAGTGGGGCTCCCATACAACAAACGTGATTTTTTTGCCATTTTTTGCGTAATGGTACGGAACCCTTCGGGCGCGAGTCCGACTCGCACTTGGCCGGTTTTTTTTTATTTGCCTGACTGATCCACACTCGAGCTTTGACTTAAACACATCCACACATTATATATTTTCCAGCATCAGTAGGTACGATCTTCGTTCGGTTGGTAAATACTGTAGTAATTTTCAAACAGATTGGGCATGGTGACAGATGTCATCTCAATACAATTTTGCGAGTTTCTGTGTTATAAATTGTATGGAGATACCAGATGTCACTATAAACTAATTTAGCAAAAAAAAGTCATCATGCACAAATAGATATACTCGTGTTACATTTATTGAGTATATATATCAGGCGTTTCGCTTGAGGCAATGACTCTTCAGTTAGGTACCTACAGCATCAATTAAATCAGTATGATAACATTGATAATATTAATATGTCATAGCTAAGTAAACGTCTATCCGCGAGAAGTTACTGCTTGTAAATAAACGAGATCATACATGTTACGTATATAATAAACACAAAACATTATCACACAACACGTGTTTCTCATATCGGCAAGGAAGCTTAATAATCAAAGGTTTATCTTATATTGCTATATCAGCTTGTATCGTGTTAATACATGCAATTGTCATATCACGAATCGATAATATTGTTAAACTAGCGACCCGCCCTGTCTTCGCACGGGTTACCCTTAACAAATTATACACCTAAACCTTCCTCAAGAAGCCCTCTATTGATAGGTGAGAACCGCATGAAAATCCATTCAGTAGTTTTTGAGTTTATCGCGAACATACCTACATACAGACAGATCTTATTCTATTCTTATTCATTTTATGTACATAACTGACACATGCAAATGAGGAAAAACCGGACAAGTGTGAGTCGGACTCACCCACCGAGGGTTCCGTACTTTTTAGTATTTGTTGTGAAAATTTTATGTTAAAACTTTTGTCCGAAGTAATTATAAAATTATAAAATAAAATATGAAAAAAGGTACCTTCAACCCCCCTTACACCCTCAGCACACCCCCAACCCTCAAGGACTTTTAGTATGTTTATCTGGACACAACAAGGTATAACTATACCAATTTTCAAAAATACACGAATTACTTTTGCTGATTGCCTATTTTCGGCTTAATTTGACGTGGCTAAATACAGAGATTTGTGTAACTACTCGACGAAAAGTGTATGAAAAAGTTTGGGGTAGACATCACAAATTCAAACCACCCACTACACATATGTTGAACAAATTCGGGATAGACCCGGTTATAAATATGATTGCGTTTTTCATGTAAAAAACCGACAATCACAATATAAATTCCTAAGAATTTACCATGTGTAATTTTAAGTGCCATTGTATATTGTGAGATAAATAAATCATATCATATCATATGCGTCACGTGTCAAAGAAAAAGCAATAAATTAAGCTCAGCGTTGTTCAATCAAGTTTTGACGCCCGCACCTGGCTATTATTAAATAATATACTATATTAATATAATTTTGCTTACCGCTGTTATTCCCAAGCGAAATCGCGCGGTGTAGCGTCCACGCGTCCGATTCCGCCGTGCGCCGCGTGAACACAGCCGGCAAGTAGCCGCTCACGCCTAAAAACAGGCGTAACTACACATCCAGCACATCCAAATAACAACCCTAAACACTGGGGATAAAGATCACAAACGCTTGCAACAAGTGCGCCAAAAAATGAAAGGATAGGTTAAAAAGGCATAGAAATTATGACTGACAATCAAATAACAGTTTGAATCAATGGAGATCAAGATCAACACATTCGCGGACACGATTGCTTTTGCAGTCGTGTAGTTTTTTGTTTCCTTTGGCCTATAACATATGACGTCACTAGGCGTCCGCGAACGTGTTAAGATACGCTGAAGGAAAACGTCTTAAGCAGACCTGCAAAAATATGCGAAGAAATTCAAAGGTGTATGTGAAGTCCATTCTGCATTGGGGTAGCGTGTGTTTTTTATTTTGTTCTTTTTTCACGACAGAGCTCCAGTTAAAATAATATCTGAAGCATCCAGATGCAATTGCCAGCAATTAAACAACTTTCATTGAAGGAACAAAGGTCTAATTACGCTTGTTACATTGATGTGGCAAAGCAAACTAATGACGACTTATTTCGTAAGTAATAAGGTTGGAATGTGCTTAGAAGTGATGCGGTAAACAACTTCTTACCTTACGTTATTAGAAAAAGCGTTAGGCTTTACATTGAAAACGCTGATTTGACGTCCTCTTCGATTACAATAGCATATTCCTAGTCAAACAAATTACGACTTAATTGTTTAGTGTTAAGGTTGGGTTGCGGTTGACACAAAAAACGAATGACTAGCAAATAGTTGGGATCGAATGGAGGACCGTAGATAATTCAAGACAAGAATCTACTGGATCAAGTGACGGCGCGGAATGATTTACCATACTAACAAAACAACAACATTCTTAACTAACAACTAGGGAATAAATCAAATTATTTATAATAAATATTTTAATTAGTGTTTTAAGTAGTTACATTACCTTTTTCTTTCTATCCCCGCTAAAATTTCGCTTACTAAGACGATGCCCATATTAATCTATCTGAAGAGCAACTCAACAAACTGGAGCGTATTCAGAACATCTGTATACGTTTCATATTTGGATTGCGCAAATTCGACCATGTGTCTATCTTTCGTTCGCAGCTCAAGTGGCTTCCTATTCTACGTTGACGTAACCTTCATACTCTTTCGCTTCTTTATAGCATACTCTTTAATCCTGCAACTCCCCGCTATCTCAAAGACCGCTTTAGCTTTGTTCGGTCTATCAGATTTTCCCAAAATTATCGTCATCTTCTTCTACATTTTTTAATGATTCCTTTATGTTTGAGGCAGTTCGGTTGTGGAACTCATTACCTTCCGACTTAAGGCATGCTAAATCACTTAATATTTATAAAACTCAAGTAAAAGAATATTATTTATCACTTCCGTAATGTTATTTTATATCCTGTTCCTTGTTTCCCTTTAAATTGTTGTTGGCCGCATTGTGGTGTTTTATATGTATATATTCGTAAATATGTTACATATGATATTTATTTATAGTGTATGTAGTTTATACTATTTGCTATTTATGTATGTGTATTATTAGGTATTATTATTTCTCAACTTCTATTACTCACTGCATCACCTACTCACATTACTTGTTCTTTTTGCCTTATCTCCAACTCCCCACTAAGCTAAGGTTGTCTGGAAGAGATCGCTCTTTAGCGAACAGACCGCCTGTTGTCTACCATAGTTTAATTTGTATGTCATGTTTTTTTTCATATTGGTGAGCAATAAAGAATATTTGTATTGTATAAATTATAAACGTAAGACGTCGGTCCGATTCCGCCCTCGGCCACGACGGCTGGGTTGCTTTTTCTTTATTCTACACCAGAATAGGCGGCGCAGCAAAAGACTGTTGTGTCCCCAAAATGTTTTTTTTTTTAGTTTTTAAGATCATATTTATTGTGTGTATGTTAGTCTGTAAGTTATGTATCTATGGGCCGTTGTTGCCTAAAAATAAATGTTTTTTTTTTAGTATATGACATCTATTTGAGCTTCTCTTAAGCTCCTAACTGACCATCGATAGACCTAATGTCTTACCAATAAGCTTTACAAATTGTCAGTTAATAAAAGCGTGGTCGATGGTACCGTCAATTTCCTCAACATAGTCTACCATGCCCAACATTGGCCTAGCTTAAAAATTGATTATTTACAAAACAGCTACTAAGTATGTCTAATAATGGGAGTATGCGACCTGTGGTTGGCGTTCAAAAATTGTATAGGTAGGTACCTATTTTTATCGTAAAAATTCTTCGCCAGCTCGAGTACACGGAACTGTAACATTACCAGTGATCGGCACGGATGGTGCCACACCGCGGGATTCCCAACAAAAATCTTAATATGGACATGACTCAATAATGCCGCAAAAGAAAAAGTAATTCTATTGTTATTTAAAAAAAATCTTGAGATTTAGAATAAGATTTCTATTCTGGAAAACCTGCGGTTTGGCACCATCCGTGCCAATCACTGAACATAACATAAAAATGCCAAAAAACTGTCAATAGAAACAATAACTATTTAAGCCTAAAACATAGATACCTTTTAAAACAACGAAATTTTCCGACAAATTTACAACACAAAACAAGTACTCTAGTAGACTGCACACTTGACTGGGACTCAAGAGTTTAGTGGAGACGGAATCACGTACAATTTCTTATAAACCATAGCAATCAGCCTAACGCGGTGAGTAACCTGATAACGTTAGAACGAAAGCCGGTTTTACACTATTGGTACTTCAACTACGAAAAGATAATAGTTGTGCAAATTCTGAAAAGCATACAAATTGAATACAAATAAAAATATTCTTTTATTGCACAACACAATGGATGAAAATAATATAGAAAGAAAACAGCAACACCGGTAGAGGTAAACAACAGACGGCTTTATTGCTAAAGAGCGAAAAAACAGCAGAAAGAAAAAAGAAGCAGATTATTGAAGTCAAGAGAAATGATTAGAAATATAGTTTTTTGCAATTGTATGTACATGTATATTTTGGTTCAGTCAGAAAAGCAGTTACGGTGTGGTATTCAAAATGACGTGTGCACGCTCGTATTCTTTTAACAACAAAATTGTGTACGTTCATTATTTGTACACCTGACCCGTGGCAACTTATACTGCTAACTGTATTTATTTTATATTTTATCTGCTAGTACCTACGTAAATACTAAATTCTAATAAACACTATCTCAAGTACCCAGCGACCCAAAGACAAACCCAAACCCCAAACCCAAAGTACCAAGACACACTTTGGGTCACTGCGCCAGAGGAGTAAGTAAGTAATAAACACTATACAACATTTTTCATGAAATATCTTTACAATTTTAATAACAAAACTTCCGTGAGACAGACATATTAAATATATTAATAACGGGTCACTCACGTATTTCAAATACTAGACTTAAAATACGTGAGTGACCCGTTATTAATATATTTAATATATCTCTACAACATTAATTAACACAGGAAAATCTTCTGAAAGGCCATGTACTTTGAAACCTGTGCTAAAATAACATGTATAAGTGTAGTAATGGCTTTATACTGATAAAAACCCGAGCGTCTGTCGTTGAAAGCCGCGCTGTTGGCTTTCAACTTGGCCTTGAGAGGTCGAATACTCTAATTCTGTAATGCTGAGCTAACATGAATTAAACGTTTATAAATTTGAAACAATGAAATGTAATCAACTCTGGTCAACCTGGGATTCGAATCCACATCATTGGATTGCCGGTCAAACGTGCTACCAATTCGACCAGCTAACCATTCGTCATTGCAATCGTGAGATCTGTATACTTTGATTGAAAGGGTTAGAACCTTAACCTTCTGGACGCCAATGACGGATATATGGGCACCGCAGGTCCAACGCCAAAGACGGATTTATCGGTCAAAGATCAACATAGACCTACGTGCATGTGGCATGTGCATAAAGTACAATTTCAGTTTTGACACTTCGGTGACGTGGCGTCCGAGTGACAGCTTTTGTTTGACACGGCAAGCTCGGCCGAATTGCACCTTTTCATACAAACGTAATTCCGCTCTCATTTTATAACTATGTGTTGGATTGTAATGAAACTGCACATACAATGACATGAGGGGCTATCTAGGTCTGAAATTAGTTTATATAGCTCCAGTTTATCAAACATACGAAATAGAGCAAAAACAAGTTTTGTATGAAAAACTTAAATTCGCTGTATTCTTTTAACTATGATATCTGAAGCGACATAAACTAATTACAGACATAAATATACCTTATCCTATTGTAACTACAAAGTTTCAGAACAATCTACCTAGTCGTTTTAAAATGAGAGCGGAACTACGTTTGTATAGAGAACCGAGCTTGCCCGGGACCCTTAATCAATATTTTTTCGTTTTGAATGGTGATAGACAATTCTGTATATACAATTTATAAATTGCATATTAAAATGTATTGTTTTATTAACGTATGATGTAGTAACGGCTTAATATTGATAAAAAAGTATAAGAACTCAGATAGCGTCAGATGCCACGATCGCGACACGATACAGCCTTCAACTTGGCATTGATAGATTATTGCATTGAGTAGGAATAGGTATTCTGGGGATAAACTAAGGTGACTTTTAGGTCTACTAAGGTAACAGTGCGGCTGGCTGCTGAAAGAACGTCTTCCTTTCTGATACAGAAGAAACGAGCCTGTTTAAAATGTAATTTACCGCCTAATGTGTATATGGTTAAAAGTTATACAGCTAGAAACAGTTTTAAATGATTCACGGTAAGTTTCACTAGACTTATATCGACCGGGATATTTACCGTGATTACCTCTTGTATTATTTTGGAGCTCCCGATATCTCGAAGCAGTTACCCGAGAAGGCCGAGAACGAGAGATGCATGTATCAGCGTCGAAATATCGGGAGCTCAAAAATAATACATAAGGTAATCACGGTCAACATCCTGGTCGACATAAGTCTAACAGCTAAAAACTTAAACAACCCAAAAATCTTCTTTCTAAAAATAATATGTGGTATTTTCTATAAAAAGGGGCCTTATTGTCGATGGCGCTTACGCCATTATAAACGATGCTCCGATATAAATACAATGCCGCGCGACGCTGTGCGGCGTAAGCGCCATCGACAATAAGGTCCCTTTTCCTAGAAAATGCTCCATATTACAGGTTTAATTTAAGTCGCTATAGTACATACTGACGCTAGCTGTGCAGGCACCGCGCTTACTGTTCAGGCTTTATTTACAATGTGAACAAGCACTCTTGCAAAATGAGAAAATAAAAACTAAACGTTGATTCGTATGTCAATGGCTTAAAATTCAAAATTGCATACATACATAATCAAACAGCCATTTTACTCACATATCTCGCAATTATGAACTATACGTACGTAGGATATTGTAAGATGTAAGTTGGAATACACGCCACGTTTTTCAGCTTCGGAACCCTAAATCATTGTCATGGGCTTATGAGTCGTGACTCGTGACCACGACATGATCATGATCGCTGTCCAAGCGCAGTGATATCACTTTCTTGGAGTTGTCGTTCACGGTGCGTCAGCGTATTTTGAGCGGCGGTGTAGCTGATCACGATCATGCCGTGATCATCACTCATGAGCTCATGACAATGTTTTTAGGGTTCCGTAGCCAAAATGGCAAAAACGGAACCCTCACAGTTTCGTCATGTCCGTATGTCACAGCCATTCATCTAAAAACCTATAGGTAAGGTACCATCAGAATTAAATTTTGAATACAGGTGTATTTTGTGAGCCGCTACTAAGTTTAGAAATTAACGTTAAAAAAACAAAATTTTTAAGGGGGCACTCCATACATATAACTAAAAGTAAAAAATAGTACATTACGATACAAGTGCGAAAAATAGGAGATTCGAGTGGTGGTGGAGTTTAAAATATGCGTCACATAATTTAACTTTCGAAGCGATTATCCCCCTCAAACTTTTAAATCGGACGTACAAAAATATCAACTAAAAACAAAATATTTATTTGTTTAATATGTTTGTAGTTTTGCAGTGACTTTGTATATTTCATACTGTTATGCTGTACAACAATTTTGAAATAATAAAATAAAATAAAAAATCAAGTAAACAAAGCTTAAGGCGGTTCCCTGAGCCAGAAGGCGAAAAATCTCCTTATGTGATCCTGTTTTTCTAAGAGGCGTTGATATTCGTAGACGTGGAAAAAATATATGTAGTTCTTGACTATATTATCTTTAATATCATAGCTTCCGATACACGAATTATGACACTTCGCTCGATACAATTAATTCCCAAATTAACCTCTAACTCGGACTTTTAATCCAACTTTACTCGGTTATTTATTATGTGATACTATAAACAAAAAAATAAGAAAAAACAATCTTAACTTAAATAATAATTTCATAGTTTTCGAAATTCGATATTGTAGGATAACGTTTTTAAAATAAATAAAAATCGACAAAATTCGATCAAAATTGACACTTGGCGCGCATGATCTTTCCCGTTCTTTCTTGCAAAATGTGACAGAGACAGCGGTAAACCGATGGAACGGCCTTAATACATATTTTCCAAAAAGCTTCTGTTTTTATTAAAAGGACGTTAGTGCCGCGAAGGTACGCCCAAGCTCGTATGGCTGTTTATATCGTATAAAGGTACAAACCCTCCATTATGCGTGGCCCGATACGCACATGACCGGTTTGATTTCTTTAAGGATATGATGGTCATATTTATCTACAACGTGACAGCTTGATAATGACGGTGTCTTTCTCTTTCAATGGCGTGGAGTTAAAAAGTGATACTTATTTTATCACGTGGATAAAGCCATGTATATACGCTTGGTAATATCAATAGACTATTATGGTAAAGTTCAAATTTATACTTCTTCAGACAATGGACTCGTACTAATTAAACATCCATTGTATTTATTCAAGACATTGATTACCGTATACAACATGCACTGATTTTGATAAGATAACGAAACACACCTAGTAACTTAAAAGAAAATAGTAGATTGTTAACCAAGGGGTGAAAGGTACCCATTTCGAATACGAGGAAAGTAGAATACATAGTCTATTTGAAAAGTATAAACTTCAGTAGTATTTCTTGGGGGTACTTTCGATTAACAATTTAGGTAAAAATATCGTTATTTATGGAATGGGGAGTTAATTATCAGAATGAAAATTGTACAACAAATCCATTTATTGAATAGAAAGTACGTGCTCTAGAGCAGAAACGTATCATTTTCTGCAAACTTTTTAGAACAACAACGACCAACTTTCAGATCATGAGAAATGAAAAGTAAATGTATAATAACTGTTTGAAATAACTGGTGTTTCCCGCCATTTTTGTCCGAGCGCTAGCAATGGGTCTACGTTTCAGCTTTGGCAAAAATGCTTTCGTATGTCCGGATGTTCTCCTCTTCGGGTCGCAATTGTCAACAGACTTTCATAAAATTTTGTGAGCAGCTAGGTTCGATGATTAATAGTTATTTTCACAACCCCAGCTGGTAAAGGCTCTCTTGATTGTTCAAAAATTGATAAGAATGTTGCATTTTATTCACATAATGAGGCAAAGTAATCAAACTAGACTTATATTGACCGGGATATAGACCGTGAATCAAATGCAAATTTTGAGTTGTTTTCTTATGTTTGCTGGTAGAATTGACTTTTAAATTATGATTTTGAGTGATAAATATTTAATAACATTCATTTTGAATAGATTTGCTTTGATTTTGTTTGATGAAACCAAGGCATTAAATTAATTAGCAGTAAAAAATCAAACAAGTTTTATTTATTTCAGATCGTAAAATTGTAAGACTATTAGATTTCTTCAGTCCATATTAAGGCAGTGCGCCCGCGCCGGCTGTCCGGATTATAAGGAGCAGCGGATTAACGATGCTCTACTGTATTTACAAACTTTCATGCATGAGTAACCGATGATGATGATGAGTATACACGGTTGTAGGTCGAGACTAAAATATCATGCTATCTCCATTTGTATAGATAAAACCAACCCTGAAACGTGCTATTTTATTATACAGTAAGCAATCGGTTTGTTTGCTTTACATTTAGATCGAGTTAGAACCTTTATCCGTGTGCATTGTTCTAGCGATCCTATCGCTACTGAAGTATTTGCATTAACTATACAGCCTTTAAACAGTGATATATCCGGAAGCTGTCTTTTATAAGTAGGTACATCAACAGTTACATACAACATACAACGTATTTTTTCAAACTCCGATAATTTCAAGGGCGTATTCCTGAGCTTAAATTAAGTTCATTTCTTAAAGATACCGGTATTCTAACTAGCTCCATTTTGAAGATAATTAATAATTTAGACCACGGGGACAACGCCGTCCTCGAAACGTCGGAGGTAAATTTAAAACTTATTTTACGCGATTAAGTCCCGTCGTTGTTGAATAATAATGAGTACCAAAATCGTGAAAGTTTCAATCAATTAATAATTTATTTTTATTTATTCTATTTCTTTTTTTTTTTTTTAATTTATTTTCAAAAAAGTATAACACATTTTAAACTTATACAAGTTTCGCCAAACTTGCGTTTAACGGCGAAATGGTGCACTCATTTTCAATGTTAGCACCTTAATCCAAATTTAATGATTAACTTATATTACTAAGGTTAATACTTTTATATTACATTATCAAAGTGTAAGTTGTAGGTATATATGTTGTTGTTATTCTTTAAGAATTTATTTGTAGTTTTACATGTATGTAAAATGTATGATTTTGGTGCAATAAAGGATATTTATTTATATACAATATTTACCCATCCCATACATTTAGTCATGCGTTAAGCCCTTACGATTACGACCATACTATACAATTGCCTTAAGGCCTGATTACATATTAATTTGTGCTTAGTAAAAGTTCAAACATTTGCTTCTAAACGCAAGTACAATCTCGGGCTAACGATATATGTCATCATAGTTTAGTTTAGTTATCTTTAGATTTAAGATAATTACCGTGCCCTACCACGGCCCATGTGAAACAGATTATTATGTAACACCTGCGTACCTACCATGGATGCAATAAATATATGAATACGAAAAAAAAATTTAGTTAAATATAATGCCAGTGGAGTAATGTTAGTGGAGTTTTATTTTATAAAAACACCGCCTATATATTAAACCAAAGAGAATATATAGGATAGAGGGGTACTGTCATAGTAAATTTTGTAGTCACAGTAAATTTACTGCCATCTATCGACACACGATTAAAACTTAAAAATAAAAATATCAAAAAATGTATTGTATATATATGGATAAATGATTTTTTTATTTGTATTTATTATTTTAATATGAATCTGACCCATGATCTTTCACTGATATGTGTTAAAATTGTTAAATAAGAAACGAAACCGTCAACGCCATGTAAACGAGAATAGGCCAAAGGTATTGGTGGTAGATCCCATCTGTGCGAGAATCAAATTGTCTTGATTTCCAAGGCACGTTATATAGGTCTGTGATTAAACTGTACGATAGTAAAGATAAGCCACTTTTATAAACTGCTTATCTTATCACCGCGAATATAAATAATTACAAACAAATAACAACTACAAGGGTTCTAACATAAGTCTCAAAATAAATAAACAACTTTGGTTACCATAGGCAACAAATTCTGTGTTGCGGCACCGGCCGGCGAATACAAGTTTGGACGCTATCCAAATAATTTACTAAGAACATACGTTCTGACGTAACTCGTTGATACTATACGGAATGTATACGAAAAGAGATAACAACCAAAGTAAAATAACGGTTAAAGTACACTCGCACGAAAGCAAAGCAGCTAAAAGTAAAGTACAATTTAGAAATATATTAAAAAATAAAATAAAAACAAAACTAACCTTCCTTCAGTGCCAGTAACCGTACGCGATTCATGAATTTAGCCATAGTGACATCACAATCAGATTATAAATAGTCCTACCAGCTTGTTTGTGAAGTAAACCGCGAATGTGTGAGTGACGCTGACGGCGGCTTGGTGTTGCCATTTTATAAACTTTGCTGATTATTGGGGTAAAATTATTTGTCTTTACTGTATTATACCTCGTTTTTTTAGCATTAGAAAAAGGTAAACAATCTTGACGTGTCTTTTTATTGAAAAACACTTGAAAAACAAGTTACAGCAAATATAGTTTGTCAAGGGACTGTCTCATTTTGGGCGTAGACGGAGAGAGTCATGCTGTCTTTGTCTTGCACTGGTGTTGGCGCCCGGAAGAAGGGGATGAGTGTAGTTTTTTTTGTTCTTAGTTACTGACAAGATTTGCTTGACCAACTATATGTAACAAATAGCAAGGATATTATATTTACATTATTTTGGTTTCATAAGTAATAGTTACTAGGTATTTAATAAAAGAGTTTTTCAATAAAAAGACACGTCAAGAATGTTGACCATTTTTGTGTGTTAACAAAAATTAAATAGGCCGCTTAGTTTTACAATTTTCATATCAATATTTCATATTTCGTCACCTACACCCGGGTCAACTTTGACATCTGATAATATAAAAACTAGAAAGTTTTGGCAAGCCGGAGTTCTTGTGAGCTATTTATGCATTTATCAAATAAAAACTGAATGAGACAAAATGAGGGTTTTATTTTTTAACACACTGTGAGACGGTACTATACTTAGAGCAGTGTTTTTCGACCTGTAGGTTGCGACCCCCTGTAGGTCGCGGAGGGTCGTAAAGATTCATTAAAAAAAGCAAGTCTCATATTGGTTTACTTTAGCGAAGGTCAGAGGTCGCAAACTTTTTTACATAATAATGTGGACGAGTCACGAAATGGTTGAAAAACACCGAATTATGTATAATAAAGCAAACTATAGTTTAGCACATTATTATTCGTAGTTTTAATTTTGCATGTTAACATAAGCAATTTAGAAATAATCATAATGAAACTGTAGCAATATGTAGGTAGCGCTTTAAGGATCTACCACTGTTTAGGCAGACAAACGTATGACAAAACGCCAAGCATAAGCGGCACTGACACGGACACGACACTGCGTTCACGCTGTGTCTAATTCCAGTATATTCGGTTCTTTACATTACTACCAAAAGAAACGGCTCGTCTGACTGTACTGCCCCCCCACGAAAACAAACTTCTTTTACGTTTGTTATACACGGCGGGACAGTACAGTATTCAGGGTGGAAAAAATTAATGGGCCCTGGAGGGAAAGTGCCTTAAAACCTTAAGTAAGCTCATTTTACTTAAAGGAAACATTCTTTTACTTTTAAAAAGAAACAATCTACATTTAAAGATATTTCCCTTTATTTTATTTTTGCTTGTTTAAAAATATTCTTGAATACTAAATATTCGATTTTATGGATATTTTGTACCACAGACGAGTGTAAGACCTAATTTTTCTTGGAGAAATGTTATTATTAACATTAACTGTATCGAATAGTAGAATAAAGTAGCGAGTGTTTACTTTTTGGAATTTTTAGTCGGTTCGATTCCCGGGCAAGGCGAGCGATGAAAAAATCTTTGAATGTAGTTTTGTTTTTTTTTTTGTAAAAATAAAGGAGTGTCATCTTTAAGCAAAATGAGCTAACTCAAGGTTTTAAGGCACTTTGCCTCCAGGGGGACTCCACTAGCGACCCGCCCCGGCTTCGCACGGGTGCAATGGTGATGTATTATACATATAAACCTTCCTCTTGAATCACTTTATCTACTAAATAAAACCGCATTAAAATCCGTTGCGTAATTTAAAGATCTAAGCATACATAGGGACAGACATCCATCCAGACTATGTAGTGATACAAGTGAGTGCTACGTACCCGTGAGCCACGAGGTGCCAGGAACCCAGCCGTCCGGCGAGCTTTCGAACGCCTTCTCCTCGATGTAAATGTAGTCTCCGAGCACCAATTCTAGCTCGTCGCTCGCCAGCGGCGAGTAGCCCTGCGTCACTTTGTGCACCTGGTAAAAGAGACCTGGTAGTGTAAGGCCTGAGTGGACGCTCGAGTTGGGCGTGCAGCGTGCATGTTAAACAAATGCAAACGTATAGGAGCGGCCTTAGTGCACGCTGCTTAAATCACTTGTGTGAGCCTGACGCCACGCTGCACGCTCCGCTTCGAGCGTCCACTCAGGCCTTACACTTATATTTATTCTCACATACTGAACAAAATAGCGGTGATTGACAGCAGTATTGTTTTATTTTTTATTTACGCTTATACATATTATTTATCGTATGGCGGTTAAACACTGGTTAAAAAACATTTATGGAACACGTTTATTTATGGGACAATATGATTGAGCGGTATGAACGTTGAGCAAAGTAAATAAAAGTTACTTTAATTCATGAAACGTACGAGATTTTCAAAAAGATTTAAGAGCATTTAAAAGTTTCGCGTTTTCAATGCTTACTAAGCGATATGTACCAGGTCTAACGTGAATAAATTCCCACGTTTCAATACAATTTTCACTGGTGAAAGAGGCGGCCAACTGACGTCTCGGCAAATGTCGACACAAAGATTTTTGTTGAACTACCCGACGAAAGTATATGAAAAGTTGTTCCAAGACACAAATTACATTACATGTTAATTATTTTCAACAGTCTGTTATGGTTCCGTATAAAATTTATACCATAAAGCGGTTACATCATGAAATACTCGCCCACGAATGTCAGTTTACTACCTATATAGTTATACCATGTTATACCTAATTCTGAATACGAGATTCGATCGTCGATCTTAAATATGTTGGGTAACTACTGTTCAGAGAAAGTTTTACACGGTTTTTATATTTGGAAGATAATACAATACATTTTTTTTTTATAAACTGATCGGCGATTGGCCCTAGTCACACCTGATGGAAAGTGAAGACAGGGCCTAAGATGGAGCTCACCGGTTCAGTAACAGCCTATTCACTCTTGTTTTAAAGACCGAGGTCATATTGATCAGGGAATACAGATGGCGGGAGCGCATTCCATTCCTTAGCCGTCCGTACTAAAAAGGAGGAGGCAAAACGTTTCGTCCGAACGAATGGAATGTGGACCACGAACAAGTGCATTCGCTCCCCGCGCCTGGATGTCCGATGATGGAAAGGGGAAGGTGGGATCAGGTCGTGTAGTTCCTGTGCGCACTCCCCGAAATGTATCCGATAGAACACCGATAGGCAAGCGACTCGACGGCGATGCTCAAGGCTCTGTATCCTTGACTTGACAGATGGGTCATCGCCAAAGAGTCTATGAGCCCGGCGCTCTATTGAGTCCAGGGCCGCCAGCTGATATTTGGCAGAACAGTCCCATAGGTGGGAGCAGTATTCCATGCACGAGCGTACCTGTGCTTGGTATAGGGAGAGAAGCTGATTCGGCGTGAAATACCGCCTCACCTTAAATAGGACACCAAGTTTTTTGGCAGCAGTTTTAGCCCTAGACTCAATAGTCGACCCGAAGTTTAAGTTTGATTTTAAACTTAGACCAAGAAGCTCTAAAGTGTTGGTCACGGGAAGGGACACATTTCGGAAAGTGGGAGCCAAGGTGAACTGGCTCCGTTTTGCGGTGAAAAGAAACATCTGGCCCGTGAAAAGGGAACGGGAAAACAGAACGCCTAAGGCCGCGGCCTGGACGCACGCGACCGGCGAGCAGCAAATCAAGGCCGTTCGTAAGGTCGAGCGCAATGTATGAATGGCCTTGATTTGCCGCTCTGTGGCCTTCAGGTCCAAAAATTTAGAGACCCAAGCTCTATACTATCAATTCGTTGTTTATCTACCTATTGAAATACTAGTAATGTATGCACATTAATGCGCGTTAGTATGTCAATCAAAGCGATTATCTTTGTAATGCACTTAAATTCGATAACGGTTTTATTACCAGCTCGACGTTTAAGTGAACTTACCTACACACGTCACACTGATAAAAATCGTTCAAAACATCGGTAACAAGTCAAATGCTTTACAAATTTTACCCCAACTGCGGACTACACTTAAAATAAATATAAAAATCCCCCTCCTATTAATAAGTCCTCCAATTAATAAAATGTTGCTAAGGTCGGGCGGGTGACCCGCGTTAGAAAAACCTTTTTTACAAATTCGGTTGTTGTTTTGACAAGTATTACATACATACATCAAAACGGCAAGGTGAAAAGGGACAACATAAAAAAAACTGATTAGCAAATTTAGCATCCCTGGTTTTTGGGTAAAGAGTAATAGGGCATGATTTGTCCGGTCGGCTCAAATTTTCATGTTTCTAAAAAACTGGCCAAGTGCGAGTCGGACTCGCGCACGAAGGGTTCCGTATCATTACGCAAAAAACGGCAAAAAAATCACGTTTCTTGTATGGGAGCCCCACTAAAATATCTATTTTATTCTGTTTTTAGTGTTTGTTGTTATAGCGGCAACATATATACATCATCGGTGAAAATTTCAACTGTCTAGCTATCACGGTTCATGAGATACAGCCTGGTGACAGACGGACAGACAGACAGACAGCGGAGTTTTAGTAATAGAGTCTAGAGCCAAGTCAGTCTAGCTATCACGGTTCATGAGATACAGCCTGGTGACAGACGGACAGACAGACAGACAGCAGTTTTAGTAATAGGGTCCCGTTTTACCCTTTGGGTACGGAACCCTAAAAAAGTACAGTCAGAGCTCCCACAACGCCTTCAGCCCGTCGAACGCTACCTCGCAGTGGTACGCTGCAGGGACTTTACATGCACCTCCAAGTTCATTCAGTGTAACAGTGCCACTGACCTGGTGATTAGCGAACTTGGGATCCCTGGAGTAGAGCCGCAGCTCCCAGCTGGATGTCTCCAAGGGCTGCAGCTCATCCACCAGCGCCTTCAGCCCGTCGAACGCCGCCACCTCGAAGTGGTACGCCAGCGTGATATGGAGGGACTTCACATGCGCCTCCAAGTTAATGGCTACCGTAGAAAGTAATTCAGTAAAATTAAAGATTCCAACAAAAGTGACATAAGTTTTATGCTGCTTTTTTCCTGTTGTCAATGATACTACTACTACTTATTATTATATTGTACTTATTATTATGAGTACTACTTATTATATGATTTTTGTACATTTCTTTAGAAAATTAAATTATCTAAAAATCTTTACAAAATAAGTTACAAAAATCTAATATCACTAACAAAACAGGGGTAATTCATATCTAAAACTTATAAAAGTGACTAAAAACTATAACACTATAGCAAAGTAATAAAAAAATACAAAATAAAAATATGATAAAATAACATGCAGTAAGTCTGCTTTCAATCCTATATCATTAATATTTAACAAAATCAGCCATAAGCACAATAATTTTATAACATTATCCAAAATTACATTTTGACATTTTTAAGGCTGTTTTAGCTAAATAACATGATTGATTAATGATTGTAAATGTTTTTAGAATAATGAGATTATTTTTTATTTACCTTTACAAGAACATGCAGGCTCTTCTACCACCTCTCTAGTTTACTGATAAATAAAAGGATGACAAATTAAATAAATAAAATACAAGCGGTCTAAGGTAAGGGTCTACTCTTACATTTAATTGGTTTTTCTTGGGGCATGGTGCACCAGGGGAAACATGTCCCCAATGCATCCAAATGTTCATATGTATCCATGGATACACCCACTGTATGGAAACAATCTGTGCTTAGTATTTTAATATATCATATCACATAGTGTAAGGTTCTAGGTGTGGAAGCAGTGTAAAATTTATTTCAAATGTTGGAGAAATGTTGACAATGGCAGGAACAGTGCATTTTAATTATTTATACATATAGCTAATGATATAATACTAAGGAGACCTAAAGAGACCTAGCTAGTTTCCAACACCAAATTAATTCCTCTTAGACCAAAAGAGTGCAGTTGTTGGCAATCTTTAGCAGGCACAGGCCATTTTTTTTTTCAAAACTGCCCTGCTAATATGAATGTTTTGAATATCATACCTTTTGCAGCAAAATATATTTTTTATTAGCAGGAAGGGATGTCTTAAAATACATAAAGCTTGCCAACTACTGATACAGAAATCCAAACCCTTTAGAGGAAGGATAAATAAATATACAGTGTTAACTCCTTATAACGTCACTTGATATAACAATTGACTCCCTATAACGTTGACATTGGCTATAGTTGCTTTACTATAATATTAATTTCTCTCTATATAATGAAAACTCTATAGCGTCAAAAACGTCTGGTCCCTTGAGTGTCGCTATATAGAGTTTACACTGTAATTGAAAACTTACACAAAGTTGAAACTTGCTTTACATACTGGACTGCTATCTTTTTCAAATACTCAGCATGTTCTTCAGACACAAAGAGTCCCATGAAGTTCTGTGAGATGTAGGGGTCCAACTTCAGGGGGCAGGCCGGGGGATCCCCCACTGTCTCTATAACACTTTTCACTGCTTTAGCCAGTTGCAGGGACGTCTCATCAGGTGCCTGAATGAATAATTTTACTGTCATTTCAAAATATAATCTAATTAATTTAACCTATTTAAAGACATTGTATTTTATAACTTTGTTTATTGTAAAACAATTGCCAAACTATGAATTAAAAATAGGTAGTAAGCTAGTGCTTAGAAATGTTAAAATAGTTTCTGTTTTTACCTGTTTATTGGCTAGTGTGAAACATTCCCACACACAAAACCCCAATGTATGGTTATTAGACTTTCAAATTCAATATAAAAATAAGAAACTGGACAATCAAATCAGGAATACTGTTCAGCAGCATATTCACTTTTTAACATATACAAATTATACCTACCTTAAAAAATGAGACTAGTGTAATATGAGGGGGGAAATTATGAGCTCCATTCCACCCTCCCAACTTTTTAGACTTGGCCCAGAAGTCGTGCAGTTGCGTAAGTAACGCGCCCGTCGGATTCGCGTACAGAATGTACTCGCGCGGGTGGTCCGCATCGATGTAGGTGTCGTTTACGTGCGTCAGCAACCAATCCGACGCTAGCTGCACACTGCGGTTCCCCGTAGCAGCCAAAGCCTTCAATCTAAAACACAACAAACAACTTCAGCAACTTACAATAATAAATAAAACCAACAAACTTGACTAACTTACGCCCGGTGTCTCGGAAAACCCATCTGTAGAAGTATTTGCAGCGGCGAGGCATCCTGTTTAGAAGGCTTGCTGGATGGCGAAATTTTCCTTGGCGGAATGTTAGCCATAGTTCTTATCTGGTTTCGTAGACTACACCAAACACGCTTCATAAAAACTGCACATGAGCACAAGATGAAAACAACGTAACTATACCGTACGCAAACAGCGTCGGTACGGTTGTTTAGAAAATACTGTCAGTGTCAAATTGACAGCTGGTATAAAAAAAAATCATGGCAATGTTCGAAAATGAGTAGAATACTAGGTGTGGTCTAGCCGACAAAAATACAAGAGATTTTATTTGTTGTTCATTGAACCACATCTATTACTGAAATATAAACATGCAAAAAGCTATATAAAGCTATAATAGAAGCTATTGAAGAAATTTAAAGCAATTAAAATTAATTAAACTATACAACCATTTTGTGATAAAAATCTGTGGTGAGGCTGTGTTAAAAAAATATGTAATATGATGTATGTATGATGTACAATAAGCTCCCTCCACACTCGTGCGCGAATAGCGGCGCGAAGCCGCGAACGCGGGTGTGGAGTCTCGGTCGCTAATCAGCGAAATCGACTCCACACTCGCGTTCGCGGATTCGCGCCGCGTAGTCTGGAGCGCGCTATACATGTATATGATAACATTACATTGATTGATTGTCACTGTCAGATTGTCACGTTTCTTGTATAGCACGAGTGCGCGTAAACTGCGAAATTAAAAGTTATTACAAGATTAAAACTCAAAACCCATATCAGTAACAATGTATCTCAGATATTTCTTGAACGAAAAAGGTGAAAGACAGTACACTCTGGCGGTAAGTGGTGTTTTCCACAATAACACAACATAACCTAACTTTCGTCTTTCTTTGCATGCGTTTAGTTTGAATGTATGTTCATTTCATTTAATATTCTTTAAATTTACAGACGCTGGACCCTACTGGAAAGCCAACCCTATCTGCCCACCCAGGTAAGGAAAAGTGATTAAATTTTTTCGTTCTGTCATGTACAAAGAATATAATACTCACTGTCATGTATGTATGACATACTGGGTAACGAGTATAACTTTGATTTGAAGTTGCTAGGCCAGGCAGCTTAGTTAGAATCTGAGCAAGCTAACTCCGAGTTATTTTTCAAAAGTGATATTCAATAAAAAGACATGTCAAGATTTTTTACCTTTTTTCTAATGCTAAAAAAGGTATATATTATAATGTTCATAGCGCTGTCTCACACACACAGCAGATCAATTATTCTCAAAGGCAACTTAAAGTTTCCAACCCCTATCTTGTTTACATTGTCTCACTCACATATAACCTAAATCTAAAAGTACAGTTCTGCTTATAAAAATAGAATAAAAATCCTATACTATTAAAGTATTAAATTTGTTTTAGTAAATTTGGTTTTTTAAATTTTCCTTCCTTAATGTGATTTTTATACTTATAATTTCTAATAATAATTTCCATATGATGACTACAACTAAATAAAAAACAAAACTAAAACACGACCGGACGACCGGTCTGGCCTCGTGGGTAGTGACCCTGCCTGTGAAGCCGATGGTCCTGGGTTCGAATCCCGGGAAGGGCAGTTATTTGTGTGATGAGCACAGATATTTGTTCCTGAGTCATGGGTGTTTTCTATGTATTTAAGTATTTGTATATTATATATATCATTGTCTGAGTACCCATAACACAAGCCTCCTTGGGCTTACCGTGGGACTTAGTCAATCTGTGTAAGAATGTTCTATAATATTTATTTATTTAAAACAATCTTTTTTTTTAGCCCGATTTTCTCCCGAAGACAAGTATTCAAGACAGAGAATTATAATCAAGAAGAGATTTGGTCTCCTTATAACACAACAGCCAGAACCAATCCACTAATTTAGCATAAAATTATTAGATTTAAGTACTTTAATCTTAAGCAAGATGTCTATTTTATTTTTAGACAGTGTAAGTTATAAGTAACTTGGAAAAAATTCCAGTGTAACATCAAAAAGCAATTTATGATAAGTAAATAAAATTTTCCAAACAATAACCCATATGTCATTGACCCAAAATACCCAAATAAGTTCATCATATCAAATAATATATTTCATATTTAATTTGCTACTTGCGAAATATCATTTTTATGTAGACAGATGGTAGGTTTATATTCAAATTTCGGTGGTTGAAGAGTAGGTAGGAATAGGGTATAGGCGGAATATAAACAACTTGTGTTATAGTTACGAATAGAATGAACCTTTATTATGTCATTAGCCTACTTTATACATGTATAGTTATCGCTTGCCAAGCAATACGCGTTTATGTCGCAGTAAACCATAACGTTACTGGGCAACACTAAAAGTGGACAATTACCACATTAGTCTGCCCCCGAAAGGTCCTCTCACCGCCAGGGTGGCAGAAAAAAAAAATTCAACTTGCTGTTGCTTGTTTACATTCGCCTACGTTAAGATTAAAATTCAATAATACCTTTCATTAAAACAGAAACGATTTTCTTTATCAAGAAAAAAAAATTATCCTTCAGTATGGAAAACAATGTCTAAGAAATATTACTAAGTAATTGCAATATCCTGAATTTAAGAAAACTAGTAGCGTTAGTGTCATAGCCCTTAAATTTGAAGAAAAATAATAGTGTGTGAAAATTATCAAAATTAAATTAGTATTTGTTTGCGCTTTATTAAAAAAAGAATTGTAAAAGAAAAAAATATTATTGTTATGGGACGTATCGTATTTCATTCAACACTTCAAAATATCAATATATTCTAACTTGCGGCACAGTCTCGTGGCTAAGTTAGATTTTCTGTCGACGTGCGCACTACCTGTGGCATGTGCTGTCAATTGCGACAACGTAATTGGATAAATTACCTATTAAGTATCGGTACTTCTTTAAAATCACTAGGAAAAAATAATATATATATATATAATGCCGTATTAAGACGGAGTTCTTAGCTCCTAACATCATGGGAATGGTTACCCAGGGCATGGTCAGTGGTCACCCTATAAATCAACAATGGGCTACGCTCCCGTGCGTACCCTTCACCTTAATCTTATCTCTCAATCGGGACTAGAACCCGAGGGCATGGTCACCCTAACGAGAAAAAAAATAACCTAGAGACACAAATACATTAAGACATAACAAGTCTCCTATGACTCTCACGGAGGACATGATAGGTCACACTATGATCGAGTATGAAGGACTAGTGCTCTAGCTATAAGGTCACATTATATGAATGTGCCTACAACTTCTGTAAACCTCTATTTGTGCACCGTACTGTAACTCGTTTAAAAAAAAAAATAACTCAAAAATTTAACGAAACAAAGAATCAAACTTCTACTGTACGTCAGATGAGCAGTCCCACATGTAGCTGAAGTATTAATTTATTTATTTAAACTTTATTGCACAAATTTACACAAAAAGAGTACAAATGGCGGACTTAACGCCTTGAGGCATTCTCTACCAGTCAACCATTGGGCTAAACAGAGACCGTTAGTTTGGTGCAGGATTGTAAAGAGTAAATATTAATCATTACTAGGAATCAATTTATAACGAAGCTATAAAATTCACTAAGTGTGAGTATCAAATTTCATTCACTATAAATTAAAACTTATACAAGTCGACGAGCAGCGCGCGACCTTCTCGCGTTTTGCTAACTCGTGCCGGCGGTTGCGCAATTATGAAAGTAGGGCTGTATTCGACACTACGGCTTTACAATTTATGACATGAATGGAATAATAATAATAAATATTTTGGATATTGACTGAAAGGTAGCGATAACTATTTAGAATGGGAAGAAATTGATGTCATTAAAATTAATGCGAACCTTGGGACTCCCAGCATGGTAACCTGACGGCTTCGCCATCCACGGCTCCGTCCTGGTCGTGGGTGGTCCGTGGTCATCCGCGGCTGTCGCAGCGGCGGAAATGGTGTGGCCGTCGGTGGCGGGTACTTACAGTAATAACATATACTAATCTATGGCGGGTACGGTGGCCGTCAGTGGCGGGTACGGTGGCCGTCGGGCCTGAGGACTCTGGTGGCGCTCTCATTCGGGGACGTACGACTATTGTCGGACGTCTCCAGCGCTCCCTATTTTCTTGGCTGGTGACGTCGGCGACGTCGGTCAGCGGCGGTGGCGGGGCATACCTCGCCCATGCCCTTGCCAGTGGTGTCCCTCTTGGCGCTGCTGGTGGCTGCGGGGACGTCTGGCTCGCTTGGCTGGCGGACGGTTCGTCCGTCGCTGGCGCGGAGGTGGCCGCGGCAGGTATTAGCGCCGTGGCTAGGCACCGGTGTGACGGTGTGACGGGTCATCGATGCGGCGGCTGGTGTAATACGTGGGGTGGAAGAGGGGAAGGGTTAGTCTGTCAAACACAGTACTCGGCTCACATAGATGTATTGCCTCCAAGCTGGTACACTCTGATCTCCCCGAACCTTAGTCGTCTATCTTTATATATAGTTATTCTACGTGACAGAAGAGGAAATCCCTTATCGGGTGGAGGTGCAAGATCGGGTGCACTGGGGTCATCGACAGGGTGGCGGCGACGATGGTCTCCGTGACGGTCCGCTTGTCTCCATTGATTGTAATTCGGAGCGATTTCATTGCTGTAATCGGCCCCGATAACTCGAGGTCGATGCCCTCGTTGGTCACGCGGATTGTTGTTGCTGCCATTGTGCTCGGTGCTCGATGTGATGGCCTTCTTGCTTGTTTCTTCCTCGGTTGTGTGCTGTGGCTTCTTGTTGATCCTCGATGTACTTGGTTCAGTTAGGCAGGGTCGCCATGAAATGTTGTTCAGAAGAGGTGGTTGAAGAGTAGGTAGGAATAGGGTATAGATATAGGCGGAATATAAACAACTCGTGTTATAGTTACGAATAGAATGAACCTTTATTATGTCATTAGCCTACTTTATACATGTATAGTTATCGCTTGCCAAGCAATACGCGTTAATGTCGCAGTAAACCATAACGTTACTGCGCAACACTAAAAGTGGACAATCACCACATTACAACGTCCTATTTTAGTTACCAATGTTACTATCTAGCATCACTGCAGTTTGCAAAGTTAACTTGGTCTGACTCTAGCTACTTTTTAGAGAATATCGTAATGGCTTTTTTAAAGATAATCAACCTTGAGAAAAAGAAAATAAATTTCATGCTTGAATAACCTCTCCTTCCTGCTTCTCTCTAAATTTTTTCTCGTTTTCACTCATAGCTGCGTCTGACCTGACCAACGTACGGCGAACCACCTTCGATCGAACAGGCCTCGGATCGAGGGCCTACCGCGAACCACGTTCGACGTGTTGCCTCCTGTCACACTTACGTTCGAATTTACAAGTGCGACAGAGAGGCAACACGTCCAACGTGGTTCGCGGTAGGCCCTCGAAATTGGAAATCGATCAAACAACAAGTGACTTCGAAATAAAATGCATTTAAAAAAACAATGAGTCAAGTTATGGCACCCTACTTTTTATTTTAAACTATAATTTTATCTATATAGGAAGCGTGTGGAGTTGGTGTGGAACTCAGAATAATAACTGTGGAGTGTGGAGTTGACTAAGAAGTTTATCTAGTTTACTGTAAATTGTTTGTCAAAGGACTGCATCATTTCAAACATAGACAGAGAGAATCACTATCTTTGTCTTACACTAGTACTAGCGCCCAAAAGAAAGGGATGAGTATAATTTTCCTGGTTGTTACTGACTGACAAATTAATTTGACCAACTATATATCCGAACGTACATTGTGTTCTGTCAATGCTGTCACTTGACAGTTGAAATGAAACTTCGCTAAAATAAAATCGCTTCGCTAGGTTTTTCTGTTTTATCAGTTGTCCAATTAAACGTAAGGATAATAATATACAGTCCTTTGTTAATTGTTATTAAAATGGCCCATAAACGAGCAGAACTAAAAGTATATTGGAATAAGATAACCTACGCTTATCCGATTCTCAATGATACACTATTTACCGACTGCACAAACGCCGAATATGATGAGATTCAGCAAATCATTGTTGGTTTGGGCATTCCTGCTAGAATAAGAGATTTGGTATTGTTGCATACAGAGAAGTATGTGCGCCAACACATAACACCATCCTTCTGGTCGAAGTTTACTGTCGTCGAGGAGGAGGTGAAAGGATTCCAACTCTTCAAGTCAGCTGTGAACGACCTATATGAGTCTGTCTCGAACTTTATGCCGATGCTGCGGCGACTGACTATCCTGAATAATACTTGTTGTGATAATAAACCTATATTTGGAGAGAAAGATGTAATTTTAGGCTTTAAGCAGCTTATACGGGCTACACTGCTGTCTCAACTGCCTCTGGATTTCCAGGTGATCATAAATCATTTTTATAAAATGTCATTTAATGTTTTTGATAATGAAAATGAGAGTTCTGACATGAGTGAAGATGTTACATGTGGGGGATGTTCAAATGAATACTCAGAATGCAATTGTGCCTATATTGTAAAAATATTTCATGATACAAACAGGAAATTGATGGAGTTGCAGCTGTTAGAAAGACTGACAGGGCAGGTGCTTACAAGCTTCATTCAGCTGCGAATAGACTCTCACATTCAGAAACTTTGTACTGGCACTGATGTTTCACATATAAGTGCACTGGAGAATTGGCTTGACACTACTGTGATGTCCTGGCTCACAAGGATATACTGTGCTGGATCTTCCAAGCCACCCCCAGATGACAAAAATATACAGAATGCAATCCTGAAGTTTAAACAGAAATTAAGCTACTACTTGTACCACAGTTATACTAAACTCAGAATAGACCAACTGTTTAACATCATTATTATTGATTATCCGGACTCCCAGCCTGCAATAGATGACATTAAACTGTGTTTAAATAAGACAGATTTGAGGGCAACTTTATGTAAGAAACTCCAAAGTGCATTAGAAACTAGGTTACTGCATCCCGGTGTGAATACTCCAGATATCCTCACAGCCTATGTGTCTACTATTAGAGCTTTGCAGCACCTTGATCCATCTGGGGTTATCCTAGAGACTGTCACTAAACCTGTGAGGAATTATCTGCGGAACAGGGAGGACACAGTGAGGAGTGTTGTCAGCAGTCTTACAGAGGAGGGAGCTGGCAGTGAACTGGCAGAGGAATTAGCCAAATTTGCAACAGATGCTGATGGTGATCATGAAAAAGAAGAAGCCTGGGATGAATGGAACCCTGATCCGGTGGATGCTGATCCTAAAATTAATGCCAATGATAGGAAAGCCAGTGACATCATATCCATGCTGGTCAATGTGTATGGTAGCAAGGAATTGTTTGTAAATGAATATAGAACACTCCTAGCAGACAGGCTGTTGGCTCAGAATGTCATAAACACAGAAAAAGAAATAAGATATTTAGAATTACTCAAATTAAGATTTGGAGAGTCACAATTGCATTTCTGTGAGGTGATGCTGAAGGACATATCAGATTCAAAAAGAATTAATGCATTGATACAACAACATAGTAATTTTAAAGCACTTAATGAGAAATTTACTTCAAATGCAATGATTCTGTCCGCTCAATTCTGGCCACCTTTTAAGGATGAAAACTTGGAACTGCCTGATGAGATCAAAAAACATTTTGAAGCTTATACTAAGACATTTGAAGAATTAAAGGGAAGTAGGACTTTAAGTTGGAAGCCACACCTTGGTAATGTAAATATAGAGATTGAAATTGGAGGTGAGAAAACTGACTTAATAGTTTCTCCATTTAATGCCACTCTCATAATGCACTTCCAAAATAAGCCTGAATGGTCACTAGAAGAGTTGCATCAGGTCATGAAAGTGCCAATTACTGTCCTAAGGAGAAAAATAACGTATTGGCAGTCTATGGGTTTTATTACTGAGAAAAGTACTGACTTTTATGTGTTAGTGGACAGCTCAGATGCTAAGAAATCTCAAGTGTCAGCCAACCAAGTACAAGAAATGATCTGTGAGGATGATGAAACGGAGAGTGTTATGGCGTCTGCTCATGATCAGCGGGAAGGGGAGCTTCAAGTGTTCTGGTCCTACATTGTAGGCATGTTAACCAATTTGGACTCTCTGCCATTGGACAGAATTCACCAGATGCTGAAAATGTTTGCATCTCAAGCTCCAGGCACAGAGTGCAGTCTGCAGGAACTCCGTCAGTTCCTGGATACTAAAGTCAGAACTCACCAGCTGGTGCTGCAAGGTGGCATGTATAAGTTACCAAAAACGTAATTAAAATACTATTTTCTACTTATAGTAATATGTTTTTGATTTGTTTTCCCATGAAAGAAAAAGACGTACAAGTTTAACAAAAACTTTATTTTTACATTGCATTAAATATAAAAAATTTGGTTACCATACATAATGTCTGTGGGTTAATATGTGACATATTGAATTCGTGAATTCAATCATAATAATAAATTAGTTATCATTTTAACAGTGTAAAAACCACCACATTTTAAATAATGTAAATAACAATTTAAATTAATACTTAGTGATTTCAATACAATACATATTTAATCTTGTGTCAGTCTTAACATCTATAAAAATACTGATTAAAATTAGGTAAGTGGAAATAACAGGGTGAGAACAGACACTAGATATTTGAGATGGAATGCTTTCGGTTAAATTAAATTATACATCATTAACTGAAACTTACTGTATGTCTGTATGTGAAGTAAATGCAAGCAATAAGCAACAAAGTACATACAGATTCACAGAATAATAAGTCAACATGAACAATATTTATTCCGTATATTTTAGCATTTCCATATGATAAGACAAGCTACCTAGTGTGGAATGTAGTTCAATTTTTTTGTAATAAAAGCACCAATGACATCTAATACAAAAATAATAACATACTCGTACCAAAAATTTTCTCATAAACAAGCCAAAAGAACATAAATCAACACCTAGATATTCTTAGAGATTAGTCAAAATTCAGGAAGCTTCAGATGGTAAACTGGAAAGAGTTACAATAAGTACTCTTAAAACATATAAAACAATGTAAAAAACACAATAATAATAATACAATACATATCAGACAGAGTAGCCAGATTTTGTGTTAGACGGTGGAGGAGGTTCGTTGCTCGGTTATCTACTATTTACGGTAGCATAGAAGGGAAAGAAACTGTAGCTGGAAATTTCAGTAAGGCAATTTTAGGGGTAGTCGGACTATATCAAATTTACTTCATCATTGAGATATACAGGTAATTTACTGTATGTAACGAAAGTCCGTGAAAGTTGTGAGGAATTCGCAGCTGCGCCTTTTGGTACTTCAGGAGAAAAAGCCAGCTCTTTGGCCAGCATTTATCTCGCTATCACTAAACTCATGCATATACTCAAAACACCAACAGAACTATGTGGTCCATTTTAATACCTTTAAAAAGATAGATCAGAATGTTCCACAATTAAAGAACATAATTTGCGTCAAGTACTTAACTCTAATGTGCAAATAAAAAGTAAAATTAGTGAACATAAATAATAAATTCCTATAATAGAAACGTTAAAGCTCTACAACTAGTGTACATTATATACAGAGAACGTCAATGGAATGTTAAATGTTTGTTAAATATGTCACGAATATGTGTGACGAATTTGAATACATTATAAATATTTTACAAACATCAACACCACATATTTAAATGCGAGATACACTTCTTAAGCTTATAATTAATTAAGTACATGAAAAATTCATTAAGTTCGCAATACTACTAATCTCATATTGGACGAATAAAATGACTAAATAATTTTCAACTTTTAGTTTTAGAACAGTTTTAAGCAGAATTTTTATTTTATCGTTTAATACCAATTATTATCTTGAGGCATGCATGATACAAACACTACTTCAAAATTAAACTATTGTGAGACATAGTTCAAAATATTTGGATCAGTACGGTTTCCCTCACTATTATTTTTAGTGCGCGGAGTACAACCGCCGCGGACAGTTGTGCCTGAGGAAGGATTTCCGACAAATCCGAAACATGTCGCCAAAAGCGATTAAAAATAATAGTGAGTGAAACGGTACTGATCGAAATATTTTCAAACACTAATTGATTCTAGCGCCTCGACGACGGGGCCGTAGCTATATTAGCACCACGCATAACTTGTGACATGGAAAACCCAATTTAAACTTGTACTTTATTGCGCGACAATACAGTAAACAATGGGATTGGCAACTGTCAAAGGTTTGCATAGATGGCGCCATCATAGCTTGCCCCTTTTTCTATGAGATTTGGATTAAAGGGCTGGCATCCAGAGCATGAAATTCCATTTAAAAAACAAGTTTTACATAATTCTAGGGATTGATAGAACAAGCTATGCTGACGCCATCTACTAAATACTTCGACCAGCCAACTCCATTGAATGCGTTTTCGAATGACGCATATTACGGGTAAGGCGTAAGTAAAAATGTTAATGGATATGAGGGATCTTCGTTATCTGCCTCTTTCACTCCTTAATATTCGCGCGATGAGGCAGATAACGAAATTTCGAGTTTCGCGGTAGACCCTAGGATCCGATCAACAGTTGACGATAGTACTCGCGTCATAGGTCCTCTCGTTACGGCTCTGGCCTACCGCGAACCACGTTCGACTTGTTGCCTCCCTGTCACACTTACGTACGAATTTACAAGTGCGACAGAGAGGCAACACGTCGAACGTGGTTCGCGGTAAGCGATCAGAATCATATTTGCATTCTTATTTAATTTCTCACAGAAATCTCACCAAAATTGACACAAATGGGTACCTTTTAAATCACAGTGTTTTAAACATTATCATAGCAAAATAAATAAATATATATTTTGTGCCACAGATCCGAATACACCTAGCAAATCGTCGTTACTTCGAAAATATCTAGTATGTACCTCTTATCATATTTTAATATTTTAAAATACAAATTAAGCTCATACAATGGGTACGCCTAGGTGACAATTTGCAAATCTCATTATAACGAGATGACGTCTATACTATTCTATATTTATTCTCCATTTTATCCCACAGTTTGTAGATACGAGCTCTTCAAAGTAGTGATGACGTCATAATAATAGGCCTGAATTCTCACATGCAACTAATTTCAGGCGGCTTTAAAGGTCATGACATAGTATACCGGCTGCTTGGGCGACGTGCACGTGCGTGTTCGCTTGTTCGAGCCGTGCATGCACACGTGACGCAAGCGGTGTGCCGTCTCTCATAATGATCTGTATATTACAACGCGCATGTCTAGGCACACGCATCCAGTGTGCACATGCCTTAACAGTGTTAGTTTAGTTTAAAACTGTCCATATAGACCAGGAGCAAATTTCGTCAGTGATCGCCTCCCGGACGAAAACTCGTATAGCGGTTAACGGCTATGTATGATGAACCCTCGTGGACGTCAGCTGCCGCTCCGTTGGTGGGTTGAGGAATGGTAGCCACCGAAACGCGTAACACGGTCTTTCCACCGCGATACAACTGGCTGACGATTTGTTTTATTAACAATAGCATCTAAACTATCATCTGACAATCAAACGGGAGGCGATGACGCCGAGGACTGAATTTTATTTTTATTTTTTACATGTTCATGTGACCAGCTGACGGTATTTCCACAGCGATACAATCGGCTGACGATTTTGTTTATTCACAATAACATCTAATCATCTGACCAAGTTTCAAGCGGAAGGCGATGACAATTTTTTTTATAGACTTTATTTGCTGCCATTCCTTATCCCACCAACAGAGCGGCAGCTGACGTTCACGAGGGTTCATCATACATAGCCGTTAACCACTATACGAGTTTTCGCCCGGGAGGCGATTGGTCATGGAAATCTGTTCCTGGCCCGCGGTCAATAGTTTTTAAGTGATGGTGAAGATTTTGCACATGCATTTGGGCACTTACCCATTTTATTAACAATGTGAAATCCTTAACAATAGAAATCAACTTCATTCAAACAGGGCGAGGTAAAGTATTTGTATATTGTGGTGTTTCATGCAAACGGCACAGAACGATCGACTGGCGGTGCAACGTACAACATTCACAGGACAGGTTGACGGGACACTCTGTTGAGGAAATTAAAGATTGTGACAATTGATTATGCCTAGTTTAGAATATCTTGGCATAATTGTCGATTATAATTTGGCAGTTTTCACATGCGCGGTGAATAGAGTTAACAGCGTTATTTAACAAGAAATAGGAGTAAAATAATAAAGCATTTACATGTATTTCATTAAGTTAGTACTTTTAGAGGGTACATGCAACAGAGGGTAATTTAAAGCTAATAAGTAATAACTTATTAGCATACTTACTAAAGCTTACATGATTTGTTTTATGTTTTGTTTAAACAAAATTAGATGCATTTCTTTAAAAAATATATATAAAAGGATTGAATTAATTGAGTAAAAATAACCGACAGGCCAAGTGTCAGGTCAATCAGTTAGCGTGTTAGTTTTGTCCCATTGGTCACATTGAAACTGTTGAAAGTCACCGATACCACGTGTCAAAAATCATCTGTCCTGTGAAGCAATGCTTTTATCAGATTTCATTAATGCCGCCGTCATATTGTTTAATTTGTTTTTGCCGCACCGGACAGATGATTTAGACTTGCATATATTTTCGCCCGCACCCATCTCAGAAGGTCGTTAACAGTCGAAGGGTGGGCGGCCGTTAATAGTCCTAGGCTCGTTCATGTTAGATCCACTCGTTCAGCAGAAGGTTACCGCATGGTACAGAGTATGCGCCGCTCACCGGTGTTTCCTGGGTGCGGGTGCGGGTGCGGGCGCGGGTGCGGGGTGGTGCGCGGGCGGTTGGTGCGCGGGCTCGGCGGGCGGCGGGTGGAGCGGGCGCCGGAAGGGCCCGAGCCGCTTGCCGGCGCGCGGGGACACGGTGAGGGCGTCGCCCCCGCCCCCGCCCCCTACACCCCCTCCGCCCCCGCCCCACGCCACCGCCGCGCCCGCGTCGAGCAGCGCTGCCGCTAGACGACCGGTGTTTTGTTCTATAAACAAATAACTGAGTATGATGACATCGTTCTAATCCACCTTGCGACTGTGTGACACCAAACACAAGTTCGCGTACGCGCTCCACAAAATGCTCGAATATAGCTAGCCGTTTGTTGCTGCACTAATGACTAATTTGCTGAAGACTGCTAGGTCGCTCAAAATAAGCGTGCCGGTAGAGTGGCAAGTGGCAAGTTACTTGCACAACACCTATTTACAACTTTTACTGGGGTCATGTTAGGCCTAGGTTCCTCTCGAGTTGACCTACCTCCGGTGTCACTGTGACTGGGACGTGGTACTTCCGGGACACCCTGTATACAGTATACACTGAACAGGTTGGGTTACCTTGCGGCTGCAGGTGGGTAACTGCAGGCACGGGCTCGCGCACGCGCTCCACGAAGTGCTCGAAGGTGGCGGGCTGCGTGTGGTGCTGCACGAGCTGCTGCAGGCTGCGCGCGCGCTCGGAGTAGGCGTGCTGGTAGAGCGGCATGGTGGCGCGCACGGCCCGCCCGCCCGCCGTGGCGGCGCCGCGCACCAGCGCCGCGCCGCACGCCACGCTCACCAGCCCTTCCTCCCACAGCGGACCGAACACTGCCACCTGCAACAACATTAACCGTATGATAAACATGGTATTAACATTTAAAAACCACAAACCAAAAACGATGTACAGTCGCCATCAGATATATCGGAGCGGCCGAGGTGCTCAAAAATATCTGAACACGCACCTAGCGCCTTGACAATAGAGGCGTGTTCAGATATTTTTGAGCACCTTAGCCGCTCCGATATATCTAGTGGCGACTATACATAAAAAATTGCCTCTCCGTCTTCGAGAATAACATCTTCTTTTCGTTAACGTATTTTTATTTTTATTTCTGAGCCTAGCCAAAATGTAGCATATCCGCCACCTTCCTACTTTTCATCTTTAATAATCCGTTCCGCTCCCATATTTCCTTACACATCTATTCTCCGATTTCACAAATTTACTTGAACTAAACCTTACTACATATACATAAGGTCCACCGACGTTAAGGTTGGTTGTCAGTACTCACCGAAGGCTTCCTCGAGACGGTGACCCGCAGCAACCCGGCCGACAGCGGGTACAGCACGATTAAAACGTCGCAGAACTGGGTGGGCAGCGTGTCTCTCTTGTAAGCTCGCCAGTGCTCGCTCCACACTACGTGGACCTCGTCGTTGCCGAGATGCCGCGTCTGAAATGTACAGATAAAACTCTAGTTTCTTATTTAATCATAAATGTTGATAATAACTATACAAATGTACGTATAGTTATACATCATATAGTGACAATTAGTAAGTTAATAATTATGTTGTGTTCAATCAAGTTTTGCGAATAAGGGAGAAAGACTTTCGCTTAAATGAGAGAGAGATGCACGGTCTCAGACTTTAATCTTTAATCCACTCAGGATTCAAGCTTATTTAGTTATTCAATACATAATCAATATAATCATATTGCAATGTCTAATGTAAAATAAGCCCTAAATTGCTCAATAGTAGCCGAAGCACCACGGAACGCACGCAACACATCGGTTAAAACAAATGCGGCGCAAACTTAGCGTCGAATGTGCGATTCGTGGCCGAGGTGTAAAAGTCAGCGACAAAAAAGTGATTTTACACCTTGTCCCAATCGGGAAAAAAACATCAAAACGTGTTATAGTTACCTTGTTGAGGATGGCGTCGGGCGTGTCGGCGGGCATGCGCGTGGCGACGTGGAAGAGCGCCTCGAGCGTGAGCGTGGCCGCGTACGGCGCCACGTGTTATAGTTACCTTGTTGAGGATGGCGTCGGGCGTGTCGGCGGGCATGCGCGTGGCAACGTGGAAGAGCGCCTCGAGCGTGAGCGTGGCCGCGTACGGCGCCACGTGTTATAGTTACCTTGTTGAGGATGGCGTCGGGCGTGTCGGCGGGCATGCGCGTGGCAACGTGGAAGAGCGCCTCGAGCGTGAGCGTGGCCGCGTACGGCGCCACGTGTTATAGTTACCTTGTTGAGGATGGCGTCGGGCGTGTCGGCGGGCATGCGCGTGGCGACGTGGAAGAGCGCCTCGAGCGTGAGCGTGGCCGCGTACGGCGCCACGTGTTATAGTTACCTTGTTGAGGATGGCGTCGGGCGTGTCGGCGGGCATGCGCGTGGCGACGTGGAAGAGCGCCTCGAGCGTGAGCGTGGCCGCGTACGGCGCCACGTGTTATAGTTACCTTGTTGAGGATGGCGTCGGGCGTGTCGGCGGGCATGCGCGTGGCAACGTGGAAGAGCGCCTCGAGCGTGAGCGTGGCCGCGTACGGCGCCACGTGTTATAGTTACCTTGTTGAGGATGGCGTCGGGCGTGTCGGCGGGCATGCGCGTGGCAACGTGGAAGAGCGCCTCGAGCGTGAGCGTGGCCGCGTACGGCGCCACGTGTTATAGTTACCTTGTTGAGGATGGCGTCGGGCGTGTCGGCGGGCATGCGCGTGGCGACGTGGAAGAGCGCCTCGAGCGTGAGCGTGGCCGCGTACGGCGCCACGTGTTATAGTTACCTTGTTGAGGATGGCGTCGGGCGTGTCGGCGGGCATGCGCGTGGCAACGTGGAAGAGCGCCTCGAGCGTGAGCGTGGCCGCGTACGGCGCCACGTGTTATAGTTACCTTGTTGAGGATGGCGTCGGGCGTGTCGGCGGGCATGCGCGTGGCGACGTGGAAGAGCGCCTCGAGCGTGAGCGTGGCCGCGTACGGCGCCACGTGTTATAGTTACCTTGTTGAGGATGGCGTCGGGCGTGTCGGCGGGCATGCGCGTGGCGACGTGGAAGAGCGCCTCGAGCGTGAGCGTGGCCGCGTACGGCGCCACGTGTTATAGTTACCTTGTTGAGGATGGCGTCGGGCGTGTCGGCGGGCATGCGCGTGGCGACGTGGAAGAGCGCCTCGAGCGTGAGCGTGGCCGCGTACGGCGCCACGTGTTATAGTTACCTTGTTGAGGATGGCGTCGGGCGTGTCGGCGGGCATGCGCGTGGCAACGTGGAAGAGCGCCTCGAGCGTGAGCGTGGCCGCGTACGGCGCCACGTGTTATAGTTACCTTGTTGAGGATGGCGTCGGGCGTGTCGGCGGGCATGCGCGTGGCGACGTGGAAGAGCGCCTCGAGCGTGAGCGTGGCCGCGTACGGCGCCACGTGTTATAGTTACCTTGTTGAGGATGGCGTCGGGCGTGTCGGCGGGCATGCGCGTGGCGACGTGGAAGAGCGCCTCGAGCGTGAGCGTGGCCGCGTACGGCGCCACGTGTTATAGTTACCTTGTTGAGGATGGCGTCGGGCGTGTCGGCGGGCATGCGCGTGGCGACGTGGAAGAGCGCCTCGAGCGTGAGCGTGGCCGCGTACGGCGCCACGTGTTATAGTTACCTTGTTGAGGATGGCGTCGGGCGTGTCGGCGGGCATGCGCGTGGCGACGTGGAAGAGCGCCTCGAGCGTGAGCGTGGCCGCGTACGGCGCCACGTGTTATAGTTACCTTGTTGAGGATGGCGTCGGGCGTGTCGGCGGGCATGCGCGTGGCGACGTGGAAGAGCGCCTCGAGCGTGAGCGTGGCCGCGTACGGCGCCACGTGTTATAGTTACCTTGTTGAGGATGGCGTCGGGTGTGTCGGCGGGCATGCGCGTGGCAACGTGGAAGAGCGCCTCGAGCGTGAGCGTGGCCGCGTACGGCGCCACGTGTTATAGTTACCTTGTTGAGGATGGCGTCGGGTGTGTCGGCGGGCATGCGCGTGGCAACGTGGAAGAGCGCCTCGAGCGTGAGCGTGGCCGCGTACGGCGCCACGTGTTATAGTTACCTTGTTGAGGATGGCGTCGGGCGTGTCGGCGGGCATGCGCGTGGCAACGTGGAAGAGCGCCTCGAGCGTGAGCGTGGCCGCGTACGGCGCCACGTGTTATAGTTACCTTGTTGAGGATGGCGTCGGGTGTGTCGGCGGGCATGCGCGTGGCAACGTGGAAGAGCGCCTCGAGCGTGAGCGTGGCCGCGTACGGCGCCACGTGTTATAGTTACCTTGTTGAGGATGGCGTCGGGTGTGTCGGCGGGCATGCGCGTGGCAACGTGGAAGAGCGCCTCGAGCGTGAGCGTGGCCGCGTACGGCGCCACGTGTTATAGTTACCTTGTTGAGGATGGCGTCGGGTGTGTCGGCGGGCATGCGCGTGGCAACGTGGAAGAGCGCCTCGAGCGTGAGCGTGGCCGCGTACGGCGCCACGTGTTATAGTTACCTTGTTGAGGATGGCGTCGGGTGTGTCGGCGGGCATGCGCGTGGCAACGTGGAAGAGCGCCTCGAGCGTGAGCGTGGCCGCGTACGGCGCCGTGGCGCCGCCGCCGCCGCGCAGCCCGCCCGCGAACCCCACGTGGCTCTCCAGCTCCACCTGCACACACACAACGACACCCGTTCAGTGCCCGTGCCCCGCTTGCAGAACAGGACTCATAAGCAACATGGGAATTGTGTATTGATAAACGCCCATCCGAAAAAAATATATAAATAAATATCGGGATGACAGATGCAACAAACACGGATACATTATTTCAGTTTCGTTTGGCGTTTCCTTAAAACGATTGTCACTTGGCTAGCCCCCCCAGGAATTATATAACGCTAACTAGTTACATCATGACTATTCATGACCTATAATCTAAATATTATACAATGTGATTGTGAATATCCTTTATATCATGTCTAAAAATAATTAACCAGATATATCCAAAAATAAGAAAATTAAATCAAGTTGAATAACACTATAATTTTCGTATAGTTATACTATACCAAAATAAATACATACATTAGACCAGAAAATTATACTGATATTCAACTTCATGTACTTTTCTTAGTTTTTGATATATGTGTTTAATTATTTTTAGATATAATATAGAGGATATTCACAGTCATTGTATATACATTTTGGACTAATCCATTCGCCATTTTTAGAGCAGTTCAAAATCAACTCAGGATTGTGAAAATTTTGAGCGTTTTCTAATAATTTGTTAGACCAAGTAGTGAAAATGTTAGACTATGTTATATATTAGTAATCTACTCACAAAGCCCTTTCATTTGGTACCCCACATGGTATGTTTAAAAGAAAAAAGTTTAAAACTTTGTACTGCCGATTTTGTGACGTCACAGTTATCCCCCCCACACTCTTAGAAAGTGACAAGTTCTTATTTCGTACTCAGTAGAGTCTACCGAACACAACGATACCACTTGTCGATAGTATACTGTACAGTCACATCGAATGGTGTATTAGGCCCTCTGGCCACTGTACTATTGAAAGAACTACCCGACCGAATAACTTGCCCACGATACTAAGGAGGGCAATGCCCCGGTAAATGTTGCAATCACCGCGGTCTCCCTTCCTTTTGTATAACGTGATGATGTTAGCCTCACGAATATCCTGTGGGAACACTACATTCACGTACGTATTAAGTAATAAATTAAATAATTATAATTATATAACACATCAATAACGTGAGAATAAATATTTATGTTCATCACACAAATATAAGTCCTTACCGGGATTTAAACCCGAGATTACAACTTCGCAGACGAGGTACTAATATTACCATTAATTAAGCAGCTGTTACATATATTCGTCTTATTTCTCCAAGTTTCAAGTCCAAGTGAAGAAAACATACCTCCCACGCCAAGGCAGCCAGGAAGGCCTCGTAGGCGGGGCTGCCGCAGCGGTTGGACAAGATTTCGTTGCGAGTCTCCTGCCCTTTGCCCACGTAGATCACCGCCACTTTATGGGTCTCACGACACCTGTAAAGATTGAATGGTATATGTGATGTAGGGATAAAAACCGGACAAGTGCGAGTCGGACTCGCCCACCGACGGTTACGTACTTTTTAGCATTTGTTGTTATAGCGGCAAAAGAAATATATCATCTGTGAAAATTTCAACTGTCTATCTCGGTTCATGAGACATGCCTGGTGACAGACGACAGTGGAGTGTTAGTAATAAGGTCCCGTTTTTACCCTTTGGGTACGAAACCCTAACAAAAAAAAAATTTTTTCAATATTATAACGCTATAAATGACATTCGTTATTCGGTAATTCACAGATGTTAAAAGATACCAAAATTTAAGTGAAAAATCAAAATGTCCACATTATTGCTATCTGGAGCGCGATCATTTAGTTCCCACACTGGACATTTCGGACATAGCATATTGTGTGCGTGTGGATTGATCAGTATTAAGTGAGATTAAAATGACACTAAAGTTCACCTCTGCGCATCGAGATTCCGCAGTTCTCGCAGCAGGCGCTCGGAGCGGCGAAGCAGCTGAGCGTGCGCGCGTCGCGATGGAGCCAGCGTGCCCAGCTGCGCCAGCAGCAGCCGGCACTGCGAGAACGGGCCCGCTGACCCGCTGTCGGGTCTCTCCGGTATTTCTAGTTCCTCGTCACTGGAGACAAGAGTAAAGTTAAAACCAATATTCTGTATTCTGCTATTCTAACTGCATAAGATTAACAGATGCTTCAAAAATGCTGGGTGAAAAAAAACCGTAAGCTCTTATAGGGTCTCTAAAGTAAAGGTCTCTCCTAGATGGTAGTTCTCGAAGTTGTGACGAGAGAAAAACAGCGGTGACAACTTCAGCTTTGATTCACGACAGTAATAGTAAAAGCCCAGCTTTGTCCAGCCTCTGCCGTCAACGTAATGTCGAAGTTAGCTATCCCAACAGCACCAAATAGTAACGATTCTCTTTCTAGAAACGAGGTAGTGGCGCTCGGTGTTCCGGTGCGCGGCCACCGTTCGTCTTTAACTCCTTGAGGTAGATGTGAAGGGGGCAGCTCTATCCAGTCTACGTAATATCAAAGATAGATATAACTCCGTAATAGATGGATACAGTCTAAGGAAAAAACGTGCCTCGAAAATCACGAAAATTTGATTCTCGATCAGATGGCGCCACTAGTTTTGGCCTACACTCGTATAGAGGGCGTTGACTGTTTCGTTTGTTATTTATAATTTTAACGCATACCAGTGAAAGAACATGGGTCAAAATCATATAAAAGTAATTAATGCAAATAAAAAAATCATTTATCCATATTTAAATACATGTTATCGTATTTTTATAAATATTTATTTTTAGTTTTAAAGTGTGTCGACAGATGGCAGTGAATTTACTGGGGTTACAAAATTTACTATGACAGTACCGCTCTAGTATAAGTTACTCTATGGTAATATCGAATTCAACTATCCTGGTCACGGCACAAAATTGTAACAAACCTGTCTCTAGAGGCGAGGTAGTGCCGCTCGGCGTTCCGGTGCGCGACCAGCGCGGCCACCAGTTCGTCTTCGGCTCCTGGAGGTAGCGGGGAAGGCCCGGCCTCATCCAACCTTCGGCCGTCTACTACTTCTGGTGATGTGTGGCCGATGTAAGCCAAAACCTGTTGAAAGAATTACAAATATACATGTTTGCTTGATACAAATTCGGAAGTATAGGCCATGACCACCAACCACGTCAACTGACGAGCGTGGCTACAGGTCATATCAAACTTTATTTAAACAAGATTCATGATTACGCGCTGCACACGATAGGCGTTGCGTTTAAAAGGTTAAAAACTAACGATTAAATTGAAAAATTGGTTTGTGCCTTAACTGATTGGCCAGTAAAACAAAGTTGACACAGAACAGTGCAAACTAGTAAAACATTTTACATACATGATCCAACTGGTGTTTATCTGGCGGACAGTTTTGGTAGTCTGGCAGCAGATCTGGCGGTAACGGCGGCGGCAATGATGACAACGTGTTATCGCGCGGACTCTCCACGCTGTGAAAGGATATTATTATTTTAAAAATAACTTTTACAGTACATAATACTCGTGTGGTGCACTAGTGCGGGAATGAGGTATTTCCGTGAATATGTCGAAAGTTTAAAGGGCCATATGTACTGTAAAACGTAGCACGATACACGTGCGAATAGGTAATTCGCATCAATGACTGGATAAGACAATGGGGCTTAAGAAAAAAATATGGTGTTTATAAAATAGTGTGGCAGTAGAAAGCAGCTGAGCAAAATTCACTCATCTGTTTATGCAAAATAATAAGTCTGTGTTTAGCTGTAACTGCTTTTTGTGATACTAGCTTTAAGTAGCTTTACAGTAGGTTCAAATTACCTCTCAGGTAAAGCCAACGGTTCGGGCTCTTGCTCCGCGCAGTAGGAGGGATCGTAGTACAACGCCGAGGCGTCCCAGCACGCCTTCCCCGCGATGTCGCGGAGTAGAACACGCACCTGCCGATCTGATGTCGCTAGACCTGGACAAGGAAAAAATCTATTCAATAAGTGGGTGAATTCTGAATTTATATTCCGGATAATAAAATGAGTGTTCGTTTGGACTTTTTTTAACACCACGTCGGTAGCAAACAAGCATACGACCCGCCTGATGGTAAGAAGTAGTTAAAATGCGCGTTGTCGACCCTTTTTGAATACCCCATACTTGTAGCTCCTCGAAAAAACCTCGTCACAGCTTATGAATTCCACAGCCGGAGTGATGCGGAAGAAAATTCCTAAACCGCCCAACACAATTTGCTCAATCCAACTGTCATATTTGCATCTTCATCATCTTCTCTGCAGGACTTCTAGATATGGTTTAACCTAACTAAACTTAAAGTCCTCCGTTTGAGTTAGGTACAATTGCTAGCAACAACCCACTGTATTTTTTTAAACCGTACTTACCGTGTTTTTACTGTATTGTTATTTATTAGTGCACGCTATAAAATCCCGTTCCTGAAAGTTAGCTTTAGGGCCTCCTGTGATCTAAGGCTGTATACTGACCGGGCGCGGGCGGCGGCGGCGGCAGCGCCGGCAGCTCGACCAGCGAGGCAAGCGTGGCGTCGCTGAGCCGCAGCAGCTGGATGTGCGGCGCGGACAGCACGGCGCCGCCCAGCTCCACCCCGAGCGACGGCGAGCTGTCGTGCTGCTCGCCCACGCCGCACGAGAGCTGGCAGCTGCTCCACAGAGGCCAGTGGCCGAGAAACAGCACTAGTTGCGTGCAGATCTGTGGGAAAATAAGAATTGCTTAGGTTTACAGTTTCTCTTCAGAAGAGGTGTCTAAAGAAAGCTTAACCTTCAGCTGTGGAAAATTTCACCTTTATCCTTGTATCGCTGTAGTCTAAAAACTGCTCGGACCCGTGCGCCTTTCCACAGGTGAGGGGTTATTAAGTATACAATGACCTATTTCTCGGAGTTTTACAGAGAACTGTAAAAATAAATCCACTACGTACGAGTTTCGTAATCTATGAAAATGTCAACAAATCACAAATGTTGTGAATAATCCGTTCTCATCGTATTTTGACGGAAACGTAAGAATTTTTCATGCTATTTTAGTCCATCTCAGTACAAAAAGTACTGATGCTGACTGAAGTAGCATGACAAAGACGAACGTCTCCAAGTAAGTAAGTAAGTAAGTAAGTATTTATTTGCAAAGAATAAGTAGGTACAATAGAAAAAAATACGATGGGAATCACAACATCTGTACTAACTTAGCACCTGAACTTTTAGAAAGCGGGCCATTATATCATTTTTAAATAAATAAACGACCATTTTAGTACTAAACCATTTTGAATTTCCTTATGTCACACATTTCGCCAATTATTATTATTTATTATTAAATATTCTGTTAAAGGTTCCATTAAAAAAGTAGCATACGTGAAAGTTAGTACTATCAGTATCACGCTAAAGATCACTGCGGCACGTAAAAAAATCACACTCCAGTGATAAGAACATTGCAATTGTTTTGGAGGTGACACAATGTTAAACTGATCAGATTTTCATAGGCTAAGTATATTTTCATGTATGAAAGTAAAAAAATGGACTGGAAAATTAGGAAACGGTACACGTAAAGCCTTGATTATGGATTATTCAGATGTTTTTTTTTATTCGGAGTGAAACCGGACATCTTTTACCTGGTGTAAAAATGGCGCGGTCCGCCAGGTGTCGCCACTGTTGCCGGAAACAAGAGTGAAATAAAGCACTAGACTGGTGATAATTCGACGGAAACAGATATGCTCTCTCAATTATAAAGCTTCCAGTGACGGTCAAGTAATTTAATGTAATGATTGTCATATTATCATTAGTCATAATTCTGAAACCGTTAACTTTTCAGGATTTTCCTCGTGTTATTTGTTTTATGGCAATCCTGAAAAGTGCGCGTTTCTGAGAAAAACCAAATTATGACTAATGATAATATGACAATCATATGATACAAGTGTGAATGCTTACCGTCTGCGCCCATAGCTTCACATCTACGGTGGAAGCCGGAGCAGCTTTCTGGCCTAGATTGTCTTGTCCATGCTGGATGTTGGGGTCGAAGTCCTCGTCCACTGGTAATGATAGTCCTTCTATTTCGGTGTTGGTTCCTCGCATCACAGCATATAGCACCTGAGAACAAATTATATAAATTAATTTCTAATAGATAGATATTCGACATTTTGAGAGACATGAATTAAAACATATTCCTAAAACCAAAGAGGATATAATAAGATAGAGCGGTACTGTCATAGTAAATTTTATAACCACTGTAAATTCACTGCCATCTATCGATATACGTTAAAACTAAAAATAAAGATTTTTAAAAATACGTTAAAATGTATTTTAATGATTTTTTTGTTTGCATTAATTATTTTTATATGATTTTGACCCATGTTCTTTTACTGATATGCGTTAAAATTATAAATAACAAACGAAACCGTCAACTCCCTCTATACGAGAGTAGGCCAACGCTAGTGGCGCCATCTGATCGAGACTCCAATTTTCGTGATTTTCGAGGCACGTTTTTTCCTTAGACTGTATCCATCTATTACGGAGTTATATCTATCTTTGCTAAAACCGTAATGAAGGTTGGTATGATTTTACGAATGATAAATATGTAGGTAATATCCTTAAGGACTAGACTTGATACGATACATATTAATATTATTCCTAAAAAGTATAGGTTTAAAGATATTTATTCTCATAAAAGACATACAAGTCACTTACACGAGAACAGAGTTATAAGTAAAAGTTATCCTATTTACGGTAGCATTAAAGTCGAGCTCGAGAGGTACACGCTCACACATATTTTTTTTTAAGTATATATTATAAATATTAAAATAAAATAATATTTATAAATAAAATAATATTTTGGTATTTCTAATAATATTAAAGGGATAAGTTCGCCTTTGTACATCTTATTATTTGTACCATGTAATCTTTAATATGTATATTTGTACAATAAAGAGTTTACTACTAATACTACTATTCCAAAACATGATAGCTATAGTAGTCTGTTACTCAAATTTTTACTTATAGTTTAGTTTATTTATTTCTCATAAGCGATCGTCGGATACAAAGCAAATGATTCAATTACAATTTATATTATAGTTTAGGAGTAGTTAATATACAATGGTATATAGATCTATCACAATATATTAGTCATTTCAAAATATTCAAATAACAAATCTTACAATGTCAAAATTAATAAATAATAAAAACAATTATAATATAGTACTACAGAGTACCAATCATTAAATAATTTGAATTATTAAACAATGTCAAGTTAAATGCAAAAAAAGAAAATAGAGACATGTCAAATGAAAAATAAAATAAAATGAATAATAATATTGCCTGTAAGTGGGGGATCAATAAAAAATGTGCCCTTTTACTATGTTAATTCTAGCAAAGATAGATATAACTCCGTAATAGATGGATACAGTCTAAGGAAAAACGTGCCTCGAAAATCACGAAAATTTGATTCTCGTTCAGAGGGCGCTACAAGTTTTGGCCTACAGTCGTATAGATGGCGTTGACGGTTTCGTTTGTTATTTAACAATTTTAACGCATATCAGTGAAAGAACATGGGTCAAAATCATAAAAATAATTAATGCATAAAAAAAAAACATTTATCTATATTTAAATACATTCTATCGTATTTTTATAAATCTTCATTTTTAGTTTTAAAGTGTGTCGTCAGATGGCAGTGACTGTGGCAGTGAGTGGCAGTTACTGGGGTTACAAAATTTACTATGACAGTAACGCTCTAGTATCAGTTACTCTATGATTCTAGTATGTAAATTGTATCTTCTGTTGGTGATCCTAATAAACAAATAAAAATATAAATGTATCCTCACCTCCTGGGATGGAGCAAACTCGGATTATACGCATTTACATAGAGTAACTTATACTAGAGCGGTACTGTCATAGTAAATTTTGTAACCCCAGTAAATTCACTGCCATCTGTCGACACACTTTAAAACTAAAAATGAAGATTTATAAAAATACGATAAAATGTATTTAAATATAGATAAATGTTTTTTTTTATTTGCATTAATTATTTTTATGATTTTGACCCATGTTCTTTCACTGATATGCGTTAAAATTGTTAAATAACAAACGAAACCGTCAACGCCATCTATACGACTGTAGGCCAAAACTAGTAGCGCCCTCTGAACGAGAATCAAATTTTCTTGATTTTCGAGGCACGTTTTTTCCTTAGACTGTATCCATCTATTACGGAGTTATATCTATCTTTGGTATTTAGGAGCGAATAAAGGTAATAAAATAATTTCCAGCTTGCTGGGAATTAATTCCTCAAAACGCTTTTTTTGGGTCTAATTTGACTGGCCTAGCAGTTTACTGAAACACTAATTGACTTGTAATTATTTATTAAAGCACTCTATACACGGTGGCTAAAAAATAAGTGCATTCCCGTTGCCAGGGAGGTTTTGGTATTATACTGAGCAACTTTTACTATAGGACCAACCCCGAAATCGCAAAAAAAAATTGGCTGCTTCATACATTTTGGCTGGCCCATTTTCTATGGGAGGGTAAATTTTTTTTTCGCGATTTACTATAAAAGTTGATCAGTATAATTCCAAAACCTTCCTGCCAACGGGAATGCACAAATTTTTTACCCACCCTGTATGTATGCTATATTATTTATACTGTTTTTATTAGTGTTGAACTAAAAAATAAAGAAAGAAAGAAAAATCCCCGTAGTTACCACCAAACCGAGTTGGTGGTAACTAATGGGAATTGTTTTTCCCAATAGTTACCAGTGGTAAAAAGTGGAAAAAAGATCCCAATAGTTACCACTGGTAAGAACTTGTGGGAATAGCCCAAATAGTATGTAGTAATTTTGTAGAGCGGGCACCACGATACAGGCCTAGCTAGCCTACTGTCTGACCAATACATGATTTACACAGAAGTAGGTAAAACAAATAAAATTATTTAATAAACTTTCCAACTCAGCCGGGCTAGCACATGATTGGCGCGATAGTATCTCGCCGCGACATAGACTACCCGTCCCTCTTTAATTCATACAGTTAGTAAAAGACGGGTAGTCTATCTCGCGGCGAGCCACTCACGCGCCAATCATGTGCTCGGCCTACAGGTCTCATTCGAAGACTATCACAATATAATTGCGAAAAGCTGCACCCAGGTGTCAAGCTAACGCTAAACAATGGCTGAAGGATGTACACTCGTTATGTAAGAAAGTTTTAGCACTATGTTTGTGGGCCATTCGTCTTCATTCATTAGCACCATACACAGATCACTTACACACTAGACGGAGCAGCATACAAGATTAATCGTGGTCCCATTGCGCTCGCTAATTCAGTATGAGCGCGCGGCCGGTTATTTCTGTTCTGTGTTTATTAACGAGCTTTACTTATGTAAATAACTAATATACAGCGAATTTACGGGTGCGGGAATAATTCCGTGTGTTTATAACTTTGTTTATTGTAAAATAATCACCAAACTATGAATAAAAAATTGGCAGTAAGCTTTAAACGGGCTTAGAAATGTTCAAATAGTTTCTTTCTTTACAGTTTTTACTTTTTTACCTATTTTTTGGCTGGTGTAAAACATTCCCGCACGCAAAAATCCGGGGTGTGCTAATATCAGATCGAGTGCTATTAATACATATAGATATACCTATATGTTTATTGAAGTATAAAAATGTCTAGGACAAAGCTGTACATTTATTTCAAAAGTGATGATCTATTTTGATGTAGGTGAGGGCTAGAAAAATCCGTCCGCTTGAAAGAATGAAACGTAGGTATGTATGCAGACCGCCCGGCATGAGCCTAGCCTAGACTCAGTGAAGAAAGTCCACGTCGTGTCGCGTCACCTCGCAGTCTTTGTAAAAGTTTTATGCCGCGTAGTCTGTGTGTGGTTGTCTACGGCACCATATTACACGCGGTTTTGACATCGATATTATTGTATTTATAAACGAGGAATACGTAGGGATATGTACAGTTTGCAAACAGCTCGAGTAGCAGTAGTTTACTGTATAGTAAAACAAGCTTTTAAATTCAAAATGCATAAATACGTAAGTTACAGCATATTTATTTGTTTGCTTTGTAATGGGACTTTTAAAGCAGTTAATTGTTAAATATTCGAGCGATAAAGATGCAGATAGCGAAATTTCGTATTCGTGTTTCCCGGTAGGTTCTCTGTAAACAAACCGCCTTGATGCATCAATGTCATATTTTATTATCTCTGAAAACTTGTCAAAAACCAGTTAAAGGTACAGTATGTATAAGTTACTCTATGCTTTACTAAAAAGGCTAGTGCTGCACTCTGGTGGCAGAACATTGCAGTAATATCCCCTATTTAGCAGTAATTATTTTAATATTTGGTATAAATGCTGCCTCGTACTTTTCATGTTTATCGACAAAGTTTAATAATATCTCAGGTTTTTATTCTCTCATTTACGTTTACTCACGGTTACGTGTAACCGGTCGTAGTCGTTGAATACACAGGGAGATCGATTAAATAATCTCATAGAATTATTGGGATTCCCAACCTGTGGATTTTTAAAATATTTAGATCACTACGGTTTCACTCACTATTATTTTAAGTCGCTTTTGGCGACATGTTTCGGACTCTTCGGGAGTCCTTCCTCAGGCCTTCGTGAGGCGTAGTATGGATTTTTTTACGTTTTTAGGCAGGTTTTTCTAACACGCCTTACTGTCCATTAGTAGTATTTAGTAGACCTTATTTTATTATAACACTTGGGTTGTCAATGGTTAATGGTTGGTGTGAATGGTTAGTTAACTGTGTAAACGAATTCAACGATGCATTTTCAGGCAATCGTCGCCCTCGCCCTGTTCGCTGTGGCTCTGGCAGCGCCGCAACACCAAGACCAGCCTCCTGTGGAGATCCTCAAGCAGGACGCCATCGTAGGTCCCGAAGGGTACCACTTCGAGTAAGTTTCGATATATATTTACTTATAACTGTTTAGCCCTAGCCTCTGTCCGCGGCAAAGTCCGTGTAAATAAAATTACCGTGCCCTTTATCACAGAATAAGTAATAGTACTACCGTACAGAAAAGAAACTTCCTACAAAACCGAAGTTTGACAACGATTCAGGGACGAATCATGCTGTCCCTTTCTAAATCGCACTACCCCTTTCGGCTATTTAGGGATGTCAAAAGTCAAGTCATTATCTTGTCTGTGGTTGTGCACGCAAAGGGACGTAAGTTGTGCCAATCCTAATAATTGCTCGGAGCAATGCTGAGTCAATACACTATTCAGCTGGCATGCATCAATAGGGAATATTACGCGAAACTCTGCGCAGGGGGCGCCACTACCACAATCTGAGGGTCTATCGCAAAACAAGAAAATCGAAATTTCGTTATCTAACATCTCTGTCATTCTTACATATTCGAGCGATAAAGAGGCAGATAGCGAAATTTCGGATTCGTGTTTCCCGGTAGGTTCTTTGTAAACAAACCGCCTTGGTGCATCAATGTCATATTTTATTATCTCTGATAACTTGTCAAAAACCTGTTAAAGGCACAGTATGTATAAGTTACTCTATGGTTTACCAATCGGGCTAGTGCTGCACTCTGGTGGCAGAACATTGCAGTAATACCCCGTTTGAATTGTTGAAATTTTAACTATCTGTCAATTTTGTTAAATTTAAATGTCGCTGTCCCGCTACGGGAGTTTGCCACACGAAGGGATGTATTGATACTTCGCTTCCAGGTTCGAGACGAGCGACGGCACCTCCCGCCAAGAGCAGGGCCAGCTGAAGCAGATCAGCGAAGACCACAAGGCCATCGAGGTGCAGGGCAGTTACAAGTACACTGCGCCCGACGGCGTGGTGTACACTGTCACTTACACCGCCGATGAAAATGGGTTTCAGCCGCAAGAGCACGTCGACCAGGGGCAGGGACAGCAGGGACAACAGTACCCGCAGTACCAGCAATAAACACTAACAGACTACATTGATCATTGGTGAAGCTTATCTCGTTGCATTAAGGGTCAGGAATGGTCAGTTTACTCGACGATGGTACAAGAACATCGCCGTGTAATACTGTAGCCGCAAAATTGATATCTGAAGTAGATAAACGGTACAGTTGTAGTGCATAATTGTTTTCCATCGTATTTTCTCGGAAACGTTCATATTTGTCATGCTACTTCAGTCAACCTCAGTACTTTTTGTACCGAGACTGACTGAAATAGCAAGACACGTTCCTACGTTTCCGTGAATAAACAATGGAAAATAATAATGCACTTATCTGTACATTTTGTGGTAAATAGTTAGTCAAATACTTACGCTTGAAACACTAGTTACTGCATTATGTGGGGGCCGTACAGCGCCATCTACTATAGGCGTCAAATTTGCACCAACAATGTTTTATACTACTTTTTGCGTCCTATTATTATTCCTATAACCATGATCCGATACATACACATAACAGAAAGGGATGGATTTTCTGGAATCTTAGGTCAATTTATTATCCCAAATGAAAGGTTGATATCAATTTAGTGTCTTTCAAAATTTTGATATTTGTGTAGGTTTTACTACACGTTCAAAGTGTTATTTCTTACTTTATTTTTAACTTCTTCTCAATTTACTAATTATTAATGTTTTTTTATAACTTTTTATACTTATTTTTGTACAGATTTTTAAATATATTTGTTAATATTTTACTCTCTCGTTTAATTGAAAAAGAAAAAAACCTATTAGCATGTTATTTTGAATATAATAAGGAATAAAGTCTGGTCGCCCTCCTTCCGCTGCATAAGATCTGTAGAGGCACACCGAACAGCAACTCGGGAGACAAAGGAGTAGAGCCAGCCAAAGGAATTACTGAAGCCCGCACCTGCTCACTACTTGGGCCAAACATGGGTAAATAAACCGTGAATTATAAGTATCTTAGCGTCTGGTCGCCCTCTTTTTCCTGCATGAGATACGTGGAGCTACACCGTACGGCGAACTCGGCGAGACATAGGAGCAGCGAGCCAGTCAAAACCTCTCAATCTCGTCCGCTACTGCTAAGTAGATGAGCCAAATATGCGTCAATACACTTTACGATTATTGTAGTATCTTACCTTGAATATAATAAGTAACAGCGTCTGGTCGCCCTCTTTTTCCTGCATGAGATACGTGGGGCCACACCGTACGGCGAACTCGGCGAGACATAGGAGCAGCGAGCCAGCCAAAGGCTTCACTGAGTCGCGTCCGCTGCTGCTCGCGAGTTGGGCCAAGCATGCGCAGATCCACTTTATTATTTTACCTGTAACAAAACTGTTATGTTTATTTTGTGGACCATCAAGCAACTGAAAAATGGCTCCATTTAACTTTATTGAAAGGAAGAGACTTGACTCGGTATTTCAGGTAATGGCAGAATATAAAATCACCCCTGCATAACATAAGGATCTTCCCTCCTTCCTTCCCTCATCCTGCCTAATGTGATTTTTCAAATTGTCGACATATTTAATTTTTAGCAAGTTATGAATAAAAAGCCTGGATAGGTTGAGGTAACACTGAAATTTGTTTTTTTTTTACTTAATGCGTGAACCAAAGGAAAATCAACTCTATTTTCCAAATAATTTGGTTTGAATTTTAATGGCTTAAACTAAGTATGGTGGGCAGGACCAGGATATAGGGAATAAAAACAAAATTTCTATTATTCAAGAGTTTCTGAATAAACCTATGATTTGCAGAGAAATGAATAGCTTACCAGCGAGCCCCGGATACATTTCAACTATGCGGTCCGTGTAGTCGGCTAACACCAGTATGCAGTCGCTGACCACTTTCGCAATGTGCTTGTTTTTCATCTAAAACAAACGTTTTATATTACTATTTTGAAGTTTTGTAAAAACTCAGACCATTTTTTGCCACCTTCGTTTTGTTTTGCTTCGTTGAAGTAACCAGGGATGTTGTGAATATTCGCATCCGCATCCGCAACCGCGGAACTTCCGCATTATTTTCAACATCCGCATCCATCCGCATGGAACAGATAGGTACAGGAACATCTTAGCGGCGGCGTAAGTGCTAGGTAATATCGTCATTAGGCAATAGGAATCTCGTTTCGTTTTTGTGATTCGTCGATTGAGCATTTTAGCCTATGATGAACGAGGTCAAGAAGTGAAAAGCTTGTTTTATTTGGACTTTAGTATAGTAATGTGATTGTGGAGCACCTATATTCTTGTTCAAATACTAAAAGTTTCGTTTTTTTTAAATAAAAATTACTAAAATGTAATATTTGACTTTTTGATGTGCCTAATGCCGCATCCGCTGATGTCGAAAAATCGGCATCCGCAACATCCTTGGAAGTAACTGATTACCTACCGCGCGCGAATTAATACCATTTCTTCGTATTAGCACACGTTTACCCCTAGGCGCCGCAGACTGGACGTGAGCAGCGCGAGCGGCAAATCAAGACCGTTCATACTTTAGGTCAAGTGTAATGTATGAACGGCCACTGGCGTGGCGTCCGATCCGCGGCTCGAAGCTAACTGTACAGGCGGCTCGGTCGAACAGACCACAACTCGGACTCACCATCAGCATCTGCAGCAGGCAGGTGACGATGGAAGGCAGGCGCGGGCAGTGCTGCCTGGTGGCCAGCAGGCGGCACACGTGAGCGGTCAGCGCGCAGGCGCCGCAGCAGCGCGCCGCGGCCGCGCCTTCCCGCCGGCACACGCGGACTACTATGTTTAGCACGTGTTCCTGTAACAATGTGATCATTACACATAGAGGTTTTTCTAGCACGAACGAGGCAACGCTAGTGACTTCCTTCCGAGATTTAGTTCATCGATATCTTATAACTGTCATAATACTATCGCTATGAGTAACTATCGCGGTAACCGAAGACAATATTATGTCATAATACTGTTACAAACAAATATGGCATGTTTGGATTTTTTTTTAACAAGAATAACGAAACTATCAATATATTAATACTTTACCCACATATAGTTCATAATTTAAAACGTTCGCGCTAGAAAAATCTCTATGTCTAGTAAAGATAGATTGGATGAAATGGAAAAAAGTCCTACAAGTTAATGGCCACCATCTTAATGGCAATCATCAGTATCATTCTTAGAATAGGTAAATTGTGACTGAATAAATGAATTCAAATATGCACTATTGAAAACAGTTTTACCAAAAAGAATTCCACCTTTTTCTAGACAAGCGTACCGGTGGTTTTGACAAGCTAGCCCTATAATCCATGGGCGCTTCCAAATGTATACAGACTTGTAGACTGTGTAGTGTGACTGTGTTTGTGTGTGATTTTTAATAGTGTAAAAAGCTTTATTTCGCACATCGTTAAAACTGTGTATTCATGATTTCCACTGGAATCCTATTTTGTAACCAGAATCGTCTGATAATTTTTCCGTATCAATGAAAAATAATAAAATAGATTACCTTGAGATCCGGGCACGAGACGGTGTTGTATTGATGGGGGTACGGTTGTAACATGGGCGCGCTCATCAGGGAGTCGGGTAGCGCGAGCAGTGAGCCTAGGAACGTCACCGCTGCTGTTCGGGGACACTGAAACAAATAACACTTTTTAGTAAAATATATTTTAACTTGTGCACATTACTCATCATTATCAGCATTATCTAAGCTTTTTATCGCCCACTGTTGACCATAGGCTTCAAGTCCGCCACTTGTCCCATTTCTGAGCTCGTATCATCCAGAAATGACCAACAATCTCCATTCTGCTTGGCAACATGTCCAGTGCAACTTCATTTTAATATGGCCACGACGTCACGTCTTGCACCTTGGCGCAGCATCGGATCTTGACACACGGTTTTAAAGCTTGATGACCAACTTTCTGAGCTCCGTCACTATCTGTGCTTAGTGAGCGTCTCGGCACGTTAACTGTCGTCAGACTTGTGACTGAACACTCGGCGTCTCACCGTGGGCCCCATGCCGGAAGAGTTGAGCACGACCGTGGACGCTTGCACGAAGTCGAGCATCAGCAGTGAGTAGCCGTCGAGAGCCAGGGACAGGTAGCGGGACTACTCAACCAGCACGACTAGACTTGTCGAACACTCGTCTCACCGTGGGCCCCATGTCGGAGGAGTTGAGCACGACCGTGGACGCGTGCACGAAGTCAAGTAGTAGTAGCGAGTAGCCGTCGAGAGCCAGGGACAGGTAGCGGGGCGCGGCGTACTCGACCAGCACGTCTACTACGGATCGGTCCTCGCCCGTCAAGCCTGAGGCAAAACAAACACTTCTATTGTATTTTTAATCTATGAGGGTGCTGAACCTGTATGATGGTAAAGGTTAGACTTTAGTCCTTTAAAAACACAGTTTTTGAAACTCCTAGTCATCAAGTTGAAGCATCTCTATCTAGAGATTGAGTTTTTATATAAAGAATACTACTTTCTATCATGTTAAATCCTTTCGAGACGAAAAAAACTCGCCTCGTGACTCAAATATTTAGAAATTGCCAAGGCAAAACAGATAACTAGTGATTTCCACAATAAAAGTAAAATTACACTGTAAATCAATAGAACTTTTACGATTTTTACTCATTATTATTTACTAACACGAGACTTAATCGCAGTCCCGTTTTAGTAAATAATAAAAACTAAAACAATTAAGAAAAAAAGTTAATAGCCGCAAAACAAAAATATTTTATATCCTTCTGGGACCTGGGACTATCCTACCATCACAGGTCGTTGAGAGGTAAGTGTCAAATTACAACATTTATTTTTAGATATTATGTTTGTATAGGAGCATTTCAATGCGTCAATATAATTAATTAATTATAGGTTTTTAGTCGATGTGTGGTTACTTTAAAAAAACCGGCCAAGTGCGAGTCGGACTCGCGCACGAAGGGTTCCGTACCATTACGGAAAAAACAGCAAAAAAATCACGTTTGTTGTATGGGAGCCCCATTTAAATATTTATATTATTCTGTGTTTAGTATTTGTTGTTATAGCGGCAACAGAAATACATCATCTGTGAAAATTTCAACTCTCTAGCTATCACGGTTCATGAGATACAGCCTGGTGACAGACGGACAGAGGAGTCTTAGTAATAGGGTCCTGTTTTTACCCTTTGGGTACGGAACCCTAAAAAACAAAGGCTTCTGGGATCCAGTAGTATAAAACAATTTCATCTCTTTTGGGATCAACGTACCTTTCTTTTTCACGAGCACGCTGGCGGCAAACATTTGTAATGATTTCACTGACCTCATATTTTCCCCCTGTGTCAATGTCACTATTAGTACTATTTAAAATAGTGAAGCGTTGAAATGCGCAAACACTGTTAATGTAACTGCGTTAACTGTGTAGGGTAATGCAGAGTTGTTTTGCAGTCAATTAGTTTTAATTTCACTAATTACGACACTGAGATGACCTTTAAATGTTTCATGCACATTAAATTCTAATCTATTTGTTTATTTTGTGTAATTAAACGAATTGAGGTCAACTCATTCGTCATTTTGTCATGAACTTCCAAGTGTGAAACGTACTGTTTCCTCATAGTCCAACACGGTCCAATTTTTCCCTGTATCAAATATACAAAATTAACTTACATTTGTCGCTTAATCAATATTACAATAATGCTTGAAGGGTCTTACCATGGTAATGCGCTAGTATAAATACAGACGGTGTGAGATGTAGCCAGTAGTAAGCAAAACCCTGCACGGCCCTGCATTAGAATACTAAGGCGAGCTTACCATGGTGGAGCGCGCGCTGGTACAGATGCAGGTGTGCGAGATGTAGCCAGTTGTTGCACGACGACGGCGCGCCCGGGCCCTGCGCCTGCACTCACACACCAATCATAGCGCCCAGTTTGCCGCCCTACAGTTAATACTAAGGTCACGTTACCATGGTGGAGCGCGCGCTGGTACAAATGCAGGTGTGCGAGATGTAGCCGGTTGTTGCACGACGACGGCGCGCCCGGGCCCTGGGCTTGCGCTTGCGTGCTCTCGCACAGTAGTCGTAGCGCCATGAGTTTGCCAGCCCTGCACATATGGCCAATATTAGTGAAACAGAATGTAGTATTTTAGAGAGAGCAGGGGTGCTGCACTAAATAAATTAAATAATTATCAATTAATATGTTGTTATATGGTAATGATGCCTCCCAAGAGTCATTTTGCACAGGTTTTATAAATAATACATACCTGTGCGAAGGCGGCAGCGCCTCTGCCTCGAGGCACCATCCTGCCACCAGGTTAAAAGGCACATGGATCTCCGTGTTGCCATTTAGCGTCTGATTTTGGCTTATCTGGAACAACGACAAACAAACTGAACAACTATCACAGGCAAACTTTTAAAGTAAAATCTCTGGTCGTATTGTTTGACGGTGCTTCGAACAGAAATGAATACTAGCAGTCATTATTTGTTTATTTAGGTTCTTCAATATTAATTATACATCAATGTCTGTATTCTTTAGATCAAAATTCAATTTAAATCCAGTAACTGTAATGCCATACGATAAATAAATATTAATAATGTGTTAGGCATACACCAGTATTTATTTCAACTCTGCTTCTGTTTACTGCAGACATATCACAAATAACGATATTTAGGTAGGAATTTAGTACTAGTTCAATACGAAATATAAGAGGTTTCAGCAAAACGTTATGTTCACAAAGGAAATAAAATCTATTTCAAAAATACCTTTAAAAACTCGAAATAATCGTCATCATCAAATGTTTTCAAATTCGAGTTTAAAACGATTTGTAACATTCGTAAAAACCAGCTAAAATCACTAATAAACTCGCGGAAATAAAAATAAACTTCGATAACGACCATTGGGTTCGATATTAAATTAAATTAAATTGACAAGTAAATTGTCAAAGCTAAGCAATCTACCCACATTTTATTAATTCTTTACAGCTGCTTTAAATAAACAAACGTTTCATTCCACGCACTTATCTTTTTCAAAACTCGACTCATTTGCTTGGCTCTACTTAATTTTTAATAAATAATTTAGGTAGTTACTTTTATTGAAGTAACGTTGCCTAAATAGAAGTACTCGCAGTTAATAAAACACTTAAATTCAACAGTTTGTAAATTGTAATACATACTACGCATACGCGGAAAAAATGCCAATTCAATAAAGCTACCTTTTTCCGGAGCCTCCTCAGAAGCCTCCTTTTTCCGCTTCTTCTTTCGCATTGGCAGTCTTTAAACACTTTAGAGTTGGACAACACTTCGTACAATCTCACAAACAACACGCACAGACACCGACACTTTGATAACTTCGTGATTTCTGCTCAACAATGTCAATTTAACAAAAAAAAAACTGTACAGTAAACAATAAACAAATGGCCAGATCGAGATGAAAATGATTCATTTAGCTATTACACCGAGATATCGACTGATAAATTGATAATTCCGTCACTTGTTTACGATAAAAATTAACAAATGGCTGGCGTATTGAATGACAAGGTTTGCGTAGTGTTAGCGGTAGAACGGTATTTGAATGCTTATTACATACTCACGATTATAGGTAACTGAACTTTAAGTTAAATAACTAACACGCTTATCTTTCAAAATTTAGAAAAAGGTCAATCGTTGTGTGTATACGCGGCTACCGACGTCGAGATTTAACTTTATCTCGATATGCTTCAATGCGTTTCAACCATCATGATAAGAAATTCGAATTTATTGGAGAGAGAACTATTAGACGTCACTGCAAAAAATGTTGTAAAAAATGTATTCGTGTAGTCGTTCGTTTTTAGGGTTCCGTACCCAAAGGGTAAAAAACGGGACCCTATTACTAAGACTCCGCTGTCCGTCTGTCATCAGGCTGTATCTCATGAACCGTGATAGCTAGACAGTTGAAATTTTCATAGATGATGTATTTCTGTTGCCGCTATAGCAACAAATACTAAAAACAGAATAATATAAATATTTAAATGGGGCTCCCATACAACAAACGTGATTTTTTTGCTGTTTTTTTCCGTAATGGTACGGAATTCTTCGTGCGCGAGTCCTACTCGCACTTGGCCGGTTTTACACACTGCAAGTTTAAAAAATAATCGATGTCGCATGTCAATTCAAACTAGACCGCTGCACAGCAATAAAAAAAACTAAATTTTTGCGACGCAAATAGATACTTTTTTGTTACTTATTAGATTAGTTCACGACAGCTTTGGTAAATCGATTTATATGTTAATAGCTTTGTTCGTCCTTTTTGGATCTGCGATGCCTACGGTTCCATCATGCATAACAAACGTATGTTACATTGGAAAACCAATTCGAATTCGTTATTATTACGCATATAGAAGGTAAAAAAAATTATGAGTTTTCCAACGACATAGGTTAAGCGTAGTGCGGCCATATACTATACGCAAACCTCGTTGTTATCAATGTTGCAATTAATTGAAAATTAGGGTTGGCAAAACTATCTATCGTGGGGTGGTATCCCTAACTTCACAATGGTCCCAACTTCGCCCAAGTAAAACATTAAAATAATAAGTTTACCAAGAAATAGATATCTACTGAATTTACAATTAATAGTTGCGAAAAAGCGTTTTAAAGTAAATAAAATAAAATATCTAAAACTTCACCTACTCATTTATTTATTATGAAAATTATACTAAAACTTAATCTAAATCCTAAATGTTGAGTTACTTAACGCCCATGATGTATGTTACAGTTGACTTATGTTATGATTTAATGCTAAAAAGTGAAGGCGAAGTTATGTAACTGCTAAAGGCGAATTTAGGGTACGTATCGAGCCAACCCTTATTTTCAATGAACTACAACTGCTAAAAATGCACTTTAAACTATTTTCTATTGCACCAAATATTACACAATAATTAAGACTACTTCTTGCTAGGGTGAATGTTCTGGCAACAATGAAATAAGGTACAAAAATGTTTGCAATAGCCACCAACTCTTACCCACGTATAAAGTAAATACTTTGAATTGAATAGTAAAAACTAGAGTGGGTGCTTAAATTAACAATGATGGCATTGCGACACGGCGGACACATGGTCAGTTCAGCTGGTGTCAAGGTCGCTTGTGAATTTAGGTTTCTAATTTGATAGAATAACGTTGATAAAACACGTATAGGCATGGCACAGTTATTTATTCATCACTAGCTTTTGCCCGCGACTTCGTCTGCGTGGACTTAGTAACCGCAGCTAGAGTAAGAATAGCGCCTGGAAAAGTTCTCATAGCCATCTAAATTTGAGCATATTATGCACACAAATTAGCAGGCACTTCGTTAATTATCTCAATTCCATCCCGCTTTTTACTTTCTTAAGGGATGATTTTCGGGATGAAAACTATCCTATGTCCTTCTCAGGGACTCAACCTATCTCTATGCCAAATTTCATCTAAATCGGTTTAGCGGTTTAAGCGTGAAGAGGGAACACACAGACAGAAAGACAGACAGACTGACTTTCGCATTTATAATATTATAGTATGGAGTATGGATTCGGTCTATCGCCTTTTCTTTTCTTACGACTGATGGTCTGGCCTAGTGGGTAGTGACCCTGCCTGTGAAGCCGATGGTCCTGGGTTCGAATCCCGGTAAGGGCATTTATTTGTGTGATGATCAAAAATATTTGTTCCTGAGTCATGGGTGTTTTCTATGTAATAAGTATGTATATCGTCGCCTAGCGCCCATAGTACAAGCTTCGCTTAGTTTGGGGATAGGTTGGTCTGTGTTAGATGTCCCCTAATATATATATATATATATATACTCAAAGTGGTAGTTACTGATATCAATACCACTGTCAATATACGAGTATATGGGTTAACAATAATGGTGTTTAAAATTTGAAGCTTGTGTTGCTAGAAATATATTAAAATTTTGATGATCGGTGAGTGAGTCAGTGACAAAATGAGAACTGAAATAAAACGTAATTGCGAATATATAGTTGGTCACGCAAATCTTGTCAGTAGAAAAAGGTGCGAAATTCAAATTTTCACGCCAACATATAGAGGCCGAAGGAGGCCTCTGCAGATTTATCTTGTACTCACCTTCAGTAGAGTAGCGTTGAGGTGTATGAGGTACTTGTAGAGGTTCTTGTGCGCCTGCGGGTCGCGCAGCAGGTTGGGGTCCCCGAGGGCGGCCAGCATGCGGCGCCACATGACGGCGGCGACGTCGGGCAGCCAGCCGCGGGCGCCGCCGCCCATCACCACGCCGACGCCGACGCCGACGCCGACTGACCCGGCTAAGCTGTCTGTCGCTTCGTTTTCTGACCACTCTGTATAGTTGCAAACCAGATTTTAGACTCTAAAATGGCTATCATCAATTGTTTCCGGTTTTAAATTATGGTAGTCGTTTTTAAGGTTTTCCGTTTCAAATTCTAAAAACTATGTTTTTATTTATACGCCCTAATTGAAAATGTTTTCACAAAAGTTTCATGAAATCCGAGTTTTTATATTACAAGAGCGAAAGACCTATAAAATGTTTTGAATTTATTTTATAAGATTGAAAATCAAACGGTGTGCAATGAATTACAAAAGTTCTTACCGACATTCCCGCCGTCTGATGCTAAATCTATCTGCAGCGGCGAATCCTTGATGGAGCTGCTTTCGACGCCGCTCGACGGAGCCGGCGACGGGGACCGAGATTCTATCACAAATAAAACAGTTATCATCGCAATTAGCCTCATGCATGAAGTTTATATTTGAACGAAATGTTTTTCACATCACCTATTCGAAAAGGGAACTTTTCTTCCCTGCTAGGAGGGATCAAAGTGGCACTTTTCTGTTCAAGGACATTTTGTTGCCAGTATAAAATATTGACACAAAGACATATGAAATTAGTATGCATATAATCGATTACAATTTCTTTATAATCGATTACGTGCATACAATTTTCTAACTTAAATAATATTTTGTTGTAATTGTAAACAATAAATGTAATTAGCGTATTTTAAATTAATTAATAGAATATTTAAATTAAGTAAATTAATTAATTAGCGTAATATTTACAAAGAAACGTAAAAAACATTAGTTTAATAATTTAATTTTTATTTTGACATTTTAGGTCTCCTTAAACGCAACCATACTTGTCTATGCAATTTAAAAAGTTTATATTTAAAAAGTTTTGTACAAATATTTCACAAAGCATAATTATGCGGTTCTGTATTGTGTATAAATTTGTAAATACTTAGTTTAAATCAATAACTTTATAATAATAAATATAAGTGATATCAGTCTTCATAGTGTTCTTCCGAAGATTTGGTTCAAAAGGGTAATAAAGAGCTAATTTGTTACCAGAAAAATCTACAAAAATAATGCACTTGATTTTCATTGTATCATTTTAGGTGTTTGCTGCTGTCTTTGAAAAGATATTTGGTACATAATTATGAGCTGTAGGTACTTTTAATTTGTCAGTAGTCACGTCTGAAAATATCGATACGGACAAAGTGCCAGAAGTATGTACCTACCTATACTTAGGTCGTGTATACATATTTTTGGCACTTTGTCCGTATCGATGTTTGCTTAAAATAATAATGTTTTGAAACCTAATTTATGTATGTAATTTCCTCATAGGTGATGTGAAAAGCAGTATGTGTCACATGGTAGCAAAATTATTTTCACCTTGGGCGTTAACACTTGAATCCTCCTCCTCCTTGAATCATCTTGAATTGAGGGTCGGCAACGCGCGTGTAATATCTCTGGTGTTGCAGGCGTTCATAGGCTACGGTAACTGCTTACCATCAGGCGGGCCGTATGCTTGATTGCCACCGACGTGGTATAAAAAAAAAAAAAAAAAAAATCCCTCACTACGCTCAAGATTCTATGTTAGAATCCCTCGCTACGCTCAGGATTCTATTATAGAATCCTTCGCTTCGTTTAGGATTCAATTGTACGCCCTCGCCGTAAATATGTAATTTTGCTCCCTTGTGACACAATCTACTATTATTCGGATGTTTGTTACCGTTATATCATGTTACAAATGCATTTCCGTTTTTAAATTACCATTTAATTACTTAAAATTATAAATAAAAAGTACAAAAATTTGCCCGCGAAAAGCTAGTGAGCGAAACGCTCGAAACGCCACATGACGTCACGCGTTCGACAGATTAGTGTCATTAGTAGCAAACGTCATTTGGGCCGCCCAACGTGTGACGTCATCACGCTCTGTCGAATTCGCGCCAAAAATTATGAGCGTTTCAACCGCTCAAAAATTTTCAACATTTTAAATATTTTTTAATAAAATAATGTTAAGGTTTACAAAAGTATTTTTATCATTTCCGGTGTTCCAACGATATAAATTATGAATCCAAAAATAAAAATAAATTCATGCATGGAGCTAATTGAGCATAAAAAGTTTGTACAAAAATATGTAAGAATTCAATTAATATACATAGTTTTATTTGCCTTGAACAGTTAATGTTACACACCTTGAAACAATATTTGTCAAATAAAGGCAAATATTAAGACTATCTTCGTAATATGACATCGCAAACCGTCGTAAGGTATAAAGTTATGAAAGAATTCGCTTTCTTGGATGTACCTCGATACGTGATACTTTCCCTTTACCGTTGGCAATGAGGATATAATAAGAGAGCGGTACTGTCATAGTAAATTTTGTAACCACTGTAAATTCACTGCCATCTATCGACATACTTTGAAACTAAAAATTAAGATTTATAAAAATACGTTAAAATGTATTTAAATATGAATAAATGATTTTTTTATTTGCATTAATTATTTTTATATGATTTTGATCCATGTTCTTTCACTGATATGCGTTAAAATTATAAATAACAAACGAAACAGTCAACGCCCTCTATACGAGTGTAGGCCAAAACTAGTGGCGCCATCTGATCGAGAGTCAAAATTTCGTGATTTTCGAGGCACGTTTTTTCCTTAGACTGTATCCATCTATTACGGAGTTATATCTATCTTTGCCGTTGGTTAGCGGGTTTTCCTACGTTACAACAAACGCTCCGTGATTTGTGAGCCATTTAGGGTTCTGGCTGAATTGGACATTCCATAGCGTCAATATTAAACAACCTATTTTGCTAGGACACTAAATGGCTCAACAATCACAATCACGGAGAGTGATCGTTCGAGTCCCGCACGATACATATAGGTTTTTCAGTGTATAAATATAACTTCCTTAGTAAAAAAGAAATGTGTCCACTTACCACTAGCGGAGTCTCTCTCGTCGTGTTGCGACGAGTGCCGCAGCGAGTCAAGCGAGTACCATCTCCGGGGTTTGCTGGCTGGTTCTTTGGTATCTTCTGCTAAATAAAGAAAACAAATGTTCATTATAGAAATTGGTGTTATTGTGGACATCACTATAATTTTAGTTATGATGCCACTATGGACTTGGCTCATTAAAGTTGCGTCTATAATTATTTGGATAAAAATAAAGTCAACAAAACGTCATTGTATCTCCAAACCTTGATATTGTACCTTATAATCAACTCATATATGCCACATATGTCAAATTGCTTTTGGGCCCGAGATACACTTGTAAGTTTTACTTACGTAAGAAGGGACAGCTATACTACAGAATGAGATATGAATATCGTTATCTCATTCTAACAAATAGCTTTGTCCCTACTTACGTAAGTAAAACTTACAAGTGTATCTCAGGCCTTAAAACATGAAGTTACGCGAGACTAAGTAAAATGTGCTAGAATTTGACCACGCCAAGTGTTTCTTCCAGTATGGCGCTTCTGTGGCTCATGTATGAACACTGCCAAATAGGTGCAAACTTAGCGTGGTCGGAGTGTAGGATTGCCGGACATGTGTACCGTGTACCTGTGTGTGTGAGGGTGGGCTGGTGCTTGTGTAGGTGCGGGTCGGAGCGCGCCCGCGTGAGGCGCCGCGCGCCCGTGTCCGCCCGCCTAGTCGCTCCCGCCGACAGCTTTGGTGATTTGCCTAAATTAAATCAAACACGTTAGCGACACCAGGCCGCGTAGCCAACATGCCAATCGCTTACCCTCCATAGCGATCGAAACGCAACTGTCACTGTTGCACTAATATGGAAGAGTGAAAGAGAGGCACAAAGCGTTTCGTTGTCGAAGCGATAGCGATTGTCACACCTTGGCTAGGCCGGCTGAAGAGATATTTGTTGTACTCACAGCGACAATGCAATAAAGGGGAGGATTATAAATGTAAGTGCGCCGCTTAGGCCTAATTCACAAAAATGTATCGAAACTTGCCATATACAGGGTGGCTAAAAAAATAAGTGCATTCCCGTAGCGGCGGTTTTGAGATTAAACTGAGCAACTTTTACTATGGGACCAACCGCGAAATCTAGAAAAAAAAAATTACCCTCCAATAGAAAACGGACCAGCCAAAATGTATGAAACAACCAAATTTTTTAAGCCATAGTAAAAGTTGCTCAGTATAATCTTAAAACCTCCCTGGCAACGGGAATGCACTTTTTTTTTAGCCACCGTGTATAAGAAGGAGCGAATCCTAGAGGCATTACTCGAAAATGGCTAGAGAGATGGACTTGATAAATTGATTGCGTCAAAAAATAATCTTGAATGATAAACAGCTCTACACTTGGTCGACATTACCCAGCGCTCGTCCCTCGGGCTGGTGCGGCGGCGGCGCCTGCCTGTGCGGCGGGGGCGCGGGCGCCACGCGCCGCTCCCTCCCCTCCCTCCCCTCCCCGCCGCGACCCTCCCTCCCCTCCCCGCGCGCCTCGCGCCCCTCCCGCCCGCGCCCGCGCGACTCGCTGCTCTCCGACAGGTCGAGCGAGTACACGTGCCGGGCTAGTACGCGAGTTAGGGTTTCCATTGTTTTCTGAAACAAACAAATCCAGGACCATTTCAAAATGTCTATTTAGACAAATAAATCTTTATAATGTAAAACGTGCGCCGGACGAACTCCGCCGACATTTGAGACTCCGTCAATGGGAAAACCTGAAAAGAGTCCACAATTGTCGGACATGATGACCTTCGCATCGTGATCGCTGTGATACGATTTCATTCCTATATCCTCCTGAGGCATAAATTTCCAATTCCTTCGAGCCGCAGATATTGTCTCGAATTGACTGAATTTCGAGACCGGGCAAGACACAAAACATCAATGTCTATTTTCATTCGCAATCGAATACAAAATGTTGATGTATTTGTAAATAAAAAAATTCATTACAACAATATTACATACCGCCCATTCTGTAATTAACTCCTCCCAGTGCGTCAACCTCGTCAGTAGCTCCATGAAGTTCTGCCACAACTCCGGCTTCACCCGCCACGTTTAAATTAACAACACTCCGTAATATTACATACCGCCCATTCAGTTATCAACTCCTCCCAGTGCGTCAACCTCGTCAGTAGCTCCATGAAGTTCTGCCACAACTCCGGTTTAACTGCTACGTTTAAATTCGCTTTTATCCACGTCACTATTAGCGTTTGGAACAACGCCGGTGCTAAAAATCCACCTGCAATAAACGTTACTTTTAGAATTATTATAGATTAAGAAGAGCCAACCGCAGTACAAATCACCAACTTTACGAATCTGAAAGAGCCGCAAATTTTGTTTTCAGTGGTCTAAGAACTCTCTAAATGTGATGTTTTTGGTCCACTGAAGAGCTGAACTTGTACGAGCCGCAGTTTACCGACCCTTGGGTTAGGTCAGAGATAATGTATTCTAGTAGAAAACTCCCGTGACTATGACAGGTTACTCAAGTTAAACAGAAACAACCTGCCGTTAAATATCCGGGGATATAAGGGATTGAAAATGAAAAAAAATGTTTAATTCTTCTATTGTAAATAAAAAAACCTGAGTGACAAAAAGAATCTTAAAGTTAATCGAAAAAGATCTTAAAGCTAATAATGTAGACGCAGGGACAACACAAAATAGATTGTTGTGGCGAAAACGTACGAGGAGGGCTGACCTCAAGTGATATGGGAACATAGCCAGGAGAAAGAAGAAGAAGAAGAAAAAGAGTGACCTGTTTTCATTGAAGACTATATCATAATAAAAAGTAGTATACTTTGTTTAGTCTTACCCAGTGATTCCTGTTTTCTCTTTGGTGGTACTTTGGTAAGTACAAGCGACGTTATTTGAAGCAATACCAGCAATAGTTGTTCCCTGCATCAAAAAACTCTAATTGAAAAGTTGATTCAGATGAAAGATCTTTAAAACTATGCGCCTGTTTTTGATGGCCCTATATGCTAAGTCCAAGATTATTTGCGAGATCATGTAGTCACGATGTGATGTTGAGAATTACGCCGAATGATAAAATGTGACATGACCATGTAGCGATAGTTGATAAGAAATAGGGAGAGTTGTAGTAGAACGTTCTGGAAGTACTGACCAGGAGCCGGCGTCCATGGCGACATGCATGACCATGTAGCGGTAGATGTTGAGCACTCGCTTGCACGTGTCCGTCTGCTCTTCCAGCAGCTGTTGCTGCCCCAGCCCGCCAGGCGGCGCCACTGGCGAGGAACTCGCTAGGAACACGTTGGCCGCTTGCGTCATGAATACTTGTAGAACGTTCTGGAAGAAAAGTATATTACAAAAATTACATTACAGTCATAGTACTGCTAAGACAAGTCAGTTGTTACGACACTAACTAAACCGTCGTCAACTCACTCGGCTTTCTCTACCAGGAATGTAGGGATCGCTGATACCTTTATCTATCTGCCTTCAGCTGAATCATTCCAGGTTTCTAAGTATGCGCCGTTGGCAATGAGGGCTATCGTTTTTTTGCTCACCAGTTGGCGCCTCTGTTGATGGTGGTCCAAAAGACTAAAGAACAGCTCAGTCATTGAAGTGACAAGTGACATTTGACATTTCGAACTATGGAAAAGACCACCATCTACACTAGCGCCCCTAGCGGCGAATTTATACGCGTTAACCCTCATTGACTTAAAAGGTGTACTTACTTGAAGGCCAGCGCGCACCATAACATTATCTCGCCCCACGGCGCCAAGGTACGAGTCGTTCCGGAGTCGTCGCGGCGGCGCCGCGGGCTCGTTCGGCTCGTACGTGTTCTCTAGCAGGAATGGCGGGATCTCCGATACCTGCCGAACAAACATAATGTAGTAATTATGTATGCATGACGGGTTCATGAAAGAAAGAATAAATCCATCAACATATTTCTCAATAATTTCGTTAAGGGCAATTGGAGTACTATGCTTGGCACAGTTACCTGACCATTCGAAAATATTATTGCAACAAGATAATAGCGCAAATATCGTAAATCGAAATTTGGTTATCTGCCTCTCAATCGCACTTGTATGACATGCGCTAATAGCAGAAGAAAAGTTTGATGCAGTACATGTAATGTAATAAGGTTTATATATGTAAGTTGACCTTATTGCGACTACATAAGGTTCATATAAGCTCACGTTCATCTGTATCCAGTCCTTATAAAGCTGATGACACGGCGTGCAGCTCCGGCGTGAGCGAACGGCAACAGGAAAGCTTGGCACTATACATTACTGTGAAGTCGACCTTATTGCGACTAGATAAGGTTCATATAAACTCACATTCATCTGTATCCAGTCTTTATAAAGCGCGATAACCCGTCGCGCAGCCCCGGCGTGAGCGAACGGCAACAGGAAAGCTTGGCGCAGTACTTCGACTGTGAAGTCGACGTGCTCGCGCGACCAGCCACATAGTACGTCGCGGACTACGGCAGAGCTACACAGGTCTTCTGCTGGGCAACCTAAAAAAAAAACTCGTTATATTTCATTCGAGATCATAAACGAATACTAGTGCCGATAAGCCGCGTGCAAAAAACCTCATTACCTACTGATGGAGCGGAATTAATACATCGTTTACACTTTGCCGCTGCGGGCATGGAGCATTTCGATTGTTCTCTCTCAAACTCACTGTTGCCATCGGAGGCCGTCTTTAGTCAAAGCACCTCTTATTTCAGTAGGTACGCATGAGATGCATCCACCGATGAATTAAACTAGTTACGAACTGTAGGATAATATTCGGATCGGATGGATATAGGGTTTGTTATATGTCGACCCATTTTATTTCTCGGGTTTCGAGAATTCTCGAACCCAAATTCTCGAGTTTTCTCGAGTCTTTTTGTATAAACCGTAATATTTTGGTAATATAAAGAAACAAAATATATTTTTTGCATGATTATATTCATATACGTTAAATTCTAAATCGCGGGCGAAGCTGTAAAGCAAAAAGGCGAGCCTTGCTTCAGTTCGCATTTCGAGTTCGGAACTCGAGAATTCATCATACGTCATTTTTTTCTCGTCTAGAATGAAGCCAAAATTCTCGAGTTGTCTCGAGTGCGAGAAATCTCGGTGACAAACCCTAGATGGATATCAAGTGGATGTAAATGGGTACGTACCTGGTTCCAAGCTAGGATGTGTGGTATTAGACGTAGAATCATGAGACGAAGCCCTGCTAGAGTCCGAGGGTTGTCCTACGGTAAAAGACGTTTCTTCCTCATGTTGTAACGACGTTGCTGGCGTCGGAGTATTTGAATGCGGCACGTGCGACCCTGTGCTGGTCATGGATGAAGGTTGGCCGCCATCACTTCCGGTCTTCTTGAGGAAGTGGGCGTAGTTCGCCACCCATTTGATGAGGATCACGCGGCATAGAACGTAGTCGTCGTCTAGTATATTGTGTTGGACTGGCAGTTCTGAAATTATTGAGTGGCATTAGTCTTTGCTAAATAATTACAACAAGTATATTATTAGTAAAGGGCGGCCGATGGATGAAAGACTTTTTATAAATTTCGAGTAATATTTATGTATTCCTTTTTATTAAAAATATATAATGCATGATGATAAAGTTCCAAATAATGTTTAAATATCACTTTACAAATATGTAGATGTCATTTTCCCTCTATAAGTGGATACGGTAGTGAATTATAAACAGAACGGAATGAAAATATGTAATATATAAAAAATATCATTATTTAGGTAATGATATTCATAATCAAACTTTTAACTTTTTTGTGCAATTGAAAGTATGTTCTCTCTTTTTAAACCAATTGTAGTCATATCTATATTACGTATATCGTGTGACACTATTTTGACGTATTTTGCATCCGTCAGCCGCCCATAAATTATCAGTTTACTTTGAAAAAAAAAAAAATAAGTGCAGAGTGTAGTAAAAACGACAATTCATGAGATTAGAACCCCAGGTTCGCTTGAGGCGTGGCATAACGCCGGGACAGTGAGACAGAACTGTACTTGTAATCTGTCTTGATGTTACATACCTAAATTCGGTTTATACAATGAATTCTTGCTGTTATACTGCGGACAGATGACAGGCAAATAATACATCTTAAACCTCTCCAGCAAAAAAGCAAAACTCCTCATACACTTCGCGTGCGACCGGTCCTTCCAATGGATCTTGGTTACCGATGATGCCATTCCTTCCAGTAATATTTCAAAGAAATGCTTCGTTTCATTGTCAATAGCTTTCTCATTGGCACTTGGTGGCAGTAGCGGTTGAACCTCCACACATTGGACTGGGTTTAAAGCGTTTGTATCATGAAAGATAGATGCTGAGACGTTCGCTAGTTTTCCCATGAAACCTGTAGTAGTTTGCTCCACTACAACCTTTTTGGCATTGTCTGTGGTCGAGCTAAAATTCGGATGGTGCAGTATATCCTCCATGCTGAAGTCTCCGGAATCGTTAGGTGCGTTTGGGTCAGGTTTCCCTTTGAGTGGTGAGCCGCTTGGTAATATGCAAGGTTCGGGCAGTCCTGGCACGAGTGAAGCGAACATCTTGTGAACTTCCACCGGAGCATTGTCACCGAGGGCTTGATACCAGAGCAGGAAATACCTGTATGAAAGCAATATGCAAATATTATCACTGTATGTTTGTATGTATAAACTCTTTATTGTACAAAACACAGAACACAAATATGGCACAGAAATAGGCAGTACAAAGGCGAACTTATCCCTTTAAGGGATTTCTTCCAGGGATTTGTTGTTGATGAATATGTTTTTATCAACATTATTTTTCCAACTAAATTGCTATGCTGCCTATGCTAGGCACACATCAAGACTATTCTAACAAGCTTAAACTAGACATGGAAAAGGTTCCAAACATATCAATGTTACAGAATTCCTATGGCTATATCCTACTACATCATCAGACTAGATAACTAGACTTTACCACAGCATTTCATGTCTAATGAACAACATGAGTATGACACACATCATTTGAATATTAAAAAGTTTTACAGTAAAAGTAAAAAAAGAGCCAAGCTTTTTTAAAGCCAAGACTTTACATAGCAAGAGTCATATACAGAGTGGCTAAAAAATAAGTAAAAAAAATTACCCTCCCATAGAAAATAGACCAGCCAAAATGTATGAAACAGACAAATTTTTTTTCGCGATTTCGAGGTTGGTCCCATAGTAAAAGTTGCTCAGTATAATCCCAAAACCTCCCTGGCAACGGGAATGCACTTATTTTTGTGGGCACCCTGTATAAATTAGGTATACTTTGGCTTAGTAAATTAGATCTTGTACTATGCATAAAGGAAATAATACTATATTCTTTTATTAAAACATTACATAGCTAAGTTGCTGATCTGGGCCAGAATCTGAATAGGTTGCGGGTCTGAATTCTGCTTCAAGTGATACATTTTTCATTTCATCTTAAAAATATTCTTTAATGTTTACCTTATCGATTCTGCTCGCAACTTCTGTGAGTTGCCACTATGTAGGAGCTTGGAGAAGATCCTGGTCAATGAGTGCAGCTGCCATCGTTTTCCAATCAGCTCCGGCAGCAGGCATAATACTTTTTCGAGAAGGGACAACGCCCCTTCTAGCTCTTCTCTTCCGGCTTTATGAACTAAAATAAATAAATATATGAGTATCTAAAAACTAGATTTTGATTTATTAGCTAAATCTTTTCCATTGTGTTAAATAATTATCTTAACCCCTATTAGTGTTACTATATTAGCGTCACTTGCACCATCACCATCCCACTAACCTGGGGTTAACCGGTTAAACCTGGAGTTACCATGGTTACCAGTACAAATTGGCACAGGGTTAACTAATTACCGGGTTAACCCCAGGTTAGTGGAATAGTGCATGTGGCGCTTAATAAATTAGCAGGCCATTTTATAAATGTCTTAGATGTAATAAAAACAGAAGTCTCTATAGTCCATTATTACATCAAGTTGTTTTATAAAACAGCTGCAAAACCCATTTCCAGTAGAACTAGCTATTAGTTAATGATTTCATGGTCGAATAAATGAAAATGAGGTTTTAGGTTTATCACCACCCTTTTTTATGCGGCGTTCTCTGTCTCGGCGGCAAAAGAACTCTAGAACGCGGCGTTCCGCTTTGACTGCCACGTTCTGACCCTGCTGTGTACGTTATCGTAAAGACTCAGGTACATTCGAAAGAACGCAGAACTCTGAACGCGGACCTCGGATCTCCAGACCGCTCATTGTCACTGTTATGTGTTCAAAATTATCTTCATATTCTTTTGTTTTCCTAACAATAAATATATAAACAATTGAAAACTTCACCCAATTAGCTACTTTTGCTGCTAAAATAATGCCATGTGTTAATAACTTAGAAATCCATCCAACTTATCTGTCCTAACACCAAATAAGTGAAATGAACAAGAAAATTTTGAATATGGACAAATTTCATTTCAAAATTATGAATAAAAAAATAACGGTACATAATTGAGATTAAGAAATAAGCAAGTAAGAGTTCATTGAACCAAAACGAACAAAGTTTATATTGTGATTACTCCATACAAAATCAACAATTGATCTCTGATAAGATCCTTAATTAGATCTGGACAAAAGTGGCCTTAAGTAATTGCATATCTCAGCCATTCAAAGTTCAGTCAAAGTGTGCTCCGCGGACCCTAGGGCTCCGCAAAGTCTCTGTGGGGGCTCTGCAAGAAAAAATCAATAACCAGCTTCCTTTATCTCTGGTCCGCAGTTAATTTCTCAAATATTTTTTTTTAATTTGGGGCACAGTCACCAAAAAAGTTTGAGAACCGCTAGCATATCTAAATTTATTTTAATTTTTCTTATCATTTATTTATATGGATTAGGTCAAGCCAATTAATTATCTTATCTTGTAAGGTTGTGATAAAAACTTAAGCTGTGTGCATAAAAAAATCACTTGAGTTAGATGAGTCAGAATGTGTGAGTCACTTGTGTTGTCTCAAAGTCTGTCCATAACACACCTCATTTGCCTTTACCTGAGTTAAACATGCAACTTTATATAGACATATTATTTTAGCAAAAAGAATCCAACAATAACAATAGATTGCGGAAATAAATAAAGAACATAAAATATTATGTTATCAGACAAAAGGTATGGTTGGTTTGCAATGGAATTCCAATTCTTATTGAATCCTTATAGCATGAGCACATTATTGTAAGTTTATTTTTATTTTTTATACCACAATGGTGGCAAACAAGCATTGTCAATTTTTCAAGCAAAAGGGTACAGTCAGCAGTAGATGTACCTAAGTGGGCTGAGCACAACTTTAGAAGAATAAGAGTTGTGCAGATCATTTTGAACACCTCACCCGCTTAGCAACTTCTACTGCTGTGTGTACCCTTTTGCTTGAAAAAAATGACAAATAATGGAGAATAATTTTTATTTTTATTAGTTCTGACCCGTCGGCTCCCTGGGTAGCCATATTTACTAGAATATGGGTCCGGGTCTCTAAAGGTCATAGTCATTTTTTCTTTCAGATACTTAACAATATTTTTGTCTGGATGATTAGATTATTTTTGCTGTACAGTCACCTGAATTAATATCTGGCACAGTGCAGCAGTAAAATATGTATATAGTTGTACTAATAACATTGTCAGTTACTTAATTATAGTATCGAAAGATATTATTACAGGTAACTGTTATATATTAATTTAATATCCCGACATTTCTACTGTCCTCAAACCAAAAGGTGATTATAGTCTTCCAAAGTAGTAGACTTTAGCCGCCTTATAATTTGAGGACAGCAGATTTAGTATACCCTTTAGTATACACTCAGTTACTAATAAGCGAATGTTAAATGGCTGCTTTAAACAGTAATTTGTCTATGAAAGCCCCTTTAGTTAACTCAGTTCTGGAGTCATGCCAAACTTAAAAAATGTCATAATTAGTGAGTGGTACCATTCAAGCATACTACCATTTTCTAGTGTTAAACTCCACTAAAACAATTAAATACTGGCAACCTAAGCTGTATGAGATGAGAAACAAAAAGTTGTAAAAGATATCACAATGCATTAACAGTAGCAGATTTATGATTTCTATGTTATCTGATAGTTCTAATGCAATGATAAGATATTCAGTTAATAGATAAGGCTTCAGTAGCTTTATATAATGCTTTTAGTGCTGTAAAAGAATGTTCCAATGATGAGATACAATTAAAATGGATATGTGTATGATACAGTGCCACCCAAAACTCACCAAGATGGAACGGAAGTTCTGTATGGTACAAAAAGAGAAACAATAATAAGTACATATATTATTAATAATCAAGTTCACCACAGACAACAAGGAAAATATACTCATTAAATTAAACACTAGTATTTTAATATTGCAGTTAGTTAGGAATATGTAAATTGTGATATTACCTCTTTGGCGAAGGTTATTTTCTGCTTGGATAAAGTTGTCATACAATATAAAATACACATGGCTGAAGTTGGCCTCGAAGTACGTTTTAGCTTCATCCGCGTCAATGTGCTCTGAAATAGAGGAAGATCATCACACACTCTCCACTTGCCCTTGCTCTAAATATCAGCCAAATTGCACTTGTAACACTTATGGGTAAATAGCTCATAGAACTGTGATATGACATAAAATCATTAGGAAAAGAGAGTTTATTTTCACGGCAAACACAAGCCGAGACGCATCAATTACAGTTATTTCCCACTAATTAGCATGTTCAACGGAATGTAGCGTCTATCGCCAATAGATATATTCTAGCCACTCGTACACCCTAATAACAACACGATCAACCTAACCACACTCGATTAACACGCGAAAACCTCACCTAAAACAATTTTTAAGTGTTTCAATCGGGTTGCAGAATCCTTTTTAGAATCCTGTATTTTGACTGTTGATTTCTTAACATCTTGGTGAGATTTCTTGGTAAACATGTCGGTGTATGTATTACACGATCATAACGAATATCTTCTTCATCCTGACAATGAGAAATTTGGCTTTTCACATTGTTTTCCTGAGAGTTTTCACTCCCATTTTGACATAAGAGAAACGAAATCTCAAGCAAGTTGACGTAAACACTACATTTGTTTTTCTAAAATGCTGGCAACGGTATTTACCGATACTGCCACGGCGTTCAATTTTTTTGACAAAGTAAACCAAAGAAAAACCAGATTAAATAAATGTAAAAGGAATGTTACAATTAAAACATTGGTTTATACATTTTTACCAAAATAATATACAATTTACCGCGTTTATTTATGTGCGAGAATGTTGTGAATAGCTGCCTTTATAACGGTTTGCAGCACTGGCGCGAAATTTTAAATTCACGAACAGAACTACTGAACGGATTTTCATGCGGTTTTCACCTATAAATAGAGTGATTCTTAATATTGTCTTTGGTTACCGCGATAGGTACTCATGAAATAAAATTATGAAAACGGATTATATCGCGTATATTGAATTTATAATACATCCCGACGTTTCGAACCCTTTACAGCGTTCGTGGTCAACGAGTGACGGGTGAGTGATTCTTATTTCTTGAGGAAGGTTTTTACTGTTTTTAGGTGTATACCTAATTCGTTAAGGTTTTGTGTAACCCGGCAAAGCCGGGGCGAGTCCCTAGTATAGCATTATGTTTTTTTTATGTAACCATAATTATCACATCGATTCGAAAGCATACAATTAATAGGTATTGAAAAATCTAATAAATATAATTAAATCTTTAATCTCATCATATTTATAATATAGAAAGGTTGGTAAATCTTACTTCCTAATGACGAGATTTCGTATTTCAGTTAAATAAATAGAAATAATGACTCCAGACTCATTAATATAGCTCACAAGCATAAATTTTAGGTCTGTGATATAGCTCTTATGTATTTACTTAATTGTACATAAGTTCCGAAAAACTCATTGGTACGAGCCGGGGTTTGAACCCGCGACCTCCGGATTGCAAGTCGCAAGCTCTTACCGCTAGGCCACCAGCGCCGATACAACAATTATAAAACTTTAATAATAAAGACAAGTAGGTACGTTATTAAAATTGTTAGTTGTTGTTAGGTACATTTGGTGTTCGGTTTCATATGCAGGTCGTAGAACGTACTCGTAGGTAGTTTATTTTTCTAGTTTGCAATACATTTATTCTTATTAAATCAAAATAATTACAGTCTGGCAAAAAAGAGTAGAAATTAAAATGTGGCAACACTGTAGTGTTGTCCCTTTCAAATCAATCTAAGAAAAACGGGACGACACTACCACTTGTTGCCACTTTTTAATTTGTACTCTTTTTTGCCAGACTGTATATACACGTTTTTGTAGTGGGTGAATGAATATTTTGCAAGTATTCGTCAATAGCGTAATAAGCCAATTAAGTCACTAGGTGGGTTTATGGAAGCGCGTTAGGTATATATATGTATATCTTGGGCCCTATAGCGTGCCCTAGCACACTAAGTGATTTTCGCGCTTTCGCTAGTCTCCGCGACCAAAGATTTATATAACTCCGTATAAGATGGATACAGTCTAAGGAAAAAACGTGCCTAGGAAATCAAGAAAATTTGATTCTCGAACAGATGGCGCCACCACGTTTTACCACCTTTGGCCTATTCTCGACTAGATGGCGTTGACGGTTTCGTTTGTTATTTAACAATTTTAACGCATATCAATGAAAGACCATGGGTCAAAATCATATAAAAATAATAAATGCAATAATTTATCCATATATAAACACATTTTATGGTATTTTTAACCATCTTCATTTTTGGTTTTAATCGTGTGTCGATAGATGGCAGTGAATTTACTGTGGTTACAAAATTTACTATGACAGTACCGCTCTATCCTATACATATATCCTCTTTGTTGTTACCAACATAATATTGTAAACAAACAAACATATGGTGACTGGAATAAAAATAATTATACATATTCATTTTCATTAGTAAGTACTTAGTCCTAAAACGTGTCCAATGACGAATAAACGCGACACGGACAAACAGTTAATCAGAAACTAGTTTTTATTTTAATTTGTATTGATGACGTCACTTGGTCATTATCTTCGCTCACAGATCACTTGCTGCACAGATTCAGTATGGAGCAGAATTCATATTTCATAGGTATGTAAATGTTGTAGCTCAAGATGTATCATCTCATTAGGTATATGGGAACCAAAAGATCGGTCAGTCAAAATCGTTCAAAACCCAGCAGTGTGTCAGTGTGTCCTATGAGAAATAAAATATTTACCTAGGTACTGATTTTTTTCGTTGATATTATTAAATAAAACAATCACTAACTAAACTGAGGCGATATTGTATAAAATATATATTAGAATATTTATTTTAGAGATAATTTGACTATGTGAGGATGTATTATTTCACCGTAGGTACTAAAAACTTTAAATTCTGACAAAAAAAGATACTCAATGAATATAACGACCTCAGACAGTTTCCCTGTGGGCATTCTATCTACATATGTTTTCGGATTCTACAGTGATCCAGTTAGAAAAAAACCGGCCAAGTGCGAGTCGGACTCATGCACGTAGGGTTACGTACCATTTACGCAAAAAACGGCAAAAAAATCACGTTTGTTGTATGGGAGCCCCACTTAAATATTTATTTTGTTCTGTTTTTAGTATTTGTGCGGCAACAGAAATACATCATCTGTGAAAATTTCAACTGCCTATCTATCACGGTTCATGAGATACAGCCTGATAACAGACGGACAGACAAACAGACAGACAGACGGACGGACAGCGGAGTCTTAGTAATAGGGTCCCTTCACCCTTTGGGTACGGAACTACGGAACCCTAAAAACTGTATTAAATTAAAATGTGTGCTGTTGACTTGTGTCTCATTTTATTGTACTTATTGTACCCTGATTGTACCTACACATGATATGGGCGCGCCTATATGGAGAGCGCGAGTCTTATAAAAATTCGTAATGCGTAATGCAGAATCTTTAGGAAGTAATCTACGCCCGCCTGCGCTCGCGCAGCTTCAGTCAGCCTCGAGCCCCGAGAGGCTCACATAGTTTCCAAAACAATTAAATAAATTCACTTTAATAATTTAGAGGTTATATTATCGTCCTTAATCACAACAGCTCAATTAGTTTTAACAGAAATGTGTTCACTTAGTACGAGTATTACGTTAACGTGCTTTTTGCTGATCGCAAGATCGTGTGGTCAAACCATCGATGGTGCCATCGGATTTCCAGAAAAGGAGGAAAATAATCTGATCAAAAATAAAGAGGTAATTGCTGTCGTGGTCAGTGTTTGTTTTTGTTCTGTTTAATTGTGTCTTTTATTATTATTGATAGGTACCTAATTATAAACTGAAACAGAAAACAGGTGATATTGCCTGGCTCATAGGCTACGGTGACTGCTTATCATCGGGCCGTATACTTGTTTGCCACCGACGTGGAATAAATAAAAAATAGATATGTTGATTAATATTACTGATAAATCCTTATATAGTACCTCTACCTACGCTCCATCCTAAAATAGAGCAGGTATTAATTTCTGATTTAGTGATAGTGATTGTTAAATGTGTCAACTTACGGCGTACAGTGCGTATTATACCTAGTAAGTACCTATAGTCTGTCACATCATCATCATCATTCGCTTGCCCTTGTCCCATTCACTTGGGGTCGGCGCAGCATGTCTTTTTCTTCCATACCTCTCTGTCACCCATCTCATCATTCACTTGCGTTAGTTTCATATCATCTTTCACACAGTCAAGGTGGATGGACTGTGTGAAAGATGATTACAAATGTTTGCCGCCAGCGTGCTCGTGAAAAAGAAAGGTACGTTGGTCCAAAAAGAGTGGCAATTGTTTTATATTACTGGATCCCAGAATCCTTTGTTTTGTTTTTATATTTGTAACCACACATCGACTCATCATTCGCTTGCCCTTGTCCCATTCACTTGGGGTCGGCGCAGCATGTCTTTTTCTTCCATACCTCTCTGTCACCCGTCATCTCATCATTCACTTGCGTTAGTTTTATATCATCTTTCACACAGTCCATCCACCTTTTCCTTGGTTTTCCTCTCCTCGTACCTCCCTCCACATTCATTCTTAATACCTTTCTCGTCACATGACTTTCATCCCTCCGCATCACATGCCCGTACCATGCTAGGCGATTTGCCCTTACTTATCTTTAGGTATTTATAAGAATGTAAACTAACCACAATTAGGTATTTTATTGGACAGGAAAATTCTTCAAGTTAATTAATTTAACTCGATGTGCCAAAACTTACAGAAGTTTTACTACGATATATGTAAATACATATAAACCTTCCTCTTGAATCACTATTTATTAGAAAAGCCACATTAAAATCCGTTGCGTAGTTTTAAAGATCTAATTTAAGCATACATAGGGATAGACGGACATCAGGAAGCGACTTTGTTTTATACTATGTAGTGATTATATTTATTACGTCCAGTGGCGTAACTAGGGAGGGGGGCAGAGGGGGCAAGTGCTCCGGGCGCCATCCAAGGGGGGGGGGGGGGGCAAAATGGGCAAAAGGCAGCAGCAGGGAAACTTTTGTCAGTCGTCCCGGGCGCTATATCCTCTAGCTACGGCCCTGATTACTAGACCTGTACCGCTGGCTATATTTTGACCCCTAGGTTATAAAAATATTAAAGTCAATTCTGTTTTCGCTTATGAATACTTTGTTAAGATGTAAATCTTACATTTTGTTTTGTGTCATATATATAATTTGCTTTTCTAGTAATTTGTTATTTTGTGGTAATTATTTTTTATTTTGAATTATCTTGGAGAAAAAAATATTCGAGAGAACACATGTAACTGTGTTGCATTTAGGATAGTGTTTTTAGTGTGAAAACATAGTTTGTGTCAATTACGTCCACTGCAATCTGATACTATGTCATAATATTCTAAATGACACAAAAAAAAATTAGAGTTAAAAAAAATTACTTAGGTCGAATTTAGTCGTTTAAATAGGTCCATTAAATGATTTTGTGTCTTATTAAGGCATAGCTTCATAAGATATTTGATGATTTTGTTGTAACAGGCTGTCACCGTTACAAAAGAATATTAAATATATTAGAGTTCACATCTTATTAATTTGAAATGCAAGATAAATAAGATGTATGAATTTGTGTCACTTCCATCCACTGCATAAACAAATATTACAAAAATATTATTTGCGTTCAAACGAAGCTAGCGGGCGGTCTGAATGGGCAACGGAGGCCGTGCAGGGTGGGGCCGCGGCGTGACCTTGCCGTACGCAACGCATGTTTACTTCGCCTGTGCGCCAAATTAACGCAACTTATTCAAAGAAGTTACGCAAACAACACAACAACAAGCAACAAGCAAGCAAAGAATGCGTCGAATTATCTTTTACCTATTTAAAACTCATAGATATTGTACAATGTCACCATTATGCAAAAGAACTGTAAGTACATGTTTGATTTGCGAGCGAGCTGGCAACATTGCGCAGGGAAATCTTAAAAATATCGCGTTTACGTGAACGCCACATACATTTGTGACAGTGATAGGGAAAAGGTACCACTAAAGTAAAATTTGGTTATTAATACCGTGACTTTCTTTCATTCTTTGATAAAAAAAAATGCTATTTATGCAACAAGTGCGGAAGTCATCTTTACGCACGTGTATCATACAATGTTTTACTATCCATTGTGCGAGTAAATAAAAAAACATGTCATGGCAAATAAGTTTAATTATTAAAAGGAGTGTTTTAAATCGACACGAGTTGCGAATTACTTATTCGCACGTGTATCGTACGTTTTACAGTACATATGGCCCTTTAAACTTTCGACATATGCACGGTAAGTGCTCTTTTCCGCACTAGTGCGAGAAAGTAGCACCATATGTACTGTAAAAAAAAATTGAAAACAAAAAGCACTAGTGCGGAAAAGCAGTACTTTCCGCACGATATGGCTCCGTAGGAAACGCACTTTTCGAGCACATGCATTGTAAAAAAATATATAGGACTGTATCTCCTAAACCATGCGTCGTAGCGCAAAAATAATAAAATTTTCGTTCCCCTTTATGTAACCCAAAAGTAATACATGAAAAATACAATGAAAAAAAAAAAGAAACAAAATCTTTATAGGGCTGTATTAGCTGTATCTCCTATATCGTGCATCGTAGCGCAAAAATAATCAAATTTTCGCTCCCCTTAAGAAACCCTTAATTAAAACTTTTAAAAAAACCAGGCAAAAACTTTATAGAGCTATTATAGCTATATATATAGATATAATATCTCCTAAACCGTGCGTGGTGGCGCAAAAATAATAAAAATTTCGTTCCCCTTTATGAAGCCCCAAAGTAATATACTAAAAACACAATGAAAAAAAAGAAAAAAAATAACAAAAAAACTTTATAGGGCTGTATCTCCTACACCGTGCATCGTAGCGCAAAAATAATTAAAAAAATCCCTTTAAGAAACCCCTAATTAAGATTGAAAAACGCAAAAAAGAAAAAGAGGAAAAAAAATCATTTTAGGGCTGTATCTCCTAAACCGTGCGTTGTAGCGCAAAAATAATAAAATTTTCGTTCCCCTTTACGGAACCCCAAAGTAATATACAAAAAACACAATGAAAAAAAAACAAAAAAAACTTTATAGGGCTGTATCTCCTACACCGTCGTAGCGCAAAAATAATCAAATTTTCGTTCCCCTTTGTGGAACCCCAAACTAATATACAGAAAACACAATGAAAAAAAAACAAAAAAAAAATCTTTATAGGGCTGCATCTCCTAAATCGTGCATCGTAGCGCAAAAATAATCAATTTTTCGTTCCCCTTTAAGGATCCCTTAATTAATACTTAAAAAAAAACAAAAAAAAAACAGGAAAAAATCTTTATAGAGCTATATCTCCTCAACCGTGCGTGGTAGCGCAAAAAGAACAAAATTTTCGTTCCCCTTTACGGAACCCCAAAATAATATACAAAAAACACAATGAAAAAAAAAACAACAAAAAAAATCTTTATAGGGCTGTATCTCCTAAACCATGCGTCGTAGCGCAAAAATAATCAAATTTTCGTTCCCCTTTATGCAACCCATAATTTATATTTAAAAAAAATGCAAAATTTAAAAAAAAATCATTATAGGGCTGTATCTCTTAAACCATGCGTCGTAGCGCAAAAATAATTTAAAAAACCCCTTTAAGAAACCCGTAATTAATACTTAAAAAAAAAACAAAAAAAAACCAGGAAAAAAAACTTTATAGAGCTGTATCTCCTAAACCGTGCGTGGTACCGCAAAAACAATAAAATTTTCGTTCCCCTTTATGCAACCCATAATTTATATTTAAAAAAACGCAAAATTTAAAAAAAAAATCTTTATAGGGCTGTATCTCCTAAACCATGTGTCATAGGAGAAAAATAATAAAATTTTCGTTCCCCTTTATGAAAGCCCAAAGTAATATACAAAAAACACAATGTAAAAAAGAAAAAAAGAAAAAAAAAACAATAAAAAAATCTTTATAGGGCTTTATCTCCTAAACCATGCGTCGTAGCGCAAAAACAATAAAATTTTCGTTCCCCTTTATGCAACTCATAATTTATATTTAAAAAAACGCAAAATTTAAAAAAAAAATCTTTATAGGGCTGTATCTCCTAAACCATGCGTCGTAGCGCAAAAATAATAAAATTTTCGTTCCCCTTTATGCAACCCATAATTTATATTTAAAAAAAAACGCAAAATTTAAAAAAAAAATCATTATAGGGCTGTATCTCTTAAACCATGCGTCGTAGCGCAAAAATAATTAAAAAAACCCCTTTAAGAAACCCGTAATTAATACTTAAAAAAAAACAAACAAAAACCAGGAAAAAAAACTTTATAGAGCTGTATCTCCTAAACCGTGCGTGGTACCGCAAAAACAATAAAATTTTCGTTCCCCTTTATGCAACCCATAATTTAGATTTAAAAAAAAACGCAAAATTTAAAAAAAAAATCTTTATAGGGCTGTATCTCCTAAACCATGCGTCGTAACGCAAAAATAATAAAATTTTCGTTCCCCTTTATGCAACCCATAATTTATATTTAAAAAAAAAACGCAAAATTTAAAAAAAAAATCATTGCTGCTATGGCTGTATCTCTTAAACCATGCGTCGTAGCGCAAAAATAATTTAAAAAACCCCTTTAAGAAACCCGTAATTAATACTTAAAAAAAAAAACAAAAAAAAACAGGAAAAAAAACTTTATAGAGCTGTATCTCCTAAACCGTGCGTGGTACCGCAAAAACAATAAAATTTTCGTTCCCCTTTATGCAACCCATAATTTATATTTAAAAAAAACGCAAAATTTAACAAAAAAATCTTTATAGGGCTGTATCTCCTAAACCATGTGTCATAGCACAAAAATAATAAAATTTTCGTTCCCCTTTATGAAACCCCAAAGTAATATACAAAAAACACAATGTAAAAAAGAAAAAAAGAAAAAAAGAAAAAAACAATAAAAAAATCTTTATAGGGCTTTATCTCCTAAACCATGCGTCGTAGCGCAAAAATAATAAAATTTTCGTTCCCCTTTATGCAACCCATAATTTATATTTAAAAAAAAAACGCAAAATTTAAAAAAAAAATCATTATAGGGCTGTATCTCTTAAACCATGCGTCGTAGCGCAAAAATAATTTAAAAAACCCCTTTAAGAAACCCTTTAATACTTAAAAAAAACAAAAAAAAAAACCCAGGAAAAAAAACTTTATAGAGCTGTATCTCCTAAACCGTGCGTGGTACCGCAAAAACAATAAAATTTTCGTTCCCCTTTATGCAACTCATAATTTATATTTAAAAAAACGCAAAATTTAAAAAAAAAATCTTTATAGGGCTGTATCTCCTAAACCATGCGTCGTAGCGCAAAAATAATAAAATTTTCGTTCCCCTTTATGAAGCCCCAAAATAATATACAAAAACACAAGAAAAAGAAAGAAAAAAATAATAACAAAAAAACTTTATAGGGCTGTATCTCCTAAACCGTGCATCGTAGCGCAAAAATAATCAATATCCGTTCCCCTTTAAGAAGCCCCTAATTATGATTTAAAAACGCAAAAAAGAAAAAGAGAAAAAAATCAGTTTAGGGCTGTATCTCCTAAACCGTGCGTCGTAGCGCAAAAATAATAAAATTTTCGTTCCCTTTTATGAAACCCCAAAGTAATAACAAAAAACGCAATGACAAAAAAAAGAAAAAAAAACTTTAGGGATGTATCTCCTAAACCGTGCATGGTAGCGAAAAATAATCAAATTTTCGTTCCCCTTAAGAAGCCCTTAATTAAGATTTAAAAACGTAAAAAAGAAAAAGAAAAAATCTATATAGGGCTGTATCTCCTAAACCGTGCGTCGTAGCGCAAAAATAATCAACTTTTCGGTCCCCTTTATATAACCATTAATTTATACAAAAAAAAACGCAAAAAAAAAGTTTTTTTTTATAGGGCTTGAAATGAAATGAAATGAAATGAAATGAAATGAAATGAAATGAAATGAAATGAAATGAAATGAAATGAAATGAAATGAAATGAAATGAAATGAAATGAAATGAAATGAAATGAAATGAAATGAAATGAAATGAAATGAAATGAAATGAAATGAAATGAAATGAAATGAAATGAAATGAAATGAAATGAAATGAAATTTATTATTCATAACACACAGTTATAGGTCAATACATAATTAGATTATTAGATTATTTCACATTTGGTATATTTGAGTACTTATTTTTAAGTATTAATTAATTAATTTATTACAATACATTATATATATTTAATTACAAAAAATTATATTATTTATACTGCAAGAGGCAGATTGAAAAAATCTTGATAATTATAAAAATTATTCTCCTCGAGCCACGTCTTCAGTCTACTTTTAAAGCTTTGGGCGGATGCTGCATTTCGTACTGTGCTTGGCAACCGATTATACACGGAAGGTCCTAGGTAGTATACTGATCTTTCCGTTTTGGCGAGTTTGTGCGAGATTGTACTTAGCCTATATTCATATTTATTGCTACGCAAGCTGTATCTCGGATTCGTACCCCTGCGCTTGAACTCATCGATGTGTCCATAAGTGAACATGGCTACTTGGTACAGATATAAGCAAGGCAGGGGTAGTATATGGAATTCTTTAAACAGCTCGCGTGCTGAGGTGTCGTCGGGCACGCCGGCCATTGCTCGGACTGCTCTCTTTTGCATCGAAAACACTCGCTGCCAATCCGAGGATCGACCCCATAGCTCGGTGCCGTACGTTAGCAGCGAGTGGACCGTTGCGAAGTAACAGTCGCGCACCGCAGCCCGCCCAGCCGTGCGCGCCAGCCGCCGAAGCGCGAAGCATGCGCGCCCCAGCCGGCCGCACACCTCATCTATGTGAGTGTCCCACACCAGGGCGCCGTCAAGGTGAAAGCCGAGGAGACGCGTGCAGGTCACATGCTGTATCTGGGCATCGCCCGCACTTACCTTCAGGTTCTGTGTTGGATGCCCATTGAGTTTGAACGTGATAAAGCACGTTTTTTCTTTATTGAGTGCTAAACCGTTCGACTTAAACCAGTCCTGTAGCTGCCCCACGACGCTGTTAAGAGCTCCCTCTAGCTCTCGTGCAGATGGCGTGCTCACCACGGCTGTGACATCGTCGGCGTACATGTAAATACTTGCGCCATTTATTGCCCGTGGTAAGTCATTTAGGAGCAAGCTAAACAAAGTGTTTGATAAGCACGATCCCTGCGGAACGCCCATTAAGTTTTGCATCTCTGCAGACGAGATTTGCCCGTTTTCGCCACAGACGACTTGGGTTCGCTCGGTCATAAACGACAGCAGCAGGCTCAGGGCCGGTCCCCGGATCCCACAGTGGGCGAGCTTCTCGGCGACGAGCGTGTGGTCAGCCGTGTCGAACGCGCGCGACAGGTCGCAGCAGATGGCTGCGACATGGCGGCCCGCCTCGCGCGCGCGCAACACGTCGCGCACTACTTCCCGCACTAGATCAGTGGTGGAGCGGCCCCGGCGGTAGGCGTACTGACAGTTGGACAACACGTTCCTAGGGAACCAATATTCCAATAACCTTCTGTTCAGTCCGACCTCGAAACATTTGCTGGGGCCTGGCACTAGCGAAATTGGGCGATATGACTTCACGGCGGATTTTTGGCCTTTGCCTTTGTACAAGGGACATATTTTTACTTTTTTTAAGCCGTCCGGGTATACTCCTGATTTCATGCAGTCATTAAATAAATGCGAAAGTACGAAGCTAATAGCAAAACCGGCCTGTCTGAGAAGGCTAGCGGATAGCCCGTAGATGTCCGTGCTGTTTTTAGAGGCGATGGCGGTTTTCAGAATGACGTTGATTTCTGCGGGTGTAAAAGGTATTAATCTGATCGAGGTATCGCTAGCATCTCGCCACTCGGCCATGTGGGCGCGACAGCGCGCACGGGCCGGGACAGGCGCGCCGCACGCGGCCGCCGCCGTCACAAATTCACGGTTCACGGCGTCCACCAGCTGCTGTTTCGACGCGAACGGTTTACCGTCAGTGTCACGAAGCAGGTCCGTGTAGTCGACGCGCTCGCGTGGCTTCCTAGCTAACTCCATGTTTATTGCCCTCCACATTGCCTTGCTTTTATTGGGGTTGCTATTTATGAAAGAATTAAAAAAATCCATTCGTTTGGTCTTTAATTTATTGGTATATGAAACTTGTAGTTTGGCCAGGGTTTCGTTTATCGCAAGGTTACCCGGGTTATTTTTTGTTAATTGTATAAAGTCAAATAACAGTAATTTATGATTATAAACTTCGGAATCTACCCATGGCCTGCTATTCAAATAAGTCTTAGTATTTTTTATTGGGATATGTATATTTAGAAGGTTGACCAGTATGCGTAAAACCGCTTCAGTGAAACGTCTGCAATCGCCTTTATATCTGCTCACAATTACTTGCCAGTCAATAGCTGCCAACGCGTTTACAAAAGAGGTCTTATTGTTATTACTATAAACTCGCCTTCTTATCATCAAAGGCGCCGTAGGCGCCGCCTTGATCTCCTAAACTATGCGTCGTAGCGCAAAAATAATTAAATTTTCGTTCCCCTTTATGAAACCCCAAAGTAATATACAAAAAACACAATGTAAAAAAGAAAAAAACAATAAAAAAAACTTTATAGGGCTGTATCTCCTAAACCGTGCGTCGTAGCGCAAAAATAATCAAATTTTCTTTCCTCTTTATTCAACCCTTAATTTATATTTAAAAAAAAAACGCTTTCACTAAACTGCTGTAACTCGGAAACTTAGAATCCACAAAGGGGACTTTACTAAATTATGACACATATTAAAGCCTGACCAGTAATATATGATCATTGTCAAGAGGGCGCTGTTCATTCTCATGTATAGGGTGACAGTTCAGTATAGTATGAAAAAATATTGTATTTAATGAACATCATCATCAATGTAATTAATGTTGCTTGCCACGCTTAAACATAACAAAAATCACAATAAATCGCGTCTTAAAATAAACTTAAAAAGTCTACTAAAAATCGAAACAAAAGTAATTTTTAAGTCGCTGATGTGACATTCTCAATCAATAGGTAGGTACCACTTTGTCGTTTACCATAAAGACGAAATTTGATTATATCTTTATACAAATAACCTGTCAGAGAAAGTGGTACCTTTTGATTAGGAACGTCACAAATGTTGGTCAGTATGAGGAGTGCAGCCTACAGTTTATTTTTAATTATATTTATATACCTACTACGGTAAGATTGATAAGACAATGTAATTATGCCTCCGAATGAAATAAATACACTGTATCGCAAAACTAAGTGGCGAGACAGCTCATAATGCCATCTCTTGGTTGGTCTTAACTTAACAAGGGTAAAGGAGATAGTATTAAGATCTCAGTCGCCAGCTGATATTGCGGCAAGTATAATAAGCACCCCACCCGCGTAGGTACCCTTCCCCGCGCACGCCCTTCTTGCTCAATTGAGTTTTATTTTGCCAGATAGTAAAAAAACCGTGGATCAAAATGACCCAAATTATGAATGATGTCTCAATGTGGTATTATAATATTATAGACGTAAACTTAATAATATGAATTTTTTTTTGTGGCAGATACAGGGTGTTAATTAGAAAAAATTTTTTTTTAAATAAAAGCGGTGGATGAATTTGACACAGATTTGTTTGAATAACATATAACAATGTTCTGTAAAGTACAACACTTCACTTACCGACTCTAATATTTTTTTAGGCGTTTTAGGATCAATATTAGGTATTTATTAAATGCCATTATACCCGTGGATGAAAATGACACAAAATGCGTGTGTACGTCGGAAGCCACTTTGCCTTTACAGGGAAACAAAAAATTTCGTCTCGAATATTTTTTTTACAGAATGCTGATTGAAAAAAGAAATACCTAAATTTCTACCTAAGCAAATACCTAGGATGACACAAAATATTATTTTTAGGTTTAGTATATGGTCTGGAAACTATATATAAAAAATAAGCAACATTAATATTCTTATAACCTCAGAAGTTATTGGTACAGGTCTATACGTCAGTAGTCTAGTCTCCCGTCCCGTCCCTGTCTACCCACAGAACAATATTCATGTTCATGTATCTATTATGTCATGACTTTTGTTGTTGTTATCTAAGGCCCACTTGCACTTCCTCTAACCCCGGGTTAACCGGTTAAACCTGGAGTTACCATGGTTATCAGTACAATTTGACACTGGGTAAACGGTACGAGTATAACTGGGCTAAATGACGTAGGTACATACTTAGTTAAGTTATACTTTATAAGTAATCATTGTTGACATTCTTTTTATATTGTATTTTAATTTTGCTTTTATTATTATTTCATTATGCCATTGTGTCGTCATGTATTATGGGCTAAAAGCCTGAAATAAACGAATATTTTATTTTATTTTAACCGGTTAACCCCGGGTAGGGCTTCCAAATACCGGACCTTTCGCAATACCGGTATTAATACCGGTATTGGCGACTTCAATACCGGGATCCCGAGATCCCGGGATTTTTTGAAAAAAATAGGAACCAAGTAACTTTGAAATAAAAATACCAAATTTTAATCAAATTGTTTTTTATTTTGCATGCGGGTTACAATCCCCGGGCTAGTGGGATGGTTCAAAAGGCGCTACGGCCCACTTGCACCATCCCACTAACCCGGGTTTAAGCGGTTAAACCGGGAACCCAATCTCAAATTGTACTGGTAACCATGGTATTCCAGGTTTATTCGGTTAACTCCGGGTTAGTGGAATGGTGCAAGTGGGCCTTAGTATCTAGTGATAATGATAAACAAATGACCGGTTCAATGTTGTCGAACTTTGCTAAAGGTCTCTGAAGCGGAACGATAGCTATTCTGTTATATAAGTCTGTATCTTTAGGTATTTAAAATAATGTAAACAAACCACGATTAGGTATTTTATTGGGCAAGAAAATTCTTGAGGTCAATTAATTTGAACCGCTTTGGGACCCAATTGCTAAAAGAATATAATATAATATTATATAATATAATATCTCATCATACCTTGACATAGAATTACAGTTCAGTTCAGTTTTTAGAAATAAAATAGCTTCAGTCCATTAGGACAATTTAGCCAGTGTATATGTATATATAAGGAGCTATAATATAGAATTATAGACGAATATTTATTGTAGCTACTTAGCGTTGACGCCAGAACAATGGATAAACTCGCCGTATCTAGATTAATTCATCATTATCCGCACACTTCCCCATTAGTTTACTGCATATTAGTTACTAGTTATTCACTTTAAACAACGTTAATGAGCAAAAACAAAGAAATTAATCACGACTCGATATCACCAAGATAGATGGCGGTTGACAAGCAACTCCATAGTATTACAACGGTCTCTACAAAGTTTTCTTGTTTATGTCCTCAGAATCGTGAGCCCGTGTTCCTGCCGTCAATGTGTCCAGTGGACCAACTCTACTACCCCGGCGACCAGAAGGACGATTGGATTTGCGACTGCAGGCCGTGTAAGTTTATATAATGTTACAATAGCACTAAATAGTCGGACTAGATTTGAAAAACAAAATAATGAAAAAGGAAATCCCTTGCGTGATATCTGTGTGCGTGGTGTTTGCGGGATGCTTCATATCATACCGGCTAGGTAGTTGTATTATTTTGTCTCTCTTCTAGAAATCATCGACATGATGAGCTAAAAAATTCAATTATTTTTGGGATTGCAAAATATGGCAAAATAACCATACTTAAGTACCTACAATTTGTTATTTCCTATTAGTTTTTTTGTGACGGAAGACATCATAAGCGATTTTACTAAATCGAATTCCTCTGGTAAACCCTGGTTAAACCCGAATAACCCGATATTTATGCCAAAACTAAGCGTCACACACTTCAGGTTAGCCTAAAGAGGCATCACGCTCATGCCAACCGCTTTATTTTATAAGCTATTAAACAGGTCAGGCTTTCTAGGGTAAAATTACTTTTATTTTCCAGCTTACCTCTACCATCCGGCGACGGACAGGTGCTGGCCGGCCTACCGCCGCGGCCCTTGCAAAGAGAAAGAATACCTGATACTACCGTCGAACACCTACATACCTGCCTGCGTGCCGAACCCATGCTTAGTAGACTCCTACGTACCGTGGAACAGAAAATGCCAGCAACTGGGCTTGACAACCCCCTGTGCGCATTTGTACCCTAACTCGGCAGCGCTAGGCGTAAATGCTACTACTTTGCATATTGACTGTGTAAAATTAAATATTGAGTCTAGATTCCTTAAGCCGACTGGTCAGTTGCCGGTGACGGTTGTGCCTTGCCCGCCGGGATGCAAAAGAAGTATAAATGGGAAATGTGTATATGCCTACTAATAATTACAACGGATAAACTCTTTGTTGCAACGTGTTACTGCCTACTAGTAGTTAGTACTAGTAACATTAGTAAAGTTAACGATACCTACTACATTAGGTATATGAATAATGATATGATTAATATATACATACTAGCTGATAATTTGTCAAAAGTGAATTATGATTTTATTTTATGTGTTCGAATCCTTTTGACACGTCCCCTCAAAAAGGAGTAAAAGGGTTGCCAAACATCGATATTCCTTAGACATTCCTTAATGATAGAACTTTCCTGATATCATTCAAACTTATTAATTAATTCACCCTGCACACAAAACCTTGCACCGTATGGCACACCGCCGCGAAGCCTCGTCGTTGGCAACCGCGGCGTCCCCTGGTAACCATGGCAATCACACCACCCTAACCACCACATGTCATTTCCCTTTATTTACCAATTATTTCACTTGACATCAGGCGTCCGTGCGCATCATTAGTGACGATAAATATCTAATTCTAATCTATGTGCGTGACCATTAACTTTCAGTGTTTTGTGACCTTTAAAGTTCAGTTTCAGTCGCGTTTCTGATAGGTTATGACTAGGACCTGTATTTGATAAAGTGTTATTAAATTGAAAGTGAAGTGCAAAGTGCAATTGCAATTAGCATCGTTGTAAAAATGGAGCTGAAATGCAGTAAGTTCCAGAAAACATTTTACGACATAGGTACTTTGTCAAAGATATACGAATTATATTATGAATAGTACATCTCTTAGGTAAGCATGCTCCATCCTAGACCACATCGGCACTTATTACTGATCAGCTGAGATTGTGGTCAAATCCTTTCCTTTAACCAGTTAAAAGAAACATGTGGTGTGTTGTTATTTATAGAATAGAATATAATAGCTTTATTTGCATAGAATAAGTACATTATTTCGTGTCAACAGGTGTAGCCATTGGACATAGCCAAAATGTACATATGCATTAGGGTTTTTTTTTTTCATTTATTTGGAGCATTAGAACCAGTATACAAAGTATCATAACAACCGGTTTAGCGGTTACGAAGAAATTAACAAATTACGTTTTTTTACTTTGGAGCAGTCTGTATGTGACTATGTGCTCCTGAGGTAATAAATAGTATGAAACCTTCTTCGACCGTTTTGATTATCTTTTTTATTTATGACACTAAATAAGATTCTGACTTTTGACAAATGTCATCATCGCCGCACATTTGCCGCACATTTTCGAACAAATTGTCAAAAGCACTGCCAATGATTAATACAGTATGTTTTTTTTGTTGTCGATTATTGGAAATAATATAGGAATAAATTTTTCACCTGACTAACTCGTAAAGGCTCAGTTTACTCTTCAAAAATTGATGATAAAGTTACATTTTGACCACAAGAGTGGCAATATAATTTGATGCAATTTTGAGCTATTTCCTCATGTTGGCTGGTTGACTTTTAAGTGATGCTGATTTTGAATGACAAATAATTAATACCGTTCGGTTGATTGAATTAAGATTGAATTTAGATTTGTAATATTTAATATTTTCGTGTGGTGTGAAAAATGTTATATATGTTTCACTCGTTAGTAGTTTCTAATCATCGTGCCTTGAAACCCTCGCAACGATCAAAATGAAAGCAAAGCCAAAAGGATGAATTGAATACGTAAGCACGGGGTAATAAATAACCTCTATTTCGTATTTCGTTATCAGGGTGACAAATCACAACTTTTCATCGCTATTACTTATGTATAAATTGTTATTTTAAAGTGACAAGTTTATGAAGACTCTAATATTTTATTAAGTAAATAGCAATAAACCTTAATATAGGTCATTGATCATCAATTAAACTTTACTCTAGCGCTAAGAAATTAGAATTTATTATTAATCACCTTACAACTGGCCATTATTCTGTAATCTCGCGACTGATGGGGTTATTTCCATATAATCGCGAACACGGGCGCGCTCGCCGTATCGCGATTGACTGCTGACCCCATTTCCCACTGGATACTGGGCCACCATACCTGTGATTAACCCACGGGCCCCGCGACCTTGGTCCGAGTTTTTGCCTTACCGTATTCTTTGACCACTCGATTAAACGCTTGGAGGGGAACTCGACAAGCGCTACCCTGACCAAATATACAGTTTAGGGATAGATCAACAAAACTAAACTATGACAATTAATATGAATTAACAATATGATGATCTAGAAGACAACTTTTAATTGCACGGTTGGTGCAATTACTCAAAGGTTGATGATTTCCAGTAGCAGAGGAAGTTTAGACCTTGAAAATAAACGAGATGCTCTAAAGGCAATAATCATAATGATATAATAGTTTATTTGTCGCAAACCATGGTATTACAGATGTTATCAAAATTAAATAAGTACAGACATGGACCAATAAACCTAATATAGGTCCGACTACCCACTACGTAGTCCTCACACGCCCTCGGTGTGGACGAGCACTGCAGACCAAGATTGGCTACTGCAGACACATGAGGGCGCACGAGCGGGCGGGCCAGCTTAGATCCCGCACCTAAGGAATATAATGTAGTCGCTGTGGTCGAAATCGGCTAGGAAAAGAAGGAAAATTTACAATAAGTACAGCCAAAGGGCTAATTTAAGAATTTATTTTCAATTCCAACATTTCCAACGTACCTATCACACTGGTTCCCTTTCATGAAGACTGCAAATGACTTCTCATTTAAATCCACATGAGGATAAGTACCTTGAAAATATAAAGGACATGATTATTTAAGTCAATCAATCCCGGCGGTTTAAATTTGTAAGTCTACAAAAGCCATCGTGGGCGAAGAGATCTAACAGTGTTTATAATCTTAATTTATTACTGTTTTTGTTTTTTTTTTGATTCCACGGGCCTAAATCCCGGTCTTTTGCTAGGCTATAGTATAGATACATCCGTGAAGACGGTCCTCGTAAATTGGACCGAAACATGTCGAACTATTCGATTTAATAATACGTGAGTGACTCGTTTTAAAATAATTTAAATTAACATAATATTAGTAATTGTGAATACTACGCATACCTATGCGTTTTATTAATAAGATGCTTAATATAAATATAGGTAGGTACATAAAAAGCACAAGGAACAGGTTCACCGGCTTGGAAAAACCCTGCACGTAACCTAACCGGCTCGAGTGTGCTTGAGAATGCTTCATTCATAAATTCATGTTAAATGAAATGAATTTTATTATCCAAGTAGTAGGTACAGGACTCATATATAATTGCTCCTTATAAAAAGTGAAAAAATGAAAATAAAAAATTGTTTATTTCGTTTAAGAATTACTTATACAGGTAAGTGTTGGTGCCTCTTTTTAAGTAAGAAAATACTGTTTAGCTATTTAGCGTACCGTAAAATGGGGTGAGTTGGGTTCGCGGGGAGAGTTGGATTATGAATGGGGAGAGAAGGTTTGAAAGGGAGGTGAGATGGATTTTTAGGGCTACTGGTACAAAAATAATGTATTCCAATTTAAAATGCAGCTATAGTAATACTCATAATATACTGACCAGCGTAGTGTTACGCTACTCGAATTCTATCCAGTAGCGTAACACTACGCTGGTCAGCGGGTGTTACGCTACTGGATAGAATCCGAAATCAGTATATCAGAGGAAGCTTCAAGATTGCCCCGATTGTCGAAAAGGTCAAGGAGAAACGCTTAAGATGGTATTCATGGCCAAAGGCGTTCAGAAGACCATATGGTGAAACTGGCCCTAAAACTGCCAACCACTAAACGCAGCTCAGGCAGACCACCTACCACCTGCTGGACGACGGTTGAAAAATACCTAAAAGAAGCTCATTTAAATAAGGACGTAGCGCAAGACCGCGTTAGATGAAAATTGAGGACAAGGAAGGCCAACCCCAAGTAAATGGGAACAGGTCTAGCGGGAAGAAGAAGTCATAATAAAAAAAACTATTCAACAATCTTCCAAAATCACCTTTGTATGAAAACCCATCTCACCTCAATTACGAGGGACTACGGGGTGAGCTGGTTTTTCCTTTTTATCGTCAGTTATGAAATGGAACTTCCCAAAATTAAATAAAAGCTAAAATACAAACACTTATTTTATTATATACACCATTCAGGTTGCATATGTAAAAATAAAATGTAATCGGGGTTTGAATGTCAGTTTTGCTCCTACTCACCCCATTTTACGGTATATATTATTTACTTTTTGAGTTGTAAAAGGAAAAATGAGGTAGAAAATGTTCTTTGGGAAGAGTTGTGAACACGTTGTGAAGAACGTCAAATAGAGTCTTGAGTCTGACCACCACACGCTAAGTTGTCATGCCATTTGCTAGGTGCCTCAAGTATTATGGTGCTTCTCTCAATGGGGAGGCCTTTGCCCAGCAGTGATACACTCTTTAGTAGATGACATAAAAAAGCGTAGGTACTGTCGTGCACAACGTTCATAGAGAATTAAAGTCTAGCGTGCTAGATGTGAGCTAGATGCACTAAGCTAAGCGGTTTTACTTCACTTAGTATCATTACTCAAAATGCTGACAGTGTGCGCACGACAAGAGTAAATATCTCGAAACTAGGTCGACACACGGCCCATACGGCCTAGTTTCGCATAATTTCATTGTCTACGTTGCACTTTTCTTGTTCAAACAAATTCGATTTTAAGCATATAACATCCCTATAGGCTATCCCCATAGGATCCACACAGAACTTGCGAACTTCAAATTGTAATAGAATTCCGAGCGTAGTGAGGTTACTTTGTCTGGGTAATTTTAACGAATGTCGTCATACATCTTCCAATTGTCGATTAGTCACAAGTAACATGCCATTTACTACGAACTAATATTCTTTATGGAATTCCCATAACGGAAAATAACAGTCTATAACTAATAAAGTTAGATAATTCGGAAAATTCAACAACGAAGGCGAAACTTAGCAAGTTTTAGAGCTCGCGGTTTGAATTACTGACAAAACAAATTTATTTGGCATACAAGGTGGCAAAGTTAGCCGTGAGACCATGAGAGCCTATATAAAATGCTGAACAAGCGAGAGATTCCAAAACGTTTGTCTAAGTTGATTGATATGAAGAACATTTTGAGACTGCGTAAAATTTTGAGTTAATTGCGTATTAAGTTAGGCCAGCTAAGAAACTGATATTTACCTATATTCATCATGTCAGCCGATAGACGTCCACTGCTGGACATAGGCCTCTCCCAAGGTACCAAGGTAAGGTAGGTAGGGGTTAGGTAAGGTATTATAGTTATTTGTTATACAAGGGTGCAAAGTTGTATTTTACCCGCGAGTGTGGAATTTATTCCCGCGAGTTGTATTTTACACACGAGAAGTAAAATACATTTGCACCCGTGTGTAACACAAAACTTTTCCCCTCACTATAGCGAGGAAAGTGCAACATCCACAGGCGTTAGATCATCTTCATCAACTGGAATCACTCATTTTTGTACGATATTATAACAAAAAAATGGAAATTCTGTACTTTTACGTGAGGTTTTTAAGTAAAATTTTTGTTGACAATGTTGACATTTCTGACGTATGAAATGTCAATGATGCGTTTTGAAATTGCATCGACTTAACTTGTGCGTTCAGAATTATATTTAACATAATTATTAAAAAACAAACGTTTATTATGGAATTTTAAGGTTTATGACTTAAAATCATTAAATAAAGCTAAATCTTGTGTTTTTATTAGATTCTCAAACCATTTATTTAATGATAATTAATATCGAATGAACCATTATTATGAGCGTTTTACGTTTTGTTATCTGTCAAGCTACTTAAACACGCTCCATTCAAGGTCAAATTACTTTCCCCACTAGTGGATAAAATGCGTTTTTCCTCGCTTGTTTTAAAGGATAAAAGACGGCTTTCCGAGGTAGTGAGGAGAAAAGGTATTATTGGTACCTATACTCAAATACCTTAGTTAAACACATTACAAAACTTAAGTACAATGTTAATTAAGGCACGAACAGCCCTTCGGCTATCGGGGGCAGTGGGGCAGATCTGGCTGTAACGAAAATATACAATGTTGTTTTGTATTTTTAAGGCACCGTTGCGTGTGAATTGGTATACCTTTTGTTACGTACTTTCGGCTGCCAAACGATCTTGATTTACGAAAAGAACCGTTGCTTGTGGTGCGCGTTTTAACGAATCAAATAAACAAAGGTGGCTATAAAATTTACACTCAGAAATCCCGACCACATCGGGACTTGACGCAGCGTATACGCAGTGACGTGTCTTATGTGTTGCGTTTTTGTCACGATTATGAAATTTTACAGCGTAATATACACTACGTCAACGTCTTTTGAGTAGCGGTGTGGCCGATATTTTTAAACTGTTGCTTTTCGAATTTTATTTCGGATCAGAAGCTTATAATTTACAAGATACTTGAGAAGACACTTGGTCTCTTCTGCTTTTTTTTTACCAATTGCTGTCTTTATCCATCACGGAAAAATTGTGTTCCCGGACATTTAGGAGGCGTGCGCGCTTTGCCGAAACCAACACGTAGAGGCCCTTTTGAAACTTTAATGAGATGTAAGAGATACACCGTGCGGATGACGCCCTTGGCCGTGTAATAATGGGACGCACGCAGAGACAGCACGCAGACAAATGTTAAATTTTTATTTGTCCATATGTCACGAGTGTCACGACAAAACAAAGTGAAACTCCACCGCGACTTTGTTCCGATTAAGTGCGTGTATCGACTTAATAGCAATGTACGTAATTGTATGGCCTATGTTGTCAGAGCGATTACTGCGTTTGCTTGTCAGTCTGTCCTGTCAAGTAACAATTTCGCAACGCAACAGCAACACTTTGCTACGATAGCAAAAACTGATACACAAATGGATAATACTTATATGCCGTTAATTAGCTAGTCAAAATTGAAATAGTACCAACAAACAAAAAAAATATATACCTACCCGTTTTCAGTTTAGGTGGAGAGTAGGTATTTACTCTCCAGTGTCCATTCTGTGCAGTATAATTGCCACGACGTTAATTAAAAATGTATTAAAAATGTCTTGGTAATTCAACGCAACCTCTGAGATATTTTCAGTTTGCCCAATGGACCATGGAGCATCATTTTCCATAGATATGTAGAGATATTACCGCCCCAACCCGAAAAGCGCTTCTACCATGCTTCTACAACCAGTTGCAGAGAAATCATACCCCTTCTGCATAGAGTGCATATAGGTTTTTTCCCCTCACTAGCTTGGAAAGTCGTCTTTTATCCTTTAAAACAAGCAGGGAAAAACGCATTTTATCCACTAGTGGGGAAAGTAATTTGACCTTGGATGGAGCGTGTTTAAGTAGCTTGACAGATAACAAAACGTAAAACGCTCATAATAATGATTCGTCCGATATTAATTATCATTAAATAAATGGTTTGAGAATTTAATAAAAAATACCAGATTTAGCTTTATTTAATGATTTTAAGTCATAAACCTTAAAATTCCATAATCAACGTTTGTTTTTTAATAATGTATTTTATTGTACAGTATGTATTTTACTTCTCGTGTGTTAAAACACTCGCTACGCTCAGGATTCTATTTTAGAACCACTCGCTTCGCTCGTGGTTCAACTATAGAATACTTTCGCTTGCTCGTGTTTCAATTCCACACTCGCTGGTAAAATACAACTTTGCACCCTTGTATAACAAATAACTATTTTAATTTACTTATATCCAACTTTATATACCTATTAGGTACTTAATTTTTACCAGTACCTACCTACCGAATAAATCTCTTATTTGTGGACCTACAATATTAGAAACAGGCGGCGTAGCCAAGGTAACAATCGCTATCGCTTCGCCATCGAATCGCTTTGTGTCTCTATCACTCTTCCATATTAGCGTGACAGTGACAGTTGCGTTTCGATCGCTACGGAGCGTTAGCGATTGGCATATGATTGGCATGTTGTCTACGGGGCCAGGAATAGTAGATTGTGTCACAAGAGGAGCAAAATGACATATTTACGGCGAGGGCGTACAATTGAATCCTAAACGAAGCGAAGGATTCTATAATAGAATCCTGAGCGTAGCGAGGGATTCTAACATAAAATCCTGAGCGTAATAGTGAGGGATTCAAGTGTTAACGCCCAAGGTGAAAATAATTTTGCTACCATGTGACACCTACTGCTTTTCGCATCACCTATGAGGAAATTACATACATATTCATTAGGTTTCAAAACGTTATTATTTTAAGCAAAGATCGATACGGACAAAGTGCCAAAAATATGTATACACGTCCTTAGTATAGGTACATACTTCTGGCACTTTGTCCGTATCGATATTTTCAGACGTGACTGTACTGACAAATTATATAAAAGTACCTACAGCTCATAATTATGTACCTACCTAATATCTTATCAAAGACAGCAGCAAACACCTAAAATGACGATACAATGAAAATCAAGTACATTATTTTTGTAGATTTTTCTGGTAACAAAATAGCTATTATAAAGTTATTGATTTAAACTAAGTATTTACAAATTTATACATAATACAGAACCGCATAATTATGCTTTGTGAAATATTTGTACAAAACTTTTTAAATATAAACTTTGTATAAGGAGACCTAAAATGTCAAAATAAAAATTAAATTATTAAACTATTTTTTTTACGTTTCTTTGTAAATATTACGCTAATTAATTCATTTACTTAATTTAAAAATATTATTTAAGTTAGAAAAATTGTATGCACGTAATCGATTATAAAGAAATTGTAATCGATTATATGCATACTAATTTCATATGTCTTTGTGTCAATATTTCATACTGGCAACAAAATGTCCTTGAACAGAAAAGTGCCACTGATATCTCCTAGCAGGGAAGAAAAGTTCCCTTTTCGAATAGGTGATGTGAAAAGACAATTTACTTACTTGAGTAGGTTATCTAATTTTAAATGATACATAAATCCCACCAAAAACATTTTCATGTAAAACGTTGCCAAGACGACCATATAGCTCACACTGACAATATATGCAAATACGACTATAATTATATGGTGGCTGTTTACGTAAAGGGTGAAATTCTATTTTATTTTTTGAAGTTTTTGGGTTAACCCAGCAAAAATTTTATTTTTAATCATCTAAGTAAATAAGTATGTACTGCCAGTCTTGAAGTCCGATTATTATTTATACGAGTATGCCCTGATTATGTCCCACATCATGACAAAAGCTGTCTGCTACTAGGTCTTCTGAATAATAATAACCGCCTCTTATTAGGAACAGTGTCAGTGTCTACTAAAAACAGCATTAGTCATCAATACAAAATCAATAAAATTTAAACATAAAAAAAAAACATTGTATTTCAACATATAGTTATCTCGAAACGTTATCTCCCGCAAAATCATCTTTAAGGGGCCCACTGACTATCAGTCCGCCGGACAATATCGGCCTGTCGGTTGTTCGGAACTGTCAAATTTTTGTTCTAACTGACAGGCCGATATCGTCCGGCGGACTGATAGTCAGTGGGCCCCTTTACCGCGACGTAAATTATGTTACAGCGATACCATCGCACGATAGCGTGCTGCGTCGCGAGGCAGTTCATAACGCCTTCAGACTTCATACCTAACTTTCCAAACTACGTACAAACCTATATCTATATCCCAATAAACTTGACCTCGAAACTCCCCGTTTCAGTGGAGAAACAATAAGGTGAGTTATTTGGCATTTCATGATGGACCCGTGTTACGGTCATGTTGAGTGACTAATGACTGTACATACACGCAACGTCTGCGAGAAATAATAATATACATACTTGTACTTCGGAATTACGAGTCATGGTGAACGGAACTTGCGTGAAGTACTCAAATATGTACATAAATACCGGGGGTTTTAGTTAAAATATTGCCGAGTATTTTGACGAATAATAGGTATGTACAGTCGCCATCAGATATATCGGAGCGGCCGAGGTGCTCAAAAATATCTGAACACGCACCTAGCGCCTTGACAATAGAGGCGTGTTCAGAAATTTGTGAGCACCTTGGCCGCTCCGATATATCTGATGGCGACTGTACAGACTTTTTTTAAACTGCACTTTTAATTTTTTGAGGAATTAAATGAATTGTAGGTACCTACTATATGCAGTTTTGCATTATAATTCACCTCTACATCTAGGGTTCTGGATACATACCTAATTGCTTAGGAAGTAATCTGTTTTCGATTAGCCACTTACTTAAGTATTGTAACGAAATATAGCAATGACCTGCTTTTGTGCAAAGAGTTAAATACTTATATTAGGCGGTGACGGCGGTGGGGTTGCGTGGCGCTCCGCCCGCCCAGGTAGCGTCCAAGCGGGCAGTCTGAACCTCGCGGGCCAGTCGGAGCCGCGCGCCCTCCGCGCTCGCTCGCGGCCCGCCACTTCCACACATGGCCCGCACGCCGGTCTAACCTCTCCTCTGTTATGGACAAGCGCGGCGCCAGCGCCCGGGACATCCCGAGCATCCTCAAGAAGCCCAAGGGCCGTCGCAAGGGGGACCTGCTCGACAAAAGCACTAAGATCAAGGGGGAGAAGGTGGAGGGCCCGAAGGGCGAGGATGTGAGCGCTCCCCTGCCGCAGGGCTGCACGCCTCTCATGTACGCCTGCCAGCAGGCCGACTACAAGGCAGTCGTCGATGCTATCAACAAAGACGTGAGTCCGCCACGATACAAACAATAACATCATCACAACATAAAGCTTTTAGCATAATTTCGTGATTAGCACGATAAAAGTTGCCTGAAAGCCTCACTTAAATCATTAACAGTAGTATTATGGAAGGTGTGGGAATATGAAATGAGAAAAGCTTGAGTTTGAGCGGCGCGGCAGACACGCGATGCTCGCGAGTCGTCTCCGCCTGCCGACACATGCACCGCTGCTACCATATTCACAAAACATTTAGTCCCGACTTTGTTTTAATATCTGGTATAACTTGACCTGAAAATCCGTAAGAACTATTCCTTATCGGAGACCACACATATATTGGTGAGCCTAAGGTGAGGTGCTCTGCGAACAATGGCATTAGAGGGCTTGCACATATTCAGTCAATATTTACACACTTGTTTCGCTAACTACCGGAATAACGCTGAGCTCACGTGGGGCTTGCAGCTAGAACCTGGGAAAAATAAGGGGCTTTATCACTGAATTCATTCATAATTTCTCCATGCAATTTCGCAGCTCACTGTACCTAAACGTTGACAAGATGTTTCATAGTTAAGTCCCGCCAAAAATACACAAAATAAGTGACTGCTTCGGCACTAAAAAGTTTCAAACATCAAATAGGAAATGCACCGACGTCGGTAGCACGGTAACGTGGCCGCGGTTCAATCAATAGGAGGCATCGGCTACACAATAGCAGGGGAACTATTGTCTATGAGGCCGAATCACGAATAATTTATTACGTATACCTATTATACGATTTTGCCACGTCAACTTGTTTACACTTGAGTTTAAGTAGTAGCTTTAAAGCGCGGGCACTTTGGACACAACACAACTAATAGAGACACTATAGTCTGGCTTCCTTTTAAAGGAAGCCAGACTATAGTAGTAGTAGTAGTAAATCACTTTATTGTACAAAACAAAAATTGTTAACATGAAATTCATATAAATTTAGGTACAAAGGCGAGCTTATCCCTATAAGGGATTTCTTCCAGCTAACCTTAGAGTAAATGAGTGGAAAATTCGAATTAGATAGATAGACAAACTTACAGAACGTACAATAATATTTAAAAAGGAAAACTACAATATTAACGTCTACGAATAACTAAAATACATCAATTGCATGCGCAATTGCATTGACTATAGTAGCGCGCGTAGAGCGCCTCGACTGCCCTGTTACGAAGTTTTGGGTGGAGGTGGCCATTGGGAGAGCGAAATAAAGGATGACTCACGTTAGACCGGGCCGTGACCGGGCCGGAGCTTCCGGCGCTTACTTTTCTATGACATGACAGGTGATCACGTGATGCTTTCCATAGAAAACGAAGCGCCGGAAGCTCCGGCCCGGTCACGGCCCGGTCTAACGTGAGTCATCCTTAAAGCATGGCAACCTGCGCTCGGTCTCCGAGTGGCCACGTCTAACCAAATACCTAGCTTTTAGTTTTTACTTAGAGATAAATATCTTTTAGTTGTACTATTATTAATTAATTTAGTACTTAACATAGTTTTTAGGTTTTTTTTATACTAACACCGTTATGGATCAATGCAGATCTGAAATAAACGATTTTTATTTCTTTATTTATTTTATAAAGGAAGCAATTCATTTGTAATCTCGTAGTTACATGATGTATAGTCTAGTCTAGTACTCAGAATCCATTTTAAATACTAAATAGTCTACATACTTATGATATGCCTAATATGACTGACCGAGGGCACTGTGTATGTAACATGTATATGCTACTTTATTGCACTTGTACATACACATTGCAGGTTTACATAAAGCGGACAAAACAAAAAAAAAAAAAAGATGTACATATCTCTTCCAGCTAACCTTTGAGAAAATTCGAAACGATCAAACACTAACAGGTGAAAGACAATTTAGTATGAACAAATAGCAACATGATAATTTTGGATACACATAAAGTAAGGCGACGAGGACATCCATACACATCCACTCACATAAAGTGAGACGAGAGTAATAAATAAAAAATAAAAGGATAAAAAAAACAGTATCACCTGTGTCATGCATTTAGTACGTTTAATATAATACATACAGCGCTCCATTCGCCGCTCTAGGTAACCAACACTACTTTAGCGCCACTTGCACCATCCCACTAACCCGGGGTTAACCGGTTAAACCTGGAGTTACCATGGTTACCAGTACAATTTGACACTGGGTTAACGGTTTAATTGCTTAACCCTGGGTTAGTGGGATGGTGCAAGTGGGCTTTAGGAAAAGTGCGTAGAGTTTGATTTTACATCTCTGTTCTTAGTAGTATTTAGTAGTAAGTATGGTATTTTATTAAATATTACGCCGACGTAAAGCATACTCTATCAAGCAAGTACCTAATACTTTAATTATTCTAGTACCGTAAAATGGGGTGAGTAGGTTTCGCGGGGACAGTTGGGTTATGAATGGGGAGAGAAGGTTTGAAAGGGGGGTGAGGTGAGATGGGTTTTTAGGGCTACTGCTACAAAAATAATGTAAGTATCCCAATTTAAAATGGAGCTATAGTAATACTCATATTTAAAAAAAATCGACCCAACAATCTTCCAAAATCACCTTTGTATGAAAACCCATCTCACCCCAACTACGAGGGACTACGGGGTGAGGTGGTTTTTTCCTGTTTATCGTCAAAGTTATGAAATGGAACTACCCAAAATAAAATAAAAACTAAAATACAAACGTCCGGAACACTTATAATATACACCATTCAGTTTGCATATGTAAAAATAAAAAGTTATCGAGGTTTGAATGTCAGTTTTCTTCCAGCTCACCCCATTTTACGGTAATAGTTTAGGTTCCTGCATATCAACGCGGGAGGGAAGAATGCTATGTCGGTGGTTTGGCAATTACACCTTTCTTTTGTATAGGTACTTTTTGAGTTCGTGTCTTTCCTCTGACAAGTTGATTTCTGTCCCCAGTTTAGGGCTAATAGCAAATTACTCGTACGTATAAAGGTGCATTAATATGGAATTCGATGTCATGTTGTTGATATGTCCAGGCCGCATCAGTCCGCGTCCGTGACCGCGGGCTCCGCTGCGCGCTGCACTACTGCGCGTCGAGCGGCGCGGGCGCGAGCCAGGCGGCACGCGCCGCGTGCGCCGACCGGGTGCTCATGGCTCAACCAGCCCTAGCTGACGCAAGAGACGCCGACGGCCTGACGCCGCTGCATCTGGCGGTGGTGCATGGCAACGTGCCGCTCGTGCAGACGTTGCTGGCGGCCGGCGCTGATGTCAATGCGAGGGATGATGAGCATCACACCGTCGTTCATTGGGCTACTGGTGAGGAAATTGAGACTTTTTTGTTGGTGAGAGCGGCTCTTGATTTTTTAATAGTTCTATTTCTAGCGCTACCAGTAGAACTAGCAAATGTGCACATCGTATCGGCACTATCGGCTTGTCTGTTGTGCATATATTTTTGTTCATGAGACTGTTATTGGTAAAGTGGTAAGATAAGGTAACATACGATACCGAAACCAAATCAAGATGTTCGGTATTCTACTGAGTGGTGCCATAGAGTAACTTATATCTATCTTTGGTGGTGCGCACGATGCGTAAAACGTAAATTTTAGGATTTTAGGTATTTACTTTAAACAAAACTCCAACGTGGATGTCAAGAAACAGCGCAATTAATTCCCTCCATGGTTAGTAGGAAATGTGTTCAACTTTTGCCCTGAAATATGTGTCTCCTACATTAACTCCAACCATATATAATTGCGGTCTACCTCATCATGTATAAAAACTGCAACAGCCATTGAAAAACCAGTTTGAATTTGGAATGTATTGCACTAGAACACGGTTAACCATGGAATGAGTTTTCCAATGGCTGTTATGCATGGCTACAGAAGTACAGACTACAGCGATATCGTCTGAGTGAGTCGTTATCTGGCCGGTGTCACTCGGTGGTGCGCGGCTCACTATCTTCGCTCGTACTGCGAGCTTGCACGCGACCAATTAGTTACGTTTGCAACCCGCTGGGTTGCATATGCGTCAATCACAGTTGTTGATTGTGCTTTCAATTTACTTTCAGAGTGATCGGTTGTCTTCACGCTTTATATACTTAGCAGAAGACGGTTTATTCACACCTTAGAACTTACTTTTATAGGGTTCCGTACCCAAAGGGTAAAAACGGGACCCTATTTCTAAGACTCCGCTGTTCGTCTGTCTGTCTGTCACCAGGCTGTATCTCATGAACCGTGATAGCTAGACAGTTGAAAATTTCACAGATGATGTATTTCTGTTGCCGCTATATCTAACAACAAATACTAAAAACAGAATAAAATAAATATTTAAGTAGGGCTCCCATACAACAAACGTGATTTTTTTGCCGTTTTTGCGTAATGGTACGGTACGGAACCCTTCGTGCGCGAGTCCGACTCGCACTTGGCCGGTTTTTAGTAAGTATGATGTGCAATGTTATCCACTCCTTGCTCTTGCCTTCATTTTCCTCGTAAACAGGCTATAATACTATAATCTAGGAAAGCGAGAAACTTAAGCTATAGCTATGTAGGTACGTACCTATGTTTAACAAATAAATAATTTGGAATTTGGAAGTTCACCATCGACACTTTCAATTATGTAGGTATTCTAATAAATATAACTACAGTAATACCTACCTATATTTTATTCAGCCAGTGTTTGTCAATGTCAAGTGCCTACCTTGCATACAACAAGGGACACTATCCATCGTGTCTTGGTATCGATATGAACATTGTCGGTAGTTTTCGTGTGGTGTTCGCTCAAGTCATTAGTTCACGTGGAACAATCGATAGTTTAGAAGCGGTTACCCAGTACGGTGACCGTTTTCTGCCGTTTTCTACCTATTGATTGGAGGAAAGCGGCCAAGTGCGAGTCGTACTCGCGCACCAAGGGTTCCGTACTTTTTAGTATTTGTTGTTATAGCGGCAACAGAAATACATCATCTGTAAAAATTTCACTGTTTAGCTATCACGGTTCAAGAGATACAGCCTGGTGACAGACAGACGGACAGCGGAGTCTTAGTAATAGGGTCCCGTTTTTACCCTTTGGGTACGGAACCCTAAAAACTGAAAAAGTATTAGTGTATACTTTTTCGCGGATTCAGAAAATTCGGACTTTGGAGTGAGAAAGAGCGAGTCATGTCTACATGACACAGCATTTTTCTAATTATGATTGTAAAACTAACCAAGTGGACTTTGTTATTAAATAGATAGGTACCTACTGTCTTTTTTACTAGCCCAGTAAAGACCTCAAACCCCTGAAATGTAATTTAATTGAAATCTTTACAGCCAAATGCGAACTTGTGATTATCCATGCTAATAAATGCGCGCGAACCGATTTTGTTGCAATTTGGTATAGAGATAGTTTGAGTCCCGGGAAGGACATGGGGTAGTTTTTATCCCACAAGCAGGGCCGGATTTAGAGGTGTGGAGGCCCCGGAGCAAGAAAGGAGTTGAGGCCCCCTGGCCCTAAATAATTTTTCGGAGGTCTCTATTGTGGGGGCCCGGGGCAGTTGCCCCGGTTGCCCTCCCCTAAATCCGGCCCTGCCCAGAAGTCATCCTGGGGGAGTGGATGTTTGTATGGGAAATCGGTAAAAAGCAGATTGGATATAAAATACTAACTTCACGCAGACGAAGTCGCGGGCAAAAGCTAGTGAATAAATAAATCGGAATTTGTGCGCAATATGCCCTAGCAAGTTTAGTAAAGACAAGTGCAAAAGAAACCGAGGCCGATGACAGTGTATTACATGTGAAGGTATCACATGTGGGTGACATGAAAGATGCCACCCGTTTTACCTGGCACACAATTTTACATTCGTCGTATTCAGATTTATGACACGATACGGGTCTAAATAAATAATTGCAGCATTTTCCAGGCCATTTACACACTGGCTAGCATAATACTTTCCGGCTTCTTGCCCTGGCTATGGTAATATGTGTTCAGTTTAAGGTCATTTCCGATGCAGGCTTCTCAACGGACGTCCGACGGTAGGTATATACTGCTGACCTTTGTCTTCCTTCCACTTGCAACTGACTTTGGCCTTAGTCTAATTTTAGTCTAGGTATCAGAGCAGCATATTGCACATTTTTAACTTGTTCATATAATGATGTCTGCCTTTGTCAAATCTTTGAGCGTATAGGTAGCTATTTACCTATATGTAAAGTTAGGCAGATTATGGTGATGTGGCGTCTGGCACCACTGTTGGCGGATGGCGGCAAAGGTTAAACGAATAACCGTGACAAACTAGAAAAGTTTTCTGGGGTTTTACTCTACCTTTGTTTGTTACCTGTCTTTAACTACCCACCTGTACCTGATTTGACCTGATGTACCATAAAGTTTAATTCATAATTATAAGTATACCTATGGGTTCTATTTGACTGTACGTTACAGTCGGAAAATTACCTATTAGAATAATAAGTCGATGGATTAACGATCAAGTTTATGCGGCACTGTTGACCAAGCAGCTTATCATAACTATATCATAACTATGCCCCGCGGGCACTAAAAATAAAATAGCACTCAAACTGTTAGGCATGAAATAGCCGACTTGATTTGCACGACTGCGCTGACCTATAACCATAAAAGTGTACGAATAACAAAGTAATGAGTAATGTTCTTATCGTGGCCATCTTGGTCCATTATTTAGGGGAGACACCCCCCTAGTCCGGCGGATCGACCGACGGCAAGGCCGTGCCCTTGACTGCCCCCATAGGCTACCTAGGACTGCTATTAAGGGAATTGTTGATTGAAAAGGCCGTGTCAGCTTGATGAGTCAATGGTTTATGCAATCGGGGTTTACCAGAGTTAACGCGTGGTGATAAAGGCGGTGAATATTTTACGAAGTACTTAAGTCAATATTTAAATGTGCTGCTGATTTATGGATTGGTCTGACAGAATGTTATGATGTAATACAGGTAGTCAATGAGCCAGTTCGATGAGAACCTACTTGAGGTACTTTTTGATGTTACCGATTTGTATACTGCCCTTTAACAACCCTTTGTAACATTAATGTGTGCAATACGCAATAAGATAACACTAGGTATGCAATTAGATGAGTCGCCTTATGAGGTTAGGTTTATTATGCGTGGTAGGTGTGCAGAATATAAGGGTCAAATTTACACTACCACAGCAGAGCTATGGAGTGGCGAGTGATATTCGAGTAACTTTGCTGGCTGTCACATAGAAAACATTGACATTTGACCAAACGAAACGGTATGAATCCTCCAACTTTTTCTTCACGTACTTATCTGAGATTGGTCTCTCAGCATTACCCACCTACATATTACCTAATGTACCTGCCTACTATATGTATAGAAAAACACCCTGCGTGTTGAATATCGTTTTACAATTGTTTGCTGTTTGTGCAGTGTGCGGGGAAGTAGGCGCACTGCGCGCTGTCCTCGCGGGCGGTGCGGACGCTGCCACTCCTGACCAACACGGTGGTTATCCACTCCATTACGCGGCGCAGATGTGCGGCGCTCCTGCAGCCACCGATCATCAGGTATAATTTAAAAAATCCTGATACTCACTACAGCGGCCAAGGTACAAGGTAGGTTGTGATGAGAAATGACTGGAGACTGTCACCAATTAAGTAAGTAATGAGACCTGGGAAATCTCCACACTTTGTGTAGGTACATTCTGCACCAGTAGCGCTTTTTCCAAATAGCACAAGCAGTACTCTGCCGACAATAAGGCTAAGCGTATGCTGAGACGCAGGCGACGCAGCACAGCATTTTGCAGATTTTGCAGGGCAGGACAGTTGGGACAGACATAGGCCCCCTCCGCATGCTGCGACACAGCTCCACGCAGACCTTTCGCGTCCTAGCTATTACAAGAAGTAGACGTTTGAGGAATAAATAATAAGTCCAGTCAGTCTGATTGTGCGAACGAGTTGTTGCTGCTTTACAGTTTGTCCAAGAGTATTTAGAAAAAGTATTTGGCAAAGTGATTATTTAATAGTAGATTGTGTCACAAGGGAGCAAAATGACATATTTACGGCGAGGGCGTACATTGAATCCTGAGCGTAGTGAGGGATTCAAGTGTTAACGCCCAAGGTGGAAATAATTTTTCTACCATGTGACACATACTGTTTTTCACATCACCTATGAGGAAATTGTTATGTTCCAATATATTAATTAACCTAAAAAAATTGTATACAAAAAAGAAAAAAGATCATGCCCTAGAACAGAAAAGTGCTACTTTGATCCCCCCTAGCAGGGAAGAAGAGTGCCACTTTGATCCCTCCTAGCGGGGAAAAAAAAGCACTTTTTCGAATAGGTGATGTGAAATAGTTATTTGTTATACAAGGGTGCAAAGTTGTATTTTACCCGCGAGTGTGGAATTGAAACACGAGCAAGCGAAAAGATTCTATAGTTGAACCACGAGCGAAGCGAGTGGTTCTAAAATAGAATCCTGAGCGTAGCGAGTGTTTTAACACACGAGAAGTAAAATACATTTGCACCCGTGTGTAAGACAAAACTTTTCCCCTCACTATAGCGAGGAAAGTGCAACATCTACAGGCGTTAGATCATCTTCATCAACTGGAATCACTCATTTTTTTACGATATTATAACAAAAAACTGGAAATTCTGTGCTTTTACGTGAGAAGTTTTTAAGTAAAATTTTTGTTGACAATGTTGACATTTCTGACGTATGAAATGTCAATGATGCGTTTTGAAATTGCATCGACTTAACTTGTGCGTTCAGAATTATATTTAACATAATTATTATAAAACAAACGTTTATTATGGAATTTTAAGGTTTATGACTTAAAATCATTAAATAAAGCTAAATCTGGTATTTTTTATTAGATTCTCAAACCATTTATTTAATGATAATTAATATCGAACGAACCATTATTATGAGCGTTTTACGTTTTGTTATCTGTCAAGCTACTTAAACACGCTCCATCCAAGGTCAAATTACTTTCCCCACTAGTGGATAAAATGCGTTTTTCCCCGCTTGTTTTAAAGGATAAAAGACGGCTTTCCGAGCTAGTGAGGGGAAAAGAATTTTTTTACTCGTGGGGAATTTACGGCCAAAGCCAGTCACGACTAGTCCGATGGTTGAAGAATGAAACAATTCCGACGGCCCGCACCGAACTTTTATACCATTTAGTAGCGACACACTCCAGTGTCCATATTGGATACATATTGGATGCTGGATACCGGATACTGGATACATATTGGATACTTAGTGGATACATATTGGATACTGGATACATAGTGGATACTGGATACATATATAGTGGATACTGAAGACCTATTGGATACATAGTTGATACTGGAGACCTATTGGATACATAGTGGATACTGGAGACATATTGGATACATAGTAGCAGTGAGGCGACGATGCTAAATGTGCGTCGACTCGAGTCTTAGAGACCTAATGGAATCGAAAGATTAGATGATAGGAAGAAAAAATGTATTACGAGCAGGAAAGCGAAAAAAAACACCACGTGGAGTTACTCGAGCGCGTCAGATATGAAGCAGCGCGTCAGAACACACATGCCAACCACTTTTCCGACTATTCAAAATTCTCACATTACCATCTATATACATCTTCGAAATGTGTAAATTTGCAAAACAAAATAATCATATATTTAAAAAAAGATACGAATTACTCACAACCCACCTACTGAGACATCAAAACAAATTACTACTACCGGCCTCTAAAATTAAAAAGCACTCTAATAGTACCTACCTATATGTAATGGCAATAAAAATATTTAATAAACTGCAAGAGGCTATAAAAAATGTAGGAAATGATAAAAAAATGTTTAAATTAATTAAATCTCTTTTATTAAAAAAATGTTATTACACATTGAACGAATATTTGAATGATAATAATATAAACAATTAACGAAATAATATAGAATGAATAATTAATATCTTAGTAATTATGTCATTTTCTATCAGAATGTAATATGTAACTTATAAAATAAAAAAAAGTTGTTTTGTTAATTTAGTTTTTAAGACAATTTTGCTGTGCCCTAACAGGGTATCATGTACCGACTATATTTTATTTACCACCTGTATGAAATGAACATGATTGCAATAAATAAATGAAATGAAATATTGGTAGTGTCAGTCGCGCAACATGTCTCTGATAAGAAGGGTATGTTCAGCAAGCTTCGTTGCTTAAACACGGTACTTACTCGACTGAAAAGCTCTCTATTATATCACGATTGTATAAAATACTATTTAAATTATTCCTTAATAAGTATCATAATAAAACGTATTTTCAGTACTATAAATATATTTTCCTTACAATCTAGGTCTATGGAATAAAACCAGTCAACAATTTAGCTGATAGCGATACTCATTAAAGAATTTGGGGTACCGCGGTTTACTTTGAGGGGTCCTAACTACTAACTAACTAGACGATCACAAGGCCAAAATTCTGGGGTAAATTTAAGTAAAAGTGTGTTTATATTGCGATTATTTTATTTAAGTAAGGGGGGAAGTGACAACACCTGTAAACTATGTTCGCATTTAATGTACAATAAACATGTTAATAAACATTAATGTTTGAGTAAATATCCGTTGTCAGATAAGTACATAGACCCAGTAATGCTCCTCGCTTTGTCACTGGCCAAAAACAACATGACTTCAGCTATTTCTTCGGGCTCTCCTACCCTATTGAGGGCCGTTATTTTTTTGTAATTCTCCCATATGGCATCTGCATTCTGCCTTCCGCTGTTATCCAGGAAATCAGACTTCACCGGGCCAGGATTGACGCTATTGACTCTAACACCGTACGGTGCCAGCTCTAACGCAGCACAGCGGGTAAAATGATCTAAAGCTGCTTTGGACACGCTGTATGATGTCAGGCTTAGCAACGTAGGAACGCGAAGAGCCGAAGTGCTACCCGTGTTAATGATGTTGCCTTTAGTTTTTATCAAATGGGGCGCGGCTAAGGTTGTGAGATGGATAGCGGCGCGAACATTCGTTTTCATAATAACGTCGTATTCTTCGAGAATGTTGCCTTCGAGTAACGACGAGCCTTGCCTGGACATACCGGCGTTGTTGATGAGAACGTCTAATTTTCCGAATTTTTCGATGGTTTGCTGGACTATGGTGCTAGCCTCACTTTCGTCGGAAATGTCGGCTTTGATGACGAGGGGTTGTGGTCCGTGCTGCGCGCACTGTTGCGCGACGTCGGCGAGTTTGGCTTCGTTCCGGCCCACGATTGCAACGCACGCCCCTTGTTTAGTGAACAGCACTGCGGCAGCCGCGCCGATGCCGGAGCTCGCCCCAATCACCAGGACAACTTTACCGGAGAAACTCATGATGTCGACTGTTTAATTTAGATCACCAGGCGACTTTTATAAGATAACCTACGAAATAAAGTTGCGTGATCGAGATTATTTTTTAGGGTTCCGTACCCAAAGGGTATAAACGTGACCCTATTACTAAGACTCCGCTGTCCGTCTGTCTGTCACCAGGCTGTATTTCATGAACCGTGATAGCTAGACAGTTGAAATCTTCACAGATTTCTAATGCCGCTATAACAACAAATACTAAAAACAGAATAAAATAAATATTTAAGAGCTCCCTTAAGCTTTAAGGGCTCCCATACAACAAACGTGATTTATTTGCCGTAATGGCACGGAACCCTTCGTGCGCGAGTCCGACTTGCACTTAACCGGTTTTGATAGAGATAAATCTTCAATCATCAAAGTCAATATTTGACTCAATCTTCATTATCACTAATTATGACTTATGTAAGTACTTACCTACTCGTGATATAAATACAATTTAATGTAACTTTCCAAGCTTGTTAAAAGCAGAGACTAGTAAATATTCTAGACGAATAATTTCTATGTATACAACACCGCGTTTATCGCGTGCCTCATCATTGTTGTAGGTGGCGCTTTATACTATTTTTCAATTTTAGCTTTATGCGAATGATATCTATCACCTACTGCTATTTATGGCTATTGGCTACCCTGCACGTCTCAATTGGATTTGCCTGGTCACTGTCATATACACAAAACTAAAACGAAAGCAATCCGCGTTAGACCCGTTAATGATATTAATTAAAGCTGTTATTTAACTTATCCTGTTAGTATGTATGTTAGTGTGGGTCAAATCTTAGAAGCTAAATTTTACCCACTTCCCGATTTTCGATTGAGCTGAAATTTTGCATACGAGTACATATACATAAGTATGTAAATCGGATAACAACGCAATATTATGATGACATGGAGCTAATCTGATGATGGAGACAGGAGGTGACCATGGGAACTCTGTGATAAAACAACGCAAAACAAGTGTTTGGGTTGTTAGAATGAGGGCTACCGCGTTTAATTTCGCCGCTAGGGGCGCTAGTGTAGATGGAGGTCTTTCAAAATGTCAAATGCATAGAAGTTTTGGGGGTTTCAAGCTTTTTTAACGGGAATTTTCACACCTTATTCATAATTTGTGGTAAATTTTTGTCCATCTTTGATTAATCATGGTAAACAATAGATATAGCTCAATAAATGTTAGCGGTTTAAAAAAGTGCAAACTAAAATATATGCAAAATTAAACATGTTGAAAAAATGGCACATTTAGACGTTAAAATACTTTTGCGTATTGATTTTATAAAAATAAGCATAGAAGAATTTTGAGATCTGTTTTTCTGGACCTACATCTACAGTAGCGCCACCTGGTGAGCACAAAAACGGTAGCCCTCATTGTCTCGATGAGTAGGTATTAATTGCATGTGGAAAGAAAAGTACAGTCAGCGACAAAAGCTTGTACTTATACTTATTGCCTAGACTCTATTAAAGTACTTATAAATTATTCGCAGTCAAAACTACTTATCTACTGCAATATCAGTATTACTTGCGAAAGTTGACGGCGGTATAAGCCTTCACACGGCCGTGGAATCAAACTGTCAAGGCACACTTTTGGCCAGCAAGCCAGCAGTGAGGGCGGGCTTTTGAACCTTCCGTTCCAGCTAGCGCCAGTAGACAGCGCCAATTTCAACTTTCATTTCAACTCTTGTTGCCAAAGTTGATGTTTGGCAATTTAGTGACCACAAAACATTGTGGCGTAGTACCGCTGTACTATGCTGTTTATAGCTGAAACAGATGGCGCTCCATCTGTTTCAGCTATAAAACTAGGGGGCACCTTTTATTATTTAGACTTCCCTTCGTCGTCGTCGTCTTAGACTTTAACTCTCTATTACAATAACCTCTTTCTATTATAAACTTCGTTTTTTTGAAAACTCCGTTCAATTTTCACAGAGCCGAGGCGCGGCACTGGAGGTGCTCCGAGCGCTAGTAAAGGAAGGTGGCGCAAGAGTGGACGTCCGCGATGCAGACGGCCGCACGCCGCTGCTCTGGGCCGCATCGGCGGGTTCCGCTGCTGCCGTGCTCGCGCTGCACCAGGCTGGTGCTAAAGTTGACGATGCCGACAGGTGACTTACTAAAACTAGATAAAATCTCCCAGTCGCCGACCACTGTAAGATTTATTATTATTATTTATTTATTTAATAAAATACAGAGTATTCATACAATAATCATAGCCCCGCAAAACTCAATAATGAGTTTGACTGTGGGGTCATCAGTCTCTAGTTACATATGTACTTAACTTAATTTTATAGTAGTGCTCACTATGAGATTGCGAATGATACTTTTAAACTAAGAATTCTTTGTGAACAGGGACGGACTAACGGCACTACATTGCGCTGCAGCGCGCGGACACACCGAAGCATTAGAAACGCTAGTCGGTCTTTGCGGCGCTCGCGTCGACGTAGCGGACTCGCACGGTTGCACCCCTCTCCATTACGCGGCCGCGCTAGGCCATGCTGATGCCACGGCGGCTTTACTGCAGCATGGTTCAGATGCTCATCGCCAGGATCGGCGGGGACGCAGTCCCGCACATACTGCGGCCGCTAAAGGACAAATTGAGACTGTCCGTATACTAGGTAACTGCGAATGAAGACAATTAGGTACCTCTATCTTAACAATGCCTACCTGCGGCATTAAACCTGCAAAAACTTTTACCAACCACACATCCCTTCAGTCTTAAGTGTTCACTCTTTAACTTTTCTCTAAGTGTTTTTACTTTATTTCAGGAGCGAGAGGGACGAATTTATGGTTACGAAACTCTAAAGGCGATTTACCATTGCACGAGGCTGTGGCTTCCGGCAGAAGGGAATTAGTGAAATGGCTCTTAGATGGACGGCCCTCCCAAGTCAATGCTACGAACCATGAAGGTCGTACTCCACTGCACATCGCAGCGGCCACTGATAACGCTGACCTGTGTCGTCTCTTGTTGGATCGTGGCGCTGAAGTTAATCCCGTAGCGAGGTCCTCCAAGAACGAACCAATGACGCCTCTAGATTGTGCGACAACCCGCGGCCATAGATCCACTGCTAAATATTTGCAAATGCACGGCGGTCTGCCAGCATCGAAACTAGGAAATACAGAAATTGTCATTGATGGCGCCCCAATAACAGCTTTGCCAACACGTAGGGTAACTAGCACAAAAATTGATGTACGAGATAGGATTAGGATAGAAAAAAGGGAAGTCGTTGAGCTTTCCAGTCCTATCCATGATAGAAGACAAGCAAGAAACAGAATGGATAGTGATAGCACTAATGGTTCATCAACTGATGACAAGAGATCGAGACGAAGGTCTGATAACAAATATACCAGTAGACATCAAGATAGACGAAAAAGAATAATCGAACCTCAAAAAAGTTTCAGCGATGGGTATGATACAGAATTAGAAGGACAGGCACGGGACGAATCATATGGTCGAAAACATAGAAAGGGTAGTAAAAAGAATAGGTCTAAAAGTGAGCCCTCAAGGCGAAGTAGAAGTAACTCAAGATATCGGGGACGTCATCGATCTGCATCTCATAGTTCATCAGGATCAGAAACATATCCAGAGAAAAAGAAAAGTAAACGGCATCGCAAGCGTGGAAGAAGGAGGTCAACTTCATCATCAGAAAGTAATAGTAGTTCTGAATCGAGCGAAAGACGGAGTACAAAACGCAAAGGAAAGAAAACCTCAATACATATCGAGAACAACGATGAAAAACAGAGCGTCAACATTGTAAAATACAAAAGCGCCGATAATATACAACGCTCTGAAACAAAGGAAGATATCCCTGCGTTGACTCCACCAGCTATTGAAATTACAGAAAAAAAGGAATCGGATAAAGAAGAAAAGCAACTAGTAAAAAGTAAGACTCTCAGTGAAACTGAGACTGACACCTTATCAGTAAAGACTAATATGATCGTTACAGAGGCACAAATACACATGGAACGCGAGTCAAGTCAACATGGAAGTTCCGAAATTACAGTGACTGTTGATTCATCAAATAATGTGTCCATAGAAACAGCTAACCTCTCAATAACGCATAAAGATTTAAAGGACGAGGCTAAATTAGAGGCAGACGTTGACTTAACAAGTAGTGTAACTGAAGAAGCTCAGATCAATGATACGACTACAGGGCCACAGCCTTCAGGAGAAAATGCCGCAGAAAAGTTAAAAACTTCTGAGAGCCAATCAAAAGATGCAGCAAAAGAAGCAAATGAAAATACACAATCCGTGGAAAAGTCGGGTTTAGAATCTCAGACAAGTGAAAAACAATCAAAATCACTAGAGAGTGATAAAGATCCCTCACGAGATTCAGCTAAAGATGACAAGGAAAAGTCAAAAGAAACGTCATCAAGTTCTAGTTTAGAACGGACTAGGAAAAAATCTTTTCAAGTGTTGGCTGGCCCGGAAGAATTATTACTGCAAAGTAAAGACGCAGGAGAACTTGCCACTACGTTAGACATTAGTGCTGAAAGAAAAGATTCGCGGGACAAAAGTAGCTCTCCAACGGTGTCTTTTGCCAATAAACACGAGGTTTTTGAAAGTAAGGACTTAAATAAACAGCCTGATCATCTAATGGGCGAGCAAGTGATTCATGGTGAAGTGAGTCCAGGAAGTGGCAGTGTGGATAAGAAATTAAGTAGTGAAAGTACTGCGAGTGCTGATGAAAAACGAAAAGAATATTCTTCCACAATAACAACAGGCAGCAGCAACGAAATTGCACCAACTACAGATAAGGGTTTGATTACAGTAATTGCGGCGGAAGATCGCGCTGTTCAACAAATTCTATTGGAGAATACTTCAGATGACATCAATTTACCTTTACCTGTTTCACCTAAACGAAAATCATCTAAGGACAGCCAGGGAAGCAGTAGAAAAAGCAGTATTTATGAAACCGAGAGTTATAAAGTACTATCCGACATTGCAAGTGTTACCGATGTTGGCACCGGTATTCTTAAAAAATCTAGTAAAGTTGACGAAGGCTCCTTAGATGATGACAAAGAAATGGTTATCAAAGATTCATTTGGACGTGTCGCCAGTGTTAGTGACAACGAAATATACAGTCACTCTGAAGTTAACGGTCGTAGAAAACGTTTCCGTAAAAAGGGTAGAACAAAGAGTCGCATAACTATTAGGTCTAAAAGTGAGAATTCAGAGAGGGGGTACGAGTCCAGTGGACTAATGGATTCAGGGTTTGAGCCAAGTCCTAGAGCAGTTCAGCGCCGAATAATGAGTCCCCGTCTTGCAGCTTATTATAGGCAGAGAAACGCAAGCGGAAGATATTCTGGTAAATCCGACAGTAGAATTCCTGTGCGAAAACCAGGAGATAAAAACGCAGTGGATATGAAATCTGTTACTCAACGCATTCAAACGAACATGAGACGGTGAGTAGTGAAGTCATGATGATACTCTTAAAGCTAAGGAGCAGTAACTAAAATAGATCACCCAGTTACTTAGTCCCTCTATTGCAGCGGTCGGCAACTTTTTAGCATCCAAGGGCCACATAGTAGTTAATGAAGTTAAAGCGGGCCGCACTTTGTTAATATTTGCGATTGAGTGAGAGGTTCGCGGGCCGCCTGTTACCGACCGCTGCTCTATTGGCTCCAATTAATAGTAAGAAAAATTGGTGACTGATTTTCTTTTGTTCTGCAGATATTATTGCGAGAGAAAGATCTTTCAACATTTACTGGAGCTGAAGCGTCTACAGATCCGAACAAGTAAAACCAACGAAGCAGTTCTCGTCAAGCGAGCCATCGATGAGTACAACAAATCAAGCTTAGCAAGCGTGGGCCTCGGCATCTACAGCAGTGTCGACTACTCATTCAGCAGCTTTGAAAAATTCCTCTACGAAAGTCTTCGGAAATTGCAGAAAAGTGGCAAAAGACACTTGGACAATCTGCCCGAGAGACCAATAGATTTTGACTACGGAGAGAGTGAACTGTACAAAATGAGTTCGATTCCTGATAATCCTTGCCTCTGCACGAGCAAGACTCATCGATGTTTCCACGCAGTTCACGCCTACACCGGCATACCATGCTCAGCTTATAGTAAGTACCCACATAATATTCACCGCAAGCACAAGTACTGGTACCTACATTTACATTAATTAATCACACACTCCAGGCGCGCGTGGCATATCCGTGCGAAATATAATTAATTACCTGTTTACTTAATGGTATCTTATTTGTTATTTTCCTTATTATACTAAAAGTAACGTATGTTTTCAGTACCCTATAAGTGGAATCACCACACAATGCCCAAGCCCGCTACAGCTGATCCAAGTACCAAATCAAAAGGATTCCTGCCAAAAATAGCCTCAAAGTCGCCTTCGAGCTCATCAGGAAAGGCTCACGTCACTCTTGAGGTGTCTCACGGCTCCGAGCGGCAGCTGATCGCATTGCCGGCTGAGAAACTCGACAAAAACAAGAGATACTACGTCACATTCACTGTGAAAGGCTCAGAACCTGCATCTGATAACGATAACGGGTCACCTTCCAACAAAGCTAAAGCAAGCGTACGAAGTGGCTAATTAAAATTTCCGACGATTCATGATGATTCTCAATCCTTACTCACTGCCATATAAAGATGTACCTAGAGAAATATAAAAAATATTGGCAAGTAATTTTGCACCGTGTAGGTACCAAAGGTATAATATTTATACACGTGGATTTTATTAGCTATTTTGTTGAAAATTGCAATTGTGATTTTGATTGACTGATTGATGCCGTCCAGTAGCATAATGTGAAAACATTAAAAAGAAAATTAACATCTATTTTTCTAATAGTATTAAACAGAAATATTATAATACATAAATTATTTATATCGATTTGAGTATACATAGATCCCCGTTCATAGTAGTCCTAACTACCTATTATGCAATTTCTAATTATTTTTACAAAGTAGATGACAATCTATTCAATAATACACAAATCATGCGATTGTGTTGTCTTCCTTTACTCGAAGTTATTTAATTATTAGCACAATATTCGGAGAAATATTCGACATTTTGCAAGCACAAGTGATTGTCAATATTCAATTATTTAGATATCTTATTATAAGTAAAACAACTATAAATACATTTTGTTATTATTTCCTGTTAACGTTAACGTTACCCAACCCAACCCGACTCCATATTTATGTTTATAAACAAGGAAAACCACACAAGTAATTAGTGCGAATGAGTTAATAGATAAGTTATTAGTTATTTACGAAATGTAAACAAAAATTATGTTACAAATAAGTCTTTATTTAGTTCATTTAAATAAGAATCACAACAAATATGTACATAAACAATTATACCTAAGAAGGTCCAGCGCCGTGGAGTTACGAATCCTAAATCCTGAATCCTCCATCGAATAATGGGGAAATTAACTAGTAATGTCACTAACTATGAAATGTCAAGTGGTTTGAATACTTGTAACCATACTTGTAACGCTACGCTACAGTACCATCAAATAAAATGACAATATAAAACAATAAATAACTAAAAAACACATATTTAGGCGGAGATTTTACTACATATTGAAATCTAGACGCCAAGCAGTAGGGCAACACCGGCTAGAGTCCAGCGTGTTGGTTTGTCTTTCGTCTTCAAGTTGAATGTCCACACGAATGTCGGCCCTCGCATTCTGGAATAATTTTATCATCAGAAAGAAACTATAGCGTCGTACCTAATGATAGTAATGATTGACAGGGAATAGCCCCGGTCCGGTGCGGGCAGAACTTTTTTCATGCAACACTTTGCATATTACTTGAACCTACCTAATAAGGAAAACGGTGAACATAATACCTACAAATCAATAACCATCCAAACATGGATGGTGTTTGGATGGTTATTGATATTGAGTTATCCACAACTCCACGAAGCCACTAGCGTAATCCAACTAGCAGCAAAATCCTACTTTATTGCAATGGGGATAGGTAAGGTCTGTATTACACACACATGATCTTATAGACGGAGCACTCGTACACGGTACACACTTAAACGTTGCGCGTGTCTTGCTTGTCCTGTGTCACCGCCTAGACGTAGATGACGAGAACTATCGGGAATAGTTTTAGCCGATTTCACGAAGCCACTAGCGTAACCCAACTACTAAAAATTTAGCTTATTGCAATATTTTTTATTTAGATAAAGGCCTACACTAAACTCACCGGATCTTATAGACGGGGCACTCGTAAACGTTACGAGTATCTTGCTTATCTTGTGTCACCGCCTTGATGTAGATAACAGGGACTATTGGGAACAGTTCCATCATGCGCGACTCCACGATGCCGCCGCTGGCCGTGTCCCAGCGCGCGCCTTCCATGTACAGGCCATGGATGTTGGCACCTTCACGGGGTGGGGCACTGTTCGACAAATAAGCAATTAGTGAGTTTCGGTACGATAGAGTGGTGTTACAAAGTAAGCTGTCAAGCCTGCGAGTCTTGAAGACAACGATCCAAATGAGTCTTAATTTTCAAGTACCTAGCCACCTAAGAAGCGATCTACATAGCAAGGAAAATCTTACTTACTTGAAATCACCGCGACTCTTTTTAGTAACGTCACAGTTGAGACACATCTTGTCGAGCGGCCACTCGTTCTTTCTGGCGGTCTGCTGCATTATGGCCGTCAGGAACGACTGCGGGTTGAAGAAACCAGCTAGCCACACTGCAGGTGGCAACTGTAGAAGAAAACAAAAAGTTAATATTAGGATTTCTGCGAATAACGAGGTTTTCAACAACATTGAGCTTTGGTTACAAGACGAAAAGCAAAGGAATTACCCCAGAGCATAAAATGCCCTTGTTCACATCTCGTTATACAGCGTACGGAGTCATCTCTGTTCGGGATTACCAGAAAGGTTGACTTGTACGCGAGTTAGGATCACTGTTCGACTGGCATGCGGTCTATAAATACTATGAAGAGCCCCTACATCAAAACGTCGTTACTCAGCAAAACTTTCGAATCACTTAGTTACACGGATATAGTGTCCTATATTTACCCTAAATGCCATACTAGCCATAGGTACGCACATAAAAATCCCCAAATTAGTTCTCGAGCTCAGTAAGTCACAGATAAGGGTCGGCGAACCAAGAAGCAGTACGCGAGCATGATCCCCACTGGTCGGGCACGCGGTCTATGAAGAGCGCCTCCATCAAAGTTCGTCGCTGTTCAGCAAGCCATTCTTTTTCTAAGTTACAAGGGTAGCGTCTAATAAACTATAACAAGCCATACGCACATTGAAATCTCCAGACCAGTTCTCGAGCTCAGTAAGTCGCAGGCAAAGGTCAGCGAACCAAGAGGCCAGGCCGAGTAAACTGGGATACGCGAGTTTGGTCCACGCGTCGGGCACGCGGTCTATGAAGAGTGCCTCCATCAATTTTTCCATATCGCTGCTGATCGTTAGCTCGCCCTGAATTTTACAAGAAAGTTATTTGACGATTGCTATTGCAGAACTTTTTTTTACATAGTCATGAATTGGTCATAAAAAATAGTACATTTCGATGCTAGTGCGGAAAGTATGTCATTACTTCACGAGTAACGAGATATCGTTATTTATGATTATTCGTTTAACCAGAATTGTATTAAATAAATAAATAAATTTGTGTATCGTTTATTTATAAAAACAATATCGAATGTTGCCTTTGGAAACTTAAAACATTCTTGCAGTAAGAAAATACGCCTCTTCTTTGACAGGCGTTCCGTTCCATTCAGACAACTTATTAAGAACGGTTTTTCAACATTAAAAAATAAACGTGTTATATAATACTTATAATGATGTAGAGGTAAGTAATAAAATATGAAATATGCATATTTTTCGTATTCTTACATTAACAGTAGGTTTTTATATTGATAATGACGTTTAAATGAAACTAATATTAACACTCATCAATAAGTAGTCATGAATTGGAACAAGTAAAAATTAAAAAAAATTGGAAAAGTAAAAAGCACAAGTTCAAGAAAACCAACTTTCCGCACGCTAAACAGCCACGAAAAGTAGCACTTTTTGAGCAACTGTATTAAAAAATCTTTATTGCACTAAGTTATATTTTACGCGATTAAGTCCCGTCGTTCTGAATAATAATGAGTAAAAATCGTGAAAGTTTAAATCAGTTCTAAGTTATATTTTGATTGCACATAACATTGGTACCTGGCTCTCAAAGTACCTAGCTTTTACATTTACGAGGGTTATACATTTATGATCCTTGTCTCAAAGACAAAGGTCATAAATGTATAACCCTTGTCATTACTCTTTATACGCCCTGTTTCAGATAACAAGCTTTCTTATAGATGAACGAAACGGTCCTAATGCTGGGTTTCCCAAGATTTGAACTAGGTATCTACTTATAAAAAAGATCAAGTTGGTAACCAAATTCCGTTTTTACCTTAAGTCCGAGCTCGCACTCTTTAAGAGACCTTCGTATTTCACCCATTAGCCGGTTCATGCGCTCACACTCTTGAAATGCGACGATAATGTAAGGAGTCAACTCCTCCACTTTACCCATCAGCTCTTGAAGATTGAAGGGCTCGGGCACTCTGTCTAGGATGTCTTCTATTATGGCTTTTACCTGTCAAAAAGGAAATAATTATACCTACTTCCTTACACTGGGAACCCTGTAAAATTCAAAAGACCCCTAAGTTTCATCTTTAGATCGTTTTGGTTCTGGCTAATCCTCACCAACATCGTTTTTAATCTATACATGGTGCTGGAATAAGTAGTCATTAAGGAAGCAGAGGGGACTACTTGAAGTATAATACAAACCGTTTCTTCTTTGGTAGCACCTCCACCAGCCTGCGCGCCAGTGTCTCGTGGTTGTAGTTCAAACACGACCTAAATCCAGATCATTGAGAAAAATAATTACATTAGCATACCAATGGAAAAGCAACACATATCTTTTTAATCAATAGTTGTCATTAATACTCATCTAACTGTCAAAATCTACAAGAAATTGTAATTAATTACTAGGTCTGGGTACAGTCAACATCAAGTAGATAGTGATGGCCAAATAGCCAAATATAACGACACACGTCCTTATTTTTTGGTACCGAACAATGCAAACTGTACCAATTTCTATTATTCTCCGAAAGTAAAAATAAAGTAGACAAGAATACCCTGAAAAGTCGTTCTGACACCGTCGTCAAATATCCAATCTCAGCATTAGGGTGCAACCCGTATAGATAAGGAGTCTCGTCCGGTAAAAAGTCGTCAATGTACTGGTGATAGCCTACATAGTCCGAATTAGGCGGCGAAGTGAACCCTACGGCTAAAACGCATTCACCGTCCACCTGCAAAAGTTTATACAATAATTGGTATTATCACTAAGCTCGATACTTAAAAGGGAAGTAGAAGTTGTTTTAGGATAAGGCTAAATTTTACAAACATCACGCTACTGATGAAAATTAAGGATATTTTTGTCACTTTGAGTCTATAATACTTCCGAGTTCGACTACATAGGAATATACTCCAGGAATGAAGTGCGGCTCAGCAAGCTATCCCAATTGTGATCTCCCCTAAAACTCTCCGCAAACTCCAGGTTTATTAATATGGATTTTGTGTCTTCATTCAGTTGAGATCTTACCAGTTCCGGTTGCATGTACTCCAGTAAGAAGGTGCGACATAATCGCCTGTCCCAGTCGTCAGTGATGTGACCGCCGTACATGATCTCTCCGAACAGATACCGTAAATCCTCCCAAGGAACACGAGGATTTGCCTCTAGGTAGTTGTACAATACGTATACGCAGATAGTGAGATCCCCGAAATTAAATGGATACGATCTGAAAAACGGGTAAAAGTTAATGGAAGCGATAATTGAAAGCTCTACTGACACGTATAGGTAATTAAAAGTAGCCTTAAGCTTCCCAACACTTTACCTTTTAATAAAGTAAGTATAAAAAATGGTCAAGTAATTTTGGAGGCGAAGGTAAGGTACATCCTTTTGTCCCTACATTTTACCACGGCTCACTTGGGGAGTCTGGGATGCGCTCAGTCAGTCCACAAACCTACCATGATAGAGAAACACACCTGTTCCAGCCTTGCGGACCGAATTTGCGCCGCTCTGCAACCACAGCATGGAAATAGCATAAAGCAAATAACACGGATTTAAACTCCGCCTCCTTACTGCACATCTCCAGAGTTTCTTGACTGAAGTTATCCAAGGACTGCAGAAAAGTTATTGATTATTTAAACAGAGGTTAAGATGAAAGTGGAGGACCCGCGCGAAATCGGCGTTTCATACAAACGTAGTCCTCATTTTCCCCTCTGGATATTAACTTATTGAAAATATTTTGACACAATTTGTTGTATATCAACCACAGCTATGCCTCTACGTTAGTTTTTTTTTTCGACTTTTTAATTATAACAAGAGAAAGCATTTAAAAATTTGTATAAAATCTGTTTTTCGCACCTAGCTTTTACAATAATCAAAAAATATAGCTATGGTTAATAAGTTAATATACATCAAATTATGTAAAAAATGACAATATCCAAAGAGGAAAATAGGGACTACGTTTGTATGGAGAAGCGGCCGTCCCCTGTCCTCTTAAACAACTTCTAAACCACTAGGTTAGTACTTAGTTTCCCACTTGTTCTACAACAGTAAAACGTTAAAGTAGGTAATAGTAGAAAAACTGGCAAGTACCTACTGTGTTCATAAACCACATTCATATTACATTACCTTATGCAAGTTGGCCCACATGCCACTTGGGGGTTCATTGGTAATCTTGATAGCGGATTCCAAGATACCTTGCGGAATTATATGATACGCAGGATCGGCAGCGGGTTCAGCACTCAAGAATAATCTGGATTATAACATAAATCATAAGTATCGTAACAAATAATTAGATGGTTACCAAATACCCGTTAATACAATCAGCTGCAGAGATCCATTGGCTTTGATCTCTGAGACATTAATCATTATCCTTCTTTAATTAAAGCGAAAATTACGAGTAATAAGTAATGTTTATTAGTATTTACCTATATTCATCTAACGGACTTTCGAAGCACTCTTCCATCTTCTTCTCCAAGGTCGCCAGCCACTTGGCCACCAAGTGAATGTTCTGCAGAATAACCCAGTGGCCACCCGCGGACGCGACGCCTAAAGCCTCTTCTGCGACCACCTCTTGGCCCTGACCCAGGGACACGATGTGGAAATTCTTTTTGTCAGTAGCAAAGCCCAGTTTGCGACCCAGTTTTTCTAAGTCCTGTGTTATGAATAATTTAAGTATTTATCTGCTGAGTATTTATCTAGATTTATTGTCAACGAGCTATATGGATTTGGACAATCTTTTTAGGAATATTCATGATATATGATGATATAGTAACCAATGTAGCGTGCTGACCGGTTTGAAAACCTGTCCACTTACTTTTTTTGCTGCTGGGGATTAATAGGGGATTTTACTGCAATGTTCTGCTACCAGAGTGCAGCACTAGCCTTTTTAGTAAACCATAGAGTAACTTATACATACAAGTTTTCAGAGATAATAAAATATGACATTGATGCATCAAGGCGGGTTGTTTACAAAGGGCCTACCGGGAAACGCGAATCCGAAATTTCGCTATCTGCCTCTTTATCGCTCGAATATGCAAGTGACAGATGTTAGATAACGAAATTTAGATTTTCCTGTTTCGCGATAGACCCTCAGATTGTGGTAGTGGCGCCTCCTACGCAGAGTTTCGCGTAATATTCCCTATTGATAAGATAAACTTACATAAAAGAATGGTAAAATTGTAACTGGTGTTATGTAATGTATACCTTCAACGGGTCCACTCCTGGCGACAAAATGAAGAACATAGCAGTTGTCGAGTTACTTTCTTCGAAGGATTTTTCTAGTGGTGGAGTTCTCGCTTCAACGAACTTTGTCCCCAAATTCTCTTCACAAAAAGCGCTAAAATAAATTGCCATAACATAATAGATACATCAACAGAGCTCAACGCTATCAAAGTATGTTTAAGTGACGGTTCGGGATTACATTTTATCAACTTTTGTAGACATTCAACTGAAATGTTATTTGTCATGAATACATTTTTGCTCTCCAATATTGTCAATTAATGACAACATTGGACCACTATTCCCTTCAAGCAAGCCTTGGACTATTAAATATATCTTTATTAATAAAACTATAAGTGACAGCTAAACTATAGGTATAGGTAATAATTTCAGTCTCGCCGAGGGGTTTTGAGGACCTTTTGGTAAGCCAGTTTTGCTGCAGTTCCTAATTTTTTTCATCATATGGAGAGAGGACATTGGGGGGGGGGGGGGGCAACTAAGATGATAATCGTCTGGAGAAAACGAAATGCTATCTGTCTCTCTATCGCAGGAAGAGTGATAAAGACAGATAGGTAGTATTTTGTTTCGTTTCGTTTTCTATAAACGATTGTCGTCTTCGCTAGGCCCCCTGATATGCCTAAACTCAGGGGTGATAACAGTATAAGTTATTTACTTTGACGCATAGGACATTCGATCTGGCCGTAGAGCGCGCATGATACAAAGACGCTGTAACGATGACTTGTTTTTCCACTCTCCGGGCAATTTATCTCTTTCAGGAGCTTCGCCGTCGGTATACTTTTGCCATCTGTTTATGAGTAGCAGAAAAAGTGCTAATTACATACAAATGCTAAGTAAATTTGTGTAATTCATTAACTTGCAATTTATAATGTCATACCTCTTTGCCGCACCCTCTATATCCTTATCCAGGTTCTCGAAGGCATCCATCTTAGCCAAGGCCACAATGCCACCAAAACTGTTGTTAGAGAGCCACGTGTACGGAGAAACTTCTGGCGCTACAGCATATTTCAACAAGAAATCCAGTTCTCGTGGATCTACTTTTCCATCATTTTGTAAAATCTATTGAAACGGGTAATAAGTTTAGTTAAATAAAATTAAAAAAAAACGAATATTATCTGGGTCTGGGTCTATAAGGAGCAGAAAGCAAATCAAATCGTCGCCTCTCGCCTCCCTCAAACTAAGTGCATTGACCTAACTAGATAATTATTTGTATTCGGAATAGTGTAAGCTATTTAAATAATTGTAAATAATAATTTAACACTATAATTGCTAAAAACTGTAGACAATTTATCCCTTACATTCTTAGTGGCAGAGCAAGTAGTTTTTAAAAGTTCGGTCAACTAAGTCCTCTTTTCTACAACGTCTGGCTACACTACCCAATTATTCATTTTAGTATAAACATATAAGCACTACTAGCTAGCTACCTGTAAAGTGATGATGAACAAAAAGACCAGTTTATCCCTCTCGAACAGGCCTCTGCTAGTATAAACAAACACAAAGTAGGTAATGCTATCGAGCAGGTTCCTAACTCTGTGCTCTAGTTCTTCTGCAACTTCTGCCTTGGCCAAAGCGTCCTTGAACACGACGCTGTATGCTTTTAGCGAGAACTGATATATAGGATTGATCTTGCACAAGTCGTTCAAAATGAAGTACAATATAGAAGCACGTGTGGCTGCTCGTCTGGAAAGATAGAATTTAAATAAGAGTCAACAATCCGCAATACGGCTGAACATCTCACTGAAGCAAATACCTACTTCAGAAGACATCAAACGATTTCCATTCTTTACTCCCCAATCCCCATATAGCTCAATCGTGAATAGGATCAAGCATAGAGTCTACGTTAATAAATGTGGCAGATTCTAAATGATAAATTAGACAAACCTGTATTTTTCTCGAGCATCGTCAATCTTTACCGTAGTAACTTTACCCTCCTCTACTTTTACTTCGATATCTGCGGCGGTTTTTTTCGTGGTCTCCAAATTGATCACCAAGGCAGAGTCGCTGAGAATATCCGCGCCAGCATTCGCCAGGCGCTTTAGCAAGTCATCTTCGAGGGTTTTGAGGGTGATCTTAAACTCGTTCTGCTGTTTGGTAAGACCAGCGCGCAACATTTCCAAGTCTGGCCTTTCAGCTTTCACTACTTCGCCTAAAAGTTGTTCTTCAAGCCTATAGGTAATTATAAAACGTTAAAAACGGGAACATTTAATATTTTTTCCAGTTTTTACACTAGTTACACTAACCCATCTTTAGTGACGGTGAAATTGATGAGAGTGCACTGAGCCTGCATTTCAGGTTGGTAATGTGGATTGGCCAGTTTCGTTTGGATTATCAGTCGGAAACTTGGCATATAATCTATTTCCCTGTCGCCTATCTGTAAAACATAACAAAAATCACAAATCGTTCAGTAGTTCACCCAAAAGTTGAACCCCTAATAGTAAATATAGTTAGACCAAGATATGTCTGCAGCGGATTTGATAGCCCAGACTGTGATATTTTAAACGTCAAATTATGACGTATAAATGCACTACTTGCACAGTCTGGGCTATCAAAATCGTTGAAGAGTTATCTTGGTCTAACTCTAGTAAAAACAGCAACACTCCTAACCGTACATCGGTGGACGTTATTACAAAAGGCATAAGGTCCACCAATGTACAGATGTTTTTTTTTTTCGGAGTGGAAAATGCATTTACGCACCGTCTCCTCGGCCGCAGGAAGGCCATTGATGGGGGGGTGTGTGGGACTCGCCGCTCCTGTCCCCTCTCATCTGGCGAGAGGGGAGGGAGAACTTGGCCCTACCCACTGAACCCACTCCGGCGTTCCACCCTCTTTGCCGTTTGCGAGAGCGCCATATGGGATCGAGTATGCTTCACTCCACCATAGGCAGTTAACAGTGTGGGCGATGGTACAACATTTTCCGATCGACCTATCTTGCATTCTTTCCTTACCTTCAAGACTTTGCCTTTCCTGATGAGAACGCGCCCCAGCAATGGTTCTAACACAGCGTCGACAGTTTCTCCAATATTCTCCAAAAGGACGATTTCTCCGTTACTGACAGCTCTCTCTATGCGATCGAGGTAGTTACGCATCGTCAGGCGAACCACTGTTAGACTGTCGCCGTACTTTGATTTAATCCATTTTATTCCTTGCCTTGAATCAGAAACATATTCTGCTTTAGTAATTATTTTATATCGTCAGGTGACAACCAAAACTCACTAATTACTAAAAAAATATTAAACAAAATTAACCTTATTTTAGTACTAATATGGTTCACTAAATAAGTAGCATTCATTTCACGAGCATTTAGTGTTCGTATCACAACCAAACAGGGGATTATTTTGCATAGAAATAGAAGCTGGAAACGTAAATTCGCTAGAATCATGGGTAATCTTAGCTTCTAGCATAGTATAAATATTAAAACATCAGATATCAAAGATCGACTATCAGCAGATAAAAATATTCTCTCATTACAACAAATGAACAATTATAAGATAATTTAAATTAAAGCAGTTACAGCTGGGGGTCGATCATGAGCGGCCAGCGTGCAGAATTCGTGAGGATGGTGGCGTTCTCTGTGCTCATGGTGTCGGTGGGCAAACCCTCGTTGTTCCACGTGGCCACCTGCGCGTCGTCTGTCAGCATCGACAACGGGTCCAGACCCGGCGTTGTCTCGATTTTAGGCTAGATGTAACCATATTTAATTTTTAAACCAAGTAATAAATAATATACTTAAGAACCTAAAGTTTATAGGAAAGTATGATCAGGAATTCAGTAGGATACCCATGCACAAAAATAAAAATAGAAAAGTATGACTCAAATACTACCACCAAATTTTCGAAATTAAAATCAAAATGTCGACACAGTTCCAAATCAAATATAGATCCAAAGAAATTTAGGAAGTCAAAAAACGATATGGACCACGTTTACGTCCAAATGATAGATAAGATCAAGTTCTGAGTTGTCGATGGTAAATGACTCACGTTAGTCTTTGCAAGGTTCGGAACCCAGTCTTCATTCATGAGCTGCTGCCTGTAGCGACGCATGAAACAACCCACGTATGATATGAAGGCGGTGACTAACAGAACGTCACCGGGCAACATCTTACCAGACTCTTTGAGATTCACCACCGTTGCCGACCATCTGGAGACGAGGTAAAGCGTTATCAAGTACTGAAGGTAATGTACTCATTTCCCACCGAATTTTCTACGGGTAACTCGAAGACATTATTTGTGAAAGAATATCAAGAGATCTAGGAGTAACTCAAACCGACGAATATGCATGAGTATATCCAAAAATTGAAAGAATGGAAATACGTAGATATTTCAATACCGATACCATATAATGGATACGATAATCCACCCGTATTCCAACACACTATCGACTTAAGCATATAAAAGAAAGTAAATAAAGCACAGAAAGGAAAAATACAAGTGCCCCACCTGATTTTTTCAGAAGCCAAACCATTCACCAGCCTATTAGCCAGATCAATGGTAGCATTGGTAGCGTCGGCTTCGGCCTGGCATTTAATTTTTTCATTTACGGCTTCTTGGAAAGCTTTCATTAGAACTCCTAATTTTTCTTCTAATTCCTAAAAAGCACAAAGCAATTTTGACCACTTCGAAAAAATATTTTTTGTATTTCGTGGCCACTACTAAATACTAATCGTTAATTGGGTGAATCGTAAAAATATTGTACAAAGCAAGAGGACCGGTAATTAGTTATAAGTTAATTGATTCCATTGTGTTGCAATAATTAAGCAATTTCTATTTAAGTAACATGCATTATAGTGTGATGCCGTCTGTTATAAATTATAAACCTGCATGTGTATAAGTTAAATACAGTCCAATACATAGTTAATTTTCGTAACACAATGGAATCAATTGACGCAAGACTAAATGCAAGTCGTTAACTAGTCTTAATTACTTATGTAAAGTTTTTTGCAATTCACCCAGTTACCAAAGTGGGAAAATATTGACTCTTCGTGGGTAATTTGATAGAGCTATCAAAGTTTGAAAATGTTTCTGATTGATGTCTAAAAATTTTAAAAACATGTAAGTACTTACCTTAATTTGATCAGTTAGGAATGACAATTTGTCCCTAGCTGCTTGTAACTCTGCGTTTGCAGCATTTAAAGCCTTTCTCTTGGGCTCTACAACGACGAACACATCGTAGAACTTGCAGATGTTGATAACCCAAGAGCAGAGACCGGCTGCAGCCGCCGACTTTGATGCGATAACCTCTGGATTGAAATCTGGGTTCTTGAGGTACGGTAGAACTGCCTGGTAAAAATAATTCAAAATAATAAATAGTATACCTTAAATCTAAGAAAGCAAACTTACTAGATTTCATTATTTAGTCCGACTGCATTTTTCAACATACGCTAATGGATATAGTTCAGAACACACCTTAATGACATCTGGATGTATGTTTTCCTTGTCGTAGTAGACAAGATCATATAAAAACTGATCAACTTTTGCCATCATAATCTAAAATAAATAGTAATTTGATAACATTAAAATATTTTTCAATTTACAGAAAATAGTATTTTGTAATTGTTTTCAATTAGACATCTCCGTATGTGTTACATGGATATGGAATAAAGATTGTAATATATTGTAAAGTATTTACCTTACTAGCTTTCCATGACCGATCTTTAGGAATTTTTCCCTTCTTGGCAAACAACACCAACACGGCCGCTGTGACAGTAACCACGGCCTCAGGGGGAGACCCAAAGGCCTTCAACTCAGTCAAGTTGTTCTTATTTAAAGTGTTCAAGGCTTCTTGAGCCGCTAACAGGGCCGGCTCAGCCTTGGCCAGATCGTCCGCGCATATCTTAGCCTTTATTGTGACGTCTTCTTCAATAACTTTTACCTTCTTTTCCTCCTCGGCAGCTGTTATTAGATAAAAACGTCATGAGGATACCGAACTAATCTCAATAAAGGATGGTTATATTAGATGAATATCGCTTTCGCACAATGGAGTCAAGCAGATTGATGCATCAGATCGGCAATTTTTTCAGCGGTGAGCAGAATGGGCGGCCTGAACTCGTTAAAGCAATGTATTTTATCAAAGCGAAGGGACGTCGTTTATATGTAGGTATATTTTTATTTTTATAAAAAAAAATATGTAAATACCAAATGCCTTTTCCTTCGACACTTTTTCACTCTCTGCGCCTACCACTTCGATAAGCTCTTCAGCGGCCCTATTTTTTACTTTTAATATAATTTCTTGTTCCGCTAACGTCACCTGTACAAACAATATGTTGTTAAAAGGTTTACTTTATTCATTCGTTTCTTTTTTTTTTACAAAATAAAATTCTACGATGTTTAACTTGTTAAAATAACTCTGTTACTAAATTGTGCACCATGCAACTTTTTTCCACACGTTTTAAAGTACCTAAACAAATCACCCCTCGTAAAAAAAATCTTTTCAAAAAAGCTTTCCATTTTCATAAATCATAAAGCAACTAATTAAATTAAGATTATTCAGAGATATCAAAACTGCACATATTTGTTCACATTTCACCTTTAACACCGCGACATCGGCCGCACAGGACGCCAGCTTCTCCAATCCATTTTCTAACCTAGTAATCATCATATGCAGGTTCTTCGTCTTCTCATTAAGCAGCTTACTGTACAGAGCGATTTGTTCAAGGAAAGTCTTCGGCGTTGTGTAGTTGTATCTCCGTTCGTTTTGAAAATATATGGCAGACATTAAGTTCACACTTTGATGTACGTGTGACATGAAATCCGACACGGGCTGTACGAAGGTAGGCTGTAGAAGATTTAAATAAGTTCGTTCTTATTTGAATTGCGTAAATAGCAATGTTCATAAAGCAATATTTTCTGTTTATAAAGATTATAAACAGATGACTCTTCTGAGGCACTAATAGCTACACAATTAATTGACTATTGGAAGCTAAGATGTATAATTTTCTATAGATATGCATATGCAATACGCGTGCACCCGTGAGGGATAGAACATACGCAATGCGACGAAATTAAAAACATTTTTAAGATTCCTGACATCATACCAAACATAACCTACGTAATTTGGTCGGGTTCATTGTTACCCACTATAAACTATAATAAATTCACGGTGGGAAATAAAAAAAAAGTGAGAACTGTTTCTCTGCTACTACTACTGAAAGATACATAAGACTATCCCGTTCGGTCATTTCCCCCCACCGCTTGTCCAGTTATACTAGATTCATGATTAAAAGAGATTTTAAGGTCTTCATGCTACAGAAGTGAGTCAGAATCATGCATTGAATAATAATCATAATAGTTTTATGTAAAGAAGAATCAATTCGTATTGCACTAGGCCAAATATTGGGGTACCGGTAAAGACTCCACTTCAGCTAGGAAACGCCTGGAGACAGATTTCAGGGCTTCAGCGGGCCATTCGTGGAACCAGTTGATCGCAGTGCAGTTGACGATGGAGGGGAACTTGCGCGCGCGGATGCGGAGCGTGGCGCCCACCGGCGAGAAACATAACACCACCTGATATTATGGAGACTAGTTTCATCCATTTTTTGAAAGTAAATATACGTTTATGTCTAAAAGTTTAAGATCACTATGATTTCAGTACAAATGAGTACGTTTGTGCAATAATTTCTTGTAGTGCTGATGTCGAAAATTGTTTCGAACTGGGCGCGTAGCCAACTTGCCAATCGTTAACGATCGTAGTCATCTCTCTCTATCACTCTTCCACACTAGTGCGACAGTGACAGTTGCGTTTCGTTCGCTACGGAGCGTTAACGATTGCACGTTGGCTACGTACCCTGATCTGTTACTATGGCACAACAGAAATGTATCGCACAAAAGTACTCATTAGTACCAAAATCACACAGTGAACTAACTTTTGACCAGAAGGTAGTGTATCTCAATTCGGGCCAAGCAAACAAACATAAAGCAACGTTATATAAAAAAAAACTGGTTGCGAATAAATGTATTAAGCGTTTTTATTGTGACAAAATCATACAGCAGCTGCACACAGTAGCGGCAGCGGATAGCTATTTTCATACAAGATAGTTTCTACACTAAAAGCAATCATAACGTGGTCTAAATCAGGCAATGCTTTTAATTTTTTTTAATTTTAATTATACAATATATACAATAGTTAAGAAGCAAAACTGCACCTTTAACATGGTCCGAACTCTGTTGATAAAGAATCGCCAACAGTTCTCTTTCGTGTCCATCACGCCACTAGCTTTTGTCTGGAAAAGACAAAAGACATGTCCGAGGCTTTAATTCAAAATACTGTATGAATTGGTTATATTATAACTAAAAAATATTTAAATTGTGTGTCAGAAACAAGCTCAAGTTTAAATTTCAGAAACTGACGGCTGTTGCACCACACTATTTACATTTCCAGCTTTACTAGAACTTGCGGAAAGCAATAGCTTATATTTAACCCTTTTTCAGTCCGCACCAACCAAGGTTTTTCCAAAAAATCGAAATATATTCCGAATAGGTATAGTTAAGTTTTGGTAATGCATTACGTCGCATTTTGCGAAACTTCAATCAAAATCGAACCTTAAACGGGAATGCTAAGGTTGAAATTCTATTGACACGTATACCTAAAAAATGGTATGTATAGCTCGAAATTTACCTCAGCTCGTAAGCTTGAAATTTACCTCTGCTCGTACGCCGTTAATAAGATTCTCTGTTTCATCTTCCGCAAACAACTCCGGTATTTCTCCGGAAGCTAATAGGTCGTTTATTAGCACCAGGAACCGTTCTTCTGCCACCTGAGCATCCGTCATCAGAAACACGTTGCCGATATTCTTCAAACCAGCTTTTACGTATAAAACCGCTGAAGTCATAGAAAATATCGAATGAAAATATGTTAAATTCAGTTACTAATAGTTCTAGAAAGGCAAACCAACTTTTTCATATCATGCGTGGCAAATTATATGTATGAAGCGTACATCTTTTCTTTAATATAAAAATTCATATTTCGTCAGGTGACAACCAAAACTCACTAATTATAATTACCACCACAAGTTCATAACCATAGTGTACCATGTTAAAATACTAAAAAAGGTCGATTTTTGTTTAATTATTTTTTAGTAATTAGTGAGTTTTGGTTGTCACTTGACGATTTATAGATTGTATTTCCGCCCTTTTTTTGAGAAAAGCTTAATACATACCTCGGCCGGGATAAGAATTATGTACCGGCCTTGTGCATAAAATGGCATCGCTTCGCTCGGAACTTTCTATCACACTCGGCCGGCAATTCCCTATTCCCCGGCTTTTAGGAAAGTATTATTTAAGTGCCCATACGCTTACCTAAATCTGCTTTTAGGTCAGCCGAGGCGTAGCCTTTTCGTAACTGAATTTGGAACACTTCCAGCGAGGAAATAAATGACGACAGTCTTGACAAAGATTGCTTTCCGGACCCTCCCACGCCGACCAGCAACGCATTTCCTCTAGGAGCTTCAAGAATACGATTGATCCTACACAAATAGATAGTAAATTACTGCCGGGAACTGAAGACATTGCCGGTCGGAATAGTGATACCTAATTATTATATAACGTGCTAACAAATCAGCTAGTTAAGCTACCGATATTTTAAGAGGTGGTACTTTACATCAAAAAAAATTAACTTTAAATACAAATTAAGAAAACTTTCGTTTTTTTTTGTTTTTGTGCATTTAACTGACAATATGTTTAATTAACACTTTCTGTCATGTCAACAATTGTTTGTCTTAAATATCATTATCAACATGCAACGTGTCATTTGATTTATTAACGTGAATTTGCCAGTTAAGCGTTGTTAGGTAAAAGAGGTTCTAGAATCTGTTTAATGAGGTCTTATTTATTTTAATTATCTCATTAACAGGGTGCTTTTGTGTAGCAATTTTGTTTTCCAACTCCAACAACTTGGTGGTAACTAGTGGAAATAACCCTGAATGAATGAAAGTGCACGATAAGTTTACCTTCAAGAAACATTTTGGTTAATATTGTAGTTGGCTGTGTTGCTAAGTACAGTCAGCATCAAATAGATAGTGGCGGCCAAAGTGACCAAATAAGAACACTAAATTCAAAATACACCTTATACATTTACATCCAAAACCATTAATGGTATTGGATGTGAATGTATAAGGCGTGTTTTGAATTTAGTGTTCTTATTTGGTCACTTTGGCCTAGTAACACTTAACATTCGATTAGCTTATCTATCAATCAATAATTAAAAACATAACTCTTTTTCACTATAGGTACCTGCAAATATGATACATCGCATCCTCGAAAAGCACCAAGTTCATAGTAGCAACCAAATCATTATAACTGGCCAAAGATTCGTCAAGTAACTTCTTGATTTGAGGCCAATCTTTTATAGGGAAGTATTTTGGATCACCCACTCCTTCCGCGAAATGGCAGAAAATTAACGGCTTGTCAAAGACCACGTTTTCTTCAATGTCCTATGTAAAAAAATAACGTCTCATTTACCTTTACGAATAAGCACTCATACAAAAATATTATATCAAAAATTACACATACTTCACAATTTTTTTTTATCACTTCCTGTATAAGTTTGTTGAATGCATCAATATCCACGGAATCTACAAATTTATCTGAATACACGCGAGTTGCTTCGTGATACCACAGTCTCACTAGTTCTGAATGTGTTTTTATGGCATCTCCTGTCGTGAATAGAATTCCCTGTAACATATTGTCTATGTATAACATCAGTTTTAATCATTGTAATAATTATGATGATGGAAATTAAAGTTTCGTGGGACATATTTCGCGGCGGCTGCACTCCGCAACTCCGGCTGCGGACTGCTCCGAACCCCCCGCCGCCGCCCTATCAGCGCGCGCGCAACGAGCGACGAGGCGGGCGGCGCGCGCATTGTGCCTGAGGAAGGACCCCGACGGGCCCGAAACATGTCGCAAATAGCGATTGTAGTCTAAATATTTTAATTCAGATGATCTCCTTAATATTAATTACAATTCAGACAATCTACTGAGGCTGTCTAGGTTGAAGAACAGAGGGAAAAATAGTGATAAAAGAAGCACTTCTGAATATCTATGTACTTAGACCACTATGACCACACATTACCTGCTGAAACACCATGTTTTCTAGATTTCGCGGAGTAAAGTTCAAATGGAGCTAGGTTCCACACGCATCAAGAAAAACGTACTCTAAGATCGAATCAAGAACATATCTGATAAGAACTACCCTATTTTTGAATAATGTGCCGATTCGATAAAAGTAATACCTGGAATATATTGGAGAGATCTCTCAAGTTAAATATGTAGTGAAATTTAACCGCTGTTGGCAAGAACATTGAAGCCAATTTGCTGTGTAACACGAGAGCTGTGTTGACCAGTACCTCAGCGTACCGCGAGACTTGTGGCCCGAATTTGTTCAGAGGATTGACTAAGTGCTGTGACAGAATCTGCTTGTAGATGTGGAAGCAGGCGTCTAGAGCTGGGAAACTAAAGTACACTGTGGTTAGTAAATGTTCAATGAATGTATTTCAACGATTTCTTTGATTAATCATTCGGGACTTACCTCACAGCAAAGGTACAGAAATGCCTTTGCAAGCGTGGATCGATAGAGAATGACCCAGCGGTTGGATTCATGCATGAGACAAACATGCAATTTGAAATTTCCTTTAACGACAGCTTCTGTCGATCATACCTATAAAAGTATAAATAAAAAACAATTATTGACATTGTAATCAGTAGCAGAATTTAATATTTACGTCCACATTGTTTTATTTTTAGGGTTCCGTACCCAAAGGGTAAAAACGGGACCCTATTACTAAGACTCCGCTGTCCGTCTGGCTGTCTGTCACCAGGCTGTATCTCATGAACCGTGATAGCTAGACAGTTGAAATTTACACAGATGATGTATTTCTGTTGCCGCTATAACAACCAATACTAAAAAGTACGGAAACCTCGGTGCGCGCGTCCGACACGCACTTGGCCGGTTTTTTTTATTATATGTATATTCTTTTTAGTAGGTACAATGTGCCCACTGGGACCTTTTATAAAATTATCCCCTAGAATACACCACGGATCCGTGGCAAATATTTTTTTAAGGTAGACTTCATACTGTGCGACCATTTAAAGTCTGAATTTCATTCATACGGAATTAATGTAAACAAACAACTGTCAATGTCAAAGTGACACTTGCAGGCAAGTCAAGGGTTCTCAAAGTAAGGGCTCGCAGAAAAACTTAAAAATAAATGTAGGTAGTAAGAAATTACGGAGTTTCGCGGTAGCATACCTACATACTTACAACAAAAAAAAACGATAAAATTGATAACTACCTTTTTTGAAGGCGGTTTAAATTAAAGCCATTAAAAGCGATTACGGGAGCACTCAATCTCGAAAGTTAGTGAAAAAATAGAATAGAATAGAATAGAATTTCTTTATTTGCCAGAATACGTGTATAAGATGACAACAGAAAAGGTTTACACGTATCAGTATTCAGTCGAGGACACGACATGCAAATAATTGACAATTTAATAATTTTAACATAAAATTAAAGTACTAATAATATTTAGCACCCCGCAACTTGCTCGCCCGGGTGAAGCTCCATAGTGATGCCAGTGCAATAAATAAACTACCCGACGAAAGCAGCTTTTTTTCCATTATTATACCAAAATGTTTTGTTAAAATTTAGTTTCCTTTTGACAAAGTCAATATTTCTGGAGTAGAATATAAAAAGATTTCTAATAAATATGGAAATTATGGACAGTTCTGTTTAAGTTCCCTGAATGCTGCTAATGTCCAACACATATCCCTTTAAGTGGCAGGCGGCTCGCGGACAATTACACCAATTAAATTAGAAATTTGATTAATTCAAATAAAATCGAAGTTCCAGCAACTCAAAAATGACGTATACCACTAGAAGGGTTATTCAATTTCTTTTGGCAGATCAGCCTGATGGTGAGATGTGCATCTTGATCAATACTCTACCAGTGTTTGTAATCCATGTACTCTCTGATAAGGGTGTGCGGCTGCACCGTCCCGTACGTGTCCACCTCGGGCATGTTCATATCGTCGACGAAGTATATCATGAATTTGCTTCCCGGCGGGCCGTAATTGCGTCCGGATTTCTTTTCTAACGGCTTTTCAAGCACTTTTTGTAACATTTCTATAAAACAAAAGTTGTATTAAGTACTAGGGCACTAGAAATGTATTTAACACTTTAACGGTCAAGATTCAAGCCTAACAATTCTGCATAAAAATAAATGGAAAACGTTGATGTTATAGGGTAGTCTTTTTTCCCATATAATACCTAAGTGTGCCCTATAAAAGGTTAAAAATCATAACAACTTTATTAATTAGTACACCAATACCACCATCTTTAACCCAAATATTACTTATTTGCAGCTATTTACTCGTACAATCTTACCGGATGTTGTATAAAAATTAAGCGGAGCATTTGTAATGGCGTAGGAATCCGGCAGAGCGTTAAGCTTTGCACCGACGCTCACAGTTTTGCCGCTGCCGGCGCTGCCCACAAGCATCACCGGTCTTTCGTTCGCTATCAGCAGATCCATGAAGAATTTGATTCGAGTAGTCTCCGATGTTGATACCAAACATGACTAGAAACCAGAAGGTAAATCATGTTTATATGTATTTTCACACGCTTTTACCTAGCTCCACTAGCAGATTATTTTCTTTTATTGTGGTTAATTGCAAAAATGTAGAGGACAAATAGTAGGCATCTTACCTGTAACGGCATATCAGGGTCCAATTCGAAATGCTCCACTTTCTCCGACCATGGCAAGAACTTTTTCGTTTCAGGGTCAATAAAGAAGCTGAAAACGTTTCCTGTAGATGGGAACTTGATCTGTTTGAATTCATTACAGAACCATTTGCTGAACTCATTCCGCCAGTCCACCAGTTGGTCTTGGAAAAGACCAGAGCCGAAACCCCATACCACACAAAACACGAAGTAAATTTCGTACCTGATGAAATATTTATATTTTAATTTCATATATCCTATCCAATGATGTCAAATAGCCATAAGACTCGTGGTAAATATGTTACAGTTATAAAAATCGTCCATGTATGTGTTTTCTGGCAATAACACTCACCATTCTTTGGGACAGTCTGATGGTAACAAAGATTTCTTAAGGAAACATTCGAGCAAATAGCATGTCAGCTGAATTTGCTGAAGCTCGGTTAAAGGAGTTATGCGTTTATACTTCTTGGCAGTTTCCAGAAGTGAGGGAATGTACTTATCAAACATTACTGTCAGCATTGCTTTTTCGGACTCGTCATCTCCTCTCATATCAATCCATGAGGCCACAAAACTGAAATACGAAATTACAATATTTAGACCCACAACGTACCTATAGGTACAGTAAATGTTTCTTCGACATTGTATTAAAATCACGAAGAGTATGGATTAATTAAAGAGGAAATTTTGGACGAAGCATATATGTTTCGGAATGACGGGAAAAGAAGATAAGGATGTGATTTTAGCCATAGGATTGTCTATGTTTACCAAGTGTTTGATTATAGGTTTCGTAATCACATAACTTACGGATTCCAGCCGAGATCCTGAGGGTTGATATACAGAATGCCAGCTCTGGACACAGTGGCAGGCGTAGCTACTCTCAACGTAGCGATCTCAAACAGTAACCGCATAGTCTTATTTAAAGCGATACGCTCGTTACTCGCCAGAGTCAATACCTGGCAAGACAAAATTAAAATGAACATTCTGTACCTTAAGTATGTAAATGTAAGAAGTATAATACTCTAGTCGATCGATTTGATTTCTACCTGACTTTTTTGATCCTCCACGAGATAGTACTTGAACCTTGGAGTTGTTACTAGAAACAGTTTTTTTATCGGTTCTAATAAAGGCGCAGGTATCCTTTTAATATTAATTCTTTCTTTTATTATAGGTTTGCGGGTCCTATTGTTAATTTGGACTTTAGAAGAGATTTCCAGCATTTATAGTCTCGCCTCTCCCTTGCACATATTTCATAAAAACATTTTTGATGTCGGATAAAAACAAATCTAACCTTGTTATCATCCATTAACGTGTTCAAACTCTCAATCCACATAGGATCAATATCCCCATCCAGGACAATCCACTTAGGCCCGTCGCCAGGCATGTTAGCCATATCCCTCATTATGGTTGAGAAAAGTCCATCCTTCCACTCTCTCGTAGCCGGGTTAATAATGCCGAACAACTCGTCATTAGTCACAGCTTTAGGGTCTAAGTCGTTGTAGTATGGCTTCATTTTCAACATAGTGTAAGTCTTGTTTAGACATTGCCACACCATAGATTTGCCAGTGCCGGCAAAACCGTCGATGAAAACGGAATGTCGCACGGCGAACAGTTCTACAAGTTGCACCATCTAGAATAAAATCAGAGATACAGATAAAAATATATTACTAGCTTTTCCCGCGACTACGTCTGCGTGGAATTAGTACCAGCAGTTAGTTAAGTACAGCGCCTGGATAAAATGTAATGGCAATAATTTCGATATAGCATATTATGATGCTTACTTGCTTACGCCAATTAACAGGCAATTCATTAGTTTTCTATTTCCACCCCTCTTTTCACCCTCTTTAGGGATGACTTCCGACATAAAAACCATCATATGTCCTTCCCCGGGACTCGAACTACCCCTTTACCAAATTTCAACTAAATTGGTTCAGCGGTTTAAGCATGAGGAGGTAAAACACAGACAGACAGACAGACTTTAGCATTTATAAAATCAAAAAAACCGCGAAAATTTCGTAAAATAAAGTCATATATCATTTTCATATAATTTCAATTTTTCCCAACGCGGGGGCAGTAACGCGCTTTGTAGACCTGTACCAATAACTTCTGAGGTTATAAGAATATTAATGTTGCTTATTTTTTATATATAGTTTCCAGACCATATACTAAACCTAAAAATAATATTTTGTGTCATCCTAGGTATTTGCTTAGGTAGAAATTTAGGTATTTCTTTTTTCAATCAGCATTCTGTAAAAAAAATATTAGAGACGAAATTCTTTGTTTCCCTGTAAAGGCAAAGTGGCTTCCGACGTACACACGCATTTTGTGTCATTTTCATCCACGGCTATAATGGCATTTAATAAATACCTAATATTGATCCTAAAACGCCTAAAAAAATATTAGAGTCGGTAAGTGAAGTGTTGTACTTTACAGAACATTGTTATATGTTATTCAAACAAATCTGTGTCAAATTCATCCACCGCTTTTATTTAAAAAAAAATTTTTCTAATTAACACCCTGTATCTGCCACAAAAAAAAATTCATATTATTAAGTTTACGTCTACAATATTATAATACCACATTGAGACATCATTCATAATTTGGGTCATTTTGATCCACGGTTTTTTTACTATCTGGCAAAATAAAACTCAATTGAGCAAGAAGGGCGTGCGCGGGGAAGGGTACCTACGCGGGTGGGGTGCTTATTATACTTGCCGCAATATCAGCTGGCGACTGAGATCTTAATACTATCTATCTCCTTTACCCCTGTTAAGACCAACCAAGAGATGGCATTATGAGCTGTCTCGCCACTTAGTTTTGCGATACAGTGTATTTATTTCATTCGGAGGCATAATTACATTGTCTTATCAATCTTACCGTAGTAGGTATATAAATATAATTAAAAATAAACTGTAGGCTGCACTCCTCATACTGACTAACATTTGTGACGTTCCTAATCAAAAGGTACCACTTTCTCTGACAGGTTATTTGTATAAAGATATAATCAAATTACGTCTTTATGGTAAACGACAAAGTGGTACCTTTTGATTGAGAATGTCACATCAGCGACTTAAAAATTACTTTTGTTTCAATTTTTAGTAGACTTTTTAAGTTTATTTTAAGACGCAATTTATTGTGGTTTTTGTTATGTTTAAGCGTGGCAAGCAACATTAATTACATTGATGATGATGTTCATTAAATACAATATTTTTTCATACTATACTGAACTGTCACCCTATACATGAGAATGAACAGCGCCCTCTTGACAATGATCATATATTACTGGTCAGGCTTTAATATGTGTCATAATTTAGTAAAGTCCCCTTTGTGGATTCTAAGTTTCCGAGTTACAGCAGTTTAGTGAAAGCGTTTTTTTTTTAAATATAAATTAAGGGTTGAATAAAGAGGAAAGTTCAGTTTTTTTGCGTTTTTTTTAAATATAAATTAATGGTTACGTAACGGGAACCGAAACGTTGATTATTTTTGCGCTACGACGCACGGTTTAGGAGATACAGCCCTATAAAGATTTTTCCTCTTTTTTTTTCTTTTTTGCGTTTTTAAATCTTAATTAGGGGCTTCTTAAAGGGGAGCGAAAATTTGATTATTTTTCGCTACCATGCACGGTTTAGGAGATACATCCCTAAAGTTTTTTTTGTTGTTTTTTTTTCTTTTTTTTGTCATTGCGTTTTTTGTTATTACTTTGGGGTTTCATAAAAGGGAACGAACATTTTATTATTTTTGCGCTACGACGCACGGTTTAGGAGATACAGCCCTAAAATGATTTTTTTCTCTTTTTCTTTTTTGCGTTTTTAAATCTTAATTAGGGGCTTCTTAAAGGGGAACGGATATTGATTATTTTTGCGCTACGATGCACGGTTTAGGAGATACAGCCCTATAAAGTTTTTTTGTTATTATTTTTTTCTTTCTTTTTCTTGTGTTTTTGTATATTATTTTGGGGCTTCATAAAGGGGAACGAAAATTTTATTATTTTTGCGCTACGACGCATGGTTTAGGACAGGGGTCGGCAACCTTTTAGCAGCCAAGGGCCACATAGCAGTTAACGAAATTGACGCGGGCCGCACTTTGCTAATATCTATGACTTTATCAGGTATTGTCGTTTGTCAAAATTACATACAAAATAGCCAGGGAGGCTCGCGGGCCGCAAGTGAGAGGTTCGCAGGCCACATGCGGCCCGCGGGCCGCCTGTTGCCGACCCCTGGTTTAGGAGATACAGCCCTATAAAGTTTTTTTTTTAATTTTGCGTTTTTTTAAATATAAATTATGGGTTGCATAAAGGGGAACGAAAATTTTATTGTTTTTGCGGTACCACGCACGGTTTAGGAGATACAGCTCTATAAAGTTTTTTTTCCTGGTTTTTTTTTGTTTTTTTTTTTAAGTATTAATTACGGGTTTCTTAAAGGGGTTTTTCAAATTATTTTTGCGCTACGACGCATGGTTTAAGAGATACAGCCCTATAATTATTATTTTTTTAAATTTTGCGTTTTTTTTTAATATAAATTATGGGTTGCATAAAGGGGAACGAAAATTTTATTATTTTTGCGCTACGACGCATGGTTTAGGAGATACAGCCCTATAAAGATTTTTTTATTGTTTTTTTTCTTTTTTTCTTTTTTACATTGTGTTTTTTGTATATTACTTTGGGGTTTCATAAAGGGGAACGAAAAATTTATTATTTTTGCGCTACGACGCATGGTTTAGGAGATACAGCCCTATAAAGATTTTTTTTTTAAATTTTGCGTTTTTTTAAATATAAATTATGGGTTGCATAAAGGGGAACGTAAATTTTATTGTTTTTGCGGTACCACGCACGGTTTAGGAGATACAGCTCTATAAAGTTTTTTTTCCTGGTTTTTTTTTTTTAAGTATTAATTACGGGTTTCTTAAAGGGGTTTTTTAAATTATTTTTGCGCTACGCTTTCTTTTTTTTCATTGTGTTTTTAGTATATTACTTTGGGGCTTCATAAAGGGGAACGAAATTTTTATTATTTTTGCGCTACGACGCATGGTTTAAGAGATACAGCCCTATAATGATTTTTTTTTAAATTGCGTTTTTTTTTTAAATATAAATTATGGGTTGCATAAAGAGGAACGAAACTTTTATTATTTTTGCGCCACCACGCACGGTTTAGGAGATATTATATCTATATATATAGCTATAATAGCTCTATAAAGTTTTTTCCTGGTTTTTTTTTTTAAGTTTTAATTAAGGGTTTCTTAAGGGGAACGAAAATTTGATTATTTTTGTGCTACGATGCACGGTTTAGGAGATGCAGCCCTATAAAGATTTTTTTGTTGTTTTTTTTTTCATTGTGTTTTTTGTATATTACTTTGGAGTTCCGTATAGGGGAACGAAAATTTTGTTATTTTTGCGCTACCACGCACGGTTTAGGAGATATAGCTCTATAAAGATTTTTTCCTGTTTTTTTTTGTTTTTTTTTTTTAAGTATTAATTAAGGGTTTCTTAAAGGGGAACGAAAAAATTGATTATTTTTGCGCTACGATGCACGATTTAGGAGATGCAGCCCTATAAAGATTTTTTTTTGTCTTTTTTTTTTCATTGTGTTTTTTGTATATTAGTTTGGGGTTCCATAAAGGGGAACGAAAATTTGATTATTTTTGCGCTACGACGGTTTAGGAGATACAGCCCTATAAAGTTTTTTTTTTATTGCGTTTTTTTTATATATAAATTAATGGTTACATAAACGGGACCGAAACGTTTATTTTTGCGCTACGACGCACGGTTTAGGAGATACAGCCCTATAAAGATTTTTTCCTCTTTTTTTTCTTTTTTGCGTATTTAAATCTTAATTAGGGGCTTCTTAAAGGGGAGCGAAAATTTGATTATTTTTGCGCTACGATACACGATATAGGAGATACAGCTAATACAGCCCTATAAAGATTTTGTTTCTTTTTTTTTCATTGTATTTTTCATGTATTACTTTTGGGTTACATAAAGGGGAACGAAAATTTTATTATTTTTGCGCTACGACGCATGGTTTAGGAGATACAGTCCTATATATTTTTTTACAATGCATGTGCTCGAAAAGTGCGTTTCCTACGGAGCCATATCGTGCGGAAAGTACTGCTTTTCCGCACTAGTGCTTTTTGTTTTCTTTTTTTTTTTACAGAACATATGGTGCTACTTTCTCGCACTAGTGCGGAAAAGAGCACTTACCGTGCATATGTCGAAAGTTTAAAGGGCCATATGTACTGTAAAACGTACGATACACGTGCGAATAGGTAATTCGCAACTCGTGTCGATTTAAAACACTCCTTTTAATAATTAAACTTATTTGCCATTATATGTTTTTTTATTTACTCGCATAATGCATAGTAAAACATTGTATGATACACGTGCGTAAAGATGATTTCCGCACTTGTTGCATAAATAGCAATTTTTTTTATCAAAGAATGAAAGAAAGTCACGGTATTAATAACCAAATTTTACTTTAGTGGTACCTTTTCCCTATCACTGTCACAAATGTATGTGGCGTTCACGTAAACGCGATATTTTTAAGATTTCCCTGCGCAATGTTGCCAGCTCGCTCGCAAATCAAACATGTACTTACAGTTCTTTTGCATAATGGTGACATTGTACAATATCTATGAGTTTTAAATAGGTAAAAGATAATTCGACGCATTCTTTGCTTGCTTGTTGCTTGTTGTTGTGTTGTTTGCGTAACTTCTTTGAATAAGTTGCGTTAATTTGGCGCACAGGCGAAGTAAACATGCGTTGCGTACGGCAAGGTCACGCCGCGGCCCCACCCTGCACGGCCTCCGTTGCCCATTCAGACCGCCCGCTAGCTTCGTTTGAACGCAAATAATATTTTTGTAATATTTGTTTATGCAGTGGATGCAAGTGACACAAATTTATACATCTTATTTATCCCGCATTTCAAATTAATAAGATGTAAACTCTAATATCTTTAATATTCTTTTGTAACGGTGACAGCCTGTTACAACAAAATCATCAAATATCTCATGAAGCTATGCCTTAATAAGACACAAAATCATTTAATGGACCTATTTAAACGATTAAATTCGACCTAAGTAATTTTTTTTAACTCTAATTTTTTTTTGTGTCATTTAGAATATTATGACATAGTATCAGATTGCAGTGGACGTAATTGACACAAACTATGTTTTCACACTAAAAACACTATCCTCAATGCAACACAGTTACATGTTTTCTCTCGAATATTTTTTTCTCCAAAATAATTCAAAATAAAAAATAATTACCACAAAATAACAAATTACTAGAAAAGCAAATTATATATATGACACAAAACAAAATGTAAGATTTACATCTTAACAAAGTATTCATAAGCGAAAACAGAATTGACTTTAATATTTTTATAACCTAGGGGTCAAAATATAGCCATCGGTACAGGTCTATTGTATATTCACCTTCAAGATGAATCCCGGTTCAGGCTGTAGTTTCATTTCTACGGCGGCCTCCACTAAATGCTTTTCGAACTCAAAGTCCCGTTTCCTGGGCACGTCAAGAGCCGGGAACAGGTCTCCGATCAGGCCCATGAACACAGGGGTGTCGTCAGTCACAATCTTGGGTACGTTGAAATCTCGCAAGGCTCTCATGAGCACTTGATCTTCTGGCCTTAAGCGGTCACCTCGCTAGGGAATAAAAATGCTCAAAAAATCAAATGACAACAATCATGGTTTATATGGTACAATGGACAGTAGCTATGAAAGTTTTCTTTATTCTTTATTGTATTGCAGTCATGTTCATAATACATTAGGTGTTACAGTATGAGGATGGTAGGTAAGGGGACTCAATTTTTCTTAAGTCTAGGTAATTACATGCATCTCATACAAATAGCAATAAAATCTATATTTATAATTTTATATTTTATCGACGTTTATGCAACGTTAAATGTCAAGTACGTTTAGAAAATTAGTAAAATAATAAAATAATTATGCTAAATATTAAATGTTAAATGTCCAGGTTAATTTATAAATAGATTTAAATAATGTGAAACAATATGGTTAATATTAATTAACTATATGTCATTTTAGAGAATGCATGAATGTCAATAAATGTTTACAATAATATTTCAATAAAATTTAATTAATTCAATTTGGGTAAGTACATAGCATTATTCCAGTGTACCAAACATTTAGAAATTCGTCTATTGTGTAATATGCTTTCACTAGAAGAAGCTTTTTAAGCGTATTTTTAAACAGTTTATCGTTCGGTTCCTGTTTTATACTGTCGGGGAGTTTATTTGTGATTATAATACATTGATAATAAGGTCCCTTTCTACACATAGCTAACTTGGTATTTGGTATGGCTAACTGATTCTTAGTTTAAAGAGCTTATGAAAGTTTTGCAGCGATTGGCGGGAACATGCACCAAAACCGTGACGAGTAGTGGAGAAAAGGGGAGGCTTTTGACAAGCAGTGGAGCACAAGATAGGCCATATATGAAATAATATGGTCCTTCCCCCGCCCCACTGATATAAATATTTGAGTTTAGGTGCTACTAAAACACGACAGGATACAGAAAAAACTGTGGTTGGAAAAGGTATTATCTCTCATCGAATTTGTGCAAGGTGAACTTCCGTTTGACCCTAACTGATTTGAACATGGTATTAATTTAAAATAATACAGTACCTTCAGCGAACCAGCAACGACCAACACAGACTTGATGGCCCGCAAGCCCCAATCGTAGTGGTCCTGTTTTGATAGCAGTTCTTTGCACAATGTGTAAAGCGTGATGAATTTACGCGCTAACAATCGGGCCTCCTGGAAACCTTCGGCGACCAACATGATTTCGCAGATCAGCTCGAAGTCTGGTACCACCATGGCACAGGGTCTGCGTACAGAGGACTAATTGACACGCAATTAGGCAATGAAGAAGTTATCCTCTAGGTTTTTAAGAAACACACTTTTAAAATTTAATAAAGATTAGTAAGTTGGGATCATGTGCTTCATAATAACATTCATAATTCATAACATCAACCAAATGAATAGGGGTGGACGAGTGACTGCGCCAAAATAATTGCTCGTCTTTATAAATATCTTATCTTCCCGTATCAGTAATACATATATGAACGCTTATCCCTTATTATAGTACTTACTTACCTATTTTGACATTGTATTTATTAACACAAACACTTAAAAATGAAAAAAACTTATAAATAAAAAATTTGGCCTAAGTCGAATTCGCTCGGTAGGGTGGCCAGAAGGCTGGCCGCATTGCCCCGCTGGATAGCAATGCTAATCCGCTGGGCAAAATATTGGCCAGCCCTCTGGTCACCAGAAGCCTCTTGAAGTGTAGGTATAGAATATTAGGTATTTATAGGATTCAAATAACATGTAATTAGATCATAAGGATCATATAGCTTAGCGGTACCATATACGGAGAGTCATGTAAGATGACTCTCCTCCATATTAGGTTAGGAATGTAGCCATATACGGAGAGTCATCGGAGACTCATGTAAGATGACTCTCCTCTATATAAGGAATGGAGGTCAAACCATATGACACCTTCCACGTGTAGCCATCCCCACTTAAACACGTGTAACCTAGATTCATAAGTTTATATATACCTAGTTTAATGAATAAATAGTTCAGTTGTACTCGACAGTCTTGTGTTTTACTTCTGTCTTGGGTCCCATCCTTACATGGCGATCCTGCCAGTGGCGTAAAGTCTACGCCATATGGCGCCTGCCGGTGCAGTAGGTGGTTCTGCACTGGCGGGGCGCGCTTGAATGGCAAAATTTCGAGTAAATAATTCAAGAAAATAATTTAAAACTCTTAATATGTGGACATTCGCAAGAAAAAAAAAACAGTGAAAAACTAAAATATCAAAAAGCAAAAACTGAAAGTGAAAAACAAACAATAATTTAAATAAACTAAAATAATGTGTGGGAAAGTGGACTCTAGTGATAAACATACGTAAAATTAAATAAAGCAAGACATAATATGGACAAGAAGGCAAGTGATATACCAGCGCCGGTTTGCTAATATAACGTAAATAAAACTATTTTTGTGAAAAATCTATCAGCGTGAATGTGAAAACGTGATTTAACTATTCGGATAAAGTTCTGTGCAAATCCGCGAACCAAGACTTCATGTGTATGTGATGACGGTCATTGCTAGCCAGTAACGAAAGCTGTGGGCGCGGCTGGATGACTCTAAGTGGACCCAAATAGACAAGAAGAAATGGACTCCTATTATATTAAGGTACACTCAATAATTGTGTTCGAGATTTTAATTATTTTTTAAGAGTGTACATGTGGATATTTAATTTGACTGTCATAACAAGCTGTATTTTCAGGGTAGTTATTTTTTTAAATTGCAAATATCTAAGGTTAATAAAATGTATTAAAAAAAAAAACAAGAAATTCTTAGATGTAGATTCAATAAATTTAAAAATAGAAATATTACATTCTTTTAACTTCTTCTTAATAGATTCTTAGGCGAAATGCATTAAATTTATTGATTTTATAATGTTTATTTTATTATAAGGTAAATTAAGTAGATATATGTCAAGTATGAAGGAAAATACATAGGATACTTATAGTAAGAAGATATGATTTTACCGGATTTGACTTTGTTAACACGGACTTGAATGCATAATAAACAAATAACGAGGAAGAAAATAAGTGATATATATAGAAAAATTAAACGTGGAATACATATATGTAACAAAGATTAAACGAAAAAAGGTTAAATATTATGATATGTCTATGAAATAAAACTTGATATTATTTTACTATCTGATATGGAAAATTAAATGTTCGTAGGTAACATTTTGTAAAGTGAAGTTAAATGATTATTTTAGAAAATGAAGTTATTACAATATAAAGGACTGGTTTAAAGAGAAAATTCGCGAAGATAGAAGGTTGAAATTGTGAGGTTTATAAAGTTGTGTTAAAGATGGCAAAGCTAAGCAGATAAGTTTTTATGATGCAATTAGCCTGATCACCTAAGAGCGAATTAAATCCTTATATGTTGTAGTTTTGATGGTTTGTAAGTAATATGAAGCGGATAATAATTGTTTTTAGATTATGAGGAAAATTAATTATTTTAAAAGGGATTATATGAGAATAATGAGAGCGGTAATAATGATATTCGTTAGCTTCAGTGGCCCGAAGGGAACTGTTGTGCGAATTAAAACAAGTAGCAAGGTACACCGGGATACAAGGGCAGGCACGAAATCCTTGTTACCTGATCATGATTCGGTCGAGCTACCTTTCGTGAAGGTCCTTGGACACGTGGTATGTTTGTTAAAGAAAGGAAGTGTTAAAAGAACTGCCTGTTAAGTAATAATTAATGGTATAAATAATATATGCGCACTAAAGAAAGTAATAAAAATAAAAATATACCTTGTATCCTGAAAGAAATAATGAATAAAATAATAAATGAGTGAATATATGATATATTGAAGAGATATTGTAGCGCTACAGAATAGATAATTATGCTGTATACCCTTGCAATGAGAATCGCATACAGTGCATGCTTTATAAAAGAGATAGTATGAAAACAAATAATAAACATAATAAGCATGTGAAGACGTCATAAAAGAGAAAGAGATAAATAAATAAATTGTGAAACATTATTTTCTTGCAAGTTAATAGGAAAGACGATACTATGAAAAGTTATGCATACTGACAATATGAAAAAAAACCTGTGTAATTTAAGGTACCTAGGATTGTGACAAATACGCGTATTAATCAATGACAATGACAATGAGAAATAAGAGAATTAATAGAAAAGGAGATTGAATTAAGAATTACTTTGTTATCAAATAAGTTTAATTTTATTAAGATAAGAGATTTTTGTATTATTAATGGTTTTATTTTAACATGTAAGTAAAATTTTATTTTAGCATAATTATGGTTATACTAAAATAAAATTTCCACTATAGTGGAAGACATATGAATATTATTTTTGTGTTATGGATAAATAATTATAAAAAAAAGTGTCAAAAAAAAAAGTGTAAAAAAATATATATAAAAACAATAATATAAAAATTTAAAAAAAGAAAAAATATATTCAATAATATATTTTTCCTTTTCCAAAAGGAGGGAGATGAAGTGTAGGTATAGAATATTAGGTATTTATAGGATTCAAATAACATGTAATTAGATCATAAGGATCATATAGCTTAGCGGTACCATATACGGAGAGTCATGTAAGATGACTCTCCTCCATATTAGGTTAGGAATGTAGCCATATACGGAGAGTCATCGGAGACTCATGTAAGATGACTCTCCTCTATATAAGGAATGGAGGTCAAACCATATGACACCTTCCACGTGTAGCCATCCCCACTTAAACACGTGTAACCTAGATTCATAAGTTTATATATACCTAGTTTAATGAATAAATAGTTCAGTTGTACTCGACAGTCTTGTGTTTTACTTCTGTCTTGGGTCCCATCCTTACACTCTATAAGGCGCTTTGCCAGCTCCTCATAGAGGCGACGCGCGCTAGGTCCCCACGGCCCCAGGGTTTCCACCCCAAACGCTGCAAATATGTAGCTACTACCTGGTGTGGCATATTTGCGACGTTTGAGGCTTTCGGCCGAGGATGCGGCCACACCAGCGCCAACTTTGGTGCCTGGAATATGGGACGGCGCCAGGGTATCTACGCAGGTAGCTTCCCAGACAAGTGGCCGACCCATACTCCAAGGCACCAGCGTCATTCCGTCAGGCCTCTTGCCATCGACCCTTTTTTTTTTGTTGACGGAGTGGGCGAATGCTGTTACGCACCGTCCCCCCGGCCGCGAGAAGGCCATTGATGGGGGGGTGTGTGGGACTCGCACTGACAAGGGCCCTTCGAATGACGTCGTTGAGGCTGGCGTGGCGAGGGATCCTCCCAGCGCTACGGCTGCATGAGAGGCCGTGATGGCCCAGACTGTCCACCATAACTCCGCATTGGCACCGGTGGGGCATGTTTGTTGATGCCCCTATTTTGACATTTTGAATTTCTATATTCACTTCCCGTTAGCACTTCAATGTATTCTAACAAAACTAGTTTATATAAAAATCAAACCTGAACAATGCTTTCAAATTTTCCGGCAATTCAGTCCTGCCCGCGTATCCGGGGTTCATAGTAATGAACATTCCCACGGTTGGTATTATAGTAATAATTTCGCCCATGAAATCGAACTTCTTCTTTTTGAACTTGATCGCGTCGAGGACAGACTTGACCTGGACCGACACTACGGATAGCACTTCGACGGAGATTCTGTTAAACTCGTCGAAACATCCCCATGCGCCGGTTTGGCAAAGCCCTAGAAATAATATTATGTCTGTCAAGCCATTCCCGTCAGTTGAAAAAATGGGAAATTTTAAAAATGTAGGCGCGAAGCGAAAGGCTAATCTTTTATACAGACAGTTGTTTGACCGGCTATATGTTAGCAAGCTGATGTAGCGTTAAATCAAGACGTTTTCTAAATTACAATACAGAATAATTAGAGATAATACTCACCTTTGTAAATGTTTCCACAGGACTTGTAGTCCATTTGCTCGGAGCAATTGAACACGTACACCATTATTCCGAGGGCTCTTCCTAAATCCTTCGTGGTCTCAGTTTTTCCCGTTCCGGCCGGTCCTGCTGGCGCTCCTCCCATTATCAAATGCAAACTCTACAATGTAACCAGATAATTTGTCATGTGTGTGACTAATAATGAAAGACAGGAGAGTTGTTATAGTTAAAAAAAATAAAGGCTGCCGTTCCATTGAGGCGAACACGTGCAATTATTTAATCACAATGACCAAAGTAAAGTACATAACTCTTAAGTTGTCGGACGTCTATCCGTCTTGAGTTCTGTCAGGCTTCTCGTCTCTAAGCTAATCTCCACCTCAGTGGAAAAACAATCTAATATAAATCGAATTGTGCCAATGTACCTGCGTTAATGTTATGTAACATCTGTCGGTTAACGGCGTGATCACAAGCCTAGGCGTATTACCTAAGTATTCGTAATCATACAAAAACTGGGCGTCACAAATGTTGGCGAAACAGTTATTTATATTAAAATCCCAGCGATGCCTGTAAATAAAATAATCTACAGATGTACCTAGTGCATAATATTTCCCATCGTATTTTCTTTACGGAAACTTACGAACGTGTCTTGCCATTTCAGTCAGTCTCGGTACAAAAAGTACTGACGTTGACTGAAGTAGCAGGACAAATACAGCCGGTTCCGAGAAAATACAAAGGCAAACAATTATGCACTACATGAACTACATCTGTACATACCTACACAATTTTGTTTCATTATATATTAAATAAATGTTATTAATATTATGCTTAAAGTAAGCAAAATAGCACTTAAGATATACTAATGTGATCTCATATAATTCTACAGAAACTATTGTAGTAGGTACTTTGTCATTTATTTATGAGACTGCTGCGCCCTTGCAGGTTGCAGCGTCCATATTACGTAATATTATGTCATACTCGTATGTTTGAAATAAATGCTTAGAACTTTGACTTTTGAAATCACTTTTAAACAAAAAATCCTTAAGTCACCTCAGTTGACTTTGCCACTGGAAAGCACTAGACGCATCCACTTTAGCAGCAATAAGCTTAGCGACCACGTCTCGTGAATGCACGTCGATAGTACAGATGGTCATGATCTTTTGTCGGTCACCAACGGTCAAATCTCCGAGCAACAAGACGATCAGATTGTTTAACTGATTAATTTGTTTCTTTTGATAATCCTTGAGAGCATTTTCATAGCCTTAACAAAAAACATAGTGTTAAAAACTATTGATAGGCACACAGTTCCAGTGATAGGAACATTTTATTTGTACTAATCAGTCGATCATAATCATAATCATAATAATATATTAATAACAAAAGTTACAGCTCATTCGAGTTATTGCCTATACGTAATAAGAAAATATAAAACATAATGAACACTTACAAAGTGTAGTAGATTTTAACATAGGTAAGTATTATACCACATATCTGATTTTGTAGGATTATGGCAGTAGAATTATTTATGGTCGTAGAAAGCCTGCTCGATTAGCCAATTCTTCAGTTTTGTTTTAAAGACTGTGTTGCTGTGTGAGTTAACTATTTCGTTGGGTAGATAATTGTATACCTTCGGGCCCATGACGTGCACAAGTTTGGCTGACTTGGCCAGCTTGTGTGAAACGGCCGGGAGTCTTCTCTCAACTCGGTCATAATCATAATCTTTATTGTCTGTGAGAAATGGGTACATTGCACAGTAATTACTAATGTAACAATTTCATCAGACACAGTTTCTAATCAGTCGATGTCACGATGCTCAGGAAAAGTTCTCCCGTTTTTTTTGCAGGATCCCGTTTTAGTAGGAGATATACGTGCTAACATAGCAACGTACACATTCTATTTGCGGGATACTGCACGCATACTACAGAAAACTGGACGTAAGTGGGAAAGAGCTCTTACTAAAACATTAGATTCTTCAAGTCATATAAGCTCGGTAACTCAATTTGCTTTTAATGATAGCCTGAGGCGGGTAGGATGGCGTCCGGTATGTCAAAAAAATAAACACTAACCTTCTTCCAATTTCTCAAACGCCTGGTTGGTTTCAGTGGTCCACCAGATTTGAGTGCCTACAAGTGCCGGTTGTGCTGGCCAGTCGAACACCCACTCATCTCTAGGTTTGTCTTCGTACGATTTCACTGCATGCTCAAAAATATCACGCAAAGTGTAGCGCATACATTCTGTCACTCTGTTTAACCACACCTCCACCTACGATAACCAGATTCTTGTTAAGCCAATGAATGATAGAATTCTCGGATGCTGCTGACTGATGATAAACAACACATTATTCAAAAAATCTACGCTACTTGGTTACACTGGCACCTGACTTTTTATTAGCAGTATTTTCCCGTACAGCACTCCGCCGATTGTCTTTTGGCCATAATTCTGGATTTTTAAGTGCGGAACTGTCATGATCGAGGACGAAAAATATAACCAATACAAATATAACCCTGCTGTTCTTCACTTACCTTTCCTGAACAATCTAAGCACGGGGCCTTAAAAGGTACGTGTTCCTCATTCTCCTTGGAAATCATCTCGAATGCATGCTTACTGGTTTTATTAGGAAATACCAGTTTGGCCAAATTGTCGTATAATTTGGTTAGATGTCGACAAACAGCTGGTGGGTTATTGCCATTAGACAAAATATCTATAAAAAAGAAAATATAAGGTGTAGAGTCAACTAATCATAAAAGTAACAAGTGTGATAATCAAACCAACAACATAGATACTTATATCCACGCTCACATTTTTTAAAGCTAACCATTTTTACACCAAAATGTGAATGCTCCGTTTATATGTGACGATATCACTTGTCCATTGTCGGGGACCGGGGTTATAGCACTTCTATTTATTTACCTGCCTTCAATGCATACATTAATTTGGATCATACAATACCCAGTAAATCTGCTGAAGATACAAAGTAGAATCTTGGATATGCCAAGCGTTTTGTCTCTAAGTAATCATTAAGCGCCTTCTCGCAGAGGTTAAGCGCTTTCATCAAATCCTCCAATTTATCCAAAAGGCCTGGTTTATTAGTAGCTTGTATTACGTTTGGAGTTTGGCCAATGTCTCTTAACAGCTCCTGTAAATAGCACGATACAGGTCTAGGTTTATTTAAGCAGAATGTTTCATCATATGTCATGGGCCAAATTGTACTTAAAAACCTACCTGGTCGTATTAAAAGAAATAGTGAGTGAACGACACTGTGCCTAGCACTATTAATACAGAAACGAACGAACAGAAAGAAAAATTAAAACGAAAAAGTCTGAAAGAAAACCTTAAATGTTTTGTCAACGTTATCAAATCGCTTGGAGTCCTCTGGTAACTGTGAGCGGATATCGTCGGATCCGACAAAGATGCTTTCCAGATACTGCCACTTGCGCTGCACTTCAAACCAAATGGCAATCACGGCATCCGCCATACCAAGTTTTTTCTGCCATGCAGTGACTTGGGTCTCAAAGTAGCCGACAAACTTTGATGACATCATGTTTTGAACTTGGTTCTGTAAAATTTACGTTTAGTTAGTAAAAACATGACGATTTTGTTACAGCGATTAAGTTTCCACGACAGCGCGTAAAGGGTGAATTCTTTATCGATGCTAAATCGTGTCTTTATCGAGGCTGTATCACTGTAAAAGGTCAATGTATGCGATTTCCTAAAAAATGATTCCCCTATTTACATAACAATATTACCTGGTTGTCTTCCAGAATTTCTACGAGCTCTTCACTAGCCCTAGGCAGCTTGATTCCCGTTCTTTCATGAGGTACATAGTCGAACTCCAGTTGTGCCCACGTAATTTCCAGCTCCCTAATAAATCAATAAGATTGTTAAACAGCTTGGTTCAAAGCGTAGATATACTTTACTTACAGATTATTATTCTCACTTTAGAGTTTTCTCCATAGCTGCTTCTTTAACTGATTTATCCACGATTGTTTTGACCTCCTCTTCAAATTTATGTAAATTAAGCGCTAGAAGATCAGCTAAGGTAGTTTCATCACCGAGGGAGAATTTCACCTGTCAGCAAATAATTCAGTAGGTATGCATGATTCAAACTAACGAACTCACATACATGTTAAAATTAATACTTACCAATAGATGTATTTTTACTTATCAAAATAAAACTATTAATATCATGTACAGTATGATTATTTACAAATGTGCTATACGTAATTATCTACAGTATGAATTCCGATAATATGACTACATGATCTGACACCTTCTGCTGTAAAGATCCTCTTCTTATCGACTTCAGTTGGATTCCATGCCTTCTCATTTCTTCCATTGAGTAAACTTTGTTTAATTTTCTGAATTTGCTACCAATTTCAGTATTTTCTTCTAACTTTCGCCTTCTAAAGTCGTTTATTTGAAGATTGCTATCTACGTTATCCTCTTCTGATTTGTGGTCTTGATCCTCTTTTAGTACATCACTAGCCATGTCTTCAAGGGATTTAAATTCGGCAATGATTTCGTCAAAGGAAACGCTACTGGACGCATGTTTTAATGGGGATGGTGATGGCGCAGATGATAGAGCGTGTTCGGTATTGATGATCATGATGTGCGAGTGTATCGACTTCTACGCAAATGAAATGAAATGAGAAATTAATTTTAATATGTATAAATATTTATACATGACAACATTTATTTAATACCTTAGTGGCCATCATTAACTCAACCCAATGTCTATCCTTGATGGCAGGATTTTGGAGATCTGTGACTGCACGTAAAGAAGTCATCAAGTTCTTTATAGTACCTTCAACCGCTAAGAATGGCTCCCTAAAAATAAATACGCGGTTTTACTGTACGTAAATAATGAATGGCCTCGCACCAGCACGACTCTAATACTCCTCCAAACGCATTTACCACATCGTCGGTCTCATTCAGATTACAAATTGTAGTAAAGTAACAAAAATAGCTATGTTAACAGAAGAATATTAAGGGTTTAAGTGATGTAAATGTGGGATGTAAGCCAATTATGATATAGAGCGTGGCTAAGCTACGCTGGAATGTTGCCAGCTAGTGTGTCATAATCCCAAGCTATTTATCGAAAATCATTTTAGCCAAATCTACTCACCAAGTTCTCATTTCCTTATCCAACTGCCTCAAATCTTTAGTAAAACGTTTGCATTCCTGATCCATCCCATCAGCGTCGATCTCTTTCCACGGCGACTTCTTCCAAGACTCGATAGTTCCCATCACCAAATTGTAATAATCCCACAATTGCTAAAAGAAAAGCGCAGTTACCCGTCAATAATGCATTCATATAGTTATATGAAAGTTATATTAAAAATTGTGTTAAACGAAAACTGATACCTAAAATAACCAAGCCTTGACACTATATAGACCGATAGTGGGACCAGATCTGGATATTTCCTCGTATATATATATATCTATATATCCTCGTTGATCTTCTTAATAATTTAATAAAATTTATTTTATAACAAAAATATTTGCTGTTTGCGAAATATTGAATTAAGGAGATCATTGATCATCTCAGATAAATCCGAGAACAACATCCGCAAAATACACTACACAGTTTGACGACTATTTCTGAACCTAATTACAAATAAGGTCGACATTATGGTCAGTTAACGCATTCACTGCCAACGTTTTCGTAGCGCTACACCCGTAGCAGATTCTAACGTTTCCCCGCTTTATAAAGGAAAGCGATCACGAGCGGGTTCCCGGCATGTGTTGAGAGTATTGTTATTAAATATTATTCACAAAGACTTATTTTACGCGATTAAGTCCCGTCGTTGTGAATAATAATGAGTAAAAATCGTGAGTTTAAATCAGTGTTGAGTATGGCTATTAGTAGAAACCTTGATTGGGGGATAATCTAATACCATTTAAATACCTTGCACATTTTGACTTCTCGTCGGCATTGTTTTAGGATCTTGTCATCGGGCGGTTGTATGTCAAAGAGGGACGAAGACTTCTTCAATTGTTCCACGACGTTTTCGAAGACCATAAGCTCTGCATTTACTTTATCGATCTGCTTGTAGGGTTCTTTGCAGTTCTCCAAAAACATCTATATTTGTGAAAAAAATACATCTTGTTTTTTAATGAAATAGAAAATGAGCAGACGAGTTATCTAGTGTAGAATGGCTATAGATATAGCTTTTATGTTACATAAGGAACATTACTGATGTGACGACGGAAAGATCTCAGACTTTTTGAAATGTCGTACTTCTGGAAAGTATTTTTTTTTATTTATAAAATCAATAATTTTGTGAAATGATCTACAATTTCCGAAAAAAAACTTTTTGGGAACCCTCTACTTGCACATCAGTAAGCAATACAAGAAGAAAGCAATACTACTCGCGCCAGAAATATGACATCACTCTGGGGGTGGAGAGCATCTCTGTGCTCGTTCCGGAACGATATTGCTGATGCGTAGTTAAGCGAGCGTGACGCGCTTGGTGATGTGGTCAGCTAAATCTAGTCACGTTGGGAAGCGTTTTCAGCTGAGTAGTGTATGCTTTATTTCTTGGACTGTACCTCCTTGTTCCTTAACGAGTCCCGGTACAGTCGCCATCAGATATATCTTATGGCGACTGTATATGCTGGTTAGCGAGTGCGATACGCTTGGCGAAGGCCGATGCCTGCACAGCCTGCAGCGGCGCAACGTTTTGCTTCATCACGGTAGTCAGCTACATCAGTCACACTGGGGAGTATCTCAAGCTGTGTATCCTATCCCACGGACTGTACCTCCTTGTTCCTGAACGAGTCCCGATACATGTTGATGCGTAGATTAACGAGCGCGACGCGCTTGGCGATGAGCGCCGCCTGTGCGGCCTGGAGCGGTGCCACGTTTTGCTTCATCACGGTGGTCAGTTTGAGCAGATTCCGCCACTTTTCGGGAAGCATATCAAGCTGTACAAATACAACATTTTGTAATTTAATAGTCGTACATGCCTTTGTTGTAACACCTCAACGCACATGGAATTTAGGCACAAGCAAAAATACCTGTTCACATGCACATGCCCCTGTAAAGCAGTATACTGTTATTCCCAACCGGTAGCATAAAAAACTACGAGCTAGATTCGATAAAAATACAGCCGATATACGTTCGATGCGTAGCGTAGCGTAGCAAATGCATGCGAAAGCTATTCAATTCCCAGACTTGCTGGATAATTTGTAGGCATGCAAAATGTTTCTCACCAAAACATCCCCGCGGACCCTGCCGCTAAAGTAAGGATTAGTAGATATATCATTTTGCAATTCCTGTTGTATGCATGAAGAGAAAAGAAAATTATCAATTGACTTACATGAAAAGAGTGGGACCCTTATACCTAAATACTAAACCCTTATTCATAAAGCTTAACAAGTCTCAAGCAGTTTATTTATGTTATATCCCTTTCTTACATACATTCTTATATACACTCAAAATCAAAAAAATCAATCTTTCCTACATTCAAAATTATAAATTAAGACAAACGATTAATTTGATCGAATCTTGTAACGCATTTATTAATAATGCCGTAAATCTTATATCGGAAGATACCCTGTTGGTTGTTTCAGCTACAGACGTCTCTCTCGTAAAATAACCAAAGGGTAGAATAATACGAGTATGAAATACAGCTTAGTTTGAAGTAAACAAGTAACCTGTTCATAAGTTTCTTCAGGGAAGTCCACCCCATATTCCTTTAGTGCGTAGATAATGTCACGGAGCGGCTCAAACATGGTGTCGGTGCCAGCATCGACCCTTGCCTTAACTTCGTTAAACACTCTCATGACTTGCAGTAATCCTTCATAATCGTCTTCTCCTAGCTCTACTGATAATTCTTTTGTGGCATATGCGATGAATTCTTGTAGCTCGTTCAAACTGTCAACAATATTTTGGTGAGCTTGTGAAATATGCGAGAGTGAAGATTTTTAGATATTCTGTCTGTGTACCTAGTTTTAGCTTAAAGACTTTGCTGAACATTTTGATATATGATTTTTTGCTCCAATTACGGAATAAAGGTAAAATAGTGTCTTACGCTTGATAACCTGTTGTAAATGATTTTTGGTATATCGTACTTAGGTTGTGCTCCATGTACTGGTTTTCTAAACAAATTTACTTTCGTAACTGGAAATTCTCAAATTTATTTAGTCCCGTCAAGTCCCGTGAGCACTTAATATTTCATTTCAAATCTTATCCTGTTATGATAAAGACATATTTTACAACAACACATATAGTTTAAGAAAAATCACCTGGTGATAACATGGTCTTTCAAGTTCTGTTTGTACATGTTGCTCCACTTGCAGATGATGTTCATAATAGCTTGGTTGAGCAGTTTAAGGTCCAGCTCCAACCAACCATTGCAGAGGTAACTGCGCGGCAGTGCCGCTACCTCGTCATACATTGCGTTGAATTTGTCAATCTGTTAAAAGGTTGACGTTAATCTATACTAACACGATTTTCAGTCAAAATTTAAAAACTGAAACGGGACTTAATTGCGTGCACTAACTTTTATTGGCCTGACGTTTCGAACGTGACATTACGTTCGTCGTCACAGACAGACTGATTGTTCACTTGTACGCAAAGGTTGCGATTAAGTTGCGTTTCAGTTTTAAAATTATAAGGTTGACGATGTAGAAAACGAGTCAGTTAGTTCCCAAATTCGCCGGATTCTTGTTTCGTTGGATTATCGTATACTCGGATTGTGACGTACTAAAGTAAATCTGGCGAATAAGGAACTAATCGAGTCGACCTTTGTAAGATCATAATACCATAACAACACATCATTGTTATTTACATATTAAACCACCACCACCACCATGGAGTTGCCACCGCGGACCATGGGAGTGTCACGTACGAATTTGTCAAGCTATAAAATAAACTATACGAACCGCACCGCACTAAGTACCTATTCGTTTTTAACAATGGCGCCCAACGTGGGACGTGGATTCGAACCAGCAACTATAGAACTAAGTTTCTTACTAGCCGTGAAACCAACGGATACACCACGAATAAGACTTTATTTCTAAAAGTTTTTTTAATACTAGTCTTAAAATTTACTTAAATTTTACTTTAAGCTTTAACTCCTTTTTTTAGTTACTCGCACAAGTCGCACGACATGTTTCAGTGAATAAAAATGAGCGAGTTAAACTGTAAAAGTAACTTATGTTAGTATGACTCACGACAGTTTCAAGTTCGATAAATTTCGCTGAAGATTCTTACCTCGTGTTGGTAATTTTGGAGTTTCGGTTTGGTTTCCGGCGGAGGCGTGCCGTTCTCGTACACGTACTTGTCGAACTCCTCCGGTGGAATCACGCGGCCGTACTGCAAGAAGCCTGCCAGCACTTCTTGTCTGTCCTCTAGCCATAGAGGTGTGTATTTTTCGTATTTCTAAACCAAAGTTAGATAGTTAATAATTAGCATAGGTACCTAAGTTATTTTCTTATCGCGTAGAGACTCGGGAAAAAATTATGGATTGCCTAAAGATGATTTATAGAAAGGAAGTGAACTTAATGAAACAGAAGCATGGATGAAGAACGCATTACCATACTCGTATTAAGCTAATTTAAACACTTACCCCCCTTGTTCAGAAAACTTTAAGGGCCTGGTTTAGTTAAATTATGTTTTATCCCTTTCTTACAAATACATAAGTCAAAATGACAGCTAAAGACAAACGTTGAACGCATGCTATCAACGGAATGTAGGAAAAATTACATTTAACATTACATAATATAGTGACACTATTATTTTACGCGGTAAACGCAGCATTAAGCGTATGTCATTTTTCATACATTGCGTTAACGCATGCGTTCATGCATGCATGCGTGCATGCGTTCTTTATAATGGTAGGACCAAATTAAAGCAAATTTACAATTCAAGTCTCATTGCCACTGCATAGTCCTAAAAACTGAAAAAAATACAAAAAGATGATTTAGGCGATGTTATGGACTGATAATTTTTGCCTTACAATGGTGTTGTAAACCGTTAAGGGCAAGTTATTAATATGATATTTTTTGCTTACCGATGCGTATGTCACGATATCATTAATGGCATTTTCAATCCTCTTAAGAATATCATGGTACTGGTCAATCAAAGCATCTTCCCTCGTTATATCATCTACAATAGCACGAGCAAATATTATTATAACAATAATTCGCCAAATAAGCTACCACAGACATTTATTTCAATGCCACATCACCTTCATAAGAAGCGATCGGTACGATTGGGTCGATTCTAGGGAAAAGAGTTGCCTGAAGAAACATGTCTTTCATCATTTCTCGGAGTGTATCGTAGAGACCATCTTCATCTTCCAATTCTAACGATGGCGAGAAATATATATCTAGAAAAAATAAAGGCCATGAATACAACGTTTTGACACTTTTACCAACCCTTTGACCGCCAGAGACTTCAACCGACGCGCGCGGCTACAGCCTTATATCAATCTTCGTGCTTTTCAATAAGGTTCACGATAACGCGCCGCACACGATAGGCGTGGTGTTCAAAGGGTTAGAATTAAAAAAAAACAATTATTTACGATAAAAATGTGATGACGACTGGATACTTTGGATGATATTTCACCTGGATCTCTCAATTCTGCTGTAACTCTCATAAATGCAACTTGCGGCCCCTTTTCCAAGTCCGTGTTTATTTCAAAAAGATCAATGCTACTTTTGATTGCTTTCATAATTTGTTTTGACACCTAAAAAGTGAATGTGTAATGTTTATAAATAAATACTCATTGTCAATTCATACTTCTGAAATTTTTGCATAAGAAAACAATAGAAAATCGTTACCGTAAAACTTCCCAACCGAGATTAACTCAAATATCTTCGTTCAGGAGGGACGACTATTATTTTAACGTCTAAGGCAAAATATTTGTATAAATGGAAGATAAACTCAGACCAAACCCAAAAGAAGTTGAACTTGAGGGCCATGGTGGTTCTAGGGTATAAGGTGAGGTAAGGTAAGGGGTATTATAATACTTATTTTGCGAAGGCTATTACCAAAGAATCAACGTATTCCACGTATGCGGGCCAACGTGCAGCCCTAAAGTTCTCCTCTTCTATCTCTTGCTTTTCAAGTTCGATATCAGCTAATTCTTCTGGGTCCGTTATTTCTTCTTCCTCCTCAGCCGGGGAATCCACTCCCTCCTCACCTGAATTATTTTTGCTATTCAATTTAATAGTTTACAATTTGACGTCTTTTAAATAAGTACTGAAGTGCAGCCGGAAATTTTCCAGATATGCGAAAATTTCGGAATATTCTGACATTTTTTGGAAAGCATCCTTTACTTTTTGTTAAATTTTCCACAAATTTCCAAGAATTATTTTAGGTAATTAATTTTTTTAACTTCCCGAAATCTGTATAGCATAAGCTGCTAAGGAAACATGAATATCCGCTCTTTCAAGTAGTAATATAATGCGCTTATGAACGTCAAATAAAGATTGAAATAGTTCTAAAGTTTTTAATGTTTACGGAAATGCAGTTTACCAGCATCTCGTCGTGCTTGCCGCTCAGCCCGCTCCGCTTCTTTAGCCTCCCTCTTGGCTCTCCTGATCGCCCTCCTTTCCTGCTTAATTGCTTCCGCTTCCGCTTTCTCCGCTTCTCTCTCTTCTCTCGCGATGCGCTTCGCTTCCCGCCTCTCTGCGATTTCTCTAAGCTTCGCTGCACGAGCTGCCCTCTCTTCGTCGTCCATGGTAGCTTCGTCTACTTCTTCCAAGTCTTCTTCTTCGTCAAGTGACTGTCAAGGAAAATTTTAAGTTTTACCTATACTAGGGACCGGAAAGCCTCTGCATTTGTTAATTTTTTCGATGTGGTTAGCCTATCGAAACACATGTTGTTTTCCTATCGAATAAGGTAGATAGTTTTAATACTTACAACTTACCGTTTTACGATATGGTTTCAAAACTGATGGGGTTTGTAAAACTATTTTTTTTATACTACGTCGGTGGCAAACAAGCATACGCCCCCCTGATGTTAAGCAGTCTCTGTAGCCTATGTACGCCTGCAACTCCAGAGGAGCTACATGCGCGTTGCCGACCCGAACACTTCGCACCGCTCCTCCGCTCCGTCTAATAGTGTTTTTTGGCTGCTGTTTTCTGTAAGGTACTTGTTGTACCCTAGTTGGGCTCTGCTCTAGATCTGGAACGACATCCGCTGTGCTGTGCCCTACCACACAAAGCGAGATGGCATTCACGGTGCCCATATCTCTCTTTTGGGCGCAGTTTAAGGACATACCCGGGTCCAGGACGTAGTTTAAGGACATACCCGGGTCTATCAAATATCCTATCCAATACCCATTTATTCGGAACCGGTTCCGATCCCTGACCTAAGCTTTTATTTTTGTAAACCGAATAGAATTTTATTTATCAAATTACCTCTGTATCTTCTTTAATATTGAAGAACAACTTGTAATTGGTATCCAAGATGTGTTGGAATTCCTCGTGGCTCTGAAGTATTTTGTTTCGTCTGAAATTTATTCGAAATAATGTATTGTATTTTATAATCGTGATACGTGATAGAGGTTGCGATCCCCGTTCAGGCTCCTACTTGGTCCAACAAATATCGCTTGCTATCCAGCGCGGCAATGCCGCAAGTATATTAGGCACGTTTGGACAGGGTGGGGGTCGGAATGGGGTTTATATTTAGTATAGATAATGTGTATTTTCTAGTTAGTTTTAGTGTTTTTCTTTAGTTTTATGTGTACGTGTTTGTTTTGGTTTTTAACATTTGATAATGGTTAAAATCTATATGTGGAATGTGTGACATGTTAATAAATTTTATAATCGAAATGTTATTGACATTTTTAATGTAATGGGTTGATACGTAAATAAATAACATTTTATTTTTTAATGATGTGTATAATTAATTTAATAAGTTTTTGGCAAAATTACATTTTTACTGACTGTACTTTTATTTCCACAGGCAACTAATACTCATCGAGACAATTCTAAAAACCCCAAACACAATTAGGTTGCGTTGTTTCATCACAGAGTTCCAATGGCCACCTCCTGTATTCATCATCAGATCAGCTCGATGGTACCATAAAATTGCATTGTCAATTTGTCATCCGACTTACATATTTATGAAAATTTTCAGCTTCATCGGAAACCGGGAAGTGGGTCAAATTTAACTTGCAAGATTTGTTTACAGACATCGGGACACGCGAAAATAAATAAAAGTTTGTAAAAATTACCGAGTCACATTGATAGTCGAATCACATTGTCAGCGAGAACCACAGATTTAATATATACACTAGGAAGATGACGCAATTACCACGATTTGTATTGAAACCAAGCGTGCCGACTTTTTCATACAAAATTTACGCATAATATTACTTATCTGTGATAGGAAATATGTTATTGCCTTTGGGTGCTCGCAATTTTTGGGCTGTTGCAGTTAATTATCATGCAACAAAGCATTTTTAAGTTTTCACGGATGTCCGGCTGCAACAACCGGCGGCGTGGACTGTAAAGAGCGACGGTCAACCTCGACGTTTGGTCGGGGTTCGGACACGCGAAGTAGATGCATTTGCGTCTTCTATGAGTTCTATGGTATATTTATTTCTGTGGCGAGAACTTTATTGCAAGAAATACTTGCATCTCACTTGTTAGGTAGGATGAGAATACCTGTTAACAAATCTCTGATGCCTCTCAGTTACAGCCAACAGTTCCCCTTTGACGTTGATCCTGGACCTGTTTTCCTTGCGGCTGTAAAGAGGCACGTCGCCCCAGGCTGCGATGTTCTTCAGACCGTCCTTCATGTTGTTCTGAGCCCTGAGCACTCGCTCTTGAAGCGTGTTGATGGCTGCGTACACTTCTGCCATCCATTCAGTAACTGTTACAATAAGTTTTTTTTTTCATTGAAATATTTTGAGTGCAATTACAAAAACTGCTCAAAGAACAAAATGTTCTGTTGCCCGTGTTTAGTGCCTAGACCATCTTGTGCAACTGGTTTTATGTATAACTTACGAAATAAATGGACGTTTTCTAGAAAATTAACTAACTTATTATCAGATATTTAGAATCAGACTAAAGCTTAAGGTGGCAGCGATTTTGATAGTAGCACAGACTGTTCAAGTATTATTTTAAACGTCAAATTTCTATGAAATTGACTTTTACTTAACAACTGCACAGTCTGTGCTATCAAAATCGCTGCCAACTTAACTTGGTCCGACATTATCGACCACCAATAATTTAACATCTTTAGCCAGAAATTAAATCACATCACATATTGCCCTGAAATTGAATAAAACTCGTGCCAAATAATGAAAGGCTTTATTATCATCATTTTAGGTGAATTCCCAAGCCCGGCCTGACTATAGCTAAGATCATCTTCTTAGCACCACCACAGAATAAATAATTGTACTACCGTACAGAAAGGAAACTTCCTACAAATCCGAAGTTTGACAGTGGTTCAGGGTCGAATCATGCTTTCCCTTTCTAATATACGGCACTATCCCTGTCGGCTATTTAGGGTTGTCAAAATTCAAGTCATTATCTTATCTGTGGTCGTGCACGCAAAGGGACGTCAAGTTGTGCCAACCCTAATAATTCCTCGGAGCAATGCTGAGCCGAACGGAGCCGAGTTTGCCCGAAGCGAGGAGCACCACTTCTGTCTATTTGTTTTCAAACCTTGTTGTAGGTACTAAAACATGGAATACTTACAATCATCGTTCCAAGTGTACTCCTCGACGCCACGGCCTAGAAGAGCGTCAATGGCCGAGATCTCCTTTTCTATTAGAGCCACTTCTGTCTCGTGACTGCCTTCTCGAATTGCGTTGTACCATGATATGGCCCGGTTAAGACGATTCAGATCATACTAAACCAAATACGATATAAATTATTTATTTAAACTTTATTGCACATAAAATGAAAAGTACAAATGGCGGTAAATTAGTATTTTCTGCACTAGGTGCGAGCTACCTAATAGTGGTACATAAACTGAACATACCTGTAACTTTTCATTTCGTGCGTACAGGTCCAAACCATCTTGAGGTATCCCCTGCTTATTCAAGTACATCATATGACGGATTTCGCGCAACAACATTTCCAACTGAAATAGTCAAATAAAAAAAAGAAGTGTATTACATGCCGTGACACAAAAGGCAACTTTATTTCTGATGGACGTCCCCACCCCCCGGGTAACGCGCCGTAACGTTTTCGTGTACCCCTCCCACCTAAAAGTTACGTAACACCCAAGTGACCATTTTTACCTAAAAGACAATTATGTTTAGAAAAGTATAATCATAAAATTGAAGAAATGAGCGAGCGTGTATGAGGAATGGAATGTTACGAAAGTGAAGGAAGAGAAAGAGGTAGGTACGAGTATATCAGGATCGTAGCAAGTGAAAATCAGTGGTCTCTGCCTACCCCTCCGGGAAATAGGCGTGATTACACGTTTAAGTATGTATATATTTTATTTAATAAAAAAATTAATATTGTTACGTAACGCCTTGTTCCAACCCCCACCCCCCCCCCCCCTCCCACCCTGTAACGCATCATAATGTTAAGACCTCCCACCACCCCAAATTGCGTTACGAAATATTCGAACGCCGAGAGAGAGAAAACCGAGGGAAAGATGGATGGACTGTGTGAGAGATAATACGAAACGAACGCGAGTGAATGATGAGATGACGGGCGAGAGAGAGGTACCTATGGATAAAGGCATGCTGCGCCGGCGCCGGCACCAAATGAATGGGATAAGGGCAAGCGAATGATGATCTTACCTCAGGACTGAAGTTATTTCTGACAAACGGCGGGTCTCGATAGATAAGATTCTTGGCCAAATGCATCTTGCAAATCGCCGGTACAGTGGCGCACCAAGCTTTGAAGGACTTGTCGTCCACAGAGTTCAGGTAGCCAAGCATTTCGTTTGCCTTCTGTCGCATGTATAGGGCAGAGTCTGATTGTACTATGCTGCAAGTTACGAAAAAAAATTAGCGCTTGACAAGCTGTTAAGAAAGGGGACGGCCGCTTCTTCATACAAACGTAGTCCCCATTTTCCTCTCTGGATATTAACATTATGGAATAGTAGATAGTATAGAACATATTTACGGCGAGGGCGTACATTGAATCCTAAACGAAGCGAAGGATTCTATAATCCCCACAGTCTCCTGGCCGTCGTGGCAGGGAGATGGGACAGTGCCCTAATTAGGCACTGGACCTCCCAACATCTTAGTTTAGGTACTAATATAGTAATTTAAGTATATTTGTAACTAACAAAAAATGGATTGTGATATCGTCCGAAATAAATGTTTTTTTTTATTTATTATAAATAAATAAATTTTATTTATTATAATAGAATGAGGACAAATAATACAATATGACCTTTAACTTTATGGGAAACAATAGAGACCCGTTAAATACTTACGGGTCTTCTAAGACCACGAACTCCTGTATGGGGTCTTCAATCCTCCTGCGCAGTTTGTTGATCCACCACATCATGCCGGCGACGGGCGGGAGGTACGCGTCCACCATCGGCCTATCTGCACTTTTACCCATTTTCTGCAAATATATATGCAAGTGCAGTAGTTTTCTAGGGTAAAATGGTACTCAAGAGAACGAAAGCGTTGGTTGTTAAATTGAACCATAACTTAGTTCAGACTGAAAGTTAAGAATAGAATCCGAAAACAGAAGGATCAAAGATTCGAAGGTTGAATGTTCGTACAACGTTCAACGTTCGTGAAGGTGGAACGTTGTATGGTCTAAGTCTAAAGTAATAATATGTTCAAGTACTAACAACAGATTATACCGAACTAATTATCATCCCTAGAATAAAAACACATTTCTCATGTCTAAGCATAGTGTTGCAATAAGAGCACACAATATCAAGCAGAAATTAGTATAAAGTAAAGAAAAATCTTACCGTCATTTCTTCGTCAAAGATTTCTTTCACGCTGTCCAAATTGTCATGCATCATATCCATCAACTTCTTCAGTTTCGGCTGAATCTCGGCCTTGATGATGGGACGGTGGTACAGATCTCCGACGATTTGGAAGAACTGGAAGGAGTTGGCAAAATAAGCACATTTGATAGACTTTATGTCGTTGCAGAAGTGTTTCTAAAATGATCAGTTAACTGCGTCGACTATGGTGCTTGAAGTAAATGTAGTGTAGTTTTTAACTACAATATAACAAACTTCGTCACGATAATCGACGGTGTGGTTGCTCTTTCACACTTTTTTCACCCTAAACTGCGACATTCACTAACATCTCTGAGTAGAAATAGAACTAATAATTACGACATTCACAGAACAGATGCATGGTCGCATTAGTCGCCTGCTTCCTTAGATTCCAAAATCAACCTAATTTCGCGTCCCTGAAAACATCTAAATCGACTAACATGAAGGCATCTTGCATTCCAAATTAGTCATAATTTATCGCTTCTTATGGCATTTAAAATAACACAATTTAACAAAATACACACTTTAAATATTTGCTGCATGTTATGGCACTCGTCGAGCCCCTGCGAGAAGAGCGAAGCTAGCCTCCGATCCATTTGGTTGAGCACACCCATGTGTTTCTCATAGTCCGGTAGAAAGCTGTTGTCTTCTGGATCCGCTGGGTCGTAGGTTATGTTGCCGAGGTTCTGGTAGATAAGCGTGTAGTCTTCTAACACCTGTGAGTTACAATGATAATTGTAAAGCCATTTTGTATAATAGCGCACGTGGCCTAGCGGTAAGAGCGTGCGACTTTCAATCCGGAGGTCGCGGGTTCAAACCCCGGCTCGTACCAATGAGTTTTTCGGTGAAGTTTTCCTGCGTGAGGAAACCGGACTAATCCCAACAAGGCCTTGTTTACCGTGGGTTGGAAGGTCAGATGGCAGTCGCTTTCGTAAAAACTAGTGCCTATGCCAATTCTTGGGATTAGTTGTCAAGCGGACCCCAGATTCCCATGAGCCGTTGCAAAAAAGCCGAGACAAACGTGATGAAGATGAGATTAATTAATTAATTAATTAGTAAGTGTTAAAATATAATGATATGCCATATTTGCATTGATATGCCAAAGTACTCGTACCAGTTATTGGCACCTGCTGCCTTAAAACAGATTGTAGGTGCCAACCATTGGCAGGTTGCCGCCAGTAATTAACCCTATCTACCAAAAAATATATCAATACGACCGATAATACTGGCCAAAATGGATAACCATTTTCGTCAAAATAAAATGCAGATGCTAGTAGTTTCTTACATTAGTCATGGTAACGTAGGTAGCATAAAAAATAAAAATAAAATCTCACCTTCATACACTCGACCTTCATACAATCTTCCCCCTTATCCCGCAAAATTCCACCTTCTCCAGCTTTAATATTTCCACTGTAGCTTCAAGTATAGATTCTATCATCTTGATCCGCTTCAAGTAGATGTTGAACCGCATGAACACGCGGTTGAGTTGAACGACCAGCGGACTGGGTCCACGCCGGGCGGGATGACCACTCGATCATAATTGGGGTCATGTAGCATTATATAAATAAAAGATCTTACCTTCATACACTCGACACTGATAATCTTCCCCCTTATCCCGCAAAATTCCACCTTCTCCAGCTTTAATATTTCCACTGTGGCTTCAAGTATGGATTCTATCATCTTGATCCGCTTCAAGTAGACGTTGAACCGCATGAACACGCGGTCGAAGTTGAACGACCAGCGGACTGGAGTGATGCCGGGGGGGAAGAAGGATTCTATTTTGTCGCGGTTCATTTCGTAGGTGGCGCTGGAATGGGGTAGGTATTATGTACACGGAACCGGATAGTCAAAGATTCATTTCAAAGATTCAAAGATGCATTTATTTCGTCATCATGGGTTACATAAGGTGTCATTTCGGTAATATATTAGGTCCATGAGCCATGGTGTGCCTTTCGGCGTACGATATAAAAATATAACTATACTAAACTACTGACTTACTGAACTTGGTTGACTGGTAGATAATGCCTTATGGCATTAAGTCCGCCATTTGTACTTATAATTTTATGTGCAATAAAGTTTAAATAAATAAATAAATAAAATACTAAGAGTACGCGCTAAAATATTCTTAAAATAACAACAATACAAGGCCAACCTCACATGCAAAAAATTAAACTAGATATAAAACAGTGTAATAGTAAAAACAATCGTACAATAGTTGCTATTACAATAAAATTTTATTCCACAATAAATTTAAGGAATCGTAAACTTTGACCTATGTATTTTTAACTAGAATTGTATTTATCTATGATATTTCAACTGTACCTGTGTGACCTGTAAAATATTTTTTACACCAGCATTTAAGCACGAGATATTTTTTTTGGATTTGTACCTGTCTTGGTTGTCACCTGACGTCATGTTTATAACGACGAGGAAAACAGTAAATTACCAAGCCTTTTTTCAAGGCTAGCTAACTGACTACGCAGACTCGTGATCGTGACCCATAGACGTTCCCAGCCTCGAAGCTAGATGTCACCTATATTCCCTATTTTGTATGTGCTTGTGCTACTTTGGAATGAGATATTCCAATGACATTTTACATTTTCGCTCACGTTCTCACAATCTCATTCCAAAACACGAGCTAGAATTCCTTTAAGATGTTTGAACTAGCGGAGACGTATCGCTTCAAAGCTTAATCTCATATACTGATGTAAAATTGTGTCCTTGCTTTCTAAAATTCCTGAACTGAACCCACCCACAACTATTTTCACTTTTCGAATAAATCTAGTAAATTAGGCTTTATCCATAATAGGCTTTATCTATCTATACATATAATAAAGCGCAAGAGGGTCGAAAGTCTGTACATGGAAGATATTCGAAAAAAAATTAGCTTATACATATAATAAAGCGCAAGAGGGTCGAAAGTCTGTACATGGAAGATATTCGAAAAAAAATTAGCTGGGGATACTTAGAATCGATAACAGAACACGTTCCAACAGTTTTTAGAATTTTTGTCTGTTTATCTGTTTGTCTGTTTATCTGTTTGTCTGTTTATTTGACCGCGCATCAAATGAAAACGGCTGAACGGATTTTGATGAAAACTTTACTAATCTGTTAAAAAAATCCACGGCAAGGTTATAGGCTATAAAAATTTGAGAAATTTCACCCCTAAGGGGATCAAAAGGGGATGAAAGTTTGTATGGGGTTCAAGATGTATTTTAAGGTAGCAATTTGAAACTTCGTAAAAAGATATACTATTGAAATACAAGAAAACTTATTTCAGCGTTTTTGAAAATTCATCCCCTAAGGAGGTGAAAAAGAGGTTGAAAGTTTGTATGGAGATCAAATTTTTTTTCGAGTGCGTTACTTGAAACTTTGTATATGGGCATATTATTATAATACAGGAAAAGTGATTTTAGCGTTTTCAAGAATTCGTCCCCTAACGGGGTTAAAAGGGGGTTGAAAGTTTGAATCCATTACAAATGCTTTGAAACTTCTTAGAAAGGCATAATAGACGATTAAAAAAAATTTTTTTTTTTTTTTAACATTTATGGCCGATTAAAAAAAATACCTTCGACGTTTTTTGAAATTTAACCCCTCAGGGGGTTGAAAAGGGGATGAAAGTTTGCCTTGGGGTGAAAATTTTATTTTAAGCTAGGAACTTGAAACTGCAAAAAGGTATTATATAAAAAGCAAGAAAATTACTTTCAGCGTTTTAAAAAAAACCATCCCCCAACGTGGTGAAAAAGGGGTTAAAAACTTTATCTTGATAACTACTTATCCACACCTACACACAGACACCTATGTATATATAACGATGTAAGTACTTAAGTATAAGTTTAGTTTTAAGATAGGTAGATTGTCTACCATAATTGTACGCCCTAGCAGGCAACTGTTGATACTTATTATTTTTAATTACCACCTTTGTACGTACACAGTTATACAATAAACATTATTCTATTCTATTCTATTCTATCATTTAAGCTACTAGGCCAAGTTAGGTATCGTTTTTGTATAAATCGGGTATGCCGAATTCATGAATGATATCAAAATGACACCATTCCGGAAAACAAAAAATATGAAGAAAAAAAATTCATAATGATAGAGGAAAATGGATGGAGACTGCGTTTGTATGGAGAAGCGTGGGTACTTTAAAAAAAAAAAAACATTTTTTTATGTCGTTTGCGGAGTAAATGTCAAACGATTTGGGACTAATACGCGTCCCCATGGGGAACACCCAAATATTCCGAAATACGTTTTTCCGATTTTTATAACCACGATTTTCAAAATCCCGATTTTTTTGAAGTCCGAAATATCAAAATTACGATTTTAAAAACACGATGGAATAAAATCACGATTGTGCTATTTCCGAAAACTCAAAATCCGATTGTCACTTGACCGAGAGCTTAACGTTCCGATTTTGCACTTTTCCGAAAATATTTTTTTCCGAATTCCTAAATTCCGAAAAGTCATTGTCCGATCGGAAATTAAATAATTCGGTATTCAGAAATTCGGTCTTTTGGCAGGTCGGAAAGTGAAATTCGTGATATTCAAATAAAGACTTACGTTTTACTTTAGTAAACCGGTATTCAGAAATTCCGTTTTTTGTAAGGTCGGATAAATGAAATCCGTGATACTCAAATGAAGACTCACGTTTTAGTAATTATTACGGGTGCCTGTCCTGCCGCATCATGTTAAATTCGGCATAAAATATTTTTGGCATAAAAATTCGGCATAAATAAATTAGGCAGAACTGCGAACTTGCGAACCTGAACTGTTGCTAGAAGTGGGTTAGGTTTAGTTACAACTGCGACCTCCAAGAAAACGAACTGTTGCCAGAAGTGGGTTAGATTAGGTTAGAACTGCGGTCCCCAAGAAAACGAACTGTTGCCTGAAAAGTGGGACAACTACGACAGTCGGAATTTTGATGGATCGAGCATTTAAAAATCGGAATGATAAAATTCGACATTCTAAAATTCGGAATAAAAATTATCGGAATTATGTAGTGTACCCGTTACCATGCCTTCCCGAAAAAAATAGAATCTTTCACGAAAGTCTCGCAACGCATTGAGGCTACAAGGGGCACGGTCTTAGGAGTCTGAGAAAGACCACGGTGAGACTCAGTGGCGCTCTAGCCAGGCAGGTCGCTTCGCTTTCGACAGAAACGGCATGCCAGCGCGAGTCTTGATTGTGATACCAAAAACATCGTACGCAATACATAGGCGCAGATCCTGACGGAGTGTGGCGCTCATCCCGAGCAACTTCCCGTTCCGCTTCAAATGCTTCAGGTCCCCGTGAGCGTCTGCTTCGCCATGACATGACCATCAACAAGTCGTAGGGGCAGACGTTGCGCACCGCCAGCGTCATGCTTAGACTGATTTGACTGGAGGACCGATTTGGATGATATTTGCCATGGGCATGATTTGGATAGGTACAGTCAAGGACGTAAAACTACCATATGGTACTGTATATATCGTTCGATAATATCTATGTCGTTTAAATCACGACAAAAATTTGAATAATGGCAAAAAAAATATTGATTTTGGAGTGTAGTTTTATGTAGTGGTAACCTGGTACCTAATTGTAAAATATTTTAATCCGGACTACAGTCCTCTAGCGTATCCATCTGTCAAATTTACTTCAAGTTCCGCCTCCAGGGGAGAAGGAGATAAATTAGGGGTGCATTAGCCGCTTACTGACACAGACCGAATTCCACGCAGGCGAAGCCGCGGGCACAGCTAGTCCATAATACGATCAGGTTTTTTCACAAACTGTACTTACATAAAATGGTTCAAATTAGTAAGAGCCCTCCTCAGCTTGAGTAGCTGCTCATCGGCCTCTCCTTGGAAAAGGGACGGCGGGTCGATAGAGTTGGAACACTGCATTATCACTAGGTTGCACACCTCACGAAGTAGAGCTGTGAACAGAAAACAAAACATTGAACTTAATGGCCGGACTAGGTAAGAGCGATCGGACCGGTGTGTTACGAGAGGTGACACGATCGAATCTGGATCGACACATTGAGTTTTTCTATCCATCTTCAAACGAAAATTGAGTGTCTATGTCATCAGAATCACGATAAATTATGCAAATGATAATCCGGAAATGTAATCCATAAACGGCTGGTTTTTTGCCGTTCCAGATTAGCGAGGTCTTACTATAGCAGTAAGCAAGTGCCGATACAAACGTTATAAATATGTACCAATGTGTAGTTAAATTGGTAGATAAGAAAACAAGCATAATTATATTAATGTAATTTAATAGAAGTTGTTATTTATCTAACGCTCTTTTACTCTTTAAACCGAACCTGAAATTTTCTGACACCTAATGTTAAAATCTAATAATTCAATAAAACATTATATCGTACGTATAAGTTTCTCAACATTGCAGAAGTATCTGGAGCTGCCCCACAACAGTCCGATGCAGTGGAACATGGGCCGGATGTTCGGCTTGGCGTCCTGAAAGTCCGTGCCCTCGAAGTTCTCGAAATGGGCCTGCAGTGGCCGCTGATACACGTAGATGTCCCGGCATTCTACCACGCCTGGAATTACAAACATCTTGTGTTGGTAGGGTGTGTACCTCTACACTATGAATATAACGGTCTTCTTACCTGTCAGTTAATTAGGCAAGTTTTAGAGAATTTCAAGTTTCAGTATGTGCTACTTTCAAACGGAATTTTATTTTCCTAATAAGTAGATGATGATAAGAAACTTTGCTATGCGCGTATTATAGCCCGCTCGCAAAAATCAGAGCGACGTGCGAATCGCATCCAGTGTGATAAGCGCCCTACGGTTAGCAGATTCAAGGCACTCGAGATACACGTTATTCGTTGCCTCGAGGTATGAAGCCATTGCGCTTAACGCGCGGGTCGTGTTGCGAGTAGATCCCCTCTAGATTCTTTAGACTGTTCTATTTACACCGATTATTATAGAGAGTAGATAATGATAAACTTTACCAGCCACAACGTTAGTGAGCAGATTCTTGAAGCACTCCAAATACACGCTATTTGTGACTTCTAGATATGAAGCCATGCGTTTCACGCGCGGGTCGCGCAGCTGCGAGTAGATCCCCTCTAGATTCTTTAGTCTAAGCGCATAGAAATCTAAGTCCGCCATTGGTAAGGGAAACTTGGTCCGCTTGAATGCTGCAATCATGATCATAAATATATAAATTACGATGTCTTCAGGCAAGTATAATGGCTGAACGCACAGCACCTTAAACCTGTTTGATAGAGGTAAGTCACACTGATAGATCTAGGTATGTATCGTCTCTATATTTATGTATTATGTATAAAAACGCATTACCTATGTAAGAATCTTCTGACATCAAGTCATGGATTTGCTGAGTCCACTTTATAACGGCGCCTTCGATGTTGGTCTTGAGATGCAGGTCTAGATCTTCGCCGTCACTATGACAGTGCAAAATTTTGTAAAAGGCAGGACGTTAAACCCACAACGTTGACTTTGCTGGAGCAACCTTTTCACCGCCACGTCAATGAAGTACTTATTAAAGTGTCATCAACGCCATGTCAAAAATTGCATGAAGTCGTGGCACAGATTATATAATAGTTCTTACGAACAGATACTTAGCTCTCAAAGAAAACGCAAATACCTACCGTTTTGATACCTACACAAAAATACAATGGAGTGACCTTCGGCGGGCCGCTCCCCGCACCGCGCGCACCGGCACAACGCTAGGGTTGCCGGCGCCGTGGCCGGCGCTTAGAAATGATAAAAACCAATAGGTATTTATCATGAGAATCATTACTCTGCTGTTAGAAATGAGAAATACCAATAGGTATTTATCATTTCTAACAGCAGAGTGAAATAAAATGAAATCTAAATCTTAGATTATGTATTTTATTCATTCATTCATTAATTTACAACTGGTTTACTTTGTAACTATAAATTTGTCGTAATAAACACTACATGTTTAATGAAAGAAATTCAATCGTAAGTACCTACGTAGCTTGTAACTATCGTAAAAATTGCAAGAGCGGCGCGCGGTGACGTGCGTGCGTGAGCGCGTGTGGCAACCTTTTCTTGCTTTTCTACCGTGAACGGGAGGCGATTCGCAGGTATAAATACGAGCTCGCGCGGAGAGTTCCATAGGCCTGGTCGTGGCGTATGGGGCACGAAATGTACTGACTTTATATCAAGTCAATGGCGGCGAAAAGGCCAAAATCAAAGAAACATGAACCACAGACTAAAATACTCACTTTTGTATGGTTCTTAGACAGTTGGAACTATTTACGTACCTAATCTATGGGCGAAGGTGTTGGGAGGGAGGGGTTACGTATCTATAATCTGTTGGGGTACCCCACAGAGCGAGGCTGTATCCCCATTTGTCTCCGTCCCACGTGACCGCCGCCATACATGAGGTAGGGACATTGAGGCGGGGATGGGCCATGCTGGCTATCAGTTCTAATGGGTCCCAATAGTTTTAACTACACCCTCACAGGGCGCTAAAGTGACATATCGTAAGAAGTATCTAACTTCTTAAACAACATGGAAGCATGAATTCTCAGCACAGCTAATTAATTATTTTTTCAAAAAGAACAAGTTTACATATTTGTTATATACGACAGATATGATGAAGTTTTATATGTAAGATAATTTACCTTTCTCTAAACCTTGCTTCCGCTTGAAAAATGTTCTCTACCCCCGTCGGCATGGGTAGCATCACTTGACTAGCCATTTCACCTTTTAGCTGCACAAAGTAAGTCATAGATATTTGTAAAGATAGATAGTCAGAATACTCTTTATTGCAAACCTCAAAATGGGTCAAAATTTCAAATTAACCTGGTGCATCAAACTCCTTAGCTCATCAATGTGCCTCTTCATATCATTGCAGACGATCTTCGGCCAGCCCCTCTGGTTCTCCGGATTGCAGAGTAACGGCCCAATCACCTCGTCGGCCATGATGCTCAGATCCATGAGCACGTTACCAGACATCTCCCCTAATGTGACGTTCTGCAATATTTAGGGGCTACAGAAAATTTGTCGCTTCTTTGAACGCCACGCCTATCGTGCGTGACGCCTCATCGTGAACCTTGTCAGAATGCATGAAGCAAGGGCCTGACACTCTTTGATAGAGAAAGATAGTGACGTCAGCGACGTACAAATCACGTTATAATAACGTCCTTTATACGTCATAATGACGTAACGGACGTCAGAATGACGTATAAATGCTACCTGAGGCGATTTCTATAAGAGGAAAGAAAAAATAGTGCCATGCTTTGTCCTTATCTCCGACCGGTTGGCATCATAGGTAGGAGGCGATGGCGAAATACAGAAATTTATAAGAGTGAAAGACTCAGTAAAAAATCTTATGCTGCACAAATTTTATATGAATGTTCTTTCTCTTACCCCTGGTCGCTCAGTGGCGCGTCTATAATTACTTCAACTACTTGTATATACTATGTCTATGGCATGAAGGTTGATATTGGGCTGAAACCGCGCGCGTCAGCTGACGTCTTTGGCGGTCAAACGGGTTAATAGAGCCACAGTCAACACTTATGCTGAGCATTAATGAATATACAGCAACCTTAATAGGGTTTTTAACTACTTGCCACATCAGTTTCTTCTTTCGAACTGTCAAAACGATTTGGTACTATGGAATTTATATGTAATACTAGCATGTGACGTCACGATCAAATTACCTACTCTTTATAGTTATATAAGAGTTTTAAAATATAAATTGTGTCTAAAAATAACTGCTGTCTATGATTCTCTATTAATCTTTTGGTGCTTTATTTCTAGCATGGTGTAAAATAATTAATTTTAAATACAGTCAAATACCCTTACAGAAAATAAGTAAGGAAAGAGTGCTAACTCCCGTCAGTTTTCTTACCAAAACGAGAGTTGTTTTCGTAGTCGACATCTAGCGTCAAGTAGCAAATTTATCAGTACTGCTAGTTGACAATAGATGTTGCGACGAACGAAAAGTCTAATGCTCAACAATTTTCAAGCTAATATTATAACCGGATTAACCAGAACTCTATTTTCAACTCCTTCTGCTGGTAATATTACCTAGCTGTTAAATTGTTTTAGCAATAAATTTTACGTCGTTTTTATATTTTACTTTTATATCCATATTGTAAAAAATCTTACCTGAGATCAAAGATAACTATTAATAAAAAGTAAAGGTATTACCTTCCGAAAATTGGCTGAAGTGAGTGCCTCTTCAGCAGTCCTCAAAAAGTAAACCATCTTTCCTCTGCTGATTGGCGGAAAGGTCAAAGAACATGTCAAAAGTCCGGCTGTGTTCATACGGAATACGAGGATTGGAGACTTTTTATTTTCAAACCATCTGAATAAGATATGCTGCAAAATAAAGTTAACTTAATTTTCTTGCAATAATAGCTTATTAAAATAGTAGGTATGAGTTAATACTTCCTATGTACTTATTTGTGAATTAATCATGTATTGAAAATAGCAAAAAGAAGTAGGACTGAAATAATAGTATGCCATTAATGCCTTTATTACACTGCTGACTTTTTACTACAAGGAAATAATATAATATGCTATACGCTAAACCAGACACTTACAAATCACGATTATAAAACTACTTTCTCAGGCTAAACAACCCATAAAAGTTGTGGATATATTAGTTTAACATGGAATGATTATTTAAAAACAAACTAACTATAATTTAGTAGTAAGTTCACTTTACTGTGCTATTGGTAATGATCTAAATAACAGTTATGTGAAGCTGATTATAGTGATGATGAAGAAAAAATAAATGGAATGTTAAAATTATTAGCATGCATAATTTTTACCCTGTCATCCGAGGATATGAACTTTGCCCATTTGTCAACTTTCTGTTTCAGCGCCTTCAATAAATAATCTTGCATAAATTCAAGCCGTTTGTCAACTTCTTCCTATGTAAGAAACAAATAAAGCTTTGGTAAACAAGGACTTGATTACAAAGACGAACATGTTAGGCTTATATTTTTGCATTACATACATCAGTCATGTTGTTTGATTCCACTAGTCAATCACATATATCGAATAAATATTGTGTTTATGTGCACATTTTTTAAATAGAATTAATATTTAATTATTTTCGTATTTTTGTGCACAAATCAATACTGACCAATTTTGTTTATGGTGCTGTCTAGGCAACGTACATGGAGTTTCAAATTTTAAATTTCGAGCCATGATTTTTATGCCACAGACTAGAAACGACTATCATGGCACATGTTTTATAAATACTTTAAAAGTTTGAAACGTTTTATAATGTAGCTCAAATAGTTTTAAGTTTACTTTAGTGTTGCCATACTATTCAGAAGGTAATTTCCCTTAATTTAAGGTAATTCATTAAAAAATTTTACTGCACTAATTAATTTAGGATTAAATATAATGTTGTTAATAGAAATACGGCATATTTGAGTAAAATATATAGTTGGTCAAACAAATCTTGCCAGTAGAAAAAAGCGGCAAATCTAAAAAATTAGGCTCGAAGGCTTATCTTCCTATAGAAAATTTGAATTTCGCGCTTTTTTCTACTGACAAGATTTGCTTGACCAATAATATTTACGTCCAATCGACCCAATGAGGGCAATGAGAAGTGGATTGGTTCGAATCGAAAGCATTTTAGAGGATATAACCAAACGGAGTAGCCATTAACAGGCGAACGCCCTCTGTCGAAAATATTTGGCCAATACACAGTGTATGGACTGACGTTTATCTGACATAAAGCCCGACCAGAAATATATGATCATTGTCAAGAGGGCGCTGTTATTCTCATGACAGTTCAGTTTAGTATGAAAAATTTAGTTCCAATGAAATTCCGCAACATGGCGCGTGATCATATATTCCTGGTCAGGCTTTACTTTAATATTTGGGGATTTGATTTTTGTAAGCTGTTAACCCGACGCAGCGCCTGGCGCTTGCGCTGCTGTCAATGTCAATGTCATAGTAGTTACGCGCCAAAACTGCTGTTTGCGGCGTTGTTGTGTTGTGCTTAATGTGCTTTGTAATTTAGACTCACATAATTATAAAATTAAACTAAGTCGGTTATTATAAACAATAATCAAATAAAATGGAAGGATTCGATGATCCCGGTGTTTTCTTCTCCGACAACTTTGGAGTCGAGGATAATGAATCTCAAGACCAAGTTAACCTACAAGGTGTAAAGAAGAAGTTCAAAGAATTCATTCGCCAGTTTCATGTTGGAAATTTCAACTACAAATACAGGTAACAACGCATTAACCCAACACAATTATATACAATGTCAACATCAGGTTTATTCGTGGCTTCCTTATGTAAATACCAGAGCTGTTGATATCAGTTCCGTTCCATTAACTATTGATAAAGAGAACAAATACTACGGATATTTTGATGGGAATCGCGTTGTTTAGTTGGACACCTTGAAGTAGATATGACACTATGTAATAAGCTGCATTTTTGATACATAAATAAATCATTTTTCATTTTCATTTTTTCACTGGGACACGAAGACCCTCCTCCCTCTTTAATCTAGCATATATCTGAGAAATCGTGGATAGAAACAGGCAGCCTGATGCTGATTTGAGTTTTAGCTATTTATATCCAGTACAGGTGCGTTAATGGTCTTTATTAATAATTTCTACTGTGGTGTTAATAAAAGGTTTTTTTCTCTTTACAGAGATGCTCTTAAACGTAATTACAACCTGAGCAAATATTGGGTTGAAATAAATATAGAGGATTTATCAAGTTTTGATGAAGTTCTTGCTGAGAAACTGTACAAGAAGCCTAGCGAACATCTTCCAATTTTAGAAGAGGCTGCTAAAGAGGTAAGTCTTGTAAACTATTACTTAAAGTATCAATAAAGAACAGAGATAAGTGTACCATCCATTAACCTATCTTGTGCAGGGATTTTTTTTTTCTAATAGTTTCCTTGTACATGGATTTAAAAAAAGACCGGCCAAGTGCGAGTCGGACTTGCGCACTGAGGGTTCCGTGCTTTTTAGTATTTGTTGTTATAGCAGCGACAGATATACATCATCTGTGAAAATTTCAACTGTCTAGCTATCGCGGTTTATGAGATACGGCCTGGTGACAGACAGACAGATGGACAGCGGAGTCTTAGTAATAGGGTCCCGTTTTTACCCTTTGGGTATGGAACCCTAAAAAGTATGAATTTAGTCACCTCTTGTTTTGTTGAACACCTATAATAGGTACTTCATTTAAAAAAAATGTTTAATCTCATACTTGTGTTATGCTGAGTGTTAAAATAAACATTCCCTATATTAGTTTTTACATTGTGTGATACAAAAACAACTAATCTATTTAACTTTGGACAGTCTTATGATACTGTCAAGTTTGTCTGATGAATGATGATGTATATATAATGTGGCCATGGGACCTTTGTATAAAAACGCTGCAACAAAATAGTTTTTAGGTTTAATAGATTTGTCTGAATCAGTAGATCTCTAAAGTAAGTCCAGTTGGTAGTAAAAATTTGTGTCTGGAATTTAATTTTTAACAAATACCTATATATTTTCGGTTTACCACAATTACCACCCATCTACATCCTACACATACTCATAATTTTTTGCCATTTTAAACCAAAATATAATCTTCAGTTGGCAGATGAGCTGACAGCTCCGCGACCTGTGGGAGAGGAGACAGTTGAAGACATACAAGTGCTTCTCTCTTCTGATGCACACACATCCAATCTGAGGGAGCTGAAAGTAAGTTTACTCATACCATTACCCAGTTCCGACCGGACCAATAACTCCCATCTAAACATAACATAATTTAGATTAAACTTAACCTAAGTATAGTATACATGTACAGTTTGTACTGTACTCAGTAGATATAACACATAAAAATACTTACTTATAATATAATTGAGAGCGCACTATTTGCCAACAAACTGTCTACAGTTTGGAGAAACTTTTGTATACCTAGACATAAGTATATTTTTTTTAAATAAATAAATTAAAACAAAAAAATAATTAATTTTACTATAACATAAACATGCATTATTTTGTTGGATGAGTCTGAAAGAAATTGCTAAATTCTGGTAGAAAGGGAAAGCCAAGCTCGTTTCTTAACCGTTAAATGCATGATTTTTTTTTTTGCTTGAAAATAATATATGTCTTACATTATTGTTTACTGATTCTGGGAAAAATAATAAAAAAATTAAAACATCGATTTTCACTGCTAAACCAGTGTTAGAATTTACATAGGGTAAATCATTATTTATGTAAATTTATACAATTATTGGTAAAAGATAAAAAATCTTACTACCATTACAAATTTATACTATTTATAATTATACCTATAATAAAGATTTTAAATATAAATAATTGCAAACCCCAAAAATACCGCCTAAATTACATGCTAGAAATCATCAACTTTTCCAAATTTTCCGCCATTTCGTCTTAAAAGAAATGTAATTTTTTTTACTGCGCAAATTTGAATAAAACAACGGAAAGTGTATTAATTTACGATCAAAATAAAATAGATTCGGAGGCTTTTTTAAAGCACCAATAGGAGCACTCCACATATTTTGTATCGCGGCCAACTAGAGGCACTTAAATTTATACCTTTTACTGTTCAATTATTTTTTTATACCACGACGGTGGCAAACAAGCATACGGCCCGCCTGATGGTAAGCAGTCACCGTAGCCTATGGACGCCTGCAACACCAGAGATATTACATGCGCGTTGCCGACCCTAAATCGCCAAATTTCGCTAAATAGCTCTTTTATCAGCCTTTTGACTGTTTTGGGCAACTATACTGTTGTAAACCAGTATATTTGGAAGATTACATTAGTTTACTTCAAATCGAAGCTTTATTTAAGTTGTCAAGACCTGCACGGTGGCTACATAATGTATAAAATTAAATGTTTTAGTTGTGTGCATACATACATCACTATGCATTTAAGGGTTAAAAAAAGTTTAGAGAATAGGACAGTATAGAGGAATAGATTTGCCACACTTGCAAAATGAAATTTAGTTTCTCATCACCAATCAAATAAATTCCTCTCTTTTTTAGTCAGAAACCGTCTCCCGTCTGGTGAAGATCCCCGGCATAGTGATATCCGCATCAGGCATCAAAGCGAAGGCCACGAAAATCTCCATCCAGTGCCGCTCATGCCGCAACGTCATCCCTAATCTTCCCGTCAAGCCTGGCTTGGAGGGTTATGTCATGCCTAGGAAATGTAACACGTAAGTTATTGATAAGATCTTTTTTTTTTTTCATAGGGATTTTTTTCTGCCACTGTGTTTAAAGTGATTGAGTGTGATTTAGATTAGATTTAAATTTATTTATTTCAGGATAAAAATTACACTATATTGTGTTGTGTATTCATTGTGATTCTTTTCTTATTAGATTAAGTACTAGTTGGAATAAGATAGGAAGACTTTCTTCTAATACCCTAATTCTATAATCCGGCACTGATAAAAGTTTGAAAAAAAGGTTACAAGAGTGACCATTATAAATTATACACTAGTCTTTAGGAATTGGCTTATGCCTATGATCATAGAGTAACTTATACTAGAGCGGTACTGTCATAGTAAATTTTGTAACCCCAGTAAATTCACTGCCATCTGTCGACACACTTTAAAACTAAAAATAAATATTTATAAAAATACGATAAAATGTATTTAAATATGGATAAATGATTTTTTTATTTGCATTAATTATTTTTATATGATTTTGACCTATGTTCTTTCACTGGTATGCGTTAAAATTATAAATAACAAACGAAACAGTCAACGCCCTCTATACGAGTGTAGGCCAAAACTAGTGGCGCCATCTGATCGAAAATCAAATTTTCGTGATTTTCGAGGCACGTTTTTTCCTTAGACTGTATCAATCTATTACGGAGTTATATCTATCTTTGCTATGATGCATGTTATCTCATAAGTTAGTGTTAAGTATATTGCTATACCCTTACAGGGTTCATGTGGAACTGTATTAAATATCTATAAATTGTATATACAGATGTCAATCACAATGAAAAAATCAACGATGATCAACTCTGGTCAACGTGGGACTCGAACCCACATCCTTGGATTGCCGGTCCAATGCATTACCAATTGCGCAATTGGTAACGCATTGGACCGGCAATCCAAGGATGTGGGTTCGAGTCCCACGTTGACCAGAGTTGATCATCGTTGATTTTTTCATTGTGGTTGACATCTGTATATACAATTTATAGATTGTAATAATGTGGTACGTCCCACAATAAAAAAGGAAAATAGTTTTAAGAACTGCATACTAATATGAGTGCAATAAACAATTCTAATTCTAATACTTTACATTTAAAAGTGATGGTGCAGTACAGGGCTGAACCTCCAAACACACTTTTTCTCGTACAGATTTTAATCATTAAGGGTGAGGTATTTTTTTTAAAGGGTTGAAAACGGTCCACTTGGAATATATTATATCGTCAAGTTTGGCACTTCAAATGAAAAGGCTCAATTATTTTTAAATTTTGTCATAGTTTGTCTCCTGATTCTTGTAATATTGCTTGTTTCAAAATATTTAGTTCACTACGGTTTCATTCACTTGTATTTGTAGCCGCTTTTGGCGACATGTTTTGGACTCGTTGGGAGTCCTTCGTCAGGCACGAGTGTCCGCGGCGGCTGTACTCCGTGCACTAACCGCGCTGCCCGCCTCGTATTTTGAAATATGGCTCACGATAGTTTAATTTCGGATATTGCTTGTTCAATATTATATGATATGTTTAATGTATGTTTAAGACAATTCCCATTAAACAGTCTTTATTTATTTTTAGGGAGCAGGCTGGTCGTCCCAAGTGTCCATTGGATCCTTATTTCATCATTCCAGACAAATGCAAATGCATTGATTATCAGGTAAATTTAAACAGAAACGGGTCTTAATCGCGTGCACTTCCTTTTCAACCGACTTCAAAAAGGAGGAGGTTATCAACTAGACCGTTTTTTTATGTATCATTTTTTCCAGTGTTTTTTAGGGTTCCCTACCCAAAGGGTAAAAAGAGGACCCTATTACTATGACTCCACTGTCCGTCTGTCTGTCTGTCACCAGGCTGTATTTCATGAACCGTGATAGCTACACAGTTGAAATTTTCACAGATGATGTATTTCTGTTGCCGCTATATCAACAAATACCTTTGTGCCTTTTTGGCACAGACATCAGCCACCACCTTCCCTTTCAATTAGTTTGCAAGCATTATCGTGTACTTTTATTATGTACCTATGATGTGCTTTACCTGCCGCAGCTTTGTATGGTACTTTAGTAGCGATTATTATCGTCACGATGCAGTAATGGTAGTTACTTGTACGATAAACGGTTTAAAATATTTGACAAGTAAATTTTCTAGGTTGCGCTAGTATTGAAACAATTTGTAATTTTATATGCAGTAACCGGAATAGAATTAAGTATCAACTCTTTCAATAGGTGTTGAAACTACAAGAAGCACCAGAAAGCATCCCGCAGGGCGAGATGCCGCGCCACCTCTCGGTGTACTGCGAGCGCGTGCTCTGTGAGCGCGTGGCGCCGGGCGCTAGGGTCCAAGTTCTTGGCATCTACTCCATCAAGAAGATAGCAAAGCAAGGAGTAAGTAACAAAGGAAAAAAGATGGGACCAGTGCTCCTTAAGGGTCCCCGGCAAGCTCGGTTCTCCATAAAACCGTAGTTACGCTCTCATTTTAAAACTAGTATCTAGTTTACTCTGAAACTGTACTTACAATAGAATAAGGTATATCTATGTCTGTAATTAGTTTATGTAGCTCAGATACCATAGTTAAAACAATACAGTGAATTTAAGTTTTTCATACAAAACTTGTTTTTACTCTATTTCGTTTGTTTTATAAACTGGAGCTATATAAACTAATTTCAGACCTAGATATACATCATGTCATTGTATGTGCAAAGTTTTATTACAATCCAACACGTAGTTTTAAAATGAGAGCGGAATCACGTTTGTATGGGAAGGTGCAATTCGGCCGAACTTGCCGGGGACGGGTTTTGTTAAAAGTCAAAACGGTTTGTAAAGTAAACGCAATTCTATTGAAGGCACAATCTGACTCTCGTAATAATATAATTTTATTACCTACGCATAAAAAATAACCCCCTCCCACACTCGCCACCTCTAGGGAAGAACCACTCTTGCGCTTCTGAAAAACCACCATCTGTTCAAACTGTCATGTTGAGAAACGGACATGAAATTGAAAAGTAAAAGTGATAACACTGTGTACCGCCTGAGTGCACGCTCGAAACGGAGCGTGCAGCGTGGCGTCGGGCTCACAAGAGTCACAAGTGATGTGAGCAGCGTGCACTAAGGCCGCTCCTGTACGTTTGTATTTGTTTACCATGCACGCCGCACGCCCCACCCCCCATGCCCCACCCCGCTGCAAGCCCAACTCGGCGTCCACTCAGACCTTACACGAACACCTCTCGAACCATTTCCACAGAGGGAAGGGCGCGGCGACAAGAGCGTGGGCGTGCGCTCGTCGTACCTGCGCGCCGTGGGGCTCGCCGCCGCCGAGGGCGCCGCCGCCGGCCTGCTGCCCTTCACCGCCGACGAGGAGGAACACTTCCGGCGCCTCGCCGCTTCACCGGACATCTACGACAGGATCTCCATGTCCATAGCACCAAGTGTGTTCGGGGTTGTCGATATGAAGAAGGCGATTGCTTGTCTTCTGTTTGGAGGTGTGTAAACGAGGCCTATAGGTAATCTTAATAGCGACTTAATGCAGGATCTGGAAAATATACGGCAGTGTATAAAAGTAGAAACATGTATAATTCCTGAAAAAAGAGAGGTACTAGGTATGATTCCTGAACACTTATTTGAGCGTCACATAAATAGTTAAAATTTACGGAGACCGCAGGTTTACTTTACTGTACCTACTATTTATCCTGACGCTTCGAGCGTGACATTACCCTCTTGGACTCGGTCACAGACTGGCGAGGAATTGTATCGACATCTAGCTGCGTAGGTTTTCCTAACTGCCCGCAAAGTGGTCGTAATCAAGGCTCGGAAACCGGTTAAATTTCCAAACCGTTATCATGTACTTGGCGCAAAACCTTTGTAAAACCGTGATTATGGATTGTGAGTTAGCCTATACAAAAGACTCGTAATATCCTTTTCAACACACTTGCTCAAAACGACGTTTTTATTCCACCGATTTTTGGCTCATAATCCTAGATATGAAACACGCGTGCTCTTTCAGTGTATTATTCCACTCGTGCTTTTTCATTATATTATCCGACTGAGTTAAGAAGGTAACTGATTGCTAATAATATGCATGGAAAGGGAGCCTTCTTTAATTGGTCAGACTGGCGGGCACCGGCGCGCTCCTCGCGCCTGCGCGGTGCGCGGCCCGGCCGGCCCGCCCGCCGCGCCGCCCGCGGCCGGGGCGAGGGGCGGCCGGCAGTACGAGTATGACAGATGCAACACACAATACTAACTGTTTTAACTATTCAAATTTGATTAATATGAGTATCTTTTTTTCTCGCAAGTGTGTTGAAAAACGTCGTATGAAACGCGTGTGCATTGGTCATTACACACATCGGCTTTCTTATTGCGCGCTCGCTTACAGCTCGCGCGCACAATATCGCCTCGTGTGTAATGACCAACTTAGCACACTTGTATCATAATGTACTATTAATGACTAACAGGTGCCCGTAAGCGACTCCCAGACGGGCTGACGCGGCGCGGCGACATCAACATCCTCCTGCTCGGCGACCCCGGCACGGCCAAGTCCCAGCTCCTCAAGTTCGTGGAGAAGGTGTCGCCCATCGGCGTGTACACGTCCGGCAAGGGCTCCAGTGCGGCCGGGCTCACGGCTTCTGTCATCAGGGACCCGGGCAGTGTGAGCATCTTGTTACTAGACGCCGGGATAGTAATAAGTAAAATTTCGAACTTTCTTTCCTCTCATTACCGTTTTTTTGGTGAGTATCAATTACACTAAGGTTAGGGTTCCGTATACCCAAAGGGTAAAAACGGGGCCTTATTACTAAGACTCTGCTGTCTGTCTGGCTGTCCGTTTGTCACCAGGCTGTATCTCATGAACCGTGATAGCTAGACAGTTGAAATTTTCATAGATGATGTAATTCTGTTGCCGCTATAACAACAAATAACTAAAAACAGAATAAAATAAATATTTAAGTGGGTCTCCCATACAACAAACATGTTTTTTTTGCCGTTTTTTGCGTAATGGTACGGAACCCATCGTGCGCGAGCCCGACTCGCACTTGTTTTTGTACGCTGCTACCCAGTTAATGCCATAAGGCATAAACCATTGTACCAAGTTTACCATTTAAAAAAAAACCATTTATTCATCAAACGCAATATTTCCAATTTTCCAACAAATGTTACGCAAACATTGATAATATTGAATGTTTTGTTTAGCGCAATTTCGTGATGGAAGGCGGTGCCATGGTGCTCGCCGACGGCGGTGTAGTCTGTATCGACGAGTTCGACAAGATGCGGGAAGACGACCGCGTCGCCATACACGAGGCTATGGAACAGCAGACCATCTCCATCGCCAAGGTAGGTTCAACCTATACATACATCTATGGCGGTCCTTATTTAACGTTTAATGCAAGGGACGTTGTCTGTATAGAGTTCGACAAAATGCGGGAACATGACCGCGTCGCCATCTTCTTCGTCGCGTTATCCCGGCATTTTCGCCACGGCTCATGGAAGCCTAGGGTCCGCTTGACAACTAATCCCAAGAGTTGACGTAGACACTAGTTTATACGAAAGCGACTGCCATCTGACCTTCAAACCCAGACTAGACCTTATTAGTCCGGTTTCCTCACGATGTTTTCCTTCACCGAAAGGTTGTTGGTAGGAGGCGCGGTTCGAACCCGCGACCTCCGGATTGAAAGTCGCACGCTCTTACCGCTTATTTGATTTGACATCAAATAAACTTCTGACGTCAATAAGTTACTAAATAAGTCACATAGCACGACTTGGGGTCTTACCTAGAACAAAATTTGGATGGATGGCAGATCTGTGTATATCCTATTACTTATCTTTGCTACAATTACATATTGCATCATAATCAGCTGAGTAGTTTCATCAAAAAAGTATACCAAACAGCCAGTTACTTTTGCTGCATTTCCTTTCAATCCATTTATATTATAATCAATTATGTTATGGGGAATTGGTAGACGAAGGCGAAGATCGGTATTCCCATTCCTGTTTTGGCTCGGTTCCTGGTGGATTAACCTTTTCGACACCGTGTCAAACACAAAACCAGTCATCCAGACGCCACGTCACCGAAGTGTCAAAACTGAAATTGAACTTTATGCATATGCATGTAGGTCTATGTTGCCCTGTAGTCTATGACCGATTAATCGGTCTTTGGCGTTGAACCTACGGTGCGTATATATCGATCATTGGCGTCCAAAAGATTAAGAGCCCATCGACGTGCTCACTAGCGCCGCTGCCTAATAATTGTGATTATTTAAATTTAACGATAGATATTTAAAAAAGGGGGGCGCTACGTACTGTATTTTGTATTTAAGTACCTTTTCAATCACAATTATTAAGCAGCGGCGCTAGTGAGCACATCGAGGGGCTCCTAACATTGTCCTGTTTATTCACAGGCGGGCATCACCACAACTCTAAACTCCCGCTGTTCCGTGCTGGCGGCCGCCAACTCGGTATTCGGTCGGTGGGACGACACGAAGGCCGACGACAACATCGACTTCATGCCCACCATCCTGTCGCGTTTCGACATGATTTTTATCGTGAAGGACGAGCACGACCAGAACCGAGATATCGTAAGTATTCATCGCTCGGACCTTCATAAGGCCACTCGGCAAGCTTCGGGGCCTAAACACGGTACTCGACCGAAAAGCTCTCTATTATATCACGATTGTACAAAATGCTAATTTACATACTGGGACGTGTTTAAATTGTACTAAGACGTTGCGGAGCGAGAATCGACCATTATGAATATTTCCAGACGCTCGCGAAGCACATAATCTCCGTGCACATGGGCGGCGACAGCGCCGAGCGCTCGGCGGCCTCGGGCGAGCTGCCGCTAGCACTGCTGCGGCGCTATGCCGCGTACTGCCGCGCGCGCTGCGGCCCGCGCCTGGCCGCCGCGGCCGCCGAGCGCCTGCAGGCGCGCTACGTGCTCATGCGCACGGGCGCGCTGCAGCAGGAGCGGCAGGCCGACAAACGCCTGTCTATACCCATCACCGTCCGGTGAGTACGCCGCGTACTGCCGCGCGCGCTGCGGCCGCCGAGCGCCTGCAGGCGCGCTACGTGCTCATGCGCACGGGCGCGCTGCAGCAGGAGCGGCAGGCCGACAAACGCCTGTCTATACCCATCACCGTCCGGTGAGTACGCCGCGTACTGCCGCGCGCGCTGCGGCCGCCGAGCGCCTGCAGGCGCGCTACGTGCTCATGCGCACGGGCGCGCTGCAGCAGGAGCGGCAGGCCGACAAACGCCTGTCTATACCCATCACCGTCCGGTGAGTACGCCGCGTACTGCCGCGCGCGCTGCGGCCGCCGAGCGCCTGCAGGCGCGCTACGTGCTCATGCGCACGGGCGCGCTGCAGCAGGAGCGGCAGGCCGACAAACGCCTGTCTATACCCATCACCGTCCGGTGAGTACGCCGCGTACTGCCGCGCGCGCTGCGGCCCGCGCCTGGCCGCCGCGGCCGCCGAGCGCCTGCAGGCGCGCTACGTGCTCATGCGCACGGGCGCGCTGCAGCAGGAGCGGCAGGCCGACAAACGCCTGTCTATACCCATCACCGTCCGGTGAGTACGCCGCGTACTGCCGCGCGCGCTGCGGCCGCCGAGCGCCTGCAGGCGCGCTACGTGCTCATGCGCACGGGCGCGCTGCAGCAGGAGCGGCAGGCCGACAAACGCCTGTCTATACCCATCACCGTCCGGTGAGTACGCCGCGTACTGCCGCGCGCGCTGCGGCCGCCGAGCGCCTGCAGGCGCGCTACGTGCTCATGCGCACGGGCGCGCTGCAGCAGGAGCGGCAGGCCGACAAACGCCTGTCTATACCCATCACCGTCCGGTGAGTACGCCGCGTACTGCCGCGCGCGCTGCGGCCGCCGAGCGCCTGCAGGCGCGCTACGTGCTCATGCGCACGGGCGCGCTGCAGCAGGAGCGGCAGGCCGACAAACGCCTGTCTATACCCATCACCGTCCGGTGAGTACGCCGCGTACTGCCGCGCGCGCTGCGGCCGCCGAGCGCCTGCAGGCGCGCTACGTGCTCATGCGCACGGGCGCGCTGCAGCAGGAGCGGCAGGCCGACAAACGCCTGTCTATACCCATCACCGTCCGGTGAGTACGCCGCGTACTGCCGCGCGCGCTGCGGCCGCCGAGCGCCTGCAGGCGCGCTACGTGCTCATGCGCACGGGCGCGCTGCAGCAGGAGCGGCAGGCCGACAAACGCCTGTCTATACCCATCACCGTCCGGTGAGTACGCCGCGTACTGCCGCGCGCGCTGCGGCCCGCGCCTGGCCGCCGCGGCCGCCGAGCGCCTGCAGGCGCGCTACGTGCTCATGCGCACGGGCGCGCTGCAGCAGGAGCGGCAGGCCGACAAACGCCTGTCTATACCCATCACCGTCCGGTGAGTACGCCGCGTACTGCCGCGCGCGCTGCGGCCGCCGAGCGCCTGCAGGCGCGCTACGTGCTCATGCGCACGGGCGCGCTGCAGCAGGAGCGGCAGGCCGACAAACGCCTGTCTATACCCATCACCGTCCGGTGAGTACGCCGCGTACTGCCGCGCGCGCTGCGGCCGCCGAGCGCCTGCAGGCGCGCTACGTGCTCATGCGCACGGGCGCGCTGCAGCAGGAGCGGCAGGCCGACAAACGCCTGTCTATACCCATCACCGTCCGGTGAGTACGCCGCGTACTGCCGCGCGCGCTGCGGCCGCCGAGCGCCTGCAGGCGCGCTACGTGCTCATGCGCACGGGCGCGCTGCAGCAGGAGCGGCAGGCCGACAAACGCCTGTCTATACCCATCACCGTCCGGTGAGTACGCCGCGTACTGCCGCGCGCGCTGCGGCCGCCGAGCGCCTGCAGGCGCGCTACGTGCTCATGCGCACGGGCGCGCTGCAGCAGGAGCGGCAGGCCGACAAACGCCTGTCTATACCCATCACCGTCCGGTGAGTACGCCGCGTACTGCCGCGCGCGCTGCGGCCGCCGAGCGCCTGCAGGCGCGCTACGTGCTCATGCGCACGGGCGCGCTGCAGCAGGAGCGGCAGGCCGACAAACGCCTGTCTATACCCATCACCGTCCGGTGAGTACGCCGCGTACTGCCGCGCGCGCTGCGGCCGCCGAGCGCCTGCAGGCGCGCTACGTGCTCATGCGCACGGGCGCGCTGCAGCAGGAGCGGCAGGCCGACAAACGCCTGTCTATACCCATCACCGTCCGGTGAGTACGCCGCGTACTGCCGCGCGCGCTGCGGCCGCCGAGCGCCTGCAGGCGCGCTACGTGCTCATGCGCACGGGCGCGCTGCAGCAGGAGCGGCAGGCCGACAAACGCCTGTCTATACCCATCACCGTCCGGTGAGTACGCCGCGTACTGCCGCGCGCGCTGCGGCCGCCGAGCGCCTGCAGGCGCGCTACGTGCTCATGCGCACGGGCGCGCTGCAGCAGGAGCGGCAGGCCGACAAACGCCTGTCTATACCCATCACCGTCCGGTGAGTACGCCGCGTACTGCCGCGCGCGCTGCGGCCGCCGAGCGCCTGCAGGCGCGCTACGTGCTCATGCGCACGGGCGCGCTGCAGCAGGAGCGGCAGGCCGACAAACGCCTGTCTATACCCATCACCGTCCGGTGAGTACGCCGCGTACTGCCGCGCGCGCTGCGGCCGCCGAGCGCCTGCAGGCGCGCTACGTGCTCATGCGCACGGGCGCGCTGCAGCAGGAGCGGCAGGCCGACAAACGCCTGTCTATACCCATCACCGTCCGGTGAGTACGCCGCGTACTGCCGCGCGCGCTGCGGCCGCCGAGCGCCTGCAGGCGCGCTACGTGCTCATGCGCACGGGCGCGCTGCAGCAGGAGCGGCAGGCCGACAAACGCCTGTCTATACCCATCACCGTCCGGTGAGTACGCCGCGTACTGCCGCGCGCGCTGCGGCCGCCGAGCGCCTGCAGGCGCGCTACGTGCTCATGCGCACGGGCGCGCTGCAGCAGGAGCGGCAGGCCGACAAACGCCTGTCTATACCCATCACCGTCCGGTGAGTACGCCGCGCGCGCTGCGGCCGCCGAGCGCCTGCAGGCGCGCTACGTGCTCATGCGCACGGGCGCGCTGCAGCAGGAGCGGCAGGCCGACAAACGCCTGTCTATACCCATCACCGTCCGGTGAGTACGCCGCGTACTGCCGCGCGCGCTGCGGCCGCCGAGCGCCTGCAGGCGCGCTACGTGCTCATGCGCACGGGCGCGCTGCAGCAGGAGCGGCAGGCCGACAAACGCCTGTCTATACCCATCACCGTCCGGTGAGTACGCCGCGTACTGCCGCGCGCGCTGCGGCCGCCGAGCGCCTGCAGGCGCGCTACGTGCTCATGCGCACGGGCGCGCTGCAGCAGGAGCGGCAGGCCGACAAACGCCTGTCTATACCCATCACCGTCCGGTGAGTACGCCGCGTACTGCCGCGCGCGCTGCGGCCGCCGAGCGCCTGCAGGCGCGCTACGTGCTCATGCGCACGGGCGCGCTGCAGCAGGAGCGGCAGGCCGACAAACGCCTGTCTATACCCATCACCGTCCGGTGAGTACGCCGCGTACTGCCGCGCGCGCTGCGGCCGCCGAGCGCCTGCAGGCGCGCTACGTGCTCATGCGCACGGGCGCGCTGCAGCAGGAGCGGCAGGCCGACAAACGCCTGTCTATACCCATCACCGTCCGGTGAGTACGCCGCGTACTGCCGCGCGCGCTGCGGCCGCCGAGCGCCTGCAGGCGCGCTACGTGCTCATGCGCACGGGCGCGCTGCAGCAGGAGCGGCAGGCCGACAAACGCCTGTCTATACCCATCACCGTCCGGTGAGTACGCCGCGTACTGCCGCGCGCGCTGCGGCCGCCGAGCGCCTGCAGGCGCGCTACGTGCTCATGCGCACGGGCGCGCTGCAGCAGGAGCGGCAGGCCGACAAACGCCTGTCTATACCCATCACCGTCCGGTGAGTACGCCGCGTACTGCCGCGCGCGCTGCGGCCGCCGAGCGCCTGCAGGCGCGCTACGTGCTCATGCGCACGGGCGCGCTGCAGCAGGAGCGGCAGGCCGACAAACGCCTGTCTATACCCATCACCGTCCGGTGAGTACGCCGCGTACTGCCGCGCGCGCTGCGGCCGCCGAGCGCCTGCAGGCGCGCTACGTGCTCATGCGCACGGGCGCGCTGCAGCAGGAGCGGCAGGCCGACAAACGCCTGTCTATACCCATCACCGTCCGGTGAGTACGCCGCGTACTGCCGCGCGCGCTGCGGCCGCCGAGCGCCTGCAGGCGCGCTACGTGCTCATGCGCACGGGCGCGCTGCAGCAGGAGCGGCAGGCCGACAAGCGCCTCTCCATACCCATCACCGTCCGGTGAGTACGCCGCGTACTGCCGCGCGCGCTGCGGCCGCCGAGCGCCTGCAGGCGCGCTACGTGCTCATGCGCACGGGCGCGCTGCAGCAGGAGCGGCAGGCCGACAAACGCCTGTCTATACCCATCACCGTCCGGTGAGTACGCCGCGTACTGCCGCGCGCGCTGCGGCCGCCGAGCGCCTGCAGGCGCGCTACGTGCTCATGCGCACGGGCGCGCTGCAGCAGGAGCGGCAGGCCGACAAACGCCTGTCTATACCCATCACCGTCCGGTGAGTACGCCGCGTACTGCCGCGCGCGCTGCGGCCGCCGAGCGCCTGCAGGCGCGCTACGTGCTCATGCGCACGGGCGCGCTGCAGCAGGAGCGGCAGGCCGACAAACGCCTGTCCATACCTATCACCGTCCGGTAACTTCTATATGACCCTCCCCGTGGCGAAGCTTGAACCCCCTCGATGGCTCCATTTTGCTCAAAATTAAACTCCTAATTGATGGATATTCTCAAACATGGCATCTGCCCTCTTAACGTTTAAGTGCGATGTCTAAACCTTTTCACCACCCCGGCCGGTAAAGGCTCTTGATTGTTGTTTGTACTCCTAATTTCAAAAAGGGCGCTCTTTACTTGGGATGGGATAGAATGATAAAACCATTAACCTCACAAATAAAGCCAATATATTAAAATTAATTTTCAAACCTTATACCTAAGCTCTGTAAGAACATCGTTAGCTAGTTGCCCGGTCTGGTCAGCGACATCTAGCGTGAAATTTGGTAAACCTTGTATGCAGTTACTATGCAGTATACGGACGCGAACATGCCGCCCACCAAGAACAACTGTTCTTAACATAATACAGAATAACAAATAAACTTATAACTTTCAGAGAAATATTATATCTTTAACAGAAATATTGCTTTCAACATAAATTTAACTTAAATATAGTTAACATTTAATCGGCTAATGGCAAAACACAAATTCTCGAAGTAGGTCTTTTTATAAGACTATTTTTTGATCTAAGAGTAACAACTCGCGTTACCCTGTCCAAACCTGGATGTGTTTCAACCACTTGACCGAGGAGCCATCTAGCCGGTGGTAAATCAGGCTCTTTCACTAGAACTACATCGCCTATCTTAGGTTCTGGAGTTTGCTGAGTCCACTTGTGCCTTTGTAGGTACTGATTTAAATACTCTTGAGACCAGCGCCGCCAGAAATCCTGCATCATACGTTGGCATAATTGCCATCTACGTAATGGCGAAATTGGTACTTGGTCATAACACTGATCTGGTGCTACAATCAGAGGTTCTCCCACTAGGAAATGACCTGGTGTTAACGGAAGAGATTCTCCATTGTCATCAATGCGCCACAGTGGCCTTGAATTCAGGCACGCCTCAATCTGCGATAGAACCGTACTGGTCTCTTCAAATGTGAGTGTGGCATTCCCAATTACGCGTTTGAGATGAAATTTACAGGATTTTATCCCTGCCTCCCAAAGTCCTCCAAAGTTGGGGGCGTAAGGAGGTATAAAATGCCATTGAGTCCCGTTGGAGGCCATCCAGTCAGCCAGCTCGGGAACTAAACTTGACCTTTCTGCATTGAACAGATATTGAAGTTCCTTGGCCGCACCCACGAAATTAGACCCGTTATCACTATAGAGGTCGCTGCAGTAACCTCGTCTCGCGACAAACCTTTTGAATGCAGCGAGAAATCCGGCAGTTGATAGGTCACTAACTGCTTCTATATGAACGGCTTTGGTAGCCATGCATACAAATAGGCAAATATACCCTTTGTATGACTTGTTTCCCCTACCCTTGGAAACACGTATATTGATGGGCCCGGCGTAATCTACCCCACTATGTACAAACGGTCTTGCTATGTTCACCCTAGGCGAGGGTAATTGCCCCATTAATTGGTTCCGAATGATGGCTGCGTTACGAACACATGGAATACATTTCCTGACATGTGTTTTAGCTAAGTTCTTGAGACCTGGTATACAGAATTTAGCCCTAATGTAATTAACCATTAGCGGTGCTCCTCCATGTAAAGTCTGGAAATGTGCATCCCGAATGATAAGCTGAGTCAACCACGCTGATTTCGGCAACAACATTGGATGTTTTTGATCGTAGGCCATGTCCGCGCTCTGGAGCCGCCCACCAACACGAATTATTCCGAAATCGTCGAGCTGTGGAGTAAACGAGGTAAGTTGGCCTTTCTTCTTTAGTCTACCTTTTTTGATTTCCTCTATTTCTTCCGCATATGCTTGTTGCTGACTCTTTTTTACCATGATTGCTAAAGCTTCGTCTAACTCAACTTTCAGCAAGTAGGTATGATTTTTTCTTTTATTTTTCAGGAATCTTCGGCAGTATGCAACAACTCTCAACATCTTCGTGAGTGAAGAATACTTCGACCACATAGGATCTTCACCATCCGATTCAGTTACCACAGTTTCCAAGTGAGTATGTATTTTCCTTTCTTCTAGGTGAGTATTGACTGTCTTTGATGTTTTGTAGTTAATCACTTCTTGTTTCAGCCAAGCTGGTCCGGTTAGCCAGAGTTCAAAGTTACTTAATTCAGATGCTGAGATCCCTCTTGATGCACAATCGGCCGGGTTCTGCTCTGACTTTACGTGCGACCATTGGCTCCGACTAGTGGCTGTCAAGATCTCTGAACATCTGTTCCCTATAAAAGTCTTCCATCTGCTTGGGTGACTGCTTAACCACGCTAATACTACCTCCGAGTCTGTCCATGCATGTATATTCGATTTTTCCACGTCTAGCACCTCAGAAACTTCAACTAATACCTTAGCTAGTAATACCGCACCGCATAATTCCAGTCGAGGAATTGAAATTTGCTTAATTGGCGAAACCTTCGTTTTGCATGACACCAGACTGACGCGTATCAACCCTTCTGCATCAATAACGCGTAAATACACCACCGCGGCATATGCATCGTTCGACGCATCACTGAACCCATGTAGTTCAACTAACATGGCATCAGTTCTGTGATTTGACCAGCGAGGAAGTCTGAATTTGGTGAGCTGTGACAATTCTTCCCTATAGTTCAACCATTCCTCAAGCAGTGGAGACGGTAGCTCTTGATCCCATTCGATACCAGCCAACCAGAGCCTTTGAATGAATATTTTCGCTCTTACGATGCTAGGTGCTATCCATCCAAGAGGATCATATAGTTTCGCAATGTCTGATGTAACCTTTCTTTTAGTTACAGGTGCTGTTGGTGGAGGTAGCTGAACTGTATAAGCAAATTCGTCCCGATGTCGATCCCAGGTAAGTCCTAATATTTTATTTACCGCTTCTTGCTTCATTTCTATTTTTTTTTGCTCTTCTTTCCCTGCTGTGCTTTCTCGAATTTCATCTAACACAGCTTTACTATTGCTTGACCACTTTTGAAGTTCGAAGCCTCCTTTGCTTAATAGCGTCTTCATCTGGTGGTAGATCTCTACTGCTTCTTGCTCGGATTGACAACCAGACATCAGGTCGTCCATGTAGAAATCCTGACGTATCCGACTAGCTGCAAGAGGGAAGTCTGCACCCTCATCCAAGGCTAATTGAATCAACGTTTTGACAGCTAGGTATGGAGCTGATGAGACCCCAAAGGTAACTCTATTTAACTTGTATTCCTTTACCCTTTCATTGTTGTTCTCTCTCCACAGGATGCGTTGGTACTTAGTGTCTCTTTCATCGACTAATACTTGCCGGTACATCTTGACGATGTCGGCAATGAAGACAACTGGATGCATTCGCCAACGCATGATTATGTGCCTCAACTCTGACTGCAACGTAGGACCCACCATAAGGTCGCTGTTTAAGGACACCCCGTTTGTGCCCTTGCAAGACGCATCGAAAACTATACGAACCTTTGTAGTTTCCCGGTCGTCACGCACAACAGCATGGTAAGGTAAGTAAAATCCTTTTTCCTTAGATTCTTGTTCTGACAAAGGTTCCATGTGATTTAAATCCCTATATTCATGGAACACCTTTGTGTATTCTGTTTGCAGGCGCTCATCGGTTTGAAGTTTCCTTTCCAGAGAGTGGAATCTTCGCAACGCTATCTCTCTGGACCCACCATCTACACAGGCTGGTTGCTCATCCCTGAACGGTAATCTAACAACGTATCGACCGTTCTCATCCCGTGTAGTAGTTGCTTCGTATATCTCCTCACATCTTTGTTCTTCAGGTGTTAAGATCCGTTGTTTGTTGCTAGGTTCTGATTCAAGTTCCCAAAAGGACCTCAGCAACTGTTCCACCTGAGTGTGCATGCTGACCAGCTTGCAGGAGATGTTCGCCTGTAAACCTATTTCACCACATAAAATCCATCCCAGAGACGTCTTTTGTGCCACCGTAGTCTCCTGGGGAGATTTGAATAAACCTGGTTGAATGATCCGAGCATAGACCTTTGCTCCTAACAACATGTCTATTTTATTTGGAGTGTGATACTCAGGATCTGCGAGCTCGACACTTTGCAACTCAGGCCAGGATGTAATAGATACCTTTGCAGAAGGTTGATTCGAGGTAACTTTGTCTACTACATATGCTGTGACTTCAATGGCACTGCTAGTGTCAGAGCGCGGTGCTATTGTAACTTGAACCGTAGACTTCAGCACTGTAATCAGCTGACCTCTCAATCCTGTCACTGTAACCTTAGCTGGAGTTTGTTTTAACCCGAGTAACTGAACTGTCGCTGAGGTGATGAATGACACTTCTGAACCCGGATCTATTAGTGCCCTTATTAGATGATATTCTTCCTTTTCCCACATTTTGGCTTTTACAACAGCGGTAGCCAGTAACCCATGCTGAGAGACTTCATTTAAGAAGTGATTTGAAACACTGGTTCCCGGTGTAGCTTCCAACGATGGATTTGTGAGTTCCTGTGTGTGAACGTGTGCCACCGTTTGACTAGCTGATGGCACCTTGCCTTCATTTGCTTGAGTGTCCCCTTTTTGATGTAGCAGCGAGTGATGTCGCCTGTTACAGATTTGACAATTTGTTGTCAGTTTACAATATCTGGCAGAGTGATTATTACCCAAACAGTTGAAACACATCCCGTTGGTTTGAACAAAATTACGCTTAACATCGACATCTAAAGCATTGAAATCTTTGCAATGTATTATCCTATGCTCACCTTTACAGTAATTACAAGATACATTGTTGGAGATATGCAGATTACTAACCCTTTGCACCTGATTGCCCTTGACCTGACTAAAATTTCCCTTGTAATTGTTATTTACATATTTAGGTTTTTGGGTGAATCCCGGTTTTGGTTCCAAAAATTCCAAAGAATGATATCTTGTTTGCAAAAAGTCTTTAAATTGTTCCAGTGTCGGTAACTCTTCAGACAGAGATACAGATTCGCTTACTTTACATTCCCAGTTTTTCCGACTTTCTGGATCCAATTTATGACTAACAATGTAAATGATAATAATATCCCAAGTGCTTGTATCAATTTTGAGACCAGACAATGCATTCAACGTTTCCGTGGTACAATCTAACATATGCTTAATATCAGTGGCAGACTCAGTCAAAAGAGGCTTTTGTGCAAAAAATCTTTTTAATATGCAATTCGCCAAATATTGCTTATTATTATAGCGATTCTCTAACTGGGTCCAACACTGGTCATAACTTTCACTAGAAATGGGTATGTGTCTAAGAAGCTGTTCAGCTTCGCCTGTCAAATGCGCCTTGAGGTAGTGAAGCTTCTGGATGTCATCGATGTCCTGATTTTTGTGGATGAGTGAAGTGAACAAATCCCGGAATCCCATCCACTCCTCATACTTTCCCGAAAAAGTTGGAATCGTGATCTTAGGGAGCTTCACATGACTCGATTTTGACGTTGATGCTGTAGTTGACAACATGGGACTATCATTGCTGGGTGTTGCCTTTAACTTGCTCAAAGCGTTCTTAAGTTCGCACTTGTAATCCATATATGACTCGTTGGTTGCATCATACACATCGTCTTTTATGTATGCAGTGTCTTGTAACATATCTTGCTCTGGCAACATCAGTATCTGCATATGCATACGTGAAAACTGATCCCATATTTTTTCTAAGCTTTCAAGTCTGGTTTCAACGTATGAGATGGTAATCCGCTCCTTCGGAGACTTTTTGTAATTACTGAAAGCCTTGGTAATACGAATACTTTGATCTGTTTGAAAATTGACACTAGCTTCCATCTTACTACTCATCTTGAAAATTTACAAGTCCCAGCAAACTTATCATAAAATTTCTAAGTCCCAAATAGTCACGTAAATTTGCTAAGTCCTCAAACAGTAAATCTTGAAAAGTTACGTGTTTTTTGTTTTTGCTCATAAATTTTCTAAGTGTTTGGCTGATGTTCGATATGAAATCGGGCATAGGTTCCCCGTCGGTTCACTTTTTCTTAAATTATTCTAAGTCCTAAACACTTTGAAATTGTCTTCTGTCTATGAATTTTTCTAAGTCCAAATTTGACAGTTCTATTTTCCAATATTATTTTGACAGGTGACAGTTCCAATTAATGACACTTTGCACAGATAAACATAAATGTACTCACTGTTTGAAATCTTCTTACACTTCACTTCACTAGTACTTGAACCTTAGTTGAATCTTCCCGCCAAGTTGATCCACCGTGACGTCACTCAAGGTCACGGCGCTGCTGACTCCGTCGACTGCTCCAATCCGCTGCCGCCCTCGGAGACTGCGTCCTCGACAACAATCCGTTGCCACTTGACGCAGGAACGCACCACTAAATACTAAGGCCCAGTACAATCCGGCTCGAAGGACCATATGTTTGTACTCCTAATTTCAAAAAGGGCGCTCTTTACTTGGGATGGGATAGAATGATAAAACCATTAACCTCACAAATAAAGCCAATATATTAAAATTAATTTTCAAACCTTATACCTAAGCTCTGTAAGAACATCGTTAGCTAGTTGCCCGGTCTGGTCAGCGACATCTAGCGTGAAATTTGGTAAACCTTGTATGCAGTTACTATGCAGTATACGGACGCGAACAATTGTTCAAAAACTAATGAGAAAGTTGCATTTTATCCTCATGTCTCGCAAAGTAATCGAGTGCAAATTTTGAGTTGTTTCCTTATGTTGGCTGGTAGAATGGACTCTATCAAATGATGAATTTGAATAATATATATTTAATAATGTTCATTTGGATTTGATTTTGTTTGATATATTACAGTAAATATTTTCCTCGCGTTGGTAGTAAAAATTTTCAAAAAAGATACCGGTTTAACTGGTTAACCCCGGGTTAGTGGGATGGTTTAAGTTGCAGTTAGGGATAAACGATTATCAACGGCTTGTTAGATTTGACCGACGTGTATGAGTAACGCCATCAGACTATATTTTGTGGATATTTCATTGACAATAGTCATTTCCTTTTCAGACAACTTGAAGCCATCGTCCGCATCTCTGAATCTCTCGCCAAGATGCAGTTACAGCCATTCGCGACTGAAGCGCACGTGACCGAAGCCCTGCGGCTGTTCCAGGTGTCCACGCTGGATGCGGCCATGACTGGCAGCTTAGCAGGTAAATATCGACATTATGTAGTTAACATAGAGTTCTAAATCCCTCGCCAAGATGGTGATGCAGCGATTAGCGACCAAACTTGCGTGAACGAGGCAGGTTTCAGCCCTTACTAATTATCCCTGGCCAACCGTTCGACCCTACAGATGTCTTATGTGACTGAAGCTAGGGAGTAAACATTTTAAAATACACTACTTTTCTCTTGACCAATAGCACAGTTATCAAATTTAAAAAATGTTCAAAATATGTGACCAACCGTATCATTCTTGTTAGTTTCAAATTGTCTTCTTTTTATCACAGGTGCTGAAGGCTTCACGACAGAAGAAGACCACGAGATGCTATCCCGCGTCGAGAAGCAGCTCAAGCGACGCTTCGCAGTTGGCTCCCAAGTATCGGAACAGACCATCATACAGGACTTCCTGCGACAGAAGTACCCGGAGCGCGCCATTCAGAAGGTCATCCACACCATGATCAGGCGAGGCGAGCTGCAGCATCGCTTGCAGAGGAAAATGCTGTACCGACTTTCTTGATTGTATGTTTGTTGTTTGTCTTGTGGAAAAAGTGCCCTTCTGGAGAGTGCCTATTAAAAATACATGAAGGTAGCGGAATTTCCCTGGTTAAATAGAGAAGTCCCTATCTCTGCAATCCGTCAAATCATCTCATGTAAGGAACCCACTGTGGCAGACTACGAACGCGCTCGTGAGCTAGAAAGAACCGGGCGAACATAATTATAATGGCGGTGCCCGCGTGCCACTGCATTTGTGTTATATTCGTTTGGATAAGTATAAGGGAATGTTGGAAGCGCCTGTGTGAGCTCACGCACCTATCCTTCCATAAGGCTGCGTTTCCACCAGAGATGTGCGAGGTAGCTGAGCGGTGCGAGGCTGTGTAGCGGGCTCTTTTCAAATAAGCGAGCGGAGTGTGGCTAGGCGAGAGCGAAGCGCGCGCGCCACACTGCTTGCGTCTCGCAACACATCCTTCCCTTGTTTTGTATGCACAGAAACCTCGCTCCGCTGAGCTGTTTCCAGTAGAGCTGCGCTCAGAGAGGATTGGTAAATGACGTGTTTCTAATTCTATTGGTTACATCACTGATGAAAACGCAGCCGCATACGTCCAATTTCCTTGATAAATTATATAAATAAACGAATTTTTAGAAACGTTACCGTGTTCTGCGATTTTCATCAGTATTTTTATGACGCACTCGCTTTCCGATCTATTTTTTAAGTTTGTTACTTGTAATCGAAATAAAACCACCTCATTTTATAAATTTGGTTTTATTCAATAGCATCTAATGCACAGGCAAACAAAGACATGCTCACAGCATTAATAGACTTTAACATCAGTTATACTGATCGGGATCACATGAGATTACTAAAATACTAGCTAGCAGCCTCTAGAACGATAATACTGGTCTCCTTGTAGAAGAGGTAGAAATGACTAGTTTATTGAGCCATCGGACTCTTACGTTTTCGAAAATCTTCAGTTATTCTTTGATTACTTGAGGTGGGAGTTTGAAAGGGTATTCAGGATGTTTTTCGACTCCTTTCCAGAACAGGAAGTTAAATATACGGCCATCTTCACCTTTGTCCAGCTTCTTGAGACGGTTCATGTCTTCTTCGGATAGTTCGAAGTCGTATATTTCCATATTTTCCTGCAAAGTGAAAGCAATAAATATTTCGACAACAAAATAATATCTCTCACAGCTAAAACTTAACCTGTGGGACCAAAAGCAGATGCGCGCATTACAAACTCTAGCGTAATTGTCCGTTAAGAGACGGCGAGAGTTTGGCTAAGCTAACTCTGCAGCGGCAAAGTGTGGAAGTGCGTCATATTTTATGGCACTTCTAACACTACCGCTTGCCAAGTCGGTGCAGTTAGATATTTTTAGTTATCTATTATATCGAGGAGAGCCTAATACTATACCTTCAATCTATGTTCGCTGGTGCTCTTCGGTATGGCAACAATGTCCTGCTTCACAAGGAAGTGTAGCAGCACCTGCGCCGGAGTCTTCCCGTGTTTATCGGCGATCTCCTGGACGATTGGGAGCCCAAGAATGTCGGGGAAAGCATCGGGGCTGAAATTAAAAATATATCATTTTGAAAAAATACTCTCAAATTCATACATTTTTTTCGTGCTGTTTTCTGTGTAGACGTGGCACGTCTTTATCAACCGAGCTTCTTCGCGCGGCAATTTTCTCGCGAGGCGGCTCCTTCTGTGTGGACCGACCTTCTTGGGCCTACTCTCGTACAAAAAGAAAAGTTTTCTCTTATGTTCCTGAAAGCTAGTGATACTGTAGTCTATCTTCTGGTTGTGACTATTATAGGAAAAAAAAAGGGAACTACGGCACAGTACGACTATACCTAAACTGTAGACATCTGACTTGGCGATGAACTTTTGAATATAAAAGATACTTTTGATTTCAAATCTGTGTACGGCTTATTGCTTGCATTCCGAAATCTTGGAATAATTTTCCAATATTATTATGATTCCGGAATGAGAGCACTGAATATGGAAAATTCCGGAATTGGATTCAAGTACTTTTATTAGATTTTAATACGTTTACTACTAAAAATTTCCAAGAAATTACACTACGCTGGTGTTATTAGCCGTCGCAAAGCAAAGCAATACATTTACTTGCCCAGAATCCTACGCGAAACTGGCTTAATCAAAACATTCGGCCGGAATAAACTGGTTTAATCTCAATAAGGCTTACGTTTTGGGCACTAGTAAGCTAGTCGGCAATGCATGAAGGTAATAGATATAGCTCAATACTTTAATACATAGAAAACAACCTAAATTCAGAAATGAATCATCGTTATAAACACAATGAATGCCCTTACCGAGATCGGAACCCCAGGATCTTCATCTTCGTAAACAGAGCCAGCCAGTACCTACTAGGATACGAAGCCGTTATATTTAGACATTATGTAAAACTGGGCATCAAATGCAGGGCCTGATTTACCCACAGGCTAATAAGGCAAAGCGTAGGGCGCAAGGACCAAGGGGGCGCGGCGGCGGCTCTGAGTTGAGACAAGCGGGGGGGATATACATAGTCAGCCTAGGGCGGTCAGAACCCTAAGTCAGGCCCTGATCAAATGGTTTGCTAGCATCCGTAGTTTCCCTAAATGAATACGGCCGTGTCATTGAAGTGAATAAAAGTGACCATAGTAGTAATACGGTGCTAAAATAAGCGGTCCAAACACGGCACTACTCAATATAAAGATATTTCTCGATAAATAATTCTTCAAATAAAAAATAAAAATAGAAAAAGTACGGAACCCTGGGTGGGCGAGTCCGACTCGTCCGGCTTTTATTAAAAAATCTAATAAAAATATTATGAACCTTAATTCCGGAACCAGTTCCGGATATCCTGAATTAGGACCCAATATCGAAAATCAGTTCCGGAATTGAAAACCATCCGATATTGCATGCCCTACGGCCATACCTATACTTATACTTATTCACGAAGTGATCCTTCGCCCCCGGGCTGCCCAGCGGGGCGTAGGCCGTCACCACAATATTATTGACAGCACAAAACTTCCTCAACTGCTGCTGCTGAAACGACGCATGGAGCTCCACTTGGAGAACCTGGGGCAGGACCGAGGCCTTGTCCATGATCTTCTTGATTTGGTCTTCGTTAAAGTTGGAGAGGCCTAGGTTTCGGATTAGGCCTTCTCGCTGGCATTCTTCCATTACCTGGAATAGCAGAATTAATTAGAGGAGGTATCTTAAAGTAGGTCTTCTCAAATTCCCAGCCCAGGCACACAAGAAGAAATCCAATACTTTATTTAATTTAAGGTATTCTTCCAACATTCAGCTAGAATGTGTCAAGTATGTTTTTCTTTTATCTTTTTAAGTGATCCCAACATCTCCTTTTCGGTTTATCTGCACCCTGGCCAGCCGAAGTAACCATTTTGACCCACCTTACCCAGTGCATGCGGCAGATGTCCAGCCCAGTCCCACTTAAAAAACCTACTTAATAAAACGGATACAGGAGTTGGAAGGGGCAGACCTCGGTGGACTTTCTCTGATCAGATCGGGGAAATCCTGAAGAAAGGCCAGGTCAAGAGCACCCTAAACCGGCGAGCGTGTATGAGGAATGTTATGAAAGTGAAGGAAGCGAAAGAGGTATGTCAGAATCGTAGCAAGTGGAAAATGATTATATGTATGTACTTAATAAAATGTTGTACCTTCCATATTTCACAATGATTAGTTGTAACATCCAGCAAATAGTCTCCATCGCTGTTGACTACCGGTGTGAGAGCCTCCGGGTCACACACGAAGGCGAACGGCACATGGATAAGGTAGAGATCGATGTAGTCCATGTTCAACTTAGTGAGTTGCAGTTCTACAAATTTTCTAACATCTGATGCCCTGTTGCCAACATGTGGGAGCTGTAAAGTAATACAATTTTATTAAATAATAATTTATTAAACTAACTAAACTAGATAGAAACTTTTGTGTAAACTTGTTTATCCATACTAATATTATTAATGCTAAAGTCTGTATGTCTGTCTGTGTGTTACCTCTTCACGCTTAAACCGCTGAACCAATTTAGTTGATATTTGGCATAGAGATTGAGTCCTGGGGAAGGACAGGGTAGTTTTATTTTCGGAAATCATCCCTAGAGAGAGTTAAAAGGGGGGTGGAATTGAGAGATTTAATGAATGGCCTGATAATTGATGTCAAGCAATTAAGCTTATGCTCAATTTGAATGATTGCTATGACACTTTATCAAGGCGTTAAACTTACTCTAGCTGCTGTTACTGGTTGCAAAAGCTAGAATGCAATAAAGTGATATACATACATATTATACCATAAATTAAAGTTTGTCACAAAGGGATATGGAAACATTGGAAACCAGAAAGTAATTCTTTAAAGTTAAATTATAATTATTATTTATAATATTACCTTGGTTGTGATGAACAAGTCCTTCCTAGACCCTTTTCCACTATTTATCCATTCGTTCACAGCGGCACCAATGGCTTCTTCATTGTTATAGTTAAAGGCAGTGTCTATGTGTCTGTATCCCAACTCCAAAGCCTTCAGCACTGTCGGCTCAATTACATTAGAAGGTGCCTGCAAATTCATACCAATAAATATACAACATTTTAATAAATATAACCAATATTTATGTACTTAGCCACTAAAGCCCCAATACTTGAGTGTTCTAACCTGCCAAGTCCCTAGCCCTATGGTTGGCATGGAATCGTTTGTTTGTGATAGGGTCACCGTCTGCATTATTCTGATATTGTTGTAATAGAAGCGTACAGGTGTCCTGAAAGAAGTAGAAAAGATAGCAAGCAGTGTTTTCGTTCCAAGATTCATATAATATTAGCAATGTGAGTCTGACGGGTTGAAACTTGGCACAAAGCCAAAAAAGGGCGTATTTAGAGTGTGCGTACAAAAACTGATCAAGGCAACCAGTGTAAGCTATTTATAATGCAGTAAATACCACCAACTTATGAAGCCGAAACTATGAAAAAATATTGATTTTTCCATGTGACGTAAGAATAAAATTCAAATTTCGCGGTAGAGAAAACCAAAGGTCTGTTTGAGACAACGATTAAAGCATTGGGTTTAGGTAGCAATTTTGTAGAATAGTCGTGTAAATAAGCTTTTAGTGTCTATGGGTAAACATTTTTTGTCTATGCTTAAAAAAAAAGAAAAAAGAATTGACATTGACAGAATGAAATTGTTTCCCGCCGTGTTTACATAGATTGTTTATATAGTTTTTTGAAGAATTATTATAACATAAAAACAACGCATAATAACTGTTAACAATTTTTTTTATTTAAATAATCCATTCCCTAAAAGCTAACATGGGTGTAAGTAGTATATTTTCATGAAAACATTACTGGCTTCATTTGTACAATATTTGTATGTTTTATTCTCAAAATTCAAGGAAAACGTAATTTTAATTTAGTAAAGACAGTGCAGTGAAGATAACAATAATTTTACGCACTCTAGCCTTATAATACCAACTTTTTCTGCTTATTTATTGAGGTTATGTTTGTAAAGAAGCTTTGTTGCTAAAACGCCTTGTAATTCTTGCAGAAGAAATCTACAGCATCCGTAAACAAGAGCAAAGAGAAGAGGCTCGCTAGGAAGCAGGAGCAGTACCGCATTGCCGATGGGATGTCTCATGTGACTTCGGCAAACAAGCTGACAGACCTGGCTTTGCTGTGCAAAGAGCTGCTGGTGTACCGGAGCAATGACCTGGACGTTGAAATGTACATACAGCGGGTAAAGGATCTCGACAAGAGTGTTTTAGACTGGGCAATAGACCTTACTGAACGGAATATGAAGAAATTGTAAGATATTAAGCTTATTTTATTTAAATTATCCCTTTTCTTGCTAAACACGGACATCTATTAGGTTTTCACTGAAACTAGTCACTACTATCATCATGTATACTAAGACTCCTACCAGGCTGTATCTCATGAAACGTGATAGTTAGACAGTTGATATTGTCACACATGATGTATTTTTGATTTTAATCCAAACTGAACGCGGCAACAGATATTTCTGTTGCCACTATAACAACGAATACTAAAAAGTAGGGAACCCTCGGTGGGTGAGTCCGACTTGCACTTGTCAAGTCTTGATTAAAATACTTAATAATGTTACATAGTCACAAAACTATGAGATGTTCAATTTCATTTGTAGGTATAGCATTGGTATAGGTCAGGGGTCGGCAAACTTTTTAAGAGAAGAGCCAACAACAGTAGAGATCATCAGTTTCAGGCATGTCACTGACTTCATAGAGCCACATAAAGTTTATTTGACTGGTGTAAATCCTTAAGTGTTGATCGTTGGGTGTGTTGAAGAGCCACATCTGCAGGTCCAAAGAGCTGCATGCGGCTTGCAAGCTTTATTAAATCTTACATGCTTATGCAAATTAGCAAAATATAACTAATTGAAGATAACATACAGGACACGTCTCCACCCACTCAAAACACAAGCTTTATATCATAAAAAATGTATTTCAGGTATGAGACCTGTGCCTGGGGCTGGAACAAGGAGAAGAAGGTGGAAGAAATGATGGATGACTCGGCCTGGTACCTCATAGCCAAGGAGAAGTCCGGGACCCTCCTGGCATTCTCACACTTCAGGTTCGACATGGACTTCGGGATCCCTGTCTTGTATTGGTAAGTAGTTATTGAACACATTCACTGCCAATCTTTTTGTAGCGCTATACCCGTAGCCGATCTCAGTGTTCTCCTGTTTTGTAGAGGAAAGCGACAACAAACAGAGAACCCGCCGAGCGGGTTTCCGGCACTCAATATGTTAGGTTACTTGTTTTACATGTAATTATGTGTATGAATAAGCTCATCAGCTGAATATGAATATGAATAAATATAGATGGTGCTGCAGTGCACCATATTGGATTATAAAATGTTAATGTTTTACAATCTAGTAAATTTGGCCACATAGCTTAATGTTGGAATGATGAGGCGGATGAAAACTTTCCATTAAAATTAATGTGAATTTTATACTAGCTGTATGATAAACAGAGACCGAAATTATTGTGACATTTTTGAACTGTCATAGGGAGTTCTCATTTATCGACTTGCAATACACAATTATATTGATACAATGTAGAACACAAAATATTAAAAATTATAACAGTAAAAGAAGAAATTTCAGCTATAGACTGCAATTATATAGAGCAATAGGAAAAGTCTATATGTAGTGAGATATTTTTAAAGGGAAAAGAAAACAAGATTCATAAAGTATTTTCTATTATCAACATAAATATCTTACTTGTTATTATTTACACTTATACCTAAATTACAATAAATTCAATTTGAATTAACTAATTAACTTTCGCTTTGTATTTCCAAAGCAAACAGAGCAAAAGACTGTTTCTTCTAAACAGCCTTTTTTCGAACACTAGCTTCTCTTTAGGCCACCATTTGATACACCTAGTGCAAAGATATCGAAATAGAATATAAAGAATGAAAGTTAATAGAATAGCTAAAGCTACGCTAAGGGCGATTACATCTAGTAGCATGTGCTGAGCTGGATGCAAGTCTAACGCGGGAGACCTCAAATGTCCAGCACCTTTATGTCTTAGAACATACTCTATCCAATATACTCCAGTATCGAGCGGCGATAGCGGCCTATCTAAAAATATATCCCTCAGCTGTAAGGCGTTTTCTTTGTACCTGCAACAAATATTATTTATTAAAGTTCAGTTACACAGCTTGTGTCTTAGGTTATCTAAAAGTTAGCTGTAAACAGATAGCAGGGCGTTTTTATAGGCAATAAATATTAGTTAGGCGATACGGGTGCTTTGCCGCGTGTGGCGGTGTGCGCGTGCCCGAGATAGTCCTTGTTTGCGAGAACGGGAACTCGTCTGATTGTCTCGTCTGAACAGAGAAAGTTTTTTGTTCCGAAGAAAGTTCTGGCAGTTTAAGTACCTATATATATCTACGAGTATACCGTCGTAAGAGCAAAAGACAATCATGAGTCAAAGGACAATGGGCATTGGTATGAGGCTGGACCCAGATATGAGTTGAATATCATTAAATAGGTCTTTTATAATTATTTAATGATCACGCAGCCAATGAGTTTTTTTCAACAATGTTATATTATAATTTCAGAGTTGTCTCTAACTTATCTCCGTTACTACTTTGTTTTTATTTATATTTGTCTCAAGTTATACACCGCAGTTTTACATGTTTTACCGTTAGAATGATGACTTGTGTGAGTAGGTATTAGGTTAATTAGGTAGTTTAAAAGTCGGATAACTAAACAGTGCCTAGAGACTTATACTACGTGACGAGACGTGTACTTCTGATCACTAAGCAAATCCTTTAATGCTTCCCGCCACTGGTCCATATCGAAGTCCCTGTTAGGTGAGGCCACTCGCAGGACGCCTCTATCTGCCATGGCTTATCCGTTGAGTGGCTGGTCTCTATACAGTAGCACCATGAGCATAGTTACAATTTTACAGGTAGATATGAAGATAAGAAGTCACTTACTTTTGATTGCTAAGCAAATCCTTCAGTGCTTGCCGCCACTGGTCCTTATCAAAGTCCCTGTTGAGAGTGACCACTCGTGCGACGCCTCTGTCAGCCATAGCTCGTCCGTTGAGTGCTTGGTCCGCGTACAGTGGTACAGTCAGCATGGGCACGGCGCACGCCACCGCCTCTTGCGTACCCAGGAGTCCGCCGTGCGATATAAACAACTTTACGTTGGGGTGACCTGAATATCCAGCACCATGGTTAGTTCATGTTAGCAAAAAAGCTTTATTGAATTTGGTCCACTCGTTTCTAGTGATTTAATTACAAGATAAAGGGTCAGTTGCACCAACCACAATTAACAGACTGATCAAAGTCAAGCAGCAGAAAACTATGAAACTTCCCATACAATAAAATTTAGCGAACGCTAAAACGGTGACAGACGGTTTGGTGCAACCTAACCTAAGTCAGGTAATGTTACATGAAGTAATTCGGTCAGTTAGCTGTCTTACAAAATTTGGAAAGACTATCGTAAATCTAGTCCGCTCTAACGCCTTTAACTGCTTAGTAGGTATGTTATGTACACAACAAAATCCAAAGCCATAATAGCAATCCTAACTGTGTTTAGATTACTATATCAAATGACTACTCACATAAAGTTTTATACTGTGGTATCCAGTCCATAGTGTACACGTTGTCAGGCACGGTCAGGTTCCGGGCTAGCATCCGTCGGTCCATCTTAATCAATACTGTCTGTGGCAGTTCGCCTATAACGCGGAAAATCTCGGCCAATTTGTGGTTGGGGATCGTCTCGATGCGCGACATGGAGCCGAAACTCCAGTAGATGACGCCTTCTTGCGACGCGTCGAGTAGCACTTTCAGTTCCTGAGAATTATATGTACATATTAATTATTATAGTCTTAACTGCTGGGCTTACTGGTTAGAGTTTTGTTGCGCATGATTGGGCATATGGCTCTAATAGCGCGCCAATTATGGCTTTATCTCAGGTCTACCAATTTCACCTTTTATGTCACATCTTTTGAACATTTGTTTATTTGTGCGGAGCGTGGTCTCTATTCACACCCAAATCCTGATCTTATTAGTCCATCCGATATATAAAAACTGGCGCTAAGTTGTAAGTACCTAAACTGCTTAACATTAGACAATAGGAAGGCGTTGCATTTTTGGTTAAAAGGTCTCTATCATTGGTTACGTCCGCATGACGGTGGTACCTATCTCCTGTGACTCTGTGATTTAGTAATGAGTGTGTTAAGGCTTTTATTTACTTCAATGGAGTACTTGCAAATAACTTCGCTTTGTACAAACTTTCCAAGCAAGTTAGTACGGAAGCTGTGATGATGGCTTATCACAGTTTCGTTGGGTCAACCTTACGATATGGGATCATCTATTGGGGTAATTCAGTCAACAGAGAAGCCGTCTTTATCGCACAGAAAAGATGCGTGAAAGCGATTCTAGGGCTTCACCTAACAGATAGCTGTGTACCACATTTTAAAGACCTGAAAATTCTTACATTCCCCTGCCTCTACATTTTTGAAATCGCGATGTACATCAAAACAAACCCAACACTATTCAGGACGGTCTCTGAGGTATTTGCTAGAAATTCCAGGTATCCTCAGAATCTCTTTCCTGTTTCCGCAAATACTGCCCTAATGCGCAAAAGTGTGTTCTGCTTAGCTAGTAAGATTTATAACAAATTGCCTGTCCATTTCAGAATGTTACCCTTAAATCAGTTTAAGCACAAACTACTGACATTTTTAATTGATAATTGTTTTTACACCATTTCTGAATTTTTGCTGTATAATTTTAACGCTTCTGATTTGACATGACTTTAATATTAATAATAACTAGGTATTTATATAGATATGTAAATTTATTTCGCATGTTAGTATGTAAGGAAATTATTCAAGTTTTTGTACGCCATCAGGCAGGGTATAGTGCTACAAATATTTATTTACCGCCACTGTAATCAGTTTGACATATACTCACAAATAAAAACACTTTGAACTTTGAACTTAATTCTCTATTCTATTTCTATTTATTTATTACAAAATATATAAGCATTACAGTCAACAGAAACCAAGTCGCTTATATACTAGGACAATTCATAATATATAAATTTATATAGAAAATCTAATCATTTAGAGTGAGTTAAGATTTGTTGCCAATATTTCAACAGATAAGAATCGCATTAATCATCTCTATTCGAATTAGGCAATATCAACAAAATATTATATCGATCTAAACAATATCAGACACTAACTAACTTATAACTAGACTGCGTTCACAGACCGTATGTCTATCAGTGGAAAGTAGGCCGCAGCTAGTTTGGGAACAGATTATGGGTAATTTGGCAAATAGTGCCGCTATCTGCTAGGTCTTAGGTCCCGGGTCGATAGATCACTATTGCTATATAATTTGGGTTAAGTGTTATAGCATCGAACCACTAAGTACAAAGTTCGATTAGCGACGATTTCGTTTGCAAGAGCTCCCAATGTTCTGGCTGTGGGGTAAAATTCTGGATGGATCAGACTTTTTTACCTTCGGCTTGGCTCCTGATCAGATCAGAAAACAGAAGTAGATATGTGAATAACACATTGCCATCGTACCTACTATTGTTAGAAAGCCATACAGAGGTAGAACTCAAAAGGAACGACCCAATACCCTGTAAAAAAACCGGCCAAGTGGGAGTCGCACGAAGGGTTCCGTACCATTACGCAGAGAACGGCAAAAAAATCACGTTTGTTGCATGGCCCCACTTAAATATTTATTTTATTCTGTTTTTAGTATTTGATGTTATAACGGCAACAGAAATACATCATCTGTGAAAGTTTCAACTGTCTAGCTGACTAGCTATCACGGTTCACGAGATACAGCCTGGTGGTGACAGACGCGTTGTTATTCTTAACTTTTCTTTAAGTGAAATGTTTATACCAATTTACCAATGACAAGTTGACAATGTATGATTATTACTGAATAAATGATATGATATGATATGATATGATATGACGGACAGACAGACGGACGAACGGACAGCGGAGTCTTAGTAATAGGGTCCAGTTTTTATCCTTTGGGTACGGAACCCTAAAAACTATGATAATATTGATGATTCGCTCAAGATTTAATTAAAAGCAATTTTCCGGTATATTACAATAGTACATTTCGATGCTAGTGCGGAAAGTATGTCATTATCTTACGAGTAGCGAGATATCTTGCCACGAGCCGCAGGCGAGTGGCAAGACTCGGGACTAGTGAAGAATGACATTTCCGCACGTGTATCGAACGACGTTTTTTAATACAGTTGCGAAAAAATAAGAAAAACAACAAGTAAGGAATTCGAAACTTTATATTATTAATTCTGTGACATAATTGACATTGACATTATGAAGAGGTGTTTTTTTAGCTGGGTGTTATGTTATTACCATCGAACCCACTTCAATGAAAGTTTTTTTTTTAAATGCATGTTCTATAAAACAGAAACAATTGTAAATATAAAACATTGTACTATTATTACCCAAATATCGTTAATTACGATTATTTGTGTATCGTACATTTATAAAAACAATATCGAATGTTGCCTTTGTAAACCTAAAGCAGAAAGAAAAAAACGCCTGTTCTTTGACAGTCGTTCCGTTCCATTCAGACAACTTATTAAGAACGGTTTTTCATAAGTTTACGTAAAGTAGCACTTTTTGAGCAACTGTATTAAAAATATATTTTTCCCCTCACTAGCTCGGAAAGTTGTCGTTTATCCTTCAATACAAGCGGGGAAAAACGCGTTTTATCCACTAGTGGGGAAAGTAATTTGACCTTGGATGGAGCGTGTTTAAGTAGCTTGACAGATAACAAAACGTAAAACGCTCATGATAATGGTTCGTTCGATATTAATTATCATTAAATAAATGGTTTGAGAATCTAATAAAAAATACCAAATTTAGCTTTATTTAATGATTTTAAGTCATAAACCTTAAAATTCCATAAGAAACGTTTGTTTTTTTTATAATGATGTTAAATATAATTCTGAACGCACAAGTTGGGTCGATGCAATTTCAAAACGCATCGTTGACATTTCATACATCAGAAATGTCAACATTGTCAACAATTTTTTTACTTAAAACCTTTTCTCACCGACTCGCGTAAAAATACACAACTTCCAGAGTTTTCTGTTATAATATCGTAAAGAAATGAGTGATTCCAGTGATGAAGATGATCTAACGCCTCTGGATGTTGCACTTTCCTCGCTATAGTGAGGTGAAAAGTTTTGTGTTACACACGGGCGCAAATGTATTTTACTTCTCGTGTGTTGAAACACGAGCAAGCGAAAGGATTCTATAGGTGAACCACGAGCGAAGCGAGAATTCTAAACTCGCGGGTAAAATACAACTTTGCACCCTTGTATAACAAATAACTATTACAGTACATATTGTGCTACTTTACCGTACTAGTGCGATAATTAGCACTTTAAGTAACTATGTCAAAAATTTAAAGGGCCATATGTACTGTAAAACGTTCGATACATGTGCGAATAGGTAATTAATAATTATTAATATATATTATTAATATATAATTTCCTATTTTTCGCGCTTGTATCGTCATAGTATAAACAGGACAAAGTATGTTATATACAATATACAAGTCCCGCGCGGTGCGTTTGTATGAAGATAACATACTTTGCCCTGCTTATACTATGGTATCGTAATGTACTATAATATGTTTGTAAAGTGAGAAGGTGAGTATCCACTGTCCGGATTTCTTTAACTTCTCATTGATTCAACTGGAAATTTCCGTGAAGATTTTCCGATTTAGCTCTATTTGTACTTGAGAGAAGTGCATCAAAACAATTGAAATGGGTTAATCCGATAATGAGGGCTACCGTTTTTGTGCCCACCAGTTGGCGCCACTTTAGATGTAGGTCCAGAAAAACAGATCTCAAAATTCTTCTATGCTTATTTTTATAAAATCAATACGTTCTAATATACACAAATGTATTAAGGCCGTTCCATCGGTTTGCCGCTGTCTCTGTCACATTTCGCAAGAAAGAACGGGAAAGATCATGCGCGCCAAGTGTCAATTTTGATCGAATTTTGTCGATTTTTATTTATTTTAAAAACGTTACCCTACAATATCGAAATTCGAAAGCTATGAAATTACTATTTAAGTTAAAATTGTTTTTTCTTCTTTTTTTGTTTATAGCATCACATAATAAATAACCGAGTAAAATTGGATTAAAAGTCCGAGTTAGAGGTTACTTTGGGAATTAATTAGTATCGAGGAAAGTGTTATAATTCGTGTATCGGAAGCTATGATATTAAAGATAATATAGTCAAGAACTACATATATTTTTTCCACGTCTATGAATATTAACGCCTCTTAGAAAAACATGATCATATAAGATTTTTCGCCTTCTGGCTCAGGGAACCGCCTTAACGTGTAATTTTTCCGACCTGTTTAATTTTTCTGTTTTGTTTTATTTAAGTTGGCACTTTTTTTTAAACCACTTACAATTATTGAGCTATATCTATAGATTACCATGATTAATCAAAGATGGACAAAGATTTACCACAATTATGAATAAGGAGTGAAAATTCCCGATAAAAAGTCTTGAAACCCCCAAAACTTCTATGCATGTGACATTTTGACAGACCTCCATCTACACTAGCACCCCTAGCGGCGAAATTAAACGCGGTAGCCCTCATTAAAATAGGTTAATCCGATAATTATCAAGAGGCACTTATTAACTATTATAGTTCTAACATTATTTTCTGCTCTTTAAAGATAATGTCATACTTCGGTCACTTTTGTTATATAATACAAGTAGACCAACATGAATGCAATTACAACATTCTTATTTGTAATAATAATAATTGTCAATAGGAATTATTATGCCATTGTATAATGTGTACAATGTTGTTATTGTTTATCTTTTATGAGTGCGAAGGCAAAATGTATATAAACAGTAATGTTATTTAATACACGTGCATAGACTCCGACCACGCTAAGTTTGCATCGACTTGTCAGTGACAATGCCAGCCATACACTTGATCAGACGTAATACTTGGCATGAATGTAATACAGTTAATTTAGGTTTCTCATTTAAAAACTATAATCTCATCAATTGAATATATCTGCATCTGACTATAACGTAATTTTTTTGTACCTAAGTAGGTATATAATTTCTCAGTTGATTATTATCGTACCGTTTATGCTAAAAGTGTCGTTCGGTTTCAGCCTTCGCGTCGAGAACTTTGCTCTCTTAACACATTCACTGCCAAGAACACGATAGGTGTGTTCATTTTGTATTGGAAATGGGGCGCTCGGCAATGAAAGTGCTAACTGACCATTGGTAGACCTTCGGTTTCAGTTTCGGCAGGTTTCGGCGTAAATATCATGTTTCAGCCGCAAGGCCCGGTTTCGGCCAAAAAACTTCCGAACCTTTCGCCGAAACTTACAACATTCTACTTTAGAATCGCGTTTGGCTAGTTGTCTATTCCACTTGGCCGGTTTCTGCACGAATTATAGGTGTTTCATTGTTCATAGGTCTAAAAATAAAGGACACAGATTTTTTTTTTCAATGATTTAACACGTCTATAAAAGTTTCACTATCGGTCCGACCTAAACTGGCTGAAAACCGAACCTCTGACTTCGGTTTCGGCTAAAAATCCGGTTTCGGTCGGGCACCTACCTAGCTTGTCTAAATTTAACGTATGACCATATCCTATTCACAAACCAAATTATCAACGATATGCTTCATTATGACATTCAGGTCTACAGTGGGTCTACACTACAACAGCCCTACAATGTCAACAACAACAATTCAATAGATTGCTCGTTGATTTATTGGGTGCAGTCGCGAGAAGCCGAGGTGACCTAGTGACTCGTAAGATATGAAATCACGATGAATTCCGCCTGCGAGAATATACGAGATAACGTAATCGTGCTCTTAGTATTTTACTCCTTTTAACAATATTCTCCGTAAACCTTGCATTAATTAACTGGAAAATCTTAATCAACATCCTTATTTATTTGTCAGACTGCCAGACTCAATGACACGAATGGAATAAAATCGATTACACAACCTATTTACTCACATATTATTTACGTTTGTAGAGAAGTCTTAAGATGCACGACGTTAATCGATACACTTAGCTCCGAATATTTGGGTTGCTGTGATATATTGTACGGGAATTTTTATTTCAAAATCCCATATTCATTTGGTTCCATAGTAAAAGTCCAGCCTTGGTTATTAAAAAAAAACCGTTTTAGCTCTAAATCGTATTCGGGCAAGTAGCATGAGATACCTGCGACCTACTGAAATATTTGACTTGAAATATAGGCGTGGCATGATAAACACTTCCGTAAGGGCGACTTGTTTATTGTTTGCTTCGAGATTGATGAAAGTTTTACCTTTGGCAATTGTTGCGAGTCGTCCAGATGCAGCCCTCCTACTTCTACTAAGCCCGGCACCAGCGGCCGCACCTGATTTATACTGAAATGACTGTTCGACAGCACCAGACTGTAGTTCTGAGCTAAGGCTTCTAGTTTTGGTCCAGGGCCGAAAAGCCGGTCTGCTATAACCTGAAACATATACTTACGCTTAAAATCTATCCTTGCAATAGTTCAGTAAAAAAGAAAATTTGGTCTTTTGCAGCTGTGATAAAATTCAATGACAATATGCAAAAAAATAATTAAAAGACTTACCTGAGAAGGAATTTGCGACTGGTATTTGTACAATATTTTAGCCCAATACACAGATAGCGTGTTCATAAATCTTTCCCAGAGCGTCATGTGTTGTCCGTAGCCCATCATATAGGCTGGGATATAGGAAGTCGCCTCCGGATTCCCGAGTTGGTCATTCACCCATGGTAGGGGGACGCTGGATAAAAATCCCACTACAGGAGCTTGGTATTTCCTACCAAACGGCAGGAAACATTCGCTTCCGAATATCTCGACTATCACCATATCAAATTTTACAGTAGAATTAAGCAGGGCTTTGACAGCTGGTAACTTGGAGACGATTTCACATGTCCTGACACACTCTTGTATTATCTGCTCCAAGTTGCCTATGAACTCCGGTTTTATTGTGTGATGCTCTTTGGTAAGGTTGTTGGCGATTTCAGGTATTGTTCCGGCTAGGCTGATCGTTTCAACGTTTGGAGGTGGATTTTTCTGTAACAATAAAAAAGAATAGGTGTAAGCAAATAGTTTTTAGAAATGTGTTTTTGGAAGGCGGTAAATGTTCTCGAGTCCTTCTTTAGATGTTTTCCAGAGATCATTGTTAAGGTACAATTTTATTCTTGAAAGAAAGCTCCAACTAGTGCGCTAGATATTGTTATTACATGTTGTTATTTTTTAGTTCAAGAACGGAATATGTACTGTTGTCAAAATTATAGTTTAACTCAACTGTCACCTCTTCTCCCACATGCTGTATTAAGTTTGCTTTATTTTATATTATTAATGTGTTTTTAATTTAAACTGGTTGCCCTGAAAACCAACGCCATGGCTAAGGACGATAGTTATCGGCACATGCTGAGTGGCATCCATTTTGGTGTCCTGCATTAAAATATTTGTATTATAGCCTAAGCTTGCATTCAACACCAAATAAACTATTTCAATCCAAAAGACGCTTAGCTTTTAAACAAAACGATATAGGGGATATAAGTTGAATGAGCGAGTGTTTAGACGGGCACCGCGCGTGCGCGATAAGCGCCGCAACTACCGCAGAATCGCAGACACGAGAGGTGAGAGGGCAGAGGGATCACGGCTATTCCTACTAGCACTAAAGAAATACTTGCAAAATTCCGTGACTGTTGGTCGTGTGATTAACTATCACCAATTCCTATTACTCTCTGTATGTGCATAGGTATGTGTCAGCAAAGTCGGTCGGCCAAAACCCAATTTGTAATATTAACATCTCCCGAGTCTGTCTTCTGATTTTACAAGCTCGTTAAGGTATCTTCGCGACTTGTTTTTTGGTCAAACGGAATGAATGTTTATATTATATGTATTTCTAATGAGACAAGTTTTAAAATAAAGCTATAAATATACATGTGCTAAGCGACCAACGGCCGCGCGTCCTTGCCATTGACGAACCCGTGATTTAGTTCGTTCACCCATATAGGTTTTCTTTGATGTTGATATCTTGATATACCCGCTTTACACTGTCCGCAAAAAACGCGGAAAGCGAATATGCACCCGATACAAACAGCAACACTTAACTGTCCATTGGTGGACTTTATCATAAAAGGTCCACCGATGGACAGTTAAGCGTGTGGGCGATGGTACACACAATCATTATGCCTTTGTGTCCAGTTTATGTCAATTTGTCTATATGCCAACAAAATGTGAAATTTCCTATTATACTAACTACTGTCGCGATCACGCACGCGATTATGCTTTGCATTGGGCTGGGCGACACCATTACGACATTGCGATATGCGAAAGTAAAAATCACGATTTTTAATTTAACTAAGCTTAATTTATAAGCTAAGTTCGTAAAATTTGGACTCTATCGAGAACTCTAATTATAAGTAGAGTTAATGTGTGAGTGTGATATTATGATTTATGGCACACTCTAATAATTTTTTGACATTCACGACAATCACGACTTCACGAGGTCGATAGATCTCAACGAGTGACAGTTACTTGAGATCTAGTTATTGGTCACCAACCGTGAAAAGTGACGTATCAGGAGCTCAAAACAGTGGCAGAGAGAAGAACGGAATGGCGCGCGGTTATTCCACCGATAAGAGCCAGGCTCTTAAGAATTATGATGATGATGTGAAAAGTGCGGGCATAATAATTTGCACGCAGTGAACCCATGATGTTCGGTGACAGGCCAACGCACTCGTGGTAAGATGAAGATAACATCTTAACACGCGTTCACTTAATTGTTGCCGAGTAGGTATATCATCGAAATGACTGACCTCTAGTATATATCAATACTACTTAAGACTTTTAATGAGCGATAATATAACTGCTTTCGCAGTTGACGCGGTTCTACATTGTATTATGTATTTTTCTACTCAATTAATATATGCATGTCAGATAAAACAAAATTTTAAACACACATATAATTGATTTCGTTTTTAATACCTACTTAAACCTATAATTATGTTGTTTTAAGGGCGGTGAATACCTATAGAGGTATCGTAGAAACTTTTACACTGGATATCGACGAATGATATTGTCTTTTGTTAAACCCGACCACTAGTTACGTGGTCTTCGGGGCGTCCCAGCGATGCCTACTTTCCGTGACTTTTTTTATGATGGGTGCAACTTTGTAACTACCTCTGATGTATTCATTTTTCACTTTTATTTGTTGACTTTGATACCTATCCAATGTGGACTTATGACGCTGCTTTACGATTTTGAAGATTTCTAAGTCATTCTTACCATCTCCCAATCTACTATAAAACATTCCTGAGATTGGGCTCTATTTTGGCTACCTTCCTCTTCGCTTCTTGTTTGGCTTTTTTGTACTCTATGTGGTTAATTTGAAGTTCTTTGGTTTAACATCATCATTCCACCACTTTGGGCCCTTGTTATGCGTAAGTATTCCCTTTGGGACTCCTAAGATGTTGGAAGAATGGGTTTTACAAGTGCGTGTAAAATTTGACCACATACATTCGGCATTGTTGTTGTATTCGTTGTTCATGTCATCCTCCAGATACTGTTTGAGAGTAGCAATAAGGTACTTTTAGGGCTGTAAAGTAGTCCCCATTTGATTTTCGGGGTTTTATCAATGGTTGTCTTAATATGCTTGGGTAGTTTGAGACATACTACTAACATTCTATGCTGCGAAGTAAGCGCTTCTCTCGGTATTACTTTACAATCCCTAAAGTTTCGAAGTAAGTTCTTGTCTGATAAAATATAGTCTATTTGCGTACCATGTCTTGAGCTTTTATACGTGATCAGGTGTCAAGGTGGTCATGGCGAGATTATGTCTCATCCCAAATTCCAAGATCTCTTCCCATCTGTTTATTTATAGTCCCATAGCCTCGATTTCCATGTACTCCCGGGTATCCATCAGTGGAAACTACATGTTCAGATCTCCGCCGATATATTTCGTTTCTGGAGAAGGTATCTGATTGATCAAGTCATTAAAATCATTCCAGAATTGAGATTTTTCCGCTTCTGAACATCCTACCTGTGGAGCATATGCCGAAATTAGATTTAAAGGCGGTTGTTTATCCATGGCTAACTTTACAGCAATCAGTCGGTCGCTTATTCTTGCGACCTGGATCATCTTTTCTTTAAGGTGACGTGACTATTTCCATACATTAAGCCAAATTAGGGTCTGCTTCACCCACGTATATGTATATTAGAGCCCCACCGCTGTCCTATATAGTTTCTTTCCGCCCAAACGCTGTTAGACTTTGTGCTACTACGATGTACTTCTGTGAAATACTTTCCGGCATCAACATAAACAAATAAACGATAATGTAATGTATAACATCCACGACCGACTTGCAACTGATAATAACTGAACACTGAAACTTATGACTACATAAATGAAAATGATTCACTTAATGGCTGCAGCAAAACTTATCATTATCTACGAAGTACAGTAGCCTATTTTTTTTCTTCACATTGTAATAAAGAGAAAAAGTGGACGTAGACTTTGTGAAAAACATGTGGAAAGCAGTTTTTGTTTCACACCAAATATATTACTATTTCTAATTAATTGAAGCCTCAGTTAAATTCTTGCACCATGAATTCCGTACCAGCATACAACTTTTGTAGCGTTTAGATTTCTGTTCTTGAGGTTGACTCGCTCTTGACAATCATATAAGTTTTCAATAAATACTTAATCTTGTTATGTGATATAACACTAAAACCCCACGAAACTTTGATAACACCAGCAATTTCACTGAATTCACAACTATTTATTCATTATTTTAATCGAAGAAAATGAAATATTATTTATGATATTTTTTATTTAACAATTAAATCGGTAGCGAAAGCTCTAATCTAACTGATGAAGAAATTTCAATTTCGCCGTTCGTCTAACCCTGTTCATGTTAAGTCCTATAGTTTTATAATTATAATATTTTTGTTGAATATAATTTAATTTAATGTTTCTGGGCGTGAATTTGTACACTGCTTAATGTTGAATTTATTTAAAATTTTAAAATCTTAATTATTAATTATTTTTCGTTAATGATTTATGAAACTTAAAAGCTTCCACCACCTAAACTTTTTCTCCTCCAAACTAAGTGTTAATAGTACGTACCATTGGAAAATGTGTGATGACGGTGAGGTGATGCTGCCTTTCAGCCAGCGCCTCGATCAGCTTTCCGTACATCGCGTAGTGACTCCTTGTGTTGGTGGGCAGCACCGCCAGCAGCCGCGCCGCCTGGCCCGCCGTCGCGCACCACAGAACCAACCACATCACCCACACCCGCATCTCGCCGCCGCTAGCCTTAGTTTGCAAGTGTCCCGGCCACCGTCGCCGATCGCTACCCGCCCCCGATAAGGTGTGACGTCACTCTGTCCTCTGATTGAAGTCCGTAGCACGTACCGCTCGAGCCCACCCACGGCGAAAGCAACCTTCATTCACTACGAGACCTATCGCCTTCCGATTCGTGACTACTTAGATAAATTTCTTCGTGACGACCTGACGCGCTTTCGTCTGCTAGGACAATGAGGCGGCGGCGGCCCTTACTCGTTTTGTAGCCGGTATACATGTCGATCGTGTAAACATTCATTGTGTGTTCAGATGAACGGTGACCGAAGTGTTCTGCGCAGCCCGCGGTCCACGTGGGGTGAGCGTGCGAGTGCGGATTTACGAAACGGTGTGGAAAGCCAATTTTTTTAAATCATAAAAATAAAGGCAGGGCTGTGGTATTTGGCTTGTCAATATTTTTGAATTTATAGATCATTTTTTATATATGCATAGAATTTAGCAACAACTTTTGTTCAACTAACACGGACTGTTTGGAAGCTTAAATACGACAAACTTTTCATAAAACATTACGTACAATAAAACTGCAGTGAACATATTGTACAATTACAGACGGTTTGAGGTATACAGCTCTTACTCTACTAACTTATTTACTTTAAATGAAAACTCACTCTTACGGTTGTAGGTATAAGTCTTCGTTTCGAATACCTACAGGCAATTCGTATTATGATTGAGATTTTTTTTTATACCACGTCGCTGGCAATCAAGCATACGGCCCGCCTGATGGTAAGCAGTCACCGTAGCCTATGGACGCCTGCAACACCTTTGCTTTGCTTTGCTTTTTGAACAAAATAAGAAAAAGATACTCTACAACAAGTTATTTTACACAAATTTAGAAAATAATACGATGTTATATAACATTTTATAACAGCCAATGTGGGAGCACCATTACAAGACATTGCAAGAAAATATAGGATACAAAAACCAGTTTTACCATCCTTAAAAGTTTTGCACTCAGTTACCAAATACTGGCGATGCATATTCTACTCAAGTAGGTATTTCTGTAGTTTGGTGTGTTTTGATGAGGGATAAAGTTTTATTTTTGATAATTGGCTCATCGCCATTACGGAAAATTTGCTTTTTAATCCACGATGATATGAATAATCCATAAACAGAATTGACATTGCAATTGGGTGAATGCATTTTCCTATTTTATTTAAATCGCAGTTTTACTTACACAAACTTTTTTGTGCTTATGCAATAAGAACCTGTGTAAAATTAACACTGAGTGCGTAAGCAAGATGAAAATCGTTTATATTAGACATCCGCCAATCGAAACATGTATTGGGATGACTGATGTCACGTGATAATTTCCAAACATTATTTATACTTCCATGATGTGACAAATTACAACGTGGCGCACTCAATATGGTCTCAATGTTAGTCTTTATATTTATAAATCGAATTAGATCGCGTGACATGATAGCTAACGGTGGACTGTATAAAGTAAGATGAGATGATGAAAACACGTACTAGAAGTTAATTATTTTAATTAAAACATGGAACACAAGAATAAGCAGTATACAAATTTACAAAGATATATAAATGAGGTCGCATGCCAGCCAGTCGAGTCGCTAACAGGTAGCTTATCCGAACTACACTGAATTGCTGATATCATCTAGTTCACTTTAACTTATGTGACAAGAGATATGTCTGGGACTGATTAGTGTAGGTTGTATATCACCATTAGTCCGTACAACCAGATAGTCGATATAGTCTAACGAATAATGCGAGTTCATATCTGCATAATTGTACATTTTGAATACTTACTGTAATAATATATTCTTATTACCAGTGTGTAAACGCCATACGATAAATAAATAGTCCGTTACAAAAACTTACATTTTATTACTGTAGAAACCTTCACTACTTTCACCCAGTTAGAGTAAATACTAAATATTTCACAAATCAAAAACTTTTGCCATTTTCGGGTGCGTCCCGTTGCCTCTCCACTTGGTGATGACATGACTTCATATCTTGTTATTGCACATGCATTTCAGTATAAAAAATGAGGACTGACGAGAAGATAGCAACAGCTGCTACGCATGCACACTGACAATTTTTTTTATTTTTTATTTTCAAAAAAGTATAATACATTTTAAACTTATACTAGGTTCGCCAAACTTGCGTTTAACGGCGAAATGATGCACTCATTTTCAATGTTAGTACCTTAATCTAAATTTAACGATTAACTTATATTACTAAGGTTAATACATACTTTTATATTACATTAACACAGTGTAAGTTGTAGGTATATATGTTGTCTTTCTTTAAAAATTTCTTTGTAGTTTTACATGTATGCAAAATGTATGATTTTGGTGCAATAAAGAATATTTATTTATTTATTTATAAACAATATTTACCTATGAAATAAAACTATGAAAACGGATTATATCGCGTATATTGAATTTATAATACATCCCGACGTTTCGAACTCTTTACAGCGTTCGTGGTCAACGGGTGACTGAGGAAAAATTACAAAATGCAAAAATACCCACATACTAAAATAATGAACAATCATAGACTACAAACTTTAAGGCTGGTTGTACATGCAAAATCGGTTCATAAGGCTAGTTATACACTATAATTATTTTTCAAGTAAAGATATATATATATATATACGCGATAAAAATAAACTATGCCGGCTCCAACCCTACACCACGGACCCGAGAAGATTTAATTCCCTCCTAAATTGTAGGAGGGTATCCCAATATGGGACCGGCAACAAACTCGGCGGGACACATCTTTTCAAAACATCAGAATGTCCAGCATCATCCAACACTACGGTCTCACAGTCTATGTCTCGCTTGCTCCTTTATCAGGTGGACTACAGGATCCCAAGCTGGTGGTAGAGAAAAGCCATCTTCCCTATTAAAGTTTGGATATTTCTTAATCTCAATGGCCTCGCGCAGCATTCTGGGTATGTAACGCTTCTCCTTGGCAAGAACCAGAGGCTTATCAAACTTGATTGAGTGATTGGCTTTATCCATGACATGCTCACAGACAGCAGACCTAGGTCGACGGTGCTTGACATCAGCTATGTGTTCCTTCACCCGAGTGGAAATGCTCCGTTTCGTCTGCCCGACATATGATAGGCCACACTCACAGTCCAGCCTGTACACTCCTGCAGTCTGTAGAGGGGTATTGCATTTTACAGGCCTCAGGAATTGTGACATCTTCTTCATTGGCTTGAAATATGTTTTTATAGAAGCACGCTTCAAGATGTGGCTGATCCTGTCCGTGACCCCCCTGACAAAAGGCAGAATGGCAGGCCTGCGCTCGACTGTGGGGATCTTAATGTGGGACCTCTGGTTGACCCGCGGTATCCTGAGCTCGTTTGCCTGGAGCGCGCGCCTGGCATGCTGGAGCTCCGCGGCCAGATGCTGGTCATCACATATCCTCTGGGCTCTCTGAAACAAAGATTTGCCTACTGTAACAAGTTGACTGGGATGGTGATGCGATTTGCCATTTAAGTACCTATCAGTATGAGTAGGTTTCCTATACACAGTGCGACCTAGGGTGTTATCAGGATTTCTTTTTACCAATACATCTAAGAAGGGGAGAGAACAGTCTTTTTCCAACTCCATAGTAAAATGTCAGCGACTACTGGAGACACCGGAGACCCCATGGCCACGCCGTCGACTTGAAGGTAGAATTCACCATTCCATAGCAAGTAGCCAGATGTAAGGCAATGTTCCAACAGCTTAGCATATTCCTCTGACATGTTCTGCTCACATAACCTCTTCTTGACAATTTCAATGCAGTCTTGTACCGGTAGGCTTGTAAATAGCGACTGGACGTTCTTGGATCGATTCGTCGGATTCGTTTCTTGGATCACCTAAATTCCATCCATAGCAAAATAAAATTTACTATGGAGTTGGAAAAAGACTGTTCTCTCCCCTTCTTAGATGTATTGGTAAAAAGAAATCCTGATAACACCCTAGGTCGCACTGTGTATAGGAAACCTACTCATACTGATAGGTACTTAAATGGCAAATCGCATCACCATCCCAGTCAACTTGTTACAGTAGGCAAATCTTTGTTTCAGAGAGCCCAGAGGATATGTGATGACCAGCATCTGGCCGCGGAGCTCCAGCATGCCAGGCGCGCGCTCCAGGCAAACGAGCTCAGGATACCGCGGGTCAACCAGAGGTCCCACATTAAGATCCCCACAGTCGAGCGCAGGCCTGCCATTCTGCCTTTTGTCAGGGGGGTCACGGACAGGATCAGCCACATCTTGAAGCGTGCTTCTATAAAAACATATTTCAAGCCAATGAAGAAGATGTCACAATTCCTGAGGCCTGTAAAATGCAATACCCCTCTACAGACTGCAGGAGTGTACAGGCTGGACTGTGAGTGTGGCCTATCATATGTCGGGCAGACGAAACGGAGCATTTCCACTCGGGTGAAGGAACACATAGCTGATGTCAAGCACCGTCGACCTAGGTCTGCTGTCTGTGAGCATGTCATGGATAAAGCCAATCACTCAATCAAGTTTGATAAGCCTCTGGTTCTTGCCAAGGAGAAGCGTTACATACCCAGAATGCTGCGCGAGGCCATTGAGATTAAGAAATATCCAAACTTTAATAGGGAATATGGCTTTTCTCTACCACCAGCTTGGGATCCTGTAGTCCACCTGATAAAGGAGCAAGCGAGACATAGACTGTGAGACCGTAGTGTTGGATGATGCTGGACATTCTGATGTTTTGAAAAGATGTGTCCCGCCGAGTTTGTTGCCGGTCCCATATTGGGATACCCTCCTACAATTTAGGAGGGAATTAAATCTTCTCGGGTCCGTGGTGTAGGGTTGGAGCCGGCATAGTTTATTTTTATCGCGTATATATATATATATATCTTTACTTGAAAAATAATTATAGTGTATAACTAGCCTTATGAACCGATTTTGCATGTACAACCAGCCTTAAAGTTTGTAGTCTATGATTGTTCATTATTTTAGTATGTGGGTATTTTTGCATTTTGTAATTTTTCCTCAGTCACCCGTTGACCACGAACGCTGTAAAGAGTTCGAAACGTCGGGATGTATTATAAATTCAATATACGCGATATAATCCGTTTTCATAGTTTTATTTCATGAGTAACTATCGCGGTAACCGAAGACAATATTAATATTTACCTATCTTATATATATTTTTAGTCATGCGTCGTTGTACCCAATAGCAACTTCTTAATTTTTGATTTAAAGATGTTTTTACTAGCACACTCGTCTTCTATTGATAAATTGTTCATTAGTCGCGGTATTGATTAACGACTACATTAACGATGAGATGTGACTGTGCTGATTGCTGACCCCGGCGAGGGTCGAAGGAGCTGATAAGTGATAGCTGCATACTTTATTCTTCACCACTCATTACTGGTTATCTGGTAGTTTGTTTCTAGTAAACGAATATGTTGTTTACGCGTAAAATTCGTGAAATTTTATAAGTAAAGCTGTAGTTTTCCTTAATTACCTTAGACTATTTAGACGGTTCAAGAATTTACATGCGATTTTCGTTACATTGCTGCATTTGCTCGATCGACTGAATTCATTGTAGGTATACTCTGTAGTTAGCAATGTATCGAATATTGCATTCAAATTCTTGAACCGTCTAAATGGGGCTGTATCTATAGAAAAGCTTAAAGTACCTTAATACTACGACGAAGAAAAAGAAGGGGTTATGATTTTAGCAGTGTAGCTATAATATAGGTAAATCTATATGTAAAAGAGTAAGATTGTGCCGTGTGTTTCACCGTATCTGCGAAGCTACTGAGCGAACGACGAGCAAGCGAGCGAAAACGAAAGAGCTATATGTATATGTAGTATGTACTCGTACTTGGGTTATAGCTTTTTAACTTTTCATTTCTATGTTTGCTGAACAGATTATGCCACCCAGCATAGTAGATTCAAATCAACGACAATATTTTTAACTCCTATCTTCCCTGCATCTACTCTTTATTACTGATCATTCATTCATTTATTCCTTTATAAAACATAATTTTACATGTCAAATACAATATTTCATCATTTTATTAAACTTCATTATAATATTATTGACTTTTTATAACTCCTAAAAATGTGTGACTAGTACATTTCACACGTGTTGTAAACGACATTTTTTAATACAATTGCGAAAAAATAATAAATTAATATTTAATATATCATTAGTAGAATCATACCACCAAACCAAACCAAAACCAAAAGTACCTATACAGCTAAGATACGCGAGCTGCCGCAGCCCGCGATACCTTCATACTCGTGCGCGCCCCGGCCGCGGCCGCCGCGGGCCCGGCGCGGGTTGGTCAACGACACCTCCTCATAACTCATGAGGCCCTGGTACCTGCTCCGCGCTAAATTCAATTTTAATTGCGTTTCGAAAGTATAGTTTGGAACTAAAAAGTAAAAAGCACTAGTTCGAGAAATTGAGCTTCTCGCACGCTACGCAGCCACAAAAAGTACCACTTTTTGAGCAACTGTATTAAAAAATAAATATTACATCTTCGTTTAGGTATCGCGAAATAATATATTGCCATCACAAAATGTTCTAGGTATTGATAAGCGGTTATTAACTAATAGGTGCTAATAGCAGAATCACGTTTTATTATAGAATTTTGCCATTCTTAAATGACGCAATATACCTACTAATACACGAACTGAGAACGTGAACGACCTCCGAAATTTGAACGTTTCATTTTATTAATATTTTAATTTAAAGCAAAAGCTTACATAAAAACTTAAATGTGGATAGAATGTGTGACAATTGTGTGTTTGTTATTTCTTTTAGGAAAAAAATGATTTTAGATAATATAACTTCTCATTAATACATATCGAGTTCGATCGAGTTCAAGGAGAAAGAAGGACTACTCGAATTACAGTATTAATCAAGAACAGGGAAAAACAAAACCTGTGTAAAGATCATAAATCCAACATTCAAATGTCATACCTACTTATCTATTTGTCGTATGGCTTTGTTATATGTCACTGTATACTATAAAAACAAATACAATTTTACCCTAAAAAGTCTCTACTAAACGATAGAGCGTCCGTATAATCTAGACTAATCTACAATGTAGTCGTACGATTGTCGGCTGTAGGTACATCTGAAATTCAAGCATTTATCATTAGGCTTAGAATCTTTTCGTCGTTGGTTTCAAAACGTTTTAGATCTAAACATACTTATTTGTTCCAGCTATGAGGTCCAAGTGGAGGCCGAGGGGCGGCGGCGCGGCCTCGGACATCGCGTGCTAAGCGTACTGGAGAAGCTCGCGCTTGCCACGCGCATGCGCTGCGTGCGCCTGACCGCGCTCACGCACAACCCCGCCGCCAGCGCCTTCTTCCGGGCCTGCGGGTCAGTACAGTACTAACTCCTTGTTGTAGCCCGCGCTCCTTACTGTTTGTGTGTTTACCGCGCTCAAGCACGATTCTTTTATCAGAATCAATAGAACTCGTGATTCTTACAAAGTAGAAAAACTATAAAAATTCAAAAATAAAAGTTGCGGGTAGATCTACGGCAGTATGGCGAAAAAGTAGGAATCCCAAATACAAATACCTTTATTTTGCATGAAATATGGTACAAAAGGTGGTCAGACAATATTATACATAGCACATATTTCACCAGCATCTGCAGCATCCCATAGTTCTTAAATCGCTGACATAAAAGCTATGGGACATATTTTTGAGTATGATGAGTACACCCATATTATTACACTTGACTTTAGCACATTTCAGTAGGTACCTAATACAAAAATACGAAATTCGGGATGTGAACGCATGCCACTGATTGCTTACAGTTTATCAAAAACTTATAGAGTAGCGTTATGTCATAAAGCCCAATTAGCGTTATCATATCATTGCAACGATATATTACCTATTCAATGAGTATATGTATTATACCTAAAATTCAGTTCATTATCTATTTAGCGAAACACAAAGTCATAACATAACCGTTATAAAACTTACAATAATTTTAGAGAATTTTAGATATTTTTGAAACGTAGTCTTATCCGCTACTATTAATTCTGTCTGTACCACGACGGTATCAATGCGTGCCCACTGTTAACTGAGAATTCATAAACCCTATTGATAAGTCATAACTCATAAGGTTAACGGATGGTCAGCTCTGAATGTTGCTGTTAATATTTATCGGGGACCGCGAACCGTGACGCTGTCGATAATTTATCTACGATACTTCGTACTAATACGTTGTGCAATTTGTATAACGAAAACGTGGACAAGTTGACACTTGTGCTCAACGACTGGTTAATCCAGGGTTAGGGTCACGTTCAGATTAGGGCGTAATCTAAATGTGTCATAATTTGCCTCATTAATTGTCATCAGTTGGCGGCCGGTATTTACAATTAAGAGTAGAGCATTCGCGGTACGACAGATGAAAATTGTATTTTGATCACACTTGCTCGTAGAAGATCTTATGGGCCCCGGCACACTTAGCGTCTTTCGAGCGTCGATGCCTAACAGCATGACAAAAATTGTAAAAATGGCGGACACCGCGGACAAATGTTTGAAATGTCACCGTATTTAAAATTATTTCGCTTCAAATTTAGTTTTTTCTTCGCAAGTGTGTTGAAAAACATTGTGTATCTTGTTGACGAGGGTACGAGCGCACTTTGGACATGATAACACTCCGCCGTCGTAGTTGGTTGTGATAGCTACAGGTGGCGGAATCTAATGTTCGTCTCGCTTTGTGCCAAGCTCATTTCTCAGATTCAAAAACGTTAAACCCGTTTTAGGCTACGCTATCTATCGTTCTAAAGGCCCTATTTCTCGTGCAGGACCCAGCCTCCCTCCCTGTACTCCTTAAGTCGTTAATAAGTATCCCTACTTCTTTTCCCAATCCTAGTAATAATAAAGTCAAAAACGGGTTGTGACTTGCTACTATCGTTATCGTTTCCCACTTAAAAGGCTGCATTAATTGTATCTTCTCATACATCTATCGGAGGAGTACAAATACAAATGCTCACACTATTGAGACATTCCACGGGACGTCCCGTACAACTGCATTTTATTCATGAAATAAAACGTTTTTTCCTGCGTTTAAAACGGATGATTATGTTTCTGGAACAATTTTACAGAAAAAGATACCATGTTCAGAAAATTCGCGTTTGTGCGGGACAACAGTAAACAACGAAATGGAATGTTCCTATTTCTTGTTACAGATACGTTTTAGACGAGACGAGTCCAGCGCTAGAAGAAGCCGCACATTACGAGATACTGAGCAAGGCCACAGAAGCCCCGGAGGAGACTTAACATCCCCACCACTACACCGCCACCACCTAGTCAGCAGGCCAGCTCATCGCTATTATCCCAAGTGGGTCCATACTCCATAAGTTCGCATTATGAAGTGACTTAATGTAATGTTTAGCATAATAATCTTGCACATCATGATTAATACCAATGTTCTTATTCGACAGAATATTACATGTTATATTGGCTTAAACATACATGTGGGCTTTGATTAATAGGAACAAAAATACCAAACCAAAGGTTTAGAAGAAAGCGAAAGTATGCATATCACTTTTCGACTTTTTTTCAACGATTGTATGTACTAACAGTTTTACCGCTATTTCAAATTAGTTCTTTTAAACTACGTTAAGTATTTTGGTCTTATTAATTGTTAAAGTTTTCTAATTTCATATATGTATGTGCCCCATCTACATTATTACAAAAAGGCCCGTGCTAGGGCATATAACCCCGTAAATCTATACGAACATGATGTCATAATTTCAGTTCCTAGTCTACCACACACTTTACACCATTATTTTTACTCTCTGAAATCTAAAATAGAAATATTTTTGTATTTTTACACATGACATTGATAATGAACTCCTTTCATATTATTAAACTCATGCATACTACTTTTTGTATCGATTTCAGCTAATCTAACTTTGACTAATGATATCAAATTTTGGTGCCATCAAAAGTATATTTCCAACAGAAGCTTTCGATTTGAAGTGGTATTATCTTATCGCCGGCTACTTTGTCTACTTCCGTCCGAGAATATAAACTAAAACTACTTATATTCATTAATTCAATTACTACTTGTATCGTACTTCTTTATTTAAAAGCGCCTACGTAAATACGCACAATTGTTCGAAACTCTGAGAGTTCGTCTACGCTACATTTGCAGCGTACAATATAATGGGCGCGCCTTACTTGAGCATTTGGCGAGAGAACTTAGCGTAGCCCATTGAAGTTATGTATTCCGGAATAAGTACAGAACAAAAATGACTAAATGTTTGTACTAGCGTCCGTAGCACGGTCGCATTTTTATCACCTGTCACCATGCCTGTCACGTTCTAACAAGTATGTAAGTGCGAAAGTGACAAGCATAGTGACAGGCGATAATAATGGAACCATGCTGCCACCGCAGAACAAAAATTTGTGACCATAAGAAGTCAAACTATGACGAGGATCGTGTCTCGTTTTGATTAAGACAATAGTGCCTCCAGTTCAATAAGTGAATATTTCAGTCCTTTAGTTTGATGCTCTCTTTCGAACTGATTTCTTTAGTTTGCCATTATCGCCTGGCTTGCTGGGTATAATGGGTCAATTTTGATCAGCAAAAAAGTGACAGAACTATCCGGGTTCTACATAAATCTGTAGTTGGCAGGATTGTAATAAGCTAGAAATCATTATAAATCGTATCGCTACACTAATTCGTCTGCAGTATAATTGGGCCAAAATTCTTTTCTTTGTCTTGTTTTTGGTCCCCAAAAAATGTGACGGAGTGGAGCTTTTTGTATCGGGTGATGGGATGAAATTTAGTTTTAATTTTTTCTTAAGGGTATTATAAATATTATAATCTACAGCTAGAAAGACATGCAATAGCACTCAACTTTGTTTTTATTGATTTGATAAAAGACAAAAATAGAAGCGTGACAGAGTGGTCAAAAATAAGAACGAAAATAATTTTGGTCCAATTATTAGTTACGTCCATCACTACATTCCGTGTTTTGTAACTAGTTTAACAGGTTGTTAATAATTAACCCGTCAGTACCTTAAACTGATAATTCTCATAACAAATAAGTTTATTTTAGCAAAATAAATACAAAAATTTTACAGATAAATACTATTTTATTTTGGATAAACCATTCAAAACCAACCATCAAAAACAGGAAAAATATTATAAGTAGTTAAATATTTACTTATAAAAAAACCGGCCAAGTGCGAGTCGGACTCGCCCAACGAGGGTTCCGTGCTTTTTAGTATTCGTTGTTCTAGCGTCAACGGAAATACATCATCTGTGAAAATTTCAACTGTCTAGCTATCACGGTTCATGAGATACAGCCTGGTGACAGACAGACGGACAGCGGAGTCTTAGTAATAGGGTCCCGTTTTTACCCTTTGGGTACGGAACCCTAAAAACAATATTTATTACACGGTATCCCACAACTCCATAAAATATGATACAAAAACGTGTTAGATGTAAAATATTTGCTAACAACTTATAAAGTATCACTTACAAGTTAATCTGCCATGATAATGGTTTTGAAAGCTCATTTTGTGGCGTTGGGTTGTATGTCGGTATGGGACAAGAAGGCCCTTTTCTGATGCATTCAAGCGAAAGCCCCATATTTATCTATTATTTCCTCTATACAAAAGTATGTCGGTCAAATTTAGGTCGTTATACGCTTTGCATAAAGTCCAATATTCGTTGAACTGCATGAAAATGGGTTATTATTGCAAATCTTTTAATTACATTTAAAATTTGAAGCGTAGTTTGTGCAAGTCATGCATCAGAAATCTGAACGGAACTGTCAATATTTCCATAAACATTCGGCGTCAGCACTTGATATGATATAATTCGCATACGTAGTATGCTTGCAAGTGCATTTTGAAGATTAGATAACGAAGAGGTAACTAGAATCCACTATATGATATTAAAATATTAATAGCCGCGTCTATAATCTGTTTATTTATTTATATAAGAATCAAAACTCGAATTTATACCTATTTTTACAAGTAGGTACGCCGGGACTTACAAGAATAGGATAGGATTCCAAATCGCACATTATATTCACATTTTTACTTTATATTAGGGTTCCGTACCCAAAGGGAAAAAACGGGACCCTATTACTGTCACCAGGCTGTATCTCATGAACCGTAATAGCTAGAGAATTGATATTTTCACAGATGATGTATTTCTGTTGCCGCTATAACAACAAATGCTAAAAATGTATCTTTAAAAAAAAGTAAAACCGACTTCAAACGGGAAAAAATAAAATATTATCTCGTTTTATATGCGCTAGCAAACTGATACGTTTGAATTCGGTGCCCTGGTATAGATTGATAAGAACAAAAGAACCAGTATTGTAACTATTTAGCTTGGCACCGACTTCAAACGTATTAGTTTGCTAGCGCATATAAAACAAGATAATATTTAATTTTTTCCCGTTTGAAGTCGGTTTTACTTTTTTTTTAAGATTAATTTTATGTTTCCATTTTTAGTGTTTCTTCATCTGTCTGGCCAAACTGTCACTAAACATCTTTGCACTTCGGGTAAGTTTCAAGGTCTGGATCTAAGCTATCAAGATTTGAGGAGTTGGACCTCATGGAACCCATCATCAGAACTAGACCTTAACACAAATGTTCCAACTTACTTGGGTTTAACAAATATAACGAAGAGGACTTAAAATTGAAATATGCGTTATTAAAGAGTCCCGTTCTGGTCATTATCAGTAGTTCCACTTCATCAAATGGTACTGTTTTGGATGAAAGTGCTTGGTTTGTTAATGAAAATCTATAAGATTTGAAGAGTTCCCTGGATTCCTAATGGATCCCTTCATCAAAACTGGTTTTTTTACAAAAACGGGACCAACTAGGGACTATATACATTCAAACAAAAAAAAAACCAAATCGGCTCAGAAATGACGGAGATCTGAGGTAACATATACAAAAAAAATACGGTCGAATTGATAACCTCCTCCCTTTTTGAAGTCGGTTAAAAACAGAATAAAATAAATATTTAAGTGGGGCTCCCATACAACAAACGTGATTTTTTTGCCGGTTTTTATAGTAAACGGTGTGCGTATCACTTCGTCACTATAACAGATAAGGACGTCTTTCCATTGACCGGTAATCTGTACTAACGCTTATCTACAGGACCTGTAAATAATTGGCTTGACCCCTACTCTATACTTGCATAATAGGTATGAGCTTCGTGAGAGATAAAAATGGTTAATTAGGAGCCACTCCCCCGAATTGAGGTGTTGTTAACCTATTCTTTGTCGTCAGCGTGATATGATATCCGGATCAAAACAACATGACATGTGTATGAACAACATTGACAGCAACTTTTGAAGTTGAAGTTTCACCTGACCGCTGCCCGCAGAACGCATCCAGTGTGGCAAATCCTTTAGTGCAATAAAAATACAGTGTTTTATTCAACGGCTATCTCCTGCATACTAACCTACTAGTACTACAAGCTGAATAGTACTGTATAGGTAATATTGGTCGTACTAAAAAATCATGTGTCTAATTAGGTATTTGGACATTTCAAAAAATATTGTGCCTGTTTACAAGCTATTTACAAGCTTTTATTTAACTTGCGATGTACCTATGTATGTACGGGTCAAATCTTGCAAGTTAAATTTGACCCACTTCCCGGTTTCCGATGAAGCTGAAAATTTGCATACATGAGTATGTAAGTCAGGTGACAATGCAATATGATGGTACAATCGAGATGATATGATGATGGAGACAGGTGCTGGTCATAGGTACTCTGTGATAAAACAACGAAACCTAATTGTGTTTGGGGTTTTTAGAATTGTCTCGATGAGTATTAGTTGCCTGTCGAAAGAAAGGTACAGTCAGCGATAAAAGCTTGTACCAAAAATGAATTTTTTGCCAAAAACATTTTTATTACAATCACACAATTAGCCTCATGCATGAAGTTTATATTTGAACGAAATATGTTTTATTCGGATGTTTGTTACCGTTATATCATGTTACAAATGCATTTCCGTTTTTAAATTACCATTTAATTACTTAAAATTTTAAATAAAAAGTACAAAAATTTGCCCGCGAAAAGCTAGTGAGCGAAACGCTCGAAACGCCACGTGACGTCACGCGTTCGACAGATTAGTGTCATTAGTAGCAAACGTCAGTTGGGCCGCCCAACGTGTGACGTCATCACGCTCTGTCGAATTCGCGCCAAAAATTTTCAACATTTTAAATATTTTTTAATAAAATAATGTTAAGGTTAACAAAAGTATTTTTATCATTTCCGGTGTTCCAACGATATAAATTATGAATCCAAAAATAAAAATAAATTCATGCATGGAGCTAATTGTGATAGTAAAATAAAAAAATAAAATAAAATTCATTTATTTCAAGCTGCAAGGCTCATAATCAGTTTTTGCACGTCATAAAAATAATAAAAACAAATATAAAATTAAAATTGAAATCGAAAAATTGGTACCTATTAATAAAACAATAAAATAAATTTAAAGCATACACTAAGTCCCTATCCTATGCCAGTCTTAATTACATGCCTGTCACAGCAGTGCATGATGTAAGGACAGTCCACTCTGTCCGCGATCATCGCTAGGACTGTGTTGGGGCTGGCTCGCACCCGCTGGACCAAGGACGCGGCGCGCAGTCGCATAGTGGTATGAAAACACGCCGTGTGCGCTGCCGCGAACATTCCCGAGGCGCTGCAGTAGCGAGGCAGCCCCATCACTGCCCGGAACGCGTTGTTGTATTGGACGCGAAGTGCATTGTATGCTTTCTGTGTGTAGTTAGCCCACAGGCTGCACGTGTACAGCGACGTGCAGTAGGCTTTGAACAGCGTCAACTTCACGTCGCTGGAACACCGAGCAAACCTGCGCGCCAACATGTTAGCCCTTACACACAATGCCCTTCGCTCCCGTTCAATGTCAACGTTATCTTTCAGGTCAGCAGTAACGATATGCCCTAAATATTTAAAACTCTTTACTCTTTCTAGTGGTGTTCCATACAGAGTTACATCAGGTACATGCAATGGTCGATTACTGCCGGCCTCAAAGACCATATATTGGCTTTTAGCCACATTATATTTCAAGCCATGGCTCACAGCGTACTCCTCACAAATTCTCAACAACCTTCTGAGACCACAAACCGACGCGCTCAGCAGCACCATGTCGTCCGCGTAGCTAAGGTTATTCACACACACGCCATCCACATGACAACCGACATGCTGACTGCTGAGCTCGCCGATCAGCGCGTCCATGTATAGATTGAACAGTGCGGGAGAAGTCAACCCCCCCTGCCTCACCCCGCACCCCAACCCATACTCCTCCGATGTTGCTCCTGCCCACCTGACCCTATTGACCTGGTGTCCGTACCAATATTTAAATATATTAATTAATTCCCTGGGCATGTTTATGTTCTCCATTTTTTCCCATAGTACTTTGTAGGACACGAGGTCAAAGGCTTTGGAGAGGTCCAGAAAGCAGGCATACACCGGGGTCAGACGATCGGTATAGTATCTGACTGTATGCTTAAGACACAGTATTGCACTATCTGTGGACAGTCGAGGACGAAAACCAAACTGATTATCGTGCAGTTTCAAATATTTCTCTAACTGTGTATTAAGCATACAATCAAACACTTTTGCAATAATCGTTGCTAAAGAAATTGGCCTATAGTTAGTTTGATCCGTTAAGTCTCCAGTTTTATTTTTAACTACAGGTACGACTATCGTTTTTAACATAACAGTAGGTATATAGGAATGACTCAGACAAAGGTTATAAAACATAGCTAAGACTCTTGCGATATGTGGACCGGCATGCAGGAGGTGCTCGATACTCAGACCGTCATGGCCCGGAGATTTACCTCGCGAGATAGATTTAATTGCCTGTGCGACTGCCTTAGCTGTGAATCTTATCCCCCCCACCAAGCCGGTCAGAGCATCGGGCGCCGTCCTCCCTGCACCCAGAGGAGATTGCACACGAAAATGATCTTTAAAGGCATCAGCAATGCTTTTGGGGTCACTCACCCCGCCAACACTCACAGGAAGGCCCGGACGAGCGTTCATCTTTTTTGTATCACGCCAAAAACCCCGGAAGTTGCCCTTAGAATGCTTCTCAGCGAGAGTATCCATTTTTAACTGCTCTTCGTGATTTTGACACCACTTTAACCGAGATTTGAATACTTTTCGACTGAGACACATCTCCTCGTACATTATACCACTCCGGGGTCTTCCGCATGACACCCATTCGAGAAACCTCGCCCTGGCCACCCTATGAGCCCCGACGACGTGTTTATTCCACCCCAATACGCGTTTACCCCTTGCTCCCCTCGCTCTACTACCCCTACCACATACTGCTGCCTCACTTAATGCTTTTACAATATTACTATATAAGTTGTCAATAATACGCCTATGAGCCACGCTATCGCAATATCTATCTGCACAGTTTGAGAAATTTTGGTCGAAGTCTATACGCCCCAGTCTAGAATGAGCCTCCCTCTTATATAATTCAATTTGTTGCTCCGTTCTTTCCCCCCATACTAGTTTTTTATTCGCGATTATTGTGCTAGGCAGCTTAGGTGTTAATAACTCTAAATCGCATTCTATGATAAGAGGGAAGTGATCAGACCAGAATGAGTCATATTTGACTCGCACATCTCGCACAGAATGCACAGCCGCCCGGGTAAGGATACCGTGATCGAGCCAACTAGGGGTTCCGTACACTTCGCTAATAAAGGTATAAGTAAGGGAGTTCAAACCTAATTTATCTGCGTCGATGCAAGACCAGTTCTGTTCCCTACAAAACTCCATTAGCTCCGTGAAAAATAATTCCCCCGGGTTAGCATTAAAATCTCCTAGAATATAAACGGATTCTATGCCATATTCATCTATGATTGCACTCACCGTACCCAGGCAGTCCGTGAACTCCGACAGATTCACAGCCGAATTAGTAGGCATGTATACGCTCATTACAATTATATAACGATCTTTAATGGCGACCTTGATTGCACACACTCGACTATTATCACATTTTATCACGGACACCTCAGAAAAAACACTATGTTTCCACAAAAGCGCTACTCCGCCATACGGTCTACCGCGTAGTATTTCCACTGACGTGTCGACGGCCGAAGTTCCCGTAAACCCAAACTCACTATCTACAGTGCTTAGGTAACATAAATCCTCTTTCAGTAACCATGTTTCTTGTAAGGCTATTACGTCACAGGTACGACATAACTCCCTCACACCATCTATGGAGCGCTTTATCGACTTGCAGTTAAAACTGGCAAAAGTACACACCTTACTTGTATTATTCATTTTTCTTGATTTCAAGGCCGGTCACAGAGTTCCCTCCGTTCGTATAATTTACAAAACGTCTGAATATAATGTCTTCAGGCCACAACTTCTCATTCAAATACATGTGTAATTTATTTTTAGATACGTACATCTTGTATGCCTTATAGTCACGCCGTTTTTGTATGTTTATTTCTTTTAGCGACACTGTATCTTTTGTTTGACCATAAATGTATTGAATAATGTCATCTTCCGTTGTTTCCTTATGTACGTTTGTAATGAGGACAGGAACTTTCCTTTCTGCCGCTTTGAAATTACATTGAAGGTCCCGCGCAACACCATACTTGCCATGAAAACGATATTTTCGTTGTTTTTTACGGCTCTGCACCTTCTCCCATTTCCCCTCATTATCCTCATCTAGCAATTTAATAGATGATGACTCATGCGTTACGCGGTTTGCTAATCCACCACTATTGTTTACGGTATCGTCCATCAGCTGACTCTCGGGCTCGGGCACAGCTGGTTTCGGCCTGGCAACGCCGCCACTCAACGTTGCCGCGTCGTTGCCGCTCTTATCATCCGATAACGGTTGTTGAATTGCTGACCCGTTTGTCGTGTTTTGCGCGCCTACCTCCCAAATGTTTTTATTCGGGTGACCGTTCTTTGATGCTTGTTCCCGATCATGATAGCTATCCAGCATCGAATTGCACTGCAGAATGCCCACAGGTCCACTATCCATAGTATCCAAAGCCCAGCAGGCAGCCCCTCGCTTCTTATTAACGTTACAAATAGGTGTCGATGGTAACGTATCATATTTATTCGCTAGGAGTTCGAGTTTCAACCCCTTCAGCTGCTCCAAAGTCGCGTACGTCCCTTTAATCTCTGCTAAATCATTTTGAAACTTGAGCATGTCTTTCAAGAGCTTAGTACAATCCAGACTATTAAATAGTATCGGTGGCAGACGCTCGAGTTTTCTCGCCACAAATACTGGAATTACGTCCGGCTCCGTTGACTTAAAAACATTAAAAATGTCTCGCAGGTCCCTTTCTTCTTTGCCTTCACTTTTTCGATTAATCTTGCGTGCCTCCGTTGGAATCGAGTCAAACAGTAACGACTTCGAGTTTTTGATCTCATCACTGGAGAACGCAGACTTACAAATCCGCACAAGCGTTATCTCGTCCACTAACGACACTTTATTTTGAACATAAGCCAACAGTTCATCGATGACTATGTTACACGAATTGCACTTAATTACGCCCGTCATTTTTACCGCGATCGTATGTACGCACCCACCTTCGTTGAGCGTGCGCGCGCGACTATAGTAGTAGTTTTTATAGTTTTTTGTTATAATTTTAGGGTTGTTAACAGTGTTGGCCGAAACGTTAATGCAATTAACCAGTACAAATTGAACCGTAAATTGTAACCGTCCGTTACGGTTTACGGTTCAATTTGTACTGATTAATTGTTAATTGCAATTAACGTTTGGCTCGTGGTTTATTGGTGTGCGGAATAGTAGACTCTTATCGTGGCAGTATATTTAATTCGTACCTATGCACTACCTATGTCAGTTTAACTGACTCAGTTCTACCTGATTTCACTTAATTTTTTGTGATAGGTAAATGGTACCGCTTAGTAACTACCATGACTGTAATACTACATTATATAGCTACATAATCTTATAGTTACTTTGTCGTTAACTTAATTCTTAATTGGCGAGTATTCGTTTGACCTTTTCTCGTAACAATCTCATTGATACTATTACAGTAGGCATTTGTTGTAGTAACATAAACACTGATTAAGAGTAAAGTTACATAAGATTTATTTAATTTAATAATTTACACACAATACAATAGGTATCACAGTTACTAATAAATGCTCTTTTTCTCAATGATAATCATCTTATAGTAATTACATTGTCGTGTTCACTTAATTTAGGTACTTAACACGAAAGTGGAGGACTCGTGCGAAATCGCCTTCTCTTACAAACGTAGATATTAGCATTATTGAAAATATTTTGACACAATTTGTTGTATATCAACCACAGCTATGCCCCTGCGTTTGATTTTTTCGAATTTTTAATTATTATAAAAGTTAGGAGCATTTAAAAATTTGTATGAAATCTCCGCTCCTAATCTTTACAATAATAAAAAAATCTAAGAAAGTCAAACGTAGGGGCATAGCTATGGCTAATATACTTACATCAAGTTATGCAAAAATAATTATTTTGCATAATGTCAATATCCAGAAAGGGAAATGGGGACTACGTTTGTACGGAGAAGCGGCCGTCCCCTTTCCTCTTACCAGTATTACCTACACACCAATCTCTTGACACGCTGCATAGGTTTCAGGATTCGGTAGACAACCAGGAACTCTTATAGTTTCGCCATGTCCGTCGTCTGCTTTTCTATCCGTCTCAAGCCTAGCTCAGTGACGGTGGGGATGAGTTTTTTTTTCGCTTCAAGCCTAATACAATAACTTCAAGACAAACGCAGGTCATTTTTAGTACAGTGAGTATTTTCGGAAATAACCGCTCCTATAATCCAAAACAACCCGACTTATCTCATTAAAGGCCTGTTTTCCCCTGAAAATACTGTTTTGAAAAAACTGTAAATTCGCGCTAGCTATACTAATCAACCGTTTCAATATCTACAGGAGAATGCTCGTCAGCAGAATCTCGACTTTCCTCGCTTTGCTCAAATGTAGTTTCAACATCTATAGAACTAATTTGTCTTGTATAATCCTGAGTAGTGTTAGACATTTCATGAGTCCACGTGTGGGTCACTGGTAGTCTCGAAGGTGGTAACGCTACGGCGCGGGGCGGGGCGATATTGGTGCATTTCTCTCGGCGCTCCCGCGCTCGGCGATTTTGAAACCAGATTTTTATCTGCAACAAAGTTTTACACATTATAGCTGTGTTTAATGGCGTATTGTTAACTCACTTACGGTATTTATTAAATTAAAATGTTGGCATTATTTTCTTACTTTCTGCTTAAAATATGGAAATATAAGTATCGTTTTATTTTAAGTCGTTACCGTAAGTAAATCGGTAACTTGGATTTCTCACAGTTAAGTACCGGTTTAAGTTCAAGTTAAGAAAGGCTGGTGATGTGTTCATGTTCATGCTCATAATGCTCATAGTCATGTTTTTGTCTTGTCTTGTCTCTTTTGTTCTTGTGTTCCCGTGTCTTGGGTCTTGTTTTGTTCTGTTCTGTTCTCTAGTATGGCTTGTGACGCCAATATTAAACATTTGCATCTATCGCACTAGTATGGTAATATGTGACGCTAATATCAAACAGTTGCATCTGTCGCAGTAATATGGTTTTTTTCGCCTACCCTCCGCAAACCGTCCGATAAGGAACTTTTTTCCAAAAATTGCAATTGATTATAAATTGTCCCACTATTAAGCAAAAGTCTCCTGTACAAAAGTGTGTGGTTCCCACGCTAGTCCAATGCGGAAATCCCCAATTTCACATTGGGTTTTTTAAAGTTGTTGTGAAATGACTGTAATGAGGTATGCAACTTTCGTCACGATGTTTTTTTTTACCAAATATAACTGATATTTCGTACATTGGTAAGTCCAATGACAGTCATTGATACGAGCCTGGGGTTAGACTTCGCACATTTTATCGCTTGCCTACTTATTCAGCAAAGAAGAATAGGTACCAGCTACCAGCGCTTGGTCAAATTGGAAATACGAGCACCTGTCATGAATGTAAATATTGGTTGGTTACTTCGAACCTTCGAATCTAGAGGAAAAACCGAAACTTGGGGGGATTAACAGGATAAATATAACCGCCTGAAGGCATCTTACTCAATTTTTGTGCAGAGTTAACTTGGCCCGACTTTATACACGGATGTATCTAACTTACTCTATCATCTCGCAGCTGTAGAGCTGCAGCTAGGGCTCGCAGCGCCGGCGGTGCTAGGTACGGCGCACGCGCGTAGGCCGCTTCTAGTGCTGCCGCCTGCGCCGCGGTAAAAGGAACGCGTGCGTGTCGCCCCGACCGCCGTTGCCGACACACGTTGTTGACTGCTCCTGTACAATTTAATTTTATCTATTTTAGATTTTTGTCATAAACCAATAACTGTTGTCAATTGTATAGATGTACATACCCTACCACAACTTTACCCCCAACACTAACCTAGCCATTTAGAGTTGGCACTTCGACCATTCAGCATCGGCTCGAATATCATAGCTAGCAACGAGACTCTAGCGACCGAGCTTTAGTATCACGAAGCAACGAGACTAGAATACTAATTACAGTACAGATCTCTGAATGAACTGTATAGCGTAAATACTATAATTAATATAAATACATATAATTTTTGCCATTAATTAGCACAGCAAACTGCCCGCGTGACCCCTAAACTGCTTTCCAGAAACTTCAGTTTAAACAGCGCAGCCATGTGATAACCTCAAATTTGTGATAACAGACTAGAACTAAATCGTGAAATTTAACTAATTATCTTTAACTGGTAAAAAAAAATTAAGGCAATCATATTCATAACTGTCGTAGTTAGGCTATAAGGACATTGTGCTATTCGTATGAAAATCAGTCAACTTTGGCTCCTATGTATTTTCAACAAGTAATATCAGTCAAAAATCGTCACAATTGCACTAGCTATTTAAGTAAATAGTAGTAGAGTAAATTAAACGAGAGATGTGCATTTAGTAGCTAAGTGATAACTAGATAAGCAAAAAAAAAATTGAGGCAGGCTACTTCAGAAACAAGTTATTTGGGGTTACCCAAACACCTCAAGGAAAATTGCAAACGAATATCAGAGTGGGCTAAAAACTGCTGACTGCTTGCAAACGGGTGCTATGATCCGAAATCGTTGCCTAATGCCTATGCACTTTTGAGTCATGAGAAATAAATATAAGTAAATTCTATTAACACTAACGTGGAAGCCGCGGAGGTCGGTACCGCGTGCAGCACAACCAACTCGGAGTCTCCGGCGCCTCGCGACTCGAATCCGCACTCAAAATCCGCTCGATACTGAAATCCGTTCCCCTAGAACTTCGCACAGGAGACACGTCCATCTTTTCACAGACTAAATGGGCCGGCTTTTCGATCCTTCAAATATATACACTGGTTAAGGGAGGTCTCTCCCATGCCCCGCCTTTCAGGGGATGATTTTGATACCCTATATAGATGTTATCAGTGACCGCAGAAAGGGATCACGCCTCGCTGGCTCCAGGAGTGTTGTGACGTAAACTCATTCATACAACAAATTGAATGGTAAACGATACTGTTTGCACACAAAAGAATGTTATTACTTTACTAGCATGTGGGAATTGATTGTAATTTAAATTTTGTTTGCGATTGGTAATACGATACTTGCGTATTAAAATTGCATTAGGGTGTATGCCACTTACAATTATTATTGCAGTATAGAATGAATATCAATTAAAGTAGGTATATGTACATATTAGGTATTAATTAAAGTTTACGTGGCAACGCTGCCAGTGTCATGGGGACGTTTGGGCCGGCTACGGTCCGGGGTGGCACCATAGCCTAAATAGTTTAATTTAGTGGTTAAGATTGACAAAGCCTGTTGCGGATTACATCATTTGTAAGTCGATGACGAAGCCTGTTGCTGATTTGCTTTTGTGTCCACTTGACGAAGCCTGCGTTGCCGATCACGATCTATGCATGGACTTTCTATTTACTGTTTTATTTATTGTGACGTGAAAATAAATGAATGGTTTATTAAAGTTTATATACTTATCTGTTGACGGATCAGTAAATACCCCACTGAAAATAATTCTTCAGTTTCAATCAATGTTCCCATTTGTATCTCCTGTCCCGAAAACGTCGTAGGGACCGATATATGTAACAGCCAGAAATTAAGCTCCATGCAGTAGATAGGTATTTAGCTGCTAGCTTTAACTTTCGGCATTATTCTCTCATCCTTAAGAATCCCCGGAAAGCTCGGCCGAATTTCACCTTCCCATACAAACGGAGTTTCGTTCTCATTTTAAAACTATGCTTTGGATTGTAATGACACTTTGCACATACAATGACGTGGTATATCTAGGTCTGTAATTACTGTAATTAGTTTAAGTATATAGCTCCAGTTTATAAAACAAACGAAATAGAGCAAAAACAAGTTTTGTATGAAAAACTTAAATTCACTGTATTTTTTAACTATGGTATCTGAAGCTACATAAACTAATTACAGACATAGATATAACTTATCCCCTTATCCTATTGTGAGTACAAAGTTTCAGAGCAAACTCGTAACTACGTTTGTATGGAGAACCGAGCTTGCCGGGGACCCTTAAGAGGTTGGTGCTCTGTGGTCATAGTAGGTAATCTAATCTTCAATATTACCTTAGCTGCAAAATTTACTAAGTGGACCTACTAAACTTCTATTAACTGTTAAGATTTCTATCTTCTATTAGTCTTACAGCTCTAAAGAACTTTGGTACATTGCCCAATAGGGTCCAAGAAAACTGATATATAGATTACAAACTAACACAAACATTGTTTTATAATACGCAATCATGCGCAAAACTTGTGGCCTAACATCTAATAAACCGGGGTCTTTAACCGATTATTCACAAGTGATGTAATCACGTTATCTGCTTTTGCTCGCTTGTTCAAGTGCCACATTATTTTATTGTGTTAATCGTAACAAAAGTACGGGCTATTGACAGGGCTGTTGTCCAAGCAACCCTATTGTACTTTAAAGTAGCAAGATGGGTCGAGAGATTGTACTGATAACGTTGAGTTTCAAAATAAAGGCAGATGTTTACTGAATATTCGTTTCATCTCAATCACGGCAAGCGTATCGATTTCCTGTGTGGGAAAAATAGTAATTTATAGGCAATTTGGGTAGACTCTGACCACGCTAATTGCACAAACTTGAGAATGCATCCATATCCCTATAAACTCCATACTTCACGTGGCACTTTGCATGAAAAATAGGGTATTTGACTACCAGTCAAATCAGTTTCTTTTTCGAACTGTCAAAACGATTTTGCTACTATGGAATTTATATGAAACACTAGCATGTGACGTCACAATCGTCAGTGTGTTGTAGAGTCGTCGGACCAGGTCAATAGGGTATTTGACTGTATTTAATATAAATTATTTTACACCGTGCATAAAATAAAGCAGCAGAACATTAATAGAGAAACGTAGACAGCAGTTATTTTTGGACACAATTTCTATTTTAAAACCCGTATAAAACTATAAAGGTAATTACCTTTACGGTTTACGGTTTTAGTCAAATACCCTATTGACCTGGTCCGACGACTCTACAACACACTGACGATTTGTACAACTTATGTCGGTCTGTTTATAATATGTAGGTAGTACCTACTTATTTATAGCAAATGCTTAATTTAAGTATTCCATTGAAATGCAATCGCAAAATGAAAACGGGTCATCCTTTAGGTAGGCGACCAGTGCTATTAAACAGCTTAGGTTTTGTAAGGCTCTCCCTTATGGAAGTTTCTCTACATATAAAGTACTCCACGTTTTCATTGTCCTGTGTATTCAATTCACTAAGTATTCATATTTCTTTATCATTACTATTTTATTGACATTATAAGATTAGAATTAGCTAACTAGCTCGTAATTAAAATGAAAGCATCATTTAACTAATAAGTACACAACAGAATAATGATCGCCAGTTTGGAAGTTGGTAGGTATATGACACATATGGCAAGCTTGTTTGTCTTCAAGCCAATCAAAGCAAGGCAAAGGAAATTCATACAAATAACTATGGATGGTATAGAAAGGATGCCAATCTCTTATGGCAGAATTGTTGCAAAAGTGACCGCTTTCAGCTTTAATTGTTCCTAATCTCTCCGGTGGCGCTAGTTAGGCTCTGGGACATGAGTATAACATAAACCAACAAATAACCCGACCATATTACGTAGGTTGTTTTTGGTAGTATTTCGGTGTATGGTGGCGCCGCCTAATTACTGTTTTTTGATGGACACTTTTCATACATAGAGATTTGGCTCCTTTATATAGTCTCCATGCAAATAACGATAAAACAAATGACAATTCCATATCGTCGATCGTATAAAAATCACCGCACGGCGCCTTGACTTAACAGTAAGAAGCATAATTGTGTGGCATGACCCGTAGCGGACCGGTAAAAACTTAAAAAGTCCCTCACCAAGGCCGCTGCACCGCTACCTCTTACCTCCCACCATTGTGGATCGGTTCACCGGTCGCAGTACACCTATAGCTACGGTTCAAACCAGTACACAGTAAACTTGTGGAACGTAAAAATGGCCCTCCCGGAGTATTTTGAGTTAAGCAATGGTGATCGCATGCCGAGGATCGGCTTCGGAACATGGCAGGTTAGTGTTGTTTTTGTATTATCCTCAGATCGTAGAAAAGCTGAAGGTAGTTTTACGCTTTATTATTTTTTTGGACTTTGCGGAAGTATTTAATATAAAATGTCCTACTTAGTGCAAATTGAAAAACAAAGATAAGAACATAGGTAAGTAATATACGCGTGCAATTTATTTATAATTGTTACATTTTTGTTAAGTAAGTATATCTTCGGATAAATCGGAGCGGCCAAGGTGTTCATAAATAATATCTGTACAAAGCCTTTATTATCAAGACGTTTAAGTGCATGTCCGGATGATGTCCAGGTATTTTTGAGCGCATGTGCAGCTCCGATATATCTGATGGCGTGGCGACTGTATGTTGTTAAATTGTTAACTGGTTATAAGCATACAGTAGACAATAATTATGTATGATAAATGATAATAGTGCATCGTTTCTTGGCCGATTGTTGGCGGCACTTGTATTGATCTAGGTATACAAACTCCTTCACAACATGACCTAAGTGTTCGGGAGCTTTGACATAGGTAACGAACGTTAATCATTTATTTGCTTTTTATTTTTATTCCCTCTTTCGAACCGTCGTGATTAATTTAACTAAAGCATGTAATAATTAAAAATTCCAAGTTATTACAGTCAGCTGCAGAGAAAAAGTAATGTCTGCATAGAAATTTGTATGCAAAGGTGCTAAGCTAATAGTATTGCTGACTGTACATACCTACTTACTTAATGAAGAATTTTTTAAAGTATTCATGGGACTCATGGGAGTTCCTATTAGGATTTTACATATTAAAGATTTGATTAACACAAAACATTGCAGTATTCAATTTATACACGGTGTTTCCTGTAACAGGAGCAATAAATTAAACTGGAGGCTGTACGCTTCAAACTGACCAACATTTGTTCAGCAACTTTTTAAAATTATGAAATTTTTAGATTATACCTTTTTCATACCATAGAGTAACTTATACTAGAGCGGTACTGTCATATTAAATTTTGTAACCCCAGTAAATTCACTGCCATCTATCGACACACTTTAAAACTAAAAATAAATATTTATAAAAATACGATAAAATGTATTTAAATATGGATAAATGATTTTTTTATTTGCATTAATTATTTTTATATGATTTTGACCCATGTTCTTTCACTGGTATGCGTTAAAATTATAAATAACAAACGAAACAGTCAACGCCCTCTATACGAGTGTAGGCCAAAACTAGTGGCGCCATCTGATCGAGAATCAAATTTTCGTGATTTTCGAGGCACGTTTTTTCCTTAGACTGTATCCATCTATTACGGAGTTATATCTATCTTTGTTCATACTAATTAAATATTATTTTCAATGTACGCGGTGTGTTTGACGTTGCTTGTCACCGTTTAAACATAACAAATTTTGCAATACATTGCGTCTTAGAATAAACTTTAAAGTGTAATAAAAATCAAAACAGAAGTTATTTTTAAAAGTTGCTGAACTCATGTTGGTCAGTTTGAGGAGTACAGCCTACAGCTTAATTTATTGCTCCTGCTACATGAAACACCCGGTATATGGAAAATGCTTTGTATATAAAGGTATTGATAGGTATTCAGTATTTTGTATAAAATGGAACTAAAAAATTTCCATACTAAATTGTCGCCATGTTTAAGCATTTTACGTAAAAAAAGTGACAGTTACGTAGAAAGTCGCGCCCTCAATAATTTTCTTGTCGGACTATAAACGCGTGCGAATAAAGAAATAGATAAATAATAATAAGTTTACCAATTAACCGCTATTATATATCAACTTGTTTGTAAAAGAGGCAGACCACCTAATATGTATGCCACTAATTAGTAGAGCATTTAGTTGATTTAGAGAGTTGTAAAGATATCGTGCTGGTATCGGAAATGAGGTCAACAGCGCTAAAGGCAAACCTACTAAAAATTTACCTAAAATATATTTGACTCTGCTACTAGTTTGTTTAGATTATTGTTACTAAATTACGGGAAAATAGATGTATTGATTAGGCACACAGATATTTATAGTATACAAATCTGGACATTTCTAATCTAACCCGAAAATCAATTTTTTAACATGCAGATACGTCTGCGAGCGATACTCCAAATATTATATTAAAGGAAAAAAGAAGCAAGAAGAAGTGTAACTTTTTCCATTTTTTCCTTTAATATAAAATTTGGACTAACCCGAAAATACCTATGTCCCCGGTTATGTCCCCGTCACTGCCAGTACAGTCAGCATACAAAGTAGCGTATCATGCCCCGTGGACATGCCAATCGCTAACGTTACGTAGCGAACGACACGCAACTGTCACTCTCACACTAATATGGAAGAGTGATCTTAGAGACAAAGTGATTCCATAGCGAAGCGCTAGCGATCGTCACCTTGGCTAAAAGCCGCCAGACTACGGGCCAAAAGTAGGTATGTACCTAATCTATTAGTACTAATAGCTTAACAAAAAGAGGCAATAATTGCTCTATATATGTATATATGTGTGGAGCTATTAGGCTGTGACAGATACTTTTGAACGCGTAGTATAGTGAATATATCTCTATTTGGATAAGTATTCCAGGGTGGCAGATACTTTTGTCGTGTTGTTTCATCCGCTCCTAATGATGCTGACTGTACAAGTTTCTATGGATGTGCGAATAACAAAAGACCAAGAGTAGATCTAGGAAAGTATCGTCAACTTCCCCAACATTGCCTACCGTGCCCAACATATTCTGGCTTAAAAAAAACCTTGTTTCTTTACAAATCAGTTAGCTAGTTGTCTTTCTCTAATACCTAATAATGGTCGCGATAATCGCATTATTAGTAAACTGATATAGACAGCTGTTTTGTAAAGAATCACCGTTTCTTTAAGCCAGGCAATGTTGGGTATACGGTAGGCATCGTTGAGGAAGTTGACGGTACATGGACTAAGATGCTAACAAAAGCTAGTATTTGTCAAAAAATATTTATTTCAATGGAACAACTTGGCTAGGAGTGTTTGAGGGTCGAATAAGGACTTCCCCATTATATCTAGTATGGGTTCGCTTTCTGTATGGAACTTTGATGCGCGTCTTGAAGAAAGTTATGAGAGAACGCCACTTGGACTGGCGTAGTTTGGTGGTGGAGTCCTTGATGGCGCAGGGTCTGTTGAGGGTCGTCGTGCAGCGGTATGAGGCGTGCGAGTGCGCGCACTTCAGGCGGCGCTTGAGCGAGGCCTCACTTCCGGAGCAGTCGCCGCTGGAGTGGGACAACCCTCGCGACGTGGACGCGCAGCATTCCTCGAGCGAACACCGATCTTCTGTCTGCTCCAGATCCTGCATTCCATTACATATTCACAATAATTATTCTCTTTCTTGACTGATGGAATATAGTCGAAAATTATCATTTATCTCCAAATAATGCTTTTCGAGGTAGGAGGACATCACTGCACAATATGATTTCTGATATTTTTCAAACAAAAAAATTTCTGAAACGGTTTAATCTGTTTGACATTCATAGAATGGAAAATGACAAATCTTAATGTCTAAAAGGTGACAAATAAGAAGTAGGTAGCATAGGTAGGCAGGTCTATTCAAAGATAATATAACCACTACGTTGTAGGTTTATTATGCATGCAATATTTGGTATATAAAGCCTGACTAGCTGACTAGAAATATTATATGATCATTGTCATGAGGGCGCTGTATGAAAAGTATAGTATGAAAAAATAAATTATAGTGAAATCCCGCAACATGGCGCGTGATCATATATTCCTGGTCAAGCTTTAACCGTCCAACTATGTACTGCACTAAATGCTTAAGTGATTCTTACAGGCCTCCGACGAAGTATTAGAAAAAGCCGTAGATGCAGCCCTAGAAGTAGGGTACCGTCACTTCGACTCTGCGCGAGCTTACGAAAACGAAGCAGCCCTGGGACGTTCCCTGCGGCGGTGGATTGGTGACAACCCTGCAAGGAGAAAGGAGCTTTTCGTTGTCACCAAGTTGCCACCTGGAGGTCAGTTTTAAAACAATTTTCGAGATTTTAAGGCGCTCTACATAGCGTACACTGCGGTATTATGAATATGGACAGGGCCGGATTTCCACCTAGGCCCACAAGGCCCGGCCCTAGACAATTTAACAATGGTTTTAAGATGAAGAAGCCCCCCCCCCCCTAAATTCTAAGTACCATACCAAATAAGTGCCTAGGGGCCCTAGGTCAGGTCTCTAAATCCGGCCTAAATATGGAGCACAGAACGATATTATGAATAGAGCGAAGTGAGCTCTTAATTAGGGCAGGAGTGAGCAATTACTTTTTTCAGACAATATTTTTAATTGGTATTTTTAACGGGTGTTCATAACATAAAATTTGGCAAAGACGTAGTTTATATAATACAAATAAGAAACGTAAAATCAGGTAACTTTTGTCCACAACACAACTATGGTCCAAGTTCAAGTTCCAATGAGTAAGTATCTAATATAGAAAAGGCATTAGTATATCGCAACAAAATAAATGTAACGAGTAGGTACAAATCAAAAAGGCTCGTTGATAATCAACGATAGTTACCTAATTTTACGGTAGTACCTAAATAGTTGAACCGAATTTGACCTTTTCTGATCCGCGTCTTTACTTGCCAGGTAATCGCCCCGAGCTAGTACCAGAATACTTCAACGCATCATTAAAAGACCTGGGGCTGGAATACCTGGACCTGTACCTGATGCACACGCCGTTCGCGTTCGAGCACGTGCCGGGAGACCTGCACCCGAAGAACCCTGACGGTTCCATGAGGGTCGACCTCACAACTGATCTCATCGCTGTTTGGAAGGTAAGTGTCTATTAGTATAGTCTAGCGGCTGGACTCTAGCCAAACAATCCAGTCAGTTTACTTTTTAAAATCCACCACAATTAGCTGAACATATTATTTTATCTCAGTTTTATACCGGTTGCATCATCAGCTACTGATTCGGAGTCCAGGATTCGCGATTTACCCTATGATTCCACTTTTTATACGCTGCTCTGCTGCCGCTCTGTGGCTAAGATGAATTATACCTATACCAAGGATTTCTTATTCTAAAGCTACAAGAATCATCAAAAGGGAGATCAGAAAGCCAGTATGAATGTCTCTGATAATCTTAAAACTAAGTAAACTTATAAGTAGCGTCTGTTCGGAAAGAGAAGAGTCGTGGAATGTTTTGGGCCCCATTACATTCCACGACTCTTCTCTTTCCGCACAGACTCTACCTACATTTCATCAGCGGGAGACGGGAAAAGTGTGTCACAACCAAAGAATACTCACTAGTTGCTCACTATTCACAACCAAAGAATATGTCACAACGTAACGTTACTCTTTATTGAAAATGTCACTGTAATCTTTACATTTGCAAAAACAAAGAATACCTGTCAGGTTTTTAATGTCACATATTAACTTCACTTCCACCTCCCATCAAACAAATAAATTTTAATAGTGTAACAAAAAACTTACAAAATGGGTGTGAACTTTACTGAAAAAATCAATGACTCGTACAACTACAATGCGGTTTTCCGCAATCCTGAAGTATACAAGGAGTGCAGCCATCTCAAAACTAAACCAAAAAAGATCTTTAATGCGATCAAGTCTCGCATCCTGACCCAAACACCGCAGAAAGTTAACAATAAACAAAGCATTCAAAACCACGATGAAGAACCGTGGTCGAACGTTCTCAGGTCCTCTCCTTCCTTGAGTAACATTGACAGAAAGAAAAATATATCACAAAGTGATACGTTCAATCCTCCCGAATACGGAGTTGTATGTCCCGTCGCGGGTAGTGAGACTGAGGAGCAGACTCTTGCTAAAATAGAATTAACAGACGCAGTACAAGGATCACTTGACAACAGTACACTTACAGAAGGGGTTGGCGATAAGCCGCACGTTCCTCGAAAGATATTGAATATAGCCAATTTACCGAGGTTTCTGTGTCCTTGCTGCACAGGTGAAGATGCCGTAGAAACAGTGCAAATTCCCAAGGATTCCTACGAAAGCATTGATATATCTAAAAAGTCTAATGTTACGTTGCCACCTTTTGATACAGATGCATCCCTATTGAGTATTGTGACTTACACACCAAGGCGCATACGGCTTATAAACAAATCAAAAATATGTATGAATACCGTTAAAAATGTTATTCGTAACACGTGGGAATACTTATAACAATGCTCTGCGGAATTTATTATCATCCAAAAAACCTCCTGCCATTCAAGTGAAATAATTCTGGAGTCCCAGTTAGATCTCAGGTTATCCTACCAGCGCGTTGCAGCACATGGAAACTGCGGAATCAGGTAATTAGAATAATATAATTGTTTTGTTTTGTAATTCTACTGGGTAAGTAATGATAATTCATTAATTATCAAAAACGTACTTATATGAACCTATACATATATGCGTGTGGACAAGGTGACAGCTGGAAGGGGGCAGAGGTTTTTTAAATAAATACAATAAATAGGTAGTTTTACTTAGCCTAGCTTTATTATACTTTCTGGCCAGTTTCTCGTGTCGTCTTGGTGCCTAAGTTAGTATTTAATATATTTCTAGTGTGTATTTTAATATTTCTACGTATGTCTAATTTTAGATGGTGATTCCGACGAATGCGAACATTATTAAATTGTGATCAAATATTTTACTTTTTTTTAAATATATTATAATAATGGTAATTGGTTAAAAAACTTTATCAAGTGTAAATAACGCGTGAGGACTATAGTTCTCCGTATTCTTTATACTTATTACAATTTTTAGCATCGGAAACTATATTCATGGACAAATTTAGAGGAACGCGCAAAAAAAAGGTTTAATTACTGGATTACAGCACCTAATATCAGCTGTATATACACACCAGGGACCGGACAACCCTTTCCGCGATAAAACCCTTTCAATGGGCGACACTTAAACACGGCTAACACATTGAAAGACTTTCCCTTTTGAACTGCAAGCCCATTCATACCCCTACCTTTGACTAACCCTTACCGAAAAGCTAACCAAAAATAAGGCTAGCCCTTAATAAGGGTTACCCTTATCTTTAAGCGCTTTTTATAAAGGTTTCCCTTTGCGTCAAAGAGACAGGATTAGTATATATCTACGGTAGTGTATGAAAAGGAAAGAAAATACGTGCCTAGTCAAAGAACGCCGCCGTCGCCGCCGATGATCGCTCGGATTCGAAGTAATGTGTGCTTTATGAACAAGGTAGACGACTTAAATTAGCACGCTTATATGCTAAAAGTGAAGCCCTTTATAAGGCTAACCCTTATAAGCAATATGCAAGGTGTTGGTGAGCGGATGATAAGGGTTTTGTAAGGGTATTTGGGCTACCGATTACTCAAATGTGGTAGCTTTATATAAGGGTTTTTAAAAGCAAAACAAAGGGTTTCGTCAGGCAAAGGGTATGGTGAGTTAAGCCTTATGCAATACCCTTATAAAACCCCGATAAGGGATAGCGGGCCGGTCCCTGATACACACTCGTCGAAAGCCTCTCGGATCAGCGATCCATTGGAGAGGCGCAAGACAAGACGGGGAAGAGCGAGACGAGAAGGGAGCAACATGTACACACTCGTTCTCGACCTGTCTCGGGGTGTCTCGACGAGTGTGTACAGCCGATGCCGGCAAGTAATTTCAAAATTAGTAACTAACCTTTTTTTTGCGTTCGTCTAAATTTGTCCATGGGTGTAGTAGACTTCGATTGTATAGGAGCGGCTTTTCGCGTCGAGCTCGTGTGACTCCCCATGACGCTGATCAGTCTGTCAAGTGCGGATGGTGCAACTGGCACTAAAGTCTGTTGCTGTTAGCAATCTAGAATAAATTTTACTAAAACCATAGCGTATTTCAAACCTCAATTAACCAAGCTTCAACCTACTTTTAAAATCCAGATTGAGACCAAGTCATCTGTCATCTGTCACGAAAGAAAAAATATACTGACATCCGCCACCTTCTGACAACATCAAGTCAAATCCCATGTTTAGGTAACAAAAATATTAAAACAGTAGTTTCAAGTCAACAATGAATCCAACTTACATCAAAGTTAAATTTGGAAATGAGTAGGCAGTGTTCAGAAGTGAAAATTAATGTGTATCGGGTTTGGGAATGCCCTCAACCTATCATGAACAATGTCAACCGCGAGTTATAAGATGTCCTCGATCAGCAAGATGCGGGCCGCGGTCGGCGCCCCGGCGGCCTAAGGCTTGCTCAGAACTATGTCCCAATCCACGTCAATGTCGGTACGAGAAAAAGTCTCGCGACTGGGAGTTTTTCTGTAAGTACATGTGTTGCTGCGGATGGTGCTGCACCAAGAAATGTGTCACATGTTGTAGCCAATGCAAACAATGTTTCCAATGCAAAATATGCAAAAAGAAATCGAAAGGACCAAAAGCGTTTAAAGACAACAAAGGCAAGATAGGCCCGTCCGCCTCCGGCCCCGCAGGCCTATCTCCGCCTGGCGCCGCTGGCCTAGCCCCACCCGACCCCGCAGGCCTAGCCTCGCCCGACCCCGCAGGCCTAGTCCCGCCCACCCCGAGTGCTAGCAACCTACCGACTCCTGCCTCTGCGACACGTATCTCCTCTGCAGGAGCTATAAACGCTGCCAAAGTACAGGCAGGCACTCAGGCAGGACCTCAAAATGTTAGAAAAGATTCTAAGGGAATTCCTGGCTCTACTAGCAAAACGTCCATGACAAATCTTGCAACAACCAAGGCAAAACAAGGAGGATCGGCCCTTGAGGCAAAAGTAGAAAACGCACAGGTCGATGATGATGACGTTAATGTGCAGAAAGAGGGACAATTTAAAAATAGGAAAAACGTTTATTACTTATATCATTGTAAAGTTGAAAGTATGAAGTCAATATGGCCAATGAAAGAACCGAAATCTACCTTTACTAATGCGAGGGGCGTCGTGGAATTAAAATCACGGGAAGATGGTGTGACAAAGCTCCCCGAGATTTTACCGCACTTTCGTGATTACGGCAAGTCATTGCAGTGTTACTATGCGGTAAATGGTCCGTTAGAAATTGAACATTCGAAATGCATTCAAAAGGGTATAAACATTAAGAGCGTTAACTCGCTTCATAGAGGCCGTTTCATAATGCCTGAGAGCGCAACCCCTGGCCCTTCTCAATCTACAAAACCTTCGCACCCACAGCGAAGACCATTTTCATATAGACTATTTTGGCTTTGGGGAAAGAAAAAAAATAACGAAAAAGCAAATGCGTCCAGTTCCTCATTAAAAAGTAGCACCAGAGCTCAGGAAAAGAATTCGCTCAGTGTCAACTGTCCAACCTCGACTAGCCCAGATTACGACAAACTTTACGCTTATCATTTAAAAGCAAATGCATCCAGTTCCTCATTAAAAAGTCGCACCAGAGCTCAAGAAGACAATTCCCTTAATGTAAACTGTCCAACCTCGATCAGCCCTGATTACGACAAACTATACGCTTGTCATTTAAAAGCAAATGCACCCAGTTCCTCATTAAAAAGTCGCACCAGAGCTCAAGAAGACAATTCCCTTAATGTAAACTGTCCAACCTCGACTAGCCCAGATTACGACAAACTTTACGCTTATCATTTAAAAGCAAATGCATCCAGTTCCTCATTAAAAAGTCGCACCAGAGCTCAAGAAGAGAATTCGCTCAGTGTAAGCTGTCCAACCTCGGCTAGCCTAGATTACGACAAACTTTACGCTTATCATTTAAAAGGAAATGCATCCAGTTCCTCATTAAAAAGTCGCACCAGAGCTCAAGAAGAGAATTCGCTCAGTGTAAGCTGTCCAACCTCGACTAGCCCAGATTACGATAAACTTTACGCTTATCATTTAAAAGCAAATGCATCCAGTTCGTCATTAAAAAGTCGCACCAAAGTTCAAGAAGAGAATTCGCTCAGTGTAAGCTGTCCAACCTCGGCTAGCCCAGATTACGACAAACTTTACGCTTATCATTTAAAAGCAAATGCATCCAGTTCCACATTAAAAAGTCGCACCAGAGCTCAAGAAGACAATTCCCTTAATGTAAACTGTCCAACCTCGACTAGCCCAGATTACGACAAACTTTACGCTTATCATTTAAAAGCAAATGCATCCAGTTCCTCATTAAAAAGTCGCACCAGAGCTCAAGAAGAGAATTCGCTCAGTGTAAGCTGTCCAACCTCGGCTAGCCTAGATTACGACAAACTTTACGCTTATCATTTAAAAGGAAATGCATCCAGTTCCTCATTAAAAAGTCGCACCAGAGCTCAAGAAGAGAATTCGCTCAGTGTAAGCTGTCCAACCTCGGCTAGCCCAGATTACGATAAACTTTACGCTTATCATTTAAAAGCAAATGCATCCAGTTCGTCATTAAAAAGTCGCACCAAAGTTCAAGAAGAGAATTCGCTCAGTGTAAGCTGTCCAACCTCGGCTAGCCCAGATTACGACAAACTTTACGCTTATCATTTAAAAGCAAATGCATCCAGTTCCACATTAAAAAGTCGCACCAGAGCTCAAGAAGACAATTCCCTTAATGTAAACTGTCCAACCTCGACTAGCCCAGATTACGACAAACTTTACGCTTATCATTTAAAAGCAAATGCATCCAGTGCCTCATTAAAAAGTCGCACCAGAGCTCAGGAAGGGAAACCGCTCAGTGTAAATTGTCCAACCTCGACTATCCCACATTACGACAAACTTTACGCTTATCATTTAAATCAGACATTATATAAAGATTCTCATCCTGCAAACAAAGAAATACCGTCGATCAAAGATAACACTCGGATTGCGATTCGTCAATCGCGGCGACGCAATAGACGGGCTTTCGATCTCACAACAGCGTTACGGAAACTGAGGAAGAAATCAAGGATATCTCCCGTAATACACGAACCATCTACTACCACCGTCGTAATACACCTATCAGACTTCCAATTTAGTGATAGTTCCACTATGCTAAGGATTCCTACTGCGTCCAACCTGTTGCTAAATAAAGAATTTCAAAAACCATTAATAATCAAAGATTGTGATCCTGATCAATCATAAAAAAATAAAAAATGTAAGTCCCATTACAAAGGCGTATGATTTTGTCCATCCATGTTCCCATTGCTTAAACACCACTATTTCCAACTGACTGCGTAACATAGCTACTCTATACGAGCAATTTATACAATTGCTTTGACACTTCAATTGAAATATTTAATTAATTGATAGGTACCTATATTTTTAATTAAATTTGACTACTTTTAAAATAATGTAACCGGTTTTAACTATAGCTTTCCACGAGCTGTACCGTGCAAACGTAGAAAATGAAACATCTTGCATTATACAGATTAATTAATAAATGATTAATTGATTACCCACATTCCTAATTAATTCTTTATTATTACTGCTTTAGATGTTTAAGTAGTTCTTGTCATATCAGGCTTCATACAGAAAAAGCGAGAGGTTTGCTGCTGAGAGTAATAAATTATTTTCCCCTCACTAGCTCGGAAAGTTGTCTTTTAACCTTCAAAACAAGCGGGGAAAAACGCGTTTTATCCACTAGTGGGGAAAGTAATTTGACCTTGGATGGAGCGTGTTTAAGTAGCTTGACAGATAACAAAACGTAAAACGCTCATGATAATGGTTCGTTCGATATTAATTATCATTAAATAAATGGTTTGAGAATCTAATAAAAAATATCAAATTTAGCTTTATTTAATGATTTTAAGTCATAAACCTTAAAATTCCATAAGAAACGTTTGTTTTTTTATAATGATGTTAAATATAATGCTGAACGCACAAGTTGAGTCGATGCAATTTCAAAACGCATCGTTGACATTTCATACGTCAGAAATGTCAACATTGTCAACAAATTTTTTACTTAAAAACTTTTCTCACCGGACTTCCGGTTCGAGCGCCATCTTGATAGTTAGCATCGTGATTAATTACTTTGTTTTTTGCTTATTAATATTGTTTAAAGTGTAATATCGATAGCTTATTATACAGTAAACTAATGTGGTAGTGTGCAGTGAATGGAGAATTAATTTTGAAGCGCGTTTAACCACCATCTTGGAGTCAACGGCCGGTAGTCCACGTGCTTCTTGTAAAGACTAGCTATCGATTTACAAGAGCTAACAAATCACCGTACACTGTCTTGTACAACCGTAAAATTTTTGTCGTTTGTAAACCTCTCAATACCTTGATACTGGCGAAATAGTCCCACTGGGCTGAAGCCATAATTTTAAAAGAAGAAGAAGAAGAAGAAGAACTTTTCTCACCGACTCCGTAAAAATACACAACTTCCAGAGTTTTCTGTTATAATATCGTAAAAAATGAGTGATTCCAGTGATGAAGATGATCTAATGCCTGTGGATGTTGCACTTTCCTCGCTATAGTGAGGGGAAAAGTTTTGTGTTACACACGGGTGCAAATGTATTTTACTTCTCGTGTGTTGAAGCACTCGCTACGCTCAGGATTCTATTTTAGAACCACTCGCTTCGCTCGTGGTTCAACTATAGAATCCTTTCGCTTGCTCGTGTTTCAATTCTACACTCGCGGGTAAAATACAACTTTGCACCCTTGTATAACAAATAACTATTGATGTATAGGTATACTATCGGCACGAAATATGTATACAGGTTGGAAAAAATTTATGGGCCCTGAATGGAAAGTGCCCTAAACCCTAAAGGAAACATTCTTTTATTTTTAAAAGAACCAACACCCAACACTTCATTCAAAGATTTTTCTTTTTTTCTTCAATTTCGCTTGTCTAAAAATGTTCTTGATTACTAAATATTCATTTGATGGTTATTTTGTACGACAGACGAGTGTAAGACCTCATGTTTCTTGGAGAAATGTTATCATTAACATTAACAGCATAGACTAGTAGAATAAAACAGCGAGTGTTTATTTATGGAATTTTGTGTCGGTTCGATTCCCGGGCGAGACAAGCTAATTTAAAAAAATCTGAATGCTGTTTTGTTTCTTTTTTTAAATAAAAGAATGTTTCCTTTAAGTAAAATGAGCTAACTTAAAGTTTTAAGACACTTTCCCTCCAGAGCCCATAAATTTTTTCCACACTGCATATTAAATTATCAATGGCATGACCACAGAAAAAAGGGCATGACATTTCTCCGTAAGTTGAGAATTAGAACCGACATTGTTTGCATGCGGCGAACTATACCTATAAGTGTGATCGTCGCAATGACCGACCTGGGGGCCTATCCTAGATGACAATCGTATGCAGAAATACGAAACGCTATCTGTCTCTATCGCACTAAAAATGTGGAAGAATGATAGAGAGCTAATAGCGTTTCGGTTCGTTTTAACTCGCGATTTCTTGTGTGGTCCCTCTACGGTTACTGAGTGCCGGCGAGTCGAACCAGTCTAAAATGTGCCATCGAGATGCGTAATAAAGGCGCGTTATCGGAGAGCGCACCTACACTGGTTTTTTGACCGTTGGACTAGTCGGCGCTATCTGGATCTGAATTATTTATTAAAGTATGTACTCTATATTTGTATAGGTATAATACTATTTATACTGTTTTTATTAGCATTGAACATTGAACTCTAACAAAATATTAGTGGTAACTACTGGGAAAAAAATCCCAGTAGTTACCACTGGTAACGAGATGGTGGTAACTAGTGGGAATAACCTGAATAATTCAAAGTGGCAGAGCCATGGGGGTTCGCGAGGAGCTCATTGAGTGTAAAGTATTCAATTGTTTTTCCAGAGCTTGTTAAAACTGAAGGAATCCGGCGCCGTACGACACGTCGGAGTCTCCAATCTGAACGCGGAGCAGCTCGCTAGGATTTGTGCTGTGGAGAAACCGGCTTGCCTGCAGGTTTGTGCCTGATTAATAATATTACCACTTTTTTGTATGTACTTACTAATCCTCTGTCAATCCTGTCTATTTTCATTTGTCCCACCGGGCACAGATGTGAACAGATGCATTTATATGAATCGTTTCCATTTGTCCCCGCCTCATGTATGGCAGTGGTCACGTAGGACGGGTACTAATGAGAATACTCCGTCAATCTGTGCAGCAGGAAGGCATGATTTATCCCTTTCACCAACAACGCCTAAAGTTGTCCACTGTTGCCGTACCACCGATATAATTGACGAACCTTAAGAGGAAAGGCAACGGCCGCTTCTCTATACAAACGAATGGATATTTTACATAATTTGATGTATATTAACCATAGCTATGCCCCTACGTTTGACTGCTTTCGATTTTTTGATAATAGCAAAAATTAGGAGCGAAAAACAGATTTCATATACGCATTTTAAAATGCGCCTAACTTTAATAATTATTATAAAAATAAAAAATAAATAAACGTATACGGGGCATAGCTGTGGTTGATATACAACAAATTGAGTCAAATATTTTCGATAATGTTAATATCCAGAGAGGAAAATGAGGACTACGTTTGTATGAAAAGACGATTTCGCGCGGGTCCTCCACTTTGGTCCTTAATAATTTCACGTTTCTCTCAAATTTTTTTTAAAGAAAAGTTTAATGTTAATTTTGGAGAAGTTTGTAACTTCGACCGTCGAAAAACTGTCAAAAGGGTAACTTATTTGTATTTCCAGGTGGAAGTACACCTGCTGTGCCAGCAGCCGGCGCTGCTAGCCGAAGCCAAGAGGCTCGGCGTACCCGTGGTCGCGTATTCGCCGCTCGGCTCCAAGGGTCTCGCCGACATGCTGGCTGAAAAGACTGGGTAAGTGTGGCCTCCCTCTGGACTGAGAATTGTGATCATTGGATATTCCTCCACGCCATATCGCCATATCACTGGAAATTCCACCTTTGGAGTGTATGATTTTCCTCCGTCGGCGTTTGTCCATCACGCCTCTAGGCTTCTAGGCTCCTTCATTCATTCATTCATTTAACCAATAGAAAATAGTCGAAATTAAACTATCGTGAGATATATTTCAAAACACGACAGTGCACGACGTACAACCGCCGCGGACACTCGTGCCTGAGGAAGGATTCCCGAAGAATCCGAAACATGTCGCCAAAAGCGACTAAAAATAATAGTGAGTGAAACCGTATTGATCTAAATATTTTCAATAGAAAATAGCTGACTAGAACTGCGCTGAGCGAGGACAGGTAAATAAAGAGATTCTATTTTACTAATTAAACCGCTGTGACAATTGTGTATTTTTTTTTTCTTTCACGTGCTTAGTCACAACACATACGTAATCCGCACAAGCATCGCCACAAATATATTCTACATTCTATTGGTTATATTGATTCTATTGGTTCTTAACAAACACATCAGTCCCTCGCTCGAGTCGCTCGCTCTGGTGGAAACGCAGCCTTACAACAGAGCAAAAGTTAGACGAAGTGAAGTCCTTTAATTTATCGGTCCACCTAGTTGGAGACCGGCCTTTACGCTCGCCTTCTGTGTTCCCAACCACTATCAAATTTTCCAGACTTGTGTAACTTCATAACATAACATCATCTCCCTTGTGTAACTTTAAGGAGACTCTGACGATACTTCTATTACTGATTGTATTATTGTGTGTTAGTAGATTAAAGTATAGCACCGTGTTTCGGATGTGCAACAAACAACACCACGTTTATCTGTCTCATCTCATCAGCATTACGTATCGTACTCGTATCGTCAGGGTAACTCTCCTGACCATAACATTATAGCAAATCTATGGTGTACTTCCTTTTTGGCGAAATTTATTTCGCCAAATTTCACTTGGCAACCAACTTTTGGCCAAAGTTTCATTTGGCAAACCAATCGTTGGCATAACCTTACTTCGCAACCATTTCATTTCCCAACCCCATACTTGCGAAATGAAAATGATGTACTAGGTTGGGTTAGGTTAGGTTGGATTATGTAAATTTGCGAAATGAAATTTCGCCCAACTAAAAATATGGGATAAATAGTTTGGGAACTGAAAGTCTGTCAAGTAATTTTCGCCGAAACTTCAGTAAACCTACCTACTCGTAAATTTAAAAGGGAGTGAATTGTTTCTTAAAGGGTGACGTTGAGAGTGTGCTTGGTAACAATATTGTGGTTTTAATTCGTTATAAATGTATTGCTGCTTGCATAAATTACAAAAAACCGGACAAGTCCGGGTCGGACTCGCCCACCGATGGTTTCGTACTTTTTAGTATTTGTTGCTATAGCGGCAACAGAAATACATCATTTTAGACAGTTCGAAGGAAGTTAATAATACGAAATCCAATGCCATTCGACAGTAGTGTATACTAAATAAATTAAACGTTTTTATATTAAGTTTCAATGCCAACGCCAGTTTAGGAAGTAAACTAAGTAGACAATTATAAAAATGAATGTTACATTTTCAGGGTTCCGTACCCAAAAGGTAAAAACAGGACCCTATTACTAAGACTCCGTTGTCCGTCTGTCCGTCCGTCTGTCTGTCACCAGGCTGTATCTCATGAACCGTGATAGCTAGACAGATGAAATTTTCACAGATGATGTATTTCTGTTGCCGCTATAACAAATACTAAAAAGTACGGAACCCTCAGTGGGCGAGTCCGACTCGCACTTGTCCGGTTTTTTATCAAGATATGTTATCAACAGGCGCTCGTATCCCGATCTACTGACGCTGAGGCCAGTGACCCGCGCGGCGGCGGCGCACGGGCGCACTCCCGCGCAGATACTGCTCCGCCACGCGCTGCAGCGCGGCGTCGCCGCCATCCCGAAGAGCACCAACCCGCAGCGGATCAAACAGGTAGTTAACTCCGATGTGTGATATGGAGACGGTAATAACACCCAGACCTACTGACGCTGGGGCCAGTAACTCGGCTCGGTTCTTATCAGCAACATCTTTAACTGACCATTAGTTAACCTTATAACGTTGCAATAAAGCTTACGAATGGGCAGGTACTCCTGCATGTGTATAGATATAGTATATAGAGTCGCCCATACTCAGACCGGCTGACGCTGGAGATGTTAACCAACGATCTATTATTAAATCAGATGGTTGATGACAAGTTTTTTTTTTGCTAATTTCTGTGTGTTTGAAGGTTTGGCTATGTGATTCGTACCTCGTACTATATTATTATAAGCAAAAATTGTTTGACCTTTAACTATTTGTGGACAGAATATATCGGTGTGGGACTTTGAGCTGAGCGCTGCAGAGATGGCAGAACTGAACGCGTTGGACCGCGGCGAGGCGGGACGCATCTGTGACTTCAGCTTCTTCGCGGGCATCGAGAAACATCCCGAGTTCCCCTTCAAGAAGTAGCCTTACCGTTATGAATCGTAAATACTAGGTGATAGGGTTACTATTACTTCGAGCTGAGCACCTCGGAGATGGCGGAACTTAACGCATTAGACCGCGGTCAGGCGGAACGTATTTGTGGCTCCAAGATCGTCTTCAGAGCATCGAGAAACACCTTAAAATATCACTTTTATTACGAGCTGAGAAGAGACTGCCGAGCTTAAATGCGCTAGTCCGCAGTGCTAAGAAACTCCTCGTTCCGCTTAAAGAAGTACCCTTGCCATAATAGTCTGTAAATACTGACCAATAAGGTTACTATTCCCGATTTCGGTAATATGCTGTAGTGTAGTACATTCAGATGCCATGACAAGATGAAGGAAGTTCGAGCAGCGTCAAGAAATAATTCGAGTGCCTCTTCAAAAGCCTCATGTAGTCTACAAATTAGTTGTCGCGATCTGCTGGCCGATAGCGACGCGTCTATGAGAGTTATTGCTTTCTCATTCTAATCTACTGATCTGTCGGTTGTAGACAATAGACACAAATTGTAACGTTTATAGACCGTTTTTTCAATGAGTAAAGAGCGCGTCGATTTTGATGCATGATAAAAATTGTTCGTCATATTTGGTAGTAGGTATCTGGATGTTGACTCTTTTTCAAACAAACGTGATAGAAAAATTACCAATTATTTATAAGAAAAAAAAAATATTGCCTGTTGATAATATATATATATATATATAATTACTTAGTTTATAAATACAACACTACAATGTACCAACAAACAAATAAAAATAATAATACCTAAGGTAGCAAGAACAGTAAGAATATTTTTGAAGACACGTGTTTATACTTAGTTTATAAATAATGTTTTTGACCCTAAGAAATATAAAAAAATATCTGCAAATAGTTTGTTTCCTTTTTATCCATTTGAATTAAATCACAGGCTTGTAATGCCAAATTCCTTCTTCAGCTGTTCAACAACTTTAGAAAACCACGCTACGCACGTTATTCTATCTACGCTTACCGGCGTCCGCTAGACTCGGACCAAGCTATCTCTGCATGGCATTTGTAATCATCATAATTTCAATCTCATCATTCATGTAAATTTATATAAAAAGATTACGTGTAGTCCCTCACTATTCTATTCAAGCCGTGCAGTTATAGACCGCGAGCCAGGCCCAATTTTCGTCAGTCATCGCCTCCCGGGCGAAACTCGTATAGCGGTCTCGTACTCGGTAGCGGCGGCTATGTATGATGAACCCTCGTGAACGTCAGCTGCCGCTCCGTTGGTGGGTTGAGAAATGGCAGCCACCGAAATTCTTTTCACCGCGATGCAACCGGCTGACGATTTGTTTTATTATCAACAGCATCTAAACTATCATCTGATAAAGTATCAAACGGGAGGCGATGACGCCGATGACTCAAAGAATTTTCTTTTTTACATGTTCATGTGACCAGCTGACGGTCTTTCCACTGCGATACAATCGGCTGACGATTTTGTTTATTCACAATAGCATCTAAACTATCATCTGACAAAGTATCAAGCGGGAGGCGATGACAAAATCTGACGTTCACGAGGGTTCATCATACATAGCCGTTAACCACTATACGTGTTTTCGCCCGGGAGGCGATTGGTCATGGAAATTGTTCCTAGCCCGCGGTCTAAAGGCCCAGGCATAAAAATAAAAAATAAAAAATTGGCCACTAAAATATTAACCTATAGTGCAGGGAATAGTTGATTTTGATTTGTTTGAAAATTTTACGAAACAAAAGAAATGCGACTGTTTCAATTAAATACCGTTTTCGGGGTTTTCATTTCATCGAACCGAAGAGGTAATAATACTATAGGTAGGTTGGATTGGGCCTTAGGAGGTTAGACGGTATATGGTCCCGCTGTTACAACAGCAACTACTTACAATGTTTTGCATTCACAATGCTTTCGAATACGTATCGTTCAAAATAGGTACCAGCAGATATATATATATATATATGCATGTATATAGCGTGTGTAATCATAATCATTCACCTCAACACTCAGTGCCATTCCTATAGTATCTTATTGTAGATAGGTATTATATACGGCGATTGGGATAAAGTGACAAACAATTATACTAACTGTACTTACAGTTAGGTTTAGTTTATATAGTTTGTCAAAGGACTGTCTCATTTCAAACATAGACAGAGAGAATCATACTATCTTTGTCTTACGCTAGTACTAGCACCCAAAATAAAAGGATGATTATAGTTTTTTTTGTTCTTAAGTATTTACTGACAAATTGGTTTGACCAACTATATATTAACTCGCTGATTACAGTAGGTTATACATATAGTAGGTACTAATATAACATTACCAACTAACAGCCCAGGCTGGTGAATGTGACTGGAGACCGTAGGGCTGCCATCGATGGACTTTTCAATAACCTTATTGAAAAGTCCATCGATGGCTGGTTATGTTTAGCTGTTAGTCAATTTTTTATTGAAACATTAAATAACGAAAAAAAGTTGTATAAAAACTTAAACTAAACATAAATAAATTATAGTAGCCTAAAGGATTTGACACACTACAGACTTATCACATTACAGTGTGCACAATGGTACAATGCATACAATTAAAATGTATAATACTGAATTTCATTTCACTTTGAAATGAACCTTCTTTAGCAACAGTCACTCTAGGAGTGCAGTTTTACCCATCGATGTGTGTACAATAAAATGTATTATTAAAATGGCGCTAATTTTAAAAGCTGCAGTGAGATTATATTATTATTTAAATGAAGATATTGCAGGTAAGTTCTGGTCAAATCAACCACTTATTTATATATAAATCATAAAAGTTATTACCTAAACATGCTAAGACTTTTTTTTTGAAATCGCAAGTAAGGCCAGAGGGCAGATAAAGAAATTGAGATTTTAAGTTTTCGCGGTAGGGCTCAGCTCCTTTGTTAAAGTTGGTATTCAATAGTTGGTAACTAATCTATGTTAAGCGGATAAATACCTATCTAGGTTGAATAATTTACTAGTCTGAATAATACAATGTTCCGTCAAGGTTCCGTCAATTATGCCTTTCACCATAATTTGTGAAGTAACCTTAAGCACTACCGCATTTTTATTCCGCCATAGATCCGCGAACCCAAAACTGGTTCCTGATGAGAACGCCATGGCCCGGGGTAGCCATCATCGTCCTCTACCTGGCGTCCGTGATCTATTGGCTGCCAGCGTTCATGCGCTCGCGGCGCGCTTACAATCTGCGCGGCGTCATCGCGATCTACAACGCCACGCAGATCATTATGTGTGGCTACGTGGTTTATAAAGTGAGTAGACTATATGCATGACACTATAATGGCCCGGGTAACCCTGGTTAACGACCTAGGTATATCAGTTATCAACTTATCACAATCAAATGGCTCTGCGGAAAGTAAAGGGATCGCCCACTGCCACGTCAATTCCGAAAAAAGTTTCGATTGGGTCTTCAAGTTTGTTACCTCTCTTCTAATATAATCTTATTCCACAGAGCCTTTTATCTATTCCGAGAGAAGTTCCGATTATTTATCAAGTTTCTCATGTAGGTATTATTATTCCACAGAGCCTCATGCTCGGTTGGTTGAGCCACTACCGCTTGTTCTGCCAGCCGGTGGATGAGGGCCCTAACAGCGTGGAGTACGCGTGGCACGTCTGCTACGCATACTTCTACATCAAGATTATTGATCTGCTGGACACGGTACGATTCTAAATACAGTTATGCTATATAAGCCATTTACGCGTAACGGGCTTGAGCTAGGTACTTTACCCGGCTTTTTTCTACCGAGACACTATTCCCTCCTTGACCTAGCACTTTAAAGCGGGCTTAGTAACTACAGTTAACAAAGGAATGCAGTCCCAAAGCTCATCCGCAAATATTCTAGAGACCCACTTCGTAAAGAGACCTTTATTAGCTCGATGGGGATTTCTCTCTCCTTGGTACCTAACTGATTGATAATGATTGGGTACCCATAAAATGAGTAATATCTTTTCAAAAGGGCTTATTTCCTCATGAAAACCATACAAAAATAAGCCTCTTTGAAAAGATACTCCTCAAATGTAAAAATTCATGATATCTTTATAAATTTCCACATTGTCGATATCTATCTACCTACTATACTATCCATCGTGTAGATAATTTGCATGGTCAGCGGATGTTATATGCACTATCATGCAAATCTTGCTATTGAATTCAAATTAAAGCGTGACGTGGACGTTGTAACTATGTTCCTAAACTTCAACCTTTAGCGAGACTTTATACCTACCTACTGTTGGGCGAATTCTAATAATTCGAATGCCCTAGGCCTGTTTATCCTACGGTAGGCGGATTGTCTGACTGACGGCGAGAAAGCGACTAGCCATCAACTACCTACTTATTTTTTACCCGTGTGTAGATATGTATAATTTAATGTTAATGTGGATAAAACAGATGCAATGCGACCATTTTCTAAGAGAAAACATATGACTGCGAAGAAAGAATTCGTAATCACATCTCGCTGATCGCTGCCCATCGGACACTTGCTATAATGAGAGTCACTTGGTAGCAAAAGCACATTCTAAAACTGACCTAGACGCGTTTTTTTTCAGACTGTTATTTACTCACATTAGTATCTTTTAAACTGAGTGTGTGTAGGTAGGTACTTTATACGGCCAACAGCACAATACAAACTTCCACTCCTAATGAACGCGACTATACTAAACGGTTAAAATTGGAAACTGTGTATTACAGGTATTCTTCATACTGAGGAAGAAGCAAGAACAAGTGACGTTTCTTCACGTGTACCATCACTTCGGCATGATAATGGTGGCGTGGGGCATCACCAAGTGGGTGCCAGGTGAGATTTACATTAAATTTCATCAATTTTAATACTTACAAACACTTTCAAAACATCATATAAAATTATACCTAGTTTCCTTACAAGGCACACAATCGATTGTATTTTCTGCAGACATCTCTTCTCTGTCGTATCGCTCTTGACAGAGCGGTCGTGGTCACGTTGAGGCGTCCGCATCGGTAGTAGAGGCGGACACAGCTCTTCGCACGATCTCCCGCCATCTCTCAGACATAACTAACACGATATCTTTTTTTTGGTACTGTGTAAAAGTAGTCGGATTTCACGAACGTGGCAGCAATTTCAACGTATCATTCGTCCAACTGGAAACAGTACTTTTTCTATAAGCGGGTAAAGCGGGGCTAGACTTTAGTAAGTTTAGTACCTCAGTTAGCCGAAAGGCGGAATGAGGACTTCACACACACCTTTGAATTACTTCAACGATGTATGTATGTGTAGACGTTTCTTCGCGATTTTTTTTTCTGTACCGTACCGTAGTACCGTAATAGGTACCAGGCCTTACGAGCCGAGGTGGACCCTCGAACCACGATGACCACCTTATTGCGCACTGTAAGTAGTGTAAGGCTTCATCTATATAATACTTCAATATTTTTTAACAAATTTACGCATTGTAGTAAGTATTCCTTGTCTACCTATTTACGTTTTCATTCTGACATTCTGTGTTTTACCAGGAGGGCACATGACAATGCTGGTGACCCTCAACTCGTTTGTGCACATGGTGATGTACACGTATTACCTGCTTACATCATGGGATGCCTCCTATAAGCACTCGCTCTGGTGGAAGAAACACGTTACGCAGCTACAAATAGTAAGTACAGATGTGTCGCTTAACTTCAAGCTGGGGTAAATCCATTCTTAGAAAAATATCTACCCTATTACCTTTTCTTAATACCAAAATCTGACAGTTGGATTTACCCGAGTTTGATAAGCGACTCGGATGTAGTGCATAATTATTTTCCATCGTATTTCAATCAGTCTCAGTGCTGAGCCTCCTCTTCATTTTCGACGCCAATATTTTTGTGGTATTTTCCGTTGTTCCCAATTCTCTAATCACCAACTCTGGACATCTGTGTAAGAATGTCCTATAATCTTTATTTATTTATTTAAAGGTAATGAAAGGGTGGATGACTTAACTCGAGATGCCATTAGTTGTGGGGACATGTTTCCGTTTAAGAATGTTGCTGAAGACCTATTGGCACTGCCTAAATTCTACCTACGAAAGGAATGGTCGAAATTATGGAAATCTGGTGCGGGTGCCGCTGCGTAATGCGTTACATTATCGGAGCATTCAAACATCAATTCATGACAAACCTTGGTTTGCTAAAATCTCTTTGCCAAAACCTGCAACTAGATCAGGTGGAAACTCCTAGCTTCGGGCAAACTCGGCTGCGTTCGGCTCAGCATTGCTCCGAGCAATTATTAAGGCGTAACACACCATCGCACCGCAAGTGTCCATGTTTTTCATTTTTTTTTCATGGAAATATGGGACACTTGGCAACACTGGCGCACGTGTGCAGGCAGTCTGTAAGGTGATCTGAGGGTAGATCGCACCGTTTTGATGGTTCGGTGCGATAGTACTTAGGGTTGGCACAACTTGACGTCCCGTTGCGTGCACGACCACAGATAAGATAATGACTTGAATTTTGACAACCCTAAATAGCCAAAAGGGATAGTGCCATATATTAGAAAGGGACAGCATGATTCTTCAGTTGAAGCGATATCTCTTTCTCGCTCTTACTTATGGGTGCGTCGCACAATGACCTTGGTGAGGTGCAATGGTGTGTTACCACCTTAATAATGGGATGACAACTGTCAAAGATTTGCAGAGATGGCGCCATCATAGCTATGGCGCTATGCTATAGCGCCTTTTTCTATGAGATTTGGTTTAAAGGGCTGGCATCCAGGGCATTAAAAAAACAAAAATTTGACAATTCTAGAGATTGACAGGGCAAGCTATCTGCTAAACACTTGCTAGAGTTGCTAGTTGCTAAACACTTCGTCTTCGACTGGCCAAGGGCCAAGCCAACCCCGTTGCTCGGAGCGATGCTGAGATCGCTCATGATCCGTGCGTTTCCTTTATATGTTATAACCGCAACGCTTTATATATATACAAAGAACATTTAATATGGACGTAAATGGAACTGCGAGTACGAGTATTACTGAAAACAGGAAGAGAAAAAAGTCGTTTATGGTGCGGAGTCAGGCACGCAATATGGCAAAACACATTCTTTTAAAATGTGAAGAAGAAAAAAGGTTGAACAAATATACGTTTACTGTTAACCAGGCACTTGATCGTGCAGCGTATTACACAGGCCTGTCTAAACGTGTGCTATCTAACATAAAAAAAGAGCCTGTGGACGCGCAAGGGTGTTTGAAATCTCCGTCTAAAAAAGGCAGGAATTATACGAGAAAGAACATTCTGAATGTGGATAACTTTGATCGTCAAGTATTACATCGGTGCATCGAAGAGTTTTATTTGAGCAAAAAAACCGTCCCAACCTGCAAAAAACTTTTGTCAGCTTTACGAGAAAAAATTAATTTCCCTTGGGGTGTGACCAGCTTGAGAGGGTTGTTAAAACGGATGGGTTATAAGTGGCAGAAATGCCAAAGCAGAAGGAGAATTTTGATAGAGAGGACAAAAGTTTTGCATGCTAGATCAGTTTATTTAAGCAAAATACTTCAGTTTAGAGAGAGTGATCGCCAAATATTTTTCTTAGACGAAACATGGATAGACAACAACTTAACATTTAAAAAATGCTGGCGAGATGACAACATTAATGCAAATATAACAGATAAAAGCTCCTCCAATCAATTGATTTTAGTCCATGCAGGATCAAGCAGCGGCTTTCTAAATGGAGCAAAACTGCTTTTCGAAGCTGGCCCAGCCACTGGTGACTATCATGGGCAGATGGGTGTTAACTTTGAAAAATGGGCAAAGGAAATGTTATTGCCGAACCTTCCTACAAACAGCGTTGTTGTGATGGACAACATGCCCTACCACAGCCTTCAAGATAATAAACCTTCAAAATCCAGTACAAAACAGGCAAAGATAGATTGGCTCGCCAGGAATAATGTACAGGCCGATCTTAGTATGAGGAAAGACTACTTGTGTGACTTAGTTGATTTGCATAAATCTCCAGAAAATACTTTTAAAATGGACGAATTATTAAAACGTCATGGCCACGATGTATTGCAATTGCCTCCCTACATGTGCGATTTGAACCCGATACAGCTCGCGTTGGCAAAAGTTAAGAGGCTTGTGAGGGAACAAAATGTTACCTCCGACTTTTCTTTAGCCAGATTGAAGGAAGTAACAGAACAAGCCATCATGCAAGTCACACAGGCAGATTGGCGCAGATATGATGACCATGTTTTAGTATTAGAGGAGCTTTACTGGCAAAGAGATGGCGTGATGGAGGATGTAATCGACTCATTCGTTATTGAAGTACGTGACGAAAGTAGTACATCAAACTCATCAAGTTCAGATTTTTCTGAGAGTGATAGTGCCTAATTATTTTAAGCAATAAGTATAATAATGTATGTTGTTAGTTTTTAAGTTACATATTTTTAATATGTATTCTAGTTTGAATGTATTTGTCTACAGACTACAGGGCAATAATGGCCTGACAATAAATATTCAGATTCAAATTTTATTTGCTTAAACATGGTATTTAGAGATGCAACGGATAGTTGTTTGGCCGGATACCGGATGTTTGGCCTGACCATCGGCCGAATATTTGGTATCCGGCCGCCGAATATTCGGTCAGTGGAACTATACCTACATTTCGGTATCTCAGGTGCGCATTGTGAAGGTTTTTTACCTGTTTCGTAGTGAACGTTCGCGCGGACTCATTTCTAGGATCGAAATGAGTGCTCGTGTAGTACAGCTTTAACAAGCACGGGCTAAAAAATATATCAAATACGGTACCATCTGGAAGAAAGTACGAAACTTGGCATGCACGTAGCTTTTATATTATATGTTTCAATATTAAAAGAGGAAACCGTTAAAAAACCTTTCCACTTCTCATGCCCGTAATGTTCGACTAAGTCGTGCGTAGACGACATAAAGTTGCTTATTTTGTTCTAGAGCATCAAGTAAAATCATCTATTACGACTCTTATTGACTTAGCAATAAAGTCCAAAATCTGCCATACAAACTGCCAGTGCTCGCTGCGCTCGAACCAATAAATTGCCTCGGATAAAAATGGATCGCTTTATTTTATGCCCTTGTTGTACAATCTTCTATTCCCCCCCCCCCCCCCTCTTGTGTCCCTAATCACAGTTTTTTTAATTCTTTTGAAAACGGCTAAAGCATGGAGAAAACCGTCAAAGGTTAAAATGTTCTTTATAAAATTATCTACAAAACATTCTTTGGATGTAAAGCCTGACCAGGAATATATGATCACGCGCCATGTTGCGGAATTTAATTGGAACTAATTTTTTCATACTAAACTGAACTGTCACCACATACATGAGAATAACAGCGCCCTCTTGACTCTTGACAATGATCATATATTTCTGGTCGGACTTTATGTTGATAGGACTTATAGTTTTCAAAATATGCTAAAACATTCATTGGGGTAAGTACTAAATAAGGACAGTACTAAATGTATGAAGCAGTATGCACTCAGTCAGGCGATGCCGCTTGGCACGATTGTTCCTTAGGTCAAACAAAGCTGATCTGACCCGGTAGCCACGAGATCGTACCGTGCCTCCAAAAAGGGGGGGTAAAAGGGTCGACTCCCCAGGTCCAATCTATGCTGTATTTCTTCCTGTTCTTAGCAACTAGGGCAAGTTGTATATCATTTTCGTATAATTTAGGGACGAGGAATTCATTTTTGAAATAATATAACCTTTTCATACAAAAAAAAATATTTTTGTACAAAATGTTGTAATTTTGGCTATTACAATCACAGTGTGGCGATTTGCAATAAATAAAAAATTGGACAATGTAGCTCAGTTATTCTTCAATATCTGGAAAACCGAGCTTTGCTCGGAAAACAGATCGATTTTTTGCCCCCGAAAATCCCCATATAGCAAATTTCATCGAAATCGTTAGCCGTTTCCGAGAACCCCGAAATATATATACATACATACATATATACAAGAATTGCTCGTTTAAATGTATAAGATTCTGGAACATATCAATTTAAAGTAGGTAGGCATTCATACATTTTTTCGTAAAAAGAAAAAAAAGTTATAGCGCGTGGCGGTGACGATTTCCATACAAATGGAACTATGCCCAAAGTCAAAGATTAAAAATGTTTACAAAAACACTAAATTTGGCATTTTAAAAGTATAAATATAATGTTTTAGCTATTTTCCCATGCGTTATTGCCATTTTTTGGTACACATGTTTAGACATGCAAATATATGTTTCATTTATTTTCACTTAATTATACAAATTATACAAGTAGAATTTAGTACAAAGTTGTATTTTTATTTTATCAAAAACATACTAAGTGGTTAATCTTTATTTTCATAATGTACCTATTTAACTTGCGCGCGGCGGCAATACAATACAAGTTGCATATATCGATAACGTAATATCGACAAAATCACACCACTCGGTCATGACGCCCAACATTCCTACGGCTACGTTTACATGCTTGTCGAGACTCGGCAAGCCTAATGGCGTACCACACCATCGCACCGCACCAAGGTCCTTGTGCGACCCACACATAAGTAAGAGCAAGAAAGAGATATCGCTTTCTCGCTCTTACTTATGGATGCGTCGCACAATGACCTTGGTGCGGTGCGACGGTGTGTTACGCCCTTAAGGGACGAGCAGCTATGCATTCATTCATTCATTTATTCCTTTATAAAACATAGTTTTAAATTAGAGGGAGCAAGCGATATTGCTATTTCATTCCACCGAATAGCTGCGTCCGTTAGGCTTGCCAAGTCTCGGCAAGCAAAGCATGTAAACGTAGCATAAACTAAAGTTCTATAAATAAAGTCTATTCTGGTAATTCGTGAGACTTCATGAGACTTAAATAAATTTAAATAGTATTTAAGTCTCATGAAGTGAAATATAACTTTCTTTTGAGAATAATAAAAATATCTTAAACCCGATTTCGAAAATTGAGATCCCGAAAATCACTCATATTTCGTTGCAATAAGTGTCCCTTTAGCGGAATTATGCACCAGTTTTTAGTGTTTATTCTTACCCCGAATACATTTTATTTTTTCAGTTGCAGTTCACATACCTGCTGATCCACTTTGGTACGCTGGCGGTAAAGCGCGAGTGCGACTTCCCGCGGCCCTGCGCCTACATCATGTTTCCGCAGAACCTTTTCATGGTGCTCATGTTCGGGGACTTTTATTATAGGAGTTATATTAAGAAGAAACCCAAGCAGTAGCGAGTCATCTAATCCACAAAATTACTAAAGGACTTGTTTCTACAACCAATTGGACCGATCGGTGCCTATATTTGGAAGATTGAAATGAAACAAAATATATCTATTGAAATACTCAATATAGTCTTTTTAAAAGTCTTTTTTAAGTAAAATAAAATTACATCTTTAATTCTTAAGAATTTTATCTTATCCTATAAGCGCTTATATCACCTTATTTCATCAAACATTGCAACACATTGTTATGCTAAGCACCATTATCAAAATAAATAAAATTTTAATTCTCACTTTAAAAGATTCTAAAATAAACTGTGGAATTATCACACCGTAAAACCTCACAACTATAGTCCAAAATCTCCCAAATAATATCTTAGTTCAGTTCTGATTTTTTATTCCGTAGACTAAAATGACATTTCATGTGGTACTAAGAAATGTCATGTCTTACACATGAAACGTCATTTTAGTCTACGGAATAAAAAAACAGACAGCTTGTAATACAAGTGGGTCAAGTGGAAGTCCCTTTTTGACAGCTTTTGTTAGAAAGAGATTTGGGCCCTTGGGGTCCGTTTCTCAAAAGCTTGTAACTTGTAATACAAGTGGATATCACTTTTTGACAGCTTTTGTTAGAAAAGGACTTCCACGTGTAATTACAAGCTACAAGCTTTTGAGAAACCGGCCCCAGGTGTGAACTTTATTTGATTTTTTAAGGTGTATGGCAAAATGGAAATAAACACTCATACTTAACTAACTTAGCGGTTTCACTCACGTATTTTTAGTCACTCGCGCGACATGAAACCGCTAAGTTAGTTGAGTTAATATGTTAAAATGTTATGTGTATAGTTTAAATTGGATTAAACACTCATATACATAACCAAAAAGAACATACTGATACTTAATTACTAATTGCACTTGTGGGCCATACTTGCAGTACTATAGCTGGGAGGTTTTATGGCAATTAATTAAATTTAGTCAGACCATTTTAATTTTTACTTAAATCGAAATTACAATTTAAATCGAATAATAGAAATAGGTACTATTAACGTACCTACTTTTACCCCAATCAAGAAGTTTCCGTAATGAAAACCAACAATGCGAGTACCCCTGGCTTAGGTAGTATATATAAGCTGTATAAAGGGGCCCACTAACTATCAGTCCGCCGGACGATATCGGTCTGTCAGTTAGAACAAAAATTTGACAGTTCCAAACAACTGACAGGCTGATAGTCAGTGGGCCCCTTCAGGTAAATACGTATTCCAGTAGGTATACATATAATAACTCTACTTTACATGCATAAATAGCTTTACGGTCATGGCCTACTACTAGTGTGAACAGAGGCACCGACACCCGATTAAAAATCGTCCCGACAGCTGACTAGTGTGAACAGAGGCACCGACACCCGATTAAAAGTCGTCCCGACATCCGACAGAGCTCATTCCCGCTAGCTCTTACTGTTTTGATTCAATCAAAAAATATATTAATTGTATTACCCTATAGGACATACCATGGTGGTCCCGTACAAACAAATTTTTATTCTTCAATTTTTTTGTGAATTACTAATGAAGTGGAAAAAATGCGCCCTGGGTGGAGTGCCTTAAAACCTTTGTTAGCTCATTTTTTTTATTGTAAGGAAACATTCTTTTATTTAAAAATAACTGCATTCATAGATTTTTCATTTTTTTTTTGCTTTTATAAAGATATTTTGTACGACAGACGAGTGTAAGACCTAATGTGTCTTGGAGAAATGTTATTATTACCATTAACATTAAAAAATAGATGGTGTTTATTTGATTCCCGGGCGAGACAAGCGAATATAAAAAAAATATCTTTGAATGAAGTTTTGTTTCTTTTTGAAAATAAAAGAATGTAGCTAACTTAAGGTTTAAGGTACTTTCCCTCCAGGGTTTTTTCATTTTTTTTCTACATATAGTGTTGTCACTAAGAAATAAACATCTAAAATTGCATTTATATGAAACACACGGTCACAATTCCATAGTACGTACCCGAAGTGACTAAAAGTAAAATCAACTTACAGGTATTCTCCAATCAGTAAACAGCCGAAAGAAATCTTTGTCATCACTTCAGTCGAGAAAAGAGATTCTGCTTCACTAACTCAATAACATTATTATCGCTGAACGCATCTATGATCGCCTTCGTCAAACAAAGACTCCTCGTCCCATCTATCTCATCCTCATCAAAAGAAACTCCTGTATTCGCAAAATCTCTTACATTTCTTTTTAATAAGTTTATAAGTTCCTCAGCGGATACAGTAGGGGGTACCTCCAAGTTCTTGTGATCTTTAAGTACAGCTTGTAAGTCTAAGGTTTCGATGTCTGGCGGGTTGGCTTCGTCGTCGCAAGTGCGCTGTCGCTTGATACGTCGTAGCTTGCGACGGCTGTCCAGATACGATTTGGTCACAGATTCTAGTTGGAGAAATAGCACTGCTAAAGGGGTGTCTGATAGGTCATCCTGGAAATAAAATAAAAAAACTTTTAGTGACAAATTAAGCAAATTTAAATAATTATAAGTTTTTGGCAAAAAAAAAACATTTTTGGTACAAGCTTTTATCGTTGATTGTACTTTTCTTTACACAGGCAACTAATACTCATCGAGACAATTCTAAAAACCCCAAACACAATTAGGTTGCGTTGTTTTATCACAGAGTTCCTATGGCCACCTCCTGTCTCCATCATCGGATCAGCTCGATGGTACCATAATATTGCATTGTTACCCGACTTACATATGTATGCAAAATTTTCGGCTTCATCGGAAACCGGGAAGTGGGTCAAATTTAACTTGCAAGATTTGACCCGTACAAACATAGTTACATACATACTTACATAGGTACATTGCAAGTTAAATAAAAGCTTGCAAAAAAACGCAAATTTACGCAGCTTCCTAACAGAAATGCTAAGAGTAAAAAAAATAACGAAAAAAAGACCGTCCTGCTGGCTGACATTCTTTAAAATACAGTCAAATTAAACACCATTAAGAGCAGATAGGGTAAGCTACAAAATGATTCACTCGTCCCATTGGTCCCAGTTTTGCAGGAATATCACCACTGCTGCTTAGCAGAAAGGTTGAAGAGCCATCATCAGCCTTAGCTTAAATAAGGTATTTGACTGTATTTAAAATAAATTATTTGACCAGTAGTCAATTAATAATTTCCAATTGTTTTATAATTGTTTTGTGGGTGTGTCACAATTGTTGTGTAAACCCTACACCAATTATAACACACCCCCTATTATAGCACAGGATTAAATGATGTTAAATCACGCGATAGTTTCAAACTTAAATAATAATTAAAATTTCGTTATTAGAGAGTTTCAACACTGATCTGACCATGAGGTTAAGTTATTAATTTAAATATTTTAAATTCGAATAGAACAACATAAGACAACATACAACAACATAATATATGTAACATGTTTATTATGACTGTTTGTGTTCTGGGACTGCCAGACAGGTTACAGAATTAGATAAAGTGAGAAAAGTTACAGCAGGTCAAACTCGTTTTGACATTGATATAAGAATTAAACTCAATAACAGCGACAAGTGTTGCGACACAGTTACAGAGTAAGCCCTTTTTGAATTGTGCGACTGGTAAAATGCATTTTGCAACTGCAGCGAATTGGCGGTGTACCAACTCTATTTTTAATACTCGTATTGTAGTTCCACATAACAATTTACTGGTCATTAGCATTAGGTTAAGAAACAACGAATATATTTATAGCTATGAACACGTTCCTTTACAACGATTTAACTTTAATTAAAATCCATATTAATATTATAAATGCGAAAGTGTCTGTCTGTCTGTACACGCTCCACCTCTTCACGCTTAAACCGCTGAACCGATTTAGTTGAAATTTGGTATAGAGATAGTTTGAATTCCGGGGAAGGACATAGGGTAGTTTTTATCCCAGAAATCATTATTTAAGGGGGTGAAAGGGGGGGGGGGGATTTGTATGGGAAATCGATAAAAAGCAGATTGGATAAAAAATAAGCTACCCAAATTACTAACTCTAAGCAGACGAAGTCGCGGGCAAAAGCTAGTAATACATAAATGTACCTACAGTCATGGCCTAAACTATAGATGGAATGCACAAAGGTTGATATTGGGCGTCGGTTGACGTCTTTAGCGATCAAGAGGTTAATACCCTTAAGGTAGAGTGCATAAGCTCGAAATAACACGCTATAATCGACAGGCAGGATATATTTGAGTAATGCCACATATATATCCAACTACAGTCAAAAGCAATAAAATAGTGGTCACAGTATATGAAAACTTCAACAAAATAAACACGTTTGATTGCTCTCTCGAGTGCAATACACACCTCGTTAGGGTTGACAAGCAGTTTCGCCGTGTCTTGGGGGAGGTCTTTACACACTTGGGCGACCATTATCTTGGTGAGGGCTTCCGACACTCGGGTTGAATTGTCTTTCTCCTGAAAAGGAAAACCAAATACGTTTTATAGCCAAACAGGTTTTCATCCCACACAATTCGAGACCATCCAGCCAGTCAGGCCAGCTGACTACGTAGGAAACATATTCCTTAACCTAGACCTTGACGGCCCCCGACCCCAGGGCAGACCAAAAAAGCGATGGCTCGATGTCGTGAAAGCCGATATGAGCGTAAACGGGCTCACACAAGAGGACGCCCATCAGGATCGCGCAAAGTGGAGAAAGGCTAGTAGGAAAGCGGACCCTGGCAAAGGCCGGGATAACCCTAGGTAGAAGACAATAGGGATGATGACCCATGTTGAATTTTATAACAAAATCTAGTAACATAGATAGCAAATGAGTAATTTATCACAATTATGTAGATATTAAAATAATATATGGAAAACAAAAATACAGGACTTGAAAGTTTCAAAATGTAAGTAATTTTTCAACTTCCAAAAAGGAAAAAATTAAGGGTACCATTCGATTTCTTACATTTTACCCAAAAAAAGATTGTAGAGCAACTATATACATAAACGCAATATTTCACCGACAAAAACGCAATTTTCTTATTTTGTTCATACATTCAAAATGGGCTCTCAGTGAACTTGACGTCACGTTCACTTATCGTTTTGTTAGGAGCGTTTCGCGAGTGAAGTACGACTGTCGGACTTTGACTATCATTTCTGACTTTTGTATTGCTTTAATGCAATGGGTCCCATATAGACATTTGATCCTAAAAATAAACCTGATCGATTGATACCATTAATGAAAATTTGTCATCTAGCTTATTCGAGACCATAGATGCATGGATTGTTAAATTATAGCCAAGAGGCCTAAATAAAACATAGGTAACTGTTGGTAACGAGACGCTTTGTTTTTTTTTAATGAAATAGGAGGCAAACGAGCAGACGGATCACCTGATGGTAAGCGATTACCGCCGCCCATGGACACCCGCAACACCAGAGGGGTTGTAAGTGCGTTGCCGGCCTTTAAGATTAAAATACGCTCTTTTCTGTTTATTATTAAACAACTGTGAGTTAAAACAGTGGCGTAGTGTAAACCAATCTAGCCGTGGGCGAAAAACACATCTGCCAGGCCCTTTTCAATGTGTTTTCCCAAGGTAATAAAAAGGTTGGTTTTGCGAGGCCCCCCTAAGTGCAAGGCCGTGGGCGAAGGCCCCATTCGCCCACGCCTAGCTACGCCACTGTTATAAGTAAATAACAAAATCAAATTTGTTGCAATCACTACAAAAATAAGTCGCTACCGTCAAAGTAACCATCATTGGGAAATGTTTCTAAAAAAACACGATTTTCAAATAAAAACTATGAAAGGTTAAAAATTATTCTTGCCTACCAACACCCATGTTGATCTTAAGCATGATTTTCTTGAAAATGAAGACCTAGGCACTAGAGACTAGGAACATGTCGCGCAAGTGACGTGTAAATACGTGAGTTTAACCTGTGTAATTACTAATTAGCTTAGTGTTAAGTTTTAAAGTCATACGTGTTACCTATAAATATAGTGTTAAAACCAATTATAATCTGTTTCTACTAAGGACATGGTCTACTATCGTTTGTACGATACATATAGCAGTCGTCCGGCGAGAACGGCGTATGATCAAGCAGACCAGAGGGTCTACCGCGAACCACGTGCGACGTGTTGCCTACCTGTCACACTTACGTACGAATTTACAAGTGCGACAAAGAGGCAACACGTCGAACGTGATTCGCGGTAGGCCCTCACTCTTATTAGACACCCGCGGCCGGCACGCTGTCAGTCGCCTGTCGTGACGTCACGCCACGCTGTCGGTCGCGGGCGGCGTTTTAAGCAGCCGCAGCCTATAATATAAAGGGGCTTCTAAACGAGCCATATTTTCATCGCAATATGTGGCCGGCAACTATTGGTGTCCCTCTTTTACTCGCATGTTAGAGAAAGACACCAATAGTTGCCGGCCACGGGGTCCCTTTGTTTGACGTAATTATTGAAAGTCACAATGTAAGGATTGTCATATTATCTTTAGTCGTCATTCTGAAACCGTTAACTTTTCAGGATTTTCCTCAGGTTATCCTTTAGATAGGTCAGGTTAAGTTAGGTTTGTTTTATGGCAATCCTGAAAAGTTACGCGTTTCTGAGAAAAACTAAATTATGACTAACGAAAATGTGAACAAACAATACATTATGCCTTAAAACTATATGGGAAACAATAGACACCCGCCGGCCAAATATTGCAGTGAAAATATGGCCCGTCTACTTCTTCTTAACTCACATGCGGCAGCCACATGTTGAGCGTGATGTTCACACTGTCGACGTTCTGGACGTAGTGCCACCAACCGCGCGGCACGACCAGCGCGTCGCCCGCGCACAGCTCCACCGTTCGGCCTCTACTCAACCCTATAACCAATCCATCCATACTAATATTATAAATGCGAAAGTCTGTCTGTCTGTCTGTCTGTTCCCTCTTCACGCTTAAACCGCTAAATCGATTTAGATGAAATTTGGCATAGAGATAGATTGAGTCCCTGAGAAGGACATAGGATAGTTTTTATCCCGAAAATCATCCCTGAAGAAAGTAAAAAGCGGGGTGGAATTGAGATAATTAATGAAGTGTCTGCTAATTTGTGTGCATAATATGCTCAAATTGAATAATTGCTATAAGACTTTCTCCAGGCGCTATTCTTACTCTAGCTGGGGTTACTAAGTCCACCAAGACGAAGTCGCGGGCAAAAGCTAGTGAGAATATATGTATAGAGGGGTACTGCTACTGTCATAGTAAATTTACTGCCATCTATCGACACACAATTAAAACTAAAAATAAAAATATCAAAAAATGTATATATGTATAGAGAAATGTTTTTTTAAGTGTATTTATTATTTTTATATGATTTTGACCCGTTTTTTCACTGATATGTGTTAAAATTGTTAAATAACAAACGAAAGCTTGAACGCCATTTAAACGAGAATAGGCCAAAGGTTGGTATTGGTGGTAGCGCCATCTCTGCGAGAATCAAATTTCTTGATTTGCGAGGCACGTTTTTTTATTAGACTTTATTCATCTTATATGAAGTTATATAGGTCTTTGCCTATAACAAAACAGTGAAAATTGTAACGCTGGGCAATAATCAAATGTGTACATACAATTAGCACATGAGAAAAATCTATACTAATATAGCCGTCAGGCTTGCAATTATAAAACTTTTAACAATTAGGTATTTATATTGCAATTATAAGTTTAGGCAGCTAAATAAAACGGTGTTCAATATCAAATGGAGATTGACGTCGACATTTTCTGGGAGTGTGTGATAATGATAACTTGAGAAAAAGAAGTGAGGGCAGGGAGGGACAAACTCGAATTTCAAACTATAATGGAATAAAAAATATTTACGAACTGCAAAAATGACTGGGACCTAATAAGATTATAGATTTATTTCTCGTCTTTCTAAACACATTTTATTTTATTTTTGTCGAAATCATCAGAGCTGTTTTCGGGAACTGATTTACAACTCAAAAAATTATACACTAGTGAGTAGGAATAGTTAGTAGAAATTAGTATGAAACTTCTATCAGTAATGTTGTTTGTACAAAAATGCCTATTCAAGTTAAAATTAACATTATGCAAATAGGCAACTCAGGAAACTCTTAAAACAATACAAATTCATGAAAGAAGTAAAACGTTACCTCAGAATGACCTCATATGCCACAAATTTGCGTCATAAAAAAGGTGAGACATACGAAAGCTTGTGAGTGACGTAAGAACTGGCCTTGGGCACATTCTGCCCCATGGCTGAATGACTGGATATGAAGTCATCCATAATTTAATGTTCCTTTTACAGCAGTTTAACTAGTCATAGTCATTTAACAACATTTATAGAATAAAATAAGTGCAACAAAAGTGTGAATCATCTTTAGTTTTCGTGTATTTACAGTACCATCCACATTGTTAACTGACCTATTCAAAGCCTTAACGTAAAGACATAAGGTCCCCCATTAGGCAAGAGTTACAGCATTTTTTTTTTTATCTGTTTTTTTTGAGGCTTTGGACACTTAAAGCATGTTAGATAGTTTTGGATTATACTTGCTGCAAACCGAAGTGGCGAGTCAGGTCGTAATGCTATCTCTTTCACTCTTGGTTGGTCAACAACAAGGGTAAAGGAGAAAGCATTATGATCTCAGTCGCCAGCTGGTATTGCGGTAAGTATAATAGACAGTCCTTATTTTTTTTTGTAGTAGGTAAGTATGTTTTTTTACAGTACATATGGTGCTACTTTACCGCCCTAGTGCAGTAATTAGCTAGCACAATACGTACCTATATCGACAATTTAAACGGCCAGATGTACTGTAAAACGTTGTACAATACACATGCGAAAAGGTAATTCGCAACTCGTGTCGATTTAAATCGGTCATGTTTCAATTTATCGCCAGCCACTGCGAATTTCTTACTCTTCGCACTTGTATTGTAATGTACTATTTTTCCTCAGATATATTTGTTTGCACAGTTAGTTTAACAGATAAGAAATTGTCATCTTCAAAATCTTTAATGCAGCTAAAGCTTATTTAGCATACTTTAGAAGTTTGAACCCAATGAGGGTTGGGAGGAAGGGGTTAAGTATGGACCCTAAATTTTTTCATGGAGAGACTCAGATGCTTAGAAGAGGGAAGACTTGAGCTCCTTACTGGTGGAAATCAAACTATATAGTCTGCATACTGCATACATACCATTAAAGGCTTCCATATTGTTAGGGCAGTAAAAATTTAGTTCACTGTAGATACTAGACTCCTCGTAGGGCACTCTTGTGGGCTTCATACCTCCCGACTCTGGGGGGAAGAGAATCCAGCGCTTTCTGCAATTTAAAGCTAGTAAACCTCAATGCAACTAAGACTTGTACATTTTATCATCAATATATGTATAGTTAAGAAATAGTAAATTATCTTTTTGCATGTACAGTGTGGTTGATAATATTATTTCAAAAATACTTATTAGACTATTAATTGTTCCCATATTAATATTCACATATCTTACTTTCCATACAGTTGGGCTACAATATTGTATCCGTAAGTGTCCTGGTGTGCCGGGGTGTGCGCCCCACTGCTTCCAATCCACAGGGTTGAATCTGCTGCTCCCTTGTCTGGGTAGCCAAACTTATGCCAGGATACTTCCTACAAACATAACCAGACTTGAAAAAATTACAAATTACATTTTCAAATGCAAAATATAATACAAAGCTTGTGTTAAAATTAACTATCCTTTTCTAACAAACATATAACAGAAAAGCAGGAAGGAAGAATATAAAGGAAGCTTTGTTATTAATTAAATCATAATACTTAAAGGATAACTCAAAATGCTATGCAAGGCAATGCTGGGCTTACACAATGTAGGTACATGATACGTTTTCCACAACAAACTTGTTTATGATCTTAAGCTGTATTATTAACTTTATGATCTTAGCCTTCCATTCAATGTCATCACCACATAGTATAAAACAAAGTCGCTTCCTGCTGTCTGTCTGTCCCTATGTATGCTTAGATCTTTAAAACTACGCAACGGGTTTTGATGCGGTTTTTTTAAATAGAGTGATTCAAGAGGAAGGCATTGCACCCGTGCGAAGCCGGGGCGGGAAGCTAGTATCCATTTAAAACGCCAGAGGTTAAAAAGAATACAGGACATAATACCTACCTTAAGAAACTCAGCGTGTTCGTCGAACCACTGGGGTAAATGTTTATAATCGAAATACATCCATTGTTCACTAGTAGGAGACTGGGTGATGAATTCCTTAAAAGTCATAGATTTCACTTCACATTTCCTCTCCCAGCAGGGCTCGTCGGACACCAGATGTTTCCTTAAACACCTAAACGGTACTTCTTTATTCCCTAAAGCTGAACACCATTTTTCCATGTCCCACCGGCATAATGGCCAGTCTGATATAAAATTTCGGAACACAAGCGGCACAGTCACATTTTCAGTAATTTTGCGTACTAAGTCGCTAGATAAAGTTTCAGTCATTTTAAAAATTAAAGATATTTATAATCTGGACAGCCGAGAACTCGAAACCGTCCGAGGTCAAGAGACTAAGAGAGAAGCGAGACTAAACTGAAGATGCAGAATGCAATGCGTGCGTCTCAGTAAGTCAGTAAATATTATATGTTATTGTTATGAGTTTATTATGCAATGCAATTAATTCAACTATTGAGTGACAGTGACAGATATGAATGAATGTTCCAAAATGTTAAACAATCACTTCAATCAGACATCAGTAAAAAAATTGTAATTCATACGTAAAAAACATAAAGGTTTAGATAGTAAAAAGTTGTTTCAAAAATATCAAAAAAATTCATTATATTTTCATATCTTTCTACTCGACTATGCAAATATAGTTGGTAAAGCAAATCTTGTCAGTAAATAAAAAACAAAAAAAACTATACTCATCCTTTTCTTTTGGGTGCTAGTACTAGTGTAAGACAAAGATAGTATGATTCTCTCTGTCTATGTTTGAAATGAGACAGTCGTTTGACAAACTATACATTATATACAACAGGGGAGGTAAAAAATAATAATACATATTTATGTGTTTTGAAACATGAATATGCGTTCAAATTTTTAAAAACTAATGTCTATAGGGCCCTCCACAGTCGTGCGCGAATCGCGGCGCGAAGCCGGGAACGCGAGTGTGGAGTCTAGTTCGCTAATCAGCGAAATCGACTCCACACTCGCGTTTACGGATTCGCGCCGCGTAGTCTGGAGCGACCTTAGTAGTTTAATTAATGATACGTATTAAGCCCTTGCTAGACGGTCGCCGACAAGCCCCTTGGACCGCGTGGCCTTGGTCTGGACGGACTGTGTAGACAGTGTTTCCAACAAAATTTCATACAAACATTACCAAGGTCAGACCAAGATCAGACGGTCTGAAGTGATCTGAAGGCTTGTCAGCGACCGTCTAGATCGCCCTTAAAACATACTTTAGAAAAGCAAAAAGGACCCACACATGCAATCCCAGTAATTCATGCGCAAAATGTGTCACTATCTCACTGTCACTGAAAAGAAAAGATTGATACGCATCTTTCGTACGCTGTGAAGTACTTCACTCTTTTAGATCACTAGTTCAGTTTAGTTCAGTAGCTAAACAGATCCATCTATGTCAACAGTACTGTGATGGAAACTATATAAAGGAGCCAAATCTCTATGAATGAAAAGTGTCCATCAAAAAACAGTAATTAGGCGGCGCCACCATACACCGAAATACTACCAAAAACAACCTACGTAATTTGGTCGGGTTATTTGTTGCCTTATATGGTTCATGTTATACTCATGTTCCAGAGCCTAACTAGCGCCACCGGCGAGATTAGGAACTATTATTTAAAGCTGAAAGCGGTAACTTTTGCAACAATTCTGTCATAAGAGATTGGCATCCTTTCTATACCATCCATAAGTACTGTTTTCATTTCTCTCATTCGCGAATATATTGAGTTGAATGAAGAATTCGATAGATAATTTGATTCAATATGAATAACTTAAATAAATTAATTTATGAATCGAAGGTTTAACATGGCGTGTTTGTCACTCTCTAATCGCTAATCAGCGAACTAGGCTCCACACTTGCGTTCGCGGCTTCGCGCCGCGATTCGTGCATGAGTGTGGAGGGTCCTTAAGCTAATGAGCAAGTGAATGAAAAGGTTTTTAAACTGAACTTCTGAAGTAAAGAACTAAATGAGTCCGAACTGAACTAGTGACATCAAGTGAAGTACTATTAGTACGTCAACTACTTCATTTCATTTGATTCATTTTATTTGAATCTTTCATTCGCGAACTACTCATGTCTACCAGTAATTTGGTTTTTCATCTTTGGCTACAATACGATGCGATGCGAATATCAAGTGCTCCACAATTGTGCATAATAATCACGTATTAGTCGTTCAGGTTTATGAACGCTTGTTCTAAGTCAAAAAAAGTAAACAAGCGGCACGGCTATGACACGGCAGCTTGCTTTCTTGGCAGATGGCATTTGTGTTGCGATTGGGACATTTGTGTTTTGTGTTGTTGTTGTTTGTTATTTTTTTGTAGCTGTAGCAAAATGAACTAAGTTACACTGTAAAGTGTAAGTTATATAGATAAACAATGGAAGCTGAAGTAGTGTCTTCTTTTTTTTCTATTCATAACGAAATTCAGAAGACATCCGAGGATATAGGAGATGAGTTCCTAGAACTCGTTGATGATTTAAATTTCTCATTGGAGCAACTCAAATTGCCTAGATCTGTAGAATGCATCTACAATCCTACGTTATATGCGCGGGAAACTTTTGAAATGTATATCAAAAAGTTCTGTAACACGAAAAAGGATATAATGTACTTTGGAATGAACCCTGGACCATGGGGCATGTCACAGACTGGAGTATGTATAAGAACCATAAGGCTAAGCGTATGCTGGACGCAGGCGACGCAGTTCACGCAGCGCAGAGCAGATTTTGTAAAGTATAGAACGTTCTTTAGCTACACACACTGCAGCGAGTGCAGCGCAAGGACTTTCTATACTTTACAAAATCTGCTCCGCGATGCGCTGCGTGATCTGCGTCGCCTGCGTCCAGCATACGCTTAGTCTAATCAAGCTTTCAATATTAAAATAGCTGCCTTTAAAAAAATAGCATTACGTTGACAAATTTATTATTCAGATATTAGGCCAGGCACAGGTAGGACATAATTTTATGTGAATTAGTTAATATTCCTCATTTTAGGTGCCATTTGGGGAAATCAGTTCAGTCAGAGACTGGCTAGGTATTCAAGGGCCAGTCAATAAACCTGAAAAAGAAATCAAAGACCGCCCAGTACAAGGTTTTGAGTGTACTAGGACTGAGGTAAGCAGAATTTGTTCTCTTTTTTAGTTCTCAATTGAAACATTTTTTTTTTATGTATTAAAGTTATGTGTACTTTAAGGTGAGTGGGAAAAGATTTTGGGGACTATTCAAGGAAATCTGTGGTACTCCTGAGAACTTTTTTAGAACCAGTTTTGTCTACAATTACCTGCCCCAGCAATGGATGAAGAATAATGGTTGCAATCTCACTCCTGGTGATTTTAGGGTAGGTATTCCTTTTAAATAAATAAATATATTACCTGTACAGTATTCAGTAGTAATGATTTCATTACTCTTGAAAACATTAGTACCTAAATGAAAACAGAAAATATTAAATGTTTCATGTCATAACAAATATTACTTTTCAGGTTTCAGAAATGCAAGCCCTATTTGATATCTGTGATCCTATCTTCATTAAAGTCCTGCAACTGTATGATGTAAAAACTATAGTCGCCATTGGAAAATTTTGTGAAACCAGAGCCCAAAAAGCTTTGAAGATGCACAGTCCACATAAAACCTATCAGGTATTCATTTCATACCGTATTAACTACTGTAACTATAAGGCCTGGCAACACAAGATGCAGATGAAGTTGATAAACACATATTTTGTTATTTGAATATGCATCTGGTGTATATCAGTCCTAAAAGCATTTATTGTTATAAGACTGGGGTGTGGTCACATTTCAACTGCTGTAAAGACAGAGCCCTTGTACAGATAATATTACATACAATGTTTACTTTATGTTCTTCTAATGCTGACTATACAATCAGAGAGCCATTTAGAGTTCAAGCGAATTCTATTGTTCAATAATTAAGCTATCTAATTTAAACCTTAATAGCTCAACAATTGAAGTCCGTGGCCATAGCCGCCATATTAATTAAACTATTTTCATTACTTGTTGTTTCAGATACTATACATTCCTCATCCAAGCCCCAGAGCTGTGAACAACAATGACTGGGACAAAAAGGCTGTAGAATACTTGAAGAATCTAAATCTAATGCAATATTACACATGAAGAATTAACATGTAGTGCCCAAATTGATCAAAACCAGGTCACAAAGGGGTTTAATTAATTTAAAAAATGATTATGTAATTTTAATTTTATAAGAAACTCTATGAATAAGAATTATTAATAATGTGTCTTGTATTAGAAGTCTGTTTAATGCATAAAAAGTTTATTACAATAATTAATATAACAATTCTGCACTTCACTTGACTTGAGTGTGTTGTATGAGAGATTATTTTTTGAAGTATGTTTCCATTATGTTTATGATTATTTATATTTGCCATTTTGTGATCTCATTTACTATTGTACTTTGTAAGATTAAAATCTCTAAAAATTAATCTTCACTTGAGCTGTTATTTACCTTCCCCTGCCGGAGGACTCCGTTTCAGCTTGGAAAAAAATGCTTTTGTATATTGGGATGTTCTCCTCTGCAGGTCGCATTTCTTAACCGATTCTCGTGAAATTTTGTAAGCAGATTTGATAGTTAGATAGAATTATAGAATGATTTTGTCATTTCGTTTTTCGGAAAAAGTTCAATATGGTGAAAGTTGGCATAAAAGACACTGCGCCAGGCACTTACGACCATTGTGAGTTCGCTGTGATAATGACTCAACGATGTATTTTTCATTTTCATATTTTTTAAGCTTATCGCGAGATCTACAGCTCGCAGCCACTAATTTTAGTTTAGTACGTAACGGTCGCCGAGAGCCTACTGTTATGGTGTACCACACCATCGCACCGCACCATGGTCATTGTGCGACGGTGTGTTAGACCCTTTACTATAAATTTATTATATTTTTTGGCCTACTGAAACATGGAAATTTAAGTAGTATCTGCCTCTCTATCGTTCAAATATGCTCTGTGAATTTTCGTCTACTCTGCTATTGCTCTGCTGTGTGTGCGATGCTCCTAGTGAGTATTAAGGCTGGCGTCCACTAGGCTTGCCAAGGCGGATCGCAATAATTCGCCTTCTATACATTTACCAACATTTACTATGAAACTGCGTCTATTGACTAAGAGCCGCGGCGCATCGAATCGAATTTACCATTCATAGTAAAGCCTGACCAGAAATATATGATCATGCGCCATCTTGCGGAATTTCATTGGATTTGTCACAGATGTCAGTGTCATTGTGGCGGTTTACTTGAAAAATGCTTAAGTGTTGAATATTAAATAATAAATGACAAAAATGCCAAAAACTATACATAGTCAGGAGCGGAACATTGTTAATAATGTAAATAATAAACTGCTGGAAAAGAGCAGTTCGGGAAATTAAACTATTTCGCTACAAAACATTTCCAAATTAACATCAGAGCTGACAGGTAAACAAATCAAAATGTCATTATAGTCTGGCTATTACGACTTAGTTATTGTAGTGTTATGTAATATTATATTACTGTAGTGTTATGTTACTGCTGTAACAAAAATGAGTTTGAAATATATTTACTATGTTTTGGAGACGATTAATCTTGTTAATTGACAATGTAGCAGAACCTATGTAAGGTTACGGACCATATACCTACCTAGTAACATGACCATCATCGTCATCATCATCATCATGGTGGCCTTTTGGTGATCCAATCAGTCCAATCTTGGATATAGGCAATACATTGATTGATGATTTTGATGATTGATTTGTTACAAATCAAATGAAGTAACATGATAGACGAAATTTTTTAAAAAAGCTATAGAGTTGAGCTGAACTGATGGTGTGGCTATTGGCTAATAATAGTAGTCACACCATCTGGTATGTTACGACTAATTTCTAGGTAAATCGGAGGCATCGATTACGCGGATTACGAGAGAAGGTTGTACCTCCTGAGGTTTTATGCTGCCAAAGAAAAGCATACCAAAAATAAAAAAGAAGACGCAATAGGGTATTTGACAACATTCAAAATATATAACGAATTGCTGTCATCCTGAAAGACAATAAAATAATAAAGTATATTTCACTATATTTGAATGTAAATTATGTTTATTTTTTGGAAAATAAACGATAGAAAAATTAATATTTTTTGAAATTTCATCAGGGACGTGAACGCTCTGTGATTGGTCAACGCTCGGATGACGTCACACGCGGGTAAAAATTCTTGATTGCCTTGAGTGTTTTAACTGTTTTATTTGTATTTAGTTAATTTTAGTTATTGTTCCACAGTTTTCTGATATATTCCGATTTATCCGTATATCTAGTAGCACAATATTCATAAGAATCTCAAAATGGAGCCGAAATATGTGAAAGCTGATAGCGCAACCTACCAGGCAGACGCATTAATGGTTGCACTTTTCTTTAAAGATAATCCGGATTACTATTTTGCGGAACTTAGAAATGTAAAAACAGCTGTGTGAGTATACGTAGAAATTGTTTATTTACGAACATTTCGATTTCGATGATACGAATATGCTATATATATATATATATATATATAGAATACGATGACGAGCACAATATCTCCATACTGCACTTTAGTTTGAAAGAAAAAGTATGCTACTAGCTACCTACTAATGCTGAATGAGCTATGTTATGAGGTTATGTAGTAATACATTAAATACCTAGATCTTGTTTCGTTAAATAACAAAATCCGCTGCTTTAATTACCATATTTATTTACAGTTAAATATTACTTACATCGAAGTGGTCTTCACACATAAAAACATTTATATGCGCTAAGCTAAAATGCTCTTTGGGTCTCTTCGCACTAGTTTTAAATACATTTTTCTTTTTTTGGGATTCGTTGGAATGGAAACAAACGATTTGTCTGGATTTTTTATAGTCGTACTTGAACATTGCGGCACTATATACCATTTTACAGTGAAATAATGAATTCAATGCACATAAACCATAAGATTAACTAAGGTCATTGACTGAGTTTACTTGCGCGTGACGTCACACGTGTCACGTGATTAGCCCCTTGACAAAAACAGCGTTTAAGGCGCGTTCAAAATAAATAAACTTTAACATTGTTTTTTTATATTTAATATAGGAAATTTCCGCGGAAATTTCAATATAGTGTAATTATTAGGTCATAAACAATAAATAAAACCATTTTCAAAAATTAGTCAAATAGCCTATTAGACGATTTTGACCTATGTGTGATACGTAAGAAAAGAAAATACATGAATCTTATACGGCAAAAAATAAAAGTATGTAAGTCAAACGAGTTGCCAATCCACATTGTTCAGACTATACTGAACTGTTGCCATATAAATGAGAATAATAGCGCCCTCTTGACAATGATCATATATTCCTGGTCAGGCTTTAAATGTATAGAAGGCGAATTATTGCGATTCTATTCGCCTCGGCGAGTTTAGTGGACGCCAGCCTTTATATTCTTTAGGACCCCTCCCTATATTATACTACTCTTTGCCCTCCCTCCACACTCATGCGCGAATCGCGGCGCGAAGCCGCGAACGCTAGTGTGGAATCCAGTTCGCTAATCAGCGAAATCGACTCCACAGTCAATCGCGTTTGCGGGTTCGCGCCGCGTAGTCTGGAGCGAGCTTTTAGTGCGATTTGGGTGCGATGTTCGCGCTAGCACGTTCTGATACTTCTGAAAAATTACTTACAGCGTGGTGGCTTGGTGGTGGCCCTAAAGGCTCATAACTCATAAAGGTCAAAGTTATAAAATACTTAAAACAAACAACGATAGTGTAGACGAAGAAAATCATACTTATTCTTATTTAATATAAGTATAAAACATATATAACATACAAATTGAGTTAGTGAAACATTTCAGTTTAAAATGATTGATTTAAGGCTCCTTAGCTGTATGTATTTTGGTTTCTGAACATACCGTTTCTGTCATGTCAGTGTCACTCCAATCTCCATGAAACATGCCGAATGAATATGAATGAGCCAAACGATAATAAAATGTAATTTTGTAAGATATTAATCTTCATTCCATGCATATAATATTGTAACGAAGTGACGTACCTACGTGTTTCCATTCTTTTGGACCAGTGTATTAGTTACATACTTGGATTTCTTATATAAAAACCCTACATCAAACGTCACCACATACATACTGGCTCAGAAAAATAAGCAATGGTCGATCTCATGAAAAGAGCCCTTGAGCTAGCAAAGGAAGCACTTGTCGCGCAGGAGGTACCCGTTGGTTGCGTGTTCACAGATGGCGAAAACATAGTTGCAGAATCAAGAAACTGCGTGAACTTGACTCGGAACCCTACAAGACACGCTGAAATCAACTGTATAGACACTGTAATTGACTACTGCAAAACAAATAACGTAAATTATAAGGAATTATTTCGTAAAATAACTGTGTATGCAACAGTTGAGCCATGTATAATGTGTGCAGCGGCTCTCAATGACCTACATGTTAAGGAAGTAGTGTATGGTTGTGCTAATGATAGGTTCGGGGGAAAGACTGTAGTAGATGTTAGTAATTACTATGAACACAACTACACACTGACTGGGGACCTGATGGCAGATGAGGCCATGGCCTTGCTAAAACAGTTCTACAAGGGTGTCAATCCAAATGCACCAGAACCAAAAGTTAAAAAGAAAAAGGATAATGAATGATGTTGTAATTGATTTTAAGAATTTGCATTTAATAAATGCCAGAATTTGTTACAGTGGATGTTGCAATATATTTAAATTGTATTAGTAGAAAAACAATTTTACACTGTAGCCGGTGCTGTCCATTTATCTATCTATGCTAAGATAAATCAGCTCTCGTGCTAAGCATATAATTAAATTTCTATACTTTGCATTATTATTTCACTTAACATGTTAAAGCAGCACAATAATTTCATTACATTGAGTATTATTTGCTATTAATGTTCATAATATATACCAAGACTTAGTTGGATAATGTAAAGTATTAAATCATTTTACGGTACAGACACTTGTTTTAGTCACTCGCGCAACAAAATGAATGAATGATTTAATGTTAGTATGTCTCACAACAGTTTAAATTCGATTAATGTAAAGTATTGTAATAAAAGTCATTTAATTTACATGTATAGTACTTTATTTTAGTAACTTAATATCACTAAAAAGTTGGTATTGCCCAAGAGACAGGAAGGTATCCTATACAAACAATTAGCCAGTCCTGTAATCCAAAATATACATTCACTGCAAGAGATCAGAGTAATAACTAGTCACCACTCCATGGTACATTCATTCACTCCCCTCCAACTAGCATTGTACCTATTTATTATATCAATAAAACCCATAAATATAACATTATTTCATTCACTGAGCTATAGCCTTCCTCTCCCTTAAGACTTACTGTGATGGCATTAAAAAAAAACCCTGTTTAAGCATAAAATACAACAGTGGCATAATATATAGCTTACCTCAATCTACTTGACACATGCAATTTGGTTGAAAGAAATAAAAATGGGTACCTACTACTAAGAAGTCCAACAATAATCATAAAATATCCCTTACACGAAATGGCTAATAAATTATAACTCTTCACATACATTTTAAACCTTAAATCTAACATACAATCCACTGTACCAACATAAAAGTGAGACCTATTGGAAATATCACTATCATCTCACCTTTTTTTCATTGACAAAATATCCACATCATAAAGGATATCACAGATTTAGTTTAAGCCTAATAACTTGAGATCTCACCATTACATTCTTACAGTGTAACAATCTTAAAGGATTTTTTTGTAAAACACCTGCAATTACTAAATGCATACATATATAAAATTATAACACTGTTCCCAATAAGAACAATTATAAAACCAGGTATAAACAAAAAAAATATGAAACTGAAATACTTTTAAAATAATGTACAGACTTTTAAAGTATAAAAACTAATTTATTGTAAGGAAAAAAGTTTATGGATCTTCATCAAGCTCCAGTTCATTAGGGTCATGAAAACCATTCACAAGGGGCTGGGGCTCGACAGCTTCTGCCGTTCCATTCACTCCGTTGACCATCACTGGCTCCTCTGTGGATGCATATCCATTAACCTCCACTTCTGTGGCCAGTTCCTCAACTGGACTGGTACTCCGGCTGGAGCTGCTGTCACTTGCTGAGGTAGAGCTATCACTCTCGGAATCCTCACTGGATGAGCTCTGTGTCCTCTGTCTTAAATGCTCATTGTCATTGCGAAGCTTCTCATTGGCCGCTTCAAGTTCACGAATCTGCTCCTCCTGTTCCTTCAGGCGTTGCAACAAATCACTGGAACATTCTTCCGTAACATTAGATTCAATGGAAGTCCCTGAAGTGTCTTTTTCAATCATCATACCATCCTTATCAAGTGAATTATCTAGTTCACCTGTAGTGTCTTTGTCTTCTTCCATTCCTTTGGGTCGACGATCACTCCTCTTGACAAGATTATCATATTTGGCTTCAAGTAGAAGATATTCCTGGATCAGTTCACTCTTGGACATATTTGACAAACGTTCACTTTGAGCATCCTCATAAACACTGGAAAATTCTTTTGTTAAATATTCTTCCTCATCCTCTGGTAGAGAAAAAAAGTAATTATCCTCAGAATCTACGCTGAAGCTTGAGTCCCGGGTGCGCGCTGATGGGGTTTGCAGATCATGAAAATTATTTTCAGGTTCTGGTTTATGAATTTCCATTAAAAACTGATTGTTGTTGAAAGGAGCATGAGTGTTCGCCAGAACCATTTTCCTGAACCGATAATTCCTTTTGGAATTATCGTACTTTCTTCCATCTTGCCAAGGAGTCTTCACAAAAGGTTTCATGATTTTTCTTTTAGACTTCCCGCGTCGCCTTTTCTTCTTGGTTCCTTCAAATTTCTGGTTTGGCACATCCAGTATAGATGGCGCCTCTGGCGCGATGGGGCGCGTCGAATCGCCATCTTTATTTTCCGAAATGATATTTACATCCATTTCGAATTAGTTGTTCACTTTCAGTTGAAATTTCACCGATCCGATGACTAAATCGAAGTTACAATAAGACACACAAACAATATTTTAACTTCTAATGTAGTTTAATCACCATACACAAATTTTTTTGTCGGAGACCTACACACCGATATTGCAATATCGCCATCTATATAATATTTGTTTTGTACTTGTACACGGTTGTACAGCCTACCACATTGCAGTGTTGCAAGGTACACGTAGTAGGTATTTCGTGACAGGAACTGTATTGTCATAGCAATAGCGGTTATATTGCAGTTGAACATCAACATTTCGTTATTACAATAACAAGTCGCCTTGTATACATAAATGAGGCCTCTTTATCACCATTTTTGTGCATAAAGTAGTTTTTGATATATTTACACAATTTGATTAAAATATGCATGATATCAATGGAAAATAACTGAAATAACGTGGAAATGAATAACTATCACATTCTTTTCACGACGATTAGTTTGTATAATACATATTTGTGCAATTATTAAAAACATGAGGAATAAAATCAAGTTTGCAAATTACGCATTTCTAAATAATGTTAATATTGTCAAGGATAAATATTTGATTATTATATTAGGTATTATAAAGTTTAAATGAATAAAGCCAGTAATATTTCATAGTTTATATTTAAATAAATATATTTAATATCGTTTTATTTCTGTAACTAAAAATGTTTTGTTTATAATAAAATAATATTATTCCAATTAGAATTAAAGTGAAAAAGTGAACCAATAACATTCCTATTCTATTCATTGTGCTCGATCGAAAAAAAATAGGGACATTTTAATGTCACTGGTAGCACTGAAAAAAAAATGTAAATGTCAGGTCAGAGTCAGAAATAGGCTTGTGCCTGCTCGGTCACTACAGAGAGCGCTCCGCTCTCGGTCAATCGGTCAAACGAACTAGTTCGGTCTTTTAGTTCCTTTAGTTCAGTTCGGTTGTTGAGAGCCGGGAATTGGATTTTTTCCAATATTTAGTAACTGAATACAATTTAACTTGTACAATACGATTTGTCGATATCAAACATTAAAACACCTTAACAATACAAAAAAAAAACAAATATCAGATTTATGAAAAATATTTGATTTTCCTTCGTATTTTACGGGCTTAGGAGTGTCACGTCGTTCATTCATCTCGTTCACACTCGTGCCAGGGACAGTGCCAACCGTTTCGTTCCATCCATTTACCGTTTCACTCAGTCAAGCGCTCTCCACTCCCACTGAACTAAAGGACCTAAAGACCGATTAAGAGCGTGCAAAAAGATTTAGTTCCTTTCGGTCCTTCACGGGATTTCATTCTTAACAGTTCTTAGTTCATGACCGACTCAAGCCTAGTCAGAAATCTGAGAAATCGTCTGTCAGCTTAGACTTGACATTTGGTATTTTGGTTCATAAAATAGAACAAAAATAAATAAATAAAAGTTAAATCATAGAAAGCCTGGTTTATTTAGTCAGTATCTAGTAAATGTATAATTACATGTAATAAAATATTATAGATCTACTTCCAAATTACAATAAGATTTACTAGTATCGACCATTAGAAATCTTCAACGATGGCTGACGACATTGTTTTCGACTTACTTCATTCAGAAATAATAAATTATGCTATGGAGCAATCGAAAGATAACTCTGAAAAGAAGGTAAACCTTAACTTGTACAATGTATTACACCACACCCAGGGTAGCTGTGCTATATAAATATTACGACTACATTTCAGGAGGCAGACTTATCTATTGTGGAATACATTGGATTTGCGGCTGGATATAAAGTAATGGAGCGATTAACCCGAGAGTGGTCGAGATTCAAAGATGAACTGGACACCATGAAGTTTGTATGCACAGATTTCTGGACTTGCATTTACAAGAAGCAAATTGATAATTTGCGCACAAACCACCAAGGGGTGTATGTGCTTCAAGACAATGCGTTTAGATTTCTAACTAACTTTTCAAATGGGCAACAATACTTGGAATATGCTCCCAGAGTAAGTAATTCATTTTTGAGATTATATTACATCAAATCTATCAATCAGAAATATATTGCATGGTTATGGGTTTACAAAGATGTTACATTTGCCTACTATTCGTTTATAACGGGGTCCCTTTGTTTGACATAATTATTGAAAGTCATAATGTAATGATTGTCATATTATCATTAGTCATAATTCTGAAACCGTGAACTTTTCAGGATTTTCCTCGGGTTATCCTATAGATAGGTTAGGTTAGGTTTGTTTTATGGCAATCCTGAAAAGTTATGCGTTTCTGAGTAAAACCAAATTATGACTAACGAAAATGTGGACAAACAATACATTATGACTTAAAACTATATGGGAAACAATAGAGACCCGTTTATAACACACATAGTTGGAGTACTTGCACTGGGATACAAACCTTTGGCAGTTGCCAACCCCATTATTAAATAAATCTTATTTGATAACTAAGCTGAACATTTGATTAATATTTATATAGCAGGTAACTAAATATATAGTCCAGTAAATTGGCACACAAGCATTTAAAATGGTGTTTAAATTAAAAATATAATATAATATTCAATAAGTATCTAAAAAATATGTATTTATTTGCAGTATGTGGCGTACACATGTGGTCTGATAAGAGGCGGTCTGGCAAACCTGTCCATAAACAGCATTGTCACCGCCGAAGTGCAGTCCATGCCCTCCTGCAAGTTCCACATCCACGTCCAGAGAGTATGAATTACAAAATAAAATATTTATTGTTAAAAAAGTTTTATTTTACTAATAATTTAACAAAAATAAGTTTGAAAAGTTTTTTATTATATAAATGTAGATTTTTTTATATCAATTTATTAATTATTGTGGGTAGATAGTTTTTATTCTGTTTTGTATAAAGATACAATTAAAATGACATGTTTCACAAACAAGTGTGCAAAATTATACAGAAATCCATACATTTCTGTAACCCAGTTGAAGTTGTAGGACATACTGGGAAATTGAAATTGTACCACTTAAGAACAGGGAACTATCTACCCTAGTACCTCTAAACTTTATCAAATAAAAAAAATCAACAAAATTTAAAAAAATTGGGACTACAAAACTACAAACTACTATTGAATTTTAGAAGGATAATAAAATTGGTCACTTGACCTTCCAGCTTTCAGGTTTAGCATGATCGTATATGGTCAGGATGACCAGAAAGAGCCCAAGGCCGCAGCCCACGATGGTAGAGGTGTACAGAAGTCTATCGGTAAAGCCTCGTTTCAGCCAGATTGGTTTGCCGTCCTCACACTGAAAACAGTAGTTAAATAAAATATTTAGCTTGTATTTGGGAAGGAATGCAAGTTATTGTGACAAAAAGATTGCCTCATGGAAAATGCAGATTGATCAAAAACCTCAATATGTTGGGTTATTCCCACTCGTTACCACCAAGTTGTTAGCAGTTGTAACTACTGGAAAATTTTTCCCACCTTTTACCAGTAGTAACTACTGGGAAAAATAAATTCGACGGTCTTTCCCCTGCGACACAACCGGTTAACGTTTTTTTTTATATTCAAAATAACATCTAATCTACCATATGAATATGACAAAGTTTCAATCGGGAGGCGATGACTGAAAAATATTTTTTTACATTCATGTGACCAGCTGACGGTCTTTCCACCGCGATACAACCGGCTAACGTTTTTTTTTATTCCTAATAGCATCTAAACTATCATCTGATATAGTATCAAACGGGAGGCGATGACTGAATTTATTAAATTTTTTTACGTGTTTCGGTGGCTGCCATTCCTCAACCCACCAACGGAGCGGCAGCTGACGTCCACGGGGGTTCATCATACATAGCGGTTAACCACTATACGAGTTATCGCCTGGGAGGCGATTGGTCATGGAAATCTGTTTGTGGCTCGCGGTCTATTAGGGTGGTATTCCACACCTCTGTCCTATGTGCATTGCGTCTCACTCTCTCATTAAGCAAAATGTGAGACGCAAATACACATTGGACCAAGATATTGGACAGATGGAATACCATCCTTAGGCCAGGATTACACTTGTAAGTTTTACTTACGTAAGTAGGGACAAAGCTATTTGCTAGAATGAGATAACGATATTCATATCTCATTCTGTAGTATAGCTGTGTCCCTACTTACGTAAGTAAAACTTACAAGTGTAATCCTGGCCTTAGATAGAGGGCAGGCACGTGACGTTTTGGAGGAACACGTTGGCAAAGGGAATGATTACTACTTAGGTATACTGCATACTAGGTAAAACGTTAGGTGATATCAGTGTGCAAAGGCAAGTTCTAATTCTAACTCTTATTGTTGTAAAACACTCGCATTTGCTTGTGTTTTACAATATCCGACATTCTTGAAATTCCCTATAGGTATGGCTATATCTACCTACCTACTACAGAGTTTATGCAGTCCACTATCCGGGATATCGTCAGGTCAGTGCCGAGTTACCAAGGATCACGAGAGTGGATGAAACAATAGTAGTGATGATGATGATGTGTAGGGATGATTAGTACACTTACTTGAAAGTCGGCTTGTAACTTTCTCAATTTTGTAAGGGACGCTGATTCTCGCAAGTAGGGGGTCGTGGATATCGCACGAGCCATGGGCTTGGTAGTCATGGTGGTCATGACATACTGAAACAAAAACCTATTTTAGAATATTGCTATGGATAGGTATAAATATTAAGTTTTGTAGTTAAACGCGTTTTAGACTACAAAACCTATTGCTTCTCTAGGCCCTATTTTTCGACTACCTCTCCTTACACCTCCCTGTACTCCCTAAGAGCTTTAACTCTTTTTACACCTCCCTAACGACGAGAAAAAGAGCCCGAGAAGTAGTATACGTAATTAGGTAACGTGCATGAACTTATTGGCGCGAAATGTAAATGTCAAGTTTAAGCTTCCAGTGTAGTCCACAAGATGGCAGACCCTACAATGCAGAAGGCACAAGAAAACGTACGTGAACTGTAGAGGGCAGCAGTAGCTTGCTTTGGCGTTAAATGTCAATGTAGTTTATGTTTCCGATTCAAGCCATAAGATGGCAGACCCTCCAACGCGTACGGCCCCTATAGTCTAAAAGCCCTTTTAAAAGTAGGTAAAGATACTTATTTCTCAGACTCGCTCGAACTGTAAGTTGTACTTTTATGATAAAAACAAATTAATTAAAGGGCAAAACTAGTGCAACTGCTTTTTATTGTTCAGGCTTATCTAAATTGTAGGTTTATGAGTTTGTTAGCGTAGTGTTCCACCATAGCGTCTAAACTACTGAACCGATTTTGATGAATGAGGTGTCAATCCGCGGTTTTCGCGCGCGCGCGATTTTCGCGGCTTCGCGCTCAGTGGAGTCAGTGTCAGTGGGCCGTGAGTGGAGAACGGACTAGCATGCGGCTAGTATATTGCCATTGCATTGATATATCGATAACAGAACCATTATAAATCATTTATTCGTTGCAACGTTGCAACTATTATTTGATAAATTATTTGAATTACTTACCCGTGGAATAATCCGCATTCGAGCGAGGATATTCATTTTTCGTCCAATAAAAATATAGAATTATAAATTTAATTCGATTTTCTGTGACCCTCAATGTTATGACAATGTTTTAAAAAATGTCATAGAAAATTTGTTTTATTTTGAATAGGTACAAATATTTTTTATTTTAAGCCAGAGCTAGCTAACGAATCGATTTTTATTGAGTTCGATTATTGCACGATAATGTCCTTAAACAACTGTAAAAACTAAAAATAACCAGTCTGTTTTCAGTTAAACATACATCACATAATTCAACCAGTGCGAACGAAGCGTAGGAACGAAGCATTGCTTCGCCATTGTTTTTCATTTCATTTTAATATGTAATCCAAAGATTTCTCGATTCGATTATACACACGATTACGAATAACGATTTCGGGCGACTAGCTCGACGCCCATTGACGCCTCTCTAGCAGTTTCTCTAGTTTGTCTATGGTTAGCTTGGTTTGACTTGTCTATGGTTCAAACTTTCTGACGCAAACTTTTTGATTGGCGGTCTTCTCCTTGCTTCCTTCACTTCATTCACTCTCAAATTTACAGAAAATGGCTACCGAGGAGTTGCTGACTGAGCAATTTCAGTTTTTAGGTATTAGCGTGCAGAAAGAAGTTCTAGCAAAATGTGAGTATCTAACTAATTACTTATAAACGGTCCACTTATCGGCAACTGTTAATAACCCGCATTTCGTGATTGTTTGTATGACTTGTACCGCTATGAAAATGACTGTTCAAGGTTGTTTTATTATTCACTTGTATTCCAAAGGTGTGAGTTTATGCGAAGAATACGACGTCGACGCCGAAACTTTTGTCGAACAATGGATGGCGTTCAGTTTAACGAACTTAAATGGCGCCCCTCCGAATTTGGATAGCTTGGATTCACTTGAGAGAAAGGAATTTTCCAAGCGGGCGGATCGCCTCAGCGCGCCCGTTAAAGATGCTAGAACGAGTACCGGCACAAGTGTCGCGGTGTACGGAGCGTCCGTTGCTACTCAGTATCCTTTTTGCTCGAATGATCCACGTGCTCTAATTATGTTTTATTGTTAATAAGTTTTCTAACGTATATTTCCTCGAAGTCGGCAACTGTTACTGTCTAATTGTTTTTTTTTTATGAGCATTTTGTGTTCATGTTTCAACAAAATTAACATAATATTCCTTAACATTCAGGCCAGATAATGAAGTCCTATCTAAATACATAGCCGTAACTCCAAAGGTACGTTATTTTACTTTGATTATTCTTTGTAACAACTTAACCTTGTAGAAGTAATTGAAGTGACATGCTGTCCTTATCTTCTTATTGTGGGAACTGAATGTTAGAGTGAGACATACTATAGCAGGCATACATAAAAAACTTTGTTAGATATAAATACATGTTTTAGATGTATGGACATCAATTTTGGTTTTGTACTTGTCATCATTATTATGAATGTGTGTTGTAATCATGTTTTATGCTTAGCAGAAGTTTTGATTATATATTTATTTGATGAACCATGTGTATTCTGTGAGCAATGAGATACTTCTTGTGTTACATGACTTTTTTCTCTAGGTTATCTTGTATATGGCTGATGTAGGAAGTGTCAAAACAGAAATAACATCTACTTGTGCTGAATGGGTATGAATCTAGTGTCGCAGTTTACCTTCTGTGACTAGATCTACACTCATTGAGTGCTTGTAGACCAAACTGCAGTGAAGACAAGAAGACATGTAGAATTTACTTTTTATTGACTTGATGATATTTGTGGGCGAGTATGCTTCTAGTTCGTGTCACTGATACCATGACTAGATCCATACTCGTCTGCAGCCATCAACTCACTCAACTAGGCTTGTGCCTGCTCGGTCACTACAGAGAGTGGTCCGCTCTCGGTCAAAAGAACTAGTTCGGTCTTTTAGTTCCTTTAGTTCAGTTTGGTTATAATAAAATAAAAAATATATCATTTTGTTAGAAACTACATTTCATAGAAATAAATAATTACTAGGGCAATGTTTCTAGAAATAGATACCTAACTAAATAGTTAGTAATACATACTTTTGGAGACATGCAAATGATCACAATGCCTCAAACTGCAAACGCAGATTGCGGTTGGGGCTGGCCCGCACCCGGCGTACCAGGTATGTGCATCGTTTGCGCATAGTTGAATAAAAGGACTAGACTAGGACTTTGTTTTACATTAGGGTTTTTTTTCAATCTTTGGTAACTGAATATAATTTATATAATTTAAGTTCTGCAATATGATATGATTAAACAATAAAACAGCTTAACACAATAAAAAAAAACTATATAGAGAAAAATATTGGATTTTCCTTCATACTTTTTGGGCTATATGGCGTGTCACGTCGTACTTTCATCTTGTTCGCACTTGTGCCAACCATTTTGTTCCATCCGTTTTCTGTTTCACTCAGTCAAGCGCTCTCCAATCCCACTGAACTAATGGACCTAAAGACTGATAGAGTGTGCGAAAAGATTTAGTTCCTTTCGGTCCTTTATGGGATTTCATTTTTATCGGTTCTTAGTTCATGACCGACTCAAGCCTACACTCAACACAACTACTCTGTTTGTATACTAAATTATGTGTATGATGTATTGGCGGAGTTAAAAAATTAAGTAATTATTGGCAGGTGACAACCAAAACTTACTAATTACTACCACAAGTTTATAGCCATAGTGAGCCGTATGGTAATAAAACAAGGTAGAATTTCGTGTAGTATTTTTTTCTGCAATTAGTGAGTTTTGGGTCACCTAAGATGATAATATCAGATGTATACAAATATTTTTACATAATCTGATGTATATTAACCAAATAAAAATAATATAAATAGCCTTTATTTCTACTATTAACATTTACATAATAATAATTTAATCAGTTAACAAAGTTTATTTATGTAATAGTAGTCGCCTCCGTGGCGTAGGCCTCCCCCAAGCTCTTCCACAGTGGTCTGTCATTAGTACAAATTGAACCGTAAACCATAACGGACGGTTACAGTTTACGGTTCAGTTTGTACTGGTTAATGGTTAATTGCATTAACGTTTTTGGCCAACACTGCTACCAAGCGCTGTCCTTTTCTAGCTAAAACTATTGGCTAAGGGCCCGTTGCACCAACCACATTTAGCAGACTAATCAACGTCACTCGGGAATTAACTATGAAACTTGCCATACAATAATATTTAGCGAACGCTAACGGTGACTGACGGTTTCGTGCAACTGATCATGTGTGTGTAATTTTACAGTTGTTAACTGACACCAATTCTGGCTGAAATGCCTAATCTAGACAGACACCATACATAATTACACAGTACAGTTACTGTACAAGTGTACAGTACACACATACACGAGTTCATTGCCTTCTAATCGCGATTTGATTGCTGCGACAATTACACTAATGTATGTAGAGTAGATGTGGAATCCGCGTATTATAATATAACCATTGTGCTCTTCTATTGCGTCTTCTATTGGAAGTTAGTTTCCTATATTGGATAGTAATAATGAGTTGTGTGATGCTTTTTTAGTAAAAGTAAAGTAAAGTACTTTTACTTTACTTGCTTTTTTACTACGTGTCAAACAAGGGTCTCTTAATATCGATTCAGACAAATGGCTCAAAAATATGTAAACACGACTTTACTACCTACTTAGGGCGGCACGTATTGCAACCCTGTGAGGTACAGAACATTACGGCGCAAAGAATCTGGAATTTCCTGGATTCAACGGGCATTAGTAATAAACTTTAATGGGCCGTCACAATAGATCACTGCTTGGTCGAAGTGGCACTCGAAGGTCCAGAATATCCCCAATAATAATGGGGATTTTAGATTTCTCTTAGCCTTGGACATTAGGTATATCTATAGTGTAAACGTGTATAATAATATTGTTACTGAGAAATATTACTGTCATTTATAAACGATCTATTATTATTCCGCGCTGTCGATATTGAACTAAATCGACGACCTATTTGAGCTGCAGCTGTTTCGAGTCGCAATATATATACAAACTAGTGAATAATGGTACAAACGTTCATACCAGTTGTATGGGACTTGTACCGTTTTTCGCTAAAGCCACAATAGATCCTGCAGGGTCAAAGTGCAGGCTAAACTGGGACGCATCTGTTTGTGCTGTCATATATCGAATGTTCTGTTTGTATGTATTATTTAGTATCTAGGGTGACCCGAAATACATACACAGATATTTATCAACGCCGAATAGTCTTATTAGGGTTCCGTACCATAGGGTAAAACTAAAAACGGGGCCCTATTACTAAGACTCCGCAGTCTGTCTGTCACTAGGCTGTACACAGTTTAAATTTTCACAGATGATTTATTTCTGTTGCCGCTATAACAACAAATACTAAAAACAGAATAAAATAAATATTAAGTGGGGCTCCTATACAACAAACGTGACTTTTTTGCCATGTTTTTTGCTTAATGGTACGGAACCCTTGGTGCGCGAGTACAACTCGCACTTGGCCGGTTTTTTCTTAATACGTCTTCTCTCTTATGTGCGGTTCGCAGCAGGGGTAGCTAAGCAGACTAGATGTAAATAGTTACTAAGTAGTATGTTTAGTACCTACCTATACGTAGACTACTTTAAATACCTACTTCGTTTGCTTAGCGACTCATGCTGCGGGCTTGCTTATTATATAATTCCATATAGATAGATATGTTAACCACAAAGGGCACAACGCATGTGACATGCAGGTATTTCCGATTATCAGTGTTTTTTTTAAGTGTTATGTATTGTGTTGTGTATAAGAGCTATTTTTAAAGTCGCCGGAAGAGGATAGATAAAACGATGTACCTAAAAGCTGCCAAGAAGAAGTGAATGTTCAAATATTTTGTGCGGCTTAGCTGCTCCGATTTATCCGATGGCTAGACGGGTAGCCCGGATGATCTACTAGACTTGACGCCCGATGCTGTCCAGTGGTTGCAAAACTTATGTATGTTGCCTTATAAAAAAAACTGTATACATTAATTTAATACTGTATAATTTTGCTTGTGACTATATCGAAATATCTAGATAAGGTATAGTATTCTGGATGACTTGATTGCTTTTAAACGCTTCTCACTGCACCCACCTCGACATTTTTCTGTTTGGCCCTATGGTTTACTGGTAGAGAATGCCATGAAGCATTAAGTCCGCCTTTTGTATTTTTTTTGATGTGAAATAAAGTTAAATAAATATCGCCATACGATTAAGTAATAAGTGATGGCTACTGTGCGGCCCGCTTTATATCGAGTGATTAATGATTATCGAAGCCAGTCATACAATCTGTCCTCCTGTCGGCCTGTACTACAGGCCCTGTACTATCATATAAAAATGTTAGGTATGTGTTTTATACGAAATCCTTGTCTGCTCCCTGATTCCCCCACATTGTAAGCATTTAGCGTACATACAATACTCCCCTTGTTGTTAAGTTAATTAAAATTAATATAAATACGGTAACAGCTCAACATTGCCTTAGGTAATAGGTATGTATGTGGTATGTGTAGTGTATATATTATAGCACACAAGACACAAGTGTTAGCTCGGCTTCCTTTCCTTGGCTAAGGTTTTAGGTATACACTTTTATACTGAGCTGTTTGGTCCGTTTCATAAATATTCCGAGTTAGATTGTTAAAGATTATAGTGAGCTAAAGACTTCGTAAGTGACACTGAAGATGCCCCTAAGATCATTAATTATCGCCTACAAAGACAACCACACAAAGTTTTATGAACAAAACTTTAGCTGTGAACAGGTTGAGTAGGTACCTATACAAACATCCTGTTTTTCGTTCACTATCTTATGCCAGTTATGCCTCAGGAAATTTGACTCTAGGTACACTTAAGTATGTACAAGAGATCCAAATCACTATAAGACAATACTGTCATCTGCGATATTGTCTAAGAGGACAAATTTAAATGTCAGAGTGGACAAGTGGTAATTATACTATTCCCTGACTTTATACTGTCCCTAGCATCTCTATTCTAAGCTACATGATTTTAGATACAAAAACTTTTACTCAAGGCCGTTCCGTCGGTTTGCCGCTGTCACTGTCACATTTCGCAAGAAAGAACGGGAAAGATCATGCGCGCCAAGTGTCAATTTTGATCTAATTTTGTCGATTTTTATTTATTTTAAAATCTTTTTTTGTTTATAGTATCACATAATAAATAACCGAGTAAAGTTTGATTAATAAATGATTAAAAGTCCGAGTTAGATGTTACTTTGCGAATTAATTGTATCGAGCGAAGTGTCATAATTCGTGTATCGGAAGCTATGTTATTATAGATAATATAGTCAAGAACTACATATATTTTTTCCACGTCTACGAATATCAACGCATCTTAGAAAAACATGATCATATAAGGAGATTTTTCGCATTCTGGCTCAGGGAACCGCCTTAAACTTAACATGTTGTTTGTGAACCTGTTGGTTGTAGTCATGAATTACGTGGCTAACTAAAATGCCTTTTTCAGAGAATTAAAGTGGAGGATACAAGTCGTAAACACGAGTTGACGGCAGCTACATACTCCCCGAAGACGTAAGTAACACTTACCTACCGTCGACGCCGACGAGAAAGCTTTTATTTTTCGACTACCTATTATCTCACTCGGGACACGTACCGTGGGTATAAACTGTCGAATCCATCGTGCATACCTATAATAGACCGCGGGCCAGGAACAGATTTCCATGACCAATCGCCTCCCGGGCGAAAACTCGTACAGTGGTTACCGGCTAAGTATGATGAACCCTCGTGAATGTCAGCTGCCGCTCCGTTGGTGGGTTGATGGCAGCAAAAAGTCTATAAAAATGTTTTTGTCATCGCTTCCCGCTTGATACTTTGTCAGATGATAGTTTAGATGCTATTGTGAATAAACAAAATCGTCAGCCGATTGTATCGCTGTGGAAAGATCGTCAGCTGGTCACATGAACATGTAAAAAAGAAAATTCTTTTCGGTCATCGGCGTCATCGCCTCCCGTTTGATACTTTGTCAGATGATAGTTTAGATGCTATTGTTAATAAAACAAATCGTTAGCTGGTGGTATCGCCGTGGAAAGACCGTGTTACGCGTTTCGGTGGCTGCCATTCCTCAACCCACCAACGGAGCGGCAGCTGACGTTCACGAGGGATTATCATACGTAGCCGTTAACCGCTATACGAGTTTTCGCCCGGGAGGTGATGACTGATGAAATTTGCGCCTGGCTCGCGGTCTATAAGAAGCTTACCTAAAATGTCTCATGCGCGCGTTTCTTTTGGATTTGTTCTTCCCTTTGTTCGTATAGTAAACATTTTTCAGCGGAGCCTCATCAAAATACAGCACGCGAGGCAACGCCGGCACAGTCCTTCACAGCTACGGCGACGATGACTTGTTACAAGCCATCACCACGCCCAGCGGGCCCAATGACGCGCTCAACGTCACGCAGGTGCCCAACCACGACGGCGAGCTGTACACTAAAGCCATGTAAGTGTATAAGGTTCAACTCCAATACTTTACAGCTAGAATGAGTGATGACTTGTTACAAGCCATCACCACGCCTAGCGGGCCAAATGACGCGCTCAACGTCACGCAGGTGCCCAACCACGACGGCGAGCTGTATACTAAAGCCATGTAAGTGTATAAGGTTCAACTCCAATACTTCACAGCTACGATGAGTGATGACTTGTTACAAGCCATCACCACGCCTAGCGGGCCAAATGACGCGCTCAACGTCACGCAGGTGCCCAACCACGACGGCGAGCTGTACACTAAAGCCATGTAAGTGTATAAGGTTCAACCCGAATACTTTACAGCTACGATGAGTGATGACTTGTTACATAAGCCATCACCACGCCTAGCGGGCCCAATGACGCGCTCAACGTCACGCAGGTGCCCAACCACGACGGCGAGCTGTACACTAAAGCCATGTAAGTGTATAAGGTTCAACCCGAATACTTTACAGCTACGAATGAGTGATGACTTGTTACATAAGCCATCACCACGCCTAGCGGGCCCAATGACGCGCTCAACGTCGAAGGTTGACTGGTAGAGAATGGCTCATAGCATTAAGTCCGCCTTTTGTACGATTGTATTTTCTTTTGTGCAATAAAGATTAAATAAATAAATAAATAAACGTCACGCAGGTGCCCAACCACGACGGCGAGTTGTACACTAAAGCCATGTAAGTGTATAAGGTTCAACCCGAATACTTTACAGCTACGATGAGTGATGACTTGTTACATAAGCCATCACCACGCCTAGCGGGCCCAATGACGCGCTCAACGTCACGCAGGTGCCCAACCACGACGGCGAGCTGTACACTAAAGCCATGTCAGTGTATAAGGTTCAACCCGAATACTTTACAGCTACGAATGAGTGATGACTTGTTACATAAGCCATCACCACGCCTAGCGGGCCCAATGACGCGCTCAACGTCGAAGGTTGACTGGTAGAGAATGCCTCATAGCATTAAGTCCGCCTTTTGTACGATTGTATTTTCTTTTGTGCAATAAAGATTAAATAAATAAACGTCACGCAGGTGCCCAACCACGACGGCGAGCTGTACACTAAAGCTATGTAAGTGTGTATGGTGAATTCCCGGTACTTCACAGCTATGATGATTACAAGTGTCCCAACGGGCACAGTGGGCTAGAGCAAAGAACCGTGTCCTAAGACTCCCAAGTGAATAATGTGACAGACCTATACAGTTTACAGTGGCTATTAGTACTTGTTTCAATCATCATCGCGCACACGGCTGCATTAGTGAACTCTACACTAGAGCCATGAAAGTATGAGTATGTAAGTGTGTCCTTCTAAGTAGGTAGCTATTAGCAGTATTAGCGTTTACAAACCTTATTTAAGATTATTTCATCTGCATATACCTACATAGGCAAGGTATCCTAACTATGGGCATAGAGTAACTTATACTAGAGCGGTACTGTCATAGTAAATTTTGTAACCCCAGTAAATTCACTGCCATCTGTCGACACACTTTAAAACTAAAAATAAATATTTATAAAAATACGATAAAATGTATTTAAATATGGATAAATGTTTTTTTTATTTGCATTAATTATTTTTATGATTTTGACCCATGTTATTTCACTGATATGCGTTAAAATTGTTAAATAACAAACGAAACCGTCAACGCCATCTATACGACAGTAGGCCAAAGCTAATAGCGCCCTCTGAACGAGAATCAAATTTTCTTGATTTTCGAGGCACGTTTTTTCCTTAGACTGTATCCATCTATTACGGAGTTAATGAGTTATATCTATCTTTGCTATGGGCTATTTTTCATAAAGAGATAAGTAAGGAAGTTTTACAAGTAACAATTAGCAGGTTAACTACTATTTATGGTGTCCATATGTATTTATTCTATATCTATATTTGAGCACTGCAAACAAGAAGACAAAAACGCGTTACATACCGCTACCATACCTATTGAATAATAGATTCTCAACTCCATTTTTAGGGCTTCTAAGTAGATTCCCCCATTTGTTCAGTGATGTGCTTCTGAGCTATCAGTCAGTGAAGTGGACTGGAACTTCTACGAACTTAATATATATACAGACTTATTTTTAATTCATGATCAAAATCTTATTTACTCATAAATATGTATAGTCAGCAGCTTAGATTCGTAGCGTTATTATCTTGGTAGCCTAGCGGTAAGGCATGCGGGCATGCTATTTTCAAACCGAAGGGGTTTGAATCTCAGCTTGTATTTTTCGGAACTTATGTACGAAACATGATTTGATATTAACGATCGTTTTTCGTTGAAGGAAAACATCATAAGGAACATGTCTAGACTTTGCATCAGAAACAAAATTAGGAACACAAAAAAGTGCCGAAAGGTGTCACAATGATTTACACACATTGAGCAGAAAATGATTATTTATTTTGCATAGCATCTACATCTACTTTTGCTTGTGTCCTGTAATTTCGTTCGTTGCAAACAATTGCTATACAATTACCTTTTCATTGAATCATAATGGACTTGAAAATAACTATGTAGCTGCAGCATTACGATGAAAATATTTTGTTACAAAGCCACAGAAATCACAGAACAGACAGCACTTAAGCATAGAAGGGTCACTGTTTAACAAACCAGATTGGTTAAAAAAAATAAAATATTTTAAGCGGGAACGGCGGGAAGGCTGGGCCGTAAGTATCGTAATAGTTAGGTACTTAAGTTTCTTAAATATTGACTTATAATACTCCCATTCTTTACCAACTAGTTTAGCATCAAGCTGCACGGATATTATGGTCGTGTCTACGTGACAGCGAGATAAAACGGTGTCCGTCACTTTCTATCCCGCGTTGTTAAAAAGTGACAGTTATTTTATCACGTGGATAAAGCCAACCATAATACGCCTGCTGGTCGACAGCGACCTAACGGAACTGCTTTGTCGCAGGTTTGGCTTTGAACTCCTCCCCGAGAAGGCCAGCATATACGACGCACACATCAGCTACATCTCACGACACATAATGAAGAAGGCCGGCATTACAGAGTGCAGCTCTGTCAGGCAGAAAACACAGGTTTGTTCGCTAGATTTATTGTTTATCGTCTTCGATCTTCAAACTTCGTGATCGAAGCTTGCTTATGTCAGAAGAAGAGGGGTCACCCTGGAATGAACAGAGCGTAGGTATTTAAGACGGCTGCTGGTTACGCGTTCCGTTTTAGCTGCCTAATTTATTTCAATGTATTTATTCCTAAGTATAAACTTTCAACGATTTCCTGTTGTTTGGTAGGTGGTAAGGGATAGTGCCGTAATAACTAATAAGCAAAGTAAGCAATTTCTCAGGGCAACACGACAAGGGGTAGAGGGGGGCCTAATTCTCAGGAATCAGGGACCGGCCCGCTATCCCTTATCGGGGTTTTATAAGGGTATTGCATAAGGCTTAACTCACCATACCCTTTGCCAGACGAAACCCTTTGTTTTGCTTTTAATAACCCTTATATAAAGCTACCACATTTGAGTAATCGGTAGCCCAAATACCCTTACAAAACCCTTATCATCCGCTCACCAACACCTTGCATATTGCTTATAAGGGTTAGGCTTATAAAGGGTTTCCCTTTTAGCATATAAGCGTGCTAATTTAAGTCGTCTACCTTGTTCATAAAGCACACATTACTTCGAATCCGAGCGATCGTCGGCGGCGACGGCGGCGTTCTTTGACTAGGCACGTATTTTCTTTCCTTTTCATACACTACCGTAGATATATACTAATCCTGTCTCTTTCACGCAAAGGGAAACCTTTATAAAAAGCGCTTAAAGATAAGGGTAACCCTTATTAAGAGCTAGCCTTATTTTTGGTTAGCTTTTCGGTAAGGGTTAGTCAAAGGGTATGAATGGGCTTGCAGTTCATAAGGGAAAGTCTTTCAATGTGTTAGCCTTGTTTAAGTGTCGCCCATTGAAAGGGTTTTATCGCGGAAAGGGTAGTCCGGTCCCTGTCAGGAATCGATCCATTATGATGGATGACTCCAGGGAAGGGGAGGACTCATCGTGGTCTAGGAATGCTTGCTTAGGGCATCAAAATGTCTTAATCCCGCACTGAAACTAACATTAAAATGTGGAAGAACTTCCACAAAAATAGGTAAAATTGACGTAAGCGAAGAACCTCTTTTTTGTACTTTACAGTAGTATAATTTCAGACGGAGACGACAGTGGCGGGGCGGATTGAGTGTGACGCGGACGCGAGGCTCAACCCCAAATGCGTGGTTCTGCAGGGTACGTGGGAGCACTCGCTCAGCCAAGCCGTGCCCGTGGACTTGGACGGGTGAGCTACTAAACCTACTAACTTATTAGGTATAATTATAATAATGGTGTGTTGTGCGCAAGTGCTCGTTGTTACGGGTCGAGTGTGACGCGGACGCGAGGCTCGACCCCAAATGCGTGGTTCTGCAGGGCGCGTGGGAGCACTCGCTCAGCCAAGCCGTGCCCGTCGACTTGGACGGGTGAGCTCCTGAACTTACCGCAATGTTGTTACCTATATAAGAAAATTGTTTATAATCTACAATATGTTTTTTCAACTTTATAGCCTACGAGTTAAATATAAATCTTGTCAGAGTGAGCTCACATTTAGCATTCCTACGTAATTTTAGTGACACTACGAATGTCATGTTGCGATTAAGTCACTGATGACAGTAATGATTTTGATGATGGATAACCAAAGTGGCCATATGAAATCTAGTCTGTAGTAAAACAACGTAAACTCATGGACTTTTTCACACGGGCTTTTTGTTTGAGAAATAATCGTTTTGATTAGTTAGTTGGCGTGGGTCACTGCATTTCAGGGACCGGCCCGCTATCCCTTATCGGGGTTTTATAAAGGTATTGCATAAGGCTTAACTCACCATACCCTTTGCCAGACGAAACCCTTTGTTTTGGTTTTAAAAACCCTTATATAAAGCTACCACATTTGAGTAATCGGTAGCCCAAATACCCTTACAAAACCCTTATCATCCGCTCACCAACACCTTGCATATTGCTTATAAGGGTTAGCCTTATAAAGGGCTTCCCTTTTAGCATATAAGCGTGCTAATTTAAGTCGTCTACCTTGTTCATAAAGCACACATTACTTCGAATCCGAGCGATCGTCGGCGGCGACGGCGGCGTTCTTTGACTAGGCACGTATTTTCTTTCCTTTTCATACACTACCGTAGATATATACTAATCCTGTCTCTTTCACGCAAAGGGAAACCTTTATAAAAAGCGCTTAAAGATAAGGGTAACCCTTATTAAGAGCTAGCCTTATTTTTGGTTAGCTTTTCGGTAAGGGTTAGTCAAAGGTAAGGGTATGAATGGGCTTGCAGTTCAAAAGGGAAAGTCTTTCAATGTGTTAGCCGTGTTTAAGTGTCGCCCATTGAAAGGGTTTTATCGCGGAAAGGGTTGTCCGGTCCCTGCTGCATTTTCCTCCACTAACTTATGTAGGTAAAGGATTAATGTCAACCTTCTGTACTTTAGTACTGTAACTAATGTTACTATCCTATATCCTGTACAGTCGACGTCACAGATATGTTTACGCTTTTGCACCTTACTCCTTTCTAATAAGGCAAAAAATGTAAGTAAATATTCTTTATTGCACCAAAATTATACATTTTACATACATGTAAAACTATAAAGAAATTTTTATAGAAAAATAGAACCAGGTAACAACAGGCGGTCTTATCGCTAAAAAACGATCTCTTCCAGACAACCTTTGGGTAGCAGGAAATGTAGAACTAAATATGGTAAATGTAATGTAAACAATCAGCGATAAAACATGTATATTTTTTTTCAGTATAAAACAGTATTCCCTATTCCCCGGCCAAGTAGTGGCGATGCGGGGCACCAATCCGCGCGGAGACAAGTTCCTGGCGCAAGAAGTATTCTGTGATGGCTCGCTGCCGTTACCTGACCATAGAGCGGATATGATTAATGCTTTACAAGGTGTGTATTTCTATTTTGAGCTTTCCCTACCTATGAAGGTATTCTAAACTGAAGAACCACCTTGCCAATCTACCCACTGATCCAAAATTGCCCTGGGTCCGTAGCCAACATGTCAATGTCACTGTCACTGATAGAGAGAAATTACTACGCTACGGGCGTTAACGAATGGCATGTTGACTAAGATCTCTGACCTGAAATATGACCTGCAACCTGCAAACGACAACATATTCGCCTTTAAATTGACTTAGTGCCGTTCCGTGAAGCAAAGGAAGTGTTTGGAATTGGGTGGGCGAATATGAAGCAATCTTGCCTAGGAATGATACAAGTGGAAAAATATGATTCGAGCTCTAAACCCAGAGAGGTCTCCATTTAGATATCATTATGACATCCTGTACCTATTGAGGTATCAATACAGGTTGAAAAACATTCAACACAATACGTCAATTTCTTTTGTTGTTTTACTCTACCACAAGTACCGCAACTTATCTAATTACTCTTGTCTACTATAAAAAATACTTTCAAACCATAATTTCATTCTAGGAAACTTGTCAATGGTGGTCGCCGCAGGTCCTTACACGACCTCCGACAATCTCTCCTACGAGCCCCTCAAAGACCTGGTTACATACATCAGCACACACAAACCCCACATCGTCATCATGACGGGACCCTTCATGGATGCCGACCACGCTAAGCTCAAGGACAACACGCTGGCAGAGACTTACAAGTCGCTGTTTGAGAAGCTGATCGATAGTTTAGCGGAGCTTAATACTAGTTGGTGAGTTCATATGACAGTAATGATTTTAATATGTTTACAAATGGTCTCTAAATAGGCTATAGGTACATTTTTTGTGAGCCGCCGAAAGACCTGACAGCATACGTTAGCGCACTGAAACTACAATTCGTCTTCATGACGTACCCTTCATGGATGCAAATCACTCAAAACCAGGGGTGCGAGACTCCTCGCTTCGGGCAAATTCGGCTCAGCGTTGCTCCTAGCAATTATTAGGGTTGGCACAACTTGACGTCCCATTGCGTGCACGACCACAGATAAGATAATGACCTGAATTTTGACAACCCTAAATAGCCGAAAGGGATAGTGCCATTTAGAAAGGGACATCATGGTTGGACCCTGAATCGCTGTCAAACTTCGGTTTTGTAGGATGTTTCCTTTCTGTACGGTAGTACTATTATTTATTCTGTGTCAAAACTCAAGGACAATACTTACAGGCCAATTAATGTCAGTGTACATACGTTCGAATTGGCCAGTGAAATTCTTGTTACTGGTTACTTTCTCATGATAAATTACAATATTTATAAACATACAATGTTCACAAATAAAAGGCTACTTACTTACAGTACTTGTTTAATTTTCATAAGGTTGCTAAATTAACTGTCGGTAATTCCACGAGGTAGATGTCACGTTTTTCCTCATGGAAACTTGTTTCTTTCACTTCGATTTATGTTGCGGTTTGTATGATAATCCATTCAGTTCGAATAGCATATTAACTTACGGTTTTATGCGATGCGTATGACGCCATAAAGTTGTAACAAGTCTGATTATGCTTCCATACAATTTATGGAATACAGTCAAGTGAATACATATATATACATTCCCAAAGTTTCAAAAATATGTGTACACTCTTACACCTTAGACAATAAAGTCGTGTTCACATATTTTTGAGCCATTTGTCTGAATCGATACTTTTGTCTTCGACTGTACATTGCTACTATGTCTGGTTGCCCTATGTCCCGAAAATTGCGATTTACACACGTTACATAATACAAACAAACGTAATAGGTAAAATGATTCTTTCTTTCCAGTCCATCCACCAAAATCTACATAGTATCCAGCCACAAGGACGCCTTCCACCTGAACATATTCCCCACGCCGCCGTACTCGACGCGGCGCAAGCATCCACACGTGCACTTCGTGCCGGACCCGTGCACGCTCAACATCGGGGGCATCATCGTCGGGGCCACGAGCGCTGATGTGCTCATGCAGATTAGCCAGGAGGAGATATCGCTGTGAGTTTGTCACACTGTTGCTCATATTAACCCCTCGAGTCCCAGCATTTTGAAATGTCTACAAGCTGTCTCAGAGGTTTTTGATTTACCGCACATTTTTTATGAAGTACCGTGCTTTATCGCGTCCGACGGACTCAAGGGGTTAATCCCTCAACGCTAGGAGTTGACCAGTTAAGGGGCAGAAACATCCTCTTTTGAGAACTAAACCAGAGATTTAATTTATATTTCTCATGGAAAGTAACCACTAACCCAAGATGGAAGCAATAAAAACAAGCGATTTTGTAGTATCAAAATCGGAAATGACAAATTAACGAAATATGTGTATGACTTCTTTGGTTTACTTCGGTTACTTTCATAGGCCTGTGACTTAAGGAATAATAATCTGGGGTAAATGAATATTGAAAAAGAAAGTTATTCAGATTCGTTATCAAGTATAATAATGAAGTGTGGTTTTTGCAGAGGCATGGGCGGCGACAAGCTGGCCCGCATGGCGTCGCACGTGCTGAGCCAGCAGTGCTACGCGCCGCTGTTCCCCGCGCCGCCCGCGCAGCCCACGGACGCCGCGCTGTGGGCGCAGCACGCGCACGTGCCGGCCACGCCGCATGTGCTGGTGCTGCCTTCTAACTTCAGATATTTTGTTAAGGTGACCTCATTTTTCAATAAATAAAGTTAGATTATAATTATTACTGCACTTGCGACTTCGGAAACGAGAGCGATCAACCAAATGTGCCCTGGTACTTTTTTGGAGCATGCGGCTCCAAGATCGGGCAAGATATGCTATTCATTGTCCTATATGTTGGACTATATGTAATTATGTACCTGTACTGTTATTCTAACGCCGCTCCAATACTATTGCGATGCTATGCGACGTAAGCGCCAGCCGCCATAACGCACCTTTTCCCGTGGAATGTCACATATTTAAACCTAGTTGCATTTCCTAGGAGGTGAACGGCACAGTGGTGGTGAACCCGGAGCGGCTCACCAAAGGCACAGGCGGAGGCACGTTCGCGCGCCTCGCGGTCCGGGCGGACGCGGACGCGGACATGAGGCGGGTCGCGGCGCAGGTGGTGCGCATTTGATATCATTACCTAATAAAACATTCTGTGAGTACAATCATTGTTTCTTTTCCAATCCGGTCCGTAGCTAAAAAAGTTTCCAGACTTAGTCTTGTCTCCAGAATTGTCTTCAGTCTTTAGACATTGGGATACCCTCCTACAATTTAGGAGTATTTAAATCTTCTCGGGTCAGAGGTGTAGAGTTCGAGCAGGCATAGCTTTATTTGACGTTTGTAAGCTCATTGTAATATGAATGTGCCTACTTGAAAAATAAACTATCTATCTATCTTTAGACTTGGTCATATTTTTTTAATAAAGTAAGTAGTAGTAAAGTACTTTCAATTCCGTAATTTATCTGCTTTGTAGGATTGAGTGGTAGACAATTAGTATTAGCATTAAGTCCGCTATTTGTATGGCGAAGTATTTTGTTCAATAAATAATAGCATTCTCCAAAGAATAAACTTTTATACAGTATTCGTTGTAAAGTCGTCGTCAATAGAACTTGCGAACGATGTAAACAAACCGTTTTACCTTCATTACTTCGTAATCGCGCTCTTTAAAAGTACAACTGTGACTGTATCAACAGTCTATATACTTAAATATTTTATTTATATAAATTTTTAGTTAAATTAAATGTTAATTATTCATATTTCAGCGAAAATAACCTTCGTAAAAATGTTAGGTTATGTGTCAAACGCTAACAAAATCTGTCATATTTGTTTACATCGTTTGCAAGTTCTATTGACGACGACTTTAGTCACTTAGGTACCAAACAAGATGCCTGTTCAGGATAACAATAACAATGTCATTCCTTTAAATCAAACTTCAGACTTAGCATGTAATAATAAAATAATGTTTCATGTTCATAAAAATACAAAATACACACTTCAATAATTAAATCAGATATAACAACAACAAAAAATGTATAGTAAAACATCTTACAACTACGGGTTTCGTACACAGCTGCTAAAATAATCGTTAACTAAAAAATATTTCATAAAATAATGGTAGAAAATGAAGCCAGCTGGTATAAGACACCTAGTGGAGGAAATATGAGATGCGTTAGCACTTGGACAGTAAAGAGGAAAGTCAACAAAACTTGAATTTTGGCAAAAAGTTTCCATCCATAGACTTCAAAAATTTTTTTTTAATTTCATTCAAACTTCTCTAATGACATTAAGAAATCGTGCGCGTTGGATCTGCCACCTTCTGGCTTACACCGATACTTAACTTAAACTTAACTTTAAGGGCCTCCCCAGTCTCCCCACCCTAGCGTCTCCCGAGCATCGGCGTCTGGTCAACTCTATGACTGCTACTCGACGCAACGTCGGCGCAACTGCGCAGCGACGCCATTTTCCATAGCGCTGACTATGACACCGACGCTCAATAGACGCTAGTGGGGTGGCCCTAAGGCAATAAACAGGCGTTCCCACACACGCTCCCTAGGAAGATCTCGTTGAGTTTGACCCACTCGCCGGGCGGCGAACGCAGCGTCATTTGTAGCCCCATGCGCGGGGAGTTAGGAGATTGGGAGCGTAACGCACACAGGGGTCGCAGGGTTTTGATTACTTTAGATGGACTCGGTTATAGTCTGATAATGTCAGGATAAAGTGTCCGTCTATTTCTATATCAAACTTAAGCTATATACATTAACTCTTCACATAAACAGTGGGTTCCCGTGCCCCCTAAAATTCACGCACGCTCCTTACATTCACGCGACGTAGATAGGGTCGTTGAGATTGACCCACTCGCCGGGCGCCGAGCGCAGCGTCATCTGCAGCCCCATGCGCGGCGAGTTGCCGGCCGAGCGGCGTACTTCGGGGTCTTCGATTTGACGGTAGCTGGGAAGTAGGGAGGGATTTATTACATTAATTATACTCGTACTTTTCATAATATTTATTGCCACGAGATAGGTCGATCACCTCAGATAAGTGTACGTGTCAAAATTTTCTAATGCGCCAACAGAATTTCAAATTTAGCATTACGATTTAAGGTTCAAATTTGATTGCACTTTCGTGAAATGTGATTTTCGTCAAATGTATCATCAAAGCTGGATTAATTCGAATGTATTTGGATTTTTTGGGATCTTGTAGATTGGTGCGGCCTTAAAAAAGGGATAAAGATGTCTGTGGTACGAGTTAACGTTAGTATACAAATATTGTTTGAACTTTTTAACTGTTTTGTAATTTAATATTTTAATTACAAATAAAAATAAACACTGTTTCTACCTTTTCAAAGTTTCCAAAGGCTCGGTATTCGCATTACGAACGCCCGTCTCTGGGTCAATAGTTGTCAGTACGCATCTGAAAAATAAAATGGTTTATTTCCATTCAATGTGAGACGCAGTTCGCAGTGTTTTTTTTATACTACGCCGGTGACAAAGAAACATACGGCCCGAATGATAATAAGCAGTCTACGTAGCCTATGGAGGCCTGCAACTCCAGAGGTGTTACAGACCCTAACACTCCGCACCTTCGTTGAGCCCTGGCAACCTTACTCACCGGCAGGAACACAACACTCAATGTGAGTATTGTGAATCGCCAGTCTCAGTACCTGGTGCACGGCTTCAAGATCTCAAACACGACGTTCCCTATCTTGAGGAATTTCCAATTGTCTTCAGCATAAGCTTGCGCCCCTTGCAGTATGAAGTTAGGTCGGAACGAGCGATGCGAGACGCGGTCCGTGAGCTGCAGCCGTGTGTTCAGATCCTCTACTGATGCCTCGTTTATCAAGTTGAACGGAGTTTCGTCTGGGAGTGCGCCCTGGAAATTATGTAAGGCGAATTTTAGTTCTGTCCTCTCATGATGCTCAAGATTATATTTAGAATATTTCGCAGACTCGGTGCTCAAAATCATTACTTGGGGAAAATCTAACTCTTCTTTCCTGGCTGCTTACTTAAATATTGTATAATACCAGGAATAATGAGACGTACCAAAGATAGATATAACTCCGTATGGATACAGTCTAAGGAAAAAACGTGCCTCGAGAATCAAGAAACTTTGATTCTCGATCAGATGGCGCCACTACCTTTGGCGTACTCTCGTGTAGATAGCGTTGACGGTTTCGTTTGTTATTTAACAATTTTAACGCATATCAGTGAAAGAATATGGGTCAAAATAATATAAAAATAATCAATGCATCCTAGTGCCCATATTGCTGTCCCTGCTCATTACCTAACCCGTTGACCGCCTAAGCTAAGACGTCAACTGATGCGCGCGGCTCGGTTGCAGCCCGATAGGCGCCATTCATTTATTACGTAAGAAGATTTTTGCCAGTTTTCGAATAGCCAATTAATAGGTAATAGGTATGCTCACCGTATCATTCTTAGTAAACTTGTAGATTTTGTTGGTGCTGCTCCTCAGTGGTCGAGGATGCTGGGTGGCGTAGTACACTAAGCGGAAAGTGCTTGACGGGCGACCCAGCAATCTGCAAACAATTGACAGATCGCAGTGTCGATAGCTTAACCTTTTGGACGCCAATGACGGATATACCGGCACCGCAGGCGCAGGTCCAACGCCAAAGACAGATTAATCGGTCAAAGACCACAGAGCAACGTAGACCTACGTGCATGTGCATAAAGTTCAATTTCAGTTTTGACATTTCGGTGACGTGGCGTCCGAGTGACAGCTTTTGTGTTTGACACGGCGTCGAAAAGGTTAAACTTGTTAAAAAATCATCGCCAGCATCGCATAGCTTGCACTTCATAATAATTGTAATAAGGTCAATATCCAACGTCTACGATAACTTGATAAGTTTACTGCTGATCTACTTTTTTAAAGACCATTCGGCTATCGCTTGCTCAAAACGTGTCGACATCTCGACAAATTAAAATTAGAGCTCGTTCGCTCTATATGTATATGTTTTATTAGCATCTTATTGCGCAATCACACTGTGTCATTCGCCACATGCAAACAATGTCGTTGCCTAGCAATCTCATACGTTCCATTCGGCTATCTAACTGGTGAATGACGCAGTATGACCCAATTATTTTTCCCAGTAGTTACCAGTGGTAAAAGGTGGGAAATCGAAATCGTAGTTTCCTTTTAACAATGGGATTGGCAACTGTCAAAGGTTTGCAGAGATGGCGCCATCATAGCTTGCACCTTTTTCTATGAGATTTGGCTTCAAGGGCTGGCAAACAAAAATTTGACACAATTCTAGGGATTGACAGGGCAAGTTATGCTGGCGCCATCTGCTAAATATTTCGATCGGCCAATCCCATTAGATACGTACATCTCAGATTGTCAACCTTATAATTGTAACTGCACTATTATAACTTTGACATGATAACAGGAGCTAAGTAGATACGTACTTGTTAAACCATCCTGAGACCTCCTTGCCGCAGTCAAAGACAGGCACTGGCACGCCCCAGACCGTGGCTTCGATTGGCTTCTGTAGCGCGATCACCTGCAAATTAAAGACGTACAAGTTTTAAAGTTAAAAGTTCTGTGATTCGGGAGTTCAAGTAACACTTAAAGATGCATCGCTGTGTCAGCTGTGTGTATAGTTAAGCTGCGTTAACTCCTGGCATATTCGGCGTGGTCGAGTCGTTGGACGCATTTTTTGAGAACTTGAATTTGAGCATCATTCGTTTGGTCGTTTTGGGACAAAGTCTCACCTCTGCCAAGTTGACGTGCACGGGAGGGATCTGGTCATGTTTGTGTGTGAGGGTGAGCACGGAGCTGCGCACGCACGGTGACACCAGTAGCATTTCTGGATACGCTCGGGCTGTGATGAAGTTGTCCTTCTCGTCTATCACCATCAGAACTCTGTAAGGATATAGTTATGGTGTTACTGGTATTTCAAGAATAGCATATCATCATCATCTTCCTAGCGTTCGTTCAGCCAGATCCTCGAAAAAAAAACAATACGCCCCCGAACTCACTCGATATTCAGCATCTTGCAAATTATGAAATGTGAATGTGAGCGTGGCCGTTTGCGACCACTCCTTGGGTATCCTGATCCTGGCTATGTGTGATTATGTGGTGTGCAACGACGCGTCGGAACAGCTCACCTGTCTCTCAGCCACCCGTCTTTCAAGCCCAAAGTCGAACATTCCCCAGTATCAAGTACAACAGGGCCGCATGACTTGATTGGATAAGTGTATATCTTCTGAAGCGTGCCGACTTGTGTCCACTCGGTGGGTATCCTGGGCTTGCTGCGCTGGTAGATGTGGTAGGCGCAGTACGCGCTGCCGAGCATGCCGGCGGTCACGGCTGCCGCGGTGGTGTATGGAGCTGGAACGGGGCATAGGTATTTATTGAAAGGCAAGTTTAGTTCAGTTGAAAACCCGTTAAATATGCCATGATATCTGAACGGGAAAATGTACGGCCCAGGAAACAGATGGATTCACAGAAGAGTTGTGCCGTTCTCGAGAACGTACTCCCGTTTGTATGGGAAATGTTCTCGCTCGAGAATATTCCTCATATTAGTAAATTGAGAACGTTCTCGTGAACGGCACAACTATATCACAGAGGAATTTCATATTTTAATTCATTTTTTTCTGTGTATGTGTGCTTTATGCACTAGAGACTAGTTAGATAATATTGCATCCACCTACAAATCTGACTCGACCCACCTTCATGCAACCGAAAAAAGGGTAGATACGAGTACGTACTGTAATAATATTAATTACCTCCTATTTACATTTACAGTTTACCTACTAGTAAAACACATACCTATCTATTAGTATTTGGCTTCATTTTGTATGAAGCTGAATACATTAAATTCTAAGTTAAATAAAGTAATTACAAAGTGTCATCAATAGCATGAACGCAGTTAATTAAAGATATCAAAGTGTAAACAAAGTTATTTAAGTTTGTTGGATAAAACTATTATTTATCGCAATAAAGCCCTCATCACACAACGTGCATTGCCAAAAATCTAGGAGGAAATAACCAAACGGAGACGCCACGTCTGTAATTTTCTGTACAAAAAAGTCTGCCGATTTTTGCGGGGGAGGGGAATGTCAAATGTATACGTAACGTAAAAATAGCCATGTCAGATAAACGTCAGTCCATACATTGTGTATTGGCCGACTATTTTCGACAGAGGCACAAACTAATAAGAGATACGACAGAGGGGATCGCCTGTTAATGGCTTCTCCGTTTGGTTATATCCTCCTAGCTAAAAATGCTAAAGCCGCGAATCCTTTTCGTCTATACTTAACATAGAGTCTGTGCGGAAAGAGAAGCGTCGTAGGATTTGAAGGCGAGCCGGTGCTATTTTACGGATTTTGCTACGCTGACAACACTGTGACGTAATTATAGTACAACACTAAAGGTTTTTGCCTGGCGCTGGTGGCCTAGCGGTAAGAGCGTGCGACTTTCAATCCGGAGGTCGCGGGTTCAAACCCCGGCTCGTACCAATGTTTTTCGGAACTTATGTACGAAATATCATTTGATATTTACCAGTCGCTTTTCGGTGAAGGAAAACATCGTGAGGAAACCGGACTGATCCTAACAAGGCCTAGTTCCCCCTCTGGGTTGAAAGGTCAGATGGCAGTCGCTTTCGTAGAAACTAGTGCCTACGTCGATTCTTAGGATTAGTTGTCAAGCGGACCCCAGGCTCCCAGGAGCCGTGGTAAAATGCCGGGGTAACGCGAGGAAGAAGAAGACTAAAGGTTTTTGCCAAGTACGTTCAGTGATCACACTTCGAACAGAGAGGGTTGCAATGGTTCTAAACTAAAATGTTCCGTTGCATTCGCGTAGTTACGCTTTCATGTTAAAACTACTAGTTAGATTGCTCTGAACTTTGTACTTGTTGTACCTACGTACAATAGGATTACATATTAATTACTTTATGTATCTTCAGATACTTACCATAAATAAATAAATAAATGTCATTGTATTTGCAAAGGTTCATTACAATCCAACACGTAGTTTTAAATAGAGAACGAAACTCCGTTTGTCTGGGAAGGTAAAATTTGGACTAGCTTGCCGGGGACTCGAAGAAATCTTTAAATGACGCATTTACCTCAAGTGACGCAGTTATCCCGGTTGTCCTTAATGTTAGAAAATTAATTATTATATAAAATTTTACGGTAAAGTTTCGGAATGCTTAGCATGAGTGATCGAAGATTAAGGCTGTAAATTCTTTATATTATTCGTTGTAATTGTCAAGATACACAATATCAGTATGATATTTTATATTTCCTTATATAGGTTGTCTTTCTTAAGAGGTCCCGTGGTAATGAACTTGTTTACTTGCCCTTATCGCGGTTGTTTTGGGTCAATGAAACGTAGATACTTACTTTGCCGCCTACGGTACTACCGATGTACCGATCCATCTTTTATACTTGTCTACTTCAACGAAAACGTAACCCAATGATGAGAAGAACTAATATTTAGTTTACTAGTTAGCATGGGGTCTATTTATTTACTCGAGATATTGAGATGGCAGAGTGAATTCCAAAAGAAGTGTAGTTCACAATTAGAAATGTCTTCAACATTAAAATATCTGTAAAAAAAAATATATTGCATATATAATCAGTTTAAACACTTACATTTAGTGTAACTCAAATGCTATTCACTACATCAGCCTACCGCGAACACCTAAGTTCGCAAATTGCGGGTTTACCCTTAGTTAGTTAGTTAGTTTTGCTGGGCATTTTCCGCAACTCGACATCCAATGTGCCTATTTTGCGTGAAACGAGGTAGCGCTACTCTAACCACCCCAGCTCCTCCACGAAGCCTAGCAAGGTCTTCAGGTTGCTAGTTGCCTCCTTTAGTGTGCATGGATTCCCTAGGTATTTGCTCCTATATACTTCTACCTGTTTACAGTCTAGGAGAATATGTTTTGTTGTTTCTTCTTCTGCCATGCACGCTCTGCACATGGGGCTGTCCGTTTTACCCATAATATGTAGGTGTTTGTTTAGTGTGTTATGTCCTGTTATTAATCCTACTATTTTACGTAGTTGGCTTCTTGGTGTTTTCAGTAATATTTTTTTTTACCCTTTAATATGTTCTCACTACTGAGGTGAAAAATTATGTGTGCAACACGAGAGCAAAGTTATTTTACATCTCGTGTTTTTGAGTCCCTCGCTACGCTCAAGATTCTAACTTAAAATCTTTCGCTTTCTCGGGACTCAAAATAAACACTCGCAAGAAAAACCAATTTTCCTCTCTTGTTGCACAAATAACTATATTAACTATAGTGTAAGTTAGTGAAAGTGAGAGTCGAGCTATGAGCTATCGCTGTGCCCGTTGTGTGACTCGGGTCTTAGATCAAGGTCATGTGCGGCAGACTTTATTAACACGAGACGAGATATGAAGTTTGACGCTAATTACGAAAACAATGTAAAAATTTAAAAATGTCGGTACTCGATCTATTTTATTTCAGATTTTAATAAGTATAAAAAAATTGGGACTATGTATAAAAGATCTGCCCCACCCACCACGCATAACTTCTATAGTAACAGCCATTGGAAAACTCGTACCTACCGTTTTCTTGCGAGACATATTCCAAAAATAGCTATTTATGCAACAAGTGCGGAAATCATCTTTACGCACGTGTATCATGCAATGTTTTACTATGCATTGTGCGAGTAAATAAAAAAACATATCATGGCAAATGTTTAATTATTAAAAAAATGAAAACAAAAAGCACTAGTGCGGAAAAGTAGTACTTTCCGCATGATATGGCTCCGTAGGAAACGCACTTTTCGAGCACATGCATTGTAAAGTATTATTAAAGACTGGCTCCGGAATTTTATCTTCTCCAAATAGTATTATTAAAAAGTAACAATTCTTACCGTAGCTACACATTCCGCCGCTAAGACTATTACACAAATAATACAAAACAAATTTAAAATTCAAGACGCGAGGCGGCAGTATCGCGCTGTTACGCGCTCACGACTAATGAAGGCATCACAGTGCATCAAACTGATCAAACTTGTTCATGCTTGGATATTCGCTAGCAAAAACTGTTTTATATTTTTGTTCGTAAAGAAAAACACATGGAAAACGTTGTGTTTTCAGACTCGTCACTCGCAAAGATGTCTTGTCTTGCGATGGCAACAGCGCGTTTAGTGTTAGGTTGGATTTAGGTTATGGGCGTTTTGAATAGAATTTATAGAATACCGCTATTAGGATAGGTACCTTATGCCATTGTAATAAGGTCTTCGCTCCGTTGAGCGTCTTCGAGGGTTATTATTGCTACCCAGGCGGGTAGCAATTTGGATGTGTCGCCAGGTATTGCCGGCGCCACACCTGCGCATTACCTGCGCCGGGTACGGGTGTGAGGAAAAGTCAATGAAATATTGAATGGCTGGCAAAATTGAAAAGAAAAATAGTAAGAAGAACAAATAATATTGAAGTTATTGATTGATGTAGTAAACGTTCAGTAAATCTTACCTGAGCACATCTAATCACCAGGCATCGTAAACTGCGAGCAAAGATAGATATAACTCCGTAATAGATAGATACAGTCTAAGGAAAAAACGTGCCTCGAAAATCAAGAAAACTTGATTCTCGTTCAGAGGGCGCTACTAGTTTTGGCCTACAGTCGTATAGATGGCGTTGACGGTTTTGTTTGTTATTTAACAATTTTAACGCATATCAGTGAAAGAACATGGGTCAAAATCATAAAAATAATTAATGCAAATAAAAAAAATCATTTATCTATATTTAAATACATTCTATCGTATTTTTATAAATCTTCATTTTTAGTTTTAAAGTGTGTCGACAGATGGCAGTGAATTTACTGGGGTTACAAAATTTACTATGACAGTACCGCTCTAGTATAAGTTACTCTATGCTGCGAGCGAAATCCATTGAAATGACGTATGACAACAAGTAACAACCCTAGTACTTCAATGGATTTCGCTCGCAGTTTACGATGCCTGCTAATCACCTATCTGAGGGGCTACCGCAAAAAAAGAAATGCGAAAATTGCGGGGATCTTTCTCTTTTACTCCAATGAAGGCGTTATTAGAGTGACAGAGAAAAATGCCGCGGTTATAACTCTAGTGGTGATACGAGTATAAGTTGAGTCCACGTACTTAGGTAATGAGTTAATGACTGATAAATTGATAACATGCATTTTCACGGTATTATCAGCGCTGTTTTAAATTATTATCATCTTGCTTTATTAAACTGCGTATATAATTGCAATCACATCATTTGTCTCCACTTATTTTGTAGGTAATAGGTTTACCTCTACATAAATAATAAAATAGTTAAAGATCCAGACATTATGTAGTCAGAATTTAAAATTTCAAAGTTTAACCTGGTTACTTATTCCTAATTTGAACCGCTTGTGTTGATGACTGTACATGTTAATTTATCCATTTATTACGTAAATGTTTGTCACAAACACAATGTATTCATATAATACCTATATTTTTGTCCATGAGATCTAAATTATTACGGGTATTAAAAATTACTGGTTTTAAATTGCACCTACTTGTGGATAATTGTTATTATATGCGCTAATTTAATTTTTCTCTTTGCTAAAAACGCCATCAAAACTAGGTATATGCATTCTATTTAACTTCGCCAAAGATGCTCTGCGCGTCGTGATATCGGGTCAACAGATACAATCAAAACAAATTCTAAATCCACATTGTTTATTCAGTTTATTGGCTGGCAAAATCAGGGCCACTAGGATTTCATAAAATGTAATATTTATATTTTGACAACAAACGCTACAACAAAGCTTAATTCGCAACATTAGGTAGACAACTACAGAGCTGTAGGCACCTAGTACCTACCTATAGTACCTATAGCTATTATTAATTATTAGACGCCTGTCATTCAAGTATGGCTAATATTGCTATATTAATTACACATTCGGTAGTACAAAATACAGGTATTTCAATATTGTTAGGTATCTATTGCTTTAATTTATATTAAAATCGTTTTCTTTGAATAACAATACTTATTTACCTACCGCCTTACAAGATCTATATTAGATTAGGTACTTTTATTTACTTACTACCACATTTATATAACTGGGTACAATATGTACATACGTATGTAATTGTTATTAATTATTGTTACAAGTTATACATAAGATAATAGCATCATATTTATAGTTTCTCATTTAATATCTATTTCTGGCGGCAATATCTTTTATCCTCGTAAGGCCCACCATACAAAGTTTTCCTATTTTTAATTTGAACCTTGTTGCATAGAAGATTAGGGTGACTTTCGATTGTTTTAGAAAAAAACGAAACAAAAGAAATGCTACTTAATTCAGTTAGTGTAAGGTTCAAATTAGATTGAAACAGAATGTACATTGTAATGCACATTGGGCCTTACGAGGTTAAATAAAAAAATACGTAAATAATACACTTTACCATAAATTTTTGCATCTTACTTAATTTAATAATTTGTGACGTTTTCAATCAAAAGGTACCACATTGTCGCTCACCATAAGGACGAAATTGAATTGAATCTTTATACGAATAACCTGACAGAGCGTCCTTATGGCAAGCGACAATGTGGTACCTTTTGATTGAAAACAACACATTTACACATAAGGAACTTAAATAATAGCACAGATCAATTAAGTATAATTATAGAGACATAAATCCGTCATTTTGGTGACTTATCAATACGTGGCTTATGTTTACAGTTCGTAAAATGATGAAATAACAAAGCTACAGTCACCGAAATTAAAGTTATGTTATGACATTTAGGTCCGTCCTAGCCATTTTGCGTAACCCTAAAATTTGTCTAATTCATCAGGCAGGAAATACTAGATTCGTACCCGCAGCCGAGCGACTTCTGCATCAGCCTCGTGTGAAAGTTCACATGCGACACACACATTGCGGCTTTCCATCACAGAAGACCTTTTCATCTGAATTTCAGATGGAAACGCCCTTATTGCACTTGAAGTATAAGGACTCTTCTGGCACATATTGTGCCAGATTGCTAGCGATAGTTCACGCGAACACGGAGTCCTGGAGTGACATAAGTTCGTGTCCGTTGACAGATGACATTGCAATGTCAGGCTACTTGAGACGAAGACACTATGAACGAAGGCCACGCGGCAAACACGAGGTTGTGAAGGGATACCAGAGCACTGTCTACATCAGAGCATCTTCATAAGGCAATAGTCTTGTTTGAGACGAAGGTCACGCGGCGAACATGGGGTCGTGAAGGGTACCAGTCCGTGGACGGAGCAGAGCACCGTCTACATCAGCTGCATTGTTTGCTAGACTGTTTGAGACGAACGTCACGCGGCGAACACGGGGTCGCGGAGGGACACGAGTCCGTGCCCGGAGCGAAGCGCCAGCTGCAGCCCCATGCGGGGAGAGGGGCCGGACGCGCGGCGCTCCTCGGGGTCAGGGGTCTGGCGGTAACTGGACATAGAGAAAAAAGTTCTGTACTCATTTGAACAGCAAATAGGTAATAGTTTCCTGAGGCTAGGGTTTTGTGCAGGTATGAACTAATCGATATATGTGTCGTTTTGATATATGTTTTTCGTATAAAGATACAAGCAATTTTCGTCCTTATGTTAAGCGACAATGTGGTACCTTTTGATTGAAAACGTCACATATGTCTCTATAGCAGGGGTTCCCAAACTGTGCGTCGCGGCGCCCTGGTACGCCGTAGACAGTAAAGAGAAGCGTCGTGAGGCAATCCTCCTCACCATGTACCTATCTATTTCGAACAGCCTGGCTAGGGGTTAGGGCGCCGATATTAAATTTTAAACTTGCAAGTGCGCCGCGGACTGAAAAAGATTGGGAGCCCCTACTCTATAGTAATAAAGTATGCTCTCTATAGTAATCATAATTGGCATAATTTGAAAAACTCACGTTTTCAAAGTCTCTAGTGGCTCCCGCTCCTCTCTGCGCACGCCTGTTTCCGGGTCGATCGTTGTGAGTACACATCTGTAAACAACAAAGTACATCTTTTAATTTTTTTCCCAGATGTCATAGTGCATAGTGGATTGTGTAGAGGTGCTTGTACGCAGCGCATTTAGCTCATTTTCCCCAGTTTGATAACGTAGTGGTTATATTTTCTTTGGTTTGATATACAAATTTCCCGCTTGTGCTATTACTCAGTCAGTTCAAGTAAAGGCGCACGCACGCGTTTATAGGTAGTATAGAGCAATGAACTTTTCAACTTGGGCTGGTAGAGTGAAAAAAAAAAACACCTGATATTGGCTCGACTATACTAGCTCGCGTCTTTACTTTCTTCCCTGCAAGTGACTTAACACGCGCAAGCACGTATGTAGCTCCGTGTGCAAGTATTACGCTCCGTGTGGAGCACTATAGAAACCCGCACAAGAAACATTGAGGTACCTATTTACCTCAAGCACGGCTTGATGACTTCAAACACATTGTCTCCAATCTTTAGGAACTGCCAACGATCCTCGTCATAAGGCTGCGAGCCTTGTACCACGAAGTTTGGCCGGAATGTGTGGTGAGTGACCTGACACGACCGCAGTCGCGCGTTGAGGTCGGTGACGGATGACGCGTTGATTATGTGGTAGGAGGTCTCATCTGGGAGCGCTCCCTGAAAATAAAAGACAAAAAAATTATGAATCTAACCAAAGTAGACCCATACTAACCCACAGCTAGTCACAAAGGCTTTTTAGCTCGAATTTCCTAAAAGTTTTTGGATAGCATTATTTTCGGTGTCTGAGCTGTATCTAATCAACCGTTATTGTTTTATTTACCTTTATGGTTACTTTATCTTGGTTGGTCCATCAGTTAGTTCGTGTATTCAGATCCTCTCAAGAGAGAACCTCCTACCTACCAAGAGCTTTGGGCGTAGGCTTATTGTAACTTCCTATGACTATTATTGTCTTGTCATCAGAAAATAAGTATAAGTACATGTACAAATATACCGTGTCATTCTTGGTGAATTTGTAAAAAGTGTTTCCCATCAGGTTCAACTTTCTCGGCTTTTGCGTCGCGTAGTACACTAAGCGGAAATTGATCGCAGACATGTCCAATAGTCTGGAAATTGGAAAATATGATTGAATCATCATCATCTATAGAAGAATCAATTGTCATCAGGTTATCCTGACAATTGAAAAAAAAAAATTATTTTTTTTAGCTAAGTCAAGGCGAAAGCAATAAAGAAACAATCCAGTAGGATAATTTTTGCTCAATCTCGCAAAACTGATTGGATTTGGATGAACATCAAAATGTATTCCCTAATAAGGAAGGATGGAGGTTAAAAATCAGAGACTAGTAAGCTATAAATAGCTTTTACATCTTCCTGAATTTGGTGACTGACGTCAGGGTCGCCACAATACTACGTGAGACACTATGGAGATATCTCTATCCAAATTCTACGTATTGCTGCGTCCCTGTCACCCTGTACTAAATTCAGAAAAAGGTAGAAATAACTTAAAACCTACCTAGAAAACCATTCTGAGACCTCCCACCCACAGTCGAGCACAGGCACCGTCACTCCCCACACCACAGCTGTCTTGGGGCTCTGCAACGCAACCACCTAAAATTAACGCAAAAAACAACGGTTCAATTTAGCGCCTTTTAAACATATTCTACACTAATATTGTCTTCGGTTACCGCGATAGTTACTCATGAAATAAAACTATGAAAACGGATTATATCGCGTATATTGAATTTATAATACATCCCGACGTGAGTGTGGCCTATCATATGTCGGGCAGACGAAACGGAGCATTTCCACTCGGGTGAAGGAACACATAGCTGATGTCAAGCACCGTCGACCTAGGTCTGCTGTCTGTGAGCATGTCATGGATAAAGCCAATCACTCAATCAAGTTTGATAAGCCTCTGGTTCTTGCCAAGGAGAAGCGTTACATACCCAGAATGCTGCGCGAGGCCATTGAGATTAAGAAATATCCAAACTTTAATAGGGAAGATGGCTTTTCTCTACCACCAGCTTTGGATCCTGTAGTCCACCTGATAAAGGAGCAAGCGAGACATAGACTGTGAGACCGTAGTGTTGGATGATGCTGGACATTCTGATGTTTTGAAAAGATGTGTCCCGTCGAGTTTGTTGCCGGTCCCATATTGGGATACCCTCCAACAATTTAGGAGGGAATTAAATCTTCTCGGGTCCGTGGTGTAGGGTTGGAGCCGGCATAGTTTTTTATCGCGTATATATATATATCTTTACTTGAAAAATAATTAGAGTGTATAACTAGCCTTATGAACCGATTTTGCATGTACAACCAGCCTTAAAGTTTGTAGTCTATGATTGTTCATTATTTTAGTATGTGGGTATTTTTGCATTTTGTAATTTTTCCTCAGTCACCCGTTGACCACGAACGCTGTAAAGAGTTCGAAACGTCGGGATGTATTATAAATTCAATATACGCGATATAATCCATATTCTACACTATTATAGTTTGTCAAAGGACTGTCTTATTTCAAATATAGTTCTTTTTGTTCTTATTTACTGACAATTTGGTTTGACCAACTATATTACCTATAGATAATCTACTTATATTTAGTTGTACTAACGTTTACGGTGAAATATACAAAGTGGTTGGCAACACTAATATTTATTAACATAATTAGGTTCTCTAATAAAATTTAAGACTATAATATGACTCTAATGACTCAGTCCAAAAAGGCCTTCCACGGCCTCTCCTTACGTTTACGTCCGGTCGACCTTTACAATTTGCGGTCGGGAACGTATTTCAAGGCAAACACACTTTACACCTGACCTAATCTTATTCGTTTGAAATATTTTAATTCATCAGTAATAACTTCACCTCAGCCATGTTGACATAGACGGGCTCCATGTCGCGGTGCTTCAGCGTGAGGATGGAGTTCCGCACGCTGGGTTGGACCAGCAGTAGCTCCGGGTAGTTTCTGGCCGTCACAAAGTTGCCTTTCTGGTCTACAACCATCAACACTCTGAAAACGTTAAGCGAGAGATTGATAGGCAGGAATAGTCTGCATCTTCTCAAATGAATCTAATCTGTTAAAAAAGACCCTAATCTGTTAAACAAAATCCTTTGTTCCTTTTGTGCATGCGCGTGACCATTGTGTATCAGCGAGAGGCATGCGCTCACCAACAATGGCCACACGCTCACCAACAATAAGCACGCGCACGCACAAAAGGCATAAAGGCTTTTGTTTAACAGATTATGGTCTTTGGCGAAAAAATCATTTGAGAAGATGCAGACTATACCACACAGGTACAATGTCATAAATAAAGTAAGAAATTATGGATGGTATAGAAAGGATGCCAAACTCTTATGTCAGAACTGTTGCAAAAGTGACCGCTTTCAGCTTTAAATAATAGTTCCTAATCTCTCCGGTGGCGCTAGTTAGGCTCTGGGACATGAGTATAACATGAACCAACAAATAACCCGACCAAATTACGTAGGTTGTTTTTGGTAGTATTTCGGTGTATGGTGGCGTCGCCTAATTACTGTTTTTTGATGGACACTTTTCATACATAAGAGATTTGGCTCCATTATATAGTCTCCATGTAAGAAATGATGAGACTACTAAAAGGTGACCAATGATAAGCGCACATGTGCTGAATCTTAAATCGCATACGATTTGTTGCAAGGTCTGTAGAGGCCTTAAAACAGTTTAGAAAGAAACTTAGAATAGGTTGAAAGGTACAGAACTTATTAATAAATAAGCATTTCAAATATAATGGAAGTGTAAAGTAGTAGAGTTAGACCAAGCTAAGTTAGCAGCGATTTTGATAGCCCACTGCTTACCATCAGGCGGGCCGTATGCTTGTTTGCCACCGACGTGGTATAAAAAAAGTGGTATTTTAAACGTCAAACTTCTATGAAATTATTACGTTTAAATAACACTTGCACAGTCCGCGCTATCAAAATCGCTGCCAACTTAGCTTGGTCTAACAAGTATAATAGTTTATGTACGTACTATCTCGCCTTAAAAACAATTGCTAACATTTGGACTCCACTATCTAGTTTATCTGTTGCAAATTGCGGTCAAATTAGCCCTAATTAGGTCCTTATCACATTGGTGATTTGCGAGCAGCTTTCTAACCTTTATAAGTATAGGTAACTATATTACTTGCGCATTTGCGAATCGCCAGTATTAAAGGTGTATGAGTTCTAGAACGCCCCTAAGAATTTCAGAACTTTCGGGCAGGGGTGGGGTGCACGTTTTACCTTTAGGCCGACTCTCCATGCCTTGGAAATAAAAGATACAGCTATGGCATCAGGAGTAGGCAGTAGCAAGTGTAGAAACTTACAATATAATGTATAAACACAGAGATTTCATTTTGATGACAGATATGACCGTGCGTTTCACCATCGCCAATGTCATCCATCATCATCATCATCATCATAAATCTCACCTGTCTCTTAACCAGCCATCTCTCAGCCCTAATGTCGTGCACATAGCTGTCTCCATGGCAATACCCCCACACGACTTGATCGGGTACGCGTAGATATGCTCCAGGGTACCGACTTGCGTCCATTCAGTTGGTAACCTCTTTCGGTTCTGGTAGATGTGGTAGGCGTAGTAGGCGCTACCGAGAACGCCCGCTGTCACGGCGGCGGCCGTGGCGTAGGGTGCTGGAATGACAAGAGTACCTAATGATTCAAAGCTACCTTCTTAGCGACAGCGAGCTCAATGTATGAATGGCCTAGATTAGCGCTCGCCTCGCCGCGCGAAGCTTGCGTCCAGTCCGTGGTCTGATAGGTCTAGGGTTGCTATACGTCAGGATTTGTCCGGACATGTCAGGATTTTTGACCCTTTGTCCGGATTACGGCCGGACTAGGGCAAGTGTCAGGATTTTTAGGAATGAACCACCGCAGAGCGCAGCGCGCCGCCGGGGCGTCGTTGAAGCTACGCCAAATCTCTGTTACAAGAAATGTCAGGATTTTTAGGCGCACTTTGGCCGCACCGTGCGCAGGCGGCGTCCCTATTAACTCAAGGCTAGTACTCAACAGTACTCGGGGCTAACGAACTACTTGTTCGTTCCCCTTGCTGTGGAGACGTCTGGGTGCTGGTGCGCGGAGGCGAAAACTTTTCTCGGGGAGCTGGGGCATCACCTGCTGGAGAGGGGTCTCGACCCCCGCTCCGGGTCGTTCCTGGCGCAGAGGTTGTCCATCGCGGTTCAATGCAAAAAGGCAGCAAGCGTGATGGGCACCTTTGCGTCGGGAGCGATGCGGGATGGATTGTTCGACTAGTTTGTATGGGTTAGTTTAGGTTTAGTTTTAGTTAAGTTTATTGTTAGTATTTTTAAGTATAATAGGTATTTTTAATGATGGTATTTTTTTATTGTAATTGTATTATATTGTATTGTAAATTAATAAAATTGAGATTTAATTAAAAAAATAACTATAGTTTGTTAAGGGACTGTCTCATTTCGGGCGTAGACGCAGAGATTCATACTGTCTTTGTCTTGCACTGGTGCTGGCGCCCAGAAGAAAGGGATGGGTGTATTTTTTTGTTCTTATTTACTGACAAGATTTGCTTGACCAACTATACTTACATTGAAGTACTTATTTAAAAAATACGAATAATATTTATAATTACTAATCTTATCTGCCGAGCAGCATTGCAGTTTGCTGGCAGTTGGCACCCACTTTTATTCCTACCCAATCTAAATTACATCATGAACAGCTAAGTTTTATCAAGATATTAATGAGTTTTGAACAAGGTCGTTTTGAAGAGTTGATTAATAAACAGTCTTACTGATAATGATGATGTTTGTATAATGAGATATCATTATGACGTCTCCCAGGTAGCAAAAAGACGTCAAATGGCGTCAGCGACGTCGTAATGACGTAATAATGCCGTCATTATGACGTCGCTGACGTCATTTTGCTACCTGGGCTATTCCGTATAATACCCAGGACTAAATAGTTGATTTAATTCAAAATATTAAAAACGCATGGTAATAGTACTACAATTAATGAGAACTTCAAATGTCCTTCAGTATTCAATGTTCTCACTCATACAGGAACAATGTAATTATTATTCTCTTTATTTATTATTTTTCTCATGTTAGGTTTTTTATAATATGCATATAAAAGTAAAATATAAAAACACTTACAAAACAATACAAAATACATATAAACAAATTATAAAAAACCTAACCTAGGGTGCCGCCAGCAGCGGGGCAGGGCCCAAGCTGCCGGTGGTCAGGGCCGCAGAGAGAGGAACCGGCGGACTATCCGCGCCGTGTCCAAGATCACCGCCTTCTGCATCTGACCCTTGATCCAAATTATTATTATTATTATTGTTCTTATTATTTGTACCGTGTAATTTTTAATATGTATATTTGTACAATAAAGAGTTTACTACTACTACTACTACTAATTACCTACTTAGGTTTAGCGGAGTTTTCGAAAGTTTTAAATCATGTTTAATACTTTAGACCCAAAGCTACCTGGCACCCAACTCGGAACTCTCGCAAGTATGTAAAAGTAATTAGTTATTGCTATTTTAGGTACTCACCTTGCTGTAACATGACGAATATAAAACAATAGTTAGAAGTACGTAATATAATAACAACGAAATGCAAACACATTCAGCCACTAACCACTGACACGTATCGAGCGAGGCGAGAGACTTGTCTGTAACTCTATAGTCAAGTTAATTATTTAAGAGGGCACATCCGATCGGGATATACGGGTGAGAGTGAGAGCAAAAACACGATATGTAGAGATTTTTTTTCGTAAGTAACTAATAATTTTAGAGGCACCGATCTCTTGAATAACTTGATGTATGGCAAATAGGTTTAAAATAAATAATATTCACTAGCTAGCGTACATTTCTGCTACAAGTGGGTCAAGAGGCACCTTAACAACCGGGAAAGAACCTCGTATAAATATACTGTATACCTACCTATATATTTAATGCGGTAAAGTCCCATCAAAGTCAAATAAAACATCCCTAATGTTTAAATTAATTCCAAACATTGTAATCAAATTATTAAATTACTAAATAATGTTTGTTTGTATAAATTTTCTTGGTCATTTCCTGTAAATCTGTGCAAATTATACGTATCTCGTATTAGCCAAAAGAGGGATGTAAGTACGAACATGGTACGAACGAACAACCTACCATAGTCAAAACTTGAATTAAAAAAAAACATTGAGCCTGAGCTATTCAAACGGGTAACGTTTTGTTTCACGCACAGTATTTTATAGCCATGAACACGGTTTAAGAAAACAACACGGTTTAAACAGTACGTAATAAAAATTCTAATCATCTAATGTCTTAAATTAAAACAAAGTATATATAAAAAAATGTTTCTCAATATTAATAGTTTCTTAAATAGATATAATATTTATTTATTCTTTAAATGCAGAAAAGTTCGGAAGCGGAACTAAAGAGCTATGTGAGAATAACCAGCAACCAGTGTTGCCAACTTGGCATAATTGGTGCCAGATATGGCATAATTTCACACTCTCTGGCATCGAAAATTTCCATTTAGCATCTGGCATCTTTTTTAGCATAATTTAGTGAATCAAGTGATTATGTCCCTAAGCCAAGTTTGAAACCTACTTGGCAGTGATAGACAATCCATGGCTCAACCGTCAAAGGAAATTTTATACATACGAGGAATTATAATAAGCCGTAACAGACTACCGCACCGCACCGCGACCTTTTTTTCATACGCGTTACCAATTAAATTGTCAATCAGATTGTGCGAAAAATTGTCTCGTCTACACCGACTAATCTTTTTGTGTTATCTATGGTATAGTCAATGTCAATGTCATGTCATATGTCATAATGGCCGGTTTTTTGTTACCTATAATATTTTAGCATCTTTTTTAGCACATTTCAAAATTATTTAGCATATTTCTGGCATAATTTAGACATAAGTTTGGCATTTTTTCAAATTCCGAGTTGGCAACACTGCCAGCAACAACGTCAACGTGTAACATGTCATTTGCCTGCTGTAGAAATGCGGTCCAGTCTGACTTTCATTAAATTTTCGTTCAAAATGTGTAATTTGTGTCTGGTCTGAGCACAAATTTCTAAATAAAACGATTGGTAGTCATTATTATAAACGACTGTAACAATTAACAAACATGGTGTTGCTTGGGAATGATGAGGTGACTATGATTATCTTGTTTAATTTGTTCAAAATAATCTACATTGAATTTGCTTTAATCAACATATTCTTACTTTTCAGTTCCTCGTTGAACTTACTAAGCTGTTCCAAAAGGCACGTGCTTCAGGATCCATAACCATGACGATGAAAAGATGTAAGTACTGGACCTTTGCAAATTATACATATAAACCTTCCACTTGAATCACTCTATCCACTAAAAAAAAAACCGCATCAAAATCCATTGCCTAGTTTTAAAGATCTAAGCATACATAGGGACAGACATGAGAGGTTTTTTAAATAATAAATCAGAGGTTTTTAATACTTGAATACTTATTTATTTTATATGAAACATTATTTCGTGTACATTGAAAAAAAAGCGGAGACAGAATGACAGGCAGATTCTACAGGATTCTTTCAGAGGATTCTTTCAATAGGTTGCGTTCAGAAACTAACTACAAATACTACAATTTAGAGATGAGCAAAATGTGTCAGTAAAAAGAAAAGAGTGATATATATCTTTCTCTCACTGGGATATATATCACTCTTTTATATCTTTATATCCGTATGCGTCACTGCTCCCGCTCGCAACTGTATCGGCACTTGCTCACTTTACGTCATGTTATGAGTGAGAGAGAGGACACTAGAGTAGTTATTATACCGTGGCGAGATTATTTCTTTCATATTGTATCATATCATATCATGATGGATATTGGATATAAATCGATTCATTCACGAAGGCACTTGCTTTGGTTCCTTGCATTTAAAAATGAATATATTGACGTTATTGAATTTTAATATGTTTGCGTAATCAAATACCTTATTGCGGTTTTTTTACATTTTGTTAAATGCCTAAAGGAATACACTCAAGTCCCGTCGAAACGAACGAGGTCAAAGCAAAGGGAACGATTTGCAAAATTTGGGAAATCGCAAATACGTTTTGTGTAAATCCCTAAACTTACCAAAATATGACCTAAATTAGTTTGCATATGCATAGTTTAATTCTAACTTTGTAGGAACAAAACGCAGCCAGTGTATAATAACAACGAAAATAATCATGCTAGGTCCAAACAACTTTAAGCAATTGAACTCATTGACTCATCACATCATTGCATTGTATCCTGCGCGTTGCGCGAGCGAGAAATGATAAATACTGTAGGTAGAACCCGCCCGAACTACCGCTGTAGCTCCTTCGTGTTACTTCGGTCGACCGACGGCGTCGACGCGCGGCCGAGACAATAGGCTTCGCTTATCTTATAATCTTATCTATTGCCGGGGGTGCGAGTGTACGGATATATTGGGATATACTGATATATTCGGATTCGTAAAGACATGAAGAGTGATTCATGAAAAGAGAAAGATATATATCTTTTATATCTATATCCCCTGAGTTACCCATCTCTACTACAATTATCAAAATAAAATGTTTTAACGTTTTACAGACTATTATTTAACATTCCCCCTTAATTGTAGATTAGTTCACAAACATTTTTAAACTTAACAGGCTCTAATGGCTTGGTTAGAATGTCAGCACAGTTATATGAAGTAGGTACATACTCTACACATAAATTACCTCTTACAACATTTTCATGAATGAATTTATAACGAACATCTATATGTTTAGAGCGTCTGTTCAACACTCCATTCTCTATCAGTTTTATAGCACTTTGATTGTCCACTTTTAAATTCACATGCACTTTTATTTGTAACATTTCTTCTATTAAGCTTTTTAGATACAGCACTTCTTTACTGCATTCTGCAGCAGCTATATATTCAGCTTCGCAGCTTGAGAGTGCGACTATAGGTTGTTTCCTTGCACACCATTGCAAGGGACCTCCGCAGTACATAATAATGTATCCGGTAGTGCTTCTTCTTGATTCCAGGTCTCCAGCAAAGTCGGAGTCGCTGTAGGCTTCTAATTTGGTAAGGTCCGAGTTTGTGTCATAGCCGATATCTATATTCTTACTTCCTTGTATGTATCTTAGGGTTCTCTTTACGTTTTTCACATCAGTGTTGGTAGGTTTTTCCATGTTACGACTTTCAATATTAACCGAGAATGCCAGATCCGGTCGAGTCTTGCTACTTAGGTACATTAAAGAACCTATAGCTTCACGGTAGGGAAATCTCACATCTTCTGTATCTTCGTTGTCTTTTTCCTTCAGATCTTTTACTAATGGTGTCGGACATGGTTTAGAGTTTTCCATCTTAAATTTTTCCACTATGCTTTTGGCATATTTTTCTTGTCCAATTCTTATTTGTTTTTCTGTTCTAACTATCTCCATTCCTAGAAAGGAAGTAGGACCTTCTACAAAAGTCATTTCAAAGTCTTCTTCAAGTTTCTTCAACAATGAGAGCATCTCTTCTTTATTTTCTCCTATCAGCAATCCGTCGTCTACATATATTCCAAGGATAACATCTCCATTTTCTGTTTTGAAAATACAGTGATCTGTGTTAAGTGGGCATAATCCCTTCTTCTTTAGGGTCATTGAGAACTTTTGGTTCCACTTCAGAGGAGATTGTTTTAGTCCATATAGGCTTCTTTTCAGTTTACATATTTTTCCTTCTTCTTTTTCATAGCCTTCCGGTATCTGCATGTACAGATCTTCAGTTATCTCTCCGTAGAGGAAAGCAGTTTTTATATCCAGTTTCATGATATGGTATTGCTTATTTGCAGCAATAGCTAGCATAGTTCTGATAGAACTGTTATTAATCACAGGACTGAAAGTTTCTCCATAGTCAATGCCAGGTTTTTGTTCACATCCTCTCACCACCAATCGAGCTTTGTACTTTCCATCACTTTTCTGTTTCAGGACCCATCTATTGCTCAAGATTTTTCTTGTTCCAGCTTCAGCTCTATCAACAAGTTCCCATACTCTGTTGTCTTTCAATGATTGTTTTTCAGAGTTGATGGCTTTTATCCATTCTTCTTTTTCAGAACCGGTTGTGGCTTCGCTGTAGGTAAGGTAAGTGAAATAGTCGTTTAGTTTTGCTGGCTGTTTTCTTATTCTTCCTGACCTTCGAATTGTTTCAGGTGTTTCTTCTTCGTCAATGGTTTCTTCTCTTTTCTGGAGGTTTTGAGTTTTGCTTCTTTCTTCTTTGTTTGGCATTTCTTCTCTTCTTTCTTGGTTTAGAGTTTCTTTTCTTTCTTCTTGTATTAGGTTTTCTTCGTTTCTTTCTTCTTCTCTTCTATCTTGGTTTAGAGTTTCTTTTCTTTCTTCTTGTCTTAGGTTTTCTTCGTTTCTTTCTTCTTCACTTCTATCTTGGTTTAGAGTTTCTTGTCTTGGGTTTTCTTCGTTTCTTTCTTCTTCTCTTCTGTTCTGGTTTATTACTTCCAGTTCTACCACAGGTTGTTGTTTTATATTTTTAGGTTGGAAAGATCTTTGTATTAGATTTGAGAAAATTACATCTCTTCGCTCTACGATACGTCGCTTTTCTTCATCCCAAAGACGGTATCCAGTAGGGGAGTATCCGACCATAAGGAATTTCTCAGATCTTTTGTCTAATTTACTCAGGTTTCCAAGTATTTTACTGTGAGCTTGACTTCCGAAGTAGCTCAGATTCTTCAGATCCGGTCTTTTACCAGTCCATAGCTCTGAGGGTGTAACCTCTTTTCCATCTGTAGGTAGTCTGTTGATTATATATGTCGCGGTTCTTGTCGCTTCACCCCATAGATATTTAGGTACGTTATTCTCATACAGCAATGCTCTTACTTTTTCCAGAATTGTACGGTTTAATCTTTCACTCTTCCCATTAAGTTGAGGTGTATATGGGATTGTGTAATCCAGTAATATTCCCTTTTGTTTGCACCATTCTTTTATGTTATTAGAAGTGTATTCTCCACCATTATCACATCTTATCATTTTTACTTTCTCGCTGTGGGTTCTTTCCGCTTCTTGTATATATTCTTTCAGGTATTCAAACGCTTCATTTTTACTTTTCAGCAGGTATATTTTTGCAAAATGGCTATAGTCATCCATCACAGTGAGTATATATTTCTTTCCATCCCAGGTGTTGGGTGTTATGGGACCACATATGTCTGTATGTATAATTTCCAATTTTCTTTCAGCTCTTTTTCTCTGGGTATTAAATGGTAAACGGGTTTGTTTGGCTTCTAGGCAAACTTCACAGTTGATGAGTTGATCTATGTCGTTTTTAGTTATATTTATGCCATCTACTTTGTCTAGCATTTTTTTCATTGTTTCTTTGCCCGCATGACCAAGTTTTATATGCCAGTTTAAAGCTGTATCATTTTTATGTGTTAATAAAGATGTCTCTTCTTTTTTAATTTGCAGTTTTATGAAGTACAGGCCATTTTTATTTTTCTCACCGGTTAACACTTCTTCATTGTTTTTAGAAATTATTACTTTGTTTTTAGTGAACAATACTTGTCCATCTTTTTCGGTGATTTCATTTACAGAGATCAGGTTTTCTGGTAGTTCAGGAACATATAGTACTTCTGTCAGGTTTACATTCTCCGAATTAATTACACCTTTTCCAGTGGATATTATCTTCTCATTTTCTTTAGCAATTTGGATGCTGGTTTCTTCTTTTTTAATCTCGGATAACATATTTTTGTTTTTAGTCATGTGTGAAGTACAACCTGAATCAACGACGAACTCTTCGACGTCAAGGTTCCTTGTTTTATTAAATGTTGTTAGAAATGCTACCTTTTCCTTAGTCTTATTTTTCTTAAAGAAACAGTCTTTTTCTTCGTGATTTGTTTTTTTACAGATTTTACACGCCTTAGTTTTGTTTTAAAATGCCTTGAAAGCCACTTTTTCGGATGAAGACGAATCAAGCTCGCTTTTGTTCAGTCTCTTTTCTTCACTCAGTATTCTGGCTTGTAGATTTTCTAGTTTTATCGGCAAAAGAAGTGCTTTCCCACGCAGTTATTAAGTTGTTATATTCGATAGGTAAACTTGATATGATTTTTGAGATAACCATTTTTTCTTCGATTTTTTCACCGAGCCCTCGTAGTTTAAATGACAGATTTTCTAAATTACCCAAGTGTTCTGTCATTGAAGTGCCCTTTTTATAATGGCATTGAAAGAAATTCTGCATTAATTTGCACCTTTGTTGTTCATCAGATTTTTCGAATAGGAAACATAGTTTCTTATACATGTGGTAGGCACTTTCACATGTCATAATTAAGGTTAAGTGTTTTTTATCAATAGTTTGCATAATAATGCGTTGAGCTTGCGCATCTTTCAGGCTTTGTTGGGACGAACCGGCACTTTCGACGGCGTTTGTCGATGCGCACACAATTTCGTACAAACCGTAGCTTTTAAATAGGATTTCGACTTGAAATTTCCATATCGGGAACGATTCGGCGTCCTCCAGGCGTTGAATGTTGGCTAATTCCGCTGCCGTAATTGGTATCTCCATCGTTTTTCTTTATTTTAGCTTCTCTCAACACTGCCACATTTGTCACAGAGAAATCGTATTACTGTTGTACTTGTTTTTACTTGTTTTACTCGTGAAGAACCACGGACCTCTGCTACCATGAGAGGTTTTTTAAATAATAAATCAGAGGTTTTTAATACTTGAATACTTATTTATTTTATATGAAACATTATTTCGTGTACATTGAAAAAAAAGCGGAGACAGAATGACAGGCAGATTCTACAGGATTCTTTCAATAGGTTGCGTTCAGAAACTAACTACAAATACTACAATTATCAAAATAAAATGTTTTTAACGTTTTACAGACTATTATTTAACAAGACATACATACAGAGCGAAAAGCGACTTTGTTTTAATTGTTTTATACTCTCTCTCTCTAGCCTTTTCTTACCCTTTGGGTGTAGGCCTCCTTCATTTTGCGCCATTCGTCGCGGTTCTGTGCGACTTGGAGCCACTGTTTCTCCGCAGTCTTCTTGATGTCGTCGTCCCAACGCATCTGGGGTCTACTTTCAGGATTTGTTTTATACTATGTATTGGTAATGTTACATCTAAAATTTGCTCCTAATTTTTTGTTTATTTCAGATGATGGACGAACTAAACCTCAACCGCGGGATGGAACACCAGTAGTCAAAAACCCGGAGTACAAATGTTTAATTAGGGCACAATCTAGCAGCAAGAAAATATCTACAGTCATTGAACAAAGAGAAGTCGAAAAATTCAGTACAGCATATACAAACCTACTGAGGACGAGCGTTAACGGACTGAAACGCTTGAAGAAACCCAAGAAGAAGGCAGTGGTAACTCAGTAATGGCATCCAAGGTCACGGCAATGTGTCAAGAGACTGAAAATATAGTGCGCAATGTGTTCTATGAAGTAAACTGTTGTGAGTGTTCCACCGTGGTGTCCTAAGTGTGTTGGAGGTCCATTGAACTGTGCTTTTCTCTCGGCAGAGATGGAAGAGTTGGGTCCATGCGCTAGCGACGCAGGCTCTGTTCCTCCTTGACCATCGTCCAATGTCAACTTATTTATAATTAAATATAACTAAGTACATTATCAAATAAATATCAAAAATCTTTAATATTAGTTGAAGTTTTTTTTATGGCAAGTTTATATGTATATTTAACAGTATTCCGATTTGTGTCCACCGGGCAGTGTTCTCCTACACCATAGAGTAACTTATACTAGAGCAGTACTGTCATGGTAAATTTTGTAACCACAGTAAATTCACTGCCATCTATCGACACACTTTAAAACTAAAAATGAAGATTTATAAAAATACGATAAAATGTATTTAAATATGGATAAATGATTTTTTTTCTCTGCATTAATTATTTTTATGATTTTGACCCATGTTCTTTCACTGATATGCGTAAAAATTGTTAAATAACAAACGAAACCGTCAACGCCATCTATACGACAGTAGGCCAAAGTTAGTAGCGCCCTCTGATTGAGTCAAATTTTCTTGATTTTCGAGGCACGTTTTTTCCTTAGACTGTATCCATCTATTACGGAGTTATATCTATCTTTGCCTACACTGACCCGCCTGTGGCTATCTCTATTGCACGTGCATAATTATGTATATTGCTGTCCTGCCCACAATGCCGGCTGTCGATGTCACTGTGCGAGCGTGACAGCAATATTATTATGTGTGTGCAATAGAGATAGCAACTGATGGGGTCAATGTATGAAAATCCTTGTGCTAAGCATCTTTTCTTTAGTTACTGCATTTATGTTGTAACTTAATATTCACATAATTTCAGTGGTAGAAATAATTTTAAGTAGCAAAACAATTACTTAAAAGTTGGTAGAAAAATACCTGCTTGCTTGTTGCTTACTATAAAGTATACACTGATAATTATCTAGGACAAGAGCAATTTGACATAGTGGGTGTGTATTTATTGATATTACCATGATCTGATAAAACCAGTAGAATTATACAATTCTAGTGATTTTTGTGAACTTTAATTCATTTTATTTTAATCTTCTAGTTCCTGTATAATATTTTTATTAAAAATGCCTGGATATTAAAATATTCTGTCTTTTTTTGTCAGTATACTCTTTTTTTTAATACTAAATATATTATAAACAAAAAACATACCATTCTATGAGTAAAATAGGATGTGAGTTATAAATAATATTTCAGAAATAAAACCATGTTATTGATTTCATGTATAATGTTTTATTCTGTTAGATTTTGTATCAAAATAACAATTATATTCATTATAGAATTTAGAATATCACAAAAAGAATGAGACCAGTACAAATTACAATATACCTAAATCTAAGATTATATTCTTTCATTTTGTTTAATAATATCAAGCACCAGGTATATAAATTTTTAAATATGTATTTTGAGCGTTGCCATAACTTGATTTATCATTTTTATATAAAAATATATATTATAGTGGGCTATATACAACCATTTATGTGAGTTTTTAACATAACAATTTGTATCTATTTCAAACCCATGCAAAATATTTATTCATATTAATACATACATTATTTTTTACACTTGTGAAACTTTGCGTTCATACATAAAACAATAGCAACATTAGCAACACACTATATTTATGAAACAAAAAGAAAAATTATTAATACATTAGAAACAAGCAATATACTCAACAAAATGTATATAAAATCATGCAATGCTAATACAATTTCACTAATACTTAATTCATTTGATTTGATTAACAAAAAAATACTATAACATAATTCCTAAACTCTTAGTCAATATCATAATTCCTTTAATGCATATAGATAATAATAAAAAAACAAATTGCATTTCATTTAGGAGTTATTGCACCAGCAGGTACTACTTACTGGCTTCATGCTAAAATGTATCAAATCTATATTTAATTTTTAATACATTTTTCGCACTTGCATTGTCATTTTATCAAATTTCCCGTCACTTCTCTAGTTTATAAACAAGTACAAATACTACAATTATATGAAATAATGGTAGTATAATAACTTGCATTACACTCAAAACCTTTTCAAAATAAACCTTTCTTTTTTTCCAGTCAAAACCTTATCAAAATTATATACATTGTCTTTAATATAGACGTATATGGGTTTTTGTAATGCCTGCAATTTTATTATAGCTATTGCCATTGGTATTGGTAAGTTGGTAACCTTATTCTAATGAACTTAGCTGACTGTGACTAGCTACCGTCTCTAGTTATAATGACAAGGAACATGAGCATACAGTGTGATTTAAAAAGTTCCAATATTACTGTTCTAATATAGCGTAAACACCCCAATAATCGACATGTCAAGACCCAATATTCGACACCTTGTTGTCAACTTTATTACTATGACATTATGATTGAAAATGTCGATTATTGGAGCTGTGTTGGGTACTGGAGCCTCTGTTACTATGAAACCATCAGACTAGGAAAATTCAAACTAGTGTTATTGTCATGTTTTCCTATAGAAGGTCTATTAAAACAGCGAGTACTTTTGAAATTAACCCAGTTATAAACAGCAACACTCTTGAGTGACTATCTGTGGACCGTAATTCTTTACAATAAGGTTTAAGAATTGTCAGTTACGGTATATACATATAGTTCTAGTTCGCATGTTTATGAGTGTAGCAAAACAAAGCTAATTTCAGTCAAGATATTGATACAAGTATTTATCAAGCACAAATTAATGCGTCTTGTATAAAAAAAATACACTGTCAGCTCTATTTATGAATAGAACAATTATTCGCGTAGCGCGTACTCATGAAATAAAACTATGAAAACGGATTATATCGCGTATATTGAATTTATAATACATCCTGGTGACTGAGGAAAAGCTACAAAGCCACGCGCGTGGTTTCATAGTTTTATTTCATGAGTAACTATCGCGATAACCGAAGACAATATTATATTCGCGTACTATTTTTTCCAGTGCACACAAAACGAACGAGGATAGCCGCGACTCGCCCGAGGAATGATTCGACGCTTCGCGCAGCATTTACTCGCGAGCTAACTCGTCCTGTGTGGACACATCATTCGTACTATTCGTCTGAACAGCGAGTCCTTTAATTCAATTCGACATTAAACATTTAGCTGAACGTTCAGTTGATGGTGGACTTGGCAGTGAGCCGCTTGAGACAGGCGGAGCGCACCTGGTCGTGTCCGAGGCGCTCGGCCTCGTGCAACACTCTGCGCAGTTCGTTGGTGCGGTCGTGGCGCGCCGCTAGGATGTACGCGTTGCTTACGTTGCGGCAGAGCAGATAGCACGATATCTGTTGAAATTTTTTTTTAAACCCTCGATTTTTACTCATTATTATTCACAACGACGGGACTTAATCGCGTAAAATTAGTTTTAAATTTACCCCCGACGTTTCGAGGACGGCGTTGTCCCCGTGGTCAGTCTTCTCCGAGACCACGGGGACAACGCCGTCCTGTAAACCAATTTACACAAAATCGATGTATCGCTTAACTTGCCAGCAAGTGCTCTACTAAAAAGTACCAACCACGACAGGTTGACAATAGACGGATCATAGGAACGCAAGTAGTGCTGAAAATAAGTTGGTTTTGTTTACGACAAAAATGCGACATGCATTCCCGACGTGCTGTATGAGCTGCCCACGCGCCTCGCACCAGACCACGGCATCCACGCCCCTCAATGTGCATGTAATATTGATATGATTGTGATGTGGTAGTCGTGGTCGTGGTACCTTAATGCTGAGGCTGGAGACGAGCTGTATGAGCAGCTCGGCCTGCTCGTCGTGCAGCTGGCCGCGCGCCTGGCACCTCGTGGTAGTCGTGGTACCTTAATGCTGAGGCTGGAGACGAGCTGTATGAGCAGCTCGGCCTGCTCGTCGTGCAGCTGGCCGCGCGCCTGGCACCTCGTGGTAGTCGTGGTACCTTAATGCTGAGGCTGGAGACGAGCTGTATGAGCAGCTCGGCCTGCTCGTCGTGCAGCTGGCTGCGCGCCTGGCACCTCGTGGTAGTCGTGGTACCTTAATGCTGAGGCTGGAGACGAGCTGTATGAGCAGCTCGGCCTGCTCGTCGTGCAGCTGGCCGCGCGCCTGGCACCTCGTGGTAGTCGTGGTACCTTAATGCTGAGGCTGGAGACGAGCTGTATGAGCAGCTCGGCCTGCTCGTCGTGCAGCTGGCCGCGCGCCTGGCACCTCGTGGTAGTCGTGGTACCTTAATGCTGAGGCTGGAGACGAGCTGTATGAGCAGCTCGGCCTGCTCGTCGTGCAGCTGGCCGCGTGCTCACACCTCGTGGTAGTCGTGGTACCTTAATGCTGAGGCTGGAGACGAGCTGTATGAGCAGCTCGGCCTGCTCGTCGTGCAGCTGGCCGCGTGCTCGCACCTCGTGGTAGTCGTGGTACCTTAATGCTGAGGCTGGAGACGAGCTGTATGAGCAGCTCGGCCTGCTCGTCGTGCAGCTGGCCGCGCGCCTGGCACCTCGTGGTAGTCGTGGTACCTTAATGCTGAGGCTGGAGACGAGCTGTATGAGCAGCTCGGCCTGCTCGTCGTGCAGCTGGCCGCGTGCTCGCACCTCGTGGTAGTCGTGGTACCTTAATGCTGAGGCTGGAGACGAGCTGTATGAGCAGCTCGGCCTGCTCGTCGTGCAGCTGGCCGCGTGCTCGCACCTCGTGGTAGTCGTGGTACCTTAATGCTGAGGCTGGAGACGAGCTGTATGAGCAGCTCGGCCTGCTCGTCGTGCAGCTGGCCGCGTGCTCGCACCTCGTGGTAGTCGTGGTACCTTAATGCTGAGGCTGGAGACGAGCTGTATGAGCAGCTCGGCCTGCTCGTCGTGCAGCTGGCCGCGTGCTCGCACCTCGTGGTAGTCGTGGTACCTTAATGCTGAGGCTGGAGACGAGCTGTATGAGCAGCTCGGCCTGCTCGTCGTGCAGCTGGCCGCGTGCTCGCACCTCGTGGTAGTCGTGGTACCTTAATGCTGAGGCTGGAGACGAGCTGTATGAGCAGCTCGGCCTGCTCGTCGTGCAGCTGGCCGCGTGCTCGCACCTCGTGGTAGTCGTGGTACCTTAATGCTGAGGCTGGAGACGAGCTGTATGAGCAGCTCGGCCTGCTCGTCGTGCAGCTGGCCGCGCGCCTCGCACCGCGCCACCACCGCGCCCACTCCCCATTCCAGCACTTGGTCGCTCATCAGGCTGTAATATTAAACATTCTTATTAATATATTACAGATAGTGGAGTCAATATAAAGTTTAAGTTACATTAAATGCACACTCAAATTTTTCTACATGGGTGAATTCTATATCATATTGAATACCCGTCTGTAAAGTAACAACTTGATATCAGTTCCCGTTTTTGAGAAATAAAACTTTTTTTTAAATCTTTTATACTACTTAAACAATAATTCCCACATAAGATATTTTTCGTAGAATGGGTTATGAAGCTTATACGACTACACGGTCAGAATATCTCTCGACAATAATGTAAATTATAGATTTATTGAAACAAATTATTATTTTGTAAGTTTTTCATGACCGAGGAACTCCCACACCGAGAGAAAAGTTTACTATGGTGGTTGTGAAGTAGTTGTATCGATCATGTTTAAAAATCTCCCGAGTCACTACTATATTTGTAGAATAGCAGCAAGATTTTGGAAACAAACAGCAAATAATGTTCTGCACAATTAATGGACATTTCTAGTTTTTTGCCAGTAACTGCACAAGTTATGGAAGAATAACATATTCATTTTTCTCTCGATAATTAAATCAATTTCCAGCATAAAAAATTTAAAAAGTATACGGTATTTCCAGGCATTCACAGAGGCCAATTCGAACTTTATTTAAGATGTCAATAATATATAATTTTGTTATCATTCGCCCGACCGTCTCACTCGCACCAAAACATATTTTAACTAGTACGAGCGAAATGCACACGCAAATTAAAAAAATGACATTTTTAATAACAAAGTTCGAATTAGCCTCAAGGTATATTAGGAAAGTATACCTTATGGCTTATGGCATTGCGTTAAGGTTCAATAGTTCAATGCATTAAGTGTCTGTCTTTATATGAAAAACAATAGCTGTCAAATTTTTATATCTATTCACAAAACGTTTAGAATACTGGATGCTGTGTCAGATATAAATAGACCCTTGAAGTCTTACAACTATCTATTATGCTTGATCTGAATCTTACTGGTTAGTAAGGACCGTCCACTTAGTTATACTTCGAATAGCCGCCCGGACAAATTATGAAGCTAATTTCGAATTTTAAATTTGGACAATTCACGAGAAGAGTAACGTAACGTCAAACGATATGTTTGTCCCTTTTCAACGATCCTGTCATCCGATGCTTTTAGTAGCGGGAGCTGTGAGAGTGAAAGACGCAAATGTCAGCAATTCTTACCGCTTGGTATTTGTCAGCGAGCGCATCGCGACATGAAACCAGTATGAACCTGGCCCTCGATTACGTATAATTGTAAGGAAACTTGGGATTAAGTTATATTAGTCTAAGGTCTAACAGTTGAGAATAAGACGTGCTCTGAATATACAGTGTGGAATTTTTTTATGGGCCCTGAAGGGAAAGTGCCTTAAAACCTTAAGTTAGCTCATTTTATTTTTAAAAATAATCAAAACTGCATTCAAAGGTTTTTTGAAATTCGCTTGTCTCGCCTGGGAATCGAACCGACTAAAAATTCCAAACAATAAACACTCCCTATTTTATTCTACTAGTCGATACCACGTCGATACAGTTAATGTTAATGATAACATTTCTTCAAGAAACATTAGGTCTTACACTTGTCTGTCGTAGCAAAATTGAAAAAAAAAATTAAAAACCTTTGAATGCAATTTAGTTTCTTTTTAAAAATAAAAGAATGTCTCCTTTAAGTAAAATGAGCTAACTTAAGGTTTTCAGAGAATTTCCCTCCAGGGCCCATTAATTTGATTATTAAATTATAGTGGTAAGTAAGCGCATTGAGTATGCACTTTTGTCTCAGGCGATGCCGCTTGGCACGATTGATTGTTCCTTAGGGCAAATAAAACTGATTCAGCCCGGTAGCCACGAGATCGTAACGCCCCCCAAAAGGGGGGTGAAAGGGTCGGCTCCCCAAGTCCAATCTATGCTATATTTCTTCCTGTTCTTAGCAACTAGGGTAACTTATATATCATTTTCGTATAATTTAGGAACGAGGAATTCATTTTTGAAAAAATTATTAGACCTTTCCATACAAAAAATTTAATGTTATGTAATTTTTTGTGACAATTTTCCCTGTTACAATTACAGTGTGGCGATTTGCACTAAATAAAAAAATGGACAATGTAGCCCATTTATTGTTCATTCTGGAAAATATCACTTTAAAGGAATAGCTGCCGAAACGCCAGTCAAAAAAGAGGCGTTTTTTCTTACTAAGCGGCGTTTTAAGTTTCCAAGTTTTTATTCCTTACTTGTTGTTTTTATTCCTCACTTGTTGTTTTTATTATTTTTTCGCAACTGTGTTAAAAAACGTCGTTCGATACACGTGCGGAAATGTCATTCTTCACTCGTCCCGAGTCTTGCCAAGATACCTATCTCGGTACTCGTGAAGTAATGACATACTTTCCGCACTAGCATCGAAATGTACTATTTATTTCATTTGGGCACCAAGAAGTATGTTGGTAGTAAACCTTTTTGCGAGTAAAATAGTATGTAATAATGATTTAATATAATATTGTTAATTAACTAAAGTTTCATTATTGCGTCATTTCATCTCATAACCCTACTACCCATTGAATTGAATGACCTTTTTCACGTTTTCTGCAGCAATGCAGTCGACTGCAGCAGCAATATTGAAGCGCGACATTGCTGTCGACTGCTACGGCAGTAGCCGTAAATGTCAAAATCAAATTTCCTGTCTGGATTTTGACGTTCATTTAAAATAAATAATCAAAGGGGATCATCGATTTTGGGCCCGGAGGACAAACCATCGCGTATATTATGGTACACTACACAGACGGTTACAGTAATTATAAACGCAATTGATTACGGAAAAAGATATAATATTGGGTGTAAATGAAACGGGAATGTATTATACAATAAAATAAATTATATCTATTATTAATTTCCGTAAATCACACCATCATCTTTATTATGTGACGTCCTGTCTCTTAGGTAGATATTTGGGGAACAACAATAAACACATCCTATATTGGTTTCGAATGCACAGCTATGCACTCGTCCGTTCGGTGGCAGGGTCGGAGCGAGACTGCCTTTAACCCTACCCACATTATCGGCCGAGTGCTAACCGACATTCCATTTATTATATAATCTCATGACGTCACATCTCTTCCTTTTTATAATGATTTATGTTTATCTTATACTGCTAGGTTAATTTAGATTCTAATTCTGACATACTACTACCGGTTCGGAAAACAGCGTTAAACTCAGACCCGAGAAGAACCGGCGAAAGAAACTCGGCGAGTTGTGGATGTATTCATTTTGCAACAGTTCAACGATAAACATTTTTCAACAGTATCAAACCTTGGAATATTTACAACTATTCAATATATCTCTCTTAATTGCTTAGCGGTTAGCTGGAAGAGATCCCATAAAGGAATAAGTTCGTCTTTGTATACATTTATTGTATTATCTTATTGTTATTTTAATTTTACAATATCAGTCCTTCTCCTTCTCCTTTTTTGCAGTTTTGAGTCTACTTTCTTTTATTCAAATTTATAAAAACTGAGGTTTATCTTACAAGTATTAACCTATAGTATGACTACATAGTGCCTTATAATGGCTACACATTTCTAGGTATTTTTATTAGCATACCAGCTACATACATTTTTCACCAAATTAATACCTATTTCGTGAGTTTACAATAAAATTATATCATACAGGTCGCTTTCCAATAACATCTTGTACCTGTACAACAACTGATTGCCTTAGTTTTACTTGGCATATTTGATAATACAGTACATATATGTCTAGATATGATGCAATTTATAATATGCATAAATGGTCCAATGTTAAGTAAGGTAGGAATGTCACACTGCTACCGTTTACCGTACATACCACAACAAGCTGTGTAGTTTTACTTGTGTACAGGTATAATGTTATTTAAACAAACAATGGTATATATAAATAGCTTTATATTAATTAGGTATAATGATGAACCTACATATTATGTATTTGACCGTTATTATTATAAATTGCATTGGACATATTATTTAGTTCTATAATTATAATACTTGTTGGATACAATATTGACATCAATTATATTCAAATACGGTATCTCGACTGTAATGTTAATCTAGCAACCTCAATTCACTATTTTTATTTTATTTTGTTGCCTCAGCTAGGCACACTGTAATTTGGTGCAATCAAGATCAAGTCTGATCCGAATATTGTTCCTATTTGCTTATGTTTTTATACGTATACTTAATTAAAACCCATCTCTGTCTGGGTAATTGTCCGATATTGGCGCCATGGCTAGGCAGTCTGTTTTACGAACTCGGTTATTATGTACGTATGTGTGTTTTTCACTATTAGGAACAAGTCATATATAAAGTACCGCAGTGGCTTTCTCGCCGTGCAAGGTTTCACGCAACGCCACTGATTTGTACTTTGTTTTTTTTATTTATTTTTCAGCATTTAGTTTTTCCCCAGCGTCTATTTATTTACCTCTGATTATCAATTTATAGAATTACGTGCTCTTTCGGCACTAAAACTAGTTGATTGGCTTTAGGTAATTTATTCATTCTTGGACTTTTATTTAGTCGGCCCGTCGACTTTTATCGGTACTCTTTTAGTCCTAGTGCAGCTTTGCATTTGGAATTGGTCTTTGCAGACACATTTATCACATGCCGGCACATTTTATCTTTTAGGGGAAAGGCAGCACCATTATTACAATCCTGTTGACCTGTTCGTTATAACGCGGACAACTAAGACATCATTGTAATACCAAGGAGAATATATATTAGGGTAGACTAGACGGTTACTGTCATAGTAAATTTTGTAGTCACTGTAAATTTACTGCCATCTATCGACACACGATTAAAACTAAAAATGAAAATGTATAATAATACCAAAAATACAGATAAATTATTATTTTTTATTTGTATTTACTATTTTTATATGATTTTGACCCATATTCTTTTACAGATATGTGTTAAAATTGTTAAATAACAAGCGAAACCGTCAACGCCATCTAGCCTAAAATCCATTTTTCTTGATTTCCGAGGCATGTATTTCCTTGGACTTTATTCATCTTATATGGAATTACATAGGTCTTTGGTAATACTATCCGTAATTAAGCACGGAACATGTGCGTTAGGTAAGTACCTTCTAACTACCGAGTTTCCATACTTAGCGAGTTATCGAAGTTATCTAACGTTTTTAACAAAAGAACAGGTAGGCACATATACATAGGATTGGACCCCAAGACATACATTAAAATTCAACGAGTCTATGTGACAATTAGCAGAGTATCACTCCTTATCGTTAATAATAGGGTATTTGACAAATTTTTATTAATGGTATCAGTCGATCAGGTTTATTTTGAAAATCAAATGTCTATGCGACCCGTTGCCATAAGCAATAGAATACAAGTCACAAATTATGGTCGAAGTCTGGCACCCGCACTTTACTGACGAAACGCTTCTAACAAAATGGCAATACGTCGTGACGTCACGATGTAACGTCGCTATTGCTTAGAAACCGTTTCGATGTATGGAAAACAAGCGGCGAAATATTGCATTTATGCGCCATACGATATACGATATTATTATTATTTTTTATGTAAGGAATCGAATAAAATGATACCATATTTTCTTTTTGGATGTTTAAAAACTTAAATTTTGAAACTTTGAGGTGTTTTTTGACTCTTCCCATTATTTTTCAAATATTTTTTTTTATTTTTTTTTATCATAAATTGTTCATTTTCTATCTATTAAACTAGATTTAGATTCAACATGAGTCACCAACCCTATTATCGTCACATAGTTGAAGAACTTATCATTTTCACTACATGGGCCGATATCCCATGCAGTACTCGCGAAGTTTTTCACTCCGATGGTATTTTTTCCGGGCTTATGTTCCACTTACGGAGTTTTCGCTCCAATTGTATTTATATAAACGGAACTCATCTATTGCATAAACTGTACATTTATAGCTTTGTCTTTTCAGTCTATGAAACTCGACTTTGCTAGTTTTAATATTTACAGGTACTTTTGTGTTAATGTGTAGTTGTTTTAAATACACCACAGTCAGCATTAGCAACCCTGCCCCGCGTACCATAACCGCGGTAGTTGCATTTGAAAACTCGTTTAATTAAGGAGGACAAGGTAGACCATTTCATGAGTTTTCAAACTGCTGGCGTGGCAGAATTATTATAAGCATAACCATACCTTCCCAAGGCCCACGGTCCTACATGTAGTAGGTACCTACTTTTTAAGTTCGATGAAATTTAAAATTTTTACCTCATCTATTCGGAAAAGGGCTTTATTATTATTACTCTTTACTCCTTAGACTTTATTTTTATTTTTTTATTTCTCAAATGAAAAGTGGAAAGCAGTATGGGTCACATGGTAGCAAAATTATTTTCACTGGCGTTGTCAACACTTGAATCCCTCACTACGCTCAGTATTCCATTTTAGAATTTCTCGCTTCGTTCAGGATTCAATGCAAGCCCTCGCCGTAACCATGACATTTTGCTACATTGTGACACGTTTCACTAATGTTCAATGGCAGCAGAGTGGCATCTGCTTTGCTTTGTTCTATTTTAAAACAAAATAAAATTAACCCTATTTCCTATATTATCCTCGTGAGTCTAAATGTACATTAAAATGTACATATTCATTGCAATCTAATTTGAACCTTTTGATGAAACCAATAGAGTAGCGTTTCTTTTGTTTTACAGCGTTGTAAAACAAACGAAATTCGTTCCAATTTACTTATAGAATAAAGTCCAAATTAAAAATTTAAAAACCATATGGTGGGTCTTACGAGGTTAAAGGTTTAGATTTCATTAGCAAATTTCGGACTTTTTCCTTGTATGGCTGGGCCCCAGGAGGATCAGTGCAATCTTAACACAACATTAACAACCATAAAGGTATTTCCATGGAGAATAGGTAATTACTTGCTTTAACGACAAATTTCACCGACCGTATCAGTTTTATTTACTTATTTTTCTTTTTTACATTCTAGAAAGAAGACTCAGGCAATAATGTGCTGATTTGGTAAACAATTAAAATTGATACCTAAATAGCACACGTTGTGCAGCTGATCAGTTGAGTTTTATTAAGTCTGACGCTAAATAAAGTCTACACTACAATTATGAGACACGTCCATTGTAAAGTGTACACTTATTATTTATTTAGATAACTTCTGGTTAAAACTATTATGTGAACTATTATGAAGCAGTTGTCGTTTATACCACATATTCGTGAGCTACTAATATATTACAGTCATCATTCGCTTGCCCTTGTCCCATTCATATGTCCCATGTATACTACAGTTGTACCTAGATCAACAACCGTTACGCAGACAAAAGCATTTAATAGTATTCAGACTAAATAAGACGTTGAAATATGCTTTATAGTAATACTATTAGCGCAAAAATAGTTCTTTTCTCGACCATACTGTAGTTTAAATACCAAAAGTGTACCTTACAAAAATGTTTATGTGCTCAGACTGCTTTGTGGGTAGTCATATCTGCGCTATTTGGGTCATTCTTCTCCTTTCCTTTTATTGAGAAGAATATAAAACTGATAACTTTTTGTCGGCCAGCATCATCTACGGCACCATGCCGCAAGGATATATTATATTTTTATTTATTGGAGTAAATTTCCAATATTTTTGTTTCTAGTTAAATACTGACTAGATTGATGTACACACTTATACTGATTAAAAATCATGGTATTATCGGTAAAAGTTGGGTAACGAAATAACAATTCCTATAACCTTTTTGTGTACGTTTACGTACATCTCGTGGGTTCTTTATTTATTACATTGATATATTTAGCAATAAATAGCTTTAGTGGTGCAACTAGTTAGTAAGCTGCTATTTATATCCCTCTTTCTTATTTTTGAGACAGGATTTTCACTTATTTGGTAACTCGTCGCCACTGTGACGTCCTGTCTCTTAGGTAGATATTTGGGGAACAACAATAAACACATCCTATATTGGTTTCGAATGCACAGCTATGCACTCGTCCGTTCGGTGGCAGGGTCGGAGCGAGACTGCCTTTAACCCTACCCACATTATCGGCCGAGTGCTAACCGACATTCCATTTATTATATAATCTCATGACGTCACACATAGCATAGCTTAACGCTCAATTTCGCACAAACCGTGAGGTTTTCACTAAGGAGTTTAAAATTCTCTTTGCACTAAACTTTATGGTTGGTAAAAAAGTGTGTATTCTAATTTGGCACTAACTGCCACTGTCTGTCATTGCTATGTCATAGCCTCATAGCTGACATACGTGAGATATATGCCGCAATGTATACATTGCGCGTTTTATCGGAGCTTTGCCTGAGGTGTGTTAAGTAAGCGCGCAATCAAAATTAAACATGCGTAAACAATCGTTACGCGTACCGATGAAACTGGGTAAGTTAGTCATGGGAGAATTAACGGTCGACCGCATCGCGAACTCTCGGCAGTTCAAGCGGACCGATCGTCTACCGCGAACATTGAAGTGAGACGGAGATATGGAAGTCGATCAAACGTTCTCTACAGTGAATCAGTACCCGTCAGTTAGTGCCTGCGTGGGTAATTTAAATAGCTTGGACGTCGTAATAATTATGGTTGTATTCCATACAATATTACATATACGTGAGATTTTTTTTGTTATTACACTAACATGAGTAAGAGATTTATGAAGGTGAAACAAAAGTCGAGTGTCCATTTTCTATAAGCAACAAAAAAAAAATCGAAACAAAAATGGTTAATAGTAATTAAACGGATTCATTTACGTTAGAGATTTTTTTGTAGAATATAGTAAATATAAAGAGCTTAATTAACATGTAATTTTTATGTACACATTAGTTGTTATTTTTATGTAAAAAAAAAAATTAATAAAGAAAGTTATTGGGGGCAGGTTTCTGTGCCAAGCTGGAAGAAAATATAAATACTTAATGAGTATATGCCTGAGAACAGCATATTAGAAAATCTCTAGTGTGGGGATTGATGTTTTGGTTTATTTCTCTATTTTAGTAATAATTTGGATTTATAAAAACAAATTGACATATTTTGTGGAGATTTTTTTCAAAATATATTATTTGTAACATAGGTAATCACATCTCAAAAAATCTCTAATGTGAGAATTAATGTAGATTTCTCATACATTTTGAACTGTGCGGACCGGCCTAAGAGAACGTTAGAAATAGTTGAATTGTCGAAGTGCTGAAAACAGATCAATAGGATGGTCGATACGGAATGAGCCGCCTCGCGAGAGGGAATTGCAGCTCGGTCTATGAGGTGTATGAGTTATCTCAAATGATTTTTTCGCCCAAACCCTACGCCGTTAAACAAAAGGCATTGTTTCTTTTGTGCACCGCGCTGGCTACCTCATTTCTCATTAGTGAAAAGGATCACGGCCGTTTTAAAGGCAATATTAGCGTGCTACACATAGGGGCTCAAATAGTGTTGTGGATTTAAGCTTTGAGGCGTAAACTACAAGACTTGAGTCGCGACTGCTGAGCCTTGAAGCCTCGAACCTTAAAGCCTCGGAACCTTAACGACTCGAACTAAGAGTTCGTGTTGCTGCTTACGAGCAAAGAAACCTCGAGTCTATTGGCCTCAAGCTTTAAAGCCTCCTAAGCTTTGAAGGTTTAAGTCTGTCAGGTTTTTAGCAGTAAAGGCTTGGAGCAAAAAGTAAAAGCTTTTAACAAATAAGATCAACCTAGGGTAGGGTGAAATTTAATACGTTTTTGTGAAATAGGGAAAAACAGAAAAAGATAATTATGACTTATCGCGTTTTTAGAGTTCAGTATAGTCAACTAGGAACCCTTATAGTTTCGCCATGTCTGTCCGTCCGTTCGTCTGTCTGTCAGTACGCGGGTTGGCTCAGTGACTAGTACAAAAAAGTTGAAACTTGGTATGAATATATAGGTATGTGTTGTGAAATGTGAACACGCTGACAAAGAGTGCTCGAGCAAAAACAAAAAAAAATCTTTTTTTAAATACTTTTATTTTTATTTCTTATGACTCACTCATATAGGACGGAACGGAACGGGAAAATTTTAAGATATAGTTTCATAGAAAATGTATCTGGATGTATATTGTAACGTAATACGTTACATGTTTCATAAAATAGACCTTAAGAACTATTACTTACCTAATTAAAAATATATTTACAATTGTTAACTATATTACACACTAAAATATACAACAATACTGTCTTAAAACTGTGTATTCAGGAATATAAAATCATCATCACGCTGATTATTTCAAATATGTCGCGCCATAGTTATAACATTCATTCACAGTAATGTTCACATTCGCGAGTGCTTGAATGAATGCACTTATCGGTGCGCTGTGTCATGTCATCGCGCGCACCCGCTCGCTCGTTCATTCTATCTTTGAAGTTGAGTGGAACGCACGTCGCTCATTATCGATCTCTGCTACGGTTCGAAATAACGAATCCGTAATCGAATTTTGACTTCGTCCCTACGCGTCCCTCAACGATTATAAAATCACTGTGGTGTTTAATTATGTTTTAAAGTGTACCCCGAATTGGGTAAGTGGATACATGTTATATGTTAGTTGCTTAGGATGTTGTAGTGTTATTTTATTGCTTTGGAATTTTAACTTACATATTGAAATTACAAACATTTCATAGTAATTGTCATTTAACTAAAGATAAATCACTTCCTCACTATAGTTCTATTCATAGTCGTCATGACCTTTTGTCAACCGACCCTCCATTTTGTATTAAGAATAATAGTTGCATTTAAATTCCTTATTTCGTTAATTTACTTCGCCTTTTTAAAATCTCCGTATCTGAATTGTGAACTTCCACGGCAACACAACTACTATAGTGCTTTCCTTCTTGCCGCTGGTGTTCACAAAGGCTTATGGACCGTTTCTAACGCATTGTCTGATGGCGCGTTCCTGGGTCCAAAGTCCAGAGTGACTTTTATTGGCTTCCTGCTTGCCGCCCGCTTGCCGTTCTGCTACTGGCGTGCTTCTGGCCCTTTCCCCGACTCAGCGCCACACAGTTACGAGCTGCGCTGAACTCAGCGCCGACCCGAAAGACCTGCGCCTACCACCTCGGCACCGTCAGGGGAGTACTTTGGCTGCAAACGACTAGCGGAATCCGATCTTGACAAGTATTAGCGCGAACCACGACATTTTACCCGTTTTTGACCATCTGAGCTAGTTGTGGTAATAAATATTTTTATTGAACGTTCTTCTGCCTACTCATTTCAAATTTCCCATTCCTATTGGGACAATTAGAAGGTCAGAACATCCCAGAACGCGACAATATACATACGCAACGGAATCACGGTTCTAAGTAGTCCACCCTGTATACGTTGCAGGCAGTAAATGCGTTAACTGATGTTAAGTTAATCTTCCGATATAGATAGGTATTTATAATATTCGTAAATTCTCTACATAAAAATAATTTCTGCAAAGAGAGCTCAACGTATGAGCTCTAAGCTTGACACAAGCTTTTAAGGTTCGGGGGCTTGAGCTTAAGTTAAAAAGCTAGAGTTCCCTATGAGGCCCGAGTCTTAAAGACTTCATTTTGACAAGTCATAAAAAGTTTTGAGTCGTTAAGGTTCTAAACCGCTTTGTGAGCAAACCTTTAACGCTCTAGCTTTTAAAGCTTGAGCCTTAAAGGTTCGCGAGTCGTTAAGGTTCAAAAGTCTTAAAGACTAGTCTTTTAACAACACCAGGCTCAAATTTATGTAACAGATTTTTGCTATCTCCGAATATTCTTACCTGTCGTCCTTCATTACCCAAACGTGTTAACTCCGAATGCTGTTATCTGAATTTGAACCATAAAAGTAGAACGCTAATATTGCTTTTTGAAGGGGCGTGATCCTTTTCACAGATGAGAAATGAGATGGCCACCGCGGCGCACTACTATACTAACAATGGCATTGTATTATTACAATACAATTATCTGTTTTTGTTCTCGTAGCCGCCAACTAGTTACTTACAAAATAAGTTAGAAGTGCATTGCATGTATATTGAATTTTTAACCTTATTCCTTGTTGAATAGGGTTAAAATGGTCTAAAAACATGTTGTAACAAATGGTTTACTACAGAGTGCGTTCGTTTTGGGTGTCGACGGTTTAAAATGCAAATAAAGTTATGTTAGCCATTATTTAGTTAGTGTATTTTGTAGTCTATTGTTAAAAAAATAGAGTCGTTAATAACATTTCAAGGCGGTTATAATCTGGTTTTACTACGAGGTAGTTATCCAAAATGGCGAAGCCATGAGGGTTCAGGAAGTACAATTCACAGAGCCACTGTCAATGTTGTATACATTTCCACATCCTTCCCGGCTTACCTGGACGCAGTTTCCTTGGATTCCCTGATGCACTTGGCCAAAGTCTTCACTTCCATGAAGCGGTCGGTGTTCACCAGGTACTTGGCTACATGTGTGTAGATGTTCATAGAGTCCAGCTTGTGCTCTGTTATTACCCTGGTAACAAATATGAAACATTCAAACAAATGAGATCGACTGACTAATGCTGCAATGCAACAGGTCGATTCATAAGAGCTGGCACGAATGGAATGAATGAGTGAATAAAAATATCTATGTGTACCAATACAGTTGTCACTCATACAATAAAAGATTCGTTCACTCCATTCGTCCCAGCTTTCGTGAATCAACCTGTTAATTGTACCACAAGAATATAGAGTAACTCATTTTAACTGGGGCAATGTTGTTCACCTAATTTTGTCCATAGTATCTTGACAAACTGCTGTGTAACTTCATCTACAATTTTCGTTTAATTGTACCCGGCTGCTATGTTCACTGCGAATGATTCTGTGAATATTAATTGAGACGCTGCTATTTGCAGTCCTAGAGTTTCTTAGACTTTTAAGATTTTTATTGGATCCTACTTTATTTACTTAAAAGCCAAAGTCAAATCCATCCTTCACGGACTGCCCCTTAGCCAGTATCAAAGCCACTATCCGTATCTTATTCGTGTTCAACCCGAACAACGTAAGTTGTATAAACTCCTTTACATCCGAATCCCTCCTAGTTTGCTGGTATTCAACTCTATTCGTTAAATATCAAAATACTTACTTAAACGCAAGATCGAATCCATCCTTCACAGACTGCCCCGTAGCTAATATCAAAGCCACTGTCCGTATCTTGTCCGTATTAGATCCGAACAACGTAAGCGGTTTTTACTTTGAACTATAGTATACTAATTAAATTTTAAGACACTTACTTGAAAGCTAGGTCGAATCCATCCTTAACAGACTGTCCTGTAGCCAGTATTAAAGCCACTATCCGTATCTTATCCGTATTCGATCCGAACAACGTAAGTGGTCTAAACTCCTTAGCATCTGGGTCTCTTCTAGACTGCATTGGTATAACCTCATCTATGACGTTTAAAGGTAGTCGCTCGGCCGCTTCGTTCGCTGCTAAGTATTTAGCGACTTCCATTTGACGCGATATTGTGGTCATGAGGTTGTCTATCGTCACTTTGTCTAGGTGGAAGTGGATGGATTTCGGGTCGTTTGTTCCTGAAAATAAGAATTTAAAATTTTTAATACATCTGTATTCAATTAACACGAATTAGAATTAGAATACGAGCAATGGAACCTTCTGAACGCCACGCACCACGCCCATCATGCGCGGCGCGTCGTCGTGAACCTTATTGGAATGCAGGAAGGTTGATATTGGCTACAGCCCAGCGCGCGCGTCAGTTGGCGTCTTTAGGCCTCCCCAGATATATCGACGCGTAATCGGCAAAAGCCGATAGAAAAAAACCTTTATGTCTGTGCAATAAGAACGAAAAAGCCGTCGACGCGTCGGCCGATGCGAGCCGAGCCGAACGACATCTTTTACGCTCTTATTGGGCAGACATAAAGGTTTTCCTATCGGCTTTTGCCGATTCCGCGTCGATATTTAAAGTTTTTCAGTATGGAGATGACACTAACTTATTGCAGGAACACACTGCGAGAGATGATGGTGCGCAGCAGCTAAAGTCCCACTTCGAGTATGTAATATTGTGAAAGGCGTGGTTCGTACAGGGCGCGCGTACAGCAACGCGCAGGTGGCGGAGGCGCGCGCGTGCTGCCCCGAGCCGCACTGCAGCGCGTACAGCGCTTCTAGGCGCTTCGTGGCTTCCAGGGTGCGGCAGATGTGCATTATGTATTCCTGCAAATATGAGTGTAGAAATCATATTGTATGCATTGACATAAACTACCTTTTAATTAGGGTTCCGTACCCAAAGGGTAAAAACGGGTTCCTATTACGCGAGTGTACCCAAAGTTAAATAAATACAAAATCCAAACAAAATTGGTGTGTATTTAAAATCCGGTGACAATATGTGTTTAATTTGTCTTTATTTGTATGATCCAACTCTAGACGCGTGTTATGAAAAAAAAACCGGACAAGTGCGAGTCGGACCCGCCAATCGAGGGTTCCGTATTTTTTAGTATTTGTTGTTATAGCGTCAACAGAAATACATCATCTGTGAAAATTTCAACTGTCTAGCTATGACGGTTCATGAGATACAGCCTGGTGACAGACGGACAGACAGACAGACAGCAAAGTCTTAGTAATAGGGTCCCGTTTTTACCCTTTGGGTACGGAACCCTAAATAACAGGTTCTAAAAATTGTGTAATTGAGTGGTTAAAAACACTTAAACTCACCGACCACAAATCCAGCGTGCTATCCACATCACTCATAGCTTTCAGCAGCTCATTGACCTTATCCTTCTTCAAACACTCCATATACACCGACTCCGTAAACGTCTCCTTATCCACCAAGTTATCATAGCAATACGTCAGCACCTCTGACATGTTCTTATATTTCATATAAAATGCTATGTTAGCTACGTGAGAACCGTAGTTAGTTAAGTAGTAGACGCATTCTTTATAAAAGAATGGGTCTAGTTTTTTGACTAGATGGTCTACTTTAGGCTCGTGGTTGTTGTTTCTTCGTAATAGCCCTTGAGCGAGGCTTTTCTTTAGCTGGACGGTGGCTGTTTGGAAGTCGCTATAGTCACCCTGTTTGATTTTTTTCACGCTTGCTAGTGTGTGCATTATGTTGAGAGCTGGTTCGGTGACTTGGATACGCTTTTTGCTTGCGTTTTGGGATGTCAGTTTTTCGTTTGTAGACTGAAAGAGAAAATTTAAATTAATAAGAGAAGCTATGCATTATTGGGTCTTCTGTCCCTGTGTTTCACCAAAGATTGAAAAAGAGTTGGCGCAGTCAGTAGGATCCAAGCCAAAGAAAATAAACTTGTCGACTTTGTGACTTTGAAGTGGGTCTAGTCTGTTATCTCCGTACCTTCATAGTCTCCGCCTTGTTGAGGATGTGCTGGTTGACGGGGAAGTTCATGTCCTCGAGCATGCTGAGGATCTCCTTGAGGAGGGGAGGGTTGGCTCAAGAGCGGATCTGATTGGCTGATACTGTGTCTTACTAAACAGATCATACCTTCATAGTCTCCGCCTTGTTGAGGATGTGCTGGTTGACGGGGTAGTTCATGTCTTCGAGCATGCTGATGATCTCGTTGAGGAGGGGCGGGTTGGCTCGGGGCCGGCCTTCGGATTGGGTGCTTGATACTGAGCTGGTACGTTCCGACTGTCTTAAACCTGGACAGAAACAATGAAATCGTTTCAATATATTATTTGTCAAGAATAAAATTTTAGATACATGTACTTTGTGAATGTACTATTCGTTCCACAGTAATTTAATACACATCGAGATGATTCTAACAAACATAACGCGCGGTGTGCCCTGCCAGCCTTGACAAGTTAGACCTAACTAGCTAGGTAGCGCATGTACTTGTAACAGAATAAGATATAAAATGCGGACACACACCCGGCATAACCCCAAGTTTGCTCTAGCTAAGGAAAAAGTAAACTTATGTTGATATATACAGAGCGCTTGTTTCTAAACACCCTTTACCTTGCAACCTCCTATTCAAGAACTGCTCAGAAGCCTCCCTCCCGTACTCGCAGTCCTCGGCCACCTCTAAGTACACGTTCACGGTGTTCTTGAAGCAGTGCGCGAACTTTTCCCGCGCTTGCTTGAAACACCCCGCCTTAAGACACGCCTTGCCCCAAGCGGCTAATACGCTGTTGCGAGGGATCCCGGATTTGGTGGCTATTTCTAGAGCCAGCTCCCATTTCTCGGCTTCTAGTAGGGAACGGACGATTTGACCTGAAAATAAAAATATTTTGTTGCTTGAATAAATAATATTTGTTGCCTTTTTAGGATTTTGACTGGTTGTAATTAGAGTAATTAATTACTCAATTAATATTGAATAGTCACGATAAATTAACTAATAAATGGATAGAATTGCGGCTATTCTAAGACAAATACTGCTTACAATAAAGCCTGATGAGTCACAAAAAAATTAAATTCAGGATAACGTACAATCAATAAATCGTTTGTGTTTGAAAATCAAGATGATAAAAATATTCTCGGATAGATGGCGCCTACACCTTTGGCCTATTCTCGGCTAGATGGCGTTACCGAACCCGTTTGATATTTATTTAACAATTTGAACACATATCAGCGAAAGAACATGGGTCAAAATAATATAAACATAATAAATACAAATAGAAAACCGGTCAAGTGCGAGTCGGACTCGCGCACGAAGGGTTCCGTACCATTACGCAAAAAGATCACGTTTGTTGTATGGGAGCCCCACTTGATAATAAATATTTATTTTATTCTGTTTTTAGTATTTGTTGTTATAGCAGCAACTGAAATACATCTGTAAAAATTTCAACTGTCTAGCTATCACGGTTTATGAGATACAGCCTGGTGACAGATAGACAGACATCGGAGTCTTAGTAATAAGGTCCCGCGTTTTTAGACTACGGAACCCTAAAAATAATTTATCCATATATACATTTTTATTTTTAGTTTTAATCGTGTGTCTAAAGATGACAGTAAATTTACTGTGACTACAAAATTTACTATGACATGACAGTAACCCTCTATCATATACATCAGCTGAACGCGCACACTTACTAGGGTGTTGTAAACGCGGCACAAGGTGGTGCGCCTGTTGTGTAACGAGTGTGGCCATAGCGTCGGCGTGGGCGAGGCAGCGGGCCGCGTGCGCCGCTCCCGTCTCCGCGATGCGTCCGCGCCCACTACCACTGTAACAAACCGCCACTATTATTGACACCGTCGATCTCATCAACAAAAGAAATGGGCGTTTTTTAAAATAATTATTCCCTAACCTGTTTCTTTCAAATCTGGACATTCTTGGGCTCATGCTGCTCAGAATCGACAGCATTCTCCATTCTGCCATTAAAAAAAGGTCCCAAAATGTACATTCCATTACGTCACGTTTTAGTGTGAAAATTTTTTCACGTTGACGTAGTGGAATATACAATTTTCATACAAATTTTTGGGACATTTTTTTTATCATCAGGATTGAATATGCTAGTGATTCTGAGTTGAAAGAACCCAAAAACACCAGGATCTGTATCAGGTTTTCAATGTTTATTTTAGAAAACGCCAATATAACCAACGTAAGTTATGTATGTCTGAAATATTTGGTCGAACCGTTGGTCATGCGATTATAGTACAATATCTACTTTCTAACTCTTTTTATTACAAAGATACTTTGCTTGTGTATAATTACAAGTTCCGGCACTCTCAAAAATGCGTCTTTCTTTTTTGCAAATTTCATTGCAATAAAATTCACGAGTCAGTTAACAATACGATGGTATATACAGGGTGTCCCAGAAGTACCACGTCACAGTGACACCGGAGGTAGGTCAACTTAAGAGGAACCTAACCAGCCTAACATGACCCCAGTAAAAGTTGCACGGTTTTTGAGTTATTACCGAAATAAAATAAAAAATATTGAGAATTTTCCCCTTTGTTTTAATATTTTTAATACCTACCAGCATCGATAACTCGAAAACCATGCAACTTTTACTGGGGTCATGTTCGGCTGGGCGGAATGCCTAACTGCATTACTCCACGTAATGCAAAAAAAAATGCTGCTTACGTTCCTTTTCAGTTGACCTACCTCCGGTGTCACTGTGACGTGGTTGTTCTGGGACACCCTGTATACTGACGCGATCTCGTGCGGTGCGTGGCAGGGATGTTGCGGATGCCGATTTTTTGACATCCGCGGATGCGGATGCGAATGCGGATTTTTAAAGGCTCACATCCGCGGATGCGGATGTCGAGATTAGGCACATAAAAAACGTCAAATATTACACTTTAGTATTTTTTCATTTAAAAAAAAATAAACTTTTAGTATTTAAACAAGAATATAGGTGCCCCACAATCGCATTACTATACTAAAGTCCAAATAAAACAAACTTCACTTCTTGTCGCTGTCCGTCATAGGCTAAAGTGCTCGATCGACGAATCACAAAAACGAAACGAGATTTCTATTGGCTAATGACGAAATTACCTAGCACTTATGCCGCCGCTAAGACGTTCCTGTAGGTACCTGTTCCAATGCGGATGCGGATGTTGAAAATAATGCGGAAGTTCCGCGGTTGCTGATGCGGATGCGAATATTCGCAACATCCCTGGTGCGTGGGAGTAGAGTTCAGCTGCGGTGAAGGGCAGGAAGCGCCGCGATTTCGTCACTTCGATCTAGGAACGTGCCGATGGACCAATATGATTAACAACAAGTACTCACGCGATCTCGTGCGGTGCGCGGGAGTAGAGCTCGGCGGCGGCGAGCAGCAGGGAGCGCCGCGCGCGCACCAGTAGCCTCGCGTCGCCTCCGCCGGACAACGCGCGCGCTATCTCGTCGCTCCTGTCTAGGAGGAATCTGTGGGCGAAAAAAGAGTGATTAGAGAAAGAAAACCGGCCAAGTGCGAGTCGGACTCGCGCACGAAGGGTTCCGTACCATTACGCAAAAAACGGCAAAAAAAAACACGTTTGTTGTTTGGGAGCCCCACTTAAATATTTATTTTATTCTGTTTTAGTATTTGTTATAGAGGTAACAGAAATACATCATCTGCAAAAATTTCAACTGTCTAGCTATTCACAGTTTATGAGATACAGCCTGGTGACAGACGGACAGACAGACAGACGTACGGACAGCGGAGTCTTAGTAATAGAGTCCTGTTTTTACCCTTTGGGTACGGAACCCTAAAAAACATTTTGAAAAGAGCCGCTAGAAGCTTATTAAAGATCTTGAGGTTAGCTGGAAGAGTTCCCTCATAGGGATAACTTCGCCTTTGTACTTTCTAATGTAACAACGATCGTAACAAAGGTAGATAACAACCTATCCTTTCTTGGATCATTGTATGATTGTAGATTCACTTAATATTAAAGGAAAAAATGGAAAAAGTTACACTTCCGGCAGGATTTGAACCCGCAACCTCCGCAATCCGTGCGTTGCTCTTAACCAATTGAGCTACGGAAGCCTACCAGAACCTTGCAAATCTTTCCATTCCTTCCCTTATGTATACACGCCTTTGGGGTGGCGTAAAGCGCCATCTACCGTAAGACGATTACATCTTTTTAACGGCACCGGAGTCTCAAGTTGCATTGAGAATTCACCAGTAACAATGTGCTAACCCATACTAAAATCAATTTTTTAACATGCAGATACGTCTGCGAGCGATACTCCAAATTTAATATTAAAGGAAAAAACGGAAAAAGTTACACTTCCGGCAGGATTTGAACCCGCAACCTCCGCAATCTGTGCGTTGCTCTTAACCAATTGAATTTTTTTTTCCATTTTTTCCTTTAATATTAAGTTTGGAGTATCGCTCGCAGACGTATCTGCATGTTAAAAAATTGATTGTAGATTCACTTGTAGCGTTGTTGACAACCCTAGCGTACAAGTGAATAATCAAGATCAAGTCAACAACCCTACAAGTGAATAATCAAGATTTAATGCGAGTAGTTCGCAAAACCCGCGCAGCTAGATGTTGATACAATTCCTCGCCAGTCTGCCTGTGACGTGACTACGAAGGTAACGTCACGTTCGAAAAGTTAGGGCAAAAAATTAACTTAAGTGCATGCGATTAATTCCCGTCACAGTTCTACTTGCAAACCTACTTCTGAAACACCAAGGTAGTCCTTCCCAAAATTAGAAATTCAGTCTCAATACTAGTCTAAGGTGAATGATTTTTTGTACTTACTTCGGATATTCCAAGCTGATGGAATGCATCTTCATTATACTCAAACACAGAGTAACATTCGGGGTAAATTCAAATCCAAATTCCGCCCTAACAGCCTCATTTTTTCCAGAATTGTTCGATAAACACCAGTCCATACAAGTGATGCCGCTGCCGGCAGAATCAGAGTTACTGCTTAGCATCATGTTGTCATGGTCCGAGGTGTGCTTCTTGTTGGTGGTTTGAGTGTAGCAATCGTTGCATACGCGGAATTTAACGCTGCTTGGGTATGTTGGCACCTTGAATAGAAACGTAATATTGTATTTTGTGGTTGCAGCATAACGATTGAGTTTTTAGAAGTAAATATGCAGAATCATCCCTTCTCTTTCTGTCTTGCTTTTGGACTTTTTGGAGGCTTCGTAAGTTTGGTGTAGTTTGCTTTTCATAATGATGGTAAATATATTAGCTTTTAAATAGCGAACAATCATGGAATCCTTAGAAGACCTCATTAAAGAGGCCGTTGTACTTGAAAGACGTTTATGTCGAAATAAAAACACAAGTTATCAACAAAACGTAAGTAGAAAACATAAGTAGTGAGACTAACTAACCTGCATTCTATTCCTCGAGCAAACATGGCACACAAGCCTGCCACACCGTCTACAATGATGCCTCCGAATGATCATAGAGAATATAGACGTTTGACACACCATGCACCGATCCGTCGAATAGTCTTCCGCCCATTGCTCTTTCGGGGGCACCTGCTCCGGCATTACAAAAGGCCTCGACGCCGCTTCAATGTTGATGGAATCTATAGACTGCATGAGAGAATCCTCCGAAGGTTTTGGTGGAGCAACGCAAGTGTTCTTTGGGTTCATATCCAAAGCTTTCTCGGCGTAGAAACGGAGCAACGCATCCACAGAGTTCCTTGAAATCACTATGTTATCTATCAACTTTATGTTATAGTATAAGTTGTCTCCACTGGGATCTTTCTTCAAATTACTCGAGATCTTGTTAATGATTACTGATAGTACATCTAGTTTGGCGTTCATGAGAAATTGCTCAAGCATTAGCAGAGGTTTCTCGATCAACTCCCAGAACATTTGTCGTAGGATTACATCTATTTCGAGCATGATCTGCAACCCGATCTTGATGTTTTCAAACGATTTCCAATCGGAGGAATTTTCTGAGACGAAGTCTACACAAACTTGGAGTATTTCGACATTTCTGACTTTGGACATTTCCTCTTGGATGAGATCCATCGCTTGACTAGTTGGCAAGCTTGACAAAAGTTCACCAACTAGAGAAGGAGTGGCTTGGTTCGTGTATTCAAACAGCTGTCGTAAGAGATTCATGGTGATCAAGTGTTTCATGTGCTCCGAGACCTCGTGGACCTCGGCCCAGTCCAGGCAGAGTTGGAATTGCTGACTGTCCATTAGGACTTCGATGACGTTTTCGGGGTTGTTCATGGAACGCTCGTAAACGTCGTACCAATGGCTGGAGCCCATTATTGATGCGATCTGAAAACAAAAGATCAACGTCACAAACCAAAAACTTCGCATTCAAAGTTATACCTATCATATGCAAAAAGGATGCCTACTAACTTTGGATTGAAAATTCTTTGCCAATTAGGGATTTTAAACCATTACCCTATGTGTATTTATAAAATTAAAAGCCGTGTAAAATCGAGACGTTTACCTGATTATATAGTGGTATTTTAACCATCCAATTTGAGCATTTCTCATGTAAATCTTCGTCTAATATCTCCCGATCCAGTAGGAACCTCAAATAATCCAACACCTCCAGAGCTCCTTCAGCGGGCCAACTGTTCAGATTGTTTAGAATGAGATTCACCTTCAGCTCCGAACACTTCAGGTATTGGCAGTATTTCCAATTGTTCTCTATCTTCGGGTGAATGGCCAGTTTGAATAATATTAGATCTCGCAGGTTCATCAAATTAGCACTGCACAGTACTTGTCTTTCAGAGAGTGCGTCAATTATATTCAGGCATTTTAGTAACTTCCCAGCTTCAATCAGCTGAGGCATGAACAGGAACAACTTGTCGAGATCAATTGTGGTATGGAGAGACGCTAAATACTTATTACCTCCAAAGAGAGCCTTGGTGTAGTTAAATCTTTCCAAGTACATATAGTTGTTCAGGTATCTCGTTCGCGCGTCCATGCTCTGCTGAAAGCTGTTGTCGTTCGGCGATGTGTGGATCTTTTTGATCAAATGCGCCAACACCCAATTGTGTAAGACGATGTATGTGAGACATTGAGGCGTCGGCGCGCGCGGTAGTGGTGCCATGTTCGTATCCGGCTCCAAAAACAAATTTTCCTCTGTATTTTTAAACTCATATACAGCTTGAAGCAAATTATTAAAGTTAATCTCACTTGCTTCCATGTGAGGTGTAAGTATAATCGACGGGCAAAAATTCAGTATCAATTTCGGTATCAAATTGACGTTCAGCTTCTTGCAAATAGGCTCCAAGTACGTTACTGGAATTTCTTTGGTATTGATCATGCTGCCGAATATGTCGTGCAGTTGTTTCTCTAATACAGTGAAGTAGGAGGTTTCCGTTGCGGTGGTTGCATTCTCTTCCAATTCTAGCTGAGATACTGTTTTGCAATACATATAGCACATCCTGAGGTAGTGCGTTCTTGTCTTCTTATTTCCGTGTCGAGATACTTCTCCTATATTGCACAAGTCTTTGTCAGATGCGGCTACGATGTTCATGTAAATCTGATGGTATTTCTGCAACAGATTCGGATCGATGTTAGTCTTGTTAGGGTTGACGATGTCTGCTAAATCCTCGCAGCATTGACGCAGTTCTTTGGACAGCTGATTCATTTTGCAGAACTCTTTATGTTTGATCGGTATTCGGCAGTCGGCGATCAGGCCGCACACATTGTCGATGAAATCGAAGGACTTTTCCGTATTGCCAAAGATCTCGAAGGTAACGCTGGCTATATCTTCGATGAATCTGATGTAGTTGATCTTTTTAACGGCAGCCACGTCCGTGGACGAGCGTACTTCGGCCAGTTTTCGTTCGACGACATTGATTAATCCATAAGTTATTTCTCTATTCAGACCGCTGCTTAAAAGAATGTCGACCGCGTTGATAAAAGAGGCGTTCTGATGGCTATACAGCTGCAGGTGAGGATGGCAAGCGGCTAGTTGAATAACGTCAAAAGAAAAGTTAGGAGGCCTGTTTGAAGCCAGAAACCCTTCAACTAAGCCCATAACTTCTGTGGATACTACGGAAAGGGCGGACAGTTCTTTGGTAGCGTAGGGAGTGTCGCCTTTGTAGTAAATAATGTTTTTGATTTTCGCTACAAGGTGACGCAGCTGCTCGGTGAACGAGACCTCTGTTGCGATCTCGGCATCGGCTAGATCGAACATCTGAAAATAAAATTAAACTTTTTAATAAGCGGCTTGTTTTCTTAGATGCGGAGAGGGATCTGGGAATGCTAATTTTTTTATTGAATTGTTAAAACAAAGTCCAAAGAGAGTTGACAATATTTCATATATCCAAGTGGACCATTTTCTGATCTATATCTTTTATCTTTAAGTTTTAAGAAGCTCATATTTTTTTATGTCTCTTGAAATCCAATTTTTCATTCAAAAACGCGAACGAATAAGGGTGGTATTCCACCTATCCAATATTGTCCAATGTGTATTGCGTCTCACATTTTGCTTAATCAGAGAGTGAGACGCAATCGCAATGACATTGGACGGAATACCACCCTAAGCGTGATCAGAAATCTTTTGCGAATGATTCAAAAAATTTCAACCACAATTAAAAAATCATTTGACTTTATTGACATATTTGTCATGTCACTGTTATTGATATGATAGTGGCAAAAATGATCAAAATAAACATTGTAATCTTGTTACTAAATGCTAATTTACATAATAATAATTACAGTGATAACGCAAACATACAGCTTGAATACAGAGCACAGTCATAATAGGGTCGTTAGGCGCAAGACGGACTATAAAGTAAATATTTCGATGGTTGACGATGATATCGAAATGGACAGAGAATTCATTCATTTAAGCAATAGATCCAGCAAATTAAGCAAGTAGGTAAATGTGATTAGAATACTTTATATTATTTAGTCTTTATAGGTCGCTTTGGGGTCAATGAACTATTATTGGCCAAGATATAAAAATAAATATTAGGGGACATCTTACACAGATCAACCTAGCCCCAATGCCCAAACTAAGTAAAGCTACTATGGGTGCTAGGCGACGATATACATACTTATATTGGGGTCCCAGCGCGCACAAGTTGTTTGCAGAAATCGCGAAGCGTCTGGTTGACGTAACTGGTGACCTAAGAGCTGGCGGCTTCCTCGCACAACGTATCAGCATTGCGATACAGCGAGGAAATGCCGCCAGCATCCTTGGTGCAATGCCTCAAGGGCCTATTTTAGATTTAAGCTAGTTATTAAATTTCGTTTACGTAGTACCACTGTATATATCTTGTATGTAAATAAAATTGATAAGTTTTTATAGATAAATACATACTTATAGGTATATACATAGAGCACCAATGACTCAATGCAACTCAAATTGGGACAAGGGACAACACAAATTGTAGTATTTATGGCGAAGGGGAGGAATTAACATGTTGTAACGGAACTATTGTACTTAGAGCAAGACCTGTACACCAACATGAGAGCAATAAATATTCTATTCTATTCTATTCTATTACATTACACAATGGAACACAATTAGTGTTAATATGACGCCCCCATGAATTACTTTAGCATTGGATGTTGAGCCCGAAAAGAAATTGAAAGGTAGGTATATTAGAGTCGAACCACGCTAAGTTTTCATGCCAAGTGCTCGGTATGTCAAGTATGGAGCTTATGTAAGTATAGTCTGCATCTTCTCAAATGATTTTTACGCTTAAGACGGTAATCTGTTAAGCAAAAGCCATTGTCTCTTTTGTGCGAGCGGTCGGCCATTGTGTGTAAGCGCCGCACGCGCCAACCCACTATGGCACACAAAGGCCGACAGTTCGCACAAAAGAGACAATGGCTTATGCTTAACAGATTACCGTCTTAAGCGTAAAAATCATTTTAGAAGATGCAGACTATATAAGCGTATGCGTTCCTATTGTTTGTGCAAAGGTAGCGTCGTCAGAGTCTACGCACGAAATAGAAAGCTCTTGCGTAGGTGGCGTAGGTGCAATTGCATAAGATCCCAAAGGGTAAAAGTGCTCCCAAGACTCATAAAAGATTTAGGGCAATAGTTTCAATCGTTGCCTGCTGAGGCCACAGTAGATCAGTAGGCTGGTATCTTACATTTATTTTTCGTTATTTGCAGATATTACAAGAAAAATTCTCATAAAACACTTCGGAACACCCGCCTTGATGGCAAGTATAATACAGTATTGAATCCCAAGGTAATCAGATATGCTGTTTCTATATAAATAGCTTTGTGTACTTTGTATCAAATCATATGGCTGCTCTATTCTATAACATACATATATAGTTTGTCAAAGGACTGTCTCATTTCAAACATAGACAGAGAGAATCACACTTCTTCGTCTTACACTAGTACTAGCACCCAAAAGAAAAGGATGAGTATAGTTTTTTTTGTTCTTATTTACTGCCAATTTGGTTTGACCACATGATTTATGAATGACCAAAATACCTCCTTTTCCAGCTAACTAATCTGACACAAGATCATGATAATGATATTGTAAGCACGAAAATGTATCAAAATAATTCTTTAACAAGCAGCAACTATAGCTATGAAAATAGTGAAGAGAAATCGAAAACACATCACATCGTTGAAATAGGTGAATTATACTCAAAATTATAGTCGATAATAGTCTAAAGTTTCGGCATTTGTTTCACCGCCGACTATGAGCAAAAAGCGTTTTTCTCTGCATGCAATTGTTACATCTACACGTAAACTGGTCGCTTTTTCGCCACTGGCCAGACAGTTGTATAAATTGTCGTGTAATAATATAGGGCCATTGCGCTAGTTTTCGTCCAATTGACGGATAAGCAAATAATATATTTCATTTTTCATTTGCTACTTGCGAAATATAATTTTTATGTACATAGATATATTGTTTAGACATTAAGGATTGCAATAAGTCCAAGCTTGTACAGCAATGTGGGTTTATATTCAACATTCAGCAAGTGGACGAAAACTAGCGCAATAACCCTATTTGACTTATTTTATGTTATAGATGTCAACAAAACTGTATCAGAAGATCGAACAAATCTAACTCGGACAGCACGTGATATTTCAGCCTACCGGGTGTGGAGTATAGTGCAAATATGGCTAATAATTTACATTGTTCTAGCCATTCCTCTATGGTGTACTATAGGTAAGAATTTATTATTTTTATGCAGGCTCTCGTAGAAAAACCTACCTTTATAAAATTGCGCCGAAATTGACTGGCAACTATATAAATCTAGTATTATTTTGATAAAAATATTTTTTTAAATAATTGTATCAGTCGAATCATGGAATTTTTTGGCTAATTCGACTTAAAACCCTATTTAGTCCTTTTTTGAAGAGTCCTATACTAGACTAGTCTCTTGTGGAAACCTTGGCTGTCATTCTCTAACCGGAGCGTAGAAGACTTCGTCGTCCTTTGAAACTGCTGAGTGCGTTTAAACAATTCCAGGGTGTTAGGATGAGCCCCCCTACCAAATTTAATGACAAACTAAATAATGTACTGTATAATTCAGGTCGCTGTTGTTGCTGTCTCGTGTGTAAGAGCTTCCAGGCCCAAGAAACAATAAGGGAAGCTAAACTATACGCAATGTGGAACCCTCCCGGAGTGCTCAGAAAAAGTACTGGTGACGTCGTATACACTCCTTCGGAGAGGGAGAAGGAGGCTTATGAAGAGCTTGAGCATTTAATAAGGACTTTGTGAGAGAAATAATCCATGAAAGTGCTGTTGCTGATTTCCTGACGCCGCGGTAAACATCATTTTTTTAAAGACGGAAACCCACCAAGGAAAAGAGACGCGGAAAGAAGTTTAAAACATCGAGGACGGACCCAAATAAGACGCCTGTAGCAGGAGCTGTACGTCGCCATATTTCTGCCATGTATGCCAACCTAAAGTTACCGTAACATGTACAGCGCCATCTAGTCAGGGGGCAAATTGGCGTGTTTTACAATTAACATATTGGACTACTTTACGCGTCTTAGTATTTTCGTTTGTCTATGGTGGTCATATGGTCAAGTGATGGTATAATGTTGGAGTTTACATATGAATTTCCGAGTAAGGAAGAACCTATTCATTTTGATAGTTTTGTTTAATGTAAAAGTACATAACACAATAATAATCATAGTATTTTATTACGCTTTATCAATAATAAGGAGATTTCTATTTAATAAAATGTTTGACATACCTCTATGATTTGATTGGCTTTAGAGAAATCGTTATGGTAGAGTGCCAATGCCACCAAGCTGTTCGGTTTCGCCAACATTACGGAGATGAAGTCAATGTTTCCTTTTGTGGAACTGGTCACTGTAATGCGTAATTTTATTACTACATCATGTAGACATATTTTAGACAGATAAGTAAGTAGGTAACCATAAACCTATGCAGTGTTTGATAGTCCGCCTACAGCGTTTACGTTACGTCAAGTAAGCGCGAAAACTAATTTCAGAAAATCTTACCATCATCAGTAGCAGAGATTGTAGATGCTAACATCACTTGGTCGACATCAGGTTTAGGGTTTGTGTGTCGTCTCCGCACCCTCAGCTTCCTCCTAGAGCTCCTCAAGTCAAGCTCGCGATCCTCTTCCTCGCTGCTGTCGTCAACTTCCACGTAATCTAAGCATAGTTTTAGCTGCAGCGGCCCCGTGTCGGGCGGGAGAGTGGATACCAGCTGCAGCTTCCAAAGAGAGTGGTTCACAACCTTCACAAGGCGTTTCAACCTCGACAGGACCACACTGTCTGTGGTGTCTGCGTTCACATTGTCTTCCAAAGACTCTAAGCACAATTTCAATGTGTTCAAAATTATCTGCATCGTCATGGCGTTACACATGAAGCCAGCGCTGGCGGTCTTGTTCCCTTTCGGATTTTTCACTTGTTTTTTTGAATAAAAGTATGAACAGTCCGAATGAGTTCCGCAGGGAAACTCTTGATAATGTACATGGCAAGAAAAGAACTCGTATCTTAGGAAGAGGCATGCGAAAATGTTCTCGATAACTTCGATGCATGCTTGCATGGGTTGTATGGATAAGACCACGCGTTTTACTTCGTCTAGGGAAGAGGTAATTTCTACAGCATCCTCAGAGCCTTCAGCTGCGTTTAGTATTGTGTCTATAATTTTAGTGATAGCGCAATAGCTGTTATAAGTCACTATGTCCCAGTTTAAATTCTGATCACCTTTTGGTCTCTTGGTACTCCCTTGTAAAGTCATCAATTCTGTTATTATATCATTGTTTGTATTCAAAAGTCTTGATACTTTATATCTGTCTACTTTTGGTAGCCTGCAGACTTGGGAAATTAATGCTAGAGCACTTTGCGTCAGAGCCTGGCTAAATATTGACGTGGTCATGATTTTGCAATTGTTTTCTAAGCAAAACTTAATTATGGTCAACTCTCTCTTCACTTCTGTTATATAGAACTGTAGTTGTTCATCGGGAGTGGAATATGTGTCCAAAATTGAAAAGATATTAGTTAATTGGTGAACAAGAGATGGTAAGTCATATGTTTCTGGGCTGTTTGTCAAATCTATCAGAACCATTATGAGTATTTGCTTAGTGAAGTTGTTGATTTTGAATGTGACATTCTTCATATCATGTAGCTGGTGCTTGTACACCTGAGCAGCCTTTAAAAGCCAGTGTGTTTTGTCTTGGTAACAGAGTTCTAGCATGTACTCTGGAGTCAATTTGAATTCTTTCTGCGGCTCATTCTGCTGTATAAACTCAGAAGTGACCTTTAAAAGTTCTGGCCTTTCTTGGGGTACTAGACCAATTAGAATCTGTTTTTTATACTGTCTGTATGTGTCATCAGAGACCAGTTTGAGGACTTGTTGGGTAAATTGGGGTATAAATTGATCTTCCCATTTCACCAAAGACATAATTGTGATTGTTTTATCAATGCTATCTGTTATTGACAAATTATTTAATAGCACTTCTGAATAAAGTGTCAGAATTTTGTTAGTGTTCAAGTTATTTAGCATGAGGTGGAACTGCAAGTACCTCAGGATGATGGAGGTGGTGATTGGGTTGCTGATGAGATTTTGCTTCAAAAATGCTAAGGTTTCATTTGATATGTCTCTACATGGTTTGGATTCCTCTATGTAATAGAAGAACTGTAGTATCTCCTGAGGAACACAAGAATGTATTTGTGATTATAATTCAAAACAATTGGTCATTAAATCCCTTGCTCATCAAGGATTTAGTAAAATTTAATAATATACAATTTTAAAATAACCCAAAATTGAAAAAAAAAAAAACATTTCTGCAAGTAAGTATGTCTCAAGCACTCATTCACAAGTTAATACAACATTTACAGTGACAGCATACAGTAACATGAGATAGCAAATTTATACAACAGCCAATACCTGGGTAAACATTACATTATAATAATCTTTACATAAATAACTGCTTACTACGACATAAGAGAGATGTATAGTCTCTAATTCCATAACCAAGAAAAGGATACATGAGGAGATAATTATTAGTATGTAGTAGATCAAGTCAGTCAGTGAGTTAATAGAAAATCAGGCAATGAAGTACCATAATATTAAATTACTGTAGCACAATAGACTAATCTAAGATCCATTATATTTTATTACATTTAAATCCTTTGCAACACATATTAAATCACATTTATAATCAGGTCTATCGCGAATTTATTTTGTTTCCTTTATTTACTGATGTTACGACACAAAAATATAATGTACATTTACAATCGGGTCTATCGCGAATTTATTTTGTTTCCTTTATTTACTGATGTTACGACACAAAAATATAATGTACATTTACAATCGGGTCTATCCCGAATTTATTTTGTTTCCTTTATTTACTGATGTTAGGACACAAAAATATAATGTACATTTACAATCAGGTCTATCGCGAATTTATTTTGTTTCCTTTATTTACTGATGTTACGACACAAAAATATAATGTACATTTACAATCGGGTCTATCGCGAATTTATTTTGTTACCTTTAATCCCGCGACCACAACCAGTGAAACCTGTGTCAAAACGTTGGGAAATAAAGGTAATAAAATAAATTCGCGATAGACCCGATTGTAAATGTACATTATATTTTAATACACTTTCATTTTGTATAAGAATTGGAGACCCACTTACTGAATGTTAAAATCAACAATTAGTAAAATATGTGTTTCTATATCACACCAATATTATAGTTGTATAACACAAATGATTGTTTGTAATGATTTGACTCACCTCAAAGACCTCGGGCGACAGGTCGTCAAGGAGGCGTAACAGATATTTCAGTTCCCCCTCCTTAATTTTTTCAGGTCCCTCCATTTTACCAGAGCATTTAAAACTGTTTCTAACAGTATGAAATGCAACTCCTACTTCCCACTGGAAGTTTCCTTCATTATGATACTGCAAATAGCATTGTAAATGTATCGCCTTACAGTAAACAGATAAATTGTCATTTGTTGTTTATCATTTCACCCTCCTACAGGTCAAAAGTAATTCATTCACTGGCGAAATCGTCTGTTCCTATGTAGATAGTAATAGTCGACGAGCACTACTACTATCTACTAAGATAAATAAATATTATAATCGAACGAATCTACGTACACCTCAAAACAATGTAACATACGAACCAAAACAATGCTGTTACTGGACGAGAAGCATACTCGGGCTATGAAGGCAAATTTATCAGAAACCAGTAAATTATTATTTCTACAGATTATGAGCCGGCACTTGTACAATATAACAAATTTACTGTTTATTTATTAATAAATTGTCTATTCAGCATAACTCCATCGTAAACCTAAACCTTCTGTCACTGTCACTTTACACACAAAGGTGAAAGTGATGTTCTAGACATGGTTTTATCTGCTCTGCTGCTGATAAAATAAATTAGTAAGTAGGAAATATAGTTGGTCAAACCAAATTGTCAGTAAATAAGAACAAAAAAAAACTATACTCATCCTTTGGGTGCTAGTACTAGTGTAAGACAAAAATAGTATGATTATCTCTGCCTCTATTATAAGACAGTCCTTTGACGCCTTTGACAAACTAACTGGAAATTCTACGGTTTAATAAAAAATTACATCATTGATAAATTTCGTATAAATATAGTTTGTCAAAGGACTGTCTCATTTCAAACATAGACAGAGAAAATCATACTATCTTTGTCTTACACTAGTACTAGCATTCAAAAGAAAAGGATGAGTATAGTTTTTTTTGTTCTTATTTACTGACAATTTGGTTTGACCAACTATACTCAAGACTTGATCGGATCATCAGGGATCAAATGGAAATCAACGTTTATAGTAATATCTGAAACTACCTGTGACATGACAACTGTCAAAGTCACGTCAAATGCCAAATGATGCATGCTTGCCTTTTTGGCGAAAAGTCGGAAAATTAAAAATTACAATGTGATGAATAGAAAACATTCATCTTTGGCTAAATTATCTTTTCTAACGTTATTTGTAAACAAAGCTGGCGTATACTTTGTTACGTCTTTATTTTAGTTTCTGTTTCGTTCCCTTATAATGCGGTTAATAGCGCGATCTACTTTTTTGAGACAAATATCAACTCTATACTGCAAAACAAGTAGCAATAGAAGGCGAGAATGCAATGTATTTGTAAGAGAGCAGAGGCCTATCCTCACGATAAGCTCCTTAAAGCTTCTGCCGCTGGGTTGTGCATATTACTCGGACGAAAAGAAGAACTTGCTTCAGTTGGAAAAGAAAGCTGAGGTACTGAAGGATGCATTCGAAAAGAAGAAAGAACAGTTAAAGGACACAGAACACAGGATAAGACAGCGGGGTGAAGAGCTGGTGCGTGATATCAGACATCAGAAGGAGCTAACTGGGCAGAAGCTGCGGGAGAAGAGGGAGCATTTAGTGAAGGATATTCTTGAAACAAAAGCCAAAGTCAGGGAAAGATTTGAGGAAGCTGTTGAGGTGAAATCTTAGTTTACCACCTAAACTAAGGTAAATCTTTTACGAACTAAAGATCTGTAATGTTATTGTCTGTTGTTACAGAAAGATAGAATGTTCACAATACCCAATTTCCTGTGTGTCACCAGGATGGCAATTTCCCCGTACTTGGGGTACGTAATTCTACAAGACAATTATCACTTGGCTCTGGGTTTATTGACCTTTGCTGGAGTTACAGACCTGGTAAGGATAAATATATCATTTTATTAGGATGATGTTATTTCCATTCCATGAATAATAAATACTCGAATAAGTAAAGTAATAAATACATAAGAGATTTAAACTAAAGGCCCTATCCTGAATGTATCTATTTTGTCAAAAAACTGTAAATTTTGCATTTTCAACATAAGAATTTGCCTATTTTTAATGCTCTGGGTTTTTTATAGAAATTTTCTATCTGTATTTTAGACAAGTTATAATATTCATAAGAAAAACTTATATTTATTTTTATTACCATATTTCAGCTGGATGGTTGGATCGCAAGAACATGGGAGAGCCAGTCCTCCCGCATGGGCTCCTTCCTTGACCCGCTGGCAGACAAGATTCTTGTTGCAACACTGTTTGTCACACTCACCTGGCAGAACCTCATACCTCTGTCTCTGACGGTGCTGATTGTGGGAAGAGATGTGGCCTTGGTTGTGGCTGCATTTGTTATCAGATATGTCAGCTTGCCACCCCCAGTTAGTATTTCTTTTTTGGTATCATTATGTTGAGATAAAATTGTTCAGACCCTCTTTTGAGAGGTCATATCTGTTAGGATGTTAATGACAATGATTAATATTTTCTACTATACAATCAATGTAGTCTGAACTGAAAAACCGGCCAAGTGCGAGTTGGACTCGCGCACGAAGGGTTCCGTACCATTATCTATTGTTTTTAGTATTTGTTGTTATAGCTGCAACAGAAATACATCATCTGTGAATATTTCAACTCTCTAGCTATCATTGTTCATGAGATACAGCCTGGTGACAGACAGATGGACAGTGGAGTCTTAGTAATAGGGTCCTGTTTTTACCCTTTGGATATGGAACCCTAAAAAACACAAGTTTAATTTTATTCATAAGTCATAACATTTTAATAGCATTTAATGTGTATAAAATATCAAAGATATTTTTTAATATGGCAAAATATCCTCAAATCAGACTTTTTTTTTTACAGAGAACACTAAGTAGGTATTTCGACGTGACACATCCCACTGCTCAGCTTGCTCCCACATTCATCAGCAAAGTCAACACTGCCATTCAGTTACTATTGGTATGTGTTGTATTGATAACTAAAATTAGCACTTAGGTAACTATAGTATACACGGTCGTTAAAAAATAAGTGCATTCCCGTTGCCAGGGAGGTTTTGGGATTATACTGAGCAAATTTTACTATGGGAACAACCACGAAATCTATATAATTTTATATAGTCTGTCAAACAACTGCAAAGGTGCATGGAGAATTCCGTACACCGACCCGTCATTTCCTATCTCTATCGCACGCGAATTTAAAAAGAACAATCATTTTTTCATCTGTTTAATTCTGCCGCATAAATAATGTTCTGTAATTTGGTTTTTTTTTGCGAGCATGTAAATATTTGAAATAAAATGTGACAATTGATGTTGTTTTGACACATACTTGAATAAATTTCAGAAACTTCTCGCCTTGCCTTGCACTGCTAAACTGTGGAATGAACCTTCGCCCGCAGTATTTAAAAGAAAATCGCTCTTTATTTAATTTTTATTCATTATTGTCCAACTGTAGGAGGGTGGTTAATTGTTATTAACCCAAGTAATGCACAAACTACTGTTAATACTTAATACCTAACCAATTTTTTTTAAATGTATTAGTTTTAATGTGCGTAATATTAATTCCAGGTGGGCACAACCCTAGCGTCCCCCGTGTTCGGGTACGTAGACCACCCCGCGCTGCACGCTCTGTGCGGCGTCACGGCCGCCTCCACCGTGGTATCGGCCGTCAGTTATCTAGTCAGTAAGGACACATACAAAATCTTGAAGAAAAACAAGTGAATGTTGATCGTTAGTCTTCCACGATGTTTGAAACGGGAAAGTGTAATAAAATGTATATATTAGTTTTGTATCTTTATTTCAATGCCAGCCAATCAGATTTGTATCATAGACAAAGGAACACGCATGTACAGTCGCCATCAGATATATCAGAGCGCCCGAGGTGCTCAAAATATCTGAACACGCACTCTAACGCCTTGACAATAGAGGCGTGTTCAGATATTTGTGAGCACCTCGGCCGCTCCGATATATCTGATGGCGACTGTACACAGTGCTGAAAAATATTGTTAGACCGAGGTAAGTCTGCAACGATTTTGATAGCACACGCAGTGCATTATTTATACGACATAATTTCATAGAAAATTGACGTTTAAAATAACACTTCCACTGCGTGTGCTATCAAAATCGTTGCAGACTTATCTTGGTCTGACTTTAACGGCAACCTGGGTAGTGAAATAGATGCCGCTGGACGGCGGTGACATACGTTTTTTTGTCTAAACTGACATAAACGCTAACGACTACGTAATTTACTTTCTAAGAAAGTAAGTTACGTTCGCGATAGCGTTTGTTAGTGCCAAACTGGTGGTAGCCACCTAGCCACACAGATTGACAAACGAAAACCTGTGCACGGCGCCATCTACTTCAGCAGTCAGTTTGTGGCTACAATATTTTGCATGACTTATCAGGTACGTGTTATATTTTATCTGATTATTCGCTGTGCGGCGCCACCGCCACGAAAAGTCACGATCATTTCCATAATTATTTCGTTTCGTTTCTAATGGAGTTTTCTATAAACGATTGTCATTTAGAATACGAAGGCACGTAATTTATTGCAAAATATTGTAGCGGCAAACTTCACAGTTACAGTAGATGGCGCCAGACGTTTAGTGTTAACTGAAGGCCAACCGCTGACATTGAAAATCGTTATCTGCCCCTTTTAAGTCAAACCAAATTGTCAGTAAATAAGAACAAAAAAAACCGGCCAAGTGCGAGTCGGACTCGGGACTATTTAATTCTGTTTTTAGTACTTGTTGTTATAGCGGCAACAGAAATACATCATCTGTAAAAATTTCAACTGTCTAGCTATCACGGTGATGAGATACAGCCTGGTGACAGACAGACGGACAACGGAGTCTTAGTAATAGGGTCTTTTTTTTACCCTTTGGGTACGGAACCCTAAAAAGAGATCGATAACGTGAATGCAACTAAGTCGAGTTGATATGCTTTCTCCCGAGTTTAAGTGCACTAGTATTGAATTCGCTTAGAAAGAAATAAATATTTTGTGCTAAAACAGTCGTTCAAACATGTCATACCAGCCAATAGGATTTTTTAAGAAATGTCGTCGTGTTCACCTTGTCGAATGTTCAATTTCGCTCTCTTGCACAACGAATAGTTTGGGGGTAGCAGAGTATATGAAATAATACAATGATTACAAATATGGAATTGATTTATTTCGTTCTATTCATATGAATAAATTGCAAGTAACCTAATATGATAAATTACGCATAGGTATTATAAAAATATATAATGATTACAAAATTATACTTAACTAGGCAAAATGACGTTATCCACAAGTCGCCGTTTTGGAAAAATGGCTGAAGCAGGAAAAGGGTTACAATTTATAAGTCGGTATGGCCCTATTCAAGGAAATGTTCTCTACTTTTACCCAACTACGGAAATATATTATTTTGGCTGTCTATAAATGTATGTATGTTGGTGTCGTGTGTTCCGTCCTAGCGTCAAAACTACTGAGTCGATTTCGGTGGATAAGGAGTCATCCATTCGGATTTAAGACGCTGACGTGGCTACGTTTTTAACCGACATTATAAGAGGGGAGATTTTGCTTGTAGCTTGTTTGTGGTTGGATATCATCGGCAAATTTTTTAACCGGAAACAAAGTCTGTGGAGCCAGAGCTGGGTGTGTTTGGATGGGATGGGAGGAGGTTACCCAAGCTACCCAGAACCGGAGTCAGTGGAAGGGTAACAGGATGAAAAGAAGAAGAGACAAAGAGTAAGAATTCTGAACGAGGTAAACCGTAGTTGGCTAATTAATAGTTTTTCAAATGTTTACTTATATCCATTGAAATAGGATAAATTAATATAGGTCCTTTAGAAACCATGCTATTATTTTTATTGTAGAGTGAAGTTTGCGTCATTCAAGTTACGATTGGCGTTTCTTTTCAACAATTGCCATCATAGCTAAGCCCGCTGAAAATAGGTAGGTATAGTCCGACAAGAAATTGTAGAAAATTATTGAGGGCGCCACTTCCAACGTAACTGTAGTGGGGGGACACTCCTCCTTTCGGGCTTTCTCGGCTCCGTTCGGCTCAGCATTGCTCTGAGCAATTATTAGGGTTGACATGAATTTTGACAACCCTAAATAACCGACAGGGATAGTGCCATACATTAGGAAGGGAAAGCATGATTCGACCCTAAATCGCTGTCAAACTTCGGGTTTGTAGGAAGTGTCCTTTCTGTACGGTTTTATTACTTATTCTGTGGTAACTGTCACATTTTTGGCGTAAAATGCTTAAACCTGGCAACAATTTGGTATGATTTTTTTTTAGTTCCGTTTTATTTAATTTCTACTATTTTATGTCGCACTATTTCTATTTAAAAAGATGTGCCTGCTCACCCCTTTGCGAATAATTAGTCGATGATGCGTAAGACAAAACAGAAAATATGAGGATGGATATGAGTACGACTAATGAGTCTTATTTATAAGTAGTTATCCCAATCTTAAAACACTGTGGAATGTCGAACATGTTTTAAGTTAGTAATGGGTTAAATTTTAATACTATCACATCTGTTGTTGAAAACAGCATTAGATTTTTTTTTTTAAGTTTTGTATGTAATTCACATTATGTGATGTGTGATATAGTGCTCATGGCTTACATAAAAATAAAACTTTAAACACTTGACACAAATAGGTTTCAAAAACCCTTAACTATCCTTACAAATTGTTTTGTTCTCGAGAAAAGGGACAGTTGCCAAAGAAATATATTTGCATAATACAGAATGTTCCAAAATATCTGAACTTAAAGTCTACAAAACCTTGATAAGAGCATTGTGCTCAGATATTTGAGAGCACCTCGTATGACTGGACCTGCACGTGCGTTGTAATGTATGGATGGACATAAACGACGTCACACCACTCGCGTGGCTCGTGCGTGCGATGCAGTGTGGCGTTCCTTAAATATGAATTCATACATTACAACACGCGTAACTGTTGTGCAGTGATCTTAAGTTAGGAAATATGCCAAATATGGTTTTATCTCATATTATAATTAGCCACTGCACACAATGGAGTATGAACTAATGTCCCTATTCTCAGAGAATATCACAATCAGATAATACAACGCAACCGCTCTTACCCCACTCTTGGGTAAACAATGAGCTTCCAAAGACATTAAATATAAATATACAAGTTACAAACTACTTATCATGTTATGAATCTCGATCATATTTCTCATAATGGACCGGATGTGGAGATTTCAAAGGCACTATGTACATTCAAAACGAATTAAGTAGACATAGAGTGCTCACTCCATACATCAATTTTGTTACCAAAACGACTATTATTTTCGTAGTCGACATCTAGCGTCAAGCAGCGGAATTATCAGTGCTGCTACTCGACACTAGATGTCACTTGTGTCGCGACTGAAGAAAAGTGTATTGCTCAACAATTTACAACTAATATTATAAGCAGAAGGAGTTGAAAATAGAGTTCCGGTTATAATATTAGCTGAAAATTGTTGAGCATTAGACTTTCCGTTCGTCGCGACATCTGTTGTCGAGTAGCAGTCCCGATAATTCTGAAATTCCGCTACTTGACGCTAGATGTCGACTACGAAAATAAAAGTCGGTTTGGTACAAGAAAACTGATCTATTGAGTGAGCACTCTGTGTCTATTTAATTCTCTTTGGTACATATAATCAGTTTCGTGTAAATAAATAAATAACTTATGGCATAAACTATACAAGAATTCATGAAAAGCTGAAATTGATGTACATAGTGTAAGTATTAAACCTAGATAGGAAGTGGGTTATAAACCCTACTACTAGGCCTAATTCAGCTAATTTTTACTTATAGTTATCTCTTTTGACAATCTGTAGTTCTCTATTGCCTCATTCGTTATCCTTGTAGGAGTATTGCACATTCTACTGTTACCTTAACGAAATAGTACATACATTTTAAATTAAACATTAATGATTTTAAAAACAAAACTTCCGTGAGACACAGACATATTAAAACATTAAAAACGCATCTCGCGCGATGCGCGCGCGCATGAGCGTTTTCGACTTAAAATACGTGAGTGACCCGTTTTTAATATGTTTAATAAACATTAATGATTTCACAATAAAGCACAAATTAGAAAAGAGGCTCCAATCAAGTTCTCTTATTACTGATGCAAATTGAGGCTTAAGCAGGGATCAAAATCCGGCATATTTTTCATACAAATGAAATTCGGAATCTCGGTTGTTTAGGTATGTATATTTTTGCATTGCATTAGGCTAGGGGTCGGCAAACTTTTGAGAAGAGCCAACTGTAGTAGAAATCACCAGTTTTAGAAAGCTCAAAGAGCCGCAAATGTTGTTTTCAATGGTGTAAGAACTCTCAGGGGTTAATTTTATGGGCGACTTAAAGAGCCGCAATAGTATCACCAAAGAGCCGCATGCGGCTCGCGAGCCGCGTTTTGCCGACCCCTGGGCTAATCTAGTAACTCATTGTTACTAGATTAACATTATCAAAGAAATATGGCAAATGCTATGTGATATGATACTTTCATTTTTAGTTATACCAGTAACAATCCCTCAGGCCTAAGTAAAAAATATGTAAGCTGTAACCTATAGCTTGAATCTATTATATGCATCTATGAATAGACTAGACAAGCAAATATCTGCCTTTCAGAGCTCCTGATCGGTGGCTTGATATAGCCAATTGAGATAGTTTTTCGATGTTTAATTTAACTTCCTACATTATTATGGATACAATAATGTATACTTCATTATACAAAGTAATCCTAATATAAACAACATTCAAATAAAATATGGCAGGTATAAATGTTATGTTACTACAAAATAATCAATCTTGTGTTTTACCAAACCTTTACCACTTTTACTCTCTTTGGATAAATGATTTTACAACTGCAGTTATATCAAAATAACCAGAACATAAAATAATAAGTCTCATCAGATTAACAGTTTCATTACTTATGTTAATAAAGTACAGGAAATACAAACACAATACTGAATTACAAAATTATAAAGTAGGCTTTGAAAATTAAATGAATTTATCAAATTTATATTCAATGTCAAAATAAATTAAAACTTAAGTATAAAATTATAAAAAATTTACAAAAATATAAAGGGACATTACTCCAATTAATTGCAGAGAATTATTTACAATTTACACACAATGAAGAAATGGTAACAGCACTGGCGCACATTAAAGTTATAGTTAAGCATTTACTTAATTATTACAATTAATTTAATTAAGCATTTGTTTAAAATGCACAAATATATTAAATGCAGGTTAGTGAAATGAAAATGTGGCTTACTTAAGATTAGTAAGCATTTAGATTAATCGTTTACCCGACCTTGTTGATGAGTTCATCACAGATGGCCGTCAACTCCTCATTGTCTTTAATCTTCTGCGCAAGGGACTCCTGCAGGGAGGACGCGTGTACTTCACTCTTCTTCAACATGGCATTCAGCTTCAATATCTCGGCCTGGTGAGCCTTTTTGACTGAATCGAGCTCAGCATTAGCCTTGTTTAGCTGTTGCATGGCATGTTGACGCAAAGTCTCATACCTCGCTTCTAATTTCTGTATTGCATCATTGTTTTCCTCTACAGACCTTTTTAGTGACTCTTCATTACCTTTGTAGCCTTGTATGATGACTTTACATCTTTCATACTTTGTGTGAACATCATTGAAGGCATGTTCCATGGAAGCCAGATGGGATGCAGCTTCGTCCCTTTCTCGAACTAGCGTGACTCGTTCCTCTGTCCATCTCTTGCCTTCAGCTTCTCGTTCCCCTATAAGGGATGAGATGGTTCTTTCATATTCCTCCATGACTACACTCATCTGTTTGTTATTTTTAACTTTTTCCGCAACACGCTGCGAGAGAGCCTTTTCTTTATCAGCATATTCTTCATTTTGTTCTGAAAGCTTTTTGACTTTGGTCTCACACTCCTCGAGACGATCTCTTAATTCCCGATTGAGATCTCTGAGGTTCTGCGCTTCTTCCTCTTGAGCAGTGAGCAGTTCCTTGACGGCCCGCAGCTGTTCCACCGTGTGGGGGTCCATGTCTGACGTGCGGGTGAGGACTGGCGGGGGAGGGGGGGTGTTTCCTCCCAGGCTCAGGAGTCTGTCGATTGTAGCAATAGCTGGGGACACTATGTTCGCTTTTACGGGCGTCACCTTCGGCGTTGAAGACAGCTGACTTCTGTTCACTGCGGGAGTGACCACCTGCGTGGGTTTCTCAGTATGACCGCTATGACTTGGCTGAACAGACAATTGTTGCATCGAGTTCACTATATTTTGCTCTGTACCTGACATGGTACTGCTAAAACTTTCTTACTATATCTTAAACACAGTGTTCATTGACGAACCTGGAAATACATAATGATACTTAATATAAATATCAAGGTGAGTCAACGTGAGTACATGTAATATTTTACTCGATGTCCAAATTAAGTGAAGGCTATTATCATACTTTTGGAGACAACGAATTGTACCGAAGCATCTCAATAAAAAGGTCAACATCCTACGCTCGGAAATATAACTCCTAATAGGATATGAACATAAAGAAAACCTTCGAAAGCAAACATACCGCATGTCCTTGAACAACTGCGCACTTGGATAGAAATCACTAGTTAGGAATACAGATAGATTAGAATCTTATGCCAATGTCTGCACTTAATAATTAAATAAACATTTAGCACAGTACAAACTATTAGGAAATAACGATGATGACATCAGTCAAGTCCACTACCAATAATACCAATTACTGCTAAACCATAGACAACGTGGAATTGACAGATGTTTAGTGTTGCAGGTGTGAAAAATAACGGACATAACAGACGATAGAACCACAACCTTTGTACGGTCCCCGTTTTGCTTGCAAACGGAGCAAGCAGCTTGTGGAACGTCCGCTGAAATATATTATCGCATAATAATTTTGATTCATAATACAATAATGTTTCGATGGGAAATACCTCCTGTAATTTCTACAAGGCAGATCCAGCTCCTATAATCTGTAAAGCTATTTCCGTCAGTGGAAAAAAGCGTCAAATTTAAAAAATGTAGGCGCTAAGGCCAAAGGGTTATCGTCCCATAGATAATTTGAATTTTGCGCCTTTTTCTACTGACAAAATTGTTTGACCGGGTATATTTATATTATTTAAAATTCCATATCTAATGACGTAATGACTAACTTAGAAAATATAAACCAAAAACATATCATTTATTTAATCTTGTTTATTTACATTAACATATAGGTAAGTAGCTTAAACACCGACGATATATCTTTCCGTTTTGTACATCTCATATGCAAATTCTTCATCATGCGTTGGATCAAATTCTAGACCTGAAACCGTATAAAACAATATTTAAGTTAATTAGTACTATTAGTGGCTCTCTCAGCTAAGACTTCGCGAACTCACATGGCTACGACATGTTGAAAAACTAAAAATATGGATCGCGAATAAAAAACCTATAATTATCGAAATTCCACGAGAATCGGATGAGGAGAACTGCCGGACATATTAAAATATTTTTGCCTCAGCTGAAACGGAGACGCTTTGCACTCACTCAGTAAATAAAGGTAAAGTAATACGAAGAAGTAATAGGTGAGTGAAACGGGACTTGAAATAGGGAATATTACGCGAAACTCTGCGTAGGGGGCGCCACTACCACAATCCGAGGGTCTATTGTGAAACAAGAAAATCAAAATTTCGTTATCTAACATCTCTGTCACTCTTGCATATTCGAGCGATAAGGAGCCAGATAGCGAAATTTCGGATTCGCGTTTCCCGGTAGGTCCTCTGTAAAAAAACCGCCTTGATGCATCAATGTCATATTTTATTATCTCTGAAAACTTGTCAAAAACCTGTTAAAGGTACAGTGGATATGGTTTACTAAAGGGGCTAGTGCTGCACTCTGGTGGCAGAACATTGCAGTAAAACCCCCTATCCCCAAAATGGTTGTGAAGCCCGGTTCTGAAAAAAAGACCTATATTTTTTTATGCGTACTTCATTTCGAAACACTTCACTTCATGACCTTCATGACTTCACCTCACTTTATGCATAGTTTCCTAATTTCCTATATACCTAGGACATAACAGCATTGGTAAGTAACTTACCAACATATTCTATTTCTAAATTGAATTCGCCATTAATTTTGTCGCAGCAGGTGATGCCGAAATGCGTCACTTTGTCGAACCGCACCCGGACTTGCTTGTCCTGCAGCCTGCCTTTCGAACCTAGAATAAACTTCGAAAACGGAATCTGAAAGCCAAATAATAATATGAAGTTACCCCCTTATTCATAAAACTTTACGGGCCTGATTTAGTTAAATTATGTTTCATCCCTTTCTTACAAATACATAAGTCAAAATGACAGATAAAGACATACGATACATAGCATTAGCTATGCGAATTATCGGGCTTGGAGGAAAGGGGACGACGTCACATGATCGCTTCTCCATACAAACGTCGCCTGCGGTATTTCCGGACCGTTACGGCATTCGAACCTTCAAGTAGAGCTTACTCCCACCTTAAAGGCCGGAATCGCACTCACAAGCCCTCCGGAATTGCGGGTGTTCATGAGCGACGTTAATTGCTTACTATTAGGCAATTCGTCTGCTCATTTGCCTCCTCTATCATAAAAAAACAAGGTTTCAGCCTTCAACAATAGTTTGCACTTCTTTACGCATCTTAATATTAGGTACTTTAGGTCATGTTTTCATAGAGGCACAGGGCGGACACGCCATACATCAAAAATCATTTGTGTTTCTATGTGTGAACGACACGTCTGTACACGCGTCATTGTGTGAGTAAGTTGCTTCTGAGCGGTCGGCAAACGGCCGTCAATGTGCTGTCGCGGGGTGAGGTAATTCGCATCGGGGCGGGGCGGTGCGTGGCCGTTCTGTTTTCTTGACTGACCAAGTGACCTTCTGCCACTGCAATAAGGCTCACGAATAGACGGTTAACACTGTTTATTTTAAACGTACCTTGGCTATTTGCCAATAAGGCCCTCCCCTGGTGTACAGGACGTAATGGTAGATATCGTTCCACGTGATATCGTAGTAGCCCTCGCACGACAGGTTGAGAAGGTAGGAGCGTCCGTCGCCGCGTATCTTTATCACCAGTGTGTTGTATAGATGCCAGTCGAAAGTGGCTTCGCGTTTAAATGATTTCTGCAATGAAAAAAAAAGGTGGTGTAAAATTGTCTTCTGAAGTAGGTGGATGGCACAAGGTGTAAGGGGCAGTGCGAAGCAGCAATGTCTGTGTAGACCTACTTCACTAGAGGCAAACGCACACGCGGCCGTATAAAATACCTCTGACAAGGCACAGACAGCGTAAAACTGTAAGGAAAACTTAGCGTCGCACGTTGCGATCTCTAAGCAGAATACCCTAGTGTCCAGATATCCGTGGAACAGGGCCCGGCCCGCGGGACTCATGTCCAATAAGCACGTACTTAGAGAACAGAGAAAAACTGTAACAACTTACCCGGGTTCGCTGCGATCTTAAAGCATAATAACTTGCCTTCTTAATACTCCTATCCTTGTTTACCCTACTGTTCAAATATCCATGGAACAGGGACCAGCCTGCGGGACTCAAGTCCAAGCAGCACGTACTTAGAGAACAGAGCAACACTGTAACAACTTACCCGGGTTCGCTGCGATCTTAAAGCACAATAACTTGCCTTCTTAATACTCCTATCCTTGGTTACCCTACTGTTCAAATATCCATGGAACTGGGACCAGCCTGCGGGACTCAAGTCCAAGCAGCACGTACTTAGAGAACAGAGCAACACTGTAACAACTTACCCGGGTTCGCTGCGATCTTAAAGCACAATACCTTGCCTTCTTAATACTCCCATCCTTGGTTACTCTACTGTTCAAATATCCATGGAACAGGGCCCAGCCTGAGGGACTCAAGTCGAGCAGCACGTACTTAGTGAACAGAGCAAAACTGTAACAACTTACCCGGGTTCGCTGCGATCTTAAAGCACAATACCTTGCCTTCTTAATACTCCCATCCTTGGTTACTCTACTGTTCAAATATCCATGGAACAGGGCCCAGCCTGAGGGACTCAAGTCGAGCAGCACGTACTTAGTGAACAGAGCAAAACTGTAACAACTTACTCGGGTTCGCTGCGATCTTAAAGCACAATACCCTGCCTTCTTAATCTTTCCATCCTTGGGTACCCTAGTGTCCAGATATCCGTGAAACAGGGCCCGGCCCGCGGGACTCATGTCCAATTTGCAGGTGCTGAAACCTTCGTTGTGGTCGCTGTCGCTTGTCGTCACGAATTTATCCAGGACCGAGCGCTCGTTGAAGCACCAGATTAGGTCGGTTTCACCTGGAAAGATGTGATGATAATTGAATGAAAGGGTGGTGATAGAAAGGTGCGTTAAGAACTGGCGATGGCATGTTCGCGAAAGCATCGCTAACTGCTGGAGTGGATTGTGTAACTAGTACAAAATACATAGACAGCAAAAATCTAATTATCCCTTTGAACGCTACACGACGCCTATCGTGCGCGTCGCGGCGCGTCATCGTGATCCTCGCAATTCACGATGGTTAATACGGGGCTGTAAAAGGTCTTAATCTTTTGTCCATCTACAAATCCTACAATCATCTTCCTCGCGTTATCCCGGCATTTTGCCACGGTTCATGGGAGTCTGGGGTCCGCTTGACAACCAATCCTAAGAATTGACGTAGGCACTAGTTTTTACGAAAGCGACTGCCATCTGCTGACCTTCCAACCCAGAGGGGGAACTAGGCCTTGTTAGGATTAGTCCGGTTTCCTCACGATGTTTTCCTTCACCGAAAAGCGGCTGATGGTCAATATCAAAAGTTCCGAATAACTCATTGGTACTAGCCGGCGTTAGAACCCGCGACCTCCGGATTGAAAGTCGCACGCTCTTACCGCTAGGCCACCAGCGCTTCTACAACTTCTACAATGTTGGTGGTATATAAAACTTCTAGAATTAGACCAAGCTAAGTTGGCAGCTCAGACTGTGCATGTGTTATTTAAATGTCATAATTTCATAGAAGTTTGACGTTTAAAATAACACTTACACAGTCTGGGATATCAAAATCGCTGCCAACTTAGCCTGGTCTAACTCTATTTGTCACATGCTTATTCAAATGTTAGGTAACTATAATTACTCATAATATAAAGCATGTATTTTGGCAAAAAAAAGCAAATTTTATAACTTGTTTTTTTTTTTTTTTACTATAATCCTACGAAAAATATGCAAATAAAAACCATCGCTTAATTACAGCTTTTTATTTCAGAAAAATGTAATCTAAGTACAAGCATATATCATAATAAATATTAGATACACCGATCTTAGACGGATGTCTACCTAAACAAAGGCTCCTATATTGTAGAATAAGGTGAAATGGAGAAACACTACACCTCAGTCCTATGATTTAGATGCAGTAAAGAAGTCTGGGTTTTATAAAGACTTTAGCAAATAGAAAAACTAAAAACCGTTTAATATGTTGCACAATATTTTAAATCTCTCAATTTATAGTTTCTTTAATATACCCAAACTTATGGTGGTCCCACACTAGCCGCTATGTAAAGTTATATTACATCGTGTGGCAGGGACAAAATGATAGTAGTGATAGTGTTTTATTATGCTGTCCCTGTCAATGTTTTATGTTATAGAACATTATATAACAGCCAGTGTAGGAGCACTTTTAATCCGTCTATACAAAACATAGGCGGGATTTGGACGCGATAAGTAACTAATTGACATAGAGCAAAACAAAAAAAAGAGAAATAAACATTTTAAGATTTTTAAGTCAGTCAAACATCTAAACAAGGCATTTAACATCAAGATAAGGACATTAGGGACAATACTTGATTAGTTTACACATAATTTGTTAATAGAGTTTGTAATTATTAAGTGTTACACCTATTTTATGTTTACAAGTTCGAAGTCTAATCTATCTAGTAGAAGCTGTCTTGTATTTTTTAATGGAATTTATAAAAAAATGAATTCACAATGTACATTTTTAAAACAGTTCCTACAAATTAGTCAACAAGCACCAACACCTGTAAATGGAATATCAAATAAGCGCAAACATAAAATAGCATTCTTAGATAAGGGTTCATCCATTAATTACGTCACCCAAAATCGAATTAATATTTTATAAAAATATTTTGACAAAAGAAATATTACTAATTTTATAACCCAAAAATGATTAGGACAGATAAATAAAATGAATAAAAAATCGTTCCAAAAACTTGTTATTTAACTGTACAGCGAATAAAATAATTTAAAGTGACATCACAAAGTTTGTGACTCCCAGCTTCCCCTTGGCACAACATGTCACATTTTCTTGACCCCTACTCCCTAAATGTGTGATGTAATTAATGACTGACCCCTAATATGTTTCTAATCAAAAAGTTATAATAATATATCCAACTATAACTAAAGTCATAATAATGTCATAATTGTAGAGATTCATCACAGAGATTTTAGATAATAGAATACAGTTAAATATCTCTAAAATGGTGCACTCTAGTGCACCTCATTTATGAGCTGATCACAAATTCTTGTTAACTCCTCATTATCTCTTATTTTTTGAGACAGTGACTCCTCTAGAGACGAAATTTTGATCTCATGCTTCTTGATGGTAGCATTTAACTTTGTTAGCTCCACACTATGGTTTTTCTTCACAGTTTCCAATGTTTCATTGGCTTTAGACAAGCTCTCTTCAGTAATTTGTTTCAAGTTTGTATAAAGTTCTTCATATTTTTTCAAACCAGCTTCATACTCTGTAATTTTCTGCTCAAATATTTTCTCCGTATCTTTATGTTCCATAATAATACTTTTGCATTTTTCATACTTGGACAGCAAGTCGTTGAATGAGCTTTCCATGCTTGCCAAGTGACTTAAAGCTTGGTCTCGTTCAGTGCTTAGTTTTTGTTGCATTTCCCGCGTCAGTAGTTGCTCCCGCTGATGCTCACCGATCAGAGAAGATATAGTTTTCTCATATTCTTCCATTACTACACCCATTTGTTTGTTATTCAGGTTTTTGTCATGAAGCTGCTGAAGTAGCTGGTTTTCTCTCTCTATCAAATTATGTTTTTCATCCTTAAGCTTCTTAACTTTTAACTCTAACTCCTCAATAGTACTTGTGTATCTACTCTCAATGTTGTGTAACGCAGACTTGAGATCTCCATTTTCCTGTCTGAGTAATAAAGCTTCATGTTCCTGCTTCTGGAGTATAAGTCGAAGAGAATGTAGTCTGTCTACCTGGTGGGTGTTTGAACGGTGATGAGGACTGCGGGGAGCAGCCACAGGCGGTGTACTCCCTATGAAATTAATGAGCCTGTCTGTAGCTACATGACTAGACGATACGATTGCAGAGGCACTTCGAACCAACGGCGGCATTCGTTTAGTTTCAGTTTTGGCCAAATCGTTTTTGACGGGTGGAACCACTTGAGTAGGCTTTTCCCATGCACATGAGATAGATCCCACAGACATTGAATGCTTAGGCGTAGCGACACTGTTGTCAGCGAAAATGGATGCAGCACTTCCTGTTTCGTAGCCTATGTCAGCCTCCGTGGAGTCCGGGAGGGATTCAGTAGGAGTGGATGGGGGTTTTTGACGAGCGTAAAGCGGATCGAATTTTATGAACAAGCTTTCCTTGCCGCGGTCTACGTGACTGTTGCTGTGAGTGGACTCGGCACACTTCACTAGATAGTCCATACTTGTCGGATCCATGTACAAAGGATCCTCGTAATGTTGAAGTTCCTGCATGGTTATATCACAAACACTGTCGAAGTCACCGCCCGTGAGCAGGTCACTCGTCACATCAGCCGACTCCTGGGCCTGCTTGCCTCGCGGTGACATCGCCATCAGATCTCCGACCGAAGACACCGGCGTAATGAAACTGTCCTCTGATGCGACCGTACTGCCCCTCGCAGATAACATGTCCTCTTTAGCGCAGCTGCCGATGTCAATATTCGTACCACGGCCGAGGAGACTTTGAAACTTCTGATATATATTGCTCAAACTCCTGTTTTTATTGTAGGTCGGAGACGGATCGACAGTTACTATATTAGAGAACATCCGGCCTTCAGCCCCACGCGAGCTTTAGTGCCACTGAAGGAAAAGCTTCGTCAATCTACTTAAGTCTCGCTATTTTCGTCACTCGCACTCAAAGACTCAAAGGAGTAAAAACAGAAGTTACAACCGATTTTATTTTGTCAATTTTGTGTAGGAGGTAACGGATATTTTTAAAATACCATATGACATTCGTATTGTTTGTTTTTTCATCTTGCCAGATCAAAAAATGGTTTGGGTTGCCAACCTATTTGCACACTGTTTCAGCTACATTTTAAAACATCGAATTTTATATAGATTAAATCAAATCAAGAAGGATTTATGAAATTTGCAAAAAAATTAACAGAAATTTTATATTACATCCCAAATAATAAAATAACAATTCGATAGGCCAATTTACTGCCCGATCAGAGGATCTACCGCGAAAATAGTTATTTCGTTACCTACAGCTCGAATAGTGCTCGAATATGTAATGTAAGTGATAGAGAGGCAGATAACAAAATTTCGATTTTCTTTCTCCAGCTTTTGTTCTTGACAGATCGGTCAGATAAATTGTGCCAATTAATTCTTCATAAACCTGGGTAAAACAAAGACTACTTAAGACTGCCTAAACTACTACTATTTGGTATATCAAAGGAACCTAATGTTTTTAGATTTAGATGTAAAAATGAATGAATATAAATAAATACCTGGTCTGGCGATAAGTAATGGATCGGTCAGGGCTAAGTCTTTCATTTCTTGCAACCATAGTTTTACTTCTGATTTTAATTCCTTGACACCATTTTTGATATGTGTGAGCGTCGATACATCTTCTTTTGTATTATAGCCACCTTTACGTTCACTCTCATGAAACAACCATCGTTGTGTATTAGTAAGAATTGACGCAGAATTGTATAGCTTTAACCTTTTATCTAAAACCCTGTTTAATACAGAGTACGCTCGGCAGCACTGATGAATTTTCACTATATTATTCTTAAACAAAGCCATTGCACACTTCGAACAGCTTATTGATAGCACGATTATGTTTACTAATACTAATAAATTAAAACATTTTAAATATTTCGCCTTTTTTACATAACCTACAACCGATACCAAATGTCAGAAATGTCAATCCGGAAAATCAGCTGGTTAGTCAGTTCAAGACAGTGATAAAGTATAGGAAACCACGTTTGTTAACAATATAAGCACGTTTTTAACATTATCTTAAACAGCTTTTGCTGTCATATTGACGTTAAATTACCAACCAACCAAAACCATTAAACCATTTGGTTGGTTGGAGGTTACAATCGAGTCTAGTATTAAATTATACAATACACATAACTTTCACTTTTTGCTACGCTGTGAAGCCGAAGCCAGAGTTCTCTGAGGATCTCGCGTCTACGTTTTATTTTATGGTCACCTCACGAACCGATGACGTGGTGACTTTTACCATAAATAAAGTCGGCTAACAAATAATGGTGTATAATTTAAAGTTCTAACTGTTCTACATAAAAACTACGATGGGAATGGAAAGAAATGTTTCGGTAAATATTTTATTAATATATTTTATTTCTAACTATTCAATTTTTTTAACAACATACCTATACAACAAGTAAACTTAACGTTAACCAGTTGTTTAAATACTTTTCTATTGGTAATATTGCATGTTATAATCATATAAAGTAAACCCTAAACTACCTTATTTTTTAAGTGAATGATTCAAACCATTAAAAAAATCCGCAATGTTTTTCTTCTATCATCTATATAATATTGTTATCTTGACAGTATACTAGAACTAAAATAACTTTACCCTTAATGAAATAAAACTATGAAAACGGATTATATCGCGTATATTGAATTTATAATACATCTACATTTACCCTTAATCATTATCTATGTCTTGCTTCAATGGTATCTGTTTTGATTTCCGGTGAGATCAAGATTAGATAATATTAATAGGTAAATAAATCTGTACATGGCGGGAAGAAGTTGATAACCTAAGATATTTTATTGAAGAAATTTGAACTTTAAATAAAATTTCATAATGTTAAAATTTCTTTTTTTTACGCCACATCAACTTCTTTCTGCCGTGTACGGAAATATGTTTTTGATTTAAAGGTACATCCAAGTTACATAAAAGCAATTTTTTTACCTTATCAATCTTGTCTTTGATAAATGGTAAACATAATTTTGTTCCTACTATTGCATATTTCAATAAATCTTTTTAGTTTACTTTGAAACTATTAATTACATACAATTTGAAACTTCTTCAACTATTTAAGATGCTTCATAGATGCGACGGGTGACCGGAAGGCTGGGGCATACCTCGCCCAGCGCATTGGTGTTGCTGTCTAGCGCGGCAACGCTGCCAGCCTTCTGGGCACCCTACCGGATGGCACAGAACTGGGGCAAAAAATTTTATTTGTAGGCTTTTACATTTTAGGTACTTTAGTTGTTTTGTTTAGTTTATAGTCTCGTAATTAATTAAAACAATTAAAGTAAAGTTTTTTAATAAGATGTTCTTTTATAAACAAGTTTGGAAACAAATCAAATTATTTTATTAAATATTTTGATTTGTGTTTATTAACTAGTCACACTACTATATATAAATTATAAACTGTCATTGATGTCATATATTAAAGTCAGATGTCATATATCATATAGAAAAAAAAGTGACGAAGCCCTCCAGTGGTATTTATTATTTATTTATTTTATATATGACATCTATTACAGTTTATAATGTTCTTTTATACTCACATGCCTTCATTATACAAAGAACACAATATAGATAGCCACATTTCTTTTTCAGGGGGCAAACTCAGAGTACCTCTATCCCCCCGAGCTTCTGCAGAGATTGGACTTCAGTAAAAGCCCTGCCACATTCAAGCCAAAAATAAGTGCAGTAGAGCCGGGTGAGGACTGGATGGTTGTAAGACCCCTGCAGCGGGCTGATTTTGACAAAGGGTTCCTGCAGTTGCTGAGCCAACTTACAAGCGTTGGGAATGTCACACAAAAACAGTTTGATGGTGAGTTTTACACCTTATGACTAGAAAGTTATACATAAGTTTCTAGTTTAACTATAGCCGGTCAAACAAGTTTGTCAGTAGCGCCTACATTTTTAAAATTTGCCGCTCTGGAATGGAAATTGCTTGACTATACTCTATATATCAAATATGGATCGCTTTTGATGTAGTTTTTTTTTTAACTAAGGTAAGGAGATGGGGAACTAATGTGTAAGGTAGAAATAATAATACTTGACCATTTTTGCTCTTTGTTCTATTACCAACAAAACTTTTTTTTTCGCAATCTGATCCTGAAAAATGTGAACTAGGATCTGGTAACCCTAGTTTCAGGCCAACATTTTTTCGACCACTATATCTTCGTCTTGAAGGGTAGTTTAATATGAAATTATTCCTCTGGATTTCATTTCTGCAATTTTGTATTTTATTTTATTTATTTGTTTGCTTCCTGTGGAGCTACTATCCTTTGTGGGTCTTGTCCTACATTTTTTTTACCAGTAGCTGCTAATTTAATGTACTGTAAAATTTCATAGTGAAAGGTTACATTTGACTATTACTCATTTGTTTACCAACTACTTAGCAAGCATGTGCAATATTTGACAACACACAAGTTGTGTTAGTGAATGTAATTATTTTGAAATGTATGCATGATAGTGCCAATAAATGCATGTTCTGGCTATACAATATACATAAATAAATCTTACACAGATAAGCAAAGCTTGTACTATGGGTGCTAGGTGACGATAAACATACTTATATAGGTAAATACATACTTATTTACATAGGAAACATCCATGACTCAGGAGCAAATATAATATAAAAAAACACAAATAAATGCCCTTACCGGGATTCGAACCCAGGACCATCGCAGACAGGGTCACTACCCACTAGGCCTACTAGATAAATTTTGCACTGTATTGGTCTATTCAAAATATGATAGACACTGCTATAATGTAACACATGGTATGGTATCGTCAGGTGACAACCAAAACTCACTAATTACTACCACAAGTTAATAGCCATGGTGAACCATAATTCATACCTAAATAAGGTTTTTTGTTTAATATTTTTTTTGTAATTAGTGACTTTTGGTTAATTAGTGAGTGAAGGTATGAACAAAATTTATAATGGCCCCATGTGGCCATTCAAGAGAGGAAAATGTATGATGTGTATTGTATTTTCATTTATGATCTCATTAAGGTAAATATAGGACGAACTCTCTATGGTTCCCAAGATACAGGCTCGGCCTAGTTTGGGGACCACTGTCAAGTTTTCTCTGATGTAATGTTTTTTGCCTAATTAAACCTTTTTATTTTCATTTCATTTTCATAGTATTTTTCACATAGCTTGGGTATGGTGAGAGCTGTCATCTCCATACAATTTATAACTATAACAGTACCTATCTCGCAAAATTGTATTGAGATGACAGCTGTCACCATACCCAAACTTTATGAAAAATACTATTGGTAAAGATAAAGTTAAAGATAGTTTATTATTCAAGTAGGCATATTACAATGCGCTTATGAACGTCAAATAAAGCTACACCGGCTCTAACCCTACACCTCTGCCCCGAGAAGATTTAAAAGGTACTAATCAAAAACTTTGTTTACTACCCAGAAACCAGAATAACTTGGAAAAGTTATAGACATTATTTCTAACACACTATCAGCTTCAGCTACTGATAAAAACATGTCCAATAGATAGGCATATACAACGAATATAGTTTATATAAATGTCCGAAGTGGATGACCTTCAGAACCGGCACAAGATATGAGCTTAACCTTTCTTAAACCTTGATATTGTTCCTGTTCGCGATTTTCGCAATAACACCGTAAATATCAATCACATTAAGAATGTTAATTAGAAGCAAACTGGTTGGTCGGGTTCCTTGTTTGGTTGCTAAAAAAAGGTGGCTATTTTAATTAATGATAATGATAACACAGTATGTTTGAAAGGCATTTCTTCTTAAGGGTCCCCGGCAAGCTCGAATCTCCATACAAACTTAGTTCCACTCTCATTTTAAAACGACTAGCTAGATTGCTCTGAAAAATTGTATTTACAATAGGATAAGGTAAATCTATGTCTGTAATTAGTTTATGTAGCTTCAGATACCATAGTTTAAAAAATATAGCGAATTTTAGTTTTTCATACAAAACTTGTTTTTGCTCTATTTCGTTTGTTTTATAAACTGGAGCTATATAAACTAATTACAGACCTAGATATACCTCATGTCATTGTACGTGCTAAGTTTCGTTACAATGCAACACGTAGTTTTAAAATTAGAGCAGAACTACGTTTGTATGGGAAGGTGCAATTCGGCCGAGCTTGCCGGGGACTCTTAATGATAAGATCTTTAGATTTGCCAGACATTTTAGTCATTAAATGTTATATGTAGGTATTGTAAGCAAAGTGGACTATTACCTTTATCTGTATGATTATTCCCAAAACATTTTTCGAGATTCTATGGATTTATTACCCTAGTTTTTGGACCCGGGAATGTCCATAAACTACGTCCAAAAGAAAGGCATGGACACTGTGAATGTCATCTCGCTTTGTGTGGTAGGGCACAGCACAGCGGAAGTCATTCCGGATCTAGAGCACAGCCCAACTGGGGAAGTACCTCCACCTTACAGAAAACCGCAGCCAAATAACACTAGACCCTACTCATAGTGTTGTGTTCCTGCCGGTGAGTAAGGTTGCCAGAGAGCTCAACGAGGGTGCGGTGTTAGGGTTGGCAACGCGCATGTAACTCCTCTGGAGTTGCAGGCGTACATAGGCTACGGAGACCGCTTAACATCAGGTGGGCCGTATGCTTGTTTGCCACCGACGTAGTGTATAAAAAAAGTTTTGATAAGTAAATTAGTATAAGGTTTACGATGACGCGCCGCACACGATAGGCGTGGCTTTCACAGGGTTAAACATGAATCCCTGGACATAAATTCCATTGTTATATTTCCAGAGCGCTTCACGCAAATGAAGCAGTCGGGCGGTTACTACGTGACCGTCATAGAGGACACGCGCATCAAGAAGTTGATCGGCGCCGCCACGCTCACCGTGGAACAGAAGTTCATTCACAACTGCTCTTTGGTACGTTAAAAACCTAACTGTGTATTTTATACATATTATGGTATTACCCACTCTATCGAACCCTGATATCTATGATAATTGAAGTGTGCAAAATAAATAAACAATTCATGAGTGCGAAAGAGACAGGCAACAAATTAAAAACTTCATAGCGGCCGCGCGCTCTGGTCCTCAAGTGGTTAGATTATAATTTTCTTGATTCGAGACTGGGAGCGATTCAATTTGAGACACCGACCAACTCGAAAATCAGGGCCTGAGATAATGCTTGGTTGGCCCTTTATTATAAACCATAGTAGCTTAGACCAGTGGTTCCTAAAGTTGACTGGGCTCCGACCCACCTAACAAAAACTGCCAAAATCAGGACCCACCTCTTGGCCGTCTTTAAAAGGGGGCATAAAATATTATTGGCAACGCTCAGATGCTCTAGTAGTTCCAGTGCCCACTTAATATTCGCTAGACCCATAGTTTGGGAAATGCTGGTTTAGACTGTTTAGATGGGCTTTTCAACCAGTAAGTCAGGATTGTCAGGAAGATATCGAGTTTTTAACTATGTATAAAAATATCTTGTCTGATTGAGATGCCGGCTGTACACACTCGTCGAGAGCATCTCGCCGAGTGTCGGCAAAAAACCGAACCAATCGGAGAATGGCGAGACGAAACGAGTAAGAGCGAGAAGAGAGCAAAATGTACACATTCGTTCTCGGTCTGTCTCTGGGTCTCTCGACGAGTGTATACAGCCGGCATGTAGTATCTACTTTTTACCGTTGTGTAAATATCACAAAAGCGGAATTTCTTCAAACATTGATATTGCATTTTTCAGCGTGGGCGACTAGAAGATGTGGTAGTCAACGATACGTACAGAGGAAAGCAGTTGGGAAAATTGTAAGTATCCATTGATAACTAATAATTTTGCTGCGATTTTTCCCTATCCGTGTTGCATGATCGCATCGCAAGCGCGGACTTATGGCCGAAGGGTGTGGTGTTTCGGCGGTTCTGGGGCGACCTGCCGAGTCCTGCACTAAGTCAGACGACGCAACGGAGCCACGCTGTTATGTCGTCGCCCAAATCTAATGTTTAATTTGTCTTTGGTTTTTATTTGTAGTTTTTTTTGTTTCCTTGTATTCAGTGGCGTAGCTAGGCGTGGGCGAAGTGGGCCGGCGCCCCCTACGCAGAGTTTCGCGTAATATTCCCCATTGGACTAGATTGATCTGTGTAAAACTGTCCTATAATATTTATTATTTATTTATAACCCTCTTTTTTGCAGAATCGTAGTGACAGTATCTCTCCTAGCGCAAGAGGTAGGCTGCTACAAGATGTCCCTGGACTGCAAGGACAAGCTCATCAAGTTCTACGAGACCCTCGGCTACAAGATGGAGCCCGGAAACTCTAACGCTATGAACATGAGGTCAGTCGAGCCTACAAACTTTTTCTGTAGGAGTTTTGTTAATTTTATATCGGATTTAGGCTTTTTAATGTGACATTTGTAAACAGTGGCAATAAAGAAAGAACTCTGTGTAAATAGTCTGTGCCATATAAACATGTAGAAGAAAAAAAATGTTCAAAACTCAACAATCAGGAATTCAATGTTTTAATTGTAAAATAGTATCAACATTTCTGATCATTAATTATTTAAATCTTATTATCATATTGTACCTGAATAAATATATAGTGATAAAATTACAACACAGACCAAGACAAAGGGGCATTCAAGAAAAGTGTCGGGTACCTGACGCATTCTTTTTTTACTTTTCTGATAAAGATTAAATGCCGTTATTTGGCATGATAACGAGATATTATTAGATAAAGTTATCAAAACTTAGCTTTAAATTCAACAGTATATAATACAGATCTCTACAGGTTATACGCGTCACGTCCCCAACAAAGTAGATCTTTTTGTGGAATGCACCCAAATCAGACCTTATTTCAAAGTCACAAAGTGTACTTTTGCTATTTTTATCCACAATAAAAAACTTCCAGGTTCGAGGATCCTTCCTGACAATTAGCCGCCGGGACGTCTGACCTGCGCTCTAAACTGTAAGTCCCGCGCGCCGAGCAGTCTTCGCAACCCCACATCATTACCCCACACCACTAGTCACTACGCCATAGCACTCCGCGTTCTCTACATATGCATAATACGCACGCGACTTAATAACTTACCAGTTTTCCTATTAGTGTTGAATAAAGAGTAAACTAGTCTCTTGGTCGTAAAACATCCTTTTCTGTATAAATTGACAGAAAAAGGATGAATTACGATGTCAACCAGCTAGGTTTGCTAAAGGTTGTTCAAGTGTTTATTTGGGTATAATTGTTTCTCACTAATTCATAACGTCGTCCACATTTTTATTTTTTACAAGAATACTGTTTTTGTCATTTACAATTTTTTTTTACTTGTGTGAGATTTCATTTATTAGATAACTTATTAAAGATGCACCCTTTTCACTCCGTCATATTAATCCGCCTGTGTATCAAAAATGTCCAGACTTTTTAAATAGATCTGTCAAAGGAGCCTGTTATCATGGCGTTTTATCTAGCGATAATTCCACGATTTCTACATCGTATTCACTATACTATCCGCAAACCAAACTGACGAACGCGGTCATATTACTGTCATTCAATCTTGCTATGACCATGCAAGTGTGAATGAGAAGTTTTACGACTCCGGTCATCAGTTTCGTTTGCATATAGAGTATAGTGATAAAATCACAGAAGAATCGCTGAACAAAAACACCAGACTGAAAAAGTTTTAAGTGTTATAATTTAAGGCTGCATTCCACCCATTTTTCTGCTTGAGCTGTTGTGATTTCTGCTTGGTTGCCGTGTTTACAGTGCAGGGTCAGTTGTTCTATCCATCAAAAGCGTATTTCCACTTATATTGCTGCTAGTTTTTTTAGCCCTACTTAGTAGAAAATAAGGTGTAAAACTGCCACCAAACGAAAGGTATTTTTTGGTTGGTTCTGTGAAAATTCGCGTTTGATGGGGTGTGCGATTGATTTTGGATGTCCTAGCATATAATTTTGTTTTATTAGTTTAAGCTTCATAGATCCGCTAGCGAGTTGCTTCCCATTTCACCGTAGTTTCATTGTCATTGTTATTATTTAGAAATTGTGACTTAATAAATTGCTGGTTACTTTTGGAAACTAACTTTTGCAAAATCTACGCTTTGTCCGTAGTGAGTTCACCATTCGATTTAAAAAGTCTAATGTATATTTTAGTACTTATTAATACTAACTCTTTTCTTAACTAGATAGGTGAAGTAACCAGCAAGCAATACTCGCACGGTTATATTGCGTTCATTCCATAGATTCGTTTATATATTATATTGAAATTGTCATGTTATGTAGAAATATAATATGTGCAAAATCATTCTTAATTAATTATAACATAGTTTAGTATAGTTCCTAACCTTTCATTATTATTTTTGCTAATAAAAACATCATGCTTTACTTATATTTGGTTTCATTTATTTGATTTTTGATCGCAATATGGAGCTGGACGGGACATGATGTGATGCTAGGCAGTGATGGCAGGACCAAAATGTTAACGGATTGGTGGCCGCTTTAGGATGGGCGAAGCCCCTGGCGTCCGTTGGCTCGTCGGGTGGACGACATCCGGAACATTGCGGGGCACTTCTGGATGAGATTAGCTCAGGACCGGGACAAGAGAGGCCTATGCCTAGCAGTGGGCGATAAAGGTCGATGATGATGATATAGTCACTTGGCTATGTTCTTACATGCCAAACCTTAAATGACAGTTTGATTGGTCAATTTGCTACCTGCCTTTGTGCCAATTTTATACTAAAATGACAGATTGGTTGGTCAAATTGGGGCATGAAGGTGCTGATAGATTTATAGAATTCACTCGAGCTGAACATCGAGCAGTTTTTAAGCAGATTCGGTAAATTGTTCGACAAACGCTAGTCCATTATTCTGTTCTCGAGAATGCTCATTATCATTACAAGTGAATGCTCAAGTCTATCAGAACCTTAAAAACAATGTCAGTGGGGCGACACTCCTCCTTTCGGGCATTCTCGGCTCCGTTCGGCTCAGCATTGCTCCGAGTAATTATTAGGGTTGGCACAACTTGACGTCCCCTTACGTGCCCGACCACAGATAAGATAATGACTTGAATTTTGACAACCCTAAATAGCCGAAAGGGATAGTGCCATACTCAGAATAATGACTAAAGCATAGAAGTCGGGCAAAAATGCTTCGCAAATATGTATACCCGTACTTTACTTCCTTACGAATTAGATAATGTGCCGAAAAGAGATGCATATATGCTTGTTATTTCTCATTTACGTACGGTGTCATAAGTTTGATAATTTGCTAGGGATGTAACTGTGTCGACTTTTTATATCGATAAATTATGCATAAGTTTATGTGCCGTGTAAAATAATAATCACGAAATTGGCAAATTGATAATAGTCTGGCTAATGAAAGTTGAACCTGAAATAACGCGGCAATTTCAAGAAATCTGTAGCAGGCGGCTCGTTGAAATGAAATGAAATGAAATGCGTGGAATACAAGGATTGCATAACTTTTACACTTTTTATAATTTTCATATTCTAAAAATCATTAAAAAGTATAAAAAATATGCAAACCTTGGAATCAAAGAGCCGCCTGATATGAGGATTAATGCATGTACCTAATATAGCTTTTATCTCATTTGCAGTCTACCACTACCACTCAGAACCGTCTAACTATACCTCTCGTTTTTTTATCATTAGAAAGAAGGCGAGCGATCTTAACGTGTCGTTTTATCGAAAAACACTTTGAAAATAAGTCACAACAAATATAATATACGATCATTTACATACTTTTGCTTTCATACGTAAAATATTGTTATATTTATAAAAAAAACTTGTCAATAAAAAGACACGTGGAAATGGTTTACCGTTTTTTCTAATGCTAAAAGACTAAGTATAGTTTCTAGTCATGTACAGTCAGCTGCAGAGAAAAGGCACCCCCCTGCATACAAAGTTCTGTAAATTAGTATGGACGTGGGGTACCTTTTCTCTGCAGCTGACTGTACCAAATAGGAAATAATAAAAAAAAACGTTCGTGTAATATTTTTTAATTATTTAATAATAGGGAATATTACGCGAAACTCGGCGTAGGTGGCGCCACTATCACAATCTGAGGGTCTATCGCGCAACAAGAAAATCGAACTTTCGTTATCTAACATCTCTGTCACTCTTGCGTATTCGAGCGATAAAGAGGCAGCTAGATAACGAAATTTCGGATTCGAGTTTTCCGGTAGGTCCCCTGAAAACTTGTCAAAAACCTGTTAAAGGTACAGTATGAATAAGTTACTCTACGGTGCACTAAAAAAGCTAGTGCTGCACTCTGGTGGCAGAACATTGCAGTAATATCCCCTATTCCTCGTCCTTTGGAAATCTGAAATAAAAAGTTGTGACCAACAATATTAATAAAAGGAACGTTCATCAATGATCATTAATGTCTTTTTTATTAGGGTTCCGTACCCAAAGGGTAAAAACGAAACAAAGAAAATTATAGGTACAGTCGAAGGCAAAAATATCGATCCAGACAAATGGCTTAAAAATATGTGAACACGATTTTATTGTCTGACCGTACACATATTTTTGCGACTGGGAATGTATATATATTTATGCCCTTGACTGTACTCATCAATTAAAATGAGACAGTCCTGGGCCAAACTATAAGAAAGCTGTAAATGTCTGTATTGATCTGAGGTCGATACATCACTATGCCAAAAATATAACCTTTCATACTTAGCAGAAAAGTTCGAAAATATATGCAAAAATCTATATAGACTTGAATGCAAGTAATAATTATATAAACAACATATCGATTTCTATGTTTAGGGTCAGGTCCTATAAATAATTTTTTTCAAAATTGAACAAAACTCACCGATTAAAGGTTATCGGTTCGTGCGTATTTTCTTTTCTTCCTGTATGCGATTTACAGCCCTCGATCACACAAGACATTATCACAAAGGGAACTTCAAACCATTACAAATAAAAACTCAGCACGTTTTCCAACAATCTTTCAGGAATAGCAAAAATTAAATTAAAATAAACCAAGATGACCGCTGAAACATCCCGAAATATTTCAACTAAAATAATACGACTATGTCAAGTTGTTACAGTTGACACCTACCTGTGAAATAACGAACATATATTTTATTTGGCTGGATTATATTATAGAACCACATAGGACCATTTGACATTTCCCTCAGTTTATCTTATGACAATACTGAAAAAAACGAAAGAACTTGCGGATTGTTGTCTCACTCACTCATAGACAAAAAGTAATAACGTGTTGTGAATACGATATCTTTTACCAAGCTTTTATTTTTGCCCGGCTTCTTTGCTTTAGTCATTATTAGACCTGTACCAATAACTTCTGAGGTTATAAGAATATTAATGTTGCTTATTTTTTATATATAGTTTCCAGACCATATACTAAACCTAAAAATTATATTTTGTGTCATCCTAGGTATTTGCTTAGGTAGAAATTTAGGTATTTCTTTTTTCAATCAGCATTCTGTAAAAAAAATATTAGAGAAGAAATTCTTTGTTTCCCTGTAAAGGCAAAGTGGCTTCCGACGTACACACGCATTTTGTGTCATTTTCATCCACGGGTATAATGGCATTTAATAAATACCTAATATTGATCCTAAAACGCCTAAAATAATATTAGAGTCGGTAAGTGAAGTGTTGTACTTTACAGAACATTGTTATATGTTATTCAAACAAATCTGTGTCAAATTCATCCACCGCTTTTATTTAAATAAACATTTTTTCTAATTAACACCCTGTATCTGCCACAAAAAAAAATTCATATTATTAAGTTTACGTCTACAATATTATAATACCACATTGAGACATCATTCACAATTTGGGTCATTTTGATCCACGGTTTTTTTACTATCTGGCAAAATAAAACTCAATTGAGCAAGAAGGGCGTGCGCGGGGAAGGGTACCTACGCGGGTGGGGTGCCTATTATACTTGCCGCAATATCAGCTGACGACTGAGATCTTAATACTATCTATCTCCTTTACCCTTGTTAAGACCAACCAAGAGTGAAAGAGATGGCATTATGAGCTGTCTCGCCACTTAGTTTTGCGATACAGTGTATTTATTTCATTCGGAGGCATAATTACATTGTCTTATCAATCTTACCGTAGTAGGTATGTAAATATAATTAAAAATAAACTGTAGGCTGCACTCCTCATACTGACCAACATTTGTGACGTTCCTAATCAAAAGGTACCACTTTGTCGAGGACTCTCTGACAAGTTATTTGTATAAAGATATAATCAAATTTCGTCTTTATGGTAAACGACAAAGTGGTACCTACCTTTTGATTGAGAATGTCACATCAGCGACTTTTAAAAATTACTTTTGTTTCAATTTTTAGTAAACTTTTTAAGTTTATTTTAAGACGCAATTTGTTGTGATTTTTGTTATGTTTAAGCGTGGCAAGCAACATAAATTACAATGATGATGATGTACATTAAATACAAGACTTTATAATACCTAGATATTTGAAAGTTATTAAAAAAAAGTGCCATCGTTTGATGAGTAGAATATTATGTTTTAATTATTTTGGTCGAGTTACAGGCCCCACCTGGTTAGTATGTTACAAAATTATGGCTTGCGATTATCGTTAGCCAAGCCCCCACAACATAACATGAATTGAACGCTTTCGTTTCAGGACGTCTCCAACGGATAACATTATTTTTATCAATATAAAAAAAATCTAAGTAAAGCCTGACCAAGAATATATGATCACGCGCCATGTTGTGGAATTTCACTGGAACTAATTTTTTCATACTATACTGAACTGTCACCCTATACATGAGAATGAACAGCGCCCTCTTGACAATGATCATATATTACTCATGGCTACATCAGGCTTTAATATGTGTCATAATTTAGTAAAGTCCCCTTTGTGGATTCTAAGTTTCCGAGTTACAGCAGTTTAGTGAAAGCTCGCAAAATTTACCTAAATCCATTTTGGACAAAAACTGATACAACATTTAGTACTAATTTAAAACAGGAAACCTAGTGAAAATTTCAATTGGAAACTCAAAATCCCATACAAAATGACACTTAACGCAAACGCATTCATCACCTATCAACAACCTCAGGTAAACGGTACACCTAGTATTGTTACTTCTCATTAAAGAACAGGGATTGCCCATTGTAATAATTTATATGTAATGTTTATTTGCGTTTTTTTTTAAATATAAATTAAGGGTTGAATAAAGAGGAAAGAAAATTTGATTATTTTTGCGCTACGACGCACGGTTTAGGAGATACAGCCCTATAGTTTTTTTTTTGCGTTTTTTTTTAAATATAAATTAATGGTTGTTACAAAAAGGGGACCGAAAAGTTGATTATTTTTGCACTACGACGCACGGTTTAGGAGATACAGCCCTATAAAGTTTTTTTTATTGTTATTATTTTTTCGTTTTTTTCATTGTGTTTTTTGTATATTACTTTGGGGTTTCATAAAGGGGAACGAAAATTTTATTATTTTTGCGCTACGACGCATGGTTTAGGAGATACAGCCCTATATAGATTTTTTTCTTTTTCTTTTTTACGTTTTTAAATCTTAATTAAGGGCTTCTTAAGGAGAACGAAAATTTGATTATTTTTCGCTACCATGCACGGTTTAGGAGATACATCCCTAGTTTTTTTTGTTGTTTTTTTTTTTCTTTTTTTGTCATTGTGTTTTTGTATATTACTGGGGTTTCATAAAAGGGAACGAAAATTTTATTATTTTTGCGCTACGACGCACGGTTTAGGAGATACAGCTCTAAAATGATTTTTTTCCTCTTTTTCTTTTTGCGTTTTTAAATCTTAATTAGGGGCTTCTTAAAGGGGAACGGATATTGATTATTTTTGCGCTACGATGTACGGTTTAGGAGATACAGCCCTATATAGTTTTTTGTTATTATTATTTTATTTTTTTTCTTGTGTTTTTGTATATTATTTTGGGGCTTCATAAAGGGGAACGAAAATTTTATTATTTTTGCGCTACGACGCATGGTTTAGGAGATACAGCCCTATAAAGTTTTTTTTTTGCGTTTTTTTAAATATAAATTATGGGTTGCATAAAGGGGAACGAAAATTTTATCGTTTTTGCGCTACCACGCACGGTTTAGGAGATATAGCTCTATAAAGTATTTTTCCTGGTTTTTTTTTTGGTTTTTTTTTAAGTATTAATTAGGGGTTTCTTAAAGGGGTTTCTTTGATTATTTTTGCGCTACGACGGTTTAGGAGATACAGCCCTATAAAGTTTTTTTTATTGTTTTTTTTGTTTTTTTTTTCATTGTGTTTTTTGTATATTACTTTGGGGTTTCATAAAGGGGAACGAGAATTTGATTATTTTTGCGCTACGACGGTTTAGGAGATACAGCCCTATAAAGTTTTTTATTGTTTTTTTTTTGTTTTTTTCATTGTGTTTTTTGTATATTACTTTGAGGTTTCATAAAGGGGAACGAAAATTTTATTATTTTTGCGCTACGGCGCATGGTTTAGGAGATCCAGCCCTATAAAAAAAAAACTTTTTTTTTTGTGTTTTTTTTGTATAAATTAATGGTTACATAAAGGGGACCGAAAAGTTGATTATTTTTGCGCTACGACGCACGGTTTAGGAGATACATCCCTAAAGTTTTTATTGTTGTTTTTTTTTTCTTTCTTTTTGTCATTGTATTTTTTGTATATTACTGGGCTTTCATAAAAAGGTACCGAAAATTTTATTGTTTTTGCGCTACCACGCACGGTTTAGGAGATATTAAGCTCTATAAAGTTTTTTTTCCTGGTTTTTTTTTAAGTTTTAATTAAGGGTTTCTTAAAGGGGAACGAAAATTTGATTATTTTTGTGCTACGATGCACGGTTTAGGAGATGCAGCCCTATAAAGATTTTTTTTTTGTTTTTTTTTTCATTGTGTTTTTTGTATATTACTTTGAGGTTCCGTAAAGGGGAACGAAAATTTGGTTATTTTTGCGCTACCACGCACGGTTTAGGAGATATAGCTCTATAAAGATTTTTTCCTGTTTTTTTCTTTTAGTATTAATTAAGTGTTTCTTAAAGGGGAATGAAAAATTGATTATTTTTGCGCTACGATGCACGGTTTAGGAGATGCAGCCCTATAAAGATTTTTTTTTGTTTTTTTTTCTTTGTGTTTTTTGTATATTACTTTGGAGTTCCATAAAGGGGAACGAAAATTTGATTATTTTTGCACTACGACGCACGGTTTAGGAGATACAGCCCTATAAAGATTTTTTTCTTTTTTTTTTCATTGTATTTTTATGTATTACTTTAGGGTTACATAAAGGGGAACGAAAATTTTATTATTTTTGCGCTACGACGCATAGTTTAGGAGATACAGCCCTATATATATTTTTTTTAATGCATGTGCTTGAAAAGTGCGTTTCCTACGGAGCCATATCGTGCGGAAAGTACTACTTTTCCGCACTAGTGCTTTTTGTTTTCAATTTTTTTTTACAGTACATATGGTGCTACTTTCTCGCACTAGTGCGGAAAAGAGCACTTTTCGTGCATATGTCGAAAGTTTAAAGGGCCATATGTACTGTAAAACGTACGATACACGTGCGAATAGGTAATTCGCAACTCGTGTCGATTTAAAACACTCCTTTTAATAATTAAACTTATTTGCCATGATATGTTTTTTTATTTACTCGCACAATGCATAGTAAAACATTGTATGATACACGTGCGTAAAGTTGATTTCCGCACTTGTTGCATAAATAGCTATTTTTTTATCAAAGTAGAATTTTATCAAAGAATGAAAAAAAGTCACGGTATTAATAACCAAATTTTACTTTAGTGGTACCTTTTCCCTATCACTGTCACAAATGTATGTGGCGTTCACGTAAACGCGATATTTTTAAGCTTTCCCTGCGCAATGTTGCCAGCTCGCTCGCAAATCAAACATGTACTTACAGTTCTTTTGCATAATGGTGACATTGTACAATATCTATAAGTTTTAAATAGGTAAAAGATAATTCGACGCATTCTTTGCTTGCTTGTAGTAGTATAACTTCTTTGAATAAGTTGCGTAAATTTGGCGCACAGGCGAAGTAAGCATGCGTTGCGTACGGCAAGGTCACGCCGCGTCCCCACCCTGCACGGCCTCCGTTGCCCATTCAGACCGCCCGCTAGCTTCGTTTGAACGCAAATAATATTTTTGTAATATTTGTTTATGCAGTGGATGCAAGTGACACAAATTCATATATCTTATTTATCCCGCATTTCAAATTAATAAGATGTAAACTCTAATATCTTTAATATTCTTTTGTAACGGTGACAGCCTGTTACAACAAAATCATCAAATATCTTATGAAGCTATGCCTTAATAAGACACAAAATCATTTAATGGACCTATTTAAACGATTAAATTCGACCTAAGTAATTTTTTTAACTCTAATTTTTTTTTGTGTCATTTAGAATATTATGACATAGTATCAGATTGCAGTGGACGTAATTGACACAAACTATGTTTTCACACTAAAAACACTATCCTAAATGCAACACAGTTACATGTTTTCTCTCGAATATTTTTTTCTCCAAAATAATTCAAAATAAAAAATAATTACCACAAAATAACAAATTACTAGAAAAGCAAATTATATATATGACACAAAACAAAATGTAAGATTTACATCTTAACAAAGTATTAATAAGCGAAAACAGAATTGACTTTAATATTTTTATAACCTAGGGGTCAAAATATAGCCAGCGGTACAGGTCTATATTCTGAGGTGCCATAAATTCGTCCGTGAATTGCTGTCAAACTTCGGTTTTGTTATAACAAAATTATTTTATTCTGTGACTTTTGTCACTATCGGCGAAGAAGTGTGATGAGTACTCCTTGTGGAAACTTACAAAACAATTCAAAAGGCCTCAACAAGCTGTTCCGCCACTGAAATCTCAGTCGGGTTCATGGGTTAAAAGTCCCAAAGAAAAAGCCGAACTCTTCGCGCAACACCTTAGCAAAGTTTTTATGCCCAATACTAGCTCAATGACAGACTTCGAACATGAGGTGAAGGCTTACCTGGAAAGCGATCAACAACTATCACTGCCTATCCATGCTATTACTCCAAGAGAACTACAAAAGGCAATAAAAATGCTAAGCAATAAGAAGGCACCTGGTTTCGACTTAATAACGGCAGAAGTCTTGAAACACATACCTAAAAAATCTATTGTCTATGTGACTATGCTTTTTAATGCCATAATGCGAATACATTATTATCCCAGACTATGGACAGTTTCTCAAATCTGTATGATACCCAAACCAGGAAAAACGCCTACAGACCCAAGTTCCTATAGACCAATTAGTCTTCTGCCAATAATGTCAAAACTCTTCGAAAAGCTTTTCCTGCGGAGACTCAAGCCAATCCTAGAAAAAGAAGCTATCATACCCAACCACCAGTTTGGATTTCGAGAACAACATTCAACAGTAGAACAAGTACATCGTGTGGTAAACAAGATAAAACAATCATTGGAACAAAAGGAATACTGTGCCGCTGTGTTTCTGGATATCCAGCAAGCATTTGATAGAGTCTGGCACGATGGACTATTGCATAAACTGAAAATGTTATTACCAAACTCATTTTATATGGTTTTAAGATCTTACCTACAAGACAGAAAGTTTCAGGTCAAGTTTGGCGATGAAGTATCCCAGTTGTACAACATCAAAGCCTCTGTCCCGCAAGGTTCGGTACTTGGTCCTGTTCTTTACTCAATTTTTACGGCTGACCTACCATGTAGTGAAGAAGTAGTAACAGCAACATATGCAGACGATACAGCCTGTCTTGCAAGCCACGTAAACCCAACCATAGCAGCTGAAAAATTACAAACTCATTTACGCAAGATAGAAGAATGGCTTGAAACGTGGAGAATAAAGCCAAATGTTAATAAATCAGTACAAATAACATTCACACTACGAAGAGAGAGCTGTCCAGCCGTGAACCTGAGAGGAGAACAGCTACCCCAGGAAACTTGTGTAAGATACCTTGGTCTTCACCTGGATAGGAGACTAACATGGGCCAACCATATTAAAACAAAGAGAAAAGAAGCAGACCTTCGTTACAAGCGCCTGTACTGGCTGATCGGCCGACAATCACCTCTGACACTATCTAATAAAATGCTAGTGTATAAAAGCATTATAAAACCCATATGGACATACGGGATTGAACTCTGGGGAACGGCCAGTAACTCAAACCTCGAGATTCTACAAAGGTTTCAGAATAATGTCCTAAGGGCTGTAACATGTGCACCATGGTTTGCAAAGAATACAGAGATACATGAATACCTAAATATTCCAACAATCAAAGAGGAGGTTAACAGATATTGTGTTAAGTACAAAGAACGACTAAAAAAACATACAAACGAACTTGCAAGGGACTTGGTTAACATCAATGACAATCCGAGTAGGCTGAAAAGGTGGCAAATACTGCGGCTAGACCAGAGGCACTAGAAGATAAATTATATTTTATAAAAGTCAAGAGAGAGTATTTAATGGAAGACCTCTCAAAACCCTTAAAAAGACAGAACATCTGATTATGGCTAGAACGGCCGATTGCAGATAAAATGAAAAAAAAAAAAAAAAAAATCTGTGACAATGTCTAATAATGGACAAAAACAACATTGTTTGCAGACTAGAAAAAAAGGCCAACATTGTAAATTTTAAACTTTTATTTACAGAATTGTAAATTTCAGTTGCAGACAGAATAATATTTACCACACGACTTCGATATCAGTTCAATATCGGAAAAAATTATCAACATACGCACAATAACAGTTCCCGGTATATTTAGTTCAAATCCCATTTTAGTTTGAATATACAATCTGTTATATTTCTCATACATTCATATTGTTAATATACTCTGAAATCGTTAAAATTCTGTCATGGTTTTATATCAACTCCACACTGAATTTACTTTAAGGACATTTGGTTCTTGTGGATATTAAATAAATATTTAAAGTTAGCTGCGTAATTGATGTATTGACGAAGGTACAAAGTTATACAATCCCGTACCTTGCGATAAAGAAGAAAATTGTATATCTCTATATTTAAATGTAACAACATGGGTGCATTCTACCATCTCAAGAATGTCGATCTTATTTTTTCACAATATAAAAAATCGATTTAGTATACATTTATAAAGTTTAATACTTCCATGTTAGCGGCAAGACTTATTTATTGAGCGCAAGCCATTCTGTTTGACATGTTTACTACTTGAACTTATCGATCTATCGTTTGAGCATCGCTCGGTTTTTTTTTCCAATTAATTTGACGATATAACTCACCCGAAATCGATCGGTAGTTGCAGTAATATCTCGTTCTTACAGCACTCTACCTCGAAAGGCTCACCATATACAATTTTCCTATTTTTAATTTCAACCTTGTTGTATAACTTGTATAGTAAAATGGGATGAATATGGTTTGTTTGAGATGCCATAAAACAAAAGAAATGCTACTTCATTTGTTTTATTAAAGGTTCTAATTAGATTGAAACGGAGTGTTCATTGTAATGCACACTGGGCCTTAGGAGGTGACTGTGTGAACGTTAGTACCGCTAGACATTTATGGGGGTTTTCAGAAAAAATGGTATTGTTTACTTTTTTTCGTAAAACGATCAACTTTTGGGTTATTTAGACTGTCACGAGCACTATTGAATGAGACAAAGAAAAAAAGTGTCCCCAGTTTTTCATACAAATTTTAGGTGTCTGTTTTTATACGGTCCATACAAAATGTATGTGAAAATGCGTTACAAAACTGAATTTTTTTTGGTCTCATTTAAAAAAAATCGATAGTCCTCGTGATTCTGAGTAGAAATAACCCAAAAGTTGATGGATTTACGAAAGAAAAAAGTAAATGGTACACTTTTAAGTGAAAATGCTCTTATGTCAAGAAGAAGATCTTGCCAAAATCCGCGCATCCACGTAAAGAAACTAAACATATAAATTCTGCCTCTCCAAGGCTTTCTTACAATAATCTATACAATCTTTTCGGAGTCTAAAGCGTATCGGATAGGATAAAATATTACTAGATCTTTCAATGAGCAAATACCAAAAAATGTGATTCATTACAAAGTATATTCCACTAAATTTCCTATTAACATGATTGTAAAATGCTTGTAATGATAAAGTAAAATCCTAGTAAAATTCATAGACCGACTCAAGTCTGTTCCATCGAACATCACTTATTATGACGTTGTGACTCAAATAGTGGGATTCAAGATGGCGAAACTTGCTCGAAACAGACGATCATTCTTATTGCAAGTATAGCAAATAGTCATAATGAATCCCATTAATCAAATCATCAATTTAAATATACATTTCATGTCTCTGAATGGAAAACAACCTACCGGTACTCATCCTTTTAGGCGTTCGCATTACTATTTATCTAAATGAAAAAAGAAAAAAATATATATGGTAATACAAATAGAAATGCTACAAGACAAATTTAAAATCTTGCTTCATTTGTTTTAAATAAAACAAAAGAAAGAGCTTTTACTCGAATATTTGAGAATGAGATAGCTATATTAAGTACCGGCCCCGGAATGTCCATAGTAACACACACACACACAAGCACTTACACCGAATTGACACCCTCATTTCCTTGGCTTCCCTTATTCGTTCCATGGAACTTATTGATTAAGAAATAGAGTTAAAAATGCCACACATTTCAGTTCTAAAGAGCAAATAGGGTATACCTATCTGTACCTGAGACACAGAGTGAAGTATGTTGAATGACAAGAACTATAAGGACCGTACGCATTGAAGGGTCTGCCATCTTGTGGCTTGTTCGGAAACTTAAACTTGACCAATTACAAGTGTCAATACACTTCGCGCTAATAAACAGGGGATGCTGCGTCCTACAATTGCACGCTCACCATAGGGGGGGGGGGGGGGGGGGGGGGGGGCTATAGCGTTAAATAGTTTTACAAATCTCTCGATCACCAGCATCAAAGTATAATTAGAAATGGACGTTATTGGCAACCGACAAGGTACCTAATTGCCCGAAAGAGCCATTTTTTTCGCGCGATATACTGGTACTACTAAACTAGGCATGAACCCTCAGTCCTTACTCAATCAAAGTAAGAAAAAGCGTCAATTTGCTATATCTCTCAATCTTGATACGGCCAAAGAATTTGTTTTTTGTACCACTTTGTACCTTGTCGCAGTGACCAGTGATAATCGTTATGAAAGCCGTTATGTGACGATCAATCTCATAATGGTATGTCAGTGTGACAAAGCGACACATAGCATTTTGACGATTCTATAGTATAGTATAAAGTATTAAATCATTTTACGGTTTAGACTCACTTGTTTTAGTCACTCGCGCGACATGTTTTGGAGAGCCTAGGTCTCCTTTCTCAAGCACTAATAGTGCGAGCAGCGTTCACGACGACCGTGTGTTGCGTACTGCCGCTGCCGCGCGCCGCGTCGCTCGCTGCGCGCGCGCCGAGTCCGAGAAAACCGGTTGGGGGAGGTCTTGCGCTATCGTTGTAGGCGGGCACAGTGGTGTGTTTGGGTTTGGGTCACCTAACACTTGTAGCGCCACACAGCACGAACTCACTATTAGTGCTTGAGAAAGGAGACCTAGGCTCTCCGAAACATGTCGCGCGAGTGACTAAAACAAGTGAGTCTAAACCGTAAAATGATTTAATATCAGTATGTCTCACAACAGTTTAAATTCGATAAATTCGATAGTATAACGTTTTCAATTCACTCTGGTTCTAAGGTACAAAATTCCGATTGCACTCTCCCGTCTCGAGCTAACCGACTGTACAAAGCGAAGTTATATGCTAGAGTAAAATATGGCGACGGCGTTCTACCGTTCAGGGCCTGTGGATTCAAAACTCCCAAACCCAGGTATTTACAGTTAAATAAGAAATGCTTTTTCAGAATATGCACCTTCCCCCCAAAACAATGAGAAGAGTAATATTGTAATGTATCTAAGACCTAAGTAATTAATCGTCGATCGTAACATCGATCAAAGACAATCGATTTTGAAATTAATCGTCGAATGATTGATAGACGGGTTGATGTTGTGTCGCCCATCTTATGTCAAAAATACACCAAGAAAGTATGTAGTGAACCCTATTGCAATGGCTTAAGGCTTATATATCCTAACGTAAATAACATAAGTTTTTATAAATAAATAATAATAAATCCGTTTATTTAAAAGACAACATAGGTCCACACATACATGTGATAATGATATACATTTTTAGATTGATGATTTTGATGGATAAAAATCAAAGAAGATAAAACTCAATTAACTTTAAAACATCCATATTTTGAGGAAAAAAAATCTTTTCCAAAACCAACCTGTTTTGGAAAAGTATTTTATATACATTCAGTAAATATTCCTAATTCGGAAAAGTGCATATTTCGAAAAATTTTGGGCTTAGAAAATGGATTCTTGGCAAGTATCTCCACGACCCTAAGAATCTCAAACTGTCAATAGAGACGTGACCCGGCTTAAATTCTCTCACCTATCTAATAACAGTTCCAATTCTTAACAAATATCAATTACAATTTAATAAATTACCACATCGGGTCCAAAACCTGTAAGTCGTAGGTTGCAAAGATAACCTTAACATACGAATTGAAAATGGTACCGTTTTCAGACAAAAGTCGCCATCCACTTTACCACTTTGTCGGTTATCAATAAGGCACTAAGACATTACATACAAATCGCTTATTGACCGACAAAGTAGTACGTTTTTGTCTGGATAGAACACTTTATACCTATTTAATTAAAACGCCTTATTGGCTTCTAGTCTCACTGGAACGCTCAGCATCAGTTATAACACTTGTTCCCAAACTTTCAGAGCTACTGATCAACGTTTTGACATTTTCGCTTCATTCGCTGCAGTGATTTGTTATAAATACATACATTTTAGTACTTATACAATAATTAAAATTTGAGTTAAACAAAAAATATTAATAATTTGAATAACAATAAATAATCATAATACAATATTATCTACAATAATGATCATAGTAACATTTTAGAACAGTATTTCTCAACCCTCAACGAATGAGTGAGAAAAAAGACCCCCTAAGGTTAGGAAGGTTGAGAACTCCTGCTCTAGAATGTCTGGTAAAATCAGGATAGAAACTTACCAACAATCACCTTTATCTCGTTAGCATAAAACACATTTTTGTTTGGCGAAAGTGCCACATACACGCCATGTCATATAACATAAGGCCGGGGGCCATCAAAAGTTTCGTCGTATATTTCTTAAAATTTGAAAAGTGTTGCTCTGAACACCTGAAAGAAGAAGAGTACGAGAACGTACGTCCGTATATGATCTGAGAACCTATCGCGAACACCGAAATTTGCAAATTGTGGGCATCTTTCTCCTTTACTTCAATTAAGGCATCATTTTCAATTGTGGCTGAATGCCGATGGGTCTGTGCCTTCGATGCCTAAACTGCAAAAAATTCCAAAATGGTGGACGAACGTTTGAAATGTCACCGTATTTAAAAATGATATCGCTTCAAATTTAGTTTTTTCTTCGCAAGTGTGATGAAAAACATTGTGTGTAACTCCGGGGGTGAGAATATTGTTACTCGAGTCTTTAATTCACTCCAGCCTGCGGCTGACGTGGATATAAAGTCTCTCGTACAATATTTCACTTACGTTGCACAGTACTATAATAGTTGTATTCAGAATGGCGGCGGCGGCGCCGCGAGCTTGGCGGCGAGTTTCATGGGCCCCTGCCCTCTCGCGCTGCGCCGTGCTTCCATCTCTCTCTGTCGCTGTAGTTTGCGCTCTTCACGCTTTCGTCGTATCTCGTCCATTTTTGAGGCGTTGTTTTCTATAATAAACGGGGGATATTACTAAAAATACAAGACACAATGTTAACTTGACCATTGTGAACCTTATTGCAACTAAATATGGTTTTCCAAAGGCCAGTTACGTAGTAGTTGTTGGGGTATGATTGAATACCTAATTTTAATAATTAAAAAGTCAATCACAACCATAATTAAGCGTGTGTATGCTTAACCCTTTTCCAGGCCGCACCGATCTACAATTTTTTCTCAAAAAATCCAAATATATTCCAATTCAATCAGCTTTAATGATTCATTTGAAGACAAGTCACATTTCCCGAAAGTGCTACTAATCTGATCCTTAAATCGGAATGCTAAAGTTGAAATTGTATTGGCGTGTATGTGGTCGATAAATCGGACTATGACTAGAAAAGGGTTAAGTGAGCGTGCTGTGAGCGTAATTGGGAACATATAGACGGTGATGCTCACCGTCAGCGTCCTCCTCGATGGGCTCGAACTCCCCGTCCTCCCAGCCGCCGAGCGAGTCGTTGCTGTTCTGCGGCGCCGCCAGCCGGTGCTCCTGCAAATTGTTCATTTATACTCTTGCACGGCCACCTTGGTAGTAGAAAAAGGCAGCTCATTTACAAAAACCGGACAAAAGCGACTCGGATTCGCGCACGAAGGGTTCCGTATCATTACGCAAAAAACGGCAAAAAAATCACGTTGGGAGCCCCACTTAAATATTTATTTTCGTCTGTTTTTAGTATTCGTTGTTATAGCGGCAACAGAAATACATCATCTGTGAAAATTTTAACTGTCTAGCTATCACGGTTCATGAGATACAGCCTGGTGACAGACGGACAGACAGACAGTGGAGTCTTAGCAATAGGGTCCCGTTTATACCCTGAGGGTACGGAACCATAATAAAGCAAGATTTAAACGGTACGAAGCTTCTTAGAATAGGGAAGGGTGGCATTATTTGATGTAGAAGTTAGTTATTTCTAGTTTTAAAGATATACCTAGTCAGTCAAGTCACCCATAGATTAGTATATGTTATTTGTAGTCACCTTCGTTTTTGTCGAAACGGGTCATAAAAATTCCTTTATAGCCACAATTTCTGTTATGTTATATCCCAGCGTGTTATATCTGTATTCATTATTTATTGAAACTTTATCATATATCAGCTTGTGCTCGCGACTTCTTCTACGTGGGATTTAGAATTTATTCTATGTCCTTCTCCAGGCCTCAAACTATCTACATAACTAACTTCATCTAAATCGGTTCAGAGGTTTAATAGTAAGTAGGGATCGTTAGTACCTTGTGTTGCAGCGCTGGGCGCACGTATGTAGCGTTAGCGTGGTTGACGGCAGGTTCCGTCCACGCGGAGTTGTTCCACGTTTCCGAGGGGCTCACCAGTTCGGCCTCTGCAGACTGAAAAATAAAACAATACAATGTGTAATAGGAATATCGGTAATATGCCGAAATTGTTAACAATAATAAAAAACCCCAAGTGACAATATCGTATCAGTCGCGCCACTCATCGCGCGCTAAGAGAGGCACATGGCGACTTTTTCGCATGTGGCCCCTTGTCGCATTTGCAACGCGCGACAGAAGCAATGCAATAGCGATACAAACGCGCGACTGTCGCGGCTGTATCGCGACTGTAGCGATGCTGAATTGCGATAGTAGCTAGCTATATTCGATTCTGCAGCGCCTCTGGGATGTTTGCCGACGCTAGCGTAGAGAACTTTTATGCCATAGTAAAGAAGAAGACGGCGTCTGTGGTGCTGCGGATAAGGGGGAGCTCAAATAGCATCCAGAAAGGTGGGATTTGGATATCCTCCGTCGATATACCGACCTTCATGTCGTATGACCTAGGAAATAAGTATTTTTATGTAATAGGTAGTTTTATAAGTGTTTTGTAACTAACAATTTATGGATCTCAGCTATCTGAAAATAAATAATTTATTTATTTATTTATATTTTTATTTATATGGGCGTTTTCTAAAATAAATATTGAAAACCTGATTTTCACAGATCCTGGTGTTTTTGGGTTCTTTCAACTCAGAATCACTAACATATTCAATCCTGATTATAAAAAGTCCCAAAAATTTGTATAAAAATTGTACATTCCACTACGTCACGCACATACAAATGAAAAAGTTTTTCATTTTATGGAATGGACATTTTGGGACATCATTTTTTAATGGCAGGATGGAGAATGCTGTCGATTCTGAGTAGAATGAGCCCAAGAATGTCCAGATTTGAAAGAATCAGGTTTTTAATATTTGTTTTAGAAAACGCCCACATAGATAGTGTATCGCTGCAATAACTCGCCGTGTGCGATCTTCCTAAAACGCAAGGGGCTGCGTCCGCGCCGCACGACGCTCAGTAGGTAGTTAACTAGTTAAACGCTCGAGAGCGTAATGCGGACGAGCGAAGTGCGTCTATTCCTCTGCACGCATCACACACGCGTCACGATCCGCTTGTTATCTCAGCCTGTATGGCCAACCTCTTATGTTTAGCTGAACGGTCTTGTTGGGTGTAACGAGGCTTATTCTTACGGGTTGTTCCTGCAGCGTGCCCCACTCGCCGTTGTCCCAGTCGTCTTCGCACAGCGCGGTGAGCGGCGCCGCGGCCGCCGCGCTGCCGCTGCTCGTCGGAGACTTGGCGCTCGCTCCTGTGCCTATATAAAAGAGTAGTTTGTAAGTGAGAGAGTAAGCAATAGGGGCTATTACTGCAATGTTCTGCCACCAGAGCGCAGCACTAGCCCGCTTAGTATACCATAGAGTAACTTATACATACTGTGCCTTTAACTTAACAGTTTTTTGACAAGTTTTCAGAGATAGTAAAATATGACATTGATGCATCAAGGCGGTTTGTTTCCAGAGGACCTACCGCGAAACGCGAATCCGAAATTTCAGTATCTGCCTCTTTATCGCTCGAATATGCAAAAGTGACAGATATGCTAGATAACGAAATTTCGATTTTCTTGTTTCGCGATAGACCCTCAGATTGTGGAGTTTCGCGTAATATTCCCTATTGTCTATGAGTGCTGTACGAGTCACACTGGTTGGATAGCTCACATATTCTTTTTAAAGAACTGAGCAAAAAGCTCATCGACCCTACTGGAGACTAGAGAGCTGGCAGCTTTCTCTCACAGCGCATAAGTATTGCCATCCAGCGAGGGAATGCTGCCTACGTCTTTGGCACGAGAAAAAGGCCCCCCTTTTTTAGATGTATTTTAATTAATATTAGCTTTATTATTTAATTTCTTTTAAGTAGTTTTGAATATACAGTGTAAACTCTATATAACGTCACTCGATATAACGATTCACTCCCTATAACGTCGACATTTGTTGGCTATAGTTGCTTTACTTTAATATTAATTAGCGTGTTAATTAAGGAGGAAGAGGAACATGTCGCAGAAAAACTTAACAATTTTAATTTTATGTTTCAGGTCATTGGCGGATGGGTGTGATACGCAGCAGACATTTTTTAATGATAATTAGGAAAATTGTATATGTATACGTAATATAACAAATATGAATAATATAATACGTAATATAATAGAAAACAAAAAGTTTGCCAAATACCGGACCGGAGTCTCGGCCCCCAATACCACTTTGTGGCAAGTGGGTTCAATTTAAGCTCACATGTTCTTTTTAAAGAACTGAGCAAAAAGCTCATAAGACACTACTGGAGACAAGAGAGCTGGCAGCTTTCTCTCGCAGTGTATAAGTATTGCCATCCAGCGAGGGAATGCTGCCAGCTTCTTTGGCACGATGCCACGGGGGCCTTTTTTAGATGTATTTTAATTAAGATTAGTTTTAGTATTTAGTGTTTAATTTGTTTTAAGTAGTTTTGCATATATGTATACAACATATAGTTTAATAGGAATTAAATTAATAAATGAACGGTCTATTTATTTTCACTTCGTTTACGAAACGATATTAAAATCGCACATTCGGTTATGTGAATAAAAAACCGGCCAAGAGCGTGTCGGCCTGCCCACAAAGGATAATTTCGTGCCTTCGTACGATACGAAAGAAGCAAAAACAAAAGAGTGAACTTTTTTTGGGTTTCAATAAGACTTCTTCAGGTATTCCAGATATTACTTATCCAAGTTTGCTAATTTTCCCTTTATCAGTGCGCTAAACCCCAAACCAAATTTCATCTCTCTAGGTTTAGTGGAAGTACTAGTTCTATTTTGATGATCAATAAGTCAGTCAATAAAAAAAAATTAGGGCTTACGCGATAGCTTTCGAAACCTTTTATTGGGTAGTTTGAGACACTGTAAAACACTGTTTTGTGTATGTGTATGTGTGTACGTCACGTACCCGCGCTGGAGTCGATCTCGCCCCAAGCCGCCATGTCCCAGTGCTCGGGGTCGTAGTCGGACGCGGACTCGCTGTGTTCCAGTGACGTCATCGATGTAACTGACGAAGTTGTAGTTGACATGCTTGAGGATGATGGTTGCTCTGAAAAAGAAAACATATTTATAACGGACTGTGATAGGTGGGTAAGTACAGCGGACATATTTCTCCCTACATTTTTATGATATAGGAGGCAAACAAGCAGACGAACACCAGGGGCCTGTTTATCAAAAGCTTGTAGCTTGTAATACAAGTGGAAGTCGTTTTTTGACAGCTTTTGTTAGAAAGGGACTTCCACTTGTATTACAAGTTTACAAGCTACAAGCTTTTGATAAACGGGCCCCAGAGGGGTTGTGAAGACCGCCTTACCTAGTGAGCCCGGCTTGGACAGCACGGACTTGGGGTGCTGCGCGCGCGCCGTGTCGGAGTGCGAGCGGTAGAACTTGGCCGTGACGGCGGTCACTGCCCAGCCCGCCCAGGTTGCTGCTGCGTTGCTGAGAGATGGGGTGGCTGTGTGGACGTCCGCCTCTGCAAATAACAGATATTGACAGACAAGTCGCGGGCAGAAGCTAGTTATAAGAATAATACCTCAAAGTTTTTGAACAGCAAATTTTAGACAAAATATTGTGTGAGTACTGTGAGTGCTATTTGATACATACCCATTCCTTCCTTCAGACTTGGATCTTCTGAAACCTTCTCTAACTTGCCGAGGAAGCCCTTGATAGTCCTGAATGCTGCGTCGCGAACCTGGAAGTATAGGTATAATCAAAGACCTATTGATTGTGCAAGATGTGGAAAGAATAAGACAGACAGAATTTAGTGCTTTTAATTTGACAGCTAAACGAGATGGCGCTGTACGGCTCCATAAATTAGAAGGTAACTTTGATTGTCAAAAGTTGACGTTTGAAAATACATGGCGAAGTTTTTAGTCAAAAAATTCATTTTAGACACAAGCTTTTATCGCTGACTGTACTCGTCGAGACAATTCAAACAAAGCCAAACACGATTAGGCTTCGTTGTTTTATCACAGAGTTCCTATGGCCACCTCCTGTGTCCGTCATCAGATCAACTTGATTGTACCATATGTAATGGCATTGTCACCCAACTTACATACGTATGTGAAGTTACAGCACAATCGAATAATGGAAAGTGGATCTAAATTAGCTTGTAACATTGCAAGCTACATAAAAGTTTGTAAAATATGAAGAACATGAATAAGAAAATGTATAATGAGTGACATTTTCACTCGGAATATGAATGACAGACTGAGAGGACATTCTCTGAAGCTGGCACGGACGCAGAGTAGTAGCAACCCAAGACGACACTTCCTGTCTAACCGTGTAGTGAAAGTGTGGAACAGTTTGCCCGAATCCGTAATCAGTGCGCCTTCAGTTAACTCCTTTAAAAACAGACTCGACAAACATTTTACGAATGGACCGAACACAAGTGCAGGACATTGATATGCACGTATCAGCTATTTTAAGCTGCCTGTGCATTCGTATATAATAATAATATAATATAATAATTCTTACTCAACTCGGAAAGTATCTACAAATATAAAATGCAAAAAAATTGACAATCAAGCATAGTACTCGTAGATATTGGATAGTAGATTAGGGTGACTTTTATTTGTTTTAGAAAACAATGAAACAAAAGAAATGCTACTTTATGTAGTTTCTAAAAGGTTCGAATTAGATTAAAACAGAGTGTACATTGTAATGCACACTGGGCCTTAAGAGGTTAACACAGGTTAACGAACTTTTTGTCTCAACACTCCAGTTACGATGCGACTCCATTACATTAAAGGTCAAATAAATTGAACATATTTTAATGAACGATGACAACATTCGCTTTGAAATGAAAACTATGTCATCAGAGATCGTCAACCTTATCTTATATCTTTAAACTTTTGGACGCCAATAACGCGAGGAAGAAGAAGGAGGTGCTGCCCCCTACAGATGACGCACGCTCTACTGCGCGTAATACGGTCTGCCATCTAGTGGCTAAAATCTAAAAATAAAAACATGATATTATGCTTCGCGCGAATGAACAGGGGCTTCTGTGCTGCCCCCAACATATAAAGCACACTCCCTATAAAGCGGAATAATCTGTATCGATTTGGATCATTTCTTACCTGTTTCTCCGGATCGTTAGTCAAAGGACACAACGCCGGCAGAACTCTGTTAGCCACCTCAGCCAACAGGAAGTACTGCTGTGTAGCTGCCAGCGCTAGCACTCCGGCTTGCCGCGCGGGCGGGAAGGCATCCCGGGTGGCTCGCACGAACGCCGACACGAGGACTTTCTGCCGGATCTGGGGGTGCAAGTGCGCCGCCACCTTGCCTAGGCACACTGTGGTGTTTGTCCTAAAAATATATGCCGTTGTAATAAACTGTAAATTTCCGTCAAATATTTTTTTTGTCCAATATTACAGTCGCCATTAGATACATTGCAGCGTGAGCTCGCAATTATGCCTACGAATCTCGTCCCGCCGGCGGTACAAAAGCCAGCTAGTTGGTTGCCACACGCGCTCACGCAAGCACGTTACTGCGCGCTTTGCCAAAATAATGTTTTCAAAACAAATAAAAAATCATAGTTTTTTCCTCTTTCGATAGATGAGGAAAAGTAAGTAGATAAGTAAGTAGAGTTTGAGAGAAGCGTAGGCAACCCTAGCGTTGTGTCGGTGCGCGCGGTGCAGACAGCGGCGCGTTGAAGGTCACTCCATTGTATTTTTGTGTAGGTATCAAAACGACGTATTTGCGTTTTCTTTGAGAGATAAGTATCTGTTTGTAAGAACTATTATATAATCTGTGCTAAGGCGCTCATAATTATCAAGGCATACACTTACGTCTTGATAATAGAGACAGTGGTCAGATATTTGTGAACACCTTGGTTGTCGCCCATCCATAGAGCAAATAATGATTATTAGTGCTATGCATATGCATGCGAATGTCTAGTAAGTTTCAAGCGTTCAAGCAAATATCTGTAAGGTTTTATTAAATATATTTCTCGATTCCTAACTACTCATACCTTATACCCAACTGGTCATCTTTAGACTGCAGTATCACGAAATGCCTCAGCACCTCAATGTTGAGGTTGTTGTATTTGAGTTTTGATGCCAGATGAACTATGGACTTGACCGTCTGTTCGCGTATATCAGGTGTCTAGATTCCTAGCTACTCATACCTTATGCAGCCCTGGTCATCATTAGACTGCAGCCTGGCGAAATGCCTCAGCACTTCAACGTTGAGGTTATTGTAGTTGAGCTTCGACGCCAGATGCACTATGGACTTGACCGTCTGTTCGCGTATATCAGGGTTGTTGTCTAGATTCCTAGCTACTCATACCTTATGCCGCCCTGGTCATCTTTAGACTGCAGCCTCGCGAAGTGCCTCAGCACCTCAACATTGAGGTTATTGTAGTTGAGCTTCGACGCCAGGTGCACTATTGACTTGACCGTCTGTTCGCGTATAACGGGGTTAGTGTCTAGGAACCCGTGTACCACTTGTGGGAAAATTTGGTCGTTTACCTGTGGAAAAGTAAGATTTTGTTGATTGTTCAGGATATATTCCAGATTTTTGGACTGTAATGAAACCAGGTAAGGAATAGAACCCGCTTAATATGATCACTTTTAGTAAGATTTTAAGTGTAAAAGGTCATTTTATAGTGTTTTTTGCACCTTGTTTTCAATCATATTTTCACAGTACTTTCAGGTGGAAAAGATATTAGGATATATAAATAATTAGAATTTCCTTGAAGTGAATTTGTCATTTCGATCCCAAAACGCATTGGCAATTTAAAAAGGTAGGCCAAAACTTATTAATATTCAATTAAAGTATTTTCCTCTTATCTTTACAAAATAAAAGTAAACCAAGAACACAAGTCAACATATAATTTAGTTCACTTATCAAAAAGACAACAACCTTAATTAAATGTGCACTCACCGTGGAGTTCTGCAGATGCATGATGAATTGGTCTAATTGCTGCAGCAGCCGCGACCGCGTGGTGCGATCGTTTGACGCAAACAATTTTACTACGCACGGCACGATCTGCTTTTGGTACGATTCCTCGTCTAGCAGTTTACCTAGCTGAAAATTAAATTAAAATTAATATGAATCCCTCATTTACTGACTTGGCACACAAATTTAACCATTCAACCGAATTATTTATGTAGAATTGACCCTTTAAACCTTTCTATCATAATTTTCCTCTTGAAAGTCGCACATCCTGATCATTTCCAACCTTATGAAACGCTCATAAACATTTTTATAAGTGATAAAATTATTTTCTAATCTTTTATAGTTTCAATTTCATTAGCACTCTAATCTTCTCTCAAGAGATTTAAATCTTTTAAAATATCGGTATTTACATTTTCTCAGCATTTTGATTTAGATACCATCTCTGGAGAACAAAAAGTCACCTTAGTTCAGAGTACATTTTAATTTTTCAGTATGTATTCATACTACATAGTATGCATTCTACATTGATTCGCCATATTGGTTGAACATCAATTTAAATGTCTAATACATACTCTAAGGTCCACTTGCACGCGCCACGCGGTTAAATCGTTAATCTAGTGTTAAATTGTACTGGCAACCATGGTAACTCCAGGTTTAAGCGGTTAACCCGGGTTAGTTGAATGGTGCAAGTGGGCCTAAGTGTTCATTCAGACGCCAATCATAATCAATGAACTCCAATATTTGAACAGGCTGTTAAACTGCAAAGCACCAATTTATGAACCAATATGAATAATAATAGTAGAAGAGTTGGATAATTTAAGAAACAGTAGTAGTAACATTAAAGCAAAGCCTTTACTATAATCAATACCATTTTATAAACATACCTTGAACATGGGCGCCAACACTGCCGACCCCGCGTCCCCATATTGGAACGCTGTCAACAACTGCGGCAGTATCTTGTGGACACACACAGCTTCCGGAAAGTTGTCCAAGTATGAGCTAAGCGTGGAGAAGAACCGACCTTTCTCGATCTTATCCTTGATTTGCATCTCTTCTAGAAACAGCATAGTGTCTATAAGATCGTTTTTGAAGTAGCCACCCATTTTTCTACACCTGAGAAGTGAATAAAAAAAAAGTATTAGTTTCTCAAGTATTTTATTGTATTGCATTTTTTTGTTATTTTATAATTTTGTTTGTATTACAGTTTTCACTAGAAAACATACTTAAGCATAATCATAACTTTTTAGCTTGTCAGATTATACACTCAGTTCGGTAGTGGTAGGACAAAGGCTTTTAAAATCATAACTTTTTATTATTATTATTTTTTGGCACAGAACAGCATATTCTGCCAGCACTGGCACTAAGGTTCACTGTTATAGTTGGCCAAACCAAATTGTCAGTAAATAAGAACAAAAAAAAAACTAAGCTCATACTTTTCTTTTGGGTGCTAGTACTAGTGTAAGACAAAGAAAATATGATTCTCTCTTTCTATGTTTGAAATGAGACAGTACTTTGACAAACTATAGCTAGCAAACCCTATAAATACTAGAGATGCAACGGGTTGGCCGGACACCGGATGATGATGATGATGATGAACTATACTACATTACTAACTACATTCCGGTTTTTCAGGTGCGCATTGTGGAGGTTTTGACCTGTTTCGTAGTGAACATTCGCGCCGACTCATTTTATAGGTTCGAAATGAGTGCGCGTGCAAGTAAGTGGAATGTTTAAATTGTTTTAAAATAATAAACAAGTACAATTATGACCCTGACGGTTTCTTAAATCCAATTTGTTTACTCCAAAATCAAGCAGTAGGTCACTATCCGGTATCCGGCCGGATATTAAGATAGGTCGGATACCGGATAGTAACCGAATATCCGGTGCATCTCTAATAAATACTATACCTCGTAATAATGTCAGCAGGGTTGGGCCGAGATGTAGGGTTGGCACTGACTAGCTCGCAATACAGAGTGCACAGCTGCTTCGGAATGTAGTCCAGAGTCTTGAGGGCTGGTTGGGTTTTGAGAGGGCCGTTAAAGGCCTCCCAAATAAGACAGCCGAGGCCCCACATGTCTGTTGAACTGTAGATAAAGCATAATTTGGAGTTTCTTACAAAATATTTGGTGGTCATTTGAAAGTAAGGCCTCTAAATAAATTTGCTAATATCATGTTCCTCGCGTTGTCCCGGCATTTTGCCACTGCTCATGGGAGCCTGGGGTCCGCTTGGTAACTAAGAATTGGTGTAGGTACTAAATAAATTTGCTAATATAATTTTTTAAATGTATGTTAACCCATATAGGTAGGTCTAGAATTCGTTTTTGGTTGAAACTTCTTAAGTTTATGAGCTCTTTTTCCTACTGATTATTAATTTTAATGAGTAGGAGGAGTTTTTGCCAGTGAGTCAAAAAAAATACAATGGGCATATGGGTTAATGTAAATAAATAAACAAAATTTTATCATGAAACATAAATGAGTATATGAAGCAGAAAAATAATATTTTATCTAAAAACTGTCTAATTGATACATTTCATGACTTATTGCTTTATTTATTTGTGTTGTTTTCAATCAAAAGGTACCACATTGTTGCTTGCCATAAGGACGCTCTGACACGTTATTCATATAGAGATACAATCCAATTTTGTCCTTATGGTAAGCGACAATGTGGTATTGTTTAAATGAAAACGTCACATTTCTACTGAATGAAATTGAATTGAAAATGTACAAGTGATATTTTCCAACACCAATTCATGTATCTTAGAGTGTAACCTTAACTAATATCAATATTACCATTTTGTAACTGCCTTCAGTTTGGCTGGGTCCTTTTTCTCTGGAGGATCATATATTTCAAGTGCCGGTAGAATTTTAATAGGAATAGGGTTTGAAGTGTCCTGTCCGTGTGAAGTGAGGAACTCGAAGCCTCCAAGCTTCCATTCCCCGGCTTGCGTGACAAAGACAGAGTATAAGCATACATTGTTGTGTCTCATGTTACCATCATTATTGAAAAATGATAGTGCTCTCTGTAAAAGAAAAAAAGTTATGGACATGGACAAACAAGTTTAAGTTTTTTTAATATTGTTAAGTCATAGGACCTTTGCATTTATATTAATTTACAAGTGAAATCAATCATTGCAAGTAGCAATTGATATTTGTGGTACATGAAACCAACTACTTCCTAGAACTAAAACCGAGCTCTATGTATAAGTGGCAGTACTTACAGTAATTTGGAAAATTCCCCAAGCTAAGAACAGGTCTTTTTGTTGGCCTTCAAGTTTCATATCATCTAATTGGGTAGCTAAAGGCTCTACATATTCTGTAGCTACATATAAAAATTTCTCAGTTTCACAGCTATCTAAATAATGTAAAAGGCTAGGGTGTCTCATAGTCTTAAGTTTCTTGAGTGAGGCCTTTGCTACGTCGAACATCGTTTCCGAATTCTTTTGAACGTCGAAAAGGAATATCGATACTTCGTCTTGTGTACCCCTCTTCTTTCCCTTGTGCAAAGACCATACTGTCTTATCTTCTAAACCACGCACTGGATCACCCACTTCATAAGGAAAATCCTTTGTAGGATCTCGCGAGAAAAACGACCACATATTGCGTTTTTATCAACACTTCTTTTCAACTAGAACGCATGATTGCTAATGGGTGCAGTTACTTAAATCACAAGAAATATGAAAGACTATTTCATTATAAATATAATTATTTTCAATTATAACACCTTTTAAACATTTAAATCCCTTATAAACATTTACGAGAAAAAAAGAATGAATGGTGAATGAAGTGATGACAAAACTGAAGTGACAGTTCAAACTTTTTTAAATTTGTAAATCTAAACCAAGGTTTGAGTGGGTTTGAGGGAAACAGTCCAAAAATTGACAAGCTTTGGCGTTTATTGCGGTACCTCAAACAGCTCTCCTAAAATTTTTGACATATTAGCTCGCCATTCTAGGTTATGTTATGAAATTAATGAACTTTATTTATTTATTCTATCTTTATTAAAATAATTGCTACTCCTGGTTATAATTTGTGTTAAGTAGAGTTGTTTTTCTCTTCTAACCATGTCTAAATCAGTAGCAAGACTTAAGTCTATGAAGAAAGTTGCTGATAAGATTGATCATTCTTCTAAACTAAGAACCAATATTCCTGCTGGAATGGCTGCTGCTGGTCCACCTTTAGGGCCTATGCTTGGACAGGTATGCATAATTAATTGTCTTTCTCCTAAATTAAGATTATAATCTGGTATCTAAAAATTATAACCTATATTTCAGCGAAACATTAACATAGCTGCGTTTTGCAAAGACTTCAATGAGAAGACTGCAAATATTAAGCAAGGAATACCGTTGCCGACTAGAGTGAAAGTGAATCCTGATCGATCATACCAGCTGACGATTCATCAACCACCAGCAAGTTATTTTCTTAAGCAAGCAGCTGGGATCAACAGGGGTGCCATGGAATCTGGTAAGTTTTTTAGGTTTGCTAGTATTACATTGTGATGATGGCTGCCTTTACGTATATTACCCAAGCATTGCAGCCCTAATTAAGAACATTCCCGCACCCCCAAACCCAGGGTATCAAGATGAGAGTCCTATTTACTCTATCCAGTTTGGGTCTTAAAATAATGTGAACAAAAATCAACGTGTATAAATGTTTTACCTTATTGGTGAGAATACCTACTGAGCATGGATATTTCTTTCATGTTTTTATGTAGAGGGCTTTTTTTGTGAAATGCCCTCTTACCAGTGTCTACACCACCTACTGCACACTCTTGCAATATTTTGAATTCCACTACCCAAAGGTCTGGTCTTTAAGTTAAAAAAAAAAAAAAAAAAACGTTTATTCAAAGATCTTACTTACAACTAAATACATATTTTCTTCTGCCAAACCACACAGTGGTTTGTTGTTGGTTTGTGATATGACCACCTGTTTTTTTTAACCATACAATTATATGTTACACACATGTAATTTGTCTGTATCAGTTTCTATGGCGTTTGAGATGTGTAATCAAAATTTATTGCATTTTTAAATGATTGTTCTAAAATATTTTATCTATACTATTTCAGGAAAGGAGATAAGTGGAAAGATCACATTCAAGCATTTGTATGAAATAGCTAAAATAAAGCAGCAAGATCCCCCTCTGGAGTGGAGACCGCTGAAGGAGATCTGCACAATGCTCATTGCCACGGCCAGGACTTGTGGGATTCAAATAGTTAGAGATTTAGACGCTAAGGTAAATTTTGTTTTAAAAATCTTAATTGAACCAAAATCTACTAATTAAAGTTTACATTTCCATTGTCACTGATGGCAAAGCATTAAAATCACGATCAACCCTTTGACCGCCAAAGACGTCCACAGACGTGCGTGGTTACAGTTTGAGATGGCACATTATATTTTAAGTACCTGGGAGACCGAGCTTTGCTCGGAAAACATATAAAAACTCAATAATGCGCGTTTTACTAGAGATCAGACCAAGCTAGATCGGTTTTTCGCCCCCAAAATATAGCAAATTAAATCGAAATCGTTAGAGCTGTTTCTGAGATCCCCGAAGCAGCAATTGTGCAATCTATGGGATGCAGTTATTTGTTTGAGGGAGCAAGAATAATTGGAATCTTGCTCCACCACATAGCTGCATCTAATAATTAGCCAGACTTGACCACTATGTAACTTAGGAAACTATAAGGACTTACTTCTGAAAAAGATTATCAGAAGTAAGTCCTTATAATTTATAATAATAAATATTATAGGACATTCTTAAACAAATTGACTAATCTCCACAGTAAGCTCAAGAAGGCTTGTGTTGTGGGTACTCAGACAATGATATATATAATATACACTAATACTTAAATACATAGAAAACACCCATAACTCAGAAACAAATATCTGTGCTCATCACACAAATAAATGCCCTTACCGGGATTCGAACCCAGGACCATCGGCTTCACAGGCAGGGTCACTACTCACTAGGCCAGACCAGTCGTCAAATCTTATTACAGCTGTTGAGTTTACTACAATAATTTGCACTACTTTATGCATCTCAGGATCCCATTGTCCATGCTAGTAATTAACATTTTACATATTTCCAAATTTCAGGAATATGGAGAATTTTTGGCAGAAAGAAAGCTAGCTGTAGAGGAACAGAAGAAACAACTCCAAGAAAAGAGAGAAGCTAAAATGTTACGAACTGCGTAGACCTGCTAGTCTGACTGTTAGAAAACTGTTATAATTAGTTTAAATATAGAGTTATACAATAGTTCAATGGTTTGTTGCTTTTTGGCTCATTTACATAATAACCCTATTTTCTGTTGTACTAAATTTATTTTTTCAATCAGTAAACTACTAGAATTACTGCCCATATCATTCAAGAAAAAACCGGCCAAGTGCGAGTCGGACTCGCGCACGAAGGGTTCCGTACCATTACGCAAAAACGGCAAAAAAATCACGTTTGTTGTATGGGAGCCCCACTTAAATATTTATTTTATTCTGTTTTTAGTATTTGTTATAGCGGCAACAGAAATACATCATCTGTGAAAATTTCAACTGTCTAGCTATCACGGTTCATGAGATACAGCCTGGTGACAGACAGCAAAGTCATAGTAATAGGGTCCCGTTTTTACTCTTTGGGTACGGAACCCTAAAAAATTATGGCACTAGTTGACATCAGTGTCATCTCGTATCACTGTAGTTTCAAACAGGTAATGGTACTTTAAATATTTCACATAGGTACTTAGGTAATACTATAATTAGACATACTTTTGCCAAGTGGAACTAACCCACAAACAACTAAATCATCATTAATTTTTTGACTAAAATTAATTTTGCGAATTTTGTGTTGTTGGATCCCATTTTGTAATGTACATTACGATACAAGTGCGAAAAGTAGGAAATGCGCAACGAGTGGCGATAAATTAAAACGAGCGAAGGGAGTGTTTTAAATCGACACGAGTTGCGAATTACCTATTCGCACTTGTATCGTACAACGGTTTACAGTACATATTGCCCTTTAAATTTGCGTCATAGTTGCGTAATGTGCTAATTATCGCACTAGTGCGGTAAAGTAGCACCATATGTACTGTAAAATAACATCTAGTGCAGTATCATATCATATTATGTACAGTGGAAGGGCAATCGAGTATCTGAAGAGTGCAAACCTCAAATCTCTAGATTAATATTTAATTTAAATCCAGTAACTGTAATGCCATACGATAAATAAATACATGTACAGTAAGCATCAAAAGTAACGGATCAGACTACGCGTACAGGTGTCTAGCAGCGTAACAAAAAAGAGGTATGTCTCTATATGTAAGATAATTCGAATGTATCCGATACTTTTGAACGCTAATTATAGAGAAATTTTATCTCTAATTAGAAAAGTTTTTCACGGTGGCAGATACTTTTGGCGCGTTGTTTCATCAGCTACTATTGATGCCGACTGTACACCGAGACTGATATGAATGATTTGCTCTATGACGTTTATTAGCTTGAGTTAAGTGTAAAAATATGGGTGCATATAACTTACTCAAAAATATGTCTCATAGTTCTTAATTCGCTGACATAAGAGCTATGGGACATATTTTTGAGTATGATGTGTGTGCACCCATATTTTTACACTTGACTGTACCGTCAACTTCTGCAAATTTTAAATATTTAGAAATGAAACAACCGATGTAGTAAAATATCATATTTATTATGTGCACATTCACTTTTGCCATCATAAGAGTACTTTGGCCGATCAATTTTAATTATTTATGATATGGTTTCGTTTCTTCCCACAGCTGCAAAAGTCCAGAATGTAGCATTTTAAGTTTAAAAATCCATGTCCAAAATCTTCACATAAAGTAAATGTCCATTTCAGAATAACAAAATTACAAAGTCAACCTCGATAAATTCAATCTTCAAATGCATGAAGAAGTCAAATGTACTTTTTGTAGGTAGGTACATAGCGTAACAATAAAAAAGTCTCAAGTTACATCATGATTCATGATACTGTTTCAAGTTATGTAGGAGCATGTTTCTTACATAAATATACACATGTCCCACATCTATCTTACCAGTCTACAAGATTACCTACATACAAACTACCGACAAAAATAAACAACACATTTAACAACCCTTGTACGTGAATACTTTTTGAAACGATAGGTACTAGATTTGTGACCAGAGTCACATAAATTGTCTAGAAAATTACTTATTGAGAACAAAAAACTACTTACCTCCTACTAGGTATCACATGAATAGTGGCCAGCTCCTGCTTTCATCAGACTCAAATACTTTAAAAAATAATACAACGAAATGATGCTAAGCTTATAAGAATCATAACTATACATTATAATAAAAAAATATATCCAATAGTCCTACCCACTCTCTATACAAGTCTTCAAAAAATAAACTATAATGTCACTCTCTAGACACAACTCAGATCTCATAAAATGTCTAGTTACATTTGCAACATATCGTTGGTAACTTGACAAGCTCTGGACATTGAAAAATTAATCTTCATTATAGAAAATATACTTACTCTAAAGCTACTTTTGTACTTAAATCAATCGTCTAAGCGTGATCGTTTGATCACAATTTTTGACCTGAAAGCGGCCGATTGAGATCTTTTCTTGACTACTCTATTAGTATAGGGCGATTCCGTGCATAATTTTCTTATTAGATAGGATATAAAATAATGTTATTATAGTCACATGTCAGTAGCCTCACCAGTTAATTTAGGAATGGGTGTCGAGAATTTAAATTGGCAGATTCCACTGAAGTTCAGTGAGTCAGTTTAGTGGTCGTATTGACCGCTTAGCACGTTATAGTCATAAGTATATAGTCAAGGTCGTCAACAGATTGCGTCAGGGGCGGGGGCGGCGGCGGCGCGCCTGAGTTTGGGGGAGTTGGGGAGGACCTCGGGGAGCTCCGTCACCTTGTCAATAGTGAAGTCGGGTAGGTCTGAAGACTCTTCATCTTTTTGGAGGGGAATCCACACGGTGCAGCCAAGCTCTGCCTCCTTTCCACCCTGGAAATAAAGAAAATTGTAGTGTTAAATCTTGATGAGATACTTTTCTTGAGAAAGATGAAGAATGTTTCAAAAGTATAGGGTAGGTAAGTGTTTCAACACATACGCATTTCTCAGTAAATAGTTAATTTTATTATACTTGGCGTGTTTCCATTTCAATGTTGACAAAATGGGTTAGTTTAAGGCTCATAAAATGCACAGCAGATGTTTTCAGAGTAGTTTAATCCTGCGTTTTTCTTTTCAATTTTACTTCAATATTGCAGGTTGCATTGCAGCTAATGAAAAAGAATATCATAAATGCATAACAAAAAAATGCAAGGGCTCAAAGTAATGTAGCTCGCTCCAAATACAAAATCTATTATTGCAAAGCTTGCAAGTTTGTAAACGGCGTAAAGTGCAAGTGCGCCGGGTACTAAATTAAGAACTCACCTTAATGTCGGTCTCAAGTTTGTCTCCAACCATGATGCAATGTCTCGGCTCGACGTTGAGCAGCTTACACGCCTCCAGGAAGATGTGCTGATCAGGCTTCTCCCACGGCAGGTCCCCGGACACCAGCATGCAGTCGAAGTACTTGCGCAGACCCAGCCGCTGGATCTTCTGCCACTGGGCGCGCGATGGCCCGTTCGTGATCAGACCCAGTAGGTAATCCTCCCTGTTCATTCATTGTCGCCTACTGTTATTGCGTGCTGTAACTCAGCAAACTATACATGCAAATGTCCTTGCACTAGTAAAAGCTCAGTGCAAGAGCATTTTATGAGCTAAAATGACACATGAATTAATGTTCCACGCACAATTTATAGATGCTATAAATAACACATGAAAATGGCTCGGAACTGCTCTTAATGTCATGTTTTGCATTTTGCCATTGCAAGAATTAGGACATTAGGTATTCATTCACATGGTTAGTAACAGACTAGTTAATAATTGGCTTGGTGCATTAACATGACAGTAATTATCAAAACAGGTAGCAACTGTGAAGATATTTGTAGCTATAACTTCGTGCGAAGTAGAGTTCCTACTTTCACTTTGCATGTTGAAACTTCGAACCAGGGCTATTAATAAAAATCCTTACCAACTAATTCGCGTCGAACAGACCAGTTTTAAGCGTGTTCAAATAAGTTAGAGCTCAAGTTATACAGGTTTGAAAATATATCCACAGTTGTTATGAAATTGTTGCGGCAATAGTTTTACCTTCATGATGTCTCCCCATATATTTTTTAAACACAATTCAATACCTAAGTGTTGCGCTCGCTGCGCCCGAGTTTAGTCACTCGATGAGCAACAACAGAACTGTTGAAAAACAAGTAATTAATTAGCGATGTGATCAAAGTCGGCCCAACACGCTTGGGAAGACACCCACACTTTCAAAAACATACTTTATTGAGTAGGAAATAAAGACGATGTTTTCCCAAAACTTTGGTGCTGACTTTATCATGAAAGTTTCCAAAATAAATACTCAGTGCTCTGATATCCATAGTATTATGTGGCATGCCGCACTGGATTCAAACCTGGCATGCTAGACGGTCTCTGAAAATGATGGTTAAATGAATGTCGAATTATTGATGTAGGCACCTTAGATGCTTACATCGCTACACCACATAACACCATGCAAAATTCTGTCAGAGAACCCACGTATTCCTGATGAAAGTCACTGAAAAACTTAAATTTTGTTCTTACCCTTTTAATGCAAGTAATTATAACCAATTGCGTAGTTACCGAGGTATTGCACATGAAAGAACGCAGATATATCTTGCGTATATAAGGACTTTCAGCTGCATTGAGATTATAGCCATTTGCAGTTGCCTAAAGTGTTGTGCGTAAATTATATTTCAGAACACCAACATCAGGATATCGTAGGTTTAATACAGTAGGTACATTAGGCAATTTCCATGTTTAATGTTGAACAACAATGCGTAGTTTAAGTGGCCAAACAGGACCATTATCGTTATCGCATATTTGACAACAAAACAAAGAATTGCCTCATAATATCACAAGTTACGTAATGAATTAGGTGAAGAGCTATTATATCATGGAGAAATTATTTATCAATGAACTCAATAAGGGTTCGATAAACCTTATGTCACATTGAGTATTTCTGCATAATATAAATAAAAGAATGGATCGTGGAAGAAAACGTACCTCAAAGTCTCTAATAGATGGATAACGTCAGGTGATAGAGACAAGTATTGAAATCTTAGTTTTAGCCATTCATCAGAAATATTTTCTGAAACAATAGGAAAGATAGAATTAAATTATTAAACATCGAAAAAGCAAAGTGAGTTGGGTGAAACGCGCAATACGGTCACCTTGGGTTAAAAATAGTTGTGTGGAAAATCACTAGGTTGCTGGAAACGCGACTGGAACTTATGTAACAGTTCGTAATTGGGAAAACAGAAGACACATATGTTAGCAAGTACTCAAGTACCAAAACGGTACCCATAAACGATCAACCTTTCTTTTACGTTAACATCATGAATACTGTCTAGTTTTGTTGTCCATGCATTTTTCATTATTAGGTATTTAAATAAAAACATAATGCATATCAGTCTTTCCTTTGACCGGTTTTCTTAGTGTTGCCTTCAGAACAGAGGACAACCGGCTGAGCACCACAGCTCATTAAGAAGTGCTTAAGGTCATTGTTGTATCTTTACAAAAGTTGATGTTATATTTTACTTCCTTCGTTAAGGGGCCCACTGATTACCAGTCCGCCGGACGATATCGGCCAGTCAGTTGTTCGGAACTGTCAAATTTTTGTTCTAATTGACAGGCTTTTCATGTTAGTCAAGCAATTACCCATGTAACCTACACATGCAATCATTATTATATGGGCTCCCTTACATTCCACAATTCTTCTCTTTCCGCACATACTCTAATTCAATGACATGCATATTGTACCTACGCCAAACACTGGCTGATTGTGACGCACTTTATGTAACATAATGATCATTTCTAATAGGTACGTAGTTTTGTACAAATACATTATTTGTATTAAAGAAGTACATTTTCAAACGGTTGTTAAGTGTAATATTAAGATTATTAGAGTATATTTTATATTATAGTAAACTAAATTTACGCGAAATATAAGTGTATTTGGAAAAGAACACAGTCGCATTTGAACTGATTGACCAGTTGTATCAATTAATTCTAGAACACAATCGTTTAACGATATTAAAACGATGATTCCTACTCTCTCCTTTTGCATGAGACATAAGACGATTAGATATGAGAAATTGCGCTAACCAAACGATGACGATGAAACGATGTGTTTGCCGAATCATACAGGTACCCGCTTCTTTATGCCGTATCTCATCAAACCATCAACGGCATCATGATAAACAAACCTATTACACGTAGGTACATGTGGCTAAACGAATATTGATTTAAATTGCCTGCTAACACAACACGGTCAAGTGCGAGGCCTCTACCTGCTGCGTATCAATGTCACACCCATAATGAATGGAGTATGACGATGTATTTGTTGTGAACTAAATTGAATATTTAGGTAAACGTAATAGGCCGCGATGCCTTACACGCTGCGCCCTATGGGGCCCTGTAGACAGGCCATAGGCCATATTTTCACTGCAATATGTAAAGGGGCCCACTGATTATCAGTCTGCCTGACGATATCAGCCTGTCAGTTGTTCGGAACTGTCGTTCAAACTGACAGGCTGATATCGTCTGGCGGACTGATAATTACCCCTTAAGTATTGTATTTTTACTTCGTGCTTTAGACATGTCATGTGTATAGGAATTAGACAAACAGAAAAGCTTTATTTAACATCCCAGACTACTCTTAACTCCAGTGTTTCCGTTGGCTTCGCAGTTAAAAATAAAACTCCTATTGTGAAATACACTAGCTAAACGATTTAAAAGATGTTTTCACTCTATTTCCATCTTCGCATCTATCTCCTTCATTCGCACTTGCGCGTGCGCATCATTTTGTTTACAATATCTATAATAATATCGCGTGGGGCGCATGCGTCTGACGAAATTGACGTAAATGATGACACACAGATAAATAAAACTACGCTATGAGTATGGCCTTTATACCTACCTGCTCTAATAATTATTCCTTAGTATCAAGCCCAAACATTGTCATGACATAATATGTAAATATAAAATTTATATGTACCATGTTGTTATTGCTTCGTGGCTGGGCTTACGCCTACTTATTTGGGGAACACTAAATTGTTCTGACGACACAAAGACCTGGCTAGGAGCCATATTGTACAGTCTTCTGTAATATCTTACGCGAAAATGCGAGCATAAATATGTTAAAACGACTTTATTTGCAGTGACAGAAAAGCTTGTCATACTTTTGCGTGTTTCATTGTAACAAATTATTGTAAGTTACTGTACCGTAGGTCATTTGCTGTAGTTTATGAGGACATTTAGATAATGAGTTGAAAGGTGAATAGTGGCTTATGCGTTATTTTAATTGCGCCGCGGTGCAAAGGTATAGTGCGACATAAAATAATACTAAATTGTTGCCATGTTTAAGCATTTTACGCCAAAAATGTGACAGTTACGTAGTAAGTGGCGCCCTCAATAATTTTCTACAATTTCTTGTCGGACTATAGTTCAAAGATCATGTTCAGTCGAGTCTTTGGAACGATAAGATATTAGCCATTCAAATGCTCGTCACTGTCTCAGAGCATGGCATCTTTAAACTTAACTAATCGTCAATAGAGGTGAAAGCAGGGTGATATCTAGTGGGCATTAGCATGTCAAGGTCTATATAGGATGTTTACCTTACTAGAATAATTACGTATTAAACAAACCGTTAAAATCTGGAATGCCCAACTGTAACATGTAGAACAGATGTATCTAAATACAATATAGCTACCACCAAGCTCTGGGAGGTAATCGATATGTTGTGTATTTCTGTCTGCAGCGCAGTGGGCGTGAATTTCCTTTTCGCTGGACACACCCCCTTCCATATCTCGTGCCACGATAAAAAGTCAGCGGCATTTGCACTTGGGTCAACAACAACACAACAAGAACAAGGTTCATAGGTACATCTACAAGGTTAAATGCACAGTAAATACAAAGCGAACGGATAAGCTGTTTGTTTTGTTTTAGAGTGTAGAAAAACGGCCTGCCTGGATATTGGTCTACAACAGATAGTTGAGCCGCATTGAATAATATCAGAGGTTCTAATCGATGACGATTGATGAAGTGGGGTTCTGATCGGAGTTCGGACTTAGCCACATCAGGAAATATGCTATTTGTTAACCTTTTAATGTTACGTTAACCAATGGTCGAAGAGTTGAAGAATATTTTAATTCGCTGGCAACTCTTATATCACGAATGAGTCGTCGCAAGGGCGCACGCGGAAGGCCTTCAGGAACCTGAACCTTTTAGAAAAACAGTCCTTACAGAAAATATTGGAGTTGTAACATTTATCTAGAGCTTCCAAGTATGGCGATGTGTTCTTTGGCAAGCAGTTTCTCCATAGGTAGGCTCAGTGCCGGCTCGAGTCTTTGATCAGGGTAGAGCGAAATCGGGTTTTGGCGCCCTTCGATGAAGCTTTTTACCCAAAAGCAAAACGAACCGTATTTTTAAAACAATTTTTTTTTCTCATTTACCATTTTGGCGCCCCCCTTGCCATCCGGCGCCTAGAGCGCCCGCTCCACCCTAGATCCGGCCCTGGGTAGGCTGGCCACTCATCTATCACAAACGAGTCGTCAGAGTTCATTTCTCGCCTTTGGAGCAGACCGTACTGGAGTTGAAGGATCATCTAGACTAGAGCCTCCGTCTCCACCCTAAGTACTTATTGGAGTTGTTCCAAGTATACTCACTGGCGATGTGTCTATAGTTTTTCGGCAAGCAGTTTCTCCATAGATGGGCTGGCCACTCATCTATCGCGAATGAGTCGTCATCAGGGCGCGCGCGGAAGGCCCTCAGAAACTTGGAGGCGCTCTCGGAGGCGCCTTCGCCCGGAAGGCCGTACTGTTGTTCCAGGACCTCGACAAGCTGAGGAGACGAAGGTTATTATGATCATCCTTATTAAAAAGCTAGAACATCTCAGGGCATCATGTAGATATGTTTGCGATTCAATGAGATTAAAATTGGTCGATGTTTCTATAGTTTGTCAAAGGACTGTCTCATTTCAAACATACAATAGTAGATTGTTAACCAAGGGATGAAAGGCACTCATTTCTGCCGAGGTGTCTTGGCGCTCGAACGCAGTGTGAACGCGCCAATAGTCCGAGGCAGAAATGATGCCTTTCACCCGAGTTAAACACTCTACTTTTCATTTCGAATACGAGGAAAGTAAAATGCATGTGTTTTTTCAAAAACATGACGAATAATACATTTTTATAGTATTTATTGAGGGAACTTTCAATTAAAAATTCAGGCAAAAGTATCGTTATTTATGGAATGGAGAGTCAAGTATCACAATGGAAATTGTATAACAAATCCATTTAAACTCAAATTTCAATTGCTTATCGTAAAAAAATTAAAAATATCGTAGAAAAGTATGTTTTCATTTCTCATGCTCTGAAAGAGGGTCATTGTTGTTCTAAAAGGTGCGCAGAAAATGATACGCGTCTGCACTAGAGCATTTTACGTTCGAAGTACGATTTTTTTTATTTTTTTACGATTAGCAATTGAAATTTGAGTTTAAATGGATTTTTCATACAATTTCTATTCTGATATTTGACTTTCCATTCCATAAATAACGATACTTTTGCCTAAATTTTTAATTGAAAGTGCCCTCAAGAAATACTATAAAAATGTATACTTAGTCATGTTTTAAAAAAACACATTTATTTTACTTTCCTCGTATTCGAAATGCAAAGTAGAGTGTTTAACTCGGGTAAAAGGTATCATTTCAGCCTCGAACTATTAAATACCTCAGCAGGAATGGGTGCCTTTCATCCCTTGGTTAAAATCTACTATTGTCTTACACTAGTACTAGCACCCAAAAGAAAAGGATGAGTATATAAATTGTATATACAGATGTCAATCACAATGAAAAAATCAACGATGATCAACTCTGGTCAACGTGGGACTCGAACCCACATCCTTGGATTGCCGGTCCAATGCGTTTGCGTTACCAATTGCGCCAATTGCAATTGTGGTACGTCCCACAATAAAGGAAAATATATTAACATTTTAGGATGAGTATAGTTTTTTTTTGTTCCTTTTTACTGACAAGATTTGCTTGACCAACTATAATAACGTGGCAAAGATTTTTGCTCACAAATCAAAATCCAATCCGGACGCCTGATATCACTTCCGGAAAGGTGAAGTCCTTATTATAAAAAGAAATAATAATCTGTCTTTATTCTGACAACTTCTGTCGACTGTCATATAAGATGTGAGTGTTTTTGAAAATATTTTTGTTGTGGTGTTGAGTGTTTAGTGAGTGCTTTTGGATATTCCTTGGACTTCATAATTATCTTCTAAGCTACTAAAGGGTATGTAGACGTAACTTTATCCTTTCTGTCAGATTTGCGAATTTTGGATGATCAGGTTAAATTTGCTTCCAATTATATTGACAAGTTCTAATTTGGCTATGGGCTATGGCTGATCTGGGTTGGACTAGGTTTCATTTGGATGGCTGCTTCGGGAGCTACCTGCACCGGTTCGCAAGACGGGAGGTGACGGCCGAGTGTCACCAGTGCAGCTGCGGCGAGGACACGGCGCAGCATACCCTGGAGGAATGCCCAGCCTGGGCGGGGCAGCGCCGTGACCTCATGGCAGTGGTGGGGGACGACCTCTCCTTGCCGGCCGTAGTTAAGGCTATGGTCGCCGACGAGAGGTCGTGGAAAGCGGTCCTCTCCTTCTGCGAGGATGTAATGTCGCAGAAGGAGGCAGCGGAGAGGGAACGGGAGGCCGACCCAGCCTCGCACCCGATCCGCCGCAAGCGCGCAGGGGCTCGGAGGAGGGCGTATGCCCATCTCCTCCCCCCTACCTAGCGAGGTCTGGGCAGCGGCGCGGGGGCGTCGCTGCCCATTACATAGGCCTCGCAGAGAAGGCGCGCGTGGTGTGCCCACGCGCCTTCTGAGGAGGCAGGGCTAGAAGTTACTCCCTAGCCCCCCCCCCCCCCAGAGAAGGGCCCGCTGCATGTGGTAGTGGCGGGCGGCGCCGGCGTGGTCACGGTTGCGTACTTAAGAGAACCCGTGGCCACGCCCCATTGGCGGCGCGCAGGCATACCGTTGGTTTTTTAGTGGGTAGTGGCGCCTTTTGCCGAGTCCCACATAACCCGCACTTTCTCCCCCGAGGGTGTGGGTATGCATAAAGCATTTTTCCAACGAAAAAAAAAAAAAAAAAAAAAAAAATTCATTTGGATCACTACTCATAAACAAGATTCTCGAACGTCTCTTCTCATCTTCGCCTCAGTGGAAAGGTAGCCTTATTCAATAAATAGGTTGCTTTTCATATCAGCAGACACTCGGCAGACAAATAACAGTTGTGCAACTTCAACATCACGTGATTCACGTGCAGCTTGTTCATTGCGTGCACTTTGCAATAACAAAAACGGATAATACTATCACTATCAGTCGATTTATCTTTACTGCAGAGTGCTGACTCAGTTAAGCCTTCCCCGATATCTATTTTATAACTGGTATCGTTCATTTATTACCTGCCGGCCTAGCCAAGGTGACAATCGATATCGCTACGACAACGAAACGCTTTGTGTCTCTATCACTTCCATATTAGTGCGACAGTGACAGTTGCGTTTCGATCGCTACGAAGCGTAAGCGATTGGCATGTTGGCTACGTGGCCTGTTTTGTACAAAAGATAAAACAATACGTCAGCGACTAACGTACTACATGCCCTCAATGTTATGCCATAAATATTAGGCGTAGAAACGAGTCACTTTTATTCTGGCGATATTAATAATCATCATGTCTCATCTTGAGACGCAAAACACTTTTAAACGTTGGCAATGTACATTTAAAATATGTGTTGAATAGATGTTACATGTACCTACGCAGTTTTATTTATCAAACAGAGGTTAGGGTGCCTTTGTCTCTAAAACAAATTCAAGTATAAAGAGAACATTAATCTAGGTTAATTAATGAACAAATAAATCTAAATAACCACGTTCGTTCTACAGATAATGGTACTCGTTGTTTGTCAGGTGTAGGTACTATGACAATTCTACAAGGCATAATAATCAAGAGCAAATTCTCAAAACAGGTTGGTACATAAAGATCATACGGAAGCAAGGATGAAAATAGCATCTTCATTATTCCTATATTGAAAGCGTTGGTCTATTTAGGGGGATCCCGTATATCTGGTCTTTAGCCACGCATAGTCGTAGGATTTCTGAGATCACACCTTAACTGGTTGATCTCAAGATTAAGGGATGGGAATAGCTCGGGTCAACGCTCGTGCGAAACGTTCACTCACCTGCTTGGCACAGCATCCAAGCCGAAATTGATACTGTTATACTCCTCTAATTACTGTCATTGTCACTTGCGTTCTCGTAGAGTTATTCCCAGTCTGCGTCACAATGAGCAAACCTTTATAGTATGAATTATCTCAGATGATTTTTTCGGGCTCGGGCCCTACTCTGTTAAACAAAAGGTATTGTTTCCTTTATGAAGAGGTTACACTGCTTACTGCTAATAGCCTCGATAGGAACGAGCCCGTTTAAAAAGCAAATTTACCATTCCATTAATATGGTTCAAATTCATGAAACAGGCCAGCCCATTCGGAGATAAAACGTTTGTTATCTCCAAAGAAAATACCACCCTGTTCTCTGAATGAGCTGTCACATAAATTTTAACCTTAAGGCGGTTCCCTGAGCCAGAAAGCGAAAAATCTCCTTATATGATCATGTTTTTCTAATTTAGTTAATCATGTTCGTAGACGTGGAAAAAATATATGTAGTTCTTGACTATATTATCTTTAACATCATAGCTTCCGATACACGAATTATGACACTTCGCTCGATACAATTAATTCCCAAAGTAACCTCTAACTCGGACTTTTAATCCTACTTTACTCGGTTATTTATTATGTGATACTATAAACAAAAAAAGAAGAAAAAACAATCTTAACATAAATAGTAATTTCATAGCTTTAGAATTTCGATATTGTAAGGTAACGTTTTTAAAATAAATAAAAACCGACAAAATTTGATTTAAATTGACACTTGGCGCGTATGTTCTTTCCCGTTCTTTCTTGCGAAATGTGACAAAGACAGCGGCAAACCGATGGAACGGCCTTAATACTATCACGATAGTTGCTTTTTAGGTTTTAGGGTTCCGTACCCAAAGGGTAAAAACGGGACCGTATTACTAAGACTCCTCTGTCCGTTTGTCTGTCACCAGGCTGTATATCTGTTACCGCTATAACCACAAATACTTAAAAGTACGGAACCCTCGGTGGGCGAGTCACCCGAGATAATTCATACTATACCTATGAGTCGTTTTATATGTGGTTAAGATTGTGAAAAACCCTTTAGACGTGTAGTCTCACGTCACGAACCCGCCGCCAAAAGGCCGCTCCCATACAATCGACGTTACGCTCTTATTTTAAAACAACATGCTCAAATTACATGAAACTTGGCATAAACATTTACGTAACATATACATATCTATGTCTGTAGTTTTCGTTCCTAAAATCTGAGGGTCTACCGCGAACCATGTTCGACGTCTTGCCTCATGTCACACTTACGTACGAATTGTCAAGTGCGACAGAGAGGTAACACGTTGAACGTGGTTCGTGGTAGGCCCTCAGGCCCCCATAGGCTTCCGCTACCGCCCGTCCGATGGTAAGCGGTTACCGTAGCCTATGGAGGCCTGTGACGTTAGTAACAGTGATGTCGACAATTGTCGCACCTGTCACCGTGGTGAAATAGGGGCCTGATCTACCTATTTTTTGTTTGGCTGCATTGGTTCCATGTTCCATGGTTCCTAACCCGACGAAAATTACTTAGTTCCACGAATTTTGGATAAAGAAAAAGAACTATAGATATACCTGCTGCAAAGCTAAGTTATACAAAAGATTATTGTGGGTCGTAATGAATGTAATGATGGAGGCCACTATTGTTTTTTTTTAATGAACAACAATAAAGCAGGTAGAGCAAATCAGGTAATGATACAATGGGTAAGAATCAGGTCGTTATTATGATTAGGGTTCCGTACCCAAAGGGTAAAAACGGGACCCTATTACTAAGACTCCACTGTCCGTCTGTCTGTCACCGGGCTGTATCTCATGAACCGTGGTAGCTAGATGGTTGAAATTTTCACAGATGACTTATTTCTGTTGTCGCTATAACAATAGACACTAAAAACAGAATAAAATAAATATTTAAGTGGGGCTCCCATACAACAAACGTGATTTTTTTGGCGTTTTTTGCGTAATGGTACAGAACCATTCGTGCTCGAGTCCGACTCGCTCTTGGCCGGTTTTTTGCTTACCTACGCAGAACTACTCATAACAATTGACTTATTTTCTTGCTATGTTGTCATTTTCTTGGAAACTAGATAAAAAGAAACAAATGTTTTTACATCCAGAATTTATTTATCGTATAATTGCTTGTTTATTATGTTTTAACAGCATTTCTCAAAGAGCCTAAGTGCAGCACAGCTGCAGATTTTACATTTACTAGCGAAAATATAAAACTTTTTATATAGTTTTATGTATTAGGGAAGATGGAAAGATAGAGAAGACTGGCGTTAAATTCACAAGTTTCACAACTCAAAATTAAGTACCATTAGTATAAAAATGTATGACAAATTATCATAAATATTCTATCTACTTAGTCTCCAAACAATTTCTTGCCTAAGTCCATTAATCGGTGGTTTCTGCACATTTTCAGTGCTCCTCCTTTCTTAAGGACTGGGATAGCACCTTCATTTGAGTCTACTAGTCTGCAAAGGAAGTCCTCAAATGCAGATTTGACATTGGGGGGAAGTGTTCCAACTTTTACCTTTGCAAGCATTTCAGCAATGCCCTCAGCCCAGCCACTCTCAATGGCAAACTCTGAGATCCACGGTACAATAGTTAGCACCCCACTCATGGTTTGCATGCCAAGGAACCATAGATCAGCAATTTCACTCCAGTTTTCTTTGTAACTCATGGAGACAACAAGAGCAGTGGGATCATTAGACTCATCAACATTGTAAGCATCCCAGAGAAACCGAATTGTAGACTGAATGTATCTGCAAATGGAAAAGTCATTCTTCTTTACCTTACTAGCTTGCTGTTTCAGTAAAAGGAGGCCTAGGACAGCTAGATGACCATGCAAAACCAAGTTTTCTGGAATCTGTTTCAGCTCTGGTAAGTTGTTGAAGATAAACTTCAGTAAAGTGTTGAACAGTACACTGTTGTCTACAATTTTAGGTGCTAGTACTGTAAGGTTCATGAATATGTTGCAGAGGCTGACCATGGCAGCTCGGGAGTCCTTCATGTCTTCTAATACTTTAGGGTCTATTTCAGCCTCAGGTTGAGTTTTGACTTTCAAGCGTTCTGACTTTGGTACTGGAGGTTTCTTGTAGTGAACTATTGACCAATGGAAGCTTACAGCCTCATAGAGGATATCTTCCTGTTTCAAGTTGAACATGATATCTCTGGCTTTGTCTTCTACAGCCAAATGACAAAGAGCTGGTAACATTAAACGGAGTAAATCAACTTGACCCATTAGTGTTGTGTCCATGTCCATTGCTTCTCCTTCTGATTGGTTCTTCTCAGCTAGTTTCCTTGATCGGTAAGCATGGAAAGAGTCATTGGCAAGTTGGAACATGAATGGGAGTAGTGCATAAATTTGCTCACGCATAGCTGTAGTTTCCTGTGCAATCCAGGCAAATAGTACTCTGACCATGGCACAAACATATACCTTTTCAGCATCAGGTAACTTGTCCCTGCTCTTATCATTGGATACTTTACCCAATTGTGAGACAACAGCATTAAAGGCTCCCTTAAGGCTTGTGTAGACAGACTGCTTTTCTTTCTGTTCCAAGTCAAGCTGATCCAAGGCCATGTAGTTGATGGATAATTCCAATACAATGAAGCAAGCAGTGACTAAGTCAGCATTGGCGAAGGCTTGTTTAAAACTTCTGTCATCTAGTTGCATTCTGACTTCAATTGCGCACAACTGAAGCAACAACAGGAAGAACTTCTTAGGATTCTCTTCATCATTGAAAGTCCACTCAATTCCAAGTAAATCTACAATGTTAGCTGCTAGTTTCAAAGCGGGATCTCTCTGGTTTTTCCCGATCTTGCTCGTCAAGATGTCATGCAGAGCTTTGTAAATGCTCATTGGCCAAGTTTCCTCTGAAGATCCAGGTATAACAGTGCTTTTGTTGCAACTGTATAACAATGCACTCAATATAGCAGCCAATTCAAACTTCCTTTCTGATTGATCGGTAGCAAAATCTAACGATATTTTGTTGACTAATGCATGGAACGGTTTAGGGTCATTACCCCAAGCAGCGGGGCCGTATCTGCTTACCAATTTCACAAGAATGTTAAGGGCTTCATCTGTTTGGAAACTTTGATGTGAATAGATTTCAGACATCTTAGTTATGGCACCCACTTCGATCAGAGCTTTCTGGCCCGCTTCCTGCTCAGCGATGCACTGTAGACATGTGTATGCTTCGCTGATGATGATGAGGTTGTCGTCATAGTCTGAATCGTCTGATGTCTGCACTATGTCCAGGAACACCGGTATGTTAGCCAGCATTTCCGGATGTGTGGCAAGCTCTGGCTCATTGCAGAAGCATGTAAGAACCGAGAGTGCCACTGACTTATACACTGAGGGCGGGCAGTCATCTTCTAAAGTGCAGGTCAGCAGTTTCTTCAGGAATCCGAATCCGATAGCTTCAAACAGCGCTTTTTTCGCGTTCGCCTTGCAGTCTTTCGCCTTCACTAGTTTAGTCACCATGAAAAGCGCGGCGAACTTTTCTGTGTCGGTTTTCGCGGACTTCAGAATGAGAACGCATTTCTGAATTGACTCCGATATATCACCCATTGTCACAAAACACTTTTTGGCGAGCACGTCGTGATTCTCGCTCCACTGAAATCCACTGAGAGCCAACAAGCGGCACACGTTGAATCGACCAAACGATCTACATCACGGTTATATTTAGCTCGAGTTCTCTTCCAAACTATCTAAATCTGGCTGCAGAGCTCGCGTTCTCCAACCAAGAATATCCTATTTATAAACATACATACTGGAACGCGAGAACACGCGGTGCAATAGACAAGCTCTACGCACAAAAAATATACGCGATGACAGCGCGCGCACTGGCAGTGGGTCACAGATGACCGTGACAATGTCAAATCATAAAATCGAAATTTTACAAACCTTATTGCAGGCTCTGCTATCACACTTCCTCGTCTGAATTAAAGTGTTATCTAGGTCGAAAAATATCGCCGAAACATCACTATTTTCATTGTACGATTCACCAGCCATGATATATCTTAGGAAAAATAAAACAGTAAAATAAGAGATCCTGTGAAGTTTAGTTCGCTCTCACTCGCGCACGGCACAGCAAGTAATGTAATGGAATAGAAGGAAAAATTACATTTTTGTTGGACAATCTGTAGAAGACTACGCCATCTAGTAGTATTTTACGTGATAACCACCTTAGCTGCCCGAACAATAAAAGCAAGGTTTGAACCGTGACTGTTGTACAGTGACATACGGTCTTAGTATAAAAATAAACCGCTAGATGGCGGTTTTATAAAAGATGGATATCACAAATCACAACACGACGAGGCAAAACATCAATTATCGCGGGTTCCAATTTTTATGTTATAGGTAGTTGGTCAAACTAAATTTCCAGTAAATAACAACAAAAAAAAGTATACTTATCCTTTTCTTTCGGGTGCTAGTACTAGTGTAAGACAAAGATAGTATCATTCTCTCTGTCTATGTTTGAAATGAGACAAATGAAATAATTGGCCCATAACCGCTATGCACACAGCCAGGAGCAGTACAAGTAGGTATAGGTAGGGTATTTGACTGTATTTAAAATAAATTATTTTACAACATGCAGGAAATAAAGCACCAGAAGATTAATGGAGTAACGTAGACAGCAGTTATTTTTAGACACAATTTCTATTTTAAAACCCGTATAAAACTATAAAGAGTAATTTGATTGTAACGTCACATGCTAGTGTTTCATATAAATTATATAGTAGCAAAACCGTTTTGACAGTTCGAAAAAAGAAACTGATTTGACTAGTATTCAAATACCCTATACCCTATTGTAGGTTATGTAATGAGGGCTATCGTTTTTTTGCTCACCAGTTGGCGCCTCTGTTCTTCTTTTAAAATTATGGCTTCAGCCCAGTGGGACTATTTCGCCAGTATCAAGGTATTAAGAGGTTTAAAAACGACAAAAATTGTACGGTTGTACAAGACAGTGTACGGTGATTTGTTAGCTCTTGTAAATCGATAGCTAGACTTTACAAGAAGCACGTGGACTACCGGCCGTTGACTCCAAGATGGTGGTTAAACGCGCTTCAAAATTAATTCTCCATTTACTGCACACTACCACATTAGTTTACTGTATAATAAGCTATCGATATTACACTAAACAATATTAACGGACGGACGGACAATAGTGACCCTATAAAGGTTAAAAATGGAACCCTTTCCTTTTGACGTACGGAACCCTAAAAATGGATGGGTGCTGACTTGTCTATTGTCATATGCGTAATTTCTTTCTATTATACATTATACGTTGAGATACCTAAATCGTGTTCTATAAGTAGGTAGTAGGTACTATTCGCACTAGTAGTTCCGCTATCCTCGCTCGGAAATGACGCATCATTCTTGGTTTTTGCCTCCAATATGAGCAAGTTGCGTAAACCCAGAGACATATGAAAGTAATATGAGAGAGGATGAGTTACGACCATAAGGGACACGTCATTCTTTGTACAGTGAAATTCTTTTATCAACATTGTTTCGCGGTAATACGGCCTTGGACGGAGGGTTGATTTTTTATTTACGACTTTATTTTAAGGAAGCGGGAAATGTTACCAATGTTTGCTGGGTTGCTAAGGGAATAAGATCTGGTAATAGAAAAACAGTTTGGTTTATGGAGCGTTAAGCTTTCGGGAGTAGGTAGGTAGGGTAGGGGTAGTAGGTGTGGTAGGGTTTTTTTTATTTTATTTTTTATAGTAATGTTTAGCCTAAAAGTGCAAAACCGTAGAACTAAAGGAAATTTTAGTAAGAGGAAATTTTGTTCTCTATAGAAAATTGAGCTGCTAAGTTGAAATGGGACTGGGCTGGTCATGTCTGCCGAATGCCGGACGACTTGTGGGCTAAGTTAACCACGAAGTAGGAGCCCCACGAGTCTAACGGGATCCGGCAGGCCTCGTCGGCGATGGCGGGATAACTTGGACTCCTTTTTGAGAGGCTGGCCAGATATATCACTAAACAGAGACGAGTGGAAGAAGAGTGGGGGAGGCCTTTGCCCAGCAGTGGGATACAGTGGGCTCTGAATAATAATAATAATAACACCGCTGGGGCAGCTTGTGGCGAGCTGACGGTGAGTGGCGACACCGCGGACCCCTATTCCAGAGGGCCCTGTCATCTGGCCCTCGCCTCTGTGCTTGCCTTGACTCGCCGGCCAGAGTGGAGTCGCAAGAGCGGGTCCTATGCTCCGGGTTGGAAGTGTAAAATGTCGTAACGCCGGCGGCCTGCTGAACGGATTACCGGGATCTGGCTACCGCAGACTCACCTCTCGACAACCTCACAGCCACTCGTAGTGTTGCCCTGTTGTCGCACTGTACGTGCAGCCATTGCGGGGCCCACTCAATGAATAGGGGATTATTACTGCAATGTTCTGCCAAGTGCCACCAGAGTGCAGCACTAGCCTTTTTAGTAAACCATAGAGTAAGTTATACATACTGTACCTTTAACAGGTTTTTGACAAGTTTTCAGAGATAATAAAATATGACATTGATGCATCAAGGCGGTTTGTTTACAGAGGACCTACCGGGAAACGCGAATCCGAAATTTCACTATCTGCCTCTTTATCGCTCGAATATGCAAGAGTGACAGAAATGTTAAATAACGTAATTTCGATTTCTTGTTTCGTGATAGACCCTCAGATTGTGGTGGTGGCGCCACCTACGCAGAGTTTGATGTTAGATAACGTAATTTCGATTTCTTGTTTCGTGATAGACCCTCAGATTGTGGTGGTGGCGCCACCTACGCAGAGTTTCGCGTAATATTCCCTATTGGCGAGTCACCACCTGTCTTTTACAATTTTGAGACTGATTGTCAGGTGTCCGCTAGTCTCCTCCCATAGCCCGATATCCAGTCCATCCAACATACAAATCAATAGCCTATGACCTGAGTTCCCATCGCAGCACAAAAGTGCTGCACTGCAATAGTCTTTGCACCTGGCGGGGACCATCTCCGGATGTATCATATTGTGTGCTCGGGAAATGATGTCAATAGTGGACTTATTAAGCATAAATATTTTCAATTGCATAGCTTTTAAAAACTCGAAATTTTGTAAATTCTGGCAAAAAGTTATCAGATCTCTTGTCTAACTCTACAAGCCCTAACTTCACAAACTCTACACCCTAGTCAAAATATGTGGCTTTATATGTGGTTTCGTTACCAAGAACTATTGTACGCGTATAATCAGAAATAATAAATAGGTACATTTTTCACTCGCCAAGCCACATATATTGACTACGGTGTAGAGTTTGTGAAGTTAGGGCTTGTAGAGTCAGAAGTTTGGCTCTGCAAGACATCTGATAACTTTTTGACAGTGCGAAATGCGACCTCGATCTCGCATGAGCAAATTTCGAGATCTCATGCGCACCACTAAGTGCGAGCGAGATGCGTCATTAGACGACTCATTTATGCAATTCGTGAGGACCATCAATCAGCGTTAGCGGCTCACGCTGATTCAAGATCGTACAAAAAAAGATAAAAACCATATAAAATTATTAAAACAGAAATAGCCTCATAGCTCATTTATTTTACTTGCATGCGAGTTTCATTACCATGCGGTATTTGAATTTGATCGGTCGGCTGAATTGGATGTAACCTCAGTTCGCTTTAATATATATATAGGTATGTATGCTTTGATTTGTTTTTAAGTTTAAACACTTTAAAAGATTGAAGTGATGATGTTTACATTTGTAATTTTATTGTATGTACTCTGGACGTGTAATTAGCTTTATCAATAAATACATGAATATGAATATTACAATACATGGAAGTATTTATCTACATACATTATAATTTGATGGCCAGGTAAATGTGATGACTATTTAGCCTAAACGATGTAATAAAGAATTTCCACTGAAAAAGAAAATTCGCGTAAACTGACGTCTCCACGGAGCCATTTACTTTTTGCTGAGACAAAAGCTTTGGGTAATTTATTTTGAATTTATCGAGATATTACGTAAGTAACCGTCTAGTGTCCAAAATTTTTCAGTTCTGAATTCTGTAATATTTTTGAATATACTGATTTAAACTAACACCATTTTCACTCATAATTTTAAAACTAACACAGGACTTAATCGCGTACAAACTTACGTTTATTTATTAGGTTTAAATAAACATAAGTTTGTACGCGATTAAGTAATCGCTTACCATCAGGCGATCCAATCTGCTCGTTTGTCTCCTATATAAAAAAGTCTACTCATTGTAATAAACAGTATCATAAAATAAGGTGTGTTTGGGTAATTTCGAAGGGTTATAAAGCCAAGCATTGCAACATATCTGTATGATTTACGTACAAATCGGGTTAACCTTGCCAATGTCCAATATCGGTGCCTTTAAAAATAGGCAAAAGGCAAACACTAGAGGGCAAGAAAAGGGCCAGCGTTGAGTATGTCAACGCGCTCAAGAGCTATTAGACTGCTGTCAGTAGCAGCCGCTGGCCTGTTTGCCAACCATTTGCCAATATTACTGCTAGTAAAACCACTTCTGATCGTTCATTAACAAGTAATTTATTTATTTAAATGTATGGTCACGTTGATGTAGGTTCTGATTTGTATTTTCTGTACATATTTGTGACATTTTCAACCAAAAGGTATCACATTGTCGCTTGTCGATAAGGTTGATTTCGAATTGAAGCTATATGGAAATAGCGCCTTATTGACAACCGACAATAAGTACCCTTTTGGTTGAAAATGGCACATTTACTGACCTAAAGATGATTCAACAAATGTCCACAAAGGTTCAGCCCAAATCTTCGTTATTTATGTAGGTCAAAATCGGAAATTAGGCTACATTATTCTTAATGTACGAGAATAAAAATCCAATTTTTGCTTTTCTGGTCATACATGACAAGGTCAAGGAATTTAAATTCAGTGCCATTAATTTCGTACCTTGTTACAGTGACAATAGGGTACTTGACTGTATTTAGTTGTAAAACTCAAATAACAACGTTTCATACGTTGGTAATAAAAATATTACATACTTAAGTACCACAGAATCATAATAAATTAGTAGGAAAAGGAAAGCACTTGAAATTAAATGCTTTTATCACAAAACTATCGCCCCCCAATCCCAGTATAATCGAAAGGATAACCAAACCGTTTTAAAAAGTTCAGTACAACTCTCAATTTAAATCTGAATTTGTAAATAATCCCCAGAGCGCTGAAAGCGGTATTGTAAGTCGGTTATAAATAACGTAAATAACTTACTGAAAGTTTCCAATCCCAAATTGAAGGTAGCTGATATTTTTCAGCTGCAGCGTCGTGGCGGCTGTGCGCTAACTTGGAGTCTCCGTCGGTCATATTTATTGCTTCCCGATCCAGTCAGCGTGGAAATATCAAGGTAAGCGAATAAACAGTATTTTAAAGTCAAACGCAGATTTATAACATTTAACCGTTCGCGTTTTTAACACATATTAAAATAAATAATTACTCAAGGCAGCAGCAAGCTCGGTTCTCCATAGAAACGTAGTTACGCTCTTATTTTAAAACTAGCTAGATTGCTCTGAAACCTTGTATTTACAATAGGATAAGGTATGACTGTAAATAGTTTATGTGGCATCAGATACCATAGTTAAAAAATACAGCGATTTAGTTTTTTATAAAAAAAAAGTTTTTATATGCTCTATTTTGTTTGTTTAATAAGCTGGAGCTATATAAACTAATTACAGACATAAATATACCTCATGTAATTGTATGTGCAAAGTTTCATTACAATCCAATACGTAGTTTTAAAATGAGAACGAAACTCCGTTTGTATGGGAAGGCGAAATTCGGTTTGAATTCGTGATGTTCTCTAAAGGGACCCACTGACTATCAGTTAGGGAATGCAAACCTGTTTTTATTTGTATGAAATTTCGGTTAATAACCGGTTATTAACCGGTTTTTTCATACAATTAAAAATCGGTTTGCATTCCCTACTATCAGTCCGCCGGACGATATCGCCCTCTCAGTTAGAACAAAAGTTTGACAGTTCCGAACAACTGACAGGCCGATATTGTCCGGCGGGCTGATGTACAGGTAGTTACACTAAACACTAAACTCTGTTTTAACATTTCGTTGGGACATTAAGTTACCACGAACGGTTAACCTATGTCGCGTCGAAGCGTCGTCGGAAATAAAGGTAAGTAATAAAAATAAATTTATGATAGACCCGATATAATTATGTTTTAAACTTAGATTCAAACAGTGGCAATTCGTTTTGTGGCAATTAAAGTTGGTGCAGGAATAATTAAAAATGTCATGTCATCTTTAGTGAAGTGTCCGCCCACAAAGTGAGTCGGTTGAAAGTTCAACTAAAACGAGCAGTTCAGACTCTGTTGCATTTACCCTTATCATAAAATGTTCGTAAAAACTTTATTGAAGTGGATACCTCAGTTCTTTGCTGAGTTAATCAGACTACTTATCGACTATGGTTGGTTTTACCGGACCTTTTGGATTTGGTTTAGTGGCAACGTTTACTGGTAGTTACCGTCGCGTACAAAGGACATATTGAGAGTTTCTGTAATTCTCAAAAACTGTAGAAATTAATTAATTGGTTAGGGAACAATTTTTTGAAATATTGCTGTTAAGCTCCGTCAAATCGGGGCTCAAGCTATAGTTGTATAGGTTTATGTAAGTAGAGTCATTGTAAGCTAACTTTGCACCAATTTGAACAGAACATAGTGAGGAGTATCATTATAAACGTAATACTTTCATAATTAATTTCAATAATGATGACATTGCCACGATTTATCATTCCTAATGCCGGTACTTCTATAATGATAGAGTTAAAATACTGGTTCTAATAATGTAACGTGTTGTTGGGAAATATTCTAAGGGAGGAATCTGAGGGCCTACCGCAAATCACGTTCGACGTGTTGCCTCTCTGTCACACTTACGTACGAATTTACAAGTGCGACAGAGAGGCAACACGTCGAACGTGGTTCGCAGTAGGCCCTCTGGAATACTCCGCTGGCGTCTAGCTGCAGCAAATAAAGTAGCCCTGTGTGGCTGCTTACTTTCAACGGTCCCGGCTTGTTTTTTATTCACAGTAAAAGGAAAAGTTGGACGTTGTTATTTGAAATTAGACTACTTTTTATAATGAAGGTAATAGAATGATAAAAGAAGACTGAGAATACTTAAGAATCTAGGTAGCAAAGAAGGACTATTTGCGTCGTCTTACTTAAGAAAAATGTGCGAAACGACTGCACATAAATTTATATTTTCTGAAAAAATCTCAAGACTAACTTTGGTTTGAAAATTATGATATTCAGAAAAACGGGTAGGTACTCAACTATAATCTGATAATTTCTCACTAATAGTTCTATTTTAAACACTACTTAAACGATAGTCTTGTAAATTCACGTAGCACCAATTTCTTCTAATTCAGACTCTGTTACTCCATGCGAATCATTCCATTGTTGAACTGATGTGGATGCCGAAATTGACAGTTGTGCATCTCGAATAGGGGCCCAGATTTATTTCGCTACTTTGATAGAAATGCGGTTCTTTTTCGATAAGCACCTTCCATTACAACTTTCATTATTATTCTTAGAATCTTAAATGTTTTACTAAGAACCATCCAGAACGATATCATTGTATAAAATTTCTTAGAAAGCATTGTCTCCATTACAATCAACGAGGAGTAGGTATCTGAGTCATCTAAAAAGTCCTCACCGCTTCCATTCGGCAGTTCCTAAGGTTCCATTGTTGTCTTATCAGCATTCAGCGCCCTTACCTACTGAATAGTGCCCTCGGCAATTAACACGGATGTGTATTGGGGTAGACCACGCAAACGCGCCTAGCACGATTTTTTTATAACATAGGAGCAAACGTGCAGCCGAATCGCCTGATATAAATTTCCGCCGCTTATTGACACTTAAAATGGCATTTAACCCTTTGTAAGGCATAAGGGTGTCAGAAATTATGCAAAATTAAACCCTATCACTTAATAAAGTTGAAATTACCTTTGCCTTATAAAGGCTTAAAATGGGAGTACGCTCTTTTCGTGAAGGTTTGAAGGTCGTATCGGTCCGGAAATACCGTGGGCGACAGGTTAGTTTATTTTATGTATACTAAAAACCATACGTGCATACTGTGAACAGGCCATTTACGCCAACGATTAAAAACGACGTATTTAAATTATATGAAACTTGGCATTAACACTTACGTAACATAATATATCTACTTCTAGTACTAGTTTCGTTGTTAAAAATTGTGATACAAAGAGACTATTCGCTTTGTATAACAATTTTTAACAACAAACTTTTACAACACGAAACAAATTTTAACAACGAAATTTTGTATGTCAAACTTCTACTCGCTCTAATTTCTCTGCACTACAATTGTCTCGCTTAACTTCAAACTCGGATAAATCCATTCGACCCTCTTAGGAAATATCCTTTTTTAATACCAAAATCGCAAAATCTGACAGTTGGATTTATCCGAGTTTGAAGTTAAGCGACTCAATTTCTAGCAACGAAAACTAGTTCTAACCATAGATATATATTACTTGAATGTTCATGTTAAATTTCAAGTAATTTCAGAAATTTCAGAATATCTTTTCTTAGCGTAACTTCGATATCTTCGGTTGTATGGCGGCTAGGTTCGTGTGACTTGTAACAGTTACTACAGCGTCCAGCGGCCGCACATGTGCGGTCTATTCACACCCATATCCGTGTCAATTAACTCGCGATGCTCATTAGCAGCTCGTTTTCATTCGCCGGCCGTAATCCGCCAGGGAGTTGGTAACTTTCTTCGGAACGGCCCGATTTACTGTATCACGTGCGCTGATGTGCTGACGGCGCTGACGCCATTGTCTTTACTGCCGATTTAGAACACTAAGTGGCCTTTTATGAGGGCTGCTGATTAAACTGTTTGAGTTCAGTAGTCCTGCTACTTATCTTAATACTTTCTAGGATCTTTTTGGGTCTCATATACACTCCTGGGGTCTCATATACACTGTGATCTCGCCATAGTTGGTAACTTTTGGAACGGCCCGATTTACTGTATCACGTGCGCTGATTTGCTGACGGAGTAGACGCTACTGCCTTTACTGCCGATTTAGAGACATAAGGTCTGCTGACACTGACTATTTGAGGTCTGAAGAGTCCTTTAGAGTTCCTTAGCGCCTAAGCCAGAGCTTCGCGTTGCCCTTTCCTTAACCTTAAACCTAGAAAGTTTAAGGCTTTCAGTAAAATCTGTATGAGGTAGATTACGAGGTTACATCATTTTATATTCGGTTCCTCTGGTCACATTCGGTTCCAATCATCAATTCATCAGTAATCAGAATATTCATATTAATAAAAAACTTTATAATAACTAAAATTTAAAAAAATACCATCTCAGGCGACTATCGAATTCGGCCTTCTAAAAATACCTTTTTTTTCTTAGCCTGTTATAGTGTCCTATACTGCTGGGCAAGGGCCTCTCCCCTAGATCTCCACAACTCCCGTTGTTGTGCTTTTCCGGCCAGTTACTGCTACTAAAAAAACCTATAATTAATAATTGTATGCACTTAGAAAATCGCGAATTCTTACATACGGTGCGTGACATTTCAAAGATTCTTCCGTCATATTGTCATTGTTTGAAAGGTTAGGCATCGAGGGCAGAGACCTATCTGGCATTCAGCCACGATTGAAAATTGTGTAAAAATATATTAAACGGCTATTAAATTTAAAATGAAATATATTTAAACAAAAACAAGAGTATTGAATTAGAAACATCAGTATTTTAAAAGTAAAACTCATAGTTCGTATGAATTAGTCACAAAATAAAAAAAAAAAACAGCTATAACTCCCTAGGACCTAGGCCAACCCCTAGACCTAGCCCCTAGCTAGGCCTAGGGAGTTATAGTTTTTTTTTCACATTTCATAACTCCCGCGGGAACAATAAAGGTCTTTGTCCTGTAGTACAGTACACCTGCATAAAATAAGATCTTTTTCGAGCAAGTGTGATGAAAACAATTGAACCTGTTATGGGGGAAGCTGCATAATTCAGACGAATAATGAAAATTTCAACTAATCATTTAAACCGATGGCAGCGCGCCAGGCCGTCCGTCCGCGCATTTACAATTCATGGCCATCTGTGAGAGCGCCACGATCTGCTGCCGGGGCTGCTGCGGAATGCAGACTAATAATTAACAATTGTTATTAATCATACGATAAAAACAATTGAACGCTAATCATATAACAACCAACCATCATTTAGAGTGATGGCAGCGCGCCAGGCCGTCCGTCCGCGCATTTACAATTCATGGCCAGCTGTGAGAGCGCCACGATCTGATGCACACCAAATAATCGTTATTAATAAATAATTTATATTTTAAATTGAAGGAAAATTAGTAAAAATCACTGCCTCGGGAGAGATTCAGATTCCGGAATACGGGTCTACCAACGCCGACGACGGGCGGTCTCTGTAATTTAGTTCGTAGAGCCGCATGCATACAAGGTAGCGCAGTAGCGAGTTCAAGTCTCTCAGCAGTGAATTTTTCTATTTTTCCATCATTTCAATCTTTGCAGATAGGCAAACATAGTTATTTGTGCAACAAGAGAGGAGTTTTGGTTTTTCTTGCGAGTGTTTATTTTGAGTCCCGAGAAAGCGAAAGATTCTAAGTTAGAATCTTGAGCGTAGCGAGGGACTCGAAAACACGAGATGTAAAATAACTTTGCTCTCGTGATGCACACATAATTTTTCACCTCAGTAGTGAGAACATATTAAAGGTTAAAATGTATTTCGAATTACACGGAATAATTAAAAAAAAAATTGTAATCAAAGTATGAAGTGGCAGTTCATAGCCTAAATTAAAAAGCTACTTTGTTTCACTCCCTGGAGTGAGGAAAGTGGCACTTTCTTCACTCCGTGGAGTGACGAAAGTACGCTTGTTCGAGCTGCTGAGGTGAAAAAGAAATTTTCAAAATTATTATTGTACTTTTAAGAATGAAGGTTTTAAAAGCACGGCTGCGTATGTCTAAGTATGTTCGTTGTGCGGCGGGCCTAAGCGCAGTCAATCCATCGGCGTGCGGCATGTTTGCGCGCTGCTATCGCCGCCTTGCACCTGCCTTATCCGGGCGCCATTGTTGTAGATTACCGAGAAAATGTGAATCGATCCTTCCGACGGACCAGTATAAGGGCTCCCGTGTTGTAGGTATTTCAAAAATCCTTTATCTTTATTTCAATTACTCTTGCATTATACGAGCGAGAAACAGATAAAAATGAGGTTCGAAATTCACGAGCCAACCTTGCCAAACGATGTCATGGAGTAGAGGCCTACTCAAATAGTTATTTCTAGTTATGAAACGGTTATGGACATGATCTGTCAGCTGTAGGTATATAACTGTGGAACAGGCCGATCAATGTACGAAAATCTTCGTATTAGCGTCCTCACTTTATCGGTAATTCTGTGGTCTAATAATTAGACTGAATGTCATCGTCCTCGCCCCACGTGACCGCCGCCATACATGAGGCGGGAACAAATGTGAATGATTTATATAAAGCGCCTATTCCCATCCGTGCCCGGCGGGGACGGGGATAGGAGATACACCAGTACCACGGCCCCATCTAAAATGTCCGTGAAACTTCACCCGTGCTCGCTCGGTTCATGGGAAACACGCGGCCCGGACGTCGCGGGGATGCACTCGCGCCTAAGCCGCTTTGCGAATTTGATGCATGCGAAATGTCAGGATTGCGGCGATGGAAGACTTTGGATCCATCAAGCCTGTTAGTACTGCGTTTTAAGCGATTTCTAGGGTATAATAATTTAAATATATCGATCTAATATTATAGAGCACGTCACGTGTGAAATTTTTCATGAGTCAGCAAGTATTTATTTTATTTAAGATAAGTAGGTACAAAAAACTTATTGAGTAACCTATATAGGGGACAGCTTAAACAGAATACACAGATCAACCTAGCCCCAAACTAAGCAAAGCTTGTACTATGAGCGCTAGGCGACGAAATACATACTTATATAGATAAATACATACTTATATACATAGAAAACACCCATGACTCAGGAACAAATATTTGTGTTCATCACACAAATAAATGCCCTTTCCGGGATTCGAACCCAGGACCATCGGCTTCACAGGCAGGGTCACAACCCACTAGGCCAGACCGGTCGTCATATATACAGACTTATTCACTAATTTACTATGTAAGAAACTTATCTTAACGTGCGATGCAAACTCGGTATCGGTGGTCCCCGCACTAGGCAAGCCTGTATTGCGGAGGCCAGGACTCGTGGTACAGTACAGAAAGATAGGGTAAGGTAAGTAAGGTAAGTATTCAAATGAAATTGATATTATAACGACAGAGACTCGCAGATTGGACGAGTTCACTGCTGCACCGCATGAGCCCATCACGGCTCCGAATGGAGACGCGCCGCGCGTGAGCGACTGTACCTATACAGATACGTTCCCGCTGCTCCCGCGCAGTCCGGCAACCGACGCGGTACAATTTTCGGGATTCGGGATTATATACGGGAAGATTATTGGGAGCTCGAAAACAGTACAAAAGGTAATCACGGTCCATATCCCGGTCAATATAAGTCTTAAACTTAAGGAATTACGTCTGTAAGATCAAAAGGTTTTGTGGTCAAAATGTCACATTAACACAATGACAAATTTAAATTTGTTGGATTATTCATAATTTATTCGCAAACATAATATAAAAAAACCCACTAAACAAAACCTCTTCAGGGTAATTAGAGGCTTTGTTAAATTAGTACTGCATTATGTTGAATCAAATACCTATTCTAGGCTATAAACAGCTAAACAAAGAGAACATGGAACCGCTGCGACCGTTTTTAGGTAACATCGCGCTCACCGCAGATTTTAATGCACATTATTAACCTCCAATCTTTACGTTCAACTGTATCCAAATATCTATCGTATTTCAAGAAGTATAAGGGTATTTTTAAAGTTGCAGAGACCGGATAGAAAGGAGTTTGTTATAGTAATTGAAGGTTTTATTTGCTACATTCTTCAACGGACCGCCGCGAGCCTTTAATGACGGTCCTCGGGCATTGCATTCGGTTCAACCGCTAGATTTATAGTTCAAAATGCTGCAACAACCCGCACTTTTTCGTTTAAACGTACTGTGTCGCTGTCCTTATGAACTAGCTGCACCTTATTTAAAAACATTAAATTTTGCTGCAATTTTCTCGTTTTCATTCAGTACCTAAACACCTGGTATTAGGTAAGTATAGTCGTATATGGTGTGCGCTGAAATTGCGTGCCCTTTAGTAAGAACATTTTTAAGAATTTAATTTTGTTTTTAAAATGCTATAGTTATTTACGATACAAGTGCGGAATATAGGAAATTCGCTACGAGTGGTGAAAAAATAAATGAAATGAAATGAAATGAATATTCTTTAATTCAGACCATGTCCATATACAATTAAATTACATGTAAAATTAATATTAAATTATATAATAAATTTCATTTGTTAGTAGCAGTATTAAGCCTTACAACTAAGGTTAGTATATATACACAGCATTCTATTTTTTTTTACATACAGTAAATTAGCTTGCCTGTCAGCACATGTATCATATGGCAACGGTTCATGTACAAACAAGCCCGAAGACAGTGTTTTTAATCGACACGAGTTAAGTATTACCTATTCGCACGTGTATTCTACAACGTTTAACAGTGCAAATGACATATATGGCCCTTTAAATTTTCGACATATTCATATTCATATTCGTATATTCATAATAATTCATATTACATGTAGTTTTTCATAATTACACGGCACGGCAATTCATAGGCACGTAAAGTGCTTATTGTATTGTGTGAAAGTAACACCATATGTATTGTAAATATTTTTTCATCACACTCGCTCAGTAAATGTGGAATTGCACGGAGGCTTAGCGGGAACTATAGAAAAAGCGTTTTCCCTATAGGGAGTTGTGAAGTTTCTAGTATTATAATTAAGCAGTTTTTTGTTTTTATACTTCATTTTTGTATCGCAAGTGTGTGATGAAAAACATTGTGTGTAACTCGGGGCGTAATCATATTGCAAACTCGAGTCTATAATGAGTGATTTAACTATACTCTCGTTTGCAATATTTAACTTACGCCCCATGTTGCGCAATGTACTATTATTTTCATTGTGCTAGAAAATTATAAAAAAAATGAACTGCAAATGCATGGGACTGTGAAAGAAAATTAATGGTTCCATTCCAAAATTAGTCCAATGTCCATTGTATAACTATGTAGAACTGATGAAATAAAACTATGAAAACGGATTATATCGCGTATATTGAATCACCCGTCACCCGTTGACCACGAACGCTGTAAAGAGTTCGAAACGTCGGGATGTATTATAAATTCAATATACGCGATATAATCCGTTTTCATAGTTTTATTTCATGAGTAACTATCGCGGTAACCGAAGACAATATTATGTAGAACTGATTCGTTTGGCAGACGTACTAACATTGTATATATACCTAATTTGTTTGCCAGACGTACTAAAGCCCCTAAAACCTTCGGTTGCTGAACACAAAGACATAATATCCTGTAGGAAAATATATCCCTATGGAAAATATACCTCTGATCGCTGTTATTTATGTTATAGCATTCAAAGCTTGTTTTGAACCGAAGTATTCAAATTTGGAGCTTCATTGAGAGGTTCTCGATAATAAATTGTGAACGGCTTTTAAGAAATTGCCTCTATCCCGCCATTCACATGAAATGAACATAATACTTAACAACGGACATGTTTTTAAATAGACTTCGCATGCACGGCAGGTTAAATGTAGGCCCTTTCGAAAAACGTGGAAAGAAGAAGACTGAGGCTTTTATTATTTATTTAGTTAGGTACCCTTAGTAACCTTAAGATTTTACTTAACAACGAATAACCTATGTTATTTCAATTTTTTTAAATTAATCTATAAATTGTATATATACAAAACAATCAATCACAATGAAAAAATCAACGAAGATCAACTCCGGCTGGTTTTTTTAAATTAGCATGTACCTAATATTTAACTAGAAATAACCTTTTTCTCTTTTAAATTGACAATGTAAATAATATATATATGTATTTGTATATTGAAACTGAGAAGTTAATTCATTCGTACCTATCTAAGAAAAAATTCGTCAAATTTATCGGTCAAAAAAAAAACACAAAAAAGACTTAATTAAGTACATACTTTTTGAACTAACACTTTCTTTTACATTATAAAAAAATAATAGGTACCTAATTGCAAAACTTCCGTGAGACACAGACATATTAAACAAATTAAAAACGGATCACTCATGTATTTTCCGTATTTCCGTATTTTCACGTGTTTTTGTATTTGTGTGTGTCACGTATTTGCCGGTCCGTCACCGTCGACGCAAGCTCCTGATGACGCTACTCGGTACGGAGTGAAACATGTCGAGCGTTTTCGACTTAAAATACGTAAGTGACCCGTTTTTAATATGTTTAATAGGTACCTAATTGCGGCCACATTTTACCTAGAAATAAGGAATAATTATGAATATTAATTTCAAATGCTTGATAAAACTGAAAGGCGCAGAAAATCGTTGCGGCATCTTAAACTACACAAGACCAAGAAAAGTCTGAAGCGCTCGATAAAAAATAGTTTAAAAAACCAGAACAACACAGAAACAACACCACAGAAAATGGATTAAATAGTCTTTATCCTTGCGAAATTTATAATTGCGGGCATCTTTCTCTTTTACTCCAATTAAGGCGTAATTAGAATGACAGAGAAAATGCTCGCAATTTGCGAACTGCGGTTTTGGGAAAAAATAAATAAACCATTGAAAAAATAAACATACATTGAAATAGTACATTTCGATGCTAGTGCGGAAAGTATGTCATTACTTCACGAGTACCGAGATATCTTGCCACGAGCCGTAGGCGAGTGCCAAGACTCGGGACGAGTGAATAATGACATATCTGCACGTGTATCGAAAAACGTTTTTTAATACAGTTGCGAAAAAATAAGAAAAGCAACAAGTATTAAGGAATTGAATTCGAAACTTTTTATATTATTAATTCTGTGACATCATTGACAATGACATTATGAAGAGGTGTTTTTCTAGCTTTTATTCGACTAGAATAGATTTTGTTATTATTATTGAACCCACTTCAATGAAAGTTTTTTTTTTCAAATGCATGTTCTATAAGACAGAAACAATTGTAAATATTAAAACATTGTACTATTATTACCTAAATATCATTATTTACGATTATTTGTGTATGGTATATTTATAAAAACAATATCGAATGTTGCCTTTGGAAACTTAAAACATCCTGCAGTAAGAAAATACGCCTCTTCTTTGACAGGCGTTCCGTTCCATTCAGACAACTTATTAAGAACGGTTTTTCAACATTAAAAAATAAACGTAAATACTTATAATGATGAAGAGGTAAGTAATAAAATATGAAATATGCATATTTTTCGTATTCTTACATTAACAGAAGGTTTTTATGTTGACTACGACGTTTAAAGGAAACTAATATAAACACTCATCAATAAGTAGTCATGAATTGGAACAAGTATAAATTTAAAAAAATTGGAAAAGTAAAAAGCACTAGTTCGCGAAAACCAACTTTCCGCACGCTAAACAGCCACGAAATAATAATAAATTTTAGCTCTAACTGGTTAGGTAGCTACCCATGCTGTAATCATACGCATGGAGGTTGTGGGTTCGAGCTCTAAACCCGCCTCTTACCAAGGTAAGTATGCCAATAACAATTAGGTGTGTTCAATTTGCTGTGAAACCTTCTAAACCAATATTATATTATCTCCATATGGTGCAAGTATTAAGATGTTTCATTCCACATTTTGTAAACAGTCGTTTTTGAGCTCGAATAGCTTCGTGCTGATTTTTTACTAGTTTAAAGTTATTCGTCATGCAGAAAAGTAACTCTCGCACGCCGCTTTTGTACGGTTTCACCATGTTTCTCCCGTTTATCACAAAACACAACGAATATTTAAACGATTCTGACAAACACATACCATGTAAATGACGTTTAGTGACTGCCAAAGCGGATAGTTATAATATTATAGAGCGGTACTGTCATAGTAAATTTTGTAACCACAGTAAATTCACTGCCATCTATCGACACACTTTAAAACTAAAAATGAAGATTTATAAATATGTGAATGTGAAATAAATAAATGTTTTTTTTTGTTTGCATTAATTATTTTCATTATTTTGACCCATGTTCTTTCACCGATATGCGTTAAAATTGTTAAATAAGAAACGAAACCGTCAACGCCCTCTATACGAGAGTAGGCCAAAGGTAGTAGCGCCATCTGATCGAGAATCAAATTTTCGTGATTTTCAAGGCACGTTTTTTCCTTAGACTGTATCCATCTATTACGGTGTACGGTATAGTTATATATATATAAATTATTATCGATTATCTTCAAAGCGGTGTTAATAGAATACCTATGTGTCTTTGAGAAATCAACTTAATTTACGCTGCCTTGAAATTAACTAACTTGAGTTAAGTGTAGAAGTCCTGCATCTACTACTTAGTACATATATTTCAACGCACCTTTTAAGCAAGATGGTAGGTTTGCGTAGTCTACCCAGTTATATCATATAACATAAATGTCTTCATACAATCTTGAGTATTTATATCTTAAGTATTTACGGGTAACATACTTAATATATTTCCTACATGTTTATTATGCCTTTCAGCGGGATTTTATTCAGCGACTCTTCAAAGCATGTTTTGAAAAAATATTCATATTTGTAGTTCCTGGTCCTTTCAGTGCTATAAGCTTTCAATTGGCTTTATTCATTTTGCGTTTGATACTTAGGTCTTTTCTGAAGCGTGAAACATTCTTCGTTGTAAATGCGAGGGTGGATCAAAAAGTACCCGTGTTAGAAATGCAGACGCATTTTTTTTAACTTTCTTTTTGAATATAATTTCTTTCTAGGTTCCTACACTTTTCACTACGTTTCGGCCACTTCTTTAAACCCTCAAAAAAAAAAACGATTTGTCTAGCTCTCCAAAATACGCTTCTCTCTCGTTCCCCGACCCATTATTTTATAGTGGGGAACAGAAAACAGTCATAGGGAGCCAGATTCAGTGTGTAAGGTGGGTATGGCAGCAATTCGTATCATACGAGTACCTAGTTGGTGCAACTCAGCTGAAACGTCTTATTTTAAGGTAAAAACAATGAAATTAAATCGCGGTAGACCCGTTCGTATAATTAAATATGTCATACCTAGTTGGTTTAATTTGGCGGAGACAATTCCGGAAGAATGGCCGTGTCTCCTTTTTTTTATCGAAACGGTCTCAATGATAGTTTTCCTTTTTGTAAAAAGTTCACGACGATTGTTATCTTGGAATCCCAAAAAATCGTGGCCATAGCTTTTCCGGCTGGTATGACTGTTTTTGCCTTCTTCAGGGCAGATTTGAAAGAAATAATACATTATTTTGACTGTCGTTTGTAGTTAGGTGTGTATAATAATGGATTCAGGTTTCATCAACGGTAACGATGCGACGCAAAAACAAAAATCATTTGTTAAGTGGTACCTATTGATACACTACCTGGTAAAGGGTTAATTACCCTATTGCCCTTGCCGGCGTTCCAATTCTTTCTAAATCCAAAAACAACCTCACTGATTTGAATTACTTAGAACACTAACGTGAAACTAAATGAATGATTGAACGCTACACGTCGATCGCCGGCAAAGCAAAGTTCTGAAGGCGAATTAGGCCGAGCGCTTGTTAGCGTTTCTCTTTTGTTTTGATTACCTACTAGCACTAGGGTTCGCATGTGTGAAGCTTAATGTCATTTAAAAGTTTCTATTATTTGCCGTTTGGTGTAGGTTTGAATTCAACGCATCTCACTCGCGCGTAAAATGAACTTAACAGAGTTGAGGAGAATATTTTAGAATCGGTTTTCAAGTTTCAAATTTTTATTGTCGCTCCATAACCAGCGCTCGCGCACTAGGTAGCAACGCACGTAGCACGTACTCGTAGCAGCAACGCACGTAGCACGTATTCGTAGCAGCAACACACGTAGCATGTAGCGTAACGCGCGTATCGTGTCCAATTGTTTGCTTGATCAGCCCTTCTAAGCGCTACAGCGCTACAGCGCAGCGTATTCACAGAATAACGGGCCAGTTCGAACAATGATCTAGATATCAACTAGATATCCACTAGATATGAAACAGAAACGATAACGAGATATTTAAGAGTCATGACAAATTTGACATTTCCGCGATTCCGAATGTACCCTTGAACGATCTCTTTAAGATTTGCTTAAGATATTACTTAGACATCCAATGGATATCTAATGGATATCCCGAATCAGGAATTCTGTCAAAAATCATTTAAATCGAATCAAATAAAAATTTTCAAGCAACAAAGATACAGACTATAAATATAATCTAAAAACACTAATTTTTTTTGGCGTTACAACCTTCTTTTGTAAATACACGGGAACAAATGGGGGGATTACTAAATTTAATTTTATATAAAAGTCAGTCAATTAGATTTAAGATTAGATCCTATGCATGTAATATTGCTATGCCCTCACAGGGTCCACGTGGAACTACCCAGACTAGACCATACTTGCAATACCATACCATAGTTGCAATAAATAAATATGAATATGAACATAAAAATCAGCTATGTACTGGGCATAAGACAATCACAGCTACACCAGCGGAAAGTCAAATACGGCCAAATTCCCGTAACTCAGCGAATGTGTTAAATTGCATAATCAGTAAGTTAGATTAATTAGCTAACTTACCTATCTTAATCTTAGAGATATCTTACATCCAAGTTTGCGATACTAATGATTATTTTATATTATCCTCACTCTATAAACATGAGTGAAATGGACGGAATGCTTGTTTGAAAGTTCAGCATGCAGCCGGGACTTGAAAGGATTTGAGCGGTTTCAAGGAGAGGTCAGCTTAGCCGATCGCAGTTTGTAGACGGTACTAGTCGTGCTTTCAGCGCCATTAATAAGCGAATCTGATGGACTTGCATTTATAGACCTTTAGTAAACAGAAACATCCCTAAAATTGACGTGGCACCAATAATGAGACGTATACCAATTGCTGAAAAATAAGTATTTAACATCAGCTTTTAAACACTGGCAACATTTTATCATAAAGCTTCTTAAGATTGACGTTTCATTAATTTCTTTTGGTTTTAACACATTTGTGCAACAAGAGAGGAAAGTTGGTTTTTCTTGCGAGTGTTTATTTTGAGTCCCGAGAAAGCGAAAGATTCTAAAGTAGTAGAATCTTGAGCGTAGCGAGGGACTCAAAAACACGAGATGTAAAATAACTTTGCTCTCGTGTTGCACACATAATTTTTCACCTCAGTAGTGAGAACATATTAAAGGTTAAAATGTATTTAGAATTACACAGAATAAACAGAAAAAAAAATGTAATTCAATATGTAATATAATACCATACCATACGATACGATACGTACGATACGACACGACACGACACGACACGACACGACACGACACGTACGATACCATAATAAAAGTATAAAGTGGCAGTTCATGGCCTTCACTAAATTAAAAAGCTACATTGTTTCACTCCCTGGAGTGGGGAAAGTAGGCTTGTTCGAGCTGCTGAGGTGAAAAAGTAATTGTGTGGTTTTATGAAACTACGATGCAAGTGAAACTTTTTTCGGATTGTAGGCATTTAATTGAAAATGCTAAAGACGGACCAAAAAAAATGAGGCGATAGAATAAAAGTTTCACTTAAAAAACATTGTTAATTATGTTGAAACCATATTACAGAAAATTTCATTACACACGTAGCTTAACGAGCAAAGCGGTAGATAATTTACAGTAAACAAAAAAAAAAAACTTAAATATCTCATGATTGGTGCTGTTACTACCTATATCTACTTCGGCTATAAGATAATAACGCGACCCTTAAATGCTTGTCAAGTTGCAAGTATGGACATACAAAACCTTCCCCGAGGTTACAGATTCTGTAGGTATGATTACGGAAAAACGTAAGGGAATTGCGTTTGGAACTCTCGCATTCGCGGCAGCCATCATGTTTGTGATAGCAACACTGAAAGCGTGTTGTGATGTGATGTTGCGACAACTGCAACATCAGAGGGGTAGCAAGTGCGTTGCCGGCCTCTATGGTGGGAGTACTATCTTTTCTTGAAGGTTTGAAGTTCGTATCGGTCCGGAAATACCGCAGGCGACAGTTCATTCGCAGAGTTCAGCTATGAGAGGCAACGAGTTTTTTGAGAATCTAAGTTGTGACGATGGAAATGTAATAGTCGCGTATACCTAGACTTGGTCCGTATTATCGATGTCGTTGTCCACGTAGCTTTCATCGGCTATGTAATATCATAAGTACCTAACAGCCCATCATTTAGAAAGCCGCTAAGTGCTTTAAATTCAAAACCCTGGCCTGAGGTTACTAGAGATTAATCGGGGAATGTTTTTTGCCTCTGCAATCCAGTTAGCCTGAGAGCTGGTCCCAGAAAATGATATATGATAATGAGAATTGTTTCCCCCAATGGAAACGTCTGGCAATGTTAATATATGTTCGAGCAGAGCTGCGATCGCGTCATACGTGTATTTCAGCTCGTTTGTGGTGCGCGTGTCGCGGCCGCTGCTGAAAACCATCGCGAGCACGGACTTCTGGCCGAAGGGTGTGATATTTCGGCGGTTCAGTGGAAATCTGCCGAATCCTACACCAGAGCAGGTGACGCCGCAACAGAAACTTGCGTCACGAAAATGATTTTTATTGTATTTAAGTTTTTACAAAGAAATGAGACGTTGAAACACAAAGTAAATACATTTTAAAATTAAATAAACTAATTAATCTGTAAAACTAAACTAAACTTGTAAAACTTAAAATTTAAGATTTTTATTATTGTATATATCTTAGTTTGTAAGGTACCTATGGGCTAAAGGGGCCCACTGACTATCAGTTCGCCGGACGATATCGGCCTGTCAGTTAGAACAAAAAATTTACAGTTCCGAACAACTGACAGGCCTACATCGTCCGGCGGACTGATAGTCAGTGGGCCCCTTAAGGCCCATACTAAACTAAGGTTGCCTGCATGCCTGCCTCAATGCAAACGCGCGTTTATATCGCTACAAGCGCAAACAAACTGCTCCGTGGAATGAAAAACACGTTGTGGACGCGCGGTTCTAGATACGCCGTGAGTATAGGCCCTTACAATGTAATTAACGGCAACAATCTTAACTAATTGACCCTTGGAGGACTTTGTATCTTTGTTAATAAGGATTATGAAATATATAAATTTTCAGTAAATAGCGGACGATGGTAAATAAACATAAGTTTTAGCAAAGATAACGAGATATCGCAGGTTGCCTGCTTGTGGCAGATAATTAAAAATCAAATTAGTCTAATGTTCACCTTATTCGCTTTTTATAATTACGTTGCATTATTTGTTGAGTCCGCAGTCATAGAAGCATATTCAGATGTTTAAAACATGAAACAACATGATATTATTTCGGTGTGTCATGCTCGTACTTTAAATATTTATTTTTATTATTCAAATTAGTTACATAGCATTACTGTAATGAACAAGACACTACGAAACTACAAAAAACACAAAATATTTAAACAATTAAAGAAAAAACACAAATTAATTTGGGCGACGACGAAACAGCGTCGCTCATTTGCTTTGTCTGATCCGGCAGGCAGGTTATATTAATGCTAAAAGGTCAACCTGAGCCTGGGGTCGGTGTCATATTTTAAATATCTGAATTTGCCTTCTAATCCAAATGCGAGGGGACTTTTGTAGACGCAGAATTGGGCGGCGAAAGGGGAATCACAAAGGGTTCCATTTCTCCTGTTAATTAGGTATCAGATATAGCCTTTGCTATTATTACAGTTTCACAATGAACTCCCTGGCTTTTTTCCATATGGTTAAAAAAAGGAGGGTAATATTTGTAAATTGTATAAGTATGTTTGTATTAATGCATATTTGTCGACATATTTCGCTAACAACACAAGTAATACATATACAGTAAGCAATATGTCACCCGTCACCTCGCTTGTCCTATGCCCTCGCCCTAGACGGCCTACTCCTAACATCGAAAATCGAAACTCCCGTATTACTTAGCCTTTCTGTCGCTCGAATATACAATAACAATAGAGAGGCAACGACATTTCTATATATGATCCAGCCACAGCGCACCCTCCCACTTCATCAGCCCTCAGCCTCCAAACCTACTGTTTTCGTGTACGAACTGTAAGTACAACTTACTACTTACTTAATACTTAGATATGTACCACTCATGGACAAGAATTTACCAGTAAGCAGCGTAGTTTTTCCTCCAAGCCTTTTAGTAAAACTACATACATAGGTGAACATTTAAGGCGAAAGGCTGTAGCGGGACACCGGGCCCTTTTACAATTCAAATTAAAAAAGCCTTATATTCCGAACTTTTTGCACAAACCATAGTTACTTATACTAGAGCGGTACTGTCATAGTAAATTTTGTAACCCCAGTAAATTCACTGCCATCTGTCGACACACTTTAAAACTAAAAATGAAGATATATAAAAATACGATAAAATGTATTTAAATATGGATAAATGATTTTTTTTATTTGCATTAATTATTTTTATGATTTTGACCCATGTTCTTTCACTGATATGCGTTAAAATTGTTAAATAACAAACGAAACCGTCAACGCCATCTATACGACAGTAGGCCAAAGCTAGTAGCGCCCTCTGAACGAGTATCAAATTTTCTTGATTTTCGAGGCACGTTTTTTCCTTAGACTGTATCCATCCATTATGGAGTTATATCTATCTTTGCACAAACTTACGTACTTTCATTGCGAATGGATTATGTCACTACTGTATTTAAGAAAGGGCATAAGTGCCACAAATTTCTTACGTCTATTTAGTCCGGGCCGGTGGTAAGCCTATATGTGTGTCCATACACTCTCAAGATTGATCCAAACCCGAGCGGATCTTAATCCCCTTACAGGTATTGAATTTGTAAATTGAAATTAATATTAACGTGGATACGTATTAAGCGTATATGACACGGTTTATGCGTGAATGTGAAAAATAAGCCAAGGTGGATAGAATCAGAATGTTTTTGCGCTAGCCATTTGCTAAGGGTAGAGGAAAAATTGAGGAAATATATATTGCTATCACAGTCTGTTCGACCAGCCAAAGATGATTGTTTGAGCGATCTAAGCCGAACCGATGGACTTAGGTTAGGATGAGGATGGGCTGATGGGAACCTGGGAGCGCCGTCTAGAGCGGCCAATAGCTGGCTCCCGTACGATAGAAGCCATCCGCCCGGTCCTAAAAGATTGGGTGGAAAGGCGGCATGGGGTCCTGACCTTCCGTCTGACCCAGATCCTGTCGGGGCACGGCTGCTTTGGTCGGTTCCTGTGGAAAATTGTGGGCCGTGAACCAACCCCTGAATGCCACGAATGCGGAGCGGAACAAGATACGGCCCAGCACACGCTGGAAGTGTGTCCAGCATGGGGCTCGCAGCGATCCGTACTCATTTCTGTAGTGGGGTCGGACTTGTCCTTGCCGGCAGTGATTGCTGCCATGGTGAGGCAAGACACGGCGTGGCAGGCGATGCTCTCCTTCTGCGAGGAAGTGGTGGCGCAGAAAGAGAAAAATGAGCGCGAACGGGAGATTGCGGCGGAAGCAGACTCCACTCGCGGTCGAAGAGTAGGGAGGAGGCGCGCTGCGCACGACCGAAATCTCCCACCCTAAATAAGGGTAGCGGGCGGCGGAGATGGAGGGTTTCCGTCGCTCTAAGCTGATCCCCTCGAGCGGGAAGCGCGTGGAAGCTCGGCAAAGCGCGTTTCTGCTAGGTCAGCCCGGGGGGGAAGTGTGATTTCTCCCCCCTTTATTGTTCTAGTCATTACTAGTCAGCTGCTGGTGGGTCCACGGAGAATACGCAAGTGGACCCGTGTTCCCACCTAAAGCCAGCGGAGCGGCCAACGTCAGTTTTTAGCAGGTATTACGGGCAACATACACCCGTCGAGTCCTGCATAACCCGGGTATGCGTAAAAGTATTTTCTGACGGAAAAAAAAAGGATGAGGATGGGCTGTAATCCAAATAAATGACTGAATTTTAGCTTCGATAATTATGTTAGGTATATATAATTCCAACATTCACATAAAAAATAGACAAATATGATGCAACTTGATGCAACTGAACTGAACCTCTCCAAAACTATGTTAATGTCTAACAGCACTAAGTTACCAATATATGCTGACGACGAACCTCTTAAATATACTGATAAATATATTTATCTCGGTAAACAAATTAGCTTCGATATTTCAAGCAATTACCAAGAGGTGGAACGCAGAGCACAGCTAACATGGAATAAATACTGGAGCTTAAAAGAAATATTTAAGAGCAACTTGCCAATCAATCTGAAGACTAAGGTAATGAATACTTGCCTCATACCATGCCTGACCTATGCTTGTCAGACTTGGAAGTTTAATAAGAATCTGCGAAATAAAATTACTACGTGCCAGCGCGGAATGGAGCGCAGTATGTTAAATATAAAACGAATAGAAAGAATACGCCACACAAAAATAAGAAACATCACCAAAGCAACAGATGGCTTGGCATATGCTTTAGCGCTTAAATGGAAGTGGGCTGGACACGTCGCGCGCCTTGAAGACCAGAGATGGACGAAAAGTGTGACCGCATGGAGGGGACCACCAGGCAAACGAAAGCAAGGGAGACCCAGAAATCGGTGGGAGGATGAAATCAAACATACAGCGGGTCCAAGCTGGATGCAAACTGCAAAATCCAGAGACGATTGGTTCACCTTGGAGGAGGCCTTTACCTGCAGAGGGGTTCTTGCAGAATAACTCACGGGAAAAGAATCAAATAATAATATTCTAATAATATTTTTTTTGTTATCTCATAGTTTACTAACACTAAAATAGCTACACTCTTTTTTCATGATATTACTAACAAGACTACTTTTGGAAACTGTATAATTAATTAATTCTGTAAGAAATAAAGGCTTTTTTATTTTATTTATTTATAATTGTCGAACAATAACTTTTAATAACCAGAGTTACCGATTATGTGCAGAGCACATCGCCATCTACAGTAGCTGTCAGAGTCAAGGCATGAATTTGTCTTTCACTTGTCATAAACAATCAAATTAATCTTTGTTGTTAGAGCCCGCCGTTAGATCTTTGCACCGACTTGAGTAGAACCAAGTGAAGTAGTGTCATTGTGAACGTCATATTTTCATAGAAATTTGACATGAATGACATTACCTTTGTGATTGCACTGATTGCAAATGCGAAGCAGAGTTAGCTAGGTCCGACTTTAACGAGCTTGGCTGACGCGCTACCGTGCCTAGTTATCGGTTCGATTGTGTAAACGCTAATTGAACCCGCGTTACACAGCGCGATATTTAACATTTCGATGTCAGATTATATTGGATTAATAATAAATGTGCTATAATGTATGTGCGCACAATTAATTGCTTAGCTAAAAGGATCGTGTGGGAAATTTGCGTTCAAATTACATTTATGTAATTATTAATGTGCGACCAATTATTAAATGCTAAATATGGAGTTAACGTTAAATAATATTAAAGTACATAGTAATGACTGAACTAAACATTTGTGATGCATAAATACTAAATTGGTATTTTTTTTAGAATTTTCAAAATCGGTCCAGAAATGACGGAGTCATGGAGTAACAAACATTAAAAAAACAATAAAAACACAACCGAATTGAGAACCTCCTCCTTTTGAAATCTTGCAGTCGGTTAATAATAAAACACGCTGTAAATGTTTTGGATCATGTACACCTATGCAATTTTATTTTTAGAGCATGTTATACGGGGTGAAATTTAATCACCGAACAACTTTTACTATGTGCCAATGCCGAAATCGCAAAAAAACTGGCTGTTTCATACATTCCGGATGATGTGATGCCGCTGATTTCTATGGAAAGCCAAATTTTTTTTCGTGATTTCGTCATTGGTCCCATAATATAAGGCTTAGAACGCACTGCGATAAGTTTCTTGCGATTTCAGCTTGCAAGTGCGTGCGCTTACGAAACATGCCGTACGTTATACACTTTTCGCGGATCTGAAGCCGCGAGAAATTAATCGCAGTGCGTTCAGTATGAGTATGACCTATAAAATCACTACCCAGAGTATGGCTGGTAAGAAAAATTCAATCTGTATGTTTTAGGCCGTTTCATAAATGAAAAAGAAACAAAAAGCCTGATTCGAACTTTAAGATACGTCAAAAATTTGCCAAAGATACGACATGGATCGGATATGTCAGTGTCAAAAGTGTCGATTCTTGAAACAAAGTTCAAATCAGGCCGATGGTAGAATATCTTACTCGTAAAATACTTGCTTGGAAACGCCCCAATTAAGCCGAACGGCTTCAGCCGAAATATCCAACTATTTCAATTGCAAAGCTCGCCAAACTTAAAAGGGTCTTTAGAAATACATTCCGCTATTATAAAGTCTGGAATAGATTGGTGTGGGCAATGAAGCGTGCAAATGGCGGCTCTAATGAAAACCGCGCGGCCTGCTTCCTTCCAAATATTAAGTTGCCAAAGTAAGTACGTAGGTATTATATATTTACATATAGAAACGCAACTTTTAAGTATTTATGTACATGACACTTTCTATATCTGAACTAAGTATCTGTTTTCGGTGTGTTCTTAATTATTAGTTATTACTGCCTGACTTCATTACAAACGTTTCTGGTTGAAGAAATCAGATCTAAATAATCTAGATCATCATCTTCCTCGCGTTGTCCCGGCATTTTGCCACGGCTCATGGGAGCCTGGGGTCCGCTTGGCAACTAATCCCAAGAATTGTCGTAGGCACTAGTTTTTACAAAAGCGACTGCCATCTGACCGTCCAGTAGACCAGAGGGTGAACTATAGTAAGCTAAGGCCTTATTGGGATTAGTCCGGCTTCCTCACGATGTTTTCCCTCACCGAAAAGCGACTGGTAAACATCAAGTGATATTTCGTACATAAGTTCCGGAAAACTCATTGGTACGAGCCGGGGTTTGAAGTCAAGACTTCCGAATTTGCAAGTCGCACGCTACTAATAGGCCACCAGCGCTTCCCAGATCTAATTCATAATCTGTCATTAAAATCGGAATACTTCTGAATCAGGTACACTAAAACTGTAAATCGTGCTCTTCCTCCGAGATCACAGGGACAATGCCGTCCTCGCAATGTTGTAGGTAATTTTAAAGTTCAAGTATACGCGATTAAGTCACGAAACTGCTAACGATTCTGGAAAAATATACAGATTAAAGTTTTCAGATAAAAAGATTTCTGTAATATTTTTATTACCCCAGAACTTTTTAAAGATTTAACTTTTTTACGATGGTGGTCTTCATATTATTTCTCCACTATTTTTGGTTTGCTATTTTTTAATGTTTGAATCGGGCAGTAAGTCAAAGAACGGTTATTGACGCCGCCTACTTCAAGTCTGATTTAAGAGTCCCCGGCAAGCTTGGCCGAATTTCACCTGTCCATGCAAACGGAGTTTCGTTCTCATTTTAAAACTACGTATTGGATTGTAATGAAACTGCATATACAATGACATGAGGTATATCTATGTCTGTAATTAGTTTATATAGCTCCAGTTTATAAAACAAACGAAATAGAGCAAAAATAAATTTTGTACGAAAAACTTAATTTCGGTTTATTTTTTTTACCATGGTATCTGAAGCTACATAAACTAATTACAGACCTAGATATACTTTATTACATTATAAGTACAAAGTTTCAGAGCAATCTAGCTAGTTGTTTTAAAGCGTAACTACGTTTGTATGGAGAACCGAGCTTGCCGGGGACTCTTAAACAACTACCTGCGCAGCCCGATGCTGACAAACGTAAACAAAAGGCACTCGTAGTACTTTTACAATTTACTTATACTCTCCCTTTTTCCCTTTTGAATTTTGTTTTAAACATTTTCCCCTTTTTGAAGAGCCGTTATCTCGGCCGCCTTCTGCTTTCCATTTCGCGATTCTTTTCACTTGTTTTTTTCAATGTAGCGGGTGCGTTAGGAGCGGAATTACTTGCGGTGTGTGGACGGGCGATAACAGGGGCTATTATTTTGCGATAGAAATCCGTAGAATCTTGCTTTTGTTTGAGTAATTCTGTACGACAAATGAACGGCTAGATGGCGCTGTGCTGTCCTAAAACGCAAAAAAGGTGCCATATCAATATTTGAGACAAACTTGTGCTGTGCCATAATTTAACCTAAAAATACAGCATAAAACCTCTACACGTGTGTACGAGTACGAAGTGTAACTCTCTTACGGTAGATGTCGTTACCCCCCTAGACCGATATGATGGAAAGATTTGCTGGCTATGGATGAGGTCTTGGTGGCTTAGTTGGCAGAGCGCTGGAGTATCGATCCAGAGGCCGTGAGTTCAAGTCTCACCCGAGGCAGTAATTTTTCCACTTTTAAATTTAATCTGAGCTTAATAGCATCGTTCGCAGACGTTTCTGCTTGTTAAAAATTAAAAAAAAACCTCTATTCACGAACTTTAATTGCTTAGCCTTTTAGGGATTTCGCTTTGGTTTCAAAATTTCATAGCGTAAGTATTTAACAACAAAATTACTTTAAACTTATACCCTAATTGGCTAGGCAAACATGACCGTGACCGTACAAACTCCAAGAATTGAAAAAAGGTTCTAAAAGTGCCTTTTAAGGAAGACTCGTCTCATTTCTATCAATTATACATTTATTAATTTGGATTATTTGCATGAAGGTACTCGACTATGTTAATGTCGAAAATACTTGACCATTAAATGCATGATTTTTTATTTTTGGTTGGAAAAAATGTTTTTATTTAGTTATTTGGATGTAGGATCTAGGAATCTGTGAGCTGTCCAATGCTTTGTATACATTTGGCAACAATATGCATTTAAGGGTTAAGCGTCAATTTTATTTTCCAATCTTACACAATACAATCTACGTAGCCTCAACCCAGTCTAAATGCGAGAACCATTTCTTTCTTTATTTACTCGCAGTATATTATACGGAGAACGCTAAACATGCATCTGCATAATGATAGTCTGAGAGTAAGAGTACAAAGGCTACTTTATTCCAGCTAAATGCATGTTTCCACTGGGGTAGTTTAAATACTCGGGTTTTGTAGCGAGAAGATCGTATCTTATAAATAAACATCGCTGGACCGACCCAAACCCAGGCATAGTATTCTACACCTCAACGTATAACAAGCGTAAAGGGGCCAACTGACTATCAGTCCGCCGGACGATATCGGCCTGTCAGTTAGAACAAAAATTTGACAGTTCCGAACAACTGACAGGCCGATATCGTCCGGCGGACTGATAGTCAGTGGGCCCCTTAAGAGCGTTTTCATATTGTGAGATCTGATATCGGATGTTGTGTGTTGTGTCGCGCGAGTGACTAAAAACAAGTAAGTATAAACGGTAAAATTATTTAGAAAATACTTTATGGTATCAATTAAGTGCTTTTATTTTCGTATTAACGCTTTCTTTTAAACAACAAACAATAGTTAAATGTATAAAAGGCACTTTTATCCTTTTTGCTTAGTTTAGTAGTTTTTACTCGTATCCGACATCCGATATCGGATCGGACAATGTGAAAATGCTTTTATTATCGATTATCGCTCAATAAGTCCCAAGTTAAACAGATTTCCAATGTCACTTGTTAGGCGTAGTGGCGCTGAATTGATTGTCAGCCATGTTTCAAGTCCAAGAAACCACCTTGATCAATTTATATGTTAAAAAACCGGCCAAGTGCGAGTCAGACTCGCGCATGAAGGGTTCCGTACCATTACGGAAAAAAACAGCAAAAAAATCACGTTTGTTGTATGGGAGCCCCATTTAAATATTTATATTATTCTGTTTTTAGTTTTAGCGGTTTTTATAAATTGTTGTTATAGCGGCAACAGAAATACATCATCTGTAAAAATTTCAACTGTCTAGCTATCACGGTTCATGAGATACAGCCTGGAGACAGACAGACGGACAGCGGAGTCTTAGTAATAGGGTCCCGTTTTTACCCTTTGGGTACGGAACCCTTAAAACGTTCTATAATTGTTTTATTCTTGTGATACATACATAATAATTATTGGGTTTACAAATATTTGTATTTATTTCAATACTAAAACCAATTTAATCTGTAGGTTGTATTGTACTTGATTTTTTTAGGTTAGGTTAGTTAGAAGACGAAGTACTTCAAAAAATGTTCAAGTGCAATTCAAATAAATAAATAAATGGGCGAAATCCTAATATAAGTATAGTACATAGGTATAGTAGTATTCCAAATTTTATATTAAAGGAAAAAATGGAAAAAGTTACACTTCCGGCAGGATTTGAACCCGCAGCCTCCGCAATCCGTGCGTTGCTCTTAACCAATTGACCTACGGAAGCCTACCAGAACCTTGCAAATCTTTCCATTCCTTCCCTTATGTATACACGCCTTTGGGGTGGCGTAAAGCGACATCTACCGTAAGACGATTACATCTTTTTAACGGCACCGACGTCTCAAGTTGCATTGAGAATTCACCAGTAACAATGTGCTAACCCATACTAAAATTAATTTTTTAACATGCAGATACGTCTGCGAGCAATACTCCAAATTTTATATTAAAGGAAAAAAAATGGAAAAAGACGCAGACGCAGACGTATCTGCATGTTAAAAAATTGATTACCTATAGTAGTATTATAAATAACCAGGTAATCTTATACTTATGTTATGTTACAAAATGGAGAGAAAATATGTAGAACGTAAATTAAAGTTTAAATGTTATCCATAATGCAAAAATAAATTAAATATTCATGAACATTCGGTCACCAATTATCAACTTAAATATTTTCGGCCATTTGTGCATCTATTAATATCAATTAACGATGCACTTTCACGCATGTTTATATACCTATATTGGTTTTCTTTGACAATAAGTAAATAATTTAAATAATTATGTGTTAAATTATTCACTGTATACAATATACAGATGGGTAGGTTACACTTGCTAAAATGACAGGTAGGTGCTTAGATATTGTTATTTTAAATGGTATAATGTAGTCAGCAAATAATATCATATCTACTCATTATATATATCATAGGTAGCGGTTTCGGGAAGTATCTACAAAAACTATTTTTTCGACAGTCTTCTAATGATCTTTTTTGCTACAAGTTACTACGTTCTGTCCCCCAAAGGTTGTTTCCACACAGTTTTACGAGTATATAATAACACTTTGATGTTAAAAGAAGAAAGTTGATGTTTAATTTTACACTTAAATAGCATAGCTGTGTGGACCAGCAGGTGCCCATTTCTCGAACGGTATTAGTCTAATATTATTAGTGGGTTGTCATGGCAATCCATACGATTTGACAGTTCGTGGACTAATATTATTAGTCTAATAGAAACTGACAACAATGAGATTTGACAAACGTTTTGCTATTTATATCGTTATTACCTGTTATGGAAATACAAAATCATGGATTAGACGATTTCCAAACTATTATGGTTTCCCTGTGACTCAATAGAATGACCTTACTAAACTTACCTAACGCATTTAGATCGCTATTATTCAAAGTCTAATGCGGTCTAGACACGATCAATTGGAATGACATGAATAAATAATGTTAACATTCCTTCATTCAATCCGATCACTACACTGACAATAGTAATGTTACGGATAGTACCTATCTGGTTTGCATAGCAAAAAGTCTTTTTTAAAGAACAATAATTGAGAACTACCAAGAAGAAACATCAAGTTTACCTAAAAGACTGCAACAAATTCTCTACCACGTAAACAATAGTTACTTATTTGTTTTACAAGGGGGAAAAGTTGTTAGCCCCTCATGCTGATATTGATACCCGAGCCAGCGAAAGATTCCAAAATTGCGAATTTACTAATAAATGTAATAAATCAAATCCAAATGAACGTAATCATGTATTTTAAAGGTCAATTCCACCAAAAACATTTTCATGTAAAATGTTGCCAAGACCCATAAGGCTGGCACTGTAAAAAAGTTATCAGATCTCATGTAGAGCCATGCTTCTAACTCTACAAGCCCTAACTTGACAAACTCAACACCTTAGTCAAAATATGTGGCTTGGCTATTTGTTACTAGACTACAAGAACTATTGTACCTACTTATAACAAATAAGTAATGAACAGTGAATACATTTTTCACCTTACGCCCATGTGACGATAGCGAAACGGCCAAGCTACATAATTTTGACTCAGGTAGAGTTTGTGAAGTCAGTGCTTGGAGAGTTAGAAGCTTGGCTCTACATGAGATCTGATAACTTTCGATGATAGGTTTCGTCTTGGCAACATTTTACATGAAAATATTTTTGGTAGGATTTCACTTCTTTTTGTAAGCTGCTTATGACAATCTTCCATCCTGTAATTTAAAGGGTGGGGGTTGATTTACTAAAAATCCTGGAATATGACTTTATTGTTTATAACAAGGAGTCAGTCCCTATATCAATTTTCAGACCTCTAGCATCAAAATTTAAGGTAGTTTAAGGGGTTGGGGGGTAAAAGTTCCAAGTTTTAGAATTGTTTGTTGTTTGTATACTAATACTAGCTTATATACCAAATTTCAGCTTTCTAGGACTTCAGGAAGTACCCTAGAATTTTGATGATCATCAGTGAGTGAGTGACGAAATCGGGGTTTTTAAGATATCATTAAAATCTAAAGAATGAGCTATGCAATCGAAACTTTTTATGTTTAATTAGTTTACTATCGACATCATGTCCCGAAAATTTAGCCTATCTGGTATAATCCAAACCCAAGATATGAGGGTTAAAAAAAACGACGAAGCACTTCGAGAATAGGTAGGTAGTGACCTTGTGCTTGGCGGGGGCACTCCCGTGCCCCCAGATTCTACTAGTCAACATAAACTCAACATTTGCATCAAATTACTTTGCCACTCTTGTGGGTAAAATGAAACTTTCTCATCAGTTTTGAAGATTAAAGAGAGCCGTTACGAGCTGGTGTGGTTACTAATATAAAATTAAACAAAAAACGAAGTAGCAACTCATAAAACTGTTTAAATATAAGCAGAAGCTAATTGGCTGATTCATACAGTACTTTCGGAGTAGAATTTAAATGGGCCATTCGGAACGAACAGCTGCCGCCGGGAACTTTGCAAGTGGCCGCGGGAGCCTCCTCAATTCTTTACCTTAGGGCCAACTACACTGCCGGGTAAATAATGTAGTGAAAAGTAAAACGTTTTTGAGTTTGTTGTTACTTTACAGAGGCTGTTTCTGTTTTTTTTGTCTAAATGAATATTTCAATCTGGGTGCCCGGCAGTGCCCCCACTAAGACGAGCCAGTCTTCCGTGACCACAGCTAGTGCAACCTAGGTGAAACGTCGGAAAAAAGGTAAAATAATGAAATTTTATTTTATCGAGTTAATGACATTAATTATGTGTACAAAACGCGAGAGTTTAAAGTGTGATAAGTAAGTAGGTAATATCTATTAACAACGGAAACAAAAGAAATATAGATACGACGCCAGACAAAAGGCTGAACACAGCACTCCCATCGAGGTTAAAAGCTTTGATAAAATGCATCTAAACCCATCGCAGGATGAAAATTGAAATCTGCGTACATAGTGCTGTGCCCAGGAATTCATGGGCACTTTGCCTGGGATATTGTGGCAATAATGGGGAATTATGACTGATATATTTCATCAAAAACACGTTTTTTATAGGTATGAGTAAAATCTTATGAAAATGGTCTGCAGAAAAATAAATTATTTAAGTATAAAACATTAATATATAAAACATTACCTAACTGAAATAAGAGTGATAAACGGCAACATAAGTTATAAACATTCATACATTACCTAAAAACTCTCTTCAGACATCATCAAGACAGTGTAATTGAAAATACAATAAAAATACGGTCGAATTGATAACCTCATTTTTAGAAGTCGGTTAAAAAATACAACATTTAAATGAAGATTTAGAACAAGGAATGAGATTAAGAGCCTATTCTATTTTTATATCGTATTTAAAGTTTAGAAAATCCAACAACAGAGTAATATTTCGGGGGAATATGGTCATGACGTATGTTCCCGAAGAGCGAAATTCAGTAGTACATCACTATGCATTCCTATACAATGCCAGTATTGCAGAAACAAAGTAATTGGCGGGGAGAAAAATTACGGCCGCGAGCAGTGTTTAAAAAGAGCAGAGAAAGGGAATTGCTGCTCGCTGCAAACAAAGGAAATGCGTGTATGATATGTGATTCGCAAAACATGTCTCGACTGTTTGATCGGCCATACTGTAACTTGATCTATACCTAACGCGGCAAATGATGATCCTCAAGTCACTTTTGGATAGACTTAATTTAAAAAATAATAGAAGAAATAGGATTTTACAGCATTTTTATTACTTAATTGTTACATTTCTAAACAAAAAAAAGTGTTATAGTACCAAAACCTAGTAACATGTCAAAGACCAAACTAATGACTAACAGCGTCAAACATGAGATTCAAGTTGACGGCGGAAGAATTGAATATACCTAGGCCAAATATTAGTCTCTTAGTCTCTCTCTTAGTCTCTTTCCAGTCCAGGTACGACAAGGAGGTCGCAAGACGTACCGGAAATGCCTGGAAGATCTATTGACCCATGAAGAAATACATGATGGGTGACCTTCCCATGCATATCGCTGAAATGCAAACTCATGGATATGTGTATTTTTCCAATCCTCACCTACGGCGTTCAGACTTGGTCTTTGATTAATGCTCAGAAGCTTTCCGTCAAGGTTTGCTAGAGAGCAATGGAGCGCAGTAGCCTTGGTGTCAAACTGTCTGACAGAATTAGAAACTACATCTTGCGCTCCAAAACCAAAGTAGCCGACGTAGCCCTGACAGCCGCTAAGCTTAAATGGGACTGGGCCGGACACATCTGCTGTATGGCAAATGACCTATGGGTCAAGTAAACTACCGAGTGGACACCGAATATAGTGCGGCGTCACGACAGACCTCGATGGAGATGGCGGCATGACTGACGTTTTTCGGAAAGATTGGCCCAATATTGCCCTAGCTAGATCGAGACGCGTGGAAGAAAGAGAGGGAGGCCTTTACCCAGCAGTGGGACACAATAGGCTAACAAATAAAAATAGTACCAAAAAAGAAAAACATTTGACATTGAAAGTTACATACAAAAACTTACTGTCGTCAAAGCTGGTCACTTTGCGCTTGTTGGGAGGTGAGCCACAGATTGGCCACACTTGGTCGAACGTGTACGGTCTATAGTAGGCTTATGAATAACATCCCTGCAATTATTGGCGCAGGATGCGCCGGTTTCTTTGCTGTGCGGTCTACTTGTTGCTTCCGTTTCGGTTATGGATGGTTATGGTCCATGATAAACAACAACAAACAAAGTTAAACAACAGGGACGGTGTGTTTGTTTTTTCCACGATGGTGTCATTCAAGCATTTCGATCCGCCTTATGCATAGCGGTGACCGTGTCTTTACCTTTTCTGCGATTATATGTATTGTATAATGATGATAAATTTCTTAATTATTGAATCAACGTATTCTAGCCGCGTTTGGGTGATTGTAACTTACATGAGATGCACTGTAACTATATTATTTGAATAGTATATATAGTATTATTATTAAATAATTTCACGGTTTAGACTCACTTGTCTTGTCACTTGTTGTGACTAAAACAAGTGAGTCTAAACCGTGAAATTATTTAATGTTAGTATGTCTCACAGCAGTTTAAATTCGAGTATATATAGTACTTTGAACTGTCTTGTAAAGTCGAGTGTTTGGTAAAAAATATTAAGTTAAAGGTATATTCAGAAACGGAAAATGAATACCAATACTATCTCTATACCACCATCGTTCTATATCTTTGATAGATAAATGAATCAACATATTTAAAAAAAAACCATTTACCTACTCATAATATTTTGCTATAAAACCTGTAGAATAATAAAAGCAACGCTAAGGATTCTTACATAACAAACGCCTGACCCGGTGCTATTCTTAGAAAGGGTCAAGATATATTTTTGCATGGAGAGTAAGCTGAAAAGGAAGAAAATTGAAATAAGTGCCGGGGAAAATTTTTCTATAGGATGACACGAGTACATATTTACGTATAAAAGCTTGTTCAATAAATCACATAACACGTGTAAGCCAACGTACGCTTGTGATCTATTTAGGGACGTACTAGTATTTAGAAACTTAACAACAATTAGATCTAGGAGCCTGGAGTCCGTCTTGAACATAACGAATTGAGGGAATGTCATAGAAATTTGATATTAATGTTGATATTCCTACACTTTGACCAACTTTAGTTAAGTCATAGAAAACGTTTTTTTCTGTGTATGGAAATCATGACGTCACTTTACGTCGAATCATGGCCTGATTCTAATTTTAATAATCGTCAAAAATTCGATTTCGATACGATATGGATTATTCTTTTACCGATCTTATACCTATATACTAATTAAAATAAGTGCACTCTGTTTAAAGTTCTATGTTTTAAAATTAAATATTTCAACTAACGAATTTTCAGTTCATGAGAAGGTTAGCTGAATCTGTAGTATTTCCCCCCACGTAATACTCGTACATCGTCCCTTATTAGAACCATTATACCCGAACACATTAAACGAAAGCATATCACAACGCGACAAAAATCGCGTACAACAAACAAGGGCATTGTGAAGTCGAGATAACAAACAAACAAACCCCGTGTAAAAAAAAACAAACACGGCTCAGCCCTCTAATGCCGCTGCTTATGAGCGGCGCCTTTTGCTCATGCGTTGTGTTGTAGCTCTATGACATGGGGTTCTTCAAGAAGCAGGTAAGGTTTTCAAAGGTTGGTAACGCATAAGTGGCTGCTCTAATGTTGCTTATGTCCATGGGCGGCGATGACTGCTTCCGATCAGGCGGCTCGTCTGCTCGTTTGCTGCCTGTTACAAAAAAACTAGAGTAGGCGGAAAGAAGAAATTTAAAATTGTGCTTTAGATATAACTTTTTTTTCACCATACCAGCTCGTAAAGGCTCTCCTTATTGCATTTTCATAATAAAAAAAATCACATGGGGACTCGAAGCGAAAACCTTGAGGACTCGAAGTATGTAACGTATGGGCCCGGGGTATACTCATTAGTATTAGGTAGGTGTATTTTTTCACGAAACCTTGTATAGTTTGACTTCGGAGTCACGACCACAAGATCATCCAGTATAATCTTCTAGGGTACTAGAACATAAAATAAGAAATAAATTTTAGTATAACTACTTAATTGTCTTTGTTTATGTTACTGTACATTTATTGTAAACTATGTGAGGTGTCAAAAATTGGTATTGTATTGTAAGTAAAGTAATTTAGTATATACTAGTACATATAAAAAAATATTCTGTTGCACAGCTACTATCACTTAGTTCAATGTCATGCTAAACGGAATTGCTAGAAACACTTAAGAAGTAGGTAGGTATTCCAAAACTTTAGACCCTTACCCCTGACGGTTTGACCCTCACTGTTTGAAATTAATATTTTAATTAAAACCTTCCAAGAAACCACTTATCGAGAATATAATGAACACAAGTGAATCGGAAAAGGATTCGGAAGTACGGAGTACGTAAAGAGTTTGTCGGGAAGTATCGGAACTTACGGCGCGATTCGGGAAATGAATTAGAGATTCACTAGATATGACATAGTAAAGATATGTGACGTCCCACGGGTAAAGATACCTTATGGCGATTGGCGCTTACGATTGGCGGTAAAAATACGTAATCTCTAATTCACTTCCCGAATCGCGCCGTTATGCACGGAATATTATTTTGATATTTACCACTAGCTTTTCAGTACAGGAAAACATTGTGAGGAAACTTGCATAGTTCATCTGTGAAGAAAGTCAAAAGGTGTATGTGAAGTCCCCAATGGACACTCAAAACTATAAGTAAACGTCTAGAGGTGTTTGAAATTTAGGTGTACTAAAAATGTCATGGACGGATAGAGGAACCAATGACAGCATGCTGCAGAGAGTGCAAAAGAGAAGAGACATTTTAGAGACTATTAAGATTCGGAAACTTCAGTACTTTGGTCATGTATTACGAAATGACAAATACCACCTCCTCCAGCTGATAATACAGGGGAAAATCCAAGGAAAACGAAAACCTGGAAGAAGACGTACCTCGTGGCTTAAAAACCTCAGGTGCTGGTTCAAGATGAGCACCAGATCGCTGTTTCGAGCTGCAGGGTTAAAAGTGATTGCCTTAATGGTAGCCAACCTCCGGCAAGCGACCGCAACATAAGAAGCCCCCAACCCGCATAAGGCCAACCTGAGAACATATCTCTAGTCTGGCGAGTAAAATTAGAAAATTAATATTAGCGATAAGAAACTTTTAAAATCTTTTCACTACTCTTTGTCAATCTGTGACTACTTATTGCGTTACTGCTTGGGGAGGAGCATCAAAAACTTCTATTCATTTCATTTATTCCTTTATAAAACATAGTTTTACATGTCAAACACAGTATTTCATATTTACAACTATCTAAGTTACATAACAAAACACATCAGTATGTATATAATATTAAGTAGGACAGTTTCAGGTGATAATGTGGACACGCTGGACAAAAGCACCAATTTTTTTTCAGGCACTTGTTAGGTCCATAGGTTTAAGTTTTTGATAGGAACCAACTCCTCCGTCGGCCATATTTAATTTTATGGCGGCCATTTTGAATTATAGTTAATAAAATCTCGAGTTCTAAGTCACTTAAAATCACAAACTTAGTGTCTAAATATACATATTTGGGGTCAAGGAATTCAACTAGTAGTAGTCACATTAAGGTCTAACAAAAATAAGTTTTTGCATAAATATACAACTTGTTCACTTCTAAGGGCCCGGCAACGGCCGCTGTTCAGAACCTGAGAAATTGTTCACTATTCATCTTTTGTTTACCTTGTCGTCATGTCAAATATTATGTTTCTATTATCTGTCTAGTGGGACCCCCCCCTCCCCCCTTCCCCGCACATGCAAAAATATATTTATGTATATTATATAATAAATTTATATATGTATTTATATTGTTTATTTATGTAGTTTATAAAGGTATTATAGTATATAAATATTACTAGTTTGTATATTGGCGTTAGTATTAGAATTTATATTTAGAACATTTTTTTCGCATCGCACTGCACCCACCTTAACTAATTTTTGTTTGGCCCAGTGGTTGACTGGTAAAGAATGCCTCAAGGCATTAAGTCCGCCTTTTGTACTTGTTCTTGTGCAATAAAGTTTAAAATAAATAAATATCTTGTAATACAAATAAATAAATGTAGCAAACTACACAACATGTTGAAAGTAAAATGTAAGAACGGTGAATCCTGACCCACCGTGATACAGTTCACACTAGTACGGGGGTCAGATGACACTTACTTACTTGGTGGTTTTGTACCATATATGCAAAAACCAATGTAAGTAGTATAAGCACCTTTATTTTATCTTTTATCTTGTCGGGACCAAATTAAGCACTGAAATCTTTCAGTTTTCAGCAGCTCAAACGATGGAAGTAACGCACAGGGTGCGAGTCAATCCCCACGCGCCGCAGCAAGTGAATCTGCGAAATGGCGGCGGGTATAATTAATTACCTAACTTCAATGGGCATGGACAACAAAAGACGATTGTTTGCCTTCCGCGCCGTTGAATCGATGTCGGCCCTAAAATCCGGATAATCTCGCTCTTTGTATCTATTTTATGGAAGAAAATAAAGTTTTTTTTCAGCATTAGCATCTGAGCATCGGGCATTTTCCGTCACCAGTCTTACCTTATGCCACAATTATTCAGACTTTTGACGGTATAATTACGTTTCAGCGGTTATGAACGTAAAATTAGTATAATATTTGTCACTCAAATGTTTTTTAGAGGTTTTTCGCGGCTTTTGTCAGGTCCTTGAAATTTCTAGAAACGTCTTAGATGTGTGGGTAAAATTAGCAGTTAGCTCGATGCTAATAGGATTTTATAGAACCCTCACACGTTCGTGTGTGTGGGATGCTAACGAAGTAAATAGCCTCTTCTTTCTTTCTGTAAGTACCTCATTACAGTTAATATTACTTATTGGTATTTATTATCACTACCACGCAATCGCTCCATAGGATTAACAAAAAAAATGTAACGCGACATTGACAGCTGTAACTATGGGTATATATTCACTATCGAGTCGTCGAGGACTGAGGCCGTAAAATGCTATATACGTGTACGGATAGGATAATTGACGATGATGTTCGACGAGCAGGCACTCCGTATAACTCCGTGGAGTCTCCATCGCTGTCTTGACTCCATTTCTTACCGCCAAATGTCAATATAAAACGTAACAGCTCGCACAGCAAGTAACGATCTGCAAGTAAACTGTTACAGGGAAGGCACTTTGTTGTACAAAGCTAAAAAGACTGGTCTGTAGATAACGAGCCAGGCACAATGGACCCCTCCCGCCCACCGCCGAATATGAACTCTCATTGTCTACTTAATTACAACGGGTGTCTTTGAGATATGGCCTGTACACATTCCGCCACAAAGCCTGTCACACACAAATAATATTTTATCATTCCAGCAATGTTTTCTCCTCTTAAGAGGCAATTATATCTCCAAGTGAACACGGCGTCAATCAAAAGGAACCCGGCCTGCCGCTGCCCGATTGCGTCCCAATAAAAGCGGATACCTACTCAAATTAAAGTCCCGATTTCATCTCGGATGGAATAATTGACATGTGGAAGTTCATTAAAAAGTTACCGAGATGTAATTCAGTTTGCGACATTTTATCGAATGACGAAACAGCGCTCTGATAATTTAATTATTGCGATTGTACGGCGGGAAACAACAAATATTTATAACCAAAGTAACATGTATGCGTTATCTGCGGAAAAAACCGTTATGATCTTCTGTAATAAAATTAAAAGGTTTGCGATAACAATAATTTTAAATTAGATCAATTTGGGACGATAACGGCCCGAGTTATTATTTCCATGGCTACGATAAAGCTTGTAAATGGGTTTCCAAACGTCCCGGCTGGGCGCTGAGCCTTTTTATTAGGGTATTTGTCAAGATATTCTCGGCTAAAGGGACTATAATCGAAAATTTTACGTTTGGTTACCATACGCCTTGTGTTCTGCTCGACTGGGTAATTTATAGAATGGTTTGGATTACCTACGGACGTATCTGTTTAGCCTTATTAGTTAAACGAGTTCATTAGAGCTGCAATGCCGTGCAAACAAACAAGGCTTATGATGGCATGAATCTTTTTGAAAATTAATTCAACTGGCCTGATGGGCAATGACGAGCTATGTAGTAGAACAGCGCTAACGCACGCCTTGTTCGCGTAACGCAACGCGATCATACACAATTTGCATGTTTAATGGAATCATTGCGCTCGATCGGCAGTAATTGGGGCACTAAATTTACCTCCTATAGTAACCATACATACCATGCAGACATGTGTGTAAATTAGTGTAAATTATGGATGCGTAAATATTAGCCTAACCTGAACGTATCCATTACTCCCGCAGTAGCACCTGGTGGTAACCGAACTGAGGACCTACCGCGAAAAACGAAAATCAAATTGTTTTGAGCACGAGACGCTTCGATCACGCTTTGTGCTCGCTCGGTTAAAAATGTAAAAGTTAAAACCGCAAACGATATTAAATAAAATTATCTATTATTTTTAAATACCAATAAAATACATGCCAAATGATTAAGTATCCCCGAAAAACTCTTCACAAGCTAATAACTACACATCTATGACCTGAGGATCAAACAAAAAAACGAAAATCGAAATTTCATGAGCACTGCGCTCACTCGCTTAAAAAATATAGAGGTTAAGACCACAAACAATGTTAAATAAAATAATGTGTCAATTATTGCAGTAAAATACATGCTAAATAATTTATCATTATTCCCGAAATATTCCCCGCTAGCTAACGCCCCGTATCTGTAATGAAGTCCATAACTGCAGCTAGCGGTTATCGGCAGCAAATGAGTACATTTCCTTCGCCGAGTTGATTTCCTCCCACCTGCCGGATATTGGCTGACCCGCGCCAGTAATCTGTCTGCGAGTAGCCCGCTACATTATACAGCTCATAATATCGGTTAGGGTACCGATGTCTAGGCACCCTTAATAATTGTATCAAATCAAACAAAAAACATTTATTGTCAAGTAACAAAGACCCATAGGTATTACAGACTAACACAACAATAATTAGAATCTTAAAAACTAAAAATCATTTTGGTGTCATTAAAGTATTTTGCTGCGTTACGCGTTCTGGTGTGGGGTGATTTTAATATTTATAAACTATTTTGCTAAAAAAGGTTTATGGGTTGCAAAATACCATTTACCTTCCTTAAGTTCACACAGGCCAGGAAGAGGTTTTTCCCCTCACTAGCTCGGAAAGCCGTCTATTATCCTTTAAAACAAGCGGGGAAAAACGCATTTTATCCACTAGTGGGGAAAGTAATTTGACCTTGGATGGAGCGTGTTTAAGTAGCTTGACAGATAACAAAACGTAAAACGCTCATAATAATGGTTCGTTCGATATTAATTACCATTAAATAAATGGTTTGAGAATCTAATAAAAAATATCAAATTTAGCTTTATTTAATAATTTTAAGTCATAAACCTTAAAATTCCATAAGAAACGTTAGATTTTTTGTAATGATGTTAAATATAATTCTGACCGCACAAGTTGAGTCGATGCAATTTCAAAACGCATCGTTGACATTTCATACGTCAGAACAGAAATGTCAACATTGTCAACAAAATTTTCACTGTTCTTCTCACAGACTCACGTAAAAATCAGAATTTCTAGTGTTTTCTGTTATAATATCTTAAAAAAATTAGTGATTCCAGTGATGAAGATGATCTAACGCCTGTGGATGTTGCACTTTCCTCGCTATAGTGAGGGGAAAAGTTTTGTGTTACACACGGGTGCAAATGTATTTTACTTCTCGTGTGTTGAAACACTCGCTACGTAATCGTAATCGTTTATTGCAGACAAATAGTCCATATTATGTACCTACACACTATTTACAAGTAGAATTAAAAACTCGCTTCGCTCGTGGTTCAACTATAGAATCCTTTCGCTTGCTCATGTTTCAATTCCACACTCGCGGGTAAAATACCTATACAACTTTGCACCCTTGTATAACAAATAACTATTTTTCATTGGCGAAAATATGTTTATGTTTGTACCTAAAATTAATGTAATGTTTGTGCTAATTTTAGTTAAGTTCTACCATAGAGAAATAAGTAAGCATAGAGTGCTCACTCCTTACATGTTTTGTTACCAAAACGACTATTATTTTCGTAGTCTGCATCTAGCGTCAGGTAGCGGAATTATCAGTACAGCAACTCGATACTAGATGTCACATGTGTCACGACTGACGCAAAGTGTATTGCTCAACAATTCACAACTAATATTACAAGCAGAATGCGTTCAAAATAGAGTTAATCCAGTTATAATATTAGCTGAAAATTGTTGAGCATTAGACTTTCCGTTCGTCGCGACATCTATTGTCGATTCCGCTACTTGATGTCGACTGCGAAAATAATAGTGGTTTTGGTAACAAAACTGATTTATGGAGGGAGCGCTCTATGCTTACTTATTTCTCTATGGTAGTACGAGTACTAAATTGCTATAAATGTCATAGGTAGCTTATGGATATGTTTATGTAATTATGTTTGCTTGCTTATTTGACATGACAATGTATTTACCCAAAATTGTGTTTTACTGTAGGTATTACTAGAGAAATCTACTTAATTCAACTAGTACCTACACCACTTTTCTACAACGGTTTTAAAGCTAAGCGAACTATGTAGATTTACTGAGAAATTCCATTATTCTTAAAATTTTACATTAAAACCCTCAATAGCCTGGTAAATAATGCCGTCCCGGCTCCAAATAAGTTTTTTTCTCATTCAGTCCATTTAATTTTAGATATTATTAAGCTCAAATAATCTTTTTTTGCTCTCAAAGGGTCTAGATTGGCCAATTAAAACTTTAAGCTTATTACTCGGCGCCCAGTTTTTGAATACGTTAAATTAATTTGCCCCTCGGTTTCCTGCCAGCTGTCAGGTTGGGAGTAATCAAAAATCGCTTTTAGAGGGATTATATTCATTTAGTTAATCAATTTAAGGATAACTTCATAAGATACCTACTGGACGGGGCGGGGGATACTTTTTCTTCCGGAATTTATTGTAGCAGTTTATGTGCTCAACCATATTAAAGATACCTACGTTATTGAACTATCGGGAAATAACTCGCATGTTTATGCTCCTTTTTTGGGGTTTATTGTTATTTGAATAAGTATTGAATACTGTTCTGTACCAATTTTTGTTACTTTTATTGAATCAACTACACTTTCTGTTTCTCAAATGTGCAATTTAGGTAACTACTTATTGATAAAATTTATAGAGTACACCTATAGAATCAGTAGTAGTAGTAGTAGGTACTAAATAATAAAACGCATGTTGATTGATGTATTGATTTTTATCTGATTGTTGATTAATGTTCATTAACCGAGACACCTACGAGTATAATGTGTGTTACTAGGGATTGCATCAAATAAACAAGCTTTTAACTAAAATTCATTATTGAATTGCAATAAACGCTCCATCAAACGTCCAAGTTCGATATAAAATATTCAAAGCTAAAGTGGATTCCGCAAGGTCTGCACAAATATTCCAATTCGGGTCATCGCGGCGGATGATACATGGGGATTGCATCGTAATTGAAAAAAACATGTTATTGCTGTTTGACGCATTGCTCGCTCGCCTCCGCTGACGATATTTATGAGTTTGCGGTTATCTGTTGCTTGCGATTTACCCTCCACAGGGTAGTCGAAACATCAAAATGTATGTCTTCTCGGGCTTATAACACAAGAGGTCGAATGTCTATCTTCGTGGTGGCTCGTCGAGATTATATTTCCATTCTCAAATAAGTTTTTGGCAAAAATTTCATTTTTGGTACAATCATTTATCGCTGCCTGTACTTTTTTTCCACAGGCAACTAATACCTGTCTCCATCATCAGATCAGCTCGATGCTACCATAATATTGCATCTTCACCCGACTTGCATATGTATGCAAATTTTCAGCTAATTTAGTCGGAAATCGGAAAGTGGGTCAAATTTAGCTTTTAAGATTTGACCCACACTAACTAACAATAGTAGATTGTTAACCAAGGGTTAAAAGGCACCCATTTCGGTCGAGGTAGTTTATAGTAGATAGTCCGAGACGGAAATGGTGTCTGTCACCCGAGTTAAACACTACTTTTCATATCGAACGCGAGGAAACCAAAAAAGACAATTTTGCGAAATCAGTAATTGAAGTACCTTAATATTTAGACCTACGGCCATGATTTTTAGGGTTCCGTACCCAAAGGGTAAAAACGGGACCTTATTACTAAGACTCCGCTGTCCGTCTATCCGTCTGTCTGTCTGTCTGTCACCAGGCTGTATCTCATGAACTGTGATAGCTATACAGTTGAAATTTTCACAGATGATGTAATTCTGTTGCCGCTTTAACAACAAATACTAAAAAGTACAGAACCCTCGGTGCGAGAGTCCGACTCGCACTTGACTGGCTTTTTGTCCTTTGGACTTACTTGCAAAGAAATACCAATAATAATAATATTTAAGCCTATATATGTCCCACTGCTGGGCACAGGCCTCCTCTCTTGCACGAGAGGGATTGGGCTGTAGTCCCCACGCTAGCCCAATGCGGGGCTTAGTAATTATTCGTTGTTAAAACTTAAAACTCTCATGCTGTATCCAAAACTCACCTTTACCATTTACTATGGTACGGATATCAGAATATAAAATCGCGGGTTAACAAGAGTATCTAACGCTTCCTCTCGATTCCTCCGATAATGGGTATTTGCACGTGACAGGGCGGAGTGACGTGGCTGTTGGCAGCATTTCTCCAAAGCGAGTTACGAAAACACAAACAAACATACAAACAAAATATTAATTCGCCGAATGAAGTAAATATGGTACATTACATGTGTTAGTGTAAATGTGTAGAATGCTAAGGTTGATAATTCACTGTGCGATTTAATGCTATTTTAAACCTCATCGACCGGCCTCAAAAAGCGTATTTTGCTGTATTTTTTTAATGATATAGGAGGCAAACGAGCAGGCGAATTTCCCAATAGTCAGCAATTACCCCATGGACACCAGACCTGCACGGTTGTAAGTGCATTGCCGGTCTTTAAGATGGCTGAAAATTGTTAAAAAAAATGTTTTGTCTGAAAACAATGAGCAGAATTGAATTTTGTTTACTTTAATTTCATGAGGTAAAGACAAAATTCATTAACGTAAAGACAAAATTCAAATACCTTACAAATGACTGATACGCCTAATAATGAACTCTACATTTGGCAACACATAAACATTTATTAATGAATATGAGAAAGAAGTAATAATATTAAGTATTTGTATAAGCGAAAAGAAGAAACCATATACGAGTACATTGAGCCCGGTGACCGGATTGCCTTAGGTTCTCCTAATAAATACTCGTAGTTTAAACTTTTCCACTGTAAATTCCTTGTTAAACCGTATATTAGGTATGCTTTTGAATTTATTTTAATAAAAAATTACAAATTCAATCGAACTTAGTTACTTAAAATAAAATAAAAATGTAATTATGAATGTTTTACAGCACTAAAGAATTTACAAAGGTTTTAAAATTTTAATATGCATTAAATTATTTAAGAGCAAAGTTAAGTACAAAAAGCTTACCTAGATTTGACTTCCGGGGCGGAATTTTAAAGGAAATAAAAATGTTGTATGTAGTACATTGGCAAACAGGCAATCAGTGGCATTTGCTTCGCAAACACTCCAGCTCAAGTGCTTGTCAAAGACTGCGCCAATTCTTTTATACAATGTTTATGACAAAATCTTTTTAGAAAGGATGAAAGAAGAAATTTTATTCAGGACGCTTACAATATAAAGCATAAACGTCACTGAAAAGTCCTCCCCTCAGCTTGGTGTCAAGTTACCTAGGTATCTTGACGCTGGCCTTCCGTGGAGACCTTTTTACGCCTTTTAAAGGATTTATCTTGATTTTTGTGTTATTTATAAACATGCTGTGAGCCTCAATTAGCTATTAATTCAGCGATTGGCCTTGTTATAGGTATGTACCTGATGGAAAGTGATCTTAAGTGTAAGACCTGAGTTCACGCTCGAGTTGGGCACTAAGATGGAGCTCACCAGTTCAGTAATAGATTCACTCTTGATTTAAAGAGACCGAGCCGGCCCATTGTTTGTCTTAATCTGTCGCTTTGACTAATATGTGATATAGGGATAAAACATAAATTAACCAATTGAGGCTTGTAAAGTTTTATGAACAAGGGGGTAAAGCTCTACGTTTGTTATTTAACTAGATAACCCTTCGTGTGTTAGACGCCATTTTGCAATATCTGGACATATGCTATTCTCCCGCTGCTGCCGGGAAGGATATCTTCGTATTTAAAATAATAATATCTGGCACAAATTTGAAAAATTTTACAGATAACAACAACCTACATCACTGCTGGGCAAATGCCTTTGTAGTTTACCTTACTAAAAATAGTTAAGACTTGCATATGAACACATCTCACTCTAATGAACTAAAGTGTTCTACAGCCGCTATAAATAACCTTCACACTACCGTGCCCACACCAATATGAACAGCCGTAACTCAGTTCACACCTATACTAAGATAAGCCTTTCCTAAACTGGTGTCCCGTAACCAGCACTCTAGGATAAATAGTCGTAACTCAATTAAAAGATACATTTAAATAAGCCCTTCTTAAACTGGACTCACATCAGGCTCCTCTTCAAAGTTAATTAGATATTCAACACCGCACCGTGACCGTGACGTAATTCAGTGCATTGGTTCACAATTTGTTGCAAGATAAACAATTTATTGTCTAAACCCAGGAAGAAAATTATCAAGTACCTACGACAAAATCAATCGAAAACGTACTTGTTAATTTCCAACGAAAAAAATAACATTAATATAGTATCCGTTTTCCTTGTTCCTAATACCACAATCTTATCTTTTGTGTTTTCCTGGGACCCCGGAATATACCTATTCCCGGCCGGGCATATCGACAAGCGGCTTACTTTAAATTGAAACAAATTGGCGGGAAAAAGTCTTACCTTTTTAGGAGTCACATTCGTTTGTATTGAATACTTACTTTTTGTTAGTATCTTGGGTATTGACCTACGTATATATTACTCCGTAAATACGCCATGTGGGCACTACGCGAATAACTTTTTACTTTTGAAATCTTTGATCTTGGGATGATTTCCAGATATTGGTCAAGTAATATCAATAGGGACTGTCAGAATGGGAATACCCAATGATGGTTCCGAAAACAATCTTATTGTATGGTAGAAACTTTAATTTATTTATACGTTAATGACTTAGGCTGCCTTTGCACTGAGGCGGAGATGATTGCAATCTTCTCCGCTCCTTTGGATTACAACCCTTGCTATCGGTTGGTACCCGCACGTCTCCTTTCGCTCATCTCTGCCTCAGTGGAAAGGCACCCTTATGGGTTTGCCTTACACTACACTATTCAAATGTTCTGCTGATGCTGTTACCTGCCTATAATACCTAACAAGATGCAGAAATACAAGGCCTATTTCGACAATTATGTGTAACGAAATGCGTAGCATGGAAGCTCGAAGCCATGCTGACCGCACTGAACGTGGCAATTTTTTTTACTTTTTAGGGTTCTGTAGTCAACTAGGAACCCTTATAGTTTCGCCACGTAAAACGCGGTAATCTCATACCTTTATATATATACCTAAGTTAATTTCTAATTTTGAACACGAGTAAAGCAGTCAGTGATCTAAATAATTCAGATACGAGTAAATTATCATCGCAATTAAGATTCAATTCCCATCAGTTGCAATCATATTGATTGTGCGAGGATTTGTTGACCGCGGCCGCCACTGCCGCTAGTGAGCCGACAAATGGCAAATGGCCGTCACACAAAGTATTTCACGGTACAAAGAGACTACAGGCCAATTCCAACAATAAATATAATGTGGTATTGATCTATCATGGATCTGACATCATTCCAATATGAGATGGTTCCAATCTCCTTCAGAGGACCTGCTAAATTGCGCATTATGTCAACCTTCAAACAAAAACGTCACTTGTGGCTGACAGATCAGTATCATATTGGAATGAGATATAATAACTAAAACTCGAATCGAAAAACGTCACTTTTAACACTGATAGATCAGTATCATATCAGTATCATATTGGAATTAGATTTAATAACTATAACTCGAATTGGCCTGAGGGCTTACCGCGAACCACGTTCGACGTGTTGCCTCTTTTTCACACTTACGTACGAATTTACAAGTGCGACAGAGAGGCAACACGTCGAACGTGGTTCGCGGTAGGCCCTCTGGTACTAATGATGAGAATTAAGTCGAGTCCGGTTCAGATTTTAACAACTTTTTACGGTTTAAATCTGGTTTTGATACCTCATGTAGGTAGAAACTTATAAAACGCTTTCTCTATTTGTCTCTGCATCTAGCATAGACGTAAGTAATGATGATTGTGAAAGCCTAATTAAACACGAGCAAATATAAACAAGTCCGTATTGTTTTAATACTGAGTTTGAAACAACACTTCTCCGTAGATAACGCCGGCTTGGCTGAGTTTTTTAGACTTTACAGGACGTAGCAGTTGTATAATATTGTAGTACAGGTTTGAGCAATCGCATTGAAGCCCCGTTGCCCGTTGGTCCCCGGCAAGCTCGGCCGAATTTCAGCTTCCCATACAAACGAAGTTTCGTTCTCATTTGAAAACTACGGGATTGGATTGTAATGAAACTTTGCACATACAATGACATGAGGTATATCTAGGTTTCTAATTGGTTTATATAGCTCCAGTTTATAAAACAAACGAAATAGAGCAAAAACACGTTTTGTATGAAAAACTTAAATTCGCTGTATTTTATAACTATGCTATCTGAAGCTACATAAACTAATTACAGACATAGATATATACCTTATCCTATTGTAAGTACAAAGTTTCAGAGCAAACTACAGTACCGGCCAATAATATATCACCTTGTTTTTGTATGAGCTTGTATAGAGTAAAAATATAGGTTAGTTTGTAGATTGCATGTTTTACTAGTCATATTATACAAATACATGATGAATACTGCAATGAAATACTGTGAATTGCAATAGGAGACTCAGCATATTACTAAAAAATCTCTACTAAAAAAATAAAGTTGACAATACATAAAAAAAAACTATGAAAAAAAACCATTATATGAGGCCAATTTTTCTTATCGCTCGTACAAAGGAATACTACTAGACTACATAAAGCAGTGAGGTGGAAATTACTCACAAATATATAAAAAAAGTTATGCCGTAAAAACATAGAGGTGATATATTATTGGCCGGTACTGTAGCTACTCGTTTTAAAATGAGAGCGTAACTACATTTGTATGGAGAACCGAGCTTGCCGGGGACCCTTAAAATTCCTTATGGTGCAGTCGGTTCAGACAGCAAGTTTTTGATAAATCGTAGCATCTTTTTAGAACACAATACGGTTGTCAACAATTTTATTATTAATTTAGAGGCCTTTTTATAGTAACTTCATCTATTCGAAACTTGATTTTATGACTTTCGCTCGATAGAAAAAAATAACGAATTTATGAGTATAAGATACGTTATATATGGCCGACCTTTCACCGATACGCCTGACGGATGAAACTTATATTTTATGAATGAAAATATGTTTCTGAACATAAATAAGTAGGGTTGCCTATAGAAATATGGTCAAGCCTTTGCCGCTGTCACTGTCACATTTCGCAAGAAAGAACGGGGAAGATCATGCGCGCCAAATGTCAATTTTGATCGAATTTTGTCGATTTTTATTTATTTTAAAAATGTTACCTTACAATATCGAAATTCGAAAGCTATGAAATTACAATTTAAGTTAAGATTGTTTTTTCTTCTTTTTATATTTATAGTATACATAATAAATAACCGAGTAAAGTTGGATTAAAAGTCCGAGTTAGAGGTTATTTTGGGAATTCATTGTATCGAGCGAAGTGTCATAATTCGTGTTTCCGATACACTGCTATGATATTAAAGATAATATAGTCAAGAACTACATATATTTTTTCCACGTCTTCGAATATCAACGACTCCTAGAAAAACATGATGATATAAGGAGATTTTTCGCCCTCTGGCTCAGGGAACCGCCTTAATAAATAATAATAATAATAAAAATTTACTGACGCCTGACAACCGAAATAAGTTTCAATGGAAAGTATACAAATCAAAATATTTCATAAAAATAATTTGATTGATACAACTTGTACAACATGAATCAATTAGGTTGCCCATCTTTTTCCAGACACTAGATATTATGTGGTAGCCGTGTTTAAACAGGTGAGTTTATACCGATAATTGCACTCATCTGCCTGACGCTTGAATTATCAAAATGATGGTAATTTTATTGCGAATACAGTGGTATATGGTTGCCTGCGATAAACCCGGTCACAAATAAGGATTGCCAGGCTTTTAAATAAAATAAGAAGGGACTTTTAGCGATAACTCAAAAACGGCTTCACTGATCACGATTGTTTTAACTTTTATTAAATGTGTTTATTAAGCACAATTTTCTTGACTTTTTTCATATTTTTTGGACCGATGGTTCAAAAGTTAGGAGGGAAAACAATTTTTTTTCCTTTCGAAGCGTTTATTACCGAAATAATTCACTTTTTTTCACAAAATGGTTTTTAAAGACCCGTATTCATTTTAAAAGACCTGTCCAAGGAAATCCCACACCATAGGGTTGAAACAAAAAAAAATATATCCTCGCATTTTGTTTCTATTGAAGCGATAATTTTCTTAAAATTTTAATATAAGTATGCGATATCATCCAATTTCATAGTTTTATTTCATGAGTAACTATCGCGTCAACCGGAGATAATATTAATCTATTAAGTTTGCTTTTTATACCTCTTTGCAAATAGTAATAATAAACTTTAAAATACACAAATACAAATAAGTTAAAACTCACAATTCAAGACTGAAGTATTCGAAGCATAGTCTCGTAAAAACTAGTTGAGATCTTTTAAACCATTAGCGCCCGTTGCACTCGCTTGGGTACACCCAAAATTAGAGGTTCCCAAAAGTATGTAGACTCCTAAGACTCAATTTCTATCAACTCTAGCTCAGTCGATGTACTCCTGGTTTACGAGTACGCAGCTCCGTAGCGCTTTTACCGAGCCCCGCGACGGGCAGTGGCGCCCACATAAATTCACATTTATCTCTTTACCTGCCGAACTTTCTGGACGCCTCACTCCCTCCCCCAAGGAAACCCTGTTTTATATAACTTCTTTATTCCGTTCAATGGATTTGGGGTTTCCGCGCACCGCCGAAAGTTAATTATACATAACCAGTGATGTTTATTTTTGCGGAAATAAGTATGAGTTTGTGTTCCTTTGTTATATTGCTGGGAAATTATTGCCGTTTCATGTAAGACGCGATTGCTTGAACGATGGCGCCATGGAATTGTACCTACATCCTGCATAATAACAAAGAAATATAAGATTTTCATTGTTAAGCAGGGAAAATAAAAACTTTATTAAAAACTGGAGACGAGAAAATAACGGCAAACCTCAACATATCTAGATTTAATAAACTAACTTGAATTTTAATGTTTATTCACGAACGTGAAGAAATGTTCTTTTACCCAGTTTTTAATCAGATGCTCAAATGCTGAATGAAATAGCCATGTAAATATCTACTGAAAAAACAGTGTACCTAGAGATATGTATAATACGAAAGTAATGTCGTCTAAAAAACTCAACAACGAAGAATACTTTTATTTGTTTTATATAAATGTCCGTCTTATGAAAATAAACTAGTGTTTTGGTAGTATATTCCGTCCTAGAGCGGCATTCAGAAAAGTCTCTTTTTAATTTGATATTACTCTAAGTGCATTTTGCTCGTGCATATTTATTTAGATGTTTATGGCATGTGCGATGGATAGAAATATATTTATAATAATATTTAAAAATAGCTTCTGCCCACGACTTTGTCATCGTGGTATTATGATGTTGATGATCGATAAAAAACTTATTCTAGTCTTTCCTCGGGTGTCAAACTATCTCTATATTAAATTTCGTCGAAATCATCAGTTCAGCGGTTTAAGCGTGAAGAAGTTATAGATAGACTGACAGACAGACTGAGTTACTTTCGCATTTATAATTTGTCGCATGTATAATTGAAATGTTTAATTTGTTAAATAGGTAATTGAAATTGATTTTATTAATAATTCTTTATTTTCTAAGTATTTAATGTATGTTTTGATTGTTTGGAATATTTAATTTTAATTTTAGTTCTACAATTATACTTTTTCGACATTCATAGGTGCATTATGTTAATGCCTAAATTGAATAATAAAGAAATTGAAATTAATATTAGTAGGGAGTAGGAAACAATAACAGATTTGTAAAATCTGAATGCCACTCCTATTCTGTTTGTTTATTTTGAAGCAGGTAGGTAGGTAACAACTTTGCTTACTCTAGTAAGGCGTAGTGATACAGAAAGCAGCCTGTGGCTAGAGCGGTTCCATTATTCGACTTTCGGTCGAATAATGGCGTTTCCAATGTATAGTACACTAGCTAGTATCTACAATTTTAACAACTCAAACTATCTCTAGACATAGATACATAAATATGTTACTTGAAAGTTTCATGTTATTTTAGAATGTCTTTTTACAATCAGTGTAACTTCGATTACCGATTGTCGAATGTGTGGCGAAGAGGAAGAGACAGTAAGACACCTAATGTATGAATGTCACTCTCTCTCTACACTATGAATGAAGGACTTTGGATCAGGCTATCTGGAACCAAAGGAATTCAAAACGCTATCCATAAGCTCCATAATCCGGCACATGGAGATGGTCAAAAAAGCTCTTGAGTGTTTGACGGATCATTCTTAAGGGGGTAATTGCCCAAAGATCCCTATGGGCAAGGGCTCCCGAAATTATAAGAAGATACTTATTCAATCAAAACACACGCTGAAAAAAGAATCGACCCAGAATACATTAAAATAATCAACACAGTTAAACAACAAAGCAGTACCTCAACAAGGTTCCGACACTTAATAAAGGGAATTGAACGTCCCCCCCTGATAGGTTTTTCATGTAATATATACAGATGCATAATTCAGAGATAAATGTAAATGTTTGCTACGCCGTGATTCGCGCGAAGCCGATCCACCGTAACACGAGACGTTGTATTATGTATGAGGCCTTTTCAATTCATTTGGGCAATACTCCTGTACCTTGTCCTTTCTGGGTCAGTTATTTATTGCCAGTCATTTACACTAAATCTGCCGAAAGTATACATTATGATGAGGCAGCCGTTTTCAATTGACTTCGTAATGTGTTAAGAGGCCCACTGACTATCAGTCCGCCGGACGATATCGGCCTGTCAGTTGTTCGGAATTGTCAAATTTTTGTTCTAACTGACAGGTCGATATCGTCCGGCGGACTGATAGTCAGTGGGCCCCTTAAAATTTAATGTGACCGTTACTTGGTAAATTAGTTGAGTTTAAAGGTGGGAATGTCACCCACTCGAATTCAGATCCGACAAGATCCGACAATCGTTCGCAGAGAAACGAAACGAAACGCTACCCGTATCTGTCTCTATCGCACTAATAAAGTGGAAGAATGATTGATGTTTCGTTTTCTGCAAACAATTGCCATCTTAGCTAGGCCCCCAGGCCACCTGGGAAAATACCATCATCAAGTAGAACGCCACGGTCATAAGCCCTAAAGTATAAAATGAATACCTGTTTACTTTATGAAGCTTTTATTTAGGTACCAAAGTCATAGACAATAAATAAATAAACTTAGAATGCTTACTCCACACACTCACAGATAAAGACCCATATATATTTATTCTATTTTAAGTGAGTTTAAAACATATTAATAATAATTTTACCGTATCTCCCATACAACTTAATAAGTAAGGATAGTCAATAGATATGGAGTGAGCCCTCAAACCTTATTTCTCTATGCTAAAGTGCACAAAAGTTTAAGGAATATTCCTTAATGATTTCATTAAGTACCCACAAGTCTTAATTCGAATCCATGGCCTCTGATATAAAAGTCACAGGCATTACCGCTGGCTACCAGCGCACTTTCTTCCCCTACTCATAAAATAATCTTCATAAAAACACCTCAAACGTAACGTTCAGCGTAAAACTTGTGTAGATCGAACACCGATAAACTACACCTTGTATTATCGCTGCGGGCAGGTAGCGGCGTCAACAGAACTTTCAACGAAAACAAACCAATAAATGTCTCCGGGACAATTCTGGGGAGGCAATCTATTTATATTTCATTTGATAGTACCAATGTGCGCCCTAACTTTTGTATACGGGATGCTGGGATTTAAAAAAAAATTATTTAATTTTACAATAGAGGTACTGTAAATGTTCAGCGTGAGGTACTTAGTTATAGAACTATTTCTTGTTTTCTATTTTTAATTTTTTACGAAATTCCTGTCGGGTCTGTCAGTTAGAACAAAAATTTGACAGTTCTGAACCGATCCGGCGGACTGATGGTGATCAGTGGGCCCCTTTAAGTACATTTTTTATTGTGATCTATTTGTAATCTAATCTTAATAGTAATCTTTACATTGCTATAAGATTCAAATTAAATAAGAAGTCACTAATTACGTTTTAAATGGAAACAGTTAAAAAGTCATTTATTATTAACTTAGCTTCCACAAGTTTTAGTTTTCAATGAAAGCTCTAATCTTTTTGCGATAACGCGAGGAAATTGTAGAACTTGAGAAAAGATTTTCAAGAAGCTCATTTTTCCTTAATATTTCATTTTAGTAATTTATTGTACACGTTTAGTTAAATTGTATCTTTAAACATTATTTTATTAAAGATTAGCTTGTTATATTTAGTAAATTTGTTTTCGATAAGTTGCAGATTCAATATATTTCACTGAGCAGTTATATGTAGTAATTAAAAAGGTTCCGAACCTTATTACTATAGGTACACTATTAAAATTTTAACGGACATTACAGGGTATATGACTACTAGTCAAATCCGTTTCTTTTTTCGAACTGTCAATATCTATTCTTATGAGAATAAATGATCTTAAACCTAACCTAAACGATTTTGCTACTATGGAATGTATATGAAACACTAGCATGTGACGTCACAATCAAATTACCTACTCTTTATAGTTTTATACGGGTTTTAAAATAGAAATTGTGTTTAAAAATAACTGCTGTCTACGTTTCTCTACTAATCTTCTGGTGCTTTATTTCATGCATGGTGTAAAATATATTTTTTTTCCGTACTTCTTTGTGATAAAGATATTTATTCATTTCATTTATTCATTCATTTACAACATACATTGTGTTTGAATAACAGATATTTACAAAATTAAAAATAACATGCAATAAAATAAAATTCTAAAACTAGCAGTCAGTACATATGAAAGGAAAATAAAAACAATACGATACAATTAATAAAATGTTTAAGTTGTTACTTAAAATAATTGTATGTACATTTGAGTATAAGACCTGAAAACGCACCGGTTTACCCCGTAGTACCATATTCACCCTGTATATTCCCCATGACGGAACTTTACTTTGCAACTGTTTGTTACCGAATCGAACTAATCCATTACGGTAATCCTGACGGGTGCATCAGGTTAGTTCGAAACATAATGTGTAAATTACGTTCCTAAAAGCAAATCCATACTAATATTATAAATGCGAAAGTGTGTCTGTCTGTCTGTTACCTCTTCACGCTTAAACCCCTAAACCGATTAAGTTGAAATTTGTCTAATTGCTAATCCCACGCAGACGAAGACACGGGCAAAAGCTAGTATTCTAAAGAGATGATAAGTCAATAATAATATTAAGTCGGTACTGGACTTAGCATAATATTATTAGACTTATGGAACTTTCAATGGGAGTAGCAGAGACAGCGCTATTATCTTTTGTCCTTCTCATAGTCTCGCTTTTCACTTTATTAATTAAAGGACAAACGATAATAGCAAGAAAATCCACAGCGCAAAGTTGGTCATAGTTGCTACACACAAAAATAGTATCCACAACACGCTTCGTCAAAAATGAAAAATAAAAACCAAAATCAAACTCACTCACAACTCACAACTCGCAACTCACTTCACTTTTGTCTACTTCTAAAAGATCCTAAGTGCCATGTCCAAACGGTAGACGTTTTGTTGTTTGTCCAAGCTTGGTGGGTGAACCCGACTAGATTACGGAGGTTGTTTTTGATATATTTGCAATGTCAAAGCGTGTTTTTAATGTGATAACGTCTTATAAATCGATGAAAACCGGTAGCATGCACGAAAAAGTGTCACGTTGTGGACAGATGTTCATGGTAACGTTGTAGACAGATCTCCGTGGTAACGTGACAAAATGCTATCTATATAATATATAAAATAAATGTAAAAAACATACAACCGAATTGAGAACCTCCTCCTTTTGAAATCTTGAAGTCGGTTAAAAAGTACAAAGTTTGAGTAATAATAATCAGTGATAATAATTCAATTCATAAAAAAGTATGCAATTTTTCATCAATGTTTTCTTATGACGTTATCACGCAAAATTATCGTCCGTAAACCGACTTTACAGACAACCATATTTTTAATTTAGTCGTCTTGTGTATGTCCTGTCCTGTCTCTCACGGGCGCACGCTATTCTATAGTATACATATATTATGTTAGGTGTTTGCTTTTAACAAAGTTGTGGATTTAACTTGACATACATTAACACGCGTTTAATAATGGTTGACGTTATCGTAAGCTACATGCTGCCTTTGAGTTATCAAGATAATGTATGTATGTCAGTAAATACCTATGTAGTTGATACAATGCTTTTAGTTTAAACGGTAAATAGCGACGGAAATGAGTTTTTCCGTTGTTACTTACGTTTAACTTTCTCAAAGTACAATTTTTCTTCATTTACTGTCGTTGCGATTTCATTGTAAAACATTCGTCTCTATTAATGCCTCCATTAGTTTTTTAACATTTATTATTATTAAGTACTAGAAAAGGCGTAAAACATGTCAAGGCAAGCATTACCTAAATATCTGCTCTATTAGCTATGTGGGCCTCTAATTGCACCGTTATTCTATAACATAATATTGGGAATACAAATCTCAAATTCTTCTAAGTTTTACTTAGTTGATAGTATACTTATACGTTTACTGACTTGTCATAACATAACTCATAACAAAATCTCAAATTCTTCTAAGTTTTACTTAGTTGATAATATACTTCTGGATGAGATTAGCTCAGGACCGGGACAAGTGGCGTACTGGAAGAGAGGCCTATGCTCAGCAGTGGGCGATAAAGGGCTGATATGATGATGATGATGATACTTATACGTTTACTGACTTGTCATAACATAACTCATAACAATCTGTTATATAACAGACAACGTGGACAAATAACAATGGATGCAAATCATTAGGTACGCTCCGAATGTAGACTATCCATTGACAGCGATAGTCATGAGCGAACGACCAGAGAAATCTTGTTATTTATAATGTAAAAGTCTAAGATGTATATTAGTACTGACACTAGAGGAGCACGGGGCTGAAAGTTTCATTATAAAATTACATCAAGTTTTAGCACCTACTGCTTTTATACAGCTGTGTATTCAGATATTTTCAAGGCAATGATGTGGGTGTCATCTTTGATCCCGACTTAGAGCGTTTTCACATTGTCCGATCCGATATCGGATGTAGGATCCTACATCCCCGTAGTCAGGCCGCGGGGGCGCCCCCGGGCGCCGTCTTTAGCGATCACGGACACTACAATAAACATTATGCCTAAACATACGCACACAAACAAATATTATCGGCCCAACAGCTGACCGGGGGCTCCGACATGGCTGAATTGATTGGAAGCGCCTTTACGATATCGGATGTCGGAAGGCGCCTATGAGAATAACAGCTGCATGAGAGTGCCATATGGCATCAATTTCGCCTTTTTTGCGTTATCTATATAGTAATAACTGCTTATTAAATGAACAAATAGATACAGAGAAACACATATGTCTCACATTTTACTTTCATCCGATGTCGGATCGGACAATGTATAAACGCTCTTACAGCAACCCTTGTTTGGCGACGCAGGATAAGCTCTCGTCGACCAACAAGTACACCCGACTAACCTTGTTTTGTATATCGTTTTTAATAAATAATGGTTCATTATTTTCCCGGTTTTGGGTAAAGACAAGGACTGTTGTTTCTAGATAACAATGACACGCTTATTTTGATTAAAAGTTGCTATGGCTTATTTAGATTATCTATTTATTCGAAACTATATCTAGTTGTTCGGAACTGTCAGAACTGTCAGGCCGATATCGTCCGTCGGACTGATAGTCAGTGGGCCCCTTTAGGGTAAAGGTTTTTAACTGCTACTTAATTCCCTAAATACGTGTATTCATTACCTGGGTTTTTTGGACAATCTTATTATGTATTTTCTTTATAAATTCGAGTGTAATAAAAATACGTAATACTTCTTGAGAAATAAATTAATCTATATCCTAATCTAAATGATACATACTTAACAATACATTGTCTTATTCTTGTTATCTCAACTAAATAATATTTACTATGTGTCTGCGCGTATAGACATACGTAGATAGCTCTGCTGGCCAGGATTTGCGCTGATGTGGATGGCAGGTTGTTGAAATGATTAATTCTGGATTTTTACTTAATTAACTTTATCTATAAAAAATAAGCAAACTAAAACAGGAGTAGGCAGGTAAGTTGTTCGGTGAGAAAAAAAAAAATTGTGTTGTCATCCTCTGTCTTCATTGGTGCGCGCAGGGATGACGAGCCGCTACACTATTGGCTGCCGATCACGACATGTCTGATGCACGCCTCTCATTGGCTGCTGGGGGCATGACGCGATGACATGTGTGTGACGTCATGGTACTCGTGGTAGGGGCGCATCGCAGCCGGGGATAAGCGCGCGGGTCGCTAGGCGCGGGTCGGGCTGAAGGTCACGGGCCGCCGCCGGTTTCTATGCACTTTAGGTATTGCCGTAACATAAGCTCCCGGCCTTGGAAGAGTGCACTTCCAATGTGAAGATGAGACGGTGAAGTTAGTCATCATCATGCGTAGGTAGCGGGCAGATTTTCGAAAAAGCTCGGCGTACAGTGCCGCGGGATGTGCGGATATCGGCTACTCGGGAGACGCCGTCTTTGCCCGGGTAAGTCTTGGTGATTCGCCCTAAGCTCCATTTGAGGGGCGGAGCATGGTCCTCCTTGATTAGGACGAGGGTATCCACCTTTAGGTCGTCCAAATTTTGCGTCCACTTTGTCCTGACCTGCAGCTCGGATATGAATTCCTTCGACCACCTGGCCCAGAAATGTTGTCGCATTTGTTCCACTCGCTGGTATCGTGACAGACGGTGCACGGGAGCGTCGTTGAGGTCAGCGCACGCAGGGGCTGTCAGCGGACGTCCAGCAAGGAAATGAGCAGGGGTTAAAGGGGTGTAGTCTTGCGGGTCTGAGGACAAAGGACTCAAAGGCCTGGAATTCAGAATGGCTTCGCATTCCGTTAAAATAGTGCTAAAGTGCTCGTAAGTTAGCTTGACATCGCCTATCACACGTCGCAAGTGATGCTTGCAACTCTTAACACCAGCCTCGACCAGACCGGCAAAATGACTAGCATAAGGAGGCGTCATAATAAATTCAATTTTTTGTGAGATTGCGTACTCTTTTATTTCGCTCGAACATGATTTTAAAAACTTTGAAAAATCATTCATAAGACCTACAAAGTTCCGTCCGTTGTCCGAAAATATTTTTGAAGGTTTACCACGACGCGAAATGAACCTTTTCAACGCCAGTAGGTAAGCATCTGAAGAGAGATCGGTAACCAACTCTAAGTGAACTGCGCGCGTAGCAAAACATATAAATATACATAAATACGCCTTGACAGTTGTGGCTCCCCGACCCTTGCGGTTTAAAATGTAGAATGGACCTCCATAGTCCACAGCGCAATTGACAAACGCGAACCCTGGTTCTAATCGCTCAGAAGGTAAATTACCCATAATAGGAGTTAACGTTTTACCCTTAAAACGAACGCAAACAACGCAGCTGTGAACCACTTTCCTAGCAAGATTCCTACCGCTTACGGGCCACCAGGCCTCGCGAAGCGAGAATAATATATGCTGCGGTCCCGCGTGCAATAATCTTTTATGTTCAAATCGGAACAACAAAATAGTAAAATGATGCTTACTAGAAAGTAATATCGGGTGTTTTTTATCGTAATCAAACCTAGAAGAATTGGTAAGCCGTCCTCCGACTCTAATTAGGTTATTATTGTCAATGAACAAATTTAATTTGGCTAAGAAACCCTTTGCGATACATTTGTTCTTTGTCAATGCGTTTTGAACATCCGATAATGACTCCAATTGCGATAAGCGCGAGAGTAATATCTCAGATTCCCTCAGTTCATCTACAGTGAGCGCGCCGGTTCGACGTGCATCCTTATTGCGCGAGTTATGAATGAAGCGAATTACGTACGCGGCTGCGCGCTGCATTCGGTTGAACTGAGAAAACCTGTCGAATGTAAATAGTTTATTATTGTTATTGTCGTTGCATACCAGACTAGTCATCGGATTCGTTTTACGTTCGGGTATCTGGGACTCGTCTGGCAACAATGACGGATCTACAGTCTGAGCATTATAATTAATGTCATGAAGGAAGTCAGGGCCGCTCCACCAGAAACTGGATGAGCGAAGTGCGTCCAACTGTACTCCCCTAGAAACCAAATCGGCCGGGTTGCACTTGCCGCTAACATGATGCCACGAATGTTCTTTCGTTAGTTCGTGGATTTCTGCAACCCTATTTTGAACGAAAGGTTTTAGTAAATTAGGCTGCATTCGGAGCCAACTTAGTGCGATAGTTGAATCGGTATGAAATATTACTCGGTTGAATTTCGCGCGGAACGATTCTTTTATTTTATTATATAATTTAGCGCCCAATAAGCACGCGGACAGCTCCAGTCGAGGCGTACTCAAAGGAGGCGAAATTGGGGCCACTTTACTTTTCGAGCATAGCAACCGGACGGTAACAGCTGATTTATTATCAATCGTTCGCAAATAGGCGCAAGTGCCATAAGCTAATTGGCTTGCGTCTGAAAATATATGCAAATCTATACATATAGGATCATTGCACATAACATGACGTGGTATGCGAATGTTAGGTAAAATAGCCAGGTTGCTTACGAAGCGGTGCCAGGCTTGCGTGACGTCATCGGGCACAGCTGCGTCCCAATCTACCTTTAATAAAAACAACCGTTGTAATAAACATTTGGCGATAATTATCATTGGACTTAATAATCCGAGCGGATCGAAAACCTGTGATGCCGTGGATAATATTATGCGTTTCGTGACAGGTTTAGGATTTGGCTCGTGTCGCGAGTGATAGAACAATTCGTCACTTTTGTTGTACCACCCGAGACCTAAAGTTTTACTATGCGCGTGCTCGCCTAATGATAAATCCTTGACGTGTCGTCATTATAACGTTGACCGTTACAATCGAAGTTAAATACCCATTTTCGTAATGGGAAGCAACCAGAACTTAAAACTTTCGCGGTTTCGTCACAAATTCGTAGCAACTCGGGACTCGTAGACGATCCAGAAATAAAATCGTCTACGTAAAAATCGTCTCTAATAGTTCTAGCTACTTCGGGATCTGTACATTCTAGCGCCAATTGTTTTAGACACCTGCAACTGAGGAAGGCAGCGGCCGCCGTACCGTACGTAACGGTACTCAGCTGATATATGTCAAGGTCGTCGCTTGGATTATCGCGCCATAAAATTAGTTGTAAGTCGCGTTGAGATTCGTCAATTAGGACTTGTCTATAATGTTTTTCGATGTCAGCGCATGCAACGAACCTATTTTCACGGAATCTTAACAATATAGCAATCAAATCGCCTTGTATAGGCGCGCCTACGCGTTGTATGTCGTTCAGCGATTTGCCGCTGGTCGTGGGGGCGCTAGCATCGTATACGACTCTTAGACGTGTTTTTTGTGCATGTGCACGATAAATTCCATGGTGGGCCAGAAAGTAATTAGGGGTCCCGTAGGTATATACTCGTTTCATATGACCTAATGCGAGATATTCTTTTATAAAGTCGCTGTACATGCCTTTATATACCGGATCGCGATTGAGGCGCTTTTCCAACGACATAAAGCGTCTTTTCGCTTGCGCGAATGAGTCACCGAGAGACTCGGGAGATTCTTTGAGAGGAAGTTGCACGCAAAACCTACCATCCTCGAGACGGGTAGTCGTTGTGACAAAATGGTCTTCGCATGCAATTTCCTCTTCGCTGCGCGAATCGTGCGATTTGTTATTTACCTGCACCTCCTCTATTTCCCAAAACCTACGTAATTGATTATCTAATGAGGTCGCGTCAAGAGATTGCATAAAATTACAATTAATAGGCTTTGTATTGCGCGTATTAGAGAAGACAGGTCCAGAAACGATCCATCCTAACTGGGTATTTATTAAAAATGATCCGTTCGTTAAGCGCCTTATCTCAACTATCCCTACGAGGAGCTCCCAGAATATGTCAGCTCCTATAAGGACCTCAACAGGTTGACTTTCATGAAAGCTAGGATCTGCCAGACGTACGTTGTCTGGAATGCGGAATTGATTACGTTTACTCGGAAACGTAGGCAATGACGAGGTTAACTTCGGTAAAACTCGACATTGTAATCGCGCCTTAAAATTGGTAACAAGTGAATTTATTTCGATCTCACATACTCGCGAACTATGTGTAGCTAAATTCATGATACCGTTTAGTTCTTCTGTGGACTGTATACATAGCGGATTTAATTTGTCACACAACGCTTCGGTAATTAGACAACCTTCGCTCCCATTATCGAGAATCACTCGCGTTTTATGATAGTTACCGTAACTATCTGGAATTTCGACAATGGCGGTTGCTAATATTACAGGACGCCTCGAAGACAATCGCGCGTATAAGTCTTCGTCTATGTGTGCGTTCGATACCTGCAATACGTGTTGTGCGCGTGCGATATTATTATCAGAGATCGAGGAGGAGGGCGACTTTGATGCGTTGTCTGTTGCCAGCAACGCTACGGAGCGCTTGTCACTGGCACCTTCCTTCTCGTCCTCGTGAATTATGGAATTGTGTTTTTTGTTACACTTTCTGCACGGGCCATATCGGCATTCACTGGGCGCATGCCCTGTTCGTAAACAATTCTCACACAAACATTTATCGCGAACTAACTTTAATTTATCTTGCAAACTTAAATCAATGAATGCTTGACACGAGTACAAAGGATGTTTACCGTTGCACATAATGCATATTTTTTTGTTAGGTGTTTGTTTGGAGTGAGATTTGTCCACGGACTTTTCGGTGACAACATTACAGTGAACCTTTGGAGCCGTGTGCGCGTTATGAGTGTATGTTTTTTTAGCATCATGCTGCGGATAAGTGTTATGTGAGTTGGACCGGCTGTGCGTAACCAATAATGTTTCCAACATATCAGCGCGGTCGCGAATGAATTTTAGCAAATCATCTACCTTAAGCGCGGTTTTGTTTTCGTTCGACACTGGTAATAAAGTGCTTTTATATTGCTCCCACTCACGTTCGGTGGTGGGATCTAATTTAGAGACGACTAAATAAATAATTAGTGTGTCCCAACTTTCTGTGGGCTCACCGAGCAATTTTAAAGCGCGTAAATTCTTTAAAACTGTATCTAATAACTTTCTTAACAGTGCCGGCGATTCTTTGTTAAGCGATTGTATAGAAAACAAGGCCTTTACGTGATTGTGCACTAGCAATCTACTATTGTCATACCGGTTCAGTAGTAATTCCCAAGCAATTGCGTAATTATCTGCCGAAAACTCAAGCGAATCGATAACAAGAAGCGCATTACCCTTGAGCGATGATTTTAAATAATGGAACTTTTGAATGCTGGTTATTTCTTGCGAGTTGTGCACTAAAGACGCGAATGTGTCTCGGAATTGTAACCAGTGTTCATAAGATCCGTCAAAGGTAGGTAAAGAAATGACGGGGAGCCGAACTGTTTGCGCCAAATTATTAGAAGCTTGCACTATAGGTTCATTAGCTTTCTCCGAGCATTTCACCATACATTGCGTTTGAGCTAAAATCGCGTAATATTCGCTTTCAAACACCTCTCTGGTTTCAAAAAGTGAGTCCATTTCGCTATCGGGAATTAAACTTTCTAACTGATTATGAATTTCACTAAAATCATCGAAAATACCCTGAGCTCCCTGCATGCGTAAATTGAGCTCTGTGCGTTGGGTATCGGACAAAGTTAAACCCTCAAATGTTTTTACAAACTTTTTGAAATTAGTCAGCCTACATTTTACGGAACCTCGTCTACGGTTTAAATGTTTTATCGTTTCCGAGTCCGCTTCTTGATTAGGACCTAACGCGGCGTGAAACACAAAATCATATTTGCCAGTCATTTTGCGAATCGAATAAAGGCAGACGCTAAGTACTCACAGTTGCAATCACCACCACGGTCGAGCACAGCAAGGCATCTAGCAGTGAAGCTGACGCGGGCTGCTTGCAGACTTTTGCGAAGGTCGACTCGACGACGTGCGATAGGGTCACAACGAAAGCACAAGCACTGGAATTGAGAAAAGCACGGTATGACGCAAGCGTAAAAGGGAAAGGTAGGATAGGTAAGCTGGCTCGTCTCACCGAAGATCTTCACCGATGCCGATGACTCTGGTCGTTTCAGCACTCTGCCGATGCGTTCTCACACCCAATCTGTGGATCCAAGGCTGGTTGATATCCGGTTCGAAGGACCAAAATTATGTCTGCGCGTATAGACATACGTAGATAGCTCTGCTGGCCAGGATTTGCGCTGATGTGGATGGCAGGTTGTTGAAATGATTAATTCTGGATTTTTACTTAATTAACTTTATCTATAAAAAATAAGCAAACTAAAACAGGAGTAGGCAGGTAAGTTGTTCGGTGAGAAAAAAAAAATTGTGTTGTCATCCTCTGTCTTCATTGGTGCGCGCAGGGATGACGAGCCGCTACACTATTGGCTGCCGATCACGACATGTCTGATGCACGCCTCTCATTGGCTGCTGGGGGCATGACGCGATGACATGTGTGTGACGTCATGGTACTCGTGGTAGGGGCGCATCGCAGCCGGGGATAAGCGCGCGGGTCGCTAGGCGCGGGTCGGGCTGAAGGTCACGGGCCGCCGCCGGTTTCTATGCACTTTAGGTATTGCCGTAACACTATGCTATTACCAAAGATAGATATAACTCCGTAATAGATGGATACAGTCTAAGGAAAAAACGTGCCTCGAAAATCAAGAAAATTTGACTCTCGATCAGAGGGCGCTACTAACTTTAGCCTACTGTCGTATAGATGGCGTTGACGGTTTCGTTTGTTATTTAACAATTTTTACGCATATCAGTGAAAGAACATGGGTCAAAATCATAAAAATTATTAATGCAAATAAAAAAAATCATTTATCCATATTTAAATACATTTTATCGTATTTTTATAAATCTTCATTTTTAGTTTTAAAGTGTGTCGATAGATGGCAGTGAATTTACTGTGGTTACAAAATTTACTATGACAGTACCGCTCTAGTATAAGTTACTCTATGCTATTACCTATGTAACCAATACAATGAAAACACATTCTAAATAAGAATAAAATTCTTTTTAAATTACAGACTGACTGTAGGAATTGATCCTCGTCTTACTGATTTAGTACTTAACAGCTTATTGTATATTCACTCTTATTTAAAAGATATCTAGATCTGACTGATTACAGATTGACAGACAACTGACTACTGTTTATAAAAAATCGCTATTGTCTAACGTCTGATATTTTCATTTCCATTTACCCGGTATTCCTTTAACTACAGCAAGTATACGAATATTATTCGTTAGTACACCCTTCCTATTTTATTACATCTTGTTAACCCCTATAAATCTAACTCCTTTGGCCAAGGGGCAAACGAGCGCACTGCCCACATGCATAGAACGTAGTTACTGTGCAGGCATACGTGAAGTTTACGGGGGTTTGAAAGAGCTGACCCTTTCTTGAAGATGCCCATAGTATAGTTATTCCAGTATGATTTAATATGACAATATTATAATTTCAAATTGTTTTAAATATCTGGCCGCGTAACCAACGTGCCAATCGTTAACGCTCCTAGCGTATCGTAGCCATCCGTCTCTATCACTCTTCCATATTAGTGCGACAGTGACAGTTTCGTTTCGTTCGCTACCGAGCGACGCTTTGGCTACGCACTCTGAATATATCTTGTGAGAAAGACTTAAAAAGTGTCCATTTGACTTTGACTCTTTATATTAAATTAAAGGATTCGTAGTTACTTATTTTGTGAGACCTTTTGCCTTCCATTAATGTAACTCAAGTAACCATGTGCGGCGCGGGAGCAGTCGTCCCCAAGGCGGCGCTAATACTGATTCTACCCGTATATTGTCTATTGATGCGCGAACGCCCGAATCAAGTTCTCGTCTGAACCAGCGTGTCGAGACCTGTACAACATAATAAAACAAAAAACCGGCCAAGTACGAGTCGGACTCGCGCACCGAGGGTTCCGTACTTTTTAGTATTTGTTGTTGTAGCGGCAACAGAAATACATCATCTGTGAAAATTTCAACTGTCTAGCTATCACGGTTCTTGAGATACAGCCTGGTGACAGACAGACAGACAGACGGACAGACGGACAGCGGAGTCTTAGTAATAGGGTCCCGTTTTTACCCTCTGGGTACGGAACCCTAAAAATACGCTTGTGTACCCAAATGTTATAGATCAACGCCGAAAACTGGTCCTGGCAAAGTTCTCAGATGTATAGAAATTATAGGCAATGGTATTATTACAAATGTTCTTTACTTACGGAAACAGACAAATTATGACAGTGTGTATGACTACTTATAATAAGGTCATGGAGCGAGCAATATTGTTATGATCGGAACTTCTCTGCGGGTTCATATTAGAAATGAAGAGATCCGCAAGAGAACCAAGCCTATTGCTCGTAGATTTCTTCTTAAGTGGCGACAGCGAACTGGAGAACGCAGCCACATAAGGTCCCAATTAGGTGGACCGATACGAGGATCTGTTCAGGGTAGTGAACCGTTGGATGTGGGTAGCGTATGACAGGTCCTTGTTAAGATCCCTGGAAGACATTATTATGGATTAAGGAGATCTTCTTTTGGTTAATATGATGATGAACTAAACTAGGTATATTTACCACAGATCCCACTTACACTGACTGGTTTTGCCTTTACCCTCGGATAGCCGGCGCTCGGAATGGCATCCTAGAATTAAATCAAAATATATTAGCGAGGGCTAGAAATCATTACATTTAACGAGCTGGATAACGTCGTTGGATCTGATTTTCAGGTAACTATGGAGGGAGTTGGCGGACCGACTCAATTTTACGATGGGCTTAGGTAAGTTTGGCATAAACCATATTTATTAAAGAGGTTTTAGTTTATTCGTACTACATACATATTTAATTCGTAAAAAAAGATAAAATCTAGCCTTATCAGTCTTATCACTTGCCTGCAATCCCAGAACTTACATCTTCATTGGGGTCAACCCTTTAGCAACCTGTATAGGTACTCTTTTTTTGATGAACGCCATACTGCAGTGCTTCCCTCGCCTTCCTCCCTCGCCCCACCCTTGTCCCTTAAGAAACTGCATAAAATAGACACTTATAAGGGGTTATTACGTCTATCCTTTCGTGTGACACTTTCTTCCATCTTATTCCTAAGAGGAACAAGGAAATAACATATACCTTTCTCCGTCTTTCTCATTAGAGTGTCTTGAAAAATGAGAGCTGTAATAGCTGCTCATTTGATGTTCAAATTTTTCAGAACTAAACGCATTGATAGGTAAATGCACCGGACACATCTAGCCGTCTTTATGTATAAACAATAACGCGTCCGCCGAGACAGCTACCGCAATCGTATGGCACAAGAAACTTTGTAATCTTTTTAACTTTTTCCGAGAGCAACGGAACACGGGAACACATTCGTTTCAGCCACGTAGTAAATTTTATTTTCGCCGAGATCAGACGTTATGGCGGGGAAGTTGTGGATAGGAGAGATATTTCATTTACTACTTTGGTAAGTTTTCCCTGTAGTAAAAATATTTACCAACGGACTTTATTATTCGATAAGTTAACGTTTTATTCACTAAATGCTGTTTTTTGTGCGCGGTATCTTTTACAAACTTCGGAGAATCAATTAATAACAAAAGTTAAAATTGTTATGATAAACTATCATAATTTTTCAACGAATATAACTCATATGATAAATATAAATAAGTAGGACATAATACATATTTGTCGTAATCGTATTCTCAAAATGTACGACGGTTTTGAAAAACTTTTATTAGTTATTTATCTAATACCTCATTCCCTCAAAAATTCAGCAACGGAACCTATGTATGTATATACCTAACTTTAGAGTCCAGATTGATGATAACGATTTTAATATTAGGAAGAAATCGAAAAATATATTTACAGTACATATGGTGCTACTTTTTCGCACTAGTGCGGGAATGAGCACTTTTCGTGCATATGTCGAAAGTTTAAAGGGTCATATGTACTGTAAAACGTTGTACGATACACGTGCGAAAAGGTAATTCGCAACTCGTGTCGATTTAAAACACTCCCTGCGGTCGTGTTTTAATTTATCGCCACTCGTTTCGAATTTCCTCTTTTCCGCACTTGTATCGTAAATAACTATTGTAACAAACGTGTTGTATATTAGACCTAGAGTGTATAAAGAGCGCGAACGACCAAGTATGTACATATTTTTATTATGTACGAGTTTAGTGTAAGTATAATTAATAATTAGACTCTGTATCTAACAGTCCACGCCGCAGTGTCGAACGCCCAACTTTGTTTGTTCGTTAACAATGTATACAGTTTTGTTTTAGAATTAAGTGCAACTTTCGCTTTAAAAATGTAGCAGTTGAGCAGGAGTTCGCACTGGACAAACTTTTCAATTACCGTACCGTACTTGTAGCAAATGGGCTTCTCTTATTGACTTAATCATGTTACTTACGACTGTTCGGTTTCGATGGGTTGTAAGCAACTTGAGCCGCTATTGTGAAAGTTGATCATTAGAGGATTAAGTTATCGTCCTTTTTTGCTTCGACGTGCGGTCTGCGGTTGGAAGTGTCTTTAGTCTAAGCCTCAGTTTGTTTCTCAACTGTGTCTCTGGTAAGTTTAACATAAATATTGGAAAGCGGATCTTGAGTAAAATTCTTGCATACATTGAAAATCCTGGAACAAAAAAAAGGTCTTACACCTTTTTTTTTGTTCGAAAAACGTCATCCAAATTCGTTTGCTTAGGTTGCTCATTATACTGAATTGTTTGCATTTTTAAGGATACAAAAAAAGTCCGTTCCGCTAGATTTTGTTTCCGAGCGTTATAACTGCCTCAATTTCGTAAACAATTATTTGGCAAATTATTTATAGGTCCTGTACAGTCGAAGGCAAAAATATCGATCCAGACAAATGGCGCAAAAATATTTGAACACGACACGACTTTATTGTCTAAAGAGAGTACACATATTTTTGAAACTTTGGGAATGTATATATATTTATGCCCTTGACTGCACTTACATAGGTCAGATAATATCGCACAGCTAAACTGTGGAATGAACTGTCGCCTGCAATATTTCCGGACCGATACGACCTTCAAGAAAAGAGCGTACTCCCGTCTTAAATACTGGCAACGCACTTACAACCCCTCTGGTGTTGCGGGTGCCCATGGGAGGCGGTAATCGCTTACCATCAAAAACTGAAAACACCGTCAAAATCTTCTTCGATAATGTATTCACAAGAGTTAAATATTTCGAACGAACGTTTCTGTAACATCGGATGTATTAAGTATCCGAATTACTCATAATCCTTAAAAGGTACTAACAACATAAGTGCAAGAACGTTTCAAGATCTAAGAACCTTGTAAAAACCTTCGCTCTTATCGGGTGCGGAAAAGAGCCATCTTCATTTCGCTCAATTAAGTGCCCAAAATAAAGTGGAATCTTCAAACCCCTGTCAAATGAAAAATGGGAAGTGAACTGTACACGGGCCCGCGCTAATCTTCATTCATTTATATGCACAGGAGACTTTGGAATTGTCTGCTAATTAAAAAGAGTCTCCTTTGTGATGCAGATACGTCGGCAGGCGCAATCAAAGTCTTCATTCCGTCAAACCCTTTAAATAAATAATTTCCTTGGGCCACAGTTTTCTCGCAGTTTTTAAAGCGGTTTAGAGCGGGAATTACTTTCCTTGCTGACAAAGGATATTGTTACTGGGTGAACAAACGACCGTCTTAGCTTTTAAGGATATTACATACACTAGACTGTGTACAGTGCCGGAAAATAATAAATGACCCCAGGGGATTTATTAATACACGCCGGGATATTTTTATGTTACAACAACAGAGCTAAACCTAGTGGACCAACGGACCACGGAAAGATTTTCATATTTGACCAACATAAAATCTCTCCTTGAACAATTTTTATTTTGGTTCACTTGATCTTCTCCCCTGGCTGGAACGACAATACCAAAAACAACGCCGTAAATCAGCTGAATTTAAAATGACAAACTGGCAAGTGTAACAACTTTTGAAACTAAGGATATTTTAATATAACTTTATTTTGTTTTTGTGAGATTTCCGTGGCGATGGCACTTGAAACAATGTCGAAATATCGGGATTTCCCAGAAAGTAACTCTGTTACTTCTTTTCGCTCAAACCGCTGAACTGATTTAGATGGAATTTGGTATGAATATTGTTGAAGGACCAGGGAAGGATATAGATAAGATTTTTTATCAATCATCACCAGTTCACGTAGACGAAGTCGCGGGCAGTAGCTAGTAATATTATACCATACCATTGGCATTGACCATGTTAGTTTGAAATCGTATAATCCACTGGTAAGTGTTGCACACTTCCGCTGATGCTGTTCAAGCTTCAAACCAACATTTTTATTCAGTAAATAGGCCACAAGGGCACTTCTACACGTCAACCGTCAACATTGAATTTACATACAAGCAAAAAAAAAACATCAATAATTATACAATCGTTTTGTACACTTAATTAATGTCATTACCGGGTCTAACGCCACCACCAGTGATTCAGATGTTAAAACCGAGGGACCAGTGTGCGGATATTGTTAGTGTTGCGTGCTTGCGTGTCGTCCCGTGGACAATAAACATTAAACAGAAAAGGGTAGATAAATTTATTTGTCTACCCCGAACATTTATATAAACTAATCTCGGGTAGTTTAGTGTTGTTTACCAATATCTCAATTGACATTTTCTGGGACGTCAGTCTTCCGTGACCACAGCTAGTGCAACCTAGATGAAACGTCGGAAAAAAGGTAAAATAATGAAATTTAATCGCGTTAGACCCGGTAATGACATTAATTATAATATACAACTAACTACAACTACCAATTCAAACTAACGTATTACAATTACTTAGAGATGTATAAGGTCTCTTTATGTCGATTTACATAAAAAAAACTAGTATAATAATATTAAAAGAAACAAAAAATAAAAATCTAAAATTATTTAGAGGTGTAAATGTCTTTGTGTCAGAACTCAGAACTATAAGATTGTATAGTTTATCAAATTATAATTAGAGATGTATAGGGTCTCCAAGAGTCAAAATGTGTCGTGTGTAATTAACACATTGATTAAGAGAAAAGAAACATACGAGAACCGAATGAGACGTCTCACTGTAATTATACTCAAAATTAAAGTTACTAAATATAATAACTCGTGTTAGCTTAAACAGACCAGTCTCCACACTGTGATCAGACAGTATTGGAATTCAGCAGTCGAGAGCCGTGGCATTCCCGCTTTGCTCGTTCAACTCATGCGATTTGTGGTTGTGACCACACACTCGCTTGTGAAGGGTTGGAATGAATGTATGCAGTATGTACCTACTATATGTAAGTGGTCATGGCAGTGTAATTTCATAAATATCGTATTTTCATTGGCTACTTAGTAATAATAAAAGAAAAAAAATAGGAATTTTTTACACAAATTGACTAAGCCCCACGGTAAGCTCAAGAAGGCTTGTGTTGTGGGTACTCAGCCAACGATAGGTATATAATATACATAACAGGCTGGCTAAAAAATAAATGCATTCCCGTTACCAGGGAGGTTTTGGGATTATACTGAGCAACTTTTACTATGGGACCAACCACGAAATCGCATCGAAATCTAGTACGCTTGCTGAGTGGCCTAATGAAGGTACGAGATTGATAAGCTTGATTAGGTATATCACTATTGTATACAATATTTTTCTACGAGTCATCTAAAAAAAACTTTTTCTACTATAAAACATAAATAATTAAAGACAATTAGGTAAGTATCTCAGTAGTACAAAATACATCAACGCGTGCATAATATATGAATAGGTATTACTCATGAAATAGTCGCGCGTTCGTGTCTTTTCCACTGGACGGCGACGCCACGTGATTGGTCAAATTTATTATAGTTGACTAAACCGTTTCGAAATTAATATTATAGTTGAGTTGGGAGCTCATACATGAGAAGTACCCAATTACAGTTTGGTATACGAAATTTTAATTCAACCATTACAGTCGACGAGTAGAAAAAGAATTTCAAATTTCATGTTCAAATATACTTTATTCATGTACGTCTAGCAACAAGCACTTATGAATGGTAAGTATTATGTAATTTATTGATGTTAATATTATTTCATACTTAATAATATTGAATTATTATACAGATCAAATTGAATACTTACTCAGAATTTCACTAAAAGAGATCACAAGAGATTTACGATACGCTTTGCCTGAACTTATGCCCTCCACCGAATTTAGTAGCCTAAAGAAAGAATTTAAGTAATACAGTCTCATGGAAATAAAAAAAAGATATTTTTGTCTGAAACGCCATTCTGAATATTTCATTAATATCGGGACTCAATATAAGTGCAACGCTAGTCTGCAATTTCGCAAGTCAGTGGTCGCGTAAATGAACAAATGCCTACCTACTCTGTGACAGCGACAGCTTGTCAAATTGATTCAGACGAAGGATTTTCTTTCTTTCTCTTTCAGTTTTTGTTATTAAGTCGGCGGCAAACAAGCATATGGCCTGCCTGATGGTTACTAGTCACCGTAGCCTATGTACGCCTGCAACTCCATGCGCGTTGCCGACCCTTTAAAAACCTTCACACTCCTTTTTTGAAGAACGCCATACTGTAGGTCCTCGAGAAAACCTTTTCTATAATTGTACATAAATCATTATTGTAATACTAATATGACATTAATTAAAATTTAAAAAAGGTTTTTACACTGGTTTATATGAGACTACGCTTAAAATTCGTATTTTAACACATTACAGATTCTATTTCTTCTGATAATATTAACAATATCTCTCGTTAAATAGCTTAGATGTATCATGAGGTCTCGTGAACATTAGCTTCCGCTCCGTTAGTTGTTTTTTTTATAATCTTTGATATTTTATCAAACTCATTGTAGCGTATTGTTACTTAAATAATATATCTATTCTGTTTGTAACGCGGAGACGCTTTCCATATAGATTTTTATACATTGACCCACCTGTTGCTATCTCTATTGCTTGCGCATAATTATATAGCTGTCCCACCCATGATGCCGGTTGTTAATGTCACTGTGCGAGCGTGAAAGCTATATAATTATGCGCGTGCAATAGAGATAGCAACAGGCGGGTCAATGTACGATAATGTTTGTCGAAAGCGTCTCTTCTTTACAAATAAATTGCACCTCTATTTGACTTAACCTTTTCGAAAACAAAAGCTTAGTAATCTGCCCGAAACGCGATGAATGAATAAAAATTACGAGTACTGTCGAGTCGAGTGATGTAAATAAATGCAAAAACTAGCGCCACAGGTTGTGCTCGGTAACGCTTCATAAGCGCAGCAGGGTGAGCATATACTTACAGTCTGGCAAAAAAGAGTATAAATTAAAAAGTGGCAACACTGTAGTGTCGTCCCTTTCAAATCAATCTAAGAAAAACGGGACGACACTACAGTGTTACCACTTTTTAATTTATACTCTTTTTTGCCAGACTGTTGGTACGTATCATCGTTTACAGTGTTAGCGTTTTCGGTACAGATATCGGATTCGGATGACCTGTTAAAAAAAACAGCCGCTTGCCAACGTATTGTGATCTATAAAAGCCCTACGACTTCAAAAACTCCGTTCTCTGAGCCTGCTGCACCTTAAGCTACACATGTCGTATAATGCTAGTGGGATAAAACAAGGCAAGATGAGATAATAAGTAGCAAGCTCGGAGCAAATAAATCACTCTAAAAGTAATAGAACTGGAACAAACACCATAAAAGGGATCTCATTATTAAAACATATTTAAGGACCGGTCTTTGTGAGCTTTAAAACTTTTGTTTTGTAAATAGCCAGAGAAATAAATTGCCCTCTCTAATATATCATTGTTAAGTTGCTATGAAAGTTAGTGTAACACAACTGTACTTATTTACGAAGATTATATTTTACTTCTGTGCCTAAGTTACTATATAGTATTATAGTTTTTTTATAATGATTAGTGTATAATGAAGTCATCGTTAACCAGTCAGTACAAAAACATTTAAATTAAATAGTTTCAGTCACTCAGTTCAGTAACAACCATTTTAATTTAAATTTAATTCAAAACTTATTTTATTAATATGGTCGGAATTTATGGTATAAGAATAATTCCTGTAATCGATTCTGATATCGTATTTTTTACATATCCGCGAAAAATATTAAAAAATGTAGGTATACAGTAGAGTCCAGGTATAACGACGCCCTAGGGACCGCTGATATTACGTCGTAATAACCGGACGTCGTACTAAACGAACTGCCAATTTTAATATTTTTTTTAATCAAAATAATTACATCATTTTGTATTTATTAATACTTATGCGACCATCAAAGAATAAAAAAACATTACAATTAAAATATTAATATTTACGTAAGTATTACGACTGTTTGTCTTAAATGGAGAGACTTGTGTTTGGAAGAAGCCACTTTTGTACGCGTACTCACTCATCACCCGTAAATTACTCGAATCCCGTAAAATAAAAAGTCATAATTCTTGGGGATCTAATAAAGATGACAATCGTACATCGGCAATCAAAGAATAAATATGTTTTTTGCCAAAATTTTCAATTTGAATACAAGCCTTTATCGTTGGCTGTGTACTTTTGTTTCAACACGCAACTTATACTCATTTAGACAATTCTAAGAAACCCAAACGCAATTAGGTTGCGTTGTTTTATCACACAGTTCCTATGGCCACCTCCTGTGTCCATCATAAGAAGTGGGCGACAGTCCAAAATATTGCAGTTTACCCAGCTTACACAATTATGTATGTAAAATTTAAGCTCAATTAAATAATTGGAAGTGGGTTTTATTTAGCTTGCAAGATTACGAAAAGACACATGACTATTTCATCTTGCTGCGTATACTCGTAGGCAAAGGAGGAGGGGAGTTGGGTGCGCGGGATGGAGTAAGCTTCTTACTAACAATTTATTTGTAATAGCTACTTCGCTCGTCATTGTAACCGGACTTGACGGACGGATTTTGTGTAAATTTCCGTCGTTAAAAGCGGTCGGTCGTTATAAGCGGAGTCGTAATAAACGGTTGTACTTTCATAGTAGCTCATACTAGAACCAAACATGTGGCTATACTTACGTCGCTATGACCGGTTGGTTGTTATATGCGAAGTCGTACTAATCGGACTCTACTGTACACTTAATCGGGGGCGTCATATTTCACTTAGTTTCAATAAAGTCACACTTAAAATTAATTCGCCTTCTGTCGTTATACCTTGTTAAATACACACTACGTAAACTTTTACTGGCCTTTTATTGACTGCCGCCAAAACATAATACCTGCAAAGACTACAATCTCCTCTTCAGTTGATTGTCCAAGGTTTAAACAACTTTGTCACACTCTTGGCGTTATGCATTTATTCGACGCCCCAGCCACCTAATGAATAACATGCAAATGGCCCCGTAATGAAACCACCACTCCTCAGTTCTTTCACCAATCCAGCTAACTTTCAAAAGCGCTCACTTATTTTACTGGTCCATGTCGAAATTAGACCTTGTCGTTTTATAAATATGGTCCCTTTTCAGACAACATGGGATTAAAAATAAATTATTTAGAAATGTTACTTTGAAATAAACTTACGAAATAATTTCAATTACTTTGTCAAAGTTGTTTCGTAGCACTAAAGCCTACGTCTTTCTTAATTTTGAGGTTTATTAAATATACACGCTGTTGTACATACAATTTTCTTATTTTCGTCGCGGATTTTTGTTCACAAGCTGTAAATAAACTGAAATCCTGATGTTTTTTCATCAGCATCTTTATGGCGCGGAGAGTACATTGCCGGCTGATGGGCACAAAATCTTTATTAATTAACCGAATTCGCGGGCCCATTTGCGTTAAAGCCGGGCCGAGCCCGTTTTTATTTACGCCTAACACATTTATAAACTGAAGTGTGCACTCCGTTTATATAATATTTTTTCGCTATAACTGCACTATGGGGTATCTAAGCCCGAAACCCGGCCATAACATAAGTCATATATAGTACAAACTGGTTACAGTTTGGCGATGCATAAATTTTGTTTGTAAGCATGTACCCCTTTGTGAAAAAAAAAAATATATATAAGACAAATACACGAAATTATAACAAAAAACCTAACCGTCGTGTACCTGACAAACCACTGAATGCAATTTTGTTTAAGAATACATAGACAATTTGTTATCAGTCGATGTCTGAGTTACACGTGTGAATTAGTGAGCGAACGATTTTCTAAAGTGCATATTTGGATCCATAGAAGTTTTACTGGGACGATATAATTGGTGAAATTAGTAATGAATACTATTGAGCTAGGTTTGCGCTACTAATACTAATTTTATTTTTGATGTTTTGAATAATAATAACACTTTTATAGATTATTTACCCAACCGAAAAATAAGCGAATGAATTGTATAGCGAATAAATAAGCGAATAATTAGTATTAGTAACTTTTCTATTTGCCAAATTTAAATAAAACATTGCCGAAATGCGCCGAAATATTTTTTTATTAATATCTTTGAGAGTAAAGTTACAAGACAAACATATACATTCACATGGAACGGTAATATTCATGTTATTTTATTTTTTAGCTGGAGTGGGTGTTAAAATATTAACACGGGATATATTTATTACATGGCCAAAAAAATTTCGTAACGGTAACTCAAGAACCAGTTGGATTTGGTAGAAAATTACCTTGTTAACCAACAGATGTTGTCCTTTAGAACAAAAAAAGGATTTTTTGTTAAAGTTGTTATATTTAAAGACTGAAATAAGTAACAGGTGGAAGAAAGCTCACAAAACAACGAGTTTTCCTTCAAAAAAATCACAAGTTGCAGGGAGCAATAGAGATCCCTATGAAATCTGTCCTTCCGGTCGCCCATCAAAATCATTTGAAGTTTTGAGCGAACGTAGTAAAAGGCAAAGAACTGAAACTACGAGATCCGATACCAGCGTTGAAGAACTTTGTTTGCTTTCCAAATGAAATCACGGGAGACTGGTAAACACAGTGCGTCAAGAGTTGTAAAAGACGTTAATGCAAGCCCTACGAGAGGTGAAAAATATGTAAAAAGTTTCAGACAGCAGGAATTACTTAAACAAAGAAACAATTGACATTAACATCAGAGATGCGTATATAAGTAGTATAAGAATAAAGGTCCCAAAGAAGACGAGGCCGTTCACTTCAGTGCAACCGCATTAGAAATGTTATTGCCAAACCGATTTGTTGATGACGAAGAAGCATTAGTAGAAGATAATCAGTCATCAGAAAATGAAGAAGAGTGTCTGAACCATCTGATCTGATTAACCTTAATGCAAATGTGATAAACAATAAACAATTATATGATGCATATATTTTTTTCCATAATTTAGCATATTTTTGAAAATTACTCACATAATAAAATTAAAAACACAAATGCTCAGTACAAGGTTATTGATGAGATAAGAGAATAAAATATTTTTGGCCGGATTATAGGGACAAATACCCTATAGTGCAATGGCAAACAAACACCGCTTAGTGGCAAGCTGCCATTGTAGTCTATTGCTGGCAAAGTACGGAGTCACATACGGATTTTGGATTTTTAATAATAGCTCCATTTATGTAGCATGAGAATTGGAGCGTATGTAGGTAAGTTACATTTTTGAGGCCTAACTTATTGCCATAAACTGTGAATCGATATTCATTAGCCAAGACACTCGGCAGTAAACCAACATGCGTCCTGGTGCGGACGGGACGGCGGCGAGTGGGTTTACGTGTAATCGCCGGTAACAGCCGGTATTTGCATACCGTCACACCGACACGGTTAATCAAGCACGATCTACTGCAATATTCGGTATCAATGGGTTTGGGATAATGTTGCACCCTATTGGATGTTTTCTATTGCTTAGTTAATCTGTAAAACTACGAGTAATTCCAATAATAAAATGCCGATTACGCACTCAATCTCTATGAATAGAAACCTTCATGTAAATACACGGATATCGCATCAACTCCCAAATTGTACGTAAAAAGAAACCGTAGTTATCAGTTATGAGATCTAAAAGCGATAGACGAATTTAGTTGATATTTAAGTTTTAAAATCGAAGTTAGTATACTGAAGTGTGATTATATAGTAAATAGATGCTAACTCATACACTTCAATTCAAATGGTTACCTACATTACTCACTTAGTCAAAAATATCTTGTTATTTTTTTATTCCAAACAAACAATGACCTTTATTGTGTAGCTCTGTGCTGCACAAATTTTACATTACCTATATATATACTATACTCATTTTACCTTGCTCTACTTATTTATCACTTTCCTTTAACAACACGTTCGCAATGTACATACATATTGAGCTCTGTACGTTTCAAATTCGATTCGAAGCCACTTACTCGGTAAGAAGCGTGTAGGTAAGGCCTGAGCGGCTCCCGTTTCATTGTACCCGCTCTAATAGGTTTAGTGAACTCTGGGTCTAGGCTACTTTGCTATTCACTAGGTTTCGGACACGCTTGCCGTATTTAGCATCTTGTTACTGTCATCAAAAGTTGATTAAGTAGCCCTACAAAAATTGCTGGTAAAGTCGACTTCATATATGTTTACAGTTTTGCTTCTTACTTCTTAAAGCGAAAAATTAAAACATATCTGTCGTCGAATGTACAGTTTATGACTAAGGGGGACAGAATATAAAAGCACTGAATAAACTACGGTACGGTACAGAATAAGTCCTACCTGAGGGTGCTTGCACAATCAAAATTTACAAAACGTTAATTACGAGAAGCATAAAATCATATTTAAAATGTGGTAAATGTATGTATGTATGTATGTAAACACTTTATTGTACATAAGACAGATTACAAACACAATAAAAGAACATAAATATATACAATGTACAAAGGCGGACTTATCCCTATAAGGGATCTCTTCCAGTCAACCTTAAGTAAATCTCCTAGCCCGAAGCGCATCTTAATTAGATTTGCGAAATAAATTATTTATTCGTAACGTAATATTGGTAATTAAAATTGCTCGGGTCCGGGCGTTTTAACATTTGACAATTGACATAATTTAGTTAAGTAAGTAGTAATAAGGTTCATTTAAGGCACTATTGTATTAGGATTTACCTGTAAAAATAGTTGCCCTATTTAATAAATAAAATAAAATAAAATAAAACAAAGCATGTATGCATGTAGGTACAAAAGAAAATGTGTCAGAATATGTTGTAATTTATTCTGTCCATGTTACTGTTGATTGGGGCATACAAGTCACAGTCATGGCCCAATCTGTGATGCTAATGGATCATTCTATGATAATAATAGGAATTTCTCCAAACGAAAAACAATTTCTTCGTAAATGCTATCCAGCCACGTTGTTATGCCAGTGAATGTGGAGCCAACTGGTTTACGAATGTCAAAGGTCTTTAACCGACTGAAATAAAAGACTTTTGGCAATGCTGAATGTTTCTTTGAACGCCTACGAGTGAAACAAACAATACGCGATAAAAATGAACAATAATTTGAATAAGGTTCAAAGACTTTCGCAGGTAGCCAATACAGTTGTAGAAATACGAAAAGGAAATAGGAGTAAACGTAATAATGATGTCTTTATGCTCTTTATGTTATATCTCTCAAACTGTTACTTTAAAATAAAGTGTTTCTAATATAAGAGTATACGTTTGTGTATTTTTCAATGACCATGAAATTAAAAACAATTAAAAATCCCCCGCGCAAAAAAAATGTCATAAATTGGAGAAAAACTAATAGATTTTGAACAAACATAGCTAAGAACCATCGGAAAGAATCTCGATACCGTTCACGTAAAATCCGTGCTGTCCATCCGTTTCATGAGAGCTACGATACCACAAAAAGACAGAAAATGGCGTCAAACGTATAAACCCCCTATTTTGGGTCGGGGGTTAACAAATACAAATAAAAAAATATAACTACCTTCTTTGTTTAGGGGCTAAGATAAAAGAGATAAAAATGTGATGATCGATGCAGTTTTCATACCGATTCTTATTGTATTTTTATTATATTATTATCCAACGCATTGAAATATTCTCCAACACAATATTGAAATGACACAGCTTACGTGGAAATAGGAATATCTCCAACATGATCCGTAGCTTTATATATACCTATGTATGTGTGTACAATATGTTTTATGCTGGTAATAAAATCGGGATCCGATTGAAGGCGCGACGGCAGGACTCAATTGTTGCTCTGCGAACTTCACAATAGATATTGGGAACTAAGGAAGTAGATATAACTACGTATGAAACCTGTTGCGAGTTGCGACCCGTGGTGTCTGGGGAGGTCAACTAAATATAGTACAGGCCTAGCCAATGTATTCTAGGGTCGTACGGGTTAGCAGTTAAAATAATGGCTCTTAATAAATAATAAATGTGCGAGTATTATGTAGGCACTACTAAGTCTTATGTCTCTACCTGAATAAATATGTAGATACGTAATTAAGTATGTAAATAATTGTTGCTGTCTATAATGCATTGTCTCGGTGGGTTTTAATATTTTATCGTTAAGTTAAAATAACGCAAAGGATTGCCAACGCAAAGTAAAATACCTGTTTATTTACACAGACATTTATTGACATTTTGCTGGGACGTTAGTCTTCCGTGACCACAGCTAGTGCAATCTAGCTGAAACGTCGGAAAAAAGGTAATATAATGAAATCTAATCACTGTCACTAGTTTTTCGATTAGTTATCTATGTAGCTCTTTTGCAGTCGCAACTAGTAAGTTACTAGTTCCAGTTAGGTATCTATGGTAGTGTATAAGTAATCGAAATCGTTCACCTCAACTCTTCTGCCAATTTGTCAAGTACGGTTAATTGTTTACTATAGATGTCAGTTGTATGTTTAAGATTGTCCCTAAATATTAAACAATATATTTCTATTTAGGTGCCTGAAACAAACTGTAATAGATGTCACATACGAAAGAATAAGTGACCAAGATCTCCAGGGCCCAGGCCTGGGATCGAACCAGCGTCCTCTGCATTCGCGGCAGATGCCTAAACCAGTCGGCCATCCGGGCCACAGCGGCATAGGTCGAATTTTCTCAAGTATACATATTCAATCTCTTAAAGGCTTACGGCACCCTTTGGCCTTTGGCTTTTGGCTTGAAATCACTCAAATCAAATATATGTTCATATTTTTTAAATTTGTTTTGTAATGTTTATATTAAGAAATAGTAAAAATAAAGAAACAGATTAGGCACACACGGTCCATTTATTCAATCCCACGAAATGGATCCTAAATCGTCATATTAAGGTTGTATTTTATTTCTTACGTCACCAAGGTGACTGGTATTGTATAATATGGTAATACAGGATTGTGTGATTTGCGCTCATGAGATTCAATTTCACGCCGAGCTATGATTGACGGGGACATTATGCAGGTGTTCGGTTCTACGCAATTTACTGTTGTAAGTTGGCTTTGCTTTTACCAAATCTTTTGGTTTAGGTAACCGCTATTCGCGTTCGTACTTCTGAAGAGTACTTTCATCGTTCCAATTTTAGTATATGTACCGCCGAAGTAAGTATGCGTAGTTTCATATATGTAGAACGGTTTACTAAAGACCACGCGAGATGGCGCTGTACTGGGAGCAACGATATCTACGTCGCGCTTATGTTTTTTTTTAATTGTATATATGGGTAATTATTTTAAATATATTGCATTATTTGTGACTGCCATTTGTTAGTTATTTCTTATGGGCAAATTTAGAGGAACGTAAGACAAGGTTTAATTATTGGTTTACAACACCTAAAGTAATTTCAAAATTAGTAATTAAACTTTTGCGTTCTAAATGTCCATGAGTGTAGTTACAGGTACATACACTGTTGGGGTCTCCCTAGACATATCGACGCGGAATCGGCAAAAGCCGATAGGAAACAGCTTTATGTCTGCGCAATAAGAGCGAAAGTCGTTCGGCTTCGCTCGCACATACCGACGCTTTCTGGGGAGACCCTTAGTAGACTATTAAAGCGTCCCAAACAAGGGGTGGTGCGCCTTACATTAAAAATGGGTCGGCTGGTTTTTTTGTATGTTAATAATGACAAAATGCTCGTGTTAAATTCAAATTTCTGACCTCAAGAGCCCAAAGGATCATGACAAATACTTAAAATAAAACCGGCCAAGTGCGAGTCGGACTCGCGCACGAAGGGTTCCGTACCATTACGGAAAAAAACAGCAAAAAAATCACGTTTGTTGTATGGTAGCCGCATTTAAATATTTATATTATTCTGTTTTTACTATTTGTTGTTATAGCGACAACAGAAATACATCATCTGTGAAAATTTCAACTGTCTAGCTATCACGGTTCATGAGATACAGCCTGGTGACAGACAGACAGACAGACGGACGGACAGACGGACAGCGGAGTCTTAGTAATAGGGTCCCGTTTTTACCCTTTGGGTACGGAACCCCTAAAAACCATGAAGGTTAAAGACTTATGTTACGGCAAAAGTCCCTAAGAACACATTTAAGCGCACATTTGCTACAAAATGAGTCTAATTTGGTCTAAAATAAAAGTGGTGAAGTCAAAGATAAAAGTTTGGACACGAAATGTCGGATGCCTCGGCTCGACCCGGATCCGGACCGTTCTAGAGGTCATTCTTTATTGGTTCCTACGAAACAATGAGCTCAGTGAGCATTGTGAACAACTAAAGGTATTACCTATCAGCCATGTATTATTCAAACTGCTAAACTGGGACAAATGTTCGTCCTCAATACTTGGTTTTATATTCGTGGGATTTCTTTTATGGCCACTTTGCGATTTAGTAGGTAATATTAACCATAGTTCTTATGTGCCATTCCGCCTTCACCTATTTATACCTATCATACAGTCACCATCAGATATACACTGTGGCTAAAAAAATAGTACATGCCCGTTGCCAGGGAGGTTTTGGGATTATACTGAGCAACGTTTACTATGGGACCAACCCCGAAATCGCGAAAAAAAATTTGGCTGTTTCATACATTTTGGCTGGTCCATTTTCTATGGGAGGGTAAATTTATTTTTCGCGATTTCGTGGTTGGTACCATAGTAAAAGTTGCTCAGTATAATCCCAAAACCTCCCTGGCAACGGGAATGCACTTATTTTTTTGACACCCTGTATAGAAGTTTCTTTTTATAATATAGGAGGCAAAAGAGCAAATGGATCGCCTGATGATAAGCACTCACCGTCGCCCATGGACATCTGCTACACGAGGGTTCCATGTACGTTGCCGGCCTTAAAGAAGGGAGTACGATCTTTTCTTGAAGGATTGAACGTCGTAACGATTTGCTGCTACGTTCGGATGTAGCGTGCTACATGCTACGATGTGCTACGGCGTAGAAATAACGAACCTAGCCGCTGCCATACAATAGTTCGAAGTTTTCTGTTTATTAGAATACCGAGTATGGCCCGTTTCAAGAAAGCTGGAGCTTGTATTACAAGCGGAAATCTATTATTAACTCCTTCTATTTCATTTCATTTCATTTAATTTATTTGCATTTAATTTATTTATTATAGTAGTTTCCGTTACAAGAAACAAGTAAACATGGAACGAGACCTAGTTACTATTTATTGTTTTTTGTTCAGCTGTCATTAAACATGTTGGAATTACCTTAGCTGGAATGCAAGCGCATTATTCGCCCGGTGACGGTAACTCGTAGGTATGTTTTATCTCTTTAGGGTTCCGTACCCGAAGGGTATAAGGGACCCTATTACTAAGACTTCGCTGTCCGTCCGTCTGTCCGTCTGTCACCAGGCTGTATCTCATGAACCGTGATAGCTAGACAGTGAAAATTTTCACAGATGGTGTATTTCTGTTGCCGCTATAACAACAGGTACTAAAAACTAGAATAAAATATATATTTAAGTGGGGCTCCCATACAACAAACGTGATTTTTTGCCGTTTTTTGCGTAATGGTACGGAACCCTTCGTGCACGAGTCCGACTCGCACTTGGCCAGTATTTTTGTCATGTAGCCTGGCAAACCCAATTTGTCATTAAATAAGAGGAAAAAAACATCCCTTTTTAAGGTCGTAGTACTAGCGTAAGACAAAGACAGTATGAATCTATTTATGTTTGAAATGAGACAGTCTATTACTTACTTACTGCTGTGGCGCGACGACCCGAAGTGGATCTTGGCCTCCGATACCAAAGACCGCCATGCTACTCTGTCCAAAGCCGTTTCTGTCCAGTCGACGACACAGACAGACACACACACACACACACACACACAGTGGGGGAGACAGTCTATTGCCAAACTATAATATAGCAGTTTTGTAAAATTTTCGATCCGTCATTAAAACAAGTTGGAATCACCTGAGCATTAACTAAAGCGCATTATTCGTCCGGTGACGATTGCCCGAGAGTAATAACCCCGTATGTTCGCCGGACATTTATTATCTCCACCGCCGCCGGCAATGCAGCAAGTTTAAATTTCCAGAAATAATTTATGGCACTGAAAATCAAAATATGAAACCGAAATACTTTCCGTTAATAATGAGTGCGCTCCTCTGTGACACTTTTTACTTGTAGTGTGGTGGTCTGATAAGCGGTGGTTTTGTAATGAAGCAAAGCAAATCAAGCAAATGCATACTTACAATAGTTTAATTAGTTTATTTTGTTTGTGCATAGAGAACTAAGTAAGCTTAAGTGCTTACTCCTACATCGATGGAAAACCCATTTATAAAGTTTTAAGCTAGGTTTGCGAAATATTATTAATAAATTGTAAGCTTAATAAATATTAAGTTTGAATTTTAAAACTTATACAAACAAAAAATCGCGTACGCGATATAATCCGTTTTCATAGTTTTATTTCATGATTAACTATCGCGGTAACCGAAGACAATATTATAAAAATAAGTTCATACCTCCCATACAACTTATTATTAGGTACCTAATTACTTGAATAAAGTGAAACTCTGGTTGAGTTAATATTTTTTTAATACAGTTGCTCAAAAAGTGCTACTTTTCGTGGCTGTTTAGCGTGCGGAAAGTTGGTTTTCGCGAACTAGTGCTTTTTACTTTTCCAATTTTTTTAAATGTTTACTTGTTGCAATTCATGACTACTTATTGATGAGTGTTAATATTAGTTTCCTTTAAACGTCGTAATCAACATATAAACCTACTGTTAATGTAAGAATACGAAAAATATGCATATTTAATACTTTATTACTTACCTCTTCATCATTATAAGTATTATAACACGTTTATTTTTTAATGTTCAAAAACCGTTCTTAATAAGTTGTCTGAATGGAACGGAACGCCTGTCAAAGAAGAGGCGTATTTTCTTACTGCAAGAATGTTTTGAGTTTTCAAAGGCAACATTCGATATTGTTTTTATAAATATACGATACACAAATAATCGTAAATAACGATATTTAGGTAATAATAGTACAATGTTTTAATATTTACAATTGTTTCTGTCTTATAGAACATGCATTTTATTTGAAAAAAAAAAAACTTTCAATAAAGTGGTTTCAATAATAATAACAAAATCTATTCTAGTCGAATAAAAGCTAGAAAAACACCTCTTTATAATGTCAATGTCAATGATGTCAGTGTCACAGAATTAATAATATAAAAGTTTCGAATTTCATTCCTTACTTGTTGCTTTTCTTATTTTTTCGCAACTGTATTAAAAAACGTCGTTCGATACCCGTGCGGATATGTCATTCTTCACTCGTCCCGAGTCTTGCCACTCGCCTACGGCTCGTGGCAAGATATCTCGGTACTCGTGAAGTAGTGACATACTTTCCGCACTAGCATCGAAATGTACTATTTCAACACACTTGCTCAAAACGACGTTTTTATTACACCGATTTTTGGCTCATAATCCTAGATATTAAACACGCGTGTTCTTTCAGTTTATTATTCCACTCGCGCTTTTTCATTATATTATCCGACTGAGTTAAGAAGGTAACTGATTGCTAATAATATGCATAGAAAGGGAGCCTTCTTTAATTGGTCGGACTGGCGGGCACGGGCGCGCCCGAACGCCTGCGCGGTGCGCGGCCCGCGGCCGCCCGCCGCGCCGCCCGCGGCCGGGGCGAGGGGCGGCCGGCAGTATGACAGATGTAACACACAATACTAACTGTTTTAACTATTAAAATTTGATTAATTTGAAAGTTTCTTTTTTTTCTCGCAAGTGTGTTGAAAAACGTCGTATGAAACGCGTGTGCATTGGTCATTACACACATCGGCTTTCTTATTGCGCGCTCGCTTGCAGCTCGCGCGCACAATATCGCCTCGTGTGTAATGTCCAACTTAGCACACTTGTATCATAATGTACTATTATAATACTCCAACTTAGTAATCTGTGAAACTAGTCTGCGCTGTAGGCCTCACAACTCAATTTAGCTCCGTCATTTTGAAAACAATCCAAAAACTGAATGGGCAAAAAATCTATAATAGAGCTTTATGTCGTTTTAGTTATTGGTTTTTGTTTTCAAAATGACTCCTCCCAAAATTTTATGCAAATCGGTTGAGGAAGCGAACTGTAGAGAATTCCAGACTGACATAAAAAAAAACATCATTTTTGATCCACTGAAACGGAGACCTTCACTTCGCTCGGTAATTATTTTTTTTACAATAATTACTTTACATACTTCTTTTTCAGGATACACTTATCCTAACAAATCTTGAATAGAGCAATTGTTGCCCCCACTATGTTGTTTGCAACAAAGGTGTATGAGAAAATAATGTTTCAATGAAGAGCTATTGTTACGGCGGGGTTTCACAAAGAAATTTTCAGACAAAGTACTTGAAGCAAGCGTTTGCTCAACTTAATAAAAAATTACCGGAGCGGGTACCAAGTGATTTTCTTTTGTTTCCTTAGACAAACTGTGTACCTGCAATATGAAGAATTGTAGTGTAAAGGGTAGAGAATATAAAAAGGATATTGTTATTATTTAAGAATAATTATTCTTCTTCCTCGCGTTATCCCGGCATTTTTGCCACGGCTCATGGGAGCCTGGGGTCCGCTTTGACAACTAATCCCAAGAATTGAAGTAGGCACTAGTTTTTACGAAAGCGACTGTCATCTGACCTTCCAACCCAGAGGGGAAACTATGCCTTATTGGAATTAGTCCGGTTTCCTCGCGATGTTGACCGAAAAGCAAATGGTAAATATCAAATGATATTTCGTACATAAGTTCCGAAAAGCTCATTGGTACGAGCCGGGGTTTGAAACCGCGACTTCCGGATTAAAAGTCGCACGCTCTTGCCGCTAGGCCACCAGCGTTCATGTAGTCCATCTTCAAATGTAAGCCTTTAATGCCTTTTATGACTATCTGTCTCTTGCCGCTACACATCTTCCAGTTAGTTAGGGAAACACTCAGGCTGTTTTCTCGTTTTTTTAGGGTTTCGTACCTCAAAAGGAAAATACGGAACCCTTATAGGATCACTGTGTTGGCCGTCTGTCCGTCCGTCCGTCTGTTTATCATTACAATTTTATGTCGAGAACGCGTGGAGGTACTTATTGAAATGAAATTAAAACCATATACTCAGGTCTACATAAAAGTCCCTTGAAGCTGTGAAAAAATCAAACTACTAAGTTAACGTAAAAATAGAAAAAAGATACGGCCGTTTGTGCCGCAAAAAGTGGATCAAAATTTATAAGGTACTTCCCGTTGACCTAGAACTATGAAATTTGCCAAGTAATATCGTCTTTCTCAACAAGTACAGGGAGATCTGAAAACTATAAATTTGTAAAAAAAAGTTAAATTTGTACGGAACCCTCGGTGGGCGAGTCCGACACGCTCTTGTCCGTTTATTTTTCCATGAAGTGGCACACGCCTTGTAACAAGTTATTTTGTTTATGTATTTTACAATTATACACGGTGTGGCAGTTCTACTTGCATGATGAGTGATACATTTATGTCACGAATATGTTTACAATATAACACTTTAAACTCTCGCGTTTTGTACACATAATAAACATTAAACAGAAACGGGTAGATAAATTTATTTGTCTACCCCGAACATTTATATAAACTAATGTCGGTTAGTTTAGTGTTATTTACCAAAATCTCAATTGACATTTTGCTGGGACGTCAGTCTTCCGTGACCACAGCTAGTGCAACCTAGCTGAAACGTCGAAAAAAAGGTAAAATAATGAGGTTATTGCGCTAGACCCGGTAATGACATTAATTACGAATATGTTTGTCATAATGTGCCATATGCTGTTACCTTTATTAGACCCAGTAGACGGCGACAGGAGTGGAGCAACGTTGCATCGTTAATTATGATACACTTGTTTTATGGCTGTACCGTTACTCGTACACGTTATTACTGTTGTTTCAGTATCGTTAAAGCGTGTTGATATTCTTGTATCTAATGTCGTGTTTGCGGCGACCATCCTCTTAGGATTACGAGTATGTATTATTAAATAAAAAACATAATAAATATATTATTCTATTTATTTCAATTTTATTGCACATACTAGATACATCATTGTACAAATAGCGAACTTCATGCCAATATTCTCTTTTAGTAAACCAAAGGACCAAACAGATATGGTTGTATAGAATTGGTTTGTAATGTATTAAAAAAATATATAAAACCATAATGGGTCAGGTACTAATTGTCGTACATACTGAAAGAATTAGTTGCTATACATGTAATTTATGTATCGGGTTGGTTTGTAAAAGGCACTAGAAAAATATAATTGCAATAGAATCACATAATTAAAAAGTTTTCAGAGATGTTTACTTACAGAAAATTAGTACACCAGAAGCATACTAAATCATTTTGAATTTTATAACATGACAATTTTAAAAGTTAATTTTTAGGGTTCCGTAACCCAGATGGCAAAAAAAACGGCACCCTTATAGTTTCGTCATGTCCCTCTGGCCGTATGTCACAGCCATTTAATTTTATATATTTCCAAGTAGGTAGGTTGTCCAGGAATCATTTTAGCACGCGGCTCGACTTAACAATTTATAATGAGGTCTCCAGGGTTGCCCATTCGCTGCTCGAGCGAGTCAAAGACTGCCCTGAAAACCAGCGCCATGGCTAGAATATCTTAGTCGTGGCATCCATTTTGGTGTTAGAATTTATTAGAAAAGGATGTATTATAGATTAAGTTTTATGTTTCACACCAAATAAAGTTCCTCCATCCAGATTAAAGTTGGAAAAACTCTTCAGTCTTATGTGTCAGTGAAAAAATCAGCTCAGTTTTATGAGATCTTAGAAGACTTCTGAAACATTTAATTATGTAGTCCTTTTTTAGTTTTTTTTAGAAACTTCTGTAATAAAACGAATAAAAACTGAAAAATCTAAGTATTTTTATGAAGACTAGGAATAAATACACGTTTTGAAAATTGTTGTAAAATCTAAAAATGTTGAGACTTCTCCAGACAGAAAGTCGAATTTCTACAGAAGACTCAGTCTCTAACAAATTATTAACTCCTTTGAGGACATGATTGTTTATAAACACTACTCACGATTGTTACAAATCTTAGTGTACGATTTGAGTAGATGCTTGAGCAGGGCATGCAGCTGGCCGAGGCATGAGACATGTAAAACAAATATTTAATGCAAACTAAAGGGTCTGATGAGTGCACGCTGCACAGAGGAATTGCCCGTCTCGCTAAACGCTTCGCTGGACGCTTACCCAAGGTGCATACTCTAACCTGACGCCCAACGCCATACATTTCACTAACATATGGCGGTCGGCGTCATAGTCAAGCGTGCACGCTCGGAGCGTGTGCCCGAGGCGTTAAGGTCATGTTATACCAGTTTAATAACTTGACGGCGTTCTCGTAAGCAATGGTATTAGCACGACGCCACAGGCCCCACGGGGCCCATGGCTTGCCGACGTCTTGTGATTAGTCTCCTAATGCACGCTGCTCCAATGACAACATTATTATAATATCGTGTTAATGCCAGAGCGGTGTAATGCTTCCCAAAGCACATGATAATAGTTGGTACTATCGTATATATGTTTTGCTGGCATAATCGATGTTTGATCACAAGAAAGATTGAATGTTACATACCATGCCGTTCCACCTTTATGCATGACAACCCAAAAAAAGGTTGCTGGACCTACTAAATTTGTGCATCGTAAATACTGGTACCATAACCTAATCACACCACAAAGATCCCTTTCGGTAGAATTAATGTAAGTATGTAAAGTTTTTGGAACTAGTTTCCTTATCGGACGGTTTGCGGATGGGGGCGCTAGGCGAAAAAAAGTGTAAGATTTTGCCGTCACAGACCATACAAGTGCGATAGATGCAAATGTATTGGCGTCACAAGCCACACTAGTGCGATATTTGCAACAACAGAACAGAACGGAACGGAATGGAACGGACCGGAACAGAACGGAACACGTCACCAGCCTTTCTTAACTTTGTTACAACCGAGTGTTCCACGACACACCACTTTTTTACAGTACATATTATGGTGCTACTTTACCGCACTAGTGCGATAATAGCACATTGCGTAAATAATTGTCGAAAATTTAAAGGGCCATATGTACCGTAAAACGTTGTACAATACATGTTGTTATTGTTAGTATTGTTAGTATAGTATAGTATAGTATTGTTATTATTTTCATTTTTATTTTTATTTTGACGATCATGATAGAAATTCTTATATTTTTGACATTAATGCAAACTTATTATGTAAATTGTCTTTCATGAAATAAATCATCTTATATAATCTAATCTAATCATGTGCGAATAGGTAATTCGCAACTCGTGCCGATTTAACACTCCCTTCGGTAGTTTGTTTCGCCACTCGTTACGAATTTCCTGTTTCTCGCACTTGTATCGCAATGTACTATTATTCAACTCTATATGTCTTTTAGCTTACGTAGCTCTAACTAAAACTCAAATTCAATCACAGATAAACTCTTGTAGATAAAAATAGTGCAACTTGTGCTCCTTTATTCATTCTATATTACGAGTTCTTTATAATCTGCAACAAACGTTTGGCCCCCCGGGAAATCTGCAGCGTGCATGTCAAAAACAGTTTTCAATTTGCAAAATAATGCAAATAGCTTTATAGGGTGATAGTACGAGCGTTTTTAAATCTATCGCGATATTGCTTTTACTGTACACAGTGGTTTTCACAAGACTAATATCGAATAGTTTTTTAGGGTTCCGTACCCAAAGGGTAAAAACGGGACCCTATTACTAAGGCTCCTCTGTCCATCTGTCTGACTGTCTGTTACCAGGCTGTATCTCGTTCAGGTACTTATAAAATACCATCTTTTATAAGTACCTGATTTTTTATAAATAAATAAAAATATTACAAGGACAATTTTACTCAGATCGACCTAGCCCCACAGTAAGCTCAATAAGGCTTGTTGTTGGCACTAGAACACGACATAATGATTATGGTTTAGTTTAACTTTCTATTAAAAACTCCGCACCGATTGAAAATCATTTAGACAGTAACCCCCTTATCCGTTAAACCAAAGAGGATATAATAAGATAGACCGGTACTGTCATAGTAGATTTTGTAACCACAGTAAATTCACTGCCATCTATCGACACACCTTAAAACTAAAAATGAAGATTTATAAAAATACGATAAAATGTATTTAAATATGGATAAATGATTTTTTATTTGCATTAATTATTTTTATGATTTTGGCCCATGTTCTTTCACTGATATGCGTTTAAATTGTTAAATAACAAACGAAACCGTCAACGCCATCTATACGACAGTAGGCCAAAGCTAGTAGCGCCCTCTGATCGAGAATAAAATTTTCTTGATTTTCGAGGCACGTTTTTTCCTTAGACTGTATCCATCTATTACGGAGTTATATCTATTTATCTTTGGTTAAACATAGCAACCTCTAAAAACCTCTGTTAAATTTTTCCTTCTTTTAACAAACAGAAACGACATAATGACGGATAGGGATAAACGATTATCAACGGTTTGCTAGATTTGACAGACGTTTATGAATAACGCCATAACATTTTCTTGCCTCAAACAGATGGTTGGTGTTGCTTACTATCAGGCGATTCGTGTGCTCGTTTGCCTCCTGAATCATAAAACAAAACTTCATTATTGTGGGTCCGCTTGGCAACTAATCCCAAGAATTGGCGTAGGCACTAGTTTTTACGAAAGCGGCTACCATCTGACCTTTCAACCCAGAGGGGAGCTAGGCCTTGTTGGGATTAGTCCGGTTTCCTCACGATGTTGTCCTTTGCCGAAAAGCGACTGGTAAATATCAAATAATATTTCGAACATAAGTTCCGTAAAACTCATTGGTACGAGCCGGGGTTTGAACTCGTGACCTCCAGATTGAAAGTCACACGCTCTTACCGCTAGGCCACCAGCGCCGGCCTTATATTATTGTGACGTAATGAAAAATATCAACAACCCTTTATATGGTGGAATTAAGTTACTTTTTAATAAATAAAATAAAAGGTCAAATACAACCCCTTTTAATACATTACATTTGTATACTGTACGCTCAGATTAGAAAGCTAACCCCTTACTTAATGTCAAAAATAAAAAAGTATTTGGTTAAAAGTAAACTTTAATAGCTAAAAACATAACAGCCATATAAAGCTGCGCATGCAGTAAAGGGTTAAGTAGGTAAGTTTAGGTTTAAGATAAAGTTAAGTTACAACCGCTAACACAAACACAAAGGAGCCTCGTCTGCCAACAAACCACTGTGTGGTTTGGCAGAAGAAAATACGTATTTAGTTGTAAGTAAGATTTTTGAATAAACGTTCTATTCATTTATTTATTTTTAGCATCTCCAATAAGAATCTCTGAATCCCCGTTATAAAGAAGGCTCTTGTATATCGCGCATGTCGGCAATAATCCGTGAGTTTGATGAGCCCTGTTTACGACCCACAGAGCGTATCGCTTAAGAGCAGAATAAAACGCTGACGATGCTCAATTTATACGAGTTAATATATTTTTATGGGTTAAGGAACGCCGCGTTGCTCAAGGAGCCTCTATTCACTGCCGTACAGGCCTTTACACAGACAGTGTTAAATAACTACAGTGTAATAGTTATATACGATACAAGTGCGAACTCCCTGCGGTCGTGTTTTACAGTACATCTGGCCCTTTAAATTTTCGACGTAATGTGCTTATAGCTCATGGTGTGCGTAATGTCGCACTAGATGTACTTGTAAAATAAATAAAATAAGCCCATAAAATGGTAATTAGAAATCTAACCTACTGATGAAACCCAACGTAGCACGCTCGTAAAAGTCGTAAATATGTATCGAATTTTAAACCTATAATGAACTTATATCGTTACAATTTCAGGCATTTCATAAGTTTGAGCACGAGCAGGAGCTTTGCATAAGTCGAGAGAGGCTATTATGCATCTAACGTCCAAGGTCCCCACAGAAAACCAGCGCCACGGTTTGCCGCGGCACTATGCTGAGCGGGGATCCTTTTTGGCGTCCAAATGTTTTTTGTCTGCATGCTTTTCTTTTTTATGTACTATGTTGTGGCGTCAAATAAATGCATTTTCTTTCTTTCTTTCTTCTTTCTTTCTTATGCTCTCATAGGCAGAAGCCTACCAGGCGCGTAAATAAAGCGTCCGGTCCGCTTGAAGTAAGGTCACATGTATAACAAAAACACTACATCAATTTTTTTTATACTACGTCGGTGGCAAACAAGGATACGGCTCGCCTAATGTTAAGCAGACTCCGTAGCCTATGTACGCCTGCAACTCCAGAGGAGTTACATGCGATGCGCGTTACCGACCCTAACACCGCACCCTCGTTGAGCTCTCTGGCAACTATAATCTGTGACTACTCACCGGCAGGAACACAACACTAATATGAGTAGGGTCTAGTGTTATTTGGCTGCGGTTTTCTGTAAGGTGGAGGTGAGGTGTAATTGCATATTTACAGTCACTATCAAATATGTGACGGCTAAAGTGTCCAAATATATCGTTACACACCTTTGTTACCTTAGAAATAAGGATGTGCCCCGATATATTTGGCCACTTTGGCCGTCACTATTTATTTGACGCTGACTATACTACAGTTTTATAGGTAAGTTTTCATATATTAATGCTTGCAAATTTTTGTAACTTTCAAGTTTTTAAAGAGTGCTTGTATAATTGTATCTGCACGCAATCAAATCGTATCAGTTTGTACTCGTACAGGACTTCAATCCATCAGGTACCCGTTTTCATTGCTATTATAAGTAACAGATAAATTAGTTATAAAGTAAAACCTAGCCAGACGAATTTCTAATTTTCGGAAACATCAATCTACATTTTTATTAGAAATATCCTTGATATCGTTAGATTCCTCGAAAAACTGATTACCTTTAAGTGACACGTAAAATATTAACTGCTCGCGTTCCAAAAATAAAACATAAGTATTGCTAATCGGAACCATTAAAAATGTTTAAGTGGTGCTACCACCAGTTTGGCACTGACATAAACGCTATCGAGAACGTAATTTTCTCGTTTGCACGCTTGAACGTTTTTTATTTAAATTATGAACAAACGTCAATATTTAACGCGCAAAATAATCAAATTCTTGTTTCGTCAGCAAACCTAGTAGGTACAAACTTGATTCATATCACAGAATAAATAATAGTACTTGGTAAAGAAGGTTCACTCTAACAAAACGCATCTATTACAACAGATAGGACCGCTAGGTGACGCAAGCGCGAGCTGGCGTCCGTTCCGTAGCGGTGCGCGGCAACTACTATGGCTAGACACCAAAATTGGTGTGGGCCGCATGTACTTGTAGCGATGCGACAAAATCGCGGAGTGAGCCACGCCTGGGTGCTTAGCCAAGCTGCCAATTGTTAATGCTCCGAGCGTAGTCATCTCTCTCTATCACTCTTCCATATTAGTGCGACAGAGACAGTTGCGTTTCGTTCGCTACGGAGCGTTAACGATTGGCAACTTGACTACGCAGCCTGTTCATGTTTGCAAAACTAAGACCGATGTACAAGAAAATATTTGCATCTCCCCTATAATGGAAGCCAAACAAACCTCAATTTGCATTTACAAATAGGTGTTCCATTTAAAAGAGACGAAAGGGAAATATCGAAATGATGGATGTGGCCGTCATCGGCGCTTCGATTACGTCTCGAAACACGATATATCTACAGCCAGAATGCATTAACATTCGGGCTGAGTCACTCTGACACTCAGCGTAGAGTAATTATCAAGAAGAGAGGCCAACTCTTTCTATAAATACATTTTAGCTCATAATGAGGGCTACCGCGTGTAATTTCGCCGCTAGGGGCGCTAGTGTAGATAGATGTCTTTCAAAATTTCAAATGCATAGAAGTTTGGGGGATTTCAAGTTTTTTTAATGGGGGATTTGCACTCCTTATTCATAATTGTGGTAACTTTGTCCATCTTTGATGGAATCATGGTAAACAATAGATATAGCTAAATAAATGTTAGTAGTTTAAAAAAAGTGCCAACTAAAAAGCTTGAAAAAATAACACATTTATAGGTTAAAATACCTTTGTGTATATTAGAATGTATTATTTTTTAAAAATAAGCATAAAAGAATTTTGAGATCTGTTTTTCTGGACCTACATCTACAGTGGCGCCAACTGGTGAGCACAAAAACGGTAGTCCTCATTGGGGTTGGCAGTTGCAGCAGTTAAAGGTTTTACCTATCTTTAGTTCAATTTTATGAGATTTGCCTTAAATGGCATCTAGGCTATACAAATCCAAAAAAGACAAGAATTTGACACCATTCGTAGGTTTTTTTTTATACTACGTCGGTGGCAAACAAGGATACGGCCCGCCTGATGTTAAGCAGTCTCCGTAGCCTATGTACGCCTGCAACTCCAGAGGAGTTACATGCGCGTTGCCGACCCTAACACTCCTCTCCCTCAGCAGGAACACAACACTGTTAGTAGGCACTATTGACAGGTAAAACCTACTACTTCGATACTTAGACCGGTCAACTCCATTGAAAAAAAAAACATTAAAAACGTGTTCTACTCTATACTAAAGAAAATAAAAGGCAGGGCCACAAAGTCCTTCCGTAAAAGAAGCTGCATGCAATTAGCTTTTTTGTTCTTGCCTATTATCTGTATACCTTACCAATCCAAATTTTATTTTTATAACATTTTTATAAAACAAAGATGAGTGGAACCAGCCAGAAAGACTTTTAAATCTGACTTTGAAATATATAGGTACAATTAAGTAAAGTGTACCAGTAGGCCTAGCACATGATTGACGCGACAGTATCTCGCCGAGAGATAGCCCATCCGTCTTTTACTAACTGTATGAATTAAAGGGGGACGGGTAGTCCATGTCGCGGCGAGATACTCTCGCGCCAATCATGTGCTAGCCCGGCAGGGTGTGTATCCACTAAAATACTTACATAATAATAATAATAAAAGACGTTTATTCAAGAAGTTGTAACACATTGTTGTACATCGCATTCTTGTATACCTACACGTGTTGTATCGCTTGTATAACGAACTCTGTCCAAAAGAATTGGTAGACACAATGACTAGACGGTTTACCCAGCGTAGAGTAAGTGTATTAGTGAGCAGATAGGACAAGGATTTCATTAAGGGCATTATATTTAGGTAGTTATAATCTAACCAAATCACCTAACCTAACCTGATTACGCAAGACGCCTCTGTGTGTATTTGATCTGAGAATTCACCAATACAGCGCCGAAAGTTACCCGTGAGCAACCTATTGACTATACTTTAACACAAACAACTACGACATTGATGGATTGACGAATTATTTTTTATGCTAATGTGTTTTAAAATACTTTATGAATGAACATAAGAAAGTTTACATTTACATTACTAATTTGCTTTCTCAAATTCAACATATTTAGGAATTAGGTCTTTTTATATGTCAAGTTGTCAAAGAAACTTTACAGTTTCTTCAATCGACGACCGGTCTGGCCTAGTGGGTAGTGACCCTGCCTGTGAAGCCGATGGTCCTGGGTTCGAATCCCGGTAAGGGCATTTATTTTGTGTGATGAGCACAGATAATTGTTCCTGAGTCATGGGTGTTTCCTATGTATTTAAGTATTTATATATTATATATATCGTTGTCTGAGTACCCATAACACAAGCCTCCTTGGGCTTACCGTGGGACTTAGTCAATCTGTGTAAGAATGTCCTATAAAATTTATTTATTATTTATTAAAAAAAAACATTAAAGTAAAAAAAAGAAAAATATATTAATTAAATACTTGCAATGTGTATAATCGTTACATAGAGAAGTATATATGTATAAGTAGTCTCTGAAAATGTTAGACTAGCCACGAGGCAGCACGAAAAACAAAATTAATTCACTAAAGCTAGTAGTTCTAATAAATTCCGCTGTTCTCCTTGCACCATTTTTACATGTTTGGCCCGATGGTTGACTGGTAGAGAATGCCATTAGGCATTTAGTCCGCCATTGGTACATTATTTTTATGTTGTGTGCAATAAAGCTTAAATAAATAAATAAAGCTAATATTGGAGTAGTAGTATATAGGATCCCTGTTTTCGGAACTGACTTGGCTACTGTACTTTAAAATAACGGCAAATAAAGATGAAATAAAACTATGAAAACGGATTATATCGCGTATATTGAATTTATAATACATTCCGACGTTTCGAACTCTTTACAGCGTTCGTGGTCAACGGGTGACACCGCACCGCATAGTTTTATTTCATGAGTAACTATCGCGGTAACCGAAGGCAAATAAAGATACTAAATAAGACACCTATTGTCCTTACACATTTTCTCAAACGTCTCGAAGTTTAAAAGTTTTATCTCCATTCAATATTATAGAATGGGGAAGTTGCATAATAAATTTCGTTTCCTGAAATATGGTGAAGACAATGTCCAACTCGAGGGTGCAACGAGCCAAACTTCCAGACTAACAGAACTTCTTGACTAACGGAACTTTTGACTAACGACATTTTCGATAAAAAGGTGAAACGCTTTCTTTCGACTCCATTGATTGTCGCGAAATGGAATGCAAATATTGATGTAGCTAGGTGAAAGACAAATATTGATATAGTTAGTGTTCGATAATGGGGTGCCCGAGATATTTTCTAACCTGAAAACATTTTGTCAAAGATTTCAATATACGTCCGAATGTATACCTAGCAATTTTAGTACTAACAACACTTTTGCTCACTGTTTAAGTGTACAAGGCATTATTTTAATTGAACGGAATAAGCAGTACGCGACGCGAATCGTAAAGTTACTTGTGTATCGATACCTCCTAAGTGTATACTGAGGCAAAAGCTTTCAGATTCTGTCTACATAAATGGAATTCTAAAATTAACGGTAGTTCGCGATATAAATGTACCTATGTGCTCCAGTATACGCGTATTTCAGTTGAGCCTACAACCATTTGACACAGTATAGGTACGTCGGTACGCCAGACATTTTTTTACGAAACAATTAGATTGATAGTACGTAGCATTTTAGCGTTACCAAATTATCAAAATCCTAAATGCAATTTTATCCTAATTGATATTTAATTTAATTTAAAACAAATGTTTACTGTAATCTGCTATCTAACAAAAAGTCTTCACAAAAATTAAAAAAAGGTGAAACTCATATGAAGACGATATCCATCATTGGCGTAAAATATTTCAAGATGGAGCTCGCGCAGCCAATGCTAGGTTAGGCAGAAGCTAAGTTTAGGTAAAAAATATGTATTTTTTATTGCGACATCCGACAAACGTGACTAACGTGCTACCTAATGCAAAAAGCCGTATGCCGCTGTCGCCATTAAACTTGTTTGAATATTTATAGGTAACACATTTGGCTCAAAAGTATCATAGAGCGTATAGGTAAATAAAATGTAGGGCTTTTACCTGCGAGGTTATATCCGTACACGGCGGGAAGAAGTTGATAAGTGGCGGGAAAAAATTGAAGTTTGAACCTTGTGTAATTTTATTTTAAGTTGAAATTTCTTCAATAAAATATCTCGAGTTATCAACTTTTTCCCGCCGTGTACCGATGTTTTCTTTTCAAACACCCTACGTAGTACTTTCCAGTATATTGTCACCACTTAAGAAATTGTCGGCTCCATCATGAGTTCTACTAACATTACTTAGCAATTCAGACATTTTGTATTGAAATTTAAATTCTAGACGGTTTGTGCTGACAAAGTAGGCACTTCGGTATTGGTATTTATATTAATAAATACATTGCAGAAGACTGGGGAGGAGCAGACATCGCTTTCATTACCCCTACCACTTAAATAGCCCCATTTATACTGCGTAACGTAACCGTAAAATATATTTATTCCTCACCTACTTTAGCACACGTTAAACTGCCAGTAAACTACTAGGTATAGCCGGATGGCATTAGGAATGCCAAAGCATATTGTAAGCGCCATAATACGGGCCCAAGCGGAATTAGGTACGTTTTTGCGTCCATTGCTCTTGGGCTCTTGCCAAGTGTTTACTCTTTACATAATGCCGGTGATTGTGGACTCGACGCCCGTTGTGTTATTCAAGAGACATAATCGGTAGTAACTGGTATGCTATTATCATTGTGCTAGAATATGAGCCATTGAGGGTAAATTGTCCATGGAACCCTCCGCCGAAACGCTCGAACTGATGTGGCGTCGGGGATATACATATTATACATTTATACCTGCAGTTCGTGGTTTCCATTGTCAACATTCTCATAAGATGAATGTTTAACATGTTTTGATGTGTTAATAATTACATGACACGGTCTTAAAACGATTAAGAATGGACGCGAAAACTTACCTAATAATGTTGGTATCGAAGTTTATATAACAAAATTAAATATTGATAGAAATGTATATTTTTCACTAGCTTATAATAACCGATTAAAGACCGAACTTAAGGTACCAAAGTAAATTTCTTGAGAATGAATTAGTCACGACGCCATTTCACATTTCGTCTTAATACCTAAGCTAAATTAGCTAAAACACTCGTCTACGAGTACCACTACGTTCGAAGTTCTAATGCATTCTGTGCATTCTACTGGCACGTTAATACCATTGAGTTATTATTACTATAGAGACGACATACCAAACAATGAAATTGTCGCAATCACAACCTGTACCACGCGACCGTCGCGAGAATCACGCTCCTCTTCTATGGTTTGATGCCAAAACGGCGCAAAATACTGGTTCTCAGTGCCGTTTCTATACGTTAGTAATAATAGTTAAATGGTTAATACAGGCAAAATTGCATTCTCGGTACGTGTAGCATTAGATTCTAGAAGCAGATTCTGATTTGACAATTTGCTACGGCTTTGATCTTGTTTTGATATGACCTTGACACACGCTGACGCTGATTGGTCCCACGCGCGCGCGTCATACAGTTGATAGTGTTGATACAGATTACAGTCGTCATAAGCATTACGCTCGCACTTATTTGTGCGTGTGGGATGCACTGCGTCAAGGTATCATAACAAGATTAATATTAGAATGTAAAATTAGAACCAGCCTCCTACACGTTGACATGTGTGAAATTACATTATCCCCCTGCCTACGCGGCTGTCATGGCTGTATAAACTGTCATGGCTGTATTTTGCCACGTCGGGTTTAATTGAATAAACCGTATTTCCCTCCAAATTTTTGTTTAATTAAGAACGATGCAAACTCGACTTGTTTTAATTGTGTAATATGATTAAACGATTTTGACAAGTAACATGGCAGTTGACGTGAAAATCATTTATTGAGGGCCACTTGCACCATTCACTAACCCGGGATTAACCGGTTAAATCTGGAGTTACCATGGTTACCAGTACAATTTGACACTGGGCTAACGATTTAACCGGTTAACCCCGGGTTAGTGAGATGGTGCAAGTGGCCCTTAGTGTAATATAATAATAAATAATAATAATGAAGTGGGTGCCACAATGTAAACGCCGGCATGGTCGGCCTAAAGGGGCCCACTGACTATCAGTCCGCCGGACGATATAGGCCTGTCAGTTGTTCGGAACTGTCAAATTTTTGTTCTAACTGACAGGCCGATATCGTCCGGCGAACTGATAGTCAGTGGGCCCCTTAAGAGATGGCGGGACGACCGACGCATTTCTCACCAACCAGCAACTGGATGGATACTACAGTTAATCGGGAAAATTGGGGGGAAGCCTTTGCCCAGCAGTGGGACACTATAGACTCGTTAAAAAATGCAAAAATACACACTTACTCGTATTTTTGCATGTTCGTATTTGTATCTTGTGTTTTGGAAATTTAGGTACCTATTTTCATTAAACATAAAATATTTTTTGGCTTACATACATTAAATATGCTTAGGTAGGTAATTACATTTTCTGTAGGTAGTTTATAAAATATGCATCACGTCACATTAAATTATTGTTTGTGACTAGCCTTTTTCTTGCATATTATTTATTAATCGAGTCAAAATTACTTTGGTTGTCTTGTTTTTTGTCCCCAAAAAATGTGACGGAGTGGAGCTTTTTGTATGGGGTCAAATTTACTTTTTAATTTTTTTTAAGAGAATTATAATCTACAGCTAGGAAGACATGCAATAGCACTCAACTTTTTCTATTTATTTGACAAAAGACAAAAATAGAAGCGTGACAGAGTGGTCAGAAACAAGACAACGAAAAGAATTTTGACCCAATCATTTCACATGCATTTTCATGCTCCATACAAATTCACGGTCATGCTCCATATATGCACATCAGAATATGTATTCTTAATATTTTCAGATAAAAAAACTTGTATTTATTGCAAATTAAAAAGATATATATAAGAGGACGTGTATGTATAACTCTTGTATCTTCTGCGATCAAACTGGACTTCAAGATGTCAAGACTTAAATATTCGTTGAGACGTGGTTCTAAATCAACTAAAGAAACTGACGTACAAAAATACTGACAACATATATTTATCGACTTTAACCTCTTGTCTGTGTATGATATTGATCCTGACCGTTTTTTAGTCATATTTCTGCATTTTATTCAAGAACGATTTTTTATGCTCTACATATACAACCGAAGTTTGAACCCAGGATTTGTAACCACCACACACATATGAAAGGTTAAGTAATATATATTTCCTAAGTCTGAGAGGAATACAAACGGAATTCTTACTAAATCACTACATAGTATAAAACAAAATCGCTTCCTGCTGTCTGTCTGTCTCTATGTATACTTAGATCTTTAAAACTACGCATCGGATTTTGATGCAATTTATATATAGAGTGATTCAAGGGGAAGGTTTATATGTATAATTCATCAGCATTGCACCCATGCGAGGCCGGGGCGGGTTGCTAGTAGTAAGATAAAACCAGGAAAATTTCCAAGTTTATATCACCGACCGTTACATAAAGAACAATCAAAGTCGTTTTCAAGTGTCGGTAACAGGCAATTACTTACGTACACAGCTAGTTCCATCTGATATTACACTAGCTAATATGAAAGAAACGACTGCATTTTATAGCGGGCAAGGAGCTCACTGGAAGTTTTTCATTCAATAAAAGAGTCACTAAGTGATGAAAGGGAAACATCTGGCACATCACGGGTCAATGAGCGGGAACTGAAATTTCATAAAATAGCGAATTTACATTTTGCTAACTTGTGACGGTCAGGGGAATTGAATTTTGGGCGCTAAATATTTGCTGTGGGGCTTTTTTTACGCTATAACGGTGGTTAACAAGTTAACGGTCAGCCAGACGATTATAGTAGCTTCCAAGTTTAAAACCGTAACAGACTATCGCACCGCACCGCGACTTTGGTGCGGTGCGCGCACGTATCGGTAATTACACACAATACACACTACCGATACGTGCGTGGTGGCCGTACGTGCGTTAAGGAGGCAGCTGTAAGTTAGAGCGAGAAAGAGATATTTTGACCGCACCAAGGTCGCGGTGCGGTGCGGTAGTCTGTTACGGCTTTTAGAGGACTTACAAAATATCGGAATTTCGTTATCTGCCTCTCTATCTCTCGAAGTGAAAAGAGCTATAGAGAGGCATGTAACGAAACTTTGATTTTCATTTTTCACGGTAGGCCCTAAGAATGTTTACCTCGTAGGAGCCCACCATACTCAGTTTAAGCCATGGAAATTTAAACCATTTTTTTTGGAAAACAGTTGATTTTCCTTTGATTCACATTTTAAGTAAAACAAAAGAATTTTTTTATGTACTATCAACCTATCCAGGCTTTTCATTCATAACTTGCTAAAAATGGAATATGTCCTTTAGAAATCACAATGGGCTGAACAAGGTTTGTCCCTTGCATTGGGGCCACTTCGAAAACGACGGGTACTTCTGAAAATCACAAATATCTATTAAACCAGAAGCCCTTCATACTTTGGCAATACTTACGCTACTGCAACGATTATCATGGCAGCTTGCTTACTGTTGCTACAATAGGGGACACATGTTGAATTTTATAACAAAATCTAGTAAAATAGATAGCAATATCACAACAATGTGGATATTAAAATAATAAAAAAAACACAAAAAACCTCCTGTCCTGTGTTTTTGTATAAATGATACAAAAACACAGGACCTGAAACTTTCAAATCTTAACTTTTTTTCAACTTCCAAAAAAGAATAAAGTAAGGGTACTATTCGATTCCCTACATTTTATCCAAAAAAAGTTTGTATGGCAACTATATACATAAATGCAATATTTCACCGACAAAAACGCAATTTACTTGTTTTGTCCATAATTCAAAATGGGCTCTCAGTGACCTTGACGTCACGCACACTCTTCACTTATCGTTTTGTTAGGAGCGTTTCGCGAGTGAAGTACGACTGTCGGACTTTGACTATAATTTCTGACTTTTGTATTGCTTAAATGCAATGAGTCCCATATAGACATTTGATCCTAAAAACAAATCTGATCGATTGATACCATTAACAATGAGGATATAATAAGATAGAGCGGTACTGTCATAGTAAATTTTGTAACCACTGTAAATTCACTGCCATCTATCGACATACTTTGAAACTAAAAATTAAGATTTATAAAAATACGTTAAAATGTATTTAAATATGAATAAATGATTTTTTTATTTGCATTAATTATTTTTATATGATTTTGACCCATTTTCTTTCACTGATATGCGTTAGAATTATAAATAACAAACGAAACAGTCAACGCCCTCTATACGAGTATAGGCCAAAACTAGTGGCGCCATCTGATCGAGAGTCAAATTTTCGTGATTTTCGAGGCACGTTTTTTCCTTAGACTGTATCCATATATTACGGAGTTATATCTATCTTTGCCATTAATGAAAATTTGTCATCAAGTTTCTATGTAGTTTAGTAGATACAACCATTTTCAATATTTTACCCTGCTTTTGAAGTTACCTTAATGAACCTAATACTTTAATAAATACTACGGCCTTAAATATGAAAGGTCGCAGTATTGTTCCTTTTCGTATAATAGGTTCTTTATTATGATTATCAATACGTCGAGCTCGCATACAAGTGGCAGTGCTCGAAAGCGAGCGATCGGGTGATACCAATAACTACGTGATCTATGTTTTCAATCATTACGTCCAACGCATATGCGACATGCGACAATAGATTTATTTATAGGCACACGACAATAGGATATTTGACTGTCAAGTCAAATTAGCTTCTTTTTCGATCAGTCAAAACGATTGGACGCTGTTGAATTTATATGAAACACGGCCATATGTGATGTGATGTCATGGTCTTACCTACTCTTTATAGTTGTTTATTCTTTATTCTCAAAAGGTTCAAGTCGATAAACAAGACCAAGTGCAGGTACTCAGATCGTGAAACTCACGCAAGTCCTCGGAACGTCGGAGGTAATTTTAAAACTTAATTGTACGCTAAGTCCCATTTTCGTAAGTAATAACCAGGCATCGGAAACTGCGAGCGAAATCCATTGAAGTACTAGGGTTGTAACTGGTTGTCATACTTCACTTCAATGGATTTCGCTCGCAGTTTACGATGCCTGGTAATAACATCCCTATTGTAACCATCCGGGAATAGTATTATTTGCCTTTTGTCGTTCGAAAGCTCTGCAGATAACATGCAATTTCACATTACCTTGGTTTATTACGGATATGCCAAGATTCTACGCTCCATAATTCAATTGATGAAACAGACTGCTCTTACAGCATAAGAGCGTTTTCAGATTGTCCCGATCCGATATCGGATGTCGGATGAAAGTAAAATGTGAGACATATATATTTTTCTGTAATTTGTTTATTCATTTAATAAATAATGATTACTAAAAAACGATAGATAACTAAAAAAAGGCGGCCTTGGTGCCATATGACACTCTCCTGCAGCTGTTTTTCTCAAAGGCGCCTTCCGATATCCGATATCGGAAAGGCGCTTCCAATAAATTCAGCTCTGTCGGAGCCCCCCGTCAGCTGTCGGGCCGATAATATTTGTTTGTGTGCGTATGTGTAGGCATAATGCTTGTTGTAGTGTGCGTTATCGCTAAAGACGGCGCCCGGGCGCGCCCCGCAGGCTGACTACGCGGTTGTAGGATCCTACATACGATATCGGATCGGACAATGTGAAAACGAGAGCGTTTTGCCGCAGTCAGATATGATTTTGTTCCACTCAGGGCATGCACTGGTCTATAAAATTTAGTGGCTTGTGGAAACTATTCCGCAGTTTCAACATATAATGTTTTAACGCTGAAATCACTCGTTTTAGTTTAATTTGCAGGTTTAATTCTGCCTCTGTAAATTAATCTAGTAATCTAGTTACGGATATGGAGTGGTGAGACAATGAAAATGAAAATCGTTATTTTTAATTAAGTTAATTAAAGTGCACTTATAAGTGTCAAAAGACTAAAGCAAAAACGCTTTCCACGTAGATTTTCGGACATTTACCCGCCTGTTGCTATCTCTATTGCACGCGCATAATAATTATATTGCTGTCCCATGATGCTGGTTGACAATGTCACTGTGCCAACTTGACAGCAATATAATTATGCGCGTGCGATAGGGATAGCAACAGGCGGGTTAATATACGAAAATCTATGTGGAAAGCGTCTCTTCTTTACCACGGGTTCTTACCTATACCATAATTACCACTAAACCCTATACCCGTCAAAGTTGATTTCAAATTCGAAGCAATTGTTTGTTACGACTTGCGGCCCATTTTTCTGACGGTATTAAACTAATACTTATTGTTACGTATTTGAAAATCCATACGGTTTGATGTTTTGTGAACTAATAATATTAGTGTAATGCACCAATCATTCAGCCTAATAGCATTGAAGAAATAATTAAAATACTTTATACCATTCTTAAATTTTCACCAAATCCATGAGATATATTTAGATTTGAAACATGATACCTAACAATTTGCATCCCTTGCACTTGCACGAATTTGTTGGTCCGAATGAGACACACCGATTGTTACGATGTTGGCACCTACCACATTTCAAAAGCCTGAATATGCGTCCGTAAATGTGTTACACATCAAACTAATCCAACAATTCCGTTAGCGGCTGGTAAACTCGCACTAAAATAACAATGGGCGCTAATAGAAATTTGGTTAAATTGCACGTGATATCGGCAATTGAATGAGCTCGCAACTGTTCGGATGTTTTCACAAACAAACACCAAGTAATCAATCCTATTATTTGACTAACGATGCATTCAGAGTCTTGTTGGTCATTATTCGTTGTGTGTGTTCATTTAGAGTAACGTAGTGAATCAAGCACGTGAAAATTTATCTGTTTTTAATATCGGTCAAAGGAGGGTATTGCTTTAAATAAAAATATTACATAATAAATCGATCCGATTCTCGATGTGCGCTCCTCCTCCTCCTATGTCTGCCGCCTGTGGCCCCCCCACACTGAAAAATTAGGAGAAGCGTCACATTCGGAGTTTATCAATGGGGTGAAATCATGTTTGTTAGCCTGTGCGTAAGGATTTGACCGATACAGATAAGGTTTTTATTAAATGATCCGTGATTCCGTGATAAATCTATTCTTGATGATGGTTCATCAGATAGGTGTTAAGTATAAGTATATTACATAACAGCATCTTTTTTCTATGTACGTCCTGTAGAGAAGCGCTAACCTCCCGAGGGTCACATTATGCACGCTCCAAGCGTGCACGCTTGACGCTGACGCCGACCGTCATACATTTATTTTGTTTAACCGATGTATAACGGTTAGCGTCAGCGCTGCCCTGTTACGGTAATAGCGTATCTAGCTAGGAAACATATTATGTCATAAGATACGCTATATTTCCGTAACAGGGCTATATTTCCGTAGCTTAGATGACAATCGATTGCGCTACGATAACGAAACGCTGTGTCTCTCTATCACTCTTCCATATTAGTGCGACTGTGACAGTTTGCGTTTCGTTCGCTATGGAAGCAGGGCAGAGCATGGGCTTAGTGACCCAGGAGTTAGAGAAGTCTGCCCGATACGATTTCTGGAAGCGGTTGCCAGTCCCCGCCATTATCTCGGAGATATCTTTTGTCTGCGAGCGGTAATTAATAACGCGACCGCTTCCGGACCCATCCGCTGTGGGAAAGGTAACCTTTGTTTTGGAGAAATGATTCCTAAGAACTGAGGGCAGGGGAGAATTTGTTTTGACAGCTTTTTCCGATGCCAAAACCAACCCCTGAGCCCAATTCAAACTTAAGTACCTTAATTGTGATATCAAAATGATATCTAAATGCATTTCGCTTTGATTTAACAATATAAGTTTGAATTGTGTCGCTTAACTACAAACTCGGGTAAATCATTTCGACCCTCTCAGCAAATATCTACCCTATTTACCTTTTCTTAATATCAAAATCGCATAATCTGAGAAATAGATTTTCACGAGTTTGAAGTTAAGCGACTCAGTTGGCCTCCATGCATTTCTTGATATTAGCCAATTTAAGAGTGTTGAATATGTCTTACTCTATACGAATTGAGTATGTCTTATTAGTTTTAAAAATTTCATAGTTTCAATCTGTTGTATATTACTGGCTAATCAAAATTTTGAATTTATACTTCTTCTACACAATATGTATTCCATTGATGTCTGTTGTTACTTCAATAAACTAAGTCAACAAACAACATTCGTTATCAGCACGAATTTATATTTAAATAGATTTACACGCGTGAAACTGCATTATTCTTGTATTAAAAGTGAATCGGCAAGTTTTTACAATATGGGCGTGTATATTTTGTGAAAATCCGTGAAAATTTAATAGTTCACAATTTTCCGATATTTTTTGTTGTGACATTGGAACAGCTGTAATCATGTCAAATAATTCTCTTGGTGCAATAAAACCGCTACTAAATAGAGAGGGATATTCATCATGGAAGTTTAAAATACGTATGTACCTCATTCATGAAGATTTATGGGAGACCGTCATCGGATACCCTGCAGGTAACAATATCTCAGCTGAGAAGAAGTTACGTAACGATCAAAAGGCGTTATCTAAAATATGTCTCACTGTAGATGGTATGGCTATTACCCATGTAAGGTCAAGTAAGACAGCCAAAGAAGCTTGGGATGCTCTGGCGTCCGCTTACGAGGACAAAGGCTTAGGGCGTCGTATAAGTCTCGAACGGAAGCTGTACAGGTACTGCCTTGATGATTTTGACTCCAATATAGAGACTTACATAAATGCTGTCATGTCAACTGTGCAAGATTTAGCCGATATAGGCAAAACTATGGAAGATGCTTCAATAGCTGCAATTCTTCTAGGAGGCTTAAGTCCTCAATATGCACCCTTAGTAATGGCTTTAGAAAACTCGAATATAGACATTACTGTAGACCTAATTAAGACGAAATTATTGAATGAATTGAATAAGCCAGCCTTAGATAACCCTAGTACTGCTTTTCGAACCCGAATGAACCCAATCAAACCTCAATCGACACAAAAGAAGCCGGTAGTCTGTTATGATTGTATGGAGCCAGGACATAAGCGGCCAGATTGTCCCCATAAGAAGGATAAGAAGAGAAAACCCGTATATCACAAGAATTCTCTATGTGCGCTGAATGTCAATGACGGCTTTGAACATGACAAATTCTTTGTAGACTCTGGTGCTTCGGCGCATATGTCGTCAAGAGTAGATTGGATGGAAAACGTGAAAGGTTCTTCAACCGGGAACGTGACCATTGCAAATGGTGAAGTATTACCCAGCAAAGGCGTCGGAGATATTTCTATTACCAGTTGCAGTCACAATACTGATATAAAGAAGATTACGGATGTGGTTCACGTACCGAACTTGAAGTCTAATCTTATTTCAGTCAAGAAGTCGGTTGATAAGGGTTTTACCGTAGTTTTTGATAAAACTGGTTGTAATTTTTATGATTCTGATGCTTTTTCTTGTAAAGGTGATGTAATTCTACATGGTTCTGTTTGTGGTGGACTGTATTCTTTAGACTGTACAGTCAACACACCTCGTCAATTATCCGCTTTTGAGACACACTCCGATGTTTCTAGCTTCAAGCTATGGCATAAGCGTTTAGGTCACCTGTGCCGCATTGGAATGGATCAGCTAAAAAACGGTCATGCAGTAGGCGTCGACTACACAGCGGTAGACAAGGAACCTTGCATCTCCTGCATTGAAGGTAAGCAAAGTCGGAAACCCTTTAAAAAGGTTTCACACAAAAAGTCAACATCAGTTTTGGAACTTATTCATTCTGATGTCTGTGGTCCCCTGCCTGAAACTTCATTTCAAGGCAATAAATATATGTTATTCTTTATAGACGATTTTTCTCGTATGACTTTTGTATTCTTTATTTCTTCAAAAGCCGAAGTAAAGAATAAGTTTTGCATTTTTCAGTTATTAGTGGAGCGGGAAACTGGAGCCAAAATCAAGACACTGAAGAGTGACAATGGAAAAGAATATGTTAATGGTGAATTTTCGAACTATTTACAAAGTCAAGGAATTCAACACCAAACAACAGTTCCATATAGCCCACAGCAAAACTCGGTTGCAGAGAGAACTAATCGTTCTATTGTGGAGAAAGCCAGATCAATGCTTTCGGAAAGCTCTCTTTCTCAGGCCTATTGGCAAGATGCTGTAGAGATGGCGGTGTATCTCAAAAATAGATCACCTCATCGTGCTCTCGATGGCAAGACTGCGTTCGAGAAGTGGTATGGTAAGTTACCAAATTTGTCTCATCTACGCGTTTTTGGATGTAGAGCTTTTATTCAGGTCCCCGAATGTCGTCGGAAGAAACTGGACATGAAAGCATCTGAACACATTTTCGTTGGATATTCAGAAGATCCACGAAGCTATTATTTCAGGGACGTTAGATATCCCAGAAAAATTGTAAAAAGCAGAGACGTAACTTTCTTTGAAAATTCTTTTAAGGATTTAAAAGGTAAAGATAGTAACTCTGGTGTTGATATACATGAACTGGCACCTATACCTCTTCTCCTAAGTTCAGAAGTGAACTCGTCAAATAGTTCAAATGAACCTACACCTCTGGTAAGTACTGTCACCGATGAAGAACATAATCATCCAGATACTGCACGTGTATCAGAAAATATTGACTACGACCCTGAAGTTGAAGAACCGTGGTACAACTCTACTAATGAAGTTGAACAAATTGTAAATGTTTCTGCACATTCATCAGAAGATGAAGAGTATGATACTGAAGCTGCGGAACCAAGGTATAATTTGAGGCCCAGAAACTCTAAACCTGCTGCCAATTGTGTATGCATGCAGTCTTCATCACTTAAGGTGATTGATGAACCTACAAGCTATTCGCAGGCTATGAATGCAGAAGATAGAGATATGTGGTATCGAGCTATGCAAGATGAATACCAATCCCTGCTTGATAAAGAAACGTGGGTTCTTGTTAACAGACCAGATAAGAAGGTCATACCTTGCAAATGGGTCTATAAGCTGAAGAAAAATGCACATGGTGACGTAATTAAATATAAAGCAAGACTTGTAGTCAAAGGCTTTAATCAAACATATGGTGTGGATTATACTGAAACTTTCTCTCCAGTCGTTCGTAATTCTTCACTGCGCATGCTTTTCGCGTTGGCTGCCGAAAAAGGTATGAAGATGCATCATTTAGATGTTGACACGGCGTTTTTAAACGGAGATTTGGAGGAAGAGGTGTATATGAGTCAGCCAGAGGGTTTTGCTAAACCTGGACAAGAAGGTAAAGTATGCCTACTAATGCGTTCGCTTTATGGCCTCAAACAGGCACCGAGGGCATGGTTTAAAAAATTAACCGAAATTTTACATCGTTTAGGTTTTAACCAAACTCCTTCTGAAGCATGCGTTTACACTAAAAAGGTTGGTACCGAGTCTATAATACTCGCCTTTCATGTCGATGACATTGTCATATTCTATAGAGAAAATAAAACGTTAGAAAACGTCATAACTGACTTAAAGAATTATTTTAGCTTAAAAGTGCTGGGCCCGTTGAGCTATTATTTAGGTTTGAATATTAGTAGCAAACCTAATGAGATTAAATTATCTCAAGAAACTTACATTAAGGATTTGTTGCGAAAGTTTAATATGTCGGAGTGCAAGTCTGTACCTACGCCATTGGAAGCAAAAAAGTTGTTGCCGTGTGAAGATGGTAATATAAACAAAACTTCGCTATATCCATATCAGCAATTAATCGGATCACTGATGTTTTTGGCTGTAAACACGAGACCAGATATCGCTCATGCGATATCGTATTTAAGTCAATTTAACACTAAACACGACAAAAGTCATTGGATTGCCGCAAAGCGAGTGTTGCAGTATTTAAAAGGTACTATCGATTTGGGCATTATTTACAGGAAAGGCGGTGGATGTCTACACGGTTATGCAGATGCAGATTGGGCCAATTGTCCTGTAGACCGTCGTTCCTACACAGGATTTTTCTTCACCATGGCCGGTGGCGCTATTTCTTGGGAAAGTAAGAAGCAGTTCACCATTGCCCTTTCATCAAGTGAAGCGGAATTTATGAGCTTGTCGAGTGCTGCGAAGGATGCTGTGTTTCTGAGGCGGTTGATGTTTGAACTTACTGGTAAGTTGACAACTATACGAATTTATAATGATTCACAGTCTGCCCAAAAACTGGCACTGAATCCAGTCCACCATAACAGAACCAAGCACATAGATACAAGATTTTACTTTATACGTGATTTATTAAATGACAATGTTGTTAATGTCATTTACACTCCTACATTGGAGATGTGGGCCGATGTGCTAACTAAGCCATTGGCTCGTACAAAGCATCAGAATTGTGTGAAAGGTATAGGTTTATGTTTATAACCATATTTTGATTACGGGGGAGTATGTTGTATATTACTGGCTAATCAAAATTTTGAATTTATACTTCTTCTACACAATATGTATTCCATTGATGTCTGTTGTTACTTCAATAAACTAAGTCAACAAACAACACAATCTTATAACGGTAGGTCTGCCCGAGATGATTTTCCTAGCTACCTAGTACCTTTTGACTGCGTGCGGTATAGGGAGCGTGCATGAACTATAGGGGGCAGCACAGTAGCCATCAGATTTTTGGCGCGAGGCGTAAATGTAAAGTTTATGCTTCCGATGTAGCCCACAAGATGACAGAACCTACTATGCACAAGAAAAAATACGAGAACGGTAGTTGGCAGCACTTGCTTCTTGCTTTGGTGTACATGTTTATGTTTCCGATTCAGGCCACAAGATGTCAGACCCTCCAACGCGCACGGTTCCTATATCTTTCTCACAATCCCGAGTTTGTATGGTGCTCGAGACGGTGAATTTTCTTCCATTCACGGCTTTTTTGGATACAAAAAATAAATGAACACTTTTTTGTAAATTTTATAGTCATAGTTCTACGTCTTATTTTTTATTTAATACGAAAAAATGCTTTAACCACCATATAGTTTTACATCTACCACAAAAATATCAAACCCATGTTCCTTACAATCCGCCTTAATGCAAATTCCGCGAATAAATCGGCGGCGATACCTATCACCGAACGCGCACGAATTGAGGAAAAAGATCCATTTAAATGTAGATTGTCTCCAGTAATACTTCCATTTGTTTTTGTCTCGGAAGCCGCGGAGATACGAGTCACAGTAACCCGGTTTGCGGTTAGAGTGGCAACGAGCGAGTCGAGTCGAGCTACGCAGTACGCACTGTAACTGTAAGGCTCAGTGTCTTTGTGGGACGCGAATACATTTGCTCCTAGTTACTTGCAAGTACCTAATTGTGCATTATAGGTTCTTTTTATTTAATTATTCATAACGACGGGACTTAATCGCGTAAAATTAAGTTTTAAATGTCCCGTCGTTGTGAATGATAATGAGTAAAAATCGTGAAAGTTTAAAAATGTGTACTTTTATTTACTTCAATTTTGGGTTAGGCGACAAGGCCCATATTATAAAAACCTTATAGGCTAACATGCGACGTGAACGCTTATCACCATAAGGTATTTACTTTGGAAATGTTTGTTATTTGGGTCAAAGTTCTTTTCCTTGTCTTTTTTTGTCCCGAAAAAAAAGTGAGGGAGTGGAGCTTTTTGTATGGGGTGAAATTATAATCTACAACTAAAAAGAAATGCAATAGCACCCAACTTTTATTTATTTATTTCGTAAAAGACAAAAATAGAGGCGTGACAGAGTGGTCAGAGACAAGACAACGAAAATAATACTGACCCATTTTCTTACGTACCGCATGGTGATGATATTGCATCGGCCAGACCTTTTGCAGATTGTTGCAGCTGCTAGTTGTGTCAAAATCAAGTCGTATTAATAATAAACCAAGTTAAAATTTTAAATTTTCTGGTTTGTGCAATCTGGCTCGTGTATACAATTATTATTAAATGAATCGATTACCGATACTAGGTACGAATAATCTGTGTCAGCAAACCGATCTAAAATTTAACTCCGCTCGGCTCCACGCGATCTAAATCGACTGCACCAGTCCATTGTGAAACGCAATTACCGGGGCTAAACCCCTCTTTTACTATTTCAGATACAATTTAGCGTAATTGAGACTTTATTAGCCTTAATTTTGGATTGCGGTATCGAAGTCAGAATCTAGATATTGTAGAATTGCAATGCATTATTTGTGCTGCATTGAGGAGTCGGGAAAATTATATTTTTTAGGGTTCCGTACCTAAAGGGTAAAAACGGCACCCTATTACTAAGACTACGCTGTCTGTCTGTCTGTCTGTCACCAGGATGTATCTCATGAACCGTGATAGCTAGACAGCTGAAATTTTTAAAGATGATGTATTTCTGTTGCCGCTATAACAACAAATTTAATACTAATTACATATTACATACATATTACTTACTTACAATTTTGTATTAAATTGCAATTTTGTAAATAGCTTGTAAAAACAGAATAAAATAAATATTTAAGTGTGGCGCCCATACAACAAACATGATTTTTTTGCCGTTTTTTGCGTAATAAATAAAATAAAAATATATTTATTTACCCACACAAAAACCAATGAATTGCGTCTTAATGGTACGGAACCCTTCGTGCTCGAGTCCGACTCGCACTTGGCCGGTTTTTTTTAGTCGAGTACAGCCGGGCTAGCACATGATTGGCGCGAGAGTATCTCGCGGCGAGATAGACTACCCGTCCCCCTTTAATTCATACAGTTAGTAAAAGACGGGTAGTCTATCTCGCGGCGAGATACTATCGCGTCAACCATGTGCCTACTGGGACAGGTTATTGATTTTAGTGTTTGTTTGTGTCGTTTGTTAATTATACTACCTATACGTTACAACGTAGCGGCGAAGGTACTGACAGCGTGTGGATGAATGAGGTGCCAATCAATTCGTCTTTATGAGCCGGGTGACATACACACTTAATTATTTCCGACTGTAGGTACTTGGTGCCAGATAGTATTGTCATTTGTATGATATAATTCCTACTTGCAAGGTATTTGTAATATGGGCCTTGTTGCCTGAACCAAATTTTAAATAAATAAAATAAATAAATTGCTGAGCATCAGCCACTTGTCCTCGTATCGAGCTAAATTTAATATTAATGGACTGTATCTTTTATAGAAAACAAGTGCGAGTCGGACTTGCGCATGAAGAGTTCCGTACCATTACGCAAAAAAGTTTGTTATATGGGAGCCCCACTTAAATATTTATTTTATTCTGTTTTTAGTATTTGTTGTTATAGCGGCAACAGAAATACATCATCTGTGATAATTTCAACTGTCTAGCTATCACGGTTCATGAGACACAACTTGGTGACAGACAGACAGCGGAGTATTAAGTAATAGGGTCCCGTTTGCACCCTTTGGGTACGGAACCCAAAAAAAGAAATCGCTACTTTGTCCTACCCGTCGCAATACTGACCCAATATTTTAACATTTTGGACAGTCAAGGCATCCAGCCACCATCCTCTGGGTGTTGTTATTACAGTCTATAATGAATATGAATCTTATTATTATACATCATCATCATTCGCTTGCCCTTGTCCCATTCACTTGGGGTCGGTGCAGCATGTCTTTTTCTTCCATACCTCTCTGTCACCCGACACGTCACCTCATCATTCACTTGCGTTCGTTTCATATCATCTCTCACACAGTCCATCCACCTTTTCCTCGGTTTTCCTCTATCGTACCTCCCTCCACAACTTATTATTATACATGTTAAAGTTATTATCATTATCATAGCCAGTGTACGTTTGAAATAGGGGTGCTTTTCACTTGAATGATGACAATATGGCTAGAACATTTAGCGAATCTCAAATTAATCTACCACAAACGATAGCGATCTCAAGTCACCTTGGCAACTTCTCCGCAAGTTTAAGACATTATTCAAGGGCCGCAAAATTAAACTGCCATTAGACAAAACTAGTTCTTCGGAAAGTTATCAAATAACCTTCGCCTATTTCCGTGACTGTTCGAATAATGCAAATGGAGAAATCCCTCAACGTGGAGCATAACAGCCGCATTGTAATAGTGATGGGATGTTCCGAGAAATATTCCCAGCTGTGTTTTTTTTGTTTTTTTATAAAAATATGTAGAAGCCGCCGTAAGATACTGGGCCCCAAAAAAGACCGGATGGATGCTGGACAGTCCTTAGGAACTGTGAGATTGAAGAACTAGTGGCTGAACCTAACATTATCACTAAAGCTTAGAGACTCCGTTGGTTGGGCCATCTTGAGAAAATGGATGAAGATCGGAACGTGAAAAGAGCATACCTAGGCCGCCCAGTAGGAAGACGTCCTATCGGACGCCCCAGGTATCGCTGGTGCGACATGGTGGAGGCGGATCTGCGCGAACTTCGAGTCACCAATTGGCGAGAGGTCGCCCAGGACCGAGAAAAGTAGCGCTGTCTTGTGTCGGAGGCCAAGTCTCATTTTGGGTCGCTGAGCCAACAGACTAATTAGTGAGTGTAGAAGGAAAATGAGCAAACGAATTGCTTGATGGTAAGCAATTACCGTTGACTATAAATACCTGCAACACCAGAGAGGTTGCAAGTGCAAAGCATTGCTATAGAAATACAAAAATAGCATTTGAATATTAATTATTTAGCTTAACTCATATGAACAATTGTGACGTTTCACGGGTACACCGGTACGGGTACCTACGGGTAGGTACACGGGTACGGGTGATCGGCGCTTGCGTCGCGTATCACCGTATTAGCATTGGAGCGTCGTTAATATCAGCGTAAATGCCAACCGCTCCCATAACGTGGAACGTCACAATTGTCCTATTTCACTTATATTTTCGGGATCAGAACAACGGGAATATTCCCGCTTCACATCACTAGCCATAACAGCCGCATTCGATCCATTTGCAACCAAATTGCAGTTCATTTTGTTGTAATGAGAACGTGCCTCGTGACTCTAATATGCTATAATAATATTGTTGTGTTTACTGGCTTTCCAATATTTACGGCTTTATTTTTGTTGTACAAATTAACTGGATTTTAATGACTTATTTAACCGAACCACTTATTTAAAATGTAGGCTACATGTAGTTAACTTTTTGAAATGTAATAAAAATATGTAATTCTTTTTAGCTTACATTGAACCTAGGGCGCGTTACTTATAAAAGCCAGTTTGTAATAAAAAACCTCTTGGCCTCGTGACTGTACGCCTATTCTTTTCTTACTACTTGGTTTGCGCATTGGTTTTGGTTTTGCGGTTTTAGAAGAGCGTTGTTACCTACTAATAAATATCGTGTTTAAAATATTTGAGTGACTATATAATTGGTATTGACTATTGATCCTGTTCTCTATTATTACTTAAAGTTTAATTTTAACGCTACTATTACTACTAGTTTATTTGAATATAAATGCGAAAGTGACTTATTTTGTCTGTTTAAATAGGTACCAATGTTCTTTCTGGTTTAATGCGGGGTTTTCCTTTCATTTATGAAAATTATTTTCCTCAGAACTGCGTTATGCAACCAATAATCATATCTACACAAAGGTATTCAGTTAGCTTTGGACCATAGTAGGGAGATTTTAGACTACAGTACAGGTACCTATTGTGTAAGGTTTTTAAGGTATTAAGTTCGATAAACGTATTTTCCACTCGCTAATGGAGTCGAGTGGAGAAAAGGGACATTGGTCAGCATTGGTACATTAAGTATGGTACAAAAAGATGAACTATGACTTATTGATGGTTTATTTTTTCCTTAGTAGCTGGCATTTTAAGTCATGATTTTGCAGCTTATTCAAACACAGGTATTCGGTTTACCTTAAAACTTCCATATTTAAATAAGGAGTGATCGCCGAGAGTAATAAGTTTTAGACCTCGCCCCTGAACCTTGTTAAGGGAAACGAAAACTCTTGGAAAGCTCTTAACCGGCATAGAAAACATAAACCAGGCACACGGGCGCCTTATAAAGTTAACGGTAACTCGATTAGGGAAGCAGTCAAAGAAAGTTGCAAGATGGCTGAATGAATCGTGCGCGATTGTTTAATGTCACATTAATAATGTGACATATGTGGCTTTCCATTACAGAATGGTCCTTATGCTTCTTGTGCATAATGACCTTTCCATAAAAAAGGGTCCTTATGCTCTATGTGTCTATATCTTCTTTGATCAAGGGCCTGACACTCTTTGATAGAGAAAGATAGTCTTATTGCGATTCCTATAAGAGGAAAGAGAAAATAGTGCCATGCTTTGTCTTTATCACCGACCGGGCATTTTCTCATGGTCGGGTTATGGCATCATGTGGGCAACATGGCGAAATACCGAAATTTATAAGAGTGAAAGAGAAAAGACATTGGACATGCAAACCGGATTAATTGCGTAGTATACATTTAATATGAATATTTTTTATCTTACCCCCGGTCACCCGGTGGCGCGTCTATAACTACTTGTATATACTATGTCTATGAATCTGATGGAAAACCACATATATGTATGTTGATTAGATTACCTACCTAAAAACAACTGCGTCAACTCAAACGCAGTGCATCTCGCTTGCACCAATGTCAGTACGAGGGTGATGGATTGTGAGTTAGTTTTGTATACGCAGTCGCTAGCGAATATGTCATTGTCAAACCCGTGGTAAGGATACTGTTATTTATGTTATTATTTCTAAAACCTTCACTCAACTATTTAAGACTAAGAAGAACAGAGTAATTGGTACAGCAAAGCTTTTCAAAGTTAACGGTAACTCGATTAGGGAAGCAGTCAAAGAAAGTTACAAGGAGTTCGGGCGAAGTACGCCAATGTTTAATGTGACATACGCGTTGATTGACCTTCACCACAGAATAAATAATACTACTATCGTACAGAAAGAAAACTTTCTACAAAACCGAAGTTTGACAGCGGTTCAGGGTCGAACCATGATGTCCCTTTCTAATATATGGCACTATCACTTTCGGCTATTTAGGGTTGTAAAAATTTAGGTCATTCTCTTATCTGTGGTCGTGCACGCAAAGGGACGTCAAGTTGTGCCAACCCTAATAATTGCTCGGAGCAATGCTGAGCCGAATGGAGCCGAGTTTGCCCGAAGCGAGGAGTTTCGCACCCCTGCCTTCACCAAGGAGGAGTTTTGGCCTAAGGGTGTCAAGTTCTGGTGCTTCCGCGGCCGGCTCTGACACTGCGTGTTTGCGAACTGTATTGCAGCCATTATTGTGTTTTTTTAGTTTTAAGATGTTTTATATTTGAAATTGAAATTAAAATTGAAATCTTTGTTGTCATATTGTGAGTTACAATGATCTTAAAATTATGTCAGGTCATAAGTACTAATTATTGCTCGACGACATAAAGTGGTCGCTTATCTTATAGTAAGCTTTGTCTAAGCACCATTTATAAAGTTTACGTCCAAAGTCAGGTTGTTCAAGTATTTTAATTTCATTATAATAATATGTATGCTAGTTTTAAAGTGTATACCTGGCCAATAGTTGCCTGCAAATAAAGATTTTTCATTTCATCGATACCTAATATAAAGACAAGTGGAACAGGCGTCTAGGTTTCAAAGCGAAGTTCTAGGGTGCGAACCCACCCTGCCTTACATAACAATAGATTTCTTGGAACTTTTGTACAAAATGTAATTTAATATTTATCAGTACCTACAATTTACCGTCCTTCAGGGAAACTGGTCTAATACGGACATAACCTCCAGCTTAAAGTGTTTTAGTTGGAATTTTCCTCAAAGCACTCAAAATGCTTAATACTGTTATGGCCGCACATATTGCTATAAGCCGAAGGTACTTTTTAAGGGTTTCAAAACAAAGGTATCGAGTGCGTATCCTTCCTGGCTCTATTTCTTTTTTTTTAACATCGTTAAGAATTCACACTAATGCAAACGAGGTACCTATAGTTTTAATCGACGAAGAGCATTGCTAACGTAGTATACCCAACCTGCTAATGAGCAATTCCGCTGCAACTATTTAATTAACTATCAAACAGATGGTGGTCCCTGGCAAAAAAAAAAATCGAGCGATCCCTTATCACTGGAAGGTGTCGTAAGTCACTATTGCAAAACTGGCATAACACCCAAGAAAAAAAAAAACTGGACCAGTACGAGTCGGACTCGCCCACCGAGGGTTCCGTACTTTTTGGTATTTGTTGTTGTAGCGGCTATACATCATCTGTGAAAATTTCAACTGTCTAGCTATCACGGTTCATGATATACAGCCTAGTGACCGACAGACGGACAGGCGGACAGACGGACAGACGGACAGCGGAGTCTTAGTAATAGGGTCCCGTTTTTACGCTTTGGGTACGGAACCCTAAAAAGAACACAAACCTACAAAATTTACAAACTATTCGCTCTGAAAAATAACCAAAAGTTTTTACAGACAGACCTACTAAGCCACCTTTGAAGTGCGCTGAAAGATAGGTGAGAAGACCACAGCAAAAATCAGACTTGTTTGCTGAACACCTAGCAAAAGTATCACCACCGTCTCAGGTATGGAGGGTAGAGGTAAGGAGAAAACTCTCGTATGGAAGAACAGTTGCAATAAGTGTTCAGCTGTCAGCTATAAATAACAGTTCCAAATCTCTCCAGAGCGGCGCTAGAGTAGAACTTAGCCGTTATTGACGGTGTGAAGTGCGTTGTCAATGATTTGAAAATTTTGATCTAAAATGTTAGGTATTGTGGCGCCATCTATTTAAGGTTTATTGACGGTCACTTCCTCATAAACAGAGAGTAGAGCGTGTTTTCCTTACCTCTCCCTAGTCTTAGGGCTGATACAGATGGACTGCAACCCGACTGCAATTTGTATGGGCTAGAATTAGGGCTAAAGTAAGCTCAAGGCTCGGTTCTGCTTGGTTCCCGGTAATTCCAATTAGTGCATATGCCATTCGCGTGCAATATTAATCTTTGGGCAGGATTGTATTACGAACCGGCGGCCATTATGCATTATCCCCTGTAACGCCATGTGTAACGCCCGTTAACTAGATTGCATTTGACGTTGATTTACAGCGAAATCGTCAATCTTTAGTCTATTAAGAGGCTGACTAGTTAATGAATGACCTTGAGGTTGACTATACTCAAACAAAGAGGAGAATAGTGATAACGGGAATAATTTATTTATTTAAAATTCAGACAACGAGGCTCATAACTCATATTACATAGTTACTAATAGCTAACATAATTTTATACACAACTAAACACTACATATTTATAAGTTCGCCTTTTTACTTACTTACTAGATCAAATGGTATAGTCTCTTTTTTGTGAAAACAATTTTGGTAAGTCACTAGGTACCTCTCCGTGCGCTATTTAATGCTACACATCGCAAAGGCGGTCATACCTAGAGCTTCCAATCGGGATCCCGTATTTTTTGGTATTTTTTCAATACCGGTATTTTTAATTGCAATACCGGGATCCCGGTCCGGTATCCCGGACCACCAAACCCAAACAGTTCCCTGTATTTTCTACAGTTTTGAATTACACCATACAATTACTAAAAGCAACCCCATATCATATCGGTTGTTATTAAAGATACAGCTCACGATTCGTGTTAATGCCTGTCCAAATGTTGGGGCATCCGGTAACTGCCGCAATCAATGCACCATGCAGTTGCACGGATATGCATATGCATATTGATGACAGTTATTGATCTGTGTGCTCGATGCTCGATAATAACCGCTTATTAATAAATATGATCTTTGTTAATGTTAGGTACTTGGAGTCCTCTTATAAGTATAGTAAAATTCTGCTATTCCATCGATTTATACCACATATTCATATATCAATTACAATGCTGTCTTCTTTTAGTCTAAATGCAAAATCCAAAATCCAATTCACAACGATAGCTTCTTAATATTTCCTATCAAAATCATAAATGCTATTTTAGCTTGGCATGGGTAACATTTGTCATCATAGTTTCACTTCACGGTTGAATTGTACTGAAATTGTTATATATATGTCTAATGAAAACATAATAGCCGCACGTTTGCTCACCTAGGACAAGACCGCTCAAACGACAAGTAATCAAATCTCAAATTAACCGCATTATGCCATATTTGCCAAGATCCCGCAACAATGGGGCGAATTAAGAATATTAGCATTGGGATCCACATTGTTCATAACGGGGAAATAATGGCGCCTGATTGCCGGCGTCACCCCGCGCGTCTTGCGAATACCAAACAAGGCCAATTAATAACGCGGTGTTGCCATAATACTCAAGTTTTAGCGTTATTAGTGGTTTTTAGTTTTCTATACTAAACTTGGTTGGCGGAACAGTTAGACCTTGAAATACAGTGTGTAAATCTAACACGGGCGATAAATTAAACCAGATATAGAATTTATCCGTGTATTGATTAATTCAAAAGTTTTTGTAAGTTACACTTAACTATGACATCGTAATTATTTTTTGAAAATTTACCGAGCAGCAATGTACTTACTGCAAACATTACAAGACATAACATGACATGACATTACGAGATACGAGGTTTTGTAGGAACTGCCAACAAGCGTTGACAGTCACTTTAAAAAACTCGTATCTCGTAACTTGTGACACTTTTGTGTTGCTTTACAATGCGGGCCGAATTATTTTGTATGGTTAATATTTTCGATAGATTTCTAAGCAAAATTTGTCTCAATATACTTTTTAGGCCCTATGCTAACCACCGCTTAAATATTCGCCCGTATTGAATTTACACACTGTATATTACGTACTTATAATGGGTCGCGATGCGGATAGGCTTGGTTCAAATTTTTATTTAATGGTCAGAATGATTACAAGTGCAACGGCGAGCGTATCGTAGTTTTCGATTTCCCTAATAATTTTTTGCCAAAAAAGCTAATTTTAATTTGCTCAAACTTGACGAATTTCACAAATTCTAACAAACCCACATTTAACGATTTTAAGTTATATTACAGAGTTCCTATGACAATCTTCGGTATCCATCATCAAATCTGCTTGGTCAAAAATGGTCAACCTTAACGCGTCACCGCCGTGTTTGAGTTTGAAAAGTAAGTACCAGTTTCATGTTATTGTTTGTAACATAAGATATACCTCATACATTGCAGATTAAGCCAATTGTTTAACATTTGCAAAAAGCTAATTTTTAGATAATACCGAACATGTTCCAATTGTCACGGCCGTGGACTCAAAAGTCAGCGCCACGGACTTTTGAGTTCACGTTCGTGACATATAGACATCGTGACATTCTTAATTAGTTTGATTGATTTAGAGGTATATGCACTCTAAAATGGATTTTTTGGATTTTTATTACGGATTTCAACGTATGAACTGTCATTAGGTTTGTCGTAGTCATGGGAGTGACTTAGGCTATGTTAAAATTATTATATAAACCAAAATAGTGGAGTTGGCCGCCAAAATGCTGAAATGTCACGACTGAGGGACACTTTGTCACAACCGTGTTATATAACTCATTTTATTTACCTTTCCTGAGGGTATTAAGCTTGACCATATACATCAAAAAAATGTTTTTGTATGTACTTTTGATATATGTAACAATATGTGAAAAATAACAATTTAAGAATCATGGACACAATGTCGATGATGATGATATCGAAATAACGATAAATAGTACAGATCCCACACTTTTCTTCAAAATTCCTCGGATTTGAAGGAATTGTTTCCGTATTTTCTAATTGGTCACCTGGCAACATTACAACGTTGTGCCTTGCATTGCGCTCATTAAGGTTCCACGTGCCTGTCGGCGGCTTTAACGGTAGGGGTGATGACAGTATTAATTAACTATTTTTCCTTGTTTCGTTGTTATAATTATTTATTATCTTAATAGGTTATTATATTTGGGTGATAATTTGGACTGGATGTGGCAGTCTGTGTGGCCACTGGATAATAAAGTAGAGGTTATAAAACTTATAAACAATGGTTATACATATATAAACTAGGCTAGTATTAGTGGTTAGGTAATAAATAATCATTAGACGAGGGCAACGTCAGCATCAAGTATGCAAAGTGATTTAAAAAAGTAGTGTCTCCGAACCTTTCAATACGGGCACCGATTTATTACAAGGTAATAATTAATTTGGTTCATGCACTGCGGTGTTATACCTTGCAATGCTTGGTTTGTCAAATTCTATTCCTTGTTTATTCCTTGTAAATTGGTCTACTTAACTTTGATGTGTGTAGTTAAGTAGGAAGCAAGAAAATGGCTATGATTGATTAAAAAAATAATTCTAACACAACATGTCATTATAACATTTAAAACCTTCGCGCTTTGAACACATATTAAATCACATTTACAATTTATTCCCGACTGTAAATGTGATTTAAAATATGTTATCATTCTGATAAATGTTCAAATCAAAAACATAAATGAAAATTACATCTGAAGATGTGTTTGTTTTTTTTCTTAACGACAAGCATCACAACAAGGTTCAGTTCAACCTGGAAGCTTACTTGAATAAAGAATATTTTGACTTGACTTGAATTGAACACAGCTCAGGCTTTCTTTTTGCCAAGAATTCACTCTATCAAGTCTTAGCGCCTCTTTATACAGTTGCAGACAATAACTGCAGCTTTGCAAAACGACCAGATAGAGGCGTCCGTAATAATATTACAGTTGGAAAAAGGCAGCAAGTGAATATAAGTTTGAGCACACGTTTATTTCGTTTTTCCCGGGATGACTGTACGCTTTGCGTCACTCCAATCTGAAAAGGATATTCGAATGTATCGAACTAGCGGGAATTTCACTCACATCCATTCGATGGAATCTGTGAAAAATTCAAAGATAAATTTTCACATAATCTCCGACTCCAGTGGAGTGTCGTTGTTTATAAAAATGCGAGGAGCTTGGAATCTTTTCAAAATTGAAGTCGATTCTCGCTCTAAAAGACGTCGCAAAGTCAGTGTTCCAAAAGCATTGCCTTTTTTAAGGAAATATAATAGTTATTTGTTATACAAGGGTGCAAAGTTGTATTTTACCCGCGAGTGTTTTAACACACGAGAAGTAAAATACATTTGCACCCGTGTGTAACACAAAACTTTTCCCCTCACTATAGCGAGGAAAGTGCAACATCCACAGGCGTTAGATCATCTTCATCAACTGGAATCGCTCATTTTTGTACGATATTATAACAAAAAACTCTGGAAATTCTGTACTTTTACGTGAGAAGTTTTTAAGTAAAATTTTTGTTGACAATGTTGACATTTCTGACGTATGAAATGTCAATGATGCGTTTTGAAATTGCATCGACTTAACTTGTGCGTTCAGAATTATATTTAACATAATTATTAAAAAATTTATTATGGAATTTTAAGGTTTATGATTATGACTTCAAAACATTAAATAAAGCTAAATCTGGTATTTTTATTAGATTCTCAAACCGTTTATTTAATGATAATTAATATCGAACGAACCATTATTATGAGCGTTTTACGTTTTGTTATCTGTCAAGCTACTTAAACACGCTCCATCCAAGGTCAATTTACTTTCCCCACTAGTGGATAAAATGCGTTTTTCCCCGCTTGTTTTAAAGAATAAAAGACGGCTTTCCGAGCTAGTGAAGGGAAAAGTATTATACTAGCTTCTGCCAGAGACTCTACGTGGGATGATTATGATAATGATGATAATATAAATATCCTATGCCCTTCCTCGGGTCTCAAACTATCTCCATACCAAATTTCATCTAAATCAAGTTAATTCTATAGAATTTGGTCTAGTTTTGGCCCAACTTTATATCCAATTCAAAATCAAACCGTCGTTGAGTCGGACCAAGCTTACTCTGCGTGGCATATGCAATGACAATGCGTAATAATGTTATTATGATCATTAATGTTAAATTTCTATGAAAGTATTAGGTTTATAATGACACTAACTTTGTTCTGTTCAAGTTGGTGCGAAGTTAGTTTCCGACTCTAGTAAAGTTATGTTAACTACAATCATATTAACTCGTCCGCAAGGTAAGACCTTACATAAGCAGGAGCGAGGACATAGGAGTTTATCTAGGCACCGTGCTAAAGGCTTATGCACGTCGAAAAGGTGTTCGGCATGTGCACAGTGTAACGCAGCGTACTACGTAGACGAACAACACGCGAACGCGGCGCGGTGCGGAGTGAATCAATCCTTTCCCACTTCTAGTGTCCTACGTGGGCGATCTCGTTGCGAACGCGAACGCCTTGGGCCCGCCGCGCCGCTCCGCTTGTTCGCGAGTGTTCGTTTACATAAGACGCAGCGTAAACAAGCTGTACCTGGGCAAGTGACTTGATTTAAGACTTGGCGACAGAGTTCAAAATACTTTTATATACCTACTTACACAGCAGCAGCTTGCTGATATTGCAAATACCCTGAGTAGAAGAATTTATTGTGCCCTCCAACCAATTTTTCAGCAAATTGAGATTTAACCCCTGCAGGATTTATTACTCGATTCTTCCACCATTCATATAATATACTTAACATTACTTTCAGCTTGGGTATACTATTTATGAAATAAAATAAGAAATATATCAGATAGGCACAGAACTACCAGCATGTGATATCCAAAGGTCTATTACCCCGTGTCATATCCCGGATTTGGGGGCTATAGGCCACCAAGGTTACCACGCTTCAGCCCTAGGGAGTCCATCAGTCTCAGAGTAACACACGTTGACGATTGACTGACAGAGCCTAAAGTGATATGATGGAAATAGACAGTTCACCTGTGGTAAATTATTATAGATAGCTGAATGTGGATTTGGAACTAAATTCCTACTTTGCTGTCTTTTAGGCTTTGCACGAGTGCACCGTGAACGTATCTCGCGCGCGAGATAGACTAATACCCTTCTTACGACGGACGGACGCCCGAGATACTGTCATAGCCATAGCCCGGTTTTTCGGCGGCAAAAACGTGCCAGTGGCGGGGGTACGAAACTCCTCCTTTCGTGTATTCTCGGCTCCGTTCGGCTCAGCATTGCTCCGAGCAATTATTAGGGTTAACACAACTTAACGTCCCTTTGCGTGCACGACCACAGATAAGATACTTAATGACTTGAATTTTGACAACCCTAAATAGCCGATATTGCCATATATTAGAAAGGGTCAGCATGATTCGTCCCTGAACCGCTGTCAAACTTCGGTTTTGTAGGAAGTTTCCTTTCTGTACGGTAGTACTATTATTTATTTTGTGCCAGTGCTAGTGATTATTTAAATATCGACTCATATTGATAGCACGCTATTTCTAAATCATAATAACAAGTGACTCGTTCTTGAAGTAAACAATATTAATTAAGTGTTGGTTCCTTTGTTATCTATTTGCAAACCTCTTTGCTTTATTATTATTGCAATTGTGGAAATCTGACATCTGGCATAGACTCAAGTCAGTTACAATAATAAAATTTACATCGAATAATTCAGAGGGCCTACCGCGAACATCGAAAATCGAAAATTTCGAGCAACTTTTTATTTTTACTCCGTAATTAGAGTGACAGAGATAGTTGCGCAAAACTTTAAATTTTGGATGTCCAGCCCAGTTAGTTTTATTGTAAAAGCGATATATTTTAAACATTACATAAAATTACTGTCTTACGAGTACGTCATAATTTTATCGATATTGGTAAGTTTTTGTCATAGTGCACTCGTGCTAACCCTAATGAATACAAAGTCAATCTAGTGACAGTATGCCGATCAGCGGGGCTAAAATGGACGGCTGTCTATCATTTGTCACCATACCTGTCACGCTCTAACAAGTACGTAAGTGCGAAAGTGACGCATGATATGACAAGTGACAAAAACGCGACCATGATACCGGTGCTGCATTTGTCCTAACATTCTAGCCGTCAGTGTTTACAGCAGCGCTGTCGACTAACATGCACCCGCCGGAGGTTAGTTTAGTACGTTTAATTAAGATAACTTTCCCACTCGCATTAACGCGCCTTAACCAGGGACCGGACAACCCTTTCCGCGATGAAACCCTTTCAATGGGCGACACTTAAACACGGCTAACACATTGAAAGACTTTCCCTTTTGAACTGCAAGCCCATTCATACCCTTACCTTTGGCTAACCCTTACCGAAAAGCTAACCAAAAATAAGGCTAGCTCTTAATAAGGGTTACCCTTATCTTTAAGCGCTTTTTATAAAGGTTTCCCTTTGCGTGAAAGAGACAGGATTAGTATATATATCTACGGTAGTGTAAGAAAAGGAAAGAAAATACGTGCCTAGTCAAAGAACGCCGCCATCGCCGCCGACGATCGCTCGGATTCGAAGTAATGTGTGCTTTATGAACAAGGTAGACGACTTAAATTAGCACGCTTATATGCTAAAAGGGAAGCCCTTTATAAGGCTAACCCTTATAAGCAATATGCAAGGTGTTGGTTAGCGGATGATAAGGGTTTTGTAAGGGTATTTGGGCTACCGATTACTCAAATGTGGTAGCTTTATATAAGGGTTTTTAAAACCAAAACAAAGGGTTTCGTCTGGCAAAGGGTATGGTGAGTTAAGCCTTATGCAATACCCTTATAAAACCCCGATAAGGGATAGCGGGCCGGTCCCTGGCCTTAACTAGACAAATCTACCCACAATCCTGACATTTGAAAGGGATTAAACGCCCTTGTAACATTGAGGTGTTACGTCAGTTTTGGTTGGAAGTGGGATTAAAGCTAGCTGTAGCATTATCGTGTGAATAAGTTTGTGGTTATGGAACTACCGATTATCTCATATTGTCTTCGGATACCGCGATAGTTACTCATAAAATAAAACTATGAAAACGGTTTTTTTTTTTTTTTTTTTATTTATTGATAATGGGAAACAAACAGCGAAAGATGACACATATAGATAATTACACTTAAATACATACATAAGCCAAAACAGTTTCCACTACTGAAATTAGATAATTATGGTTGCTCAGACAAGACTTGTTTGTACAATTCAATTAAACTATCTCTAGATCTAGTGCTAAAGAACTAAACAATGCGAATTTGAAACCACAAACGTGACATGCATAAATTTAACTTAATTTTACAATAGTAAACTATCAAAATCAATTATATTAATTATATCGCATATATTGAATTTACGCGGATCGATCCCACCGACTGGGAAAGGGAGGCTGATGACCGCGACCACTGGAGGAAAACCCTGGGCAAGGGAGCAGCTGCACACGATGCAGCATGGCTTGACCTCCTTCACACTAGGCGAGAGCTAATACACCAGCGCGCTGATTTCCCACCTTCATCATTCTCTTGCCCGCTATGCGGTCGCGGCTGCCGCTCTCGCATTGGACTTACTAGTCATTTACGTAAGTGCCGCAATGTTAGGGACGCTGTTTAAACCATCATTTAATTGATGTTGAAGGCCAATGATGATTGAATTTATAGACGTTTCGAACCCTTTACAGCGTTCGTTGTCAACCCGTTGACCAAAGTAGTAAAAGTAACCGCTTAGAGTTAGACCAAGATAAGTCTGCAGCGATGTTGATAGCATATGCAGTGCAAGTGTTATTTTAAACGTAAAACTTCTATGAAATTATGACGTATAAATAAATAACACTGGCACTGCGTGTGCTAACAACATCGCTGCAGACTTTTCTTGGTCTAACTCTAAGCCGTTACTTTTAGCATTTATATTGGCTTATGAAACAAAAGATGATATAATTCGAACTCTGTTTGTACCTAATCAATAAGACATTCATAATATTGGGTACTTTGTACATCAATTTAACTTTAATCTGAATGTAGTTTCTGGAAAAGTTTCTGAAGTAAATGATGAACTTACAGGAAAGATGCTGTGCAGGAAAGAGTATATTTTTTTCAATTTCACAGATCAAATTATCATCACTTTTTTACATTTTGTTTGAGTGTTTACAGGGTATAACAAAAATCTGTTCCTAATAAATATGAATTGATACATCTTTCTCTCTCAAAGATTAAACGACCAAGCTCTAGTAACCAACTTTATATTCAAAAACATAACTGAAGATTTCGAATGACATTGCCTTGTTACTCTGGAGATCTCATTACGTGACTTCCTGTCGTCAAGCAATAAACAACGCTCCGATAGGCACTGCGAATGCTACAAATGCGATATGAATTACTTCAAACTCTCTCGCAGTATCTTCAAAGGAATTTGATTAACCACTACTGTGCTACATGAAAGTGGCCATAGAGATTCGCTTGATACATGTCTGTTAGCGCTCGGCTCTCTTATAAGCGCTATTCGTAGTAATTCTTAATAGAAGGGAGGTCTTCGGTGTAGAAAAGAAACTTCGTTATAAAACACTTTTATTAGTCGTTTATTTATAACTTTATATATAACTACGAATATTAAACTCTTGTAAGCATATTTCAGAGTATTTTAATTTTTATTTAAAAAATTGCATTTAAATAGTATATTTAGCGATAAGACCGCCTGTTGTTTACTTCTGCTTGTATTTCTGTTTTCTTTTGTACTGTTTTCTTTTATTGAGGTGTGCAATAAAGAGTATTTGTATTGTATTGTTTTGTATTGTATTGTATTTGGTGAAATGGAATTGCTCATGATCACGAAGACCAGAATGAACTCCACGGCAAGTGTTTTACGTTTTAGGGCTAATTTTGAAGTTCAAAGTGTTTTTAATTGTTATAATATGCATTAAGGTTGTAAATAGGTAATTTAAATGGCATTTAAACTTTTCTCTATTAAAGATTATTAATTTGAAGTTGGTTAAAAATACTGTAAAAGTTTGGGTTTAAAATTAAGAGACAATGTTATCTCTTATGGAAACATTACCTACAACCAGTCTCTACCTACCGAAACTGATTTGAATTAGGTAATTAATGTAATTACCTATATACATGTCCCGCTCTAGCTAGTGCAAGTTTTGTCTAAAATTCAATAATATGTTTCTTTTTGTGCGTTGTTTGAATCATGCCATAATTGTTATACGGCTTACGCTTGTAAGCAAATTAATTGAACTTGAAATGACTGAAGGGTCCTTTGATAGTGATTCTTTAAATTTAACGAGATTGAGACTATTGAAACTCATTTTCAAAGGAAATGTTCACAATGGAAATATTTTATAGAAATAATTAATAATTTAAATTTTAAAATTGAATCAGAATCAGAAAAATATTTATTGCCACAAAAAAAAATACCTTAAGAACTAAGTAAAATTTAATTAGAATTTTTTAATACATTTAGTAGGTAGGGTACATGAATGATCGGGCAATGGGCTCCAATCTCATCATATGCGAAGCACTCCAAGCAGAGGGCCTAGCGCTGGTTTTCAGACTGGACCCTTGAGATCGGTCGGTCGCAGGCTAACAAATTACCGTGCTTGACTAGGCTTAACAATTCGTAAAATAATAATAATATTAAATAAAAAGAGCCATTCTATGCGTAAGTAAAACAAAATCAACCAACATAAAAATAACCAATATAAAAAAAAACTTGTGTGCTCATGTATGTGCGTGTGGTGTGTGTGTGTGTGTCTGTGTCTGTGTGGTATGAGTTAAGCATAGAGTATATTGAATGAGTTAAGTGTGTGAATATGTGTCGTTTTCAAGTAAAAAGGACCACATTTTCGCTTGCCATAAGGAAGCTCTGACAGGTTTTTCGTATAAAGATTTAGTTATAAAATTCAGCATGTGTCAACAACCCTATTTCAATAACCACTTTTATAGATTTCTTTAGGCAAGAAATAGGAATTAGGTTTTATTGAGGTGTGCAATAAAGAGTATAAGTATTAACAAGTTTTGGAAACAAATCAAATTGTTTTATTAAATATTTTTGATTTGTGTTTTTTAAGTAGTACTATACATATATAAATTATAAACTGTAACAGATGTCATATATTAAAGAAAAAGTGACGAAGCCTTCCAGTGATGAAGGCCGGAGGGTAAATAAGTAGAGTAGATGAAATATAAACAGGGGGTATTAGTGCAATGTTCTGCCACCAGAGTGCAGCACTAGCCCGTTTAGCAAACCATAGAGTATAACTTATACATACTGTGCCTTTATTAGGTTTTTGACAAGTTTCCAGAGAAAGTCAAATATGACATTTATGCACCAAGGCGGTTTGTTTACAGAGAAGAGAACCTACCTGGAAACGCGAATCTGAAATTTTGCTATCTGCCTCTTTATCGCTCGAATAGCTAGTGTCAGAGATGATAGATAACGAAATTTCGATTTTCTTGTTTTGCGATAGACCCTCAGATTGTGGTAGTGGTGCCCCCTGCGCAGAGTTTCGCGAAATATTCCCTATTGTGCCGATTGGTCATAAAACTTTATCTTTACGAATACAAAAGGACAAAAGAGGTGTGAAGTGCTTTTTTGTCGCACGTCTCGTCCATATAGCGGGAATAACTTAGCTATGATACTTTAGGTGAATGAAACTTTTTTTCGACACATAGTCTTTACTTTGAAATTAATGTGTTTTACATAAATCTTTTATTTTTTAAACAAGACCAAGACCGAATTGAAGTTTGAATATTAGTAAAACATAGAAATTAAAATTTAGAAAAGTAACGCAACGCGTACCAACACGCGAACGCGAAGCGAAGCGATGCGGCGTGGGGTGAATTAATTCTTTGATACTAGCGGTGGCAGCATGGTAGCATTTTTATCGCCTGTCACTATGCCTGTCACTTTCGCACTAACATACTTGTTAGAACGTGACAGGCATGGTAACAGGCGGTAAAAATGCGACCGTGCTTAGCGGTCTATAAAAGTTTCCTACGTGGGCATATCTCGTTGGGATCGCGAACGCCGTGAGCCCGCCGCGCCGCTTCGCTTCGCGTTTGCGAGTTGTTCGCTTACGTAAGACGCTGCCTATCTTGAGATTGTTTAGTCCAAGTAGGTACCTACGTAAGCAATACCGGGAGTTAATTGTTTTGTTGCCCTATTGTAAAAGAGCCATTAGAGATAGCATTCATCGCCTCGCTTTATTTTTCGCCTACTATAATTAATTTGTAACTGATCTGGGTGCGTAGTCAAAATGCCAATCGTTTACAATCCGTAGCGAGAGAAACGCAACTGTCTCTGTCGTACTAAAATAGAAGAGTAATAGAGAGAGATGACTACGCTATGCTACGGAGGGTTAACGATTGGCATGTTGGCTAAGCACCGAGATATTTAGAGTTGCGAAGCACCTTTGTATAATAAATAGGTATAGATAGGAAGAGAACTTCATTTACCAACATGAATATAGTATATCTGGATTTGACATGAGCGTCGGTAGAAGTTGACCGAACGGGATAGTCTTATGTATCTAGTCTTATGTATGTGGTAGGAGTAGTAGAAAGCGTTATTATTGATTGTCCTTGTCACAGTCTGACATGCCGTAAATTTAGTATGGTTTATGGTGGGTGAACCGGACCAAATTACGTAGGTTACCTGTGTTTATACAATCGTGATATAATAGAGAGATTTTCAGTCGAGTACTGTGTTTGATTGTATGTGATTGAAAAGTTTGATTATATCACTATTGTATACAATACTTTTTCTACGAGACATCTAAAATAATACTTTTTTACTATAAAACCTAAATAATTAATGAAAAATTGTACTACAAAAATGTAGTACAAAAGACATAAACCCGCGACTATTGTTGCCCGTTTAGTCTTTTCTATGGGAGCGCGGCGGCACGTGATTGGTAATTTTTTTATAGTTGACTGCTGCTGTAGCGTATCGAAATGAATATTATAGTTGAGTTGGGAGCCCATACATGGAAAGTTCGCAATTATAGTTTAGTATATTACGAAATCTTAATTCAACCATTACAGTCGACGAGTAGAAAAAACGTATTTTTAATTTCGTCGCATTACGTATGTTCTGTCCCTCACGTGCGCACGCGTATTGCATAATTTGCATATCTATAGAAAATTATAAATCTATGTTTACCAAGTATGTATGTTTAATGATTTTTAATGTTGTCTTCTTAAGCATTAACATTGGCATTTGCTTATAAGCTTCTTTAGCCTACTTTATATGAGCATATGCACATAAACTATTCCCATTCCCACCCATAAATCTTTTCAGTCTTGTTATTTTCTGGTTTGCATTAAAGCCTTTAATTGCTTGAGCGGTCTTTTGAATGGAGAAACAAACACTAGGCTATATTCTCTGACTTGCGAGTGCAGGTGAATAGGGTTCTCGGTCAAACCAGTCTAAATCGAACTCTGAATCTTTAACAACTATTCATAGTAATATAGAGTACTTTGCTGGCTCGCTGTGCCTCGCTATTAAACGTTAGGCGATGGGCATGTCACCGCAGGGCTTCCATTCACACCTTGATGTAATACGGTATTCCTCGATATTGCATCCCTTTCGCACGTATTTCTCGCTATGCGTATGAAAGGGATGGAAACCCAGTATAGGCTGTTAATGAACATTCTAAGCCTCGGCCTAAAGCCTCGAGGCATGAGCTCACGGTATTTTTTAAATTCATGCCCACAGCTGCGAGCATACGTCAGGTTACGAATGGAGGGTTTGAATTAGTGTGTGGTGCATTTGTATATTTTTAGGTTAAGCTCGATGCCAAAAGAATAAACCTTTTTAGTTTTTTTGTAACTGCGCTAACATAAAGGAGTTCTGAGTTTATGTAGCAGATTTAGGGACATACACAGTTGTGGCTTTGGCACTGATGCATGCCGCATTTTAATCCGATATTTACATTTTAATATAGATCTTTACAATGAATTCAGCGTGCTCTAATTTCAGAACTAGACTAATAATCACAATTATATAATTGGCCATCTTTGAGTAAGCTTAAGTAAGTATACTCTTTTCCTCTTTTCCTCTCTTCATCCTAGCGCTGTCTCGGCTTTTTGCCACGGCTCATGGGAGCGGTTCTGCTTGGCAACTAATCTCGAGAATTGGTGTAAGCCCTAGTTTTTACGAAAGCGACTATTATCTGACTTTCCCACCCAGCAGGGAAGTATAATAACTATGTACACAATTCATTAAATTTGATTTGGAGATTAACCGTGACGTAACCAAAACCACACCTGAAAATAGGTTCGAATTGTCCCGCCTCCACTACGAAACCCTAACAGTAAAATGACTATATTTTACCCAACACTAAACACCATTTCGTCAAACAATGATTTTAAAAGCCTGTTTCGTGCAAGTTAAGAGTCCCCGGCAAGTTCGGCCGAATTTCGCCTTCCCATACAAACGGAGTTTCGTTCTCAATTTAAAAACTACGTATTGGATTGTAATGAAACCTTGCACATACAATGACATGAGGTATATCTAGGTCTGAAATTAGTTTATATAGTTCCAGTTTATAAAACAAACGAAATAGAGCAGAAAAAAGTTTTGTATGATAAACTTAAATTCGCTGTATTTTTTTTACTTGAAACTACACAAACTAATTACAGACCTAGATATACCTTATCTTATTGTAAGTACAAAGTTTCAGAGCAATCTAGCCAGTCGTTTTAAAATAAAAGCGTAACTACGTTTGTATGGAGAACCGAGCTTGCCGGGGACTCTTAAAGGGCAAGTTGTTTCATTAAGCCTATATATTTACCTTCAGGAAAGCATCACAATGGAACTAACCGATTGCATATAGTTACATACGCTCATGTGTTATTATAATATCGTTTGATAAACGAGATTATAATGCCCTTCCTCACGCACACGGTAAACATTTTTATTTCTATTCATACGTTTCTATAGGGCTAATGAGGGCAAGTAGATAAGGTCGTGTGCTGCGCTCCCATCTGTACCCGCCCCCTGACCTGATTTTTATTTCACGAATTGGAATTTTAACTGTTCAATATAGCAACTATCGAAATCGACATTTGTATAATAAAAAAAGATAGGAAGAAACAGAGGCGGTCACAAATGGGAATAGGTTCATTACTATCTGTCCCCGCCCGCCGTGGACAGATGGGAATGAATAATTCCTATTCCGAACCCTTGCCTTAGTATATCAAAATTAAAAGAGAATATTTTGAAAACAGTATTTACCTAAGTTTTGTTTTAGTTAAATTATAGGTATTGTAATTTTAATTTTTAATGACATTTTGTAAAACATGTGTAAGTAAGAAAAATATTCATGACGATTCCAGCATCGATATGCTCGGAGCGTGTTTTCCGTAGCCTTCGGGTGATACTAAACAGTTCGCCTGAGGGTTCGACTGTAAACCATTGGAAAAACAACAACCAAAAACATCGTACTAGCTCCATACGGATCACACAGCGAAAAACAGCTTTTCAATATACAGGATAGAAGGATAGAGGCGTATGTAGCTAAACTGTTTACAGGCCCTGTCGCGCGTGCAAATCTAATTATCACTACGAACGGACGACGGGGTTCGAATGTTAATTGTTTGTTCAAATAATAATTATGGGGGACAGTATTTACACTAGCGATTCGAAACCATGCCGACAGACCAATTTGTATATCTGATTTAGTAGCGAGCCATTTTAATTCGTGTTTATTTTATTATTTTATTTGCATTCTCTCTTCCGTCCGGAATCTTTCATGTTAGATTTACCTAAGCTTGTTTGATGTAATGTTGCTTGGATTTTCTTTTTGCCGGCTCTTAATTTCTTGAAAGGTTGTCGATTCGTGATAATGAGACAATTTGTTATGTTTGATTGCCAATGTTTTGCTAACTTCTTAATAAGGTTTGGGAAGTTTGGTTCGTAATAGTAGGTTTCTTACGCGGGTGTAAGCGTTGTTATTAGTAATTATGAACGTTGTAATATATTGTATACAGGGTACCTAAATAAGTTGAAGTTGGTACTAACAACTTAGTTTGGTAGATTAATTGTAATTTACATGAGTACTGTTCGTAAACGTTGATGCAGCTGAGTGGTGGATTCGTCTGGAGTATCGTGTTGTAATTTAACCTTATTATTATTGATTCATGTATATTTTTACGTGTTACTAACTTCACTATTATTGTTTTGTTTTTGTTTGCATGGATCTTTATGAAGGACTGGTCTTCCTTGGGGGCCGATAATGTTGAATGAAGTAAAGTAATTTTTTTATAGTTGCCCAATTTCACAATAGATGTCGCTGTTGTAATGCAATAGAAGTTTGTATGCAAAGGTGTTAAGCTAATAGTATTGCTGACTGTACCTACGTGATCTGTGTTCGAGACAGAATTTAATATTTTTTTTTATATGATAGTCAGCAAACGAGCAGACGAGCCGCCTGATGGGGAGCGGTCATCGTCGCCTATGGACATAAACAACATCACAGGAGCCACTTAAGCATTGCCGGCCCTTGAAAACCCTAAATACCCGCCTAAATTTATTTGTACCAATTTCCTTTCTCATCTAGAGTGATTGTAAATATTTATTACCTACTTTTCTACATAAATAAAATAAATATATGCATATTTAAGGTAGGTATAGTAAGATATTAGATTATTTTAAACCGGGTCACTCACGTATTATTAAGTCGAATAGCTCGACATGTTGTAAATTGGACCGAAACATGTCGAGCTATTCGACTTAATAATACGTGAGTGACCCGGTTTAAAATAATCTAATATGTTTGAGTCTCACGGGAGTTTTATAGGTATAGTAAGCATTAAATAGATAGTGACGACCAAAGTTTACTTAGATAATATATATCCTACATAGAAAATTACAGCTTCGTGTTATCATCCGTCCAAAAAATTTGGTCATTTCAGACTGCTGACTGGATTAGCCTTCAACATTTTATGAGGGATAATGGACCTATGTTTAAGCTTTATTTTTACTAGACGTAAAGCAAATCCTCCTTAAATCAAATTGAAGCAATCATATTTTGTCAGATTAGAACACTAATTATTCTTAATAAAAAAAAAACATTTTTTTTGTTTTATTATACTAATAGGTATACACTCATGGACAAATTTAGAGGAACGCAAAAAAAAGTTTAATACGCTAATTTTGAAATTAATTTAGGTGCTGTAATCCAGTAATTAAACCTTTTTTTGCGATCCTCTTTTATCCATGAGTATACGTATAATATTTATAGTAACTTCAAAAGTAGGTATGTTCATCAATTGTTTTTACTTAAAGAAATATATGTGAATTACTGTAAACAGAAATACCTATTGAAGCTTGAATTTCAAGTAGGTACCTAACGAACTTTTGATTGCTCCAAGTCTTAAGTAATTATAGAATAGAATAGAATAGAATAATTTTTCATTGTATAACTGTGTACATACAAAGGTGGTAATTAAATACAATAAGTATCAACAGTTGCCTGCTAGGGCGTACAATTATGGTTGGTACAGGTATGGTTGGGATATTTTAATGATCTTTTGATTAAGTTTTATCGTCTTCTGTAGGTAAATATAATAATGGCAAAAACTTATTTCGTGATAATCAGATCCTAAGTGACACATAATGAATGCGAATATCGAAATTAGGAATTTAGTTAGCGAACTATGTTTCGCTCTTGCACATTTGAGCGATAGGGAGGCAAATAGAAAAATGGAATAACGAAGCGTTTAACGGTTATAACCTTCAGGCGTATTCGAATTTAAGTTATTCGATTCGATTTCTTTAACCAAAAACGTTACTTGACACTGACTGATCAGTAATATCATATCGGAAACTGATCGAATAACTAAAATTCGAATAAACTTGCATGATTCAAACCTAGTGCGCGAGGGTATCAGACACTAATAGTAAAATTGTAATTTCCTTTATCCGGCGGTTTTTTCGCATAATAAAGATTTTCATTTTCATTATTTTTTTATGTAATAGGTAACACTATTGACAGCGTAGTAATTCGAATGAAATTAAATCTGATAAGCATTTGAATGATATGAAGTACACAGGGTGGAATTTCGTTATGGGTCAGTGAGGGTAGCTACCAGATCCCGTGCTGCTACGCGAAAACGGTTCTAGAAGACCTTCCCTCGATTTCATATTAATGAAGATTGGCGTTTACAGAATTTGGAAAAATCATACAGGATGCAAGGAAAGGTCATTTTTGGCAAAAAAAAAAATATGCCAATCGATCCCATTCCTGTCCAGGATCAAAAGCTTGTATAGGACCAAAAAAAAAAATTAACGGCTAGAAAAGCCACAAATCGAGGAAAACTTTTCCCATACAAAATGTATGAAAATGAAAACTTTTATTTTTCACATGATATTTTTTATGCTTATTGATTCCGTTCCTATCCAGTATCAATAGTTTCCTAGGGGCCAACTTACGGTATTGTACTAAAAAGCCACAAACTAAAGAAAACTTTTTCCATACATTCCATACATCAAATGGAGAAACAGTAAAATTTTATTCACATTTTTCTATCTCTCCAATCAGTTATGTTACGTTTAAGGACCATAACACTGTTTGAAGACATAACTGTAGGACTCATGAGCGAGATAGAAAAATGTGAATAAAATTTCACTTTTTCTCCATAGTAAATGTATAGAAAAAGTTTTCTTTAATTTGTGGCCTTTTAGTACATTACCTTAAGTTGACCCCTAGGAAACTATTGATACTGGATAGGAATAGAATCGATTGGCATAAAAAATAGCATGTGAAAAATAAAACTTTTCATTTTCATACAAATTGTATGGGAAATTTTTTCCTCGATTTGTGACTTTTCTAGCCGTTTATTTTTTTTGGTCCCATACAAGCTTTTGATCCTGGATAGGAATGGGATCGATTGGCATCAAAAAAAAAGTTTGTCAAAAATGACCTTTTTCTCGAATCCTGTATGTTTTTTCCAAAATTTGTAAACGCCAATCTTTATTAATTTAAATCTTTTCAGACTGTTTTCGCGTAGCGGCACGGGATCTGGTAGCTGCCCTCACTGACCCTTATTAAATTCCACCCTGTATATGCACCTACACAAACAACAACATATATATGCACCTAATTTTTACTGATAGTGAAGTGAAGGCATTAGATAAATAAATAGAACTGCTAAAAACTAGGTATTTTGGTGGACCATTATTTTACTCGTATATGTATTATATATATGTATATCGTAAAAGTTTATCTCTGTCGACTTTAACGATTTACAAGCGTTAAAATTTAATTTTACGATCAAAGTTGTCACTACGCTTAATGGTTCAACAGTATATTATCCGTGTCCGAGATTTATTCCAACAATAATAAAATGGCGACAATAAACATTCCCATTCACAAAACCATCTAACACCTTCCTTGTTTATTGATCAAGTAAGTCTCATTTCTGCTTAAAGCTTTTTTATGTATTCAGAGGTCTATGATACGTGGTGTGTGTAACGTTGGTGAGTGAATGTTGATTTGTGAATGCGAGCAGCCGCGGTATTGCACGGCTAACAATTCCGCAGCTCGCCGAACCTCGTTTATGGCTGTTAGTGAAGTCAGTCATACTCTACACTGCAATCGAGGGATTTTAAATTGAGACTTTTGGGTAAATTTTTGAAAAGGGTTTTTTTCGACATTTATATGGCAATTTTTTATTTTTGGAAAATCAGATTTATAAATATCGTTTTAGGAAGGGTTTATAATAACAATAATATACTGTACGAGGCACCGCTCTACTTTACGTACGTAACGTAAAAATATCGACATTTGTATGGCACTATTCAGCGAAGGCGATTTTGAAGACATTTAACACATCTATGGCAGTATGAAAATTGTTATGGCACTTTTTATTATTTTTGTGGCATTTGTAAGACCCTGACGATATTTGTATGGCACCTTTTCGACATTTGTATGGCACTGTGTCGACATTTGTATGCCACATTCGACATTTGTATAGTCAAGGTAGCCGTACAAATGTTGCCATACAAATGTCGCCAAAAATGTTTTTGGCCATCTTTCGTACATTATGTACCCGATTCACGCATTTATTAATCACAATTTTTTTACACCATATTGGCAACTGTTATTATAAGGAAACACATTTTTATGTCAATTGTATATCAATAAATAAGAGCCAAAGAGCCCATACACATGTCGCAGTGACCCTACCAAAATACGTCGGTCAAGAAAATTAACTGTTCTTCTATCAAAAATACCGTCATTGCGTCCACTACCATTATAAATCGAAGCCCAAGTTATGTTCTATTGTATCGTTAATTAAAATGTAATGGTAGATCAATAGACAAACTAGATTTAGGGAGGTATCCTTGAGTAATATATAACAAAAACAGTGCCGCTTAGAACAACCACAAAAAGGCTTTCCTGGTTTTAATAAATAACGCATTATTTTTTAAAAATAAATAGATAGATTCTCTAAATAGTTCTCTACATAAAGGTATCAAGTATTTGATAATACGTTGCCTACATCCAAACTTATAATTTTTTTGCCGAGCCAAACCGCACGAAATAGCGGTAGATTTCGCCGTTTTTAGGGTTTGAAATTAGGTTTTAGCACAAACAATGCATACTTAAGGAATCTTTTGTATATTTATTATTAATTTATAACATATATAATGAAAATATATCTATAGCAATTCTGTTCGTTCAATGTATTTGGAATTATAGCCCTGGGACAGCAAAAAATGCTCGTTTGAAAATTGACCCTTATACGTACTTTATTTTCATTTCCTTGAATATTTTAAAAAACTATGAAAGATTTGTGCCCGCGAGCAGCAAGCTCGAGAAGTAAGCTTGATAAGATCAAGCGCTCTTCGCCAGAACAAATGAAACGGGCGGTTCTTAGGCAGAGTCACTACTGACAAGGCTACGGAGACCGTTAAACAATATGCAATGGGAAAATCTAATTTGATTGAATATTTTAATGATGTCTACAGTTTTGTTATTAATTGTGGTCTGTAAAACGTACTTCATCATCGTCATCTATCTCTGATATAATACGTAACTGACTGACGTAACCCACTATTTTAAATCCATATGTGTGTGTAATCCATATGTAAATCCATATATTATGTTGTGTAATGTAATCGGTTCTAAAAACATAATTCAAATGAGGCTATATTTATTTAACTGTTATAATAGTGAGCGGAAAACGTCTCGGGCGCTTGTGACGCTTAAAGTTAATTTGCGTAGATAAACTTTGCACCCGGAAAGATGGGCCAAAATGGTTACTGAGTGGGACCCACGGAGCACCATAGACGGTGCAGGCCGGGGTCCAGGCAGACCAAAAAGGAGATGGCGGGACGACTTGGACGCATTCTACCCCAAATGGTGGGAAAATGGCGATGACAGGGTCGAGTGGAGAAAACGAGGGGAGGCCTTTGCCCAGCAGTGGGACACCAAAATAGGCTAATAAAAAAAAAAAAAAAAAACTGAATATCAACGCTGGATTTATAAAGGTTCTACGGGGTAGTTCTTTAGGTTAGTGAAACTAATTTGGTAGTTTGGTTTTCTATTGGTATATCAATACCAATAGAAAATTCCTACGAAATACGTCGGCGGGGTAATTGCTGCGGCTCCATTTTAAATTATGGAAATGTTTTTAGTAATTAAAAGCAACGGCAGACACTTTAAATATTGTGACTCTTGTGAGTCACCGATACTATAGGTAGTTTCAGCTCTTGATTTTGTCCTTGTAGAACTCGTAAAATCTTGTTAAAACGGATTGCGACCATTTTTATTACACCTTTTATAAGGTAATTTCGCATAAATCTGTCCAACCGTTTTGAATGGTTAAGAAAACGTCTAAATACATAAAATCGTATTTAGAAACGAATGGGTGGTCTTAGAGCCGTAACGCACTGTCGACTAGTCGCCGGCGACTTGGTCTCTCGGCGACCAAAACAGGTAACTAGGGCCAAAAGACCAAACCGAGCGCAAGCATCACTAAAACATTGTTCTTCACAACTAGGTTCGAGAGAGATGGATATAAAGTCGTCTTGACAGTTGCTCGCAGTGTGAATGCTTCCATTTGAACCCGTGTTCTTAGTTCTTATTAGTGGTCGCCGGCAACCAGCAGTCGCTTGTGTGTCGCCACTACGCAGCGTGTCGCCGAGTCGGCCAAGCGACCGGCGACTAACACACTTATTCATAAAAAAATACGGGCCTGATTTAGTTAAATTATGTTTTATCCCTTAAATAAAGATACAGATAAAGACAAACGATTCATAGAAAATTCAGGCCAGTAACGCGTTTATGAATAACCCCATAAGTACGTAAACGACTATATAAACTATAGAAAGTCGCTGTTGCCATTGACTGAGGCGTCGGTGACCAGTCGTCAGTGCGTAACGGCTCTTATTGCCAAAGTGTGATCCCTTCCAGACAATAAATATAATATAATATATCGTCTATACAATGTGTATGTTGCATGATAGTTTGTAATATTTTTATAAAACCACAATGAATTCTTTTGGTAAAACGTCGGTTTTGTTGCGAGTGCTTCATACATATTTATAACACCTCCATGCACTTCTACTAAAATGATGTATTTATACAATGTTGTGTACTAAAGTACAAAAACACTTAGCGTTCCCGAATTTAAATTCTAACACATAATGTAAGTTAGAATATTATTTCCATTTAAAGTTTTAACTGAATGAACATTATGCACATTGTAGGTATTAGTATGTGTACTTACATTCGAAAACATGCTTTATTTTATACTAAAATATTTAAGAGGATTTATCCGACACATGTTATGGTACATAAATTAATTTTAGTTTAAATTTATGTAAACGTACCTACTTTCATTATTTAGGACGGTATGAATAAAAGAATTAAAACTACATCAAAAAAGTCTTGGTCTACATTCAGCTAATAAATTCTTTAGATTGAAATGAAATGTCGCATGTACAAATAATGCTGGCATGACAATAAGCCCTACATTTTAAATCTTATGTAAAACCATAAAGACTACGCAGAACTTCATAAAGGCGAAACTAGAAAGACATATTGTTTTAAAAGTAAATAAAAGCACGCTAAAGTAGCTTCTATACATACACATACATACATATTAAATCAAAACGTTGAGTTATAAAATTCGCTTCATGGCATACCTTTCGTGATATATGTGAATATGCATCGTCTCCAATGCTTAGGCACAAAAAAAAACCTAAATTTTACGTACGAGGCGCGCGGATTGTAGGAACAATTGATATAACCCTAAATTAACTATAGGTATAATAGGCTTGATGACAAATTTTTATTAATGATATCAATCGATCAAGTTTGTTTTTAGGATCAAATGTCTATATTGGACCCATTACATTAAAGCAACACAAAAGTCAAAAATGATAGTCAAAATCCGACAGTCGTACTTCACTCGCGAAACGTTCCTAACAAAACGATAAGTGAACGTGACGTCAAGGTCACTGAGAGCCCGTCTTGAAGTATGGACAGAACAAGAAAATTGCGTTTTTGTCGGTGAAATATTGCGTTTATGTACGAGTATACATATAGTTGCTATACAATCTTTTGTTGGATAAAATGTAAGCAATCGAATGGTACCCTTACTTTTTTCCTTTTTGGAAGTAAAAAATAAATAAATTTTGAAACTCAGGTCCTGTATTTTTGTATTATTTCCATATATTATTTTAATATCCACATTATTGTGATAAATTGCACATTTACTATCTATTTTACTAGATTTTTATATTAAATTCAACATGTTTCATCATCCCTATTAAGTAACATGTAAGATTATATATATAGTCAAGAGAATATTGGTTCACCAAAGAGGAGTTTTGGCCGAAGTGTGTCAAGTTCCGGCGGTTCCGCGGTCGGCTCGCTGACAATGCGGGGTTGCTTATTCGTATCGCCGCATCGTAGCCATTACGTATTTTGTAGTTTTTTAGTTTTAAGATATGTAATTCTATGTTTTATAAATGTATGATACTTTTAACCCGGCCACTAGTTGGCTGAAGTAAATATTTTACATTTAATTTAATTGTGGCGTGGGTTTTTTATTTTATTAAAAAAAAAATATTTTATCCGCAGCACTAATTGGGGTCGAAAACTTGGGGACAGTAAAATTAACGGATTTTAAAGCCTCATTTTCTCACTTTATTCTTATCGGCATGTAACCGACTTCTTTAAATTTGTATGATAAAAGTCTTAGAAAAATGTATGTATAATGTCCACAGATCAGACGCCGTTTCTCCCAAACGTTTTTGATCAAAATCAATGACCGAGTAACGACATAACGGTTGACATAAAATCCCAAATTATCCGCATCACACACATTACACCCGATAGCCGCGAATTAGAAGCAAGTCGGAAAAAAAGCAGACTTGGCATAAATTGGCGGGGAGTCTCCAGTGAACCGAGGCCATATTAACGGGTGGTTGGTGACGTACAGCGTTCCTTATCCCGGCGCGACCCGCGCAAATGACGCAGAAAAGATGCGGGCAAACGCCCTCTTCATCACAGAATAGCGCCCGCGTTCTCTTGATTTATTTATTTTTTAGTTCACGTCACTTGAATAGAAGTGCGCAGGTTAGTTATGGCGCCTAGACGCCTGTTTGTGATTATTGGCGACTTTTTATGGGTTTCTGCGATTTTATTGATATGGGCGTATTTCTTGAATTTGTACATTTTATAATAATAAAAAGTGTTTTGTAATAACTCTACTACAACGAACTATACTACAATAAACTGTAGTAAATAAAATAAGTAAGTTTAGTGACTTGCTTAGTGCTCAATGCCCATGATGACGATGTTTAACACATTTACTGCCAGTGACCCGCTAGGCGGGTTCTCTGGTCGTAACCGGTTTCATTGAATATGATTTTGCCCATGCTATGCGCTTGTAGCGCGTAGTAAATCACCCTGACACTAAACAGAATCATCGTAGCACAATAACAATGCTACAAACTACGTATCGGCGTAGCGCATGTGGCGTTATCTGACTTGCTAGTCAACTGTGGATAGGCGTATCGAATTTTATACTTACAGGCCCACTCGGACGTACACTGATATCAGAATGATATCTAAATGATGTCGTTTAGTTATCGTTAGTCTCGCTCGAATGATAACTAAATGAAATCATTTAGATGTATACGTTCGAATTGGCCTTAAGGTGAGTATCTTGTTAAGGAGACGGGTACGTTGAGCAATTACAAGCGTACCTATTTTTTTTATACTACGTCGGTGGCAAACATGCATACGGCCCGCCTGATGTTAAGCAGTCTCCGTAGCCTATGTACGCCTGCAACTCCAGAGGAGTTACATGAGCGTTGCCGACCCTAACACTCCTCTCCCTAGTTGAGCTCTAACCTATTTACCTAGTTTGACAGATTTTAATGATTAGTATATTAAGTACCGAAAGTGAAAGTAAACTCTTTTCTTAGCTTTTCTTTAATTCGCCGCACATAACAATACATACGTAGATTATGTAGCCATGCACCACTCAAACAACTCTTTGGTTTAAAGCACCACCTCAGTACTTACAATAAAAAAAACCGCTAGCATTCATCAAAAATGATTATATTACTAAACAATAGCGCGCGTGCCCCGGACTTATCTACTCGTACTACCAAGCGAGACTGCAATGCGAAATGAACCTTAACCACACAAAGCTCTAACGCCATTACTACCACGGCTCTGGTAGGAAATTATAACAGTGTGAGAAGTCGCGTAATGCAGTAAAGTCGCATTTGGCTTGTACTATTGGATCTGCATGGCGACTATTGTTCCACACCTCGAGATCTCATCTCTAAATGCATGCAACATCAACTAAATTACGACGTGTGTTCTGTTGCATTAAAAATAGAATACCTACCAGTTAGATAAGTAAATGAAATGTTTCAGAAATATTTAGTTTCTAAAGCATTTTTGTAAACTCTCTGTTCTCTTTAGTTTTTATACGATTATTCACCTATAAAAACACATATTACACACCTGATATGCTGAGATTTGGTAGTAAAACTAAATAAATTATTTGTACTATTTACATTAGGTGTATTACTTAAGTGCGGGTTACATCACCCACAATTGACAGACTGACTAGCGTAACTCCGCATAATACTATAATATTTCTAGTACCGACAATAATTTTAGCGAACTTTTTTACGATGAAAGACGGTTTGATGCATCTGGCCTGTAATACTTGATTTGTAAAGAATAAATTTAGGTAAAGACAACAGTTCGACTGTATAACAGTAAGAATTCGCACACACAATAGAAATACACACAGCTTATACCTAATCTCTTTCACTAGCCTGCAGAACTAGGTGGAACTACTGTTCCGAAGACCCAATTAAAGCTGATAAAATGTGGAATTGGACAATAACGAAGGTTTTTGAGAGTACGAGTATTTTAATCTAATGTGGTATTCAATTATTATACTTAGTCATGTTAAAAAAAAAACATGTAGTTTACTTTCCTCGTATTCGAAAAGAAAAGAAGAGTGTTTAACTCGAATGAAAGGCATCATTTCAGACTTGGACTATTGCTATCGAACAGTTTACAAAACGAGTCACATCGTTGTGTTCTAAAATAAACTTGACTTGTAAAAAATTATTCTGTTTAGAAAATTTTCGATGTTACTTTTTGTTCTGTAAAATATTCCCACATTAGAAATAAATAAAGCTAGTTAGAGTTTTGAATGATTCACGGTTAGTTTCACTACTTATATTGACCGGGATATAGACCGTGATTACCTTTTGTATAATTTATGAGCTCCCGATATTATACAAAAGGTAATCACGGTCTATAATACTATCCCGGTCAATATAAGTCTAGTGAAAGCTAGTTAGTTATATATTCTGTTAAAATTTCCTTCGAAAACCTAATGTTGTCGTAGGTATAAAATGCGCACAATTATAATCTTACTAAGTAAATGAAGTTTTTGTAAAGTAATAATTCTACGAGTATGTTGCTGAGTATACCGATATTTATAAATTCATATTTATTTATATCCTGGATACACTGAAATAACTATATAACTGTAGTTTTGATACAAATTGGGCATCTTATTTAATCTCAAGTAGTATTAACGATGTAGGTAAAGTTGCATTACCTCATATGTTTAAATGTCAGGTCAGTAAGTACAATATATTCCGTATATTCGTGCCATAAGTCTCAACCCCGCATTATTCTTCACTCGTCTCGCATCCCGCCAACAACGTACGGTACGTTACAAATATGCATCCCAGATGACTTTTTAACTGCATTGTTTCCTTTACTTGTTGGCGGATTGAAAAGGAATCTTTTTGCAACCAGCTTGTGGTATGTTTTTCTTTTTTTGCTTGGAATTAAACTAAACTCACTCTTTGTTATACTAACATAAAAATAGTAATACAATTTATCATACCACGTTTAGTTGACGGTTAACTTTCTTCATTGCCACAAAACGATCCTGGTTTTTGAGAATTCCTTAAAAGATCGAAGCATAAATATTTCATTCTAGTCTTAAAGATATTTTGGGGCATTGAACTTCAAGACACCACAAAGAAGACAAGCTAAATGGTGTTTGCGTCGATGCTGCATTCTTAGCATATTGTGTTTGTTGAGGAATGGAGTGACATGTGCCCTTGAGGTAATGCTGAAACAAATATGTGCGCAGGCATTTTAGATGCGTCGAATAAGCTTCTTTGTCTCGGCAAGAAGTCGGGCCCATATACACTGTGAACATAATTTAATTTAGATAGTACAAGAGATTGAACCAACCGTATATGCTCATTTTCATTTTAATATGGCCTTATCTTATAAATAACTAAGTTTATAAAAACAGCTTCTGACTACATTAACAGTGTGGGGCTCAAACCGAAGGCTGCTGTCCATGAGCAGCCCGAAACTACGAGCCTCCTGGACTCGCTCAATTATCACAATGGCCGTGGGGCTAAACCTTGTCAGTTGTTGTTTGTTGCCTAGACTAGACTAGATATTTGGTCTTACTGGGGTTGAGCATTTAGGCAGTTATTTTTGGCTCAACATGCAATTTTGCTAAGATGGTAGTTAAGTTTTCCAATTGCACTATCTGTTTCATCTGGCTTGTAAGAAACGTACACATGAATAGTGTCTGCATAAATGTGGTACTTACAGTGTGTGACCTGCGTCCCTATATCAGCAGAGTATAGAATAAATATCGTATTTAGACTTATATTTGACGAATCTTAAAATTTGAATCAGGCCGTAGTCAATACTACGAGTATCATATCCCACTCTTCAATAAATCAAACACAATCATTTCTAAGAAAATTACTTTGCTAACACCGTAGCTCAGAATGGGGTCAACCCCTCATAACAGAACTAATGTTCAATATAACCTTCACTCCATGTAATACCAACTCGAGCTTGCTGCGAACCCCAAAGGTCATTTGCTTCGTGATACAATTGTTACTGCAAACGGAATAGCTAATATCTTTATTTTCTGAACAGATAACTATCTGACAACAATCAGCTTGTTAGTAAACAAAATATTATAAATATTAAAACAAAAGAAAAACTAACTCCAAATCTCAAATAAATTACTCAAATAAATTACTTATGACTTATGGTCTTTCGCAAATAAATTACTTATGACTTATGACTTAACTAAAAATTTTAAGAAAGTTATCAAAGAAACCTATAAATGCTTTTTAAAACCCTATAAAATGATAGATAGACTATCTGACATTTTAATTCATTTCGCGAATATAATACTTACTTACTTACTACGGCGACTCAACGACCCAAAGTGAGTCCTGGCCTCCGACACCAGCCCGCTGCGGGCGCAGCATGGTTCCATTTTTATCGCCTGTCACTATGCCCGTCACTTTCGCACTTACATACTTGTTAGAACGTGACAGCCATGGTGACAAGGGATATAAATGCGACCGTGCTACGGCCGCAGATCACGCCATGCCTCTCGGTCTTGCGATAGCTCTCGCCAGTCGCCATGCATGTCGCGAATATAATATGAAATCTAAAACATCGAAAACGACGCGCCACAGTTTTCGACCCAACCAGCCCGAGGTACCAACCTACACTTAGTATCGTTGCATACTCACTCGTAGTGTGAGTATAAAAGTATGTTTACACTAATCATTTATTTGTGTGTGTGTGCAGATTTAGATCAAGCTTTAACTATAAGTAGGAAATTTTAATTGAAAAATCTATGTTTTTTAACTTCTAGGGTGGCTTGATTATCTAACGAGAGCCAAACAATGCAAAGCGGTATGTATATTTATTAGAAATTCACATATACTATTTAGTATGATGAGATTGTATCAAGCTCTCATTAATCTCACGAAAACGGCTTCCTTGAGCAGCCTTCCACGCAAATTGAATACAAGATATAAATCTAGCATTCTCCTAATAACATGCGGTACATTTCTCCACGGGCCGTTTTATTTCTGAGCCACAAAGCCTCCGCCCCAGTAAATCCGACGATATCTCGGGAAAGCGACAGAGTGCCACTGGCGTTCGTTTCGCGGGACGCACTTTAAATTTTGCGACTGCGAAAGGACGGATATCCGTGGAATTTAAAATGGCGGAGCCCGATGGAAACAAGAGCGCTCGCATGGCAAACGGGACGGGGCACAGAGTAGAATAATTTATGTTATCATTCAGAAGGCCAACCCTCTTTAAAATTTTGTTCCTTTCTAACAGACCAAATGGACAAATGAATATCAAGGGCTTCTTGGACTTGATAAGCGTTTATTAATAACGTCATTAGTCTATATCCGCTCTGTTCCACATCTTACGGCTTTTCCTGGTCCCAAAGAGAGCCCTGTCTGTGTTCGCTTTGGACTTTGCATTCGAAAGCGTCTGTCATAGGAACAAATCTAGAAGAGAAAGTACCTAGGCATTGTTGGAGTTTGTGTATTCTCACCGGGTCGGCGGGATCCGATTTCGGAATCCAATCCTAAGAATTGGCGCAGGTATTAGATTTAATGACAACTACTGCCATTAAACCTTCCATTCCAGAGGGAAACCTTAGTTAAGGTTTATGTAGATTTGTTTACGTAGGTACTGTTTTCTTAGAATGTTTATCTTTACCGAAGATCATTATATTGCATGGGTCATTTTGTACATAAATTCCGGAAAAAACTCAACCCAAGTATAATCGTAGTTTCGAGCATGCAATCTTACCGCTTGGCTTTAAGATTCATAAACTCATCATCGGTTTGGCTATTTCTGTTGGCTACGCATATACTTATTATATTAGTATTTGGGAATATTTATTCTTTGGCAGCCCTAACAGAGGCTGGGGGAGGACCGGCCCGACTTTGCATAATGCTGCCACTTAACGTATTCACCACTCCACCCTGCGTGGTAAGAAGATATGTGGAATTGATTATTATGAAAAAATGAAAAATGAAAATGAAAAAATGTTTATTGGTTCTTTACAAGTAATTTACAGCATGGGATGGGATCTTTTTAACAGAAAACTCCGCTCTTCCGAAATCGCTACGGTATAAACCATTATGTTTGTGTCTTTAAATCTAGTAGTTAACACTTAAATATTATATTAGTTTGCTGATAAATAATATACTCCCTGTCCCTCGTTCCAATTGAGTTACTTATAGTTAATACACCTCACCTGGGTAGGTCGTGTTTATGAAAATTTGATAGCCATTTTAATTTCATTATTAAAATCATTGTTTTAATTACTCACTTGAGTATTTTTAAAATTAAAAAACTACGATATCAAAGATGTGATTGTCTTCTTTCATATTTCACATAACACAGTTTTATTTTCTTTTACAGTAGGTATATGAGTACCTATAATATCTTTGTCTAAAATAGGCCACATGGTACTTTAAAAGTCTTACTCTTTGCAAGTATATTTATAACGCTGTAAAAAAAAACCTTGTCTCCATATACACAAGTCCGCTTATTCAATACCGTTTCAGCGTCTCTGAACTGAACGTAGTACGGTAATTTTTCACTTGTGACAACAATTTTCAGCGACACATAATTATGACAACTAGACCGAACTGTTACTGTTATACAAACCGCCGTGATGACTATGATTGTGTATGTGAGACTCGAAATATAAGTAGGTAAAACATAATAAAAATACTTCAATTAAAAACTTACAAATAAAAACAATGCCTGAAGTCGTTGTCGCTTGTAGGTGCCCAGATGGCTGGCCGCATTGCCCCGCCGCTGGATTGATACGCTGAGCGAAATATTCCAACCTTAGTCCAACCTTCAGGTCATCAGAAACCTCTATAATGTGCTTTAATAACTGAGATGTGATACTCAAATTTGAAATAAACCATTTTGGATTCATTGCAATACAGCAACGTGATGTAACGAATTGTACTTATACAATCTTTTAAAGGTTAATTTGTACTTAAGTATCTGCAGCAAGCTCGCTTCTTCATACAAACTTAGTTACGCTCTCATTTTGAAACCACTAGCTAGATTGCTCTGAAACTTTGTACTTACAATGGGATAAGGTACCTATATATATGCATGTAATTAGTGTAGCTTCAGATACCATAGTTAAAAGAATACAGCGAATTTAAACTTTTCATACAAAACTTGTTTTTGCTCTATTTCGTTTGATTTATAAGCTGTAGCCATATAAACTAATTACAGGCATAGATATACCTCATGTCAAAATATGTGCAAAGTGTCATTACAATCTAACATGTACCTAGTTTTAAAATGAGGACGAAACTCCGTTTGTGTGGGAAGGCGAAATTCGGCCGAGAATGCTGCGGACTCTTAATTTTCGCTCGTGCATCTTGTTCTACTTTACAAATCAAGAGCAAGAGCTTCGCAAATCAAGAGGTGTCCAGGGTTATCCCGGCCCATTTCAAGAGGAGTCCAGGGTTATCCCGGCCCACCATCATCATCATCGGAAGCAGAGCCAGCCAGATGCAGCGTCAAGCGAGCGCCACATGGAGGTCGCCAGGCCACGCCAGCAGCAGCAAGAATGCCGGTTGCGAACATGCACCGGACCGGACGAGGACGAAGCCGAGGACGGCCAGCCACGCAGCAATAGGATGTAATTCCCAATCTTACATGTACTTTCTTTTTCTCTAAAAGCCAGCATTTTTTTCGAAAACGTCATAAACAGAAGTCGGACAAATCATCGCAAAACCATCAAAAATCATTTATATCTCAAAATAGGACAAGATTTATTAAACTCGTATTATGTACAGTATTTTTGAATAAAATTTCCAGATTATACTCAAAACTGCAGTTCAAAATTGTTAATTTTTTTAAATCCTGTTCTATACTATATTTATTTTTGCGATAATTTGTACGAACTCTAGTCATAAAACATTCATATAAAAGGTTGTCGCTAAGCTCAAATTCGTTTTGAATATAAATAATTTTCAAAATAAAAGAATTCATAATATAAAAAATAATATATTGTCCACAATCATGTATGTTGCAATTTGCAGCGCGTTCCACAAGTTGTGCGCACGTCGACAGAATTCAAGGGACAAATTAAAAAGTAATTTACCTGACAATATCTTAATACCCACACAAATTGTATAGTACAAAATCAAATATAAACACACACCACACAGACGCAGACGTTTCTGCTTGATACAAAATTAAAATCAAATATTCTTTTCAATCGAATGTTTCAATTTGTGTGGGTATTTTTTTAAAAATTGTCACGTAAATTAAATTTTTAGTTTTGTCCCTATTCATCCCAGCCATCCCTATTCCTCCCGGTTGACGGTAATTAAAATTGCATTGAGTTCTATTTAAACGCAAACTTAAATAGCATTGCCGATTTCACTCTGACGATGCGTGAATCAATCGTAACAAATCAAATCGCTGGCACAAATTGCAGACAGCGCTGTCGCCTCGCCGTGGGACCGAGCTGAACGAGGCATAAATAATTCCCGACGGTGTCACGCTGAAAACACGGCAAAAAGGCAGCAATCGTTAGGTGTTCGCATCAGTGCCGCGTCATTTGCCGCGCCCCGCCGAGTTTACACATGCCACTCCAGTGGGTAGTGTAAACGCACGCTTGCGACTGCAGGTCGTTAGTTTCCCGTCGCGTCTCGAGTTATTGGAAAGAAAATTGTGCTGACTCGAGTCGCGTTATCTCGCGCTGCTGAGTCGGTATGAGTCACGTAGTTTCTGATAGCGAGGTTGCTTTGTGAGGGCGACAACAGACTGTGATGACGATCATCCTTGGGTATTGTTAATAAATTAAAAAAAAAAACGCGAAATAATTTAGGCAAGAATCCTGCTTTGAACGCTGTATTGCGGTGCGCTATAATTTTATTTAAAAGTATATAAATTAATGTATGTCGTTTCAAAACAAGAGCGTAACTTCGATTGTATGAGAGCGGCCTTTTGGCGGCAGGTTCCTGTGTCTTAAGGAACCCCGGCAAGCTCGGTTCCGCATACAAACGTAGTTACGCTTTCATTTCAAAACGAGTAGCTAGTTTGCTCTGAAACTTTGTACTTACAATAGGATAAGGTATATCTATGTCTGTAATTAGTTTATGTTGCTTCAGATACCATAGTTAAAAAATAAAGCGAATTTAAAATTTTCACACAAAACTTGTTTCTTATCTATTTCGTTTGTTTTATAAACTGGAGCTGTATAAACTAATTACAGACCTAGATATACCTCATGTCATTGTATGTGCAAAGTTTCATTACTCTCCAACACGTAGTTTTAAAATGAGAACGAAACTCCGTTTGTATGAGAAGGTGAAATTCGGCCGAGCTTGCCGGGGGGCTTTCGGGGGGGGGGTGTCTTTTTAGCGATAAGACCGCCTGTTGTTACCTGGTTCTATTTTTCTTTAAATATTTCTTTGTAGTTTTACATGTATGTAAAATGTATAATTTTGGTGCAATAAAGAATATTTACTTACTTACTTACTCTTAAATCACGAACCTAACTCAACTACACAACTCATGTAAGTCACAGAACTTGGAAAGAGCATGAATCCTTCACATGCAATGCACTTGGCCCACTTTCCGGTAAATGCGCTTTTGACATAATCTGGGGACAAAGGAGCCCGACGTCTCAATGGTGCGGCCATTAATTATTTAGTTGAATCGTATGGTTGACAAAGAGAGTCGAGAACATTAATTTAGATTCTCACTACTGATGCTCTGACAACCCTCCTAGGTAACTCCGACTGCTCACCTAGTCTGCTACCATCTCATTATGATCTAATTACCTATAATAGGAAATTTTGATTTGTGTAAGATTGTCCCATAATTTTATTTTGTAATTATTACAAAATAAAATATTATGGGACAATCTTACACAAATCGGTCTAGCCCCACAGTAAGCTCAATAAAGCTTGTGTTGTGAGTAACAGACGACGATATAATCAAACACAAAGGTAATCCGCCACATGCTTCGTCAAAACACAAACGCAATCCGCACAAGCATCGTCCTGACTTTATTCTACATTAAGGCGGTTCCCTGACCCAGAAGGCGAAAAATCTCCTTATATGATCCTGTTTTTCTAAGAGGCGTTGATATTCGTAGACGTGGAAAAAATATATGTAGCTCTTGACTATATTATCTTTAATATCATAGCTTCCGATACACGAATTATGACACTTCGCTCGATACAATTAATTCCCAAAGTAACCTCTAACTCAGACTTTTAATCCGACTTTACTCGGTTATTTATTATATGATACTATAATCAAAAAAAGAAGAAAAAACAATCTTAACTTAAATAGTAATTTCATAGCTTTCGAATATCGATATTCTAGGGTAACGTTTTTAAAATAAATAAAAATCGACAAAATTCGATCAAAATTGACACTTAGCGCGCATGATCTTTCCCGTTCTTTCTTGCGAAATGTGACAGAGATAGCGGCAAACCAATACCAATCATAATTTCTGCAACAAGCTTCGTCAAAAACAACCATAAACTAATGCCCACCCCCACCCTGCACCAAGCCTGGCCCAAAAGTTCCCATTATGCTTGCAGCATTCCACGCTGTATGGCGATGGAAAATGGATGGCGCTTGCTACTCATCACTTGTCACATGTGCGTTGCCAACCCAAGATAGTATATTAATATAATCGCTGACGAATAAACAGAGTGATATAATTATGTAATAGATAGATATAGATTAATACTACTGTTAGTAGCGAATCAAGCCAATATACAGTGCATGTACACCTGTATAGGTAGAATGGTGAAACAAACTCAAAATATTGTACCCAACACCTACATATGTAACCCAATATTCATATGCAAATAAATCATTCATTCATTCAATACTTAAATAAATACATACTCGAAGAAAACATGCATAACTCAGGAACAAATATCTATGACGAATACACAAATAAATGCCTTTACCAGAAATTGAACCCGACACCTCCTGCTTGGCAGGCCCCTATTCTGTTTTATATTCCGTAGACTAAAATGACATTTCATGTGGTACTAAGAAATGTCATGTCTTACATATGAAACGTCATTTTAGTCTACGGAACAGAATATAGTGAGTCTTCACTACCGACTACTGGGATAGGAGGCCGTTGGAGATCTGTTGTGAAATCCGGGAGTTTGGAAAAATAACCATCATTTTCAATCCGGGAATGAACAGTTTCACGGATCTGTTAGAATGAAACACCAATAATAGCTATGTGTCACTATAACCGATAGTTCACTCGGTATTCGTAGCAAGTGTGGCTACCACCACAGTTTGGCAGTTGGCACTGACATAAACGTTATCGAGAACGTAACTTACTTTCTATGCACTTCGCTCGTACTCACATATTAGTGCGAGCGACATGTATAGAAAGTAAATTACCTACGTAGACGCGTTAGCGTATAAGTATGTCAGTTTTGACACTGTCAGTGACTCATGGTACGGGTACACATCGACTCCAAAGTCTGGAGCATCGTCGCAAGGTTGACAGCCTGTCGATCTTTTATAGGATACATTTCGGAGAGTGTGCCGAGGAACTGCACAACCTTATTCCTCCGTCCCATTTCTACCATCGGACCACACGACAAACGGCACTCCGGCATCGCTTCATGGTAGGAATTCCAAAAATACGCACGAAGCGTTTTGCTTCCACATTTCTTATGCGAACTGCCAAGGAGTGGAACGCCCTGCCCGAGTCTGTGTTTCCGCATGAGTACAATTTGGAGCTCTTCAAGGCAAGAGTTAATAGGTATCTCATAGGTAAGCGTGCTCCACCGTAGACCACATCATCACTTACCATCAGGTGGGATCGTGGTCAAACGCCTGCCTATTCATCATAAAAAAAAAAGTAGTGATAAATCGCGGTAATTTTTTTTTATTTGTAGAGCGCTTTATGTGCGTTCGCGCGGGTCAAGCAAATCGAGTTTAATTCCAATCTCTGTTATACATAGTTATCTTGGTATCATCTATAGTTACGCTGGTTCGTATATGCAAGACGCCAGCGCTTTGCAAGCAATTATAACATGTCCTGCATACTTATTAGACAATGCCCTAATCTAAAATGGCATATATGTAAAGCGGAAGAGGTACAAAGGCGCTTACGCTATTCAAAACGAGACGCCAACTTCGTTGTGTTAATTAACGGTAGTTTGTAAGGTTCTGTAGATAGTATGGGGTTCTTCAAAAAAGGAGTGTACAGGTTTTTAAAGGGTCGGCAACGCGCGTGTAATATCTCCGGTGTTGCAGGCGTCCATAGGCTACGGTAACTGTTTACCATCAGGCGGGCCGCATGCTTGATTGCCACTGACGTGGTATAAAAAAAAATACAATTTAATGATGTCGTGTGTTGATGTTGTTGTCGTGTCGTGTCGTGTCGTGTTGTAATACCAATTATGCTTAGTGTGTATTATTTATATTCTGCAAAAAGAAAAGTATTTTTTTGGATAAGTTGCATTAGGGATAACTTAAGCGGGATAATTTTTGAAAATATCTTCTAAACTTGCAGTACTTTTTACTGTAGTTACGGTAGGCAAGTTGCCATGGTAAGCGTTAGAGCGTTTTCACATTGTCCGATCCGATATCGGATGTCGGAAGGAAGTAAAATGTAAGATATATCTCATATTCTGTATTCTGTATTCTGTCCCTATCAGAATGGTTTTCTTAAACAAAGATCTACGGATTCCAACCTTATCTTATTTAATGATTACCTGTCACGTAGCTTAGATAATGGAGATCAAGTCGATGCTGTGTACACTGATTACAGCAAGGCATTCGATCGCATCGACCATAATTTGCTATTATAAAAACTTTTATCAGTAGGTATACGGGGAGAGCTCTTTCGATGGTTCTCCTCCTATGTATTGAACAGGTCTCAAGCGGTTGTTCTGAACGGATTCTCATCATCATGGGTGGAAATCCCTTCAGGAGTGCCCCAAGGATCTCTTCTTGGACCACTATTATTCACCATTTTTATACATGATATTTCCCAATGCTTTATACACTCAAATATTCTTTTATTTGCCGACGATATGAAAGTCATCCGGATAGTCAATAACGCTCTTGACGCTATTTACCTTCAAGAAGATCTTCTTAGACTAGATCATTAGACTAGATCAATATTGCGCTATCAATAAATTAGATATAAATGTGTCCAAATGTTTTGGCATCTCCTTTACTCGAAAGCGTAATGTCTTTAATTATAACTATATGTTCAAAAATGAGATTATTTCCAAGTGTAGTGAGATAAGGGACTTGGGTGTCTTAATGGACAATAAGTTGATTTTTGATCGGCACGTGGATTCAATAGTCAATAAAGCTTTTAAGGCACTTGGTTTTAACACAAGATCGTGCAAGAACTTTAATAAGTTAAAATCAATTAAAATTGTCTATTGCGCATTTGTAAGAAGCCATCTCGAATACGCCTCTCAGGTTGGGAACCCTTGTTATGACACCTATATTTCTAAAATAGAAAGAGTTCAGAAAAAGTTTATTCGTTCTCTGAGATTTAAATTCAAAATTCCAAAACAAAGTTATAAACAGCATTGTGCAAAACTTCATCTGCTACCTCTCTACATCCGGCGTAATATATCCGACGTAATATATATTATGAAAATTGCTCAGAACCATGTAGACTGTTCTGATCTACTAGCCAACTTGAATTTCACAGTCCCCCCACGCATATCCTCTCGCACCAAAAAAATCTTCCATATTCCCTCCGTTCATTCTAATTACAGGAAAAACCCCTTCCTTCTAAGAGCTGGTAAGTCTTTCAATCAGCTTTGCAAACATCATGATCTCATCGATCTGTTCTGCGATAGCTTTAGTTCGATACGTAAGCTAATGACTCAGGACTTTTCCCACTGTTAAATGTTAACAGTGGAAAAAGTGTTAACTCAACACTGTATCTCTATCCTGTTCTTTTTTTCTCTCTTTTGTTCTTCTTGTTAACTGTTTAAACCAATTTTCCCTCTCTAGTAAGATAAGTAAAGTATATTTATAAGTCAGTAAGTATTATTAGTTGTAATTTCGCACGCCATGCACTTTACGCAGTTTCTATCTGTGGAAACTTGTAATTGGCTCACTGCTTCTATGTTATTACCTAACGTGTTACTTCAGCTGTAAGTTTTCCTAATAAATAAAATAAAATAAAATATCTGTTTCTCTATATTTATTTATGCATTTAATAAATCATTATTACTAAAAAACAATAAATAACTCAAAAAAGGCGGACTTAATGCCAAAGGCACTCTCCCGCAGTTGTTTTTGTCATAGGCGCCTTCCGACATCCGATATCGGAAAGGCGCTTCCGATAAATTTAGCCATGCCGGAGCCCCTCGTCAGCTGTCGGACCGATAATATTTGTCGGATCAGACAATGTGAAAACGCTCAGTGTTACAAAGTAGTGCTTGAAGGTTTAATTATCTATTAGTTATATGTTAGTTATTAGCAGTTTTCAAAATTAACCCACATTCGAAGCACCTATCTAACCTAATGCACTTTACGTTTTTTGACAGGTAGCTCGTGACATCACAAAATAAACGACGTCCTTCCTCTGTCATCTTTTAACTAGGAATTTCTCCAAATAAAAAGTAGGTACAGTCAAGGGCATAAATATGTATACATTCCCAGTTTCAAAAAAATGTGTACACTTACACCTCAGACAATAAAGTCGTGTTTACATATTTTTGAGCCATTTGTCTGGATCGATATTTTTGCCTTCGTCTGTACCCCAACTTTCAATGAAACCCCCAAATATATATAATCTCTATTACTGAGCTCGAAATTTGATTGCTAGCCATTTCATCGAACTAGCCAGCAAATATAACGAAACCAAACCGTACCTCGTTACTGTGTAAACGTCTTTTTGAAAACCCAACTTTGTGTTGAAGTATAAAACAGCATTAATGACCTATAGCCGGCTAATGACCGTCTGTTTGTTACGCAATGAGATACAGCACGTTAAACTTTGATTGGTTTTTCATAGACCGCGCAATAAGAACATCGTTAAGGAGATATAAGCTAGGGTTCTGCTAATACTTAGTTTTAGGTTCTGAGGTTTTGCTTAAACCAAGTAAAAATAAAATAAAAAACTTACTTGAGCATGATTTTTTAATATCTAATACAACTAGCTTCTTCCCGCGACTTTATCTGCGTGGGGTGATGATGATGATCGATAAAAACTATCCTACGTCCTTCCTCGGGCCTCAAACTACCTCCGTACTAAATTTTGTCTAAATCGGTTTAGCGGTTTAAACGTGAAGAGGTAACAGACAAGAGTTACTTTCGCATTAATAATACTAATATCCGCGCGCGAATTCGGTGCACGGCTGAGGAATGTTAGGAATGTTGGGCGTCATGACCGAGTGGTGTCATTTTGTACGTACGGCCGCGGCGCACACCTGGGACGGAGGGTCCTCGACCTCCGAATGCACGGAATTGGCGCGCGGACATTAGGTAGTAGGGATACCAACAATGTCACCCGGGCTATGAAAGAATGCAGTTGACATCTATTTCAATGAAATCGACTCAATATTCAAAAACATTCAACGTCACGGTGCGGTGCGTGGAACAAGTGAAGAGTTGATATATTTAAAATCATATCCCCTTCCCTTTGGCTTTGCCTTTATTAAATATGTGAAACACAACAAACAATTTTTGAAAGAGGAAACAGACGGACGCGTTACCATCCTACTTAGAGTTTTTGTATAGACGAAGCTTTCCTCTTAAAGTTTGATTGGCTTTTCATAGACAGCAATAAGAACATCGTTAAGTTGAGTGTGGCCACAAATCGTCTTTCCATTGCCAGAGACGTGTGCTTGGAAATAAAACTGCACCCATATAACGGCAATGGTCTTCGCTGACCATAGACCTTACGTCGTTGTACTAAAGTCTACGAATGGGCATAACACTATGTCGACGATACACGGAAAGAGCCTCTTTTCTTATACATTAAACTGGGCTTTTATTATGCGCTCAAATGTCTGGAGAGTGGAGATGTTGGCCATTTCCAGGCTTTGTCCTTTAGATGATGCACACACAGACTCCGTGAACTGATTAAGGCCATCACACCGAAGACGATCGTCTTGATGACTTCACTACAGTTTGCATGCACAAATCAGCGTGTGCGATCTTCAAGGTTGTATCAAAATAAGATCAAACCGTAACAAATTGTTAAATTATAATCGACCTCAGTGAAAAAATTATTTGGAGAACTCATAGAGTATCACTTCAAAAAATAACTGATCTTAAGTAGGTAAAACATTTTGATCAATATCCTAAAACCAATTTTATTGTTACAAATCGACCTGTTGGCTGAGGAGTGAGGTAACACATTGTCAGTAAATAAGAACAAAAAAAAAACTATACTCATCCTTATCTTTTGGGTGCTAGTACTAGTGTAAGACAAAGAGTATGATTCTCTCTTTTGTCAAACTATAGTTAGCAAGTCCAAATTTTTGTGTAAGTACTACAAAATGTTTTGTTACTCTTTATGTAAACATTTCTTTCAGTGCTCCCGTAAATATATTAAAAATATATTATGTTTCATACTTAGTATTTCTCTTGAATGTCAACAAAGAAGGTAATTTGAATTCAGGGTTTACCTTTTTGCTAGAACTCATATAAGTCACATTTCACACATGGATGTAAGTAAAGGGAGGTAGATATGGTACCAGGCGCACGATCGTGAGCCATCAAATATAGGTTCCGGAACCTATATTGAGTTAGTCGTACAGGTGACGCCAATGTGTCAACATTGTCACAACCATCTAGAAAATTATACGAAAAATGTCGTGTTGCGCCTTTTTCGACTGTTTTAACAGCTCGAAACATAAAAACAAATCTCACAGAATCACTTTCCATTCGTAAGTACTGTTATAACATTTAAAAACATTATTATTTGTAAATAATTTTAAAATTATCTTTGTTATTGAGTGAGAGAGATAGCTAAATAATGCATTACCCATGTGAGAAACACGTTTATCCGAGTGTCAAAACTGTCAACTAGGCATGCTCGCTTCAGGAATAAGCTGCAATTGTATAATCTCTTCCCAAGCGTGTCTTTTCGGTCGAACCATTTCAAGTGAAACCTCGAGATCCCTACTGCCTATGCGTAACCAGAGATAATATCTTTATACTGGTTTTTTTGCGGCGATACGTTAGTTTAACATGGCGAATACTTAACCAGGGTTTCAGAAGTATAAAACGAGGGTCAATTTCATGCTTTAAAATATGATACTCAATGATTCGATATTAATCTCAGTGCAACTCGCTCGCTCATATTTTTGCGTGAGAGAGACGGACTAAGATTAGATAATATCAAATCGAGATATTTAAAAAAAAATCTAAATAACTTAATGTCACCTTAAGACGACAATGTAAGAAGTATGTAAGTCTCGCCTACACATTAGTATGTGTTATAAGTTTATCTCTATTGCACCTCGAGCAATACGTAAAATATAGGGGTCTCGCTTGCACAGTTGTGTTAACTGTATTCGGTTATCCCTGTTGCTCGTTGTGCACATATACATTATAACGGTGTGTAGTATTTGCAAATGTGTGGGTGCTGGACCAGATTTTAGTTTTTTCAACTATTAACGTCACATATCTACCCCTTTTTACCTACATCTATGATTTCACATAATTTTTTTTTTCATTTGAATATATATTACCTAATTAAGGTCGTATAAAACCTATGAAACTGTAGAAATAAACATTCCAGAATATGTATGAATTTCATTCTGCAGTTATATTACCTTCAGTTCCATTCTAGCCAGCTTCATACGTCTGGCACGTGACTTTGAACCTTGATTTGAATTAGAAATTGTTTTGCATCTGTAAGGTTTTTTTTTCAATAAGCTATTGAATGCAAAAGTATTAAAAGTTTTTAAACGCTTGTGCGCCGTAGAGCACGTACCTAGTTATTAATTGGCGAGACGACGACAAGTTAAATTTTATTAATTTTGTGGACGCCATTTTTATTTGCTTAAATTTTAACAAACTTCGTTCGTAACAAATTTAAATTAAACAACATGTAGGTACCTAATTAGTCTGGAGTGGAAACAAGAAATTATCTTATTGAATTTACTTCGAATCGAAGTACTTCGACGATAATTTTGGATTTCTATCACGCATATTCACGCAAAAATCATAATAATAAAAGATTTACAGGGACATAAAATTATAAGTAGTGACATGATTAGACGCGTAACGTAGTGCAGAAAAATAGAATTGTAGCCACAGTTTTAAGAGATTTATCCGTATGTTTTATTTGTCATTGATTTAAAAGTTACTTTTAAGAATACGATAAGTACTAGGGGACATGTCTCGCGACATGCGTCGGCGACAAGTCAAGCACCTCGCACACATCGCGAGACTTAAGTCGGTACCCACGTCAGGCGAAGTCATGCGAATTCGTGAAACTGCGCCCGACATACTTGCCATCGCACGACTTATTATTATGACACATACTGGCGACATTGTTACCGTCGTTGTCGATGCACGTTGTCGCCAGACATGTCGAGCGAAGTTCGGTAACGTTGCGCCACTTCACACTGGCGACACGTGTCGCGAGAAACTCGTCGCCTAGAGTATCCCTGGCTTTAAGGCTTGACAACCTAGACAGCGACTAGTTTTCTTTTGCATAAACAAATTGTCAAATGACAAAATGACACATTATGTGACTAAATTATCAGATGACAAATACTATCTAACGACACGATGCAAAACCGCGCCAGAATACTAAGACTAAACCGTATTCTCGCATTCGTAAGACATTAAATATTTAATATTAATTGCTGTTGAAGTAGAAACCTGGAAAGAAGAGCGATGGCCGCAGCCGTGGAAGTTGGGTCATGGCGCGACTAGCACCTCTAGAGGCCGACTCTATTCTAACTAGCTGATATGGTCTTCATCTTTTTTTAATACTATTGTGTAAGTAGGTAACTATGAGATATTGGAAGGGTCATTCAGGGATGTCCTGAAGCAGCAACATTGGGCTAGCTCAATCGTTTTTAGGGTTCCGTACCCAAAGGGTAAAAACCTATTACTAAGACTCCGCTGTCCGTCTGTCCGTCTGTCCGTCTGTCCGTCCGTCTGTCTGTCTGTCACCAGGCTGTATCTCATGAACCGTGATAGCTAGACAGTTGAAATTTTCACAGATGATGTATTTCTGTTGCCGCTATAACAACAAATACTAAAAACAGAATAGTATAAATATTTAAATGGGGCTCCCATACAACAAACGTGTTTTTTTTTTGTTTTGTTCCGTAATGGTACGGAACCCTTCGTGCGCGAGTCCGACTCGCACTTGGCCGGTTTTTATTTATGCTAGGCTAGTTAAGATGACAATCGTTTGCAGAAAACGAAACGATACGCTTGGCTCTCTATCACTCTTCCATGTTAGTGCGATAATAGCGTTTTGTTTCGTTTATATGCGAACGATTTTCATATTAGCTACGCCCCTTGACATACAAAATGTTAAACTACCCTCTTGTCGGCGCATTTAAATGTTAATCTACCCCATAATACATATACAATAGATACGACCTTGAGTCGTGTCAGCAAGCAACTCACGCACACCAATAAGTGTGAGCGAGATGCCAAATGATATGACTTCTGATTGTATTTCATCAGAACCAATCAGCGTGACCTGCTGACTCTAATTAGTGCTCACGAGGTCGTATCAATTTTTTTTTTTTTTACTAGCCTAATTTAGTGTCCCACTGCTGGGCAAAGGCCTCCCCTCGTTTCCTCCACTCGACCCTGTCGTTTGTAGTGTCCCGCCAATCCGGATAAAATGCGTCTAAGTCGTCCCGCCATCTCCTTTTCGGCCTGCCTGCACCCCGGCCAGCACCATCTATGGTGTTCCGTGGGTCCCACTCGGTAACCATTTTGGCCCACCTTTCAGGGTGCATGCGGCAGACATGCCCAGCCCAGTCCCACTTAAGCTTAGCGGTCTGGACACCTGCATCTACAACTCGAGTTCTGGAGCGCAGTTCCGTGTTTCTGATTCTATCAGTTATCAAAATAAGATGAAATTTATCAAATGATACAAACAGAATTGGCCTCCTATTTCTTTAATAGAGTTTGCAAACTTCATAATACTTTGCCTACCAACTAAAACTATTAATTACGTTTCTTTTCGCAACCGCACTGAACTCGTTTTGGTTTGTTTCTAAAGGAATTCATTATGAGATGCTGTCTCGTTTTCTATTAAGAGTTTGTTACAAGTTTTCCTTGTTGCTGACGTTTGGTACGATATCTTTCATGAAAATATCATACATAATTTAAATAATCGAACTTGAGAGATTGTATTTGGTAATAGGTGCCACTAAGTTTGATTTCACAATCCCTAGTTCGCTAGTTATCTACTTAATATTAAAAACGCGAAATTAATTTAAAGATAAACCTGGTTAATTTCTGATAGATCGATGTGTTTAATATGGACTTCCCAACTATTGTGCCAATCTATCATAACGCCTAAAAATCGCAAAGATGTTACGCTATATATCTTTACATTGTTATACATAATGTTAATATTTGTGAGGTTACCCTAAGGAGCATGAAATTTCATATAATTTGTTTTATTTAAATTACCTAATTATTATCTAGCCAAACATTGATATCATGGAAAACAGTATTAACTTCAAATTCGTAAGTAGCAGGGTCTTTGCAGCAAACAACAACGGAACAATCATCAGCAAACTGAGTTACTGTGTGCTTAGTAATATTAGGTAGATCATTTATATATACAAGAAATAATAACGGCCCAAGTGTATACCCTGGAACATCCCTGTTTAACAATTTCAAGGTCAGAATGAAACTACACTAGTTTGAGTTTTAGGACAGTATTTTGTAGTTTCGATCAACTGTTGCCTGTTCACTAAATACGATTCTATCTAGTCAGCACAGATCCTACGCATTTTATGCAATTTGTCTAATAGAATATTGTGTTGGACATAGTCAAACGCTTTTCTCTGTGCTCTCAGCAATATCTTATCAGCAACTCAAGTATAGCCGACGTTGTATACTTGTTTTTTCTAAAGCCAAATTGACGATCAGACAGGACATCAAACCTATCAAAGAAATTTAACATATCACCCGTTCAAATACTGTATATTATGGGAAAGAATGCAATAGTTCTGTAACTTCTGGAATTATCTAAATCATGGTATTTAGTTATCGCGCGTCTCGCCTGCGCCAATACATGTACAGACAAGTACAAGCGAAATGCACGATACCTAAATAACATGATTTTTTTGATGTCAGTGTACGTTCGCATTGGCCTGTTAAACTGATGTGATTGCTGAAAATGCGCCCGTTCGAAAATCGCTATCGATTCTATGTTTACCCAATCGAATTTTGATCTCCTAAATCTCGGAATATTCAACTGAAATTCAGCTTATTGGAAAGAAATCCTGGATAAACTAGGATCATACGTGTTGGAGGTACAAGCGGCGGCGCTCCCGACCCGACCAATTTTGTCACACCTATATTTACCTAAAATTACATGCATGCAACTTTAGTAAAAGTTACGGTGTACCTATTTTTTTCCTTTGCTTGTTTTTATCATTTTAAAACCTAGTTTAAAGCGGGTCCCTTTGTTTGACATTATTATTTGAAGTCATAATGTAATAATTGCCATATTATCATTAGTCATAATTCTGAAACCGTTAACTTTTCTGAATTTTCCTCATTATTATTTGTTTACATATGAAAAATTGTTTAATACGAAGTACTTTTTATTCGTACTGGAAAAAACACTGTCAATGTCAATTCAATTATGAAAATGGAAAAATGGAAATATTATAAAGATGGAGGATTATGACCTGAAATCCTTTAAAACCAGGCTTTACTCGTACGTATTGAGTTATTACTATCAATTTCTGATTAAATACAAACTTATCTTACTTATACCTTTATCGTAATGCTGATTTTTAACAACGTCGCATACTTTTATATTATCAGTTATTTTTTAAATATAAAGTAGTACGTCGACTAGTGTGATATGAGTTGAAAGTGTTGAATTTAATATTCCTTTACAAGTTCGGCAATTTTCTTTATATCTAAAGTATATTTTTTCTGAAACCGCATAACACGAGCAAGTACTATTATTATAAGTAATTGTTACCCGAAAGTACGAGTGCCACACAATATAAGCCATGTCAATATGTAATCAAATTGATAACAATTTATATTTTCTCAATGCCTCCGAAAGGTGCCCCCGGCCACATACTCGACGAGTGGCATGGGAAGTAGCGAGGGAAGTACGCAGAGACGTAGTGTGGCCGCACTACTCGTCATTCGTCATCGGCCGCCATACTGCCTTGCATATTTCCCTCACTACTTCCCATATGATACCCATTCGTAGAGTATGTGGCCGGGGTATTACTGAAATCCCTCGTTTGGAAAACAACTTTTCAAATACAAATAAAGTTAGGCGAATCCTAATATCTGTACATAACTTCTTTGTACAGTCATGGTCATAAAAGGAATCATATAAAATAATACAAACGTAGAGCTTTCTACTACGATCAAAAGTGTTTACACTGCTGCAATAAGAAAACCAGCTAAACTGGGCGGTAAAACTAAAACCTAGTAAGAGACATTTAAAAAAGTTGTAGGACGAACGAAAAATGAATATTACGTTCTTATTTATTGCTAGCTTATGTCAGTGACTTCGACTCCTTCGATGACGATGATTGATATACAGACTATACGTTCATGTTTTCTTTCCCAGCTCACAAACTATCTACATACGAAATTTCAGCTAAATCAGTTCAACGGTTTAAGCGTGAAGAGCTAACAGAGTTTCTTTTGCTATTATGATATTATGTAGTATGGATATAAGGGGGCAAACTTGTTTACCTCTCGTGGTTTAATTTACACCTGAGCAAGTGAAACTTTCAAAATTGAAATACGATCTTAGCGGCTCGTTTAAAAAAACCGGCCAAGTGCGAGTCGGACTCATTACGCAAAAAACGGCAAAAAAATCACGTTTGTTGTATGGGAGCCCCGCTTAAATATTTGTTTTATTCTGTTTTTACTAATTGTTGTTATAGCGGCAACAGAAATACATCATCTGCGAAAATGTTAACTGTTTAGCTATCACGGTTCATGAGATACAGTCTGGTGACAGACAGACGGACAGACAGACAGACAGACAGACGGGCATGAATATCTGCTTTTGTAGATTTGATGTTGCGTAGTAGACACGAACTAGAAAATACTATGAAATACTATTCTGTGATAATACACGAGGAGCAATATTCGAAATTCGAAACCTGTTGTATAGGCACTTATTGATTTGTTATTGATAAGTCGCCTATCTCGCTTTGTATTTTTTCTGATATAGGAGGCAAACGAGCAGACGAAATATGTAAATCTCCAACCCCAGAGGGGTTACAAGTGGGAGTATAACATGGGAGTACGCTCTTTTCTTGACGGTTTGAAGGTCGTATTGGTCCGGAAACACTGCAGGCGACAGTTCATTCCACACACACACAATATTACACTATTACAGTATATGTGTCGTTTTCAAGCAACAGGTACCACATTGTCGCTTGCCATAAGGACGCTCTGTCATGTTTTTCGTATCAAGATACAAGCAATTTTCGTCCTAAGCGACAATGTGGTATTTTTGATTGAAAACGTCAAATATTGTAAGTAGATACGCGCGAGATGAAAGGGCAAGTAAATAGCAAAATGAGATCAATTGACAGTATGACAGTTCTTAAGTTCGAAGCCGGCTCTAGAGATACCTTTTCCTTAATCAATTAAAATAAACTTACAGAAAAAAACGCTTTCCTGGTTTTGGTTTAGAACAACTGAAAAGAGGAAGTATTGCTATTGTATTGTAAATATTTCACGATCGCCTCGGAACGAAAACGGTCCGCTCATTTCTTCAATATGAAAACAATAGGGACGGCTATACTTTATGTGTACATTTGGAAATAAATCTCGAACTAGCGACTGAAAAGAAAACACCAATGTTCAGGCATTTCAGCGTTCCTGCTTGAATATTGAAGAGTTATAGTTGCACTTAATATTAAGGAGTATTCTAGTCTAGGAGCTGGCCCCGGGAAAGTATACAATTTATGGAGCAACCAAAGGCTTATAGTGTATTGCCAGTAATACTAGTAAACGGCCGCCATTTTGTATGGAAATTTTCATATAAAGCGATCCGTGTGTTTATTGATTTAAAACGGGTTACTCAGTTTGGATATTATATAAACAGTATCCAATTTTTATCGCTCGTGAGTGTAGAACGATGGAACAGTTAGCTACGATAAAACTTAGATCGTGTACGCGTTAGTCGGTTAAACACAGTATAAGAACAATAGTGCTGCTTGTGAACTCGTGGCATCACGTTTGGTGACTATTTCTGGGATCTCGTAGAGACTGATGCTATTTACTATAGGCAGGCTAGTATAATGTAGCCTGTACGCTAGTAAAGTGTTTCGTTTTTCTTTATACACACTTCACAGTGAATACAAAGCAATTGTTAAGTTTACCGCAGAACACGGAAATGACCACGTAGTAAAAAGTCGTTAGAACCATCCAAGAAGTCCAATGGAGCATCGATACGAAATCGATCAAAATTTATCTCTATGAACAATATTTTACATTACAAGTCAAATCAAATATAAAATAAAATAATGTATAAAGGGCCACCCCTGTCGTGTACCCGACTGCCTCAGAGAGGTCATTAAGTGGCGGCCCGGATAGAGTCGATAATCCATTGGACCTTCAAGATGGTTATATTCGTAACTCTACTCCACGAACAACTCTGGAATCTACCTCTATGAACAATAAAATGAAATTGTAGATGACAGGTCAAATAATAGGTATAATAGGTATTTTAACCACCCTATTTTACCAGATGCCTAATTAGTAATTATATTTTTTAGAATTTAAAGTTACTGATGCATATCGGTAAGGTCTACTGTTAATCTACTGCGGTGCGGTCGAGGTCAACCGCTATCTCGTGAAGTCGCAGCGCGGCGGACAGTGAGAAATTGAATTGTGCTGCGCCGAGTGCAATGTGCGAAGTGCTTCCGATCATTTTGCGGTACTGACGCATAAACAGTGCATCATAATATGGCTTGTAATATGGGATTCCACGAATATAGAAAAATAGCCAGCAAAATACAAAATTAAAGTTATTTCAAAAACAGAGATGAATGGAGAAAGTAATTATGCAACCAAAACTTTTAACAGTAATTAAATAGACACAAGCGGCTAAGAGTGAGAAGTTTGATACGAGAGAAGATGAAGTTTTAGTTGTTTTTTGAAACTCTGAAGAAATTTGACCTTTTGGTCAGTCTGATGTGCAACCGGTGAGAACACAAACTACAATTTTTTTCTGGGACAAGCTTTATGAATTATGATAGTTTTAACTCGTAGCCTTAAAACCGGTATTTGTTTTTAGCGGACGGTTAAGCATTTAATACCTTCTCTTTGTTGGGATTCGCTACAGTTTGTTTTAGTTTTACGCTTGAAACAATTCCGTGTCTGGCTATATTTTTACTGTTCATTGCTTAGTACAGAACGATTTTAGGTATGGCGATTGTTGTTTTTATTTTATTTTTTGTGCGTTGGTGCCGGGAACGGTAAGACAATACATGTTACTTTCAATCCAAAGTCCGCAGATTCAAAGTTCGGCTTGAATCAATAACATTTTCTGAGGACATAAATAGAAACTTGTTTCTACTTCTATTTATTTTCGCGTCTTTGGCCATGAAAATGCACTGAGTGAAATCTCTGAAATTTGGTATCATCAACGACTGGGCAATTCACCCAGGGTGATTTGTGGCCAGGGTATAATAGTGGCACGCTTACCGTTTCGTTCTTTCTGCTGGATGGGATAGGACAACTTTTTAATTGATGAGATTGCGCCCCGTAAAACTACTATTACGAATACAGACGATTTACTCTTCTCCGAAGCCTTAAGGGTCAAACGTAGTTCCGCTCTCATTATAAAACAACTAGCTAGATTGCTCTGAAACTTTGTACTTACAATAGGATAAGATATATCTATGTCTGTAATTAGTTTATATGTAGCTTCAGATACCATAGTTAAAAAAATACAGTGAAATTTAAGTTTTTCATACAAAACTTGTTTTTGCTCTAATTCGATTGTTTTATAAACTGGAGCTATATAAACTAATTTCAGACCTAGATATATTTACATCATGTCATTGTATGTGAAAGTTTCATTACAATCCAACACGTAGTTTTAAAATGAGAGCGGAACTACGTTTGTAGGGGCAATTCGACCGAGCTTAAATAATTTCAATTACAGACTAATTGTGTCCAATCAAAGTAACCAACAGACTGCAGTTAGCGGTCGATTTTGCCGATTACCCAACAATTCCTCCTTATTTCGGGACTGCATTCAACAAAGTGGTTGCAAACAGGTTGCAGCGCGGCTGCGCCAGAGACAGGGGACATTTGTAATTTCGTTAGAGTCAATGCCACAAGTCTCGAGACACTGCCTCGCATAAGTCATGCCGTACTCTACGTACTACTACTACGTAGCAAAACACATATATTTCTGTCGGAGAAGCGGACACCTATGAAATAGAATAACCCTTACCATGGGCACAGCGCGGACACGCTATACATCAAAAATCACTTGCGTTTCTATGTGCGAACGGCACGTCTGTACACGCGGTATGCGTCATTGTGTGAGTAAGTTAATTAATAACAGTACTGAGCGGTCGGAAAAAGGTCGTCAATCTACTGTCGCGGGGCGAGGTAATTCGAATCGGGGCGGGGCGGTCCGTGGCCGTTCGACCAACCATTTTGCGCGCAAGCTTACATGTGTTTTGATTGTTTAGAATATCGAGGAAGAAGATGCAACTAGCGAAACTGTATAACAAGCCACGGAGTGAAATGTTTTAAAAGCGATATAAAAGTCAGAGAAGACAGTCAAAGTCTGACAATAGTACTTTACTCACGAAACGCCCCTTACTAAACCGTATTAGGTGACGTCACTATTGAGTTAAGCCGTCTGAAAAAATATGGAAAATTGCGATTTTGACAGTGAAATATTGCGTTTATGTAAACGTTGCGTAAAAAATTGAATGGGCTTCTTTTTCATTTTGATTTGGAAGTTAAAAAACTTGAATTTTTAAATTTTGATGTACTTTTTGTAATGTCCTTATAATTTTTAGTGCCCAATTTATTTCGATAAATTGGTCATTTTCTATTAGTTTGTAGAGTTTGTTATAAAAATCAGCATCCCTGTGAGATATTTATTTTATCCCTGTAAGGTTGACTGGTAGAGAATGCCTTATGGCATTAAGTCCGCCTTTTGTACTGTAAGGTTTTTCTTTTGTGCAATAAAGATTTAATAAATAAATAAATAATAAATAAAATATTTCGAAAGCAACTCATAGTAAGGGTAGGACTGGACTTACGAGTAGTGGACATGTGGTAGACATTCTTGCTAGTAATTTTGCAAACGTTGTTACATTTCCGTTGTGGAAATATCTTCAATAAGGGGAACATTTGAGTGATCGTCGGTTATATATATTCTTGTCTTTCAATATATTCGCATCACAATTGAAATATTACAAATATTCAATTTGTATTTTATCATAGACTAGACTAGTTTGTCCATCTGGTTTAAAGTTGTGTGGTTTTGTTCTCATTCCCCAATTTCGTTGATCTTGGTGTGTTACCTAATTCTAATTACTAAAACTTAAGTTGTTATTAAACCACATTGACAGTACCTTTCTTTCCTTTTCCTGTCAACCAGGTACCTAGCTATAATAATAAAATTACAACCCCTGTAAAGGGTTCGAAACGTCGGGATGTATTATAAATTAAATATACGCGATATAATCCGTTTTCATAGTTTTATTTCATGACTAACTATCGCGGTAGGCAGGCAGAGTAATTACATGTATCATATTATGATATGATCTAAGTACATACTAAACAAGTGTACATCCACACTTATGCACAGCAAAACGTTAATACATTTCAAGTTTACAAGATGCACATGCACATCAATCTTAGATTACTATTAAGATAATCCTAGCATGTTTAGTTCCTACGGTTAATCATTTACCAGCATTCAGACATATCGATCTTACAGCAACGAACACATTACGGAACAGATAGTGCAATATAATGGTACCTAGGTTTGCTCGGTGCTCGGGCTAAGCGTTACTTATTGCCTTGTCAGCGCTGAAAGAATTGCGAGCGGATGTTTACTACCACAGATCTTGCCTGCTAGATGGATCAAGACCAGTTGCGGTTACCACATGTGCTTATAGTTTGAATCTTTTCAAATGAATTTTACGGCAAAGACCCTAATCTGTTAAACAAAAGTCATTGTTTCTTTTCTGAGAGGGCGTGGTCATTGTGCCTGAGCGCGTGGCCATTGTGTCTCAGCGCGTGGGTTTGACAGATAAGGGTCTTTGCCGTAAAAATAATTTGAGAAGATTCAAACTATACCACTCATTTCAATAGTGACCATGTTTCTGACATATTCTGTAAATTACAAGTATTTAAAAAAAAAACCTCTGGGGGTAAACATGGGCAGCTTGTGTGTACTGTACAAAGGTATAGAATGGAACTGAGTAGTGGGAATGTCTGTGTAATATTACGACGAGTCTTTGTAAAAGTTTTAAAGGGTGTCAATAGTTAACCTATCCATATAATAATAACTATAAAAATGACAATCGACTTGCTGTCGGATGAGGCGACCGGACATTTGGCCGCTAACGTGTGAACTTTGAGGGACGAAACTTCATTTACTCAGTGCTGATAACTGCGTTGACTCCCCAACATCCCGGGATGAACAAAACAATACAAAGAAATGCGCTCGACGCTGACACTAGCAGCGACGGCCGCTATATATTAGTAGAAAACAAAAGTATGACAGTTGATGTAGTAAGCAGCCGCGTTGTCGAGTAAATACGCACCGAGCATTTTTCGTGGCCTTTGAGTAACGCAACGTCTATTGGAGAAGGTCTATGTCACTTCCACTGTGGATTTAAAGCAGTCACTGACGGATTGCTACATTATCGTTAACAAGGTTCGATTTAATTCCGCCTCGGAACTAAGATGTGGGGGATAAGCAACGAAAAAGCACGAGATTAGCTTGGCAAGAACTAAGTGCGGCTTTCCTTTGGATTGCATGGCGTCGGCGCTGTACTAGGTGTTGTTTAGCCGATGTACTTAATTGAAAAAACTGCCAAGTGCGAGTCCAACTTTTTTGCCGTTTTTGTGTACCAGTACGCAAAAACGGCAAGCCTCACTTAAATATTTATTTTATTCTGGTTTTAGTATTTGTTGTTATAGCGGCAACAGAAATACATCATCTGTGATTTTCAACTGTCTAGCTATCATGGTTCATGAGATACAGCCTGGTGATAGACAGACAGACAGACGGACAGAGGAGTCTTAATAATAGATTCCCGTTTTACCCTTTTGGTACGGCACCCTAAAAAGGGGTTGTAATCTTATAAGAATACGTAGGATAATTTTACATGATTAAAAGACTCGACTTTTGCCTGTAGGCCGAGCACATGATTGACGCGACAGTATCTCACCGCGAGATAGACTACCCGTCTTTTACTTACTGTATGAATTAAAGGGGGACATACCCGGCGAGATACTCTCGCGCAAATAATCTGCTAGTCCGGCTGATGAATAAATATGAAAATCGTTTATCGACAAACGGCAAACGACAAGTAAAAATGTATCATGATGACCAGCGGTGGCAGCATAGTTCCATTTTTATCGCCTGTCACTATGCCCGTCACTTTCGCACTTACATACTTGTTAGAACATGATAGGCATGGTGACAGACGATACAAATGCGACCGTGCTACCGCCGCTGATGATAATCATCACGTCGTGTCATGGTTGGGTAACTTTCATATCCGATAGTTAGTTTTAGTGGGGAAATTAAAATTTAGTAGCAGTAGGAACTAAGGTCAATACGGACAAGTGTGGCTGCGGGATGTTTGGTAACAGGTCCAGAAGTTTCGGAGAAAATACGCTGTGATAAAGGTTCTATTTTTTGCTTTAGAACCCTCAAAATTAACATTTCACAAAACAGAAAACTTTTCAAACGTTTCTACCACGGCAAAAATAGCACGGTATTTTTTAACTAGCATTATGTAAGTCTTCGTGGATTTTAATTAACTTTTTATTGCTCTAAGTACCCGTCGGTAACTGTCGGACACACCGTGTCCAGAAACGGCCGGAGCTGGCCCGGAAAATGGTCAAACAAGTCAAATTACCTTATCAAACTTTTGGCCACGAAAAAAAACTTGAAATCTTAACAATAAACATTATTTACGTTAGGTACTCTTTGGGTCACCGACTTACCAAGTGTTTTGGAGAAAATTGGCTGTGACCGACGGACAGATAGGCACTCTAGTGATCCACAAGGGTATCTTATTTTATTCATTACGTACAGAATCCTAAAAAATACCGTTATTTAAGTTTCGATTTACGTTTTCTATCAACAATTGTCATCATGGGTCCTCACTCCTCCCCCATTTTGCAAGCCTCTAATATTGTACATCATTTTCCGGGACTAGCTCTTAAACGACTAGAAAAAATACAAAACAATTACAACACAGCCATCCTTAACGAGCAGGAATTGAAGGAATTACAAATGGCGCAAAATTATGAGCCGCTTCAAATAATCATTAAACATAAACGCGCAATGGTTTCCCATTCAAATGATAGCCCGTTGCAGTTAACTGCCGTCGTAATGCCCAACACAATCTCTTCCTCGGAAAACAGTTACATTTTAGGGCGTTATTAATGAATTATTACCTATTAAAGTATAACAAGAACACATTCTTTATTGGCGAGACGTTAAGTTTATAACGGTCATTCAATCTAATTCCCGTTCGGAGTATATGAGGCTGTTTGGTGGGATGGTACTTGTTAGGATTTACGAGTAATGTATGTCCAATGATATAGGTTATACGCACTGCTCCAAAACTGAAGCACTTAACACTTTCAGTGCCGAGCACCACATTTTCAATACAAAATAAACACGCCTAGCGTGTTCTTGGCAGTGAATGTGTTAACATGTGACGATTGTACAGAATGATCTTAGTCATTTTACTTTAACTATGACGCGCAAGTGAGATATTTTTAAATCAAATAACAAATATTATAGGATATTCTTACACAAATTGAATAAGCCCCACAGTACGCTCAAATATGCCACTGCTGAACTCCCACTTTTTCGCCTCGTGACGTTCAAGATTCCACCAGTAATGACGTACCACTAATGAAACATTACCACTTTGAAGTGAACTAACAGTCTAGCTCTCGGCCCATTCCGTAAGATGTGATTAAACCGACTCCATGCCATCTATTCCAATCGCTAGAGCACGAAACAGGGAGGAAAGCGAATTAATGATTTAAACGATTCAAGAACTTGCACGCAATTATCTTTAGGTACAATGTACATTGCGGTATTTGGTCGATCGACTGAATTCATTGTGCTATGTAGTTAGTAATGTGCCTAATATTGCATGCAACTTCTTGAATCGTCTAAATGAGGCTTCAGACTGCCGTTGGTCAGTGAGAAACGATGACCGAAGTTTTAATTGCGAGAGAGTCTTACTCTTAGAAGTTCTTAACTTGATTTCACGCATTACTGTGTCAGTCCAACTCGTATCGTAAATTAACAACAAATCAAAATTAGGTAAATTTTATAAAATTAGAGTATTGCTTCTCAGTGGCAGTGTTAATTTAAAAAAAATTGAGATTGCTTCTCAGTGGCAGTGTTTACAGTCAGGTATCAACAATTAATTTGGTAATATGCATCACTTTTATACACACGATACGCGAACATTTTTTACACGCGAAAATATTTGATCGCTCGTCCGCCGCGCCGCTGCTGATTCGATAGCTACTAAACTGTATTTAAGTGCGTTGTTTGTTTACACATAACATAAATAGTTGTTACTGGTCTTGGATTTTCGTGTATCATTTTATTAGGTATAGATATTAAAATACATACATAGAGGTCACGTTCTAATGGTTAACCCGAGAACTCGATTCTCAAAGCTAGCTCATGAGAATAAACAAACAAAATAATATAGGTACACCCAGTGTGGAAACTGCAAATGCGCCGCTCGCATGTCAGATACTGGTTGGATTAAATGCTATGTGGAATACAATTTGAAATATAAAAAAAAAACAACATTATATAGCAATTGTAATACTAATTAATACTCGTGTCTTTGCGAAGTTAAAATTTTATTTTAAAATGACTTATACGCAAACGACAGTGATTAAAATATAATATAATAAAATTGTATAGGTACTAAATTTGTATAGTATACAAAGACAGCTTGATCACAGATACCGTAGATCAGTAGACCTATTTGTCCAAATATATGGATATAGAATAGTTTTTCTTAGAAAATGTTACCTAAAATGTAACATGTTTCATCGTATTTGCATAGAGTAACTTATACTAGAGCGGTACTGTCATAGTAAATTTTGTAACCCCAGTAAATTCACTGCCATCTGTCGACACACTTTAAAACTAAAATTGAAGATTTGTAAAAATACGATAAAATGTATTTAAATATAGATAAATGATTTTTTTTAATTTGCATTAATTATTTTGATGATTTTGACCCATGTTCTTTCACTGATATGCGTTAAAATTGTTAAATAACAAACGAAACCGTCAACGCCATCTATACGACTGTAGGCCAAAACTAGTAGCGCCCTCTGAACGAGAATCAAATTTTCTTGATTTTCGAGGCACGTTTTTTCCTTAGACTGTATCCATCTATTACGGAGTTATATCTATCTTTGGTATTTGTGTGTACTTTTAATATAAAACCAGTACGAAACATTATCCATCACTATGGATACACACTATTGTTATTAAGCAAACTCCTTGCATTGTGTACCGTTACTGTATACCGCGACGTTGTTTACCGCGTAAAAACGTTTCAAACGACGCATTAATAAAAATATCAAATAACATACGTAACACAAGTTGTCGAGCGGCGACACAGGACTCTATCCCTATAGATGGAGCATACGTATGCAGGGCGGGTTAAAAGATGTGCATTTTCGTTGCCAGGTAGGTTTTAGGATTTTACTGAGCCACTTTTACTATGGAACCAACCCCGAAATTTGGCTGTTTCATACATTTTGGCTGGTCCATTTTCTATGGGAGGGTACTTTTTTTTCGCGATTTCGAAAAGTTGCTCAGTCTCAGTATAATCCCAAAACCTTCCTGGCAACGGAAATGCACTTATTTTTTAGCCACCATGTATAAGAAGACTGAATTCGCACTCACTACACATTGGCGCGCCTATCCTAATTTATGATACTTGCACACTTGAGGTGTGGGCTATAACCGCGAAAAACTTGAGCACCTTAAACAAGTGCACCATGCACCAGTTACAGTTACGTCGTATGTGCTTCTACATCCTGCAGCTGGTGCGGGCTACTTTCGCGAGAAACATACCTAGATATACCTACAATGATGTCAGACGCGCATCCGCGCGTGCATTTCACTCGTTACTTATCCGTGAATGTATAGGTGCGGGCGAGATGGCCCGTGCATCTGACATCAGTTAGATGACATTTTGATGTCACAATGTAAGTTTGAATTGGCCTCCTACGCATGTTATTACCATTTCCAGACACGCAGATCTTTAGTTACTTAAATAAAAAAAAAATATCTACAATATTACTTCCACGGATACGTATGTAGAATATATGAAAACACTATACACATATGGTATGGAGTTCTCATATATTCTACATGGTCTTCTTCTTTCTCCGTGCCTCTTCTCATTTTTTCTGTGGTCGGCCATATATTCTACATGGTGTGGAATGCAATGAACTGTTGTAGCTCGTGAGTTAGAACTTGATAAGTAGAGTAGCGCCTAGTGTGTCTTTGTATTTGTTTCATAATGCGGAGCCTAGTGGGGTAGTCAATTGAGCTTTGCTTTTCTCTCAACTTTGTTTGTGAACGTAAATTTCTCAAAATATTTTCACTGTAAACAAGGGACGGAAAACACTGATCAAGCGATGCTTTAAACAGTTTAAACTATACAGTGTGTAAGCCCAATACGGGCAATAAATTAAACCAGATATAGAATTTATCCGTCTAATCATTAATTAAGATTTTTTTTTAAGTTACCCTTAATTATGACCCTGTAAATAATTTTTAAAAATTTACCGAGACTGAGACTGAGACTGAGAGTGTACTGCATATATTACGAGACATAATATGACATGACATTACGAGATACGAGCTTTTTATAGTAATTGCCAACAAGCGGTGACAGTTACTTTAAAAAGCTCGTATCTCGTAACTTGTGCGTTGTTTTACATTGCGGGCCGAATTAGTTTGTATAGTTAATATTTTCATTGTATTTCTAAGTAAAATTTATAAAATAGACTTCCTATGCCTTATGTTAACCACCGTTTAAATAATCGCCCGTATTGGATTTACACACTGTATAATATATTCGACGAGAAATGTATGTTTTCATGAATATATGTTATTACTAAGCAACTAAAATATTAGAATTAACCGTAAGCCCTTAAAAATAAGCTAATCGAGAAGTAGCGCAGGATTGAAAAAAGTGGCCCTGTCTTGTGTGTGTGTGTGTGTGTGTGTGTGTGGTGGCCAAGACTCATTTTTGGTCACTGACCCAACGTAGTAAAGTAAGTATAGTAATTAATAATACAAAAAGATTACTAGTGATATCAGTTAATCATTGTCAATTATTGTGACTTTGTCATAAATATAAATTCTTTATTCTTTTTTTGAAAAAAAAAAAAAAACTATTTTATTACTTTCGTTGCCATTTAATAATAAAAAGCCATTAATTACTTCATTTATGTTTCCACTAGGTACCTATGCTTTTGTGTCCATTTTGATCAGACAATTTTTCGTTTTAAAGACATAATTAGGAGTAAGGTAACAGTTCTCATAACTTTAAACTTTAGGTTAAATCTTGTACTTTTTGATAAGTAATTTGCTTTTTTTTACTTGATTTAGATTTATTGCAAAACTTCTATCCTTGTAACTAGATTATTTAAATATTCGTCACGAATTAGCTTTTATCGCTGACTGTACTTTTCTTTCTACAGGCAACTAATACTCATCTAGACAATTCTAACAACCTCAAACAGAATAAGTTTTCGTTATTTTATCACAGAGTTCCCAAGACCACCTCCTGTCTCTATCATCAGATCAGCTGCATATATCATCATAATATTGCATTGTCATCCGATTTACATATGTGCAGAATTTCAGGTCAATCGGAAATCGGAAAGTGGGTCTTTAGCTTCCAAGATTTGACCCACACATGCATACTAACAGGGCAAATTAAATAAAAGCTTGTAATTAAAATAGCCCACTAAACCGAAATTGCACGTTACTAACATAATTAAATTATTGCGTACGTAACATGTTGCATACGAGCGGTAATTAGATTATGGGAATCGCACTTCGACAGCTAAATTAGAGCAGCTGTGAACATGCCTGAACGAGCTCTGAGCATGCCGGAACAGCCTGGCATTCTCTTCCAACCAAGTAGACTTGGCCGGTATTACCATGGTAATTTAATATGTACTAACTAGCTTCCTAAGTCTCAGAAGCTTTAGTTTTGGTTTTAAAAACTAGATAAGGTGATTTTTAATCTCTACTAGTAGTATTATATAAGCGAAAGTAACTGTCCGTCTGTTACCTTTTCATGCTTAATCCGCTTAAGCGATTTAGATGAAATTTGGTATGGCGATAGCTTGAGATCTGGGGAAGGATATAAGACAGTTTGTACCACTCATCATCATCATACCATGCAGACGAAGTTGTAGGCAGAACCCTCTAGGAACTCAGGAGGCTAGAAGCTAAGTAAAGATAAACAGGACTGAAGTAACAACTGAAGCAACAATCGAAAATGCTCTTGCAATCGATGACTCTTTGTCAATAACGCATAATTAATTAGTTAGTTGTAATGACGCTGTTGGTTAATGAAACGTTGCATGATGTTAATCACTGCGTTAATCCGGTTACAATAAAATATAATGAAATAAACTCGTGGTCGGTCACATTTTGAGCAATAATCATAAAGGTTTAATTTAGATTACGACTTCATTCAGCATATATTTTTTTTATAACAGCGATAGCACCGCAATTTGTCAAGAAAATCTACAGTGATATTTACTCGCGTGAACGCTGCAACAGAAAAGGCGCGGAGAACTGTTCGTTGTTATGATCAATTTTTTTTAATATTAATTACCTGTGGACATGACGGCCGACTTTCAATCCGGAGGTCGCGGCTTTAAATCCTGGCTCGTACCAATGAGTTTATCGGAATTTATTTACGAAATATAATTTGATATTTATCTCTAGCTTTTCGGTGAAGGAAAACATCGTGAGGAAACCTGCATAAATCTGCGAAGAAATTCAAAAGTTGTATGTGAAGTCCCCAATCCGCATTGGGCTAGCGTGGAGGGGTCCGCGGTGTCGCCACTCACCGTCTGCTGGCTAAAAGCTATTATTACCAATTTCCTTAAAAAAGCATCTCATTATGTGCTTGATATGTAATGGAATGTATTTTATAGAATTCAAGATAATAGAAATAATTGACATTGCCAAATAAACCAATAAAAAAAATACATTTTATACAGTGTTAACATAATTACAATATAATAAATAAACAAATTACTTCTAAACTAAATATATGTACTACTGTTGTAATTTTATAATTTTATTGTACCATTGTAGTTTTATTATTTTATTGACAGTGTTAATCAAATCACAACAAACCAAAGAAAATCTTACATTTAAGTATCTGCGTGCTCATCCGGTTGTGTCTGTGTTTGTAACTTAGTTCTGTTCTGTATTACTTAATAATTATTAACAATAGCCTTGTAAGTTTTGTACATGTACCTAATTACTAACACTTTTATGGGCTTTGCCTGAAATAAATGGTTTATTATTGTTACAAGTTACAACATAGTTTGCAAAATATTGTTGCTATCCTTCACTATAAGTCTATGACGACGCCTAAAACTCATCAATTTTTTTTTTAAATAAATTCACGCATTTTTAAAAAGGCCAGTTACCGAGAACAGTCACAAAACTGAAACCATCTCCCCCATTTTGCTAAAAGCGGTACCGCTTAGGTAAAAACGGGACGTTAATCGGGTAACAGACGTCGAGTGGTACCATGAGGGCCCTCCGCGGGCCGTGCGGCTAAACCACTCCACTCCAGATTACAAAGACTGCTCGGCTAAGTCCACTCCATTTCGGCAACTATTAGCCTTTGCTCCGATTTTGGTAACTTTGAAGCTGCGCAGAAAATGTTAATGATAGTTGCATGTATATGTTAACTGTGAATTCTCAAAGGCTTTTTCACCAGACCAGCTGGTTAAGGCTCTCTTGATTATTCAAAACCTGATGAGAAAGTTGCATTTTATCCACATGTGAGGCAAAGTAATCAAATGAAAATTTTGAGTAGTTTCCTTATGTGGGCTGGTAGAATTGACTTTCAAATGATGATTTTGAATGATAAATATTTAATAACATTCATTTTGAATGGATTTGGTTTGATTTTGTTTGATATTTTACAGTTAGTATTTTCCTTGCGTTGGTGTGGTGAAATGTTTCACTCGGGGGCAAAATTTGTTTAACCTTCTTGCCTTAACCCTCGCAACACTCAAAGTTCCACGTTTTGAATCTTTCGCTTGCTCGGGTATCAATATTAGCACGAGAGGTTAAACAACAACTTTGCCCCCTTGTAAAACAAATAACTATTGATGTGATCTGTCAGCTATCAAAAGTGACATTTCTGGATGAAGACAAGGTTGGCTGACATCATATCTATAACAAATCCAGATCAAAATCATAATCATGACCAAAAATCACAATTAGCCTCCTAGTTATTTAAATACAATGATATGATGATGAATGATACATGGTGGTTGGTTGACCAACATTTATAAAGTAAAGCAGCATTAGTTGCAAAGCGGGCCAGAAGTTTCTAATGCATGTGTACAGTCACCATCAGATATTTTAAAGGCGTTAGAGTGCCTGTTCAGATACTTTGAGCACCTTGGCTGCTCCGATATATCTATAATAGATGACGACTGTATCCACGTGGTGTTGGAATCAGGTCCCAATAATTTATTATTAAATTCCGTGATGACTTATTTTGACTATATTGTCGCATAATATAAAATTTTCGAAACCGCATTTTGTTATTCCGCCCATTTAAAAAAGGTTAAAATAATATTTTCCTGCAAGTGGTTATTCTGTCAAAACCATTAACTCCAGCCAGCTTTGACGAGTACCTAATAAATTCGGACAGCGGTCCCGGTTATAACCTTGTATACATAACTTTGATTTCAATAGGATTAAAGCGACCCAAATCAAGTGAGTCCGAACACACCGCAACAGTGGATCTGGAACCTATTGCTATTCACATGACCTATTGAATGCAGACGAGAGTTTGCGTCATACAACCCAGATAACATGTGAGCTCTGATTTAACTAAACTGTTTTTTCCGGAAGTTGGGAAAATAATGACAGTTCAGTAAGTCCATCTTACGGTACATCTGTCTATGCATGTATAGAAGAATGGTATCTACTCGTACATGATAAATATAATAATGAGTGCAACGAATATGTATCTTTATTTGTTATTTGTCGTGGGAGGCATCATTGAATGAGCCCTGCTTGCGCTGATTTGGGTCCTTTTCATGATGCACACTTAATGTTTTTTTCTGCTTTTGTTTTTTATCTTTGTAACAAAATGTACGTTCCAATTAGCCTTCTGATCTGTACGCATTGAGAATAGGAATCCTGCACTTAGTACCTATTAGCGACCGATGTCCAGCTGTCGGGTCTGGTGGGATTGAGCCGTGAAATCAACGTGTTCTGAACTAATCGCTCAGCCGTGTACCGAAGTATGCTTTCTGTGGACGATTTCATTTTTAGGGCCTATTCAGATTAATTTTCGTGTGGCGTTGATGGATTGTCGCGGGTCAGGCCAGGTGTTGACTAAAGTTTCACATTTCAAGACTAATAATTTTTCATTAGTTGCACACTTCCATGTCAGTTTACTGCATAATAATTTTACACTTTAAACAACTACAGCAAGAAACGAAAAAAAAAACTCGAGATGACACGTGTTTTGAAGTTCAACTGGAAAATCGATACCTTTTTATCAATTTGTTTATTCAACCAGAAATATCACTTTTGATAGCTGAAAGATCATATTTTATAACAAATATAATTATACAACTTACTGTTAACCAAATGCAGCGACAGCATTTCAGTTTAAGGCAGTTTTATTTTAATTTGTATGTGTCATTTTACTTTTTTAGAGATTCGCTGATTAGAATCCCGTTTTTAAAGGTACTCTACTTTAAGAAAAGTGCTTATATAATTTAATTTATAAATAAATAAAAGAACACAATAATGTCTAAATAACACTATATACAAACACAAAATAATGAGGAATATCAGCTTTGCTTTTCATACTAAATAGGTGTACCTTTTTGTTCAGATATGCGGTCAAGGAATTTGATTTATTTAATAAGTATAATAAGAAAATAAAAGATCCCTAGCGGCTTCAATATGAATTACACGAACTGGTCTACCGCGATTTAATTTCATTGTTTTTACCTTTAATTTCGACGTACCCCCGCGCGCCGCGTGGTGCGGTAGACCCGTTCGTATAATTAAATATGTGTTCAAGACGCGAGAGTTTAGTGTTATATTTCAATATTAATTGACAGAGGTACGTAGGTACCAAGTGAAATTACTTGACTGTACAAGTGTACATGCTGAGGGTCAGTCAGGGTACGATACTTGGCCCGCTCTTATTTGGACTCATGATCGTTGACTTGGAATCTGTTGTCTGCCGATGATTTGAAGCTTGTGTATGGAGTAAAGGGTAGAGGGTTGTATCTCTCTTCTAGAGGATATTACCTCAGTTACTAACTGGAGTATAGCCAATAAGCTTCTTTTTATTACATTGAAGCGCATTGGTAAGAAGTAAGTTTGAGGCCTTGTCAAGCATGTAGCTGGCGCCTTACTTCTGGAGAAGATCCAAAAGGCATTCTCAGGAGAGATTCTTATATAAAAAAAGATTTGGTTATTATTTATTTATGTATCCGGATGTATTTACTCGGATGCCTCGGATATAATTCCCTATAGGTAAGGCGCAACAATAAATTCTGACCACCGCTTGTCGCATACTGCGTGGTGAGTCCGACTGCCCGGAGCTTGTGGCTTGAATTTTACGGCCGTACGCCGCGGACTTGCCAAAAATCACTTTGAGACCGCGAGCGCGTCCACTGCTGGCAGTGCCGGCGGCGCGCACGGTGTCGCATAGGAATTCGCTCACTATCGTACGCTGACGCTACTCAATGTGTTCCTGACATCGGCACCTGAATGTGCCTTATTTGCTAGGAGATGGGCGACTGTGTGCCGTGAATGTCTAAAGTTCTGCGAGTTGATGGATGGCAGACTGTCCAGCACTTATGTTTAATGTCACCTACATGTATTGTCTCGTTATATATTTCATGTGTTTGTATACTGTGTATTTTGCAATGTTTAATTTATCGGCATATTGGCTTGTCTGTAATGGCGTGTAAATATATTGTTAGTAAATAAATAAAAAATGTTTTACTAAATAATGGACGGTATACATTAGATATACCCGAGAAGTCACTAGGCAAGTGGATGAATAATTTACCAAAACTACACCCAAAGTAACATTTGGACTAATGGACGTTCCCTATTACTTGTCAATTTTAATACAAACTTTTTGTCAATGTAGGCAATTTGATCTTAAAGTTTCAAACTACACAAACTACACTAACTATACGGTGAACACTATCCCAAACCTGTCAATAACGACGTTTTTCCGACTTTTAGGTAACTAAATATTATATATTTACTATTTTTCGAAACAACGTAAATAAATTTTTCTAAAACAAAATTAATGCAATTTAGGCCTCATCAGAAACCAGATTTAGATGTAGATTTTATTATTGATAACACCAAAATTGATTGCGTTTCGACATTTTCTCTTTTTGGCATAACAATAGATTGTAATACGAACTGGAAAGCCCACATCCAGAAAATAAAAACAAAAATAAGCCAATTTATTTATGCATTAAGGATACTTAAAAAGTCAACAAACATCCAGACTGCTATGGTGGCATATTGTTCGTATGCACACGCATGGCTTTCTTACGGAGTAAATTTGTGGGGAAATAGTACTGATGCTTAAGAACTATTCATTCTACAGAAGAAATGCGTTAGGATCATTGCAAATATTAAGCAGTTAGATAGCTGTAAACCTCACTTCCAAAGTTTAAGAATTCTAACTCTGCCATATATCTACATATTTGAAACGTGTAAATTCGTGAAAAAACATCCAGAGTTATACTCCACTTTTGGTGATGTGCCACGTCGATACGAAACACGTTATAAAAACAACTTGCTTCAAACGTCATCAAAGTTACACAACTTCATAGGAATGGACCATACTCTACGTCAATACAAATTTACAATAATTTAAACGAAGAAATTAAATCTGAAGAAAACTATAACAAATTTATAAAAGCTTTAAAAAAATACTTAATCGAAAATGCTTTTTATACCGTTAATGAGTACTTAAACTCATCCTGACATTAAAACATACACAGTCGCTATAAGCATGACAATATTATGTTCACCTCCTATCCAAATATAAATACCATATTGTTCTTATATTACCTTGACAATTTTACAAATGCTTTAATAACTTATCTTGACAATGTTTTACCATTATTATCATAATAGTAGTTAAATTTGTGACATAGCTTTCAATTTTTTTTTATTGTTATTTTGTTTTTAATGAAAATTTTATTATAAGTACCTAAAATACTAATGAATTATGTACCAATTGGAAGAAAGAATGAATGAAAGCCAAAGAAATCTAGATAAGGAATATTTTAAAAACCCTAACACTTTGCTAAGCCCTTACCGGGCCCTAGTAGTTATGTATGTACCTACCTAGCATTAAGTTGCATGTGTATTTGTGTAAACTGTATCTACTTGGTTGCAAATAAAGATTGAATTGAATTGAATTGAAATAATTATGCAGCTATCATTCTTCTTTGACCAAAAGAGTTCGTTCCTCTGGACAAGAAATAATGGCTGAGATACTACTTACTTTTTGTGCCTAGATTTTCTAAGATTGCATTAACTTGAGAAGTTTGGATGGGTGCCACTGTGACGGAGTAGCTTAGAGGTCCAGGGCGTTTAGCCGCATAACCTGATGAGGCCGGTTCGAATTCTGCCACCGCCACTGGTGGGCTCAGTCACTTTTTCTTTAGTAAAGACATCTATTTCAGTTTATAGTTTTCCCGTCTCACATTAATTGCCAGTTAGTAGGTAAAAGTTCCTTAATCACTACTCGTGCCATTCAATTACACATCCTGAGGGAACCTTGCTCGCTAAGGGAACCAGAGATTTTCCACTCGGTAGCTTCAACGTAAGAATTGGCCTAAACGTTCCGAGAAACTCATTGATACGAGGCGCAGTTCGAGACCACTATAACTACAATATGGAAGCCAACGCTCATATAGGTATCGTCCGATCGCTTATTAGTAGGTACTTTATTAGGTATCATCCCCTAATCACCCGCAATCCAACTGCCATGCAAACACCGTTTCAGTGGCGATTACACGCAAACCCACTCGCCACTGTCGGCCGAGCATGTTTACTGTAGTTCCGGAGCTAATGAATATCGAGCGGTACTCATATTAAGTATGATCCGGATACACAGAAACCGCATTATGATGCGTTTACCAAAAATGCGACATAGCCCTAGCCAAGATGACAAACGTCAAACTCAATGAAAACATTTGGGATGACTGATGCTACGAAAAGTCACGTGACTACGAGTATTTCCATATATTATTTAAGTTTCGATTGGCGTTCTCTACCTTGAAGGTGAAATTTAACAACAATCGTGAGCTATTCTGTGGTGGTTTGAGCTCACTTTTACTTTTTTGCCTGTATGGAGACGCACTAGTCGAGCAGCTCAGCGGTACACATGTCGGGTGCTATGTTGATGGCGTATGCCTAAACAACTCCCTCCATTAGGGCGCTCATTAACCTATAGCTGTATGTATGTGACTGATACGCCTCCTCACACGGTCTGATGTATAACGGGAAAATTATACCTTCCGTCCAATTAAAAGACATCACCCTCACGAGAGTCACTCGCTTCAAATATCTCGGGCACATTGTTACTGATGATCGGAAGGACGATGCCGATATGGAGAGAGAGAGCGAAGAGCATTATATGTGAGGGTGAACATGCTGGCCCGCAGGTTTGCTTAGTGTTCAAAATAATCAAATGCAATAAAAATTACGTTATTCAAGACATACTGCTCGTCCTTTTACACTGGCAGTCTGTGGGTCCGATTTAGGTACCCAAAAGTCATACAATGCTATTAGGGTGCAGTACAACAATGCCTTTAGGATGCTGATTGGCCTGCCCAAATTCTGCAGCGCATCCATCATGTTCGCGGAGTCTTGCAGCAATTTTGCGCAGAACAAGGGACAGCCCAAACAGCACCCTCAAGATGATTGCTGATCATGATCATTGCCCTGTAATGAATGAAATAATTATAAATGTCAAATCAAATTTAGCTTTTAAGTACTTTTAAGAATGTACTAACAAAAATAAGATCACTGTTATCTTTAGTAAATTAATTAATTGAAGTTGAAATTATTCAGTGGCGTCCTAATAGGAGGTCCTTTTCTAAAGTACAATATGGTTCACACCTACTTAGAAGAATTTTTGTGTAGTAGAGTACGGTTAATCGAATTTAAACTGTCGTGAGACATACTAACATTAAACTAATTTTACGGTTTAAACTCACGTGTTTTTAATCACGCGCGTGATATGTTTCGAAGAGCCTAGGTCTCCTTCTATGCTCTAGAGTCTTCTTCTAGGTTTCTAGGCTCTCCGAAATATGTCGCGCGAGTGACTAAAACACGTGAGTTTAAACCGTAAAATTAATACGGTTGGTTTAACCGTAAAATTAATTAATTAATGCCGTAAAATTAATTATATAATACTCAATACGGGTATAACGTACTGATCTGGCCCGCATAAGACCAATTAGTTTCATTACTACCACAAACTCTGTTAGTATGTACCTTAGGTATGTGGCCGGAAGATAGGTGGAAATTAATATCGTTGTAAACCCATTATTCAGCCGTGAGATATTGACATCGACTGCGTTACTCGTAAATTATACATGTTGTCTAAGAGATACATATATTAGTTAGGTACTCCAGGATGTAACTATTATATACCTGCGTAAATACAGTACCTACTATTAGGGTCGGCATTATACCTGTATGCATTGATCTCATTTGACATCACTTGCTGTGCGTCTCTAACATTACATTTTTAAACATAAGGCTCCTCTGACTTTGGGCTCCAATGCAAGGAACGTCCTTATTAAAGAGGGTCCAGACTTGGCGAGTGCGCCGCATAATATGCTCTTGTTTGTAACATGCTCGCTAACTACTCGCGTGCATTGTGTACGTACGAGTGCATAGGTAGTACATACGACATACAGCGCGCGAACTGTGCGCGAGCAATTTTCAAATGGCGCGCTAACCAAACACCTAACTTTTAAAATTCAATACTACTTCGAAATATCAATCTAAAATACTAAATATCTTTTGGGAGTGGAATTCCTACATATTCCTCCAAGTTTCCTATTAAGAGAATACCTATCCCCTGAAAGGGTATAAGCGCTAAATCTGGATTCAGCAAGTATTTTCTATAACAAGATGTATTTTTCCGCAAAGATATTTAGGACTTTTTTGTGTAGTAATAATATGCTTTAATGTTGCCTTACACCATATTTTCATGGAGAACGTAGATTTAGAGTAAAACGCGAATTAATCCAGGATGGTACACATTTTACAAGATGGCTGCGATTCATCGAGGTCCTCAAATGTCAAATGGTGTAGATATGAAAAAGGGGCATTTAATTTATATACATGCCAAATTTCAAAACTGTTCTAGATTTCGAAGTTAGACCTAATCCGATTATGCTGGTAGGATTGTTGGAAATCTTATATTGACCTAAGTAGATTAAATTACCTTTTCCTATAAGCTAAGCTAACAATAGTAATAATTGCTCGCTGATGAAATCCAATAATATTGAAGTTAAACACACAATGGTACTCTTGTCTGACCGTTTCCTGGCTAACCTAATCTATGTACGCTCTAGATATTAGCTCAAAAGTTAGTCCCTCAACTTTGTCGATCAGGCGGACTAACTTTCACATTTATGTTACTGGTATTAAATTGGGATGTTTGAATAATGAGCACTTATGTTGATATTACAGTGTCTTTTTATGACTTTATCTACCGATTTGATTGCCGTATTACTAAGTACCTTATACAAAATTACATATCCTTGACGTAGGGAGGTAATTAATCGTCTGATATATACGTATACGTACTTATACCTATTATAAAAGTAAAGACGTGATTCTTTAACCAATGCTGTTGATATAATTATTATGTAGTGTGGTGTGAGTGAAGGTTATGGGGCTTTCCTGTGGACATCATATAATACTTAAATTTCTACTAAAACTCATGGCCTTTAAAACCTGTGAATAAACAATAGACTTTCCACAGCGAGGCTTATTATTAACGACGATCCAATACTTGGCGTTAGCGCCAACCCCCATAACCTTTACCAGTAAAACGTCACAATTTTCTTACTTTATCTTATAAGTTGTATGATATACAAGTCTAAGAAAAAAACGTATCCTAATCGTTAACTTGTATTGTTAGTTTTTGACCCAGCTGTTCTTCTCTTTAACCTGGAACATGATTCAGGTTTAAAAAAGTTGTTACGGTTTTGATGTTATTTTGATATGAAGATCGCTCACGCTGTAATCAGCGCGCACCAATGTGCATGCGAAATTAAGTGAAAGTCGTGCGCGAGACACGCGCCAATCACCATATCCATACCATATTGATCGTCAGTATTTTTTTATACATATATTATAAACTGATCGGCGATTGGCCCTAGTCACACCGTCCTAATGGAAAGTGAAGACAGGGCTTAAGATGGAGCTCACCGGTTCAATAGCCTATTCACTCTTGCTTTAAAGCGACCGAGGTCATATTGATCAGGGAATAGAGATGGCGAGAGTTGTATCAAAACAAGATCGAAACCATAACAAATTGTTAAATTAGAATCGACCTCCTGACGTATGATTTGAATGACATAGGCTTACGTTTACGTACGTAATCAGTCAGGCTTTTAGGTTGCCTGTGATTTTACTTATCATGGAAACAAGAACAATATAACAAAGAGGAGTAAATATCAGAATGGCGTGCCGGCGTCCGCCGATCTATCAACACCTTATCATAGCAGCAATATTCCAACTTGGCGGATTATCTACACCGTAACGATGTCTGTTCTAAGCATGGATATATGTGAAATAGACATCTCATGTTTGTATGAAAACTAAACGTACCCAATCCTGACCTGAAGGTAACGTTCTAATGAATAGCGACTGCAACATCAGCGTTACTTTTACGGCGTTACTGCTACGAGTACGACATTGACACGTGCGTTGTCACTTAAATTTCATTGATAATATGAGTGACGGGTTCAACGTTCTAACCGCATCAATAATGCGGCAACGAACGTATTAAACACATTCGTGGGTATACAAAAATTGTACTAAGCCTTCTAAGGCAGATTAAATATTTATAACAAACACATTTTGATGTATCACAGCTAAATACTTAAGAAGATAAAATAAACATCAATTTACCTTTATTTGATGAGTGACAGGAAAAATATAAAACTACATAGTGTTTATTGATTGATATTTTTGTTTTTTTAAACCAATTAGCGTTCTACATTCGTATATTAACATGTAGTTTAGTATTATTGTTTAGTTTATAATTTTTTTCTGTACTTAAATATCATTGTCATTTTATGTCCCAATAAAGTTATATATTGTTTTATTAAAATTCAAGTTAATCAAAATGCAGAACAATGAACAACTGATTAAACTATAAAAAAATACAATGAATGGCATGTAAAATCAATGAAAGCTGATAATTGCCACACAAAAAAAAAATGTGTTTAACATGCACTAATACATATATATGTCTGTGGTGCTTATACAAAAACCTCCACTTCCTTTCTATAATGGGTTTAGGAAAGTTCACTAAGTAGGTTTGCGTTGGCAGAACTTATTTATCTTATTTAAAGCAAGCTTATTGAAGTTCAAGTTTGAAGCTTAAATAAATTAGCAACGGAGCCAGAGATTTGTAATGGATTGTTAACGTAAGTCTAATATCGGCTATCTCAGTTAATGTACGTATTTATATTTAAATATGCGTAATTTAGAATGACTAAAAACGTCCTAAACTTTCGGCGATGAACCTGACCCTGATCCTTCACTTCATCCGCCATAAGAAGATCAGAATGATATTTGAGTCTCGCCCACGCCAATACATGTACGTACAAGTATAAGCAAAATGACCGATAACTGAATGACATGAATTAGATGTCCTTTTGACATTAATATAACTATCAGTGTATGTAAATAAACAAGCTCTTAAATCTGTGCAAATAAGGGGGCAATTACACAAAAGATCTCCAGAGGGGGGCAAGAGCCCTAAATCTTTTTCTATCTCTATAGTGCTTACTTATTAATCCGATAAAAGAAACAACTTCAAAAACCTTTTATTAACAATTTAAACTCCTCCAAACACTTGAAACGTACTTTTGCGAGAATTAACCAATAATGTCTTAAGGAAATAAGATCAGCGTGGGAATATGCGACTCAGGGCGGATGCTCTCACCATTTAATGTCTCTAACGAGCGATGAAATTTCCCCGAATTCCTTTTTAACTGCTACCTGAGTTTACCTGCGGGTCGGTAAATACGGGCCCACATTTGGTCGCTGGATTGTGATTCACAATCTGAAAATAATAAGAAGAAATTTCACTTAATTCAAAGCTTGCCCGTCTCTATGTAATTCGAGGATTGGGTGACACGAATGCTCTTATTATTGCCAAGCACGCGAGCACACAATCGGGGATTTTAGAATTTGTGCCGTTGGGTGGGAGATTGATGTAAATCATAAAAACGTGTTTTGAATTAAAAAAATATTATAAATGTTTCAATTGTCACTTCACTCAGTATTATTATAATAATAATAATACTTCAAATAATTAAGGATTTATTAATTAGTGATTTACCCGCGACGCTGATATCTCCTTACGAGTAAACCGTAAGTGTAAATGAGGCAAAAAAAAGTATTGTCACTTATTTTGGCCTTATAACCAGATTTTATTAAGCGCTTGCAGTTTTATCGTTCGCTTCGTTATATAGTTTCTGATTTCGTTATCTACACCTGAATATATATATATTGTATATTACAAGGTATATTACAAGGCACAATAAAATTATCTAATAAGAAACAGAAACGCTATATCTTCAGTTACAGCGTTTTATCATCTAACGGCAGTTCTATCTCGGATATGACGGTAGACGCTCTTGCGCACGGGCCTGTTGGTTTAGTAGAATTACGAAGTCTGTGTGGGTGACTGCTTATACTTTACCTATACGGAAAAATACGGATCTATACGTGGGAGTACAGCCGGAGTTTCTATTTGCTTTGCAAATGTTTCTTGAGACTCCCAAGTATGTAGATTTCTCGACGTTTTCGATGATATTATTTTCCCAGATAAAGTGGGATTCTCGGATGTATAATCGTTTAAATATGTCCCATATTCCGAATTCGTTGAACTGTGATATGCCAACCTTTTTTATTACTCTCTGGTGAATGTTTTGAATATTTATACATTTCAACTCATAAATATAAAACGTATACCGAGGAGAAAGAAAACTACCAAAGTGTTGTGATATCTACTTTAACATTAGGTTAGTCAATCTATTGTGTACGAGTATCCGTGTATGTGTAAAACCTCTTCCTTATAAAATAGTATTGAGATTATGTGATAGGCTGGAATGTTAGCTATTAGCCGTCTAAACTGTCAAAAGCCAGTCAGATTTGGCTTTCTACAACCAAAATTTAACAGTTAACCTTAGAGCCCAGTGAGTCAAGAAAATCAATCTAAGAAGTAACTAGTAGAAGTAATTTAGGCTAACCCAGAAGGAACATTTTCATATTTCGACTAGCGTGAAAGCTCTAAACCATTTTCTTCCATACGAAGTGAGACGCTGTCATCGTCCTACAGAAAGTTCAAGTACTATAAAAAATCCCAACCAACATATATACATTAGAACCTTATGACCAAGAGATAAAGTACACACACACACACACACGATATACCAGAACATAATGCCAGACAATTTTTCGCATGCGCGCTTCACTTGCGCTAAACAGCTCGCAAGGAGCAGGGACAAGTGTTACGTCACGCTTGAGCAAATTGATGTTCCTAATGGCAGCCATTACGGACATTGTGTCCGCTCCATCGCACATAAAGGTCGGCGGGAGACCCGTCCGATCTACCAAGAAAAAAGTATGAAAAGTTATCATAAATTCCTGTAAAGCGATGTTTTGCTAACCCTTTATTTCAATTTGTGATTGTTTTTCGGTTATTGCAGTTGGGAGCTTTGGAACTTGCGTGTGTGTTGATAACGTCCCGGTTTTATGTTCTACTAGCGATCCGCCTCGGCTTTGCACGGGTGACACTTACACAAAGCTTTAGCATATTAAACACCTAAACCTTCCTCAAGGTGAAAACCGCATGAAAATCCGTTGAAAACATATAGACATACAGGCAGACGCGGGGGGGACTTTCTTTTCGATATCACTGTATTCTAAACAATGAGGGCTATCGTTTTTTTGCTCACCAGTTGGCGCCTCTGTTCAATCAATCAATCTTTAAGTAGTATGGCTCCATCGATACTGTCGATGATTTCGCCAACGTCAAAGTGGGATCCACGTGGGATCGAATTAATATTTCTAGATTTTCTTCAGCCAGTGTACGGTAAATAAAATTATGGGCCTCTAGGGCTCTAGCCAGACACGGTTAGAGGTAGAAATACCAAAAATGCTCTTAGAGCACGACGTTGTTCGGTAGTTAATGTTGTTGTTGTCTCGTAAAACCGATAGCTGGATTTTACGAGAAGCACGTGGACTACCGGCCGTTGACTCCAAAAAGGTGGTTAAACACGCTTTGAGATTAATTCTCCATTCACTGCACACTACCAAATTATATTACTGTATAATAAAGCTATTGATATTACACTTTAAACAATTTTAATGAGCAACAAACAAAGGAATTAATCACGAGGCTACTATCAAGATGGCGTTTGAACCGGAAGTCCGGCGCCTCTGTTGATGGTGGTCTAAAAGACTATAGAAAAGCTGTCAGTCATTGAAGTGACAAGTGACATTTGACATTTCGAACTATGGAAAAGACCACCATCTACACTAGCGCCCCTAGCGGCGAATTCATACGCGTTAGCCCTCATTGATGAATACTTTAGTTTGAGATTTTTAACTACTAGCTGTCTTTAGAAAAAACTGTACTACCTATTAAATTATCAAAATCATCAACTTACTTATGATGGTAATTACTAAGAAAATAGAAAAAAAAGAAAAGGGGCATTTATGTCAACATATTTAAGAGAAATTTCTGACTTTTTGGACGTTGCGACACCTAGACATTCTGGCATTAGGGTATCATACGTTCATAACATCCGGACTTGTTGACAATTGGTTATTGTTACACCTGGAGTGTCCCACATCAGGGAATTACTTACATTCGGACTATTAACGGTCGGCATTATGACACCTAGCCTCTCTGACACTTGGACATATAAGTAAAGGCCCTAAAGGAAATATATGTCATATAAAAAAAATTACATGCTTTCTTCATTCAGCTACATATCTAAATTTAGCCAAATATCTAAAGCGGCTTTTCTCTAATCTTAGGGTTTAGCTGTAAGCTGACCCTTGATACTGATGACACCATGTACACGGAACTAATTTAAGTTCGGTCACAACAGAGGGTCTACCGCGAACCACGTTCGTCGTGTTGCCTCCCCGTCACACTTACGTACGAATTTACAAGTGCGACAGAGAGGCAACACGTCAAACGTGGTTCGTGGTAGGCCCTCAGTACCGCGCAGCAAAACGACAGCCTTGTTTAGCCAGATAAAAGTTATCTGAAAACTCGGCAACAAACTTAGCGACTGGCTTCAGGTGGATAAAGGTGAAGATTACCTTCCCGTAGACCCAGCCGATTATAGCCAGCCGCTTTGAAATCGATTTTAAGACCTGCCACTTCTGTAGGTACAATCGGGGACATTCCCGGTTCCCGGGGACCTTAAGGGCAAAAATCGTTTAAACGTCTTGCAGACGATCAGGCGATATCATAAAAGTAATGACCAAAAGCACTTAAAATGTGGGTGTTGAAAAAAAAAGGTTAGCTCAGGTAAAGTTCATTGCTGTTCATTGCTGTCCATTGTCTTTGTGACGGGCGGCATTTGCAAACTAAAATAAGGAATCCAAAATGCATCCTAATTGGTTATCTTTATGGGGAGGCGAAGCGAAGCCTAAACAACAACAACTAATAAACTGTCCGTACTACTTATTGTTTGTCTCATTACCTGTTTTTATCCTTTTCATTATTAACATAAAGAATCCTAAATGCATCGTAATTGGTTATCTCTATGGGAGGCGGAGTTTAACTCGCTCGTAAGGATCGAGGTAAAAAATTTCTGTAGTTGTTCACCGGGAATGTCCCCACTTGTACATATTGCTATAAAAATATAATTTTCTGAAATAGTAGTGTATCTACCTATGCACGGTTATCACACTATACTTACACGCGCATAGCGCTGTCACGCTCATACACCAGAACGATGTGCGAACTCGCATCCAATGTGAATGAATAACACCATAGATATTTTCGCTAGCTTAGCGATCCAAAATAGATCTTGGCCTCCGATATGAGTTGATGTCAGGAGACAGATTCCGTTTTAACAATGTGATAATTATTTTGATGCAACCTTGAGCCATGTCGTCAGGCGAAGTGTGAAGGAAATGCCTTATGATATACTTCGTAAAGACCAACTAGCGTTAACGGCTCACTTACGCTGATTGCTGCAGCATCGCATCCTGTCAAGGTAGTATCTAAGATGAAAACCATACCAAAATGTTAAAAGAGTACTGGAAATGAAAAGATTTATTGAAATTTTACCCCGCGTAAAATTCTATAGCCTCTCCTTTAGATAATTTCGGACTATCTTATCCCCTTTCCTCCCTCTGAGTATGCGTACTTTCTACATTCATTTAGGTTATAAGTTATGCAAAATTTTACACAGATCTTTACCACTGTTTTTAGTTGTACAAACTTTCACATTCTTATTACATATATATTGAGCAGCATTGCTACTGCACCGTTACTGCTAGCATTGAGGTGGGCGAGTTCACTGTTAATTGCCTTGATGAATTGAGTCCAATAGCAACACAATTTTCCGCATTGCCAAAACGATTAAAATGTTCAATCCATCACTAATTTTATGTAGGAAATTGACAGTGACATCATCGGCCGCGTCTATTCACATAGGTGTCTGTACTTGTATTGGCATAAGAATACCCAATTCATTGACCATAAGGCACCTACGAGTATTATACTCTATCTACTGATTACGTCATCTATGGATAGGGGAAACTCGATTAAGGCAGGAGAAAAAGTAATTGGAGCCGCAGGAAAGAACAGTTTAGTAGGAGTTTAATTAAGCATCGACAGGCGACGCTCGGTAATGATCTCTGACATATGCCTTTTCTAAAGATAGCGATCAATTGGGTCGAGTGCCTAAAGTAGCTAATGGCGTTGGAGATTATCCTAGATTAATGTTACTTGTTTGTTGGTGGGTTATATTTTAGATTATTTTTGACACATGACGTGCCCGTAGATACAGGGGATGTTTGAAACGCCGTTACAACTCCTCGGTGCTCGTGCTCAAATTGTATTTACATTACTCCTCGTCGACTCACAAGAACTGAAGGAAATTGTGCGCTAATCTGCCAAATTTTCAAAACTAAAATTACTTACCCATCTTATAACGTGAAGGTTCATAACATTAATGAAGAATTACGTAAATGAGAACAAAAACTGGCTATTAAGGCTAACTAGGTTTGTTTTTAAACTTCCGTTTCAAGTGGTCGGATTTAAAAATAAAATAATAAGTAGGTAAAAATTTTAATGTACTAATAAGAAGTTTTGCTTGCTCTGCTCTGAGGAAGTTATTCGGATTGAATAAGAAATGGAGCATTTATCTTGGCAATGGCTTATATTTTTTAACTCACGATTCAAAAGTCAACATTGTAGCTTAGAAGATACGGTTGCTTTTAAAGAAAGGATTAAATCAGATAAGAGTTTGGAAAGGTTTGCGGTGGAAGCCCGGACAGTGCCAAGGGCTCTTTGGTCCAGTCGGAGCGAAACCTTATTGTCGTGGACTCGACTCGAGATATACATAGTTGTTTAGAGCTGTGTTTGAACTATGTTGAAAGTAGCTTCTTCGTTTGGGCAGGGTTGTTTATTTTGCTTAAATATGAATAAATGAGATTAGCTTTTGTGTCTCCGATTTGCGTTAAATACCTATGAAATGCTTTAAACAAAGGAACGTGATAATTATGATTTTCTTTGTTTGTGACAGTGATAGACTAATGCTTCGTACATGAAAGGAAAAAAGAAATTCACGAATAAAATTTCCTGGGTATATAGGTAGATTTATATTTCGTCCTGGTAAACTCCAAGTTACATAAATGTGTAATATTGTAAATTTCATCGAATACCCTGGAAGAATTTTTGAGAATTGTTTTCACAATAAATTTACAAATATACATACATACATATAATCACGCCTATTTCCCGGAGGGGTAGGCAGAGACCACGGATTTCCACTTGCTACGATCCTGACATACCTCTTTCGCTTCCTTCACTTTCATAACATTCCTCATACACGCTCGCCGGTTTAGGGTGCTCTTGACCTGGCCTTTCTTCAGGATTTCCCCGATCTGATCAGAGAAAGTCCGCCGAGGTCTGCCCCTTCCAACCCCCAATCCAATTTACAAATATAGAATTAAAGAAACGGGTTTATTACTGTATACAAAATAACCTGTTTTCATTATCTCAAGTAAAAACAAATATCATACCTACAATGTTTTCTTGCTTAAATAATAAAATAAATAAGTTTGTGTAATGTTAGACAGACAAGGTTGAATATTCCCGTTACATTGTATCGCGCAAGCCCTCGAATAAGTGGACAGCTTTGGGGCAAGCAGTGCCTCCCATTTGTGAGTTCGGTTGACTTGCCCCAACTTGTTCCATTCGCCCCTGGGGCATTCCTAATGCATACAGATCTCAAGCAACTTGTTGGAAACACTTACCAGTATAAAAACGCTCTCTGATTAGACGTAGCTGCTTACCATTTACATGTAACCTTACAGTGGCGCCTAACAACTTAAATTGCCAGTGTTCGCGTAAGCAATAAGTATATAAACTCAGGAAGCTTGTTAGCACGACTTCTGCGGCTTCGCACTGGATAACATTGTGTTATAGATTTAAACTATTTAGATAGCCTCGTTTGCAACTAGGGCAGCTTTAGGTATGTACGAAATGATTGAAAGTTTACTAAACTGCCTTGTTAGATGTTGCAGACAAAGGGTAGCTTGACTTGCTCACGGCTCGCTGATTGGTCATAACAAGAATTACTGAACAACCCGTATCGTGTCCGACAAAGACATCGTCCTACTTGGTCACCTCATACCTACTATATTACTTAAAAATGTTATAGATGCGTAAGTAACTGTCTATTTGTATGTCTGTTACCTCTTTACACTTAATCGCTTAACCGATTTAGACAAACATTGATATAGAGTTAATTTGAGTCCTGGGGAAGGACGAGTAGTTTTTATCGTTCATCATCATCATTGTTCCACGCAGATGAAGTCACGCGCAAAAGCTAGAAGATAATATACATGGATATTCACAATACCATTCGTCTCTCATTTATACTTAGTTTAATTTACATAGCTTTAAAATAAAACGTTGGTCGTTTTAATCACATAATCTCAATTTTCTCGAAGTCTACTCGTAAACCGTAGATTACCTTAACTTTCCAAACAACCTGATCTCATCAACATAAAAAACCGGCCAAGTGCGAGTCGGACTCGCGCACGCAGGGTTTCGTACCAATACGCAAAAAACACCAAAAAATCACGTTTGTTGTATGGGAGCCCTACTTACATATTTATTTTATTCTGTTTTTAGTATTTGTTGTTATAGCGGCAACAGAAATACATCACCTGTGAAAATTTCAACTGACTAGCTATCACGGTTCATGAGATACAGCCTGGTGACAGACGGACAGACAGACGGACGGACAGCGGAGTCTTTAGTAATTGGGTCTCGTTTTTACCCTTTGGGTACTACCTAATTACGCATTTAACTTGTGGACAATAGATGGCAGCACTGGACAATAGTTAGGTCGATTGACGGGTATGTAAAAAATTTGATTTCGGTCACACAGACTGACAGATCGACGGAATAATATGAATTCTGCAGCCGTCGGGCACGGATCCCTAAACACGTCCACGCTATACGAAACGGTTTCATCACGCGTATAAAACAAATAACGACAGTTATACACTCCGTAAGATGACACATTTAATATCAAATTGCGAGATTTGAATTTTTTATCGCCATACATGCATTGACAGTAGATATACCATGAGTTTGATGAGACTGGCTTTACGACAGCGCGAAACTCGTTTCAAATACGTTTTCCAAGTAAAATAAAAGTGTTGACGAAATGAATTTTGCTGGATCGTCATGATACTCATGTTTTTATGAGAAAAGTTAAGTGTGGCTGATAGGTTTTTCAAGGGATTAAATATAATATTAAGATCTTTAAAAAGATCGTTAAATCTGATATTGGATGAAAATTTTAATATTTTTAAATAATGAAGTGTTTTATGACTGTTATAAAGTGACGGTTGAATGATTTCATTTCTGTTCTGCTTTACTTTGGTTACAAGGGTCAGAAATTCGGAAAATAACCTAACCATCACTTATGTCTATGAAAATGATCTATGCCTTCAGTTACTGCCCAACATCATGCGAAAAATGCAGGTTTCTTTTAGGCTTCCTTTCCAATAAGGCGAAAATAAGCGGAGAAAAGAGGGGATGATCGGAAATCAACCGATGGAATTAGTTGTAATTAATACAGCCGAGAGCGAGTTGATTCCCGCACGTCTCCTCTCATCTCTGCTCATTTTCGCCTTAGTGGAAAGGCAGCCTATGACTCTCTATTTAAATTTGTACCTAAATTTGTTGTGTTAAAATTTTGAATATATATATTATTTCTACTCAGAATCTGGAGCTTTTTCCATTTTTACTGAGATGAAAAAATGTCCCCAGTTTTTTAGCCCATTTACATACGTTTTCGGTGTCTATGACCATAACATAACGGACAAACAAAAATTGTATGAAATTTTCGAGACATTTTTCTCTTATTAGGGTCGATAGGGCTTGTGATTTTGACTGGAAATAATATAAAAGTACACAATTTTTTAATGCAAATTTTAATTTTAATTTTCATAAATGAAGTCATATCACATTGTAATTATTAATATTTATAAACTATTTCTTCTTCTTCTGCCGTGCCTTATCCCTTTATTTGGGGTCGGCCCTCCTCGTTTTACGGCGCCAAAACAGTCGGTCTTGGGTTGTCTGCTTGTCTAGTTGAGCTCGTTCTAGATCATTAGCAACGGTTGTCCACCACGTGGCGCACGGTCGTCCTCTGCCTCTTCTTTTATCCGGGATAGCTAGGGCCTTCTTTACAGCGTTGTTCTCGTCCCGTCGCATTACATGGCCGTACCATCGCATACGACTTTCCACCATCTTATCCACGATGGGTGCAACTTTAAAAGAGCCTCGGATATATTCATTCCGCACTCTGTCCAGTCTTGTTACTCCGGCTGCTCACCGTAGCATTTTCATTTTAGTCGTGTGTATCTTTTGTTCGTGCTGCTTTTTGACGGCCCAGCACTCGGTACCGTACATCATCATGGCTGGTCTTACTGCCGTTTTGTAGACTTTACACTTCAGCTAGATTTATAAACTATTTAACACTCAATATTGTACCTACCTCGACATGTAACAATTGTTATTAATAAATATATTTCATTTCATTTCACAATGCAGTACCAAAAAAAACTATGTTTTTTTAATCATCTAAATGCCAAAACCATAATATATTATTTATTTAAACAACGCACACATATATACGTTTCAAAATTTAAAATTTACGGTTACCACCAGTACCCGTACCATGAATCACTGACAGTGTCAACACTGACATATACGTTAAAGTCTACGTAATTTACTTTCTATACATCTCGCTCGCACTAATATGCCAGTACTAGCGAGATGCATAGAAAGTAAGTTACGTAGACGTTAGCGTAAGGGTACAGTTGACGCTTGATGTTTACGTTTGGAACTGCGTAAACTCGATCGCTGTCCATCTTGCTCGCACTGATATAATAGTGCGATAGAGTGGGAATGCTATCGAGTTCACGTTGTCTCTAAACGTAAATGTCAAATGTCAATTCGTGGCACGGCTACTTGATGCTTAAACATGAAGTAAAAAAAATAGTATAATACAAGTGCGAAAAATAGCAAATTCGCAACGAGTGGCGATAAATTAAAACACGGCCGACAGTAGTGTTTTAAATCGACACGAGTTGCGAATTACCTATTCGCACACGTATCGTGGCCATTAAATATTTTGGGAAATGTTAGTTATACCTAACGATACATTTGACTAAATAATACGTGATAAAATGAAGCTTGACCAAGTAATTATTTGTTAAACAATAACTTGCCAAAAAAGAGTTTTGCTAACTGTAAAATTGCGATGTTGTTTTGCCAAATATTGTTCTGGGCAATTATCATTTGGGTAAAATAGTTTGGGGTGTAATACTTCGGAAAAAGCTTTGGGTATTTATTAGTAAACCGTTAAAAGTAGCTGATTGATTTCGAACAAAGTATCGAATACCATTAAAACCCAGTAAAAGTTAAGGAAAATTGCGGAACTTCAATACACTTTACCGGCAAAGGACGGGCCGTTTTATAAACACGATCCCAAAGTTGAAAATGGTTTTTCTACCTACGAAGCTCAATTTTTAATTGCTTCTGGGAACTCCAGGGCGTTAATTTATTAGTGCAAACACCAGAGATCGTAGGGAAAAATACTCTTTACTTCTTGATAATTGCATTTTTAATAGTGAATCGGTAATTTTTGAAAGGAACGAACGGCGGAAGAAAATTATCTCGCTTTTGTGAAACGTAATGAATGGTGGAACGTTTTTAAATGGAGTCTATAGATTGCTGTCTTAAAAAGGGAAACCTACTGTATCATTTGTTTGGCGAATTTCATATCGACTAGCGTGAAATTAGTTAGCGGTTAGCGGACATGTGCGAGCGAAATACACGATAACTAAATGACATCATTTAGATATCATTGGCGTGTTAGTCGCATACAATTAGTTGAATGTAAAATTAGCTACGACATATCGAGGACGGCATTGTCCCCGTGGTCTCGAAGAATCACGACTTTATACCACGGGGACAGCCGTCTTAGAAACGTCGGTCATTTTAAGACTTTAAAGTCCTGTTTTCGTAAATAATAAAATTAAGAATTGTACAGAAATGGCTGTAATGAGTTGTTAATTAAGTACACACGGGCACCAGGCAGCCTATGTGCAGTAATCGGCTCTTCGTGTTGGTAAGGAGATTACACCATGCATCAATTGCGCATATGAGTTAATGTCAAAACATGTGAACACATTACTTACCTTATTACAGAGAAATGAGGTGTAAAGTTGTGAGCATATTTAGGTCGTCAATTACTCATTAATTGGTAATTAATTTAACCAGGTATCATTAATAACAGAGAGTAGGTATCACATGAATGGATGCGATGCTGTCTGTAATAATAAAACGAATTCTAAATGAATACCCCAATTGACTCTCATAGGTACTTAGTTATTTAATTTTGTAGTCCATCTAAGCTAATTTTGCACCGATTCGAACAGAACAACAGAGTGTGGATATGTCATTGTAAACATCATATTTTTTTAGAAAATGTACATTAATGCTGACATTGTTATACTATGTCATTGCAAACGCCGTGCAGAGCTTGAACTGACTAAGATTTAAGACTATTTATTTCTTTTATAGAACTACTACATTTTTAAATTAATTTTTAACAAGCAGAAACGTCCGCGAACGATACTATTAAGCTAAGAATAAATTTAAAAGTGGAAAAATTACTGCCTTGGGTGAGACTTGAACTCACGGCCTCTGGATCCAGAGGCCGTGATTTTAAGTTAAATTTACTACATCTTCGGCTTAGAAAATACGGTTAAGAAATATCACTCAGAAACAAAATTATTGCTACTACTTAAAAGCAAGGTCTTATTTACAAAAAAACTGTTAGAAATCTCTGTATCTACGTCAGTTTACTGAAGCTTTTATTTGCTCTAAAACATTTGAACAACGAGCAATACGACAATAAGTATTTATCGATACGTGCAGACACTGCGATTGTTTTCTTTATGGTACAGTAGAGACATTACAAAATAACGACAATATTATATAATAGCGATCACTAGAATTAACAAAACTCACCGTCTGTTCCGAATTTACTGTTACCTATTATTATAATGATTATTAACTAATTCGCATGGCTGAACATATAGAGACATACAGACATATGGTCGCCGACCTCCTGGACGGAGATGGCACGTGAAGAAGAAGAACAATTATTATACAATTATTATAATTATTATAATAATTACACCAGGCTGTATCTCATGAACCGTGATAGCTAGACAGTTGAAATCTTCACAGATGATGTATTTCTGTTGCCGCTATAACAAAAAATACTAAAAACAGAATAATATAAATATTTAAGTGGGGCTCCCATACAACAAACGTGATTTCTTGCCGTTTTTTTTCGTAATGGTACGGAACCCTTCATGCGCGAGTCCGACTCGCACTTGGTCGGTTTTTAACTAATACATGGCGTTACTCATAAACGCGCTACAAGCCTTAATTATACAGGATGACTTAAAATTGGTAATAAAAAACACTTGATTGTAACTCAGTTAATCTCAGTTAATGGGGTTAAATTAACACCATTGTTAAAATTAACTGTATTTAATTGTCGCAAATTTTCTAATAAAACAAATAATTAAAATCCCGAAGTGTGGTTATCCCACATTAAATACCTAACTGTCATACCTGTCACTCTTATTTTGTTTGACAAGTGACAATTACTAATCAAAACACGTTTACTTGATAAATACTGTGGCATGTGATTGATAACCAAAGACTCTTCCCTCTTTGGCAAAGAGGAAAGTGTTTATTTGAAATTCATTATGTTAGGATAACCACGTGAAGCCTAAAAAATGGGATAAATAATTAAAACTAATAAATTACTTTGATTATTTTTTAGCAAGCAGAAACGTCTGCGAACGATGTTATTAAGCTTAGAATAAATTGCTCAGTTGGTAGAGCGATCCAGAGGCCGTGAGTTCAAGTCTCACCAAGGCAGTAATTTTTCCACTTTTAAATTTGACACAGGCCTCCTTTCATGCGCGAGAGGGATTGGGCTATAGTCCCCACGCTAGCCCAATGCGGGTTGGGGACTTCACATACACCTTTGAATTTCTTCGCGGATGTATGCAGGTTTCCTCACTATGGTTTCCTTCACCAAAAAGCTAAAGTGGTAAATATCAAATGATATTCCGTACATAAGTTCCGAAAAACTCATTGGTACGAGCCAGGATTTGAACCCGGGGGTTCCGTACCCAAAGGGTAAAAACGGTTAATTTGTAAAACCACTACCACACACTAACCCAAAGCCGCTAGATAGATAAATCAAACCACGGTTTCACTTTAAATAACTAGATTATATTTCGGTCACCGTACTTTACGATCATTTGTTCACAGTTTGCAATCCAATAACAGAACTCCACTGTCCGTGTGTCCGACTGTCCATCTGTCTGTCACCAGGCTGTATCTTATGAACCGTGATGGCTAGACAGTTGAAATTTTCACAGATGATGTATTTCTGTTGCCGCTATAACATATAAATAATTAAAACTAATAAATTACTTTGATTATTTTTTAGCAAGCAGAAACGTCTGCGAACGATGTTATTAAGCTTAGAATAAATTGCTCAGTTGGTAGAGCGATCCAGAGGCCGTGAGTTCAAGTCTCACCAAGGCAGTAATTTTTCCACTTTTAAATTTGACACAGGCCTCCTTTCATGCGCGAGAGGGATTGGGCTATAGTCCCCACGCTAGCCCAATGCGGGTTAGGGACTTCACATACACCTTTGAATTTCTTCGCGGATGTATGCAGGTTTCCTCACTATGGTTTCCTTCACCAAAAAGCTAAAGTGGTAAATATCAAATGATATTCCGTACATAAGTTCCGAAAAACTCATTGGTACGAGCCAGGATTTGAACCCGGGGGTTCCGTACCCAAAGGGTAAAAACGGTTAATTTGTAAAACCACTACCACACACTAACCCAAAGCCGCTAGATAGATAAATCAAACCACGGTTTCACTTTAAATAACTAGATTATATTTCGGTCACCGTACTTTACGATCATTTGTTCACAGTTTGCAATCCAATAACAGAACTCCACTGTCCGTGTGTCCGACTGTCCATCTGTCTGTCACCAGGCTGTATCTTATGAACCGTGATGGCTAGACAGTTGAAATTTTCACAGATGATGTATTTCTGTTGCCGCTATAACAACAATTACTAAAAAGGGAACCCTCGGTGCGCGAGTCCGACTCGCACGTGGCCGGCTTTTTATTACGAATTTGAGGTCACTGTATGGTACATTATCGTTTTTCATGTAGCAAAATTTCAATAAACATGTAGGTGACCGACCTACTAGCATTTTGTGCTGCTGGTGCTCGCGTGCTTTTGTTTATATATACAGGTTGGCTAAAAAATAAGTGCATTCCCGTTGCCAGGGAGATTTTGATATTACACTGAGCAACTTTTACTATGGAACCAACCACGAAATCGCGAAAAAAAATAATACCCGCCCATAGAAAATGGACCAGCCAAAATGTATGAAACCGCCAATTTTTTTTTGCGATTTGGGGGTTGGTCCCATAGTAAAAGTTGCTCAGTATAATCCCAAAACCTCCCTGGCAACGGGAATGCACTTATTTTTTAGCCACCGTGTAATGGCGTGTATACATATTTTTTACACCGACAAAACCGCACATGTTTAGCTTGCATTTTCTTTTGTATGATGTATAGGCAGGCGTTTGACCATGATCCCACCTGAAACCACCTGATCTTTTGTACATTTTATGTGTAAATAGCTTTTGTTCGTAAATATCCTGAGCTTTTTCTGTATGTATGTATACTCGTATATGGGTGTATTATAACGTTTATAAACTGTAGATACAGCAAAAGCTTTCCGTGTTTTTTATTTACCGGCTCACTGAGCCGATCAGATACAAAACCATTGCGTGACTTACTTCTTTGAGGCACCGTCTGTTTGAGGGTCCTATCTTAGCTTTCCAAGGTTTTGCTGGAGCCTTAATTGACTTATATGGTTAATTGGCGTTTATGAATCATGGTTTTTGGCATCCGGCCTACAACGAGCTTGATCGAGGCTCTTACTTTTTATGAATTAAGCTTTATTTTTTTAATACATATAATGACTTGGCAATCGCACACAATGCTTTAAGTACTTGTACTCGTATTGCTCAAACTGCATGTCATTTGGGCTAGCGCTATGTTCAATTAGGATTATTTTAAATAGTTGACGAATTATCCTTATGTTATTATGTAGCGGAGCGATTGCAAAGTTATTATTAGTATTAAAAAAAATAAAGGTATGTAATATTGTTACGGTTTAAATACCCCCTGGCACTAACTAAAATAACCGACTTGGTTTCACATTGTATCTCAAAACTTTTTTGTAGTAGAAGAACTGCGTTGCGAGACTTGCATCTTTTTACGTGTAATGTTTTTGATGGATATCTTTTTCAGTTTGTAATTGCTGTAAAAATGTTGAGCCTTTTTAAGAAACCAACTAAAAAGATATTTCTCAATATACTTAAACAAAAGAGACAATCGCGAAAATGGAGCATCTACGTCTTAATAAAACACTCGGGTGCATTACGCTTGATAAATGCGTGTAATTGTCCTAATCCCATATCCCTGCGAAATAAGCTTCTCGCGAGAATAAACGACAAATTCCTTAATACAATGACGGCACTCCGGTTTATTTAAGAAGTTAAAATACACGATGTGTAACGTGGACGAGTTAAATTAAATTAGAGTGTGTCACGAATAGGCTTATTTAAGGCTTATTTCTCGAGATTACGCCTCTGTTGACGACGAGTGCTTTATTTGATCAGTGTCGTTGAAAAATCTTAAAATGAATTAAAATGTCTGAAATCACTTGAACAGGGGGCTCTTAAACGAAGGGTTTCTGCCAACAGTGGAGAAGAAAGACGTTTAATTTAATGTGATTTTAAATGCTTCTGTAAAATGTGCGTGTGTTGCTTTTGTTTAATTAAAAAGTTAATTATGTTGGTAATATTTAAAAGGTACGAAAGTAAAGGTAAATTGAGGAGAGTCTTTTCAAAAGACTTATTTATCTATAAACACCATTCAAAATATGCCCTTTTGAAAAGACAGTCCTTTAGTTGAAGCGCCCTTAAAAAAATATTTAAAGAATTATTACATGACACATTTATTTATTTATTTTATTTATTAATTTATAAAACTTTATAAAACAACGTGTTATTGAAACTATTAATCATAATACAACATTAAATAAGGTCAATACGGGTAAGTGTGGCTGCAGGATAAGTGTAACTTGCTTTCACTAAACGCAAGTAGCAAATATATGAATAACGCAATAAACACTAATCATTGTGTAAACAGGTCTCAATGTGAAGGCCAGCCACACTTATCCCGCAGCCACTCTTACCTGTATTAACCTTAATACACACTATAACTTATAATTAAAAAGCTAAAAAAAAAAAAAAAAACATAACATTTAGTTCATAAAACCTATTTTATATGTGATGTACTTTGGATGTACTTAATTCTGAACTGTAGGTCTGTACATGTTGTCAAACATTTAAGCATTTAGGTATTCGTTTCAAAAGCCTCTGAACTTCTTAATTTCCGTTTACAGTGTAGATATAGACAAAAACTCAAAAAAAAATACTAGCAAGTATTTCTTTCATTAAGGCCGAGCTTAGATTCAATAAATATTTACCAGTGGCCACTTCGAAGCGTTGCGTGACACGACCTGCTCGTACCAAGTTACAGACTTCGCTTATTCAAAACTCTGAACTCGATAGTGAGTAGATACGTATCTAGTTTAGCTTGACCTCTTTCCCAGAATCGGTTGTATGTAACCGTTCATCAAGCTTATACTGGACATGATGGGAGACTGCTCTTGTAAACGAACTGTTGTGGCATTGACGTGATAGGTCAAGCGAACGGCGTCTTAACAGCTAACTTCTAGGAGCGAACCCGGTTAGCAGACGGTGAAGTGCACGTCACGTACGTAGTACCATCGGCCACAGTCTGACATTTTGTAAACCTTATAACAAAAGGCATAAGGTCGATGGACAAGAGTATTGCTGTTTGTACATACGTCTAAGCATAACGTACTCGTAAGCGATACATTGTTTCATAGAGTTACATACGTACAGATACAATAAAACTTTTGTTATTTTGAAACTGATACGGAACTAATGAATAACTTAGAATGTAATGGAATAGTTCACACTACTTTAGCCAGTCTTTCTCAGAGACCACTAGCGTTTAAAAAAACATGCAAAAATATATATTACTTTGTAATTTAAATTCCACCTATGTAAAATCATCAAAAATATTAAATCCTTAGTTGACGTACATGAGTACATATATGTATACTGTACATAATAATTGACAAAAGTGCCTTTAGAAAAAGCATCAATTTATAAATAATATATGTATAATTTTATGGAACTATCTTAGAGTACGTACCTTGATAACGCATAAAGGAATTGAAATAAAAAAATAGACGCCTTAAAATATCGTCAAAAAAAAGAACTAATCAAAACAGGATGAAATAAAGCCAAAACAAATGGATTACCATCCAATAAAATTGAAATTGAAGCTATTATTAAGACTTTTTCATGTTTACTAAGAAGGGTACAAAACTAAAAATAAGCTCAATGGCTTACACGAGAATTAAGTTACATTCACAAGACTAATGAAAATATGTAAATGTCACCATCTGCTTGACTAAAAGTTGAAGCAAATTCGAACGTAAATTTTGATGTAAAAATGATGTCATTTTGTTATCTTTTGCCTGTGCTTTTCACTCGTGTTGCTACATATACGTATAAATACAATCAGCATCCAAATTAACCGATTAAACTATGCTTCAAAAGTACGAGTATCTACCATTCTTTGACAACATAACAAAAAAATATAAGCCGCTGTATGTAGACTGTGATAGATCTTATCTTATCTTATGGTTTTCGGGGGCCCTTGCGGATACACTTCGACCCATAGGGATCTTTTGTGCAGTTACCCCTTAGGAAAGATCCGTCAACTACTCAAGAGCTTTTTCCACCATCTCCATGTGCCGGATGATGGAGCTGGGTAGCGTTTTGAATTCCTTTGGTTCCAGATAGCCTGCTCCAAAGTCCTTCATTCTTTGTCTGGCGAGGGCGTGACATTCACATATCAGGTGTTGTGATAGATACTTCAGAACGAGAAATGTAGAGAGAAATCTGTATTTGGGAAAGAATTCCTGGACGGCAGGTGGTTTTGGAGCTTTGTTTCATCCGCTACTATTGCTGCTGGTGCTGACTGTATAACGGCCCGGCCACGACATTGCGCGATTGGCGGCGGCGGCGGCAACCATAGGTTGGAGCGAGACACAGCGATCAGACCTTTCGTTCGTCGTAAGTACGAGTGAAATGCACGCGCGAATGATAATAAAATGACATCATATTAATATCGGAATCTAATTCGAATTGGCCTCCTGAATATCAAGTTCTTTGCTCCCGTACATTCTGCTCGGAAACTTTTTCGTCCCCGTCGCAAAATTACTTTCCAAGTTGGCCTTCAATTTACACTTCAATGAAGCACTAAACTTTGAATACAAATTTCATTTAAAATCGACCCAATCAGAAGTTGGGAGAATGTATCAAAGAAACCACGTGTTGACTTTGCCGGTGCTAAGTGGGTCTGAACGTGAACATTTGATTAGGCACGATTAAGGAACTCAAGGTGACTCACGCGAGAACGGTCCAGGCCCGGCCCGGGGCGCCCGACACTTCTATTTCTATGACAGGTGACGGTAATCACGTGACGCTTTCTGTAGAAAACTGAAGTGTCGGACGCCCCGGCTCGGACCCGGACCTTTGTAGAGTGAGTCATCCTTTAGGAGTCACACGAACGTAGCCACCGCCATACAATCTAAGTTACGCTCTCATTTTCTTTGTACTTGTGTGTTTAGTTATGCCTTTTTTATTATAAACTGAAATAGATAACATACACTAAAGAAAAAGTGACCAAGTCCTTTCCATTTATATATAGTAGTGTGACTACTTAAAAACACAAATAAAATAAAAACATAAAATAATTTGATTTGTTCCCTAGTTGGCTTTTCTTATTATTGATTTTTTTAAATGTTCTTGTTCTTTTATAAACGAGCTACTTTTTCCGCCTCGAAGAACACAGCGGAGATTGAAGTCAATATTTGATTATCAACTGAAAAACTGGTCCAATTTTTGGACGCTCGGGGTAAACCTGGCAATATTAAATTTACTTTTTTTACGAAGTACCTATAAAAAAAAAATTACCGGCTTGTGACAATATGTTTTGAATGAATTTTATGAAATAAACTTTGTTCCACAGGTTATTAGATTAATAGAAGAACCATTTACTCGTAGCTTCCATGTAATCGATTTAGCGATTGATTTGACAAAAATAAAAATAATAATATTGTTATTATGTCAGGAGCGTTTACATTTTTTAACATACCTTTATTGTAATTGATAAAGATAAAATATATTTATTCGTGACGACCACAACACAAGTACGAACATGTGCAGACAACAACAGCAAGAAAAGAAGAAATCATCAAGTGTGCATCACGAAATGGACCCAACTCAGCATAATGCTAGTTATAAAGCCAGCGCTGGTCTTCCGTAGGGCCCATTCGGTGATGCCACGACAGATAACACACAATGATACATATTAAAACATTACAAAAATACACACAAGGAATAATTACGAACATGTAACATAACCAAAACCAAAAAAATACATTAAGAACACAAACAAAAAAAAAAAAACAAGTATACAAGAAAAACAGAAAAACATTAAGAAACAGACAAATCCATAGACAATTAATAATTATGAATTGGATATAAAACGTTCATTTTAAATAATTAATAAATAACCAAAATTATTAATTATAGACCTAAAAACGTTTATACTCGACCACAGTTTGCATGTAAAGTAACAATAAAATAACATAAGCACGCGGACAGCATTTACAGTAAGTTATACAGTTGAAATTAAAATAATTTTAAGTGAGTTGGTTTGTGCGCCATTATGAGCACGCATCATACTCTGCGTTTACTCATTTGTTACCCAGATATAAGCGCCCGATATAAAAAAATATAAGCGCGCCACCTATTAGACCGCGGGCCAGGAATAATAGTATCCCCGGCAAAAACTCGTAAACCGGCTGACGATTTTTTTTATTCACAATAGCATATAAATTATCATCTGACTTCTTTATCACAACAGTTAGAGCTGTGAACCTAATTTCAGGTAAATGTGTCACAATTTTCACAGGCTTAGGGAACTACTTAGGTACGCTTAACTATTTTAATAGTACATGAAACTTGCCCAGTGCACCAGCCGCACCTTTGCCAATTTCCTTGGTCATACATACTCATAACTCTGCTTGCGTCGTATCCGAATTTATTGAACGTTTTAGAAAGTGTTACTTCGTGATGACTGTATGCAGGTTAGGTATTACTAGGATAACAAGGTTATTACTAAGATATCTCACTCGATTTAACGAGAGGCGCGCGTGAGAGGGAGGAATACTATAAAGGTGACATTCTGAGTGTGACTTGCGACCGATGTCACTGTCAGTCTCCTTGATAAATTTAAATGGAGTGTGGGATTAAACGTTCCAATCGCGACAGCAATTCGACAGCGAGAGCAACCCAATTTATCGAGAAATTTGACAGTGATATCTCCCATTTCCGCAGCCATAACGCTGCTGCAGTCGCCATCCGAAAACAACCTGTAAGCGACGCGCTTAACACATTCACTGCCAGCAACCCGTTAGGAGGGTTCCCTGTTCGTAGGCGCTTTTCGCTACCTACGGGGAAAACTGTATTATCAGCTTAAAACATTCACCGCTCGAGCTACGGTCGTAGCCGATAACATGGGTTTCCCGGTAAGTAGCAAAAATGCTTCGTAGAGGCAAAACGACAACATGTCGTGATTAGCGCTGAATGGGTTAACATTAATCTCAAGAACTCCATTGTGCGCCGTCGCGCAAAGCGCGCGTATTTTGTTTTTAAAAAAAGGTGTGTAAATTTTGTATCTGTCAAATTGATACAAACCGAATTGTTCCAATTTTAGTTGAATTTTAGAATTATTAGTACGTGTTCTATAGTTTGTCAAAGGACTATCTCATTTCAAACATACACAGAGAGAACCATACTATATTTGTTTTACACTAGTACTGGCACCCAAAAAAAAGATGAGTATAGTTTTTTTTGTTCTTATTTACTGACAACTATATTATGTACTGTGTTGTACATAAAAAATATTCGTGTATTTTTAATTATTTGCGACCCGATCTGCAACACCACTAAACACCATAAATGTTTATGGGTAATCCGTTCTAAATACCGATGGGATATGTCTAAACCGCGTGTTAATGCATGAATAAAACAAAAATGCATCTGTTCGGCCGATATCGTAGCGCCTTGGATTGCATGTGAGCACTGTGAACGTACCAGCTACCTTACACTTGTAGGTATAGTATGATCATAGTTTCCCTGCACTCGCTTTATCGTGGAGTGTGACAATGGACCTGCGCTCCTTTGTCTGTGCCAAACTCAGGGCGGTTTACTGAACTTAAGCTCAGCTAGGCTGTATTACCTTTAATACTGGCATATATGGTGACCACAGATTAGACAACACTAACGAACGGAAAGTCCCCTGTGTAATAAAAACAAGCGTTTTATTCAGGTTGTATGTTCCATTGTCTACAAACGTTGCAACCAATGACATGCGATTTTAGATTATTACCGGGTAAGTAGGAGCAACGATTTCAATCGATCGATCAAAATGCCACGTTGTATCGCAAATCGATTGCGTTTATAGATGACGTTTGGAAGGGCCATCATCTACTGAGGCACAACAAATAAATACCTACCTACATTTAAAAGTAATGGAAAAGGGCGTGTGCTTAAAATTAATAAACTTTGCTTTCCTTTCAAGATAAATTCAAGTCAAGTCAACCTGTTTGCCTATTATATATGATACATTTTGCACAGTCACCCTTCTAAACGACAAAATTATTATTTCAACCAAAATAAAACGTTCTCGTCAACTGTCACTTTTTATTGAAAAAGGCGCGCTCACACTGACTGATCTATTTACTAAAATACCTCTCAAATTAGGGGACATCAATAAAAGATTGAGGCCTTACCGCCACTATGTTGCCATAGTGCTGTCCCCAATAATATGAAGTACTATGTAAAAAAATGGTTATATAATAATAAATAACAATAATTAAAACTAATAATAAACTAAAATAACAATAATTAAAACTAATAATAAACTAAACTAATATGCGCCTCCACCCTGCATCGTACCCGGCTCAAAAGTTCCCATGATGCCTGCAGCATTGCCTCGCTGCACTGCAATTGAGATCTGTTGAACCAGGTACGATCCAGAGCGGGGGTCGCAGCCCCTCTCCCGTAGACGCCTCCCCAGGTCACCAATCAGACGCCGAGCCTCAGAGCCCCAGGGCCCCGCGGTTTCTATTGCCACCGGCACGAAGTCATAGCTTGATTCCAGGGCGGAGTATTTGGTGTGCTTTAGCTTGGCGGCGGATTCCGCCAATATGTAAAAAAATAGTTATGAAGAAACGGGTTATGATTTTAGCAGACTATGTATTATCGCAATTAAACTATCGTGAGACATATTTCAAAATATTTAGATCAGTACGGTTCACTCACTATTATTTTTAGTCGCTTTTGGCGACATGTTGTGCCTGAGGAAGGATTCCCGAAGAATCCGAAACGTTGTGTATTATGTTTGTATCATTATTTTATGAGTTCCACCCATAGACATAGTATATACAAGTAGTTATAGACGCGCCACCGAGCGACCGGGGGTAAGAGAAAGAATATTCATATAAAATTTGGGCAGCATAGGATTTTTTCTCTTTCACTCTTATAAATTTCGGTATTTCGCCATCGTCTCCTACCTATGATGCCACCCGGTCGGTGATAAGGACAAAGCATGGCACTAGTTTCTCTTTCCTCTTATATGAAACAAACAGCTTATTCGTAAAATCGCAATAAGACTATCTTTCTCTATCAAAGAGTGTCAGGCCCTTGGTTCCACCGCAGTTCCGATTTTTACGAATGAGGAGTTAATTGAGTTGTGATGGCATCAGAAGTGACAGGCTATAATTTTAACCTAATTCGAAAATTTATCAAGGGACCAAGGCAAGACAACAATCGAATAGAAAAAAATGTATCGGGATTATTACTAAAACTACACGACTATTTCCATCCATTATTTAACTTTTAAGAGCCCGGTTACGATTTTAGTCGCAAAAATGTAAAGTTGATAGATTTCTTCTGTGAAATTGTACACCTTTTGTTACCTAATTGAAATAACAAGTACTGGTTTCTATTAGCACGACTTCTTATCTCTAGGTTTATCAGATCATTTTTTTGAAAAACGGCTTACTAAATTAGTAATGAATTTTTTTCTGATGGACGTTTAGGTAAACGCGTGTAAAGCACTGACTTTGATGCTCTTATTTGTAAATTTCGTAAAGTTTGGACTGCTAAAAATGGTAAATTTGTATTACACATATTCTGTACTCTAGGTTTATCAGATTACATTGTTGTTATATGACTTAGAGTTCGAGGAAATGAAAGTTAAACGAATTCAATTTTCTCCAGAAATGACCTCAAAACAAGTGACAATTTCTCCGAAAATCTACTTATTTTCGACGTAGATTGCATACTCAAATAATCTGCAATGTTTACTTAAACTGTTGCTGTACTTCATTTTATTTAAATTGCAACTTTTATTTTCTGACGATTTTTTAAAAACTTCCCCTTTTTCTGGTATAACATCGGTGACACGCGCTCGCGGCCTCAGTCCCGCGCGGGAGCTGGTAGAGGCAGGACGTTTGTTGATCGGCTCCGCACGTTGCATCGACGACGACGAAGTTATTTATCATTGTGTGCGTCGCTCGCCGTGTAAAAAGTTATATTTGTTTGCGTGTTTGGCTGTACTGTGTGCGTGTAAACTGCGACCAGAAACTTTAATCCTTGGGTTGTAAGTACTTGTTTATTAACCGCCTTCAAAAAAAAGGAGGTTCTCAGTTTGACCCGTATGTTTGTATGTATATGTATGTATGTATGTATGTATGTTTGTTCTCGATTATCTCGCATTTGGCTGAACCTATTTTGATGCGGTTTTTAGAAAAGTGTTTGTTACATTCTGGAGAAGGTTTTAGTATACATAGAGCTGAGCTGATGCTGAACCCTGGCTGTACCTAGTGGAACGCAGGTTTAGTGCAACATAGACACACGCTGTTTTGGTCTGTCTTGATGAGCAATTAGGAGAGCAGTACCCAAGATGGAGCTGATGCTGAACCCTGGCTGTACCTAGTGGAAATCAGGTTTCGTGCAACATAGGCACACGCTGTTTTGGTCTTCCGACACGTCTTGATGAGCACTTGGGAGAGCAGTACCCAAGATAGAGCTGATGCTGAACCCTGGCTGTACCTAGTGGAACGCAGGTTTGGTGCAACATAGGCACACGCTGTTTTGGTCTTCCGACACGTCTTGATGAGCAATTAGGAGAGCAGTACCCAAGATGGAGCTGATGCTGAACCCTGGCTGTACCTAATGGAACGCAGGTTTGGTGCAACATAGGCACACGCTGTTTTGGTCTTCCGACACGTCTTGATGAGCAATTAGGAGAGCAGTACCCAAGATGGAGCTGATGCTGAACCCTGGCTGTACCTAGTGGAACACAGGTTTGGTGCAACATAGGCACACGCTGTTTTGGTCTTCCGACACGTCTTGATGAGCAATTAGGAGAGCAGTACCCAAGATGGAGCTGATGCTGAACCCTGGCTGTACCTAGTGGAAATCAGGTTTCGTGCAACATAGGCACACGCTGTTTTGGTTATTCGACACGTCTTGATGAGCAAATGGGAGAGCAGTACCCAAGATAGAGCTGATGATGAACCCTGGCTGTACTAAGTGGAACTCAGGTTCATTTATTGTTATCAGAACTTCCACCCCCTTTTAACGCCCAGTACCTACTGCATGTTAAACGTGTGGTAGCTCTGGTCAGGTGCCTGCTTCATCTGGCAGCCCTCCAGGTGTTCCAGGTCTTGAAGAACTTAACCTGCCTACAGCATACTCTACCAACTTCAGATTAAAAGAGTTTTACCCCTGATCCGATGCGTCCAGCAGCACTCCAGGTGTTCCAGGTTTTGAGCTGTCTCCGTCATACACTACCCACAACACGTTGAACGAGTGTTACCCACCCTTTGCCCTTGACCCTTTGCACTCAGCAGCACTCCAGGTGTTTCAGATCTGGAGCTTTCCTCATCATACACTACCAGCGGCACGTTGAGCGAGTGTTACCCGTTACCCCTGACCCTTTGTACCCAGCAGCACTCCAGGTGTTCCAGGTCTGGAGCTTTCCCTATCATACACTACCAGCAGCACGTTGAGCGAGTGTTACCCCTGACTCTTTGCACCCAGAAGCATTCCAGGTGTTCCAAGTCTTGAGCTGTATCCATCGTACACTACACACTACCAGCGGCATGTTGAGCGAGTGTCACCCCTGACCCTTTGCACTCAGCAGCACTTCAGCTGTTCCAGGTCTTGAGTTTTCCCCATCATACTCTACCAGCGGCACGTTGAGCGAGTGTTACCCCTGACCCTTTGCACCCAGAAGCACTCCAGGTGTTCCAGGTCTTGAGCAGTATTCATCGTACAACCAACCACACGTTGAGCGAGTGTTAGAAGAGTGGAGAAGAGAAGAGGATGACTTTGGAAATAAAAATTATTATCACCCTTCCCAACGATTAAGACTATCTCCGTAATATCAAATTCCATCCAAATCGGTTTTATTGGATCCCATACAAATTTCCATTACCCCCCCCCCCCCCCCCCCGTTTCTGGGGTAAAACCTATCCTATGTCCTTCCCCAGGACTCAAACGATGTCCATACCTCATTTCATCTTAATCGGTTCAGCGTTTATTGATTCCCCATACAAATTTCCACCCCCTTAAAGGGTGAGTTCTTGAATAAAAAGTATTCTATGTCCTTCCCCGGGATTCAAACTATCTGTATACCAAATTTCAACAAAAGGCTAGTTTCCCCTCTGGGTTGGAACGTTGGAAAGTCAGATCGCAGTCGCTTGCGTAAAAACTAGTGCCTACGCCAATTCTTGGGATTAGTTGCCAAGCGGACCCCAGCAGACTTCCACGAGCCGTGGCAAAAAGGCTGGGATAACGCGAGTAAGATGATTATATATATATAAGATATTGCCTTAGTGCAAATCATTATCATCATGCTATATAATTTGTATGTATTATATGAATACATAGGTAAATTGTTAAGAGTAATAAACGATTATATCAATTTTACCGAAAGTTTTATTTTAACCTAATTAAAGTTATAAAGTGACGCATAATGTTGCGAAAGTATCAATATTGTTTAGGCGGTCGCGTTATTTCAAGCAGCGGCCGGCGTTCGGTTACTGTGTAAAAGTCGTATCTTCGCGCGTTTTCAAATCGACTACGGGCTCTTAATTGGCGTTTTCTATCAGCGATTGTCATCCCCTGGGCTAGATTATATTTTAGGGATTTAAGTGTAGTTTGTCGTAAAGTATATATTTTGTACCTACATTGTACGTTCTTCTTTCGTACGTCGTACGTTTCGTCGTTTCGTCGTAGGTTGATATAAAATGTATTATATAATGTTGATAGCCATGGTCACAGGGCGGACACGCCACTATCATAGTACGGAAATGATTTTAGTGTACAATGTTGCACGAGCGTACGCCATAGGTAACTGTATATAATGAATAGAGTATAGAGTATACGCATCAATGTGTATGTAAGTTGTTTTTGCCATTCAGCATGAAACACTATTACTTATTCTGTGCTATGGCTCTCTTCGCTTACAATAATTTTACATAAACTTAAGAAGTATAAAACATAAAGAATAAATACTGGAATTTGTACCTACCGTTGGCCAAAGATCCTTATAAATACAGTTAAATCTATATAAAATCTAAAGGTGTGGCAACACTGTGCCGGGCAAAGCTGTTTGTTTCATATTCATCGAACCCGATCCGTATTACGTAACCGGTGACCATATTAATGCTACTTCGCCACCTCGGCGTGAATATTTCACGAGTATTTCAGGGGTCGTTTAATAGGAAAATGGACGACCGCTTCTATATATAAACGTAGTACATTTTCCTCTGAATGTTGATATTACCAACATCTATGCTGTACGTTTGAGTTTTTCGATTCTTTTATTATTATAAGAGTTAGGAGCTTCCACATAGTATATTTTTTTTAGAATAGAATAGAATAGTTTATTCGTAAACACAGACAATAGGCATACGTTAAAAGAACATAGTGAAAATAAAGTGTCACGAAATTGCCCCATCTCAGCATGCTGCTGGCGACTTCCAGCGCTGATCTTCCGATGAGATCATCACGGAAGGTAACAGACAAAAAGAAAGCAACATAAAGGAAAGAAACATAAAATATGGCGAAAAATAAATTACACACAGTTTACAATACAAAAAAGAGATACAATATGACGACATAAGTACATAAAATACTGGAACTTGTACCTACCATTGGCCAAAGATCCGTATAAATACAGATAAATCTATTATAAAATCTAAAGGTGTGGCAACACTGTGCCGGGCAAAGCTGTTTGTTTCATATTCATGGAAAAGATAAAGATATAAAGGAATGCCAGGATCTAAAAACATTTGAAAGAAAACTGAAACAATATTTTATTAGTAAGCCCTATTATTCCATCAAAGAATATTTTGCTAGAGCTTTAGATAAAATATTAATATCTGACATTTATATATTATTAACTCTGATTATGTATTTCTTCTGTTTCTTCTATTCTCTTAATTTTATTGGCAATTTATGAATTAACTGACATATTATATACATATAATTTAATATATATTTTTTACTATATTTTTTATTGTATTTTAAGATTGTGTAATTAATTTTGACATTACCGTTGATGTAATGTTTCATATACATGTATTTGCATGCATTGTACTATGTTTTTATGTGCAAATAAACGATTGATTGATTGATAACATTAAGTAGAATTGCACGGATCAACCGATCGAACATGTACCGGTCCGGTAGGACCATATCGTGCGCGACACTAAGCGTGCATAACGAGCGCCAGCGGTAGCTACACCACATTAAATTCAATGACAATGACAGAATTGACAAACATAGTAAAGTGAAGTGAGTGAATCTAATCACTTCCGGTTCGAACGCCATCTTGATAGTAGCCTCGTGATTAATTCCTTTGTTTTTTGCTCATAAATATTGTTTAATGTGTAATATCGATAGCTTTATTATACAGTAATCTAATGTGGTAGTGTGCACTGTGCAGTGAATGGAGAATTAATCTCAAAGCGTGTTTAACCACCATTTTGGAGTCAACGGCCGGTAGTCCACGTGCTTCTCGTAAAATCCAGCTATCGGGTTTACGAGACAACTACAACAACCACCGAACAACGTCATGCTCTAAGAGCATTTGGTATTTCTACCTCTAACCGTGTCTGGCTAGAGTCCTAGAGGCCCATAATTTTATTGTTTACCGTACACTGGCTATGGCCGATGGCCGATATGTTTTAATCAAGAAATATTAATTCGATCCCACGTGGATCCCACTTTGACGTTGGCGAAATCATCGACAGTATCGATGGAGCCATACTACCTGAAAAATTGATTGATTGATTGAGTGAATCTAATATTTTACTATTTTCAATCCGTTTTTGACCATGAAAACCATAAAACAATGAAAAAAATGAAATTAATGAATGAAATGTTTTGTATTTGTTCCTAACTTTTATACTAAGTACCTAATGAAAAAAATTTAAAAAAGTCAAATGGCTAATGAGCATCTAATCATTTAAAATATTTACTATAATGTCGATATCCAGGGAGAAAAATGGGGACTACGCTTGTATGGAAAGTGGTCGTCCACTTTCCTCTTAATAGGCTACGTTTGGGGCATGAATATCGTCCCTAAGTAGACCTTTTCGTACTAATATGTTAGCTGGTTTGAGGGTGTCAGGAACGTGCTGAAAGCTTTGTGGTTAGAGCTATTGTCATGTATAGAGTTTGTTATTTTATAATAAACATCTAATACCTAATGGCGTTATTCATACTATTCATACACGCGCTGCAAGCCTCATTAGCTATGAATTGTTTGTCTTAGGGTCGGTTGCACCAAACTGTTTGTCATCGTTAAAGAGCCTGCTAAATTGTATTGTATGGAAAGTTTCATAGTAAACCGCCGCGGCGCGCCGGGTGACGTTGATCAGTCTGTCAAGTGCGGATGGTGCAACTGGCACTTAACTGTCTTTTTGAAAACGTATTAATTAGTAAGAAAGGGATAAAACATAAATTAACTAATGAGGTGTGGCAAGTTTTATGACATAATATTTATAAATATATATATATTTTTATTTACAAAGATAACTACGTCGTAATACGACCAGTTTTTTGTTAATCTTCATTACTTACATGTTACTTACTTAGTATAATGTTATTTAAAATATTTAGGAATTAATCTCTTCTACGCAATCATTACAAGGAATACCTACTATTTTTAGGTATTTATTAGTTATTTAAAAAGATATAACAAAAAACATTGCATTTTTTCTGTTTCTTTTGACATTTATTTACCTTGGAGTACTGTGATATATATTTATAAAACAAGACAGATTCTTAAATCAAAACTTTAACGCATTCACTGCCAGGGGGCGTGGCCTATTAACAAACTTGTATGCCTGTGAACGCACATGTGCGTTGGGGGCAGTGAATGTGTTAAATACGTTCATACTTCAAACTGTCGCCCTGTCGTCTGTTGAAATAGACCCTTTCAATAATGTATGCAACAACCATTTAATTGTTTCTTGCAATTTGGCCAAATCATACATTTATTTATCTATATACTAGAAAACAAAGTCGCTTCTGGCTGCCTGTCTGTCCCTATGTACCTATGCTATGCTATGCTATGCTATCTTTAAAACTACGCAACGGATTTTGTTGCGTTTTTTTAAATAGATTCAGGAGGAAGGTTTGTATGTACAATACATCAGCATTTCAGCCGTGCGAAGCCGGGGCGGGTCGCTAGTCTAGAATAAATTCGAGCTGAAGAATTTTCAACATTTTACATGCATTTTTATTTCTTTCACGTTATTATTGCAAAAACGTATGTAAACAAAAATCTGAATATAAATATAAAGTGTATCTGCTAAAGTAATTTTCATACTGTAATAAAAAAATAGCATTAAATATTTACTCAAAGAAGCGGTATACTTTCAGTAAATATTTTCACAGCACTTTCAACTAACTTTCAATGTCTTGAAGTGTTGTGCAGCAAAATATTTGATTTATACCTAGTACTCTACTTAGAGGTTTCTGAAAATATTTACTAACTTACACGATAATTTTGTTTTTTAAGATACATACTCATAACTATATGCAACATTTTGTAAATCGTGTTTTTACTGAACAGTAACTATTTCATAGATTTTTTAAATTTAGGAATTGTCAGGTAGTTTTATGAGTCAGAGTTCAACAGAAGAAAGTGGATTAAGTGACAAGATTTCGCCCATTTGTCCATGTAAACAAAAGTTTTAAATACCTGCTGCATTAAATTGACCAAATTTAATGGGCTGGTTACCTGAGGGTCTCCGGCAAGCTCGGTTCTCCATACAAACGTAGTTCCGCTCTCATTTTAAAACGAATAGCTAGATAGCTTTGAAATTTTGTGCTTACAATAGGATAAGGTATATCTGTCTATAATTAGTTAATGTAGCTTTAGATACCATAGTTAAAAACATACAGCAAAAATTTTTTTATACAAAACTTGTTTTTGCTCTATTTCGTTTGTTTTATAAACTGGAGCTATGTAAACTAATTTCAGACCTAGATATACCTCATGTCATTGCATGTGCAAAGTTTTATTACAATCCAACACGTAGTTTTAATTTAAAATGAGAGCGGAACTACGTTTGTATGGGAAGGTGCAATTCGGCCGAGCTTGCCGGGGACTCTTAACATCAAATGACTGAAATTAAACGGTAACTATAGTTGTTATATTACGTATATTATAGATTTATTCTTAGTAGTGGCCTGCTGTTAACGTTGATGTCCAATTGTATGGAGACCGTATGACCAAGGCCATAGCTGGGACTGCTGGAAGTTTTACCTCCACCCGTGTTCGAGTGATTTTGATCCTGCAACCATTTCTTCATTCCATAGCGGTTCTGAACTCTTATCCAGCTCTATTACTAGGTATGTTTAAAGATATAGGTATGTAGCTCCGTATACGATGAACAAAGTACCTACATATAACGAAAAAAACGTGCCTCGGTAATCAAGAAAAAGTCATTGTCTTTGGCCCTATACTCGCCTATATGGCGACATATAGGGCCAAAGACAATATATATTGACGACACCGTTTGATATTTAATTAGTCATAAAATAATAATAATAATAGAAATAGAAACACATATTTATTTTTGATATTTTTATACATTTTAATTTTTAGTTTTAATCGTAACTTTACTGTGACTACAAATTTTACTATGACAATACCCCGGCTTTCACCACTCGTCACTTTTTCTTTAATATATGACATCTATTACAGTTTATATGACAATAACCCTCTATACTATCTATTCTCTTTGCTATTTTCAATACTGACCCGTATGTAGATTCTAATTTAACAATTTGTTATGGTTTTGAGCTGGTTTTGATAAGACATTGACGATCATCTTGGTGATTGGCGCGCATCTCACGCACGACTTTCACTTCATTTTGCATGTAATAATCAGCGTGAGTAATCTTCAAGGTTATATCAAAGTAAGACCAAAACCGTAACAAGTTGAACACAAATTGGCGCTGCGTCGAGCTGTTAGACCGGCACAGATCAGATCCATGTAACGCTACGCAAGGCAGCGTTGCCTTGGCTTGACGACGGCCCGTCCGACGGTTGAGCAAGCCTGAAAGTGAGCGAGCTGTAAGCGGACTTCGATAGCTCGCTGCTGTGCAAGCTGTGCTCCATGTTATAAGAGCAGAGCGTTTCATATCCTTCACTGAAAAAAAAAATCCTAACTCATGATTCTCATGAAGTAATTTAAAAAAATTAACCGAGTTTAACTAATAAAGAAATACAATTTTACTAAATATCCTACATTTTGTAACAGGTAGCACATAGTTCGCACGTCCCATGTTTTGTTAGTAACATAATATTTTGTTAAGCAAGGTCACACATCGTTCGCATGTCCCATTTTTTGTGTAAGTAGAGGTACCTAGTAACAAAATATTTTGTTACTGTTATGCAAACATTTCTTTCAGTTTAAATGAAGCGACAGCAAATATTTTCACAAACATCTCTAAGCAACAACTGGTACTTGGTACTGGTGTTGGTGGTTTGAATAAACCGGCTAAGTGCGAGTTGGACTCGCGCACCGAGGGTACCTTACTTTTTAGTATTTGTTGTTATAGCGGCAACAGAAAAAAATTCAACTGTCTAGCTATCACGGTTCATGAGACACCGCCTACTGATGACAGACAGACGGACAGCGGAGTCTTCGTAATAGGGTCCCGTTTTTATCCTTTTGGGTACGGAACCCTAAAAAGCACCAACGGCTTGTCTTTGTTATTACTGCTGTCATTGTGCCTAATCGGGTTATCTCAATTGTAGCTCCAATCAGGACGTGGCCAATGCCAAAATCCAATGCTGCAAAACCCAGTGCAATAGCACAAGCGCAAGCAAGTTTAGATTTTTGCACTTCTGCCCCTCTTAACAAGCTAAGACGTGAGCGGTTTTTCATATATAAAGCTCTGAAGATACCTAGGAGAGGAAATGGCAAAGATCTAGTTTTTCGTTTGATCCGCGTACGGAACAAAGAGCACAGCTACATAGTCGCATGTGAGTGTGTCGCGGCTCTCAATACTTGCGCTACCAGAGCCTTCAAATCTAACAAGTGTTTGGTACACTCAGTCCCGCTCTCTGCCGCTGATCGGATCTTCTGACTTTCGAAGTTCCGTGCAATGGCGCAATGGGACAAGATTGGCTTATCCGTCAACTGTAGAGAAATTTATTTAGTTGATCAAATGAGGGTAAAACCTAGAAGCTCGTGGCAGATACCTAAAAATACTTCTGAGGAGTCTTATAAAGAATAACTTATTGATACCTTAGAGGCTGTGCGGTAGTATAGTATAGGTACTTATAAATAAATAGGTAATAAAATACCTATTATTGCTACTCTTGAAGTGACGGTAGACGAACAAGCGGAAAATAAATAGTGCGTGAAAAATAAAAAATAAAGTACGAAATGTCAATTAATATTTTATTTATATTTTGTCATTTTATATTTACTCGACTTCTCGATAAAAGAATACTTACGAAGGTGCATCAAATTCAAATACCGAGTATTGTGTCGTATGTGATGAAGATCATGATACTGATGTTGTTCTTATATTTACGTTTGTAGTATCTCCACCAAATATTCAAATCTCGAGTTACGAAATGAAAAAAAAAATAACGACAAAAGTTCAACAACAAAAACGAGGCCCCTATAAAACGGGTGGGTGTTTAATAGGCGTATAAATCATTACAACTTTTAACAATAAACAACATGTGAACAAGCATGACAAGCTGTTTTATCCACAAGGGTCTTTCGGTTAACCGCGCGACCAATTATTAACAAAACTGATAACATAGAGTAACTTATACTAGAGCGGTACTGTCATAGTAAATTTTGTAACCCCAGTAAATTCACTGCCATCTGTCGACACACTTTAAAACTAAAAATGAAGATTTATAAAAATACGATAGAATGTATTTAAATATAGATAAATGATTTTTTTTATTTGCATTAATTATTTATATGATTTTGACCCATGTTCTTTCACTGATATGCGTTAAAATTGTTAAATAACAAACGAAACCGTCAACGCCATCTATACGACTGTAGGCCAAAACTAGTAGCGCCCTCTGAACGAGAATCAAATTTTCTTGATTTTCGAGGCACGTTTTTTCCTTAGACTGTATCCATCTATTACGGAGTTATATCTATCTTTGCTGATAATTAACCAGTTAATTGAAACTAAGATTAAATGCAACAAAATACCTACCCATTTTAACTGACCTAATGGAATAACAAGTAAAGCCCGTTATTAATTGCTTCACATGGTCTCAATTTAATGAAACATCGACTGTCATTAAAATGTCGTTAACTGGGGTACCGGAATGTTTTTCAGGGAATTCAAATCGATTCCCTTTATTTTTTGTCATGCACTGGTTCATTAATAAATGTGTATCGCGATTTACTTTTATTGACCGAATGTACGAGTAATTACTTACTACCTACTATATTGGTTTTTTTCAGTCACAAGAACACAATGCATCTATAACTATGTCATTGATTCAACCAATAGAGAATTTTTAGGTAACATTTGGATTCATTATCTTATTTCTTAGACAATCTTAGCATACCTACACGATTTCGCTTGATTCCCAGATTAAGTAAACTTAGGTTTACTTATACGTATTAAAATTAGATCTTAACAACTTAATATAAAATTAATTGTGATGTATTTAAAAAATAAAAAACAGGCCAAGTGCGTGTCGTGCGTGTGCGTGGCGTGCATAATGGAGGGTTAATGGACTCCGTACCGTACATATACAAAAAAATCGGCCAAGTGAGAGTCGGACTCGCGCACGAAGGTTTCCGTACCATTACGCAAAAACAGCAAAAAAATCACGTTTATTGTATGGGAGCCCTACTTAAATATTATTATTATTCTGTTTTTAGTATTTGTTTTTATAGCGGCAACATAAATACATCATCTTTGAAAATGTCATCTGTCTAGCTATCATGGTTCATGAGATACAACCTGGTGACAGATGGACAGACAGACGGACGGACAGCGGAGTCTTAATAATAGGGTCCCGTTTTTACCCTTTGGGTACGGAACCCTAAAAACACACTTATGAAAAGAACAGAGCCCAGATAAACCTTGAAACTAAATATTTATATCCCAATAACATTGAAGGATTAAAAGACAGATAGCTAACAAAATTATATGAATTTTAAATATAACTTGAATACGACTGCAGTATTCTATTGACTTTTTTCATTTATATTTTCATAAGACGAGACTTATCGATATTAAGGGTCGGCTCCCCCTCAGGTCCTCTGCGGGAGCCAACAGATAATAAGACTGATATTGCAGTTTAAGTGAGATGATTCAGTTATCGCATCCGAAGAGGAAAACGGGTCGACTTGTTTAGTCCTGTCTATTTTGTATACAGTAAAAGGTGTAATTATAGATAAGAAACTCCCAAGTTTGGTTCAAAATATTGAACTTGTCGGACCATAGATCGACATTGTCGCTTTAACTACTAGATACATGACGTAATCACTCAATAAGCACTGTCGTGGAAAATAAACATATTGATTCATTACGACATGGTTCCATGAAATCAGGCCTATAGGAATCAAATTGGTACACTGTACGTAGTACTGAACTACACGAACACGCAGGTAAGTAATTGAAAAATCAAGATTTATTCATAATATTTTTAGTGTACGGACGTGTCGAAGAACGATATAAGTAATTAAGTATGTATTCTATAAATATGCGCACTGTTTGTTAAGTTTGTTTGTTTCGTAATTCATAATAAAGTACCTAAAAGGTCATGTTTTTGTCAATAAAAATAACTTTAAGTAGGTACATAAACTACACTAAGTCGTCGTCGTCGTCGTCGTCGTCGTCTGGATCCTGTGCCATCTCCCGTCAGTTATCGCCTTGGAGATCGCTCTAGTCTACTCCAACAGCATCGCCCCAGCGATACCTGGGACGTCCGATCGGCCTCCTCCCCACCTGGCGTCTCAAGTATGCCCTTTTAACGCCGCGATCCTCCTCCATTCTCAAAACGTGGCCGAACCAGCCAACCAACTTATTTGGGACATTAAAATTCCTCAGAATGATGTACAGGGTCCCCCGGTCAATGCTGTCATAAGCTTTTTTGAAGTCCACGAATAACGCGTGAATGCTCTGAGCGTACTCCCATTTCTTCTCCATCAGTAATTTTAGCTGGAATATCTGATCATTGTACTGCGATTGCGACGGAACCCACACTGATAATCGCTAAGGATAGGCTACTATGGCGTACACTCGTGTCGGAGGCCAAGACTCATTTTGGGTCGCTGCGCCATTAAGTAAGTAAGTAAGTAAGTAAGTAAGTAAGTAATCTACATATATTTATTATGTATTTAACTGTCAAAACATGATGGAGCAAATTACACCAGCAACTATATACAAATTTGCTTATATTTAGGTAGGTATCTAATTTAAATATTAGCTGTTGCTGCTAGCATCTTTTAAAATGTATTTGCTTTCTTCCAGGTAACATTATAATCAAGATCGTCAACTTTTTTCACTCGCCAACCTACTAGGCTTAAGTGAAACCGTAAGTATCCCCGCAAAACACAAAAGATATAGCCTCAGAAAACCGTCATTATTATTTGATATATGAATGAAAGTTATATCGCACAGTGTATCGCCCGCTGAGCGGCCACCAAGAATGCTCCATAATCTCACGGAGGCCAACAGATGGTCTCGCTGCTCGAAACATTATCCTTTTGTCATGTCCAATTCCCCCCAACGCACAATGAACTTTATATCTGCAACATAAAGCATTATATCGCTTAAAATGATAGTAATCAGCTACCAACGGGTACATTATTGAGCTAGAAAATTTTCAGCACACGAAATCTCGCAATTCCTTTCATACGGGACAAAATGGATGTCGTTTTTGTATATTGAAAATTATAACAAGCGTCTTTATCTGACAAGCTTCATTAAAGGACTCTAATTTAACCTTTTTTGTTAATGAAGAACAGGTTTACTTTTCTCCTGAAATGAAATATATATTTTATGGTTTATCTTACTACATTCTACCAACAGTCCTACATGTGAAACGGACGGATTAAGTCACAATTTTCGCCTGATTTTAATTAAAGTTTGTTGAGTACTACAAAGTAAGCAGTATTATAATAAATCACAACCTACGTAAATTGATGCTGCTACCAAAATCCCCGCTATAGGAACATCATCCTGCGAACGTCCCACGCTGTATGCAAGCATCTTGATCTTTTCTGATACGATGTGTATTTTCAACCTATTATGCCTGCAACCTTGACACGTAACCTTTGCAGGTTACGTGCCAACTAAATACCAATTTCTGCGCATTTTTATTGCCGTTATGATTTAACGTCTCGAGAAATCTGTTTTCCCACTATATCTCGTCTATTAAGCTTTGGGCATAGTATCAGGTTTCGTTTGTGTTTTTTCCTTTAAAAATACAAACAAAACATGACAAAAAGCAAACATGAATCAAATTATATTCTCTTGAATTCCGTCGAACTCATTGGCTAGAGCTGAGGTGCCTGTGTATTCCTATTTCTCCCCGCCCAGAAAGAGAATAGGCGTTTCATAATGTAAGTCATTCCTATGTATCACCGGCTCATGTACAACGGCGGTCACGTGGGGCGGGGACAAATGGGAATACACCATTTGAACCAATGACCTACCATGCTCTATCGGCTATCAGTATTCGTAATATAAAACAACAAAATTACCAAAACACATAAAACTAGACTCGTTTCGATTAGGGTAATATATTATTTTATAGGCAATACAGTAACTAAGGACAGTATTTTAACACAAAAATGTTTTGAAATGTTCCCAAGACACTAGAATGATGTTCAGAAAACCATTTGCCACGTTCACCCTTTAAATGGGCCACACACGGGCTAGATATCACCCGAAATTGGTCTAATCTTTAGTTATGGGCCCTCGTAGGAGTGTAGTTTTTCAACAAACCCCTCCACTATTGAGGAACGGGAAAGTTAAGTCGGTCGTGGGAATAAACTTGGGAACTCCCTTAACGATAAAAGTGTTATTTTTGAAATTTGCTTCAAGAAAATAGTGATTAATATAGCTTCAGTTGGTTCGCTGCTGTTAATATTGAATGTGGTTCTAAATTTAAACGTTCTAGTTGCGAAATATAATTTACTAGGTACATAATTTTTTAACGGCTGCAAAGTGACGACAGATTGAACAAAATGTTTGGCCGCTTTTAGATACATGAAGTGTCAACCCATTAGCTCGATGGGTGGACGACATTCGGAATATTGCGAGTCACTTTTGGATAAGATTATTAGCTCAAGATCGGGGCGAGTCGCATAGTTGAAAGAGGCCTATGCTCAACAGTGAGTTCATAAGAGGCTGAAAATTTACTTAATTATCTATAACATAAGGAACGAAACATATAAATAGCATCTTAGCGATAACGTGTATGACTTTGCTGTTAGCAGGTTCTATTCAGGTTACAGCATAGTTTAAGTTTACTTGTTTCTGTTCTAAATAACTCTTTTATCACTTACATACCTATTTTTACCTCAACCTATTTTCTTATTGCGTAAGATCATTGTGTTTTTAAGCGCTAGACGTCATAAGTTCGTAGTTGCGTTATCTAATTCTCCATCAAATACAAAGCTAAAGTCAAACGGAGCGTGACTATTAATAACACTATTAATCTTCTTGATTATTCAATGCTCAAATGTAATATTCCACAAATGTTTACACGACTACTACGCTCGAGCGAACTTATTGAAATTGTAAAGTATTTCTAAGTTTGAAGTGGCAGCAAGTCTGGAGCAAGACACATGGGAAATGATTACCATATTCAACGCATTTCCTCGGCACACCAGCAGCGGTAGGCTTCTTAGGAAATTATTTGTCATATTAACGTCACTCCCGCCCGAGTTTCGACGTCGAGATGGTTAATATATTAAATTATCGCCGGAGGTATTCTAATGTAATTCGATGCCGATACAACGTCGGGAAATTATTAAGCTCTGCATTAACAGCTGTGATCGCGCCTCCAGGCGTTTACGTTGTCTCCGCAAAGATAATCGGGCTCACATAAACAAGACACGAAATAAAACGCGGCCGTCAACTGTTTCTTGTTACACGCATTTCACCGAAAAATTATAATAGCTTCCCCCGCACCTAGCTTTAAATAAAAATACTCGGAAAATCCTTTTTTTTAAAACACCAGTGTCTGGTGTTTCACAGGGCTGAGGTGTGACTCCGTGAAAAGTGTTTGTCATTTATAACCGAGCATAACAAGGTAGCATTTTTTTCCACTTTAATTAAACCGCAGTGGCCACACCAAACAAAAAACCACGAAGCCAACAAATCAATTTCGCTTCAGGAAATTACTTTGTAAAGTTGAAAAGGGTTGCGCGATACGGTACCAAATTGAAATTCTTTTGTACGGCGCCTTTACATGGCCAAAATGTTACCTGTCTCTGCATCATAGCACAGAGCAATTTCGCGCTCACCTTTATTGGTTTCGACTGTGATTTCGATAAATAACAGTTAAAAACAACGAAAAATCATTGTCTTTTCGAAATACTGTCGCTTAAACCTGACGTTGCTGAAACAATATAATTTTATTATTACAATTTTATTTGTACGAAACTGATATAAATCATATATACTTACTTGTTTTATGGCTCAAAATTTATCGTCCATTTGACATTCGAAAACCCGTTATCTATATATATAAAATTGAAAAACCAGAACGGGATAAAAAACGAGGGAAGAAGCGAAATGGCGCCTTACAAATTTCTAAAAAAATAGTTTTTAACACGTTTCTCGAATACGACGCACGTATGATAAGAAAAAACTGTTCAAATCTATTATCTAAATATGATAATAGAACTAGAGCATAAAAAACTATCGCTTTCGCTGCGTATTTAATTTACAATAAGCAAAATAAATTTTCATAACAATCTTCATTTTACGACGATCGGCCTTTTTCCGCAACTCGGCTGGTTTCATTTCGGTGGTGCTACAGAACAGACCAAATTATTTGACGTAAGTTCAATAAGTTTGTCATGTTGGTATACAGTTATTACGAGTGGCTTATGCCATAATATGACTTATATCATAGTGGTGATGTATGAAAGTGTAAGTCATTTGTATTTTATTATTGTTTTATATTTCTGAGTTTTATTATTCAGTGACTTTCACGGCTTTGGCAAACAATGTCATGCATGCGGCGGGTGGATGGCGAGAAGCGCCAAAAGCTGGATTCCATGGCCAAAAAACAAAGCTGATAGCATGTAGCGTAGCCTATCAGTTCAAGGAATGTTGCGAAGGGATGGTGCCCGTAATAAGGGATGGTGGTGGTAGTGTCGATGTGTGTAAATATGTATTTTATTAAGTTAATAATTACACTTTAATGACTAGATATAATCAATTCGGGAACTTATGACTAGGTATTAATATGCTTTAACTGTTACTATTTCTGTTATTAAGGTTACCTACCCCAAGGGTAAAAACGGGACCCTATTACTAAGACTCTGCTGCCCGTCTGTCTGTCCGTCTCCGTCTGTCACCAGGCTGTATCTCAAGAACCGTGATAGCTTCCCTTTGTGCGCGAGTCCAACTCGCATTTGGCCGGTTTTAGTGCTTTTCCTGTATAATATCCAGAAAGGAAAATGGGGACTACCTACGCGTAGGTACGTTTGTATGAATAGGCCGTTTATGGGCTGTGGTCGTCCACTTTCGTTAAGGCGGCAATTAATCTAATGAACGTTTTTTGCAACTGGGCTTATAAAATAAAATAATAATTTTATGTTAAAAAAAGTTTTTAATAATTATATACGTGGCTGAAAAAATACAATCTTGCCTTTTATCAAATCACATCCTTTATTGAGAAGTTTACGAACTAAAAGTTATCTAAATAACGGTCTCAAATAAGTCCCTATCACAGCTATGAACCTGGCAGGGTTGAATGCTGAAGGGATAGATTATATAGCTTAGCTTAGTCGGTATTTAAATAAACATAAGACAAACCCTTTATTTCACTTACGCGAGCGGAGCCGCGGGCCCGTCTAGTATGTATATAATCCTCCAATTCGATTTCGATGACAGCAACCTCAGTAAACAAGGGTTTTTTTCTCTCATGAGCTCTAATGTGACTGGCCAGACCAAACTTGCTCTTAAGAACTCTTTCACACGTGGACGGTCGGTCGACTCTACTGCCGCCGCGCTGTAGGGTAGTATTTACTGTCGAGTCGACCGGCCGTGTTGTACACTCAGCATCAAATACTCTGTAGCAGTCAAATTGGCCAAATAGTTCGGTGCACCATACTAAATATATGGTGTACTAAACTATTTGACTACTTTGGTATTAAATACACCGCCAAAATTTGACGCTGAGTGCTTATGCATGTGCATACACGTTGGAGAGCTTAGGTTTTTCCTTGCGTAATTAATTGGCTTATAGAGACGTATGCTGAATAACAGCTTAGGGTAATGAATAAATATCTGTATCATTTGAAGTAGTATATATATATATAGAACCTAGATTATTCGAACTTTCAATTATCCAAACATTTTACAGGTGATCTATATTTTAATGTTAATTTGTATGTGAAGTTTTAATATACTAACTGTACTATTTTTATGTCAAAAAGTATTATTTTTATTTGATCGCGTCCCAAAAGTTCCACATTTCGATTCGGATAATCAAGATTCTACTCATTTTAAGATCGTAATTCAAAAAGTTGTGAAGGTGGGAAGTTTATTAACAAAAGAAGCAATATGACTAAAAGCATGCGCCTATTGAGGTAAAAACCAATTAGAAAGTTATGGGGTGTTCTTGACTATTATTTACGTATTATACCTGTAACCTACTTTAGACTCTGAATTCTGTATCTCATCTAATTTAATTTCAATCTGATTAAAAGTACATCGCGCTCGCACTAATATTGTTTTACGTTAGTGGGAGCGAAGAGAGAACGAGTAAATTCAATTTGAATTTTTTATTAGTACGGCAAATATTTAAGTGAGAATAGTCCTCCCATTACCCGAACTCACCCCTCCACGCCCATAACCTCATCTAATATATTAACTAGGGATTTATGATAAGGGGGTAAGGTTTAAAATTGCATGCATAATTGTATCGTTATCGCACTCCCCAAGTGTAGGCTCGATGAGCCTGGAATTGTTCTGGTAACCGCTGTTTTCCACATTACTTAATTAAAATCTATAGGTATCAAAACCAACATATGGTTCTCTCTGTTATAAAACCCCAATGACATGACAGCTGTGTATGTTCAAGCAAAATAAATAAATTGAATAGGGAATATATACGCGAAACTGCGCAGGTGGCGCCACTACCACAATCTGAGGGTCTACTGTAAAACAAGAAAATCGAAATGTCGTTATCTAACATCTCTGTCACTCTTGCATATTCGAACGATAGTGGCAGATAGCGAAATTTCGGATTCGCGTTTCCCTGTAGTTTCTCTCTAAACAAAACGCCTTGGTGCCTCAATGTCATATTTTATTACCTCTGAAAACTTATCAAACAACTGTTAAAGGGACAATATGTATAAGTGACTCCATACTGTTACTGTTACTGTTTTGGCTTATGTATGTAGTTAATTGTAATTATCTATGTGTAATTTTTTGCTGTTTGTTTCCCATTATCAATAAATAAAATAAAATAAATAAATAAAATACGGGCTAATGCTGCACTTTTAGGGCAGCACATTGCAGTAATACCCCATGTTGAATTAGTAATTTATTTATTTATTTAATCTTTATTGCACAAAAGAAAATACAAAGGTACAAAAGGCGGACTTAATGCTACAAGGCATTCTCTACCAGTCAACCTTCGTAATCAAAATTAGTTATTGGCAAAAATAGTACATTTCGATGCTAGTGCGGAAAGTATGTCATTACTTCACGAGTACCGAGATATCTTGCAACGAGCCGTAGGTGAGTGGCAAGACTCGGGACGAGTGAAGAATGACATATCCGCACGTGTATCGAACGACGTTTTTTAATACAGTTGCGAAAAAATAAGAAAAGCAACAAGTAAGGAATGGAATTCGAAACTTTTATATTATTAATTCTGTGACACTGACATCATTGACATTGACATTATGAAGAGGTGTTTTTCTAGCTTTTATTCGACTAGAATAGATTTTGTTATTATTATTGAAATGCATGTTCTATAAGACAGAAACAATTGTAAATATTAAAACATCGTACTATTATTACCTAAATATCGTTATTTACGATTATTTGTGTATCGTATATTTATAAAAACAAAATCGAATGTTGCCTTTGAAAACTTAAAACATTCTTGCAGTAAGAAAATACGCCTCTTCTTTGACAGGCGTTCCGTTCCATTCAGACAACTTACTAAGAACGGTTTTTCAACATTAAAAAATAAACGTGTTATACTACTTATAATGATGAAGAGGTAAGTAATAAAATATGAAATATGCATATTTTTCGTATTCTTACATGAACAGTAGGTTTTTATGTTGATTACGACGTTTGAATGAAACTAATATTAACACTCATCAATAAGTAGTCATGAATTGGAACAAGTAAAAATTTTAAAAATTGGAAAAGTAAAAAGCACTAGTTCGCGAAAACCAACTTTCCGCACGCTAAACAGCCACGAAAAGTAGCACTTTTTGAGCAACTGTATTAAAAATATTATTTTTGGTAACTTGGTAAGCTTTTATCGCTTACTGTACTTTTCTTACCACAGGCAACATCGCATTGATAATATTAATTGGGGATAGTAGGGATTTATTCAATAAGAGGGTTATAAGATACGAGGAACAAGTTGTTTAGGGATTGTTTAGGGATCCGTACTCAAAGGGTAAAAAAAATTAATCATTATAAAACAAAAAACCCGACTGCACACTAAAAAGAGGAAAACAAGCCCCACAAAAAATATTGTTTAATCAAATGCTAAAACCAAGCTATGGAATGTAATCGATAGTTAAATAAATAAAAAACTTATTCTAAATACTAACTAAATATAATTTATAAATGTTGATGGTAAGTACCGCAGGCGGGGACCAACACAGGGTTACTTATAGTCATTTTGGTTGTTGGTTGTTAAGTTCACTATTTAGCAGAATGTTACTTAGAGGTATTTTCGTTGGTGGCGGTCAAGTTGTTCCCCGCCTGCGATACTTACCATCAACATTTATAAATTATATTTAGTTAGTACTTAGAATAAGTTTTCGATTACATTCCATAGCTTGGGTTTAGCATTTGATTAAAGAATATTTCTTGTAGGGCTTGTTTTTCTCTTTTTAGTGTGCAGTCGGGTTTTTTGTTTTATAATAATTAATTTTTTATTTATAACTTTTTAGTTGAAAAAAAGAACAAGTTATTACTTTATAATTTTCAAATCGGATGAGATGTATCGAAAAAAATCACTTAGAAAAGTCAACCGTCAACGACGTGTGCCCTCATGTCATGCGCGTGTGCCCGCGTTGGGCACTCGAGAATATCCCCCTCCGTACCGCACCACGCGCCACAAGGCAGACCACGCCCTTCTTTGCCCGCTACCAGACCGCTACGCGAGAGGTGCGCGGGAGTTGCAGAACAAGTTAGTTGCACTCCCGTGATCAAGACGAATCTAATGATACCTCATACATCAAATTCTTTCAAAGTGAAAGTAAAGAAAATATTATCTCTGTATCCCGTAGGACTTTCGGGATAGAATGTATCCTATGACACTCCCGTGATCAAGACGAATCTAACGATACCTCATACATCAAAATCCATCAAGCCGTTTAGGCTACAGGAGGCCATAAAGAAGCAGACATACATACATACATACAAACATACATACATACATACATACATACATACATACACTCGAAAAACATTACCCTCCTCCTTTGGCGGTCGGGTAAAAACGGGACCCTATTACTAAGACTCCGTCTGTCGGTCTGACGGTCTGTCCGTACAGTTGAAATTTTCACAGAGAAGTATTTCTCTTACCGCTATAACAACAAATACTAAAAAGTACGGAACCCTCGGTGGGCGAGTCCGACTCGCACTTGTCCAGTTTTTTATAAACTGAAATAGATCTATTAAGAAATATACTAAAGAAATCAAATCAATAAAAAAAATATGGATAGTTTTTTTCTGTTCAGTCAGCATTATAGATAGTGATGGCCAAAATAATAAAATATATTAGAATACAACCTAAGCTAATTACTGTACTGACTGTACTTGCGTATTCCGGTCACATTATTCGGAACTTATGTCACAGAATAAGTAATAGTATTATCATACAGAACGGCCACGCGGCCACGCACCGCCCCCCCCCCCCCCCCCCCCGATTCGAATTACCTCGCCCCGCTACAGCAGATTGACGACCTTTTGTCAACCGCTGAGTACTGTTTTTAAATGGTTTTTAAGCAACTTACTCACACAATGACGCATGTCGCGTGTACAGACCCGTTCACACATAGAAACGCAAGTGATTTTTGATGTATAGCGTGTCCGCCCTGTGCTTATATAGTAGATACAATTTTTCTTTAATCATAAAAAATATAGTACCCGAACAGAAACCAGGTACCTACAAATATAGGTACCTAGTTAATATTTTGAAACCGCCGGTGTAAAATAATGAAGTACTTCGCGACCATGTTGGTTATATAGCGCACGTAAAATTTAATTTGAAACGTATCCAACGGTCCTGGCAATTTGTACCGCGATCCTAATTTGGACCGTATTGTTGGACGGAAGAAGAGAAAATTGATTGAAGGTTGTATTTTAGGCATTTGGTCAGCTAATGGGATAATCCGGCTAGGTTCAGCGTTTTTGTTGATGTTGAATTTTAAGTCTGGATATATCCGTGTCTTCGTGGCATTAAGGCTGGAATGAAATTGGTAATAGGATTCTAAAAGCTAATGTTGCGATGTCTGACATGTTTGAAAAGTGACATCTTTGATATTTTAATTTCAGTAAAATTACCACTCGTATGCTTAGATACGGATCCGTGCCATTCTCGGGAATATTACACGAAACTCTGCGCAGGTGGCGCCACTACCACAATCTGAGGGGTCTATCGCGAAACAAGAAAGTCGAAATTTCGTTATCTAACATGTCTGTCAGTGGTCTGTCACTCTTGCATATTCGAGCGATAAAGAGGCAGATAGCGATATTTCGGATTCGCGTTTCCTGGTGGTCATCTGCAAAGAAACCGCCTTGATGCATAAATGTCACATTTTATTATCTCTGAAAACCTGTCAAAAACTACAGTATGCATAAGTTACTCTATGGTTTACTAAAAAGGCTAGTGCTGCACTCTGGTGGCAGAACATTGCAGTAATTTCCCCTATTTAAATCTATTGTTTTAAATGTCAGGGTCACTTTTTCAATGATCAAATTTGACAGGCCGCATAATAGGGGTTAAGTTTAACCTTGATTCCTTTCTTTTTCGTACAATAAAGTGTTTACTTACTTACTTAAGTTACAATTCTTAATGAGGAAAATAAAAAAACATAAAGGAGAAACAAGAAAAAATAGAGTAAAAATTTAATTGGCACTTATTGTATAACGAAACCCTGTCATCGTTTGTTGTCGCTTAGTGTCGGAGTCACAGATTACCTACCATAGGATTCTGTATCATTGTGTACAGATTAAAGCAAAAATACGTTTTAATTTTTGGAAATATTTTTCATACTTGGGTACTCGTGTTTTACAAAATGTCATTAAAAATTAAAACTACAATCATTTAACTTAAACAAAACTTAACGACATCTTCAAAATATTCTCCTTTGGCTTTGACACACAAACGCAAACGTTGCACAATAAAAAAAATATATCAATGTATTTTTGGGCTAACCTGTAGTTTCTTAAAATAGCTGATACCAACGAATAGTACCTAATGCATTTACCTACGTGTAAAGAAGCGCACATATGGACGTAAATAGACAAAGCACGTTTGTTTTCTTCGGGGTCATTCAAACGCAAAAATTAAAAGATATCTTCTGTTTTGCGAAAGTAAAGAAGACTTAAGACCTACTTTTTAACTTATGTCGCCTCGAATTACTCCGAGTGTCTGTGTGGTTTTGGGCGGGTCTCATTTATTATATCTATCAATAATAAACTTCGCATGCACATAAAAGATAAATAGGACCTAGATCGGTGATAGCTAACGGTGGACTGCGGACTGTATAAAACAAGATGAGATGATGAAAACACGTATTAGAGGTTAATTATTTTAATATAACAAGAAAATACGGCACAATATGTATCGGTGACAACTTTACAAGGCAGACTGACAATTAGTACTTGACATAGAACACAAGAAAAGTATAAAGATGTACGAAAGAGGTCGCATGGCGCCAGTCGTCAACAATCGGTAATGAAACCGATATGCTCGGTCTAGAGGCAAGTGATCTGTGGCAGGGGCTCAGCACGACGCTTAGCAAACAATTGTTGCGTTGCGTACGAGCCCTGTTCAACGCAATTTATACGACAATTTAGAAGCAATTAGCGTCGCCGTTTCTTTACAACGCGTTTAATTTGTGTAGGTATCTTTTTTCTGGAAAATACAGCGTATACATTTTCTACACAATTTCAGTTTTATATACAAATCTTCATTGTGCTTAAAATACAGTGAGGTGATAGTCTAAACACTGAGCGGTTTCGGTTTCAGACTAGCGTAATTTTCTGTGCGTTTCGGTGTTACGAGTTTACGCTCGCGTTACATTTGCCTACATTTGGTTTTTACGAGCTCACACGCGTGTTACTTTTCTCTCCAATTGGTGGCTATACCTATATACGAGCTTACACGCGCGTTCACGTACGCTCGTACAAAACGCTAGTTTGAATCCGCCCTTATTGTGTTCATTTTGATATACAGTCAATAGGTAAAGTAACTAAACGAATGAAAGTGTTCAAATGATTTTGTTACAACATTATTAAGGATACGTATTCGATTAATTCGTTCAGAATGTCGGTAATTCCGAAAATAAAGCATAAATGCGTCATACTAGTTATATTTTGGAATTCGACATCTACTAATAACGAAACCTGCATACATCTGCGAAGAAATTTAAAGTATATGAAGTCCCCAATCCGCATTGGGCCAGCGCCAACGTGGGGACTATAGCCCCCACTATATATATGGGTCATATATTATCCAGGTTGAATTATTAGTATTATATAAATTGGTAGATTAGGCAATCTTAGTCATTGTCTGTAATTTTTATATCTCGGATATAAAAACAAAGTTTACCTACACTATTTATACTAAGACTTATTACGTAATTGTACCTACTGTATTATTTATTTACTGCATGAGGAAAGATAAAACTATTTCCCGCAAAGCTGTGTTTGCTGTACTGTCTGTAGTATCTTTCTAGACATATTAGAACTAGCTAAATCATATAAAAACTTACGTCTAGTACGCACTAAGCTTGTCGCAAGCCACTTAGGCACCTACTTAGTCTTAGTACTTGTCCCAGTCGCATGATTCAGATATAAAAAATCAGTAACTGTTTTGATTTTTATTTTGATGCGAGCCGATTGGTGCATGCGAAATAAAGTGAGTCGTGCGTGATATTCGCGCCAATCATCAAGACGATCGTCAAGGTTGTGTCAAAACCAGTTCAAAACCATAACAAGTTTTTAAATTAGAATCGGTTCCATTACTTGCGTGTATGTAGGAATAATTCCTATGGCGCCGTGTTGTAATCTTCTTACTCGTACCAACACGAAGAGCCGATTAAGTGAATAAAAGTATTATAGATGCGGGCTTCGCGAACTTTTAAAGCCGTATAATTAAAATGAATGTAGGTACTTTTCATTATGTTGAAATAAATGCATTATCTTTGCTATTGAGGGTTTTCGTAGGTTGATAATGTGCATGGCTAGGTCGTCAGCCACTTGAGAGCAGAGCTCACGACCGTCGCTCTCACTAGCCAGAACAAACTCAGTCGCTGAGGCCGAAACCGGCCGGGACAGGATGATGATGATGATGATGATAAATTGTTACTTGTTAAGTGTTTATAATTTATTCAGTAACTTTCCTCTGCTCGCGAACCGCATATCAGACGTTACAGATGTAGTGCATAATTATTTTCCTTACACGTACGAACATGTCTTGATATTTCAGTCTGGGTACAAAAAGTACTGAGGTTGATTGAAGTAGCATGACAAATACGAACAACGTTTCCGAGAAAATACGAAGGAAAATAATTATGCACTACATTTGTAAACTGTTCGCAACTGTAATGTTCATTTTGTACTCTCGTACTAAATTGCTACTCCATTGCACACCATTAGGCTAGGTTCACACGGCGTAAATTTTTCCCATATACCGTATACGGGATTTTATCGTATATCGTAGTGACAGCATAATTTGTATGGCAACTTTTCGTTCACACGGCTAGACGGCTTGCCCGTATAGACGTCATGTTAACGATTTTCAAAGTTGCCATACAAATTTAGCTGTCACTACGGTACTCAATAAAATCCCGTATACGGAAAAAAGATCCGAAATAAAAATTCTATGTCCTTTTCCAGGTTGTAAGCTGACTGTGTCATCTTTCTCGCGTTGGTCCTGAACTCGCCACAGCTCACGGGAGCCTGGGGCTCGTTTGTACTTATCCCAAGAATTGACATTGGCACTAGTTTTTGCGGAAGCGACTGCCATTTGACCTTCCAACCTAGAGAGCAAAGTATACTTTATTGAGATTAGTCCGGTTTCCTCACGATTTTTTCCTTCACCAAAGTGACTGGTATCAAATGATATATATCGTACATAAAGGTAACGTTCGGATGTCAAACTGGACTGCAGCTGCATTATTTCCTTGAAAAAATGAGTTACAGAATAATCGCGACAGAATTGCGGCGGCGAAAGTTACTCATTTTATCAAGCAGAAGCAACAACGAAGCCGCAACCGCAACGTCACCTTAAGTTCCGATAAACTCGGCATTAGTACAAGCCGGCCGGTATTGAAACCCGCGACCTCCGTATAAAATGCCGCAAGCTCTTGCAGCTAAGCTACCAGCGCTTGTTAACACATAATACATATGTAATTTCTTTTTATTTAAACTTTATTGCGCAAAATATATACAACAAAGTACAAATGGCGGACTTATTATTGTTAGCTTAATAAACTGTATACCAAATCGAAATCCGTCCGGCCGTTTTGGCACATGGACAAAAATCACTCCAAACATACAAACTTTCACATTTCTGACATTAATATGTACGATATTTCATGCTAAGGTAAGGCAAGGGTAAGTTCCCGATTAACGAAAAGGTATTGTTTTAAGAAGAAAAAAGCAAATGTTATAAATTGTTTGTATTAATTTATTTATACAAAAATGCCAGAACATATTATTAGGACCACATCATTGTATGGGACAACTACAACATATCCATATAAAGTCAGTAGGCCGAGCACATGATTGACGCGACAGTATCTCGCCGCGAGATGGACTACCCGTCTTTTACTAACTGTATGAATTAAAGGGGGACGGGTAGTCTATGTCGCAGCGAGATACTCTCGCGCCAATCATGTGCTAGCCCGGCTGTTTCAATGTTAAACTATGTAATAGAATCAACGCAAAATGGAAACGTTTACAAATACTATAGTTACAAAATTAATTCTAGTTTAACATAGCGACGGTAATTTACAATTCGATTTATTTGTAAATAAATTGACAGCAATAGCTTGATCTTATGTTAAACTTTATATAGGTTATATTCGTCTATTAGTTATTTACATTCACACAACCGAGTTTATTAAAATAAATAGTATTTTCTACAAGCGCCAATTATTATTTACAGTTCTCCTAACAATTAATTGTAAATCATCTACTTTGGCTCACAAATGTATAGGCCGAATCTAATATACTTGTTACATTTCAAATATTTAGAAAGAAAATCAAATTTTCATCATCATTTCAACACGAAATGTAACATCGAGATTAAACATACTTAACGTATTTTAAGAAAATATTAATTTTATAATATTTTATTGAAAAGTAACCCCTTAAATATCTTACTCATGGTCAAAATAAATCTTATTAGTAATTATCAGTTTTCAAAACTTGTAATCTTGAAAAGCTAAGACGATACTTAGGCCGTAAAATTATATTAATTAGCACAAAAACAGATTAACGAGAAAAGGCAATCGGTTTAATGCGACTTTTCGTTCGCATTCATAAACGTGAATTAAAAATAAAAATAGCAAAAAACGCATACACACACATATATATACCTATATATAGTATGTGTTATACGAGTAATATTACTCGTATAACACATACTATAACACACGTATGTACGGCTACAAAAATCCACTTTTAAAGGAACATTTATTGTCTTTCATGTTCTATGTCACTCATTATATATTTAATGGTTTTAAGGTGCTTTTGATCAGTCGACATTGTACAAAAAAATATATTATTTCAAGTTTTGTGAATTTTTTGACACCAATAAATTACATAAATTATTCCTGTTAAAGAAATAGTACCATTTATCTCATTATTAAAAATAACAATAATCACTAATGACTTCTTATATTTCGGCATTTTAAAAAAGTTGGTATATAATATAAGTTGTTCGGAATTATCTCAAAGCACCTATAACCTCTGTATAACAGGTTCTCACGTATATGAATACGAACTTCGCAATTACTTAGAATGTCGTTGAATATCAAACATCGTTACAAATTCACGAGAGCTAACGCTGATTCTCTATTAAAATGTTGACATAATAGTTACTTCCCGCGTTGGCTCTTATGAATCGATCTCTAGTTAAACAATAATATTCTACACGCAACTCTCCGGCCCTGGCAAATTCTCTGCTAAAACGTGTTCTCTTCTTCTCGTATTACCTTTCCCTTTACTCCTATGTAAAGTCGAAGTCGCCAAACTACTAGAGCTTAGAGTCGGCCCGCTAAGAGTCAGTGTCTGACTTCCAAACGGCGATCCTATATTGCCATTGGGGCACACAAAGTTGGGGCTCCCGAGAGTGGGGCTGTTAGTAACTACGAAATTAGACCTAAAATTATTAGCTAACGCCGATTGAGCTAGGTTCTGGTTTAGAACGTCTTCCTGTCTACTGCTCGGTACCATGTCGCTGCCGGGTGTAAGCTGTTGATATAAAACAATCTATAAGTATATGAGTGGAGACTTACAACATTTTATGATTAATTAAGTCTATACCACTAATTTATCTATCCCAATTTCATTTTCATGTTATAGCGCGCTGTTTATGGTTTTATGCGATAAACGCAGTGTTGAACGCATGCGATCAACGGAATGCAGGAAAAATTACAATTTACTTACCGCTGCGTTTACCGTTTAAAACAATGTATGGTCATTAGATTATCTGATGTAAAATAGTGTGCGGCAAACGCATGGCGTTTAACGCTGCGTTAATCGCATAAAACAACCGCGCGCTTAAAATAATTAAAACCTAAATATTTTGAGACTTAGGTATGAGTGAAATTACCTGCTGTGGGTGTCCAGAGCTGTCAAGAAGAGCTAAGTCTTCTGCTGAAAATACTGCACCCGCTTTGGTCCACTCTCCTGCAAAACAATGTTCAAGCTAAATTACTCATGTTCCCCGTAGTTCAAATCAAGATATATGGAGTCTAAATCAAAAAACCCGAAATTCAACTTGTAGCTAAGTAAAATCCACACTGGATACTACAACAGTTTATTTGTACCATAAAGTTGCAAACTTATTTACAATATCGAACCTACCGCTTGGTTATACATTATTTACTTATGTATTTTGTTCCAATTTTAACGCATTTGATTCATTCCACGAGAATGTCCCTTACGAAACGCCGTTCTTCTAATAGTTCTGAAAAGGCTGAAAAAATGATATTGGGTTGATTGAATTGGCTGCCATACAAGGCAAAAGCATTTCGTAAAGGCCATTCTCGTGGAATGCCCCATTTTATAAGAATGAGAGTCATATTACGGGTCAATAATTTAAAAAAACAGATTCAAGATACCTTATCGGACTAACTTGTTGAACTAAATTTAGAATTGATATTATTTATTCCTTACCTCGGACTTCTTTTATGCTAGGCCATTCGTCCGCTTCTTCCGCAGTTGGTGGGACGTTTTGGTTTTCACAATCTAGAAAAAAGATGTCATCTGAAATATCAAGGACTTATAATTGTATAATTGTACAGTTGGTACATGAATAATATTCGAAGAGTTAAAAAAATCGGCTTATTATTTGCGATAATGTAACAGGCTTTCGATTGTCCATAAGGGAATTTTTTATTTAACCTTTAGGTATGGTAGTAACATTTTAAAAACAGATATTAGTGTTAACTGTGGGTCGTAAAATCCGGATATATTAACCTTATAACATAACTTAAATTATAATATTTTGGGATCACTTCACTCAAAATCAGGTAATTGAGTTCTAATTTCAGTCGCTGTTCACAGAATGCCGCAATTACTATGACGCCGATGACTAAAAATATAACGTGATTCAATACCTGGGGCATTCAATATGTCCGGCTGTGGCTCCGGCGTCTTTAGCTCGGGCGACGGTTTGATGGTATACGCCACCACGTACCGCCGTCCACCGTCGCTCAGCTCCAACATGTCGCCCGGAGGGTGCTTGTGCGGCGGTCGGGCGCGCCGCCGCCGCGCACAGAGCGCTGCGAAGGCTATGCCGCCGATGGCTAGTGCGGCGCCGAGCGCGGCGGCGACAACAACGCCGAGGGTGATACCGCCCATCGCGCTTTTGCCATCTGGGTAAAGTAGACATGATTGTAGGACACAAAAGACCTTCTTAAATCGCTTGTATGTACTAAATTAGGTGAAGTTAGTATCGCTATTTAGTGATAAGACCGCCTGTTGTCTACCATAGTTTAAATTATATGTTAACTAGCGACCCGCCCCGGCTTCGCACGGGTAGTTCAACTTATTTATACAAAACCTTTATAAATTGTACCTTTATTACCTTCCCCTTGAATCACTATCTCTGTCTATTAAAAAAACCGCATCAAAATCCGTTGCGTAGTTTTAAAGATCTAAGCATATGGACAGACGGACAGACAGCGGAAAGCGACTTTGTTTTATACTATGTAGTGATTATATTGTATGCACTGTTCCAATTAGCAAAGATAGATATAACTATATGGATACAGTCTAAGGAAAAAACGTGCCTCGAAAAACCACGAAAATTTGATTCTCGATCAGAGGGCGCTACTAGCTTTGGCCTACTGTCGTATAGATGGCGTTGACGGTTTCGTTTGTTATTTAACAATTTAAACGCATATAAGTAAAAGAACATGGGTCAAAATCATAGAAATAATTAATGCAAAAAAAAAAAACATTTATCCATATTTAAATACATTTTATCGTATTTTTATAAATCTTCATTTTTAGTTTTAAGGCGTGTCGATAGATGGCAGTGAATTTACTGTGGTTACAAAATCTACTATGACAGTACCGCTCTATCTTATTATATCCTCTTTGCAGTTAGTATTGGTGAGTACTAAATAATATTTGTATTGTATTTTGAACTTTGAGTTCGTCTGCCGCAGGGCCCGCAGGTGATTTTAAGCAAATTTTAACAAACGTACCATCGAGCGCGAAGCTTATATTATTATTAGTGCAACGACATCGAAAGCATATAGCTATTAGATAAAAAGCGTAAACATGTATCAATTACTATATCAAAGCGCCAAAACTACGAACGGATTGTCATAACACGATCAACGCGGCGGAGAGCTAAACACAATCCATCAACACATGTCGGACACGCGCCCCGCGTCGTCGGTCACAGTCACGGGCGACACACGGAACGAATGTCACGTTATTTGCTATGTTATTAAACGATGACGTATGAGCCAATTTTCAGTTAATGAGACCAAAGGTTTTTGAGTTTATATTATTATGTTTTTTGCTCAAATTCTTTTTATCAAACCTTAAATAATTCGTTTATTCGTAAATTTTGAATTAGGTTTTATGTTATTAATGGTGTGATAAAACACAGTAGGGCAACCAATGAGCATCCGATTGCGGATCTTTATAACCGCTAATTTCATAATTTTCCGAATTCAAACAATAAAGCACTATTGCAATTAATTAATTCATAAGCAATTCCTGAGTCTGAACTAATTACTTAAAGCTTTTCGATTACTTTCAATTTAATCCTGACCGTCCGCTGTTTGAAACTTTGCTTTTAGGGCAGCCTACCTACTTCATTATTTCAAAGGGCTTAGGTGTCACATCTGTCACTAAAATATTATATATGTGAGGACGTACTTACTACTCAGCTACTGACCCTCCGGTCAGTAGTAAGTACGTGTTAATTATTGAAACAAATACAGGTTGAAATTACAGTCAAGTGCATGTAGCTTTTACCGTAGGCAATTTTTTAAGTCTTTATACGCTTTTTTACTTAATATGCAGTCCTTGTTTAGTTGTTTGTATATCTAATTTATTGTAATCTTTAAAGACAAATTTAAAAACAAATTTAATTTAATATTGTCTTCGGTTACCGCGATAGTTACTCATGAAATAAAACTATGAAAACGGATTATATCGCGTATATTGAATTTATAATACATCCCGACGTTTCGAACTCTTTACAGCGTTCGTGGTCAACGGGTGACTGAGGAAAAATTACAAAATGCAAAAATACCCACATACTAAAATAATGAACAATCATAGACTACAAACTTTAAGGCTGGTTGTACATGCAAAATCGGTTCATAAGGCTAGTTATACACTATAATTATTTTTCAAGTAAAGATATATATATATATATACGCGATAAAAATAAACTATGCCGGCTCCAACCCTACACCACGGACCCGAGAAGATTTAATTCCCTCCTAAATTGTAGGAGGGTATCCCAATATGGGACCGGCAACAAACTCGGCGGGACACATCTTTTCAAAACATCAGAATGTCCAGCATCATCCAACACTACGGTCTCACAGTCTATGTCTCGCTTGCTCCTTTATCAGGTGGACTACAGGATCCCAAGCTGGTGGTAGAGAAAAGCCATCTTCCCTATTAAAGTTTGGATATTTCTTAATCTCAATGGCCTCGCGCAGCATTCTGGGTATGTAACGCTTCTCCTTGGCAAGAACCAGAGGCTTATCAAACTTGATTGAGTGATTGGCTTTATCCATGACATGCTCACAGACAGCAGACCTAGGTCGACGGTGCTTGACATCAGCTATGTGTTCCTTCACCCGAGTGGAAATGCTCCGTTTCGTCTGCCCGACATATGATAGGCCACACTCACAGTCCAGCCTGTACACTCCTGCAGTCTGTAGAGGGGTATTGCATTTTACAGGCCTCAGGAATTGTGACATCTTCTTCATTGGCTTGAAATATGTTTTTATAGAAGCACGCTTCAAGATGTGGCTGATCCTGTCCGTGACCCCCCTGACAAAAGGCAGAATGGCAGGCCTGCGCTCGACTGTGGGGATCTTAATGTGGGACCTCTGGTTGACCCGCGGTATCCTGAGCTCGTTTGCCTGGAGCGCGCGCCTGGCATGCTGGAGCTCCGCGGCCAGATGCTGGTCATCACATATCCTCTGGGCTCTCTGAAACAAAGATTTGCCTACTGTAACAAGTTGACTGGGATGGTGATGCGATTTGCCATTTAAGTACCTATCAGTATGAGTAGGTTTCCTATACACAGTGCGACCTAGGGTGTTATCAGGATTTCTTTTTACCAATACATCTAAGAAGGGGAGAGAACAGTCTTTTTCCAACTCCATAGTAAATTTTATTTTGCTATGGATGGAATTTAGGTGATCCAAGAAAGTTGAAACACTACTTTTTGGAAGTATAGTAAAAGTGTCATCTACGTATCTTTTAAATATCTTCGGTCGCACAGGAGCCAATGAGAGTGCCCTCTCCTCGAAGTCCTCCATAAAGATGTCAGCGACTACTGGAGACACCGGAGACCCCATGGCCACGCCGTCGACTTGAAGATAGAATTCACCATTCCATAGCAAGTAGGTTGATGTAAGGCAATGTTCCAACAGCTTAGCATATTCCTCTGACATGTTCTGCTCACATAACCTCTTCTTGACAATTTCAATGCAGTCTTGTACCGGTAGGCTTGTAAATAGCGACTGGACGTCAAAACTGACCATGATCTCATCATCAGTCAATGTTAGGTCTTTAATCTCACCGATGAAATGGTAAGAATCCTTTGTATGCGTGCTAGTGTTACCACGTAATGCTGAGAGGGCTCCCGCGAGGTACTGAGCCAATTTATATGTGGGAGCATCTATCTGGCTCACTATGGGACGTAGTGGGGCACTAGGTTTGTGTATTTTTGGCAACCCATGAATGTTGCAAGTTTAGTTCCTGACTGCCCCGTGCCTCCAAAGTTGTATGGGTTGCCAAAAATACACAAACCTGGCACTAGGTTTGTGTATTTTTGGCAACCCATGAATGTTGCAAGTTTAGTTCCTGACTGCCCCGTGCCTCCAAAGTTGTATGGGTTGCCAAAAATACACAAACCTGGCACTAGGTCCCATACAACTTTGGAGGCACGGGGCAGTCAGGAACTAAACTTGCAACATTCATGGGTTGCCAAAAATACACAAACCTAGTGCCCCACTACGTCCCATAGTGAGCCAGATAGATGCTCCCACATATAAATTGGCTCAGTACCTCGCGGGAGCCCTCTCAGCATTACGTGGTAACACTAGCACGCATACAAAGGATTCTTACCATTTCATCGGTGAGATTAAAGACCTAACATTGACTGATGATGAGATCATGGTCAGTTTTGACGTCCAGTCGCTATTTACAAGCCTACCGGTACAAGACTGCATTGAAATTGTCAAGAAGAGGTTATGTGAGCAGAACATGTCAGAGGAATATGCTAAGCTGTTGGAACATTGCCTTACATCTGGCTACTTGCTATGGAATGGTGAATTCTATCTTCAAGTCGACGGCGTGGCCATGGGGTCTCCGGTGTCTCCAGTAGTCGCTGACATCTTTATGGAGGACTTCGAGGAGAGGGCACTCTCATTGGCTCCTGTGCGACCGAAGATATTTAAAAGATACGTAGATGACACTTTTACTATACTTCCAAAAAGTAGTGTTTCAACTTTCTTGGATCACCTAAATTCCATCCATAGCAAAATAAAATTTACTATGGAGTTGGAAAAAGACTGTTCTCTCCCCTTCTTAGATGTATTGGTAAAAAGAAATCCTGATAACACCCTAGGTCGCACTGTGTATAGGAAACCTACTCATACTGATAGGTACTTAAATGGCAAATCGCATCACCATCCCAGTCAACTTGTTACAGTAGGCAAATCTTTGTTTCAGAGAGCCCAGAGGATATGTGATGACCAGCATCTGGCCGCGGAGCTCCAGCATGCCAGGCGCGCGCTCCAGGCAAACGAGCTCAGGATACCGCGGGTCAACCAGAGGTCCCACATTAAGATCCCCACAGTCGAGCGCAGGCCTGCCATTCTGCCTTTTGTCAGGGGGGTCACGGACAGGATCAGCCACATCTTGAAGCGTGCTTCTATAAAAACATATTTCAAGCCAATGAAGAAGATGTCACAATTCCTGAGGCCTGTAAAATGCAATACCCCTCTACAGACTGCAGGAGTGTACAGGCTGGACTGTGAGTGTGGCCTATCATATGTCGGGCAGACGAAACGGAGCATTTCCACTCGGGTGAAGGAACACATAGCTGATGTCAAGCACCGTCGACCTAGGTCTGCTGTCTGTGAGCATGTCATGGATAAAGCCAATCACTCAATCAAGTTTGATAAGCCTCTGGTTCTTGCCAAGGAGAAGCGTTACATACCCAGAATGCTGCGCGAGGCCATTGAGATTAAGAAATATCCAAACTTTAATAGGGAAGATGGCTTTTCTCTACCACCAGCTTGGGATCCTGTAGTCCACCTGATAAAGGAGCAAGCGAGACATAGACTGTGAGACCGTAGTGTTGGATGATGCTGGACATTCTGATGTTTTGAAAAGATGTGTCCCGCCGAGTTTGTTGCCGGTCCCATATTGGGATACCCTCCTACAATTTAGGAGGGAATTAAATCTTCTCGGGTCCGTGGTGTAGGGTTGGAGCCGGCATAGTTTATTTTTATCGCGTATATATATATATCTTTACTTGAAAAATAATTATAGTGTATAACTAGCCTTATGAACCGATTTTGCATGTACAACCAGCCTTAAAGTTTGTAGTCTATGATTGTTCATTATTTTAGTATGTGGGTATTTTTGCATTTTGTAATTTTTCCTCAGTCACCCGTTGACCACGAACGCTGTAAAGAGTTCGAAACGTCGGGATGTATTATAAATTTAATATACGCGATATAATCCGTTTTCATAGTTTTATTTCATAAATTTAATTTAATTTTGTAAATTGTACCTAAGTAATTTGTAGTATTACATACCAAAGTAAGTTCATTAGATTTGCATAAAATTATGTGAAAAGTTGCCAGTTGGTTTTTAACTAGCTATAAACATTCAATTATAAAATTAACTTGCATGATAATATAGTTAGTTCTACATTAATAAATTTCGTTATTTACAAGTTAATAAAAGACTTAAGAAGCACTATCTACCGTTGTAGATAAACAGCGCAAACAATACAGAATGACAACCGCCGCTCCGTACACAATCTCGGTTTTACCTTAATTAATGTTCATATTAAATATTCAAAGGCAGGAAACCGGAACTTGCGTAGTAATTATTATTTAATTTATGCCGGTACTAACTGGAGATTATTTTGAGGGAATTTGGCGTTTGCATTCATCGCAGTAATATGTTTTTTATTACGGATGACCTTTGAAATATAAATAAGGCAATTTTATTTTTTTAATTAACCTATTGGCTATTGTTGTTTAAGTAAATCTTGTCGGTAGAAAAAGGCGCGAAATTCAAATTTTCTATGGGACGATATCCCTTAGCGCCTTTTAAATTTACTAAGTACTGACAGGTTTTGCTTGACCAACTATAGTATCACAGAGATGTTTATGAGACGTCACACCGATACGATAGTCAAGTGACGTTTTTGGTTGAACAAATGTCACCTTTGACACGTCCGTGTCAGTGTGATTTGTCAAAATCAGTATCGTATCGGTGTGACATCTTATAAGCATTGTTCGAATTGGGCCGTAAAAAAAAATGTGTCTGGAGTTTGATAGCTGAAATAGACGTCGTTGTACGAGCCTACCCTATGCCGTAAACTTTAACTGTCAAAAGTGACGTTTGACAATTAAATTACCACAAATAAGCGCCATCTAGTTTAGCTGTTAAACTCGGGGGCACTATTCTTCCTTAGATTTTACACATAATTTACAACCAATAACTATTTTATTTTTTCAATAACTGGAGGAAACGTGGGGAGGCCTTTGCCCAGCAGTGGGACACTAAATTAGGCTAGTAAAAAAACTATTTGATAGTAGGTATGCATACTCTTCTTATTAAGCATGACTCCCAGCCAGAGGGAGGCAGAAATCATGAATTTTCGTTTAATAAGATCCTAGCATTTATATTCATCATCATCACTTAAGAGCTTTGCTCTTGTCGGTTGAGTAATTGCCAGTCCTTTCTTTCCTGAGCCAGTCTTTTGATTTGCTCGTACGATGCATTCTCTTTTACTTGGCTCAGGTATGTGATTCTAGGCTTTCCACTGCCTCTCGTCTTTTCAATTTTTCCTTCCAGGATGTTAAGGAAAAAGTTGTCGTTTCGTATTAGGTGTCCTAACATCTTGCCTCTCCTATTCCTTATGGTATTTAATAAGCTTCGCCTTTCTCCTACCATATTCAAAACCTCTTCATTCGTCTTTCTTTCAGTCCAGCTAATCCTTTCCATCCTCCGCCAACACCACATTTCGAAAGCTTCCAACCTTTTTCTGTCTTTTTGTCTCAGTGTCCACGTCTCACTCGCATACAACGCAATGCTCCAGATAAACACTTTTATCAATCGTTTCTTGGCTTTTTTGGAAATGCGTGCCTTAAGTAGGTCTTTTTTGTTATTGAAGGCTCCTTTAGCCATAGCGATTCTCTGCTTAATGTCTTCGGTGCATCTAGAGTCATTGGTTATCACGCTTCCTAAATATTTGTACTGATTGACTTGTTCTATGGGTGTGTCCTGTAGTATGATGGGTTTGTAAACTTTTGGGCGGTTCGATGCTGTCAGAATGTTTTTTGCAACTGTAAGAGTTTTAGTTTTTTTGCAATTTATTTTAAGTCCGAATTGAATAAAAATTTCATCCATTTTGGAGACTAGTTGCTGTAATTGACTTCGGTTATTGGCAAATGCCGCGATATCGTCCGCAAAACGTATGAAATGAATTTTGTTTCCGTTTACTTTAATTCCTCCTAAATCTGATTCTGTTATAATTTTTATGGCCTGTTCTATGAAAATATTATATTAAAATATTAGCATTTATATTATTTAGCTAATATTAATAGTATGTTATACATAGAACAGCATTTGAGAAGTTGCATAATCTTTGTAGGTAGGTACAGTCACGGACTTTAATTGTTTTGCCATATAGGGTTCACTTTACATTGGACATTTCATACCGTTAGTATTGATAACTAAATTAGCTTGAAACCTAAATGGATCAACAATTAAAGTCAGTGACCGTACGTGTAATGTATTCATATTGAGCACGTACCTGTTTATAAACTTCAGAGGATTCGATACCAGGAAAATGCCATGTGAATATATTCTGACAATATTGAGGTTAATAAAGGAATAGAAAAAGGCGACCTTTTGTTTCAATGCTATACCTCGTTTTTTAGCTTTAGAAAAGACTACACGATCTTGACGAGTCTTTTAATCGCTTTAAAAAAACAGTAACTATTACGTATGAAACCAAAAGAATGTAAGTTAATATATGTTATGCCTTACAATTGTTACATATTTGCTGTGACTTATTTTTCAAAAGTGTTTTTCAATAAAGAGGCAAGTCAAGATCCCGTAATCTTTTTCTAATGCTAAAAAAAACGAGGTATAGTTGGAAAGTATATACGACATTTTGGTACTTGGCTTTTGTACTAAAAATCGTTTCGTAGCAGGCAAATTAGATCGGTATTGTGCGAATTTGGTGCGTACGTGATATAACGACAGGCAAAAAAAACAAAAAAAGAGAGAAATACAGAAGAAAGCAACGCTGAGTTGATTGTTAGCGTTATGTCCGAGAAAAACGGCACAATTTCCCTTACCAGTCCTCCTGGCAGCATCGTTGAACGCGATATTCTCTAGTAAGGTCTTCTCTGACTCCCCCTTGAGGTTCCTCGCGAAGATGAGCAAGTTAAAGGTGGCGCTTTCCATCTCGCCACCGGAAGACAATTGTGATAGGTCCAGCTTGAATGTCACCAGCCCATCTGTTGACAAAGTTGGAATCAAGCTCACAGATATATGATACCTAACGTAGTATATGCAGTAGTCAACATACTTTATTTTTATCGGGGCCAGAGAAACCGTATAAGGAAAATCCGACGTAAATATTTTAGTTAATGTTACGTATGCATTAGTTTTATTTTTGGTATTATCATTTAATTTAGTTTTTAATATCTTTAAGTACATGTCTGTTTATTTTTCCTGCTGTGCGGTACTACCACTTAAAACCGGCCAAGTGCGAGTCGGACTCGCGCACCGAGGGTTCCGTACTTTTTAGTATTTGTTGTTATAGCGGCAACAGAAATACATCATCTGTGAAAATTTCAACTGTCTAACCACGAACTGAACTGTATGTGTCACGGTTCATGAGATACAGCCTGGTGACAGACAGACGGACAGACGGACGGACAGACGGACAGCGGAGTCTTAGTAATAGGGTCCCGTTTTTACCCTTTGAATGAAGCATCTCGAAAATATTCGGGTTTTTAGGGAAGAAATAGATATAAAAAATTTGATAATAGAAATAATAGAAATTATAGGAGCCTATAAATTAATACTATTTAAAGAGCCACATAAAAAAATACCCGTTTTTTGTTTCATAATTCTACATTGTTACCACCTTTTACCGGACCTTATCAGTATTATATTCATTTTTTCTGGTCATATTAAAATATATTTATAGCAAACCAGAGTAAAGAGAAAAGCGTGCAATTTTAGGTAATCGTATCGTGGTAATCGTATCTACCTGGTTTAAGTATAGTTCACCAACTGATTTATAGTTTGTCGGCTATCAAGTTTATAGCCGTTGAAATTGTTATGGCTCCCTATGGAAACTCGTAAACAAAATAACTACCTTTTATACCCTTTTGCTACAAAATGGATGACGCAGATTCTTATTCAATGATGTAAATTTAAACATAATATTTACTCGTATTAAAAACGTCTATTTATCCTCGTTTTTATAAGATTATTAATTTATATGGTATGATCTCTGTGTCTTTCCACTTTGTGCTTGATTGAAATTGGATATTTCACCCTTAAATTAACTAGTTAAACGATATCTCAAAAATTTATTACAAAATATAGATTGAAATTAGAATAACAATTATATCAACACTATGTAAGACCGAGAAACAGGATAATTTGTGAGATGATTGATAGATATTTCTCTTATTATAAAGAATGTGTTCGTCAGCTAAATAACTGTAGATGACCCAACCAAGTAGACTTCAATAACAAACACTAAGGCCCTTCTTGACTTGGTGGTTACTAATCGGCGGGACAAAGTGTTATCTGAAATTGGCACTATACAGACATGTGTTCTATTCCCGTGACCAAAAAATACTGCACTAATTGTGTCGGTGTGTCCTGACAGTTAATAAGGCCCTCCTTGACTTGGTGGTTACTAATCGGTGGGACAAAATGTTATCTTCAATTGGCACTACACAGACGTGTGTTCTATTCCCGTGACCAAAAAAATACTGCACTGATTGTGTCCTTGTGTCATTACCACTAGTATTGAAACAGGCCCTGCTGCTTAAAGAGTCTAAGGCCTCTAGCGTGTATGTCTGCAGCAGTCCATCATCATAGCCGGCTACATAGTGTACGTGCAGCCATCCTCCGTCCGCGCTATTGCCAGTTTGAAGTGATCACTTACTTGAAGTGCACACACAAGCACAATAAATGGTACTCACCTGTGTCATTGACACTAGTATTGAAGAAGGCCCTGCTGCTTAAAGAGTCTAAGGCCTCTAGCGTGTAAGTCTGCAGCAGTCCATCGTCATAGCCGGCTACACAGTGTACGCGCAGCCATCCTCCGTCCGCGCTATTGCCAGTTTGGAGTGATTACTAACTTGAAGTGCACACACAAACACAATAAATGGCACTTACCAGTGTCATTAACACTAGTATTGAAGCGGGCCCTGCCGCTGAGCGGATCCAAGGCCTCCAATAGGAAAGTCTGCGGCAGTCCGCCATCATAGCCGGCCACGCAGCGCACGCGCAGCCAGCCGCCGTCGGCGCTGTTGTTGCCCGTTTGGAGCGAGCAGTTGCGCGGCGCGCTGGGACGCGCTGAGAATGACAGTAGGTATTACTAACAGTACATATGTATGTAGTACAGCCAGTTGCTAAATTGCAGCTCGCTATACATATGATTTTGTAAACGAAGATATAACCCCTAATTCTTAATTTGATGAATAGTTAATGCTAACGGTCTTTTAAACCTATGTCGGTATGTTCAGTCTCTCTTTATGTAAATTCTAACCATTATAACTTTAGCATGCAATAAAAGAGAACATCTTCAAAACTATTGAACCTTACAACGAGTTTCTTCACTTTAACTACCAATTTGTAGCTGCAAGCATTGTTCTCCCGAAAGCACCAAAGTTAACATAAAATAAAAATAAAAATAATCGTAAACACAGAACATGGGTTTCATTCAGATGGCTTACCAAGAATGAGCGAATTGACGGCATGAACTGATCTTTTTCAGCTCTTAGGTAGCCATATTACGCTAAATAAATCGTTAGGTTATAGGTACCTACTAAATGACTTAAAGTATGAGATCAATCCTGCATTTTTAAAATAGATGGCAGTTTCGTACACTTAGGCCAACAAATTGATAAATATTTGTGATTTAGAGTTTGGTTCCTATGTGAAAATCTGAGCATTCTCTCGCGGAGCATAGCTAAGGCTTGAAAAGCACATTATATGAGCGTTTCTTCTTTACACGTCACCAATGTAAGTCCGTCTTAAACTCGAATCTTTCGCTCTCGCACAGCGCAACGTAAAACTTAAAGCGCAGTCAGCAAAGATTTAGACTATTAGACTATTATTACTACACATTCAAGTGGCGATTACTTGAATGTGTAGTAATGAAGTGTGCAACGTAAGCTTAAGTGTGTGGTGGCTGTGGCGTGTTACAATTTAGCGTGTAACTTTTTTTTTTTAATTTATTGAATAAGGAAGCAAATTACAGTTTTTTAGATCATTACAAGACCCATCGTAGGCAAAACCTTATGGAGGTTTGTGTGCCGATGGGGAGTTCGAGAATAACATAAAGAAAAACAATATTATATCCTATATCTTATCATATATCCTATATCATCATAAACTTATAAATGTGGGTGCCATTGTGATTATGAGTGTTTTCTAAAAACAAAACTTTAGTTTGGGCTGCCTCTATGTAGCATGCTTAACATTAAAAAAATATATCCATGAACTTTATACATAAACATATAGGTAACAAGGTTTTATAGTTGTTAACATAACTTATGAACAGTTCGAGGATTAAGTATTTTAGTAAAATTCTTTGTTATTCTGATACATATTTATACAAATAATCAATTTTATGTGTAAATTTTTAAAAGGACCTCAACCTCGATATATTTTTGTGTAGACGGTTTGCGTTCACACACATTAGTATAAGCAAAAACCTATGTAACTCCGTATAAGATGAATACAGTTAAGGAAAAAAACCTGCCTCGGAAATCAAGAAAAAAATATTCTCGTACAGATGGCGCCTACACCTTTGGCCTATTCTCGGCTAGATGGCGTTGACGGTTTCGTTATTTAACAATTTTAACACATAAGAGTCAAAGAACATGGGTCAAAGTCATATAAAAAATATTGAAATAAAAAATCATTTATCCATATATATATTTTTTTAAATATTTTTATACATTTCATTCTTAGTTTTAATCGTGTGTCGGAAAATGGCAGTAAATTTACTGTAACTATAAAATTTACTATGACAGTAACCCTCTATCCTATATATTATCTTTGGTATAAGCGATTATCTTGTTACACGTAGTACTTAGTTAAAATTATTTCCTCAGAGGGATCATGAGTAAGGGGCGACAATTCAATGCGCTACACATATAATAAACGCGCAGATATTAAACTCAGTGCGGAAAGCGGCGAATTTCGTTGCACCGCCGCAGCCGACTCATATTTCCACTTGCAACTGTGACGTGGAGTTATAGAGATGACTATTATCAAAGAAAATGTGGGAAGTATGATTAAAAAATACGGAATTAGCACATTTACTGCTAAATAATTTTAAAAATATTAACTAAGCTTAAAAATAAACCAACAGCGATAAGTTTTTTTCAGAGGATGGTCCACGCGGAAATAATCATTTACAGTACATAAATGGTACTTTAAAGCAGTAGTGCGATAATAAGCTAATTACGCAACTGTCGAAAATATAAAGGGCCATTTATGTAGGTACTGTAAAACGTTGTACGATACATGTGCGAATACGTAATTCGCAACTCGTGTCGACTTAAAACACCCTTTGGTCGTGTTTTGATTTATCGCCACATATTGCGAATTTCCTATTTTTCGCACTTGTATCGTAATGTACTATTATTCTGGCCTGTGGTGAGCTGGGAAGTCACAACCTCTAAGCTGTAGAGAGAGGGTAATATAGACTATATAGAGAACTTTCCATAGGCGGGTGTTTGTGCTTAGGGTCCGAAGTCCGATGAGTTTGTTAGGAGTTTGTGGCTGTGTTTATTACAGCTGATATTTAGTACTCCGTAAGAGTGATGTAGGAGATATATGGTGTTTCATACAAGGTTTCACTATTCGTATAAAAGAGGCTCTACTAACGCCATCTATTAGTTCTTGTGGCACGACGTTGACAGACACGAAGAGACGCCAGAAACCTAACAACCCGATGGACCCGAGTGCTTCAGGGAATCGATCTGGGTATTTGTCTATCGCATGTCTTCGACTACCGAAGTAGGATCTCAAGCAAGGAAAAAACAGGACTGTCAGGTTCGGCTTTAATTGTATATGTACTTAACTGCAGATGCAATGTCACGCCATCACCATGCAGACAGAGAATGAAGGACTTTGGAGCAGGCTATGCGGAACCGAAGGAATTCATAATCCCTGCCCTTGAACTCCATAGAGATGGTCGAAAAAGCTTTTCTAGAGTAAGCTACAGGTACACAAAAGATCCCGATGGGTCGAATGGATGGATGGATGGGTGGGATGGGTGTATGCGCAAGGTCCCCCGAAATAATAACTGCGGAGGAAGTGCAAAACATAATATGTAAGTACCTTGTCTCCCCCTTTGGGAAAACGTCACGTTTTCCCCAGTATCTTTGCGCTAGGAGTTAATTGTTTCCCATCTAGTTACGTAGTCCAGTTATAGTATAAAGGTTCTATAATGGTATAACTAATAAACTGCTTGCTAGCCACATCCAGTTGCTCCGGCGGCCGTGTGCAGTTGAGTTATGAGATTTGGCGTGCGCGACTAAAAGCCGCAGGCCGAAATTAGAAAACGTGCAGCCAATTCAACTCTTGCCTTGTTGATTCAAATGGCTCTCTGACTGGTATTTGTTGCCTACAATCTATTGGCGATTTTAGACAGCAATTTGTGGTCAATTTACCTACTGGCTTTAAAGCATTTGAGTTGAATTGCCATAGAAACCAAAGGAAAGTAGTCGAATTTACAATTAAAATACCTCCCTTCTTATACACATGTGAAGAAAACGATATGTTAAACGAAATAAATACGTTTACGTTGTACGTACGGCACCTTTAATTACATATATCGTCCGCCATTTTGTTTATCGTTTGACGTAAAGACATAAACGGTAGATACCTATTCGGCATACAGGCAATACAGCCACGCTTGAAAATTGTAAAAAATAGCAAGCAACTATAGCGGCAATAAAAGACCTACTAGATAACACTTTCAAAACGACATAAAAAGTACCTAAATTGTAAATAAGTTATTATTAGGATAGGATTAGCAAAAACTACCTAACATAGATAAGTAGGTTTTACTGTACTTAACTAACAAATATGGACTGTAACTTGGTCTGAAATAAATATATATTGATGGATTGTTTGATAAACTATTGTTTTTTTAAAATAAATTATTTAAAATAAATTATAAATAAAATTCAAAGTAAAGTATTTTTTAAAAGTAAATTCATTACGTGGAGACAGGGTGGATGCGGATACTGCCTTGTGCTTTTCAGTTATAAATATAATTTAATAATGGCTTCTGCTACCAAGGCACTTTGCCAATGTTGAAAACTGTCTATTTCCTATCTGAATGCGTAAAACAACTAAAAGTCCTCACGTAGGTATTTCATGCATAGCAGGACAGGTGCAATGGGAGACTAAGTACTTGCATTGACACAAGTGAATTTAAGTCCACATGCAAAGCTCGGGCGTGCGGTTATTGTACTCAAATAAGAATAGGGCCAGTTTATGTACCTTACACAGTTGAATTTTGATAGAAATTAAACATTTATTAGTATATGTATCTATCTATATATCGTTTCGTTTAGTAACAGAGGTCGAATTGAACGAATCGCCAACCGGTAAAAAACCCTTCCTGAAAAGATCTTTAAGGATAAATGTGATCTGGATGTCTTGTCGAGTGAATGGAGGAAAAAACGGTCTCACATTTTTTTAACTCCCAATCGTTAATTTATTTAGTATGGGTTATGGTCGGCAACAAATAACCCGACCAATCAGCGTTTCAACTGCAAATCTTTTGCAGTCGGCATCCGAATGTCACCTTCAAACTATTATCACCTAACAAAAGCATAAAAGGATAGTTACCAGCGGGAACAATTTGGAAGACACATGCGTGAATCTGTTTGCCAACGCCGTTGGTGCCGCGGCAACTAAGCGTGCCGTAGTCGCGCTCGCTCTGCGGCTTGTAGCTTAGCTCGCTCGTGCTGCCGTTGGCTGTGCCTGATAATTAAAATACATTCGTATTAGGGGACGAACTTATATAACTTGACCTAGTCCGATGCAATGGTTAATTGTTACAAAAAGGAGTAATGCTGCTGTTTTAACTCTCGTGCTTATAGCTTGAAGCAGAAGATAAGCAAGTAAAAGGTTTTAAATCTAAAGCGTGGTATCTTGTGTATTGCGAGGGTTTTATGGCACAAAAGGCAAATAAATTTTGCTGTTGAGTAGTAAAACAACCTTTTTCACCTCACCACCCGCGAGGAAAATATTAAATATAAAGTATTATATTACAAATCGAATTTAAATTAATTATTCGAAAACACCAAACAGATGTTTCGTCGTTCAAAATCATCGCTTAAAAAACCAATCTGCCAGTTTAGCTGAAGAAACAACATAAAATTGTTCTTTATGTTGTGGTTAAAAAGCATTTTTTTATAATTGAGACAATGAAGAAAAATGTTATATCACTTTATTTGCTAAAACTAAATGCAATCAACAAAAACAAACATAGATAATAAAACTTAACCTATGGGTAAAAAAATTGGCCTAAATCGCCGTCAACGGGCAAGGTATCCAGAAGGCTGGCCGTATTTCCACGCTGTGCGAAATATTAGTGGCCAGCCCTCTGGTCACTCGGGGCCTCTATTAGGCGCGTCGACATATCTTTATATGTATAGCCGACGCGCACTTGGCCCCCATGGCCCCAAGGTTTCAACGCCAAACGCCGCAAACATGTAGCTGGTTCAAAAACACCTGAAAAACAAAGTGACTAACGTCTTGATAATAAAGGCTTCATTCAGATATTTGTGAACACCTTGACAGCTCCTAGATATCTGATGGCGACTGTACAAGGAAACCTTTGTAGGGATACACGTACCAAACTTGGTAGGCGACACGTCGAGGCTCTCGCCGCTGTTGTTGAACTGCCAGAAGAAGGTGACATCGGGCGGGTTCGCGGTGACTGAACACCGCACTCGTAACGCTTCGTCCATCTGCGCTCCTAGTACTTGAGGCGACGGGTGGGCGCATACTGGGGCATCTGATAAAGAAAATAAATTATTTGAAATGGTATTGATGATTATTTAGAAATAGGCAGGACTTAATTATTAATATAGATGTCCTTTAAAAATAAGAAAATTGCGTGACGAAATATAAAAACAAGTAATTTAGAAGGTAGATTGTTAATTTAATAAAACGTAGTACCTATTGCATATAAATAAATATTATAGGACATCCTTACCCAGATTGACTACCCACGGTAAGCCCAAGGAGGCTTGTGTTATGGGTACTCAGACAACGATATATATAATATATAAAATATAAATAATAATTGGAAAATAAATAATGTGACAAGCAAGTGACAGACAGACTTAATGCTACAACAGCTCGCAAAACAGATCATCGCTGATTCGTCGCCTGAACGGATGGCTGAATTAACCTTGGATGATAAATACATACGGAATGTATAGGTACTCTTCTTAAAGCTATAAAACGATTTGCATAAACTACATCGCCCCGGCAGGTAATAAAAAAAGGTTAAACCTGTCGAGCTTGTGTAATAACCGAAGCGTATAAAAGGCAACTCTTGTTTAACGAAAGCTAGCAAGACCTATAAAATATAGAACATAAGTAAACGTACGTTATTTCATAAACTCATATTATTTTATTTTATTATTATCTCACAAAATAACAAGCGCAAAAGCATTCCTGTTTCGAGTAGAGTTTCGTAAAAGGAAAATTACGACGCTCAGATGCATGGCTCGGTTTTCCCAAAGCGACGCGTTTCAATAACAAGAAGGAATGTAATAATTAACACAAAGACAAAGAGAGCCCGAATTCAGTTCGTTAAATCATAACAGAAGTTAGACGATATTATAAATTTTATCGTCAGACCGTTCCCCCTGAAACCGGCGTAGTCGGCGCCGTGATTCATTTATACACTTACAAAACTGCGCTCCCGCCTGCTTTAGATTTTCATTAAACTCTCAAATATTTGCTCACGTAAAAGCAACCCTCCCTACGAAGGATTACTCGAATATGAAAATATATATGTGATTAAGGTAACACCGGCACAGTCTAGCGATCGTGGCGCGAGTAAATCGCTACGAGGTTAAAATTCGTAACTGAGCAATACAAACAAATATTCGCGAGCGGTACAAAGTACGGAAGTGGAACAAACGAAATGAGGTAACAAATAGCAGCAGAACAAAGCGCGCATTTGTCGTCGTTCAGAATGGTCGTGCGCGGTGACGTTGACGGCGTAAATCTTCGCGGCTCCTACGCCCAATGATTGATGCTTACTCACGCGCTCCCGCCGACACTCGGCTCACTCCGCGCCCTAATAGAACTTGCCCTGTTTGTTGCCACATTGATCAGAACTGCCAGTAAATTAATACCAAAGGATAATAGAGCTCGATATTGATTGATGGACTTGCGAGATAGTTCAATATCAACTTGTGATAAAGCAAAACTTGCCTAAGGTACTAAGTTAGCATGAAATAGGTTAGCGCGTCCCTTGAAAGTGTCGTTTTGAATTTAAATTGATAGGCAGCGACCCATTTAGGGACCGTATTGGTCTGTTTAGTAAGTAGAGGTCAGCACGGCGGGACAGAATCAATTACTCCTGTTTACCGAAAAGCGAATTATTCGTATCTCAATATAAATATTCTCCTTTCAACCCGTAGACTTGAGAGAGACTAATCTTTGTTTGGATCTCTTCGAGAATGATTGATACTGCAGTCGGCGAAAGATTTAAGACCCGGTTAAGATGAAACGGAATTTATTAGCACTCTGTAGACAATAGGGAACAAAATATACTCCAATTTTGATCGGAAAAGTAATCTTTGTCTCAATTTACTTATCGGAGACTTAATTTTTAGGGTTCTTCCGGAGTTTGCGCAGTAAATCCCTATTGGTTGTCGCTACGTTTTTTTATTTTATAGATTAACCTAGCCCCAAACTAAGCAAAGCTTGTACTATGGGTGCTAGGCGACGATATACATACCTATAACTTATATAGATAAATACATACTTACATAAATACATTTATATTGGGTGTTTTCTATGTATATAAGTATATAGTCATGGGACTCAGGAACAAATATTTGTGTTCATCACACAAATAAATGCCCTTACCAGGATTCAAACCCAGGACAATCGGCTTCACAGCAGGGTCACTAACCACTAGGCCAGACCGGTCGTCTGACAATTAATAAATATGTAATTGATTTGAAAAATCATGAAACAATAGTTCTTGTACTATGTCGGCCATGACACAAGATTAGTGATATCACGAGCTGCTAAGTAACAATGTAGAATTGTATTCCGTTATTAATATTGCTTCTACTACACACCGGTTAATAAGGTTTACTTTACGTGGCGTCGTTCATTATAGCTTTCACATTTTTATTAAACCCGGCAGAATAAATAATAAATGCATTAATTATAAAAAGGAGTCTTATCTTATTACACTTATTAGGCAAAAAGCAAAAGATTTTTACTTAATTTGCTAAAATAACTTTGGGTATTCGGACTTGCTTCGTTGATTTTATTTCAGCCTCATTATTGTTCCAAAGTTTACAAACTTTGGATGCTTCCTGAAATTAATCGCTTGCATTAAGACGGCAAGTTACTCGGTTTTACTTAATGAGTTGTAAACGTTGCGCCGATCTATCTATCTTGGCAAAACATAGTTATTTTGATAAACTTAAAATTGGTTAAGTACTTACATACTTAGCTAGATGTTAGTCTAGTTTTAGTTCAGGCATTCAAAGTGAGATTCCGGTATGTAGCGAAAATGTGACGTAGAGGCCTAACAACAATGTAAATAGTATTCAGAATTTAAATCTGCCATGACATTGATACGATAATAATCTAAAAATATTACATGTCAACATAACGAAATACATTTATATGGTTAAATCATTGGAAATAGATTATGTTTAGAATTAAAATTACAATAAAATCGTAATGTCCAATAAATTAAAATTACAATTTATACCGATATATAAGTCAAGTGTATAGTCGTGAGTCGTGTCATTGTCTTATTAATTGATATTGATGTGCGCGAGATGCGAAGTGCAAATCGTGGTAAGGTCGTATAATAACAATGGAAAAAAAATTGAGATTTTCAAAAATACTGGAAAGAAAACTAAACCGAATATTGTTGAACTTTCGTGTAGTGGTTAAGCGCTGCAAATGTTATGTAAGGACTTATATCCGTGTACAAATATAAGCTCATTTTGACGATTCCTCTGCAAAAGTTAGGTTAATGTCCTCGTGTCCTCAAAAGTTGCAGGAGATCTATGTAAGTTGGAAAAATCGAATTCAATATACGTGGCGGGCCTGGCAGCGTTCCAATATAAAGAAAGTTAGCGATGTCTTTATACGTTGTTTGTGACATTATTTTCTTAAATATTTTAATGTTTGCGGTTTTGTATTTATATGTAGCAGTTGCTGCAATAACGTTGTAATAATTTACAAGTAGGTACTTGGTACATTTTGATACTTTAAACTTGGAATACGTGACACCACAAAATGATGATAATTCGAACATCTTAAACTTGATTACACGTATCGTAAAGTAGTCAAAATTTAATGAAAAATGGTTATATTAAGATTTCATTAACACTACTGAAGAGTATCAGGCAGCCAATATAAATTATTGGCTTGATACTCTTCAGTAGTGTTAATGTTAATAAAAGTTTATATGTTTCTAAATCAAAATATGAAATAATCAGATCATTAGACTTATATTAACCGGGATATAGACCGTGATTACCTTTTGTATTATTTGTGAGCTTCCACAAAAAACCAAAACAAAAAATACAAAACACAAAACAAAACAATAATACAAAAGGTAATCACGGTCTATATCCCGGTCAATATAAGTCTAGTGAAACTAACCTTGAATCATTAAAAACTCTAATCAGATCATGAAATCAAAAATCGGCATCACGGCGTTGGTCGATACCGGTATCCGAAAAAAATACTGGAACGGTACGTAGGTATTTAGATTTAACAATTCAGGTGTATGACTTTGCGAGGTATATCTTATGACACGACTCGTACTGCATTTCGTGTGCGCCAATAAGCGCGAGTGATCATATGATATCAATATCAAAACTATAACAGATTTTAATAACTGAACTCTTACCGCTTCTGGTAATAGATAGTGATGTAAATACTGCCACGGAAATAATGTTTAGTTCTATTAAAGACGGGATACAAGTTGATAACGTCAACAATTTTTAACACTAAAACCAACTCCCTCACAGAAATATCAAACCAACGGTCCTATGGTTTAAGCTATGCTCACACTGTATGCTAAGATGCGTGGGCTGGCTGGGCGTCTCGCCGAGCGAGTTGGCGGCACGGCAGTTGTAGTCACCTCCGTGGTCGCGCGTCACCTTCTGCAGGACCAGAGATTTGGTGCTCACGATCACACCCGATGTCAGGTTGTGGACCACTGGCTTGTCCTGGGTACAAGAACAGAAACTAATCATCTTCGCCGGTGTCGATCCAAGCTACTGGCCATAAATCGTTTAAATCGAAGTATAAAGAAAAGTGTTCTTTCTGTGTAGGCTTGTACCTACTTTAACCTACGCTGTTTAACTTAAGTATTTTGGGCAGACGCCTTATGTTAATCGTTTGTGTTTATGGGAAAAGTTTTTGCCAACGTGACACACTTACTTTATCTAGCATATTTAAACTTTAATGTCTGAATTTGAGGAAACTTTTACCTAAGATAAAAGGTGTTTAACTTACATTATGATACCAGGATATCCTATGCTCCCTCGGGTTGGCGCGGACGGAGCACTCAAAGTAGACGTCATCACCCTCCTTGATGTCGTGGGGGTTGAGCGTGCTGCCAAGCGAGAGCGACACCACGGGAGGATCTGTTGGATAAAAACAGTTGAATAAGGTCTCTTGGCTCCTCTACACGACGGGCCATCATATTGGCCACTGTGTGGAGAGCGCAGTGGGTCGGATGGCTTATAGCGCGGCGGAATGGCGATGGGATGGCCACAGTGATGGTGTTTCGTCCACACATCAAAGGTAGTGAGCCAGCGATGGGATATAGTTGCGTTTCAACCATCGCATGGCCATCTCGCTGGTCCAGCGCTGGGTCATCGTGTATAGGAGCCATCACCATTGCATGGCCATTTCACTGGTCCAGTGCTGCATGGGCTATCGAGTAAAGGAGCCATCAAGGACCCTGCATACCGACTGGATGTTTCGTCTAGGTTATTCCGTTGAAGCGCGAAATATAACCTTAAATATTGTTGTTTATTATTTTAATTTACATTTATTTTCTAATTGAGGCCTGGGTCGACAGTGGATCGACTGGATCAGGTTGACAGCGGGTCAAAGCTCGGTAAAGGAACCCTGCTAATGCAAATGTTTTGAGCGTATAAAAAGTTAGTTTTGATTTAAAACTGCCTGGATAAATTATCTAAGTAGGAAAACATTGTTCTAGGGGTTTAAGACTTGTCTAATTAGGATGTTTCCTCGTCTGAAATTAGAAAATTTATAATATCAATATTTTTTTAACGTATTTAAGTACTTAGTATATTCATTGATCAAATATTTATTTTCAAGAAGATCGCAAGTCGTTTGTACACAATAACCAATGAGTCCAATAATAGCAGACGATTTCCATCTTTGGTTTACTGCAGACCACCGGGTGATTTAGTGTACCCACCCCCTGTTGCACAGTGAGTCAAACAATAACATCATAAATCAAATATGTATCACAGTTATTACTCGAGATACGGACATTAGAAAATGGAGTGATCCTGTGTCAACCATCTTACCCTACATACTTATAGTGTGAGACAACATATATGACCAAATCTACTAACAAAAATGAAATACAAAGAAAAGTAAATACGTTGACAACCTATGTGAACACGGCCTTGTAACTCAAGCTGTTTTTATATATAAATGTCTAAGGCTCGGGAACAAATATTTGTTCTCACGGGATCCAAATTTCGGGCACTGAATTCGTTGCCATAACGTTGACACTGATGTCAAATTAACTTAATACGTCAAAATATTATTGATTTGTTTTTTTTTTATCTATTAATCATACATTGTGGAAAAAATGTCCATTATAGGTACGTGCAGGCGATCGTATAATTTTATATTTGGAGCTTACTTTCTTAGTAGAAATACTTGTAATTTAGCATTTTCTCATTTCATGTAGGTATAATATTGTTATGAAGTACCGCGGGAAATCTCACAAACCGGCACAAGCGTTTCATTTGCCAGAAACTTAAGATTAAGAAGATTCATTATAACTTCAAAGACAATTCTGTTCCAAGATTTAATTCATTATTTTCAGCAGACTAAGTTTTAGAAATTCAGTTATTCAGGAGTGTGAAATTATTCATGCATATTATGCCTCACTTATCTTAGTCATCTAGATAATTAGAATGTTATAAGGTCGAGAATGACGCTTACGCTTAAAGATAATAATAATTGACGTATAAGTTAATTGTAAGAACATTGTATTGTCGCTTTCTATGGAGCGACATGTTCACCTCGGTGACAAGCTCGTAAATAAAGACAAAAAAAATATTGACGTGGAAAAAGCAAGCCAGCAAGTACGAAAGAGGCACATTACAAATAAAAACACCGTGACCACTTTTGAGCTGCATATTGGCTGTTAGCGTCAACATGAAGTGTCAAAACGTAAGGTTAACCAGTTTTTCGTTCCATTTGGAGTTGAAACTGCAAACGCTCCATGGGGTCCCAGCGCGAACAAGTAGTTGTTTGCAGAAATCGCGAAGCGTCTGGTTGACGTAAAGTTGGTGACCGAAGAGCTGGCGCCTTCCTCGCACAACGTATCAGCATTGCGATACAGGAAATGCCGCCAGCATCTTTGGTTGGCCTCAAGGGCCTATTTTAGATTTAAGCTAGATATTAATTTCGTTTACGTAATACCACTGCTTGTAGCTTGCAGAAACTTGTATGTTAATAAAGAGGTTTAAAGGTTTAGTCGCACTGTCATAACATCATCAACACATCTCTGTATAAATTCGTTGTCGAAAGTCGTTGCGTTGGGTGAGGGCAACAATACCGATCCTTGTGGAGATCCTTGATGGACACCTTTATCAAGCAACCTGTCGGTTTTTATGCCAAAGCAACTTTTAGAAAAATATCGGAGAAAAAGGAAAGAAAGGAAATGAAAAATTAGTAGAAAAATAGTGAGCTTCATAAAACTTCCTTGCAAAATGTCAAGGGTAGTAGGTACAAACGAATTTCAACGGCAGTTTCAATTTGACATTTGAACAAGTAACAGTCAAAAAATATTTTTGTGACACCTTTTATTGCTGACTATACTTCTTATCATTTGCATGTCTATCAAGAACCTACCTCTCGAGATCTGACTAATGGCCCTAAAATCGATGTGTTTGTGTTTTTGCATCGAGGAGACCCGTTTGCTGCCTTCCGACTGCATCACCAGGTCAGCTGTATGTTAGCATATTATTTTGCCATCGAAATTAAGGAAGTACTCCAACTTTCAAGTGAGTTAAATATAGTATGAATTTTCTCAAATGATTTTTACGCCTCAGACCCTCATCTGTTAAACAAAAGCCGCCGGGTACCCGCCACCCCCGCATGGCCAGCCGCCGGGTAGCGGGCCCAAGCGGTTGAGAGCAAAATTCTGAAACTTGCTCGCAAATACCTGGGTACTGCCAGTAAATCCTCGTGTTACGTCCCGAAAGACGATGAGCCTAAGGGATAAAACATACACCAATGATACCTTTTGGAAAAGACAAGTGAATTATGAAGACTGATAGTCTCCTTACGAAGTTAACATATATTATCTACATCATCTTTCTTGCGATATCCCGGCATTTTGCCACGGCTCATGGGAGCCTGGGGTCCGCTTGACAACTAATCCTAAGAATTGACGTGGGCACTAGTTTTTAAGTAAGCGACTGCCATCTGACCTTCCAAACCAGAGGGGGAACTAGGCCTTGTTAGGATTATTCCGGTTTCCTCACGATGTTTTCCTTCACCGAAAAGCGACTAGTAAAATATCAAATGATATTTCGTACATAAGGTTGCCAGAGCTCAACGAGGGAGTGGAGTGTTAGGGTCGGCAACGCGCGTGTAATATCTCCGGTGTTGCAGGCGTCCATAGGCTACGGTAACTGCTTACCATCAGGCGGGCCGTATGCTTGATTGCCACCGACGTGGTATTAAAAAAAAAAGTTCCGAAAAACTCATTGGTAAGAGCCGGGGTTTGAACCCGCGGCCTACGGATTGAAAGTTGCACGTTCTTACCGCTAGGCTACCAGCATTTTTAACTTATATCTACGTATGTACTGTAAAAAAATGTATGCGTCTTCGATTTCGATTATATAAAAATGACAAGAAATACGACTGTCCTTGGATACCTCGATAACAGTCTACATTAAGTATTTGTCTGTGTACAGAAAGCTTACATATGTAAATAATAAGAAATTGCTTATGTTCATATTGTATTATCTATGTAAGTAAACATGAAGGCGATAACGGAAAATCGAAAAAGGTAGCCACGTGTTTCCACTTTACACGTTGGCTGCCCACCCCACTATAATACACCCACAATATTACTCCCTTAAGATTAGATAAGAGAGAAGAGAAGATAACGTGATCCCGATGCTCATGGCCACACAGAAGATTACGTAATCCCACTCGTGATGCTCATGGCCACACAGAGAAGATCACGTGATCCCACCGGTGATGCTTATGGCCACACAGAAGATTACGTAATCCCACTCGTGATGCTCATGGCCACACAGAGAAGATCACGTGATCCCACCGGTGATGCTCATGGCCACACAGAAGATTACGTAATCCCACTCGTGATCCTCATGGCCACACAGAGAAGAGTACGTGATCCCATCGGTGATGCTCATGGCCACACAGAGAAGATTACGTGATCCCACCGGTGATGCTCATGGCAACCAATGTATTAAGGAAAACGTTTCAGACTATTATCTTCTAAAAAGTAGGTACTTTATAAAGAGAACATCTCTATGGCTACGTAAACTTTATACATAGGTACAAAATTGTTATTTGTGTAAAAGCGAGCGAAATCAGTTTTTGTAATATACTGCAAGTAATGATTTTGCTTCCCAAGTTGAAGTAAAGATCTCCAATTTCACCATTTTGACAAGCAGACCCGTACAAACGATAATACGTTGCGTTATAAGGGAGGAATATTTAGTTTCGTATAGCGTTTTTTTTTTACGATTTTTATTTTGGCTAGTACATACCATATACCATTTTCAGTTCAAATATACTTTATTCACGTAGGTCTAGCAACAAGCACTAATGACTGGTAAGTATTATGTACATATAAGCTAATTATTAGAGCAATTTATTGATGTTAATATTATTCCATAATAATATTGAATTATTATACAGATCAAATTTAAAACTACGAATTTCACAAAATTTTCGTCAAGTATAAAAAAAAGATTATAAAAAATACTAGTCTAGAATGTTGAACTTAGTATTAAATTTGATCTGTATTATTATTATTAAATTCAATATTATTATGGAATAATATTAACATCCTTGATACACTGTCTGTTGTTTATTTATAAATGAAAAACAAGACGGCCTGCAATAAACCGAAGGTTCTTTCACTTTTGCCCGCGAGTCAGTTAATCGCAAACGCATAATAAAACATAAAACGATAGTGTGGTAATTACCGACCGAGGCGCTGAATGAAGGCGGCTGAAAGCGTTTGTTTGCTTCTCTTAAAGTGCAAAGGCAGTTCAGGTGAACACTTATCTGTGGAAGCGGTGACATTTTATTGGCCATTACCGACCTATAACGACGCCGCCCGAAGCGTCGCGACAAATAAACATTTGCGATTCCTGCTTAAATTGTTGCCAAAACGGTTCGCGCCGGGAATTCCCGCTCTAAATGTGTTACGGTTCGTCGGGCAGAAGCAAATAGAATTTATTAAAGTATATTTGGAAATTAATTTCCTTAGTCGTAATAGCTGGCGTGTTCCGTTGTGTCCGAAGTAGAGATCACAAGTTTTTACTAGATGTAGCATATAAGTTCGCGCATCACTCATATTCATACTAAAACAGCATATAGCCTCGTAAGGCCCCCATACGAGGCTATATGATGATATAAGACAAAACTTTCCTATTTTTAATATTAACATTGTTGTATAGTAAATTATGATAAATTTCGTATATTTGAGAAAGATATAAATGAATAAAATGCTACTTTTTGAACCAAATAAAGTACCATTTTATGTAGGTACATTGGGCCTTACGAGGATAGACCGTAAGTATAGAAAAATTCGCTACACTCACCTCACACATACCCAAAAGCTTGCGCACATGACAATGCGCTGGGTTGTACCTATTTAATTTAAGTTACTATGATTTAGACTTTAATATACGCCCCAAAATATCCTTGAAAAAAAATCTGAGAATATTGACGCCTTATCTAATGGGCGGGAATCCACCGTACGAACTGTTCGAATTGACCGCCCCGTTTTCTTTCGTCTTTCGTCAACTTTTACTAATAAGATAAAACAGATGTAAGGAAAACGGCAGCTGCGATAAGCTTCGCTCCGAAATATTAAAATGGACCGGAATAGCGGGTGATGGATAATTAGAAAATTGAATCGAGAAAAATAAACGTAAAAGATTTTCTTAGAAATGATTTTATAATATTAAACTACCGTGGGTAAACTACGAAGGCAAGGTCATATCCTCCCGGTATTTACTGGGTCTATATAAAATACTAAAAATAATATGGGTTTTCGGGGGCGAAAAATCGATCTAGCCTAGGTCTGCTCTAGGAAAACGCGCATTTTTAAGTTTTTATGTTTTCCGAGCAAAGCTTGGTCTCCCAGATATTTATTCTAATAAGTGACTTATTTTATCGCTTTATACTGACTTTCTTCTCTGCACCAATTTTAGTTTCTGTTTGATCCAATGGTTTAATAGTGGAGAATGCCTTAAGGCATTAAGCCCGTCATTTGTACTTTCTTGTGTTGTGCAATAAAGGTTACATGTCGATTATTTTGTTAAACAAAAAGTTTGTTCTCAAACTTTTAGGACGTTCAATTAAATGTCCTATTTAGACAGCCACACAAAGACCAATTTAAGTGCTAACTTCGGTTAGGCCCTATTCGGGCCGCAATAATTATTCTAATAACGTATTTATTTGGGCTTTGGGCTTTGGGCTGTATAGAGGACAAATGTCGAGCACGGGTGGCTTTTAAGCCTTAAGGAGCCGCTGTACATGAAAAAATATTATATTTATGATGAAAACACGTGCTAACAGCATCACTCTTGACTGATTATGGATGGACCTTTTGTCTTTGGTATAAGGTTCACGAATCGTACAAAGAATAAATGTACTGTCAGCCTCAAAAGTAGCGGATCAGATTAATAATAAATATTTGGGGACAATCTTACACAGTTTTTCTTTATACCACGTCGGTGGCAATCAAGCATACGGCCCGCCTGATGGTAAGCAGTTACCGTAGTCTATGGACGCCTGCAACACCAGATATATTACATGCGTTGCCGACCCTTTAAAAACCTGTACACTCCTTTTTTGAAGAACCCCATACTGTAGCCCCTCGGGAAAACCTCGGCAGGGAGCTCATTCCACAGCCGAAGCGTCCGCGGGAGGAAATTCCTCTTAAACCGCACCTGTTTTAGTTACCTACCTGCGGCGCGGGATGAATCAATCCTTTGATACCTATAGAAGTGTCCTACGTCGGCGATCTCGTTGCGAACGCGAACACCGTGAGCCCGCCGCGGAAGTTGTTCGCTTACATAAGACGCAGCGTAAGAGGTTGCGTTGTTCGTTCGTTCGTTGTTCCTAACAAATCGAACAGCAGTCCCACTAAGAAGGACAAAGCCAAATTAATCCTACAAGCCGAGTGACGACCGGAGTCGGTGTAAGCTCCGTCTTTGTCTGCTCTTGACCTACATTTTATTATACAGGATGAAATCTTAGACGTGATCTGAATTAATAATATAAAAAAAATATTTAGGTAAGGAAGGACTCCTTAGAGTCACATGAACCCGCCGCCAAAAAGCCACTCTCGTGCAATCGAAATTACGCTCTCATTTTGAAACGAAATGCTTAAAGTTCATGAAAATTTAGGTAATACATTAGAGTTTTCGTTGCTAAAATCGTTATGTTATCGCTTTAATTTTTATGTATAAGTACAAAATGGCGGTTACCAGTAAAAATGTTTTACTGACACTGGATTGCTACTTATTGTTTAAATTTATAAATTATAGATGAAGTTGACACTTACCTCAATACCTGTTTCAAGTTACCTCTGTATTAGGAGAGTTGAAACAGATCGGATTGATGAAGAAAACAAATGTTTTTAAATAGTTCCAAGTACAATATGGTGTTACTGTTTTGGGTGGTAAATGATTATGAAATTTGCTATCAAATGATACAGACTTCGTAAATCTAGCTTCTAATAAAACAGAGTTATGACCGAAAAAGTAAACTTTGTGTCAACTCTCCTTGATGTCCCCCTACTTACAGTCGCTTCCAAAGTTATCACATGTCAGTCAGTGTCACTGTCACGAATGTAAAAAAATATCTAATTTCCTAGATGGCTTCGCCGCAAGGCATGATGGAAATATTTGCGACGAATAATCTCTCTTTTTTCAACCTTATACATCTGCGAGAGCTACTACTGTCGTGTTTTTCTAAACACCTTGTTATTGGGTATTTCTTCACATTTTAACACTATCTTGAACTGTAACTTATAAAAATTCCACAAACTATATTTTTTTAGATTTAGGGTAATTTGTTTATACGTAGTTAGTTATTAGTATTACGTACATAAATAGTTGAAATTCTGCGCTACCAAATCTCATGTGATAGACACTGGCTCAGTGAATTTGGAAACATTTGTAAGCAAAGGTCCAACTCGTATTAAAAGCTCGTATCAAGAGAACTAAGTTCTCGTAATTAAAGCTGTTAGTGCGACAACACCAACAGTTGACATTCACGCCGAAAACTAAGCCAAAACCTAAACTAGTGGAACTAGCGGTCGCACAAATAGAAAGCTGCACGCTATTTATTTCTATAGAACGTGGTTTGACTATATATTGTTTTGTGTTAGACATTATCCATACTTTTTGACCAGATGAATGGTTCATGATTCAGAATCATTGTCATACCCCAGTTTGACGGGTGCAATTTGGTTTAATGACGTAAGTACAGTAGGCGTATTATGGATAGTTTTATCCACGTGAACGTGATAAAATAACTGTCACTTTTTAACACCGCGGGATAGAAAGTGACCGACACCGTTTTATCACGCTGTCACGTAGACAAGGACAACCCACATGTCCGTTCAGCGGTGGCAGCATGGTTCCATTTTTATCGCCTGTCACTATGCCTGTCACTTTCGCACATATACTTCTTAGAACGTGACAGGCATGGTGATAGGTGATAAAAATGCGGCCGTGGACAGGTGAAACTTACTTTAAATTTAAATTTCGATAAAATGATGACGAGTGATTCGAGTAGGTATTTATTTGCAAAAAATAAGTAGGTACCTACCATAGTTACTTGTATTTATTTGCAAAAAATAAGTAGGTACCTACCATAGTTACTTCAGTGGTATATTTAGGTATATCACAGTTGGTTGCTTATTCTGCTATTTGTCATATACATTTTGTAAGCATGCAATAGAAAATCGCATTGCAACTTCATACAACTTGGTACAGTTTTTGGGTCCTCATTTAGTTAGCATTTAGGGCCGGTACAGACGGACTGCAACTTGTATGGGAACTCGAATCGAATTTTTGTATGGGAACTGCAACCCGACTGTAATTTGTATGGAAACTGCAACCCGACTGCAATTTGTATGGGAACTGCACGCCGACGTCGCAATTGGCGTGCAGTCGGCATGCAGTTCCCATACAATTTCCAGGCAGGTTGCAGTTCCCATACAAATTGCAGTCGGGTTGTAGTCCGTCTATATCGGCCCTTAGGGTTATCCTTAGTGTCCGACGGAAGCATGATTTTTATGCTGAAACCTACCGAAACCGAAAGTTAGGTCGGACCCTACTAAAAAGTACAGTTTCGGCGTGGGCGAAAGGTTCGGCAGTTTTTTGGCCAAAACCAAACCTTTGGCCGTAACATGATTGTTATGCCGAAACCGGAACCGAAATTTCGGTCGGACACTGTTATCCTATATAATTCCGCCTTATATAAAGTTCGTTGCTGCCTTCAGTATGTTGTACCTCGACCACAGAGTAAATTAGACCGAATCAGCTCCAACAAGTCCGATGCGGTTTATCCGTGCGATGGAAAGTTTCGTCGCAGTACAGAATACGCCTAACATCCGTGTTTAGAAACAAAAATTCAATATGTCTAAAAGCCATCTAAATGCGTTCAATTCTCATAGATAGGTACTCTTCGATATGTTCCTTAATAGGAGAAATTCCACAAAGAGAAATCAACAAAATGATGTTTCCAATTACGTCACCACAAGACCTCAATAATTGCAAATAAAACTATATAAAGCAACTTTCATTACAAAATAACACTTGGAAATATTTGGCTACGTAAAATGAAACATATTTTCTAAATACTAAATTTAGTTACAGAAGTTAGCCTTTTGAACTTGATGGGACAACGAAAGATTTATGACTCAAAGAAAACATGTTTTCTAAAGCATTCTTGATTTGCAATGTCGACGAGTAAATTTATAACGAGTAAATTTATTTTGAGATTAGGTTTTTATTTGCTTGCAATGGAAACATTGGACCTATGGACAATCGACACAAAAAAGATCATAAAGGTGTCAGTCCGTTCTTTTCCCAAGGATTAACAATTCGAACGGACACTAATATCAGACTGACATCTAACTGATGTCATTCAAATATCGTGCATTTCGCTTGTACTTTTCCGTACGCGTGTATTGGCGCGGACAAGACGCACGATCCCATAAAACCTTCCAACTATAGGTCAAAAGCTCCCAACTATGGTCCAAAATTAACAGCAATTTATTCGTTCAGGTGAGACTTTTACTGTATTTTTTGTAGTTCTAAGGCAAAGTATGTTTATAAATGAAAGAAAAAGACAGAGTAAACCAAAAGGAACATTGGTATTGATACTTAATTTTTAATACAGTTGCTCAAAAAGTGCTACTTTACGTAGCGTGCGGAAAGTTGGTTTTCGCGAACTAGTGCTTTTTACTTTTCCAATTTTTTTAAGTTTATACTTGTTCCAATTCATGACTACTTATTGATGAGTGTTAATATTAGTTTCCTTTAAACGTCGTAATCAAAAACTTTCATTGAAGTGGGTTCAATAATAATAACACCTAGCTAAAAAAACACCTCTTCATAATGTCAATGTCAATGATGTCACAGAATTAATAATATAAAAGTTTCGAATTCCTTTATTTGTTGTTTGTCTTATTTTTTCGCAACTGTTTTAAAAAAACGTCGTTCGATACACGTGCGGAAATGTCATACTTTCCGCACTAGCATCGAAATGTACTATTTCTTTAGAAGTTGTGGACCATAGTTGCAGTATTGTACTAAAGTTAGGTTTTACGGTAACTAAATAATATGATTCAAATATCGTTCTAATGTCAGTGTACGTTAAAATTGGCCTGTGGCTCTGGCGGTGCAAAGGAGCAACGCAACCATAGCAGATGCGGGTGACTCGTAAGGTGTTTATATTAATTTGATTATTGTATATAAGTAGTATAAGTGTAACTACACTTATACTTATATATAAAACATCGTAAATAAAACTATATTTTTAATAACAAGTAAATATTTTAAAACTTTAAAATATTTACTTGTTATTAAAAATATAGTTTTATTTACGATGTTTTTTATTTATTTCAAAAAAATATTGATATATGCAAAATTCACCGAGACTAAGCTCAGTTTGCCGCATGACTTAGTATCAAAAGTTATACGAAATCCATTACTCCCTGGGAACTAATATCAGACATTAGTCTGAAGGCTTCGTAATATACTTTACGACCAAGTATGATGAGAAACAAATCAATACCTTTGTATATTATCATGTTAAAGTACACACCTAAACTTAAAATAAACCTTTCTAACAGTTACCCGCTCCGCAAATCAAGGCTCGCATTTATGAGCCCGCGGGGGCTCCTTCAAAATAAATAACGGTGGAAATAAAACAAACATTGAAACGTACAAAATACATTTTAATTAGAATCCGGTAGGTGATGCGCGTTCTTACGCAGCTGTGGCAAGCTAAAACTGAGTAGGTATATGAGGGTTACCAATAAATAAATAAAACACATTAAATATTATATTAAAACGGGACACTAATTTATTTTAAGTTGAAATCAACACACTTATTAACGCATGCTCTTGTTGAAGGTCCTCGTTATGAAATGAAACATGTCAAGCAATCTTCTTTTTAACATACGTGAGTGACCCATTTATTAAAACGTATTTCACCTTTTATTGGTGTTTTTTTTACACGTATTGCTTGCTTGACATATATTTAATTGTCGGTGTCTCACGGAGGGTTTGATATAAAAAATATATAATTTTGTATAAACCAAAATACAAAGCAAGTTAGATTTTAATCTTGTGACCTAGATTTTATAAGGGACCGTTGTCGCTTTGTTTAGCTGCGAGAAAAAATGTACACAGAAACTTTTTACAAAAAGCCGGTTCGCATGCGCTGTTCTATGTTTATGTATCCGTTTCAGTGTAAAATATTTGTGTTGTTTAGATTTACGGTGCTAGAATATTTATTTATTTTCGTAATCAAGTCAAAATGCGACAATGTGAAGTTACTTACTTCATTGTGCTTTCGAAAGTGCTTTCTTTTCTCCCTCAATTGCTCCAAGGTTAACTGGAAGAGATCCCTGAAAGGGATAAGTACGCCTTTGTACAAATGATGTTTTTTCTTGTTTTATGTTTCTTTTTGTACAATAAAGAGTTTTGCTGCTACTACTATACATAAATAATAGAATTTAAACTGTCGTGAGACATACTAACATTAAAATAATTATTACGGCATAGGCTCACGTGTTTTAGTCTCTCGCGCGACATGTTTCGGAGAGCCTAATTCTCCTTTCTCAAGTACTATCTAATAGTGCGAGTAGCGTTCACGACGTCCGTGCTTCGCATACTGTGACACGTGAGTCTAAACCGTAATAATCATTTTAATATAAGTACATAAATACTCTAGATGAGATAGAACGCCTATATTTTATTTCTTTATGTTTAAATTTACAGTGTTATGCTCTCTAAAACCTACTTCAAGGACGAGGAGATCGATTAGCCTGATGGATTTTTATGCAGGTATAATTTATTGTCCTACTTAATTAACGAAATTGTACTTAATGCATGTATGCAGAATTATGAATTGGAGTAATTTACCTTTGTCAATTAATTATATCTGACATTATCAGAGATTTGCTGATAGAAAAATGATTCTTTCATATTTACTCATGAAAGTATAATCCGTTTTCATAGATTTATTTCATGAGTAACTATCGCGGTAACCGAAGACAATATTATTTTCATATTTACTGTTAAACGAAATAAAGGTCATATACAAAGGTAATAAAAAACCGGCCAAGTGCGAGTTGCACTCGCGCACGAAGGATTCCGTACCAGTACACAAAAAATCACGTTTGTTGTATGGGAGCTCCACTTAAATATTTATTTTATTATGTGTTTAGTATTTGTTGTTAAAGCAGCAACAAAAATACATCAACTGTGAAAATTTCAACTGTCTAGCTATCACGGTTCATGAGATACAGCCTGGTGGCAGAAGACAGCGGAGTCTTAGTAATAGGGTCCCGTTTTTGCCCTTTGGGTACGGAACCCTAAAAATAACCAAGGGTTCAGTAAAGGTCATACACAAAGGAAAAATTACCGGGGCTGGAATCGAACCAGCGTCCTCCGTTCACATTTACTGTTATTGTAATAATTTTGATTATATTTTAAACATGCATACATAATATCATAATGGTTGTATAGGTACCGGGTTCTGATCTCGCGACGCGCGCCTGCCGACGTAAAATGATGTATTCCGGTTACGCCTCGCGGGACTAATCTCGGTGCTATAAATTATACGTAACATTACGTATATTTGCATCTACGTATAGCATTTTATTCGGCTTTGGCGACACTTGTGTATGTATAGTATTTCTTACTTCGGAATGTTCAAATATTTTTATAATGGGTATCGGGATTAGTGAAAACTCTTATGAAGAAGGCTGAAGACTTTTGAACTTTGAAGTGAAAGCCTATTAGCGAGATATGATATAAAAGGATTATTTAGGGTCAGCTAGGGGTGCATTTGATTATGCGTATTCATGTCAATTTGTTCCAAATGTTTGTTAGACGATATATTGTATATTGTTTTTATCCGATCCAGCATAACGTTGACCCAATATAGCGTGTATTAGAAACGCTGTATGTTAGGTATGAAACTATAAGCATCCACATCTGAAATTTGTATTTTTCTGCTAAATAGGTAAGCCAGTTTTGATACGATTCTTAAACACGACCTTATTGCCAGTGTCCCAGAGGCGTGTAAATATATACTACTGAAACGTTGGCTTGTAAAGATGTGTGTGAACTCGACTCGACCGAGGTGAGTTGTGACAGAGGAGAGTTGTGACATAGTCGAGTCTTTGGAAGCTCGCAAAAGCGCGCGTTTGTTAGTTCAAGTTACTAGCTAACAAACGCGCAATGTTGTGAGCTCGCTAACAGTTAATAGGTTCCAGGAAACGACAATGTCACAACTTTTCTCTGTCACAAGTCACCTCGGTCTCCCCTACCTACCAAAACCAAAATCGACTTGTAGGGGTATAGCATTTGTAGAATAAAATGTGGTGTAATTCATGTACACCTACAATGCGGTGACCTCATGGCCTTCGTAAACGTTTTATAAAGCTTCTCTTGGGTGGCAGTCTATGAATTCACATCTCGTTGTCCCATAAACAACATGTCATTGTTAGTTTGCATCTAGCTTTGATGCTGCCTTTGACTCTGGCAGGGACCAAATTCACAAACGAAATTCATTTGTACCATGCCACTGCCTGGACAATTCTATTTGTGTGGTATCGCATGTGTGTTGGTGTCATAAATGTCATGATGTGCAAAATCGGGACTTAGTTTTATGGCTCCGTATTATTCGCAGATCTACAATGACGGTTATGCTTAAAGATAATAGGAGTGTGTGTGTAACCACTTTTAAGCTTCATAGCGGCTGCTTGAATGTACCAAAACGTAAGGTTAGCGGACTAAAAATACGAAAAACTGTATTCAGGAGATCTTGAAATACTGTTACAAACGGACATCATTTATGCAATCAATACCTACTTAAAATGACACGACATTATTCCGATTTTGGTCGCATTTTTGATATTTAACAGGCAATCTTGTACATTTGTAGACCTGTGGTAATTAAAATCTTCGATAGATGGCGTTGACTAAGCAAGGTGGCGTATATTTTTCGGTACTTGTATTGTCAAAAGAAGTATGTTGTAAAAAAAACATGAGCTTATGATGTTGTTTTTATTGTACTTTTCCAAGGCTCTTAATAAGAGAGGATGCAAGCTAACTAAGTTTATGCAACAAATTAAGAGAATTGTAAAATTAATATGTGACGTTTTCAAGCAAAAGGTACCACATTGTCGCTTGTCGATAAGGTTGATTTCTAATTGAAGCTATATGGAAATAGCGCCTTACTGACAAGCGACAATAAGTAGGTACCGTTTTGATTGAAAATGGCACATATTATCAAGCGGTAACCTTTATGGCAACTACAAACTGTCAGCGCTGTTTTATTTTTAACTAAGTACGTAATTAAAACTGTTGTTTAAATAGTTCACTAGCCCTACCACATTATTACTGAGCAGTTATAATTGTGGGGTAAGCCCACGTTGTGTATTTCGTAAAACTAATGTATACTCCACCGAAATCGAGTCCATAATTTGCTATCGTCTAATATCTAATTATTGAGGTATTGAGCCGGAATGTTCCTTGTTCTAATTAAAGATACGTTGACATTTCCATGTTTAATGTTAATTTCGTCCGTAGTAGAGTTGTGCCGTTCCCGGTAACATTCCCCATTTTGTATGTGGAATGTTACCGAGCGAGAAATTTCCCCGTCCAAAATGGGGAATGTTACCGGGAACGGCACAACTCTAGTCCGTAGTTCGCTCGCCTCCGTTTAACGGTCTTTTTAATAAGTATATTTTGGTTTATTTTAGATCATGTTGTACTTTTACCTCGATCTTTTAATGCCTTTAACTGACTTAATTGAAATTAAAGCGGTGAAGAATTATTTTTAATTTATTTAAAGTAGTAATAGTTAAGTAATAAAAATAGGCATGAGTAATCTTAGTACTGTAATGAGCAGCATCGATTAACAAAGGGAAGCCATATCAACTTCGACATATTTTTGAGAAAAATAACGCTATCGCACAGATTAATAAATAGTTACTACGTAACAGATACATCATTCCGATACAAAAGCGAAAATACCTACGCTATAATAGCCTACAAAATCTTAATAATAATACCTGCTGCTCAGGACGAGAAGAAATGTACCATAAGTACGCGCACAAAGAGTCGAGACTGCCTTGCTCGCCGTGCGAGCCACGTGCCAACGCGTCATCGTAAGAATGCGCTAGGGTTGTATTGTTACTTATGTTATTATTGTAATAAAACGAATGTTGCGAATCAACCATATTTTATATTAGTCAATCAAATATTTAAAAACAACACTTATAATACCTGACTCAAAAAACTCCTTAATTTACGATTTATCTACTTATGTTCAAAGAAATAAATAGTGAAAAATTCATAGATAGATTTAAAATACTACTCATCTTTCTTCGTCTCTCGGAAATGAAAAAACCGGCCAAGTGCGAGTCGGACTCGCCCACCGAGGGTTCCGTACTTTTTAGTATTTGTTGTTATAGCGGCAACAGAAATACATCATCTGTGAAAATTTCAACTGTCTAGCTATCACGGTTCATGAGATACAGCCTGGTGACAGACGGACAGCGGAGTCTTAGTAATAGGGTCCCGTTTTTACCCTTTGGGTACGGAACCCTAAAAAAACGACAAATTTTCTTTTGTTTTTTGACTTTTACACCCATCTACTGCACAATAATTACGTGGTTTCGGCATTTCGAAGCGTAAGCGCGGGAAACGTGCGGTGCGAGCGCTCAGGCGGGCGTTCGGCGGCCCTCTGTCGATTATATCGTCGACGATACACCGAGCGGTAGGCATATAGCACGTGGCCTTGAGCGAGTGAAGGAGGCCTGCTATCGCCTATAACCATTTCAAGATAACATTATACATAAAACTAGTAACCGTCTCGCGATTTAAAAAATAGTGACAGAAACGAGTCTTAAATAAATAATTTAAATTAAGAATAACTCATTTAAAATGTAACAATGCCTAACTAGTGTTTTCTAACGATACCTAAGTTGAAGCCTTGAAATGATAAATCGCAATTGTATGTTGACATAAAAGACACAAAGCGACGCCCACCAGCTTACTCGTATCCTAACGAAAGGGAAATGTACATATTTCTGGGCAACATCCCTAAAAAGACAAGAAGTAATGATATTAAACGTTAGGTGGGGTATATATTTCTCAGCCTATTGTGTTCGCCGGACAAAGGTCCCTTTTTTCTTGTCCGCATCCACTTCCGACCACCCTTTCAACGTACATTCCCACCCTTTTGTCTATCTTCGCATCGCTCGACATTTTCGGTTCCCAGTGATATGCAACGGTACACTGCATAGTTCCGCTCGCACTCTTTATGACTAGCTCTTGCATTTCTTTGTCCGCGTTTCCAAGTTATTGCATTTTCACCTAGTATTCAAGTTGAAGCGATCACGGTACGGCAATAAAAGAGAAATTCTTTTATAAATTTTGCCACGTTTCTCTATATTGCAGCTTCAAGTTTTTATCACAGCATCAAAGAATATCGGGTCATATAAAAATAATTGTCGCTTTATAAGCGGAAGAGTTCTGAGAGGGAGCTAATTTTAGCACGATACTGCAGTTGAAGCTAAAAGACTCACTCACTATGAGATTTAAATGGATATACGTCATTTTTGGTTAGGACGGTAGCTTGGAAAGTGTCGTACGCGGCAGACGCGCTGAGCAAGTGCTAAGTAGCAATGATAATTAAAGTTAACGACCTTACGGATGTGCTAACTGTTCAGGCCCGCACCCCTTTATCGCTTACTGCGCAATATTCGTTCCTAGAATGATGCGACCAGGCACAGATCACTTCTCTACAGACGAAGCATAGTTATAAGATGACTCGCCCTCACCTTTCTTGCTAATCTAAAGGCAAATACCGCTTTTTGCAGTAAGGCTCCGGATAAGTACATGAAATAGTACATCGCTTGCGTTGCGTTTTCTACTTAAATGCGATGTACAGTCAGCATTAATAGTAGAGGATAAAACAAATTGCCAAAAATAGCTGCAGCTACCCTTAATACTCTTATATGTATATGTACACATATTTACAGTTGGCGTACAAAAGTATGTGCCATACTCTGTTTTACTACGGATATTGGGTATATATCTGGTTTTGTAAAGCTATAAGAGAATGGTAATGGTCACATCTATTACTATTGATGACGATGACTCAGAGAGCCGGTTTATTATAACGCGACCGCTTATTTCAGTAGCTACTACGTATACGTGAAAATAATTTACAAATTACGTTTATTTTAAGTTTTAAAAATCCATAAAGGTACAAAAGATTGTGTTTCAATTAGGTGGTGCAACTCGACTTTGCAAGTAGCACTATGTTTAGTGACAGTGAGTTACGTATACCTATATGCTTCATAATCTAGTCTACAGAAGGAAGTCTGCTCCCAAAGAAGTAACGCTAATTCCGTTACGCTCACGGAGTTAGGCAGTTGATTGTCAAAATTATAAAGCAATCAGCGGGCAATTTGCTTTTGGGCACTAGGGGTGAAATTGGATTATGAACTCTTGGAAACAAAAATTGCTTGTAGCTGGAAACTGGCAGTTTGCTATTAGAATCAATAATAGAATTGACATTGATACTTCAAACAAGTCCAGATATAATGTTATATTATGCACATACGGACTACACAGGACAAAATCCGGGCATGCATGATCTGGTATATCTTTTTACCGGATGCACATATTTAAGCGGTTCTTTTATTTTAATAATTTGTAATTATAGTACTATCTACTGAAAATACAACCATATTACAATAATATGGGCTTCTGTAAGTTTTCGCTGAATATATTATTCCATCATACCTTAAATTTTTTGTACCGCGTTTTTTTTTCACTCGTTTCCTGTTACAATGCTACAATTTTATTTACATTTTTATAAGCTGTTGTATGCTCATAAAAATGCGATATTACCAAAAACCTCCTTTTTGAAACTCTTTTCTACTTGAGGTAGCCAGAAAGACTTTCGACTCCAAGACCTGAAAGTCGTTTTTATATGGGAGGCATATTTTTGTGAGTCAAAATTAGAAAAGTTTTAAATATTGTGAAAAGATAATGTTCATTGACTAATGAGTTATAATTTGGCTTGTATAAATAAAAATAATATATTTTTTTATAGCAGAATTAGGTAAAGACTGTCAGAAGACCGTGTACAAAATATATAGGTACTGTGGAATATATAATAGTCTTAGTCACAGACAACCTAATGTTAAATTATTTTTACAGTACATATGGTGCTACTTTCTCGCACTAGTGCGTAAAAGAGCACTTTTCGTGCATATGTCAGAAGTTTAAAGGGCCATATGTACTGTAAAACGTTGTACGATACACGTGCGAATAGGTAGTTCGCAACTCGTGTCGAATTTCCTCTTTTCCGCACTTGTATCGTAAATAACTATTGTAATTTTATTATGTAGTTTGATAACCACAGATTATTAAAAAAAGTGCTGCTTGATAATGCACATTCATTTAAAATATTTACCATATCATGCATGCCCAGATTTTGTCCTGTACAGTCTTTAAAAATATATATTATTATTACGTACTCGTAAGTGCTACTGTCGATTATTTTATAAAATATAACTGGATGCAATAATGTAGGTACACTATGCAATTTTCAGTTTGACAAATAATACGTCAAAAAGTTGTATTGTGTTAATATAATTATAGTAGTATTGTTGATTTTCTTGTCATATTTTTATCATTAATCTAATATACATATAAAAACGCGTCATCGTAAACCTTATCGAAATACACGGAGGTTGATATTACACTATAACCATGCGCGTCTCTTGACGTTTTTGCCGGTCAAAGGGTTAAACTAAAAAGGCTGCATCAATTAATTAATTTACCTCCTTTTTTCTCTTCATGCCAGAACGCAAATTTGATTTATTCATAACTAAATGCTCTAGCAGTCTAGGCCAAAATAAACGATATTCGAATTCAATTAGTTTGTTCCTCGTCTTACTTAAGGCAGCAAAGAAAAATATAAGACCAGTATTAAATTCCGAAAGATTCTTTGACTACAGACAAGTCAGACAACGCATATATTTGTAAAAGCTGAGAAAAGCGTAGGAGTAAACACTAAATTAATGAGACCGCTTTGTTTCGTGCTCATTATTATTCTTAGGTAAACGTGATTGTGAATATCGTGATTGCGCTCAATTTAAATATAAATGCGAAAGTAATTCTGTCGGTCTGTCTGTTACCATTTCATGCTTAAACCGCTTAGCCGATTTAGATAAAATTTGGTGTAGAGATTGTTTGAGGCCCGGGACATAGGACAGTTTTTATCAATACTCATCATCATTCCACGCAGATAAAGTCGCGGGCAGAAGCTAGTGTTTACTTAATACATTTTTACAGTAAGTGGTAGACTTATATACTTTCTTTCAATCCTAATTATAGTACAGGCCAAAAGCATCCAAGACCACTGACGGGGAGCATCGTTAGGGCAGATGGCGGGACGATCTTGACGGATATGATGCCAGTACCTATTCTTCCAATCGCGCGGTGTATAACAGATGCTTTATCGCGTAGATAATAGCGTCTATCATATATTAACTGGACATGTGTCAACGAGGAAGCTAATAAATTGATAATTGATTACGCGCGGGGAGGACGGGCGCCGGGCGCTAGCGAGCGACACGTCGCGCACGTTTCCTCAGTTCTTACACTAAATGCCACCAAAGTGAGGACTTTGTCGTAAGAACTCAGCTCAAGCCTCGGCAAGCCTTTTCTTCCCTTCGGGGTAAAAAAAAATCATATTTAAGGTCTGTGTGACCTTTCGGAGAAGTGGTTATCTGTCAGACCCCAGCGTACTGTAACCTTTATAACGTTTATAGGTTATACTTTGAGAGAACGAAAACTATACATGGTCCTTGTAGGCCAAGTTAAACCAGTACTCACATACGACGTCCAGTTTGAACGAGTCCTCTATACTCTGTCCCGGCAACGCGCTGTTATCGGCCTGGCACTTGAGCTGCGACCCGTCGTCTTCGGGCAGCGGCATGAACTCTATCGTGCTGCTTACCCACGTCTCGTTTTGGGCTTCTACTTTCTAGAAACAAACATAAATGGTGAATTGAATGAAGTTGATGTCGGAGTTCACTTTTATTGGAACTATACAGTCAGTTGGGTGGCACGGTCTATCCCGGTCAATATAAGTCTAGTGAAACTAACCGTGAATCATTCAAAACTCTTATAGGTATACAGTATGGAGAATCAAACGCTTAAGGTCAAATGGGACCTTGTTTTTTCTAGGATATGGCGTAATGGTAAGAGACCGTTCCAGAGTTGTATTTGAGGTAGGTACCTAAAAGAAGTTTCCCGACGGAAGCACTTGCCGAAAACTGACTTTACAAGTTACAAGAGGTATTTTTGTAAGTAACTAACTTAAAAACTAGTTGGCTAGATAAAAATACACAGGACGGAATTCATCTCAGTTTGCAGAAAGGTATGTTTTTGGTGATAAATCTATGTAGACCTTACATTGCCTCTTGTAAACTTCCTATTGTCCTTAAACCAGGTGAGCTGCGCCGCGGGCCGGCTGCCTTCCGACACGCATTTCAGGCTGACGTACCGCTCTGAAGACAGCGTGACTTGCTTGTTCTGTATCTCTACGCGGATCGGCTTCACTGTGAACAAAAGAAACAGTGAACAATACAATAGTAGTCAATATTTAATATCAGGGATAGGTCTACTATGAAAAGAAAACACTTCAATAGATTAAATTGCGTAATGTGACCGTATTTATTTATCTTAACGTCAATTTCCAATTGTCAAGACAAATAGATTAATGCAAAGTTAAGATTTGAAACCCTTTTGAAGCAATACTATTAATCAAACCTGTAAGAAAATCTACAACTTTACAGAAAAATAATAAAAGTATTTCCTAGTTTATACTTATCAAGTTTTCAAAAAAGCTAGTGGTAAATATGAAAATCATTATTCATATAGTAGATACTCAATAACCTCCTATTTCTAGTTAAAAGTAATAAAATTTAACAATATTTAACCAGTTACAAATGTGTTTTAAAATAGTTTAACTTTTATGCGACCAAAAGTGACAGGCAAAATTCCGATTGAAGGTTTCAAAACGTTCATTTAATAGCATAAAAAAGCTCCGGGCAAAGCATCACGATTGCTAGCAAGTCAATAAATGGAACTCGAGTTGAGAGCGCTCAGTCATCTGAATTGTCTATTTGTGCAACAGTTGCATATTGCAGTTACTATATCAATGACTGAAAAAAAAATGGGCTAGTGTGAAACTTTTGCGCTGATTGTAATGTAGGAGCGCTTTATATTTTTTCAACAGTTTTGCACTGTAGCCGTTTAATGTGAATCTAGTTGTGTTCATGTTGTGTATTGGTGCCGGTTGCTTTCATACAAATTCAATCAGATGTTAATAAACGTTTAATAATTACTTAGTAGTTAGAAAGCCTAACAGCCCTTCTGAAACTATCGAGGTTAGTGTTACACTTAAAATGAAAAGAAATGAAAATATTTCAGATTGTTTGTCTCCATTGTTTGTCTATATAGTTAAGACTATGTTAGTAACAAAAATAAATAATATATGCCAATGGTAGTAAAAAATATAATGCTAATTGGATCACACATGCATCGACATCCAATGAGTGATAAGAGGGCTATGAACCCTTTCCGCAATTACATTCAGGAGGGTGTTGGTGCTGCCAACACGCGGTTCCATAGGGGCGCCACCCTCTTTCGAAGCACTGCGTGGGAGCCGACTGTGCTCCACACGGCGAACATCCCTAACGCGCTGCTGCGCCAAGCCAGCCCCAACATGCGTTTACGCATGCCACCTGGCCCGGGGTAACCAGGAGCGATGACGAACTAACCAGTGGTAGGACTACCGTCTAAAACCATCAACGAATGCCAACTCCGCCTTGTAGAGGAGCGCTGCAGGATCACTATCAGCATTCGACTGCGTAAAGCCCCAACCAATCCCTAAAGGCGTTAGGCTCTACCTCAGCTTGATATGTGGCACCTCCAGTAGGACTTCCCTAATAGTTACTAACTCAATTAATCCGGAAAAAAATAGTTTAAATTAATAAAAACTTACGATTCATCTCAAGCCTAACAGTCCTTTCCTTCGGACTGACGAGGTTAGTGTTCGACGCTCGACACTTGAACGTCGTGTTGAGATGACTGCGTTTAATATGCGCTAGTTCTAGCCGGTTGACGACGACGTGTGTGTCGGTCTTCTCGCCGATGTATTGAGGTGTTGGCGCCCCATCGATGAGCCAGAGGACTGTTGGGGCTGGACGGCCTGCGGACAAAATCAGTAAAATCAACTAGTATTCTTTATTGTGCACCATAGCCTAATTATGTTAATAGGCTAAATAAATGACAAATTTTCATTAATGGTATCAATCGATCAGGTTTATTTTTAGGATCAAATGTCTATAATGGACCCATTGCATTAAAGCAATACAAAAGTCAGAAATGATAGTCGTACTTCACTCGCGAAACGCTCCTAACAAAACGATAAGTGAACGTGAAGTCAAGGTCACTGAGAGCTCATCTTAAATGTATGGATAAAATAAAAATAAATGCGTTTTTGTCGGTGAAATATTGCCTTATGTATTAGGTACATGTAAAAAGATGCAAGTCTCGCAACGTCTCATTAATCTTTTTGCAGATAATATATATATATATATATATATATAATAGTCTTGCAAACAAATTAATCAGTAGAGAAAGGTAAAATTCAAAGTGTCTATTATTTTAAATTAATTGCCTTTTTCTAGTGTAAAACAAAGTTTGATACGGATTTAAACTTTCACGATTTTCACACATTAGTATTTAATTTAACATGACTTAATTGCGTATACTTTGTGTGCAAAACGTTCAAGTTGATAAACAAGACTAAGTGCTGGTAGTTCGAAAAATTCGCGCAGCTAGACGGTGATGTGAACTTTACCCACCCTTTACGAAACTTCACGAACGAAAATTAAGGCCAATAATATTCCGAAAACACTTTTTTAAAGTACCTACTGCAGAAGTATTGCGGCTCGATATTACGCCGACTGCATATCTCATCAAAATCGATGTCGCTGCCCGGATTTTATAGATTAGCGGCAGCAATGCAGTCGGCAGCAATGTCGCACCTTGCTGTAGCAGCAACACTGGATGTAGTCTGAATTCGAACGTATTAGATTATTTTAAACCGGGTCACTCACGTATTATTAAGTCGAATAAATAAATAAATAAGTAAATTGGACCGAAACATGTCGAGCTATGCGACTTAATAATACGTGAGTGACCCGGTTTAAAATAATCTAATATGTTTTGAGTCTCACGGGAGTTTTATAGTGAATTCGAACGGTTTAAAGAGTGGTAAGTATATCTCTTAGATAATCCATGCCACATCATATTATAGTATTAAACGATTTTGCAGAGAATTATGGAGTGTGGTGCACTCTCCGGAATAGCAAAACGCTATAAAAGCTCGGGGCACATCAATCACTTTTATAGCAGGAGGGCATTGATGGACGGGCGTTCGGTAATTTACTAAGGATATTATTATGTTTATCGCCTTTGGCTCATACGAATACATTCTAATTTGCCAATTTCTTTTATACTTATGCGCTTTAATTTTCTGGTAGTTTTGAATTACCCATCAGTTGAAAAAAGCGGTTAAAATAAATGATATGACGTTGTGTTCGGTAATTTATGTCCTAGATATGATTAAGTATCTTATTTTATCATATAATATTTTACTTATACTTATATAGGGGCCGTGCGTGTTGGAAGGTCTGCCATCTTGTGGCCTGAATCGGAAACATATACTGCATTGACACTTCACGTCAAAGCAAGTGCTGCCCTCTACAGCTCACGTACGTTTTCTTGTGCAATGTTCTGCCATCTTGTGGGCTACATTGGAAGCTTAAACTTGACATTTACACATTGCGCCAATAAACAGGGGGCTCCTGTGCTGCCCCCTACAGTTCATGCACGCTCCCTATTATGATAAGTAGGTTATATAGGTGACCAAGGGATGAAATTGACAACAATTACTTCATTCATTTCTATATACATTTGACATTAATGTAATTTGTACTGTAATCATATGTTGTGAAATAAATATATCTAATCTAATCTATATTGTAATGTATTGTACTTATTTTAAGTATTAAACGCTTGTAACGACATATACCATGTAATGCACATATTACTTTATGGTGAATAAATGAAAATGAAAGGCACTCATTACTGCCGAGGTAGTTTGGCACTCGAACGCAGTGAGAGAGCTTTACAGCGATATTGTGCGTTTGTGGTCAACGGGTGACTGAGGAAAAACTACAAAGTGCATATATACCCACATATAAAAAATAATGAACCATCATACACTATAAACTTTAAGGCTGATTGTACATGCAAAATCGGTTCATAAGGCTAGTTAATCCGTTTTCATAGTTTTATTTTATGAGTTACTACCGCAGTAACCGAAGACAATATTAAATCCATTTAAAACCAAATTTTAACTGTTTATCTTTAAAAAAAAGAGAAAAAATAGTAGTTGGAATGTTAAATGCTCTAGTGTAGAAACGTATCACTTTCTGCACACTCTTTAGAACAGTAATAACCCTCTTTGACACAAATTGAATAAGCCCTACCAAAACCTCAATAAGGCGTGTGTTGTGGGTACTAGACGAAGACATAATACCGGGTGGGCCCTGTAACACGACCAATTCATTAAAACACAGATTGCACTCTTGAAACTATGACACCTTTTTTCAATATTTAAAAAAAAATTATAAAGTTAAGATTTCCTATTTTCATACAAAATATTGTGTCTTCAACGTACGCCATCATTGTGGTAATGACGTTGCTTGTCACGCTATAAACTTGACAAAATTCGCAATGGATTGCGTCTTAGACTAAACTTTAAAGTAGTCTAAAAATCTAAACACAAGTCATTTCTATAAGTTGCTGAACAAATGTTGGTCAGTTTGAGAAGTGTCTACACTTTAATTATTTGCTTGTTGTAGGCCACACCCGGTATAATAGATATGTCGTGGCCAGATCTTAGTATTAATCATTTCATGATGTGGCAATCACTTCACTTCGTAAACAAGTCAAACCAAACCTAACCTATTCTAAAATGGTATTTCATGAAATGATCAAAATCTATGATCTGGCCACGACAGAGAAATTAAGATAAATAAATACTCAAATCTTATATTGCTCAGCATTCAGCAACAGTAGACGTGCTCATCATAAATAATGAACTTTTTTTACTGGAATTTTAAGAACTACCAACTACATAGGCATCGTCACAACCGGCAAAACTACAAAGGCCGTTATTATATTTGCACAAAACTAAGACTGCATATTCAGGCGTCTGAAAATTATTCCTTTGCACAACTCGGAAGTTTAAACTTAAAACTTAAATCTAAACACTATTAGACATACAGACAGTGCTTATAATTAATTGCAATCCACAGTAGTATCAAAGCAATTGGATATTGACCAGAATATCTGCTTGGAGCTTCGGCGAGATATATTGCGGCCTTCCTTTATGTTGCTGAAACCTAATTCAGAGCAAAATCGAGACCGAATAATAGATTTAGTATGAATTCGTAATGGATCTTAGTGGTCATACACATCCGTTAGTCGGTTAGAAAGCCAAATCCTGCATGAAATTCAGATTTGGTGGTGACTGGATACGAATTGGTAAGTGCGCAATAGTTCCTGCTAACGCTTAACGAAACCTGTAAGCATACATTGAAAATAGGTCATTTCAAACAGTGGCAGCGGCAGCAGATAACAACAAGGTAGGGAAATACAGCGGTCTCGGCGCCGAGTATAATTTTATTCCATTCGGCGTCGAGACCCTTAGTCCGTGGGGTCCTGGCGCTCTGAGTCTCTCCAAATACCTGTCGAAGAGACTCAGAGATGCCACAGGAGACCGAAGTTAGCAGCTTCCTCGCGCAGCGGATTAGTTTAACAATACAACGAGGAAATGCTGCCAGCGTTTTCGGTACTAATATGCCGCAGGGGCCTTTTTTAGAATTATTTTAGATTGATTTAGCCTTATTATCATTTTAGTTTAGGTTGTAATTATAGTTTTAATCATAATGTTTATCGATTTATTTAATTTCTTATAGTGAATTTTCAAACATATTAGGTACATTTTGACATCAAATTGTTGTCATTTTATTATGATTCAACCGTGTATCTCGCTCGCATTGACACGTGTACGGACAAGTATGAGCGAAATGCATTCGCGAATGATAACAAAATGATCTCAAAATGTACCTACGTTTGTTTTTGCCTTCAGATTCAATTTATTCTTATTTGAATAGATTTTTAGATTAATCTGACTAAGCAGATTTGAAGATCGCGCGACAAATTTTGAATTTCAGTTTTATATCTTCTTGGAAGACGTCCAATAAACTCGAATTATTATTTTGATAAATAAAATACAAAAATAATAAAACACATATGATATGATTTTTTACGATTTATAAACTAATGGGGACATCTTCGCATATGAAATACACGGGAAAATTTTATAGCTTACGATAATATGTTGCACCATGTTGCTTAAAAATATTGCTACTGAGGAAAAATATAGCTGCATTAAAACATGTCGCTCTTACATACCAGTAAAATAAACTATAATTAAAATCCTTAAACACTTATTTAGCCTAACCATTAGTCTATCAAGTGTTTAGCATAGCATGAAACCCAGCTGAATTTGCGTAATAGCTAGGTATTATCAGAGCCAAGCTGAATCGTGTAAACATAGCACGAACAAGTTCGGTTGCCCGTGTCCAAGAGACATTCCAATAGCTAACATAGCACCGATTAGTCGAACGTTCAGAAAAGGCATTGTACTAGTAAAACACCACGAAGAAAAACGTCCTTTTATGTACTTCAGATAAAACAAAATAGGTACCTATATTATAATTCTCTGGCACGACCACACACAGCTTGAGATTTTATTTTAATTAAAAAAATGTGTTACGAAATTAAAGAAAATTGATTCGAATTATTGACAGTGTAATTATAACATTTATAACTGAAGCATAAAACTTTTTGTACAAAACCTTACTACATACTCACTTACGGTTCTGAATATTGGGTGTTGAGCAAAAAATATAAAAATTCCTTGTTAGTATTTGAGCGTAAAATACTCGTACTCATTTTCGGAGTGTGATGGAATATGAGAGATGACGAACGGGTTATAACCACGAGCTATACCAAAAGTACAATGAGCCTAACTTCATCAAGGCCATAAAGATCGGACACCTGCGATGGGCAGAGCACGTGTTGCGAATGGATGAGGCCAGAGTACCCAAACGCCTTATAGAAGGCCGACCGGAGAGCCGCAGAGGTAAAAGCAAGCCCAAGCTCAGATGGTTGGACGGCGTTGAATAGGATACCAGAAGCTCAGGAGTGGGTGACAAGTTGGAGAAAGAGCTACGAATAGACCGGACTGGAGAGATTTGCTAAGGCCCACCCGCGACTGTAATTCCTCTGATGATGATAACGGATGGCGAGATACTTAACGTAGTAGTTTCCGAAACGCCATATTATTATGGTGTTATTAATAGACGTCTGTCTAAAAAGCTGTTGATAATAGGGGTTATTACTGCAATGTTCTGCCACCAGAGTGCAGGACTAGCCTTTTTAGTAAACCATAGAGTAACTTATACATACTGTACCTTTAACAGGTTATTGACAAGTTTTCAGAGATAATAAAATATGACATTCATGAACCAAGGCGGTTGGTTTACAGAGGACCTACCGGGAAACGCGAATGCGAAATTTCGCTATCTGCCTCTTTATCGCTCGAATATGCAAGAGTGACAGAGATGTTAGATAAAGATTTTTTTTTGTTTCATGATAGTTTCAGATTGTTGTAGTGGCGCCCTGGCGCCCCCTACGCAGAGTTTCACTTAATATTCCCTATTGCTTATCACTATCTGTCATAGTGTAATTTGTGTTTGATAGAAAGGGATAAATTTTAACAAAGGTGTGCTAGGGTTTATGAATAAGGGGGTTTGCATAGATAGAACAACGTCTACGCGCTAGTACTTTATATTGATCTTTGAACTTGCTTGCGTTTTGGTATCGATCGGAATAACACCTCAGGGCGCGGCTGTGCCATAATTACGTTATCGTGGTCGCGGCACCGCAAAATGTACGTACAGAAGGTCTCTCATGATTTTCAATCGCGATTTAAAAAGAAATACAGAAAACTTCGAAAATACTATAAACAAGAAGGTAAAAAACTTATTTTTTCAAAGATCATAATTTTTATAGCCTATCCAAACTGTAGCCGATTGAATAAAAACACTAGGTAGTTAAAACATTAGAATAAAAACAAAAGCAATTCTTCAAAAAATGCCACGATTTTCAATGCAATTTTTTATGGTTTTCTACTCCGAATCACGAACTCTTTCGATCCTAATAGAAAAAAAATAGTCTAAAGGTATTTTTTCTAATTGACTTAACCATGATTCCATTTACTGTGTAAACATAAACACAAATAAAACAAAATTCATATTTATAAGAAAAACGTACAAAGAAGAAAGTGCCACGAAATGGCCTCATCTCAGCATGTTGCTGGCGACTCCCAGCGCTGATTTATCGATGAGACCATCAGATAACAAAGCAACAAGCCAAAAGAAAAGATACAAAAAAAACAGAAATAAATTACATATAGTGGACAAATGTTAAATAAGAAAATTTATATAGAAAAAAGATGCATCATTACACACATTATCCCAGTAAAATACTTTATCAGTCCACTTATTGCCGCTAATTTGCAACCTTCTGTATTCTACTTTGTAGACGACGACACGACACGACAAAGAGTAATTACAATTTACGAGAACTTTATTAGAAAGCAGCAGAGGCGTAAATTGATTGATCAGACTGCCTAACGTGTCGCACGTTACACTTAACTCGCGGCTGACTTTGCCCCCAACTAGTGTGGGTAGGAACTTTAGTCCTTTGAGTCTGAATTTGTAGAACAGCTCGTTTTTACGAAACAGCGCTTAAAAAACTTCTGAGTCTTTTAAGTCCCGAGTCGAGTCCTTTGTTAAGTTTTTTTTAAGAGCAACTCAAAAGGACTCGAGCCTCCGAATAAAGGCTCCGTCAAAAATTTCATAGGTTTTTTTCTAAATAACAGTAAATAAATTAGACGTTAATAGTATGACGCAAGTGAATGATGAAATGACGGGTGACAGGGATGTATGGAAGAAAAAGACATGCTGCGCCGACCCCAAGTGAATGGGACAAGGGCAAGCGAATGATGATGAGTATGATTTGTGTACCTAAGCCATCAATTTTAGATAAAGACAATGCATTTCGAAATTGTTTGTAAAAAAATCAAGTTCTCTGAAAAGGGCTCGAGTCTCTACAAAAGACTTGGGTCTCTAACAAGTTGAAAACTACTCGAGTTTTGACTTAATTATAAGTCTGAAAACTGAGTCGAGTCTTGAAGCAGAGGACTCAAAGGACTCGTTCTAATCAACACTACCCCCAACCATATTGATCATTCGACGTCAGTTATAATAACTTAGTTTCTTGTTCTTCGAAAACTTTTGTGTACTGTTTCTGCCAGCCACTTAAGGCGTAGTCTACACGATAATTTTAGCTTGTGTTTGTTGATGTTAATTAAGAAAATTTGCGCTTTTTCAGGAGGGGAAAGTTTCAAGTGTTCTTTGCTAAAGTTAGGCGCAATAAGTTGTGTAACTGTGTCACCTTTGTGTACCGTGGCAAGAGGTGTGAAAGTTGAGCATAATACACGAACACGTACCATAAATACAAGTAAATACGAATTATAATTTCTCTGGAAAGCGACGAAAAGGCTTATAAGGCTGGTACTATATCAAGCAAATTTATCCATAATCGCTATATTAAGATTGTTATGCCTTATGGATAATAGTAGTAAGACTTAGTAATCGGTAGTATTTAATAAATCGTTCAATAATTTACTGGCACAGATACTATGTACGTTTTAATTAATGATGATTTGCCAATGTCATTTACAGTTATTATGCATGGTGGGGCATTACAAAATACACTCGAAACTTTTAAGTTTATGGTAGGCAACATTAAAACTATCATTTCTAAGATATGTCGAATACTAAATTTTTGAGCTAAAGTGAGTGGCAGAGTTTCTCATTCGTTTCCTATTTCCATCCACAGATCTCCCAACGGTAAGACATTTTTTGGCATTGTTTTAGTATAAAGTAAAAAAAATTTGATAAAATTAAAATGTCGTTAGATAGTAGTATTATGCAAAAAAAAACGAGGCAAGTGCGAGTCGAACTCGCCCACCAAGGGTTCCGTACTTTTTAGTATCTGTTGTTATAGCCGGCAACAGAAATACATTATCTGTGAAAATTTCAACTGTTACGGTTCATGAGATACAGCCTGGCAGACAGACGGACAGAGGAGAGTTAGTAATATGGTCCCGTTTTTACCCCTTGGGTACGGAACCCTAAAAATGTTATAAAATGCAAACATGATATAAGGCTAGATAACGTTTTGTATGGTATGCATATTCCGTTGTTCGTTTAAATTATTAAAAAAATATTAAAAATCCAAATAGTAAATGCAATAAAATTCAAACATTACATTGACTGGCGTCACGCTTCTAACTAGTAACCAAGAGTTAAGAAGGTAGCTAGGTTTCATCATTCAAACTAAGAGCTGTGTGCTCTTGTCGGTGCAGCGTGAGGAAGTCGTCTCCACCTTGGTCGATCCGAAGCCAGCCCTTTAGTATCCTGGTACGACACGGCCCCTGCATGCTCCTTTACTTGGCTCATATAACTTTTTCTTGGCCTTCCCCTACCTCTCCTTCCGTTTATTTTCCCTTCTATGATTGTCCTGATGAATTGGTTGTGTCGTAGCAGGTGGCCGATCATTTTTCCTTTTCTATTTTTAATAATGTTCTAATTACTTCTCTTTTCCTTCACTCTTTTTAGGACGTCTTCATTGGTAACTTTTTCCGTCCAACTTATTCCTTCCATCCTTCGCCAACACCACATTTCAAATGCCTGTATATATTTTTCATATCTCTTATTTAGCGTCCATGTCCCACATGCGTATAGTGCGATGGACCATATATATGTTTTCATAAATCTCTTTCTTATGTTTAAGGATATACGTGATTTAAATAGGTTTTTCTTCTTATAGAATGTCTGTTTAGCCATTGCAATTCTTGCTTTTATACCTTATTTGGTTATGAGTTAAATTTTACCGTTTTCTTTTAATTAAAGAATATGCTAAAACTTCTTCTTTATCTATGTCTCCATCCCAATGTCGTCTTTTACTAGCCTCTGTGACACACGGTTATTATTCTCGTATTAAAACGATATCTAAACTGAGCTCGTCGCTTATCGCCAGACACCAAGCAACGTATGTAAATAAAATAGCACTTGAATAATAATGCCATTTTTATGACCGGCTGCTTTAAACCAGGGAGTATCTACACAGCCATATGCTGTTTTTCTTGTCTTTGTCAAAATAACTTTTTGAAATCCTTGAAATCCATGACAAGGGTCATAATAGTTATTTACGATACAAGTGCAGAAAAGAGGAAATTCGAAACGAGTGGCGATAAATTAAAACACGACCGCAGGGAGTGTTTTAAATCGACACGAGTTGCGAATTACCTATTCGCACGTTTATCGTACAACGTTTTACAGTACATATGGCCCTTTAAACTTTGGACATATGCACGAAAAGTGCTATTTTACGCACTAGTGCGAGAAAGTAGCACCATATGTACTGTAAAAGTTTTTAAAGGGCCCACTGACTATCAGTCCGCCGGACGATATCGGCCTGTCAGTTGTTGGGAACTGTCAAATTTTTGTTCTAACCGGCAGGCCGATATCATCCGGCGGACTGATAGTCAGTGGGCCCCTTTAGGCTTATTATCTGGTTTAACTCGCGCGCGGCGTGCAGCAGTACGCGACGCGCGATCATCGTGAACGCTACTCACGGACTATTAGTGCTTGCAAATGGAGACCTGGGCTCTCCGACACATGTCACAGCTCATGAGAGCATGGGGTCCGCTTGGCAACTAATCCCAAGAATTGACGTGGGCTAGTGCTTTTACGAAAGCGACTGCCTTCTCAGCTTTCAACCCTGAGGGGAAACTAGGCCTTATTGGGATTAGTCCGGTATTCTCACGATGTTTTCATTCATTGAAAAGCGATTAGTGAATATCAGATATTTCGTACATAAGTTTTGAAAAACTCATTAGAACGAGCCGGGGATTTGAACCCGCGACCTCCGGATTGCAAGTGGCACGCCCTTACCGTTAGGCCACCAGCGCTTGTCTGGACTATAATACCTACGTGAGTTAAACCGTATAATTAGCTAATTGTTAGTATGACTCACGACAGTTAAACTTTAGATTGTTTTAGATTTTTTGCCGATACTCTTCATCGCAAAATCTATTCAACAGATTTATCCAACTTAATACACTTCAATTTATAAAGATATTCACTTCCTCAAAGGGTTAAACAGGATTTGAAGGTTGGTAGGTATGTGGAACATATTATGAGAGTTGATTTGTAAATTCTTAGTTTAAATGTAAGAAAAGTAAACGTACATGAGACATACCTACATATAAACAAAATTATTATAATTAAATTGGCGGATAACCTTTCAAGTGGCATATGTCAATTTGAATTGTTGGAATGTCGATTTTATTTTAATTATTCAAATTTCAAATTTAAATTGTCCGGGCGCCGCTTCCTGCCACTTCGGGATAACAAAACTTCTCCGAAATCACGGGGACAATGCCGTCCTTGAAATGTCGGAGGTAATTACCTATAAACGCTTTCGTAAATAATATTCATGAAAGTTTAAATCAGTGTTGTTACCGTCTATAAATAACCAATTGAATTGTGTTCATTTTCCGAGGCTGATGAATTCAATAAGGGCATAATTGAGGAATTTAATAATCTTGCAAACTGCTTGATATCACGTCAATAAAATTTGTAGCAATTTATCTTAAGGAATTCCGCTATTCGGCTATATAATTTAATGGACCGTTTAAAAGAGCGGAGCGGTCTAAATTCTGTAACCATTAAACACATTCCGGACACGAACGCTAAACTGTATGGGGTAGACGTCTCAGTTCCTGAAATTGCCCTATTTTTAGGCTTCCGTAATCTAAGGGTAAAAACGGGGCCCTATTACTTTGTCGCTCTGTCACCAGGATGTATCTCATGAACCGTGCTAGTTGAAATTTTCACAGATGATGTATTTCTGTTGCCGCTATAACAACAAATACTAAAAAGTACGGAACCCTTGGTGGGTGAGTCCGATTCGCACTTGCCATTTATTAACATAATACTTATTAGTTTTCTGTTTCTCTAAGCGTTATTAATCAACCAGAGAAAATAGGTTATAGGTACTTGTTTGCCTAGTTTTTTATGTCAGCAAAATCCCTTAATTAGAAATTGACGAACAAACAACTCTAGCAAAATCATTCGGAAAGACGCTCGACTTTGAAACTGGAACATTGTTTGTAAACAGAACCTTAGAGTTCTTTTATTAACTTTCCTAATAAGTTCGGAACAGTTCTGGGCTGGCCAAAGTTTCAACTCCAACTTTTACCTTCAGCTTACACGGCCTATAATAATGGAGAAAATTGCTAGTCCGTGAGGGGTGCGGATCACTTAGTTACTAGAATCTAGATGGTTGCGTTGATTTTTTCATTAGATCTGCAAATAAATCCTACTATAACGTTTTATAAATAAAACAAAAATAATACAATAAGTAATTCTGCCTTTATACGTCCCACTGCTGGGCACAGAGTCTCATGCGCGAGAGAGTTTTGGGCTATAGTACCCAATGATGGCCCCACTTCACACACACCCTCTGAATTTCTTTGCTGATGTAAGCAGGTTTCCTCAAGATGTTTTCTTTCACTGAAAAGCTAGTGGTAAATATCACATGGTATTCCGTACAAAAGTTCCGAAAAACTCATTAGTTAGATCCGGATTCAAATACGGACGTTAGGTCCACTCGGCCACCTGCGCTTATTTATAGTGTTCCGTACCCAAAGGGTAAAAACGGGACCCTATTACTAGAGACTCCGGTGTCCGTATGTCTGTCACCAGGCTGTATCTGATGAACCGTGATAGCTAGACAGTTGAAATTTTCACAGATGATGTATTTCTGTTGTCGCTATAACAAATACTAAAAAGTACGGAACCCTCGGTGGGCGAGTCCGACTCGCACGTGCCCGGTTTCTTCTTGTATAAATACCTACTTATAAAAAAATAAAAGTCATGTTTGGCTTGTTTTTGGAAAAGTGGAAAAATTATTAGGGTCTTGAAACATTCTACCACGTCTAGTCTTTGGACTGTCTATAGGAAAATAGTCTATGACCTAAGGTGTAGCTTGTTGTTTTTAGCTTGCCCAGGTCAATACGTAAAGCATACACATCACATGCCAGACTGTGGGCTTAATTGACACAGTAAAATGTTTGAAGACGGCTGTTAAGTCTACACGGTTGTTGTTGAACGGAGGAATTAATTCAACATTCGAAAACGAAAGAAAAACATTGCTGAGTTTGTTTATAATTGTCATTAATATATTTATACACATAGCTACAAAAGTGCATACTGCAATGGAATTCATTTATAAAGTAGGTATGCACTCTTGCAGGTCGCTGTTCATACTGTGAATTAGTTGCTGGGTTACTCGCTAGATGTCTCTTTTTTTACACGCCTCACTTTTAGTTTACCCATAGCTTTTAACGCTGCACAATAAACTGCGGTGCTCCGTAGTCAATCTACGACTCCGATTCCGCTCGGCTCTATTAAAAACAACATTCCATAAAATAATTTTACTTCAATGTAGTAATATAAAAATAATGTTTACTTGGAATACAACGTTGCAAAACTCGCGCTCGTTTCAGTGCTAATGTCCATTTTGGATTGCTATACCACAATGATTAGACTCAGATGTTCTGTAGCAAAACAAATAAAAAAAACATAGTTTATAAAATGTAGCACGTTTATATTTAATTAAGGAAACCGATCTTATAATTATCACTATTTATCACGCACTTTGTAAATGACCGTTTGTTTCTTGTTTCTTAATAAATAAATAAAAATTACTTAGGTACTTACTTTGGCAGGAAGCGAGAGCGAGCAAATCTTATCAAAAAACAAATATAAGTACTATAGAGTATATATCTGGGGGCACGGCCGTGCCCCCGCCAAGACGAGACAAAGGGCAAAAGGCATACGCTTTACACGAGGGACAGATCATAAGTAATGCGATGAAATCAAGGGCCTGACACTCTTTGATAGAGAAAGATAGTCTTATTGCGATTCCTATAAGAGAAAAGAGAAAATAGTGCCATGCTTTCACTTCGTTCACCTTCCTCCTTATCACCGACCGGGTTTTTTTTTCACGGTCGGGTTATGGCAGCAAAGGTAGGCGATGGCGAAATACCGAAATTTATAAGAGTGAAAGAGAAAAAGGATTATGCTGCCATACATTAACTTGTCAATACATGAATATGACTGTCTTTCTCTTACCCCTAGTCGCTCGGTTTCATGTCTATAACTACTATATTATATCTATGGATGAAATGAAAAAGATTTCTGACAACATACAAAAAACAACCTACGTAATTAAGTCGGGTTCATTCTTGCTGGTGGGCTTTGGTGGGGAACAACAAGAATTGTAGTAAGTGTACGGCCGCCATAAAATATATCGGAGCGGTCAAGGTGCTCAAAAATATCTGAACACGCAATCTAACGCCTTGATAATAGAGGCGTGTTCAATATCTGTAAGAACCCTTGGCCGCTTCGATATATCTGATCGTTCCGACGTGACATTTAGAACGTTTTAAAAATAGCCAAAAGTGAACAGTGAAACTATGACAAGGACAAACGATAATAGCGTTTTCTCCGATACTCTTATTGAAAGTTCATATATGAACATCCCGTTCGGACTTGGTATTACAGGGTGGCACAAAAATAGGTTAATTATTTATGTGCATATTGTCGATAATTTTAATAAAGCTTTGCTTTGTGTATCTAAGCCAAAAAGTTATGTTTTGTTTCAGTTATAATATATTGTAGTTTTAATTTCTAATGTAATTATGTTAAATATGTGCAGGTTTTTTGTTAACGTATTGTGGGGTTGCCCGTGTATAGAATACTTGCTTTTAGTTCCAACCACATTCCCCGATTTGTAAGAACACGGATGAACAGAGCCGACCTAAAATTATTTAGCAAAGTCGACCACAGCGCGGCGAGGGATGACAAGCTACTAATCCCTAAGGCTATGCATAATTCCAGCCCGAAACATTAAGCGCTTCGAGGATTAGCAACTGTTTATACGTGAAGATTTTCTCGACTTCGTGTCATTCTACACGTAAATACGTAAACTTAGCGAAAATTCTCCGTACTCATACAACTTGAAAATTACTTCCTTTAGAGCCGTTACGCACTGTCGACTGGTCGCCAGCGACTCAGTCGACGGCAACTGTGACTTTCTATAGTTTGTATAATAGGCGTTTGCGCACTTATTTAGTCGCCGGTCGCTTGGACGACTCGGCGACTCGCTGCGTAGTGGCGACGCACAAGCGACTGCTGGTCGCCGGCGACCACTAGGAACACGGGTTGAAATGGAAGCGTTCACACTGCGAGCAAATGTCGAGACGACAAATTTGTATCCGTCTCTCTCGAACATAGTTGTAAAGAACACAACATGTTAATTTTAGTGTTGCTCGCGCTCGGTTTGGTCTCTTGGCCCTAGTTGCCTATGTTTTTGGTCGCCGAGAGACCGAGTCGCCGGCGACTGGTCGACAGTGCGTTACGGCTCTTAGATGTCGTTATTCTACCGCTGCGTGGAACCACGAACGAAATTCGCTCCAGTTTTATTTTAATGACGCGAGGAAACAATTTTGTATAATTTATACAGCTACGACATAATTTGGCGAATGAAATCGAAAAAGACGAAGCCAGTCAAGGATATAATGTGATATTTCGATTGAAGAAATTTTCAATTTGCGTCGTCCGGGATTGAGCGAGCCCTTTTCAGAATGTTTGCAAATGCGTCGCATTTAGTTTTTGTACATATTTATCTGTTTCAGAGATAATGACGACCTATTTAATGGTAAGACGCAATCATGCGTCTAATTTTGCGTCAGAATCGAGATGTACCCGTACCCTCGTTTCCCGCCCCCGTATCTCGCTCGAGGCAATGGATAACTTTACACCGGGTGCCATTTGGCGCCGATCTCTCACAGCGTGACTTATCGGTAACTTTAAGGGCGATATATCAAAGTAATCGCTTTAATTTCTCATCTCTCACTTGGGAGAGAACTTATGCTTATTCCTTGACTGATACTGTCATGATTTGCGATGATATACAGGTTTGTTGTGATGAGTATCGACAAATTATTAAGCTTCAAAATCTGTTTGCGTAATATTATACAGGTAGTTTGGTGTTGGACTTTCAACGACCCTGTATATTCCCTGGTGCGCGTATAAGAACGCTCAATTGTGTAACGGCACTTATCCTTGAAACTCTCAAGAGCAACAACAAATAAAAGTCTCTTAAACGGGTACTCAAACTTTGCACCTCAATTCAACTTTATATTTACATCATTTTTAGCGTTGCGTACTAAATATTGTACTCGGAACACTTTTGGAATCATTCAGGTTTTATCCGATCACAGTTGTTTTGATCACAACTACAAGTAGGTACAATTGTAATTTAAAGGGGCAAATAATGAATCTCAGAGATAATGAATTTCTAGACAGGTAATTTCGTTGCCGGGCGTCAGACCGTCAACATCTCTTGGGGATGCCTCGTAGAGAGGCGAAACACGTGTCGTGTATTATATTGTATTGTTCTTTTAGTGGTGGTTTGTTGTATTTATTTTTGCGGTGGGTGGAAACATTAATTGCATATAAAAATATGCAAGTAAGTATAACGGGCTAACACTGATTAACTGGTACGTTATCTTTTCGCGGATTAGCAAAGTAATATTTTGGTATTTTTTAAGAGGCAATTCATACAGTTTGGCATGAAAATACGTTGAAGTGTTATTGCTGCGGCATATTGTTGATAATTTAACAAAAGTTTTCGTTTGTACGTTGTACGTATACGTTTTAAACTGAAATAGATATCATACACTAAAGAAAAAGTGACCAAGTCCACCGGTGCCCGAGGCGGGAATCGAACCCGCTCCTTCGGCTTACGCGGCTAACGTCCTGACTACTAAACCAACCGGCCACGGCAGTACCCGTTCCAAATTCTCTGGTATATGCTATCTTTGAAAGGCTAGCCGCCTTTGACCAACCTTTGTGCTTGCATAATACGTTTTGCCTAACTTAAACCATTGCAAACTACAATGCATTGTAGTTTCAAGTTATAATGAAATTTTGTAAAAGACCTGTAAGTCCACATAGGCTACGGTGACTGCTTACCATCAGGTGGGCCGTATGCTTGTTTGCCATCGATATGATATAAAAAAAATTGTCAACATATTGTTGGGCACCTTACATGTAAATTGACAAACAAGATTGTAAATTTCCTGTAAAAACAAAATAGTTAATCAGTCGCACAGAGGGGCTATACAAAAGCTGCAAAGTTTAAAGCATCCCCAAAGCCTCTGGGCCTAGTACCGCGTAATTTTGGCCCAGATGTTCTTTTGCAAATGATTTATTATGAGACGGAAACTCCGCAAACTTCTTTGGCACCGGTATTAAAAATAAAAGTACGAACTCCGCTTTCAAGGATACGACATCGAAATGGCTGCAATATGCTCGGAAATGCGAGTACGTTGAAATTCTGTCCGCAGTTTTAATGGGCTTAGTTTAATTAAATTATTATATAATATGAACATGTTGGTGTTTCGTGTACTTGTATAAGTGTGGCTATATTAAATATGTTAGGATTTTTTAAGTTACTCCCGTCCGTAGTTCAAGGTTAAATGTCTTGTTTTTTATTATTATTTATACTACTTCAGTGGGAAACAAGCATACGGCCCGCCTAATGGTAAGCGGTCACCGTAGCATATGGACGCCTGCAACTTCGTAAATATAATATTAATATGCCTGTTAAACATAATATTAGTATTGTTTTAATTCATATGAATTAAAAACCACATACAATATGTAATTTGAATCATACTAATAATACCTATTTTATGTTTTTGAATACGCCTCTGATACATCGTGAACTATTTCCAAATAATATTACTATAATATTCTACATTTTCCATATATAAGTGATTCACATTCACATTTCGCAGGTGCCTACCGTATTTGGAATTGATGTCGTAAATAGATATTGCAATTTCACGTATTTCTTCCGAACAGCTCGGCGTAGCATTCCTCTCGCCTCGTAGCATACTTCGTAGCTCATTCGAATGTTTCGTAGCACGTCTACGATCGTAGACTACATTGATTTCATAATATGACGTAACGTTACATTCTCTTTTACTTGACGAAGTGGTAGTTTCAAGTAACATTTTTGGATACCATTTTAATCTTATGCGACATATCTCTGCATCATTAGACAAGAAATTCAATTAATGTCCCCTCTTGGTTTCAGTTGTATAGCATTTAAAATAACGCACATAATATACGACTTGACATAATCAGAAATACAGAACCGAATTTAAAGTCCACAAAAAATTACAATAACAAAACACGTTTAATAATAAATCAACGTTTTATACAAAATGTCCGCCGCCCTATTTAAATTGCTCGATATTAATGCTTTTGTAAATGATTTGGTTTGGGTTTGATTAAAAAATTCAGCGAGGCCGGTAGATCATTTTTATCTGTCGAATCGAGGTCGAGGTGTTTATCCCATTGCTTGTTTTTAACACGAGCGATGCGAGTTTCCCAGAAAACTCAATGTACAGTTATCAATGTACAATGGTCAAACCAACCACATAAACGTTAGCCACCTGAGAGCTAACGATCGATCATCGCTCTCACTCGTCAGTACAAACTCAGTTGTTAAATTAAATTAATTAAATTAAGTATCATATATTATTATAAATTTTACTACGCTCTATTAATGAAGGTTATATTTAAAAAAATCAAAATCGTTTCATAGCACTAAACCTACATCTCATTAAATTTTTCGGGTGTATTAAAAATACACACTGCAAACTTCAAAAAAGAAATACTAAAATGAAAAATAAGCTGAGAGATGAAATATAATTCGTAATACGAGTGAGCTCTCGCTGTCCCCGGTTTCACTATGGGATTAGCCAATTGTCTATAACTTTTCGCAGCAAAACTCAAATATCCGGTGCAGAGCTCTCATTGAAAAACTTTTCTGACAGTTGGATTTCTAGGATTTTACGATTTAAAATGGATGTAGAATGTCACACACTCATATTAAGCCTAGAATCGGATTATTTGACTAACTGTTTAACTGTTAAAATATTCTTTTAGTAGGATTATGTGTTTTACAATTTGCAAAATTTTTGTTCTTGCTAGTTCGTAATTTATAAAGTGGCCATGTAATTTTGCGGCTGAGTGTACTCGTTAAGAGAAAAATGGTCGCCTTGCACTAGCAATACTGCAAATTATACTACTGAAATACTGTGACAATAACTTTTTTTCTTATTAGAAAAAGGTAAGGTCTTAAGCAAGGTAAGTCCTCAAACAGCCTGGTGACTCACCTCCTCGTACTTCGCAGACCAGAACAAGTTCATTGCCCTCCTCCAAGGGTCCAACGACGCCCGACACGTCCCGGCCCGATTTGTCGTATAAAATCAGCTGGTGAGGCGGCACTGTAACAAAGAATAGATAGGATTTTATTAAAATATACAAATATCATGTACATTGATGTAGACATTCAGACATAAAAGTTTGACATTTCCAGTAGTTCAAAATAAGTAAATACAAATAACAGTGATTAAACTAAATCTAAACCTAAATTAGCCTGAGGCATTGTTCCCAGGACACTGGCCGCGTTCCCCCTCTGCACAGTGAGGCTGAGCTTCTGCGCAAAAAATGCGCCAGCTCGTAGGTCGCCAGACACCCAGACTAGTTTGGTAGAAATTTCTTTTACTAGTTTTCTGGTGTCTGACATTACATTATTACATTATTATTACATTCATGTACATTAGAAACATTAAGATCTACACACATTAGACCTCCCATACTTATTTAAAGTAAACACAGGATAGTCCCATCCACGTTTACGGCTCATATAGCTATCTAAATTATATATGTGAATAAAAATTGAGTTACAAGGGAAGTTAAAGCAAGAATGGATACGAATGCAATTTAGCAGTGCCGCTTGCGACGTAGTACTTTGAGAATAAAAGAGCGTTTACGTATGGGGAAATGATTCTTATAAGATATAACGAGCTGCAAAAGTACATACCCACTTTATTATAATTTTTTTTTTATTGTAGGTACACAAAAATATTTTCAGGGTTGTTAAGATTAACTTAAATTAAACACAGTTGACAAAATGTACCTGGTATAGAAAAATACAGTCAGGTTACTCTGGTTCCTACACTAGGCTTAGCCTGTCTCGTAGGTAACCCAGACTCGAATGAGTTTAGTTTAGGTATTATATCTTTATTAATATAATTATCTAATGGCGACTGTACAAATACCTACTCATATTAATGTCATTTATAGAAATAACATTCACCTATAAAAATAAATTTACAACGGTAAAAAATACTGTTATTAAATACTAGTCCATTTCTATAAAATGAATAGGCACCGGTATTCTGTAGCTGTTTCAATTATTCCACACAAGTGGTCAGTTTGTTAATATGACACGAAATATTTTGAATTAAACGAGTACTACCACATGTGATCAAAACAAAAGAGCTACAAACTCGCATCGTAAATTAAGAGCCGCTCGCAAACCGAAACATTTCTAGTAATTAAAGCACCTTAGTGACTTTTACTGCAACAAAACAGCAGCCGTAAGGTTCGACCGCAAATTGGAATTACGAGTTTCGGCCCTTTCGGCTATCGGTGGCAGTTCGAATAGCCAGAATGGCCCGCCCGACCGCACGGCTAGTTAGTAGTCATTACATGACCGAACTTCCTCGACGAATCAAAGGCGAATAGCATCCAATTTAAAGGGAATTTCATAGTTGACAGCGTCAATTTTACGCGACATGATGTTTGTTCGCTGTTAACTCGTCCGAGGCAATTTAATTAGAGGTTATTAACTGGTTTTAGTGTTGTTAATTTTGAATTATAATTGAGCATTTAGTATAATTTGTTAATTATTTGTTGGATTGCTCAAAATTTCCCCAATTAACATTATACCAAAGCAGTAAAACTTTACCAAAAAACTCGAATGAGGCTAGTAATAATTACCTTATTAATAAATATACCTAGAGTACTAAAACTATATGTATGTATATATACTATGGAAATATACTCATCATTCGCTTGCCCTCATCCCATTTATTTGGGTCGGCGCAGCATGTCTTTCTCTTCCATATCTCTCTGTCGCCCGTCATCTCATCATTCACTTGCTTTCGTTTCGTAATCATCTCTCACACAGTCCATCCACCGTTCTCACTATGAAATGAAAATGAAAATGAAAATATTTTATTTCATTAATAAAATGTTACATTACAAGGTGGGACTTCATTTTAAATATATTATACCTGTATCAGGAAGCCCCGCTCCTCCGCAGCAACAAGTAATTTTTAGTTTAACAAAAGCAGAAAGAAAACTTAAGCTAATACAATTTTATCTACATTAAATGTGTATGTGTGTGTGTGTGTGTGTGTGTGTGTGTGTGTGTGTGTGTGTGTGTGTGTGTGTGTGTGTGTGTGTGTGTGTGTGTGTGTGTGTGTGTGTGTGTGTGTGTGTGTGTGTGTGTGTGTGTGTGTGTGTGTGTGTGTGTGTGTGTGTGTGTGTGTGTGTGTGTGTGTGTGTGTGTGTGTGTGTGTGTGTGTGTGTGTGGAGAGTGAGTGAGTGTGTGTGTGTGTGTGTAGGTGTATGAGATCGTGTGAGTGCAGGTGGTGAGGTGATGTACTAATCGGCACTTCTTATATATAGGTACTGTAAAGCATAGAACTATGTATCGTACTTTTCTTACACAATAGGTATTTTCTTATACAATAGGAACTGTAAAATGTAAAATGTCATATTTTCTTACTTATTATATTACAACTGATAAGTAGGTACTTTAGAGTTTGAGTTAATATCAACTTTATTTAATATATCAGAGCCTCTGTCTCCTCGTAGTTAAGTATTTTAAGCCACTCGGTTAATATTTTTTTACATTTATATAGTTGTAAATTGTATATATTTAGTATTTTGTTTATTTTATTGTACACATATGCAGATTGCGCTCCAAATTGTCTCTTAGCAAATACAGATTTTGTAGTTGATATGGGGGCAACATTATGTTTTCTTCTACGATTTAGCAGCTGTGGGTTAAATGGTAATGTTTTATGTAGTCTCGTAGTACTATGGAAATGGAAATTATATTATGATAAAGATTTAAAAAATCGTATAAGTATTCGAAATGCTCTGCTCAATAATTAAAAAAAACAAAAAAAAAAAAAACCACTTCGATCGGAATTCACGTCCACGACCTGGGGCCTATTGCAACAGGCCCCAGTTCAACCACCGCTCTAAAAGCTTATGAATACATCCTTAATTTTCCTGTTGTTTTCCCTTAAGGGATATCGCTAGAACCTTTTTCGGCGGTACGGTCAACATAAAACTTTAAACTCTCGCGTTTTGTATACATAATTAATGTCATAACGCGATTAAATCTCATTATTTTACGTTTTTCCGACGAGCTAGGTTGCACTGTGGTCACGGAAGACTCGTCGTGTGGTCGAAATTAAGGTAAAATAATATTACCTTAATGACATTAATTATGGATACAGTCAACACCAATAGTAGCCGATGAAACAATGCGCTAAAAGTATCTGCTCTAAAACTTTTCTAAATATATCTACAGTTCGCATTAGTACTTTTCAGTCTAAACTTGTTCAACTTACAGGTAATTTTTTAACCCTTAGCCCTGACCAGATGTCAATGTTTTTATGGGAGAGCCAAACATTTTTTCGCCATTTCGGGGTTGGTCTAGTTGCTCAGTACCACCTATACAGGGTGACCTTAGCCATTCGACAAACCCTGAAAAAACACGTAGGGTTACTTCTCAGGAATGCTCTAACGTTAATATTTTTTAATTAGAACAAAAGATAAAAATAATAATTTTCAAACAAATATTAATTCCAATGATCAACAACAAAACGTAACATACTGTATTAATCATTGGAAGTGTTTTTGACAACTTGTTCGAAAATGTGCGGCAATGATGACATTTGTCAAAAGTCAGAATCTTATTAATGTCATAAATAAAAAAGATAATCAATAAGGTCGAAGAAGGTTTCATACTATTTATTACCTCAGGAGCTATTAACACATACAGGCTGCTCCAAATAAAAAAATCGTAATTTGTTAATTTCTTCGTAACCGCTACACCGGTTGTTATGATACCTTGTATACTGGTTCTAAATACCCTAATGCATATGTACATTTCGGCTTTGTCCAATGGCTAAGGACAACCTGTATATTCACCTCGCAAAATTTTTCTAAGGTTTGAAAAAGGCCGTTTTTGTTTTGTTTTTATGACATTGGAGGCAAACGAGCTGACGGTAAGCGATTGCTGTTGTCCATAGACACCCGCAACACCGGAGTTGAGCTCTTGGAGAGTCGTAGATAATTTTGCCGCATAGTTTGATCCATTACATTACTTTGCTGACTGTACAGGCGTTCGTATGTTAAATACCGGCGAGTGTATCGCTCGTGGGTCGCACTAAAACTAACATTGTTATATGTGACAAAAGGACAACGCTCATTATGCAAACGTTAATAGAACATTGAATAAGCAGAGAGAGCTTTGCTATTACAACTAGCTATAACGGCGGTTAGTCGAACATTTTGAATGCTTTTCGATTGAGCATCAGCACTCCGTTTCTCCGTATTATCAATTGAAATTATTAGTAGGGGTAAGTAAGCGCCTTGAGTATGCACTTTTGTCTCAGGCGATGATGCTTGGCACGATTGTTCCTTAGGTCAAACAAAGCTGATTTGACTAGACTTATATTGACCGGGATATAGACCGTGATTACCTTTTTTTCGGGAACTCATAAATTATACAAAAGGTAATCACGGTCTATATCCCGGTCAATATAAGTCTAGTGAAACTAACCGTGAATCATTCAAAATTCTAAAGTTGATTTGGCCCGGTAGCCACCAGATCGTACCGTGCATACCCCTCAAAAAGGGAGGGGGAAAGGGTCGGCTCCCCAGGTCCAATCTATGCTATATTTCTTCCTGCTCTTAGCAACTAGGGCAAGTAGTATATCATTTTCATATAATTTAGAGACGAGATATTCATTTTTGAAATAATTATTATACCTTTTCATACAAAAAAATTAAATGTTATGTAATTTTTTGTGACAATTTTGTCTGTTACAATCACAGTGTGGCGATTTGCACTAAACAAAAAAAATGGACAATGTAGCTCATTTATTGACAAATTTCACTTGACACAGCTGTCAAATCATGTTCATAGAAAGATTATAAAGTTCAAATCCTTCAAGCCCTCCTTGATCTGCCACAGCGAGCACAGCGTAGCTAAATCATCCAGCGCACGGAATCATCTACGGTGTTATAACCGTACGTGTTGTTGTATTGATGTATGTACTTATGTGGCTCCGCAAGCCGCGTCAGGTCGCGATGTGTGTGGAGAACAAGTTGCCAGTGCGACTCGTTTACATTGTACAAGCAACATGAACACACAACCAGAGTGGCGCGACGGAAACCTCTCCCGCCCCCACTTTGCGAGACAAGTGGCGTTTATGGCTATCACTTGTAAACGCTTTGTACTACACATACCACGATCCCACAATATAACGTAACAGCCAATTGAATAATGCAACTCACGGGACACAATGGCCAGTGACGTCATCCCTTGAGCAGGGTTCTTTACAAAAAACGTCCCCGAATTGTTATTGGTGAAGCCCGCAGATAATATAGAGTGTTTGGATCCGATTTCTCCGGAAGAAGTTAAATAGTTTTGCGAGCCATTGTCCTGCTTGAGGCTTTTTAGAGCCCAGGATTGGTGTGGATCGAGGATCCCATTTTGGGGTATGCGCATTTATTATCCTTTCTAATTTTATGTTATATAATGTAATTCCTTAATGCCTATACATGTAGAGTACAGCGCAGTGATTTTTCGATATGTGATCATGAAGTGTGTTTTCAATATGGCTCATATTTTTTACGCAATAATGTAACTATTGGGTGTTTTAAGCATTTTACAATACGTTAATATAAAGATTACCTTACTTTGGAACGTACACGCAATAATATTTTTAAAACGTTAAATGTATACCTACGGAAGCGATTAATTGAATGCAAATGTTCGGTGAAATAAAACTATGAAAACGGATTATATCGCGTATATTAAATTTATAATACATTCCGTCGTTTCGAACCCTTTACGGCGTTCATGGTCAACGATGCGGTGGTGGTGGTGGTGTTTCATGTGCAAATGTTTTGATTGATCATATTAATAACGCTGTAAAGGATTACAATAATTTAATTCATTTGACAACTTTGACCGATTTCAATAAATTGTTATTTTTTTCAGACACTGATATATTTAATATAGAACCCTAGGAATTTTCAAATAGAAACTCTAAAAACTTCTAGGAGTAAAAACGTTTAGTCATATTTACTAAATCACTACATACGTGAATGCTTTTAAACCTCCGTATAGTACCTGAACTGGCAAGAGCTCGTTTACAATTTAAAATTCCCTGATAAGCACATGTAGATAGGGGGTATAATAAATTCTCGTGCAGGCAGCTACAACCGAAGTCAAGGTACACAGCGGATTGTAGAGGATGTGAAAAGTTTATGTAATGTTTTTGTAGGTTGAATACAAGAGCAAAGATTATGAGCCTATTTTTATTTATTTATTTATCATTAAGGTTTGCCAACAGGTGTAATAGAAATACAAATGGACTTAAGTAATGAACACAAAAATCATACCAGAGTATTCACCCAAGAGTATAGAGATAGAGTATAGTAGTAGAGAGAGTATTTTGTTAAGAAAGTCTACATTTCAAGGTAATTTACCCTGTTTTTAATGTTCATGCGTATATAGTCGGTGTAAAGCAATGCAGCTGAATAGAATGCTAAGTAGAACATGTAGAAAGAAAAAAGAAAAAGGCCAATCAAAAAACCGCTGCATGACTTTGAACCGCAGATTCGTAATTATGCACTTCTTAAATATCAAAACACTGGTATATGACATATAACAAGCTACTGTAACTAATTAAATAAGAATAAATAAAATGAACATGTTTGTCAACACTTAGCCATTATTCTTACGGGTGATTATATATTTCAGTCATACTGAAAAAGTTGGCGATGTCGAAGTTGGTTCCATAAAAGTTATTATTTTTTTAATATGACTAAGTTGCATATATTATATATTTACTTCAGAAATTATAGGTACTTAAACATTGAGTAAAACACGCACACTATAAAAAAGTAAGTGACCAGAAATTACGTTACTTAATGAGTTTCGCTCCTCACTTAGACCAATACTTTCACGGTACTTATATTATGTTATGTATTAAACACATAAATTTTAGGTCTGTGGTATTAACAGTTGCCCCACATAGCCTAACACTGTAACCCAAGAATGCCAAGATATAACAAAGCTTCAAATAAAAGTTAAATAGACGTTGAAAAAATGGATAGCAAAAAATTAAGTCAAACTCAGTTGGTGACTTGGTTTAATCGGGTAGTAAGTAATTAATTACCTGTGATTACCGTTATTTTAATTGGCACAAAGCAACTCTGCCGAAAAGACGTCTTGCTAATTTCATTATTATTCAATTTGGTTACATTTTATTTTCTCCGGTCTTGTTAAAACATAATTTCGTCGAAATTTTTATCTAAATGAATTGATATTATTATAGAAAAGTTAAAAATAATTTCTAATTACATTTCTTTTAGTCTTTAAAGCTGCCAACAATTCTTTATTAATGAACAAGATGTGGCTTTTCTTCGTGTAATTTGTATTAAGTATTTGTAATAAGAGAGACTTATTTAATTTCCATGACAGATGTGTGATTAATGCGTGACACAAATCTTTTTAATTATTCAAATTCAAAATAATGTCATTATTAAATATGTACATTAAAAACGTAAAAAGGTTGCAATATGAACATGCCCACTGTTGATTATAATGCAATGCTGATATTAAACTAAACAAAACAAGTAAATTGTAACCTTCATGATAATGACTCATGTAAATCTTTCGATAGCTCTGATAAGGTTCACACAACATAAACAGTTCCTTCAACTTGAAAACATAACAATCATAAAAACAGTTAAGTGAAACCATTCATTACATGAAACCAATAAAACATTAAATAACACCAATATGTGTTAAGGGGCCCACTGACTATCAGTCCGCCGGACGATATCGGCCTGTCAGTTAAAACAAAAATTTGACATCCGAACAACTGACAGGGAGATATCGTCCGGCGGACTGATAGTCAGTGGGCGCCTTATGAATAGTCGCAAATAATAATACAATACATTGAAACAAACAATTAATTTGCTAAAGGTAAGACACAAAGTTTAGACACTGGTCGTTTAATTCAAGAATGTTTATAGCCCAACGTAACAACCGCGTAACGTTCTCTACTCCAGGGTGTTTTTCAACAATTTGACCTAACAACCACCGAGCTGGTGGCAAATCAAGCTCTTTTACTTGAACAACATCTCCAAACTTTGGTTCAGGTACAACCTGTGTCCACTTATAAATTTGGATAAAACGTGTAAAATATTCTTGCGACCAACGCCGCCAAAAGTCTTGTAACATTCGCTGTAAAAATTACCATCTTCTTAATTAACTAACTGGCAAATGCTCGTAGTTATGATCAGGAACAGCTAATAAAGAAAAAATGTCCGAGTGTTGAGGACATGGGATCGCCTTGATCTTGGATACATGTCATTGGTCTTGAATTTAGACAGGCCTCAATCTGCGTAAGCACTGTAGTTTTCAAACGTCAGTGTTGAGTTGCCCATTATTCGTTTCAGATGAAATTTACAGGACCCTACACCAGCTTCCAGACCTCCGAAATTGGGCGCTTGTGGTGGAATACAGTGCCACTGTGTTCCGTTTGTAGCCAACCAATCTACGATCTCGGGTAAAAATCTTGATTTTTCTTCGTCTTTTAACTCTCTGGCTGCTCTCACTAATTTGTCCCATTGTCACTGCATAATTCACTGCAATGACCTCGACGTGACACGAACCGCTTCAATGCAGCGAAAAACGCCTGTGAAGTCAAATCGCTCACTGCTTCTATATGAAGGTATAGCACGAGTGGCCATACATACTAATAGACATATGTATCCTTTATAGGATTTATTACCTCGACCTTTTGATACCCGTATATTTATCGGGCCTGCGTAGTCAACGCCTGAATGAAGAAACGCTCTTCTTATTATGTTCACTCTCGGTGTAGCCGCCGTGCAGGTATCGACAACTCAAATAAAACTTCGATTTGAAGTAAACTGATTATATTCTTCCAAGGTACTGCTTTACAAGGGTTACGACTGACGGTTAAAAAGTGTAGAAGTGGTAGTTGTTGTATGGAGGCTGATGAAAGAGTGATCTAGCAAAATTGAACGTTAAAAAAGGTGGTTTAAATTTAGGTGCCTCTAACTGGCCGCGATACAAATTATGCGGAGCGCTCCTATTGGTGCTTTAGAAAAGCTTCCGTATACTAGCCGAGCCCGACGACTGCGTTTAGCTACTGCATGGATAATTTATATAATAAAAGAGTTGCGTTCGCAACACTCGGTGAAGTTAATTGCCCCATCAGTTGAGGTTTGTTTGTTGCTGTGTATCCAATGCAAGAAACACATTTCCAACAATATAATTTAACTATTGATTTAAGACCAATTATGTAATGTTTCTCCCTAATGATGTTTATCATCAGTTGTGCCGCTCCGTGCAGTGTAACCTTGTGTGCATTTCGTATAACGAGTCGTCAACAGCCGAGCGACGCTTTGGTAAAATAATGGCATGCTTCTGGTTTTCATCTAATTCCGCGTAATGCAGCTACCTACCAACTCGGAGCAATTCCGAGTCGTCCAGCTGTGGATTTAGAGTGGTAAGTACTTATACTTTCTTGCTTACTGGTTTTCCTTGCTTAACATCCTTCCACTCCTTAAAGAATACTTGAAATTGACACTTTTTTTCATTATTATTGACGCATCATCAATTTCATTCTTTAGGAGGTACTGATGTATTGGTTGTATTATGTGCCGCTAAAGACCCTGAGTGACATTTGGTAATACCATCTTGAATAATCCTAGCATAAACCTCCGCCCCTAATTAGATATCTATCTTATTCGAAGTGTGATATTCCGGGTAAGCTGTTACGAGTTCTAACTACGGCCATGAGGTGATTGATATAGCAGTTGAAGGTAAGTACCTCGTCACTTTGTCGACGACATACGCTGAAACACGAAACACGCAACCTGGATTGAGACGTGAACTGATATCACCTCCCAAACCTGATATATGTATCTGCCCTGGTTGGTGTGGTTTTCAATCGAAGTAATTGAACTGCTATGAGTGGTGCCAAATATGCAAGAAGAGGCTTCTTGCATATTTGGCAAGACGTGTTGCTTTTGCAGTGTTTTACTGAATGATTGTTACCTAGACAATTATTGTTTGGACAAAGTTACGCTTGTTGTCAAGATCACTGTTAATAAATTATTTACAACTCCTAAGATGGTGATCTTGTTTGCATAAAGTACAAATTTTCTGAGCTACATAACACGTTAATCGAGTTTGTTTTATTTATTTGATTACTGTGAGAATTAAAAGTGCGCTGTTTCTGAACAAAAGTGTTTGATTTTGAATCTAAGAAGTCCAACGAATGGTATTTTGTTTACAAAAACTCTTTCCTCCTCCTAGTATTCCGTATCCTCGTAACACCAAACTAAAAAGTATGTACTAGTTAGGTCACTGTAATTAACTACGTTAATCAAGGCATGCCGCAATCGTTTCTCTACTTCACTATTAGCTAGAAAACCTGTTTGTTTTTTGCAAGTACACTTATAATTCGCCGTTTAACTGGCGCTTAAATAGTGATGTTACGCGGAAAAAATCCCACGTGAACAGCGAGTTGCAAAATCTCATGAACACATTATGAATGGAATTCATTCATAAAGTGGTCATGTCAGTGTGAGTCAACAATGAATATGATAATTATAAGAGTAGTTACGTTAAAATCGTAAATATAATTTTAATAACGTTTTTGTTAAGTTATTATTATTGGGGCGTTCTGGGCCTTGAGTGTCACGTCGACCAAACAGTGATCTATTGTGACGGCCCTTTAAAGCTCATTACTAATGCCCGGTGAATCCAGAAAATTCCAGTTTTTTTTTTTGTTGTTGCTTTATACATCAAATTTGAAGATTTCATTTAATTTTTAATCATTAAATATATAAATACACCCAGTTTTATATATTTTTAGAAACAAAAAATATACGTACATAACATGCTTTGATAGATGAACCTTTAAAATACGAGTATGTTACATTAAACTTATTGCAACCATAATTTTATTTTCGTACTTATCTAAAAATATTCCCAGGCTTAGGTAGGTACTCCCACGGCACATCACTACTTGCAATTTATACGGTCCGGCGTGTAATGTATCTGCGTTGGCGGACGAACATCCGCGGCCTGCAACGTACTTCCGAACGTAATTCTTTCTCAGCCGGCTTTGAGTTAAGCGAAGCAATATGTAACAGTTAAGTGGGTGTAGCTCGCGATCGTAAGTCATGGCGTCGACGCCGCACCAAGGAATCGCACACACCACACACCTATATACGTCATATTGTTTAAACAAGCCAGCTTTATGAGTCAGCTACTTGTGCGTAACTTACTTGAACAAGTTTGCTCGCTTGTTTGATCGATGCTTGTGTAGAATCTAACGCAGCGTACTACGTAGGCGAACAACACGTAAACGCGAAGCGAAGCGATGCGGCGCCGGGTGAATCAATCCTTTGATACTTACAGAAGTGTCGTACGTAATCTCGTTGCGAACGCGAACGCCGTGGGCTCGCTGCGCCGCTTCGCTTCGCGTTTGCGAGTTGTTCGCTTAGGTAAGACGCTACGTAATACGTTGTGAACGCGACCAGAAATGACGACTTGATGAAGAATTGAAAAATAACTTTTATAACGTCTGCTTCACCTTAAGGGGATCCCATGCCCCAATGACCTTCGATTTGAATCCCTTAGTTTTCTAATGTTCTTTGTAGCTTATCATATTAACAGCAACGGATTTTAGCAATATAGTATCCCATATTTACTTCAATGTTCATTGTTTTCGAAATATTTGGCATCAAAGTTGAGCAATGGCCAAAAAAACTGGTTTTCTGACCATAACTTTTGTGTTAATTAGTTTAAAATTAAAACCTTAGACAAATTTTTAGAGACGTCTAAGACGAACCCAAATATGTAGATTTCGTATAAGTAAGATCTTTCACAGCAATCGAGATACGAAAAAAGTGTTTTTTTAGACAATGTTCAGAACAATCATAAATAAATAAGTATTCATTTTTTCACAATCCGGTAGACAAAAGTGGGGATAAAAGATTGAAGAACCGATAGCCGTTTGTCTTATAATTCTATATGTAGTGCAAAAGTAGGAGATACTGATTTAAACTTTCACGATTTTTACTCATTATTATTTACAACAACGGGACTTAATCGCGTAAAATAAGTATTAAACCCACCTCCGACGTTTCGAGGACGGCGTTGTCCCCGTGGTCTCGGAGACCACGTCTCGTGGACCGTGGTCTCGTGGTCGTGGTCGTGGTCTTCTCCGAGACCACGGGGACAACGCCGTCCTCGAAACGTCGGAGGTGGGTTTAATACTTATTTTACGCGATTAAGTCCCGTCGTTGTAAATAATAATGAGTAGGAGATACTATTTAAAACTTGTCAAAAATCGATGAAAACCTCAGGTAGCCCCTTAACGATGGTGATGACGAATTAATTGATAATCACATTTATGATTAAAAATTGAAATATTTTAGCATTCTATTTAGATGATATTTGCGGAATAAATTCTTAAAGATGAAAACGAATTTTTCAAAAGCACTACTGGTTAATATCTTTGTTTTTTATAACATGTAGAATTAATTATGAGTTAGCAATCAATTTTAAACACGACAAGGGTAATTTCTGAGTAATTATTAGAGATTACCCTATAGTATAAATTGTACAGTTTACGTCGACATAAAAAAATATTGCGTCACAACACGATCGCGATAGCAACAGTTACTTTCTCAAAAAAAACACGGTTGCTGTCATGTGGGGATGAGGGCCTACCGCGAATAACGCAAAACGATATTTCGTCATCTGCCTCTCTATCGCACGAATACGGAAGAGCGATAGAGAGACAGATAACGAAATATCGATTTGCGTTTTTCGCGGTAGGCCTCCTGTTTGGGAAATTATCATGCGACGGTTCTCGTTTTCACGAACGTTTTGGTTCTTTAAAAAAATAAAAGAATGGTTTCTTTAGGTAAAATGTGCTAACTTAAGGTTTTAAGGCACTTTCCCTGCAGAGCCCATTATTTTTTCACCCTGTATAACAGATACTATAGATAGATATAGTAGATATACTTAAATACATAGAGAACACCCATAAGTCAGGAAGGAATCTGTGATTGTTTATAAATAAACAAATAAATGCCCTCCAGGATTTGAACCCGGGACATCCTGCTACTGGGCTAGGAAGCCATTATAACATGAATATAATAAACTCATTTCCGCTGAGCCGCGATCAAGATATACGTCAAACTTCAGTGAAAGTAGGCGGCATGAATACAATGGACGATTTAGCGCAAAACCCGAAGTTCCACATATTTCCCTTCCAGTATCTGAAGAATGTCTGAAAAATTATCCTTGAGTCCCAAACGAGCTTGCAAATATTTCAGCGTGCTTCGGCTCAAATATGTTTTCAGTTCAAATTATTAAAATTAATTAAAAATTAGGAATGGCATATATACCTACATTAACACCACTTCTACTTGTTCTTTTTACATTTCGGCACTTAACATTGCCTATTTGAGGAAATAATGTGTAACATTTTATAGCCACTAAATCTTAAAAATTCATAAACAAACTAATACTAAGCTATAGCGATAATAATGTATCATCACATATATAATTATTATCGCATCTAACGACAAGCAAGGTTATCATGTGAAAATAATGAGCAATCATTAAGCGACGATAGAAGTAAAGTATCAGTTTCCTTCATTACGTGAGTTTGGCGCGTCCCATACATAACAGACGGGCCAAGTTGGAGCTCTGAGAAATGTGATTATTTAGGGAACTTTACGAGAACGTCTAAACATGAACTTGGAAACTTAATTGTTGTAATATAATCGGTTTAGCACTCAACTTTGCTTTTATGTTACGATACGACTATGTCCCATGTTGATATCTTGTGTTACTTCATTAACTTTCGTGTTTGTAATACATTTAGCTTCGAAATAGCATTATGATAGACGTTAAGTACTTTATTCGGAGACTAAAAGACCGGATTCTTAAAGATGTTTGTAAAGTTACCTACCTTTCTGATGCTTAGTATTCTAAACACGTATCAAGATACCGCATAAGTTAATCTGCACTTAAAATAACATCAAAGAAAAATAATCTTTTATTTCAAAGTTTTATTTAGACTTTATTATTGTAATATTTTTTGGAAAAAAGCACTTTTTTAAAGCGAACTCATAATTCTCTCGTAGCTTGCGTATCGTCCTTCAAGCTTCAACACCAAGCAAAAAGCCCCTCAGTAAGCCAACGGTTGTTTACGACAAAGCCTTATTGCTCGCTGAAAGCAGGAAGAAAAATAAAAGCAAACATCTGTACTCTCTCACACAATAAAACTTGTCAATTATCGCAATCTCATATCGCGAAACCCTTTCCGACAGCTTCGGAATTCGCGAAAACTTCCGTCCGACGTGGATACGACAAGAATATAAAAAGCAGCCGAGTCCCGACGTGCGGGGAGAACGCTTCGCTGAATTAATAAGTACAACACGAAATTTGAATTTAATGAAACAACTTGGCGGCAAGCAGCTGAGCGGGTATCGATTTTGCTTATAAGAAATGAACTGCTCGATGTACTCGTAAAACGTTCGGATACTCGATTGTGCATTTAAAACGGTACCTTATTGTGGCGCTATTTCAGAGATTTTGATACTGATTTATGAAAATTGTAAGGTATATAATATTCAAGTAGTGACTATATTTGACAGGGACCCCGTTGTTTGACATAATTATTGAAATACATAATGTTACTTATATTTTAAATTAAAATGTGTTTCAAATCTTTACACATGTACTAGAAGCAGTTTATACAGACTACATGCTTAAACACTAATTTACTCGTAAATTTACCGCCCGTGACTGGCTAGTTAAGGTAATTTCATGTTCTACAAATCATATTATTATTAGCTTTACAGAGTATGTTATAAGATTAATGTGAGCCACCGATCCAATTAAGTAAATATTTATTGATATCAAACACTGAATATATCAACGCTTTATAACGTATTTATCATTGACCGAGCGATACGAAGGCAAAAAAAAATTTTCTAAATCAACTGTAATTCGCTTTGTCACTTTTTCTTCAATATATGACATCTCTTACAGTTTATAATTTATATAAGTAGTGTGACTACTTAAAGTTTTTCTAAGTCTGGTTGTTCTCGATTATTGGTTACATTTCTCGTGAAAGTTTGTGAGCCAGTTCGATAAGTATAGGTCCACAGCTCACAAAGCTATTACGTAATACCTTATTACCAATAAATTATGTCTATGTCTATTAGTTTCAGATCAATGACTAGCCCTTTATGGACATTTAATATTATTACATGACTTTAAAGACCCTACAATTTTTCTAAACTCAAAATTGGATCAGCAATTTATCGATACCCTGAACCGTTTGTCGCCAACAACTACGCAACACATAAAAATGGGATAGATACGAAACATGTTAGAAACGCGATAAAACGTTGAGTTCAATAGTTTGTTGAACTGGAGCATCGTACACACTGAAGTGCAAATGGATTAAAAGTGAACAAAAAATTTATTTTGTTTTCATAACCTCTCTCCGTGAATCATGCGTCATTGATTGATACTACTCTTGTTTCCGTTGACTCTTTTGCTTCTAGTTACGAGTATAATATAAATAAAGACAATGAATACACTTGGAGGCGTATTCTGATTGTATTCAGTTTATAAATTTGATCTAGATTTGTTATCCAATATGATTATCTGTCAGTGCCAAAAGTGACATTTTCACTTCTGATTCTACCGATAACAAATGCAGATCAAATTAATAACCTGTTTTTGCAATAAGAATACGCCTCCTGAATGATCTAATGCTTAACATTCCTAGAAGTTTTCTAAATATGAAATGCCTCTTTATTTAAGTAGTTTCTATTATGGCGGCGCTACAGGTTAGACCAGTAAACGTTCGCAGTGTTAATTTTATGTTCGGTATATCAATCTGAAAAAAAAAAACTAACATACTTATCGCAGGAACTGAAATGAAATACTGTGTACTTAACATTAAAAAAAAAACAGGTATAGTCGATCCTTTTTTTTTTCTTTACAACCACATGTAAACCAATACGAGCTCATCCAAACCACAGTAGAAAGGAAGCCTTACGTTTAATGTGGCTATAAATCGCATAGCTCAGACTACAGTTAAAATTATGCCTCCTGAATTATGCATTGACTAACACGGTAGAGGTAGTAAAATACTTGATGGCAACACAGTTAGGTTGAGGCAATTTGTATACAATTTGTGACGGTTTATTACATGACGATGTGGGCTAGGTTGTAGGTTAGTTTCTTTGATAGTCGTGTGTTGAAATTAGGTAACATATAACAAGTTGTTATACTGTTTAAAAAATAATCGAGCGTTGACGGACGAAAACGTCACTGCAAAAAAAATTATACTTTTGTTTCCCAATTTTAAAAGTAGAGAGCGTTTTTGCTAGTCGTTTTGACCCATACATCTCAAGTTTTATTTACAACAGAGTCGTGAAAAAGTGTCAAATTAAGGACAGCTCAGTTTATGAGGTGAAACGGCTCTTGAAAAACTGGCTGACCGGATTGTCGTACGACGAAACGGAGGAGTTACTAAAGTAATTTTACTAAATTGGAACTTGGTTATTAATTATCTACTTTAATTTTAATTCCCCTATGCTTATTTAACCTTTTGTTTGTAGTTAAAAGTTAATAGTAACATGTTTAGTGTTTTGCCGTAAGTATTTCGTAGCCCACATTTAATTATTTCCATTTGTTTTATAATTTTTGTTTTTCTCTTACATGTTTTCCAAAACACTAGTTTTTTTTTTTTTTTTTTTTTCACTTGACTGTTGTGTCAACCGACCTTACCCTATCTGTACCACACCGAGTACTGGCCTCCGCAATACAGGCTTGCCTAGTGCGGGGACCACCGATACCGAGTTTGCATAGCATGTTAAGATAAGTTTCTTACATAGTAAATTAGTGAATAAGTCTGTAAATATAGGTTACTTAATAAGTTTATTGTACCTACTTATCTTAAATAAATATTTTTTCATTTTCATTTTTTTCATACTTTACATGTATTTCTAAACGCATATTTTGTTAACCTCATAAAAGTTTTGACAAAACGGACAAAACATACGATGATCAAAACTTTTTCACAAAAATAAACTAGTGGCGGCAAGGACATGCAATTTAAACTTTTCAACATATTAGTCTATAAAAAGAACACAGCAGGACAGGGTATTTATACATTTACTCGTATTATAATGCTAATTTGTTCTGATAATAAAATTTGATAAGATAAGATTCAGATTTAAAATCTATATATGTAATATGTATTGGTAATTTGAGCACCAAGCACCATCTATCAGGTTTTTAGGATCTGAATGGCGTGCTATTAAATATGACTTAACCTAACCTAAACGAACACAAAAAACGATTTTTTTGCCGAATAAACCTTAGTCAGATTAATTTTTAAATTTTCTGTAAAACTCTTTTACCTAATCACAGACCTACACCAGAGGACTCTAAATCTACAGTGTGACATTTAAACAACATAAATTGTTAGTATTCTATAAATTTACCTACATTTCCATATGTTTCAGAAAGTTTGAGCTTCCTACTTTATTCGCTTGACTGTACAGGGAATTCTAGGAGTTCACGACAAAGTTCGCCTTGTGGCGGGGTAAATTTATTAGGTATATTTTGTGCCTCTAGCTTCCTATGCACTTCTTTAGGTCACGAGCTCACACTGATTTAGATGCTAATTTCAAATTACGTGTGCTGTAGAACTTTTCTTCGGGGTTTAGTATCTCTGCTATCGGTAGCATTCTCAACGACAGTTTGAAACAGTTAGTTATATCTTTCAGAATTGAGGTGCCGTTAGAGATATATAAATAAATGTGGTGTATGAAGTTTATCTAACTAAAAAGTTAAATAAATTATGTTTTAACAAATTCTTACTCTATTTATTAATATATTGTACCTATTTAATAATGTGGTCTCAATTAACAATGGATCTTTTAAGGATTCAAATCATGATAAAATTATATACAAAGTCAAATATGTAAGTATTTTTAAGTAAATTTTATTTAGCTACGCATTAGTTTTATTTTATATTTAGTATTACATTGAATCTAGTAGTAGTATATCTTTAAGTTTTTATTTTGTTAATTGTAATTTATTTATGTAAATAAATGTAAAAATAAATAAATTTATATAGACATGTAAAATATATGTGTTTGGTAAATACCTCATATAGCAACATCATTTATTCTTGCTATAAGTTTATCAACTATTTGTTCAAGCACTATCCTTTGGCCAAGTCATCGTCCCGATCATTGAGTTACGAGAAAAATATGTTTTCGTTCGCAGGATAACACGTTTAAGGCTCTCGCACGGCACTAAAAGCCTCTACACATGGTATCGCCGTACATTATTGTAATAACACCACTCTGGGGCTTCTTTGATGGGACGGCCGTGTGTAACCTCTCATTTTCCTTACCGAAATTCAAAGGAGCGAAATTCAAAGCTTTGTTTTGCATCGCTCGCGCGGCGAAAGCCGTTGAAAGACTGGCTTTTTAGATAAGGTTCGCTTATAAATTTTCAGCATAGGGCAGACATTTTGCGCTAAAGTTTTTCAGTGTGAGAATGTGAGCAGCTGCTCGGTACTGAACATTGCGGGCTTGGGAAAGTTATCTGCGGAACGATTTAACTCGTTAAGTGTGCTTAGTTATAAGTATTTTTGTGTAAAATTTCTGTATTCACACCAATTTTGATGATATTTGGTAAACTCGACGGTGATTTTCCGGAAAATAGTAACTATAGTCGGTCAAACCAAATTGGCAGTAAATAAGAACAAAAAACAAAAAACAAAAAAATATCCTTTTCTTTTGTGTGCTAGTACTAGTGTAAGACAAAGATAGTATGATTCTCTCTGTCTATGTTTGAAATGATACAGTCCTTTGACAAACTATACTTACATTAATATATTATTTTACCTTGCTGCCTTTCAAAATAAATTATTTTACTCTACAGATATGTCAAGTTCTAACATTGTTTTACACGTACACATTTATTTTCTCAATTCGTGATCTAATCTGATTACTTTTCTTTGTATTTTCTCTTTGATATGGACAAAGATAGTTCTTTTTAATAGCATTTTGACATTAATAAGCACACTTATTTTCTATTATTCAATTTAAATATTTAATATTAAATTATTTCAACCAAATAAAAGAAAAGGTTCAGGTCGTATCATACCAGAAGGTTAAGGAGTTGGCTGAGGACCGGACGAGTTGAAGACAACAGAGGGAGAAGACAGAGGGAGAGAGCGTTGGTGGCCTAGCGATAAGAGCGTGCGACTTTCAATCCGGAGGTCGCGGGTTTAAACCCCGAGTCGTACCATCGCCCACACTGTTATCTGTCCATAGGTGGACCTTATGCCTTTTGTAATAAGGTCCACCGATGTACAGTTAAGAGTGTTGCTGTTTGTACCAATGAGTTTTTCGAAACTTATGTATGAAATATCATTTGATATTTACCAGTCGCTTTTCGGTGAACGAAAACATCGTGAGGAAACCGGACTAATCTTAACAAGGCCTAGTTTCCTCTCTGGGTTGTAAGGTCAGATGGCAGTCGCTTTCTTTAGCAAAAACTAGTGTCTCCGCCAATTCTCGGGATTAGTTCCCAAGCGGACACCGGGCTTCTATGAGCCGTGGCAAAAAGCCGGGATAACGCGAGGAAGATGATGATGATTGAATACAGTGATTGGGTTTTGAAATTGTGACTAAAAATACTAATTAAATTCCTAAAGGATTCCAAACGGGTTATTTTAAATTTCCACTGAAAAAATGTAACGGCCTCGACTATTAAAGCAAAATAAAAAGCTGAATTGGAATTTTCAGAATATTTAAGCGGCTGTGTTGAATGTTAATGAAGGTTGTGTCCTTCCTTCGTCACCAGCTAAAAGGGGCTCACACAACGGCTCGGCCAATACATAGCGCGACTGGCGACGGCGGTGGCAGCCACCATAGGTGGGGACGAAAGGTCCGATCGCTGTGTCTTGCTCCAACCTATGGTCACAGAATATATAATAGTACTAGGTACAGAAAATTCACTCCCTAACAAAACGCGTCTATTACGCGCAAGGCGGCGCAAGCGCGTGCAGGTGTCCGTTCCATGGCGGTGTGCGGCAATTACTATGGCAAAACCTCAAAATTGAGGCGGCCGCAGGTACTTGTAGCGACGCGATGAAATCGCGGAGTGAGACACGCCTGCTATGCATATTGCCGCCGCCGCCATCGCCCGTCGCGCAATGTCGTGGCCGAGGCGTAAAATTTTAATAAATTTATAACGATGAGGTTACAATGAATACTTTAAACAAACACTCAGGGAAATTATAGTTTATGGGGTCCGTGAGAAATATGACAGTTGTATTGAGATGTCAAGTTATGCGCCCTTTCTCACACCGTTTAGTAAACAGAAGCTCCGTATTTATTGTTATAAGAAACATTTCTCTGCCGTCAATTTAAGGTGCACTTAAATTTGGTCATACACAAGGTCATAAAGTCAACTTTTTCCGATACTAATAGTTTATTTTATAAAGCTCGAAGCTTTAAACATTTTATAAAGGGTTAGAACACTAGAGTAAGACCAAGATAAGACTGCAACGATTTTGATAGCACGCGCAGTGCTTAGTGCTATTTATACGTTATAATTTCATAGAAGTTTGACGTTTAAAATAACACTTGCACTACGTGTGCTATCAAAATCTTTGCAGATTTTTCGTGGTCTCTCTATTCTATTTGCAAGAAGAGCGCGGGACCGAGCATAGTCAAATAGTTGTGCAGTTCCATGTCAAAGGCAAAGCCTCATTTTAGGTCGCTGAGCCAATAAAGTATTACCTAAGTAAGGAAGAAGATACTTATAAAAAACTTACCGATAACAGACAGCCGTATTTGGAAGTTCCTCGTTGGTGAGTTCTTGAAGTCGACGCGGCAGCGGTAGATGCCTTCGTCATCCAGCTGTACGGTGTCGAGCGTGAGGGCCGCTGGGCGCGCCACCGTCGCGAAATAAGCGCGTGGACCGAACGCGTTCGGGTCGGACCATTGCAGCGCCTTGTTGAAGGAGCGGCCGCGGACGTCGAAACTGGAAAGAGAATACATTATTAGCTATGAAAACAGGCTATATTCAGAAACAGCAACCCCAGATTACATATTTAACTGTGTTGTGTTTTTGATGAATAAGTGTTCTAGACCTTCCGAGTAGGACATGATTTTTTTTATTTTCTCCCGACACGCATCTTACGTCGGATCCCTTTGTTTGACATAATTATTGAAAGTCATAATGTAATCATTAGTCATAATTCTGAAACCGTTAACTTTTCAGTATTTTCGTAAGGTTATCCTATAGATAGGTTAGGTTAGGTTTGTTTTATGGCAATCCTGAAAAGTTACGTGTTTCTGAGAAAAACCAAATTGTGACTAATGAAAATGCGGACAAACAATACATGACTTAAAAGGTTATGGGAAACAATAGAGACCCATCCTACATGTTTAAGGATAACTCACGCTAGGGCCAAGGCGTCCGAAACTCGGACGGATCGGTGATCATGAAATGCTTTCTATAGAAAACTGAAGTTTCGTACGCCTCAGCCCAAACCTGGATCGTCCTAGCGTGAGTCATCCTTTAAAGGGTTGGCAGCGGTATATCAATACCCAAATTTGCAAGCACCCATAAGCTTCCACGGTGCCCGCTTATTATAAGTTAGACCATACAATCGTTTTCCGCCTTTGTGATATAAAATAAAGAAACTTCTGCGCTGTTTACTCTATTTCAATCCACGTAATTATATTTCAAAGCAACGGTGCTTCGAAATATAATTATGTGATTACGGTAATTACGGAATCATCGAGTATTAATTTTAACCGTCAGGTAGGTAATCAACTTTTTCATAGCGGTCACTAACGGTAAGTAATTAAAATCTTAATTTATTAATATTGACTTTTAAATGGCGTTGAGAGAGCTTGTTTCGTTCACGCTAAGCTCATTAAAGTCGGGGTATAATTCTGTGGCCCTAGTGAATAAGGGTACAAGTCTCGGGTAGCGCAGGACCTGGACCTGGTGTAAAAGGGTGTGTTCCACGTAACACTTATGCTATTTTACACCTAAGCTACGCGAGACTTTTCACTAGGTAAAATTCAAACTCAAAATCTCTCTCTCTGCAACTCAAATATGTTAGTAAATGTGACGTGTAAAATTATTATTTTATAAATAAATAAATTGAATTAAATTGAATAGTGCAGTAAGATTTTATTTCTATTGCTGCTTAGCCTTATAATCTACCACTTAATGATCCACCAATGAGATGGATGGACTAGGTCAAAGCTGCAGTGGATGGATTGGCACTCGAGTGTTCCAGCAAGGCAGCCAACATAGACCATAGAAATGGCGGGTATGGAGGCGTGTTGTGAAGCTCCTCACCAACCGCTAAAATGATGTGGTCACTTTGTCAAGAGTAAAACGACAAAGAAGAAGAGAATGATCCGCCCCGAAACAGGCAACACTTTGTTTATATGTATGTTATAACGAAGTGTATGTTCTAAGCCCTATGTTTGATAGCGCGGTAACGTAACGTTATACAAGGTGTGCGTGACACGGAAGCCGCTAGAACTTCGCTAAACTCGCTCCGCCGATCACTTTGTACAACAATGTTAAATATATGTATACATTATTGCCGTGTTTAAAATAAACTGATGTTTAGAATTTTAAAAAGACTGTTCATTAGTCTGCATCGCACGATTTGAACCAACATATTTTACAAGCAGGCCAGAAAATACGTTGTTTTTTTTACTGTGGTATATTTTGTAATGTTAAACCAAGTCGGTATTTTAGTCAGTACCTACCGGGGGTGTCCACAGAACTCGATTACCACCGACTTGACTATTTTATAACCGTGTTAATATAGCCCTAATTTTAAAACACGTACCTAAATGTAATCTGTATCTGATGAGAAACATAAGACTAATTAATTTTCAGGGGTTTTGTTTTCCCCTACCAAAATCTTAAATTTAATTTCCAAGCTCATTGACTACAAATACAAGCAATTCCGTCTAAGTGAATTGCTAATCAAATATATTAGGGAAATTGTGTATAATTCTTGAACTTAAGACTTTATTTATGACAAGGATAGGTACATAATTGGTTTAACGGGAATTGAAATTAAGCGTTGTTGCCTTCTCAGGTAGTAGCTGAAAATGTTGTAAGTATTTTATTTTAACTTTTGCTGCTTTTTTCCGAGGGGCGTCTATTATAAAATGAAGTTATCTTGTTTTTAAGCTTTTAAAAGTATGCAAAATAGAAAAGTGAAAAGAATACCTATATAAAAATAGTGAAGTGTGCGTTGAAGGGTCCACCTAAATATACATAATATGTTTATAATGTACTAATCTATTAGTTTGAAAAATAACACTGGTTAAACACATTTCAGAAAAAGGTCACTTCGGTGTCCAAATTATCAAAAGTTAACGACCCGAGTTCGAATATATCACGTTTTTCTTATTAGTAGTGAAGAAATATCCCGCCTATTAGGGTGCACTTCCAAAATTCTCTTAACTTTGCGATGCGATTGCGATTTTATAAGCATACAACAAAATGTGTATGACCGATAAACATATTAAGCTGCAGAGATAACTGTTTGCAAACAAACAATAAAGAATTCATTTCTGAACGCTTTCATGTAATTCTGTTAACGTTGCCAACACACCATAAAATTATTAAAATCGCATTCAAAAATCAACTCCCTAGGTATTCCTCAATAATCGATGTACAATATTACCCCGGATTCAAAGTAAATCCAGTTCATGGCACCTAGTCCATGTACCAGGACTAACAGTGGGCAGTTGCCCCGCGTGCCCGTACTCCTGCTTGTAATCTGAGGCGCGCGTGAACCACGTCCGGCGTGTTGCGCACTTGTAAATTCGTACTTAAGTGTGACAGGGAGACATCACGTTGAACGTGTTACTTACTTTCTATGCATCTCGCTCGTACTCGCATTAGTACGAGCGAGATTTATAGGAACTATAGGAAGTAAATTACGTAGACGAGACGTTAGCGTATATGTCAGTTTTGACACTGTCCTGGTACGAGTACTGATGTCAGAGTACGTTAAAATTGGCCTGTGTGTCTACACAAGATATATATAATAGGTACTTTCTAATCGAACGTTAACTTGTAAGGATTAACTATTCTTTCAGATAGGTAATCACAGGAACAGCTAATTTACTAAAACCCTTTTCAAACCCCACATCAAATAGAACGTTGAACGCTTATCTTTGAAAAGAGTTAATATCGTACATACTAAACCGTTATACGGGCGGTGGTCATTAATCACTCCGGTGAAGCTATTATTAGGGCAAATGCCGGTAGCTTTAAATATCTACCTCCTATAAAAGCCAGTTATTGGCATCACGTCGGCAACTATGCCATAGTGGTTTTATAACAGTATGTTAACTTTCAGGACAACTGTTATAAAATCTTCATGTGCCAATTGGGCATTTGGTTACCTACTAATAATTTATAACGCCTTTGTCATAAAGGTCCGAATTGAGTAAAACGTTAGATAATAGATATCCTCCGCTACACTGCCGCTGTTGGTTCATTTGCAACTTGACTTGAGGCTAGCGCAGTTATGGCAATTGGCGATTTTGATGAATTATAAATAGAAAATGACACGAATCTACAGGTAAGTAGGACTAAGTAGTACATACAGTAAATAAATATCGAGAAAAGGATGGTACGGCCTAGCCTCTTTGTTTTGCTCGATTTGGCGGGGGCTTTACCGTGCCCCCAGATTTGGGGACATCATCCACAGATCGATCGACCTAGCCCCAAATTGAGAAAAGCTTGTACTATCGGTATTAGGCGACGATATATCTACGTATATATATATGTATATATATAAATACATACCTATAAACATATAAAACAACCATGACTCAGGAACAAATATCTATGTTCATCACACAAACCCGAAACCGAACAAACAAATTCGAATCCGGGACTGTCGGCTTCATAGGCAGAGTCACTACCCACTAGGCCAGATCGGTCGTCAATTTACAAATTACAAAAGTAACATATTTATGGTAGCGAGTATATTTACGATATTGTGTTGAGTTGGCTTAACTTTTTGTTCCTACTACACAATAAATAATATAATTTAGAGCTTTTGTTTAGAGATAACGTACTAACTAGTAAACAGGCAGAAACGTAAGCATACACATTTTATATAACGTACGTAAGTTTGTAAGCATGATAGATACTTAGGTACTTTATTAGTTGTGTATCCAATTGTTACTTTTGTGTATCTTCCTATTTATAGGCAGTGCCGAACAAGCCCTGTTTCTACTTGTTATCAATATCAGTATGTTGTATTTAATGGAACTATGGTCTAATTGCATATCTGCAGTGACTGTTGGTTTCCTAAATAAAAAAAAAAAAAATAGTATGCTCGTCTTTCCTTTAGACATCGCGAAGTTAAGGGAGTCTATTTAAAGCTATTTTTTACGCTGCACCCTTAGAGGCGCGAGATTTTTTATCAGTAAGTAAGTACTTGTGACTCAAATAAGTAAAACAAGATATATATATATGTACCAGGGTCGTAAACTTTTATTGTATTGTCCACAGAAGTGACCTTTTTCTAAAATGTGTTGGACCCTAAACTGTATCTACTGGTTTCCTATTTTCACTGTGACTATTCGTCGCCACTGATTGAGCCACGCGAATCGTATTCGCCCCGCGTTCGACATTTTTCACAAATGCTCGAATAAAAGCGAGAATTTCACAATATTTTTGACAATTTCTATCGCAGACACGTACTAGGTGAATATTTAATTAGTTTTCACCGAAATAAATGTTTGATTCACTGTTCGGTTGTTATGGGTAACTCGAGTGATTGAATCCCCCCAATATACAACACCTGGTAATACTTAATTAAATTGTTTGGTGAAAATCTAATTGAAATCATGCTATAATATTTTGAACGATATAAAACATTGATGAAAAAAAACCTTTTAAATTTTTTACACATTATTATTTGGGCATTTTTATTTTAACTTGTACTTTAAAGCGCAACTTAAGTCGTGTTTCAGTAACGTCTAACCATCACATTCCTGACAAAATGCATGGAATTTGACATTGACTGTCAGTTTTGTGATGATTGCTAACCGGCCGTTTATAGTACACAGTTAAGTGAAAATGCCAATTTACGAAAACGGGACTTAAGCCGTCGACATTGTCTCCGATACCACGGGGGCAATGCCGTCCTCGAAACATCGGAGGTAATTTTAAAACTCAATTGATACGCGATTAACTCCCGTTTTCGTAAATAATAATGAAACACTGATTTTCAACTTATTCATGTTATTCCATTCCTCTCTACTATTTCACTGAATAACGGAAGGCGGAGATATATGTAACTGCTCCTAAACCGGGCTGTTCAAAAGACAGTAGATCAAAAACCAAAGTACCTACTACAGCTGTTTTAAATTGTAGAATTACAAATTGTGGATTACTAGCGAGATTCGAACCTGCTACTTGCTGGTATAAGAATCCGACTATGTATTTGCTCTCGAGCACAGAGCTATCGAAGTTTCTTTCGAAATCATACAATCACTTCCCACTGTTCCTGTTTATTCTTGCTGTGTTGTATTACCTATACTATATGTATACATAATTATTACAATACTAAATAAAAGTGATATTACGAGATGGGCTAAGAATATATATTGAATTCCAAAATCCGTCCGAATTTCAAAACATAATCTCAAAATAAAATAAGTCCCAATCGGATTGGCTGACGCCGGAACCCGGCGATCCGGATCTCCGGCCGGACCACAGTAAATCAATCCGCCATTTTTATCTGCGAATACTCGCTCATATTTCATATTTATCTTGGCATTAGTGCGATCTTGGTCAGGTAAGCCCAGGTGGTTAGTTATATGAAGATGTACGATTGATATGATGCATTATTCAAACGATTGCCCTAACAAATAATGGTTTAGATAGGGAAGGAGACTTTATCCATATTTACACACTAGTGATTTCGTAGTAATCAGATATAGCTTGCAGTGTACATAAAAATAAATTCAGCATTAAATATTGTGAACTGATAGCCAGTTGAAATATAAACGCTGTAGAGCTTTACTTAGAATGGAATTTTTGAAATGTGACCTTAAAAAGTGGTGAAAATGCAGCTATTATTATTTAATTCGGAGGTAAGTTTTAAAACTCGATTATACGCGATTAATTCTCGTTTCTCGTAAATAATAATATGCAAAAATCTTGAAAGTTTAAATCAGTGTTCTACACGGGACGTGAGCGGGCGGCTAAATAGTATGTTACATTAATTGGCCCTTTCTCATCTACCTATTAGCTAAGTTACCAAGAGAGCTTGCATGCATTGGCTGTAGTCCTTATCGTCTGAAGCGACCAGTGTGAGCAAGATCTCCGCTTGCACCTAGTTCTTACGTATTTCAAATCGCACTATACTGGTTACTTGCTTAGTAAGATGGGAATAAGACGACTGCAATATGAGCTGTAGTATTAATTACATGAGCTCAAACTGCGATGGAACTCTGTACAGCTCTAATGAGGAACGCAGCGAATGAAGAAATTTACCTGCGAGTAAATTGCGATGAACTAAGTAGGTACCCACTTTGAACGCTGATGCGTAATTATCAGGCTGTAGATTTATATTTAAACACATACTAGTTCTAGAATAGTTTGTATCAAAATGCACTCCCTAATTTTATTTCCTGTTAACGCCTATTTTATTTTCTGTTATTTAGATAAAATCTATAAACTTATTGACGGAGTTTTTATTAGGATGCTCGAGTCTTTTGTGCACTTGAAAAATACTATATAGGTCTCTACTCGTGACTCAAAAGTTTTTTAAGCGCTGGGTTTGGTACAAACGAGTTGGTTCAAGTTTCTACCAACACTAGGTCTATGATGAACAGTCTACAAACTGATAGGACTCACCTGTATAAAGGTTTCCCGCCTGTAGCCTTGCCGGCTCGAAACCAGAGCACCATGTACACCCGGTCCTCAGCAGCGTCCGGCGCGACGTCGCACGGTAGTGAAGCCGTGCGGCCAAGCACCGCGTCCACATCCACCGTGGATACTGCAACAATTGAAACAGTACATTTAAATAGATGACATAGACTTAAAAAAAGACCAATGCCTTCAGTAGCCGAGAATATACTTTCAAATGACAGATCAAACTATGAAACAAAATAATTTGGGTTGTTCCATTGTTGTAAAGGAAACTGTCTTAATCTACTAAGGTCCGCTAGGATGACGCGCATTAAAATGTGAAGATTAGTGATTATATGATTTATTTCACTAAAAGATAGACTATTCCACAAGAGATTCACGTCCAAATTATTGAAATATATTGCCAGTACAATCAACCCACGGTAGATCATGCTAATGTAATAATTAGGTTTATACCGGGTGTTTCCTGTAACAGGAGCAATAAATTAAACTGGAGGCTGTACGCCTCAAACTGACCAACATTTGTTCAGCAACTTTTTAAAATTATGAAATTTTTAGATTATACCTTTTTCATACTAATTTAATATTATTTTCAATGTACGCTGCCATCTGTGTATTTGACGTTGCTTGTCACCCTTTAAACATAACAAATTTTGCAATACATTGCGTCTTAAAATAAACTTTAAAGTGTAATGAAAATCAAAACACGTTATTTTTAAAAGTTGCTGAACAAATGTTGGTCAGTTTGAGGAGTACAGCCTACAGCTTAATTTAATGCTCCTGTTACAGGAAACACCCGGTATTGTTTAAAATTAAGTCAATATTTTGAGGGTTTACCACAGGATTAGATTTTAATTAATGCCGCATCAGCTGTGAATGTTTAACCATAGGTATGCGGCTTATATTTTAGCAATATTCGTCTGTGGAAGCTGATTAATAATTATTATAAATTTAATTTGTGTACTTGAATGACTTCCATAAATTTATGAAAATAATTAGATATTAGCGACTGAATTTAGTGGGATAATGACTTTTTTTTTAAATGTTAGCTTTTCATTGAATAGGTACCATTGTACGTCCTCACGACAGACAGTTACTGTCTGTAGGTCTGTACCTTGCAAAACTATTTCCATAGTCGTACAAACCAAACTAGACCAATTTTTTATAGATAATTAACACCGAAAATTATTCAGACGCGCAAATCAGTATCATATATCGGAAACAGATTGAATAAGCAACTAAAACTTGAATTTATTGGCCTGGCGGTTCCGCAAGCAAAACAAAATTCATCCACACTTTGCGTGTAGGAGAGGACACTCAAATTTTTTTTTAAATATTTTCTTTGCCACTTTGTCGGCGTGATTGATTTATAAACCCATACCAAATTGCAGCTTTCTAGCACTTATAGTCAGTGAGCCAAGCCACGGACGGATATATAGACTTTAGACAGCTAAACTATAGATAGTTGACTGCGGGACCCTAAAAATATCTGATTGCGCCACAACCAAAATTCGGAAAAGTAAATAAATTGCTCTGGTCATACTTTTGATAGTTTTTGTTACATTTAGTTAAGTAAGACACATAAAAGCATTCTTAATCTTATCAATTACAAAGTTTTTAAGGATCATCATATGAATAACTAGGGCCTTCAATTATAATACGACGCTTCTGACTTTTATAAATCGAATACTCATATATACATTAAATATATTGTACAATACTCATTGAACATACCGAACTAAGTTACGGAGTTAGCTAACCTATTAAACCGCAAAGTCACCGAGTCAAACTAAATACTGTACTCTTAATCCTGCACTAATAACATAAAAAATAATGCTCTAACTACACCTACTCTAACATACCTGGCGAAACTTGCAGTTTTTACTGCTACGAGCTCCTCGAATTGTTTTAAATTAACTAGTTAGCTGCAGAAGTGTGTCGTAAACTTTATAGCACTCTCAAAACTCTACAAGCCATTCGCTCGATACCACGTGCAAGGTTGCCGAGACCAAGTAATCCATCTTTATTAGGTTAGTGTTCACAGGGGTAAATTGAAAATTCCTCCTAAGTATGACTGATGGTGCATATTACTTGCCCCCAACACGACGACAGAGCGAAAAAAAGAAAAAGGGATTATTTTGTGGCGTGAAATGGCGCTTTAATATTACGTCTATTTATATTCATGTCTTTGTTGGGAAAGAAATCTAAAAACCATAACGGTGTAAGACAGAGATATTCACTTAATTCTGTGTTGAGAAACGGAAGTTTGCCGAGACCCGAGTAATGTTTTATGCATACGATTTGGCAAACAAATTAGTTTTTATTTTCTGCAACTGCGCTATAAGAGGTTCTTTGAAGTGTAAGATGCAGTGCGGGAATTTATTCTTGGCGAGTGCATGCATTTTAAGAGGCGCTTTTATGCTGCAAATGAAAGAAATGCGTTTGTGAGTGGTTTGAAATATATGTGGACTCGACGATTTCAGTTTCTTAAAAGAGACAAAAGTAAGTAGCGATTTTCAATGTATATTTTGTCTCATTTTCTATGGTAAGCCCTAAGTAATATTGGGCGATTGACTTGCAGCGCTTAACGCAATGAATTTAAATTCAATTTTTTTGTTGTTAATAGGCACATTAATGTCAATGACACTTTAATGCCTGAAAATAAATCTTAAATTCACTGCGACAATGAAACCAAAGTAATGTTTTGTTAGCAGATGGTTTATAAAATTATATATAATTAGTGCCAGTTGCACCATCCGCACTTGACAGACTGATTAACGTCACCCGGCGCGCCGCTGCGGTTTACTATGAAACTTTCCATATAATAAAATTTTGCGAACTCTTTAACGATGACAAACAGTTTGGTGCAACCGACCCTTAATGTCATTAACGGGTCTAACGCGATAAAATTTCATTATTTTACCTTTTTTCCGACGTTTCAGCTAAGTAAAGTTGCACTAGCTGTGGTCACGGAAGACTGACGTCCCAGCAAAATGTCAATTGAGATATTGGTAAGCAACACTAAACTACCCGACAATATGAAATAAAACTATGAAACGGGTGACATAGTTTTATTTCATGAGTAACTATCGCGGTAACCGAAGACAATACCCGACAATAGTTTATATATATAATATTGAACAATTGTGCCATTTCGTTCACTCGAAAAAGCCCTTTAATAAAGATTTAAAAAAAAAATATTGTGCCATTTTCAACCAAAAGGGTACTTATTGTCGGTTGTCAATAAGGCGCTATTTCCATATAGCTTCAATTCGAAACCAACCCTATCGACAAGCGACAATGTGGTACCTTTTGGTTGAAAACGTCACAATTTATCAATAGAAGACGAATGCGCTAGTAGAAACATCTTTAAATCAAAAATTAAGAAGTTGCTATTGGGTACAAGGCATGTCTAAATAGATAAAATAGATAAATATTGTATATTATTAGATACAACTTACACTGTGTTAATGTGATATAAAAGTATGTATTAACCTTAGTTATTAAATTTAGATTAAGGTACTAACGTTGAAAATGAGTGCATCATTTCGCCGTTAAACGCAAGTTTGGCGAACCCAGTATAAGTTTAAATAGTACCATACTTTTTTGAAAAAAAAAAAAAAAAAAACAAAAAAAATATATATAAATTTAATCGCGTTAGACCCCTTAATGACATTAATTATATGTACAAAACGCTAGAGTTAAGTGTTAAAATAATGTGTTATAGGTATTTGTATACTATATCTTCTTTGCATCACACAAAACAACCGATGGCTTGACAGTAGGGTAAGTTGATTGTAGCAGATAAAACTAATTCATTTTATAACTCCTTGCCTAACTGGTTCGGATCGTGACTCCATTAAAGTCTATCAACGACATTCGGCGTTTCACTTCCGGGTTAAGAATTAGCTTAGCATTTAATAAATTACTTATAGAAATCAACATGGCGGCCTTGGCTCTTTCTAAGAAGGTCTTGCCTCAAACGGACACCAGGCTTATAATCATTTTGAGTTTCCGGGTTGTTGAGGTAGGTATACAAATCTTGAAGTAGCTTGAGTTCAGAGAAAAAATAAATTAGAAAGTATTTCAAGTTTTATCAGTGCGTATATCCTTTCCTTATTTGGGCAAGTTCGCTTTTGTGCACCAATTTCTATAAAACTGTAGGTATAAAGCTTACCTACTTTGAGTTGGTACTTGGTAGCCTAGCGGTAAGGACGTATGACATTCAATCTAGGGTCCCAGCAGGTTCAAACCGCGGCTCTTACTAATAAGTTTCCGGAACTTAACTAATTAATAGGAAACAATCTCAAAATCCAATAAAGATCCAAAAAGAAATGGTTTTCCAATAATTTTATAATGAACCGGAAAGCTTTTAAGGTTTGCAACTATAGATCCTGCAATTTTAACTATAGAACTCTTGTGAGACTCAAACATAATATTAAATTACATATACATACATACATATATAACACAGACATACATTACATATTAAGTACACGGCGCGCTCGCGACCAGTGAAGACGTGTCGTTGCTCCGTGAAGAGGATCCTCATAAATTCAATCGAAACATGTCGAGCTATACGACTTAATAATACGTGAGTGACCCGTTCTAAAATAATTTAATATGTTCTAACCTGCATTTGTCAAGAGCATTTAGTGAATTTTATCCCTATTAACATATAAAGAATCTGCACTCTTATTTAATGCATAGAGTAACTTATACTAGAGCGTTATTGTCATAGTAAATTTTGTAACCCCAGTAAATTCACTGCCATCTGTCGACACAATTTAAAACTAAAAATAAATATTTATAAAAATACGATAAAATGTATTTAAATATGGATAAATGATTTTTTTATTTGCATTAATTATTTTTATATGATTTTGACCCATGTTCTTTCACTGGTATGCGTTAAAATTATAAATAACAAACGAAACAGTCAACGCCCTCTATACGAGTGTAGGCCAAAACTAGTGGCGCCATCTGATCGAGAATCAAATTTTCGTGTTTTTGAGGCACGTTTTTTCCTTAGACTGTATCCATATATTACGGAGTTATATCTATCTTTGTTTAATGCAAGGTGAAATGTAGTTTTCAATGGCCTCGTGCCCCTATTCATTGTTCTTGTGTGTAGTTAAAGCGTACAAGTTAGATACATCCATTCTGCTTTGTGAAACCTACAATAAAAAAAAGGAAAACAGAAATCCCACCTAACGCGACACAACGCCGCGTCGCATTAAGATAAGAGGGAAGAAATGAAATTCCAAATCAGCCCCGCTCCTTTATTCGATGTCACCGCCGCGTTTGACTTAGAATAATTTCACAATAAAGCTGTTCAGACAAGTCGAGTTTCGTCGGTAAATGGCACGCATAATGTATCGGAAATATAAATCATATTAGATTGGGGGTTTGCGTATAATGGTTACGTGTCGTGTCGTGGGGCACTAAAGAATAACGCCTGGTGTCGAACGTGGTCGTGAGTGGTGGGAGCGCGACACGACATGTGTGGCTCGTGGGCCTCGTGGCTCGTGGCTATGCGACCCGCCTAATGACGACCCGGACTACCTTCTTATAAAAATAGACGTATGTGTCACATGTATTCCAGTGACTTAAGACCTTTAGGAATAACACGGTAGTACTCGTATAGTTGGGGTCGACCCGACACAACCTCACGTTCATCTCACTACATTTCGCCGCTCTGATGTCGACGAATTCCAAAAGCTCTATGCACAAATTTTCTATTTCCCTCGACAATTTCGGAGAGTTTTTGTGTCATTCACATAGCAGTGTTTACTTTTTTTTTATTGTTTTCATTATTGTCAAATAAATCGTTTGGGAATTCTTTTGACCCGTCAGTTAACGCCGTGTTGCCCGTCTTAGCGCTTGTTGTGCTTTTGGTCGTACTTTTATGTACTTTTGAATACGTATAAATGCAGATTGCGACATATTCAATTACCTTTGGTTCTGTCGTCGTGTACCACATGAAATAAAATCGAACTAACTTTAAAATATTTTGATTTTATATGAACATAACTATCATAGAAAAATGGATTTTAAAATCTGAATGACGTTCCTTGTGTATTCGTCAGAATAAGCATGAATTGATGTATCTTCTGTACTTACGTTACGTACTGTCATCAGAGAAATAAGTAGGTACCTGCTCATTCTTTACATGGCTAATAATAAGTTGTATGGGAGGTTTGGTAAAGCTTATTATTAGTTATTATGAAACTTTTATTGCGAACTGTCTTAACTAGCTTTTGGAATCTTAATTTAGTTATCGTGTAAGCAAGCTAAGCTTACTTATTCCTCTATGGTACTATAGATTAATAACTTACAAATAAAGTAAAACAAGAACAAAGTAGAACTAACACAATCGGACTGATCTACATATCATTAATTTCGTTCATTCTATCCACACTAGCTTTCGTGAATTCAGCAGTAACAGTTTATGTGAAGGTAAAAATAAACTATCACGTCATAAGCAAGCGGTAACTTGGTCATGGCTTATTTAATGGCCGGGGGCAGTAAATCACGTGAACAACATTATTTCCTATTTCCCTCAAGTACATTGTGAGCAAAGGGTAAGCTGAATTTTTGTACAAATTGCATCGCTTTATTTGCATACTGTCAAGCTATGAAAAATGTTATTATTACTGGCGACATGCAACCCGTGAGAGCATACTTAAACTTCGTAATTAACAAAAGTTACAGTTCAAACGCTTTCACTTAAAAAGGAGTTCGTGCTTTTCGTGTAATGTTATCGTACCTACACTTTGAGTTAACTTGGTTACCTAATTTAAAGTTATGTCTCTTTGGCTTTTTGCGAGTTGGTGGAGGTTAGGAATTCGTGTTAGCTAGTCTAGAATTATTTTAGTTACTTACTTTTTAGGACGGTTTAGTTAAAAAGGGGTTTGGACCTAAACCCATCGAAATGTAGTAGCAAGTTTAATTTTTCGTCTGTTTGAGGATCCTGACCGAAATTTTAATTCATATTTTTGCATTATTTCCGAGAACGATTTTTTTTCCCGTTGCGAGGGAGGTTTTTGGATTATACTGAGCAACTTTTATTATGAGACCAACCCCGAAATCGCGAAAAACATTTAGCTGTTTCATACATTTTGGCTGGTTCATTTTCTATGGGAGGGTTAATTCCTCAACCCACCAACGGAGCGGCAGCTGACGTTCACGAGGGTTCATCATACATAGCCGTTAACCGCTATACGAGTTTTCGCCCGGGAGGCGATGACTGACGAAATTTGCGCCTGGCTCGCGGTCTAATACTGGAGCACAGTATTCAGCCGTAGAATAAACCTGTGCCATTGCCGTGGCAATTTATAGATATAAGTTATTACAACCTTTTTGCTGAAACTAAGCAACGATCTACGACAAGCTTCATACACCCCATCTATCCGCCTAAAGTGGGCTAAAAAAATGCCATCCAACGCGAAAATCCTCCGAGCCCCTTTTGTGAGGCAGGCTAATAAAAAACATCAGCTCCGTAATATAGTCGACAGTTTCCACGCGTTTGGTGATGACAGCATACCTCCGCCGCCAAATTGTTCTACTCTACATATTTGATAGTCATGAAGAAAATTGCTCGATATTAAATGGTAATATCTTTTTAGGGTTTATTAGCTTTATTTGGTTAGATGAGCATACACTGATGCGGTTCGTGTGATCATTAGTCTGTAAAATTGTATAAGGGCAATTTATTGAGTATGTAATATTGTCTTCGGTTACCGCGATAGTTACTCATGAAATAAAACTATGAAAACAGATTATATCGGATATATTAAATTTATAATACAGCCCGACGTTTCAAACCCTTTACAGCGTTCGTGGTCAACGGGTGACTCCGTAACGGGTAATCCGGTTTTATAATTTTATTTTATTAAGTATGATTGATATATGCGATGGTTTAGTGTGAGTTAGGCCCCGTTTTTAAACAGGTTGTGCGTCTATAGCGACCTGATTCAAACTTTAATAAAACGCATTTAACTGATTTGCAAGACCGAAGTGATCCCATAAGTGTTCCGTTTGTCAAAACAACGTTTTGCACGGAACACTAATACATCAAAAATTAGCTCTAGATACGATATGGATCGGATATCAGTGTCAAAAGTGACGTTTCTTCAAACAAAAACGTAACTGATTCTTCAAGGATAATTCTCAAATTCGAATAATATGCAATGCACATAATGCTTCCATATTTTATATGTCACCGTAAAATTGTAAACACTCGTCACCCAACTAGCAAAGTAATACTTTTTTTTTATTCATCATACATCATATCAGCCCTTTATCGCCCACTTCTGAGCATAGGCCTCTCTTCCAGTACGCCACTTGACTTGTCCCGGTCCTGAGCTAATCTCATAATCTGTTTATTTATTTATTAATAAGTATTTACTAATAACGATCTCATAAAGGCATTGTTGTAGACTCTTTTACTAATAACAGCATTGGACAAGCTTTAACATACTCAAGAGCATTAATTTATATATTTTAGTCCCCTATTTTACTAAAAGACAAGCTCACAAAACAGTTACAGGATACTGTTACTAATAGTAATATTTTACAAGCGTAAATACTCTCAAAATCATTTTGTTTTTATTTCACACTCCTATAGTTTGCTACAAGACAAGCGCACAAAACAGTTACAGGATACTGTTACTAATACAAACATTGCACAAGCGCAAATACTCTCAAGATCATATGTTTTTATTTCAGAATCTTCGAGTTCCATACACGATTATCCTTATAAGATACTAATATTATAAGTATTCTATAATAGTATGAAATGAAATGAAATGAAATGAAATGAAATGAAAATTGAATGAAATGTATTTATTTGTCAGAATATGGTACATTGATGTGATCTTAAGTTAGAATTAATGGACCCTTGGTGCCGTATTGGCACATTTGGCGCCTGACAGTTCCGAGAGGCCTATTGCATTACCAGCCAGATTTTTAAGGAACCCACGGCGATAATCTTTGCAGTAAAATATTTCCATCAATATTTGTATGGGCGTCAGAATCCCATTATTTTAAAAACTGATCACCGTCCATTGCATTCCATTTTTGGAAAGAAAAATAGAATTTCCAGAATTTTTATGCTTTTTGTATCTCACATGACCTACTTACCACCCATCTAGTAATGTACAAGCCGAAAATTCAGTTAAAAGTTGTAAAAAACATTCATATTATTTTCAGACAGTAACAAAACAACATGATTCAAATGAAAAATTATTAAGGTTCATTTTTAGGGTTCCGTACCTCAAAAGGAAAAAACGGTACCCTTATAGGATCACTCCTCTGTCTGTCTGTCTCTCTGTCCGTCTGTCACAGCCTATTTTCTACGAAACTACTGGACCAATTAAGTTGAAATTTGGTATACATAATTATGTAAGTTTGTGACCCAAAGACGGACATGAAAACGGAAATGACGGATGCGGATTAAATAAATTAATTTTAAACATCGGGGCCACTTTTGGGGCGTAAATGAGAAAATAAAAAAATAAAAAATTTCAAACTATATCGTGTTATATATCAAATGAAAGAGCTCATTTTGAGAATCTCAAATATTTTTTTTTTATAATTTTAGGATAAACAATTTAGTAGTTATTCAAGAAAATAGGCAAAAAATGACCATCTCCGAAACGACTGGTTCTAAAATTTTGAAAAAAAATACACAAAATAGATCTTTCTTTTTTAGATTACAGGAAAACCTATTAGAAATTGCAGTCAAGCGTGAGTCGGACTTAATTACTTAGTTTTTGATCCGACCCCCAGGGGTTTTTTAAAGACATTTCACTCACGTTTCACATAAAAAATACATTTTTTAAATTGTGTAATGTACGGAACCCTTGGAACGCGAGTCCGACTCGCACTGGGCCGGTTTTTGTATCTCACATGACCTACTTACCACCCGTCTAGTAATGGACAAGCCAAATAATCAGATAAAAGTTGTAAAAAAATTATTCATATTATTTTCAGACAGTAACTTAAAACAACATGATTTAAATGAAAAATTATTAAGGTTCATTTTTGATTACAGGAATACTATCCATTGTGCTACAGGCAAAACTCCAGGGTCATTTATGCTGGGACGTGATTTAAGATGTAGATTAGATTTAGTTAAACCATGTAAGTCAACACGCAATGTTGGGTCAGATAAACAATTAAAGCTAAATCGATGTTTTGAATTGGGCGAAATAGTTTGAGCTGAGGTTTAAAGGTCAGAAAGGTTATTATGTCGATAGCGACAATATTAGATTGTATAGGTAACCGAATGTTTTCTATAAATTTCAGGATAACGATGTTATCGCGAAAAGGCATATCGACCAAATAATTAAATACGTAGGAAATAAGAATCACTCAGAAACTATTGAGCCAATTTTCTTAACGCCGCCTTCTATATTAGACCAACGAACATCCTCAGACCCCATTCTACCGGCCCCTGAAGAATCGCAAGAATTGAGCTCAGGCTCATCTCCTCAGTTGAAGGTTAATGTCGAAACGGAAATAAGGAAGGGGAAGAGAATGATGAGTGGTCGGAGGCGACCGACTAGCCACGGACGCTGTGTCGTCAGGGTCAGGCATGCCTATCGATTGCTCAACAAAAGGTCGCCCAAGGAAAAAGGTTGACTATAAACAATATTTTTAACTTATTTCTTTGTATGTTATAGGTCTGAAAATAATGGTGGAGGAAGGTGGTATTTTGTCTATCTACCCCAATCGTCAGTAATAAACTAGTGTCCAATGAGTACGGTCGTTTGCCTTATCGACACTTAAGCTATACCTATATATAACATTTTTAAAATTATGATAGTTTCATTAATAAGTCTTATGTAATTTCCTAAGTTTTGTTTTTAAGTAATTTTTTAATCACTAATCACAAAACAACTAAGAAAAATGTATAAAACGTACTTATAATACAACTAACAACTTAGAACATTACTAGTGCATTATAAACAAGATTGTTTTAATAACAAACTTATATCTATAATTAATAAGAATATTTGTATTGTCTTCGGTTACCGCGATAGTTACTCATGAAATAAAACTATGAAAACGGATTATATCGCGTATATTGAATTTATAATACATCCCGACGTTTCGAACTCTTTACAGCGTTCGTGGTCAACGGGTGACTGAGGAAAAATTACAAAATGCAAAAATACCCACATACTAAAATAATGAACAATCATAGACTACAAACTTTAAGGCTGGTTGTACATGCAAAATCGGTTCATAAGGCTAGTTATACACTATAATTATTTTTCAAGTAAAGATATATATATATACGCGATAAAAAAAAAAAAAAAAAAAAAACAGACTGCAGGAGTGTACAGGCTGGACTGTGAGTGTGGCCTATCATATGTCGGGCAGACGAAACGGAGCATTTCCACTCGGGTGAAGGAACACATAGCTGATGTCAAGCACCGTCGACCTAGGTCTGCTGTCTGTGAGCATGTCATGGATAAAGCCAATCACTCAATCAAGTTTGATAAGCCTCTGGTTCTTGCCAAGGAGAAGCGTTACATACCCAGAATGCTGCGCGAGGCCATTGAGATTAAGAAATATCCAAACTTTAATAGGGAAGATGGCTTTTCTCTACCACCAGCTTGGGATCCTGTAGTCCACCTGATAAAGGAGCAAGCGAGACATAGACTGTAAGACCGTAGTGTTGGATGATGCTGGACATTCTGATGTTTTGAAAAGATGTGTCCCGCCGAGTTTGTTGCCGGTCCCATATTGGGATACCCTCCTACAATTTAGGAGGGAATTAAATCTTCTCGGGTCCGTGGTGTAGGGTTGGAGCCGGCATAGTTTTTTATCGCGTATATATATATATCTTTACTTGAAAAATAATTATAGTGTATAACTAGCCTTATGAACCGATTTTGCATGTACAACCAGCCTTAAAGTTTGTAGTCTATGATTGTTCATTATTTTAGTATGTGGGTATTTTTGCATTTTGTAATTTTTCCTCAGTCACCCGTTGACCACGAACGCTGTAAAGAGTTCGAAACGTCGGGATGTATTATAAATTCAATATACGCGATATAATCCGTTTTCATAGTTTTATTTCAAGAATATTTGTGTTTAAAAATGTATAGCCTCAAAACATTATAGGAGTAATTGAGCTTCTGTAAGAGTATTATAAGGCTTAGTGACATTCTGCATGTTGATTATAAGATCATTACCTCTATAAGTAAGGAATGCTCCTGTAACTGCGCCCAAATCCAGGTTTGTAGCAAACCACAGGTATTTTATAAGTACAAAAGAAGTAGGCTTAAAGAATACTATAAGTAGGTACCTATTTTGCTAGTTGGTCAGTTTACATTCTCGCTAGTTAAATTATAAACTGATGGTAGGAAGATTACATACTAACCTACATTCGATTTTAAACTTACGGGTGCACAATCTTACGGTGTCACGTACAAATAATTATATAATCGTGTCATGCGCCTCAAGCAATAATAAATCATCTATAAATAAGGCTATGACAATAAATGTCTTTGGTAAATGACCCAGTGCTTATCGCTACCTCATTAGTAGCCACCAGCGACAGAATATATATTATATAGACGATGCTCCTAGTTCATTCTACACACTATAAACTATTTATCAGTAAGTCAGATTTAAATAAGCCATTTAAAAAAATATATACTATAAGTATTGAAACATTACATATAATATTCCAGTAAAGCAGACCACTTAAAGTGTTCCTAGGAGATCCCTTAAGTCCAGTTTACGACTAGCGTGAAACCAAACATTCCAACTACCAACATTTTCACTTACTAAAGTAACTTGCAAGGTTTTAAGAACACTAAAAGACGCTAAGCCCCGTCAGGAGAAGCCAAGGAAAGCTCTTACGTCTCTCGTCCTCTCGATATATCATATTTTTTCCCGGTCTCAAGATATACGAGCGGCGGCTTCGGGCGTGACAGGCTTCTGAGGGTAATATTAATAAAATTATTGTGGAGACACGTCGGGCCTGACCTACCCCGCAATGTGGGAGGCGCAGTGAGGTAAGATTTTGTCAGGTTTGGTAACAATGAAATTATGCCAGGTTTCAAAATGTTTTTAATCCGATTTGAACTTATTAAAGTGTGTATTTTTTTAAACGAATTATTCAAATGTATTTCCCATCATGGAACAATGGTGCTTCGAACATTAGGGAGGCATGCGCGGAGCCAAAGCTGACACGTAGAGGTCCTTTTGACACTATAATGAGATTAAGTTTAGTGGTACACCGAGTGGATACTGCCCTTGCCCTGTCATGGGACGCATGCAGAGGCAGCACCCGCCAGGGTGTAAGGACTATTGAGAGTTGATGGAATCTAAAATAAACTATACTATTGGGTAAGAGCGATGGACAATTTTTTTTAATTTTTTTTTATTGAATAAAAAAACAAATTACAGTTTGGAAATTAATACAAGACCCATCGCAGGCAAAACCTTAAGGAGGTTTGTGTGACGATGGGGAGTTCAAGAATATAAAGAAAAACAATATTATATCCTATACAGGGTGGGCACAGGGATTCCGACAGACTTTAACCGTGGATTCCTGGCAGTGTTACGAAAGAAAATAGTTATTTGTGCAACAAGAGAGGAAAGTTAGTTTTTCTTGCGAGTGTTTATTTTGAGTCCCGAGAAATCGAAAGATTCTATAATTGAATCACGAGCGAAGCGAGTGATTCTAAGGTAGAATCTTGAGCGTAGCGAGGGACTCAAAAACACGAGATGTAAAATAACTTTTCTCTCGTGTTGCACACATAATTTTTCACCTCAGTAGTGAGAACATATTAAAGGTTAAAATGCATTTCGAATTACACAGAATAAACAGAAAAAAAAAGTATTATAATATGTACGATACGATAAGACGAGAGACGAGACCGGACCGGACCGGACTGGACCGGACCGGACCGTACCGTATCGTACCGTACCATACCGTACCGTACCGTACCGTACCGTACCGTACCTTACCGTACCGTACCATAAAAAAAATGTAATAAAAGTATGAAGTTCATGGCCTTCACTAAATTAAAAACCTACATTGTTTCACTCCCTGGAGTGAGGAAAGTCGCACTTTCCTCACTCCAGGGAGTGACGAAAGTAGGCTTGTTCGAGCTGCTGAGGTGAAAATGTTATATCAACATGGGTCTAAAATTGCCTAATTAATTTACTTAATTTCTGGAACAAAATAAATCAATTAACGATAGTACTAACTTGTGAACGTATCTTTAGTTTGAAAGAGTGAAAAAGACAACATGCGACACCAACTTTATAGTCTAGTTTATAGCAGGTGACAGGTAAGTTTACTATTTTTAACACTTCTGCTTTGCATGTGTGATTGTTTGTGTCTTGGTATGTATGATTACGTCACATAAGGGCGTGTTAGCCTTGAGTTTTTTTAACTTCGAAATTACTTAAATAATTGAATATCTCGTAAATTAGGCTTTCTATGGCATTGTTATATTACTTTTTTTTATCCAAATAGGCACTAGAATTCATGGTTAAAGTGTGTCGGAATCCCTGTGCCCACCCTGCCCACCCTGTATATCTTATCTTAAGCAGGATTCTTAGTATACATAGCTTGTCGTTAGTTTTTAATAAGTTCATTTTAATGACTTTTATATGTTTACCATTTAAATAGTTAGCACAAACATCTTCTGGCAGATCATTTAATATTTTAGGTAATATATACATATGTGTATACAGCCTAGTTCCATATATGTTGTTATATTTGGGTATACAATATTTGAAGGGTACACGGAAATAACATGTCTAGTCACCTAAGTAACATTTTGAGTAATCGCGGTTTAAAAATTTGGAACCATGTCAAAATGTATGGTAATAACGTTACCAGGTCTTTTTTAACAAAAAAAAGTTGTGCTATTCCATGCCGCTGTCTTTGTCACATTTCGCAAGAAAGAACGGGAAAGAACATACGCGCCAAGTGTCAATTTTGATCGAATTTTGTCGGTTTATTTTTATTTTAAAAACGTTACCGTACAATATCGAAATTCTAAAGCTATGAAATTACTATTTATGTTAAGATTGTTTTTTCTTCTTCTTTTGTTTATAGTATCACATAATAAATAACCGAGTAAAGTAGGATTAAAAGTCCGAGTTAGAGGTTACTTTGGGAATTAATTGTATCGAGCGAAGATAATATAGTCAAGAAGTACATATATTTTTTCCACGTCTACGAATATCAACGCCTCTTAGAAAACATGATCATATAAGGAGATTTTTCGCCTTCTGGCTCAGGGAACCGCCTTATACAGTGGTAGCAAAATATTTATAACTAATCGTTCATTAAGAGCTCTACATTTTAAGACGAAAATCTCATTTTCCGAAAAAAAGTGACTAGACATGTTCTTTCCATGTACCCTACATCAGAATCAGAATCAGAAAAACATTTATTGCCACAAAAAAAAATACCTTAAGAACTAAGTACAAATATAAATCTTAAATACTAAAAATAGGTACAATTTAATTAGAAATTTAAAACATTTAATATTAAAGATTGGGCAATGGGCTCCAATCTCAGCATATGCGAAGCACTCCAAGTAGAGGGCCTGGCGCTGGTTTTCAGATTGGACCCTACATTTGTTTATTGTCTCTGTAGACTTCTTAGTTTTGTACATTTTTTGTATTCTTTTAGTTTAGTTACATGGTGATATTCTTCTATACGGAGCTATGGAATAAAAAAAATCGGACGCCTGCAATTTTGTATCCGGCAGACGGTGACTCGCCCACGGCATTACGGCCCAGCGACATCTAGGATGGGCTCAAGGGCAACACCGGTGTTAGGGCTGTGGGTAGAGAGGGGTCACTGGACTTTAAACATATAGCCAACTCGCCCTCCAGAACGCAGCTAATTATAATATGTACAGTTTAGTATCATAATATAATTATGTAAAATTATTCTAACATAAATAAATGCATGCTTTCTTTTCCTTCTCTTCTACTAACAATAGAATAAGTCACAAATGTAAACATTTAATTAAGTAAGAATTGAGCGCGGCGCGCCAACAAACTGGTTACTCCAGTTTGGCGCATTTATAGTATATGTGTAACTGTGTAACTGTATTATATGAATAAATTCATTAAAAAAAAAAGTACAGTTGTATTCAACTGTACACAGTAACAAAAGGCATTTGTATCACTTTATGGCAGCTATTTTGACTTGATAGTGAGTTTTTACACAAATATATAAAAATGATAATAAATACAATAATAAAATTATTCAATCCATTACCAAAACTTAAATTATTATACGTCTTTATATTTATTTGAAGACATAACTTCGACTAACTATTCTTATACATATACGAGTAAGTACCTAAATTAGGGTGTCTACTTACCTGCCTTGTCAAGTTGACAGTGCGGAATATACACATAATATAATCTAAAAAAAATAGTGACGCTACTGTTAACATCACCCTGTGCCACACAAAACCCGCACTACTCGCAGTTAGTGAGTAGAGAAACAGCTGCGCACATCATTATTCCAGATCGTTCACTCACTGGGCTGATGTATTTAATTTTATTATCTTTATAGGTAAATACGCCCTCTTACTGCTTATCATTGGATGAACTTACCTATTCATCTTTATGTCCTAACAATTATTTTATGAATCGACTGAACAAGAATCGACTCGATAAAATGATGTACTTTCGTCTAAGGGTGATGGATGGAAAAAATATTGAATCTGAAAGTTGGACATTTATGTTTAAGTTTTGTACCTATATAGTTTAGTTTAAATAAATAATAAATAAATAAATAAATATTATGGGACATTCTTACACAGATTGACTAAGACCCACGGTAAGCCCAAAGAGGCTTGTGTTATGGGTACTCAGACAACGATATATATGAATAATATATAAATACTTAAATATATAGAAAACACCCATGACTCAGGAACCAATATCTGTGCTCATCACACAAATAAATGCCCTTACCGGGATTCGAACCCAGGACCATCGGCTTCAAAGGGAGGGTCACTACCCACTAGGCCAGACCGGTCGTCAAAGTCAAAGTTTTCATGGATAATTAAGTGTAATTTACATTTTATTTATTTCTTTTCTGTCCAGAAACAGTCATCTATAGATATACCGAGTGTTTCCTGTAACAGGAGCATTAAATTAAACTGTAGGCTTTACTCCTCAAACTGACCAACATTAACTTGTTCAGCAACTTTTAAAAATAACTTGTGTTTTGATTTTCATTACACTTTAAAGTTTATTCTAAGACGCAATGTATTGCAAAATTTGTTATGTTTAAAGGGTGACAAGCAACGTCAAACACACAGATGGCAGCGTACATTAAAAATAATATTTAATTAGTATGAAAAAGGTATAAACTAAAAATTTTATAATTTTAAAAAGTTGCTATATAGTTGTATCGCAATGCTGATACGTTGTGCGAGGAAGCCGCCAGCTCTTCGGTTACCAGTTACGTCAATCAGACGTCTTGCGATTTCTGCAAACAACTTGTGCGCGCTGGGCCCCATTTTATTTAGTTGATATCTTTATGATTATTTATTCCTCAAGTAAATATTTAATAGAAGAAAAATTAATAATGTCTTCATTTCGGAACGATTAAATAGAAATAGTCATGTGACTTTTCGTGGCATTTGTCATCTCGATACATTTTTAGGGTTCCGTACTCAAAGAGTAAAAAGTCGTAGTAATAGGGTCCCGCCCTATTACTAAGACTCTGCTGTCCGTCTGTCTGTCCGTCTGTCTGTCACAAGGTATCTCATGAACCGCGATAGCTAGGAAATTTTCACAGATGATGTATTTCTGTTGCCGCTATAACAACAAATACTAAAAAGTACGGAACCCTCGGGCGAGTCCGGGTACTTGTCCGGTTTTTTTTTGTTTGGCTTTTGTATTGCACGACTGTCCCCCCAGAAAGAGTATACGAATAAATATCAAAAGTTTGGGTAATATAGGTATATTACTCGTCGATATGATCTGGACCAACATATTATAATATCTTTTTACGCGATGGCTCCATTTTACATTTGTTTTTGATAGAGGATAAGTATATTTGCGAGGTTTTTAGTCTTACCATCCATATAAGTTTCTTTGGTACGTAGCCAATGGCTAAGATTTTTTTGTGTCTCTTTAAAAGTGCTAAATTTGTAATTTATTTGTAAAACTTCTGCGCGAGAAAGTTTACATATAAATGGCTTTCATAAATAAATTTTAGTTCGTTAACTATATTTTAGTGAGTTTCGAAAACTTTTGCGGCTTAATAAATTTCTATCCAATCGTAATATTAACTTTTAAATCTGCTTACCTACTTATCCTGTTTTTTAATTCTATATATTTGTGGAACAGATTATACCTAATTAAAATTATACCAAAATGGTGGTTTATGTGAGATAATTTTATTTTATAGATCAGCAGTATTACTGTTGCGACATAACTGCCGCGTTGTTCAATAGTAATGCAGCTGCAGGTTACATCTGAATGTCATCTTTATGAGCGTTTAGAACTTCAGCGGAATGACGAGTTCACAATTTGTTTATTTATTTATTATTTTATACTGTATGGCCAGGATGGGCAAGTCGAAGTTACGCATCTATTCAGTTCCTAATATTTTAAAGATATTCAATATCTTGACAGCTTAAGGGACAAATGCAGCCCTCACTATTAGTCATGCCAATCAATCAATCAATCAATGTCTTTATTTTGCATAAAAAGTGGTACATAATAGAAGTAAATAAAATATATTTATAGGTTCTCAAAATTTACTAACATCTGGCATGCAAAATATGGCATCTGGCAGCATGCCAGATGATGGTATTGCATCCTCGGGAGCTCATCAGGCAACTCTTTGTCTTACTCACCATCAGGATTACAATATTGTATACCCAGAGAGTTATAACTGGATTGAGCCATTATTCATACTCGTAGGTGAAACAACCAAAACATTTTTATTACATCGCCGTTCGATGCCGCACCTCGCAATGAATCGTCGAAGCGATCAAATGAAACAAAATGGAACAAACTCAAGTGGGAATCGCGCTCAACCCATTAAACCCGATTGCTTGTCGAAAATGAAAATGGGGAAATATATTTTCGTTTGTTTGGCTCGTTATTCCATGTTTTTTCACTGATTTTTATGCAATCCATCGGGAGCCACGTTTACACCCGACCAATTGCGCACTTTTGATTGGGAGCAGCGATTATGAAATTGGCGTCCGGCGGCGCCTTTGGCTCATAAATCGTTCGCTATTCGATAACTGCTGAAGTTGCTTGACCCGTAGGTAACTAATTATCTACAATAACTTTCTAGGAACTTCGGACAGATAAAAGGAATTTGCTGATTCGGAGTAATTAGTACGTGGGAAGAACTTTCCAAGTTCGATTTCTCGTATGGATGGCTGCGAAAGGAGCAAAAAGAGCGGCCCAATTAAAAAGTGTTCATGCATGGGCGGCTCTATTCGGCTCCAATTTTATTGGAACGATTAATTTTATTGCAAAAATTTCTGGACAGCGGAACGAATGGGAAACGAGTGTCCAACGTGGCTCCGCCGACCTTTTGTGGTTGCGCGATGGATGGGTTTGTTCAGTTCAGAATCTAATCAAAGAGCAGAGAACCGAAAAAGCCCTCGTCACCCAGTTATTGGCCGTGATGAATGAATTTTAAATGTAATTGGAAACTGCTGATGATTGAGCTTGTGTCAACACTAATACGGGGCATGAAATGATACCTAATAACCTACCTGTTGAGAGAAATGTGTACCTAATTGAATAGGGTTTCTTATTTTGTTATCTTGTTAACGTCGGTAACGTTGGATATCTTCACTTGTTCACACTTATTTGTATGTTTTGCACGTGTAAACAATAAGTCGAATTGTTGTGAATTTATTCATGTGTATGAAATTAATTGGTCTATTGTGATATTTTACGTAAGAAATAATAAGATATATATTGTTATTTATGTTTGGCGACGCTTAATTTTCCTTTTGTTATATTTTTGTCGCTTATATAGTTGTTAATGTATATTTACTTAATTGCTGGCATATAATATGATCAAAGTTTGTTTGTTTATTCACGGGAGAATCTTTTATTTAGAGGTCCGCTTAAAATAATTTCTCTTTCAAACCATTTCTTGTTTAATTGTACCCTTTGTACCTACCTACAAAATAAACAAAGTTAAACTATTTTATACATTTTAACGATAACCGCTTGAAGGAGGGTCGAGGGTCTTTAGTCGTATTTCAAACATTCTACATAAAAAATGGAATTAAGTTTAACAACTTGACAACCATCATCACATTAAGCCGCGGCACTTCAGACAGAATTTGCTTTAGTAATTTTATTTGAAACGAAATTACTCGTGGGTTTTGTTACTTCTCGAAAATACTTTGATGTAACATAAAAGGCATACGACAACACGTGCTCATTATGTGATAATTGGTTCGGTTCTCCGAATAATAATATATCGTCTTTTATTGTAGCCTCGGCCAAAAGTACCTATTGAAATTTGTTATATCAATGAACATTGGCATATTTAAGGCAGATTTGCATTTAAATAGTTGTGGAATGAGGTACCTTCTGAGGTGTTTCCCTTGCGCTATGACACGGGGTTCTTCAAAAATCAGGTATTTAGTTTAGTTTTGTAAAAATAAAAATAAAACGGACAAGTGCGAGTCGGACTCGCCCACCGAGGGTTTCGTACTTTTTAGTATTTGTTGTTGTAGCGGCAACAGAAATATATCATCTGTGAAAATTTCAACTGTCTAGCTATCACGGCCTGGTGACAGACAGATGGACAGCGGAGTCTTAGTAATAGGGTCCCGTTTTTACCCTTTGGGTACGGAACCCTAAAAATTGCAGTGAAGACCGACACAGTGCAAGAACTCTCGTACGTTTCGTATTTCCACCTAATTCGTACGATCGTTTGTGTACGAACGTCGCTTAGCCGGGCTAGCACATGATTGGTGCCAATTATGTGCTAGGCCTACAGATACAGTCAGAATGGAAGAGTTTCACTGCTGCTCTACCGAGCTTCTGTAAATGGAGTATGAGTAGAAACGCAAATTAAAAGCGACGAAAGAGCGTGAAAGGGACTTCTATTATAGATGGTTTTCACCACATTGACTTTAATTAAGAAATGGCTACTACTTTCGCAGGTTACATACGACAAAAGAGTGCTTAGTTGTGACTAGAGATGAACTATTTAATTTTGTATAAGTAAGTGGTTGTAATGAATAAATAACTATTATAGGACATTCTTACACAGATTGACTAAGTCCCACAGTAAGCTCAAGAAGGCTTGTGTTGCGGGTACTCAGACAAGGATAAATGTATAATATACAAATACACAAATACATAGAAAACAACTAAGACTCAGAAACAAATATCTGTGCTCATCACACAAATAAATGCCCTTACCGGGATTCGAACCCAGGACCATCGGCTTCACAGGCAGGGTCACTACCCACTACGCCAGACCAGTCGTCAAATGTCGTGTAATAAATGTTATTAAATTATGGATCACATCGCTTCCATTGCGTGTCCATAACATTAAATCTGGAGCTGTGTTGCATACGCATCTTACATGTATCACAGGCATTCCTTTAAAGTTTTTGATAGCCGATGCCGCAGGCGTATGATAGATGTGATAAAGCAAGCGTCATTTTTAGCAGCATGATAGCCGTATCCGCAGGCGTACGATAGATGTGATGAAGTAAGCGTCATTTTTAGCAGCATGATAGCCGTATCTACAGGCGTATGATAGATGTGATAAAGAAAGGGTAATTTTTAGCACCGCGCGATCGAAAGACAGGATACTGTTACTATCACGCCATCACGTACACACTAAAACCATACAGGGATAAGTTCGCCTTTGTTGCATTTAATTTACTCTGTAACTGTGTTTCTCGTGTATTAATTTCTATGTATAATAAAATATAAACATACATACATAAACTAAGGGCCTCTTGCCCCATTCACTAACCTGGGGTTAACCGGTTAAACCTGGAGTTACCATGGTTTTCAGTACAATTTGAAACTCGGTTTACGGTTTAACCGCTTAATCTCGGGTTAGTGGGATGGTGGAAGTGGGCCTAAATAAGTTAATAACTCTTACCCAAGTCTTCGGCATCCTCGCTCCACTCCCCCTCCTGGGCCCAGCAGGCCGCCAGCATCACCAGCAGCTGCAGCCACTTTACCGAACACATAGTTAACTATCTTACATTATGCCTTTAGCAATCACTTCACAGCACAGTCCACACTAAAACCATTATTAGTTTTGCGCGCGACAGTTGCGCCTACCTGTGGGAACAGAATAGTTAATCTTTATTTGTGTTTTTATATCAACTTTATTGCACAAATGAAAAGAAATTCATTTTAAATCGTTACTTAAGACAAGGGTAAAATGAGTTTTTGCCAAAAATATGAGATTTTTTACCCTTGTAGATTAAAGGGTTAACTTAAATTCTGTAATTGGGTCAAAATTATTTTCATTGTCTTGTTTCTGACCACTGTCACGCTTCTATTTTTGTCTTTTATCAATTAAATAAATAAAGTTGAGGGCTGTGGATTATAATTCTCTTGAGAAAAAAATTTACCCCATACAAAAAGCTCTACCCTACATTTTGTGGAAAAAAAAACAAAGAGAAAATAATTTTGACCCAATTACTGTTTTAATTCGCGTTAAACATCAAAGCGTTTCTACGGCGCCATTTTCCTGACAAATGTTGTTACAATTTCGGAAGAGATTGTTTTTGTTATTGATGGGTCGTTTTTTACAGTGATTTAAAGTTGAATGGACTTTTCAGTTCAAACGTGATTTAATAAGGAATGGTGCAAGAAACGGATTTTCAGTAGAGGGTGCTCTCATGAAGGCAAAAGACTGATTATTATATATTTTTTTATACACACATACAGCCATTTATTTAAATTGCACGTTAATTGAAGCGACGCTTAGGTAAATACCCACGCACCCGCAAAATTGTCAGAGAATCGCCTAATCATTATACCCAATAAAATTTAAATTAGTCGTATATTAAATTACGGAAAGTTCTGATTTAATCGTTCTGTGTCGGCATACATGTAAAAGGGTCCCCCCATCCCCTGTCAGAAATATAAAACTTTGACGCTAGCTCCATACACGGGTAAATAATGTTTTTTAATCTGTTCTGGAGCGGCTGACCCTTGTCCCAGAGAATAAAAGTTCCGAGAAAGGTTAGCAACAGTAACAAAAAATTTATTCTTCGATTATGCTGTACAATGTCCGCTCGAATGAAAGGAAAACCGAAAGTTACCACGACGATTTTTGTATACTGTACGGCCATTTATCGTGAGGTGCTCCATAATTTAGTCGGTTGTTAAATTTGTTAGCCTTTTGGTAAAGTAAACGATGGCTCTTTTTAGGGTTCCGTACCCAAAGGGTAAAAACGGGACCCTATTACTAAGACTCCGCTGTCCGTCTGTTCGTCTGTCCATCAGTCCGTCTGTCTGTCTGTCACCAGGCTGTATCTCATGAACCGTGATAACTACAGTTGAAATTTTCACAGATGATGTATTTATTTCTGTTGCCGCTACAACAACAAATACTAAAAAGTAAGGAACCCTCGGTGCGCGAGTCCGACTCGCACTTGGCCGGTTTTTTTGTAAATAATAACACTAGATCTTTACTTATAACTCTATTTTATATTTAATCAGTCATAGAAAATAACTCCTAATATATGTTAACACGTTCAAGGGCACAGCGCCATTCTCGAAACTGCGTGATGCTGATATGACACAGGTAAATCACATACATATTTTCCCGTCTATGGACGGACTGCCACATCGCATTTTCTATAAAAGTTGTGCCACATATTGACAGCTTAGTTTGTATGCATATTCATATAGTTGATAATGGGTAATACAATGTCATATTTCTATCATTCTTACTAAACTATAAAAACTGTAAACGCATAATAGTAAGCGATCTGACCATCGGTATTTAATTTTAACTTGTATATACAACCAACCTTTGCTGAATTGCTAGAACTATCGGTGGTTTATTCTCTGATCCCTATAAGACAGGTTTACCTAGTTTAGGACTAAAGACACTATTTCTAGGCTGTCTAACAATAGAATACTCCTAAAAATGTAATTCTACTATGTAATAAGCTGCATTTTTGATACATAAATAAATCATTTTTCATTTTCATACAAATTGAAGAGGCTCGTGATAAGGCATCTCGTCTATACAGGGTGACCTTAGCCATTAGATAAACCATGAAATCCCACGTAGGGTTACTTCTCAGGAATGCTCTAACGTTAATATTTTTTTTATTATAACAAAAGATAAAAAAATTAATTTTCAAACAAAAATTAATTCCAATGATCGACAACAAAAAGAAACATACTGTATTAATCATTGGCAGTGTTTTTGACAATTTGTTCGAAAATGTGCGGCAATGATGGACATTTGTCAAAAGTCAGAATCTTATTAATGTCATAAAGAAAAAGATAATCGATAAGGTCGAAGAAGGTTTCATAGTATTTATTACCTCAGGAGGTACTGACACATACAGACTGCACCAAAGTAAAAAATCGTAATTTCATGAAATAAAACTATGAAAACGGATTATATCGCGTATATTGAATTTATAATACATCCCGACGTTTCGAACTCTTTACAGCGTTCGTGGTCAACGGGTGACTGAGGAAAAATTACAAAATGCAAAAATACCCACATACTAAAATAATGAACAATCATAGACTACAAACTTTAAGGCTGGTTGTACATGCAAAATCGGTTCATAAGGCTAGTTATACACTATAATTATTTTTCAAGTAAAGATATATATATATACGCGATAAAAATAAACTATGCCGGCTCCAACCCTACACCACGGACCCGAGAAGATTTAATTCCCTCCTAAATTGTAGGAGGGTATCCCAATATGGGACCGGCAACAAACTCGGTATAGTTTTATTTCATGAGTAACTATCGCGGTAACCGAAGACAATATTAAATCGTAATTTGTTAATTTCTTCGTAACCGGTTATTTTGATATTTTGTATACTGATTCTAAATACCCTAATGCATATGTACATTTCGGCTTTGTTCAATGGCTAAGGATACCCTGTATAGTCGTATAAGTGCCATAACGTCCTCAGCCGTGTCGTGCCACAGCATGCGTCAGGGCCATACACTGGTGATGCAAAATGTCGGTAAGTCACTCTGAAGACTTTTCTGTGACACTAGATTTCCTTGTGGTATGCCTAAAACTGCACAAGCTACTCGACTTTATTATAATCCTATGAAAATTCTGTATGTGGACGGGATTGCGGTTTTGTCAAAGTAAAAATCATCGGTGCCATATCACGAGGGTCTTCTTTTACGTATCTCGATGGACTGTCCGTGAACGTGGTAAACAGTGCTAAATACTAGTAAGTCACATTAAATTAGAATAAATCTAATTATATCTAAGTTTAGACGCCATCTTAAAGGGCCCTCTACCAAAATGCACAGCTGATTACCTCCGAGTAGGTGAATTAACGTACGTTGGCATCTGGTCTGCAGCCAATCCGGACGTCTATGTAATGGTCTCGAAAACTATTATAGAGAATAGAGAAGGCCCTTAACGAGAACTTGGTATGGGAACATTGTTACGATCATGCCTATATTGTGCCTCGCTGGCAGGTAAGGAATGCTTTAAGCATCCAACAACGCCTTTACCTCTAGCTATATATGTATAAATAGTATAGGTAGCTACTTCTTCGTACCTAAGTAACTATACACGGTGTTTTTATTAGATTTCATTAACTTCGGGGTATGAATTAGTACATTTAAGGAAATTAAATAGCATAGTAATTTGTCGTAAATTTGTATTAAAAAAATGGTGCATATAGCGTTGTAACATGGGCATTACAATTAACTCGGCCAAACAATCAAAACTATGACATAATCAATGTAGTACTTGCGTTTAGCAGCAAATTTATGAAATCGTAGTAAACACTAATCAATATGTCAACAGGCCTAAGACAAGTGTACAAGCTCGTAAGGGCCTTATCAGATAGAAATAAATGATTGATTATTTTCAAAATGGACTTAATTATTTAGCTCGGGAATGAACTTTTAAAATTAACGGAGCTAGAAAAAACACGTAGTATAATAATGTTCCTGACTAAGTCCTATCGCAAGTACACGTTCGGAATGTTGCACTACTCGTACACCAGTAGGTAACAAATTACCGGGCGTGGTGCAATTTGCGATCTTCCTTTTAAAGAAAAACCCATTTTCTCGGCTACTGCAAAAACTTTTCCAAACCTGCGTCTGTATGTCAATTGAGCTTTATGTGGGTACCTTATATTTTATTGAAAATAAAATAGCCTTTCTCTTATCCGATCGGGTTATTTATTGCACAAGTTTGTTTTTGACCGCCTCACGTACTTTATAGGGCGAACCTTCCTATTCCGAATTGCCAATTGCTATTTGATGTATACTTTATTTTGTAACTTTGCGAACCCATACATATTTCTTTTATTTTCGCCCATTGCGTTTGTGATTTAAGCGGCAAAATATTTTTGATATAGAGGGATTTGATTTTTCAGGCCTAAACTTGTAATTTAAACTCAGACTTTGAATTAAGGTCAAGGTTGTCACCTCTATCCAATTGTCTTTGTTTCTGTACTTGTTTTGTAGTTAAACTTTGTGAGGTGTGCAAATACAATATAATACTCTTTGTATTGTATTGTATTTGTCTCTAAAGGTAATAACACTAATCAATGTGTAAACAGCCCCACTTACCCGTATTGACCTAAAAAACAACGTGATAAAATTAGTTCGTCCAAATTTTTAAGCAAATATATGAACATTGTTAAGTTTATTATTGTAGAAAAATGTGTAATATAAAATAATCGCTTTCATAACCCGAATCACTTATCATTTTCATTTAAACATTCAGAAAGTAATTAAATATTTTTCGCATGCAACAAACTCTACATTTGTCTGCCTTCAAAACTTCTACATATTCAGCCGTATACGTATAAATGTAAACAAAAATAATTCTGAACTAAACCCAAGCAATTAATGATTACCCGGCATTTTGTTTCCCCCACAGACCGCGCCGGAAAAATACCCATATTAATATTAACAAAACAGAGGGCAAGGGAGCTGATTAAGCATTTGCCGACTCACCGATTCCCGAAATCGGCCCGCACGTTTTCAGAGGAATTCAATTTTTGCTCAGATATTCCACGTGGCCAGATATAGTGGGATTATAGATCACTTGCAGTCACTAGATAGAGCAGTTCGAATAACTTTCACTACACACTTGCTCTTTTATAGATACAAGTGCATAATTATTTTCCATCGTATTTTCACGGAAACGTACGAACGGGTCTTGCTATTTCAGTTAGTCTTCGTACAAAAAGTACTGACGTTGACTGAAGTAGCATGCCAATACGAACTTTTCCCAGAAAATGCGATGGAAAACACTTATGCACTACATCTGCATCTATCTACTCATAGATACTTTTATATTGCGGCTGGACTCATGTTCAGTTGGATCCACATTTAAGTAAAATCTGTTTAAATTCAAGATATCAATCAATATTAAGTTAAACACAACTTGGTAGTTGGTTTGTATGAGGTATGGGATGCAACTGAGCATTGTTTTGTTGTTCAAGTTTTCGTGTTGTTCGCCTAATACAGTTTTTCATATTTTCCAGTCCGCTAACCTTTCGTTTTGGTACATTCAACTATTGAGCTCAAAAGTCACGATTTTTCATTTGTATTTAATCTACCTTACTCGTTTCTCATAAAATGTTCATATACGTGATGACTCGTTTTGCACACTAATTATAGTTGGTCAAGCAGATCTTGTCAGTAGAAAAAGGCGGCAAATTTAAAAAAAAATAGGCGCGAAAGGATACCGTCCCATAGAAAATTTGAATTTCGCGCCTTTTTCTACTAACAAGATTTGCTTGACCAACTATAGATAACGTCCTCATTCTAGATTTGTGCTCATCCCAATACATAAAGGATTGTAATTTTGACTATGGCCCCTGAAGTTTTCATATATATTTTCACACTGCGGATTCTCAAGGGAGTAATCTATGAATGGTCCCGATCGATAAAACTACGCCCTGGCAAGGATGGCGTAATATCACAACAGATGTCCACGACGGTTATGTCAACTGAGCGTCCATTCACGAAACTAATAAAAGATTCAGCATTGTCGTTTGCAGAAAGAGGGTTCTTCCAAAGTATTGGCGCCTATTTCAGCCGTAGATACGTAGACGAGGACACAAGTGAAACAACCGGTAGCTAGTTATGCACTGCTTTATTGTCGTATAGGTATCGTGGTGGGCGCAGCCACGCACACATGCAAGCATACGCTAGACGCATATATATCATCCCTCCACCTATTAAACTATTAATATTTTAACCTAATTTCAAATTAACTAGTAATATTTTTTAAAATCTATTTTGGGACGGGGACGCCTCACTCTCCGTGTCTCGCCTGTTGGCGGCCTATTGTCGGATTCTGCCTCATAAAACTCTTCCTCGTCTTCCTCTACGGGGTGAGTATGGCTTGACTCATTCTGGTGAGGCGATGGCAACATCAACGGTTGAGGCGGCGGTGGCGGCGGCGTTGGCGGCGGCGGTGGCGTTGGCGGCGACGGCGTTGGCGGCGTTGGCGGCGGCGGCGGCGGCGGCGGCGGCGGTGGCGGTGGCGGCGGCGGCGGCGGCGGCGACGACGAAATAGAAATTGGCGCAGGCGGTGAGTGCGTAAGTATATCGTGATCGTCATAGTCCCATACATTAGCATCTCCCAGGTAACCTTTATACAATGCTAGTTGGTTTACATGTTTTCGATAACTTATTTGAGAATCCCAGTCTTTAATTAAATACATAACTTTTCCTATTCGCTTTTCTACCGTTCCTTTACTCCACGTAATTTTATTATTGTTTACATTTTTCGTATAGAGTACAAAGGTGCCAATTGCGAATTGTTTCCGGTTAGTTACATTATTATTATCCTGTGAGCACTGAACATCGGGCTTATCAGACTTTGGAGCCGCAGACGAGGGCAGCGGTGAGGGTGGGGATAATAGATCTATACGTGACCTCATTTTACGTCCGTAGACTAATTGCGCGGGGGAGAACCCAGTGGTAGTGTGTTTCGAATTACGGTAATCAAACAAATATTTTAAAAGTTCCATTTTCGCTTGTTTAACGTTACTGCTCGACATAAGACTAGACCGTATTCCTTTTTTAACTATTTTCACATATGATTCGGCTTGGCCGTTGCTTGCAGCATGGTACGGCGGTGACGTGACATGCTTAATTCCATTAAGGATACAAAAAGATTGAAATTCTTGGGAACAAAAAGCTGTGCCATTGTCCGTTACCAAAGTTAGCGGTATACCGAATCTGGACATAAATTCATACAATTTATCGATAGTGGCGGTGGATGTAGTTGTGTTGGCCATGTCGTACACTTCTGGCCACTTGGAAAACGCATCGACCAGCACTAGGTACATTCGACCATTTATTGGGCCGAGGAAGTCGGCATGGACACGACTACAAGCTTCCTTAGGCGGTGTCCACGGAACGGGCTTGACTCGGGCTGGCGCTGGTCGCATCTGTATGCAAATATTGCAAGACCCTATCATTCGTTCTACTGCTTCGTCCACGCCCGGAAACCAAAATCTAGACCTAACCTCCGCCTTAGTCTTCACTATACCTAGATGCGATTTATGGAGCTCCGACAACACTTTTTCACGTAACGTGTCTGGAATTACAACCTTATGACCCCTCATAATGCATCCGTTTTCGTATGATAGCTGTGTTCGACATAAGTGGTAAGGTTTAATTTGTAAATCGTTAACTTTGTTTGGCCATCCCTCCATTATATATTTACGTACCTTAACTAAAATAACGTCATTACTGGTTTCTTTGCATACGTCCGAGAAGGTGACAGGCAGACTACCACTTAGAACGAAATGTACATAAGCGGCGCGATCGCACGGTTCCGCGCCGACATCATCAGCACATTCCTGCGCCGCGCCCCGCGCGCCCGCGCAGGCCGCGCGCTCGTCTGTCGGCGCAGGTGCCGGCGCCGGCGCCGGGAGACTAGCGCGAGACAAAAAATCAGCGCTGTTGTCAGCACTTCGCACATACTCAATGCAATAATTATACGCACTTAAAAATATTGCGTATCTTTGGAGGCGATTTGCTGTCACTTCTGGAATACCCTTATATGGTCCAAAAATCGATACAAGGGGTTTATGGTCTGTGCGAAGGACGAACGGCTCTGATTTTCCATACAAATATTGGTGGAAGCGACGCACACCAAAAATAATAGCAGTAGCTTCCTTTTGAAGCTGTGAGTATCGTGTTTCGGCTACCGACAATGTCCTTGAGGCAAAAGAAATCGGCCTCTCTTGGCCTCCGGGGTCCAGTTGTGATAAAATCGCACCAAGGCCCCGGGGTCCAGCATCGACTGTCAAAAATAGCTTAGCCCCCGGATTGAAGTGAGCCAAAACCTGATCTGATGCCATACATTTTTTTATCTCCATGTAAGCGGTATGGTGTGCATCCTTCCATTGCCATTTAGACCCCTTTTTTAAAAGGTCATAAAGAGGACACAAGATTGACGACGCATTTGGTACAAAGTTCCTGTAATAATTTACTAACCCCAAAAATGATTGGAGCTCGCTAACATTATTCGGAATGGGAGCCTTTACTATCGCTTCGACCTTATCGGGTGACTTATGTAAGCCGTTTTTGTCTATAACATAGCCTAAATAACTAACTTCATCTTTATAGAAATCACACTTTTCTTGTTGTAACGTCAATCCTGCGTCTTGCAACCTATTGAGCACGGCGTTTAACCTGCGCGCGTGCTCGGCGTCGTCGTGGCCCGTGACGAGCACGTCGTCGAGCAAGCACAGCACGCCCTCCATGCCGGCTAGCACGCCCTCCATGGCGCGCTGGAACACGGCCGGCGCGCTGGCGAGACCGAACACCAAACGAGTATACATATATAGTCCCCGAGATGTATTTATGCAAGTGTACGGCTGTGACTCATCATCTAAAACAAATTGGTTGTAAGCCATTGATAAGTCGAGTTTAGTAAATTTAATGCCACCATATAATTTTGCAAATAATTCTTTTGCTGTTGGCAAGGGGTACTGGTCGACTATCAATTGCTTATTTAAAGTAACAGAATAATCTGCACACAGTCGTACACTGCCATTCCGTTTTAACACTGGGACTATTGGCGAAGCATACTCGGCATGGTCTACGGGTTTTAAAATGCCTAATTGTACTAGCCGGTCGATTTCTTTGTTTACCTTATCGCGCATTGCAAATGCGATCGGCCGCGCTTTAATAAAAACCGGTTTCGCGTTATCTTTGAGTCTCAGCCTGACTTTGTGTTTATTGAAACAGCCTAATGAATTTGAAAATAATCTAGGAAATTTTTTTTGTAGCTGTTCAACTGAAGACAATTGGTGACAGTGATTAACTCGTACAAGTTCCAATTGAAAGGCTGATATAAAATCCCTACCTAGAAGAGACACTCCGTCGTCTCGTACGACATGTATGTCTAACGAATGTGTGTAGTCATCGTAGCACACAGGCAACCGCACAACGCCTACACATGCGATGTTATCGCCATTATAAGTAACCAGCCTTCTTCGCAACGGACCCAATGGCACATCTTTAAAGTATAATTTATAAATATTATTTGAAATTACAGTTACGGCGGCACCGGTATCTATCTCAAAATTTAATTTTGATCCGCGAACAGTTACAGTGCCTACCATTGGCTCTCCCCGCAAGGAACGTATAGTAAATACCTCACCATCGTCCCCGAAGTCCTCGTCTCCGGCTCCATTGTCTACGTAATTCACTTTTGATGGACACACCCTACGTAGATGGCCTTTAACGTTACACTTCTTACACACATAATCACTATACTGACACTCCGCGGTCTTGTGGTTGGTATACCCGCATATGGTACACTTAGGCTTTTCTACACGGCTACTCTTTGTAGCGGCCGATCCCTTGGCACTAGCACTGCGTGAAATCTTTAATAGCGGGTCCCGCGCCGCGGCGCCCGCGGCAGATGCGCCAGCTCCGCTCGCGCTGGCGGCGGCAGCTGCACGCGCTGTGCTAACATTCTCGGCGTACTGCACAGCTTTGCTAAGTGTAAGGCCAGCCAAATCTTGCGCGTAGAGCTTTTCTTTTTCGTAACAAGCCCTCATTCCCATAATAAAGCGATCGAGTAGCGTTTCTTCCACATTATTGAAGGCACAAAGCGACGTCAGACCACGAAGTCTCGCGGCCCACTGCGAGTGAGATTCGCCTTCTCGTTGTACCGCTGCGTAGAAATTATGCCTCTCGCTGAACCCAACTTGTTTAGGGTTGAAATGGGTATCCAAACTATTTATGATATCGTCGTAGGGCACCGTTTGTACATCCTTAGGTAAAACCAAATCTGCAGCGAGTCTGTACGTACCCTCCGTGAGTGCACTTAGCAATATAGCTCTCCGCTTTGTTTTAGTCGCGTCTGTCACATCGGTGATGTCGTTTGCCACAAACCACTGTGTCAGGCGACTTTTGTATGTCTTCCACTCCTGTCCATTGTGGTCAAAACTGGTCAAAATTCCAAATAATCCAGTCGACATGTTACTTTTTTTTTTTTTTTAAATGTGGGTATTCGTCGCCACTGTTAGATACGTAGACGAGGACACAAGTGAAACAACCGGTAGCTAGTTATGCACTGCTTTATTGTCGTATAGGTATCGTGGTGGGCGCAGCCACGCACACATGCAAGCATACGCTAGACGCATATATATCAGTTTTGAGGTCAGGCCGGACCTTCTCCATTATTATGTGATATGGTTTTAGGAACATGCATGCTGATGTGATGTAATAGTTATTGAGGGGATCCTTAGTGCGATACTTGTGTAAACTTTTTGAAGAGTATTTTGTTATTTTATTTTATGGTTTTGAGGTCAGGCCGGACCTTCTCCATTATCATGTGATATGGTTTTAGGAACATGCATGCTGATGTGATGTAATAGTTATTGAGTGGATCCTTAGTGCGATACTTGTGTAAACTTTTTGAAGAGTATTTTGTTATTTTATTTTATGGTTTTGAGGTCAGGCCGGACCTTCTCCATTATCATGTGATATGGTTTTAGGAACATGCATGCTGATGTGATGTAAAAGTTATTGAGGGGATCCAGTGCGATACTTGTGTAAACTTTTTGAAGAGTATTTTGTTATTTTATTTTATTTAATAATGTATTTGCTTTTGTGACCGATTTTTTAATATCATTGTGATGAGTTTAGTACGATATAGGTATATTAGGTATTCTATTTTGTGTAGCTCTTTTTAGAAGAGTATATATAGAATACCAGCGGCAAGATTTTCAAAACCATGGACATATTTTGAGTCCCCGGATTTTGATAAAATTTGGTTAAGTTTGAGAGCTCATTCTGGGCGGAATAAACACGAAATCCCAATTGGGACAAAAATAATGTAGGTATGTAATGTTTCGTTGAGTTACGAATTTTCCATACATTTTTGGAACTCAGAGGAAGTACTTTTAGGACATACGGAGAATTTGCGCTTATATTGTACAAAATAGGGAAATTCACCAAATAGAAAAATAAACACAACAAAATTCAAATCAGCCCACAAACGACACATTTCGTAAGAATTCGCTTGCCAAGTCCGTGCAGAGTTAGCTTGGTTTAACTTTGGGTCGTTATTTTTTCTATTTACATTAGATTAGATGATTAGATGATTTATTTCATGAAAGACAATTACATTATAAGTTTGCATTAATGTCAAAAATATTAGAATTTCTATCATGATCGTCAAAATAAAAATGAAAATAACAACAATACTAATGAAATAAAATTATAGCTCCAATAAGGATTGTCAACACAATTAGAATAAGAGTAAGTATGTAAATACTTACAAATCGAAAATATAAGTAAATTTACAATGTCAAAACTTACACTAAACAATATAAAATAAATTAAATTTATTTTATTTTAAAGTGGGCACTTTACACTCGCACTCGTATGTACATGAGTCTAAAGCCTAAAATATAGTAAAAATAAATTACAAAACTTGTTATCAAATCCCATAGTTTGTTAATTACTACGATATACTAATTAGGAATTCAAGCCCCAAAACAGCCGTAAACATAATTTACCTACACGACCGGTTACTAACCGAATCAGATATCTATGCATAAACCATCACTTCGCAAATCGTCGGTCTAGACGACCCTTAGAATTAAACAAGTGTCCCAAGGGCCGAAAAGGCAACATTTCCTATCCTATACCCATACCCTCAGAGTTTTTCCCCTGAAGGCTAATTAGAATAAAAGAGTGTTAAACTTGGTCTTAACTGATGGCCGCATTTGGGCAAAGCTTTTGCAATATCCTTCCCCAAGGGAATACCTCAACTGTTGTGGGTAGCGTTATACATTCTAAATGTCAAATTTATTTGCACGGATATGATGAATTGGCTCAGAGATTGGAACTGAAATTCGCAGTTATTTATTTTTGTTGAAATGTGTCTCGGATTGGTAAATAATTTTTTGGTAAGGCTTTGTTTGAGTTTCGTAAATATATTTTATGAGATGCAGATTGGTAAATAATTCTCAGTGATGGCTCGTACTGAGATTGCTCTGAGGTTATTACAATCCACGATATTTGTTATCAATGACAGAAAACTCATTTTCATTTCATTTTATTTTTGATAATAATATGATCTTGGTTTAATATTAGTCTCGGAGAATATCGACCATATTATGGATTATGATAATCACCTTTAATGGCGATATAATCAAGTATTTAATATCAGCGCTTCGTGACTAATGGCAGTTATCCACAGATTTAATTATTAGACAATAAACATACTGGATTGGCGTCCGCGTACCGGAAGACGAACTGCCGGTAGGCCTCCAACGAGATGGAGTGACGACCTGGTGAAGGTCGCGGGAATTCGGTGGTTGCGAGCGGCACAGGATCGGTCGGAGTGGCGAGCCTTGGGGGAGGCCTATGTCCAGCAGTGGACGTCTATCGGCTGACATGATGATGATGATGATGATGAAACATTACCGCATTAAAATACCACGTGTAGGCTAGGATACCACTGCCCTTGGAGGCTTAACGACCGTAGAAGTCGGCCCTTCAGGATAAGGTTATCACGGAGCCCGTTGCATGCACTAGTTTGAACTGGGAATTCCGATTAGGCACTATCCAACTCTACTGGATCCTATGCGTCCTTCCTCCAACTCGCTGGATGCATAACAAATCAAGATCAGAATTGAAAAATGGAAGATGCCTCTTTTAGAAATATGTTAAAATATTATTTGACATTCTTCTTCAAATATAACCTTCACGAATCACGTAATGTGGGGCTTTTATTTTATTTGACAGAGTAATCTTAGAATACAGTTTGCAATAAAATATGTTAGTGAAATTTTACGTACGATTCGTTTATCTATAATTTATATTTCATTTTACAAAAAAATATACAATAAAGTTATAAACAATACAAATTAATTAGGCAGCTTTCTGGACTAGGCCGTAAAGTAAATCCGTCACCAGCTCATTGAACGGCCAAGGGATTATTTTTATTTCCCGCCCGAGATTTATTTTCCTTAGATTAGCATTCCTCTTATTTATGCTAATGTAATTTTAATGGCGAAGTCTTTTTCGGCTAATTTCATTTTCAAAAAATCTCCAAGGATTTATCCCTTAACGTGGCTTATTAAGTTGTCTTAGATAACGATTTAAGTTTAATAAATTATGAATTATCGTATTGTTTGAATTATATTTGCTTAATAGTTTAATTATGCAAATTGGATTGCGAGTTTGTGTGATTATGAGTTATAATGGGTTGTGATTTTTTTGTGGTTTGGTACCTATATTCTAGAGATTCCTATCAATCCAGTTCGCCGGATCGATACCATTCTGGATCCGCTTTAATTAACCGGATCCAAACCGCATTTTTGGAAACACCCGCACAAGCAAGAGAACATTAAAAAATATAAAAGATCTTGATATGTAAATATGTATGCATCTAAAGTTATTTATTGTACAAAACAGAAATATGGCAGTACAAAGGCGAACTTATCCCTTTAAGGATAAGTCAGGGTAAGTAATGACAACGACTATTTGAACTGATCTGGTTTGCAAATACCTATTCTCTATATCATATTTAGGTTTGCATTACTAAAATAATCTTAAAATAGGTATTTTTTACATCTACCTCTTTTAAGTACTTCAAAGTAATATGACAAATAAAAAAACCTTTTCAAATTTTATATTAATATTATTTTACACAGTCTTATGCAAAAAAGTTCGAGATTAACAAAGCAACATAAGTCAAAAGTCAATCTGTTTCAAATAAAATTGTGGACTGCAAGAAACAAAAACTGTGCACACACGAATATATGCTTCAAACAATTTCATAATGGAAGCACTGTTATAACACAATACGTCTTCATTCCTAACGTAGTATTACAGTGTAAAAAGAACAAAACGCGAAATGTCCCGTCAATTCCCGACACGGAACACAACACGAGTCAACACAGTCACGAAGGCTGTATCGGGAAATCGGATTGAAAGAAATAGTGTGCGGGCCGAAGCTGCATTCAAACTAGGTTTATTTGATTTGACATTAGTTGCAGTTATTTATTGTAGGCAGGAAAGTTAAGGTAAATGATTTCTAATGTAAAGGAAAAATAATATCGTTTATTCTTCAACTCAGGCAATTACAATGCGTTTATGAATCTGGTAAGTGTCAAAAAAAATTGCATGGTCAATACTGCTGTTAAACTTACTATCGGTACACTCATTTTGTACTTTGTCATAGTGACAATAGTATGAGGTATCTATCTACTTTCATATTGATTGTCACTGTGACAAGGTACGAAATGTGTCGGGAATTTAATTCTTTGGCTGTACAATCAGTCCCTGCGCCTAATTTCAGAATCTCGCCGTCGTTACATGACATCAAAACTTAGAAAAAAGTTGTTTTTTAGTTTTACTGGAAATATAGTTGAAGACAACTTGATATAGTCTATGACAGACTGCATCAAAAAAAAAATAGTTTTATGTCTGTGACAGGTAAAAGTTTTGATGTTAAACTATTAAGATCTTTTATATCCTTATTTTATCTTGCTAGCACCAATAACCAAGCACCGATGTCCAGGATAGAGCGAAGTGGAAGGAAAAAACCGGCCAAGTGCGAGTCGGACTCACACACGAAGGGTTCCGTACCATTAACTATAAAAACGGTCACCCATCCAAGTACTGACCCCGCCCGACGTTGCTTAACTTCGGTCAAAAATCACGTTTGTTGTATGGGAGCCCCACTTAAATCTCTATTTTATTCTGTTTTTAGTATTTGTTGTTATAGCGGCAACCGAAATACATGGCCTGGTGACAGACGGACAGACAGACGGACAGCGGAGTCTTAGTAATAGGGTCCCGTTTTTACCCTTTGGGTACGGAACCCTAAAAAGTAGGAAAGCGGACCCCGTCACAGTACGGGACAAAACGCTAGGAGGGTGTTGAAGAGCAGCAATAACCAAGCACAAGCGGAATACACTGAGAGTGAAATCAAACCAATATCGAATCAAGAATAAAATATGGACGTTTGAATGTCACTCCCTGGCGAGGAGAGCGTTGTTGTTGGCGCGTAATTGTCTTCTACTTGTACCGCTACCGTTTTATTGTTAAGTGGTTTGATGTCCATACCTCATTCAAAAACTACAGGGCAGAAATTAATACATACCTATAGAGGACAGTCGGTTTTAACGTACCACTTTTTACTTTTTTATTTATTTTATATTTTTATTTATTTAATAAAATACAGAGTATTCATACAATAATCATAGCATAAACTCAATGATGAGTTTAACTGTGGGGTCATCAGTCTCTAGTTACATATGTACTTAACTTAATTTTATAGTAGTGCAATTACTACAAAATATTGAGGTAGTGTATTTTTAACATAGATTTAAATTTAGACTTCTTATTTTCACATCTTATGGCTTCGGGCAAACTATTAAGCAAATATGGAATTCTTTTCCTTGAACTTGAACTGGTTTGTTGTTTTAGTAAAAAGTGGTACGATGTATTTGATGTGCATATACAATTTCAGTAGCTTGGTTACGTTAAGTATGAATATGAATATTCTGGGATTATAAGATCAGATGGGGTTAGACAAAGACTGGAGCAAGAGTAAAACTTGTAGGGAATCGTCATACTGTTACTCTTGTCTCGAGTAAAATAAACTATGTATGTCTTACGCCATTTGACCTTAGCTGACAGTATCGTCGACTCTCCCCTACCTGGTGAAAACTTAAAGTAAAGTATTTTTGGCAAGAGGTGCATATAAGTGGTTAAATTAAGTTCATGCAATGTGTGGTTCTACAGATAGACATCGCAAAAGGTGACTATCAGCATTCGTATCCATAAGCGTAAGTATATAACATCATAGAAATATAAATATGACATATTTAATTAGCGCGATGCCGCATACCGTGATATAATTTCATTGTTTTTACCTTAAAAATCCGACATCTGAGTTGCAAATGTGTACAAAACGCGAGAGTTTAAAGTCGTGATACAATATAAATATTGCAATGTTTTACAAAAATAATTTATTTAAGTACTTCTTAAGAATAACTACAAATGTATATAAAATAATTTATTTTAAAAGACCTCCGCGAGCTGTACCGGGTGCAAAGGTACCCATCACACTTGTCGCGTTACCACGTTGGATAGTGATGGCCAGTGGAAGTCCCTTTCTAACAAAAGCTGTCAAAAGTAACATCCGCTTTTATTACAAGTTACAAGCTTCTGAGAAACGTGCCCCAGGTACGAACCCGCGCGAGCATCAAAATAGACAAATGAATATCAGCTCAATCTATCACACTTATATAGCTACAGTCTTGTGTCTAGAGTAAAGCAAGCCCAAACACTAAAGACGACGAAACACAAGTCAACACGGAGTCTCTGAGGCAGTATCGGGAAATACGGATTGAAAGAAATTCTATGCGGGCCGCTCTGTGGCGTGTTTGTCGACAATTGTTTTCTATCGCTACTCATGGGCAATCCTGTTTTGTCTTTGTCTTTCAAATATACAATTGTAACATTTTATTCTTATAAATAAGTAAATAACTAATAATTAATAAATTGGCATAATTAATAAATTGGCCACCTAACGCGTACCAACACGTACGAACAAGATGCTTAATGACATGTTTATGTTTGCATTTAGTGAAAGTGATATAAAAACAAGTTCTAAAGCCTAACATATGGTTCTCAGATCAAAATCGGCCTCATGGCATAAATTAACCTTTTTTATTTATGTGGTAAAAATCATTGGTTCAAACCTCAGTCGTGCCGTATAGAACAGAAGAACTCGTCCGAAAAAAACCGAAAAAATGTCTGAAAAAGCCATATCAACCAAGGTTGAATTGAATGTGATACAAAGATATGCGCATACGCAGCTACGCCGTAGCACTGTCATTGCTACGCTCTGTCAAGGCGTAGCGTCAGCAATGCTCTACGGCGTGCCGTAGAATTGTTACAAATCTACGGTGTAGTGCTGGAGCGCATTCAAACTTTAAATAACTTCGGCTAAATTCGTAAACCTCGTAACTCCTAAGGAGTTAGTTAGTTGGTAAGTGCTTCTGGGCTTTTCCGCAAATCGACAACCATTGTGCCTAGTTACTGATGTTTGCAACTTTAGGTATTTTTGGCTGAAATTGCAAATCCCTAGTGTGTAGGTACAATAACGATGTTGACGACTGGTCTGGCCTAGTGGGTAGTGACCCTGCCTGTGAAGCTGATGGTCCTGGGTTCGAATACCGGTAAGGGCATTTATTTGTGTGATGAGCACAGATATTTGTTCCTGAGTCATGGGTGTTGCCTAGCTATGTGTATAAGTATGTATTTATCTATATAAGTATGTATATCGTCGCCTAGCACCCATAGTACAATCTTTGCTTACTTTAATCTGTGTAAGATGCCGCTAATATTTATTTATTCTACAAAAACTAACATGTTCATCAATCAGAAATGTACAAAAATAAATACTTATTTGAATCCAGTACCTAAAGGCCAATTCAAACGCACGTTTGTATAATAAGAAGTTCTCTAAAAAAAACGTTTATTCAAAAATCTTGTTTGCTGGCAGACGAGGCTCCTTTGTTTGTGTTAGCTATTTATATGTAACTTAACTTTATCTTAAACCTAAACTTACCTACTTAACCCATTACTGCATGCTAAAGAAAAGTACCTAATAAAGCTGTTCCTAGAAACTACTTTTTATACTTGACTACCTAGATTCGGCATTTTTTGTACTTAAATTATAATTAAAATAGCAGGGTTCCACTCAGCATACCCGCTTTGATCTACCTATACTGTCATCGTTAGGTATTATATTCTCAGTTCAGTTTTTTTTTAATAATTATGAATTATATTGGTAACTTCATTCCCTCTCTTGCCTAAGCAAAAACAATATCAAGCGGAAAGCGCGTATAAATTGATCTAATATGAATGGAATTGTACGAAGTAGAATGTAGGCCTTGTTCGCTGTCTTAAGTGGTTGATAATGGCCCGTTTCCTGGTTTTGACTTTCATTAATTATCTTTATTTAGGGTGTGTTTTATACACAGCTAGCTAAATTTATACAAATTGAGAAAATGTATAGGGAAGCGAATATTTTAGCATAAAGTAATAAGTAACTTTACTTATTACTATATGCTTTAAATGTTAAACCAAAAAATTACATAAATAAACTAATTTTTCCCCTAAGAACAAATTAAATTATTTTCTATGAAAATATTTTAATTTGTGGTTTTTGGTCATTTTTTCCTTCGTATATAACATTTATTTCAGTTTCAAACTAATTTTTGTTAAAAAATCCAAGTTTTGAGGACAACAAAGGGTCTAAGTTTGATTTCCATGAATATTAACATAATGAAAACAGAACATTACAATTACTATTCGTGTAATTATGTACTTAATAACAATAATTAATTCTTAAGCTCCATGCAAGGTAAGTGGAAACTTAGCAAGGTGCACGGCAGTGCATCGCCAAGTTTGAAACAGCCGTGGGTACCAGACACTTAGCATGTTTGAGTTTGTGGAGTTGTTAGTCAAATCACGCTAAGCAAAACTAAACTAAGCTCTTGTGGACTGAAATGGCCAAGGATAAACTTCGTGAAGTATAAATTAGTTATATCTCCGTAAATTCTAAATTAGTCTTGGACAGTGAAACTTATTGGTGAAGATTATTCGGTTATTCTTTTGTTACGGTTTAAATCTTGCTACAATTAAGGCGGCTAGTGTCGTGGAATATCCCTACATAATTAATTAATTCGAAAGTTACTCTGTCTGTCCTCTTCACGCTTAAACCGCTGAACTGATTAAGATGAAATTTGGTACAGTAATAATTTGAGGCCCGGGAAAGGACATAAGATAGTTTTTGTTAATCATCATCATTATCGTTACACGCAGACGATGTTGCGGGCAGAAGCTAGTTTAAAATAAGTATTTATTTATTTAGTACAGCTTTGATGTCTACCGTTCTCCAATTCTCCCTCAATTGCTCAAAGGTAAACTGGAAGAGATCCCAAAAGGGATAAGTTCGCCTTTGTACAAATGATGTGTTTTTCTCTAGTTTTATGTTTCTTTTTGTACAATAAAGAGTTTTACTACTACTAGTACTAAACCTTATTGCACGATATAAATTTGTACAAATGCCGGACTTAATACTGTAAGGCATTCAAAAATCAATTCTTACGTTACTCCGACTATACGCAACCCCTAGCTATGCCCTCAGGCTTTTGTCGGGATAAGACATAGTCCCTCAAGATCCTTTCCCGAAAAGGCGAGTACCTTTTAATGATATTAAATTATGAAATTTTGTCAATGTTCAGGTTTGTTCCTCAGTCATGACACAAATGGCTAAACATTGGCATCCAGATCGCAACACGCGATAGCAGCAAGACGAGCAACATCCATATAACACCACGTTCCTAACATCTCGTGCTTTTTTTATGAATATTTGTTTTCATTTTAGATACAAGATCACAATAAACTTTACGTATAAAATCAGTCACCTACCTACTTTTATGACACTATCGTATGCACAAAAGTATAATTAGGGCATAATAAAAGCATGACTAAAACATATTCTTATTTATCATCATCTTCCCCGGTATTTTGCCACGGCTCATGGGTCGCTTGGCAACTATTCCCAAGAATTGGCGTAGGCACTAGTATTTACGAAAGCGACTGTCACCTGACCTTCCAACCCATAGGGTAAACCAGGCCTTATTGGGATTAGTCCGGTTTCCTCACCATGTTTTCCATCACCGAAAAGCGACTGGTAAATATCAAATGATATTTATTACATAAGTTCCGAAAAACTCATTGGTACAAGCCGGGGTTTGAACCCGCGTCCTCCGGATTGCAAGTCGCACGCTCCTTTCTAATCTACCTAGTTTTAAGATTTTTAAATCTTTTCTAAGGGCTCAATCTACTATATTTACGCTGTGAATCTACTTTTGTGAATATAATTTCGACCTGTCAATTATAATTTTACGTTTTAAAATTATAAACAGCATTAGGGTGGCAGTTTTCATTAGCAAATTACTAAAATGTACAAAAAAGGGTATTTATGTCATATACAACATTGACGATTCCCGCGGACTATGCAACGGGCTGTGATTCATCATCATCATCAACCTACTATCGTCCACTGCTGGTCATAGGCCTCTCCTATTGCACGCCATTGAGCACGATTTGCGGCTACTCTGATCCAGCTCTTGCCAGCCACCTTGCGAAGGTCATCGCTCCATCTAGTTTGAGGGCGTCCTACGCTACGTTTGCCGATACGCGGTCTCCACTTGAGAACTCGTCTACCCCTACGGTTATCGGTTCTACGGCTAATATGACCTTGCATTTCAGCTTGCTAATCCGGTGGGCTATGTCGACGACTTTAGTTCTCTGACGGATGACTGCATTACGAATACGATCCTGAATGGAACGGACTGTCATTCTCCTTTATTTACTAGACTCTGGTTGTATATAAATCATAAATAAAATCATATATACTCGAACACTAGGCAAACACAGGAACATTGCCGGCAAATATTGAAATATGGAGGTGTAATTAGGCCATATTCGATTTGCATAGCAACCATTAACGCATTGGAACAAGTTCGAGCTATTAATCAGTGCAGCTGCTTATTGCCAACAAGCATGTCCCATTGTGGGCTTTGTTATATGAACAATGATGGTGATGATGATAGGGAATTGGTAAGGCGTACGATTCTCTCTGAGATCCGGAATTTACGGCCCAAATCCTTGAGATGAAGGAAAACCTTCCCTGATCTATTTCTTTTTAACTTCTTGTCTATGTTTGATTAGGTTAGGATCCTGACCTAATTCTTAGTCATATAAGTCACATTTTCGAGACCATTTTTATTAGCTCTATACATCATACATCACAACAGAATTTTGAACCCACGATTTTTGACGACCTTCAGTTGAGTAGATGCGATAGACATGCGCTGGACCGATACCATGTGACTTTTTGACTAGTGTTATCGGTTTTAATAACAAAACTTCCGTGAGGCACTGACATATTAAATATATTAAACCGGGTCACTCACGTTTATAAAGTCGATGATTGCTCGACATGATTCGCTCCATAACGAGGAGCATTATCAAAGAGCGCTCGCGTTGGTGGCTCGTCGCCACGACGACCACGTATTTAATAGTGTTATCGGTTTATAATTGATGAGTTGCAACAACTTCTATATTTGTACAACAGACCACTTATATAAATAGTAGGTAGGTAGCATCTAAAATAAATATTAAAACTAAACTAAAGGTCAATAAAATGTGTGGCAGAGTTCTGTGACATCCGACTTTCAATCCGGAGGCCACGGGTTCAAATCCGGACTCGTATCAACGATATTTTTGGATATTATGTACGGTCATTTGATAGTTAAGTACCACTAGCATTTCGGTGATGGAAAACATTCACCATTCATAAGTGCCTACATGAATAAAGTCAAATATACTTTGAACTGAACTTGAACTGCATAGTGCATACATCTGCGAAGTAATTCAAAGTGTATGTGTAGTCCTCAATCCGCATTGGGCCAGCGTGACTATTATAGCTCAAACTCTCTCACGGACGAAAGGAGGCCCGTGCCCAGCCCTGGAACGTGTATAGGCTACTTTATTTTATTATTGACATATGTCTACACCTATTAAACAATTGTCATAATTATGTGATGAAGTAAATAACAAGATGGTAAAAAGAAACGTATATGATAAACAAATATTTGGAATGTTATTTATATTAAAATGTAGGTACACCCTGCATATCCTAGCAATTGTTAAAATTTATAAAATATGATTCACATTACGTGTAAAAAATACATAAAACAAATTTAAGCGGTTAACGCAGCATGTTTTTATATTTCGACACTTTTTGTATTTTAGTATAATTTAATGCCGAAAACTTTAGTTCAAAATACAAAAGAGGACTACAAGCTGATGTTGATTTCATAATATGAAATATTTTCAAAATTAACCCATCATAACAAAAACAGTGCAAGAATTTTACCTCCCACAACTATTAAATTAACTCATTAAATTTACCTCCATAAATCAAGTTAACTCCATTTCAAAAATTCAATTATACAACACAAATCAGTGTGACTAATTGTTTCACAGAGCACAATTTTTCATTTATGTTCATTAGCAACCGCGAGCAGGTGGTTCCCGCGAACGCGCGCCACACGACCACTCGCCACGCGCTGCGAGCAGGCACTGATTCGGCATTGGCCGTTGGTGTCCAAAGGTGAGGGATTCGGGCACCCCCGGATGCCTTCGGGACCTCTCGGCCGCATCCCGATTCGATTGTGAAGAATTTCTTATTTAGATAAACGTATCAAATTCTATTAAATTTTCAAAAAAATTGAAGTGAGTGCATTAGTCTCTTATTGAGTTATTACTTAGCATAAAAGTGACATTCGGATGCCAACAACAGCTGTGGCCTCAACGCCACCGATGTATCTGTCACTTTCCTTGATAAAATGCCGCCGCATTAAAAATAAAGTTGTAAACTTTCTAATTACATATTTATTTCCAATTTTCCTGGCGGGGAAAATTCCATTTATCTCGACCTAGTTGCTCACGGGACAGAAAAGAAAATGTCACATTCCCAGGGCCGAAATGGATCACTTTCAGCTCGCACCTCAGATAAACAATGTCCCACTTTCAAAGCATGAGATTTTAAAACTATCACTAATGTTAACTAATTTGCATCGTAGTCATTTGCCAGTAATGTCCCCGTGCCCCCAGATGTAAGCATTGGTTATTTATTTATTTTTCATAAAATTAGGCCAAGCATTTTCAGTAAAATGATATTTTCTACTTCTTTTCAAATCTCATCAATTAAGGGTAAGAACGGTGTACTTAAGACAATATGAATAAGCCGTCTGTTATCTCATTTAATGATCCGTTGTCGATTGTTTTAACGTAAACAATACATTCGCAGGCGAGGAACAAGTTCAGTGATAGCTTCTTATGTGAGAGAATTTCTATTTAAATTGATTGTATAGATATAGTCAATTGTTTGCGTATTAGTATGGATAAAGTACTTACCTACAATTAATATTATAGTTGGGATCCCATACATGAAAAGTACCGAATTACAGTTTGGTATACGAAATCTTAATTCAACCATCAGTCGACGAGTGAAAAAAAATATACTAAGAGGGTAACTACTACATCCGTACTCAAATTTTAAGTTTGGAAACTTCGAAAAAGTGCAAGTGTCTTTTTATACCCAACACGACATTATCGTTCTAACTTTACGGTTAAGTAGTTACTTTCTTGTCGATTTTTTTTATGTTTTGATGCCATTGTTATTATCAGTTATATTTCTAAAAATATTTTTCGTTAAAAGATGAACACAAACCATTCTATTATTTATTTTTCATTTTGACCTAGGGTTTTAATGTACGTCTGAAAGACAAAAGTTTTATTTTGTTTCCTTTTTTCCCTCACAAATGTGATGAAAACCGGCCAAGTGCGAGTCGGACTCGCGCACGAAAGGTTCCGTACCATTACGCAAAAAACGGCAAAAAAATCACGTTTGTTGTATGGGAGCCCCCCTTAAATATTCATTTTATTCTGTTTTTAGTATTTGTTGTTATAGCGGCAACAGAAATACACCATCTGTGAAAATTTCAACTGTCTAGCTATCACGGTTCATGAGATACAGCCTGGTGACTGACGGACAGACGGACAGACAGACGGACAGACGGACAGCGGAGTCTTAGTAATAGGGTCCCGTTTTTACCCTTTGGGTACGGAACCCTAAAAACATTGTGTGTGACACAGGCGGTACAGGAATTACGAACTCGTGTCGCCTTCGGCTTCGAGCTTCAATTCACACTTGTTCGTAAATGTTTGTTTGCCGCCCTGAATAGTCAATGTACTGTTTTTAACCCCAACCTCACTGACCTGATGACAATTAAACTACAACAGCTGTTAGGCAACCGTAACATAATAATTACCCAATGATGGACCCTCCCACTGACTGCTAAGTGTTCTGGCATTTACGCCCACATGTGTCGCGTTTACGGCCGTTTGTAGCAGCTGAAGTAGTTAAGCGTGTGGTCCAAAGTGACCTAAGCTGAACCTTATTCTTAGCATCATAAGATCTTGTGTGAACCACTGTGAATACCTTCCCTGCTTATCTTCTGTTGCTGATTGTACTAGGCTTTAGAAGTTTCTACTTAATAATTCAACAACCCAAATACGAGTGTCATGTTACTTTATATTATGTTTTAGTTAAGTACAGGATTTTTTTATTTTATCAACTGTTATGAAGGCCATGTCTTTAAGCGCCACATGCACCATCCGCATCCCACTAACCCGAGGTTAACCGGTTAAACCTGGATTTACCATGGTTACCAGTACACTTTTTATGGCGATTTGGTTTTGTTCGTACATCAGCTATAGGATTGACAGAGCAACACACCCAAGGATTGTGAATGTGTGTGCGTCGCGCTACTCACGCGCCAAAACTAGGAAATCGGCGTGTTATGAAATCACAGTTTTCTTAGCAACCCTACTTTTCATCTCTTTGATTTAACATACCAAAGAAATGATTCAATTACTCGTAACCTAATTACTTTAGTAAATGTACTCCCAAATGCTCGCGCAAACCAAACAACCGTATATAACCAGGATTTAACACTTGATTAAAACCCGTCATCTGTTATATTTCATGTAAACAAGCAAAAATCACTAACCCGCCGTAAGCCCCTGCCATGTTGGCAAACAAACAAATTTAATTACGGAGGTGCCCTTGTGCGGGAAATGTTTAATTCCAAATCAAATAACCCTCGAAATAAAAATATAAATTGGCTATTGGGTATAGGAAAATACCTACTGAAGTGAGCAGTTTATAACAAATAATGTGCATAAAAATTCAAAATAAGTGTATTTTATCGGAATTGATACTTAAAGGGGCCCACTGACTATCAGTCCGCCGGAAGATATCGGCCTATTAGTTTTGACAGAACAAGAATTTAACAGTTCCGAACAACTGACAGGCCGATATCGTCCGGCGGACTGATAGTCAGTGGGCCCCTTAAGAGTCCCCGGCAAGCTCAGTTCTCCATACAAACGTAGTTACGCTCTCATTTTAAAACGACTAGCTAGATTGCTCTAAAACTTGGTACTTACAATAAGATAAGGTATATCTAGGTCTGTAATTAGTTTATGTAGCCTTAGACACCATAGTAAAAAAACAGCGAATTTAAGTTTTTCATACAAAATTTGTTTTTGCTCTATTTCGTTTCTTTATAAACTGGAGCTATATAAACTAAATACAGACCTAGATATACCTCATGTCACTGTATATGCAAAGTTTCGTTACAATCTAACATGTAAGTTAAAACGAGAACGGAACTCCGTTTGTATGGGAAAGTGGAATTCGGCCGAGCTTGCCGGGGGACTCTTAATAATTATTATATTTTGCAGTTCATAATTATTTTATTATAAGGTCATAACTTTAACGTAACAATGTTAAGTAAGTATCAATTTCGAATATAATTTAAACCGAATCTAGTAGGTATTTAATTTGATAACGGTAATAGTTAATGTAAGAAAGTAAATCGCTTGTGGCCTAGCGGTAAGAGCGTGCGACTTACAATCCGGAGGTCGCGGGTTCAAGTTCAAACCCCGACTCGTACCAATGAGTTTTTCGGAACTTATGTACGAAATATCATTTGATGTTTACCAGTCGCTTTTCGGTGAAGGAAAACATCGTGAGGAAAGCGGACGAATCCCAACAAGGCCTAGTTATGAGCCGTGTATGTCGGTATAACGTGAGGAAGATGATGAATAGTTAATGTAAGACCTCTCATTTAGGTATACATGGCGACTGCAGCAGCTGCTGCAACGTTACTGCTGCATCGTTAAGGCGGGCGATGTCACTGTCAATTTACTGCAACGCTGACGCAAAAATACTGCAAGTGTAATGTTTGTTGCGGTCGCACTCCAAATATCACATTATATAGCTCTATAAGTATATTATTTTATCCGATACCTAAAAATTTCCTTAGTGGTGGTCTGGTGGTTATTTAGAAATAAGTTTTCTTGTCATTAATTCTTGTAATACATATATATAAAGCCAACTATGAAAGGTCGCAGCTTTCATAGTTGGCTTTATATATATATATGTATTACTAATTTTCGTCATAACAGGCGTTTAGCCGTTTCACGCGGCGCGATTCGGGAAATGAATTAGAGATTTAGGTACTAGATATGAAATAGTAAAGATATGTGACGTTCCATGGCAAAAGGTACCTTATGGCGGCTGGCACTTACGTCGCATAGCGCCGCAACAATTTGCGGGTTTTTAACACACTGTGCGTTTGTAATAGTTATACAATTAAACATGATTATAATAAAGAAAACATCACAATCAAACTATTTTTGTTTTTTTTTAACCAAAATAGTTCTTAGTCTTAAAATTATTCAATTCAATTTGTTTTTAAGTTTACGTCTAAATCCTATTCTATAATGATCCTTAATAATAACAAAAATCATCCCAAACAACCTCTTACAACATTTTATTTACATTTGTATTAAACCTTTTTATTTATAGGGCCTTTATTTTAAGTTTATTTATACCTAGTTTGTATTTCTTCTTAAGCCTATCTTATTCTTTTTAAGCCTATTTGTATATATAGGTATAGTTTTTTAAATAAATAAATAAATAAATATTTCTTTATGATGAAAAAAATTAAACCTTTAATTATTTATATATAATTATATATAAATTATGACTACTTATAAAATAAAACGACTAAAACTAAACCTACCTTAAAAATAAAAATCCCTATAACAAACCCTGACCTCTTGGCAAGGTGCCCAGCACGCAGGCAGCATTGTATATATATACCTTGAATTACCTATTTAACTATTCGTATCTATTACAAATTAGCCCTGTATAGGGCATCAATAACAACAATGTTATTGTGTACCTTGATAACTTTTCTAATACACGTATCCGTAGTCATGGAGTATCCCAAACATTCGGGAAATCACGCGCTAGGGCGCCACCGCAAAGACATTTCGGTCCCGCACCCATTCGAAATGAAACCGTCAGAATTGCTAACAAAATTCCAATCACTCGGACTACTAAGCAAATAAACAACTAAAATATTGGTTTTGATTTAACCGGAACAAATGTAAATGGGAAATAAAGCAAATACTTATTATAAGACATTAACAATATCGGGCTTTTCTCATCGGTATGAAATTTAAATTCTGAGAAATATAGGAATTTTAGTCTGAGAAGTTAAATGGGATATTACAGAACTTTAGTAACAAACAGTTATCTGGGCATTTTCACTTAAAAGTGTACCATTACCTTTTTTTTGAAAATCTTTATATCTTTATAATTGCGTGTGTCCCGACTGACTGACTGATTCATTAACGCAGAGCCGAAACTACATAAGACAGTAAGTTTAAATTTGCACACCAGGATGCACTTATAAAGTGTACTAGAGATAAGAAGCGATTTCGAAAAGTTCAACCCCTAAGGGTTGAACGTTTGTATGGCGTTCAAGTTTTATTTTATGCTAGGAGCTTGAAACTTAGTGAAAAGGATTTATATTGAAATAGAAGAAAACTAATTTTAGCGTTTTTGGAAATTCATCCCCTAAGGGGGTTAAAAACGAGATAAAAGTTGGTATGGGGATCAAGTTGTATATTAAGTTAGGAACTTGAAAGTATGTAGTATTTTCTTTTCACTTTGTACATTTGCATAGATAAATATATTGTTACCTAATCTTACAGCAAAAAAGCTGTATTAAATGACATCACCAAAAAATAACATTTCGTTGTGATTCGAGTCACCGTTTTTACCCATGGATCTATTTCAAACTAAGATGAAGACGAAATAAATACAACTTTGGGGACAGAACAAATTATTTTATTAAATATGTATCTTGATTTGTTTTTTTTTTTGTAGTCACACTATAATATATAAATTAAAAACTGAATGTTATCAATCCCTCCAGAGACAAAAACCTACCCAAAAAATAATTTAGAATTCCCCATATAACTGGACAAAACGACCATTAATGTATCTAATTATATAATTTATACAGACAAAAATAAATATGTTCCTTCATAATTTAAGCAAAGAAATTCATGATCAATTAACCGGAACGCCAAGCCCAACAGCGGTAAATTATAAAAGATAATATGAGGCGAAATTCAGGCTTGTTGGTTAACCCGTCGAGATAAGACACGTCCCGTGATAAGTCGAGACCTTTAGCCGAGCGCCGTGGCTATAAATAAATCTCCTCGAATAATAGTTTGTGTCACCATCCATCATGCAAGGTTCTCAAGTTGGTTTTAGCCGGTTGGAACACGTGATGAAATGATATAGTGGTTTGGTTTGAGTCATTAGGGAACCATTGATTGGTGAAGCAGGCTCGGCTGTCAGGGAAAAAATATTATAGTAAGTATAAAGGAAAACGAGAAATGATAAGGGAAATATTTTCTTTAAATTGTACTTATTCAGGTATCTGCTTTATTAAGACTGATAGTGTTTTTAATTTAATAATGTCGAAAGTGTAAAATAAATGTTATTTGTTTACCTACAAATTGACTACAAGTAGAAGTGTTTTTGCATTTTTGTCGGTTCATAATACTAAGTCTTATGCTGAAAGTTATCCAACAAGTTTGCGTAAGTCTTTTATTTGACTACGGCGAAGACAAAAGTGACTTCTGACTACACTTATAAATACCCTCGTCAAAAACTACTATTTAGGGCGATTTGGAATGAACGAGGTGGTTTTTTTCTTTTCAAAAAGGAACGAAATCCATTACTAGTAGGTATGTAAAACATCTTACTCGTGTAAAGATTCACCAGGGTCTTGTATAACACAATCGCAATGTTTTATAACAGAATCGAAGCTGACACGCGTTTATTTTGGGTGACGTCGAGAATAGCCTGTATGTATCCCAAACCAAAATGTTTTGACGCAATTTTTTGTACATCAACCACAGCTAAGCCCCGTTTGAATTTTTTCGAATTTTAAAATTATAAGTTGTATGAAATCTGTTTTTCGCTCCTATTTTTTACAATCATCAAAACATCGAAAAAGGTTAAAAGTAGGGGCATAGCTATGGTTAATATACATCAAGATAGGTAAAAATATTTTCCATAATGTCAATATTCAGAGCAAAAATGGGGACTGCGTTTGTATGGAGAAGCGGCCGTCCCCCTCTTAAGTACACAAACATCACATGCGGGATCATTAGTCCGTGTAAGCTAACTTTACATCGACTTGAACAGAACAACGTGAGGAGGTGTCATTATAAACGTAACATTTTCATTAAAAAAAATATGACATTGCCACACATTGTCATTGCATATGCCACGAAGAGTTAACTTGGTCCGCCTCTACCTACAAGGCTAATCAGTCGTCAAACATCAGAAATGGAATTAAGTCTTCGACTGAATACCACACCGTCCACACCCAACACCAAGGAGAGTTCTAAAAGAACTGTTAACAACCAAAGTTTGTAATTAGTCCGTCAGACTGGATGGAGGCGTAAAACTTAACTGGCGAATCATTCGAGCTAGTTGGAATGAAACCAAAAGGAGCTCAGACTAAAGGGTGGTTCGGACCACAGAATAGATAATGGTGTTTACATACAGAAGGTCCACTGGCGTCAACTTTGGTGCCGCTGTAGTCCGATTATGTCACAGGTCTAGAATGTAAAAGATTGCTTGTCAAATGAAAAAATGACGAGTGAAAATGAAAAATGGGAAATGAAAAATTATTTATTTCCTTACTAAGCCAAATTGCCATAAGTGGTTGGGTCTTCCTTTTAGGTGAATGAACCTGTATCAGGATGCCCCGCTCCCCTATAACTAACAGTCTTGTTATTTTAGGAAATATTGTACACAATATGAAAGTTACTTATTTTTATTTACAAACTACTTAAAATATTAAGTTATAGTTTTAGGTATTTATGCTATTAATTATTATTCTATTAATAGCTTATTTACATTGTTGTAGATGTACCTATGCCGATTGCGCTTTATATTGCCTTTTGGCAAACATAGATTTACCTATAGCTTGATACCCGGCAACATTGTTTTTACGACGACGGGTAGGGTTAAAATCTAGGGTTTTATGTATCCTGAGTGTTAAAACATACCGCTTCCTGATGGTTAATTGGTCACTGATTTCATATAGTTCTTTTGTAGGAACACATCACCTTGAGCAGACAGCGTTACCCTCTCTCCTAAAATTTAAATAAATATATTTAATTTATTTATTGTATATACTCTCTAATAAAATTGTTGTTTTGGCAGCGTCACTCCAGACATACAGTATTTTATTTATTTTATTTTATTTATTTGGGGCAATAAATATATTATTTATTTTATTTTATTTATTTGGGGTATTAAATAATTTCACGGTTTAGACACTTGTTTTAGTCACTCGCGTCGCGTGAAATTATTTAATGTTAGTATGTCTCACAACAGTTTAAATTCGAGTAATACAGTAGCTCATGACAGGTTGTGCCAATGTAATAAAGTTGATTCAGTAGTTCCTCAAATATTTATCAAAAGTGCGACTAAAATTGGAATGATGTCAAGTGGCTTTGGAAGTATTGAATTGAGAGATAATATGTGATTGCGTAAATTAAATTCATTAATGAAAATAGGTCATTCTATAGAAATTTGATGTAGTATGTAATTTAATGTAGACCAAGTGTAAATTAGGTAGGTATATTTTATTGCTCCGGAGTGTACTTTTTATCGCAACATGTGGTAGCTTTTGGGTTGCAAATTTTGCGCGTTATCCGTGCCGCATCATATTCAATACAAAAAGCGAGTGTTTAAATTGTAATTTAAAAATAGTTAGGAATATACAATAACAGTGTAATGTATAATCGAAAAATAGCGGAATACTCGAAATCCACGCTATTTTATCTTAAAACCGTTTCAGTGGCGCCCAACGTGTTGGATCTACTTTAATTAGAGGCAAGACTGTGACCTGTGCCAAACATACGGAGCGACTGTAGCGTGGTGTGGTTGCCAGACACTGATCCTTCTACTCGTAATATACGGTTGTGTTTCGGTTTGTATTGAAACTACAATTTATGGTGCAGCGAAATGGAATATAATGATAGATTTTTAAGCTCGTCAAGGCCGAGACAAACCTTACTGGATTAACGGTACTTTTGTAATTCAGTTGTATATTATGTGTATTTACCTGATTAAAATAAATAAATAAATAAATAAAGGCAATTTCGTCGATTTTACCATGCGGTTCTGAAATAAGGTCTCAAACATATTCTTATCCTTAAATGATTGACAATGGAATGACAAATGCAGCTGCATGACGGTTGCGACTTTATTACAGCAACGTTAATATCGCCGCTGTTTTAGTAAATTTCCTTGATAATATGAGCGACGTTTGCCGCCGCATTCCTGCTGCGATTATGACATCCATTCTATCACTCGTTTTATCAAGGAAAGTGACAGATATAGCAGCAGCAACAAAGACGCCGCGACAATAATGCAGTTGCAGTTGAAATGCGAACGACATCTATACGAAAAACCCGGAGCGGGGATCAAGGTTCTTCATGTATTTTATATTATTATCATTCTCTTTATTTATCTTTCATCTTAGGCTAGGTTTTTATAATATGGATATAAAAGTAAATTACAAAAACACTTACAAAACATTACAAAAAATATATAAACACATTATAAAAAACCTAACCTAGGGTACCGCCGGCAGCGGGGCAAGGCCCAAGCTGCCGGTGGTCAGGGCCGCAGAGAGAGGAACCGGCGGACTATCCGCGCCGTGTCCAAGATCACCACCTTCTGCATCTGACCCTTGATCCAACCACCCAGCGAGAGTCTCTTTAGGTGTTGGTCGAGACTCTTCGCAATGAGACCGTTCGCTGACACGACTATAGGAACAATGATCGTCGAGTCAACATTCCACATGGCGGTTATCTCGTGAGCCAAGTCTAGGTACTTGCTGGACTTGTCCTTCTCGGCCTTCACGAGATTCTCATCATGGGGGATGGTGACGTCGACGAGCACAGCCCGGCGCTGCGTTCGATCTATCAGCACGATATCAGGCTTATTGGCTACAATAGTCCTGTCAGTGATGATAGACCGATCCCAATAGAGCGTGGCACGACCATTCTCGAGAACTGGCACAGGTAAATACTTGTAGTACGGTACTTCGCGGTCCACAAGGCCATATAGAAGAGCAAGCTGCTGGTGAATAATCCTGGCTACGAGATTATGTCTGTGCAAGTATTCGCCGTTAGCAAGATGAGAACAACCGGAAATGATATGCCTGAGTGACTCTCCGGGACGGCGGCATGCCCGACAAATGTCGACCGTACCGTCCTTCAGGATATATTTCCGATAGTTGTTCGTCATCATAACTTCGTCCGCAATTGCACAGGCAAAACCCTCGCTTTCTCCGAAGAGGTCCCCGAATCGTAACCAGTTCACCGACGCGAGCAGGTCTACATCGGGTCCCGTGAGGGCCTTGTAGAACCGCCCGTGTAGCTGCTTATCCTTCCATACCGCCTTGCGGTCCGCAGTACTTTGTACCACAGGTTTGTGCCAATTCTCGTTTGCCAAGTAGAGCGGCGTGAGTTTCCTGTCTACTGCCACCACGTCACAATGTATCCCACCCTCGTTGTTAAGGAAATAATTCCTGAGATTGCACACCTCGCGGTTGTGGAGATCTCTGGCGTTTAGGAAGCCTCGGCCTCCACACATCCGTGGGATGTACAATCACATAACTGACGAGCGTGGGTGTAACATACGGTGTGTGGTGAGCAGTAGCCGGACCCTCCGATCCAGGGCATCTAGCTCGGTCTGAGTCCACCTTAGTATGCCAAAGGAGTATATGAGTAGGGGCATTACCCAGGCGTTGAAGGCGCGCACTTTGTTGCCTCCTGACAAAAGACTGTTAAGGACTTTTGTGAGACGACTGAAAAAGCGCTCCTTCACCGTCCGTCTAATACCCTCATCCTCAATACCTAACGACTGTGACATACCAAGGTATTTATAGGTTTCTGATTCAGAGATAGATCTGAAAGACATAGTCTCAGAAGTCAGAAGTTCAGTTTAAGAAGTGTAACACTTACGGTAGATGTCGCTAGGGTCCCCTAGACCCATATAGTGGGAAGATTTGCTGACTATGGATGAGGTCTTGGTGGCTCAGTTGGCAGAGCGCTGGAATATCGATCCAGAGGCCGTGAGTTCAAGTCTCACCCAAGGCAGTATTTTTTCCACTTTTAAATTTATTCTAAGCTTAATAGCATCGATCGCAGACGTTTCTGCTTGTTAAAAATTAAATTAATAGTCTCAGAAAGTTGTAAATTTGTTGAACTTACAACCGTCCCCCGCTGTACATGCATAACCGCACACTTATCGACACCAAACTCCATTCTGATGGCGGTACTGAAAACTTCTGTGGTTTTCAGACGCACCATCAAGTCTTGGTTATTTGGCGCAAATAGTTTGAGGTCATCCATGTACAGAAGGTGAGAAATGACTTCACCCTCTCTCCGAAGCCGGCAACCTAACCCTGAATCCTTCAGCAGGGTGCTGAGGGGATTCAGAGCTAGGCAGAACCACAGGGGACTCAGACTGTCACCCTGAAATATTCCTCGCTCGATCCTTATAAAGTCCTACGGGCCAGGACGGTCATCCCCACCACCTGGTTGACGAAGGACTGTGATCCACTGCCTCATACATGCACTTAGGAAGGATATTAAAGCTGCATCAAATTTATACAACTCCAATACCCTTTTCAGCCATGAGTGAGGCACCGAATCATAGGCCTTCTTATAGTCAATCCGAGGGGGCCCCCCGTTCCGACGAACTTGTTGGCATATGGTCATGTCTATGAGGAGGAGCTCTTTAGTACCACGGGACCCAACCCTACATCCATTTTGAGCGAAGGCCAAAATATTGTTTGCGACAATATGCGCGTTAATTTTTGCTCTCAAAATGGATGTAAGGAGCTTGTAGAGTGTAGGCAAGCATGTGATGGGTCTGTAGTTCTTCGCTTCCGTGGTACTACCGGACTTGTAGAGCAGGAAGGTGACACCAGTTGTTAAGGAAGGTGGGAGAGAACATCATTATCGGCGGCCCGACAATCTACAAAATTGGTCCTTCGAACCGGATTATTATTATCATTATCATTAAGGGAATACTAGAAAATTTCACGATCAAAGGATAAAAGCATCGGGTTGGCCTATAACGAGGTCCAAAAATAGCAGCTATTAAAACTTGGAACCAAGTTCGGGTCGTTAGAGCGCTGTACTTTTACTAGCGTGGAGCTAATTTATACCCACTGCCATCGTCGCTAGCGAGCAAAACATAAAATGATAATGTACAAAGTCAGCAGCAGAAGCTGCCAAGCGGGCGAGGTGTTTAAAATTACCTTGATACGCTCTTATTCTCTTAACAATAAATGTTGATGTAATAAATGTTGAATGTGTTGATGTTGTGTCGACTGAATACTGTGTCTAACTATTTGGGGCATTTCCTATGAAAAGGGACCTTATTGTCGATGGCGCTTACGCACAACTTCGCGCGGCATTGTATTTATATCGGAGCATCGTTTATAATGGCGTATGCGCCATCGACACTAAGGTCTCTTTTTATAGAAAATACCACATTTTATAAGATCTGATTGTTACGGATTCAAGCAAATAAATATTTTCTATTCTATTCAAAGTCGCGTCAAGATCATTTTGAACACCTGGATCCTTTCCCGGGCCTCAACTGATCTGCATACTAAATTTCATCTAAATCGACTAAAGCGTGCAGAGGACAGACAGACAGTTACTGTTGTATACTCCGGTAGCCGTTTAAGAAGTGTAATGTTCTTACGGTAGATATCACTAGGCATCTCGGCGCATATGAAGGATATTGTGAAAATATTTGCTGTCAGCGGGTAAGTCTTGGTAGCTCGGTGGTAGAGCGACGGCGGGCTGGTATCTCGGAGTCGCGAGTTCGAGTCTCGACAAAGATAGTGAGTTTTCTAATTTACCTTTACTTCTAAACAAGGCGCGCTGTGTTGTTATTTCCCACTTACGTTACGTGGTAAAAACAATCTTCGTACTTACCTATTTGCCTTACAAACGCGTCGCTCGTATGTCCATAGCGGATGCAAGTAAGCGCCAACGTGACGTGCTTTGTTTAACAATATTAGGTGTTTCTTTTAAAGTGTACTTAGTTCGTAGAGTTCTAACGGAACTTCCCCCGGGTCGTTGCGAAATGTCTGAAAGATGCAAAAAGTACTATCTCAGTTAAACCAGACGTAGCAACAAGCAATTAGTTGGAGAACAAGTGAATTTTGGCACGGTTACGGAATGGAGTAAATACTTAATCTTTGTTTTTTCTACTCGTCGACTGTAATGGTTGAATTAAGATTTCGTATACTAAACTGTAATTGGATAATTTTCATGTACGGGTTTCCAACTCAACTATAATATTAATTTCGAAATGGTTTAGTCAACTATAATGAATTTGAGCAATCACGTGGCACCGCGGTCCAGTGTAAAAGACACCAACGCGTGACTATTTCATGAGTAATACCTATTCATATATTATGCACTCGTTAATGTCTTTTGTACTACTGAGATACTTACATACCTAATTTTCTTTAATTATTTAGGTTTTATAGTAGAAAAATCCCTATAGCTCATCTAATTATTTAAGTATTTGTAAGAAACACCATCTAGTCCCATTGCAAAAAAGACGTGACATATCTGATATTACCTTTCTCCTGAACATCACCAGTGGTGTAACTGACTGTTCCGAGCTACTTAGTAAACTTTCTTTTATTACCCCCTATCGCTCTAAAAGGTACCATCCCCCAATATCTGTTAAGACTGCATCCTCCAAATATAGACAGAATAGCTTCCTGGTTCGCGCGAGTCGAAGGCTAAATGAGCTATCGAAAGAACTTGATATCGATATATTCAACTGTAAAGTTCCTAATGTGAGGCATAGTTTGGTTGAGCGGTGTTTTATGTGAGCGACATTTCTATTAATGTAATGTTACTCGTAGATGTAATCTTTTTTTCTTTTTTTTTTTGTTTCGTTTTCATTACGCGATGAAATGCATGGAATTTATCAACTTAGTGTATTGGCGCCTTGTCACTAAATATGTATTCTTCATTTGAATCTGATCAATTTTACTTTAGAGTGTTTTTTATCTGGAACTATGTGACCTCTGTTGTTATTGAATAAGTATACCTATAAGTAGAAGCCCCTAGAGGGGCTAATGAACTAAGTGTTCAAAACTTAGGATTATTGTAAGGCTTCCATCGCCATTAATTTTCAATTTGGTATGTTTTTTATTTTATGTTATTTTTTCTCTCTTTTTTGTACGCATGTGTGTGTGCGTAAGTGTTAGCATTAGTTTAAAATTGAATATTTTGTTACTACCTGTGAGTTCCTGTAATTGGCTTCCTGTTTTAATCTTGTTGTTTATTGTAAGTGTATAGCTGTTGGTTCTCCTTAACATAAATAAATAAATAAATAAATAAAAGTATTATTTTAGATGACTCGTAGAAAAAGTATTGTATACAATAGTGATAATTTCAAGCTTTTCAATCTTGTACGTTCATTAGGCCACTCAGCAAGCTTCGTGGTTTAAACACCGGTACTCGACTGAAAAGCTCTCAATTATATCACGATTGTATAAAATACTACTTAATTAGCTTGTATTTCTTAACCGCATTTTTAGTTTGCAACCATCAATGGTCTCTGGGATGGGTAGTAGACAAAGTGGAGTTCAATAGAAATGGCAAATAATTACTCTATTTTATGGTAGACGTTTCACCCTCTTAGATTAGGCACCTAACTAAAAAGACACTCATTGTATGTAACATATATATGTAACCAAGTTAAGCTAAGCTATTGCAAGTAAACGCTTACGAACAAAATCTAGCACGTTCTCAAGACTAATTAGTTAGGTAGCTAAGCTTTTAGCCAGTTATTACGAAGATAGGAAATGCACGCTAAACAATTCATAAGGAGCACAAATATACTTAAGTCAAGTAATAACGAATGTTGAAACAGTTTAGTTTGCTTCGCGGGAGTTCTGCAAAGTTATGCGAAGTAGAAGTATGCACATGGGTTATAAAATTCAGGAGTTAGACTTAGAAGTGGAGACGACACTGAAAAAACAGTGGTACCAGATTCACATGCGACTTCAACGCTTCACTTCACAAGTCGTACTGTGAAAAGAAGTTGGATATTTGTACAAAAAACAAGTACGAAACCAGATGAGATTTATCAACGTTTATAATAATATAATCAGAGTATTAATTCTAGATTATATTTGAATCTTTAAGTTATAACTAATGTAGGTTATAACTTAAAGATTAGGCCAATTTATAACCACCTATCGATATTTTTCTCTATAGCGAGAATAATCTTGAGTTTCTGTCATTTCTTCTTCTTCTTCTTCCTAGCCTTATCCCTTTTACTTGGGGTCGGCTCTCCTTTTATATGGCGTTGCCAGGAGCGTCTTTCCTGGGTCGTCTCTGATGTTAGGTATTCAGTTTCTGTCATTTGATGTTACAGAAATTTGTAACTTAACAATACCTTTTTTAGGGTTCCGTACCCAAAGGGTAAAAACGGGACCCTAATACTAAGACCTCGCTATTCGTCTGTCACCAGGCTGTATCTCATTAACCGTGATAGCTAAACAGTTGAAAATTTCACAGGTGATACATCACCTGTGAAATTTTCAACTGTTTTTTCTGTTTTTAGTATTTGTTTTACTAAAAACAGAATAAAATAAATACTTAAGTGGGGCTCCCATACAACAAACGTGATTATTCGCCTTTTTTTGCATAATGGTGCGGAAACCTTCGTGCGCGAGTCCGACTCGCACTTGGCCGGTTTTTTTATTGTATAATTTTATTTTTGTATTTAGATCAAAGTAAAAATACTGGAAACTTCTTCAAATAAATTTGTAGTTATATTATAAATTCAAGTAAATTCCTTGTTTGTAGTCAAACTCCTGCACTTCATAAATTTATGTCCAGAGGTGCAGAGTTTACAAGATTTACTGGCTCATATGACTCAAACGTGACACGTAGTTTATGTCCGCGCGCCATCTCCCGGGTGATGTTGAAATCGCTTCCATAAAACGCTTACTACTTGAATGGGTAATTTTCATACAGACATGAAATGGCTAGTTTGGAACTCTAGCAAGGATTCGTTTGTGAATTTTGTGACATTTAATTAAAAATTTTAAACCTATTGTTTTCTAATATTGTCTTCGGTTATCGCAATAGTTACTCATGAAATAAAACTATGAAAACGGACTATATCGCGTATATTGTTTCCTATTTAATTTATTTCTTTCCTTTTTAGGGTTCCGTAGCCAAATGGCAAAAAACGGAACCCTTATAGATTCGTCTGTCTGTATGTCTGTCTGTCCGTCCGTATGTCACAGCCACTTTTTTCCGAAACTATAAGAACTATACTGTTGAAACTTGGTAAGTAGATGCATTCTGTGAACCGCATTAAGATTTTCAATTTTTCACACAAAAATAGAAAAAAAAGCAATAGAACTAAAGCTCAAATTTTTTTTTCCATCAAACCCATACGTGTGGCGTATCTATGGATAGGTCTTCAAAAAAATGATATTGAGGTTTCTAATATAATTTTTTTCTAAACTGAATAGTTTGCGCGAAAAACTCATAATATAATGTAGTACATAATGTATATAATGTAATAGATAGGTACTTATATAGTTTAAGAAATACATTTTAATATTTACATGCTGTTTGTGGACGGTTGAATTAGGAGAAATTTTATGTAACAAACTTTATGTACTAATACGTAACAACTGTAATCTGACCCTATTCATGCAAATAAATAATTTATGATTTATGATCCCAACGCACCCTTCATACGAGAATCAATTCAGCAGTATGACCTTTCATTTTAATCTAAGTCGTCGCTTGGTCTAGAGTCAGAAACAGCTCGGATGTTGTCATATCCCTATTGTTTCAGTCAATGCATAATTTAAAGTAATCCTATCAGCTGCTGTCTGAGACAAAGATCGAGAAAGAGATCACCGATTGTAGCCTCTGGCAGCTGCCTACACATATAGTTTGTCAAGGGACTGTCTCATTTCGGGCGTAGAGAGTCATACTGTCTTTGCCTTGCACTGGTGCTGGCGCCCAGAAGAAGGGGATGAGTGTAGTTTTTTTGTTCTTATTTTCTGACAAGGTTTGCTTGACCAACTTTAAAAACTCGCCAAGACAAATGAAATTAAGATTTTTTTTAAATTAAGATTTAAAATAGAATGGAATGGGAAAACTTTTTATAGGCCAATGGGCAGCTAGAGAATAGAAAGAATTACTCTACACGATTATCACATAATTAGTTTACATCACACAAGTTTCTGCTACAGTAACTATACAATGGTTAATCTTGGTACGCAGGTTATGCGTACCTACTTACTTATTTGTTATTCGATCTCACAAGGAAACTCTAAGTAAGCCTTGTTGCTTTGCACTTCGAGGAACTTTCGACACCTTTGTCATCAGACGAACAATAGTATACCGTATTAGGCAAGAAGTTAAAATATTAAAAAATAAAAAAATCAAAATAAATAAAGTTTTATTTCAGGCAACACGTACAGTTGTACACCCATATCGACATACAATTTAAAAGTTACAATGCCAAAATACTTTTCAGATTAAATACTTTTCAGATTCCTCTTCAAAATTGATGACATTAAAATTATAATATTACTATTACTGTTTGGAATTACGTTTATTTAGGTACAAAAATTTAACATAAAAATAAAAAAAATTGGAAAACATTCTTATAAATACTTACGTAGGGACTAGGGACCTATTTACCAAAGGCAAATAGCCCTTATAGCTAAGAGACTTCCGTGCACTTCCATCTAAACTCATAATATACGATGCTCACTCGATTTACAACCTTATTGCCTGGGTTGATACGGTTGGCAAAGTGTGGCAAGTGCCAAGTACACAAAGGAGCTAATTGTTTGCGACGGAACGGGCATCAGCAAACAAGGGTAAAAACATCGCGAGCAACGACCATTTTTTTGTTTTTTTTTACCTAGTGATGGATGTGGGGGTTGAGGAGCGTTTCTTCGACTTCTGAACGCAATTTATACATCTGAAGTGCTGAGTGTTTTATTGTTAACTAGTGTACGAAAATTATTCTGTCCTGCTACAGCTGCTACTAAAATCGTATAGCTTTCTCACAGACCACCTCAACAACTACACGGAGCAAATTGAATAGGATAATCGGGATCACCACACGACGTAGTCGCTCCCGTACAAATTTAGTATGCAACCGCTTATTTCAGTTGTCTACAATAGGGTTGTTGACACATGTTGAGTTTTATAACTAAATCTAGTTAAATAGATAGATATTAGCATTTTATCACAATAAATTGGAAACAATAAATATATGGGAATAATAAAAAATACAAGACCTGTTTAAAAAAAAGTACTTCCAAATAGGAAAAAAATAATGGTACCATTCGGTTCCTTACATTTCATATTAAAAAAATTATAATATACATAAACGTAATATTTCACCGGCAAAACCGCAATTACCTTGTTTTTCATAAATACATTGAATCGGTTTCTAAGCAATAGCGACGTAACATGGTGACGTCTCGATATGTATTGCCATTTTGCTAGAAGCGTTTCGTCAGTAAAGTGCGGGTGCCAGTGCCAGACTTTGACCATCATTTCGTGACTTTTGTATTGCTTTAAGGCAATGGGTCCCATTGATCCTCAAAACAAACTTGAGCAAATGATACCATTAATAAAAAAAATGTATAATACCCTATTATAATATATGACACGTGTAAATTAAAAATATTTACAAAAATTAAACTTGAAGTGTTCTAGGATTTTATTGTATAAAAATAGTGTAGAATACAACAGTTGTGTTGTTCGAAATGTAGCGTTTTCCAAGTATAATTGCACCTATGTGTGCCTATGTGTGGTGACCTTGTGCTTTGTAAACGGTTCATAAGGTGGTGTGTGTGTGGTTTGTGGTCTTTATATATCTTACTTAAAAGCAAACTCAAAGCCCTGCCAAACCGATTAATTTTCGAGCGACGTATGAATAGCTCATTTGGTATAGCAACATTTCCCAGAATATTAAGTAAACGATTTCGATTAACCCTTCAAGTGGTATACGTCGTATTTTAGTAGTTGGAATTTTGATTTTACCCCAATTATTCAAATTTTAAATTTAAATGACTTAATTGACCACGAGCTGGCGCGGCGGCCTGCCACTTGAAGGGAAGCAGTTTGTATACTGGGAGTTCCATTTGAATTGAGACTGAAAAATCTTAGACATAGTATATGATGATAGTTTTTAGTTTAATTCTCTTTACAAAAAATAACCTTCAATATGTCTTCTAAGCGCAATTGCTTGTAAAGAAAATTACAGCTTCACTGACAATAAAACTATTGACAATCCTATTTCCCCGTTCGATGTTTCCAAATAAGAACTTAATATTTATGAGCATAAGACAAATTTTACAGTGGCAATCATTTGTTAAATACGAGCTTGGCAAAGTAAATTGTATGTTTCTTACATCGCATAGTGTTACGCCGTAGTGATATTGCTGGGTAATGGCGGTCCACGCTCTCTCTTGGACTTTAAGTACCGTATTAGGAGCTTAAGATGTGTAATTTTGATAATATTTACTAGGTACCTATTATAAAGTCAAACTTTATGCACTTTAGAGATTACGGTCTTGTCGTAGGTGACCCGTTTATTTAGCAGGATTAGTTTACTGGGTATGACTACGTGACTTAATAAATCTACGCAACTGACATTTGTATGTGATCATGCATGTATTCGTATGGATGAGAATATTTTAAAGTTAGATTATTGCCTGAGCTGCTGGTTATTACATTTTTAAAAATCAGATCTTCAACATGCTTAATGCAACTATCGGCTTAAAATTGAGGTAAAGACCGTGTGATAAAATTAATTCAACAAGGAAAATGTTTAATAAAATTAATGTCTACGGTATTTTTTTATAATCGGTCTGGTGTATGTCGGGCTACGCATAATGGAGGGTTCCATTCGTTTATACGAAACAAAAAAGCCCAACAAGCAAAAGGGCGTAACATCTTGGCAATATAATTATCGTGGATGGATGTATTAACCTCCTTAGTCTCAGAATCGTTAGTTTCGTTTTTGAATTTGGAGCCGACTTATTTAATCAGTCTCGGTAAAGAGTACCATTTTGTAGGTACCATTTGGAGTTGAAACTCTAGGTCCATGGGGTCCCAGCGCGCACAAGTTGTTTGCAGAAATCTCGAAGCGTCTGGTTGGTGATGGTGACCGAAGAGCTGGCGGCTTCCTCGCACAACGTATCAGCATTGCGATACAGCGAGGAAATGCCGCCAGCATCCTTGGTATACCTACAATGCCTCAAGGGCCTACTTTAGATTTAAGCTAGTTATTAATTTCGTTTAGTAAGATTACTGTATATATATCTAGTATATAAATAAATGTATTATCAATCAAAGGTAAAATTACGTTTTGGAATAAAACCTTTATAAGGACCTCTGGGTTAAAAAAGCAAACAGCTCATATTTCCAAAAAAATACGTTTTCTGTCCTTCTATTTTGTGTACCAAATGAAATCATATGTACCTTCGAAATCCTCTCTAAGTTAAAACAAACAATCCCAAAAGAAGAGAGCTTACTCGTCAAACAACGAGCAATCTGTTTACATACAGTATTTAAGAGTCCCCGGCAAGCTCGGCCAAAATTCACCTTCCCATACAAACGGAGTTTAGTTCTCATTTTAAAACTATGAGTGGGATTGTAACGAAACTTTGCATATACAATGACATGAAGTATATCTAGGTCTGTAATTAGTTTATAAAACAAACGAAATTTTGTATAGAAAATTTAAATTCCCTGTATGCTTTTACACCTAGGCAGCTGCTCGACCTTTACCAAGCACAAGTCCGATCGTGTGTAGAATACTGTTCTCATCGGTGGGATGGCTCTGCAAAGTACCAGCTCGAGGCGCTCGAGTCAGTTGAGAGGAGGGCCAAGAGAATCATCAATGACAGCAATCTGACGAATGCTCGACTCCAAAGTCTGGAGCGGACTTCCGGTTCGAACGCCATCTTGATAGTAGCCTCGTGATTAATTCCTTTGTTTTTTGCTCATTAATATTGTTTAAAGTGTAATATCGATAACTTTATTATACAATAATCTAATGTGGTAGTGTGCAGTGAATGGAGAATTAATCTCAAAGCGTGTTTAACCACCATTTTGGAGTCAACGGCCGGTAGTCCACGTGCTTCTCGTAAAATCCAGCTATCGGTTTTACCAGACAACTACAACAACCACCGAACAGCGTCGTGCTCTAAGAGCATTTATTTTGTTCCTACCCTTTTACGTGACATTGGCTACGGGCAACACCGCCCTCAAGTCCATCAAGAAAAGAAAGAAAGTCTGGAGCATCGTCGCGAGGTTGCCAGCCTGTCGATCTTTTATAGGATATATTTCGGAGTGTGCCGAGAAACTGCACAACCTTATTCCCCCGTCCCATTTTTACCATCGGACTACAAGACAAACGGCACCCCGGCATCGCTTCTTGGTAGGAACTCCAAAAATACGCACGAAGCGTTTTGCTTCCACATTTCTTATGCGAACTGCCAAGGAGTGGAAGAGTCTGTATTTCAGCATGAGTACAATCTGGGGCTCTTTAAGGCAAGCTTTAATAGGTATCTCATAGGTAAGCGTGCTCCACCGTAGACCGCATCATCGATGGTAAGTGATGATGCGGTCTACGGTGGAGCACGCTTACCGCGGAGGTGGGATCGTGGTCAAACGCCTGCCTATTCATCATTTAAAAAAAAAACTTTTTTCTATGGTATCTGAAGCTACATAAACTAATTACAGACCTAGATATTGTAAGTATAAAGTTTCAGAGCAATCTAGCGAGTCGTTTTAAAATGAGAGCTTAACTACGTTTGTATTGAGAACCGAGCTTGCCGGGGGCCCGCGTCCTGCCCCGGATCGGAAGCTGCAGATTTACATGCCATTGACTGGATTGTGCCACATAAATCAGGGTAACTACTTGTTAGTGTTGTTGAAAAAATGTTGTTTAAATTTAGAATAGAAATAGAATCATATTTCTGTATGGGAATCGAAATTTTCCGTTTCGAAAATAAATTGCCTTGTTTTCTGTTAAATTTTAGTCAAATTTCTGAGAACTTTTCCACATTTTTAGAAACTTCGAAAGTTAGAGTGGAATTCCACCTGTCCAATTTATTTGTCCAATGTCATTGCGTCTCACTCTCTCATTAAGCAAAATGTGAGACGCAATACACATTGGACAAAAATATTGGACAGATGGAATTCCAACCCTTACACGTCTGTAACATTACCGAATGACCGCAATGGACACCAAGTTTCACGTTTTTGGCAGGAAGGTACCTAAATATTACAAAGTTCTGTCTGTCCGCGATGTTAGTTTTAGCACAGAATAAATAATGTATTACGACAGATATGGCCGCTAGGTGGCGCAAGCGCGAGCAGGCGTCCGTCCCGTGTCAGTGCGCGGCGACTACTATGGCTAGACACCAAAAGTTGTGTCGGCTGCATGTACTTGTAGCGACGCGACGAAATCGCGGAGTGAGCCACGCCTGGTTTTAGTAATAAAAAGCCATTAATAATTTGACAGGATGGTATACCTACGAAAACTGATTTAAACTTTTACGATTTCTACACATTATTATCCTCCTCGAAACGTCGGAGGTAAATCTTAAAACATACGCGGCTACGAAAAATAGTTTAGACCTAAAGCCCCATTTAAAAGATTTAAGAACTTGCGTAATTTTCATTACTTTGCGGTAATTGTTCGATCGACTAAATTCATTATATTATACTCTGTAGTTAGAAACGTATCGCATGCAAGTCCTTGAACCGTCTAAATGGGGCTTTATGCTATTTTGTATGGAGACCGGTCTGTTTAAGTTTACACGGACTTCATGTTACGTTGTAAGTACCTATGTAACTTTACTTTTGAGGGGCATTAACGTGAGACACTTCATTCTGTTCTTGTCTGTTTTAATTTATTGTCTTTTAATTACTTATATAACAATTCAAGTCTTGGAGACCCTTTACATCTCTAAGGATAATTTGATGATCGTTTTTTTATTATATAAATTTTATCTGTGGCACCTAAAGACTTTTACATCTCTAAACAATTTTAGTATAGTTAACGCTATCTCTACTGAGCTCGTTCACTTACGTACTAACAATGGCATTCTGTTAAACAAAAGCCATTATTTTTTGTGTGAGCGCATGGCCTTTTTGTGCCTGAGGCTCACACACAACGGCCACACGCTCAGGCACAAAGGCCATGCGCTCACACAAAAGAAATAATGGCTTTTGTTTAACAGAATGCCATTGTTAGTACAGGTAAGTGAACGAGCTCAGTAGAGATAGCGTTAACTATACTTGCCTGTTGTTTGTATATTTTTTATTATAGTTTTTTTTTGTGTAATTCGACATTAGAGACTGGGTACATCTCTAACAAAGTATGTAATATTTTATTGATTCCATATTTGTAATTGTTTTTTGTAATTTTTGGTTATGCTGTGGCCTATTTGCTGAATAAATGTTTGATGTTGATGTTTTTACGACATAACACTTAATCTTTTTTTCTGTCGTATCAGCTGTTAGATTGGTTAGTATTTGTATATGCCATTAAAATAATAGGTTTCTACGACAAGCCATTATTGATTCATCAAAAATTTTATTTTAGAGTTTTCGTATCGCTTTCTCTATAAGCTACATTTGCTTTAAATTTGTATTAAAACATATTTAATTATTCAAATTCGTCACACCAAATTAATTTCCAATATATTAAATCTACCAATCACGTGTTGTTCACCTTAATATTTAAAACCCAACTCAATCTAAATCGTTAATCCTCCGAAATTGATTTCATAATACGGGGGTAAAGTTTATAATTAAGTTCCGGAACACCAAATCAGGTAATCTCGTTTTGATTCAACAGATTTGAACTAAATCACAATTTTCACAAACACCCCATTCTATCCGACTTTGGGTCGGTAATTACAATAAATTTTCATCACATAATTAGGGTAAGAAAGACAAATGGGTCCGGTTGGGGTTGCTCTGTCCCGATGTCGTAATGGTTATGTTACCTATGCGGGTAGTTTTAAATAGTAGGCCGTATTTCAAAACACTGGTGTAAATAGTTTACCTTAAATTTAAATACGTTTATTTCACGTGCTATGATTGTAAACATTTCAGTAGGTAGTGTTAGTGCAGGGGCTCGTTTCTCAAAAGCTTGTAACTTGTAATACAAGCGGATGTCACTTTTTGACAGCTTTTGTTAGAAAGGGAATTCCACTTGTATTACATGTTACAAGCTTTTGAGAAACGGGCCCCAGGACGCGACGCGATATGTGGTACCACATTGTCGCTTGCCATAAGGAGGTTATGACAGGTTTTTCTTATAAAGATACAAGCAATTTTCGTCCATATGGTGAGCGACAATGTGGTACCTTTTCATTGAAAACGTCACATATTGTGATTGCACACTAACCTTTTGAAGATGAATGCCCAATGCATTCGAAATATTCAAAGGTGACGTACGGTTATCAACTGCAGCTGCGATACTGTTGCGGCGTCGTTGCTGCTGGTGCTGTATCCATCGATTTCTTTTAATTTCGCCGATCAGTTGTGTCGTTCACCGCCGCATTGCTGCCGCGATTACGACGTTCGTCGACGTTGTCACTACCATAATTCTGACTAATTCAACACGTCATATGTCTAAAACCGTCCAACCGTTTTTGCTGTAGGGCGTGCCAAATAAATGGACATATATTCATACCCACGCTGGAAATACATTACCCTCCTTCCGATGCAGTCGGGTAAAAATTGTACTACTACTGGAAACGAATTTTTACCCGACTACATAAGAAGGAGGGTAATGTTTTTCGAGCATGGGTAGGTATGTATTTATTTGGCACGCCCTACAGCCCAGACGTCCGGACGGATTTGACACATGAGGTGTGGTTGAATTCGTCAGAAGGTAGTAGTGACATAGGCTTTATAAATTTTGAAAATGGCGCCCGCTAATTATAAAAGGGATGAGGTGATTGTTTTTAGGGTTCCGTACCCAAAGGTTAAAAACTGGTAGGGTAAAAATTTTTGCTCCCGAAAAGACGGGGTATAAAAATGACTGAGAAGAAGAGGCATACTTTTATTTGTAAACACCCTTGAATTTTTACACACAAATTAACAAGAGCCTTTTTAATATCCCCATAACAACCATAAAGTGAAAGCAAACATAAAGTATCGGACCCTTCCTAATTATCCCTTTGCAGATGCCACTGAAGCGTTGTATGACACATAAAACTACAACCCAGCCTTGCGCATTTACCGTTGAAAAACTGAAAAGTAATGGACTTTGATCCTTAATGCGTTCGAAGTAAAGAGTAGTTGTGGAAGGGATGGAAGTAAAATAATGTTGGTTAAGGCGTAGTTTTATGGCTGGATGTTTGGAAAGTGCAAGTGTTCGGTGGAAAGAAGGCTGTTTATCGCCTAGGTTTTATTCGCATTGCGTGCTGACCGCAGGCCTCGCTTGCGGTGAACCATTATTTGGTGAACTCCGATGCCATAATAGTTAGCTTGGGATCAAGTCTTACTTGAAATGGTCTTAGTCAATTGCTTAGTAAGGCGTAGAAATAGCCAAAGGCCGGGTCCACTCGTTACACGTACCGTTTATGTACCTAATGTACGGATTGTGAAAGCTTCGCGTAGTTTACGAATCAGATAGCTGTCGTGGTAATACTGCTCTTATATTTTGTTACAGAAACACTGTTTTCCTGTGGCACGATGAAAAGTAATATGTAAAATTTATTATATTGCTTTAACGTTATTTTCTTTTTATAAAATTAAATAACTAAATAACGCTTTAAATTATGTATGTGTTAGGGCGCTGTTGATATTTTTTATGTTATTTTGACTGCAAAGGTGGCAAGCGTATAAAAATACCTAGTTCCTAATAAAACCAAGCAAAGTTTGGCATGTTGGCAATATTGAGCGAGTTTAATGTACAGTCAGCATATATATTCGCTTAGCACCTTTGCATACAAACTTCTATGCAGGGGGGGTACCTTTTCTCTGCATCTGACTGTACATAGGTGAAAATAATAAGAAAACGGTCAATAGCGAGTTCATTTAACTCGCGCACCCAGGGTTTTACAAAACACACAGGGGCTACAAAATGTCAATTATTTCATGCAAAATGCGAAAGATTTTTGACCAGAAGCATACAGGTACTTGTATTGTAGTTGTATTTGGCACATCAGCTCACTAATTTGCGGGACCTAATGTATGTAAGTATGTTAGTTTTTTAAGGATAATAAAATTCTGTATTGTGTGAACCCATTTCAAATTTTATTTATTTATTTGAAAGAACATGTGTGTGTAGCGTATCAAATATATATCAAAAAAAATTAAAAAAATATAAACACACGCAAAGGCGGTTAAACTAAGTTCGGAAATGTTTTTTGTTACTTAATAATTAAAAAACGAGTTACATGTGTGTTTATAAATTTCCTATAATATTTCGACAGGTGACAACCAAAACTCACTAATTACTACCACAAAGTTCACCGCCATAGTGAACAGTATATGCTAGTACTAAAACAAAGTTGATTTTTGTTAAATATTTTTTACATTACAATGGTGATACTTTTCCGCACTAGTGCGTAAATTAGCACATTTCGTAACTATGTCAAAAATTTAAACTGCCATATGTACTGTAAAACGTTGTACGATACACGTGAAAATAGGTAATTCGCAACTCGTGTCGATTTAAAACACTTCCTTCGGGCGTGTTTTAATTTATCGCCACTCGTTTCGAATTTCCTCTTTTACGCACTTGTATCGTAAATAACTATTTCGTAATAATTTATCGCCACTCGTTTCGAATTTCCTCTTTTACGCACTTGTATCGTAAATAACTATTTCGTAATTAGTGAGTTTTGGTTGTCACCTGTTGTAAGTATAATAATGTTAATATTATGAAAAAAAAAAACATTTATTTTCTTTGGCAAACTTAGGAGGTAAGGGACACCTCCCTAATAGCTTAAAAGTTATTTACACATAATAGACATACAATGACCGTCTCCCCCCCCCTCCTTTATCTCCGCAACTACTGGGTCTAAAATTTTGAAAAAAATACAAAATAGTTCACCTATAAATTACAGGAAAACCTATTAGAAATGTGCAGCCAAGCGTGAGTAGGAATTAATTACTTTGTTTTTCATCCGAACCCTACGTGTTTTTAAAGACATAATTTCACTTACGTTTCACATAAAAAGATACATTGTTAAAAATGTGTAATGTGCGGAACCCTGGAACGCGAGACCGACTCGCACTTTGCCGGATTTTTTTGTACTGTACTAAACTGTTATTATTGATGTAAAATAAATGTTGTCTACCTACTGTTCACGTGTCCACGTGTAAGGAAACTACAATTTATAAGGAAAACAATTACTTTACCATTTCGATAACAAGCCGCAAGATGATAGAATAACAAATTATATTTCGATCGTCTTCAATTTGTGATAAATTCTGACTCATGATTATTATTGATAGAATTAGATATTACTCTGTTTCTTCCCTTGTATGGATACAATCTACACGGTGAACCCCCATTTTATACGCAGCTTATACGTTCCCTATGAATTCCTTTACATCGAAATCTAGCACATAGCTTTGCACAGACCACCCCCTATAGACCGAGCTTATAGGACGACTCGCGGTCACCGCCCGTATGGTGTATAGGTCTTATATAAGATTGCTCGCGCGCCGCTCCGATCAGTTGCGCCCAAGAATACGACCTATTAGCAGTGTGCACGTCTGTACGAAAATAAATCCAAAATAATCGAATTCGTTCGCAAATAATTTATATTGCAGCATAAAATGGTGGCAAGTCATCTAAGACTTCCAAATACAAAACAGATGGAATTATTTTGATGAAAATTGTTTCTTGTCCGCGGGGTTCATTTTATACTGGTCAATTCGGTTGTACTGAGCAGCAACGAAGTATGCCCGTCCTTTTTCGTCAACATGAAAATGCAATGTGCTATCCCTTTCACGACTAGTGATGCGAAGGTGATGCTTTCGTCAGTTGCGGAAACTTCGTGGTTTCGTTCGTACCGTATTGTAACATTTTAAAAAATATAAAAGAAAACTGGGATTCTTTTTTATTGATAATAATTAATATGTAGAATCTGTAGTTTTATTTAGTTGGTAGTTTATCTTAGTAGGTAGATACCTACGTAGTTTAGTTTTTAGGGTTCCGCGTACCCAAAGGGCAAAAACGGGACTATTACTAAGACTCCACTGTCTGTCCGTCAGTCAACAGGCTGTATGTCATGAACCGTGATAGTAAGACAGTTAAAATTTTCATAGATGATGTATTTCTGTTGCCGCTATAACAACAAATACTAAAAAGTACGGAAGTTGGAGTTACTCAGAAGCACCTTATTAGGGTTCCGTTCCCAAAAGGGTAAAAACGGGACTCTATTACTAAGACTCCGCTGTCCGCCTGTCCGTCTGTACGTCTGTCCGTCTGTCTGTCACCAGGCTGTATCTCATGAACCGTGATAGCTAGACAGTTGAAAATTTCACAGATGATGTATTTCTGTTGCCGCTATAACAACAAATACTAAAAAGTACGGAACCCTCGGTTGGCGAGTCCGACCCGCACTTGTCCGGTTTTTTTTTTAACGCTTTTACGAAGTACATATTTTGTAAATCTCATGAATGTAAATTTCACCACAAAATGTATGCAACACCGAGTATTAAATTTCATACATATTTTCTGGGACCCTTATTAGGTACTTTACGTTTAGAATCTTATATCATTAATATACTAAGTAATTTTTTTAGATACATTTATAAAGTACCTACTTAATGAATTATTATATTGTTTTAATATTATTAAGTATTGTTTCTGTAGACTTTATTGAGAACAATTTTACCATAATAAATTATGGTACAACTGGTACGTACCACTGCCTGTAATGAACATGTCCCATCCCTACGCTTACACGTGTCGTTAGGAACGACCAATCACAACGCCGTGAGCACCCGCCCCGCACCTCAGAGGTTGGTGATTTCCGTCGCGAACAAAATGGCCAATATTAGGCTTCTATAGGCGGTTTTCTGTGTAGCTTTATAATCAATTGGAATTGGAAGTAGGTCCCACGTACAAAGGTTCAGCGGTCAATTGTGGCCATGGTCCGAAAGAACTTCTTTGTACTCGTATTCTAGGCAAGTCTACGGATAACGATTTATTATTTACTCAATCTCGTATCCTTACTACCAACGTAATAGCAAAATCGGACTTATTAAATACAGCGTAAATCACAAATTGGAATGTAGAGAGATGGTCGAGAGATATGAAGGTAAGAAAGATTGAAATGATAAGCTGTTCTAAATGTTACGCGCACAATGGTTCTATTATATATTAGCCAGTGAAGCTGCTCAGATGATTTCTTAGATTTCAACTACTTGATATACGGGAACAAGTAATTTTGGATTGGTTCTATTTAATTTGGGTGAAAACAAGTGCTAAATAACAATGCTCCACCTTATTCAAATGAGGGGCGATGTATAAGTATGTCATTATTGGAAAAGTTGATTTGACTAATTTAATAAAAAGAAAACGACTTCACAAAACAGCGTGAAATATTGTTACGGTTTTCAACAGCAGATTTTTTTATCTAATGTCATTTTCCTAGAGAAATTATTTATTTATTTATTTTTCGGGGAACCAACAGCTATCAATTGTATACTAGTTATATGTATATTATGTAAATAGCAAAGAGCCAATTATAGGTTCCCACCAATAGCAACAGGTTAACACATAATTGGTGGTTAGCACTAAATTTTACAACGTGTTCAACGAATTAATATTCTAAATGTGAAAATGTATAATACGAGTTCAATTATTATAATAAATCCCTATAGGTTTGCTTATAATGTTTAAATTATTTCCTCTATTTCTCGATCAGATTCTGACCCAAAAATATGAAGTAAGTATATAATATCCTTTCAAACAATAAAAAAAATCCTTATCGGCTCAGCCTTCTTCGAGAATAGCATCAATAGTAGCGGATCAAACAATGCCCCAAAAGTATCTGTCATCCTGGAATACAGTTCACGTTCCAAATAGGGATATATCTCTACAGTTCACGTTCCAAATAGGGATATATCTCTACAGTTCATGTTCCAAATAGGGATATAATATCTCTACAGTTCGATACCAGTCTAATTGTTTTACATTATAGAGACATACCTTTTTGTTAAGCTATAGCGAATGGAAGATATAATTTTGACGGGTCCTTCCTGATGCAAAGATTGTCCATCGCGGTTCAACGTGGCAACGCGGCGAGCGTCATGGGCACCTTTGCATCGCGGGGGTCGCGGGACGATTTTCGGGACGGCTGAAATGTGACTTATTATTATTAGTGTTAGTTTCTAGGATAGTATAGTTTAGAGTAAGAGTAATTTGTTATTGTGATGTATAATAGTATATTTGATTTAATTTAATGTAATTTAGTATAATTTTTAGAGTTTGAAAGATTTTGACGGGTAGTCTGATCCGCTAGGTACGGAATGTTTCGTGTGCAAATCATCTCCCATTTGGCCGGTTTTTTTATTTCAGTTTTGCTTTATGCTTTATACCACTGCTTATTCGTAAAATAAAACATTTGACTGCATTCTTGCAACTAAGTAGAAAACGTATATATAGTAAAAGTAAAGTAACCGTGCACACTTGCGAGAATTTAACGCGCTGAGACATTCCACTATTTTAAATTTTGTTTGAAGCAATAGTTGGCAAGAGTCACTTGTCAAAGGAGCAGAGACTGAGAAAATCATACTGTACTTTTAGGATTCCGTACCCAAAGGTTAAAAACGGGACCTTATTACTAAGACTCCGCTGTCTGTCTGTCTGTCCGTCTGCCACAAGGCTGTATCTCGAACCGTGATAGCTAGACTGTTGAAATCTTCACAGATGATGTATTTCTATTGCCGCTATAACAACAAATACTAAAAACAGAATAAAATTAATATTTAAGTGGGGCTCCCATACAACAAACGTGATTTTATGCCGTTTTTTGCGTAATGGTACGAAACCCTTCGTGCGCGAGCCCGACTCGCACTTGGCCGGTTTTTTTATTCTACTGTTACTGGTTTGTCAGACTTTCTTTGTCGCTCACTGCTGAGCATAAGTCTCTCATCCAGTACGGTCATGTGCTGATCGCATCCAGAACTGACCTACAATCTCCCACTTTCCAAACCTTGCAAGCTGACTGACCGAACGACGATTCTGTTACTTATATAGACGCCAATATCGGTAAAAAAATTTGGTCCCCGTGTTGCTACCCACACGGCCAAGTAACATGCCCGCACAATGGGCTAAATGCATGAAAAATGGTTTATAATATTGGTTTTACAACCATGTTTAACAACACGAATTTAATGTAGAAATGTGTACTCCGCAATTTTTTGTAATATTTTTGTAGAGATATTCGAGTAAAAATGTAAAATTATAATATGTATTATATATATGTGCCCAAACATGGTCGCTCACCGAGAGTCAGAAGTCCAAATTGAAGGTTTGCCAGAGAGCAATGGAGCGCAGCATTCTAGGTGTCACAAGGATGGATCGCATCCGAAACACTACACTGCGCTCCAGAACAGGCATAGCTGACGTAGGGGAGAAGACCGCTAGGCTGAAGTGGGACTGGGCAGGTCACGTCTGCCGCATGCATCCGGATAGGTGGGCTAGTATAGCCACCAAGTGGATGCCGCAAAAGAAGCGCGGACGTGGCAGGCCCAGGCAGAGATGGCGGGACGACTTAGACACCTTCACTAATAACTGGCCGGAAACAGCTCAACAACGGGAGTCATGGAAATCTAAGGGAGAGGCCTTTGCCCAGCAGTGGGATACTACAGGTTATTAAAAAAAAAATATATATTTATAGCCCTATGTGCAATTTTATTAGATTCCGTATGTTATTACGAGAAAAAAATGTAGGGCGACTATATACTTAAACGCATTTTTTACAAAGTAAATAATGAAAAACTCATTTTTCATGATTATTTTCTTACATTTTGGCGCAGCCGGTGCGCGCGGTGCTTGTAGCTAATTCCACTCGAGCTTTGTAACCGCACCATCTTTACTTCTATTTCTATTTATTTATTTCAAAATATATAAGCATTACAGTCAACAGAAACCAAGTCGCTTATAGGACAATTCATAATATATACATTTAGATAGAAATAATCACAAAAATAATACAACTGTCATAACAACTAAAATAAAAATTAAAGTAAAATGTCACAATATACATTACATTAAAATTCGTTTTAAAATTAAATTAAAACCCTGCAAAAACTACACACAATTATTATTCAAATAAATTAAAAGTTTTTGACCAAATCCACCAACACTGTCCGCAAACACGTCTACATGTGGGGCGTCGATGGACATGGCATTGAGCATAGCCAGGGCCCTCGCGGTAGGCGCGTTTCCGGCGCGGCGTGTGCGCACTGCGCTCGTCGCGAAGAGCCTCTGCGGGCGTCTAGCCGGCAACGCACTCAGCCCCACGGGACAAGGGCGCGCATTCGGCACAAATATACCCAACCTCTCCAGCACACACGAGTTATTTACTGTACCATTGAGAATTCCATAATAATGGATCAACAGTAGCAGTTTGCGTCTCAGGTTAAGAGTGCTGAGTCCCACCATACCCAGCACGAAAAGAGAGGGATATATACTTATGCTCTTTAGGGTAACTAATAATAAATAATAATTATTATTTCAGTCTATATACGTCCCACTGCTGAGCACAGGCCTCCTTTCATGCACGAGAGGAATTGGGCTATAGTCCCCGCGCTAGCCCAATGCGGGTTGGGGACTTCACATACACTTTTGAAACTAGTGTCTAGTTGTAGTTTCGTGTAACCGCTACATCAAATCTTGATATTTGTTACTCAGTTTCAGAGTAATGCTATTTTAAAATAAACGCTTTAGAAATAAACAGCTGCTTGCAAGTCTGTAAGTGGCTTAAGGTTACACAATGTTTCGTCGCTTTGCATGTGCGATATTTTCTTCAAAGAGCTTGAAGCCAAACGTCTCATAGTCGACTTTAACACCCACATCTGAGTTTTATTGTTAAGGTTTCTTTCTAAAAACGCGTGTATGTCGTACTGAAAAGCATTTTATTTTAAAAGATACACTTAATCATTGTAAATGTGTATGTGCTTTTAGGTATACACGTTTATGCCAATTAAAAACAAATGTTCAAAAAGCTTTCACCGCTCTTAAGAGGAAAGGGGACAATCTATTCTCCACACAAACGTAGTCCTCATTTTCCTCCCTCGATATTGACATCTTCCCGGAAACAAGGAAAAATCTTCCCTGATCATGGGTCAAATGATATGCTTTAACAAAATGAAGAACTGGTTATCTATTAAAAAGATAAAAGGAACAGCGATACCAAACCTAAATTCTACTTAACTATGACAAAAATCTTAACCTAAATTATACTAAATCCTAAACTAACTATATTATGAAGAACTTGGAACTTAAACAAAATCAATAAAGCTAAGAGCCAAAGCAATAGAAAAAACGCTTTTCCACCTCCCAAAATTTGGTCAATATTTTTAATAACCAGTAACCCTATAGTGTTGATGTTTCGTGAATTTTCTCTGTTTAACGGGTTCTAACACCTACAGAACTTTCCAACTGATTATGTTGACCGAACTGCTTGTTCATTAAAAGTTTGATTACATGTAACGGATAGGTGGGTGAAGTTTGAATATTTTTATGAATCAAACATCAAACATTTATTCAGCAAATAGGCCGTAGGGAAACTTTTTCATGTTAAATTTTACAAGCAATAAAAATAACCAAACATTACAAAATACAATTACAAATTGGAATCAATGATATACGGTACTTTGTTAGAGATGTATACATTCTCTAAATGTCGAATTACACAAAAAAAAATACTACAATAAAAAATACAAACAACAACAAACAAATAATAAATATCAAATATTTGTGAGCATCTTGTAGATATATTTTATACATATCCGATTGCGACTGTATAACTGTGTAAACTACCAGACTAATGTTAACACAGCAATACAGGGCGAGGAGATAAGAAAAGTTACTATTGGTCATGTTGCCGCGAATATACGAAACTTTCCGAAGGGACCGCGGCCGCAAGTATCCTGAACATTTAAAAAATGCGTCGCACGCCTGAAAAACTAACGCGAAGTAGGGTAATATTGCAATAAAAGTACCCACGGTGCCCGTAGCCAACTATTTCTGTGATCATCCACAGTAGTATTGGAAAAGTTTTTCGATCTACTGAATAGTGAGGCGTACGTGGGACATAAATGCTGGTATTCTCACTAAGAAAGACGCAAATGATAGTATTGTTCCAGTGACATACGTCCTTTTAGAAAGAGAGGCTACATGGTGCAGATGGGCTCCGTTATCCACAACACAATGTTGAGCGTTTTACACTCGTCTTGTTGCGCTAAAATGTTGGTTGAAAGGTTTCTTTTAAATAGGGAGTAAAGTCGCAGTTTACTGTTGATTGGATATTTTTGTGACTTGTCAGTTTGTTGTGCTATTAATTTTTTTGAAGTAAAGGAACGTACTAGTTTGTATTTCTTCACACTACCTACTAAATTTTTTTTGTCGTAACATTGTCTGCTTTTGCAATTTAGAAATAACGATTTCCCATTCTTAATTATATAATTTTATCTAAGGTAATATTTTAACGGATACAATACTATAAAATTAAATATTACACAATACTTAAAAAATACCTAAGAACTAAAAATTATCTATAAAAAAAACCTTAACTATAAATAAATCTAAAGTAACCTATAAAAAACTACTCGAATAACCCACCCCGCATCGTTCCCGACGCAAAGGTGCCCATCAAGCTCGCTGCGTTTCAGCGTTGAACCGCAATTGACAACCTCTGCGCTAGGAACGACCCGGAGCGGGGGTCTATTAATTATCTATATACTTACTTACACTTTTTAGGGTTTTGAATTCGGATAGGCATATGTTCGTTTTAGGTAATTATTTCTTGGAACGTATAGACAAAATGCCATTTGATATAAGAGCGTTTTTACATTGTCCGATCTGATATCGGATGTAGGATCCTACATCTGCGTAGTCAGGCCGCGGGGGCGACTACTACAACAAGCATTATGCCTACACGTTAATATATTTTTTCCATTTTTATTGCACCACGCTACGCATTGGACCGGCAATCCAAGGATGTGGGTTCAAGTCCCACGTTGACCAGAGATGATCATCGTTGATTTTTTCATTGTGATTGACATCTGTATATACAATTTATAGATTATGCCTACACATACGCACACGCACAAATATTATCGGTCCGACAGCTGACGGGGGGCTCCGACATGGCTGAATTTATCGGAAGCGCCTTTCCGATATCGAATGTCGGAAGGCGCCTATGACAAAAACAGCTGCAGGAGAGTGCCATTGGCATTAAGTCCGCCTTTTTTGCGTAATTTAACGTTTTTTAGTAATAATGATTTATTAAATGCATATATAAATACAGAGAAACACATATATCTTATATTTTACTTCCTTCCGACATCCGATATCGGATCGGACAATGTGAAAACGCTCTTACCGGTAGAAACCTGCCCTAATCCTAATACTACCAAGTTTATTCTTTGGGTGGAATGAAAAAAGATAATTTCTTAAATAAAATAAGTCATTATTGTCATTAAATACAAATTACGACTCATTACGCTAAAAATTAAGCACAAAAAGCGTACCAACAGCGTTAGTTCAAAAGCTAAACATTTCAATGTGTCAAAGTAACGACTAAGCTAAACTGTAATGGTACGACGTGAACAGCGCACAAAATACTAAAATTACCCCAAATTAATTTTCCAAATATTAATAAATACGGAATAATAACGTCAATTCAGGCCATGGAATTCAGGACAGGTGTTTTCTTGAGGGGAAATTTTCGATTAATAATCTTTTCGTCGCATTACAGGGAATAAAGGATTGAGCAGGCGTGAGATCCAATTTGTTTGAATCCTCGAGAAAACGTTTTCAAATGAAACACTTTGTTCGTGGGAAGTTAAATTGTATTTCTTACAAGGCTCGGTTGGGCTCGTTTGCCTCGGATGGAACTTAAAGTAAGCCGTTTCAATACCTTTCCAAGTTTTAAATGACAAATTCCGTTTGCTTGAATATTTTGGTTTTGCTTATTCTAATGACATAATAATATAGGTCCAGGCCCATAATATAGGGTTATAGACCCAGTGTAATTACGTACACACCTGCTAATATCTGATTTATGGAATTTAATTCCCAACGACCCACGCACGTCAAAAGACTACAGTGCGTAAAAAGGCAAAATAAGTCGGTGAACCGGCAGCTTGCGCCCATTTGATTTAAATGCGAACACATTTGCGATTCAAATCTTTTTACTTATCATAAAGTATTCAAATTCCGAAGTTAATATTTCCGACACGTCGGTCGAGGCGCCGTGCCGATGGCGATGCAATGATTCGTTATGCGGCTTTACAATTTTATATTAATATACTTAAAAAATGCTGGGTAGGATCGCTTACGTAAAAACTAAGGCCCACTTGCACCATTCTACTAACCCGGGGTTAACCGGTTAAACAATTTAAGTTACCATGATTACCAGTAAAATTTGACACTAGGTTAACGGCTTAACCGCTTAACCCCGGGTTAGTGGGATGGTGCAAGTGGGCCTTAGTTTTTACGTAAGCGATTGCCAACCTACCCAGCAGTTAAGTGCATAGGTTGCCGAGAAGACTAATGCCTAAAAAAATACGTGCTGTACCCGTGACTGTCTGCGCGGAATTTGGTTTGTGTTATTTCTCCTACCTAACGGGCAGTCTAAAAAAAAGTACTTAACCTTTGTTAACCTCTAGTCTAAAGATTAAGATTTCTGTGAAATTATTTGAGTTATTTGTCCGTGAAATTTCTATAGAATATTATTAATAGGTATAGACTACCTCAGTAGGTATCAATTTTAGCACAAGACGTAGGTAGTTTCATCGACCCCAAAAATCTCCACGGGGACTAAGTTCTTCCAACCAAGAGGCAAAACTAGGTCTTGTCTAGATAGAGCAACGAAAACTAGTTTTATAACTTTGATTAGTTTATCATAATTATAACTTTCAATTACCTTTTAATGAGCAAGCTCTTATTAACGATGATTACGAAATATCCCATTAAATCACACCTAGAGATCATTATGTTTTATAATTTTTCATTTTGTTTTGATTCGTCGTGACCCACGCGACATCAGTGTGAGCGGCTCACGCGTTAACTCTGGGTTAGTGGAATGGTGCAAATGTGCAAATGGGCCTTAAGGTCGTATCAAAACAAATCGGTACATAAAATTCGGTTTTGTGATTCGAAATATTTATCGCTTTTTACGCGTGAATTCATCGTGCGTATATCGTCGATATTATGGGAATATTATTGATGTTATTATATTGTATAAGCCATGGCTTACAGCGGCGTGCTGACCCTATATCTCCAGAGAATATTATTTTACCTGTGTGTAACCGCCCAATTTAGGCCCCGAACGTAAATATGGGCTATATTTTTACAAAAAAAAATAGGAAACCACGCTTGGAAAGGTTCTATAGGGTCATAGCGCTAGTTTCCGTATTGCTCTAGTTTTCGTCCACTTGGCGAAATTTGAATATAAACCTACCTTGCCGCACAAATCAGAACTTATTGCAATCCTCAATGTCTAAAGTCACATAAACTTATCTATCTACATAAAAAATGTATTTTGCAAGAAGCAAATTAAAAATGAAATATATTAGTTGCTACTCCGTTAAGTGGACGAAAACTAGAGCCTGATGGAACGCAATGACCCTCTATGCATTCATTGTAAACAATGGGAAAATTAGTTTATATTCACCATTGAAATATTAACCGGTTAACCCCGGGTTAGTGGGATGGTGCAAGTGGCGCTAATGGTTTTTCATTGAGTAACCCTAACACTAAATAATCAATCTTATAACATCCTTGTCCATGTCCACGATACGCTCCTATCAGTGATTACTGACGACGATCGCTCATCTGACGGAATTATACGTACCATAGACATGTATTTGAAAAGAATGCGTACGTGCTGTGACGTCTAAGAAAATTAAGCGTGCTTAATCCGCAGTGACGCGTGCGATGACCCTCAGTCATCGCACGCGTCACTGCGGATTAGGAACGCTTAGTTTTCTTGTGTTGTATTTTTAAGAATAAAACCGTTTTATCAAATAAAATCAAAAATATTTATGTAAAAAAACAAAGGTACACATATATTAACTAAAGATAATATTATCTGTCCATTCTGTAGACATAAAATATTAAGTATCAGGCATGAAAAGTGTTGGGCATAATTTGCAAAATTTCGATACAGACACCTTACCAGACAAATGAGACAAAACCCTTATAAAAATAGTTTCCTGTCCAGTAATCGCCCACACGTTGTGCTTCTCTTCAGTGCTCTCCTTTATAAAACAGAGAGTCGCACCATAACGGTTTCTTTTAATATTTTTTTTTGTTGCGGAAGCCTGATAAAAACGAATAATCATCTATACGAGTAACATAGAAATAAAACTTATAGCATTAGATTTGACGTCAAATATAATACTTAACTCTACTGAGCATAAATATTAGTTTGCAAATGAACGCCTACTTACGGCCGTATTCGAACAATGCTTATAAGATGTCACAACGATACGATACCGATCTGTCATTGTCAAAAGTGACATTTCTTCAAACAAAGACATCACTAGACACTGACAGATCGGTATCACTGTGATATCTTATAAGCACTGTTCGAATACGGCCGATAGTCAAGATTATTTATTTATTACTCATATAAGTGACACAGCATTACAGTAAAAACCAAGGCGCTGTGAAACTACAAGGAAACAAACAAAAACCAAAGACATATTAAACATTAGATTTGGGCGAAGACATAACAGCGTGGCTCCGTTTCGTCTGACTTGTCGTTGATTATATGTCTGTGTTTACCGTATATCAACGAATGCTCTCACAGTCCTCACTTTAAGGCAACACTACTTCCCGCTATTCGATAGGAATGAGGCCCGAAGGAAATGACGAGAGTGGCGGTGGCCCATCAACGTAATGTCATCCGACATCAACGCTTTGAAAGCTTTTCTGATACTCGTGTATTATTTATTGAAATTACTGTGTAACTTGAGCCTAGTAAGGAATGCTTTTTTGGGTTCCGTACCCAAAGGGTAAAAACGGAACCCTATTACTAAGACTCCGCAGTCCGTCTGTCTGTCACCAGGCTGTCGGTGCGATTCGGGAAATGAATTAGAGATTCACTAGATATGAAATAGTAAAGATATGTGACGTCCCACGGGTAAAGGTACCTTATGGCGGTTGGAGCTTACGCTATTATTAACGCCGCTCCAATTAATATTGGATGGAGCTCACGTCGCATAGCGCCGCAATAATTTGCGACGCTATGCGACGTAAACGCCAGCCGCCATAAGGTACCTTTTGTCACATATCTTTACTATTTCATATCTAGTGAAATTTTTGTTCTACCTGACAGGCCGATATCGTCCGGCGGACTGATAGTCAGTGGGCCCCTTTATATTACATCTGTATATAGGTAATATCACATCCTATAGCAAAATGCAATGTTTTTATTAATAAGCAATTTTTTATGCTCAGCCCGGTTGGCAGCTTTAAATTTTTCGAAACCTTTCGAACCTGAAAAAGTTATGTGATAATTAATTTTAAGTGCTTGTGTTACTGAAACTTGTATTAAAAATTGGCTTTTATAATAATTAACGAACAAAACCTTTAATAGAAGCCGATTCTGTAAAAAGCGATAAGGTTTACTACGGTTCTACTGTAGTCAACTAGGAAGCTAGGAACCCTTACATATAGTTTCGCCATGGCTGTCTGTCCATCCGCGGCTTTGCTCCGTGATCGTTCAAACTAGAAAGCTGGAATTTGGCATCAGATCTATAAATTAATCATGCCGAAGGTAGCAAAATAAAAACTAGACAAAAAAATTTGGACTAGGGTAAGATGGTTGACACCAATCCATCCATCACCCCATTTTCTAATGCCCGTATCTTGAGTAATAACAGTAATACATATTTGAATTATGAATTATTGTAGACATACCTACTTTATTCAAGTTTAATTATGTTATACTTTAAAATCTAAATTTCGAACGATTTAGTGCCAGCACGATTAAGCTTTTAATGAAAAATGGGAATCGACTCAATCGACTCACTGTGCAACAGGGTGCACTGAATCACCTTGGTCTACAGTAAATCAAAGATGGAAATCTTCTGCTAAATTATTGGACTCGTTGGTTTGCGATCGAGGACTTGCGATCTTCTTTAAAATACATATTTGATCAGTGGATAGACTAAGTAAATAAGTAAAAATAAATATTGATATTATAATTTTTTTAATTTCAGATGAGGAAAAATCATAATTAGGCAAGTCTTAAGCCCATAAAACAATGTTTTCCTACTTAGGAAACTTCTCCAGGCAGTTTTAAAACAAAATTAACTTTTTATTCGCTAAACATTTTTGGATTGTCAGGATTCCTTCAGCGAGATTTGACGCACTGTCAACCTGATTCATTCGATCCATTGTCGACCCAGGCCTCAATTACAAAATGGTTCAATAAGTCAATACAGACTTCTATAAAATTTACAAGGTGTAACAAAAAATAGTGGGGATTTGTTTAAGTAGAAGTTTTTTTTTTTGACGCGGCTGATTGGTCCGTACATCGTAATCAGAAGTCATCTCATAAGGCATCTTGCTCGCACTTAATAGTGCGCGTGAGATGCTTGATGGCAAAACTCAAGGTCTAATCAAAATAAGATCAAACCTTATCAAATTGTTAAAACAGAATCAGCGTTATATTTGAAATTCCTTGTTTTATTCAGCAATATCCCGTAGCGGTGAAACTACGTAATAATATTGTAGGCCGGCCTCTTTGGGGCGGAATCATCGATAGTCATTATCGGAAAAGCGGGTTTAAGAGCCGTCCCAGCCCCAGTGGGACCTTTACGGAGGTCTCATCCCGCGTTCGATAACTATGCTAATGTTATTTGCGTCGACGGGGTAGAAAACAGCGGCAGCCACTAGCTTGCATATCGACGGAGGTAGGTTGAGTAGACGGCCGATTTCGTAATGAATATTACAAAATATTTAGCCAAAAAAATACAATTTTAGCAGAGTATGTAGTGCTTATTGTTATCAAAACTTGAACGCCTTAACAGATTCAATCGTTAAGAATTACGTTACGTTAAGAATTTGATTACAAATTTCATTGAATGTAAGCAATAGAACGGTAACCAGTTATATTGGTGGCGTAGTGTAAGTAATCTGTTATATAAAAAATCCCATAAACTAGGTTAGTTGCCTATTTTGAGCATTTTTTTCTTAAATGTTAAATTTTCTGTGATATTTATGTCATTTCTAATCAGAACCCCGATAATTTGTTAGACCAAGTAGTGAAAATGTTACAGTATGTTATATATTTGTGATCTACTCACAAAGCCCTTTCATTTGGTACCCCACATGGCATGTTTAAAAGAAAAAAGTAAAAAACTTTGTACTGCCGACTTTATGACGTCACAGCAACTACTCCCACTACTTTCGCGCTTGTCATCTTATATATTTGTGTTCAGGACATCATACTGAATGTACTGATACCAAATATATCCATGTCTGCGACGACATGAGCGAATAGTAACCTAAAGCTTGTTCCGCCAAGCTGTGCCGTCAGCTGCAGACGCATGAAGTAGGTATATGACATTTATTTTAGTTTAAACAAATCCCATCAAAAACATTACACGTAAAAAGATGTAAGTGTCGCAACGCAATTCTTCTACTACAAAAAAGTTTTGAGCTGTAATGTGAAACCAAGTCGGTATTTTAGTCAGTGCCAGGGGTGTAAAAATCGTATCAATATTAGATATCTTTATTTTTTAATACATATAATATTACAGTTTATAATTTATATATAGTAGTGTGACTACTTAAAAAACACAAATCAAAATATTTAATAAAATAATTTGATTTGTTCCCAAAAATTGATTATAACTGGAAAATTGGTATTTTTACAGTGGCTTTGTGAGCCGTAGATATCGCGAACCCTCATGGCTCCGCTCTTTGAAAAAAAATATGCAAAAATTCGCTAAAACTAGTGGAGAAATGTGACCTTTATAGCCAAGGTGACAATCGCTTGCTACGACAACGAAACGCTTTGTCTCTCTATCACTCTTCCATATTAGTGAGGCAGTGACAGTTGCGTTTCGTTCTCTACGTAGCATAAACGATTAGCACAATATGTATTGTTGGCTACGCACCCTGTAGAGGAGAACAACCGGACAGACATACGAAATCATTTAACGGAAACGGAGATGCGCTCGCGTTAGCTCTGTCAATCTGTAAATGATACCGGCACTGTAGCCACTGACATGATTCCGATTTTAACAAAAGGTGCCCTGAATTGCTCTGACATTTTGCAGATACGACGGCACAGTGACATGTTATTTTCAAAAAATGATAACTTTAATTGTACTGAAGCATTTGCAACGATTCTTTCTATTTTATAAAGATAACTTATATAACAAAACGAAGAAAATTATTTTTATACTGTAGTTACGTGCTGTTATAATAAGAATAAAAATAAAAATACACCAAATCGACCCAATAAAATATTAGTAGAAAACTATTTTCTATAAAAAATCTAAAGCGATAACATATCTTTTTTTGTAAGTACTCAATTTAAAGAAGATTTACAGATTAAAACTAAAAAACCGCATACACTCCCGTTTGGTAACTTGAGCTGCCATGATCATTTTAGAAGTGCGCAATGTTGGAAGCTCTAGCCGCCAGAATCATGTGAGTGGGTAGTGTACAAGTCACAAGCCGTATCACAAAGTGCCACGGACCGACATAAGTACCTAACATAATGGGGGCACGTATATGAACGCGCGTCGACAACGTTCGACATTCCATACAAGGGGCTTATTATGAGTGTTAGAATAAATATTAACATCAAATATATTTTATATAATTTCAATACCACACATTAAACAGTCGTATACAAGTTGGACGCAGGCCGTATCACAAAGTGCCGCGGGCCGACATGTGACATTGTGCGCGCACGTATATTGAACGTCGACAACGTTCGACATTCCATACAAGGGGCTTATCAGTGATAGAATCAATATACCATCAAACATTTTTAAAATAATTTCAATACCACACATTAAACAGCATACAAGTGTCACGCAAACCGTATCGCAAAGTGCCGAGGGCCAACATAAGTGACTTACGGCCATATTCGAACAATGCTTCTAAGAGATCACTGCGGTACGATACCGATCTGTTACTTTTGACACTAACAGCATTGTTCGAATTGGGCTGATAGTGGGCGCATGCATATGAACACACGTCGACAACGTTCGACATCCCATGAAGATGTTTATTATGCAAGCGTTTAGATATAACGTCAAATATGTTTAAGATGATTTTAATACCACATAATCAACAGTCCACAAGTGTACAAGACGAACTTAAGCCATATCACAAAGTGCCGCGGAACGACAGAGACAATATCAAATATGTCAGCCGTTCGTATTTATGTAACTAAAGGATTTTTTTTCTGCTAAAATTTATTCCATAAGTACCTACCTATAAAAACCATTGTGGAAAATACAAATGAGGCAAATGTTTTTTACAAGGCAAATACATATTGAAGGGGTTTGACATGTAAGTCAAGTACTAAATTAAATCAAATTCATACTTAGTTAAATTAAATATAAAGTACATTTTCAAATTCAAATTCAAATTCAAATCACTTTATTGCCAATACAATACAAAAGTTCTAGTTTAATAACGCCCGCTATAATACTTATTTAATTATTTATTTTAAATGGTCTAGTAAGGACTAAGGAGTCAGAAGTAGTAGAAAGTCGCCTAAAACCGCTCGACATTTTCTGTTCCATAGTTTTCAATAGTCCCCTCCAAGCGTGAAGCGCATACCGGGCGTCATAGCCGAGAGCATCTATTCTATCTGGCAATGGCAACTATTCAAAAACGACACTAACGTAGATATTATGTTTACTACTTTTTTTACCAGATTTTCTTGATTTTACAAGCTCTGTCAACATAGGTACTTACAGACAAATTATACCAATATTGTAATAGATTTGTACTTATAAACTGAAATAAATGTCATATACTAAGAAAAAGTGACCAAGGCCTCTAGTGCCCCGGGCTAGAATCGAACCTGCGTCCTCTGCTATCGCGGCAGGTGCCTGTGCCATTCGGCCACCGGTCCACAGCGGCATAGGTGGATTTTTTCCAAGTATATGCACTTCTTACTGAAGGCTTATGGCGCCCCTCTGGCCATCCCTAAGGTAAAACTACTGTGTTTCTACTTAAAATAATAAAAACAAATTAAAATATTTTCTGAAAATAATTTAATTTGTCCTAATACTTGTTAGGCATTTTTTTCTTATGTTTTATCTGCCGCACGTTTACAATCCTAGAGACGAATTTATACGTACATTTTGATATGTAAATGACGTCATTTGCTATCATTCGCGCGTGTATTTCGCTCGTACTTGTTCGTACATATAATGGCGCTAGCGAGACGCACAATTGAATAATAACTTAACAATATCATTCATATTTTAAAATTCGATTGGCCTCCTAGTGTCAGCGTATTTTTTGCCGTTTTAATAGGCAATGGTACGGAACCCTTCGTGCGCGAGTCCGACTCGCACTTGGCCGGTTTTTACTTTAAATACTATTATTTGTTCTACAGTTACTGTTGTGTAGTTACTACCTATTTAGGGACGAGTGGGACGAGATATCATTTGATATTTACCAGTCGTTTTTCGGTGAAGGAAACATCGAGAAGAAACCGAAATAATATCAATAAGATCTAGTCCACTCTGAGTTGGAAGGTCAGATGGCAGTCACTTTCGTAAAAACTAGTGCCTACGCCAATTCCAGGAATTTGTTACCAAGCGGATCCCATGCTCCCATTAGTCGTGTCAAAAAGCCGGGTAAACGCGAAGAAGATGAATTTGCTTTAAGAACAAATTAAATTACTTTCTATGAAAATATTTTAATTTATTTTATTTCTAGTAGACACACTACTATTTATTTATTTCGGTTTTTAAGTTGAATTTGAGTTAAAAACTGTAATAAATGTTTTTTTAATACTACGTCGGTGGCAAACAAGCATACGGCCCGCCTGATGATAAGCGGTCACCGTAGGCTATGGACGCCTGCAACTCCAGAGGTGTTACATGCGCGTTGCCGACCCTAATACCCCGCACCCTCGTTGAGCTGTGGCAACCTTACTCACCGGCAGGAACACAACACTATGAGTAGGGTCTAGTGTTATTATTTGGCTGCGACACCGATGTCAACCGATGTGACTGCTTTTTGCCTGACTACCTACATCAAATTTTCCCGTTCAAGCCTTAATTACCTATTCTTAGGCTGCAAATTGCTCGATTAAATTGTAACTGTTGATTATAGAGCTTCGAATATTAGAGGCAACTTCAAATTCGTTCACTCCGCCGAGCACAATGTAGAAACGCTTTAGTGATGTTACATTTTATGGAATATTCTAAAGGTAGGTAATATTTTGAGTATCGTGAACATTTCTGAGAGTAAAAATAGAATAGTAAAAAGCCATGGCAAAATGCCGAGACAACGCTAGTCATCCTAGCGTTGTTTCGGTTTCGTGAGTACCTAGTACTATATTGTTTGTTCATACAAATAAATAGCTCATTGTTTGTAATTGTATAGGGTATTTGATAAATTTTTATTAATGGTATCAGTCGATCAGGTTTGTTTTGAGGATCAAATATCTGTATGGGACCCGTTGTCTTAAACTTCTTAAAGCAATACAAAAGTCACAAATGATGGTCAAAGTCTGGCACCCGCACTTTACTGACGAAACGCTTCTAACAAAATGACATCGTGACGTCACCATGTAATGTCGCTATTGCTTAGAAGTTAGAAGGCGAAATTGTGAATGTGAAATATTGCGTGTATGTATATTGTTGCTGTACAATTTTTTTTAATAAAATGTAAGGAATCGAATTTTGCCATAGGTCTTGTATTTTTTTATTATTCCCATATATTATTTAGATTTCCAATTTATTGTTATAAATTGCTCATTTTCTATCTATTTAACTAGATTTAGTCATAAAATTCAACATGTGTCAACAACCCTATTTAATCAACATAACTTTTTTTAATAACAGAACTTCCACAACTTTAAAACTACTTAATCGCGTACAAACTTATAAAAAATAATAAAATAAAATAAAAATGTTTATTGAGTTCGCACAAACAAACGTAATTATAACTGGGCAGGTGCCTCTTTTTAAGCGTACAATGACACTTGTGTCAAGAGACACCGCTCTCCCGTAGGTGGTAACAGAATTTATATAAAAGCAATAGCTGTGGCTTAAAACGAATGTTTCTTCATAATAACTAAAAATAGAAAGAAATTAAGTATATAAAGCTAATTTTAACAAAAATCTGTTCTTAATAGAGTACCTAAGCCTTTTTCTTTATATGTAAGGTACAATGAGGTGGACTACAATTTTAATAAAGTTTTAATAATCGAGGGGATGTGTGTGTGTGTGTGTGTATGTTTATTAAATTTAGGTAAATTTTCTGTGTGCGTGTGTATAGGTTCTGGATGCGTAAAAATTAATCTGAAGACCCATGCATTAGCTACAGGAATATATTTTTTCTCTATATGTAGTATACAGTATACAATTAATATTAGACGACAACTAATATATTTTCAACATCAATATAGCTTTTAGTGTTAATCCATGTATTTAGTTTACTTAAACATTCTTTACAGCTTGCGGGGTAAATATTTAAAAACTTATTTATATAATTATACAATTTTACCGACTGAACTACGTACTGCCTCTTTGCGAATACGGATTTAGGTACAGGAGCGGATATTACGCCGGGTTTTCTTCTTTTAGATTTATTATCGTCTGTTTCAGGTTTGTATATGTATAATTTACCATAGGCCATAAATAAACGTAAGTTTGTACGCGATTAAGTCCTGTGTTAGTTTTAAAATTATGTGTGAAAATCGTGTTAGTTTAAATCAGTATACCTAAACTTCCGTGAGACACAGACATATTAAATATATTAATAACGGGTCACTCACGTATTTTAAGTCGAAAAACGCTCACGCTCGACATGCTTCACTCCGTACCGAGGAGTGTCATCAGGAGCTTGCGTTGACGGTTGAGCGTGAGCGTTTTTCAATTTAAATTGCGTGACCCGTTAATTTTTTAAACTTACGTTACAGTTTACTGGTAACTAACATTATAAGAAACAAGGTTTTTCTTTAAATTATAAAATAAGTCGATTTTATATGATGCGTAGAAGCGTGGGCGGGGTAGGTTCAGACGTAAATGGCGAGACGATTTTGATACCTTCCTTTACAACTGGCCGGAAGAAGCAATAATTCGAGTTAGTACCAGAAGCAAGGAAGAGGCCTTTGCCCAGACGTCAGGACTAAAAAAATAGTTGTATTTAATTCCCAGTAATAATACCATCACAACACTAGCCGCGGTATCAAGTTAGCGTAGTCTTGCAGTAATAATTAAAGGCAGCGTGAGGAAGCTGCGTCTGACTGGCTCAAATTAAACTTCACGTCATAGGGAAGGAATAAAGTTGTAACTACACCTTTGTCACCGTTAATAGTGACAAACTTAAGGCATCCCCTTGTAAAGCCAGGAAATTAGAAGAAAACAAAAGATATGGCGCTCCGCGCGAAACTTGCGACGGAAGACATACCCGTTGCGCGGGTGTTTACCTTTTTTTTTAATACTACGTCGGTGGCAAACAAGCATACGGCCCACCTGATATTAAGCAGTCTCCATAGCCTATGTGATAAGTCCTACCACACAAAGCGAGATGACATTCACAGTGCCCATACCTCTCTTTTGGACGTACATAGTTTAAGGACATATATATCCGGGTCCGGGTTTATCTCAATTACTCTGAAAATATACTTCATGCTTAAAATTTTGCACGTCAGAGCTAGTGATGGATATAAGTAGTCACCAGTCATCTGTACATAGTTTTTGCCGAGTTTGACTTTTCTGTCTCTTAATACCCAACCCTGTTTCTGCCAACCCATATCCAGTATATCCACCGTTTAATAAACAGATGAAACTAGCGTTTGGCATCGCCGCGCCTTGGCAAAGAGCGCATGAGACAAACCTGCACATTAGACGCGCAGGGAGGCTGCCAAACGTTCACAGTTAGGTGAATAGCGGTGAGGAGCGAATCGGGATCTTAGACTTTAATTTTAAGGTAGGAAGTTATTTAAGAAAATTGGTGAAAATGTATCATTCCCAACCTTCGTCATCTCCGAAACTACCAGGCCTACATTTTAGAAGAAAAATACAGAAAATAGTTTATTATTACTCATAGATTACAGGAAAACATAACAATCGTGAATCGATTTGTAGGAAAAAAGGATGTGATTACGGTACCCTTGTTTTTAGCTTAAGACCACAAAAGCACTTTTTAGCAGAACTCACCTGACTCCATAATACAAATTCATGCCGATCTGTATGTGTCGCGTGAGTCAATGCTAGCCGGTCCTGTATATGTGTGAAGCCGCCGCTTGTAATAATTGAAATTAAGAAACATTTGAATGTCAACTAAAAAATTTAATGTCAAGTAAAAATCAACTTCTTTTTTGCATATTTCTTGAAACGAGTAGACTCTCCAAGCGACATTTTACCATCTCGAAAAACCTATTTCGACTTAAACTTTGTTACTTTAATCTAGCTCTTAATAACTGCACACCTCTTATAGTATTAGGCTTCCTATGCCTTATTTACAAACCCGTTCCAACTTAATAACTAAAATTAAACCCTCAACCGTAACAGAATAAGCCTATGTTAAACGGCTAAATTTGATTTATACAAATTAAGCTGTCGGATCTCGAATGTTATCAAAGTGACTCTTTGAATTAGGATTTGCTGCGGACTTACTAAACTGTTCCGCTCGGCCGACTTTATGATCTTGTTATTTGTACATCGCAAGCTTCGGTGATCCGGCCCGTACTGCGAGTCACAACTATTTAACAGTGTGAAAAACCGTATTTTTCATTTGTATATATATATATATATATATATATATATATAGTTCGTCTTTTCGAGTTTGGGAGGTGCCTTTCCTCAATCCATCAACGGAGTCGTAGCTGACGTTCACGAGAGTTAATTATACATCTCGCTGTGTGACAGAGAGGAAGATAACAGAATGTCGATATTCGCGGTAGGCCCACTGAAATTAATCAGATCCAAATGTATATGATATAAAATATTTTCTCACCTATTTTACGAAGATCAAATAAAAAGGACCAAACAAAAACAAAGTTACTTGCGGGAGCGATAAATCTGCTAACAGAACTGTATCTGGTGACCTAGTTTTTGTTATGAGATTATCTTTATACAAAATAGAGGGTGCTAGACAGGTAAAGTTGATTGCGCGCCATTAAATGAGCCCTTAGGCGGACGTCACGTGGGATGACTAAATATTTTAGTAGGTACACTAAATATTAGTCTGAGGTTATCGAAAGGTTGGCTTTATCTATCTACTTACAGTCATCTTAGCCTAACGTTAGTAGCTAGGAGGTCGATTCTAATGTACAAAATTGTTATGGTTTTGCACTGGTTTTGATATGACGAGCGATATTTTGAGGATCGACTGGTAATTAGATCGCATCTCACGCACGACATTCAGTTCATTTCGCATACATCAATGAACGTGAGAAATCTTCAAGGTCATATCAAAATAAGATCGAATCCGTAACAAATTGTTAAATCTACATCGGGCTCCAGTGGTAAAGGCGTGTGACTTTCAATACTACTATATTTATCATCTTTTCGTGTTATACCTATCCCATCGAACGACCACCATACAACCAAATAATGCAAAGCCATTGAAATTGAATTAAAATCTTTATTGTTATATTGTGACTTATAATGATCTTAAAATTATGTCAGGGTAGAATCATCACATCACATATTGTCAACCGCGATGCGGCGTACAATATTAATACTAAAACTAATCTTACAGCTAAATACTTATACAAATATCATGTCATTACATTATGATGTGATGCGAATAAAATGATTAGCTATGTCAATACAATAAGTGAATAAAGGCCTGTTGCGGATATCATCATTGGTATTTTTGGGACGAAGCATGTTGCTGATTTGCATTTGTAGCCATAAAAAAAAAGTGAATAAATAAATAATGTGTCATAGGTACTAATTATTGCTCGACGACATAAAGTGGTAATTTGACCCATATTGATTATACACGTCTAGTACTGAGTCGCTACTACCCAAATTGAGTTAGTATCACACGTATCACTAGGGCGCTCCACGGTATAAGTAATGATACCCTCATCTGTTCAGCCGTTTTTGTATGAACAAAAGTAGGCAACCAAAACATTAATTTTCACTCGCCGAAACTCTTAGTAGCGGACATCCATTCTCGAGAAGGATCTAAACTTACGAATTTAATTATAAAGGTCTCCACTATTTAGCAAGAGGGCTCGACATTCCGATTTGTTTAATGGCCAGATGTTGATTGCCATCTAAAAAGATGATTTTAGTGATCAATGTAAGTGAACTCAGGTAATACGATTTTTTCAATACACTTGCTCGTACCGTGTAAATTATTGAACCGCTTTTAGGCTCATAATCCGAAATATTACGCACGCGTGCTTTTTCATTATACTATCGCACTTGTGCTGTAATGTTTGATAACCCGATCGAGTTAAGATTGTAACTAATTGCTAATAATATGTATTGAGACGGACAGACCTTCTTAATTGGTCAAGTAGCTTTTACAACAAGGGCGCCCGGCCGACCGCCTGCCAAGACCCGGCCGCAACAATTAATATTTGATTAATATGTAAATTTTGTTTTTGTCCTCGCAAGTGTGTTGAAAAACTTCGTATGAAACGCGTGTGCATTATATAGGTAGTTATTTTATTACACATATCGGCTTTCTTTTTGCGCGCTCGCTTTTCATATCGCCTCGTGTGTCATGACCAACGTAGCACACTTGTATCACAATGTACTATTACAACACCAACTTGTGAAAGTTTTCACATCACCTTTTAAAGAATAAAGAAAGCCTTTGCAAGCTGGTCTTGATCTTGATCTTGTTTATCAACTTGAACGTTTTGCACACTAAGAATGTCACAATAGGTTAGATGTTATGCCGCGCGTAATGCGTCGTTTTCGTTTTGTAGTCGTGCCAGCCGCACAATTGATTAATTTATCAAACAATACAAAATAGTAAAATGTTAGAAATGCACGTGCATTACAACTTCGTAACTCAACAACAACCCACAGGTGCAGCTACATTACATATATCTTTGTATTACCTCAGAATGGAATCACGTAAAATATGATTTTGTCGAACGTGGAACAGAACGCTACGAATACAGTCCATGTGTATTGCCTTTAGTTACGTGAGCGAGGATACTGGGATTTTAGGAACCCATTGTAACATGAAACACGACTTCTAGATATATAAATATGTATTTGGAGATAATAATTTCAAGAAAACTTCGAATTCGTATTTACAAAGAGGGTAAATAGTATATTTTCCATGTTTTTACGGATGACTCATGGAAAGCGCCACGTGATCACCGATCAGCCTTCGTAGAAAATTACATGTCGGACGCCTCGGCCCGGGCCCGGCCCGGTCTAGCGTGAATCACCCTTTATTCTACTTACTTGGAATACGTAATCTTTAAAATTCTCAAACTATTTTGACTACTTGTTGGTATCCATTTTAGCAAGTGAATACTATTATTTTATTTATTTTTTTAGTCTAGCATTTTAGTAAGTGAGAGAGTTATGTGAGTGAGTTTTACTGGTGAATGAAATATTATGAAGGAATCGATGCTGATCGGATTGTTAAGATAGAAATTATCTATATAGAAGCTAGGCATTAATACAAGGCAATCTGACATCATATTCATGGGAGCACTGTCGGCGCGGCTGGTCGACACCTCAGGGGACCCAAGGGCTGGCGCGTACCTCTTTCAACGTATTTCCCTTGCGATACAGAGAGGTAACGCCGCTAGTGTCATGGGGTCCATGCCGCAGTCCGACTTGTTAGAAGGGATATTCTCTTTGTAATTGCTTTTGTTTTTCTAGGTATATTATTTAGTTTGTGTTTTTTTATGTTATTTGTAGGTTTAACATTAGTTTTACTTTTGTAATATTATAATTTAATTTAATTTAATTTAATTACATTATGTGTAGTCTTTGTATATTATTGCATGTTGTGAAATAAAATCTGACATTAGCGTCATATAGCGGCACCTTAACATTAATATTAGCGTCATACCTAATATTAATGTTAAGGTGCCGTGGGTTTCGCCAGCAGCATTTCAGATTACAACTATTCATAACACGGTTGCCAAATATGAATTGCAATCTTGAGGCCTTTCTCTAAATAATAACTTCATCGATTCAAAACCTGATTAAAGAACTTTCGCTCAGTAGAAAATAAATCCTAAAAATGCGTAATTTTATTTTTGATTGAACTCATCGATTACTTTTCTTTGTTAGAAATAACTAAAAATATCCATTTAATTAACACAAAAAGAAATTACACGTATATAATGACAGAAAAAATGTTTCACCTTTAGTTACCTACTTTTTTTTATTTTAACTATTTAGTAACGGCTTACAAAATACAACCTATATTCTAAATTTCATTCAGATATACATTAAAGGCTTGGCCAAAAACAAGGCGCGACGCAGCCCCGCCGTAACAGGTTAGCGACGTCAAACAGACTGCGTCCCGCCGGCCCCTTGCGTCCACACGGCGCGGATGCGGCGCTGCGTCACGCCGTGTGTTTGGCCAAGCCTTAAGTATAATAAATGGCTGTGACATACTAGCAGACGGACATGACGAAACTACGAGTATAAAGGTTCCGTTGTTTCAAAAATGACAAATCGGAAAGTGCGTATACTTGTTCACATGAGCCCCGGCTCGCCTACGGTCCTTAGATGTTAGGAATAACATTATAACAGTACCATACGTGTAACAGAGCACCTGCAAGTGAAATGCGCTTACTACAATCACGTTCAAACAGCCAATACAAGTTGCGGTGGAAAATGAAAAAGCTGTTACTGTCCAGGTTTGGCAAACGTAGGGAAACTAAATATATGTATATGGAAATTGAAAATGGGAATTCTGAGTTGAGGGGTTAAAATTTTGTAGTCAATAATGAGTAATAATATTGGTAAGTAGTTTAGTATATTTAATTATTTATATAGGTACCGCAGAAAGGATGACATACGGCAAAACGGTTCGGGACCAGGCCGAAGGATCCGACCAGTGTTGGCCGAAACATTAATGCAATTGAACATTAACCACTACAAATTTAACCTTAGACTGATGTAACCGTCCGTTACGGTTTACGGTTCAATCTGTGATGGTTAATGGTTAATTGCAATTAAAGTTCGGCCACACTGGATCCGACTCTTCGTTTAGCGTTTAGCGCCGCAGCGGAGCCGATTCCGAGCCTCGGTGGTCATTTGATGATTTCAATAGAAAACGAAGTGTCTCAACCCGGACCTAAAGCAATGTACAGTCGCCATCAGATATATCGGAGCGGCCGAGGTGCTCAAAAATATCTGAACACGCACCTAGCGCCTTGACAATAGAGGCGTGTTCAGATATTTGTGAGCACCTTGGCCGCTCCGATATATCTTATGGCGACTGTAATATAGAAAGTTAGTTAGGTGGGTCAATATGATCCACTATGCTGTGCAAAACTTTCATCACCGGGTTTAATTTTAAAGTTTTTATTGCCACAACCTGTTCAAGCTGTAAAAAGCTCACTGTCATATAAAACACCTCCGGCTGAATAAAGCTAGTCCGTCGCCACTTTCACAAGACACTTCCGCCATAAGAAATCCAATTTAACTTTGTCGCCGAACAAAATGTTCCAATAGAAATAATTTCGTCAAGGACCAACCGCTGTACAATTCAATCAGAGGACTTATGTTTTTCCCGCGTAGTATTTTTGTCATAAAAGTTGGGTAATGTGTATTAAGTAACAGTAACAAATAATGTCGGAAGTAAATTGAAATAAATCTGAGTGTTTTCAATTTTGTTTTGTTACGCTTAGTAATAGGTTTACCAATTATCGTAGGCGATTGATAAAGTTGAGTTTTGGGCTTAAAACTAGTTTATATATTTCACTTACTTAACATAATCTAATACTGTTTCGACCGCGTTGTCGCAATTTGTTTGCGCTGCCACCAGTACGAACTGTGTCCCGCCGAAAATCACCGCTTGTTCACGCCTTGCACCTGACAAACTCGCTCCGAGAATCAGCACCAAGCTGTGATGTTTGCGAATGTTTGCGAGTGGATGGTTGGACGTATGTTATGAATGCTTGAGGTTCTGCGAGACGATGAATGAACGACCTTCTTGTTGACTGGTGTACTATATGTATGAAATTTCTATTGGTTTCACAGTGCTTTGGAATACTGTTATGCTGTGAAATGTAATGAATAAAAAAATAATACAAATCGGTTTCATGCTGCCAAGCCTTTCCAAACCAACTTGTAACTGACAACATAAAAACTTCTTACCAACCACCACAGTTAATCTGTAGGTGTAGGCGAAGCCTTAATGCCATGAAAAAAATCACGCGAAAACAATTTGCAATATTTGCAAGGGCAAACTCCAACCATAACCTCAAAACGTTAAAGTTGGCTTGATAGCAAATTAAAAAACCGGACAAGTGCGAGTCGGACTGGCCCACCGAGGGTTCCGTACTTTTTAGGGTTCCGTACCTCAAAAGGAAAAAACGGAACCCTTATAGGATCACTCGTGCGTCTGTCTGTCTGTCTGTCTGTCTGTCTGTCCGTCGGTCACAGCCTATTTTTTCCGAAACTACTGGACCAATTAAGTTGAAATTTGGTATACATAATTATGTAAGTTTGTGACCCAAAGACGGACATGTAACGTAAACAAATTAATTTTAAACACGTGGGGCCACTTTTGGGGGGTAAATGAGAAAATTAAAAAATAAAGTTTGTCAAACTATATTGTTAGAATCTCAAAAAAATTTTTTTATAATTATAATAAGAGCTTTTTTATAATTTTAAGATAAATAGTTTAGAAGTTATTCAAGAAAATAGGCAAAAAATGACCATCCCCCCCCCCCCTTTATCTCCGAAACTACTGGGTCAAAAGTTTAAAAAAAAATACACAAAATAGATCTTTACCTATAGATCACCGTAAAACCTATTAGAAATGTGCAGTCAAGCGTGAGTCGGACTTAGGTAATAACTTAGTTTTTGATTCGAACCCTACGGGTTTTTTAAAGACATTTCACATAAAAAATACATTGTTTAAATTGTGTAATGTACGGAACCCTTGGAACGCGAGTCCGACTCGCACTTGGCCGGTTTTAGTATTTGTTGTCATAGCGGCTATCACGGTTTCGCGGTTCATGAGATGCAGCCTGGTGACAGACAGACGGACAGACAGATCGACGGATGGACAGACGGACAGTAGAGCCTTAGTAATAGGGTCCCGTTTTTACCCTTAGGGTACATGGCTAATTTACATTTTTTTAATACGCGACTTAATCTCGTAATCTTACGTTTATTATATTATGGCCTGGTTTATTCATATTTTTTTCTAAATATATATATATATATTAGTATATTTTCAGCGTAATTGAGATAAAAGGTAACCCTGCACCTGCGGCCATTTCTTTCGGTGCAAGTTTTACACGGCACGCGATATCTTAATCAAAACATCTTTAAATCAAAAATTAAGAAGTTGCTATTGGGTACAACGCATGACTAAATATATAAGATAGGCAAATATTGTATATAAATAAATATGCTTTATTGCACCAAAAACATACATTTTACATACATGTAAAACTACAAATAAATTCTTAAAGAATAACAACAACATATATACCTACAACTTACACTGTTAATGTAATATAAAAGTATTAACCTTAGTAATATAAGTTAATCATTAAATTTAGATTAAGGTACTAACATTGAAAATGAGTGCACCATTTCGCCGTTAAACGCAAGTTTGGCGAAACTTGTATAAGTTTAAAATGTGTTATACTTTTTTGAAAATAAATTTAAAAAAAAAAAAAAAAAAAAAAATAATATTTACAGTACATCTGGTGCTCCATTACGACATCCTGTGTTATAATAAGCACATTACGTAACTACGTAGAAAGTTACTACGGCCATATGTACTGTACAACGTGTAATATTCGCCACTCGTTGCGACCTTAATATTTTTCGCACTTGTATCGTAATAACAGAACTATTCTTCCCTTTCTAATTTCCTTTCCCTTAAACGTGTAATATTGAGAAATCTAAATATTAATCTTTCGCAAAATGTGCATCGTAATCTACATTTGTATTGCCGCAATTCTTGAATAGAAATTGCTCACCATTCCATGGACTTGCTTTCAACTTATTTTTCCACTTCACTGCTTGGTTTCTCGGACTTGTACCATAGGTACTCAATCAGAAGAATACGGAATTTTATTCTATTGTATAAGTTAGAAAATCGTTTTTGCTGCCCCTTAACTTTTTAACTTTTTAAGGTTGAATCAAGGATTTAATTTAGTAGGAGCTGTTACCCCCTGGTGAAGGAAAGATTGATCTTTCCTTCACCAGGAGGTATTATTTCCTCCTCCTTGCGTCATATTCCTCAGTATTGAGGGTCGTGACCTCCCTTTTGTATCACTTTCTTTCTTACGATCTTTCTCCATCTGCTTCTGTCTTTGGCTGTGTGGAGAGCCATGTGAACTGTGGAGTCAAGAGCGGTGCGGATCTGGTCAGATCAACGTATTGGACTGCGTCCCCTTCCAGGTCTTTTCCCTTCCACTTTGCCGGAGTCCATGACTCTGCGTAGACATTCGGATGACAGCCGCGACGAGATTCTGAGTTCACGCAATATGGAGACGTTAGTCCGGAATGCTGTCCAGGGGATACGAAGCATCTTTCTCCAGCACCACATCTCAAAGGCGTCAATGCGTTTGCGGTCAGCAGCCTTCAATGTCCACGTCTCAGCGATCGAAAGATTGAGAAGACTAGAGTCCGTACCAGGTATTATTTAAATAGGTTTTAATTATATTGATTTAATTTTAATAGTATATATATTTATAAGTATTTCATTCGATATAGGGTAAACTATCTATTATTTACTGGCCACGTTATATTAAAATAACTAAATTAAACATATTTATTGATATGTATTTATTCACACAATTCAAGTAAAGCAAATACTTACCTAACATTAGTTCTTAAAATTTACTTGGATTGTGTAAATATTAAACAGAATCCTTTTTAATATAAGGTGGCCAGTTATTGTAAGGTGGTCAGTAATAGACGGTTTACCCTATTTACTTTTAAAGCTAAAAAAAACTATTTAGATTCGACTGTCCCTAGGTGTTATGCGCATTCGATGTGAATAAAACAATTGCATACAGTATTTGCTGACCTCTGATTTAACCATAAGTATCACTGTATTAAACTTCAACAGTTTTACTGATAATTATTAAACGTTTCGCATTACTAAGATCTCTTCTTCTTCTTCTTCCTGCCCTTATCCCATGTTATGTGGGGTCGGCACAACATGTTTTTCTCTTCCATTCTCCTCTATCTTTCGTGACCTCAGCACTCACTCCTTTCTTTCTCATATCCTCTTTCACACAATCCATTCATCGCTTTTTGGGTCTACCGTACGCTCTCCGTCCATCAACATTCATCCCTAACATTCTTTCGCATTACTAAGATATCTCCACTAAAGGACCTTTCGATAAATTTAACTTGTCCAACTCCAAGAATGCGGCTCGCCGACATTTGCTTTGGTTTATTACACTAAATAGAAACAAAAGTAATTCTCGAATACCTCGCAGAGAATTCTAATTGAATTACAAACCCAGCCCTTACAGCTAATAATAGACCTTTATATAAACTTGTATTATTCGAAGAATTTTCAAGGATTTGTCGCTCGGTTTACAATCCTAAATATGCGTTGGGTTCCCGATTCCCTTTAAGCAGACACTAAGGTATCTGCCCGATGCCGCTAAGATGGCCCGGTTCTGAAGCTTGCCTATTTTCATAATTTTATTATTTTATAAGCGTGAATGAGTAGAATTTGCGCCCATGTTCGCTAGTACCATAGACAAAACGGCAAATTCATATTAAAAATAAGAAAAAAAAACGATGGTCCTTCTTAAGCGCAAGTAATTTAGATGATTAAACATACATACAAAGACAATTAAGGGTTTTTACACTTAATATTGTTTCAAAAAATATGGCAGCGGGCCACTTCCCTAACAAAAGCGCACCAGATAATATAAGTATATGTATTGTAGCAGCAAATAGTCCAAAAAATATTTAAATTTAGTGGACAAAATCGATAAAAACATTAATATCTGGTAAGTATGTTTATAGTTAGATACCACGCTTTGAGATCTTTCTAAAATATCTAGGATAAAATAACACGACAGTGGAGTATCAAGGGTTCCATTTTGAATTTTACCGATGGGGCTTTCACCAACCGCAGACATGTTTAGTAGTCGTCAAATATATGTCTACATTGTTGCACCTTATACCATCGTCACAAGGTACAAAATCTTGACATATTTTTGAAGTCAAGCCTTCAGCCTGAATGCTTGAACAAAAACACTCAATGGCCGTGGATTTCATCAAAGCTAATTGCAAAACGCAGCTGGTTAAGCCGTTTAAACATAGATAAGTGTACGCGCTTGGTCAAAGCGTCCATATTGACCAAATTCCTTATTCATAAAACCTTATTACTATTTTTAATTTAAACCTAGTTGTCTATAGTCAATTGAGAAACGTTTGTTTTAGAAAGCAATTAAACAAAAAAAATGCAACTATATTTAGTTTATGAGATTAGTTTTGAATTAGATTGTAACGGAGTGTACATTGGGACTTACGAGGTTTATTCAGCGGTTTTATACACTCATCAGCCATAGAGCATTCACCACAAACGCTGTAAACGGCACAATGGGGCAGTCTATGCAGCCTTTGTCGAGCACTCGCGGGTCAGATGCGGCGCTGATACGGCACGCCGCGGCCGCGCTGGAGTTCACTGTATCTATTCATTATGAGGTGCTAATACGGATATTTTTCATTTTAAATGTAGGGACAAGACAAGGAAAATTCTTTTAGCGCTTTGTTTCATCCGCTACTATGAATGCTAACTGTATAATCTTCTCGAAATGCATGCTTTATTCTTCATGCAATTATCGTCATAATTTTTAAGTTAGACAAGTGTTAAAATTTTAGTAGAAAAATTCTAAAGATGTATCCACTTATGTAAAACATATGTAAACGTATGTCAAGGATGTGTATACCTATACAGTGTATACAAATCAAGAGTGTATAATGTATATACTCCTAACAAATGCCGCAATAATGTGTATGAGCCTGTATTCCTGTAAACACATTTAAAATCAAATTAAGACTCTTATCGGGACCCTTCTTTGATGTGATTTGAAATTAGATTAAGGACTTGTAGAACTTTAAAGTTAGGTCCCAAACGGTAGAGCTAAAATCCATTTAAATTTTGTATCCATAAATTATACAAAGGCTGATATAAGTACTTTACCAATTTTAGGTTTCTAATCTGAAAGGGTAAAAGGTATTTGTAGAAAATACTTCAAAACATTCCTTTTTCATTTTGAAATAGGTGATTGTTTATTAGCTTGGTTTTTGATAGTACTAATTACTATTAGTAAAAAATCTTTCTTTTTTGATAAATCTGTACTTGTACGATATTTGAATGTTTTCTAATCACGTTGTACACTACTTGGCACTCACAAAGTTTTAATAAAGAATAAGTAAAAATTTGAGGTCAATCTTACACATATATATCAACATAGTCCCAATCCCAAACCAGAGGAATAGGAAACGTTTTTTCGTGGAAATCGTTCTCGATTCTATTCATGTACCTACTAAATATCATCAATTGCAGATTAATACGAGAAATAGAAAGTTATCTTATTATTTATTTGGAAACACCCACAAAATAGTACTTTATACAATCGTTATATAATAGAGAGCTTTTCATCGAGTAACATGTTTAGGCCATGAAGCTTGTTGAGTGGCCTAATGAAAGTACGCGATTGAAAAGCTTGATTATATCACTACTAGCTTTTGCCCGCGACTTCGTCTGCGTGGACTTAGTAACAGTAGCTAAAGTAAGTGTAGCGCCTGGAAAAATTCTCATAGCAAACATTCAATTTGAGCATATTATGCACACAAATTAGCAGGCACTTCATTAATTATCTCAATTCCACCCCGCTTTTTGCTTTCCTAAGGGATTATTTTCGGGATAAAAACTATCCTATGTCCTTCTCAGGGACTCAACCTATCTCTATGCCAAATTTCATCTAAATCGATTCAGCGGTTTAAGCGTGAAGAGGGAACACACAGACAGACAGACAGACAGACTTTCGCATTTATAATATTAGTATGGATTGTATACAATACTTTTTCTACGAGTCATCTAAATTAATACTTTGTCTACTGTAAAACCTAAATAATCAAAGAAAATTCGGTAAGTATCTCAGTAGTACAAAAGACATCCACCGATAATATATGAATAGGTATTACTCATGGTCGCGCATTGGTGTCTTCTCCACTGGATTGCGGCGCCACGTGATTGGCCAAATTCATTATAGTTTCGAAATAAATGTTATAGTTGAGTTGGGAGCCCATACATGAAAAGTACCCAATTACAGTTTGGTATACGAAATCCTAATTCAACCATTACAGTCAATGAGTAGAAAAAGCTATTTTACAAGTCAGTTTGTTTTTATGATATATGAGGTAATAAAGTTTTTTAAGTAGAATCTCGTGTCGTTCGTATGCTTTACTTTACTTCCGTATATTTACTTATGCTTTACTTTACTCTATCGTATGTTTTACGTACCATTACGCAAAAAACAGCAAAAAAATTACGTTTGGTGTATAGGAGCCCCACTTAATATTTATTTTATTATATAATTATAGCGGCAACAGTAATACATCATGTGTGAAAATTTCAACTGTCTAGCCTCCATGGTTCATGAGATACAGCCTGGTGACAGACGGACGGACAGCGGAGTCTTAGTAATAGGGTCCCGTTTTTGCCCTTTGGGTACTACGGAACCCTAAAAATTATTACTAAGAGGTTTATAAACATAACACGGAGAAATTGGATGGTTTCAAAACAGTAAAACATTTTAATCTGCGTAATTAAACTAGCCTAAGCCCCAAGTCAACATTTCACTTCAACACACAAGAAGTTGCGGTAGTGACCCTAGTGATGGGGTGTTGCCAGGAACGGGTATATAGGTTCAAGTGAATTTCGAATATTCATTTCTTTAACAGCATAGTATACGGCCGCTTCTTCGTACAAACGTAGTCTTCATTTTCTTCTCTTCTATAATGTAATATCCTAATATATAAATTGATGTTACTTAAGCAGTTTTTTTAGAAAAAATGTAACTATGTTTATATTAATTAATTTATTTATTTATTTATATGTAATTTTAATTTGATTTCTAATGTAATGACAATTTATTTTATGTATTATTAAGTTTAATTTGTAATTTTAATCTATGGGTTTTTTGCCTGAAACAAAAATATTGATTGATTGAATGATTGATTAATTATATTTCAAAGACCGTGGCCGTACTCGATACATGATTTATCGATAGATAGAAAACACTTGCAAAGATTGGTCTTAAAATCACCATTATAAGGTTCTATGCCTTTATGGGTCTGCAATAATTAAAATCACAATTTCAAAACATTTGTACCTAAACAGCTAACGAGTAATATTACACAAATAATCCACTTGTTTATCCAATTATCCAGTTTTCTTATTATTCCTTTGCCCAGGCTCAGTAACATGCGACAGTCTTATTTACTCGGATACAAATAGACAGCGTGCTCGTTTTAGGCATTGATGATGATTCCTCTTAATGTACTCATTAGAAGTCGATGTAATTGGTGTAAGATCATAATTATGAAAATGGATTTGTGATTTGGTATTTTGGCGTCTGACTAAACTTCGCAATTATGAGTACTATTTTCAATCAGCTCAATATATGCCTATATAACAAGGCTCTGTACCTACATAAAAGGAGTAAATAATGCAAGTCATCCTAGTATTTTTAATGAGTATTCCAAAACGGTCCGACAATTATCTTCCATGCGGAAAAGTTTGACGAATAATTATCAGTGATCATTAATTCCAAAACAAAAAACATTATAAAGTTTATTTCTATATTTTTATATAACCTTTCGTATGCGCATGTCAAAAAATTGCCATATAAATAGCAATCGTGATAAATTATTTTTAAGTTGGATATACACGGTGTTTCCTGTAACAGAAGCAATACAATTAGAGTTTTGAATGATTCACGCTTAGTTTCACTAGACTTATATTGACCGGGATATAGACCGTGATTACCTTTTGTACACACAACACAACACACACAACACAACACAACTTTGACACCCACCCGCTATCTTCAGTCACCCGTGAACATGATGCATGTAACTGCGTCGAAATATCGGGAGCTCACAAATAATACAAAAGGTAATCACGGTCTATATCCCGGTCAATATAAGTCAGGAGCAATACATTAAACTGGAGGCTGTACGCCTCAAACTGACCAACATTTGTTCAGCAACTTTTTAAAATTATGAAATTTTTAGATTATACCTTTTTCATACTAATTAAATATTATTTTCAATGAACGCTGCCATCAGTGTGTTTGACGTTGCTTGTTACCCTTTAAACATAACAAATTATGCAATACATTGCGTCTTAGACTAAACTTTAAAGTGTAATAAAAATCAAAACACGTTATTTTTAAAAGTTGCTGAACTAATCTTGGTCAGTTTGAGGAGTACAGCCTACAGCTTAATTTATTGCTCCTGTTACATGAAACACCCGGTATATGGAGTATACGGTATACGGTATACGAAATTTCCTCAGCATACGAAAGGTTAAAAGATTCAATGTTTCAGGAATATTCCCGAAAATATAAATCTAAAGGGCCGTCACTAATCGACCCCGAACTAATCGCTTAATATTGATACGTGGTTTTGACATTTCCTTACTTAGTGACCCTTGAGCCACATAAGAGTTGCCAAACACGGTGGCGGGTCCCGTCCGCCCTTTTAGTCGGCAACTTTGAATGGCAATGTTGCCAACTTTGAGGTAACTTCAAACCACTATTAGTTATATTAATAATAATCGCTATTTGTGTTCCTAATATATCCGTTACAATGTCTTTGTAATTTCAGCTTATTTTGCTAAAATAACTTATCGGTCCTTCCAGAAAAAACATCTTTATCATAAATGGTAAATGTAACAGAAACGTATCACAATTATTTCGATAATAATTATGTACCATTTACTACAAAATTGCGATATTTATTCTACTCCCGTCGATGCTGAACATGATGTCAAATTAAATTACCTACATGTCATTTAAGGACTCACTAATTAAAATCATTTTAACAGGACCCGGCCAAAAATAAACTGAATCTTCATATGGATGTTCCATTATATCTGAAAATTTTATCGTCTCGATTGAGGTAATTGAAAGCTTAAAGGAATTTATTTCCAATTTCCAATATATGAGGTTTTCCGCCTATTCGAAATTGCGTCAGAGGCATCGATATTAAATTTATAACCTGTCTCATATAATTTTAACAACGAAAAACGCTTCGGGAGCGTTAACGCTTGATACTGGCATTTAAATGGCTAATTCGTTGAGATGATCTACTTATAAAGATAGAGATATTTTATTGTGTAAATAATGGTGCTAAACTACCTTAAAGGTGCTACTTAATGTCGAGTAATAATGTCTAACATTGTCGATGTTGAGAATCTTTTTGAGCTTAGAATAAATTTAAAAGTAGAAAAATTACTGCCTTGGGTGTGAGGTGGCCGTGAGTTCAAGGCAGTAATTTTTCCACTTTTAAATTTATTCTAAGCTTAATAGCATCGATCGCAGACGTTTCTGCTTGTTAAAAATTTATTTAGAATGGGTAGCACATCGTAACTGGTGAATTTCCAAGATGATTTGGAACTCCGGTGGCCGTTTAAGAAGTGTAACACTCTTACGGTAGATGTCGCTAGGGTCCCCTAGACCCATATAGTGGGAAGATTTGCTGACTATGGATGAGGTCTTGGTGGCTCAGTTGGCAAAGCGCTGGAGTATCGATCCAGAGGCCGTGAGTTCAAGTCTCACCCAAGGCAGTAATTTTTCCACTTTTTAATTTATTCTAAGCTTAATAGCATCGATCGCAGACGTTTCTGCTTGTTAAAAATTAATCTTTTTGAGTCTATTTGATACTGTAAGTTTCTTATAATGACTATGTACAGCTATATTTAAATAGAACCATTTAATTATGACTTACGTTAGAACGGTCCGGGTCCGAGGCGTCCGACACTTCAGTTTTCTATATTAATTAATTAAATCGTATAGCAAATAATATTCCAGTCGCTTATATATTAAATTTAAAAAATTAAAGGGCTATATCTAAAAAAATGTCTTCGCCCATCATCCAAAGCCCAAGGGCTGCCTCATCACTAGGCGCGAGCAGGTCCTTCCTCCTTCCATCCTTTAAAGGGCATATGAAAATCATAATCTAAGTCATAGCACAGGCATACCATACATGCCTATACATCTAAATCGTTAATTATTTGACAATTTAAGAATATTTAACTTAATTTGAGCTGGGAGCGAAAGTTGGACATGATCATACTCGTATTTACAGAGGACAAATATATACTTGATACAAATATTTTGTAAACCAAGAGATCAATTGTATAAAAGAACTCAATATGATCACTAGCAACAGCGGCTCAACCCTTCACTACATGAACCTTTTCTGTTTACGACGTACTCATATTTACTATGAGCATAAGCATCAATCATATATTACTGCATAATATTATTACACCTACAATTTCCACCGCAAATACAATTCCTATTCCTAACACGTCAGTCAGTATTTACTGGCATAAATACATTGATTAAAAGATTTTGGCGCGTTTGATGGCGTCATCAATAATCAACACGCGTCACAACCGTACAATAACAACGATTGCTCATAAATCATTGATATTCGTAACCTGTTATCGTATGTCATTACTGAGCTAAATTTGGGTCATTTTGCGCAATGCGATTCAATTATTTTCATGTGATTTGGGGGGAATAATTTTTGAGGAAATTATATGGTAGTACCTAGTTTCAATTAGGTAATTTGAGCTGAATTAGTTTTCATGAAGGTATAATATAACGACGTTTTGTGTCCGCAGTAAGCCTGCTTATGAAACTGGGGGCCATGGGGTCAAATACCAGCAATATATCTTAGGGCCAGCAATACGTTGCGCCGCTTAGTTGTAGCTCCGCTGATGGCTGTAGGTATTATAATTTGTCTATTTTAAATTTAGCAAATCATATCTTAAGTACTTGCTTAATTGAGCTGAGAGTGCAATGGCAATTATGCTATTTTAAATTATTACTCATTGAAATCGATTTAAGGATGACACTCCGACAATTCATTGATTGATTGATTGATTGATTTTTTTTATGTTTCAAAGCGTTTATGAGCCATCTTGTTGCTTGAATTAAATGAATACAATACAATTTTCCTATTAGAAAGCATCACGGAATCACCCATCACCCATCATAGAAAACGAAGTATCGGAAGCCGCGGCCCTGACCCGGAGGGTTATATTTTTAGTCATCCTTTAGGCATTACGAATAGTTGTTAGTTGTACAAAAGTATATTGGAAATAATCTCATAAGAACATAACCCACATATAAATAAATATTGCTAATACAATGAAAGCTTTTATAAATGCTACAGAGATTGTACAAACGTGCACGGGGTTGGATTTTACTAACGCTGTTTTAAATGTATCTGTATGCCGACGCACAAAAAAAGTTGATGCAGAGTTTAGCCGCAGGCAGAACATTCTTTATTACTTACTGTTGCTTACTTTTACTGCGGTGAGGTCAGGAAAATACAATATTATTTTTAACGAACCAGATTTTAAGGGCATTCGTTTAGTAACGCTATGTCCATGGCCTGAAGTTATTTAGATATTATAAACCAGCTGTAATAACACCTCAAATTAAGTTAACTATTCTTAAATTGTCCAATAATTATTGGTATTTATTTTATGATATAGGAGGTGAACGAGCAGAGGAATCACCTGATGGTAAGCGATTACCGCCGCCCTTGGATACCCGCAACACCATGTCACCCCCCCCCAACTATTACTATAAGCTACTCTTATGCTAACCACCTCTTAAGAATTTACCCCTAAAATTTGGCAATGTGATCGTCTAGATAGTAGTTAGAACCCCTCGAAGTGTACCGCGGAACCCTAGATTCTTTAATGAGTATCGACTAAATTTTGGACTCCGGTATTATTCTATTATTACCTATATTTTAAGGAATATTTATATTTATGGTTCTGAAGATATATTAATATGAAACTAAAGGAATATTTTAATAGTTACAGTAGTAGAAATAGTAGATTGTGTCGCTAGGGAAGAAATTGACATATTTACGGTGAGGCCGCACATCAAATCCTGAACGAAGCGAATGATTCCATAATTGAAAACTGAGCGTAGCGAAGCATTCTAAAATAGTATTCCGAGCGTAGTGAAGAAACTAATATTACAATTTTGTTAAATCTATTTGTGTAATGTAAATGCTGTTAAAGGCTTACTATATATGACGTTATTTAGGTAATTGCAGCATACATGGTTAATATGAAGTTAAAAATGTTATTGGAAAAATGAGTTTAAAAATGTTTTTGGTGAAGTCCCGCTACGCCTATTAAGCCTTCGGGATAACATACGAAGCAGCACTCCCAGGATAAGCCCATTTACACCCTAGCTTTTTAGGAAAAGTTATAATTATACTATCACCTTCTAAACGATGTGTGAGTTCACACGTACTGCTTCGCATGCTCGATGCGGGTCAGAAGGCCTTATCCCGTTTTAAAACATCATTCGGGTCACCTATCCTAACATTGTAGCCAGACGGGCTATGACCAACGCTTCGCAACCTAAGCATTCCTAGATGATCTGATGAAAGAAGCGCCAAGTATCATCAGTCAATCAAAATTACTTCTTTTTTTATGTTCAAAAGCTAGGGATACTAATCCCAATTCCCAGAACTAAAAGTATAGACTAAATTTCTAGTCTTTTAGATGTATAAACGAAGCACTAATGTTATTTGCTATATTTTATGAGACTGAAATATCAAGTTGAGCATTATTCCACTCAAATTCCCATTGGACTGCTCTTGCCTGCCAAGGGGTCTCTAAAACAAACCATTCTTCTATCCCAGAACGATCTGTTTGTCTAAACCCATCTTGATATTTTAAGAATTTATTTTGCAAATACCTTAGAAACCTGATTGCAAAACTCAGTACCTCGTCTTTACTCCAAAAACCAGAAATTTAATAGATAAAAAAATAAAGATTTCATAGGAATTTAATTTATTTTCCCCAGATAAATTAAAAGTTTGAAAGATTTAGGCAAAAGAATCCTTTACCTTTTAAATACACATATTTTAGGTTAATGAAGCCATATTTTTAAGTCTTTAAAAGAAGAATTTATATCAATCATATCGACGACAACAACGTACAAGGTGCAAAGTGCTAAAAGGTTCGAACTACGTCAGCTGTAGCATAATGATCTAGAAGTCGAAACCTATCGCCTGGTATAAGAATTTTCTTAAAATGTCACTTAGTATAGATTTTTAAATGACGCATACAGTGCCATCTGAGTCGAAAATCTGTATACTAACACGAACACCATTCCAAGTGCCACATCGAATCATACGCGATGAATGCCATCTCACTCACTCGCGCGTACGGAGCGCTATTTACCACATCGCACTCAGTTCGCGGCGGACCGGCTATTCAACGGTTGTGAATGCTTCGATCGTTTTCTAGAAAATATTAACATGTTATTACGTTAATTTTGTCCTAATTTTGAGTTTTTGTAAGAATTTTGTTGAATTCATTCGATCGATCAATTTACTACAAATATAAAGTTTGTTAATCATGACAGAAACGTGCGAGATGGTTGGAATCATTAAAATCAGGAGCAAAAAGATCGGGTACGGATTACATCAAAACAGAACTAAATAAATCGACCACAATAAAATGGAGGTATGTAATATTTATTTACATTTTCTTTATATTTTTATGTTTATACGTTTAAAAATGTGTAAAGTGTTCGATGTGACATATAGAACTACATACGCGAAAAGTATTATTTAAGAGAATTACGCACGCAGGACTATCTGCCACTTAGAACTGTTTACGCCATTTAATCAGTCACTTAGAACTATTTACCTTTTTTTTATTTGTTTTTGAACACACTCAAAATAGTCATATCTTTCATTGCAAGTGCTAATTTAAATAATAAAAAGCTTAAGCGTAATATTATGTTATAATGCTATGCTATGTGTAATAAAATAACTATCCTGGATGAAGGTTTTATACGGGCAGTTTTGTTGTACCTATAGCTAATCCTTATTTTGATCACTGTTTACATTGCACCACTAATATAGCTTTACGTATGAATATATGCACATAATGTTAAAGCTTAATCTATGTTGCTTTTAATATGCATGGTAGGTATTTGACTTTCAGAGTCACCACTAAGGATGGACGAAGCATCATGCGAGGAATTATATTAAAAAAAAACAAAAAACATTGTCACCCCAGTTAGCAAATACAGTTCCAGACAGGCAAGACAACCAAAACTTTGATTGTATGAATAATTTTGAAAATATTAGAGATCCTTCTTTGAATGTCACGAATTACGTATTGTGGCTTGGCCGTTTCGCTACCGTCACATGGACGGAAGGTGAAAAATTTATTCATTATTCTTTATTATACAATAGTTCTTGTAGTAACGAAACGAAAAATTTGACTAAGATGTAGAGCCCTAACTACAAGTAGGTCTACCCACAAGTAGTTAGAAGCTTGGCTCTACAAGAGATCTGATATTAAGTTTTTGACAGTGCGAGCCTAATGGTTTCTTTCATCTTGGCAACATTTTACATGAAAATGTTTTTGGTGGGATTTCACTTCTATTTGTAAGTTGCGTATGACAATTTTTCATCCCCTAATTTAAAGGATTGGGAGTAATTTACTATTAAAAATCCTGAAATACGTATCTGAAGGCATATTTTCCACAATCTGCTTTTTACTGATTCCCCATACAAACTTCAGCCCCCTTTTTTCCCCTAACACTCTTTTCCACCCCCTTACGGGGTGATTTGAGGGTTGAAAACTATTACTACAAAATACTACCCCCCTTTTCACCCCCTTAGGGGCTAAAAATTTCAAGTTTTTGAATTTTTCTGTTGTTTGTGTACTAAGACTATGTTATATACCAAATTTCAGCTTCCTAGGATTTCGGGAAGGACCCTAAATGTTTTGATGATCATCAGTGAGTGAGTGAGTGACGAAATTGTTTTTTTTTTAGATATGCATAAAATCTATAGTAAATAAGAGTTATGTAATTGAAAGTGTTTATGCTTACTAAGTCTACTAATGACATCATATGCCGAGAATTTTGTTTATCTGGTATAATCTAAACCCAAGTAATGAGGGTTCAAAAAAACGACAAAGCGCTTCGAGAAAAGGTAGGTAGTGCGCTTCGCTTTGCTCGTCTTGGCGGGGGCACCGTGCCCCCAGGTTCTTCGCGAAAATATCTTGATCCTGACGTTTGTTTTTATTTTTATTGTAAGACTATTTATTGTAAGATTATTCATTTGATTGAATTATGTCTCACAATTGATTGATTCAAAGACTTGTTTGAATACGTAATTTTGTCAGAAAGACTGATAACTCACGTGATATTAAAGAAGATTTATCAATGTGATAGTAAACCCTAAGGTAAATAAGTAAGAACCTGCTCCTTTTTTCCTGACTAATTCCGTGATGTAGACTGATATGTAAGGTGTTAGTAACAGGTTTACATTTTTATTACATAATATTGAATAAACAACACATCTAATAAATTTTAATAACAACTAATAAACTTTTAATTTTATTTAGTACTTTCTACATAATTATTAAGTTATAAAACTAATGTCGAATATGATTCTATCTGCAAAATGTTTCAAAATTATAATTATTCAGATTAATATAAAATAATTATGCAACCAAAAATAAAATAAAAAATAGTGCGTTAAAACTATGTTATATAATTTAAAAAAATAATCGAAACAAATGACTTAAATTTGATGACTTACTTCACACATATAATCTTTTACAGTGAGTCGGACACTTTTTTTACCAAGTATAATATTCTAAGTTCCAGATAGACCTACATACGAAGATTTGATAGAAAATTACAACCAAGTATAATGTTCTAAGTCCCAGATAGACCTGCTTACGTAGTTCTTAAAGAAAATTGAAACCAAGTATAATATTCTAAGTGGTAGATAGAACGGTATACACAACGGTGAGCAAATCGTTATAACTTAATCTAGTGGGCTATCTGCATTTTCTCGAAAAATACCATTAAATTGAGTTATATGAAAATAAAATAAGCAATAAAATAAAATTATAATCATGTGTGCCAAATTTCAGTTTATCATCTTTAACACAAAAAAAATTATAAGGATTCTACTTATGATTTGCTCTCCTGTAAAGTTGTCATTTTTCAATTAGAATCATATACGTTGTTGTCGTCGATATCAGAGTCTTAGACCAAGCATAAAAGAGACCCTACACACAAATACCTACAGACAAATAGTGTATGACTCTACCCTATTTATAATCCTACCCTCTGGCCCTACTCTAGGTACACCCAAAGCACAGATCGCACTTACCATTGACCTAGTGCCTTGGAATATACACAAGTGTATCCCTACTAGAAGCTGGAAAGTTCGGTAGACCAAACCGAGATTAGCAAAACTAATGGTCCGTGTATTTGACTCCCCCTCCTACGCCCGCGGGCTAAAAGAAGTAGGAAGTAAGTCGCCCTATTCCGTGTCTATCAGTGGATCGGCACCCTTTGCACACACCAGCACCAACCACATGAGAAGTCCTGCCGCAACTAAGACTAAGTATATAATAACAGTCACGACAGAATCCTTCCCCGCAATCAGCACTAGCATGCGCCAGAGCACCGAAATATATAAATATATTTAATAGGGGACCAGATCCCAATTACTGCCGACTTTAGTGAGCTCAGATTACTCCGAATGGCACGCACGTGATGCCCTCACTTCCATCTAACAGCTGGGCTTTGAGACCTGGGAGATAGTTCATCTCTTATGTTGGTAAAGAAGAGATGCCAGGCCCTCTCAAGCCTGGAACTAAAAGACTCCTAACCACCCATCACCTTTAACACCGCCAGGCGTGATGAATGTTTAGTTGGACAAACTGTCAGTCCAAGCAATGATCTGGCTTCAAAAATAGCAAAAGACCCCATAGAAAAGACACTAAAATAACTAAGAGTAATTTTACTAGTATAATTTCTCACAAAACAAACAAACTAAATAAAGAAGTGAAATTCCCTTAGACATCATTATCCAAGCTTAACATTACGAAAATTACTTCTCGCAAAATTAAACCTAGACACAATTCCAAGTACCTGCTATGCAACGATATTGTCCCTGCATAACGTGGCGGCACTTAGAACAATACAGTGTAGAAAATTTCACTTCACGGCACTCAACACTACACACAACACATCAGTAAAGAATCTCCACTATAGTCCAAGTTTAGCGTTACGACGATATTGTCCCCGTAAAACCAAACACAGACCAATTCCAAGTCCTTGCTATGCAACGATATTGTCCCTGCATAACGTGGCGGCACTCGGAATAATTCAGTATCGAAAACTTTACAATAAAATAAAACCCATACATAGCAGCAAAGAATCTCCACAATAGTCTAGGTTCAGCGTTACGACGATATTGTCCCCGTAAAACCAAACGCAGACACAAATTCTAAGTTTAAATTTACCAAGATAATTCCAAGTAAAACAAACACAGAAAAAGTAGCAGAGAAACTTCGCTTACCAGTACGAAAATTACGCCCAAAAGCCAGAGTCACGACTAGTCCGATGGTTGAAGAATGAATGAATCCCCCCGTGCCCGCTCCGGCCTTTTATACCTTTTAGTAGCGACAGGCGACTTGCGACAGGCGACAGGCGACAAGCGACAGGCGACCGGCGACCGACGACAAGCGACCGACGACTGGCGACATAACAATAGGATATTGACGACAAGCGACCAGCGACAGGCGACCGGCGACCAGCGACAGGCGACCGGCGACAAGCGACCAGGGACAAGCGACCAGCGACAAGCGACCGGCGACATAACAATAGAATACTGACGACAAGCGACCAGCGACCGGCGACAAGCGACAAGCGACCGGCGACTGGCGACAAGCGACCGGCGACATAACAATAGGATACTGACGACAAGCGACAGGCGACCGGCGACAGGCGACAGGCGACCGGCGACCAGCGACCAGCGACAGGCGACAAGCTACAAGCGACAGGCGACCAGCGACAGGCGACAGGCGACAAGAGACAGGCGACAGGCGACAAGAGACAGGCGACCAGCGACAGGCGACAGGCGACAAGAGACAAGCGACAGGCGACAAGAGACAGGCGACCGACGACAAGCGACCGACGACCGACGACAAGCGACAGGCGACAGGCGACCAGCGACAGGCGACCAGCGACAGGCGACAAGAGACAGGCGACAAGAGACAGGCGACCAGCGACAAACGACCGACGACAAGCGACAGGCGACAGGCGACCAGCGACAGGCGACCAGCGACAGGCGACAAGAGACAGGCGACAAGAGACAGGCGACCAGCGACCGACGACCAGCGACAGGCGACTTATTAAGACAAACATTATCCAAAATGTACCAGGATACCAGAATTGAGAAGGAGGTCGTTCGCCCCATGGCACATAACGGTGCTCGACTCAAGGAGAAGGTCATATGTCCAATAGTGTTTACTAATCCTTACGGCCTATATCTTAACGTTTACAATCACTAAATGTCGATTCCCCCGATATCTATCCCTTTCACGCATGCGATGTTTTAGAAGGACAGAGACATTTACAACGACATCCACATCTCACGCACACATAGATAGCAGTTCAGTTTGAGGAGCCCAAACAAATAATAAAAGAAGGAGCGTTCTGAAATCCATTACGTATGAACCTGATATATTATTTTACTTTATGATAAATTTAGTTTATTTCCGAATTCTTCGCTCACTTCAACGTGTTTTACGTTTATTAATAACAAATATGTTTAAAACAACTTCCGGAAATTAAGATTTAACTATATTTTACACGTAAATTTTACGATCAGAATGTAGTATCAAAAACGTTATTGCATGTCATATTGTACCAGGAGCACCTAAACGTCAGTTCGACATCCTGTCAAGCTGTCAGTCTCCGTGTCATTGTCAGTGCGCTGCAATTTGTTATTGAACCTTTCTGTTTATTTCTAAGTTAAAATACGGATCAATTTAACGAGAACACTAGTGTTAAATAATAAAACATGGAATTAAGTGTTTCAAGTTTCATCTGTCAGAATATTTAGTGGAATTATGAACGAAATATGCGACTGAAGAGGATTTCAGTTTTACAAAGGTATATTTTCCCATCTTCTATGTTTTTGTAATGAAAAATGAGCTTAATACTAGGCTATTTGGATAGGACCAGTCACAACCAGAGGGGAAAGATGGGAGTACTCTTCTTGAAGGTCTGAAGATTGGTCGTGGTCGTATTTAGCACAACATTCACATAAAGACAACCGTCACACAAACACACACACAGCGCATCCACGCTTCAACATCCAACAACTTGGTGGACACTTTATTTCTTTTTCAGAGCAAACTGAACACAATCGGATGTCATTAGTGTTATTTATGTGAGTTCCGTGCCGCGGACGTCAGGTTACGTGCCTCCAATACTAACACGGTACACTTATTTTTTATTGATTGTTTTTTGGATGATGTATGCATTTGTATTTTAATCGGTTTATTTTGCTTACGTAATGAGTTAACTAGTCTTTGCTATTATTATGAGTAGTAAGCAAAGACTAGTAACTTATAAAGGTGCATTGCGGTAACTTCGGAAGCGAGATAATTTTGAAAATAGCAAATACCTACTAAACAAAGCGTTGCAGTAGCGTGTTCCTAAAGTACCTATAAAATGATTCTGGTTTTTTACATATTTGCCATTTTTCAAAATTAGGTACCCCGCTTTCGAAGTTATCCCAATGCACCTTAATTACATTGTTCTAATAAAGTAAGGAAACAACTGAATTGTTATTATAATCATTGTGTTCCTCATTATAAAAAAAAGGGGACATCTTACACAGATTAACCTATATAGCTCCAAAACTAAGTAAAGCTTGTACTATGGCCGCTATAGTCGACGATATACTTATATAAATAAAAACATACTCACATACATAGAAAATACCCATGACTCAGGAACAAATATTAAATTTGTGTTCATCACATGCCATGCCCTTACCGGGATTCGAACCCAGGACCAACGGCTTCACAGGCAGGGTTACTACCCACTAAGCCATCAGTATATAGTCATTTATAATGCTATATAAAACAAATATATATATCAATAGGTTAAAGAGGAAGAGAGTAAAAAAAAAAACATCGCTCAATAATAATAATGATGATACCGTGAACTTGCTGAGTACTTTCAGTAAATTCATGCTAACATGGAAAATATACAGTCAGTAAGAACTTAATTGGTGTTAAATTAAAAGTTGGAATCAACTCCTGCATACTCAAAGCAAATACGGAATGCAATATAACTTGTGGAATTTAAAGTTTGTTTGCTTTTAAAAAAATGTGTTTCAGTCGCTTTGAAAAAATAAGTTATATTTCAGTATACTAATGACAATGTAATGTACGAGATTATTTAAGTAATTTTTTTTTAAACGTAAAAAACGACATCTCAATAGTGTTAAGTTGATAGAATTATACAAATATTTTTTGTTTATATTTTCCCACCAAAATGTTTTTTTTTTGCGGATGTATTTTGTCTGTGCTGTTTATATTTTTTTAGGGTACACGCTTATAGGGCTTTCACACACTAGCTAAAATTAAGAAGGAATCTATTCTATGGTTACTCGATGAATTCAGAGGATTATGAATATTGTCTATGGTCTCTGGTTATATAAAAGGAATCATAACTCTCTGAATTTATTCAGTAACCAACGTAACATTAGATTAATGGTCCTTAGACAAAAATGACGTTGTGCATTGAAACAAAAGAAGGTTGCCTTAACCGTAAATTTTGTATGAAAATCCCATTACAATCCCCTCGAGCTACTGCGCCCGAAACGGGCTTCTTGGAAGCCTATTATAATAAGGAATATAACGACAATATTTAATTGCATGTCTCAGAAAAAATCTTTGAAGTCATTGTCAATTCAGTGCTGCTATTTTTATCAACAAATATAAGTTTATAGCAAGACATTAAAAATTGAAAGTGAAAGGGATGTGCGGGCGGAACCAATATTGCGTATTGCTAGTAGGATTGCGGTCGGTCACGATCACAAAGGTCTTTGTCGTGGCTTCTATACCGCACAGTGAACAAAATACAGTAGCGGCAAAAAACAATCATGCTGCTAATTTTTGCAGGCATTCATGCAGTAGAACAGTAGTATAATACAGGCAAATTCAAGTTTTAGTTATTCGATCTGATTCCAATAATACTAATCTCTCAGTGTCAATAGTGACGTTTTTGGTTGAATAAATGTCACTTTTGACACTGAAAAATCGGTATCATATTGGAAACAGATCTAATAGTCACTAAAAGTCGAATTCTTCGTCACCTTTTACATAAAAGTTGTTAAACAGGTAGGTAGGCATCCAAAATAAAATACGGCATATTTATATTTTTAGATGTAAGGAAAATTGAGCTATTCATTTTATTTAAGGAAATAAATTAAATTACAATAAAATGTACGATGGCATTTTGTCTACAAATTACTCGTGCTCCAAATTCCAAATCAAGCACGTATTTATTCCTCAATATTTGGAAATCTATAAATAATTATTCATAAAAGAGTCTTGCCATTCGGTTTTACCCTAAAGGTATCCCGCGACACTTATATTTTTATCTTAACTAGTTACATGATAAAAAGTACAATAAATGCCTCCTTTATCTATCAATCATATTGGTAACATAAAAAATATTCGTTTGATGTTTTGATTATTTTTATAGTTTTTCGTAATACTAGACTTTTAAAATGTATCGCATCTTTTTCAAATGGTTTAATGGATTGAAATTATAATATCTCAATTCAGACATATTACAATGATTTTAAAAATAAAAGTATGAGCAATAAATACAAATGTTCAAACATACAAACTTCTTTATTTCAAACTTTCAATACTTTTTTAGGGTTCCGTACCCAACAGGACCCTATTACTAAGACTCCGCTGTCCGTCTATCCGTCTGTCCGTCTGTTCGTCTGTCCATCTGTCCGTCTGTCTGTCTGTCACCAGGCTGTATCTCATGAACCGGGATAACTAGACAGTTGAAATTTTCACAGATGATGTATATCTGTTGCCGCTATAACAATAAATACTAAAAAGTACGAAACTCTCGGTGCGCGAGTCCGACTTGCACTTGGCCGGTTTTTAATTTATTTATATGGTTTACCAAAGTATATTTCCAAAAGAAAAATAAGTTTTCTATGTGTGATGTACCTACATTAAAAAATAATATGGATTCAATTATTATTTTTGTTCGAAAGGTCGATTCTAATAACCCCCCAAAAAAAAGCTAAAAAATTTTTTTTTTACCGGTTATTTTTGTACAAAGATTTTTTGGAAATCAATCTGTATGCCTAGCACATGATTGTCGCGACAATATCTCGCCCGCTAGATAGACTACCCGTGTTTTTCTTATTGTATTAATTAAAGAGGGACGGATAGTCTATCTCGCGGGCGAGATACTGTCGCGCCAACAATGTGCTAGCCCAACTGCTGCCTTACTGTTTTCAGTAGTGTGATATGCATTTGTGCAAGCATTGCCGGCTCAATATCGCCTATACGAGCCTGTGGTCAATCGTGAAACTTTCCGGCCGCCCAAGGAATTTGTACGTCAAACTGTTGTTTGTGAAACTTCTCTAATTAATTTGGAAATAAATTGGCCTCATTAAAAACTTTTATAGGACTTTTATTAATTTGGTCAAAGTGTAGAAAGAAAATACCTACTATGATGTTTAAATTTAAAGGGCTGTTATTATTATTATTTGTATCTCCTTGTGGATTTCACGGGCCTACAAATCCCGGTCTTTTGATAGGCTTGCGTGGGGATATTGATCCAACACGTAGAGGCCCCCTTGGAGAGCTTTAATGTCATGTAGAACGCCTGCTGGAACCCGTTCACAGGTGCAACAATAGACACCCATGAACCGGTCGCAGCAGGCATTGGGACTATTGTAGAAAAAAGTGAACTGTATACCGGTCTATGGATTGAAGTTTGGGTGGACAATGAGACTGGGCTATTGTAAAGACGTCCGGACACCTGCCATAACAATGTTTTTACAAGTTATCGAGACAGGTGGTGACTTGCCGCTGACTAGATGGGCCCCTGAAACTGCCGTCGTAAAGACGACCAGGAGCAACACCCTTCCAACACCATTCAGTTTGCGGCACCCTTTTGATGTTTCAAAAACAGCTAATAAGTAATTTATGTAGTTTGCATGTCCGATCTATTGTTTAATATTTGTGTTAAAATTTCAACACAAATAGCTACCTACTACTACATTGGCTTAGGGTAGGTACAATAATGTTCTTACTATTTTTTATGTAGGTACAAGAAGGGTAAGATAAAGACAAAGCGCATATTATCTTAATGTTGACTATAAAATATTCCTGAAATGGAACCGACTCGTATCACAACAAATAACAGTATAACAATGACACGTCACATCAACAGTCTTATCCTAACACAGCACCACATTTTCCTCCTAAATAACAACATGGCGGCAATCCGTCTCCATACAACGTGAACGAGAAAATCCTTAGTTTTCCATTCTTGCTTCACTGCGATTTACCCATAAAATTCATCAATCTAATGGCATTAACAGCCTGTCTAGATAAAGTCTCGGCACTATCACTGACAACAAATGCAGGTGCTGCCTAATTACCAATGAGGAAAAACGAGGCAGCTATATAGGAAACAGCCAGTGTCAAATAAGGATAGTCGTGGACGAGTCAATCTGTCACTGTCGTTTTAGGTAATCTTGTAAGGGCGAATAATAAATCCGGTAGGCGTTGACTGGTGATTTTTGCCGTGTTGACATGCGTTGTGTTCCATTTAGAAAGTAATATGTTCTGGCTAAGAATTATTGTTTGTAGCGTGATGTCGAAGTTCATAAATCAAAACGCGTATATTTTTTTGTACGATTTTTACACGATATTGCTACTAGTAGTATAATGGCTAGAATAGAAGCATTGTGTTGCCGAACGTAGGTATATTTCATTTATTTGATTGACTTCGTCCAATATAAATATCGGATGTCAGACATTTTCAGACATTCATACCCAACGAAAACTTAAAATGTAGTTTCACTAGAAAACATCTTTATTTCGAAGAACAGACTTCATAGTTGTTAGTGACAAATTAAAACAAAACAAATAAACTTAAAGCTAAAGGTAATTAATGCAAAAAAGTAAAACTAAATTATAACAAATACAATATTACCCCCCACTCTGATTATCCCCCGGACCAAATGTGCCAAAAATACTGGCGGCATTACCTCGCTGAATGGCCAATGTTTCACTTGTAAATGAATTTAATTTCATTAACTTGGTTAACTGTTTTTTTTATTTTTGATCGGCATAGTAGTAGTAGTAAATCACTTTATTGTACAAAAAAAAATTGTTAACATGAATTTCATATAAATTATATAAAAAATATAAATTAAGGTACAAAGGTATCATAATATATGTGATACAAAAAAATATAAATATTAAAAAAATACTATTCCAAATCGACCGCTCTAATAAAAAGTCTAATCAAAGATAGATATAACTCCGTAATAGATGGATACAGTCTAAGGAAAAAACGTGCCTCGAAAATCAAGAAAATTTGATTCTCGTTCAGAGGGCGCTACTAGTTTTGGCCTACAGTCGTATAGATGGCGTTGACGGTTTCGTTTGTTATTTAACCATTTTAACGCATATCAGTGAAAGAACATGGGTCAAAATCATAAAAATAATTAATGCAAATAAAAAAAAAACATTTATCTATATTTAAATACATTCTATCGTATTTTTATAAATCTTCATTTTTAGTTTTAAAGTGTGTCGACAGATGGCAGTGAATTTACTGGGGTTACAAAATTTACTATGACAGTACTGTACCGCTCTAGTATAAGTTACTCTATGGTCTAATTGATCGAAATAAATTATCTTGCACATCGTATTAAACAGTGTAGTAAGGTAAATGTTTGACGATATTTTTGTAAAATTCTTAGTATTAAATTTGATCTGTATGTAAAATGCTCTGATAATTAGATTAAGATAATATATATATATGTACATATTATTCACCATTCATAACTGCTTGTAGCTAGACCTACATCAATAAAGTATATTTTGAACTTGAACTTGGAAAGACAAAATCTGAAGTAATTTTACCTATGAGCACAAAATACTTTCCTAGAAAAATCAGTGCCACTACATTGGCAACGTTGTAGATCGTATATCTGACGTAATAAGTGCTTAAGAGAGCCAGGTTACGAGCTCACAGCTGCGCCGAATTTACACATTCGCGAAGAAATACGGCGTTGCTTATTAGTTCATGTATTGTGTGGATTTCGTTCGACTTCGCCGACGAAGCGGGCTTGGTTACACATTGTTGGGGGTTTCTGTGCAACAAACCTAATTCTAGTTTTTAATTATGGAAGGTCAATAAGGGTAAGTATGGCTGCGGGATAAGTGTGACTGGCCTTCACATTGGAGCCTGTTTACATATTGATTAGTGTTTATTGCGAGGTCATACATTTTCCACTAAACGCAAGTAGTAAGAGCATATTCATGTATGAACCTGCAATAAACATATAGAAGTCTAAAACAAGCGGTTCGGTCAGCAATAATAAAACCGTTCTTGCAACTCGACAGCTTTTTATTTTCCTTCATAGAGTATTTACACAGAAAGTACAGAAACAGTTAGGACGTAAATTATTCCTGCCGCAGCAGAGCGCTAATAGTATTTAAAGATTTAAATAAACGATTAGGCGAAATATTCTAAGACAATTTTCTCGACGTGACAGAACGTAGACAAACGAGACAGCACAGTCCTGATTGCGCGCATAAGCCAGTGCTCGCCACAAACACTAATCAATGTGTAAATACTGTAAACAGGCTTCAATGTGAAGGCCAGCCAAACTTACCCGTATTGAACTTTATCACTAGCAGCTGAAATCTGTTGGATGCAGTCAGAAAACGGTCATTGTGGATGTTCTAGGGGAAAGGCTTTGTCCAAGATCATGTCTTCCTGCTGTTAATGAGTACTTTCCATAATTTTTTTATTGAAGTACTTATAGGTTTATGTTTGTTCCTGTGAGTGTTTGTTTTCTTAATTAAAGTTAGTAAATTTGTAGTACCTTATAGCGCGATTCGTCCTTAACTTGTAAAAAAAACCCGGACAAGTTTTAAGTATTTGTTGTTATAGAGCGGCCACAGTACTACATCATCTGTGAAAATGTCAACTGTCTAGCTATCACGGTTCATGAGATACAGCCTGGTGACAGACAAACTGACGGACAGTGGAGTCTTAGTAATAGTGTCCCGTTTTTACCCTTTGGGTACGGAACCCTACAAAAAGGTTGTTAACCACAAAGTCCGTGAGTAGAGCATAAACATTTCTACTTTAGGATCTCCAATAATGCAACGAGTTGACTCACTCTCGGCAAACTTCCGTGAGTTACGGACTTACGACGCGCGTGTATTGCAACTTTCCGTAGAATAATGTGACACTGACTACGTACACATTTTGTAACACAATATTTAATTAATAATATATTTTTATATATTTATATTTTTAATTAATTTAAATTTATTATTATATTATTATTTATTCTAAACCGAGGTAAGATAATTTGTTACCATATTAATGTCATTGCAATTTAAACTTATTTTAGACATTGGGTATAGCCATAGTGTATAGAAATCATTTTTGCGAGCATACAAACAACAATGCACTTAACACATCACGCATCGTACATCCTTTTTTTGATAGAACTAAAACTATTATTGTTATTATATTTAATTCAAACGCACGCAAGTTGTAACCTTAGACGCAACAAAAAACTCGTTCTACATTAAAATACGAGAGCTAATTAACGCGTGATGAGCGACAGTTGTCTTAAGGTACTGTTCAGATTCATTCATATTGCAGCGCGACATTACTGCCGACTGTATTGGTGCCGCAATTGTGAAAAACCCGGGCAGCAGTGTAGTCGGCAGAAATGTCGCGCTGCAAAACTGATAACTGCCGCAAATATCAAAATGAATAATTATACATTTCTAAACATATAAAATTAAGTTTTGACGCTTCCTGCAGCAATGCAATCGATTTCATTACTGCAGCTGTATTGCGGCGCGATTTTACTGCCGACTGCATTGCTGCCGCAAAAGTCAAAGTAGATGTTGCTGCCCTGATTTTTGCATTTGCGGCAGCAAAGCAGTCGGTCGGTCGCGCTGGAATACTGCAACAGTAATGCTGGTGCAGTCTGAATTCGAACGGTTCTTTTAAACGCTCCATCTAGTATAACTTCCGCTGAGTTACGACGCAAGTATTGGAACGTCCCATATAACTTGATACAGAGTTACGCGTACATGTATACGTAGGTACTTGAGTTACGCGTAAGTAAACACGCGACTTACCGGTCCCGTAATTAAATGCCAGTTGTAATTTGTGATAGGGTTAGAGTGATTGTAGCTCAGTATCGTAGGTGAGTTATCTGTAGGTGTAGACGTAAGGTTGGTAATAGGGATTGTGTTCTTGCTGATTCGTTTATAACCTACATCTTAGTGTATTGCAATGTTTGACATGTGTTTTTGACATTAAAGATTGATTGATTGATTGATTAGAGACTTTGACGCTTCCTAAAGACAGATAGATTAGAGTCGGATCACGCTACGTTTTCATGCCAAGATGCTACGTCAAGTATTGAGCTTATAGGCATATCTGCCGTCTCAAGGAAAAAAACCATAACTGACAAAAAGTAAGTTTCGAGAAAAAGCCAAAAAACTTTGCGCTCCTGTTCAAATAGGTTAAATTCTAAGTACAAAGTTGAAACTTTTGTTAATGAACAAAGTAATAGTGTAGAATTTTTATGCATTATAAATTATTCGATTATCTATTTATTTAAATAAGTTATTTAGAAAAAATAGTTACTACCTCGTAAAACAAATAGAATAAAAATATCTTCACTAAGATTAAATGACATAAGTGCGTACTTATGTTTTTTTGTGTTAGTTTTGCACTATGATGTCTAAGAAATAAAAGCACAAGTACACAGTTGTGCTTATGTTACTAATCGATCTAGAAGCTGAAAAAGCACAATTGGGTACTTTGTGGTTTTTTTGCTTAGTTAAAGTAATCAAAAATATGATTTATCTCGTTAAAGGAATTCATAAAAATACGATGAGGAATCAAAATTATTTATTAAAAGAAAACAAATAAGATACTTTTAGAAATCTTTGAGTAATAATGTAACACAAAACTAAAATTAACCACAATTTGATTGTACTAAGTAATTACTAATTCTTTGAGATACCCTTAATAATAGTAATAATGTAATACAAAACTCAAATTTATTACAATTAGATTCCACTAAGTACAGATGCTTTTAGAGATCTTTAGGTAATAATGTAATGAAAATGAGGTACAATCTAAAGATCGATAATGTCACTACTAGAGGAATTTAAAATAAAATTGCAAGTGGTAATACAAGAATTAACAAAGGATACATTATCGCAACTCATAAAACAATTACGATCATCGCCAGGCTCAAATCAGAGTATCGTCGACTTACGAAAATTGCTTCCAGAATAAGAAAAAACCAAAAACATTAAGATCTCACACCAGTTATGCTCCGTATTACGAGTTTAGAATTTTTTTGTGGTGGAAATTGGAGGAGTTACGATGAACAACTGAATTGTTATAATTACAAGTTATTACATGAAATTTCGGAAGAAAAAAAGGTCTCTCTCTTGATAACAAAATTAAATAGTAACATTTATGACACATTGCCATTAGGTGCTCCAAATATACCCAACCCAAATTTCGTATTCTAGACAAGCTAAATATGATAGGCTTAAATAAATGTGCCAATTTTCATATGTGCAGGTTATATAAAGTTTTCAAGTTATGAAGGGGTCAAAAGTAGCTCGAAATGGTTTGTGTAATATTACACACGGTTGCTGCTTTTTCTTTTAACTTGGCTGGACACGCTGCCAAAATTTTTACCTGCAAAAATGTCCTTTTGTATTAAAATCTAAGGTTGAAACAGGATGCGGTACACCAATACACGTTAACACTTCTCATGTTTTTCAAAATAGGCAGGAATATTAATACGTGCTTACTGCGTCGTACTCGCAACGTCTTCCAAAGGAAAAAAACCGATCAAGCCGCGCGCGCCAAGTGAACCGCCCGAAATCTGTTTTTGAGGAGACCGGAGGGGGACTACCTACTAGCCTGATAAAGCATAACTGACAACAATGTTTAAGAAATAAACCACAAGTTCACTGTTTTTGAAACCGACACTAAGCAGAAAAAGCATAAGGAAGAGTCATACGAGACAGAAAAAACATAACGTGCAACTTATGTTTTTTTAGGTTCCAAGAGTTATGACTAATAATATTTTTTTACTAACAAAATGAACATTTTAGTCAACTTAAGGGTTTTTTACATATAAATTTTATGTAATACTAAACTATGGTTTTTCTTCTTATGAAATAGATGTTGGGCTTAAATTCAACACAAAAGGGAAAAAAAACACAAGTCGTCACTTTAGTACTTTTCTGTCTATGAATATATACTTATGCTTTTTCTTTCTCAAAAAGGAACTAACTTTACCAAAATGGCGTGTAGTTATGCTTGTCTAAATCTTGACCTGTTAGAGATAAAAAAATAACTGCTAGATAGAAAAATCACATTTTTCTTCCTGATTTCGAGGGTGTCAATAACTCAATTTCGCAAAAATTGTCACTTATGGTTTTTCTCCTTAAGGCGGCAGATATGTATGCATTATTTTTTAGTTTTTAAAAATAAAGACCAATTTAAAACAGCCAGACAGAATGTTCGTAGGAATTTTAGAATTAAGTGTTAGTAATTAAAAGTAATTTTAGATATTTTGACAAGAGTTTACACAACACCGCAGTAAGGGTGTATAATAAATTAGATAAAGATATAAAGGAATGCCAGGATCTAAAACCATTTGAAAGAAAACTGAAACAATATTTTATTAGTAAGCCCTATTATTCCATCAAAGAATATTTTTCTAGAGCTTTAGATTAATATTAATATCTGACATTGATGTGAATATGAATTAACTGACATATAATATACATATAATCTAATATTATTATTATTTTGACCATATATTTTATTTTATTTTATTGTAATGTATTTCCTTTGAGATTGTGTAATTAATTTCGACATTACTGGTGGAGTAATGTGTCGTATAAATGTATTTGCATGCATTATACTATGTTTTATGTGCAAATAAATGATTGATTGATTGATTACTGCCAAGTTTGAGAAAAGTGTATTTCATAAATAACTTACTAGAAACTCAATTAATTTTGTACTAAGCAGAAAAGGCTGCAAGCAATAAAAAAAAAACAATTAAAGGATAAAGGAATCTTGCCCGAGGCGATGATTTATTCTATTTTTAACAAAAAAATTAAGATAAAATCATGAAACTCGTTGGTATGAGCACGACCTCCGCCGAATTGGAAGCCGAACGCATTACCGCGGCTTAGCCTAGTACGATTCGAATTTAACATTTTTTATGGCTTTTAATTGGTTTTGATATTGTTATTCACAGCGACGGGACTTAATCGCGTAAAATTAAGTTTTAAATTTACCTCCGACGTTTCGAGGACGGCGTTGTCCCCGTGGTCTCGGAGAAGACTGGCTAAGGTTGACATCAACTTGGTCTTGGTCTTATGTATCCACTTGAATAACAATGAGTAAAAATCGTGAAAGTTTAAATCAGTGGTTTTGATATGACCCTGAGATAGATAGATAGATGCACCAATCAGCGTGAGTAATCTTCAAAGTCGTATCAGAATGAGACAAACCGTAACAATTTGTTCAATCTGAATCCGGCTCCTAGGTTCCCAGGTAGGCCAGGCTATTGTAAGATGTCATTGTGATGTGATCATTGTCATTATTGTAATATTACATTGGTTTACTTACCCAACTAAATACATGACAATACGGTAAGTAATCAGTTACTTGTATCAATTCATATTTATGTTGCCTATGATTTGTTATTGCGGCAAATTAGGTCATTTGCAATTCCATTATTCATGACAGTATTAGCACAGACAATATTGTAGGTAAATGTAAACAATACAATAACCAATATAGTGTAACGACAAGTCAAACAAAACTAAAGGTGCCACGGGAATATACATACGATATTTGCTTATGTATATTTAGGTCGAACTGAGATTTATGAGCTAGTATGATTTGATATTTACCAGTTGCTTTTCGGCGGAGGAAAACATCGTGGGTCCGGTTTCCACGCTAACTAATCTCAAAAAAGCTTACGTTTCCCTCTGGTGATATATCAGTTGCTTTCGTTAAAACTAGTACCTACACCAATTCTTGAGATTCATTGCTAAACGGACCCTAACGGTCCAATTCGAACAAAGAACAAACAAAAGTCACAGCGATACGATACCGATCTGTCAGTGTCAAAAGTGACGTTTTTGGTTAAATAAATGTCACTTTTGACACTGACCCCGATCTGTCAGCATCGTATCGCTGTGACATCTTATAAGCATTGTTCGAATTGGGCCGTAAGCCTACTATCGCACCGTATGAGCCGCGCTACAACGATAAGGAAGAGAAAGAGACTGAGATTTAGGAGTTAAATTGTTTTTCATGTATGCTTCAAAATTTGGCTTGGCATCAACTTCTAAAGATATCACTTGGTACCGCATAAGTATACCTACTTAAGACGAAAGTGGAGAAGCCGTGCGAAATCGCCTTTTTATACAAACGTGGTTCTCATTGTCCTCTCTGAATATTAACATTATTGATAATATTTTGACACAATTTGTTGTAAGTATATCAGCCACCGTACCGTAGGCGTAGACGTTTGATTTTACGTATGAAAACTGTTTTTCGCTCCTTATTTTTGCAATAATCAAAAAATCTCAAAATGTCAAACGTAAGGGGCATGGGTTAATATACATCAAATTATGTAAAAATATTTTCCATAATATGAATATATTATCCAAAGAAATAAAAAATTAAATATATATATATATTGTTTATTTATGTAGTTTATAACGGTATTATAGTATATAAATATTACTTGTTTGTATATTGGCGTTAGTATTAGAATTCATATTTAGAATAAAAAAAATCGCATCGCACTGCACCCACCTTAACTAATTTCTATTTGGCCCAGTGGTTGACTGGTAGAAAATGCCTCAAGGCATTAAGCCCGCCTTTTGTACTTGCTCTTGTGCAATAAAGTTTAGAATAAATAAATAAATAATATAGAGGAAAACGAGGACTACGTTTGTGTGGAGAAACGGCCGTCCCCTTTCCTCGTAAAAAAATATAAGTAATATTTTATTTTCTCCTTTTTGTAGTCGGTTTTATTTTTTTCGTGAAAAGTTTATTAACTATAGGTAGTAATCCCCATAAACCTAATGGCCCGAAAACATGACAACTGAAGTGAAAAGCAGCGATAAAAGTAATCAAAGTGTCGTTAAATTATTGTTTTAGTACCCCATCATTTGGTGGATGAATTTTCTATAAGTAAATTCGTTTCTTCGACGAAGTTAAAAGTAAAATCAAAAGTTTGTTGCACGTGCCGTTGCGTCCTTAATTTAATTTTGAAATAAATGCCGTCTAGAAAATTTACCTCCTCGAATTTATATAAAGATATACAAAAGAACTCGTTTAAATTGCTCTCCAGCGTGTTTTGTACAAATTTTAGTTGTTATACTGTGGGTTAGTCAATTTGCGTAATAATGTCTGATATCTATTTATTTACTTGTCCGTATTATTTCTTCTAACCTAATTACAAACTGACTAGCGGTACACTTATTCCTAAAGCACAATAATAATTATGTAAAAAGCAACAGATTTATTAGTTTATGCGATCGGCCCTGTGATCCGATTCGCCTCGGTCTACCCCACGAGTGATTTACTCCAATATCATATGTCTAAGAAATTACACTATTACCGCCCGTATTAATATTCTACCCAAGCTTACCACCCACGCAACTACAAATTACGCAAAGCGCTAAAATCATAAGCCAGAAAATTACAATAGGGTTTCGCATTTGTTCAATATTCAGTAAGCGATGCGAGATGAACTCTACGCGAGTGTATCATCGCCCTGTCACTCTCCCGTTATTTATGGACCAGTAAACTGGGAAATATATTTTCCCGCCGCCGGTCTCGTGTCCATTTCAGGTTAAGCCCCTTGGGCCAAACACTAGACGAGTCGAGTGTCATAAATTTGAAAACTGTTTCGCAAACGTGAAAAAATGAAACAAATATTTGAAGGCCGATCTTCGGGTTTATGTACGATACTTTCACACTGATTGCTTCGTGGTTCCTCAGTTTCGCAATGTATGTAAGAAACATTTGGCGTTTCAATGAATTTACTTTTGAAGGTATATTTTTTGGCGGATGTTAAATTAGATTTTTGATTATTTAGCCTAGTTAATTTTAGATGCCATCAACTCTCAATAAGTCCTTACGCCCTGGTGGGTGCTGCATCTGCGTGCATCCCATGACACGGGGCAAGAGCAGCATCCGCTCAGTGTACCCCTTAAATTTCATTAAAGTGTCAAAAAGGCCTCTGCGTGTTGGCTTCGGTTCCGCGCGCGCCTCTCAAATGTCCGGAACACTATTGTAACATTTGTAGCAATATTAACAATAGTATTTTCCGTGGCGGTTAACTGAACTGATTTAGATAAAATTGAGTATGACCATAGTTTAAGACCCGGGGAAGGACATATAGGATAATTTTTATCAATCATCATCATTCGATGCAAACGAAGTCGCAGGCAGAAGGTAGTCTATCAACAAATTACAAGTTACAAATCTTCAACAAATAACAAATCTTCGCTTAAGCCATTTCACTAACTTGCACTTCATTGGCATTTGTTGCCCCTCGCGGCTTTCCAGTACCAAGTTAAAAGTTCTCAACAAAACTATCCAGACTTACGTTTTCACAGCCACGGCTGTATTTTATAGGTTTCGCAGAATCGAAAGCACTAAATACTGTTCCCAAGGAAACTTCCTTTGTCCCACACTCTTTTGTTTACTCTGCTGAACAATGCAGAAAGGTCCGAAAACGCTAACAACGTAGCGTAGTAGCCAAAGTTTTAATTGCATCCGAATAAGTGTAGCTAACCCCAGTTCCCGACCAAGTTGGGAGGAACCTAGATTAATTGAAAGTCATTTGCCTAAAAGGCTTGAATGTTTATAAGAAGTACCATGGGCTACAGTAAAAATAAATATGTACTGCGGGAGCGCAAAGTTTCGAGGAGTATTTACATGAAAATTCATACCGGATTCAGATAGTATTGGAACGAACGGAAATTATTTATTTTGATATCGGGCTCGTTGCTGTTAGCGCGGATAACTTTTGATGAGTATTTCAGAGCTTTAGAGAGGTTATGTTTACGGCGAGGAGTTTTTAAAACAAAATTGTTAATTCTAATAACAAAACTTCCGCGAGACACAGTTAAATATAATAAATCAGTATCTAGAAATAAATGTGTTGTCGATTAAGACACGTCTGGCTACTTTATCTTGTTACCGCGGAAGTAAAAAACGTATTATTAAGTATAAAAGTATAATTAGTATAAGGACCAAATAAGTACCATCAGTCATTTTTCATCTGCTTAAAATTATCCCGTTGATTTAGTACCTGTTGTAGGTTGAGGAATAACTCATAATATACTAAATACTGTGTGTAAGTATAAAAATAAAATCGCTAATGATAATTATATATGAGCACATCAACGTTTTAAATATGTTATCTTTTTACGAATTTATTGCTAACATAATGTAATTTTTTGCTAAACTAGCAAAGCACTACTAGAACCTTATTTGCCAAGTACAATTTGCTCACTAAATAGCAAGTATTTCGTATATAGAATTCAACAGAGAGATCTAATTTCCATTAGCAACGTCACTGGCTACGAATACCCTAAATAATTGGTTACATTAGAGAATTAGAGCATTACCAATTTCAACATACAAATACAATAAAAGTACTTATTTACTCCGTTGGCTCAGCGATCCACAAATGAGACACACCTTCGACACAAGACAGCGCCACTTTTCTCGGTGCTATGCGACCTCTCGCCAATTGGTGACTCGAAGTTCGCGCATATCCGCCTCCACCATGTCGCACCAGAGATACCTAGGGCGTCCGATAGGACGTCTTCCTACTGGGCGGCCTAGGTATGCTCTTTTACACGTTCCGATCTTCAGCCATTCTCTCAAGATGGCCCAACCAACGGAGTTTGTGAGCAATAAAAGTAACATCTCGTTAATTTTACTGAGTCTAGAGTTGTCAATTGTCTAGAACAGAAAAGGTGAACTGAAACTGATCTGATAAATACGCCTGGCCGTCGATTTTTATTCAAAAATAAGTTTTTTAGTTTGCCTCGACGATCGTTTTGGTGATTGCGCGCATCTCACGCACGACTTTCACTTCATTTCGCATGCACGAATCAGCATGAGCTATCGTCAAGGTCGTAACAAACAAATTTTTAAACCTGGATCGGGCTTCTGACCTTTTATGCAAAATACCGCTAACTTAATTGCAAATAGCTGCCGATAAGACAAAAAAATACAATATACTTCTTTTAATCACGTTCGCTAGTGTACCCATATCCTAAACACTCAATAACAGAACAGGTGAAACGTAACGAACTTTATGAGTACCGGCAGCTGCGCTCAGCTATAAATTTCCAAGTAAATAACAAGTATATTTATTAACACTAGTAAAACGTTCCGCTGTATGCCAGACATGAAGGATTTGATAGCTTTCCAGGATTATAACTTTTTGGGTAAATTATTTTTAAAGCTGCGCTTTAACGATTTAGCAGATCAAACGAGAGAAGCAAATAACTACCTATAAGTGGAAGTTATGTAGAATTAATGTACCTAGAGTTACAAATCTGTATTTGTAACTCTAGGTACATTAATTCCACATAATTTCCACTTCCAATTTGTATTTATAACTAATTTCTGTTTATCATACTATCCTTGGTACAATGCCTTGTATGTGAATAAAGAGTATTAAAAATAAACCTAGAGTTAGACCAAGCGATTTTGATAGCCTAGACTACGCAAGTGGTATTTTAAATGTCAAAATTCTATGAAATTATGGAGTTTAAGTAACACATGCGCAGTCCGTGCTATCAAAATCGCTGCCAACTTAGCTTGGTCTAACTCTACCTACATTCTAGACAAAATTAAAACTATAATCTATTATGGACTTATCCAAAATTTGCTAATTGAAATGGATTAATGGATTTAAATAATAGTCAATCGATGGACTTGGATCATGTCGCTTTAACTTGTAATTTATGTCGTAAGGTGATAACCTAGTGGGGCCACAGGATATTGACTTTTCTTTTAAATAAATATTCTTATTCTAAGGTAATTAGTTTATTTATCTTTTCACCCCAGCATTGTACATAGTTTCTTTATAATCTCCAACACGATTTACAGTTCCTGGGCTGCCGAAACGGAACACCAAAAACGATGAGAAACTCGTTACTGTGGACATTAGAGCACAGGGAAACTGTATAGTTTGAAAGAATAACAAAAACTTAAGCACATTTTCGTAATCCGGGCATGTCCGTGGCTAAATGTCTGCTATCTTATAAGTTGTTGAAGAGTCGTTCGTAGCCGTTCTTAGTTCGGTAATGAGCGCCAATGTTCTTTTGCTTTCAGTAGTAAACATATTTATTTGTTTTCGTATTTTCTGAGTTTAAACGCCCTTTTTTATCTCATGAACTATAAAGAGAAAGACTATGTGGTAATATTTTTATAAGTGTAGGGTATTTTGTTATAATTATTTGTATGTTAGGTGTATTTGTAGTTATAACATCTAGCCGCCCAGATATCAAAATTTGCCAAGACAATTGCAATTTTGATTTCTCAAAATACTTCGTCGTAGGTCGTATGATTTCCCTCACGGGACAGGCTTTGCCTAGTGTGGGGGTCAGTATAAACTGTAAATGCTCTAATGTTTCTGGAAATACACTATTTGTTTGTTTTTTGTTTGTTTGTTACTTTCAGAACAGAATGGAATGGGAGACCTTTTATAGGTCTCTGGGTGGCTATAGTATAAATATGTCTGTTATATGACATTATACAATTAGGGCGTCTCATTTATCAGAATTATTTGGTAATTTAAATAGTTAAAATCGTTACTGTTACCAATTTTTAACAATGTCGAGTTTATTAAAAAAAAATTAGTACGATTCAACACATCATAAAAATCATCATTTTAAAAATTATCATTAGGTATTTACGAAAATACCCAACCAAGTAAATCACATCATCGCACAAAAATACCCAAGCGCAGCAAAATCCAATTTGCCTATCTAACGTTTTTGTTTAAATATAAACCATGCAAGGTCCATCGCAGACGATGCGGGTGGGTGCGATAACTATGATAAATGACTGTTATGACACACGCTTCGTCCATTCGATCGATACTATCTCGGCTCGGCACCACAATGGCCACTAAATTCCGTGGATGAGAACAAACGTTCGAGATGACTGCATTGATTGGTGTAAGATGCTTGGGTGTGGAGCTGTTGATGATTCGGTTTTGGCTCAATTATATTATATAACTATAGATAGGTCATACTTAGATATGAGGAGTACAAAAAATACTTCCATATTCATTTGCATTTTATTACCTACGTATGGATCTGTTTTTGTTGATTAATTTTCTCTTTACCATTATTTTTATGCAATAATAGCTATACTAACACTCGTTGTTGAAAGTAAGCTTGTAGAATCTGTGCGGAAAGAGAAGAGCCGTGGAATATGAGGGGACTCTAATCTTCTCTTCCCGCACAGACTCCATCTTTCGGTGTGCGGGAGCTCGTTAGCGAGTGCGTACTGCGTAGTTATAAGAGTAGCTTGCCTAGGCGCGACTAAAGAACAACTGGTAAAATTTGTAGGTAGTCAGCAAAACTATAAGCTTAGCACATAAACATGTATGCAAGGGTGCTAAGTTTTGCTGATTGTGCAATTTAAGCGCTTCAATTTTAGAACGCTATTTGGAACCTTTTCGCATTTTTACCGCCTGTCGCCATGCCTGTCACGATCTAACAAATATGTAAGTGCGAAATTGACAGGCATAGTGATAAAAATGCAACCATTCTGCCACCGCTGGAGTTATAGTGTCATTGTATTGGTATTATTTTAATGATGAGCTTATCTAATTATTCCTTGCACTTATCTAACCATTGTTCATAATGATGATGCAATCAGTTATGAACCTATATGGTAAGGGTAATAGGCGTGATATTTAGTCTGATAATAACAGTGCGTATCTTTTTCAATTGCGCGTAAAAAGTGATTTCGATTTAGCTTTTTTCAGACTACCTTATTTTTATATTTCTACATACCTTCTCAATATTACAGACTTTATAATACATTGAATTTTAAATTCACGAGTGTTAAAGGTTAACGGGTAAATTATACAAATATATTATTCAATTTAACCTATAAAATCCCTTATTCAATTCAATACGAATGAGTAGCCGAGCGCTAAAAATATTAAGTGTCTAATAAATTTATACGTCTTAATAAGACTAGTTTATGTCTGAATTTTATTTTATTGTCTACCTAAACGGTTTTTAAACACTGAAATAGATATCACACACTAAAAAGTGACCAAGTCTACCGGTGGCCGTGGCGGGAATCGAACCCTTTTCTTTAGTGTGTGTTATTGTTATCTATTTCAGTTGATTATTTATATAATAAAGTAGTTCGACTACTTAAATAAAAACCGGCCAAGTGCGGGTCGGACTCGCGCACGAAGGGTTCCGTACCATTACGCAAAACACGGCAAAAAAAAAACACGTTTGTTGTATGGGAGCCCCACTGAAATATTTATTTTATTATGTTTTTAGTATTTGTTGTTATAGCGACATCAGAAATACATCATCTGTGAAGATTTCAACTGTCTAGCTATCACAGTTCATGAGATGCAGCCTGGTGACAAGACAGACGGACAGACAGACAGACTGACAGACGTCTTAGTAATAGGGTCCCGTTTTTACCCTTTGGCTACGGACCCCTAAAAAACAAATCAAAAAATATTTAGTAAAATAATTGAACTTGTTTCCCTACTCGGTGTTAAAAACTTTTCGTTTATTCATCTACCATTTTATTTTACCAAAAACGTGTATGTCAGTTTAAATTTTTGACAAACAACTCATTTGGCCCGGCAGGTGGAGTAATTTAATATATTAATTAAGTCATTTAAGTCTGCGGCCCGGAATGTACGTTTCTGCTATGAAACTGAATTGCAAATTATATGTAATTAGGTTTTAATGAATAACATAACGTTCAGTTTAGCATGACATGTGCCTCCGGGGTTGGTTTTCGTGGCATTCAAATTTTACCGAAAACTGGTTACTTTGAATCGCGGGGAAACATTCACGCAAGCTTAAAAGTGGTGATGGAAGCATTAACCTAATCCTTTTAGTATAAAAAACCGGACAAGTAGCCCACCGAGGGTTCCGTACTTTTTAGTATTTGTTGTTATAGCGGCAACAGAAATACATCATTTGTAAAATTTCAACTGTCTAGCTATCACGATTCATGAGATACAGCCTATTGACAGATAGACGGACAGCGGAGTCTTAGTAATAGGGTCCCGTTTTAACCCTTTGGGTATGGTATCCCAATTTACCGGTATTAATTTTAACGTTTTGCTGTGGAGGAGGTAAGGTCTCATTGTATTTTTACGCCTGCAACTCCAGAGGTAGTCATGCGCGTTGCCGACCCTTTAAAAACGTGTACACCTTTGTACCTGTATGTGTGTGTGTGTAATAATATTCTACCTTATCAACATGTACATAAATTAAGGTGATTCGGATAACGACCGTAGCATCGTTGCTGTCTTGCTTGCCGCAGTCGCCATCCTAGATTTTGCTGTACACACATAAAAAAAAAGAATAATAAAAAGAATAAAAAATAATAATAAAGAATTTTGTTCAAGTTAATTCCTTAAATAACAACATGTTCAGGAAATCGATATAACAACGCGTAACTGTCAGTTGAGCAAATATTATCAGAAGTACTAACACACCAACTCCACCGAAAACTTCTTGAAAGCGCAAGAAGCGTAAATATTTTGCTAGACTGGCTAACTAAATTAGTAACTTTTCAGCTGCAAAACACTTCGGCAACGGCAATAAATGAAGTGGCTATTAAGATACATTTAGAGAGAATTAATGGTTGCGTAATAGAGTGCGAACTGGCAGCCCACAAAAGAAAAGTGGGGGAGACGGTTTCTTTGTTCTTCGTAAATCGAGTACTGGAGTCGTTTGTCGACTCTATATCACGTTGATTCGACATTTATGGCGCGCTCCAAAGATATATATCTTTGTAGAATGTCGCGTGTAATGCGATTTCTATGAAAACCAAATGCGAATGTGCCTCAAGTTATGTGATATCATTAGGGTATCTTAAAGCTTGGAACATGGTTACATGATTTCATGGTTACATTCATATTCATAAATAAAAATGTATAAATATCTTTTTATAGTTTTTTTCAATACTGATAGTTATCAATATTGTTGATTCAAATGTCCACAATTTTGATATTATGTGGAAGTGTAGTCGCAAGTCACAGCCAGAAATCAGTCTCCAATATTTTCAACTGTAGAGACACCGGGTACCGAATTACAATAATCTTTATTTTCTACCATGTATGATCCAATATTAATTCAAGTTAGAATAAGCAAACCAGAAATTATATTTTACAATAATAGTCAATCGAATCTAAAGGGGCCCACTGACTATAAGTCCGTCGGACGATATCGGCCTGTCAGTTGTTCGGAACTGTCAAATTTTTGTTTTAACTGACAGGCCGATATCGTCCGGCGGACTGATAATGAGTAGGACCCTTAAAACAACTTTCAAAATGAGTTAAAAATGGATTTAGGTGACCGTAAATAATGAGCTTGGGTATGATTGGGCCCGGGCGTGAAAAAGTAGGCACATTTGCGGGATCAAAATCTTAAGAAATATGTCTGAAGCTCACCCTCACTGTCTGACTGTAACTCTTGATTTGAAGATACTTCGTTATTATATTACTGGGTAATCTTCGTGTGAGTTGATTAAAAAATGTGCGTGGAATATTCTAGACGCTTACGTGGATTGGCTCATAATTTTATTATAGCTTTATTATATTATTAATTCACTTCTTTTACCAATAGTTTAAAAAAATTTCACTTAGTCCCGCTGAGCTTTTTTGTGCGTTTTAAATTCAGGTGTGCATTATTATCTAATATTAAAATTAAACGACATAGTGAGATGATAAACTTAAATAGGCAATCGGATTTTCAATAGTAGACCGCTACTTTTATCATGCATGCCCATAGACTCTAAATGTAGATATTTTGGTAATTAATGTTTTTTAAAGTGTAATATTGATAGCTTATTATGTAGTGAAGTAACGTGCAAGTGTGGACCTATATAATAATTAGTTTTGAAACGCGTTTACCCATTTTTGAGTCATCACCTGCAATACACCGTGGTTACGAGCACACTTTTGACATTGGCAAAATTGTCATAAATATGATAGAAACCATTTTTACAAGCATACAAGCATATAACTTCACCTGTCTGTCCCGTTGTCTGTAAGTCTGTAATCAAATCTTGCAAAAAAAATTGACCCGCTGCCTGGTTTCCGATTGAGCTGAAATTTTGCATATTATGGTACCATCGAGCTGAGCTTATCTGATGATGGAGATAAGAGATAATATATGAGAGATATTGTCCCATATTACAGGTACAGTTACTACTATCTAATGTGTAAGTAAATTTTAGTTATTTTTAAGTATAAGATTGTAAACTGAAGCTTTATTCTAATTTTGCCCCCAATTTAAAAATCTTGAAGTGATTTTTTTCTATAAAAATAGACCTTCGTATTCTTACAACTTATTAATATTAAGCATTAAACTTAAGCATATTATCTGTATCTTAGTTACATAAACAATCTTTCAATTTACACTTTTACGCTATAAATACCCATTAAAAATGTGTCCGCGCTTAATATGGATACTCAGTCAGGGCAAAATGAAAATGAAATACAATATTAAAAGCGTTCAAACGATGCACATTGTCGCTCCCCACATATTTCATAAGCCATTCTCAAACGTGCGCACTAGAATCCGCACTTAACTATTTGTCAAGAAATATGAAGCTACAAAAATTCATGAAATCGAGGTGTCGCCAAGAAATTTTCACGCTATTTATGTGTACCACTAGCAGGAAGGAACCTACCGTTGGCAATTTCGCAGCGCGAAATAAATTCAAGCGTTTTCCTTAGTAGTTTTTAATCTGGAATTTTCTTGGATCTTGGCTGAAATAGAGATTTCTGTGTTAAATAAAGCCACAATTAACATTTCAAGGTAGGTAAATATTATTTATGTATTATAATTTAATGTTATAGCTATTTAAACAAGGAGGCATTCAGATATAAGTATCAACTTGTTACGGTTTTATTTTGATACGACCTCAAAGATTGCTCACGCGCTGATTGGTGCATGCGGAATGAAGTGGAAGTCGTGAACGATATGCGCACCAATCACCAACACGATCGTCAAGGTCGTCGAAAACCATCAAAACTATAACAAATTGTTATAATTTGTCAAAGGACTGTCTCATTTCAAATATAGACAGAGAGAATCTATCTTTGTCTTACACTAGTACTAGCACCCAAAAGAAAATAATGAGTATAGTTTTTTGTGTTCTTATTTACTGACAATTGGTTTGACCAACTATAAATATGAATCGGGCTCAAGATAATAGTCTGCAGACATACGGCCGTATTCTAACAATGCTTCTTAGAGATCACTGCGGTACGATAACGATCTGTCAGTGTCAAAAGTGACATTTCTTCAACCCAAAACGTCACTTTGACACTGACAGATCGGTATCGTACCGCAGTGATCTCTAAGAAGCATTGTTAGAATACGGCCGTATGTCTGCAGACTATTATCTTGAGCCCGATTCATATTTATAGTTGGTCAAACCAATTGTCAGTAAATAAGAACACAAAAAACTATACTCATTCTTTTCTTTTGGGTGCTAGTACTAGTGTAAGACAAAGATAGATTCTCTCTGTCTATATTTCGACACTATCACGACACTGACCTGATCTGAGACATTTAAGTTTGACTCATAAACTGCAATAATGCTTTTTCACCACTAGTCAGTAAAATACTACGTGTATGTAGCAAAGACTTACGTGGGGTAAGGCTAAGAAATAGGGTGACTCCAGCACGTGCAAATAATTGGTTCACCAAAAACTAAGTTCAAGAAAAGGTGGCTGCCCTTCTTACAGCGCGTCATGTACAGACTGTACACGATGAAACCCGGCCACGCATGATGTGGTATGGCATCATGGCCGGGTTTCATCGTGTACTTTATCTTTAATTTTATCATCAAAGCTTTAGTAATATCTATCCAGATCATTAACTTTGATATTGTCCATAGAAAAGATGCCAGTTTATTCAAGCGTTTTTGACCCATTTTTCATAGTAGTTATTTCTCTTATCTTCACGTTTTTTCCAGTTAATGTGAAATTCTAATAGCAACTGCAGCAGCATTATGGCTGCAGCCTTAAAGTTACATTACGGCTGTGACTGTTGCAATGTTACTGCTATAGCGTTGACGCAGGCGATGGCACTGTCAATCTACTTGATAAAATGAGTGACGGGTCGAAAGAACATTCTAAACCTGGCCACTGACGAGCCTTCCAAACAGATGCCGTTACAATGGATTCATCCAAATGGACGGCATCCAATTATTTAGTACACTGACGATCGATCCATTTCATACGTCCATAGGTGCTCTTGCATCACTTGCTTGTGTGTACTTTATCGGTACCGTATGCAAATGGATTTGTTACTATTGGAAACTGTGGTATTTATGTGAAAAGGCTTATAAAACCAAGAAGGACATGGACGAATAAATGGTTAAGAAAAAGGCAATCCTACACTCAACAACAAAAACTTGTTTAAATAGCGCGGTATTTCTTTTATCCTTGTTGTGGTAATCGTTTGTGACTTGCCATAAACATAGATGATTCCGATACTCCTCTATTACCGACATTTTTACGAAGAATTCGTTGTCGTGCCGTTACTTGGTGGCAGCGCCATGCAGACTGAATAAAAATGGACGTAGTTTTGCACATTCACGGAGCGTTTAGAGTGCGTCCAGATTGCGTGGCACACGTATGGTGCGTTTCTAGTATTGACGGTCACTCCAAAGTCGCCACGCCGATACGTCCAAATGGAGTGGTGTTTAAAAAACATTATACGTTTATGACATTCACGGACCGATTTTGGAATGCAGCCACGCTATTTGGACTGTTGGGAGGCTAGTCAGTGGTCACCTTAATTGTGTCAATAGTGCGGTAACGACAGCAAGGCAATTTATTAAGGAATTGACATTGACATCAACAAGATTCGGTTCGGCAAGATAGGGAATTAGAGTTTTTTTATGATGGCATATTAAAAAGTTTTAGACCCTAATATTTGCTTTGTTCCTGAAAGTTAAAAATACTCGAGCGATGTCATTATTGTCATGGTTACCCTTAGCGAATACTACGGGACGATCTGCTTGTTGATAGCTTCTCCACATTGTACGGCATCATCCCATTTTCTAATTGACGTGCTTGTCATCCATGAGGCTAATTCGAACGTGCACCTGACATCGAACCGATATTTGAATCATATCAGTTAGCTGTCATTCGCGCGGGCGTCTCGTCGCACTAACGTACAAGTTAGAGCGAAATGTATATAATTCCAATATGATTATTAAAATATCGGTTTGACGTCATGTGCACGTCACGCCACTTTCTTAGTGCTCCTGTTTGAATCGCGATTTTTTTAGTATTAGTTTCTCTTGATACTTGCCAGTTTGAATATGAATTTTTGCAGTTTTTTTTACGTCATACGTAAGGCATGTGCTTTTGCGCATAAATGTGCAGCATCGGTATTCAACATTTGGTGGTTTGCAATAAATTATAGGTAAGTACAACGTGTTACCAACTACCTAGTAGTGTCATTTATGTATGTTAAATTAACTATTGTGTGTAAGCAGATACACCCGTTTTAGGGTTCCGTACCCAAATGGTAAAAACGGGACCCTATTACTAAGACTCCAATGTCCGTCTGTCCATCTGTTTGTCTGTCTGTCCGTTTGTCTGTCACCAGGCTGTATCTCATGAACCGTGATAACTAGACAGTTGAAATTTTCACAGATGATGTATTTTTGATGCCGCTATAACAACAAATACTAAAAAGTACGGAACCCTCGGTGCGCGAGTCCGACTCGCACTTGTCCGGTTTTTTTTAAAGTCGCTAGTTATTCGTGACGTTTAACGTCACGAATAACTAGCGACTTCCGTACTTTTTAGTATTTGTTGTTATGGTCTGGTTACCTACAATATCTTTTTTTCATGGGAAACAAAAAAAATCTTCATATCATTCTACATTCGGTACCTACCTAATTAATATGAGGTTTGTACCAAATATAAATTGTTTATTGATATTTTTCATGTGTGCGTCGTTAACCATGTTAATTTTAATTATAAACTTATTGTATCGAACGCATACCAATATTAATCACGAAAGCATTAGCAAAGAAGTTTAGCTAAGTGCGGTTTATAGTATACTTTTACTTACGGTTGTTTTAAGGACTTTTTACGTGTATAAAAGTATCAAGCTAACAACACTATTTCCCAAGCCAGGCGCGTGTAAAAAATATTATCCATAAAATTGTCGCCGCTGGCACTGCACCCACGCCCTAAAGGAAGCCATTTATTTTATTTTCGAATAGGTCTCGCAACTCGCTCTGAAAGGTGAAATACCTCTTCTATTCTCAGACTTATCAGCGTTTTTGCGTTCGTATAACCACAATACCTTAAGCTAGAATCCACGCTAAAGGAAAGGAAACTGTTGACTATGCAAAGTGCTTAGATAAACATTCTTTCTAGCTTTCTGTATTTGGAGAAATGCAAAATGCTTCGTGTACTGAAAATTACATGATAATATTGGGTACACAGTTTTATGTTTACCTGATTCATAGTTGAATATACAATGTAGGTACATTAGAGTAGATGATCATTTTATTGAAGAAAATTGTCCGAGTAGCTGTTTTACATATCTGCAAAACATCTTATCGCTTTATTTTCTTTTTAGCAACGAAAACAAAGATATATGTTACGCTAATGGTCATGCCAAATTTTATGTAATTTAAGCAAGTTGTTTTAAAATGAGAGCGTTACTTCAATCGAAGTACAATCGTATGGGAGCGGTTTTTTGTAGGCGGTTTCGTGTGACTTTTAAATGTCTTCAATCAATAACATCATTCTTGGCACAGAGTCTATATTCATAACAAATCCAGATCAAATTATAACCTGTTAATTATTCATCAAATCATCATCACATCAGCATTTTATCGCTCACTGCTGAGCATAGGCCTCTCTTCGAGTACGCCACTGATCCCGGTCCTGAGCCAATCTCAGGCAAAACTAACCCGCAGGCTTCCGAATGTCGTCCACCCAACGAGCTAATACAATAATACAATCAGTACAATTAATGTATTGTTAATTATTACAATCGCATACGCCACCACGTTAAATTAACTTGAAATATGAACGAGAGATGAATTGTGTCGAAACGCCTAGCAAAAACTTAGGGAGATAAAACGCTTCTATAAAACAACCAAGTGAATGATGTTCGAATTGAATAAACTTCGAAAAAAGGTTCAGTAAGCCCGATTCGTTAATTCGGCGCTCAAGCTCAACACCGATTAAGTTGTTTCACTCAAACAGTGTTGCTTTCTGTTTTGTTTCCATTTGCTTTGCCGAGCACTTTACCAGGTTTTGAGATTCAGTGCTGGGGGTAAATTCGGAAATTTGGTATTTGATACCAATTTAGTGCGTCACGCTTTTATATTTTGCGTTGTTTTTTTTTATATTTAGGCTTTAATTTCGGACAACACAGATCCATAAGTGGTTAGTTACAATTTAACTTATGACTATGTTAGCAATAATTAACAAACCATACATATTTACATTAAAATTTATTTAGAATTATTTTATTAATATTAACATTAAGTCATTTATCTATTCGGTATACAGGGACATGCATTGAGGACCAACGCTTATAAAAGGGACTATCAAGTCTCTCACCAATTTGGTTTAGCAGCTGTGTTATCGGCTACGCTCGTAGCTAAACTAAATAATATATTTAATTGTTCTTTCACTGTATCTATAAGTATTTTGATTCCGAATACGCCCTCTGCTTAGTCATTCAAAATGTTCCAAGACTGTTGAGCGCATGTTATTCCAATCTGCTCTTAATTAAGCAACGTTATAATTAGCAATTCTGTGCCAAGTTTTAATATTTGCAATTGAGAAAGTCAAGTTTAGGAGAGTTGCTTAATTGTTATTTTTAATTGCCGTTTAGAATTTACACCTAGAGGAAATCACGTTACGATTGTTCGTTTCCAGTTTACTTTGGAACTGTTTAACACACCTTTTAAATTAAGTACATAAAGCTAATAATTATAATCAGAGGAATTTTCTTTGAACGTGGAAATTACTCCCTGTCTTTGTTCTCTCATGATACCTACTACTAAATTAATAGAGTTATTTAAAAATATAGTGTATAGGTTTTAACAGACTTAGTAACACTCATGCGATACCCTTGGTGTAATCAGTTCATCGTTTACCATCAGCATTGTTGCAAAATTTCGTTACTAATCCAACACGTAGTTTCAAAGTGTGAACGAAACTCTCCGTTTGTATGGGAAGGTGAAAATCGGCCGAGTTTGCCGGGAACTCTTAAGCAAACATTTTTAGTGAGCCTACATGGTACGAGTAGGTTGTAATAAAAGGCAATTCAGACAAAGTTGTCACGAACAGCATGGCCTGTTAGTGAAGTAGGTATAAACGTTATTGATATTTATATTTTACATTGACAAATTAATGGTCAAAAAAGACTATTTTGTACAAATCGGTTCACCCTAGTGTTTTGCACTTATGTTAAAAACACGTAAATGATCCGTTAACATATTTAATTTAAACTTCTTCGCTACTCTATGCCGCAGGGGCTTTTTTAAATTTGATATAGTTTTTATTTTAGATTTATTTAGTCTTATTTTATTATATTTTTTAATTATAATTTTATTATTATTGTTAAAAATACTATTGTAAAGGTTGATAAATAAACTTCTTCGTTGAAATTTGAACTTTCGATCTACATCACTAATAATTGAACTTTTAAAATTTAAATCAACATTCCATTCATTACAATCGCGACAAATACTTAACGTTAAGCATTTAATCGAAACAATTTAAATCCCGACGCAACCCTAATCGATTAGTACTAACAGCAACACTTAACTAAACTGCCCATAGATGAGCCTTAAGGCTTTACAATAAGGCTTAGAATATGTCAGTTAACAATGTGGACGATGGTACTCCAATGTAAACAAACCATAAATAAAAACGTGTGTCATTTATTTGGAAACACAGCTAGTTTGTTTACACGTGACAGCCTCATTAGAGTATGGGTGTAACTAGTAATGAGTTTTTCTCTGGTTTATTCCTGAATACGCTGGTAAGTATATTGATTTTCTGTACGTACAACATATAATTCCTGGACTTTGTAATAACAAACGCTGAAGTGTCATAATAACTATCAAATTTCTATGAAACTATGAAATTTACACCCACGCTTTAAGTAAATAAATAAGTAATAAATAAATATTATAAGGCATTCTTATTATATAGCTCAAGACGGCTTGTGTTGTGGACACTCAGACAACGATATTTACACTTTATTCTGACAAAGTTGATGCAGTGGTTAACTTAGACGTCCGTGCTAGCTAAGACAATATTTATTATTTGTAATGTCGATAACTCCAAGAAGTTTTTTTTTTTATTTCAGAAGGGCGGTCGCTAGTCGCTACCTGCAGTCCAAAATGGTTACATTATATCCGTGTTATGGTTAAATATAAAGTGCGGCGGAACATGCAGTTCCTGATTGCACAACAGTTGAACACATTGAACAACAGTTTAAATGAAAATAAAGAATATGAAGTTTAATAATCTGTACATGATATAAAACAAAGTCCCCCGCCGAGTCTGTCTGTATGTCTGTATGTTCGCGATAAACTCAAAAACGACGGAACGGATCTCCATGCGGTTTTCATCTACCAATAGAGCGATTCTTGAGGAAGATTTAGGTATACTATTTATTTTATTTATTTAAATATGAAACAAACGGTCATACATAAAATATTGTTACAGTTTCTTCTCTTAGTCTAGACCTATAGTTTCCATTTTTATTAAACATATCTTTATATATAGCACGAAAAAGTACCTATCTTGGCTTAGGTTCAGCAGATTAGTAAAAGGTTACACAGAATTTGCGAATAGGTATCGACAAACATGACATAATAGGTATATTACCACTTTTAGATATTGACAGATCGCGGCTAGATTTACATACTAGTCCTGAATAAAATTTTTATTGAGCCTATGGTACAATTAAATATGTCTACATTTTTTACAATGTTATTATCATTATAAAGTGCACATGCTCGCTTAATAAACATATTTTTAGAATAGTTAGTTCTACTACATGGGATGGAGAATAAGTGCTTGTATCCGAGACGACATCGGCGTTCTTTATTACCTGGGACTCTTATACATATGTCTTTTAACAAGCTAGGGGCATCAATGTGACTATTTATTATTTTATATAATAGAACAGAATCAACGCAGTCTCTCCGACACTCAAGCGACTGCATTTTATGACGGTTTAAGGATTCGACCTAGTCTTTGTATTCAATACCGCATTTAAAATCAAGGGCTTTTAGGAACTTTTTTTGCAATCTCTCTATCCTGTCAATATGAATACTGTAATGGGGTTTCCAGACCGCACATGCAAACTCAAGTCGACTTCGTACATAACTACATATACATATAATCTATTATACATACAATCTATTACAGGTTACCCTTGCGATTTAGTGTGTAAAAATCGTGAAAGTTTGAATCACTGTTAAATGAAAATATTTACTCTCTCGAGTATTAATTATGTTTTAAAAGATATCGGTTATACAACAGTAATAAAAATAATTTAAAAAAAAATTTAGAATACAGAAAGAGTGCTTTGGGACTAAAAGGTTTTCACGGGAATATAGCCACGGTTCAACACTAGATGTAACTGCATGCTTTAATTTGCCAGTCGGGTGCCTCAATCCATTTGAAAAGTAAAGCAGATATATTTCCTGGGTGAAACCCTCCTAGAGAACACTAGCCACAGACCACTTAACTACAAGATAGAGCATTAAGGAGCAACACAATTTAGTTATATTTAAAATACCTATCAACGATTTTTTTGTTGAATAGAAAGTAGTAGGATGTGCGGTGTATGAACGAACGTGACAGCGCTACGCGTCGTGTCGGAGCGGGTTCCGTTTTCGCATCCAATGTGAATACCATCTAGGTCGATGATTTACTTGCATATGTCGGCGGCCGATCGTAAGATCAGGGGAAGATCGTAATGTTCCTGACTGTAGTCATTTTAAACCAATAGATAGGTAGGATAAGTTTGTTAGGTTGCTTCAGATGCCCAAAAGGCCATCTATCCAGAAATAGAAGCCTCGCGTAGCGTAGCGTGTCCGTCGACTAAGGAAACGAGAAAAAAAAACACGATTCACGATATTTTTTTGGCGGCCGACACATACATTGTTAAATCTGACGCTCTGCTTACCGTGACCAATCGCACCTGTATTTGATATGTGCTGCATAAACAGCATCTTTAGGAGGTAGTCTAGGTCACAAGCTAACGAACTTAGTTCTAACGTAAAGTTTTAATTGCTCCCTGGCACATCTCAGTTTATCTTTTCGCGGTCTCCACGAAACAGCTTTGTTGACTATAAATTCAATTTCGAGGAAAAGATTGCGGTTTATCCAACGTTTTCTCTAATGGGGACTGTTGTTGGCAATGTTGGCCTATTGTTCTTACTGATAACACATCGTCTTTGGAGGTCGAACTTGACTGGGATCAAAGTTATCTCCAAGTTTCCATTAAAGTTCTAGCTAAAATTTATTTTAGGATTCCATTGTGCTCTCACTTCCCAATTTGTAGTAGGTATGTCTGTTTATGTTTGTTATCTTTCATTGTTGCTACTCTCAAGCTCCTTTGGAGGGAGAGGCACTGACTTACACCGGAATGGAGGCAAGGGGAGCCGCGGGCACAGCTTGGGTAACCACTCCGATATAACTGTAGTAACTGTACACAATTGTGTCGAAACGCGTAAATCTACGAAAAATACCTAAACCGTAGGATAATTTTGAGAAACTTTGCCATTTATAAATGTAGGTATATGTAGATGTGCCCTCAAATGTAATTAGGTAATATTCTTGTAAAAAGATGAGCTCTGTCACCAAACGAGGGTATTCGTAAATATTGTAAAGGAATATCAAAGGAAATATTATAAACCCTTCAACTATGCCTGAATTTCCTCTATACCCTTAGACCCAAAATCTTATACACACCGCCTTGAGCTGAACAAGCTTATAAAGGTCTTATTAAAAACCTTGAAAGTACGAAATGAACAATCTCTTTTAATAAATTTCAGATAGCGGTAGCAGCTTGACAATTTAAAAGGGTCGTAACTGCTTTGGAAATGTGTAGAGTCATAGGTCATTTTATGTTGGTCGGTTAGTCAGGGTGTTTATCACCTCGCAGTCACGTACAGGCTGTCCCTGCTTCACGTTAGCACCCCTAATGAATTCTTACCTTGTTTACAATAAACCGAATAGCTTTTATGAAGCCCATTCATTATACGTATCTACGGATTATGCGTGATGGCGTACCTGAGACGTGATGTTTCGGTGTTTTTGCGGAGTCTGGGATCGATGAAAGTGTTACTTTAATGAGATCACCCTGTAAGTTATTGCTGCTGTTTTGCAACGCAATCTTAGGAGCTGGTTCAGAAAATGGTATGCATAATTTTTTATTTCTGAATGTGTCAACATGAATATAATGTAAAAATGGTAGAGTAACTGTAGGTACATTAGTTCTGGGTAACAAAAGTTAAAGCTTAGAAACTAAACTTGGTTTATAAACTTTAGCTATATAAACTATAATTTCAGACCTAGATATACCTCATGTCATTATATGTGCAAAGTTTCATTACAATCCAACTCGTAGTTTTCAAATGAGAGCGGAACTACGTTTGTATGGGAAGGTGCAATTCGGCCGAGCTTGCCGGGGACTCAGCAGACATCGTTTGGTAGTGTGAGTGTGCTTTGTAAGCGAACAGTTTTTATAATAAGTGTGACTCAATAATAATAATGTACGCATGTTATGCCTAATATCTTTACGGCGTTTCGGCTGAGAGTGTGGCCAAATATTAGGTGCTAGGCCAAAAACGCTACTCGTAGCATCCCTCATTTTTATGCATTAAATAGATACAGTCTCCACAGATACATTATGAGTCATACTTATTATAAAAACTGTTCACTTACAAGGCACACCGCTTTCTAATCTTTAACTTCTGTTGCTCAAAACTAATGTACACTTACTCTACCATTTGTTTAATGTACTACATAAAAAAATGGTAGTTTCAAAAAAATCTATTCAATGATATAAATAAAAATATTTTATATTTATAGCCAACAAATGCTCAAAAAAGTTCTTCATATTTAACAACTTCCCAAGAATACATTTTAAATATTCATTATGCTTTGTGGTTTGCAGTATTTTTTCAGATGTAACAGGTATTTGGCCGAATACCGAAATGTTGCCGAATATTCGAGACCGTTAGACCAGTAATGTATTTTTTTTTGTGAATTATAGTGTGACCTTCAATTCGAACAACGTAATAATTACTAGATACGAGAACAATACGAGATTTAATAGATACGTTATGGTTTAGTTGTCAACATATTTGAATGTAAATTTATTGAAAACACATTTACATGACATTACAGTGTATAAAAAAAAATGGAATTAAACAATAAACTACAAAACTAACTAAAATATTTTATTCAAAAAGACCTCCGCGAGCTGTACCGGGTGCAAAGGTGCCCATTACACTTGCCGCGTTACCACGTTGGATAGCGTTGTCAACTAGTTATCTTTTGCAGTTTCGCTGCTTATCTAAAATAACGTAGTATTTCAAAAATCGTATTTTTTCAGGAGAGCGGTTTGAAAAATAAACAAAATGTATCAAGCCATAACTTTTATTGTAATAAACTAAAATCAATAATTCTTTCTGTTTCCTTCTTGTTTTTTAATAAAGTACAAGGTAAATCATTAATAATGTTATGAATAACAAAAACTATAGTTCAAAATCAAAAATATTTGAACATACTTAGCATTGTGACGTGCAAGTTTTAAGATATGGTCGAGTTTTTTTGAGCAATATGGACCCAACACAAAATAGTTCACCAAAATGGTTAATTTTTATGTCGAATATCGGCACATTCGTCTTTACCAATAAAAGTAACTATAAGTTTATCAGCAATACCGTATTATTACGCTTTATATAAAAAAAATGTTTTCTACTTATCAACTATAATGACTTTTCAATGCTTGCGTCGTAAGAATGAATCTCCTTTATCACGAATCTAAATAGTATTTAAAGCAATATTTTGTTTTTTATTTTATTTTTTTTATTTTTATTTCATACATGGAAAACCAACAGCTATAAACATTTTTAAAGCTACAATAGAATTACAGAGCCAATTACAGGTTCTCACTTATAAAAATTAAATATACAAAAATCAAATATAACTAAAATTCAGTTCAACACACAAGTACCGACAGCACAAGCCAAGGTTAGTGTGTAATGCCAGCTGCAAAACCGCATAGACACAACAGGAATGGAATTCATTCAGAAAGTAACCATGCACTTCAACCGCTGACTGCACAAAACTTTAAAGATTAAACAAAAAATAAATAAAAAAAAAACAAAAAGCAAATACACCTATAAAGGACAACTTTAGTAAGCCGAGCCTGAACCTGCGCTAGAAGTATCACCCATATAAAATGCAATTAATTTCTTTCTTATTACAGATATGCTATCATTGAATATATCGAAGTCTAAATTAAGCAAAACTTTATTTAAAGTCTTGCCTGCCCTGCACAAAAAACTGTTTTTTCTATATTTAGTGGAAGCCTCGTTAGTACTAATGGGACGTAAGTGCCTTAACCTTCTCGATGGAACAGTGAAAGAGATTTTACTAAGTAAACTAGGACAATCAACATGGCTTTTAATAATGTTTATTAAATACAAAATATCCGCAATTTCCCGGCGTTTAACAAGTGGGATTAAGTGATGTTTTTTACACAGCCTAAAATAATTAGCAGAATTATAATTTACATGCATTTTAAAGCAGAGGAATTTTATGAATTTAGTTTGTAATCGCTCAATCCTATCAACATAAATTTGATATTGAGGATTCCAAATCTGAGATGCATATTCCAGCTTGCTCCTTACATAAGCACAATACAGGATTTTAAGGGTCTTAGGACGAGTAAAACAAGCTGAACTACGCATTATAAACCCAAGTGACTTAGCTGCTTTACCCACTATACTGTCAATATGGTCATTGAAAATAAGCTTGGAGTCATGAATAACATCTAAATCCCTCATGCTCTCTACTTGCTGTAGAATGTCACCTTTTAACGAATATGAAGCAGGAATTATGTCACGTTTACGAGAAAAAGTTACAGTGAAACATTTGGAGGGGTTTAAATCTAGCTTGTTTCTTATACAATAGCTATCTAGCCGGCTTAGATCGGATTGCAATGCATATGTATCGGCAAGCGTATCAATTTTAGCAAAAATTTTCATATCATCAGCAAAACTAAGTAATTTTGAAAACTGGAAACAGGTACTAATGTCATTTATAAATATGTTAAATAGAAGTGGACCTAATAAAGAGCCTTGGGGCACTCCGCTTGGTATAGCTACCCAGCTTGACATATAATTATTGATCACCACCGACTGGCATCGATTTTTTATATAAGATATGAACCATCTTAAAAGATCACCCCTTATACCAATTAAGTAAAGCTTAGATATTAGAATATCATGATCAATTCGATCAAAAGCTTTACTATAATCAGTATAGATTACATCCACTTGACGGCCATTGTCCATTGCCTCTGAGACAAAGTCATTAAGTAAAGCAAGATTAGACACAGTTGACCTACGTTGGACAAACCCGTGTTGAGAGTTATCTATGGAATTTTTGAGTACAGATGAAACCTGTATGTGGACTATTTTTTCTAATAATTTAGCTATAATACACAATTTGGAAATGGGCCTATAATTAGTCACATCCGTTTTAGGACCTTTCTTTGTAACAGGAGTAATAAAAGCCGATTTCCAGATCGCGGGAACGGTACATTCGGCAAACGAACGGCGGAACAATAAGGAAACAGGTTTGGTTAGGGTTTTAGCACAGTTAATATAATACAAGGCTGGCACTTGATCGGGACCCGCTGACTTACTTGGATCGAGGCTCAGTAAGAGTTTAGTAACCAAATCATTATCAACCGAAATACTAGCTATATCACCAATAGAATCAGCACATACATGGAGAGTACCACTATTCGAAGAGTTATGCGATTCAGGATCCAAAAAACTTGTTTTAAAGTAATCAGAAAACGCATTGCAAATGTCAACCCCTGAGTTCACAGTAGTATCACCATAACGTACACTACTAGGAATGCCAAAAGATTTAGATCGAGATTTTCTAAACATTATTACAAACATAACTGTAATATTGTTTGTATTAACTCTCTCGATCTCTCTTCATAGCTATGTATCCCACATGGTGGTGGGGTCAGCTTTCCTGCTGAACCTTCTCCACTTCGCCCTGTCCACGACATCGTTATAGGTTATCCGATAACCTGCACTCACTCATGTCCTTTAGCACTACATCCTTCCATCTTGTTCTGGTTGTATGTTGGTGTTATATATCTATAAATTAATGCAAAAAAAATATTCTCAAACAGTAAACAAAATTGAAAAACAAAGTTTAAACTTGTGAAATGAAAAAAAAAAATAGTATTATTTACTTAAACATAATTCTATTGTATTATGTTGTCTTAATTGTATTGTATAGTAATTCGGGCGATTTCCCGCAATAGACGACTGGCGCCTATTTTGCGTGACAGGGGTGGTGGGCTAGTCCTGCCAGCCCAGCTCGTCGAGGAATCTTATTAAATCCTTGATGTAGAGTAGGACCTCGGGGTGGTCTTTTGGGGATACGAGATGTTTTGCCCTGTATGGGCCACTACGCTGCATTCAAACACCACGTGAGAGGCTGTCTCTTCTGTCTCCATGCATTCTCGGCATAGGGGACTGTCTGTAACACCTGTTATAAAAAAATGTTTGTTAAATAGGCCATGACCTGTTATGACACTGGTTATTGGTTACCATATACTCAGTCGGACCTTACCTAGTTGAAGGAGCGCCCTTGTGAGTTTTTCGTTGATGCCAGGCATGGCTTATTGTTTGGCCTGTCTGCATCCAGTCTGGTTTAGCCAGTGCTCTGTGTGTAGTTTTCCTGTACGTGCTAGCAGCATTAAGCGTACCTTGCTAAACGGTATCGGGAGAATCGGTGCCGGGCCAGTCGCCCCCGCACTCGTGACTCGACCCTTGCCTGGCAAGCTCGTGCGCAGCATCGTTACCCTGAGATCTACTGTGTTCCTTGATACATTGTAGGGTGATCTTGTTATTATGACATACCTCCGTTAGTCGTACGGGGCATTCGTGTATAAGTTTGAATGTAACTATATGGCTTTTTAGAGCCTTTAAGACTGCTCTGCTGTCGGAGAGTATGCGCATCGAGGATCCTACTACCTTACTTACAGTGATGGCAGCCGCCGCATTTATGTTGCCCATTGCACTCAGCTTGGAATACCGAGTTATGGGCTCCTAGCGGAGTACTAACAATCATGTTCAGGTCTACCGAGAACATGAACATAATTATTATAGTACCACTGTGTTCTTATGAGCCCTACTAATCAGTTACTTCTACTAAGTGCCCATATAAAACGAGACATAGTGTAAACTCGCATTATTTGGTGACAAGCCTAATTCGGTGATACAAGTTTTGAAGCATGACACCGAGGAAAGCTAGTACATGGCGGGCATCTACGACGTTTGTTGTAGACGTTTCTTTACAGCGTCTTTTATAACAAATAATCAGGTTGATGTGAAGATTCTGAAACATCTTGCCTGTTTGCGTGTTCATGTCTAAAAAACAAACGACTTTAATGTTTTGTACACTGAAATAACGTATTGTACCTACACGTAATGCTCCATACGTGTACCTACAATACGTTCAGAGCTGATCCCGCCCGCCATACATTTAGGCCGCGGACGGACGCAAGCGGCGCGCGGTCTTACACATTTTATAGCCAATAGGTAGGTAAGTATGTGGCGATCGGCGTCAGCGTTTTTAAGCGCGCATGCTCAGAGAATACATCTTGTGGTCGAGTGATATCATTGGAACACAAACACTCCCGGTTACAGTGGTTACACCCACAAATAGGCACAAACAAGAAAAAAATAGAAGTTACAAACGTGCGAGACTAGATAAAAATACTGACATGCAACGTACAAAGAAGAATACACAGGCATGAATACAAAATTATGTTATCAAAGCTTCCATTTAATGCAAAAATACATAAACTATAGAGATATTTATGTTTCCGTCAACCTTCAGCTATGTGTAGATAATAAACAAGCCCCACAGCTAAGTTAAAAGTTATTATTCATGCAAATGCTATAGTTATCACTTTCTTGAATATGTCTTACATCAGGCAACTGAATGTGATTTTGTGAATAACAGTGAACTATTTCATATTAAATAACAATACTTAATTATTTTGATCAAGTAAAGGGGATTATTTTGCTATAGCGACCGTGTCTATATCTATGATTTTAGTAAATACAAGTACATTTGTTTTTACTACAAAATATTTGTACTTACTTTTTCTTGAATAGTGTCCTATCCACTAATGATACACTGTTTCACAAATTTTCTTTACTATTCCGCCAAACGATTTGTGAATACTACACTGTTGCACAAAAAACTCATTAACGACTCGTGTATTATTTCGTGTTAAGCCGTTATTCACCAAACAAACGCAGTAACGACGCGGACAGTCGTGGCACAACTGGTCAGAGGCCGGTCTCGCTCATAAGATGGCGTCACAATCAGACCAATGTCATAACGGCACAAAGCTGCCATCTGGTCATTTTTTAACATAACTCCACGGGAGTTTTATTCACGATAAACTTTGGCGTATTGCGCGTCCAGCTGTATGCTTAGTTGCAAAATGAACTATTTCACGATAGAGCGTTCTTTTAGATAAGCAGCGGTTTGATTCAATAAAGCAATTGTCATTTCACGCTACAATTATTGTGACGTTTTGGGATATCCATTAGATATCCATTGGATATCTAAGTAATATCTTAAGCAAATCTTAATCGTTCAAGAGGACATTCGGAATCGCGGAAATGTCAAGTTTGACATGACTTTCTTAAATATCTCGTTATCGTTTCTGTTTCATATCTAGTTGATATCTAGATCATTGTTCGAATTGGCCCGTGAGTAATATTATTTAATTACAAAATATATCTAGTTTTAATTTTGCCTTTTTTGAAACTCATTATAGGTAGTAATCTTATAAAATTAGCAATGTTAGGTCATAAACTATAATTCCTGTAATGATTAAATAAACTATTTACTATTATATTTTTTACTAGATTTTTAGAAAACCTGCTTTGCTCAAAATAAATCACATTTTTTTTTAATTTTTAATACTTAGCTTCTGCCCGCGACTTCGTCTACTAGAATGATGATTGATAAAAACTGTCCGTTGTCCTTCCTCGGGAAATAGGCACATGCAGGCAACCCAAGGATATTTTACCGAAACTGAACTACAAGCTCACCAAAATACTACTGAAAACACCTAGACACCAACTACGTAAAATATAGGTAGTAGGATTAATTACAGGACATAACACACTAAACAAACACCTACACAATATGCTTCCCTCCTTCCTTGCAGAGCGTGCATGGAAGAAGAGGAAACAACAAAACACATTCTCCTAGACTGCTAACAGGTAGAAGTATACAGGAGCAAATACCTAGGGAGTCCGTGCACACTGAACGAGGCAGTTAGCAACCTGAAAACATTACTATAGGCTTCATGGAGGAGCTGGGGTGGTTAGAGTAGAGCTACCTCGTTTCACGCAAAATAGGCACAATGTTGGTCGATTTGCGTAAAATGCCCAGAAGCACTAACTAACTAAACTTCCTCGGGCTCAAACTATCTCCATACCAAAATTCATTTAATTCGGTTCAGCGGTGTAAGCGTGAAGAAGTAGCAGACAGAGAGAAAAACATACAGATAAAGTTACTTTCGCACTTATAATATTAAATAAATAGTAGGAACAATAATGTACCTCACTTATATTTTACACTTGTAAAATGGAATCTAGCGCTCTGTAATAACATTGTTGAACTCAAATATAATGTTATTTTTCTCCAACAGAAATTTCCGGTGACTCTGGCAAATGTAGTTTAATTTCATATTATGTGATTGTTAGTTGTATCGTTATCAGAAGGTCGCCCGCGGGCTGACGTCGGTCTTACCTTGTAATTATCATTACTTACCGAGAGCAGGGGGCTTGTTAACACATTCATTGCCAGCGACCCGCTAGGCGCGTTCTCTGTTCGTAGGCGTTTTCGCTACATACGGGTTTCCCCATGTTATTGGCTACGCTCGTAGCGTGTAGCTTGCGCTGGCACTGAATGTGTTAAGTGACAAGCGTTTATTGAAAATACCGATCGCAATATAAATTAAGTCATATCATAATTTTCTACACACATATCGTAAATCCTCTGTAATGTGTTCATGAACCGCAAATTACGCCCATCATAAAAAAATATTATTTGTAAAAATAAATGTGTTTTGTAATAATAACGTTGATATCAAATATCTCTGAAAAGCAAAGGAATTTGATTTGAACTTATTTCTAGTATCAAATACCTAAAAGCTCGATCGTACTCGTATCATGCGGTTCCAGCTTATAATATGTATGTGTATAGATAACTGTACATATAATAGTGTATTAGGCACTAAACATTGGTGATGTTTTTGTGAATCTCGTTTTTTGCTCGTTTCAAAAACCGACACTCGTATTTTAATGTCCTTTATTATGTAGCAGTCACATAAACTACAATAAGTTGACGATTCATTTCTTCATAAACGATTGTCACTTAGCTAGCCCCAGTAAAAATAGTTTGGTTGCAATTTTATCGATTCTCATGTCATGCGTCAAAGCCGCACTTACATAATTATTAGAATGTAAAGGCCACAGCGTAACCATCATACCTATATCTTACAGAAAAGCTAGTATGGTCTTTGATTGCGTATTATCTTTCTAAATCTGGAGGTCAGGGGGTTTTTCTTAATGTAATAACAGGTTATGAATTTGATCTGGATTTGTTATGGATATGATCTGTCAGCTGTCAACAGAGACATAAAAACCACAGCCCTAAAGTAAAAATTCCGGATGTGTACATACACTTTACAAAACACACACACACTTTTTTAATAGTGATTACTACTACTACTACTACTACTACTTTAGTGACTTATATCTGAGTAAATACATACCTAGCTGGTTGGAGTTTTGCATCAAAGACTCACCGACGCTTACAAATAATAGAACGCTTTAGATAACCCAAAATCTTGATAGTTAAAAGTTACACACAAACATACTTGGTGATCTTGGAGTCATGATCCTGAATGTCAAAAATATATTAAGATAGTCATACTAAACAAATTTTCCCCATGGGACTTACCGAAAAATTGCGAAAAAAAAAAATTATTTAATGGACACCTTGAGGGCCAAAAGTAGACGAAACATATATTATGAATAACAAATAAATAAATAAATATTTTAGGGACATTCTTACACAATTCCACGGTAAGCTCAAGAAAGCTTGTGTTGTGAGTACTCAGACAACGATATATAAATATAGATTCTTGTATACAAATACTGAAAGTAAAAGACATCCATGACTCAGAAAATTTATCATCACACAAATAAATGCCGTTACCGGGATTCGAACCCAGGACCATCGGCTTCATTCAGGCAGGCGGCATTCAGGCAGGGTCACTACCCACTAGGCCAGGCGGCGATATTATTGGCCCAGGAAAGGCCAAGGGATAATTATTTTCACGATTTACATATCGGTTCCAAGAGAAATCTTGTTCAGTATCCCAAAATCACCCAGTATTTTAGTCACGTCGCTTATACTGGTTGGCTTGAGCCGAATCCTCGCCTCTGCTCTCTATAAGATACGGGAATCGCTCTCTTATCTAACCGTCACGTTGAGCTATCTGGTTCATTGTTGCATTGTTCCCTTCACGAATCTTGCATCGTCTCGAAAATGTTTAACATTTAAATATCATTACTGAAAGAACAATGGTCTGTGTGGCAATACCCTGAGTGACTTATTGCGACTGGCTTGCGATCAGTTTTGAATGATTCACGGTTAGTTTCACTAGACTTATATTGACCGGGATATAGACCGTACAAAAGGTAATCACGGTCTATATCCCGGTCAATATTAGTATAGTGACTTGCGGTTGTCGCAATAAGTTACTCTTTGCGACTGACATCTGAGCAATTGTGAAAATAACCCAAGATTTTTTTGCAGGAAAAGGAATACATATCGTATTATTATAGGTATCTTGTTAATGAACTACTAGCCTCCGCCCTCAAATTAAGCACCAAAGAAGTTTTAAGGCAATTAGAAGCCCGAATATTTACTCCTGTAGCGGTTGAATTTGCAGAACAATTTTAGGCTGCGGCGAACATGAGCGGAGATGAGAGGAGACGTGAAATTCCCTCACGTCTCATCTCATCTCCACTCGTTTCCTCCTTGGTGGAAAGGCAGCCTCCGGAACAATAGTTTTGGATGCGTTGTCTGTCAGTATCTAGATAACGGGACTGTGTCACATATTTCAATAAAAATTCAGAAGACAATATAAAAATAATTAAAAATAAAAGTGAGTAGGTACATGTATATTTTTATACTGCTGGCTTAGCCGGAGCACGGAGTGACTCAATAAAAGGAGCAAGAGTAGACGCAATGAAATTAAATGGGCAACGAGACTTTATATTTTTACAGAAATAGTGAATAGTAAATGAGAAAGAAAAAGTAATGCAAGAAAAAGAACGTTCTTTATTTAATAGTTTTATTCACGCTGTAAAAAAGTGAAATTAACTTACCCAATTTCAATAAAAATATGTTTTCATCACACGTGGTCGACAAAGATCTTATTTCATGCAAGTGTACTGAAGGACAAAGGCTTATATTGTTCCCACAGGAGTTATAGATTCTAAAAAAAGCTATATCTCACGAATGAGTTATAGCTTTTTTTAAATTATGTTACTCATTTATACGAACCAAGTAGGTATAAATGAGTTTTACTTTGCAAATACTGACGTTTATATATTTTTTTGTTTATGCTTAAAACTATTTAATTTGATTAATTAAATAGCCGATATATGTGTATTTAAGAATGATTTCGCTTAAAATTTAGTTTTTTCTTCACAAGTGTGATGAAAAACATTGTGTGTAACTCCGGGGGTAATAATATTGTTACGAGTCTTTATTCACTCCAGCCTGCGGCTGTCATGAATATGTACTCTCGTACAATATTTCACTTACCCCCACGTTGCACAATGTACTATTTCACTACTCATGCTCGTAAAGTTCGATTTTAAGTTGTGCATAGACGACATAAAGTTTGTTATTATGTAGAACATAAAGTTAAATCCTCTATTATGACCCTTATAGACTAAGCAATAAAGTCCAAAATCTGCCATACAAACTGCCAGCCCTGCCGGCGCGCCCCTGACCGGCGCGCTTCCGACCGGCGTGCCCCGTGCCCCCGACCGGCCTGAGTACAATTTTCTTTAGTCTTGAATAAATATGGTAACTCACTATATTGGATATTTTTGTATGTATATTTTACTCACAATCGAAGTGGAAAGCAGTGTATAACTCACGCATAAATGTCCATTTTTATCCTCGACTATATTGGTCCTCGCTGCGCTCGGACCAATAAACTGCCTCCCATGGAAGTACACCGTTTTATGCCCTTGTTGTAAAATCTACTATTTATGAATTTGTTCAACTCTTATGAGTCAGGCTTAAAAGAAAAAAAAATATCTTTATACCTCTTCAGGTACATACAAATATGAAGCATCTTCTTACTACACTTTAACCGATCATAAATATACCTATCCAATCTATCCATCAGTTTCGTGTAAAAACATCAAGCTCCTAATTTTAGTATACCAAGCAGACCAAGTATTTTGACGTAAAGTTCCTTACCCCTCTTACAAGTACCTAGCACCTTCGTTAGCATATAGGTACACAACTAATTGATTCACTCACCTGAGCTATGTAGATAAAGCTTCGAAATACATCATAAATTGCTGTCCTTTATCTACGTTGACCGTTGCTACGCTCACCTTACACTCGATACTGTTATACCTAATTAAGGACCCAACTCGAACTGAAGTAGGTCACTTTTATACGTACAGCTATTGTGCAATTATCCGAGCGTGCGGGCAGTTAATTTGTGACAACCTACCGCTCGTATATAAATTTTGTTTTATTTTGGACACTGATAAATTGGGTGTGGAGGCGAGAGGAGCCAGCGGCTGCGGCGGGGCGACCAATATTTTTCATTACTATGCTAATTCCATTCTCTCAATAAACGTGGGGCCACGCTGTGCCCGCAAAGAGGTTAGCTGTTTCACGAACGTTTTTACTGTGTCCGCTCTAAAATTTGAATTCGCTTTTCGAAAGGTCGGCCGGTTAATTTGAAATGCAACGGGGCATTTTAGTTTTGTCCTCTCTACGACTTTAATGGGCGATTCTAAATTCGTTATTGCTCGATGGTTTTTTAATAGTGTTTTAGTTAGAACCGTGGTTGGATAATATCTGTGCCTACATATTATTTTTCACCTATTGTACATACATATATATCATTACGTTGTTTTATATCACCACTTGTAGTAGTATAAATTACTACGAGGGTTCGAAAATACGACGAAACGTGACGAGAAAAGATAGGCACTGCCTTTTGCCCTTGGTCTCGTCTTGGCGGGGGCAAGGCCGTGCCCCCAGATTGTATGCTGCACGTCTAGCCACATCTTGGTGCGTCTATCAAATCTCTCTCATTTACTAACAAATCTTGGGAGAAATTCACTTTCGTCGAGGTTTTAACTCAAATTATCTATCTATTAAGCAAGTTGGTTTGCATAGGATTCTTACAAAATAATTAGGCAGCCTGTGAATTTTTTGCTTTTCATTGAAAACTTATGGTTCGTTCGTTAGCAGACGGTTCGGTTCTTTATTAGTAAGTACAAAATTAATTTGGCATAAACACATTTGCCGCATTTGCATTTGGCGCATTGCTTGATAATGATATAAAATTGATTTTGTATTAAGAGTCCACAACAAGCACGGTACAAACGTAGTTACGTTCTCATTTTAAAACGAATAGCTAGATTGCTTGAAACTTTGCACTTACAATAGGATAAGGTATATCTATGCCTGTAATTAGTTTATGTAGCTATAGATACCATAGTTAAAAAAATACAGCGAATTTAAATTTTTCATATAATATTTGTCTGCTCTATTTTGTTTATTTTATAAGCTGAAGCTATATATACTAATTACAGGCATATTGTTAGAGAGTGAATCTTCTGTACCTAGTACTATTTATTTTGTGCCTTCGGTACCTTATTAGTGACTGGAGTGTGTTCTATAATGTCAAGAGTTCGAATCTTGCTATAGACAGTAATCTTTTTTTCCATTTTTCCAGGTATTTGTATTTGACGTTTAAAGGCGACAAAGACAACCAAAATGCCTAAAGTAAACACAGCTTTCCAAACAATTCGACTAACCTGAATCGAGCTACGTTCTTTGTACAAACAAGCAACCCTTTACCCAATCGCTCTATACACTATTGTATCTGAAAGGAGAATGGACAGCAGTTAAACGAAGCTTGCTACGCGAGCCTAAACTATATAATCCTAGAAACAGATTCATCCAATACTATTGTCGAAAACGGGGATTATTCATACCAGACAATCGTTGTAAATGAGCCGTCTATACCTGCAGTACAATATACAATCGCGCGAAATGATTCAATAGATCAATATCTGTAGGTCGGCATAGAGCAGTGGTGTCACGTACGAGCCCCGAGGCTGCTGGACCGCTCTCGTATTTGCTCCTATACACAACACGTGTTCTGCCTTTTGTCTTAAAACAATATTTCCTAATTCAATTTTTGTTAAATCGTGTTAACATTGGCCGGCTGAGGGCCTGGGACTGTATGTAAAGACGCTGGGCGAATACAAGTGGCGGTATTACGAAAACTTGACCTTATTTGGAGATAGTTTTTGTACATGTTACGTGTACAGAAATAGTTCTGCATAGGCTACTGAATATATCTGAACAGAGCGTTTAAGCGCCTGCGGCGGTATATCATGGTCGCATTTTTATCACTTGTCATGTCATGCATCACTTTCTTACACACTTGTCAGACATGATGACAGATGATAAACAACTGACCATCTTAGCCCTACTGTTCGGTTTATAAATTATAAATCCCTACTAATATTAATGTAAAAGATTATCATCATTTCACGCATATGTACGAGGTCGCGGGTAGAAGCTTGTTACAAATAACTAGTAAATTTATAAAGCTGTGGTCAGATATTTTTTAGCAGTAGCTTTTTTAAACTATTATAGTGCCAGCGGTAATTCTTTGAAGGATCGCTGAAAGGACCTGAGGCTCCTTTAGGATGCAACTAGAGATGAGGATAACATCATCCGTTTCAAACACTTTTATGCTCCACAGCATATAGATTTGCGACATGTCCGTCTGTTAGTCTGTAGGGGAGACCGAGATGAGTTGTGACAGAGGAGAGTTGTGACATCGTCCATTTTTTGGAATCTATTAACTAATAAAGAGCTCGCAATAGCACGCGTTTGTTAGCTTAAGTTACTAGCTAAGAAACGCGCACTGTTGCGAGCTCGCTAACAGTTAATAGGTTCCAAAAATCGGCAATGTCACAACTCACCTCGGTCTCCCCTACATTATGTCTGGCTTAGCTGTGATTTACAGTACTATAAAGCTGGAATTTGGCGTGAATATATATACGTGTCACCATGTCCGTACAATGTATGTAAGGAAATACGATAGTTTTTGTCAATCATCGTTGTCATTCCACGCAGATAAACTCGCAAGCAGAAGCCAGTGATTTCATAAATGGATTCGTGTGAGCATCATATCGGGTCGCATACAGACAGGTTACTTTCGCATTTATAATATAAGTAGGGATAACGAGTCCCACGCACTGAATCTTTAAGAACGTTTTCAGAGAATTGTTAAGAGGTTTACCTTCCGTTGAGAATTTTCAATAATTAGGTTTTTTGTACATCAGTAAGTAGCTCACATTTACATTAGAAGCCGACCAAAGAAAGCGTAATCAGATTTAAAAAATATATATTTGATACCTATGTATTAATCGCATTACGTCCGGGCGCAACAATATATGAGTGATTTCATACAAATGTAGTTCCGCTCTCATTTTAAAACTACGTGTTGGATTGTAATGAAACTGCACATACAATGACATGAGGTATATCTAGGTCAGAAATTAGTTTATATAGCTCCAGTTTATAAAATAAAACGAAATAGAGCAAAAACAAGTTTTGTACGAAAAATTTAAATTCGCTGTATTTTTTAACTATGGTATCTGAAGCTACATAAACTAATTACAGACATAGATATACCTTATCCTATTGTAAGTACAAAGTTTCAAAGCAATCTTAAATATTAAATCACATTTACAATCGAGTCTATCGCGAATATATTTTGCTCATCACCAATTCGAAAAAGGGGTTTTTCTTCCCTGCTAGGAGGGATCAAAGTGGCACTTTTCTTCCCTGCTAGGAGGGATCAAAGTAACACTTTTCTGTTCTAAGACATTATTTTTAAATTTTTTGCACATTCTTTTTTTAGCTTAAATAATATTTTTAAACATCATAATTACCTCATAGGTGGTGTGAAAAGCAGTATGTGTCACATGGCAGCAAAATTATTTCCATCTTTGACGTAACACACTTGAATCCCTCACTGCGCTCAGGATTCTACTTTAGAATCCTTCGCTTCGTTTAGGATTCAATGTACGCCCTCGCCGTAAATATGTCATTTTACTTATTACTATTGTTACCTTTATTTACCAACGTCGTCGTCGTTTTCGTCGGGTAGTCACATAAATCTCTGTTTTGACGTTTTGCTGGGACGTCAGTTAGCCGCGACCACGACCAGTGAAACCTGTAAATAAAGAAACGTCGGTAAATAAAGGTAACAAAATAAATTCGCGATAGACCCGATTGTAAATGTGATTTAATATGTGTTCTAAACGCGAAAGTTTTAAATGTTATATAAAATAAATATCTGAAGTTAACAAAATAGTTTAAAAAATTAAATACCAAAGTAAAAATTAAATAAAAGGAAGGCCCAATTAATTGTGGTTTTCATAAATGTTGATTAATGAACAAATTATACAAAAAAAAAACATTATGCGTTAACAATCAACGATATGCGATCCAATATATAAGTAAGTACCTATCAGATTTTGCTATACGAGTAGGTACTATTTTCTTAAAGATTATAAATAATGCATGCAGGAATAGGAACAACTTCTAAACTCGAGTCATATTTTGACCAGCAAGATATATGAAAGGATTAATATAAGAAGCGGGCTCCAGGTGACTATCGTTTTATTAGGTGTAAACAAAAAAATGTGCAGACTGGTCTGAGCAACTGATATTTTTATGTCAAATTTTGGATTTGAATTGCGTTTGCAATATGCTTCTTTATATTGATTGATAAATAAGGTTTTTTTTGTCAAAAAAATGGTACAAACTTTTGTTGCCGACTTATTTACCTCATAGGTGATGTGAAAAGCAGTATGTGTCACATGGCAACAAAATTATTTCCATCTTTTACGTAACAGACAGACTAGACAATATTTCTAACGAACTTAATTTCACGATTTCGTTTCGTGTTTTTTTCATCACAGATAAAAATTTAGATGCCAATTCATCTAGGGATAAAAATTAACGCTTATTTATAGTTACATAATAACTTACTTACAAATTACCATCTAAGTTCGTTCTTCAGTTCGTAAATTATTGCACCAAATGTTATAAATACCCGAAGTGATGTAAGTGCAATATCAGCTTTGCGACTAAAAATCACGGATGTTTATGTTTTTATTTGGACGGTTTGTATTTAAGATTTTTTTGTCATGAATTCCAGTTTTGGGTATAATTTTTGCACGAATATGAAGTATTTGCGTAATACTTCAAGCTTTCAATCGATTTTCATTTCTTTAGAATCCTACCCTCGTCACAACCGCGTAAAGATCTCTTTCAAGAGACTTTGCCCTTGTGTTCGTTAATCTGTACTTTTCTGAGCATCTGCTTTGAAATGTAATAAAAATCGGCTTACTAAGACACGTATGGGTCCCGAATGTGGAAAGTAGTATGGAGCAAATTCTTTTTTGCTTGCGGAAAAATTATGTTTGCCTGCATTCGCGCCCTTTTGCCCGAACTTGCTTGAACTCCGCAGCGGCAAAAGTAAACTTGTCGAGATGTATTCTAAGAGTCACGTAAAGTAAACACATTTGAACATGTTCGCAGTTTTATTTCACGTAGAGGTAAACACTTGAAAGATGAATTTTTCGCTCAACAAACAAAACAAGTTTTTAATATTTTCCCTTTTGACTGGGGTGTGATATGTTTTCTTCGTAAGCCGTAGAAATGTGTACGTTTTATGCTTGTTTGCTTTAGTTCAGCAACCTTGGTAAGTTACTGAACACTGGTGGTGCAAAAAACCTTTTTTTTAGGGTTCGGTACCCAAGGGGTAAATTACGGGACCCTATTTTACTAAGACTCCGCTGTCTGTCTATATGTGTGTCTGTTGCCGCTATAATAACAAATACTAAAAACAGAATTATATAAATATTTAACTTGGGCTCCCATACAACAAACGTTATTTTTTTGCTGGTTTTTTTGCCTAATGGTACGGAACCCTTCGTGCGCGAGCCCGACTCGCACTTGACTGTTTTATTATTTTCCGACGCTGATTTTATACACTTATTATGCTGATTAAAGACACCAAGTTTTGTAACTTTATCTCAACTACAGGGGATGCTCAACCACTGAATTTTTTTATGTTGTATGAAATCAGAAAGAAATACATTTGTTTTCACACTATTTGAACATGTGATCTGAAGTTTTGAAGTAGAAAAACATATTTATTTCTATGTTTTATAGTTTTTTAAGTTAGATTTTTAAATATTACCTAAGAAATTCATACAAAATAGAAAAAAAAAAAGGTTTTTTACTTCACCATAATCATCATTGACCTGTTGCAGACGATTTATGGTGTAACACCGGAGAGACACCGTATTTGATAGCTAAAAAGACTGATGCGAGACCGACATGGCCTACCGCAGGCCAACAGCAGCTGAGCAGCAGGCGGTTTGATCTTTTTTACCTAGTAACTTCTTCACAACTTCAAATAATATGAAAACAAATACTTAAATAACAATCTAAAAAAACCGATGGATGGCATATCGTAATAAAATAATATATGTAAGACATTACAATAGTAACATTCCAGTTCATATAAAAAAGTTTTGAGCTATTTTTACACTTACACTGATGTGACTCGAAAGGGTCACTTTTAGAAATTACCTATTGCACCGTATACTAAGTTTTTATTGAGTTAGACCAAGAAAAGTCTCAGAGATTTTGACAGCCTACGCAGTGCCAGTGTCATTTATACGTCATAATTTCATAGATGTTTGACGTTTAAAATAACACCAACACTGCGTGTGCTGTCAAAATCTCTGCAGACTTTTCTTGGTTTAAAGGGGCCAGGGGTTAGGACAAAAATTTGACAGTTCCGAACAACTGACATGCCGATATCGTACGGCGGACTGATAGTCAGTGGGCCCCTTAACTCTATTATAATTTCGAAATAGCTCCAAAATATCAGAAATGTCAACCTGATGCTCCCGGTGATCAACTAGCATAACATAATGACACAACATGTTATCTTATGACCTACGAATGATATATGAGACAGTATTACTATGATAATTACTATAGGTAAGATCACAGACCAACTCCAATAGATTCTACATACGAATAGTGTTTACGAAGATTTTTGACCACAAAACATTTAACGCGTTTACAACATGTGCTTATTGTATCCTTATTTTTCTTAATAGGTATAACTTATTTTCCAATGTGCGCTGACGCAATTACTTTTTGCAACTCTGCACAAATAATGAAATCCCATGTATAATTACCTGCTTCTTAGGATAATTACTGTATTTTTATTAAAGTAAAAGAATAAAATCTAAATCTCGATAAATTGTAACATACCTACTTAATAATAGGTATCAGATTTTGACATAGACAAGCCTTAAGGGGGCCACTGATTATCAGTCCGCCGGACGATATCAGCCTGTCAGTTACAACAAAAATTTGACGGTTCCGAACAACTGACAGGCCGATATCGTCCGGCGGACTGGTAATCAGTGGGCCCCTTTAAACTAAAGTATTGTGCAACTTCATCGAAATTCCAAATATCATGTTTTGTTTTATAAAAATAAGGTAAACACATACTTTTTCAATAATTTTTAAAATAATCCCAACCAAAACAAACTAAAAGGAATTACTATAGGGCCCGTCATTCGACACGCGGGTTATAGTGACACGTTGTATAATTTTATAGTCAATTTAGTGGAAGTGATCTCTGGCTAAGATTCAGCAGCACTACGGGAAGACGTGACGGGTCCCTCATCACTCAAAAGGACACCGGAGTTCCGACCGGATATTATTCGTTGACCGATTTTCTATAGCAATATAGTATTGTAGAAAAAAAAGGTGCTTCATATTGGCAAATGGTATAGCTATTTTTAGTGAATAGGTCTTTTGTAGAATGAATGTGTGGTTGTATAAATCAAAGTTATGAAATAAATTGTTTTTGAAAATATGGGGTGCAAAATATTTAATTTATGTACTTAAACATAGCCACTGAGTTTCATGGTAGCTCATTGCCAATATTACCGCGCATAGTATTATACAATTCAGCGTAAATACATTTTAAAATCCTATTTAAATATATACTTTATTCTACGAGAATAAGGTACACATTTCAATTACGCGTATGATGTACGGTGGTACGGTTTTTAGTGTGACGAAATGTTGCTAGCTGATTTTCTCTCTACGGATAACTTAATTCTGTACGAGTATCTTGATTCCACGTATACTGTCGGCCGAAGCAACGTCAAGCGATACGCTGCGTCAGATTGTTAGCAGTGTACACTGTCAGCTAGTTTAGGAATATAAATAGAATATTAATAATTTATTCGTATTAAGAAGAGAAAATTATACAAAACTGAAAAAAGGAGAAACTGCCACGAAATGGTCTCCTCTAAGCATGATGCTGGCGACCAGGGCTGATCTTCCGATCATTAACATCAACGCACGGACTCATGTATAATGTGAATAAAAGTCAGTACATGGTGTTTGGGGTCGAGTCTAAAATACCATCTGTAATACCAACTATCAAATTAAACACGGTTGCCCTGCAAAGGGTATACCAGTACAAGTATCTAGGTCATTTAGTTACTGCCGACCTCAAGGACGATGCTGATATAGAACGGGAACGTAGGGCCTTATCGATCAGAGCTAATATGATTGCACGCAGATTTGCTCGGTGCTCAAAGGAAAGTAAAGTGACATTGTTCAGAGCTTTTTGCACAACATTTTACATCTGCAGTCTGTGGCGAAAGTTCACCTTGAAGTCGTATAAGGCTCTACAAGTACAATATAATAACGCGTTTAGGGCGCTGATGGGGCTGCCGCGATATTGCAGCGCGTCAGGGATGTTTGCGGAGGCGCATGTGGCGTGTTTTAAAGCATGCGAGCCGCGTCCCTGGTGCGACGCGTCCGCGCCAGCTCCAACAGCGTCCTAGAAATGATTGCGGACAAGTTTTGTCCGTATATCATATTTTGTTGCGGACTTCATACGCCCGGCGGCACTGTGGTAAACACATTGAGAAATAGATGAAGGGTGTCAATGTGTTTACCACAGTTACCTACCTTAATGTAATTTTTGTAGTTTTTTTGTTTAATGTTTGTGTTTTGGTTAATGTTTGTGTTTTGTTTAATGTTTGTGTTTTGTTTAATGTTTGTATTATGTACTTATGAGTCACATCAGATACTCGAAATAAATGAATTTTAATTTTAATTTTTTTTTAATTTTTAATTAGGTAAAACAATCACTGCAGGTTACAAAAATAATCAATAAAAAAAATAAAAATACAGTAGACTGAAATATATTATGAACATAATTTTAAAACCGGCCAAGTGCGAGTCGGACTCGCGCACGAAGGGTTACCATTACGGAAAAAAACAGCAAAAAAATCACGTTTGTTGTATGGGAGCCCCATTTAAATATTTATATTATTCTGTTTTTAGTATTTGTTGTTAAAGCGGCAACAGAAATATCACGGTTCATGATATAGATACAGCCTGGTGACAGACGGACAACGGACAGCGGAGTCTTAGGAATAGGGTCCCGTTTTTACCCTTTGGGTACTGAACCCCAAAAAGGTTTATGTATACATATTATAAATATTATTATTATATTATATAATAGTGCCTACTTTAAAATAATATCTTAAAAGGTTATAAAATATTCTGGAAGGTTCTAAAGATAATTGTTTTTGTTTGGTATTAGAACTTGCAATTTTGTACAGGTTGTAAGTCCGGCTACATTTGTAGTAGGTACCAATTATTTTTTTCAAACAAAAATCAAACAAAATCAAATAAATTTTGTAGACAGCCTTTAGGATTTTTTTTAATACTTGTACAAACTTTTAACAAACTATCTATAGCATGTAACTGGCGAGCCACTCTGCCAAGAGACAAAACCACGATAACTTTTTGTCCCCCATACGCTCTGATAATTTTACCGTTTTTCAGATAAGCAACACAGCTCCATGTTTATACCTCCCTGTATCAGTATGATTAATGAGCATTGTCGCCTCTAAAAAAACCTCCGTCTTGCAAGATCATTACGTTGGCGTTGACGACACAGGATTCATATCCGGCGGCGGAAGCAGCTAGTGTTGGTGCAATCGGGTTGTTGGAGTTACCTCTGAAACTTGAGACTCTATTGGACTCTGATAGACTCGAGTCTTTTAGAGAGAAAAATCGATAATATCACAACTATTGTGAGAACAATAACCATACGAGTATTAACAAATGAATAAATTTTAAATCCTCCGTCTTGCGAGATCATTACGTTGGCGTTAACGACACAGGATTCATATCCGGCGTCGGAAGCAGCTAGTGTTGGTGCAATCGGGGTCTTGGAGTTACCTCTGAAACTTGAGACTCTATTGGACTCTGATAGACTCGAGTCTTTTAGAGAGAAAAATCAATAATGTCACAACTATTGTGAGAACAATAACCATACGATTATTAACAAATGAATATATTTAAAAACCTCCGTCTTGCAAGACCACGTTGGCGTTGATACAATGTAATTCATATCCGGCGGCGTAAGGAGATATAGTGTTGGTGCTGAGGTCTTAGAGTTACTTACCTCTGAAACTTGACTCTATTGGACTTTGAGAGACTTAAAAATTTGCACATACTCGACTGCAAATACTCGTCTTTTAGACATAATTAAATATATATATACAGTATGTCTTTGTTGTCCGTGGGGCTTTAAATTCAGGGCTCGATTCTACCCGCTGAACTGAGCTACTTTTATTATGGGACCAACCCTAAAATCGCGTTTTTTTTTCGGCTTTTTCATAGAAAACGTCGGCATCTGATCAGCCAAAATGTATGAAAAAGCCAAGTTTTTTTCGCGATTTCGGGGTTGGTCCCATAATAAAAGTTGCTCAGTTCAGCGAGTAGAATCGAGCCCTGAATTTAAAGCTCCATGGTCAGAAACACCCTGTATATAAACTTATATTTATTTTATTTTAATTAGGGCTACTTCGAGAACAGTAACCATACGAGTATCAAATAAATTTGTTTTACAGTACATATGGTGCTACTCTTTCGCACTAGTGCGGGAATGAGCACTTTTCGAGCATATGTCGAAAGTTTAAAGGGCCATATATTATGTACTGTAAAACGTTGTACGATACACGTGCGAAAAGGTAATTCGCAACTCGTGTCGATTTAAAACACTCCCTGCGGTCGTGTTTTAATTTATCGCCACTCGTTTCGAATTTCCTCTTTTCCGCACTTGTATCGTAAATAACTATTGTCACATCAATTTTTTGGCGTTCGGAAAGAGGTCACTTTATTGACTAATACGTAAATGACATTTAGTGATCCTTGTCATAACTGCTCCTCAAAAAAATGATTTGCTATAATATGATCGATACGAGATCACCAACTAGTTTAGGGTCTAAAATGCAAATTTCCCTCACTCTGTACTCTGTAAAAAAACCGTACAAGTGCGAGTCGGACTCGCCGACCGAGGGTTCCGTACTTTTTAGTATTTGTTGTTATAGCGGCAACAGAAATACTTCATCTGTGAACAACTGTCTAACTATTACGGTTACAGCCTGGTGACAGACAGACGGACAGTGGAGTCTTAGTAATAGGGTCCCGATTTTACCTTTTGGGTACGGAACCCTAATTAATAAAAGAGTCTTAATAAACGACTTGATTGCTTTTAGGTTTAGTTTATAGAAAAATAAAATAGACTGAGCTAGTTTTACCGCTGAGTCTTGTAAAACTAAGTCAATTTCTCCGAGACTCATAAGACTGAACAACTCTAAGAGCGGCTGAATGATGGGATATTTTCAACACTTCCGGTCTGCACGGTAAGGGCAATGTTTGTCGATGATTCATTATTTCCGGTTGCCTTGTGCGGTATTATTTGTATGGGATTAATTATGATGTGTACGTAGTTACTTAAACATGCCTTTGGTCTCGTGTATACGTATTTGTTTTTGTTCAATTAAATAAGCACATTTTATTGCAATTTTTATTTTATATGTGGTAGGCAATTCAAATAGATTCATGAATAAAGTCAGACATAATAGTAACATTGGTTACTTAAAATGCATTGTATCGGAAACACAGTTGCTACGAAAAGTCACGTGACTATTTCCATACATTATTTAAGTTTCAACTGGCGTTTTTATGAAATTCTGTCATCTTGGCTAGGCCCCCAGAGCTCTTTGTGACCTGCTGCCAAATATCGATTTTGGTAGACAGTAGGACTTCTGTATGAATAAGTTTTTGGCAAAAAATTAATTTTTGGTACAAGCTTTTATCGCTGCCTGTACTTTTTTCCACAGGCAACTAATACTTATCGAGACAACTCTAAAAACCCCAAACACAATTAGGTTTTGTTGTTTTATCAAAGAGTTCCTATGGCCACCTCCTGTCTCCATCATCAGATTAGCTCCATGGTATCATAATATTGCATTGTCACCCGACTTACATATGTATGCAAATTTTCAGCTTCAATGAAAGTCGGGAGGTGGGTCAAATTTCACTTGCAAGATTTGACCCGTACATACATACATACATACATAGGTCCATTGCATGTTAATAAAAAGCTTGGAATTAAGTACATAGTAGGTAATCTATTTTGCGATGTCCAAACAGGATTGAATTAACAATATCGCTGACAATTACAACTGACAAAAGCACGCTACGGCCAAGCTATTATGCACTTGGCAAGTTGATTGAATTGGGAAACACAAAGCGATATGATATGATGTAGCAAATTATACGTAAATTGTAAATAAGGATACAATCAGGTGACCCTCGCGCGGGCGGCTTTCTCACGCAAATATTGGCCATAGCAATCCGGCGCGGGAGTGCCGCCTGTGTGATGGGCACCTTTCCCAGGGGGCTAAATTTAGAAGGTCCTTTTACGTACCGTAAAATCAGACAACTACGAGTATGGTCCTAGCGTTCATCAATAGTCCAAACAGGCCTCGTTACGTTTTATTGAATGATGTGACTACTAGCGACAACTGTTTGCACTAGTCAACTAAAACTCATTATTAAAATCGGCACTGATTACAATTTTAATATTAATTTAAAATCATTTTTGGGACACTGGGAATATCGGTACTGTTTTTGGAATCGGAGCTAAAAACATGCTTTTCCCATACATGTGCATACGGAAAAGACGTAGACCATGGCCTCTCATCTCTCATGCACCAAAAGCGCTGGCCGATAATACCGCCACGGCTGGGTCTCTATTGTTTCCCATAAAGTTTTGTCATAATGTCAGAGCGTACTCCCATCTTAAAGGCCGGCAACGCACTTACAACCCCTCTGGTGTTGCGGGTGTCCATGGGCGGCGGTGATCGCTTACCATCAGGTGATCCGTCTGCTCGTTTGCCTCCTATATAAAAAAAAAAATGTTTGTCCGCATTTTCGTTAGTCATAATTTGGCTTTTCTCAGAAACGCGTAACTTTTCAGGATTGTCATAAAACAAACCTAACCTAACCTAACCCATCTATAGGATAACCTAAGGAAAATCCTGAAAATTTAACGGTTTCAACCGCCATAAGGTACCCGTGGGACGTCACATATCTTTACTATTTCATATCTAGTGAATCATTTTCCGAATCGCGCCGTCTGTCTCTGTGCGTGCAACTTTAGAACTTGGTGAGAGACGATGGCGAGAGTCCTTATAGAACGACACTGCTACCGTGAAGAGTAGAGACTGGGTAGACCTTTAGTAATGACCGAGTCTACGCCCTCTGCAAACAAACACCCTATTTTGACGGCATGTTGTTAGTCCATGAATTTGGGCCTTTTTCCTTCATGTTTTCGGACTGTTTATTTATTTATTTAAACTCTAAGGCACTGTAGAAAATATTAACCCCAATGGTTGACACCAAGTCATCACCAATTGTCAATAAGTATACCCCTAAAAATATAGACCTCATAGGACCTGTATGTCTAACCGTTTGTTAGCGGTGCGCTCTTATCCAGGTTTTATACTTAATAATAATACATAAATATTACTGACTACTGTGTATAACAAACCTGTAAGTTATTTATGAACAAATTGTAGTTGTTCATATCATTAGGACATCTTAAAAAAATTCTAAGTAAAACATTCAAATGACAGTAAAAAACCCTTTTTTATCTAACTTAAATTAGGGATAAGTTATATTTTAACCAGCAAAGCGCAAACGGCAATTCTGTATCGTACTATATCGGACATAAACTGCAACTTTTTGGAACAGCAAAGAGCACTCTCGAGTTCTAAGTAAATAGTGGAACAAAGGAAACTCAAAGTAACGGTGGCAACAAATTGGCAGGTTTCTTACCGCGGTGAAGCTAGAAAAAGCGACGCTATGGGATAGATTTAAGAGAAATCCTAGTAGTGAGAGTACTTAGCAAAATAAGAAATGATAAGACAAATCTAATTTGAATTGTATCGTTTTTAATGTGAAAATACCACAATTTAATTTCTACTAAAACATCAAGAATTAGGAGTCATTTATTTATTTAAGCCTTTTATTGCTTTAATAATAACATTATACGATACAATACAATACATTTAGATTTTACCTACAATTCATTATACATTTCATTGTTATCAATTAGGTTAATATTATTTTAAATCATATAAAAATTAAAACGCACGTTATGTATGAAAATTATGAATATTATTAATATAAAATTTAATTTTTTAACTTTTATTATTTGTATCTCCCTAGATTTCACGTGCCCATATATCCCGGTCTTTGGAAAGGCTTGCTTAAATTTAAAAAATACGGTGCTTCGAATATTGACCTATACACACGCCTAAAATACCTATGAAATTAAAGTTTTATTTAGTTCAACTTGCAATTCACTTGTTTTAATACCATAAAATGAAGAATACTGTTTCGTTATCTAAACCGGACTAAACCATGCCAACAAGAGTCGAGCACGATGTTGAATACATTCCTCCTCGTCAGGGGACCACTTAATCTTTTCCTGGAACTCAATGTTTCGTTAAGGCTTTATTTATATTATAACAATCTGAAGACGGTGGGATAAATGGCAGTTTTACCTGGACATAAGATTGGAGCCTAGAGCAAGCGTTTGTTACATTCGGTCTTCTACTTTCGTCCCCCAACCTTCCTAATTTCCATTGAATTGTTATTCGCAATACAATAAACGCACAAACTAAATCATACCTCGATAGACAGACCACAAACCAAATTGTATTGAATTAATCTAAATTACAATATTAACATGCTCATAACTGCACATCAACATTCAATTCACTGCTGATCATTAATTACCAATATAACTAGGTAACAATTTTATACACGAGATGGATGATGCGTAATGCATGCCACTAATATTTCCATTTCTCACTGAATATTTGCCTCAGACAGACCAGTATAAATGAGACCTCTAGATACGCAATAATTTTGCGTAGCGATTTTTGAAATTCGAGCACTCGATTTCGTCACGCGAAATTCTGTGGAAAACGGCGAATTGATAATTTTGAAATCCGAGCAATATTGGAAATCTTGTGGTATTTGACAAAGTATTTAACCACTCGTTTTCAATTCTATTAGTGGAATTTACAGGGAGTTACATTAAAGGGAAAATTACGAAATCGAGCTCTCGAAATTAAAAAAACCGGGCCCCAGGAAAGCACATCCTGGTTCTACTGATATTATAATTCACCTGCGTTCGGTGTGCAATATTAATAACAGTCCCGTTTGCAAAAGGGCGTATGTGCATATGAATTATAAAGGATTTATGGCATTTAGGCATGTGTTGGCATCGTAGCGGAGTGCAGCGGGAGATTAGCCAATTTGACAGCAATTACAGCCGATCAGCGCATGATTTATGTATGTGCGTGAGTTGTGAGTGCCGAGCGACTCATTCATTGAACAGCGAGCAAAATTGCATGGCCACTTCATAAATATATTCATTCCAACATACGAAACAAATTACTAAAATACTAACGGCGTTATTCATGAAGGCGCTAAACGCCTAAAAAAAAAGGGATGAAACACGAATTAACAAATTGAGGTTGTTGTAATGTATATGGGTTTTCAGACCTGAAATTAATCTTTAGATCGTCTAACGCTGCCTTTCCACTAAGGCGGAGATTAATGGAGATTAGAGAAGTGCGGGAATCAACCATTGTATTGGATGTAATCCTGCAGAGCAGAGAAGGCCAATGGCTATTGGTTGATATTCGCACGCATCTATCTCCGCTCATTTCTGCCTTAGTGGAAAGGCAGCCTAATAACCGGGCACTCGATTGTGCGAATGTCATCAAGTGAATCTTCTGCTTGGTAGACATGGTTGTTTTTCTAACATTAAATATCTAGGTAATATGATTTATTTTTCTACCAGCACTATTTCTTGGTTGCTCTGAAACTTTGTACTTACAATAGGATTAAGATGCCCACTGACCTGTCTGTCAGTTAGAACAAAAATTTGACAGTTCTGAACAACTGACAGGCCGATATTGTCTGCCAAACTGATAGTCAGTGGGTCCCTTCAGGTATATCTAGGTCTGTAATTAGATTATGTAGGTTCAGATACGATAGTAAAAAAAATACAGCGAATTTAAATTTTTCATACAAAACTTGTTTTTGCTATATAAACTAATTACAGACCTGTCATTGTCTGTGCAAAGTTTCATTACAATCCAACACGTAGTTTTAAAATGAGAACGAAACTCCGTTTGTATGGGAAGGTGGTGAAATTCGGCCGAGCTTGCCGGGGACTTAATTATGTGCAATAAAAAAGCGTGTTATTTTTTTAATGATTTGCAAGGCAAACGATCAGACGAATAATAGGCTGATGGAAAGTAATTACCGTCACCAATGGACACATGCAGTACCAGAGGGGTTGCAGGTAACTACTTTCAAATGAGAGTAGGTGCACTCTTTTCTTGAATTTAAAGTTTGAAGGTCATATACCAAAAGCCAAATAGCTTGAAATAAATGAATTTTAATTTTAATTTAATTTATATCGGTACGGAAATTCCGCGGGCGGCAGTCCTAAATCTTTAGTTTATTTGAGTTAGATACGATAAGATAATGAATTATTTGCTCAAACATGGTACTACATTAAGTTGACATAATCAGTATAAAGGATGACTCACGTTAGACCGGGCCGTGACCGGGCCGGAGCTTCCGGCGCTTACTTTTCTATGACGTGACAGGTGATCACGTGATGCTTACCATAGAAAACGAAGCGCCGGAAGCTCCGGCCCGGTCACGGCCCGGTCTAACGTGAGTCATCCTTATAGCAGGCAGTATCACATGTGTAGTCAAAGGCAGCATGCAAATATTGATCTTGAAATTAAACTATTTACATTATTATTATTAGCTATTTGTCCCTAGTCGCTCTCCGCTGCGAACTCAAGCCGCGTCCTCATTTCCGAACGATTGATTGACCAGTCCATCTAGCCAGTGATTTCGTGCGTAGGTATACTGTAATTCAGTTTTCCAAAATCAACGCCTGTGCCTGGTAATTATTACTAGTGGCTCTGTGAGCTGTAGACCTCGCGATAAGCTTAAAAATTCATGATCACAGCGAACTCACTTATGCCAATTCCCGTCCTTTTGAACATTTTCCAAAAAACTAACATCTGGACATCGAACGTGCTCACAAAAATTTTGTGTTTTTGAATTTGGAATTTTGTTTTATTTCTATAACAGTTAAAAATTCGAATAGAAATTGTACTTGTACAAGTACGTGGGGATTTACGAGTGCAGTCGAAGGCAAAAATATCGATCCAGACAAACGGCTCAAAAATATGTGAATACGACTTTATTGGCTAAGGTGTACACACGTACACATATTTTTGAAACTGGGAATGTATATATATTTATGCCCTTGACTGTACACACCGACAGTAATCAAGAAGTTCGATTTGGCCTGTAAACAAGCTTCCTATTTAACACACTTTTCTCCGAACAATCGCGCTGACGTTGTTGAGCAGAATCTTCCTTGAGTTCTCTAGACAGAAAATAACAAAGCATAATGATATCTTCCTGGAATCCCTCATTAGGGACATGTGTTATATGCTGTTTTAATACGAGATGCGGAAAAATTGTAGTTAAGCGTAGGTTACCTACTACCTAAGTAGTTCAAAAACGGGCAAATGCTTAACGGATTTCTATAACTTATTTTATGCTTTGGTTGTAGTACCCATAGGTACATATATTACCGCTTGCTCATGCTAGTTAAATACAATACCTACATTTTCGGAATAAGTACTGAATAAATGCCTATAAGGTTTTGGCGCGAAAATTTGGATATAACCTTTCGTATGCTCCTGTCAAAAAATTGCTAATAGCAATCTAGACAACGTCATGTTTAAGTTTGAATATATATGGAGCAGATCTGCTCCTAAGCATACAAAAAGTTAAAGAATATTCATTTTATGATATCCATATTAACCTTAACTCATATAAATTAAAAAAGTTTTTGACCCTGCTGGATTATTTAATCGGCTATACGATGGAAGAGGTTCAAAAAGATTTTTTTATATATGTATACTGTGTTACTTAACAGACCCTAAAACTATCAACATCTCTATAGGAGACACGCCAATACCCAGAGTGTCAGAATTTAAATATTTAGGTTCGATAGTGTCCAGTGACGGCAAAATTGATAGCGATGTTACTCACCGGACCACTACGGGCTGGATGAAGTGGAGACAGCTTACAGGAGTCATGTGCGATAAGAAAATGCCACTCAAGACCAAAGGAATACTGTACAAAACAGCAATAAGACCCGTGGTTTTGTATGGATCGAAGTGCTGGGCTACAAACAAATGCCACCTTAACAAGTTACACACTAACGAAATGCGTATGCTACGATGGTCAGCTGGCGTCACACTCTTGGACAAGATCCGGAATGAGTACATTAGGGGAAGTTTTAGAGTCGCACCAATAATCGACAAAGCCAAAGAAAAACGCCTTAGATGGTACGGCCACGTCCAAAGACGCGAAGAAGACCATCCGGTAAAACTGGCCTTGAGCCTGCCTATAACCCAGCCACGCGGCCATGGAAGACCACCCGCCACTTGGCTGACGACGGTCGCAAGAGACCTTAAAGAAGCTCAAATTGATACAAACGCCACACGCAATCGTGCTCAGTGGAGGATGCGGACGAGGAGGGCCGACCCCAAGTAAATGGGACTACCGGTCTAGGGGAAAGAAGAAGAAGAAGTATACTGTGTTACTTATCAAATACGGCTTGACCGTTTTGGGCAGTAGATTCATCAAATATAAAATGTTTAAAGAATTGTTTAAATGTACTTAGATATTTCACCTTAGAAGTTTTCCGCGATTTCAATAAACATTCTTAACTTTATTTTGTTATATCTATATAGTTGTCAATAAATTTATAATTAATTAATTGTGCATAATGTTCCTACTTCTCCGAAATCAAACTTTTCATACAAAGCACTATTATATTATATCTATAGACCTAAACCTTCCTCAGGAATCACTCTATTCATAGGTGAAAACCGCATGAAAATCCGTTCAGTACTCTTATCGCGAACATACAAACATACAGACAGACGCGGAGGGGACTTTATAATATGTATTGATGTCATTTTGTATAAGATCTGTAAGTAAGAAAAATATTCCTAAAAATTGTTGTTAAGTTCATTGTATTCTTGGGCCAATAAATATCTAGTACTTACAAAATACTAAACCTCAGCGTTTTAAACTAAAGCAGAACCAACCAATCGAAAACTTAAAGTGGTCTTGCATATACACTGTACCCGATGCATTTCCAAGCACCTTGATCAGGCAAATCTCTATCCGAAGTATGCTCGTCCCAACCAGAATATTAGAAAAGTTTTTCGATCCTCTGAATAGTAGCAAGTACGTGAGACACAAATATTGCAGCGGAGCCGGGATAATCCCCTGGCTTGGGGCCAATTCACAATGTGTAGGTAACCGTAGTTTTCAATAGAGCCGTATTGCCGGGATGGTCTAAGCGACAATTAAGACGGGGCGTGTGCTATGATTACCCTCATCGTGCGATATCGAGGCCGTAATGGAAGTTCCGTGCGACATCGGCGCTTAATGCTGACGGCATTACCGCTGTAAAGCTCCGCACATAACTTTCCACCAGATATCAAACACTGTATCTGAAGAATCGCTGTTTTGCAAAACACTCCCTTTTTGCTGAAGTAATGGGTACATCAAATATTCGGATTACTCACGGTGTCACGGTTTAACTTTTGTGAGATCATTGTAGATGTAACGTTAATTACTTAGGACACTTAGGTCAGACTTATCGTGTGATATCAAAGCCGTAATATGAGTTCCGTACTGTTATATATGTATATATGCATAGTTTATGTCTGTGGAAACTTGTAATTGGCTCACTGTTTCTATGTCATCACCTAACTTGTTACTCTAGCTGTAAGTTTTAAATAAATAAAAACAAAATATGGGGTAGACCTAAGTTTACATGCGCCGACTGGTTTAATATTTTGTATATCAGTTCCGAAATACACGATTAAGATAGTTCGGTATTTGCTCATTGCTGCTCCTAGATATACCTGAAGGACCCTTCAATATCTCCTAGTGACATACCTATTTTACGTACAATGATCAACTTATACCCTATCCACGATAACGAACTAGTACTAGAAAACTCAAACAGCACGTGATTGGTCAGCGATAAAGGCGAAACACGTGCAACGGGTGAGTAGGTATATAAGATTATTGAAAGGTATATTGTCAATTTTTACGCTTCAATAGGCACGTTTCATTGTTAGTAAAATACACTTACTCAAGTTATAGGGTTTTGCCATCACAAGGTGGCCTGTGTTGGTGGCCTAACGTGTGCGTACATATTGTATATAGTCGAGCTTATAGAATATAGAAGTCGAGCGCCAAAAAGCACACATCGCGCAAGAAGTGTTTTCTCAGCAACCTTTGTAAGCGGCCGCAGTAAGTTGTCGAGTTCCTTTACCGAATTAACATGTATTTTTATGCGTAAATATAATTATATACAGCAGTATGAGTTATAAGAGTGAACAATGTGACACAATAAAATTGTACAATGATGATAAAGTCTAGCCGTATAGCGATAGGTTTCAAATATCACACAATACTCAAAATGCTTTACATAACGGATAAAATAATTATTTACAGAGAAAAGCACAAAACTTACGAAAAAAAAATCAATAACGAAACAGTATTCAGTAAATGGCAATATAAAATAAAATAATAAAGCAACCTACTGAAAGCAGGTTGATAAAAATAAAATAATAAGCTGGAATTTGCAACTTTGCCAGCAATCGTTGGTAAGGGCGATGATAAATCTTCATTTGGCTTGTTCGCACATCCGACCCTCCTCTAATTAGCTGGCCCAAAGTTAGGGTGGATACACACGAATGGATATTGATACCTAATGCCTAGAAATTTTGTAATTTTATCCGATTCGACCGCTAGATAAGTTGGTAGAGTCAGCTAGACCAAGTTAACTAGCATTTTGACAGCACAGACTGTGCAAGTGTTCACTAGACTTATATTGACCGGGATATAGACCGTGATTACCTTTTGTATTATTTGTGAGCTCCCGATATTTCTTTCTATTAAACTTCTATAAAATTATGGGTGTTCTGCCTTTTCGCCGAAGTTTTAATTTATTCTCTTCTAACATTCAGCCAATTTTATCAGCGAGAAAGGATAAAATTTTATTATTTTCCTTCTTGTAGTCGTTTTTTTTAATGTTTTATTTGTCCATGTTTAGTTAGAAATTTTTGTTATGAATGACGCTGAATTATGAAGACTCGTTCCATCAACAGCCATGTCACTAAAAAAAGTGGTGTATTATTTTGCCTTACACTTACTTTTTTTCCATGCTCGGATTCTCGTTATGTTCATTTTGTTTTCGGCTTCTTAAAAGTACGCACTCAGAGAACGTATTTTCAGTCAAAAGTCGGTCGTGTGCGACTACCCTAAAATGCCGTGATCGTGCTCGGATTTCCGCTGTGGTCACCTATTTCTACTTTCTCTTAGCGACCAACTTGGAATTGGATACATCGGTTCGGAATCAGTTTTGTCTACGCTGCCCGTAATTGGACGTGATGGCAGGTTATTAAGGTAATGGGATTAATGAGACGTGGTTATGGATATACGGATAGGGTAGGGTAGGAAACAGTGGCTCGGAAAAAAATAGCCGGGTACAGATGCTCACTCAACCTAATTCCAACATGATAGGGGCGATATTGGGGCGACTGAGCCACTGTTCGAGCTGAGCCACTGTTTTCTACCCTACCCTAATCTATGGTTTAGTGAGAGTAATCACTTTCTTGTACACAACACAGGTTCACATAAAATTTACAGAAGTTCAGGTACACACTACACAGGCAAACTCACCACCAGGGATTTCTTCCATGGGACGATTTCTGAATTTTAAACGCTCGATTTCGTGTGACTCCCTTCAATATATCTCTATTAATAGGCATTTAAATGCACGTCCCTGGCTGCGGTTCCTCCTTCGGCTCCTACCTCGTTCAAGAGAGCCGTCAAAATTCACCGAATGATTTTTTAACGGCGGAATTAGTGAAGATTGACAGCCGCATCAGTGAATTAGCCAGCTCTCGTGGACGAGGTAGGAGCCGAAGGAGGAACTGCAGCCAGGGAAGTGCACGTAGTAGCTCACGTAACAACAGCCGCTCTGGAAGGACCCCTAACAACTCTGATTAGTTGTATTTCTACCTTTATCGCTACAAGACACGTGTTGCTAGCGTCTGCAAATAAAGAAATCGGAGCAGTAATAAGAAATATACGAGTACTCAATTAATGGTGCGTATTAGCTCAAACACGACCGGGAGACGACGCGGAATGCTGACAACGCATAAGCTGTCCCTATAAGTGATACGAGTGCTACGATGCAGTTCGTAGCATTGTCTCCTTCTATGACGAGTGCTACGCCGTAGTCCGTAGCATTGTTTTTCATCCGCGTAACGAAAGCTCTATAATTACTTACCTTAATATAGAACAGGTGACGCGGCAAATGATTTATATTTATTTAGATTATAATTCATTATATGTACTATTGGCTGTAAGGCATGTAAATATCTATGACTCACGTATCCTATGAGTCCTTTAAGTTCGTTACACAACGAGGAGCATCAACGCGCCAAGCGTTTTAGACTGACACAAACTGCCTTGTTTTAATATATTTCATATATCTGTGTCTCACTAAAGTTTTGTAATCAAAATATGTATCTGTGCCTTTGTTGCCTGAAAATGATTTTAAATTTTTTTGATTTGATTTTGATTCACTATGCTGAAATAACAACTGTTACCAACACCTATATGTAGCTACAATTATAGTAATGACCATTCATGACAAAAACATAATTACCGCAGCTTAATAATAGTTCATCGATCCAATGTATTCTAACCGTGTCATTACAATGAAACTAGTTTTCATGAAGCAGACAGCCGTAAAACACATGTGGGATACAGTCGTGTGCAAATAACACCTGATTCAGTACTAATTACTCACCAGTGGATTATTGCCCCTGCCCGGCTATTCACACAGTAAAGATACAAACAGTGAAAACGCTGGTGGCCTAGCGGTAAGCGCATGCGATTTCCAATCCGGAGGTCGCGAGATTCAACCTCGGCTCGTACCAATGAGTTTTTCGGAAATTATGTTGGTTGTTTTAGGTAACTTCGAATGGAAAAATCGCTCCAAAGTTTGAATGGACTCGGGAAGCTGATGCGGGTTTTAACGCTTTAAAGGAATCTGATCCTTATAAAGTATTAGCGCGAACCACGACATTTTACCCGTTTTTACCAACTGAGCTGGTTGTGATAATAAAAAATATATATTGAACGTTCGTCCGCCTACTCATTTATAATTTCCCATACCTATCAGCACAGTTAGTAGGTTAGAACACTCTAGAATGGGACACTGGCGTTGGTTGGTTTACTGGATTTTTTATTTGATACCGGTAAAAGAAAACTTCGTGAGAAAACCGGAATAATTCAAATAAGGCCTATTTTCCCCTCTGGGTTGGAAGGTCAGATGGCAGTCACTTTCATAAAACTAGTGCCTACGCCTATTCCTGGGATTAGTTGCCAAGCGGACCCCAGGCTCCCATGAGCCGTGTCAAAAAAGCCGGGAGAACTCCAGGAAGATGATGATACAAACAGTGAAAATTGGAGCAATCTCACGGACTTTTTCATATAGTATGAAGGTATGGAAACCTCCCGTATGCGTAGCCCCAGCCCGACACACACTTGGCCATTTTTTTCATAAACTTTAATAGTGTTTATTTACTGGTAAGGAGAACCTACTTCGAAAAAAATTATCTGCCCAAAATATTAAGTAGGTACCTAAGTATTTTTCGTTCGACAGTCCGATACAAATAAAAAAATCCTTCTAAATTTTTTTTTTTTTTTATGTGATGTTCAGCAAACGAGCAGACGAGCCGCCTGATGGGAAGCAGTCATCGTCGCCCATGGACGTAAGCAACATCACAGGAGCCACTTAAGCATTGCCGACCCTTGAGAACCCTAAATACCCGCTTCTTGAAGAATCCCATGTCGTAGCACAAAGGAAATACCTCAGGAGGCAACTCATTCCACATTCTGCACGTTCTGGGAAGAAACGAGCGGGATGCCCGCTTATTCATGGTGTGCCATGTGTCTAAGAAGTGAGGATGAGCTTTGCTCCTTTGGCGGGAGGTGCGGTGATAGAAACGAGACGATGGCACCAGATCAAAAAGTTCTTCGGAACATTCCCCATTGTACAGACGGTAGAACATGCAAAGAGAGCCAACGTCTCTCCGAAGACTAAAATAGACTAGACATAGACATAGACTCTCTTCTATGGCGTGACGCTAAATAATTTAGTAGATTTTGTTGACATTGCAACCTAACCTTACTCTACTGTTGTTTATATTAGGGTACTAAAGCGGTACTAAGTTAATTGCCACTAAGTACCTGCAATTTATAGCCAGTAATCACTAATTACCATCCGATTTTAATAGTCTCAGAGAGAACATTGACTAGATGTTTTAAAATAAAATAAAACTAACTTGAAGTTACCGGAGATTTTTTTATCAACTGATATAGAATTGATAACATAAACTAAAGGAAAAGTGACCAAGTCCACCGAGTAGAGTTCGAGCTAACACTACGACATTTTTAAGTTGTCAGGATGGTTGGATCAGCCCAGATACAACAATTATAACCACAAGGCGTCGCCAGTCACGCTCATAAATCGAGAACAAAATGTATTAACACCGTCAAACAATACCCCCGTTTATGATATCACATAAAATATTAACCGTTGCAAGTAAAGTCGAGGTGTAAATGAAACATTATTTTATTGAAGTTTGGACAATAAATCCACTCACCTACAAAGACCGTAAAATTCGGTAGGTTGATTGAGTCAGTATTTTTATTGTTTCGGCCCGTGAATCAATGGCGAATGTTTCAGTAATAAAACCGTTTTACGATTGTTTTCACGGGAAAATTTGTGGCCCGTGAAATGCCGTCATTTTCTTACTGAACACTTTGCCAGATGTAGACAATTGACATTTTCTTCGGTTAGTACGAATATAAAATAATTTACCAATTTGAGATTTATTTCTTGCAGAAACGACACTGATGCACTGAGTACCTACGGCAGAGTAACTCGTTAATACTAATATATTTAACAACCCTAAATTTTTAGTGTTCCGTGCAAAACTTTGTTTTGACGGAACACTTATGGGATCACTTCGGTCTTGCAAATCGGTTAAATGCGTTTTTCTCAGAGACCGTTTGACGTAGATACCTAAAATTTGAAAGAGTATAGCAATTACCACCACTAATATTGTAAATAAGTCAAAACCGCTTATTATTCTCAATATGACATCTACTTTAAAATTTCAATTTCATACCTACAAATGCATTTTAGTATTTATATTTAAAATGTCCAACAAAGCTCGCTCCGAATGGTTTAACACGTCCAAATTTGGCCAAGCGGAGTAAAAAACACACGAATTACTTAGTGTATTTTGTGCTCACAGATAACCTCTCATAGATACCGCATTGTAAGTCTCGAATTTCTCACTGATACATTTTTCTGGATTAGGTTCCTACTTTGGACTATAGGACGTTTAATATCTTTATATGTTTAGTTTTTTTAGGCATGCTTTACTAAGCCAGTATAAGTCTGTTAATTTTACAATGTACCTACACTAAACTGCTCAAACAGCCACTTTATGCGCATTTAAAATTACCTATAAATAAAATATGATTTATAGACATTAAGTGTGGTTATTCAAGCTGTATTTAAGAGATAAGGAGCCCGATTCAGATGTAGCAACTTGCTACGGTTTTGGTCTATTGATACGACCTTGAAGATTGCTCACGTTGATGTGTATTGCGAAATCCAGTCAAAGTCGTGTGTGAGATGCACCAATATTTTCCATAATGTCAATATCCTGAAAGGAAAATCGGGACTACGTTTGTATGGAGAAACGGCCGTCTCCTTTCGTCTTATTTAGGTTTTTTTTTTTACTTCTTGTTTATACCTTGCAATAATAATATAAAGTACCTTGCTAAAAGCTGCATTAAGGAATTGTCTACGCGCGTCGATCATAAGTCTTCTTATCTTATGCGCAACCTAGTGAGTGAATCCATGTTCGTATTATTTTCACTTTGCACGTTCGCTTATGAAATTTTCGTATTCCTGCATCGTTGTTGTTGAAGTTACAATGCTTTTGTCTGAAGCATCGGTGTACGGGTGGAGTTTTCCGAGTAGGGGAAACCGAAGTGAGTTGTAAGTCGGTCTCCCCTACGTTCGTCATAAGCATTCCTTTAGCACGGCATGTGAATTTGGTGCTTAAAAATATACTTTAAAACCGCTCCAACCGTCACTTTTTTATTTTTTTATGATATAGGAGGAGGGACGACCTGGACGAATATCTCAACGAATGGTCGGAGATTGCTCAAAATCGAGACGAGTGGAAATCGAGGGGGGAGGCCTTTGCCCAGCAGTGGGACACCGTATAGGCTTATAATAATAATAATAATAAGAAGCCCGCAGGGTAGCTTATAATATGGCGAGCGGTTGGGAGTAACGACCCCACGGACTCGAGTGCTCTAGGGAGTTTATCAGGGTCTCCGTCTCCGGCGTGTTTTCGTTGGTCGGAGTGGAACCCCAAGGGGACCCACAGGACCTAGGCTCTGGCTTGCTTTAACTGGCCGTCCAGAGAGGAGCCGTTAGAAGTGTCAAAAGGGCCTCTACGTGTTGGCTTCGGCTCCGCGCACGCCTTCCAAAGGTCCGGAACACCATTGTTCCGTGATGGGAAAGACATACAAATAATAATAATAGGAGGCAAATGAGCAGAAGAATCACCGCATGGTAAATAAACTAACGTCGCCCATACACTGGACATCTGCAAAACCACAGGGGTTGCTGGCCTCTAAGATGGGAGTACGTTTTCTTGAAGGTTTTAAGGTCACATGGTCCGGATATCTAAGTTTTTAAAACTTTAACTCCATTTTCACACTTTCAGGTGCTGACAATTTCAATAACAAAACTTCTGCGAGACTCAGACATAATAAGTATACCGGTAATTTTAAAACGGGTCACTCGCGTCTTTTAAATCGTTGTGTTTAAATGTAAAAAAAAACTTGTGTAGAAGATTGAAGACTTTTATAGAATGTGGTAAAAACTTATTTATTAAAATGGCTTTTCCTTCGATATTCGAAGAATATACAAAGGTAAATATTTCATTCCGCAATTTTCCTACTATGAAAAAAGTATTTACTGAATTTCTATAAACAGAATTATTTCTCGGAACAAAAAGGGCAGTTTCGTAGTCATCTGGAACAAAAAGCCAAACTGGCCTCCAAAAAGCTTGGGGTGCTTAACAGAGCCAAACAGTACTTCACACCGGGTCACCGACTTTTGTTATATAAAGCGCAGGTTCGACCCCATATGGAGTACTGTTCTCATCTCTGGTCTGGCGCTCCACAATACCAGCTCCTTCCCCTTGACTCCATCCAACGTCGGGCAGTTCGTATTGTCGGCAATTCCGAACTTACTGACGGCTTAGAACCTCTTAGTCTTCGGAGAGACGTTGGCTCTCTTTGCATGTTCTACCGTCTGTACAATGGGGAATGTTCCGAAGAACTTTTTGATCTGGTGCCATCGTCTCGTTTCTATCACCGCACCTCCCGCCAAAGGAGCAAAGCTCATCCTCACTTCTTAGACACATGGCACACTATGAATAAGCGGGCATCCCGCTCGTTTCTTCCTAGAACGTGCAGAATGTGGAATGAGTTGCCTCCTGAGGTATTTCCTTTGTGCTACGACATGGGATTCTTCAAGAAGCGGGTATTTAGGGTTCTCAAGGGTCGGCAATGCTTAAGTGGCTCCTGTGATGTTGCTTACGTCCATGGGCGACGATGACTGCTTCCCATCAGGCGGCTCGTCTGCTCGTTTGCTGAACATCACATAAAAAAAAAAAAAAAAAAAAAAAAAAAAAACGCTATTCAACAATATAATTTACGAAGTTTTTACCTCGTTTTTACTTCAACCTTCAAATAAGTTATTTGCTCGAGTAAACATTCTAAAAAGCAACAATTAACATAACGCGTGCATAGGTAATTAGATCTTAGTGAAACAAAATCGCGCGGCGGCGGTCAGCGGTCCATTTGTCTTTATACAGCAGACGTAGGTCTTTCCACTGTCCCTTGCCTGTGTTGTACATTTTTCTTCTCCTTTTCCGGGGCCAAACGGTAAAGAGAAACTTAATTGGAGGCTTTCCCGCCGACTCTTGGGCTCAATGAAAAATTACGAGCTAAACGAGCACACGCTTGGGAATTTGTGCTCATTCTCGGAGGCGTTTTATGGAAAGAAATGCGTAGACTTACTTACGTAAGGCTTCCTTGAACTTAGATAAACGTAAGCTGACAAACGTAATTTCGATGAAATATACTGCTCATTAGTAGACTTAATTTAATTCCCCTCTTTTATATTCATGCCGGGAGTGTTTCAGTATACGTTGTCGCGCGTCAAGGGTCTTTTGCGAGGATTGTATTTTGAGTGGTTTATGTAATTTATTTTTGTTTGCTTCAGGAATCATTTTTTTTAGCAATTTTAGTTTCGCAGAACGCTTAATAGGTCTAGTTGTTTTAAGCCTAATGTACGTGGGTTTAAATGTTGCTATGATATAATTATATTATGAGATTATGAGAATGTACGCTGAATTTACTTTATCTTATAATTAGGTTGTCTAGTTTTACTTCGCGAGTCTTAGTTTTATTCTATGTTGAAACAAACCAGTAATTCAGCTGTTACTTTAGCAAAAATGCAGAAAACATTTAACAATAAATCTAGTTGTTACCTTGTTAATTTCCTGACTAAATGTACCTACCTAAATTGTTCGTGCAGTAATTGACAATTGCGTGAATAGTGCTCAAATCCCTGATCAAGCAATTGCTAAACTAACAACTGAATTTGGTTTGTTTCAACATAAAATAAAACTAACACTCGCGAAGTAAAACTAGACTAATTGTCGATGTCGGTTAAGCGATTTTAGTTTTCAAAATGACAAGTCAAATAATACTAAACTAAAATAAGCTTAAAACCAATACATTTAAGACGTGAAATGCCGTAACACTATACGCCGGACATCAATTTCAGATCGACCATTAGGTACCTACGTCCACAAATCGCAAAAGACAACGGTTCCAAAAACACCGTAATTGGTTAAGCAGTGGACGCGGATTACACTGGTTGTTCATTATTGCGCTTTCAGGATTCCCCTTAGGCGTAAAACACACGAAGAGCCAATTTTTAAAGCATCAAATGTAACCTGAGCCGATAATTTTTTTAGACTCGTCTAAGACAATTTTGCACCTACTTGCACAGAACAAAGTGAGGGTGTCATAATGAATGTCATATCTTAATATAAATTTGACATTACCACATTTTGTCACTGCAAATGCAATGACTGGTCTAGAAATGTTACTCTAACGAAAATAGTGGTTAAGATATTTTATGATTATATTTAATTGCGAATCGCTTCACAGATGAAATAAGTACCAATAACTAGTGATAGTAGTAGTTTTACTAGTAGTAGTTTGTTATAAAAAAAAAAAAGTACTAGTTATTGGTACGGGAGACCGAGGTGAGTTGTGACACTTGTGACAGAGGAGAGTTTTGATTGTCGATTTTTTTTAACCTATTTACTGTTAGCGAGTTCGCAAGAATGCGAGTTAGCTACACTGAAAGAAATGATTGCAAAACAGTAACTAAATATTTTGTTACTACTTATCCAAAAATTGGGACTTGTGTTACACCAACCAACAGGTCGGTTTGTTACAACGAAATCAGTTGTAAGATATTAAACTAAATTAATTTCTTTATTACTTAAGTTCAGTTATTTTCTCAATACCTCAACGAGTTCGGCTAATTATTTTTTTCAGTGTAAGCAGTAACTTGAACTAACAAATGCGCGCTATTGCGAGCTCGTTATTAGTTAATTGATTTAAAAAAACGACGATGTCACAACTCTCCTCTGTCACAACTGACCTCGGTCTCCTCTACTTATGCTCAAAAATTATATATTTTCATGGCTATATTTTCGGAAGTCAACTCAATTCAGGATATCAGCTACTCCACGAAACCTATCAATGTAATAATTATGTTATGAGGTACTAGGTGATTTACCCTGTAGGCCCTCTTTACTTTAAAGAGGGCACTAGGCTCGATACTCTTGTATCCCTCGTGTGCCTTAGCGGACTCCACCTAAGCATCCAGCTGGTGCTTAGCCTTTTAGATGCTTAGCCTATTTACATGATGGATGAACGTTTCAAAACGCTTATTCGGGCTCGGCACCGTCCCCATCCGTGTGTTCTATCCCTTAGTGGAGACCTGCATAATTCACACGGCCGCGATTAACCCGCCTGCATTAGAGAACATACTGCAATATTTATAATGTGCTTATGCCTTAAGCGTTCTATTTGTTTGCATATCTGCTTCCATTTTCGAAATAACTTCTTTGAACGATGTTTTATCATGCGAGAGCTGTTTTTGGGCGTTGTTTTATGGCGCTGCGGAAGCTTTTTATACAAAAGGCTTTAGATTCATACATACCTACATACACTACACTCATATACTAACATATGTTATTCTTCGCTCGCAGCAATCACGGGTAAATACATTGGCAGGTAGAATGCCACTCAAAATATTCCAGCAGGAAAAATTACGACTACAATTAGCATTTCATATAGGTACTTTACCTACCTACTTAGTTACTTACCTTTATTGGAAAACAGAACTTTATACTAGCAGTAGGCCGAGCACATGATTGGCGCGACAGTATCTCGCCGCTAGCCCGGCAGGCGTGACTAACTCCGCGATTTCGTCGCGCCGCTACAAGTACATGCGGTCGCCCCCAGTTTTGAGTTTTTAGGTCTAGCCATAGTAATTGCCGCGCACCGCTAACGGAACGGACGCCTGTTCGCGCATGCGCCACCTAGCGGTCATATATGTCGTAACAGACGCGTTTTGCTAGAGAGTGAATCTTCTGTACCTAGTAGTACTATTATTTATTCTGTAAAAAAAATGCTTACGCCGAAAACAATTCAATTCAGTATACGCACAATACTGAATGACACACAATTATGAACGACACGTACCACTAAAACTACATTCCGAAATTACATGAGATTTTATTTTACATACAAAACTTTTACCGTGTATATTTTCTGTGTACGATTTTCTAGCTACGAAAAATAGTACCAGGCATAGTTAGATATAGGTACACCACATACATATATGTTACTTGAATGTGCATGTCAAAATAGTCAAATTGCATGTTAATTTCAGAATGTCATTTTAAAATGAGAGCGTAACTGCGATTGTATGGCTGCGGCTAGCTTCGTGTAACTCCTACAGCGACTTTTTAGCTACCATCTTTGGAAACCGCCAAAATTAATATCCGTCCTAGTATTATATATGATTCAATAAACTTAGTAACAGGGTGCAATGATTATGATGATGATGATGATTTGAGAATTATCTGGTAAATTTTATCCACACTAAAAACAATTAAAATCTGTCCAATAAAATCGCTGTCTTCTCAAAACTATTTACAAATCCCTCTCATCCACGATGACATCAATTCCCGATAAAGAAGCAAACAATCTAACACAAACTTTCAGTTTTTACAACTCCCAAGTCCATTTGACGGGTAAAAATTGAAATGGCTTTGCGGGTGAGCCCGGGTTTTAATTTTATTATGAGAATCGGATATTCAGTTAAGATTTTAAAACTGGCTACGTCGAGTGGGTCCACCGGGATGACAGGCTGCAGACATTTTAATTAAGGTGCTGGATAGAGGCACAGACGAACGCTTCGCAGTAGCTACGGTACAGGTAATACATACTAAAAAAAACGGATAGGAGATTAGTAATGGTCGTAGCGTAGTTTTGATGTGAGCAAAGGACACATTTTCGAAGCAGTTAAGGTTAGGTGGGTTGACGCCGACATATCAGATATGTTCAGCAGTTCGAAGTATTTTCTCATTTTGTTAGCTAATTCATGACAATTTTAGTTACTACATACATCAAAACGAAAACTATTTTGTTATCCACAAACTACTACCGTAACTGCATTTACTTAATTTGTATTGAAAAGCTTCATTGAAAACTTAACCTTAAAAATATCGAAGTCAGTTCTAACCACTTTACACAATTGTAAACGAGTACTAGACTAATTAAAATAAACAAAACTCAAACGAGCTACATTTTACTCCAACACAAACTCATTTTCACCAGCCAGTTCATTCGCTACAAAATACAAAACTCGCAACTTTGTTACAAAGAAACTGTACTATCTGCACACACAAACTGTAGCAAGCAAGAAAGATCAGTCTGATTAATGTTTGCCGGTGTGGGATCACTGGCTCGTCACATACGCGCGTCGCATCTCCAATCAAGAGATTCGGTCATTCCATTACTGTAATTTGATTGAACTGTGGCTGGCACGACGTGACACCAACATTTGAAGGCTATTAATACGTTTTAGTGTAATGAGGTACGCTGAGTACAGTCGTAATAGGAAATCAGCGATTCGATTTTCTTTGTCTGACGGTCAAATGATTTGTTACACGATTGTGAAACTTCGTTGGTCGGAATTTGGGTTTGTGAAAATGTTAATGAATTTTAAATGTGAGCTCATTGAGCTGATCACAGAATGTGCATTTAATTGAAAAGATTGTAATGGATTTTTAGCTTAATCTTTTTTTTCCATGATTAGGATTTTGTTACTGTGTGTTTTCAATCAAACAAAACTTACTCATTTAACTACTTTTATTCAATATATAGACAATGTACCTACTGTTTCAATTAAACATGCAATGAGTAATAAAATAATTAGGTATGAGCTACAAAATTGTAAAAAATAGACGTGAAAACATGATTAAATTTATTTAATATTAATAATATTGTCTTCGGTTACCGCGATAGTTACTCATGAAATAAAACTATGAAAACAGATTATATCGCGTATCGTGTCGGGATGTATTATAAATTCAATATACGCGATATAATCCGTTTTCATAGTTTTATTTTATTTAATATTATTTAAATTCATAATTCATAATTTTTTATTGCAACTACGGTACAGTATAGATGTAAATTATAATATACAATGTCTCACATGGACCCTGTAAAGACCTTTAAACTTTATTTCACAATAAAAATAAGAACAAATGGCGGACTTAATGCCTAAAGGCATTCTCTATCAGTCAACCATAGGGCGGAACAGAAATTCTCGAACTTGGGTGCAGTGGGAAAAATATTTATAAACAGCAACTATTTTCAGCATTTTGATTTGGAAATAAAAATAGTTAAAAATCTGATCATGCATTATCGCGTAAATATTTTTAAGAAAAAGAGCAGCAACATGAAAATACTAGACGACGTAAAAATCTCAATTAATAAAATCGTCAAATTATTCTTTCTATAGGTCCAACTTATCAATAAAGGCTATTTTCAAATTTTTAGACTACATAGTTTATAAGTTTTATAACATTTTTACATACCTATTTTACGTAATATAAATCATTCAGGCTTCATGCAGCCCAGGCCTTCAATCCAACCAATCCGTAGTTGACCATAGTTTAAATGTTTACCAACCAACTCGGTTACACTGTAGATCAGATAATTCAGATTTTCAGTGTAAGATTTTTAATATTTTACCATTTGAAGAATTTGAATAGCTTCGTGCAAATAGAACAACTTTTATAACACAAACCTACGGCCGTATTTGAACAATGCTTATAAGGTGACCAGAGAGCTAGCAGCTTTCTCTCGCAGCGCATAAGTATTGCCATTCAGCGAGGTAATGCTGCCAGAATCCTACAATGCCGCGGGTGCCTTATTGAGATGTATTTTAATTTAGATTAGTTTTTAATCTTACTATAAGTAGTTTTAATTATTAGATTTAATTATTACAAAAAAAAAGGTACAACTTTTTTTGTTCCTGAAATAAATAAAGTTGATTTGTAAGCATGATAACATACCTATTTATTTATTATTCTATTAATTAATTTAATAATATGACCAAGTAATATATTCATCATCAGAATAATTTAATTTTTTTTTTACTATAAAATTGTGCCTTAGATGATAGCAGTATATGTATGTACATATAGCTAATAATTAAGTATAATGTAAGTACTTACTTATTGAATATTTGTACGCCATATTATGGTAATATAAGGAATGATAATGAAAACTTTGTATACAACCTGTTTTGAACCCTTATTTATGCAATATTTTATTTTAGATGTTAAATATTGTCTTCGGTTACCGCGATAGTTACTCTTCATCATAGATGTAGGTAAAAACTCTTCATGAGTCGCTAAAACTTTAAAATATGAAATAAAAAACATAATATATTAAGATGTCACAGCGATACGCTACCGAACTCTCAGTATCAAAAGTGACGTTTTTGGTTGAAGAACTGTCACTGTTGACACTGACAGATCGGTATCGTATCGCTGTTACATCTTATAAGCATTGTTCGAATACTGCCGCAACAATAATAATACACAAACATTTAAAACTAATGTCATTTAGTTAATGAACAGTACATATTACATATTCAGCGCACTCGCATGTCGCATTTACTTACACCCGACACATTCTCATTAGCGTAATGAAATGTCAATAAAACAGTACGTAAGTCTAAATCCCCGCAGCCAAATAACACTAGACCGTACTCATAGTGTTGTGTTCCTGCTGGTGAGTACGGTCTAGTGTTATTTGGCTGCGGGGGTCGCGGCAACTCGCATGTAACTCCTCTGGAGTTACGGAGACTGCTTAGCATCAGGCGGGCCGTATGCTTGTTTGCCACCGACGTAGTATAAAAAAATTACTTTAGGAAAAGAAGATTTACTAGGTCAAGTATAGGAACCAACTCGGAAACTGTACTGAACTGCCTTCCCATACTGTTTATATCAACTCCTTCAAACCTTCAAGAAAATAGCGTACTCCACCGATCTCGGGAGTACGCTGGAGGCCTAAAGGCCGGCAACGTACTTACAACGCCTCTGGTGTTGCAGGTGTACATAGGCAATGGTATTCGCTTACCATCAGGCCACCCTAGGGTGTTGCTTATTTCGTCGAAGTTGAAATTTTCTACATCTCACCTGCTTAATTTAGTCTCTTCCACTAAAAAACAAGTAACTTTTGGTGACACAAACATTATGTATATGATAACCGACATGCATGCTGCTCAGTTTCTCAATCAGTCCGTTGATATAAAATTCGTATGAACTCATAACAAAATATACCTAATTCAAATTACTTACTTCCTATTTGTGGGTCTTGGCCTCCTCCACTATCTTCCTCCAGTAGTCGCGATCCTTGGCAACCTTTCTTCAGTTGGTATACTTCCTCATCCTCCTAAAATCTTCTTCCACGCAGTCCAGCCATCTTTTCCTAGGCTTACCACTAGACCTTTTCTGTTGTGGCGTCCACCTTGTCATAATTTTTGGAGCTCTCGAATCGGGCATTCTTTCAAGGTGACCCGCCCATCTCAGCCGCTGGTATTTGCAGAACCTAACATAGGTCTCCCGTTTGATCAGAGTTTCCAGTTCGTGGTTCATGCGCTGCTGGTCTAATACATATAATTAAATTAAATATATAGAAATAACCTACGCCACTGTCCCGCCCAGTTTGGCGTATTTCATCTATACCTTTCGTTTTTGCAGGTGCCTTTGCATGTCAACAGTTGATGTTTAACAATTCAGTTACCATATAACTAACTCTTTGCTGGGATCAAGTAAATAAAACAACAAATAGCCTGGTTTCACTTGTAATCCTCCTTAATACCTTCATTTTACAATATTTACATCGTCTTTATCACAATTTGACAGTCATTACATACCTACATTTCCTACTATGTACAAAATTCGTTAAAAATATTCGCTATTAGGGATCGACCACAAGATTTTGACGCAACATTTACACAGATTCAACAAAAGCGTATTATCGACCGACACGATTTTTTTTATACAAGAAGCGTCGGTCCGACTAATAGATATCTCGGAAGGCAGGAAGAGGGCAGGCTAATCTTTACCCAGCAATTAAGTCTGGCGGTAGCGGTGCAAACCGGCAATGCCGCCAGCATTCTGGGCACCATTTCAGAAGCGGGAGATTTTGGTGAGGTTTTTTTATATCTAGTTGCTAGTTTTTATTTTACTTGTATGTGTGTAATATTTATCTTTTTATTTTTACGTCGTTGCGTATACGCTGCGTCAAATCTTTGTGGCCGGTCCTTATTAATTGTCTATACACAACTTTCTGGACCTGGAATTTCTTCTGCTATGAGATGTTCTCGCCTACTCAGCGTTGTGGTACCAGATTTGGTAGATGCTGCTATTGGTGAGATTAACTGTAACAAAAATATACATAAATACGCTACCTACATTGTATTTCAGAACGCCAATTAAATAGAGCGCTTTTACCTGACGGGCCTCTTTCTTAACTATTTACAAGCCTTAGATAGCCGTTAAATATATGATCTTTATTTTTTACTCAAAGGGTAAAAACGGGACCCTATTACTAAGACTCCACTGTCCGTCTGTCTGTCTGTCTGTACGTCTGTCTATCATCGGGCTGTATCTCATGAACCGTGATAGCTATACACTTGAAATTTTCACAGATGATGTATTTCTGTTGCCGCTATAACAACAAATACTAATAAGTACGGAACCCTCGGTGGGCGAGTCCGACTCGCACTTGTCCGGTTTTGTGCGCTCGCCCGTCGGCCACTCGTCCCGCAGGGCACCGTTCATGACCACTTCCGGACACCGCTTGCTTTGAAAGCGGATCGTCGCTCATTTGAAAGGCGGCACGCGGCCTGCGTGAAGTGTGCGTGCACGCCACCAACGTTTTAGCGCACGCGCACGTGTAGGTACGTCTATGCACACACAGCCAGTGTATTCTGGCCTCCATTGTCTGGTTCTTACCGTGCGTGGCTCATCTTGGGTGACGCTCGCGCGTTCCCCCGTCGACCACTCATCCCGCAGGGCACCGTTCTTGACCGCCTCCGGACACCGCTTTGGAAGCGGGTCGCCGTCTGAAAAAAAGGTTACATCAATAGCAATATTAGCTTAGTCAATCATCCTGGAGACTTATTTTAATTGTAATAACTGGTTATTAATTTATCTAGATTTGTATTCGATATGATCTGTTAGCTATCAACAGTGACATTTCTGGTTGTTGACAGCTAACAAATCTATATGAGGATCGTACTTGTCAACGTGACATCGTGATAATGACAGTGCCTGTCTCTTTCAATCACACGGTATTAATAAGGGACAGTAATTTTATCATATGGGTAAGTGAATACCCCTGGTGCCTACGAAGTTGGTTGTCATGGCTTCCTAGTTTGAATACGGGACCCTTAAAAAAGTACATCATACAGTGTAATACTAATGTATTTTTCGGCGCCGAAATAAGACTGCCTGCTTAGCATCGGACTGATGGCCTGTCAGCGTTTTTGCTTAATCCTTGTCATAAAAAAGAGCTTTTATTATGAGGAAACAAATCTTGAAGCTTGTTTTATGTACCATAGTAATAAGTCCTAGACATAATTCATTGTACATGACTGCAATAAACGAATACGAATACGAATACAGTCGCCATCAGATATATCGGAGCGGTCAAGGCGCTCACAAATATCTGAACACGTCTCTATTGTCAAGGCGTTAGAGTGCGTGTTCAGATATTGTGAATACCTCGGCCGCTCCGATATATCTGATGGCGACTGTACAGAACAAAACAGGCGCAGTCAGCAGCAGCAGAAGTTGCTAAGGGGGCGAAGTTCTCAAAATTAACTTAGGACAATTTTATTGTCAAGAGGTAAGGAAGTAAGTAAAAATTCTTTATTGCACCAATAATTATACATTTTACATACATATAAAACTACAATACAAAGAAGAGGTAGGTTAGGTAGTTCAAATCACGCACTCCTAACACAATTGAACATTGTTTAAAAATGACATTTAAAGGATGACGCTAAAACAGTCCGTGTCAGGGCCGACGCTTCCGATATTTATTTTTCTTCTTGTCGGACGCCTGAGGGACTTCTAAAACTAACCCATTAGCGCCCATTGTACCCACTTGGGTACACATTGGTTACGGTATTAGATTCAATTTTCTGGTAACTCTACCTATAAACATTAAAAACCGGACAAGTGCGAGTCGGACTCGCCCACCGAGGGTTCCGTACTTTTTAGTATTTGTTGTTATAGCGGCAACAGAAATACATCATCTGCGAAAATTTCAACTGTCTAGCTCTCACGGTTTTCATGAGACCCGGTGACAGACAGACGGACAGCGGAGTCTTAGTAATAGGGTCCCGTTTTTACACTTTGCGTACGTAACCCTAAAAATGGTGGGTTCCAAAAAGTGGGTGTAGGCGCTAATGGGCTAATATTGTTTGGATAATGAACAACCGATCTAAATCCGCAGCAAAAACGTAAATAAAGTAGTTTATTTAAAAAAATATCGTGAAAACGTATTAAAGCCCAAAAGCTTTGTCCACATTGGCCCGTTTCTGACACCTGTCTAAATATAAACGAGCCTTTGATCAAGCTAGGATACTGTATAGCTACATTGCGTAGAAACTTTAACGGAAACTATGATGGGCTAGAATATTACGCCAGTAATTTAACTTTAGAGTAACGTATTTTATTTTAATTAAAAGCACAAATGGGCCTAGTTGATTGTGAAAGTGGAAGTAAATTGTGTATATAAATTACTTATTATTCTTCCTTATTGTATTATCACTACCGTCTCACATCATAGGTATATTGTACAGGGTTACTTGAAACACGTAGGTGTAAAACGTATGGTTTTAAACATTATTGTCTTTTGGTCACAAAAAAAAGTGTGTACGTGTAATCTTTACGCGCGATTGAAGTAAAACTTCTTTGACGTTAAATCGTTATGTTGGCACTTTGACGTGTGTCCTATTGTGCGTGTGTCACTACTAAGCGTTACTTCCGTCAGAAAAAAAATCTGAATTACCCTAGTCGCGCCAAAAGAAGTATCACTTCAAAAAAACAAGTATTTTTCTACTTTCGTGCTACGCCAAGAACGAATTTATATCAAAAATTATTAATTTGGTTTTTGGATATTTTGTATTAAAAAAAAATCGCTTCGTTCATCACATTTACTTTTAATGCTAGAGGTGCCATAATGGACATGTTAATTTAAGGTTATTAAATTATAATAAAGTACTTAGCAGAATTAGTAGGTAGGTAGGTAGGTAGTCCACCATGTTTTATTTTTATTTTCATGGGTGCGTTCTCGAACGTAAATAAAGATGGAGTATTTAATTATTTCGTATGATTAATTTAATGGATTTGTAGAAAAACATCTTGTATAAAAGCGTAGAGAGGAAGTAAACAAGTACCTAAGTACGCTATGTAAATGTCAAAGGGTCTTGAACCCACAAAATTGTGATCAAACGCTAATTCACTGCCGGATAAATTTGCCCATTTTGTCTTTATACAGCCCGCATCAAATATTCGTATTTAAGATATCAGAAAGCAGTATTTGTTTAGGACGAGCTCTTGGTGTTGCCTGCGGTAACGCAATTATTCTATTTGTGCCGAAAATTGGAATATACACTTACTTATATTTTGATTTATTGTAAGATAATTATTAGGTATACGAGGTGATCTAAACCTAATGATAGCTAATATAAAAATATATATAGCAACGCACTTTTGGCACCTTAGGGAGGGTTACCTGGCGATACACGGCGGCGGTGCTAACACGGTACTTTTTGCAGTGATTCAATAGCGCGATAGTAGCGATGTGAATCGATGAATGTTATAAATATACCTACCTACAACCAGCAACAGCGTCGCGACTTTATCGATACTGTATCGCGGCTGGATGGCTTCTGAATCGTTACAAAAAGTCGCCGTGTGGTACCTAAGTAGGTATAGTTACCAGCGTCGACAGAACATGCGATTTAAAAAATACTAACCAGGCGGTGGATTCAATATATCCGGTTGCGCCTGCTTGGGCGGTTTCAGCGTATACGCGACCACGTATTGCCCATCGCCCGCGTTTAGTTGAAGCTCGGGGGACTGTTGCTTCGTTGGCAATGCTGCCCTGTTGCGAAATGTTAATGATTAACATGATCGAATAACAAATGCATAAATCGTATCCTATATTTTGCATTTCATTCTTAAATAAATCGCATAAAAAAATATTACATCAAATCAACAGAATTTTCTTAATTTTAACACAAAAATAACCTTACGTTCCCCGTGTGTTCTCGTCACGTCGTCCGTTGTCGTTTCCGAATCATTTTCGTTTGCATTTTTTTTAACTAGGTAGCTGCAAGGTTATATATGCCCTTCTTCTTGGCGCGCATAGGCTTAAAAAGCTCAAATATGCGATGTGCAAGTTGCGAAAAAAATTCTCGGATATTTTAGGAAAATATTACATGAAGCAAAGGAAACTTTCATTTTGGAAATGGAAAATTTCGATTCCCTTACAAAAATAACTATGAGAGGATTCCAAAGTTTTACCATGTATCAATTTCGACGACGGGACATCAGTAAAGGTCAAAAAAATTAAAATCGAAGTTAATAGTGTAAAATAGGTGTCTTACTTTTTCCTCCGCAGCAAAAAGGCGATGAAGATGGCAGCGCATGTCCCGACGACCAGTGTGAGCGCGATCGCCCAGAACGTGGTAGCGGACACTCCCGCCATGATGCTGTTGGCGCCATCTGTTGTGTTTGGAAACTATTAGCAACATTAAACACGTATGAGCCCACAGTCCTTAGAAAAACAATAATCACTTAGCTGTGATGCAAAAACGATAGTACCCCGGACCATGGAAACACGCTCCTGGCATTCACGCTTAACGCTTCACAACTGGTGTTTTGATTGTATATTGCGGTGATGTCGTTTGTTGCTTCAGGATTCGTAGCATGGTACGCTTATTACCATGCCTGACACGTTCTAACAAGTATGTGAGTGCGAAAGTGACGGACTTAGTGATAGGGGAAACCATGCTGCGCGGGCAGGTCTTAAATTATCTAAGCCTTTTGTAAATTGCATAATATATCTACTAGCTTAAAGAGCCCGACCTCGAAGAAAGCACTAGTTTTTACGAACTACCATGACTTTCTCAAGTTTTCTATTTTTAGCATGAATATTATGAACAATTTATGTTTAGAACAGCTTGAAGTGGTAGTTATCACCTACGATAATTCGTTATTCCCCACAAATTCTTCTAGCAACTCGTATCAAAAACCAAAAGTTGTAACAAAAATTTTATCGAAATCTAAAACTTTTAGGCGACGGTTTAAAACATTAACAAGTGGCTTAGAGGAAGATTTTCCCGGAATTTGTTGTCAAACTGGATAAAATGAAAACTCCGTACCTTAGGTTATTAATTTTATATCACACAAAAATATATTATAACAAGTTTAATATCACGAAGTTTCCAATAAGCAAAGCCAAGTAATCAAACCAACTTTTAAAGGAGACTTAATTATTTAAACACGTTTCTGCTCTGCTTTTAATTACTTTAAGTAGATTGTAATTAAGAACATATACAACTAAATTGCCTTTTTAAAAATAAAATTTACTCGAGAATATCTATACAGGCTGTCTCAAAAATCTATTGCTTCAATTTATCTTCATATTTTACTTCGTTAAAACTTTTACAAGGTTATTTTACACTATTCCAATAGAAATTGGAGCTAATTATTTATGTTGTAAATCTTTTAGTTGTATTTTCTCGAGTACCTTTGTTATTTTGTTCGATAATGGACGTTAGCTATGAGTCTATAAATAACAATCTTTAATGTAATAGTATGCTAGCAAGAATTTAATTGTGTAATGTTAAAACTAATCTATGTACAACCACCGCTCGATTTAATACAGGTAAATTAACTATAACTACTTATATATTAACTATAGATGAATTCAGTTACTATATTTAGCCCTTTATCAAGTTGTTGTCAAATAATAAAAATTGTTTAATCTATTTTCGTGAATTCAATCTTCATCTCATTCGTTCTTCACATCACATCTTCGTCTTTGCCAAGGACTATTTATACTCGTATTCGAAAAACAACGATATCAAACGAATATATTTTAATGTTTTCTTTGTTTGTTTCACCCCTTGAACACCAAATCTATGGTGCGCGGTGCGTCATCGCGAATCATGCCGGAATGCACAAGGTTGATAATGGGCTGTAGCCGCACGCACGCGTCAGTTGACGTCATTGGCGGACAAAGAGTTAATAACATACTTACCGGTTCTTCTCTCAGGATCACGGTAAGCCAGTGAATGCAGGGTGATCCGATCAGAGTTCCCCTTGTCATTCCTGGAGTGGACTGTCAGTTGCAAACTGCCACCGATTGACCACAGCGCCCCAATCGGCACCAGAAATATGGCCACGCCATCTAGGGAGCAAGTATTCAACGTTATGGTACACAAGCAAAAGCCTATTGGCTATGTATGAAGTACGCGGATGGGAAAATACAAAAGATGACAACGCACGGGGTGGGAAAAATGTAAACTTTCAACTGACAACTGTAAACTCTCCGATAACTCGCGTTTCCCATACCCGTGGCGCCACAGTCATGCACAGATCGAATAAGACAAGCACCAGTTTTAAGACCTGATAGTTATCAAAGGGTTTTGCATCTAATATTAGGCACTAGCACCAAGTAGTTAATTAGTTCATTGTAATATTAAAAAGTTTGCAACGAACGCTACTTAATTTGGTTACACATCAGTGTCATTGGTGATGTCGATGACCTACAAGACAAGATTATGTACCGTGGCAAACGTCTTATCTGTCACGCAGCAAATTATAAGTGTCTCCAATGTAATATTTATCTATGTATGTATTATTAATCTTATCTTTATAGTAGGTAGGTAATTGTCTGAAAAACTGATGTGCTTACCAAAGTTGAGCCAAAAACCAAGTCACAACCCCACAATTGTCGAAAATGAGGCTTTAAAAAGAGTAAACATAATATTGTATTTTTTTTTAACTAAGGTAACGTAAGTGAATTAGCCAAGTTCAACTCACCAGACTCATTAGCAGTGACGACAAACTGCGACTGATCACTGCCGATGTCCACAGCCTCCAAAACCACAAGCTGCGGTAGCCCTCCATCGTAGCCGGCCACGCATCGGATCACGAGACTATCGCCGACGTCGTGGCTCGAGTCCTCGATCCAGTTCGAATCGTTGCCGGTGGAAACTAAGGTAAGGTAGGTGAATATCAGCCAAGTTCAACTCACCAGTCTCATTAGCGGCGACGACAAACCGCGACTGACCACTGCCGATATCCACAGCCTCCAAAACCACAAGCTGCGATAGCCCTCCATCGTAGCCGGCTACGCAGCGGATCACGAGACTATCGCCGACGTCTTGGCTCGAGTCCTCGATCCAGTTCGAATCGTTGCCGGTGGAAACTAAGGTAAGGTAGGTGAATATCAGCCAAGTTCAACTCACCAGTCTCATTAGCGGCGACGACAAACCGCGACTGACCACTGCCGATGTCCACAGCCTCCAAAACCACAAGCTGCGGTAGCCCTCCATCGTAGCCGGCTACGCAGCGGATGACGAGACTGTCGCCGACGTCTTGGCTCGAGTCCTCGATCCAGTTCGAACCGTTGCCGGTGGAAACGGTGCAGTTACGAGGTGGCGAGGGTTTTGCTGGTAAAAACAGGAGTTGCTTAGACTAACAAAAACTAGAAGGTTACCGTAGTGTAGCCATTTTAAGTGTGTCATTATTGTAATACTTAGCAGAAGAAATAAAAATCGTATTTTAAACTAACATGACAGCATTATATGCGTAGATGATTCGTATCATAGGTCATATTAAGAAATTAGTGTGCACAAATTGAACGTTGCTTTTTTAAACTTGAAACTATATTTGGGGTTATTAATGTTTTTTTAATCTTCTGTGTACACTGTGTACAGTCCGCATTAATAGTGGTTGATGAGACTACACATCAAAAATGAAAGACCCATTTAAATACCAGTAGCAGTTGGCTACATACCTGCTGGCACAATTTGGAAGACACAAGGTTTGGCTTGAATACCGACGCTGTTGGTCCCCCGGCACGTCAGGGCGCCGTAGTCCCTCTCGCTTGCCGGCGTGTATCGCAGCTCACTTATACTACTGTTCACTGTACCTGCAGGAGAACAAAAATAGGCACTTAATACCAGCAACGGAATATACATACATACAGAATGAAGCGTTCAGTTCATTTTTGACTTCGAAAAACGACCCTTAAAACTGACACTTATCCGACACAACACTCCCTTCCCGTAAATTCTTCTCCTCGCCTCGAGAATTCTCGAGCAGTAACCATAGGGAAAGAGAAGAGAGTTAATTATTTCAACCAAATAAAAGAAAAGGTTCAGGTCGTGTCATACCAGAAGGTTAAGGAGTTGGCAGAGGACCGGACGAGTTGGAGATTGCTCCACCGACAAAAGCACAGCTCTTAAATATAAAGAAGAAGAGGAACCATAAATTCGACGTTTATGGTGGCATTTCCACACTGTTACTGCGAATATTCTGTGCAGATTTAGCTTGGTCTGACTCTAGGCAGATTATGTATTCGTACTTATAGAGATTAGAGTCCTCTTCAGAGAGCTCTCAATAAATTTTTACAAACATTAGTACAAACTATACAATAATGCATTTTTTGGACTGTTATTTAGGTGAAATTGTTGACGGAGTGTTCTCGTTTTCGGAGCCTCGATTCCTTTTGAGTTCTGCTTAAAAAAAACTCACTGAAGGACTCGGAAATATTTTAAGCGCTGAGTCTCGTAAAAACGAGTCAAATCTTCAAATGTAGACTCAAAATACTCGAATCCCTACCAACACGCGAGAACCTAACAAGCTACAGAATCGGGTTAAAGATATTTTATTTGTCTCAAAAGAAAAAGAATCTACACAATCCTGATCATAACTCACCATATCGCGCAGGAGACACGTTAAAGCTCTCGCCACTATTGTTGAACTCCCACAGAAAGTTCACGTCGGCGGGGTCGGCGTGCACCGAGCAGCGCACGTGCAACGCCTCGTCCAACGCCGCGCCTACCACTTGCGGCGACGACTCCGCGCATACTGGTGCGTCTGTGGAAAACAAAGCAACTTTACCTACGGGACATTAAAAACTGCCGGTATAGTGTTTCGGTTTTCTTTATGGCCCATCCACTTCATGGCGTACTTAAATAAGAATACAAAGCAATAGTATAGTAAGGTTCACCTCAAACACGGTAATAACCATGTAGGTAGTAAAAAGTCGTTAATACCATCTTGAAGGACCAATGGATTATCGACTATATTTTTGAACAAGTTTTGATTACAAAAGACCATTAATTGATACAGGGCCACCCCTGGCGTGTATCATCAGATTTCCTGAGATTGGCCATTTAAAGTCTCGTAAATAAATTTTAAGTAAATAAGATCCAGATCACCAAGTTTAGTAGTTTTTGAGTGTCTATCGCCAAGTTTAACGGAAAAGTGATAGATCTATTAGGTAAGTATCTATATTTTATTTCTTTTAAAACATTGCGAGTCATACTGATGTTAAAATAAACATAAAACGATTATACTCACATACTGAAATCACAAATTTAGCACATGTCTCGAATGCGTCGAGCATAATTTCATCATTGCGTGTTCAAGCACTCTTACGCTGCGTATTACGTAAGCGAGCAACTCGCGAACGCGAAGCGAAGCGGCGCGGCGTGCCCATGGCGTTCGCGTTCGCAACGAGATTGCCCACGTAGGACACTTCTATAGGTATCATAGGATTGATTCACCCCGCGCCGCATTGCTTCGCTTCGCGTTCGCGTGTTGTTCGCCTATACTCCAAAACTAATGTAAGCTTTGGAATATTGCTATTTGTCGATTTTCATTTCAAAAATATTCTGTTAAAACACGAAAGTTATTTTTCTTCAAGAGCTTATAGTTGATCCAATCAATATTTCGAGCAAAGTTTATTTGTTACTTTTAAGTTCCCAGCCTCCAAACTTTGAGAACATATTACCAAGTCACTGAACTCATGTAAAGCTTTTTAGCTTCTGTATAAATACTTAAATAATTATCTTTTGTTTCTTGTTTAATGGTTTTAGCTCAGTTTGGGTTATAAGCACGAGATTTAATACATAATGTACCTTAATCTATATATAGAGACACTTTTCAGAAATCTATTATTTATTCATAGAAACAAAGAAATAAACAAACATAATAAAACTTACTATTTAAGTACAAAAAAAACTACAAATAAAAAATTTGGCCGAGATCGCCGTCAACGGGCAAGGTGTCCAGAAGGCTGGCCGTATTTCCTCGCTGTATGGCGATACTAATAATACGCTGTGCAAAATAGTGGCCAGCTGCTGGTCACCAGAAGCCTCTATTAGGCGCGCCAACAAGTCTTTGTACAGTTGACGTGCACTTGGCCCCCATGGCCCCAAAGTTTCAACACCAAATGCCGCTGGGAAGCAGCTACTGCTTCCCAGCGGCATATTTGCGGCGCTTGACGCTTTCGGCCGAGGAAGCCGCAGCGCCAGCAGCATATTTGGTGATTGGAACATGGTACGGTGCCAGCGTATGAACGCAAGTAGCGTCCCAAACTAGCGGCGACCCATGCTCCAAGGCACCAGTGTCATTCCGTCGGGCCTCTTGCCGTCATCCCTGGCCAGACCGCTGGGCTCGAGGACTACTGGTACTTTGGCACTAACAAGAGCCCGACGGATGACATCATTAAAATTTTTAGATTGATTTTTGTACATCGACCCGCCTGTTGCTATCTCTATTGCACGCGCATAATTACATTGCTGCCAATCTCGCACAGTGAAATTGACAACCGGCATCACAGGCGGGTCGATGTACGAATATCTAGATAGCGTCTCTGCTTTAGTAATATATACATTTAAACCAGTTCCGCTCCACCACTTATATATCTACTAATAATAATTTCCGTTAAAAGAATTGAATTTCCACGTAATAAATAACATAAATACCAATGTTTCGTTCCATTTGGAGTTGAAACTCTAGGTCCATGGGGTCCCAGCGCGCACAAGTTGTTTGCAGAAATCGCGAAGCGTCTGGTTGACGTAACCGGTGACCGAAGAGCTGGCGGCTTCCTCGCACAACGTATCAGCATTGCGATTCAGCGAGGAAATGCCGCCAGCATCCTTGGTACAATGCCTCAAGGGCCTGTTTTAGATTTAAGCTCGTTATTAATTATTCGTGATTAATTTCGTTTACGTGGTACCACTGTATATATCTTGTATGTAAATAAAGAGCTAAAAAATTAATACCAATTATGATAAATGTATATTTTAGAATAGTATGAAAGCTGTGAAGACGTTTCTAATATATATCATATTATATTGTCTAGACCAATTTGTTTACTTAATTTCGTCAGGTGACAACCAATGGCAAAAAAAAATTAACAAAAATTAACCTTGCTCTGAAATTGTGGTAGTAAGTAATTAGTTAATTTTTGTTGTCACCTGCCGATTTATTATTTAATTTAATCATTCGCGCGACAAAGACCCCTTGGTATGTTTATGAGTTATATAATTTATCATTAAAAGGTGCCATTGTCGTGCGGTAGTTTTTTTTTATACCACGTCGGTGGCAATCAAACATACGGCCCGCCTAATGGTAAGCAGTTACCGTAGCCTATGGACGCTTGCAACACCAGAGATATTACACGCGCGGTGCCGACCCTTTAAAAACCTCGGGAAAACCTCGGCAGGGAGCTCATTCCACAGCCGAAGCGTCCGCGGGAGGAAATTCCTCTTAAACCGCATTATAATTACTATAACTTCTCCCTAAAATATGATACAAGTCGGAAGTTTTACCAATTTCGTAACGATTTTATACTTTTTTGTGTTCGGATTTTAACATCAAGGTATTCTTTACCCCTTTTGCATTGAATTTTTTAATTTGACTACAACTTGCCTTTGAGTAAACATTTTAATTCAGATTTGTTCTATCATTATTTGTAACAAAAACACCCTCATTACTCGTAAGAACAAACCAATAAATCCTTAAATCTAAACACCATTTTTTAACTCGTAAAAAGTGTATAAATCAAATGCGTTGCCTTCCCGGCTGTAATTATTTCGTCTCCTCACGTGGCCGGCTAACCCAAATGAAAAAGGTAAGGCCATATATTTACCTAAATGTGTAGTTACTGCTTTTTTCCCGAGAGAATCAGACCGGCCAGAATGTCCGCGGAAGGAAGCTATTCGATGAGGCAATATAGAATTGTATAATTAATCTTAGCCCCGGATGTCCTTGTTGATTTACATTGTACCCGCTTGAAAGGTACGTAATCCGCCCACAATCCCACACCAATGTGAATTTAAATTATCGGAATAATTTTCTTTAAATGACTTCTTCACTCGGAAATACCCATCTGAATTGCACTTACAAACATTTTAACATCAACTGAAATGTCTCGTAGCTGTCAGCAAAAACATTATGTTAATCCACTTTGTGTTTCATGAAACGAACATTTCTTTATTTTTATTTGTAACTGATTTCTATCTAGAATTAAAATAAGTTTGGAATACATACCTAACTATGGCAAATCTCAGTTTGGACTTTATAAAAAAATCAAGTGTTTATTGCTCGCTGTAAAAGGAATTTCCGTAATGGCTACAAGAATAGAACAAATAAAACGGACAATGAACGTGCAAATGTTTTCGTTTTTGAAATGTATTCAAAACAAGCGCTAACTAAAGCAAAGCTCTATGATTTAAAGTGAGCCGCGGAACAACAGATTGCGCGACTACGAATCGCCGTAATATTAGGGGTGTAATTTCGATGATTTACCGGCCTTACCGACTTTCCTCAGCAATTACTATGCGGACGGCCGGCGGAAGGAAGTGGGTAGATACATCGATCCGACCGCAATCATTTGAATAGGTACCTACTGCGGACATGGCGGTATTTATGGCACTGTAATTCATACTGTGCAGTGACATTTTATGGTTGCGATACATGTCACGGATACGTATTTGATGGTTATTACGGGGAGAATGCAAATGATGCTGTCTAATAGGTGGGGTTTTGGTTTCCTGTGACAGTCGCTCTGTTACGCAGGTTAACGTTTGCTACGCATGTTACGTTTGTTTTGCTATGCGCCTACAGGATACTTACAACGCTACGCTTATCTTATCTTATAATTTCGGGGGCCCTTGTGGATACACTTCGACCCATAGGGATCTTTTGTGCAGTTACCCCCTAGGAAAGATCCGTCCGCTACTCAAGAGCTTTCCCCACCATCTCCATATGCCGGATGATGGACCTTATGTATTGCTGCATTTTAATAAATTGATGATTCATAATATCTGCCAAGTTAAACCAGTTTGACAGCACTGGCTTCCCTCGAATGCGGCTGACGGATGGGTAGCGTTTTGAATTCCTTTGGTTCCAGGTAGCCTGTTCCAAAGTCCTTCATTTTTTGTCAGGCGAGGGCATGACATTCACACATAATACAACGCTACGCTAATAATTTAATTAAAATGAAACCTTTTGTTTTCAGTCTCGAAATTTCCCGATTTGCTTGCTGCCACAGCACAAGACTGAACTAATTTCAATATAATGTAATTTTAGGCACGTTTATTAAAGTACAGTGCAATCTGGTGTCTGAGAGGTTTAAAGGTAAGTAGATGGCGTCACACTATCGAGTTTATCATACCATGCCAGAATATTCTGTTGAAGTATACTCACACTGCACCCGTAACCGGACGACTTCGCTCGAGGTCTCCCCTCTGGCGTTGGCTGCTTTGCAAGCGTACGCGCCCGCCTCTTGCCGGGTCACTTTCTGCAGAACCAGGGAGCGGGTGCTGACGATGATGCCTGACGTCATGTTTTGCGACACCGGTCTGTCCTAGTGAAGGGAATGTGTTTAGTTTTAGAGCTTTTACAGCAGCAGTTTAAAATAATTAGAGAAAAATTATAATTTGATCACATAATGTTAATGTGGAAAAGACCGTCTATAAATTCTTTAGTCTCTTGCGTTTCTACACATACTTACTCTACTTACAGAAGGTCGGTAGAGCAGAAAGAGTGAAGGTCTTCCTTTCTGACAGTGTCCGAGTGACGTAGGAATACAAATATAGTCTGCATCATCTCAAATGACTTTTTCGTCTAAGACGGTAATCTGTTAAACAAAAGCCATTGTCTCTTTTATGTGAGCTGTCGACCATTGTGTGTGAGTGCCGCACGCGCCGTGGCACACGCCAACACAGACAAAAAAGTAATTTGAGAAGATGAAGACTATACGAGAGTTCTTGCCCTGTGACGGTCATCGCCACATTGTTCTTAAAGTAAATGTTAGACACGCTCATTTAAATAATGTATATATTCGCTATCTCTATTGCTTTTAATCAAGATGTATCAAGTTTAATAGGGCAGTGTTAAGTACTGCTCATCAATATTAGATAATGCAATCATGAATTGAATGTACATTTGCAGATAGAACGCAAGATTTAAGTGAATTATGGACAAGTGATGTGTGGATTATGAAAGTGGTGTGTGAGATGCTCGCCAATCACCAAGATGATCGTTTTGGTCGTATTAAAATACTTTGAAACTATAACAAATTCTTAAATCCGAATTGGGCTCCATGTTAAATTGAGAAAAGTAAGGGATTCCTTACAATTTTATTTATTCAAATCACAATGCCGTAGTTGATAGCGTAGTATTCTATTTTATTTAGCTTAGTGAAGGAGTTAACGTAACATGAATAAAACAAATGCCATTGTTTTCAAATGATCAGACGGAAGAATAGATAGACGGTCATGCGAGCTTTACTTTGTACGACCTCCTTTCATTAACACGAAAATGACTACTTTTATGACCGTGATTGTGTTAAGCATGGCGTCTAAAACAAATGTCAACCGCCATAATTTCAATTTCAAACATGCCCAAACAATAAAGCGTGACCTCGTTATGAAAAGCTTTGATATTGTCAATCAGTTGAAACAAATCAGGGCTATATGTATATACTCCAAGGGCCTGACACTCTTTGATAGAGAAAGATAGTCTTATTGCGATTCCTATAAGAGGAAAGAGAAAATAGTGCCATGCCTTGTCTTTATCACTGACCGGGCATTTTTTCATGGTCGGGTTATGGCATCATAGCAAGGAGGCGATGTACGGACAAGTTAGAGGAAAATGAATGATAACATTTTCTGTAACTGTTCTAGTTTAGATAAGAGTATATTTAATTGCTTTAATTCAGATCATTTCGGTCAAGCCGCCACGTTTCAAGGTCCTCCTAAGAATAGACCACAGACCGTAACATACAGACCAATGACTGAACGTCGAATAAATAAATTTCAAGCTGAAACACAATATCATTTGTCTGTGACATCTTTTTATCCTAATGATAGTAATGATCCTAATTATTCCTATAATAAATTATTCAATATAGTTAGTACACAGTTTAATTCAATATTCAAACCGAAAACAATTTCCAAGAATGAAGTGGATCAGAAATTTAGTGTTTGGGCAACACCGGGAATTTACAAGAGCAGGGACCGGGTCTATGAACTATATAGTATATAAGAATACAACAGATCTACGATATTTGTAGAATATGTCAAGAATTATTCGAAAATATTTAAGAAAGTGTGTATTGCCGCCAAATCTCTTAATATTAGTGCAAAGGTCAAGGCATCTGAGAATAAAATAAAAACTGTCTGGAACATCAGAAAACAGAATAGTGCTAGTCAGAAACCTCGTGATTGTCAATTTAAGTTGCAGTGTAAAAACAAATTAATTAACTCTGACATGGAAGTGGCTGCCGCATTCCAAGATTATTTTTCGAATATGGCTTGTGATATTACCAGAGAGATCAAATCATCTGCAATGCAAGCTGCACATTTGCTCCATGCCTCCTTGGAGAAATATGACAGTACTTTTGAATTCAGCTATGTGAACTCACGTACTATATATAAAACATTTAAGTCTCTAAGCAATAAAAACACAGAAGATATATGGGGCATGTCAATGAAATCTATAGGCCATATTATTGAAATAATCACACCTTATTTATGTATTGTTTTCAATTCTTGTATTGACGAGGGCGTATTTCCTAATTTAATGAAATACAGTAAAGTCATACCTTTATTTAAATCTGGAGAAAAAACTAACCCAGAAAATTTTCGTCCAATATCTATTCTACCCGTGCTTAGTAAAATTTTCGAAAAAATCATGCTAAATCAATTACAAGCATATTTTACTAGAAACAAACTTCTTCATAATCGTCAATTTGGATTTACAAAAGGTCGATCAACCACTGATGCTGCATCTGTGCTCATCAAGCATATTTATAACATATGGGAAGAATCTAGTGATGCGGTGGGAATTTTTTGTGACTTGTCAAAAGCCTTTGACTTTGTTGAGCACTTGACTTTAAAACTAAAGCTTAAACATTACGGGTTATCTGATACCGCTATTAACCTAATTTCAAGCTACCTCAGTGAAAGAACACAAACGGTTGTGATTAATGAAACCCAGTCGGAATCCGCTGCTATTAAACTAGGAGTGCCCCAGGGGTCAATTTTAGGCCCATTTTTATTCTTAGTATATATAAATGACCTTCCGTGTATTGTAAAAGATCATTGTGAAATTGTGTTATTCGCGGATGACACATCTTTAATTTTTAAAGTTAGTCGAAATATTGAAGACTATACAGACATAAATAGTACCATGAATATGGTCTCAAATTGGTTCACAATTAATAATTTGCTGTTGAATTCCAAAAAAACGAAGTGGATTAGATTCACATTACCTAATGTAAAAATTACTAGTGGGAGTATATTTATAAATAATTAATGTCTAGAAATGGTGGATAAGACTCTCTTCTTAGGTTTGACCATAGATAAAAATTTACAATGGAGTCCCCATATATCTTCTCTAGGAAACCGATTGAGTTCGGCAGCATACGCAGTCAGAAGGATTAGGCAACTAACTAACGTGGAAACAGCCCGAATGGTGTATTTTAGCAATTTCCACAGCCCAATGTCATATGCAATTCTAGTCTGGGGTAAAGCTGCCGATATACAAACCATTTTTGTATTGCAAAAAACAGCAGTGCGGAACATATATAATTTAGGGTCACGTGTTTCATTAAGATAACGTTTCCGAGAAATAAATATACTAACAATGGCATCACAATACATATATGACTGCATATTATATGCTCTAAAAAATGCAGAAACCTTTCAGAAAATGCACAGTGCTAGAAATAATCACAAAATAGCAATAACTAGATCTCGTGTGAAGAGAGTGAAGAAATCTTTTCTAGGTCAGTGTATACAGTTCTACAATAAGTTACCAAGGGAGGCACTGGATTTACCATTTCCTGGGCTTAAAAATATGTTAAATCTGGTCTACTGCATAAGGCATATTACACAGTCGAAGAGTATATTAATGATAAACATGCATGGCCTTATATAAATGAATAAATTATGAAATGTATTTGTATTTTATTTGAAATTTTAATTGTTGAATTTTGTATTTTGTAAGCTGTTATTTATTTTTTAATTTAGTTGTAATGTACTTTTGACGATTCAAAAGAGATTGTCAAATCCTACTTGATTAAATGAAATTCTATTCTATTCTATTCTATTCTGAACGCGCGAATGACAAATAACTCATATTATACAATTCCAATATCATTCAAACATCGGTTTGATGTCAGGTGCATGTACTGCATATTCAAATTGGCCTGTTAGTTTCTTGCTTGGTCTATGGATAAATATAAATAATTATTAATCATTCAAGAATGTCTTCGTAAGTATTTGGAGACCAGACTAAAAGTGGTCAACTTAAAAAGGTTCCTCAGTAAGTTTTCTGAATAACATTTAAATTCGTTGCACGTTTAGTCGATAGAAAAGGCTTTTTAGGATTAGTGGATAAAGTTATTTTTCAGTCCCTCCATATTACGCAGTGCGTTACTCAACTACCTACTTAATAAAAACAGCTATTAAAAAAGCAGAATTTGCGCATAATTGAAAATTTATGAATAGCTTAATTTTACCAAATTCGATACGCTTACGCTACGTGAATGTAAATGAGGAAAATTTTCAATAACAGTTTAAATGGTAGTAAAGTTTGGACGTAATCTGTTCAGAGCGTGGATTGGCTTCAAAAACAGATTTGTGATTTAAGTTTAGTTCAATAGCAGTGAGCGCTTATTGAAATTGATTGCCGTTAGTTTGCTTAACACAAATAGTATAACACTAGAAGCAAAACGAGAATAATACGCACAGGGTATTAATGTAACATTCTATTCACATTTCGGCGGGTTTTGGATTTGACTTTGACGGGTGCACGTGTGGGAGCGACTGAATAAAGCCTGTACTATTTAAATAAAATGAAAATAAATATTTGGGGACAATCTTACACAGATCGACCTAGCCCCAAACTAAGCAAAGCTTGTACTATGGGTCCTAGGCGACGATATATATACGTGTGTAGATAAATACAGACTTATATACATAGAAAACACCCATGACTCAGGAACAAATATCTGTGTTCATCACACAAATAAATGCTCTTACCGGTATTCGAACCCGGGACCATCGGTTTCAAAGGCAGGGTCACTATCCACTAGGCCAGACCGGTCGTCAATTTGTACTAACGATGGAGGAATATTTGTACAATATATCGGTTTTATTGATCTCTGGTAACGCTGTATATACCTACCTACTCCGCAATCTCGTTGTTCTGTCAAGACGATAGGGTTGGTTGGGGAGTGGAAAAACATGTTAAAATTAGCTTTCAACAAAAAATATAAAGTAAAATTACTTGGTATCAAAATAAAGTTATTAAAGATTTTTCGCTAACTGACTTTGCGCGTATCTAACATAATATATTAAAATTTATATTGTAGTTGTGTGTATACATATTTACATTTACACTTAATTATTTTAGATTAAATCTGATTTTGTTTTGATAAAATATTATAATGTGAGATTTAATATTTATCCGTTTTTGGCAACTATCTTGAGTTAATAGTAAATTTTTATACAAATATATAAAATAATAAAATAATGATACAAGTATTCAAAGCATTGCCGAAATGAATATTATTTACGTTACGTTTATTTTAAGACATATTCTTATTTTAATAAGGGTGACTCTTTACTCCCCAACCTACTCTATCAAGTTAACTGCTCGATGAGTGCGGTCTCCACGCATAAGTTACACATATTATGTATGATTCAACGTTATAGCCCCATATCACTTAGCAATAACAGTATCAGTTACTAAATAATTATAGGTGTCGGTAGGAAAATAGACCTTCTGTCTCCGGTATTTAGGAAAACCGTCCTAGGCGCCAATTCACCCATTCCACGACTGTGTAGATTGTTAAACAAGCACGGCCACTGCTGTGACGTTCATTCTGACTCATTGCCCAGGTTCCGAAAATTATTAAATATTAACATAAAAAAATTGTATGTGTATATACATACCTTCATTAGGTTGTTAGGTTAGGTTGTTATTTAGCCATTAACTGTTACTTTAAGTTTACTGTTTCCTTTTTTTTTAAATGCTGTGTTTACCTCTAATTAGTTATGCATCACTGAATGTTTCTTATGGTTTAACGTAAATTAAATGTCAGATGTAATAACTGTTGGTAGACCTTAATAAATAAAATAAAATAAATAAAATTGAGGTGAATTTATAACTGTATAATATCGTGTCGTATTCAGATAATCTTAGAATTGATTATTTCAGGATGTGGCAGTCATTTCATGAAATGATCGGTTAGTCACATCATGAAAAATTCAAACCTAACACAACCATATCACGAAATTATTTATTCTACAAAGCCATTTCATGAAATCGCCATTTATACTGATTGCCGCTGTAATAAGAAACGAAATGGTATCAAATATCAAACATTTATTCAGCAAATAGGCCACAGGGGCACTTTTACATGTCAATTTTTACAAACAATAATATTAACCCAAAATTACAAAAATTACATAAATCAAACTCCTTAACTGTATCAAAGATAGATATAACTCCGTAATAGATGGATACAGTCTAAGGAAAAAACGTGCCTCGAAAATCAAGAAAATTTGATTCTCGTTCAGAGGGCGCTACTAGTTTTGGCCTACAGTCGTATAGATGGCGTTGACGGTTTCGTTTGTTATTTAACAATTTTAACGCATATCAGTGAAAGAACATAGGTCAAAATCATAAAAATAATTAATGCAAATAAAAAAAAATCATTTAAATACATTCTATAGTATTTTTATAAATCTTCATTTTTAGTTTTAAAGTGTGTCGACAAATGGCAGTGAATTTACTGGGGTTACAAAATTTACTATGACAGTACCGCTCTAGTATAAGTTACTCTATGACTGTATCGAAACACAAAGGTGAACAATGCCTCCACCTTCCTGTTACTCTGATATCGGTGGCATGTCTTCAATTGCGTAGCAAATCCGTAAATCTATACGGATCTGTGTGCAACAGGCGACTCTATCAAACTGGTTTTCGTTTCTACACAACCAATACGTGGTTTAGGTTATGTTTAAAATATTATCAAATATAAAAAGCAACAAACAAAGTGAGCAGAGGATACAAGTTAGAAACCTATTTCATAAACACTTATTTACTACACTTAAACTTTTCGTTTTACTCATAGCACAATACTTAAAACGAAACTGAAAAAGTCAGTCAATACAGAAAACGATAGTTTTTTTTTTGTTCTACAAGGGGGCAAATCGTTTGACCTCTCGTTATCACTTGTTATGACGTAAGGCATGTCAAATTATAAGGTAAATAGCTCACCCCGCCGATCACTTATAACCGAGCAAGCGAAAGATGCAAAATTGAAACACGAGCGAGCGAGAGTTTCGAGTGTTTCAAGGAACGAGAGTAAAAAACACAATCAATGGAAACACAATATTTTCACCACACTTACGCGAGAAAAATACTAACTGCAAAAAATTACAAATCAAATCCAAATTAACACTATTCAAAATCATAATTACAAAGTCACTTCTACCAGTCAATATAAGGAAAGAACTTGCATTTATCAAATTACTTGTGGATAAAATGCAACTTTCTAATCAATTTTTGAAAAATAAAGAGTGAAAATGATGTTAGGATTGTACAATAATTTCACTTGCGAGACAAAAAAGGTATTCTACTTCTTTTAAAAACGATACTGGTTTACCGGCGTCCGCAGGCATAATTTATTTTAAGAATGGATATGTTTATAAACAACATGACTTTCTAGGAAAACTACTAGAGTGCGAACTTAAAAATAAAAATATAAAAGTTAAGTTGCGTTGTATTACGAGGCGAGGCCATCATAAAAAGTGCAAGCGGAGCATCGTAAATGTGATTCAATTAATCCACTCCCATGGAACCCAGCCCATGATTCACTTTGTGATGGTTTATTGCTGAAGTCGAAAAATTGAACTACTTATCCCTATTTTTATGATGCTGGACATCATAAAATGTACAATATTTAACACTTTTTATTTAGCAAAAAACATTTTTTCATATGGCCCGCATTACTGTCACGACTTGAATTGTTTTTCGACCTTCTTTCACTTCTCTCTTCTTCTTCTTTCTTTCTTTTTTCTTTCTTTTCTTTTTGTTTTTCTTTGAATCTTTGAATCTTTCTTTATAAATAGTTTTTAGCAAAACATTATGATTTTCATAAAAAAAACCGGCCAAGTGCGAGTCGGACTTGCGTTCCAAGAGTTCCGTACATTACACCATTTAAACAATGTATTTTTTATGTGAAATGTCTTTAAAAAACCCGTAGGGGTCGGATAAAAAACTAAGTAATTAAGTCCGACTCACGCTTGACTGCACATTTCTAATAGGTTTTCCGGTGATCTGTAGGTAAAGATCTATTTTGTGTATTTTTTTCAAAGTTTTTGACCCAGTAGTTTCGGAGATAAAGGGGAGGGGGGAATGGTCATTTTTGCCTATTTTCTTGAATAACTCCTAAACTATTTATTATAAGGTTATAAAAAATATATATTTGAGATTCTCACAATGAGCTCTTTCATTTGATATGTAACACGATATAGTTTGACAAACTTTATTTTAAATTTTCTCATTTACCCCCCAAAAGTGGCCCCCGTGTTTAAAATTAATTTGTTTACGTTACATGTCCATCTTTGGATCACAAACTTACATATGTGTACTAAATTTGAACTTAATTGGTCCAGTAGTTTCGGAGAAACTTGGCTGTGACAGACGGACATACAGACAGACAGACGCACGATTGATCCTATAAGGGTTCCGTTTTTTCCTTTTGAGGTACGGAACCCTAAAGATACTACACGCTAATACATGAAGAAAGGCACGCGTAAATGATAACTGAAGGATATTTAGTTACCATTTACGTATGAGAATCTCGTTTCATGTCTAAATGATGTCAATTGTACCTACCTACGTCTGATTTGGCGTCAAGGAACTGTCAGTGTACATTCAACTTACATCATGAAACCACGTAATCCTGTGCTCCCTCGGGTTGGCTCTGACATTGCACTCGAAGTAGACATCGTCACCCTCCTTAATGTCGTGGGGGTTGAGCGTGCTGCCCAGCGTAAGGGTAACCAGCGGACTGTCTGGGGGAGATAACCAAAGATGTAGATTAAAATTAAATTAAAACAGTAATCAGGTAAGACCCTGTACATGCTCTTTCGTCGCTTCTAATTTTTGCGTTTGTACACATACACCACTTACAGAAGGTCGGTAGAACACAAGGAGCAAAGCTCTTCCTTTCTGACTATAATTATGTTTAAGCGACGTACTTATACAAGTACGAGAGTTCTTGTCATATGATGGTCTTCTCAGTAAATAAATAAATATGCTGGTCTTCCCCACATTGACCTACAGTTTAATCGATACAAATAAAGTGTTCTCATTTGTCCTTTCTGTTTTGAAAAGTTTAACTACGTCACAATTTCAAATCATCCGCTAACTACGCCGGGGACGGTTATGGAAATTAGATTCCAGTAACTTTAGGGTTATTTATCTGCCTGTGTAAGTATAGGCCGACTTCAAATAACAGAGAAATACAAAATTAAATGCTACTAAGCTTGCTTCTTACGCCTACGCCTCCACGAAATACTCAAGCAGTGTAGCTGCGCAGTTGCGTCAACGTTGCGGCCATTGAGTTGACTAGATGCCGACGCTCAGGAGATGCTAGTGTATTGTTTATATATATTTTTAATTATATAAATAATTAATAAACGTAAAATACCGATACTAACATACAATGCTGAGCTGCACGTGATCATCGATTGCCTTCCTTGGCAGCGCGGGGTTGGCCGCTATGCATTTGATCACCGCACCGTTGTCAAGCGGCGTAGGCGTGAACACCAATGTGCTCGCCGACCAAGTCTCGTTCGAGTGGTCGCTTACCTACACCAGGAACAAAAGGGTGAATTACTTGCTTGATACAGAAAATACTGGAGGCCGATTTGACCTCGCAAGTTAGGTACATATTTTTTCAACGAAAACTGGGTTTCACTGAAATTAATTTTGGAACAATTAGTCTAAACATACGTATGCCACTAAAGCGTATTTAGCAAATATATGAGCTAACACAAATCAATGTGAAAGCCCCTATGTGGAAGCCAGTCACTCTTATCCCGCAGCCACATTTATCCGTATTGACTTTTTACATCTATAGACCCTAATACCCACTACCCTATATACTATCACTACAATATATACCGATATATCTTGGGTCTCCGCGTGCAGCCCACCTTTCGTATTTTTACTGCAGATACAAATTGTATTTCATTTTTAGTAAAACTCACTTACGGTGTCTACTCTTTCTTATTTTTAGCCGTTGCAACGAAACTGCCGACTGGTCGCCTTAAAATTAAATTAGCGTTCACACGATCGTGTCGAAGCTTTGCAGGTAGTGTACTTACTTATACAAGAGAAATAAACAAGGTGTACTTTATTTGGAATTTTTCACATAAAGTGATCCATTTTCATTGCGTTTGAGTATGATGTGATGATAGGTGCCTAAAGCTTCTAGCTCAAAAAATAAAGTTATAGTTGAAAAAGTATTGTGGGCCGATTTTTATTTTTTTGTATATTTTTATTTCTCCAGATTTTGATATTACTTGTTAAGTTTAAAGCATCTCATTTTCGCAGAATAAACACGAAATTCCAATTTGGGACAAAATAATAATTACATCACCTCTATTATCATATTATAATGATTAAAAACTATTATTAACAAGGTTTGAATTATCAAGAATATTAAGTAGAACATTATAACTAATTTCTATTTGTATTAAGATTAGTTTTCTGTGAATTTAATTTACAAAGTTTTAACAATAAACAACCGTTCCTATCACGCTAATTACTCACAACATAAACAACGAAACGCTCATCTTCCAAATATTTGCATACGGCACTTACCCAAATTAATTAAATTATGATACGCTTGAATATAAAACTGTATACGTTAGTATTCATGTGTTACAAAATTATAAACAAGAACTATTGTGCGTAAGTAAAACTTAATTTACAAGAAGATAAATATGATTTTTATAGAAATCTTTGTTTGCATTTGTAAGTAGCGGTCAAACTTTGAACACCCCTCGTTTTGCGTCGGCAGTTAATAATATTAGTTATGAGCCAAGAAATATAGGAATTGCCAGGAGAGATGAGGTGAATGATCAAACATAGAACCCTGAATGCAAGAAAGGGAGTAAGTAAATGAACAAAAATGCGTGAACTTAGGTGCACGATATTTAAACTGCATAGAAGAAAAATTGTTTTTTTTTTGGTGCATCTTGCAATTAGCTGTACCTTCGTACCTAAACACTAACTTCGCCCAAGTAAAATACTATAAAAATAGAATTTAAAATATCCATTGAATTCACAATAAAAATCCTAAATATCATCCTAAAAATCAAATATATTAAACGTTGAATACGTCCATGAATTCCATGATACAATTTATTGCGGAATGATGGCTAGTTAAGGCGAAGTAATGCACTAAAGGCAAATTTAGGGTACGTATTTATGCCAACCCTTATTTTAAATCAACTGCAACATTGAAAACGAGGTTTGACTGTGACACATTGTTGTGTGCGCGACTTCGACTGGTATCCTAAGCTGGTATCGATAGCTATAAATAACATATTATTTTAACAGTCATATTTGGATCAAGAAAACGTTAGTTTCTACTTTAAATAATGTATTTACAAGAGTAAGTTGTACCTTTCATAGGTGGGTTATTCTTTCTACATCAGTTTAATTTTTAAGTAGTTTTATTTTAATGTTAGTTTAGTTTTAATTTTAATTATAAAACTCCCGTGAGACTCAAACATATTAAAATTATTTTAAAACGGGTAAGGGTAGGATCACCAACAGAAGATACAATTTACATACTAGTATTAACTTACAAGAAGGGCACATTTTTTATTGATCCCCCACTTACAGGCAATCACAGCATGCATTATTATATTAATTTAAACATTAAGTCAACAGTAACACTTGGAAAAATACTTAGTATACATTACAATAATTTAGAATAAGTGTAAAATACTAATTAACAAGACACCTAATATAATATTATTAAGTCGAATAGCTCGACATGTTTCGATCCAATTGCCACAATTGAAGTTGAACATGTCGAGCTATTCGACTTAATAATACTTAAGTGACCCGCTTTAAAATAATTTTAATATAGCTTTAATTTGTTTAGTTTATAGGTAGGTAGTATTAACGATTTTATATTTGTTATGTACGTAAATAAATAGCGTTGATGTTAGTATAAGTTGGCTTTTTATCTGCGTACTCAAGAAAATGTTTACCAAGTTGAAAGCCAAGCAAAAAGGGTTAAGACGTTTACGTAGGTAAATCCCAAGTATTCCGCCAAATGCTCAGTGTTCACGTTTTGCGAGCAACCTTTTTCACCATGACGATGCATTACGCTTCAGCAAATTTTGTTAAGTCATTCCGTGGCCACAGGAATCTGATTAGACACTGACCTAGTTAGCGAGCAGGGATATTCTGAAAGCTTAGCAAGCATAGTGGCTCCGGCAACGAATGGTACATTGGTCATTTTATTTTAAGTTGTTGGTACACTGCACTTTTTTAAAATTTGGGGATTTTTATGTTATTATAGTTAAGTTTGTTTTATATTAGTGTGTAAGTGTCAAGTTCCTTCCATTCCATTTCCGTCTACGAAAAATGGCAATGGAATAAAAATTTTAGGACACTTTTACACCTTTAAGGATCAATAGAGCTCGTGATTCTGAGTAGCAATAACATAAAAATTCCCAAATCTGAAAATTAAAATTGCTCATATTGTTGTTTTTATTCGCAATAAAAAGTGTCCCGCATCTGGACGAGCCTCCCTTCTTTACCGCCTTTTCGACGGACGGACGGATAGTCAGACAGACAGAAGACATGATGAAACTATTTTTTTTTTTTATTTAAACTTTATTGCACAAAAGAACAACTTAATGTACAAAAGGCGACTTAATGCCATGAGGCATTCTCTACCAGTAAACCAATATGGTTTCCGTTTTTGCCATTTTACAGAGTGAAAGTTCTAATGGTGGCAGTAATGCAATCATAGCAACACAATTTTTCAAGGAATATTAACAGTGATACCGCCCTCGTCATCGCTGCAGCAGTAAATAGATAATGTTGCAATTTTAACGCTGTTACACTTCCTATCCACCAGCCACCACCAGCCCAACCAACCAGGGCAACCAGGAGCCCGATTCGCATTTAACAACTTGTTACGGTTTTGATCTTGTCTTGATACGACCTTGAAGATCGCTCACGGTGACAAGTGCATGCGAAATGAAGTGAAAGTCGTATGTGAGATGCGCGCCAATCACCAAAAAGATCGGCCGACGCCGTACGCTTCTTGCACTGAACTTAACTGAAATATTTCTACTCTTAGAGGACGGACGGACGGAAACGGAGATGCCTTGTCTGTAATTTTCTGGACAAAAAGGTCTGCCTATTTTTGCAGGGGAGGGGAACGTCAAGTGTATACGTAAGGTGAAAATTGCCATGTCAGATAAACATTGTGTATGAACATTGGCCGACTATTATCGACAGAGGGGAACGCCTGTTAATGGCTACTCCGTTTGGTTATATCCTCTAAGTTTCTACTGGTTGAAATGAGGCGTTATACTTAGTAAGGGTTGTAACTAAAAGCCCAGGCAGCGAGTCCTCTGTTTTATCCAGATATTTAATGAAAGAGGAATGTTCATTACATCGCAGTATCATGCTTAATATAATTAGCATGCGTTTAGGTTTAACTAATTATTTATGCTATGCAATTAACATTTCTCATAACAGCTTTATGTTTTCATTAGAATTCATTTTCAGTGAAAATACTTCATTACTGATATTATTATACTGCTAGAAAGTGATATAGGTACTTAAATAAAATGACTAGGTATAAAAAAAAAATTTCTACTAAAATATTATTAAATCTACAACGGGTTGCAATTAAAAGTTTACCTTTTCGCAGTCAAGGCTCCAATTGTTTTTGAACCTGATTAACTATAAGTACACGTCATATGTTGTTGACAATACTTTTTTGAAAATAATAATCACAGGTACAATGCTTGTATAATTGGTGTCTCATAACTACTGATGTGCCGTTGGAAAGTTTGCAAAATTGCGAAATTTTTCACATGTAAAAATCTAGAAAACTAAAATTTTTGCATAGGAATCGAAATTCTCCATTTTCAAAATGACAGTTTTCTTTGTTTCCTGTGAAGTTTTCCTAAGCTTTTTTTTTCTTAACTGCAACTTACACATCTGTAATACCTGCGGTCGTAGCACGGTCCCATTTTTTTCACCTGTCACGTCACGTTCTAACAAGTATATAAGTGCGAAAGTGACAGGCGATAAAAATGGAACCATTCTGCCACTGCTGTTATATACTATTAGCACGGAATTAATGTACGTTAGCAAAAGAATACCTTTTCCCTCTCAAGACTCCTATTCTCCTTGAACCAGGTGATCTGCGCTGGCGGTCGGCTGCCCTCAGCGACGCATCGCAACGTCGAGGCTGCTCCGGCGATCAGCTGCTGCGGTCGATTGACGAGCGACACCGAGATCGGGGACACTGGGTAAAAAGGGAAAGTATTACATTTTTACAATACTTATACCAATAGTTATTTACGATACAAGTGCGGAAAAGAGGAAATTCGAAACGAGTGGCGATAAATTAAAACACGACCGCAGGGAGTGTTTTAAATCGACACGAGTTGCGAATTACCTTTTCGCAGGTGTATCGTACAACGTTTTACAGTACATATGGCCCTTTAAACTTTCGACATATGCACGAAAAGTGCTCATTCCCGCACTAGTGCGAAAAAGTAGCACCATATGTACTGTAAAAATACAAACAACACAACACAACATTTCCGATTGTAAATGTGATTTAATATGTGTTCAAAACGCGAAAGTTTTAAATGTTATACTTATACCAAATTTTAACAATGATAAGTACTTTTAAACTGCAATAATGATACGAAAGAAAAAGTGACCAAGGTCTCCAGTACCCAGGCTGGAATCCATCCAGAGTACTCTGCATTCGATACAGATGGCTAGACCGCTCGACCACCCGGGCCACGGCGGCAGGGGCAATAAAGGTTAAATAAATAAATAAATATGAGTATTAAAAAAAAATACTGTTGGTTACTAGTAAGGCAATTAAAAACTTATTTTAAGATTTTACTTTATTTTAAGATGTCAGAATTGTAGGAAGATCTATTAAGACGAAAGTGGACCACCGCGCGCAAGCCGCTTTTCTATACAAAAGGGAGGATTTTTCAAAATTGTATGGCATTTTTTTTTCTTCTTATTCGAAAAAAAGTGGAACACTGGGGTAAATGTAGGTACATCAATTATACAAAAATATTTTCTGTCATGTTAATATATAGAGGGGAAAATAGGGAATAAGTACAGACTTTATAGTAAAGTAGTAGTAGTAGTAGTAGTAAACTCTTTATTGTACAAATATACACATTAAAAATTACATGGTACAAATAATAAGATGTACAAAGGCGAACTTATCCCTATGAGGGATCTCTTCCAGTTAACCTTTGAGTAGATGAGAGGAGAAAGTGAAAAGAGGGTGACAAATGTAGCAAAATGTACAACAAGGTACCAGAAAGATAAAGGATATAAATACATACAAAATTAATAGGATAAACATATAATATATTACACAAAAAGGAATGGGGAAAATACACTAAAAATTGGAAAAAAGTAGAAAAATATAAAGCAACATACAATACAAATATAGGTAAAGTCACGTGACTACAGAGTCACGTGACTTAAATTTGTAGTCAGAAGCACAGAAACAACTACCACATGGTTATCAATTCCTGAAAATTTAATTGTGAGTAAATAAGGAAGATATTCTGAGTAAATAATATTGAAAATTAATGTGTACCTAGTATTTATATGAAGTATTTTAGTACGCAAAATATTCTTTTAGTTTTTACACGACCGTCAAAAAGTATGAGTTTTCTTCAATGCCTTCAATTTAGAGCAACGAAGATAGCAAGGCGATGTTCTAGAACATCAGTAGTCAGTTACACCGAACAGTCAATTGCGAGGGTAAACGAATTGTGGCCCCGCACGTGACAGGACGGCCACTCGAGGGGCATTTAGGTGCCTCAATCTAGTGTTGGTTGAAAAGTTTAACATAAGACTCGAGTCTTTTGAGTCTTATGCTAAATCTCCAGAGGACAAGAAAAATTGGCAGTCAAATTTAAATAAATGGTATTAGAAATAGTATTCAATTTCTTGTTTTAATATCGAACGAAATAAAATAAAAGCAACTGTTCTATTTAATAATGATTCTTGCATTGGAGAAAATTTTTACTAGTATTGGGACTATTTGGGACCGTGGGACGCTAAAGGTTAAGGCCCGACTCAGTTTTTCACTTTTATAATGAAGTCGAAACTTGGGTTGTTATTTTAAATCGTTAGACTCGAGTTTTTTGTAGAGACTTGAGTCCTCTCTCAGACTCATTTTCGTTAGTTTTCTAAACAATTAAGTCGAAACTTGGGTTGTTATTTTAAATCGTTAGACTCGAGTTTTTTGTAGAGACTTGAGTCCTCTCCCAGAAAACTCATTTTCATAAGTTTTCAAAGCATACTTAAGTCGAAACTTAGATTGTTATTTTAAATCGTTAGACTTGAGTTTTTTGTAAATGTAATGTTTTTTGTAAGTGTAAATGTTCCCCAAGTAAATGGGAAGAGGCACGGAGAAAGAAGAGGAGACTTGAGTTTTTTGTAGAGACTTGAGTCCTCTCCCAGAAAACTCATTTTCTTAAGTTTTACCTTTACATAGAACTCATAGGATAGGTCATGCAAAAGCGCCTATTTTGTACTGTTATTTAGATTTAATATAAATAATATAAAAAATAGTCCATTTGAGTTACTCTTAAAAAAAACTTAATAAAGGACTCGACCCAGGGCTTACTCATAAAAGACGTGGAAGTTTTTAAGCACCGAGTATCGTAAAATCGTCTCGAGTTTTTCAAATTTAGACTCAAAACTGTCAAGTTTTTACCAACACTATCTATCGGAGAACTATTTCAAGGAATTATTCAGATCATGATTCCGAAGAGGTCTTAGACGTTGCGTTAAAGCATTTTACAAGCGTTGTAGTTCAGGGGGCTCCATCGAACTTGCAAAATTGTCGTCAAATTGGTCTCAATTTTACGTCACTTGCCCCTGTATCTCACTCGACGTACCATAGAGAAATCAGAAAGCTCAGAGTGGTCGTACTCATAAAAATCACGAGTGCTCCAGACTTAATCAGTCGCGTTCACTTTGTATTTACAAACAATATTTTTTTTTGTTATTTATTGCATTTTAATAGAAGATGAAATGGCCATCGTAATTTTTTTTTCCATAATAATAGTATTATTTCAACAAATTCTTAACAAATAATGATGCTCGCTCGCCGCCTTGCCGCGTTGAACCGCGATGGCCTTTGCATCAGGAAGGACCCAGAGCGAGGATCCAAACCTCTCTCCCGCATGTGTCTCCCCACTTCCCCGAAGAAGGCCTTGGCGTCAGCACACCAGCACCCAGTGGATGCTACTGCAAGAAGGACAAATAAATAGTTCACCAGGACCACATATTTCTCCCGCTTGCGAACTGCAGCCAACTTGGCTGCTGCCCCTGCCGTTCTCACGGTACGACCAATATGCGACGCCGAGAAAGTGCTGACGCACGTTGCATCCCACACTAAACATTTCTCTTTCTCCCAGGGAACCAAAGTCAACCCATCCGATCTCTTCCCGTCAGAGCGACTGAGGCCCGGAGGTTCCATCTGCACGATATCATTAAGTGCGTGTTGAAACATTTAATTATAAAGAATAGTAAAGGCTAAAAACCCATTAACAAACTGTATCACATCAGGGTCGTTCTCATTCACTCAACACTTCTAACTTACTCCGTGTAAATAAACGTAAATATATAGAAAAACCTAGCTACTAACGTCCTTCTAAATATTAGGAAGTCAGCACAAGGGAAGGTGTATTAGTTTAAATTAGGGCGCCGCCCCACCTTTGTGATGTAGCAAAAACTAATCTGCCATGCTATAATATGCTGAACATGATAAAGCATGCACAAAGTAAATCGTTTTAGTACATCAGTTTCAGGTTTCAGTTAAGGCTGGTTTCACACTTAAGGTGTCCCTGTGGGCGTATTGTTTTGTTAGGTTCATGAAAAATATATTTTTATGTATTTTAAGCGATACAAAGCGTTCAAACATATCTTATAACTAAAGCTTGTCCTTATTACCCCGAAATGCAGTGTGTAGTTGTTTTATGAAGGACAGTCCAGAAAAGGACATTTTTTGCACAATCTGATTAAATTGGCAATTTATTTTAACAGAGTGGTGCGGACGCAAAAACGAAATTAAAGAACATTGGCTCGCCTATCCCACTATTAAATACCAATATTATTGTGTACGTGTAGGCCAAGCAATAAGAAGGTATAAAGGGGTATGGTGTCAATGTTGATACCATAAATGAATTCAGCACCCCCGATTTATACGAAAACTATCCCAAACCCGGCCTAGCAGCTTCACTGATGTAGATAATCAAGATAAAAATGAGAGCCCTAAATAAACTTTCAAGGGCGGATATCTCAAAAACTATACAAGATATCGAAAAGCTTGACCGAATAAAACTTGTTACAAATTAAATCTCTTTTCATTCTGTGTAAGTGGCCAAGTCGCTCAGACGCATAGTTTCCGAGATATAATCGAAAAACCGAAAAATGGAACCTTTAAACCCCCCTTTCCCCCCCAGCACCAGGGTTATGGCCGGGGACTTTTGATATGTTAATCTCCTAACTAGTCCAAACAAAGCTACGACGTTAAAAATTGTGTTCCTAGCATTTCCCTCTATACCTTTTTTTGGGCATTTATTTCCTGGCCTAGTGTGGATATACAATTTTTACTTACTTACTTACTCCGTTGGCTCAGCGACCCAAAATGAGACTTGGCCTCCGACACAAGACAGTGCCACTTTTCTCGATCCTGTGCGACCTCTCGCCAATTGGTGACTATACAATTATTAGTAGTTTAAATTATGATCAAATTGGCAATTTGACTGCCCGTCCGGACTGTCCGTAACCGTGATTAACTCAAGAAAGCAATATAGGTACATATATAATTTTCTAAAGGAAATAACATTTTAAAATCTTAAATTTTAAAAATATGCGAAAATATTTCGTCACGAATTATGTTGCAAGCTAAGAAGTAACTATTATTACAAGGTATGTTGACACAGCGTAGACACAGTGTGTAGGTACCTTGATAGTTCAACAATTGCGTCACTCGCCGTTGTAATATTACATTTCAAAGCTTGACGTCGCATCAGGCAGTGAAATTGTTAATTTGATGCGAAGCGCTAAAAGGCGAAACCGAAGGCCGAGTTACGAAACTAATCTAAACGTAAACATGTATTTTATGTACGCTCTGGCATAATTTGATTTTAGTGCTGCGGCAGCCTTTTACGCAACTGCAGTACACTTTCAAAAACTTGTAGCATTTTTTGTTCATTTGAGAGGGAATCCTAGTCGGACTTTGAAAGGAGCACTTTCATTTTAGCGACTGGTTGCAATGCAATGTCATTCCTTTCCGCGATAGCCGGGGTTTTATTGGATCGCCGTTTAGCGTTAAGGGGCCCACTGACTATCAGTTCGCCGGACGATATCGGCCTGTCAGTTGTTCGGAACTGTCAAATTTTTGTTCTAACTGGCAGGCCGATATCGTCCGGCGGACTGATAGTCAGTGGCCCCCTTTAATTTTAGAACTGGCGCGTCACACGTTTTGATATTTTAAATTTATACATAATGACACCGGTTTTCAAAGGAGCATATAAGGCATACATATAACTAAGTCGACTAAACTACCTACTAGATTCTCTCTTTGATTTTGTGAATTACGGGTCAGGTAGATTATCCTTAAGGGACCAATAGCTCTTCCAAGCGACTTGGATCCGTCTTTCGACCTCTTTTCCCTGTCTAGGTAGATTATGTTGATGAAATATGAAAGAGGCATAATCCCCAAAAGTTTGAAAGTTTGTTTCCCCATCGCGTTAAAACTGATAAAAGGGTTAAGATGAAATTATGAATCCCGATATTGCTTAACCTGAAAAAGTACATAGAATATCTTTATTCCGGAATTTTATTCATCCCCACATGGGACGCAATAAGAGCTTAAATTTAGTACGAGAGCACTAAAAGGAGGTTGGGGGCAGTTCAACTATTTAACACGGAAGAAAATGTAGATAAATTAACATTAACTTCATGTATACAGTAATGCATTGTAAATTACGACGATGACTGCTTCCCATCAGGCGGCTCGTCTGCTCGTTTGCTGAACATCACATAAAAAAAAAAAAAAAACCCGTCAATGACTAGATTGCTGCATGGATTACATAAGTTATACTTACAATTCATTTCCAGCCTAACAGTCTTCTCCTGCGGCGGAACAAGATGCGTATTAGCCGCCCGGCACTTGAACGTGGTGTTCAAGTCCTCTCTCTTAAGGTGTTGGAGCTCCAACCGGTTCACGACTACGTGCGTGTCTGTCTTCACGCCTATGTACTGAGGCGCTGGCAGGCCGTCGATCAGCCAGGATACTACGGGTTCTGGGCGACCTGGTAACAAAAAAAGCATTTATTTTTAAATCTAGAAAAAAATGTTTTAACCTTTCATAATGTGCGGTGGTCAAAACCGTGAGTTAAATATACTGTATAGAGCAGAAAAAAAAGTTCTATAAAAAGCAAAAAATATGACAAACTTTAGTCAGGAGTCTTATCACACACATATAAGAAGTTAAAAATGCATTTCGCAAGATGTAACAAAGATTTCGAATTTTTAAGAAAAAATACGTTACAGAAAACATTTTACAACGGTTAAGGTTAAGGGAGTGTTAATATCGGCAACGCGCATGTAACACCTCTGAACTTGCAGTCGGTCATAGGCTACGCAGACTGCTTACTAAATGTTTCTAGTTTTATAGATATTTTCCATTTTCAAAATTACAAACGTAGGTCATTGATAGGAACTGTAGTAAATAACTTAGACCAAACCTATCTCTTATTGATTTTATCGCTTGCGAACATTCACTCTGTATATTCGATGACATAACCATTTGTTACAATATTGTTTCATTACTAACTTCCTTATCCCAAAATCCCGCGGACATCACTTCAGTGTTATCCTTTCAACGAAATATCGTGGGCTTATCCCTTGGAACCATGGGATGGAATTTCACGTTAGCGTAGCGACTAGAACAAAATGGATGTTTTTTGGATTTTGTTTGTTATTATTTAAACTTTATTGCACAATATATGAAGAGTACAAATGGCGGACTTAATGCCAGAAGGCACCAGTTCTCTACCAGTCAACCATGGGCTTAACCGAAAGATACACGGTGCGATTCGGGAAATGAATTAGAGATTCACTAGATATGAAATAGTAAAGATACCTTTATGGCGGTTGGCGCTTATGCTATTATTAACGCCGCTCCAATTAATATTGAATGGCGCATAGCGCCGCAAATAATCGCCATTGCTAGTTAAATACATAATTAGGTCCCTTTTTTAAAGTGTGACGTAAGTATCACCAAATGTAACAAGATGTCCTAGACAAGATACGTTTTTTCGCTACGACAACGAAACGCTATATCTGTCTGTCTATCACTCTTCCATATTAGTGCGATAGAGAGACGGAAACGTTTCGTTGACTTGGCTAGGCCCCCGATGTTGGATATCATAAATGTTGGATATTTGGGTCATAATATTCTACTTTTTAATATCTATTGCAATTATTTAGTGGGTACAGTAACATAAAATTATCGTTGACTGTTATTAAGAAGTATAATATTTCTAGATTTTTAATTTGACATGTATTACGTTACCTATTTTCTAGTTAATATTTTGACGATTTGAAATACCTTTATAACTTATCAATTGTCTAGTAGTTTTGTTAATTATTAATTTATTATTGTTGACACTATACAATTGTGTGTTTGCATAAGAAATAATTTAAAGGTTATTGGCGATCATAAAACGTAGAATAAATATGAAATAAACTTAACTATTCCTAGTAAATTTTATAATAACGTAAACGATTTGTGATCTAACTAGTGCAATAGCCGAGACTTGGCCACGACCCAAAGAGACGCCGATGTGTCGATAGGCATCACATCGTTTAGTATTTGGCCGATGCAGGCAACCCACACTTGTCTATTTAAAAAGTCAAGTAGCATTTTTCAACATCTGTCTCCATTTGAACGTATTCTTTCGTCTTCTAGTACCCACAACAAAAGATCGATATTAAATTGCCCGTATTTGCCACCGACGTAGTATAAAAAAAAGCGACTGGTAAATATCAAATGATATTTAATAGAAATAGAAATAGAAATGTTTATTTGCCAGAATACGTACATAAGTTCCGAAAAACTTATTGGTACGAGCCGGGGCTTGCAAGTCGCAAGCTCTTACCGCTAGGCCACCAGCGTCATTAGCAAATCAGTTTAAAATTTAAATTTAAGACGAAAGGGGATGACCGCACCTCTATAAGTATAAACATATTTTTTATATTACCAATATCCAAGGAGGGAAATGGCGAGTACGTTTGTATGTAGAAGCCGTCATCCACTATCCTCTTAAAATGCGCAAAAATACAGTTGTCGATGACTGGTTATGGCTGTTATTCGCAGTGGCGCAGAGTAAACTTAACCGCATTTAGTAGATACTAATACTCGTATTAACAACCCTATTACTGTAATGTTGCTTCGATATGTGGGTCAAAGTACATTATATTAAAAGGTAAACTCAGCGTAAGTGATGATGGCATTTTATTCAATTCAACTTTTTTTTTTTCAAATATGGCTATTTGATATATATCTAAAATATTTATTTAAGCAATTTTAAATCCTACAAAGCATTGCACGATGTTAAAATTTGCGTATTATTTGAATAATAAATAAGTTTGTAGATATTGTTAAATATTTTGGGCCAATCAACAACGATAAAAGTATCTATTTTATGTGGGAAATACGAGTTATACCTACTTATCGCTAGGTCGATGAACTACTCTTAGCAGTTCGTCGAACAACCCCGTTTTTTTCCGAAACTACTTCGAAAACTGCGTCGATTTCCACCAAAAAAAGCGTAAAATAACCGGAATAATGAACAATTCGGTTAAATTTTTCTACTGCTTGATTTCCTTTATGGCAACATTGGAAGAGATATTCCATTCGAATGGGTTCATTGAAAAGTCCGCAGTATGGCCGGTTGGCGGTCCGCCAGTCCTCCGTCCGGATTATCTTTGCCTGTGTGCTCACCAATTGTGATGATGCAGCGGCGCGGACACTGGGGGATTTTGAGTTTGATTCTCATATCGGGGAATATTTAATTAATGGTATAGATTACTCCACAACCTTCAATGGTCGGATGAACTTGATGTCACTCTTAGCATTGCCTACAGTGCTAGAATAAGGCGTACTCAGATGTTTGAAGAAGATATCTTAGATTGAGTCCCAACTTTCTATTTAAATATTGCTATTGTATCTTTGTCTACAATTGTGAAGACAGAGCGGCGCACATACTGGGTGATTTTGAGTTTGACTCTCATATCGGGATATATTTAATTATTTGTAAATATATTCCACAGTCAGTCCTCTTTAATGATATTTTTGTAATTTGGTATTCAACGTACATTGAGAATATTCCTCGAGCTTATTTTAATAAAATACTATATTATCTTGATTCAAGGAATATAATTTTCAATATCGTGCGTCAGGGCAATCCAGCCCAATTTTATTAATTTGTAGTTTGACAAAAAAATATCTCCATAGATTTTTAGCGCGCGAATGGGATATTGCAAAATTTCAAGCGATGGCCTGAATTTAACACAATCACGCTGTACAAAATTCCTTTTACAGTTTTGAATGTTTTATATAAAAATATAAATAGTAAGTATTTGAAATAGATTAATAGACGAAAAATTCTTGCAGTTTTTCATTGAATTATATTGTATGTTTGAACTGAAAAATATCGGCGCATTCATATGTGTAGGTAATAAAAAAAAAAACAGTATTAGAAAGTTAAAGCAGATATTGTTAGGCCTAAGAGGAAACTGCGCGGAAACGTAGAGGTGTGATAAGAGTTTTCTAGGTCACGTGACATTGAATAAACAATATCACAGTGCAATATTAGTACCATACCATGTTCGTTTATTATCCAGTTTTCTTAATAGCGACAAAATACATCTGATACAAATACAGATGTAAACTGAAATAAATGTCATATACGAAGAAAAAAAATTCCAAAGCCTCCAGTGTCCAGAGCTGGAATCGAACCAGCGTCCCCCGTTTACCGGACAGGTGCCTGAACCGCTCGGCTATCCGGTCACAGTGGCATGGGTCCAGGGACCGGACAACCCTTTCCGCGATAAAACCCTTTCAATGGGCGACACTTAAACACGGCTAACACATTGAAAGACTTTCCCTTTTGAACTGCAAGCCCATTCATACCCCTACCTTTGACTAACCCTTACCGAAAAGCTAACCAAAAATAAGGCTAGCCCTTAATAAGGGTTACCCTTATCTTTAAGCGCTTTTTATAAAGGTTTCCCTTTGCGTGAAAGAGACAGGATTAGTATATATCTACGGTAGTGTATGAAAAGGAAAGAAAATACGTGCCTAGTCAAAGAACGCCGCCGTCGCCGCCGACGATCGCTCGGATTCGAAGTAATGTGTGCTTTATGAACAAGGTAGACGACTTAAATTAGCACGCTTATATGCTAAAAGTGAAGCCCTTTATAAGGCTAACCCTTATAAGCAATATGCAAGGTGTTGGTGAGCGGATGATAAGGGTTTTATAAGGGTATTTGGGCTACCGATTACTCAAATGTGGTAGCTTTATATAAGGGTTTTTAAAAGCAAAACAAAGGGTTTCGTCTGGCAAAGGGTATGGTGAGTTAAGCCTTATGCAATACCCTTATAAAACCCCGATAAGGGATAGCGGGCCGGTCCCTGCATGGGTCCCATGGGCATACAGATGTCCAAATTGCGGAAAGTTTAAATAAAGTTGGAAAATTGATCGGAAATTTGAGGAAAATTTAATAGCAAATTAATTGTCCTTGGATATTGACATTATAGTAAATATTTTTACATAACTTACTGTAGGTTTATTAACCATAACTATGCCCTATCGTTCGACTTTTGACTTTTTTTATTATTTTCAAGAGGAGTGCGATAAACAAATTCCATACAAATATTTGAAAGCTCTTATTTTTTATAATAACAAAAAAACCGGCCAAGTACGAGTCGGACTCGCCCACCGAGGGTTCCGCACTCTTTAGTATTTGTTGTCATAGCGGCAACAGAAATACATCATCTGTGAAAATTTCAACTGTCTAGCTATCACGGTTCATGAGATACAGCCTCGTGACAGACAGATGGACAGACAGACGGACAGCGAAGTCTTAGTAATAGGGTCCCGTTTTTACCCTTTGGGTACGGAACCCTAAAAAATCAAACGGAAGAGTTAGTAGAGTGGTTAAAATACATCAATTTGTGAGAAACTATAGTGTATGATGTTAATATTCAGAGAGGAAAATGGGGACTACGTTTGTATGGAGAAGCGGTCGTCCACTATCGTCTTAAGGAAGCTTTCATTTCGGACACGGAAAATTGCTATCCCCAAACAAAAGTATGAGAAGTTTTCGAAATTGCAGTTTTAGAAATATTTCAACAGCATACCAGTACACTTATGTCGACCGGGATATGGACCGTGATTATGATTACCTTTTGTATTTTGTATTGTTGTTAGCCAAAACGAAGATAACCAGTAAATACGAAGATCCATTAGATTTAGAACTAATATAATATGATATTAGCTTCACACTTTTACCAGACCCTAAAGGTCAAGCTAGTACCTATAGTAGTAAAACTCTTTATTGTACAAAAGTAAACATAAAACAAGAGAAAAACGCATCATTTGTACAAAGGCGAACTTATCCCTTTCAGGGATCTCTTCCAGTTAACCTTTGAGCAATTGAGGGAGAGTTGGAGAACGGTAGACATCAGAGCTGTACTAAACGGCATAAAAGAAAATAATTAGTTTCCTAAAAGACAGGTAAACCTATAACCTACAGTATGGGCATGGGAATATAATGAAAAGGTTTTACTTACCACCCCTAACTTCGCAGACCAGTACTAAGGCTGAGCCCTCTTCTAAAGGTCCTACGACCCCTGAGACGTCTGCCCCCGATTTATCGTATAACAGCATCTGATGCGGAGGCACTGCAACAATTTTTTATAGTTAGTATTTATTACCATATAAATAATATATATTATATATGTTTAACCTACAGCAGCTATACAAAAAAAACGGAGTTTGAATCAATGGTTGAATTTATTTCGTTTTAAAATCGAACAATTCAAAACAAAACCAACTCTGCTCCATTTAATAATGGTTCAAATTTCATTGGAGGTAATTTGTACTAGTATTAGGACTGTGGGATGCTAGAGGATATAGTTATGGTGGATATACTTTTACTGTCCTCGACAGAATTAACTAACCTATCGTGTATCTTATTGCAACGAGATAACGTCTACAAATAGTCAAATAATTATATTGTTGCCACCTAGATAATCATACATCAGGGGTTTTGGGTGCGAGAATGATTTCGTGTATTTACAACTTTGTTTATTGTAAAATAATAATTACGCGTATATTGAACGGATTTCCAAATGAACTAATAAGCTCACTAGAAGGTAAAACATGTGGGCAAGCTAGATACGTTATAAAGAAACATATGCTTAAAATGAGAGAATAATTTATTCCTTATCTTGTAACAACATATTAAAAAAATGTAATAGTATTGTATAATTAAACCTAGACTCCTTAACTCCAAAAATATTTTTTTAATTTAAGATTAGTAGTTATGTATTGTAAATATTGCATGTCTTTTTAATGAAATAAACAGATTAAAAATTAAAAAAATTAATTAATTACCAAACTATGAATTAAAAATAGATACTGAGCTCCGAATGTGCTTATAAATGTTAAAATAGTTTCTGTTTTTACAGTTCCCGCACCCAAAACGCCGATGTATGACAATAATACACAATACAATGTTCCGTTAGACATACCAAAAATCAATACCTACACATAACTATACTAGGTATAACTAAAATGAGAAAGCCAGCTAACCAGAGAAACCAGAAAAAAATAAGAGGTTGGTATAAATAATTAATTAGTATAAATAATTAAGAGAGTGGTACATCATATTTTAAAGTAAGTTTAGTTTACACATAAAGACATAGTAGGATACAATAAATAGTAATAAAAGCAAAACAGTGTTTTGGTTTTAAACGTGATATAATAATTTACATTCTGAGCTACATTTTCACTATTTACAATTTAATTTCGTTGTATAAATATTATGTTTTCAACTCGTTTATACATATTTACCTGGTAAGGATATTTAAATATCATTGTATGTACCGAAAAATAATAACAATGTGTCGGGCACTGACAGCAGATAACTGGTCCCATGGTGCTACGCAAAAATCGTCTTAGGAGACCTCCCCTAACTTTTTAATTACCGACGATTAACATTTATAGATTAAATAATTTCACGGTTTAGACTTACTTGTACGCAATACACGGTTGTCGTGAACGCTGCTCGCACTATTAGTGCTTGAGAAAGGAGACCTAGGCTCTCCGAAACATGTCGCGCGAGTGACTAAAACAAGTGAGTCTAAACCGTGAAATTATTTAAAATGTTAGTGTGTCACAACAGTTTAAATTCGATTTATAGATTTCCGAAAAAAAATAGTCGGCATCAAAATCGTCAATTTTGACAACAAACATTTCTATGCTAATCGATCAAATGGACGAGTACGAGATGTAGTGCTCCATACAAGACAGTTCACAAAACATTTATGGGATTACTTCGGGGATTTGTTTTTTTTTTTTTGTAAACTGGTCACAATCGTTTTTCTCACAGAATGTTTGACGTAGATGACTAAATATTTGGAACAGTAAATGTCCACTGTTAGAAAACTATAACTGTTATAGCAACTACCTACTAGCTCTTTATTTATTTTAGAAAATAAGTGAAAACTCAATACAAAGGCTTAATTATAGGACAAATTCTGTGCCACGGCATTGATAATAAATTTAAAACACGTCAATAATACCGCATTAAAAAGCAAACAAAAACGAAAGAATCCCAATACGTTCGTAATACCTGCTCCGTAGGGCATGTTTATTTTAACATAAAAGCCACATCGGAACTTCGAAATAATCGTCGAAATACATTTTCTTTTAGTTAAATGATTGTAGGTTTAATTATTAATGGCATTTTGTAAAAGAAGTGTAAGTAAGAAAATATACCTAAAAATTCTTTGTCAACGTATTTTTGGACTACCTTTATATTTTGATATTGTTTTCGTCAGTATCTAAGACGTCTTATTTTTAGGTAACAAATAAAAATAAAATTATTAAATAGCTGACAGAAATGCGATATACATTGTTTGTCATAATTTTTATTATTCCCTGATAACCAACCATCATTTTGATCTTTTGAAAGCTAATTTTCTTTTCCATTTAACCTGCCCCCTGCAGATTTTATCTGTCATCGTGGTTGACGTCTTTTTATCAGCAAATGGAGTTAAATGGCACAGAGCAACGAAAAATACAGTAGAGAAACTACTAAATTTGTATTTTTATGTCAATGTAAATTTTATTTGTGTGTCGTTGGCGTACGTGTCGCCATTTTTTTTAGATTAAGTCAGGTCCCCACAGAAAACCAGCGCCACGGTTTGCCGCGGCACTATGCTGAGTGGGGATCCTTTTTGGCGTCCAAATGTTTTTTTGTCTGCATGCTTTTCTTTTTTATGTACTATGTTGTGGCGTCAAATAAATGTATTTTCTTTCTTTCTTTCAAATTGGACTAAAAAGATGAGAAATATTTAAAAATAACTTGACTATTTGTTTACTCCACTAAAAATATGACATTATGGTGAAGGCAGGTTAAATATTACCTATGTCACCAGGGGCTTGACTTATAGAGCACGAGGTTATTGTTAATACTTCAGTCATAGAAATCACCTCAATAGTTTGACATTAATAAATAATGTTAATAATAACTACCAAGACCAATTAATATGTATTATATATAATATATGTGTATTTATACTATTTATATTATAATATAGGCTACAGGTTTTAATTACAATTACTTGTGTACTAATTTAACCATAATTCACTTTTCTGTACATAGTGTTCGTTTGTCTGTCATTTTTATTTGTCTACTCTCAATCGCTCAAAGGTTGACTGGAAGAGATCCCTTACAGGCAAATTTCGCCTTTGTACATTGTATACTTAATTGTATCTTAACCCGTCTTACGTACAATAAAGTGTTAACATACATTACAAAAGCTACGACTCTCTATTATCATATACTTTTTTAATAACTAAAAAACAGAATTGTCAGTACTATTAAACATTACCCTAAGATAAAAACGTTAAATAAAGATAACTTAAGTAGGAATTTAATAAAAATATCGTATCCCGTTCAGCGTCATCTACCAACTTATTGAGTAAGCAGAGTAAGCTTTATAGTATAAACGCGAACACTGCGTATCCCAAGTGTCAAGCTCCACTATCTATTCTGGCGCACTGTGCCCATCTCCGGCCGGATCTCGCCTCGACAGCTCATAATTAAAATGTCTGCGAACCGTCATTAGCCAGAGCCGCATTTCACTCGTAATGACTAAATTGATTCCCTGTCGTCGCCTCATAAAATTTTCATCAAGATAAAAGTTTCGCGGTTTATTTGCCGTTTTATTTATCTGGCTTAGGACAGGTTTGGATTATGATATGAAGTTATAGTTATAGGATACCTAGGAGATGAAAATGTTTTTCTGTCTATATGACATGAAACCATATCAAATTGACAAATAGTATGAAGTTTCTTACGGTTCCGATTTTAATGGGAGCAGAGTAGTACGGCAAGGCGCAAGCACATATCGAAGGTATATAGAAATTGTGATTTTCAAAAAAGGAAATCCGCGTTCATCTTCTTTACATAAATAAATAGTTTTGATTTGTCTATTTCAGACTTCTTTTTTACAAAATTTTGAAATCAGATATTTGCCGCTGTACAGGTATTAAACAATCGCAGCTCAATTAGTGTCAGAACACTTCAACCGTAATTCAACTTTGTCCACCAAGTGTTCTATAAACTTCCAACATAAATTGATTTTACTTTGATTAATTTGAAAACTTCGTTGTATGTACACCAAACATACAAGCTTTGATTGCTAAACGGAGTAGAGCAACGGCGAACAAGTGAGCTGATAGCTTCTCTCACGAGAAAGTTTCTGCAAGACAATGTATAGCTTTGTACACCAATTAAAATCATGCTAGTAATACTAGCTTCATAAAAGTATACAACTTTCGATCCCATTTTCAGGGGTAAACATAAAAAAAATATATTAAATGAACTTTACTGATTTATCATTAAAATACTTATATGAAATTTCAAGGCTCTAACTTCAATAAAACAGATAACAATTTATTAAGTAAATAAGATAAAAGAGGTATATTATAGGTACAGAAAAAGAACAGAACAGTGTGCATCACGAAATGGAACCAACAGCATAATGTTAGCTAAATATAAAACCAGCGCTGGTCTTCCGTAGGGTCCAGACCCCCGTCTGATAATACATAAAGATACAAATTAAATAATTACAAAAATAAATATAGAAAAATTATGAGACACATGAAGAAAACAGAAACAAAACAGTCGCATAGCATTAGTTTAGTTAAGGTTTTGATTTGTTATGTTATAACCTCTCTTAACCTTTTCGACGCCGTGTCAAACACAAAAGCTGTCATCCAGACGCCACGTCACCGAAGTGTCAAAACTAAAATTGAACTATATGCAAATGTATGTAGGTCTGCTTTGCTCTGTGGTTATGACCGATTAATCGGTCTTTGGCGTTGAACCTACGGTGCGTATATATCGGTCATTGGCGTCCAAAAGGTTAATAATACTGAGCATATCTTTCGATTCTGAGCATAGTTTTCAAGATCAAAAACTCACCTATGACAGTAAGCCGTATCTGGAAATTTCTCGTAGGCGAGTTTTTGAAGTCGACGCGACAGCGGTAGGTGCCCTCGTCATCTAGAAATCAAAATCATAAATTAATTTACACAGTTTCACCTTTTGGCGTTTAGGCTAACCTAAAAAGGCCTAATTTACATTTGTTCTAAACGGGGTCTCTATTGTTTCCCATATAGTTTAAGTCATAATGTATTGTTTGTCCACATTTTCGTTAGTCATAATTTGGTTTTTCTCAAAAACGCGTAACTTTTCAGGATTGCCATAAAACAAACCTATTTAACCTAACCTATATATAGGATAACCTGAGAAAAATCCTGAAAAGTTAACGGTTTCAGAATTATAACTAATGATTTATAAATCATTACATTATGACTCTCAATAATTATGTCAAACAAAGGGACACCATTCGAAACGTTCTTAACTTTCAGAATAGGAAAAGACAAATATCTGTATGAATATGAAGCCAATACAAACTTACATTTTGACATCAAAATGGTAATGTACACGATGTCCGTCGCCGATGTATCTTAATATAACCTCGAAAGGCCCACCATACAAAATTTAACTATTTTTATTTTGAACCTTGTTTTATAGTAGATTAGTGTGAAATTACAATACTCTTTATTGCACACCTCACATAGTTTACAATAAATGCACAGAAACATAAACAAATACAATTGGATAGAGGTAACAACAGGCGGTCTTATCGCTTAAGAGCGGTCTCTTCCAGACAACCTTTGGGTATCCAAACCTTTGGGGTTTGAGTACCTTTGAGTGACTTTCGTTTGTTTTAGAAAACAATGAAACAAAAGAAATGCAGCTACGTAGTTTTGGAAAGGTTCGAATTAGATTGAAACAGTGTACATTGTAATGCACATTAGGCCTTACGAGGATAGTTATTATCAATGTTTTACCGAGCTGAACGGAGCTGAGCGTAAGCGCCGCTGGCCGCGCCACTGTGGCGAAATACGCGCGCGGCCCAAAGCTGTGCGGATCCGACCATTGGAGAGCCTTGTTGAAAGAGCGGCCGCGAACGTCGAAGCTGGAAAAAACTTTGAATTTGAACTAAACTCCATTAATAAATTAAACCCAAAGATGAGGGTTAATGCTTTTAGGCACAAGCTCTGGATTTAGATAAAGCTGCAGTCAAGCCAAAGATGGCTGACGGTAACGACATGGCTAATGCGTCTGTGTTAGCAGTTTTTGAAAAAAGCCTACTCCTCCAAATGGGTTATCGAAATTTCGCTCGAATTCGATGAATCAATCAATCACTTCCTTGCTTACGCCTTAGTAAGGCTCGTTATATCTTTCTTGAAAAAACACACATTGTAAAATAATGATCTCACTTTACGCGTGAATATAACCACTCAAACGTTTATATACAGTTATCTATGTACCTATTTAGTAAATACAGTCTTACCTACTTATGTATTAGATAAAGAAATACAATGTATCTCTCTAATGACTTAAATCTAATAATATTTTAGATTTTTATTTCTTTAATATTATTTTTACGCAACTTATTTTACTGTAAATTCAATAGACATCTATTTCTTGGTAAAATATAATTTTAATATTTTACTTGGGCGAATTTGGATACCAACGGCGAAGTTAGAGGGTTCTTAAATACATTTTGCCAACCCTGATTTTCAATTAATTGCACCAAATATACACCATTAATAGAACCAAAGATATTATGTAACTCCGTATAAGATAAATAGTCTACGGAAAAAACGTGCCTCGGAATATTAAGAATAAGTTATACTCGAATAGTTGGCGCCACACCTTTGACCTGTACTCGGCTAGATGGTATTGACGACACCGTTTGATATTTAGCAATTTTAACACATATCAGTGAAAGAACGTGGGTCAAAGTCTTATTGCGTTCTAAAAAAAACCGTTCATCTATAGGAATATGATATATATAGGTATATATTTTTTTATATATTTTTATACATTTTCATTTTTAGTTTTAATCATGTGTTGATAGATGGCAGTACATTTACTGTGACTACAAAATTTACTATGACAATAACCCTCTAACCCTCTATACTATATATTCTCTTTGCTTAGAACTAAGAAGATGAATTCCTGTTTTTTTATTTATTTGTAGCAAATAGCAAGCCCGAGGAGTAACATTTTCGAAAATTCTAACACAATAAAACAACTACAACAAAAAAAGTAAGCAAGGCTTTTGTGTCCCAACCTTGCATGTAGCAAACTAAGATTTTAAGAGTCAGCGTTAAAAATGTCAGAGTGGTCTAGCGTTCCAATATGTGAGCTCAAGTGTATTGTCAAGGGATGAAAGTTTCACGCATTTGAGACTTCTTTGTGTTCTCATATATATGTTCAAAAGTAGAGAAATATGGGAGTTGTTCGTATTAGGAAATAAATATAATTTTCTAAAGCTAAAGCTGTGAGTGTGAGCGTTATATTTTTCATGTTGTGTCTTGCTAAGTTTATGGTATTCTCGAACATATTTCGTATATAATTTAAGGTGAAATTGCGTAAAATTTTCATACATAAATGTATGTAGATCGAGGCGTTGAAGTATGTTTTCAAAAGATTGTCATCCTGAAAGGTGAGAACAAATTGATACTTCGGTCTGTGACTGTTATTGCACACACCTCTAGGTATAAAATATAAGATAAATTATTTTAAATACTACAGTAATATGCATAGAGGTAATTATAGTATGAATTATCTCAGATGATTTTTTCGGGCTCGGGCCCTAATCCGTTAAAAAAAGGTATTGTTTCCTTTATGCAGTAGTTACACTGCTTACTGCTAAGAGCCGTGCCATAAACAATGAGAACAAGCCCGTTTAAAACGCAAATTTACTATCATATTTATATGATTCAAATTCATAAAACAGCCATTCGGAGATAAACCGTTTTGTTATCTCCAAAGAAAAACCCACCCTGATTGTTCTCTGAATGAGCTGTCATATAAATTTGAACCTTAATGCTATCACGATAGTTGCTTTTTAAATGACATGGCTGCTTTGGCACGTGCTGACGACCGCTCTTAAAAGAAACAAAGGCTTTTGTTTAACCGATTAGGGCCCGAGCCCTAAAACAACATCTGAGAAAATTCATACTATAATTACCTATGCATATTACTGTAGTAATTAAAATAATTTACCTGACATAGTTCTCATAAACTACCTTGTCATTTATAGACATGGCTAGATCGAAAGCGAAATTTCCATGGTGTTGGGGACAATAATGCCTCGGGTAGCATTAGGTTTTGTCGCAGTTTAGTTTTATCGATGTTATGTTAATTATATTTTTTTTGTTTATTAACTGATAAACGTACAAAAAATGTCCTTAACAGAATTCGAACTCGAGACCTTTCTGCTTTAGACATTTCCTAATGTTCATCATGTGCCGGTCAGCAAAATGTCAGCGCATGTATAACTAGACAGGAGATAGCGCACGCGCTGGTCCAGTTAAAATAAATATTGTATTGCCGTAGATTAGAAATGTATGTAGTACCTACATAAATATTGTGATTGCACGCATGTAAATGTGTCATTCTCAACCAAAAGGGTACTTATTGTCGGTTGTCAATAAGGCGCTATTTCCATATAGCTTCAATTTGAAACCAACCTTATCGACAACCGACAGTGTGGTACCTTTTGGTTGAAAAGGTCTCAAATAAGCAACATTTAATACGGAATAAATTAGTGTAAGTCTACCTGCCGAAAGTACCTATTGCTCAACGAGCCGCTTGCCCCTAAAATTCATATTTTAGTTCCATTTCATTGAATGTTATTTATCTGGAGCTTTCTCGCAGCGCCTGCAGTTTGTCATCGGCGTGACGTTTTAAACCCAACAGCTTGTAGTCGGTTCTACGGTCTAGACTGCACGACTGTACATATATCACGTTTAGGACTAAAAATATAATTTTGCAAGCTTTAAGAGCCACACGACCCTAACCGCCGCCATACAAATGAAGTTACGCTTTAATTTTAAAAGGACATTCTGAAATAACATTGACATGAACATTCAAGTAGGTAAGGAGTTGGAACTCAAGGCACAGGGCGGACACGCTATACATCAAAAATCACTTGCGGTGCTATGTGTGAACGGCACGTCTGTACATGCGTCATGCGTCATAGTAAGTTGCTTAAAAATAGTACTGAGCGGCCGGCAAACGGCCGTCAACCTGCTGTCACGGGGCGAGGTAATTCGAGGAAATGCCGCCAGCATCCTTGGTACAATGCCTCAACGGCATATTTTAGATTTAAGCTAGTTATTAATTTCGTTTAGTAGTACTACTACTGGGAAAAAAAAAGAAATCGGTGAATGTAAAAATAGTTATTTGTTATACAAGGGTGCAAAGTTGTATTTTACCCGCGAGTGTAGAATTGAAACACAAGCAAGCGAAAGGATTCTATAGGTGAACCACGAGCGAAGCGAGTGGTTCTAAAATAGAATCCTGAGCGTAGCGAGTGTTTCAACACACGAGAAGTAAAATACATTTGCGCCCGTGTATAACACAAAACTTTTCACCTCACTATAGCGAGGAAAATGCAACATCCACAGGCGTTAGATCATCTTCATCACTGAAATCACTCATTTCTTTACGATATTATAACAGAAAACTCTGGAAGTTGTGTATTTTTACGCGAGTCGGTGAGAAAAGTTTTTTAGTAAAAAAATTGTTGACAATGTTGACATTTCTGACGTATGAAATGTCAACGATGCGTTTTGAAATTGCATCGACTCAACTTGTGCGTTCAGAATTATATTTAACATCATTATAAAAAAACAAACGTTTCTTATGGAATTTTAAGGTTTATGACTTAAAATCATTAAATAAAGCTAAATTTGGTATTTTTCATTAGATTCTCAAACCATTTATTTAATGATAATTAATATCGAACGAATCATTATCATAAACGATTTGAGTTTTGTTATCTGTCAAGCTACTTAAACACGCTCCATCCAAGGTCAAATTACTTTCCCCACTAGTGGATAAAACGCGTTTTTCCCCGCTTGTATTGAAGGATAAAAGACAACTTTCCGAGCTAGTGAGGGGAAAAAGTAATTGTTATAAAGATTATCCTTGTACTACAGAAATAATATTTTTTCTCAAAATAAATAAGCCGTTACTGGCAATTTTTCAAAGTGCCGCTTAAGGCTACATCATCCGTTACAAAAGATAACACTACCTATAAATAATCAGCCAATGACCAACCACAAATTGTTGCCCCGTCACCCCACTTTGTATTATCTCCCAAAAATAATACACCCCAAAATAGGGGAGAGTTTTCTTAAAATTGCAAAGTCACGTCAACAAAGCCTCTTCTATTTACGGCGTAACTAATAGAATCAACGCCCAGCCGGGTTTAATAAAAGGCCCTAAATTGTCACATGGTCCGCTCCTAAAATTCATTTTCCTCTAAAAAAAACTGTCAAATTCTAGAATAAAAGAACGACCCAACCGAAGTTTTTCAATTTCCGGACAGGCAACATTTTTCTCAATTTTCCGACCTCCATCCTAATTTATACAGCAAGAAGCTTTGAGAGAGATGATTTGATTGTACACCCCTGCTGTTTCCAGGTAAATTTAACAATTTAAGCACGCTTTTTATGATGGCATTATCCCCGCAAAGCGTTCGTTGCTCTGCCGGTTATTGCCTTCGAGATACTTATAATTGCAATTCCAGATAATCGTTGCCTCAGTAAACAACGTACAGTCGAGGATTTAAATTTTCCGCGGCTGTACGGAGTATAAAATTACTTCGTTCGGGTTATTCATGTGGAAAGGTACGTTAAAGCCTAAACAAATCTAGTTATCATGAAAACGAACAATAGATACGAGTGTAACCTTTACTAGATAGGTACTTTCTCGTGCTTCTGTATACATATGTTTAATAAAAATGGAAACTATAGGTCTAGACTAAGAGAAGAAACTGTAACAACATTTTTTGTATGTGACCGTTTGTTTTAAAAATTTAATAAATAAATACATAAATTCTCAAAAAGCTATAAATTCACGGGATACAGCGCGCAACAGACTGATAGAAGGTTTTTTAATAGGGTCAAGTTTGCACTTTTCAGGTACAGTACTGAAAAGGTTTGCCACCTTTACAGCCTTCTTTGTCGATGAACGGTGACTGGCTGTAGATTTATTTAAATTTAGAACTGGCAGTCACTGTTAGATGGAAAGGATGTGCGGGCCGTCATTCCAGAAGAGGCAGCCATCAGTGTTGATTGTTTTTAAGTAGACGATGAACATGAAAAAATACACGACTTGTAACTGTTTCATAGTTGTAAATCGTAGAAGTATATTGGCATTGACTCGGCGTTCATTAGACAATACTTCGCAGACTAAGTGGATTATCCCCCCCAGTTTAGCTTCGTTATGGTTTAGCCATTTGTTTGTTTCTCGGCTTATTTCGATACTCTGTTTTGTAAACCGTTTCACTTCTTCATTTTAAAAGACTTAGTAAAAGCTCGTTGATATAAAAAAACCGGCCAAGTGAGAGTCGGACTCGCGCACCGAGGGTTCCGTACTTTTTAGTATTTGAAGTTATAGCGGCAACAGAAATACATCATCTGTGAAAATTTCAACTGTCTAGCTATCACGGTTCATGAGATACAGCCTGGTGACAGACAGACGGACAGCGGAGTCTTAGTAATAGGGTCCCGTTTTTACCCTTTGGGTACGGAACACTAAAAACAGCTACTTCCTGGCCTAGGCCTGCAGTTTTGTATGAAATTTCATTAAATACCTCTCGTCTAGCTGCGCCCGAAACGTGATACTTCCTAGCCTAATATGTAGAACATAATATCAATATTTCATTGCATGTTTGAGAAAATATACCTCGATTCCTCGATTTTTAAAACCTAAACCTAGAGCTATTCAATAATAGCCACCATTTATGTGATTAAACATACAGTTTTTTTTTTTTTCATTTAAACAAATTATGAAATTACCATTAAGTAGGCATTCCGTTCCGGGTGTCTTTATTTTGCTTAAAAATTTTCTTTGGTAAAAAGTCTTATAAAGAATAAAAATAGACATTCATAACTGTCCCCCATTTATTCTACGAATGCCCTCTACACAATTTATTAACATTAAGTTTGGCCTAATTAAAAAAAATCACGCCAGAACTTTGAAACAAAAATTTTGGCTTGCTTAAGACAGTGGAAGAAGGTACACAATCGTAATTTAATTTATCCTCCTAAACCTCCTACAAATGAAAAATCCAAAATTTGCCACTGCAATTTGAACTTGTTGTGTATGGAATAGAGTTGATTTTGCATCGTTTGAAAATTGATTGAAACAAAGCAAAAGCAACTCTGTTCCGATTGAAGATGATTTAAATTTCATCGAACTTAGGAAGTACTATAGGTAGGACTTGGGCCTTAGGAGGTTATTATTTCTGTATAGTCCTCGACTAACGAGTTCGTGACAAGTTCTTAAGTGTGTTTCGTTGTAGGTGTTTCTAAATGTTAATTGGATCCCGTGAAGCGATTTACCTTAAGGAATCAAACGTGTCAAGGTATCTTCTATCTCATATGAAGTGTGTGTTAGTAAAGGAGGGAAGTATGCGATGCAAAATTCTGTCTAGTGATGTGTTGGAACGTTCCCGGGAATATACCTCAAAATTGTTTTTTGATTTTATATTTTGACTGCCTACCTACTTATTTTTCAATCAGCCATTTTTACGGAAACATTACTAACTTGAGTAAGATAAAAAAAAGTTTAAATAGACTTCATGAAGTAATGACCGAATGCACAGAACATTCAATAAACATCAGATCCTTCTCTCTTCAATATTCGTGTAAAAAACGCAAACGTAAGTTTTATAGCAAATTCGCTGGGGCTAAAAGGTTCTTGGGAAACAACTAATAATCTGGTAAGGATCCCTGAGAGCGTGTTGCGCAGTTCTGGAGATGCTTTAGGGGGTCATGGTCATATATTATTTAATTGACCAGCTGTCTTTGGCTGATTTGATGAACGTATGGATTTTCTTAAGCAAGACATATTCTCGCTAGAATCTCTATCTGGATTTCCTCGGTACGGTATATCCCTAATCCTAGCCAGTTCCCGTTAATTTCCATCATCTGCGTAAGGCGCCGAATAGTTCATTCGGAGAAATAAAAATAAATAATGAACTTTCCAAAAAAAATAAAAACAAAAATAAAGTATGTCTGATCGTTCGCAAAATCTCAAACTACTTTTTTTGTTTTTCTTTTTTTTTGACGAGGGAATGTCATTCCCTCGTTACGGTAAATCAGCACTAGACCTAGCTAGCTTCCGTTCGTTCCCGTCATCCGTGTAAGGCGCCGAACAGTTCATTAGGAAAAATTAAATAATGAATACTCCATAAAATATTATCCTCCTTCGCTTCAATTTTATAGTCAATACATGTCACATAAACAAACGGAATCTCTTACGTAAATATGAAATTTATTTTAGAATTATTACTACAAAAATCTTTACCTGGAAATACATTCCCTCGGTGCGGTACATCCCTAGACCTAGCTAGCTTCCGTTCGTTCCCGTCATCCGTGTAAGGCGCCGAACGGTTCATTAGGCCCGACTTAACGATATTTAAATACGCTTTCATGACGTATTTACAGGATAATTGCCTTCTTATCTCACAATTTACGCTCACTAGCGAGGCTTCGTTACGGCAAGTGAATTTACTCTAGAAGAGGGTATAGTCTTAACGGGATTATTTATGTTACGAACGGCTGATTCGATGAGTTCGTTGATTTTTGCTTTTCTTGGTGCGGAGCTTATCGCTCTTGAATTGATTTAAGATTTTTAAAGTTCGAATGGTTCGTGTGACTCTTCAAACGATTTTCAATTAAACTGAAAGTACACTGTTTATAAGTGACTTAACTAAACTTCATTTTTAATTTCTTGTAATTAATCGGTAAAAGCAATTTACGTCAGGACTAAAATAACTTTTTAAAATGTATTTAAAGACTATTATAATGTAGGGGCGACCGAGGTGAGTTGTGACAGAGGAGAGTTGTGACATTGTCGATTTTTTTGGAATCTATTAACTGTAAGCGAGCTCGCAACAGTGCGAGTTCATTAGCTAGTAAAGTAACTTGAACTAACGAACGCGCGCTAATATTGCGAGCTCGTTAGTAGTTAATAGATTCCAAAAAATCGATGAATGCACAACTCTCCTCTGTCACAACTCACCTCGGTCTCCCCTAATGGTTACCCAGGTATTAGCTGTTGTATTTATAAATGTCGCTGTATTTTACATGTCACTATAAGTATGATATGATGTCATTGTAAGTGTTGTATTCTACTCGTGAAAATGCCCTTGAGGCCTAGTAACAGAATACATTTTATGAATTTTGAATATTGGTTTTAATTTTTTTTATTTCACATGTGTAACTTAATCGCAATCATCATCGATTTGAAGAATAATCTTACCTACTGACCAACTTTTGATACAACTTTATATACCTAACATAACCACAACCATTTAATTATGATTTTCATTGTTCTCCGATACCGAAGTATCGTTCAAATATTCGTACAGAATAGAGATGTTTTTGTCCATTACAAAAATAAGCTAGGTACTAATTTTTGCAACCGTACATTGAGATAATGTAAAAAACTTAAATATAGACGCAAATCTATACATATAATAAAGCGGAAGAGAGTCGAAAGTCTGTACATGGAAGATATTCGAAAAAAAATTGGCTGGGGATACTTAGAATCGATAACAGAACACATTCCAACAGTTTTTAGAATTTTTGTCTGTTTATCTGTTTGTCTGTTTATCTGTTTGTCTGTTTATTTGACCGCGCAACTAATGAAAACGGCTGAACGGATTTTGATGCAAACTTTACTAATCTGTCGAAAAAATCCACGGCCAGGTTTTAGGCTATAAAAATTAGAGAAATTTCACCCCTAAGGGGGTTAAAAAGGGGATGAAAGTTTGTATGGGGTTCAAGATTTATTTTAAGCTAGCAATTTGAAACTTCGTAAGAAGATATATTATTGAAGTACAAGAAAACTAATTTCAGCGTTTTTGAAAATTCATCCCCTAAGGAGGTGAAATAGAGGTTGAAAGTTTGTATGGAGATCATTTTTTTTTTTGAGTGCGTTACTTGAAACTTTGTATAATGAGCATATTATTATAATACAGGAAAAGTGATTTTAGCGTTTTCAAGAATTCGTCCCCTAACAGGGTTAAAAGGGGGTTGAAAGTTTGAATCCATTACAAATGCTTTGAAACTTCTTAGAAAGGTATGATAGACGATTACATAAAAACTAATTTTGACGTTTTTGGAAATTTAACCCCTCAGGGGGTTGAAAAGGGGATAAAAGTTTGTCTTGGGGTGCAAATTTTATTTTAAGCTAGGAACTTAAAACTTTGCAAAACGTTATTATATTAAAAAGCAAGAAAATTACTTTCAGCGTTTTTAAAAATTCATCCCCCATGGTGGTGAAAAAGCGGTTAAAAACTTTATCTTAACTATATCATTTTAGCTACTAGGCCAAGTTAGGTATCGATTTTGTATAAATCGGGTATGCCGAATTCATTTATGATATCAAAATGACACCATTCCCGAGTGAAAACACAAAAAATATGAAAAAACTTTTTTTAATTTCTCTTTACGCTTAAACCGCTAAACCGATTTAGATAAAATTTGGTATAGAGATAGTTTGAGTCCCGTGAAAGAACATAGGGTAGTTTTTAACCAAAAAAATGGAGACTGCGTTTGCATGGAGAAGCGGCCGTGCCCTTTCCTCTTAATAATGGTCACGTCACGAAGGTGGGTACTTTAAAAAAAACATTTTTCAGTAAATGTCAAACGATTTGGGACTTAAACGCGTTACCATGCCTTCCCGAAAAAATCGAATCTTTCGCGAAAGTCTCGCAATGCATTGCGGCCACAAGGGGCACGGTCTCAGGAGTCTGAGAAAAACCACGGTGAGAGACTCAGTGGCACTCTAGCCAGGCAGGTCGCTTCGCTTTGGCTGAAACGGCAAGCCAGCGCGAGTTCGATTGTGATCCCAAATATATCGTACGTATTACATATGTAGGCGCAGATCCTGACGGAGTGTGGCGCCGGAGAAGCCGTGTTCATCCCGCGTATCCTTCTCATTCCGAGCAACTTCCCGTTCCGCTTCAAGCGCCTACAGGTCCCCGTGAGCGTCTGCTTCGCTATGACCATCAACAAGTCGTAGGGGCAGATGCATTTCCCACTCCGAAAACAAAAAAAAAAGGGGCAGACGCTGCCCGCCGCCGGCGTCATTTGACTGGAGGACCGATTTGGATGACATGATTTTGATGGGAACACCCAAATATTCCGAAATATGTTTTTCCGATTTTTATAACCACGACTTTCATAATCCCGATTCATAAGTCCGAAATATCAAAATTACGATTTTTAAAAACACGATGGAATAAAATCACGAATGTGCTATTTCCGAAAACTTAAAATCCGATTGTCACTTGATAGAAAGCTTAAAGTTCCGATTTTACACTTTTCCGAAAATATACTTTTTTCCGAATTCCTAAATTCCGAAAAATCATTGTCCGATCGGAAATAAAATAATTCGGTATTCAGAAATTCGGTTTTTTACAAGATCGGAAAAATGAAATCCGTGATATTCAAATGAAGACTCACGTTTTAGTAATTATTACGGGTACCTGTCGTGCCGCATCATGTTAAATTCGGCATAAAATATGTTTGGCATAAAAATTCGGCATAAATAAATTAGACAGAACTGCGAACCTGCGAACCCGAACTGTTGCTAGAAGTGGGTCACAGCTAGCGATCACATGGCGCCTCCCGTCAACGGCAGGTGACGGAAACGCCGCAGGGGATTTTAGTGGGTATTCTCCTCCTCTCTCTCTGACTAACAGAGGGAGCCTTGGGAGGAGCGAGCCCCACATACCACCCCCCAATGGGCTTCCCCATTGCCCGGGGGGCGAGATGCGTAAATGCATTTACCCCTGCGTCAAAAAAAAACGACACGAAAACGAACTTTTGCCAGAAGTGGGTTAGGTTAGGTTAGAATTGCGACCCCCAAGAAAACGAACTGTTGCCAGAAGTGGGTTAGGTTAGGTTAGAATTGCGACCCCCAAGAAAACGAACTGTTGCCAGAAAAGTGGGTTAGGTTAGGTTAGAACTGCGACCCCCAAGAAAACGAACTGTTGCCAGAAAAGTGGAAATTTAAAAATTGGGATATTTAAAATAGGAATCACGTTAATTCGGAATAAGGGCAATTCCGAATTCGTGATTTTGAAAATCGTAAATGTTAAATTCGGTGTTTGCCACCATCGGAATTGTTATACTCGGAATTATGTAGTTCGGAATTTACAATATTCGGCTTTTTGGGTTTTCGGAAATATAAATCTTCGTGATTTTCATCATTCGTAATTATGACAGTCGGAATTTTGATGGGTCGAGCATTTAAAAATCGGAATGATAAAATTCGACATTCTAAAATTCGAAATAAAAAATTTCGGAATTATGTAGTGTACCCGATTTGCATAGGTACAGTCAAGGACGTAAAAATACAAAAATGGTACTGTATCGTTCGATATACACCTACTACTCTATGCCATTTAAATCACGTCAAAAATTTGAATAAGGGCAAAAAAAATATTCATTTTGTAGTGTAATTTTATTTAGTGGTAGCAAAGAGGATATAATATTATAGAACGGTACTGTCATAGTAAATTTTGTAACCACAGTAAATTCACTGCCATCTATCGACACACTTTAAAACTAAAAATGAAGATTTATTAAAATACGATAAAATGTATTTAAATATGGATAAATGATCTTTTTTATTTGCATTAATTATTTTTATTATTTTGACCCATGTTCTTTCACTGATATGCGTTAAAATTGTTAAATAATAACAAACGAAACCGTCAACGCCCTCTATACGAGAGTAGGCAAAAGGTAGTAGCGACATCTGATCGAGAATCAAATTTTCGTGATTTTCGAGGCACATTTTTTCCTTAGACTGTATCCATCTATTACGGAGTTATATCTATCTTTGGTGGTAGGTACCTAATTGTAAAATATTTTATCTGGACTACAGTCCTCTAGCGTATCCATCTGTCAACTTTACTTTAAGTTCTGTCTCCAGGGGACAGGGAGATAAATTAGGGGTGAATTAGCCGCTTACTGAAACAGACCGAATTCCACGCAGGCGAAGCCGCGGGCACAGCTAGTAGGTAAATAAGACTTAATAAACAGTAAATAAAGTACGGATGGAAGCTGGAGAGTCCTTAGGAACCATGAGATTGAAGACCTAGTGGCTGAACCTAACATCATGGGAGAGACTAAAGCTCACAGACTCCGTTGGTTGGGCCATCTTGAGAGAATGGATGAGGATCGGAACGTGAAAAGAGCATACCTGGGCCGCCCAGCAAGAAGACGTCCTATTGGACGCCCCAGGTATCGCTGGTGCGACAGGGTGGAGGCGGATCTGCGCGAGCTTCGAGTCACCAATTGGCGAGAGGTCGCACAGGATCGAGAAAAGTGGCGCTGTCTTGTGTCGAAGGCCAAGTCTCATTTTGGGTCACTGAGCCAACGGAGTAAGTAAGTAAGTAAATAAAGTACCTGTATATAGGCTTCCCGCCAGCCTTTCTGAACCAAAGCACCATGTACACTCGGTCTTCTCCGGCGTCCGGCGAAACGTCGCACGGTAGTGACGCCGTGCGACCCAGCACCGCGTCCACATCCACCGTGGATACTGGAACAATAGAAAATAAATACTTTATACTTTATTATTTGTCTCTTTACCCATCACGCATCAAATGAAGGAAAAACAACGTCGTGTCGTATCAAGCTGTCAAAGAGAAGGCAGAGGACCGCGAAACATGGAAATTGCTCCACCGACAAGAGACTTTCTCTTAAGTATATGACGATGACCTCTCACGCAACCATGATGTCCGTATAATAATATTTATTTATTTTTTTTATTTTATTAATTCAAAAAATTTACACAGCATTACAGCGAACTAATACACTGAGAAATTTATAATAGAAAGTATTTATACAACTAGGTACATGATACAGTCTAGAAAGGACAACAGAACAAATGTAAGAAAAAAAACTAGTACAAAACAGATGATTCACGCTTATCCATCGCCTCACAGTACTTCATACATTCTTTACACAGATCCATCCAACTACTTGCAAATAAATCACATTCCGGTGCTGATGCGAGGAGCGCGTTGATATACTGTAGAGCGCGGACAAGTGGTGATTTGCCATGAGACATAGTGCGCGTTTTAGGCACAGCTAATAGGTGAGGACTTCGCGGTCGTAAATTAATTTGGGCCTTAGCTATAGTTGGTACGAACAGGCGTACGAGCTGTGCAACCAGTTCAAGGCAGTCCGAGTTCCCCCGTAAGACATTACATGCAGTAGTCAAGAGCCCGTAGTTACGCCTTACCTCTAAGGAATTAAACCCCAAAACGCCAAGCAGGAACTTTGATGGGTACAAATATGGGTAATACCCGTGAATCTTCTTATATAAGAACCGCAGAAAGGCTTTTTGGATTTTTTCCAGAAGCAGGACGTACTTGTCTTCATGCGGGCTCCAAACGACCGAGGCAGCTTCAAGTTTACTCCGTACTAACGCAGTGTACACTAATTTAATAGCCCTGACGTCATCAAAATCTCGCGCATTCCGAACTACAAACCCTAACCTCTGGTAGCAATTATTGGCTAACGCTTTCATGTGCTCATGAAAGTTGAGCTGCGTGTCGAGGATGACACCCAAGTCACGTATAGACTCGACACGAGTTATGGGATCAGGACCTAGCAGGTATTGGGCGAATAAGGGACTATTGGCACGGCTGAAAGTCATCACGGAGCACTTTGATTTGTTAAAAAGGAGCTTGTTGTCAATGCTCCACTGATGAAGGCGGTCAATATCCTCCTGCAAAGACACACAGTCGGACAATTGCTGCACTCCATAAATGAGCTTTAGGTCGTCAGCATATAATAAACATCTGGCATACTTAGGGACTGCAGCTAAGTCAGTTATCATTAAGCCAAATAGAAACGGACCTAAAATCGAACCCTGACTGACTCCGGAACGTGTGTGGTAGGCTTTCGATACGAAGCATCCATGCTGCACGTACTGCTGTCGATCCCGCAGATAACTGGCAAACAACCGGAGCAGCTTCGGCGAGAAGCCAACGCTACATAGCTTGCTCAACAGTATGTCGTTATCCACGCGATCGAAGGCCTTCTTAAAGTCGAAGTACAGCACGTCAACTTGTATTCCCTTATCTAAATGTTCAGAGACTGAGTCAACCAGAGTTAATAGGTTCGTTTCAACAGATCGCTTGGGCCTGAAGCCGTGCTGAGAATCGCATAGGTAAGGTTTTACTTGAGAAGCGACAAGTCTATTTATGATTGACTCAAACACTTTTGCAACTGAAGATAGAATGGCTATAGGGCGGTAATTCTCGACCTCTGACGTTTCACTCGATTTTGGGATGGGACGCACTCGTGTAATCTTCCATTGACTCGGGTACTCTCCAGAACCAAGAACCAAGTTGAAAATATGAAGTAGTGGCCCAGTTAGCCATTCCTTACACCCCTTGATAATAAATGCAGGTATGCCATCAGGGCCAGGGGAGCTCTGAGGTTTTAAATGAGCTATACCAATTATTAGATCCGCAAGGGATATCTCATTTACGTTTATGTAGTTTGAGTTACATGTTGAGTCATTACGGATAATGTTTTCATGGTCAAGGAGAGGTTCAGACGGAAGAAAAACACTTGAAAAAAAGTCTGAGAAGGCCTGGGCTGCTTCAACCCCTTCGTGCATCTTTCCCTTATAATTGACCTGCGATTCAAATCCTCCTTTAGATTTTAGACTGCTCACATGTTGCCAAAATGCCCTAGGTTCGGAAGTTATCTTGCTTTGGATACGACGGACATAAGTATCATAGGCTACTGTGGTTTTCGATTTTACAGCTGCCCTTAGCCTAGAAAAATCTTCATATACCGCACTGTCACCTGTTCGCTTCCATTCACGGTGAAGATGAGCTTTACGCCTAATATCCTTTATTAAATCGGCTGTAAACCATATTGGATAACGTGTACGCGCTTTCTCAGATCTGCATTTCCTAGGTATACAAATGTCGAATATGTTGTATATTATCTTATAAAAGTGCTCCAAAGCAGTGCTGACTTCGCGACTTTCAAGAACTTCTTCCCAAGACACTTCAGAAATCAGTTGGTAAAGGAGTGTATAGTTTCCTTTGGGGTAGTTCCAATCGAGTCTCGAGTCAACATTGCTTGGTTGCAGCTTAGCAGTAGCACTCTTGGCATCAACACAAGGAACAGAGATCTCAAGCGGAGGATGGTACGCATCGGGATACGGAACCAGTCCACACTCTTTAATTTCCGTTACAGTGACCCCACCTTCACGCCCACGCACCAGCACTACATCTAACACTCCGCCATACATATTCGCAACTTCATTCATCTCTTTCAAATCACAAACTGTAGTAAAATAACAGTAGTAACTTAAAGTACTAATAGAGGTGTGCTTAGGGTTCAAATTTAGGTCCCCAACTATAATTACGACACCGGCTATCGACTCAATGATTGATTCAATCTTGTGGAAGAATCTCATGTACTCGCTTTCGGCGGCATTAGGTGGGATATACACCACGCACAGATAAAATAATGTGTTTTCCACCACAAACGAGACCCACAAATCTTCTCCGCTCATTGTTTCAAGGTCAGGTAAATGCCGCAGAGCAATCCCAGATCTCGGATCTCGCATATATACATACTAGCCTTATTGTAACTTTACTAGCCTTAAATTGTATAGTTTTTGTTCATTATTTGCACAGTGTAATTTTGACAGAGGTGAATATTTATTTTTCACATCACCAATTCGAAAAAGGGCTTTTTCTTCCCTGCTAGGAGGGATCAAAGTGGCACTTTTCTTGCCTACTAGGAGGGGTCAAAGTAACACTTTTCCGTTCTAGGACGCTATTTCAACATTTTTTTGCGCATTATTTTTTTAGCTTAAATAAAAAAATTAAACATTATAATTACCTCATAGCTGATGTGAAAAGTAATATGTGTCACATGGTAGCAAAATTATTCCCATCTTGGGCGTAACACACTTGAATCCCTCACTACGCTCAGGATTCTACTTTAGAATCCCTCGCTACTCTCGGGATTCTATTATAGAATCCTTCGCTTCGTTTAGGATTTAATTGTACGCCTTCGCCGTAAATATGTCATTTTGTTCCCTTGTGACACAATCTACTATTTTCCTCAGTCCTCAGAAATTACAGGATGTATTTTAAATTAATTATAGGTAACGCGATAATCCGTTTAAATAGTTTAGTTTCATGAATTTTGCCACATTTCTAATTATGAATGTCTTATTTTAAACTACACTTAGCCGCATTAATCCTCCATCCACCCAACGCTTCATTGTAACTAATCAGCTGTTTCGTAAATAGAATCCCTAACCTTTCTAAAGTGTCAAAGCCTTAATGAACAACAGAATCGGAGATAAATCTCAATTAGATAAACAAAAGCATTTGTGCAAGAAACATTAAAATATTCCTTAATTCAGCTTTATCCAGTTCATTATACGATTTAAAGACGGGTGACAGCCACGAGGTCAGACATTTGCATTTTGTAATAAATTCAAAAAGGGCACGTGAAAATAAAATTTATTACGTCCTAGATAAAAGAGTACTTCGCGTTGGAGCATAAGACAGTTTTCCACGGTTTATAATAAAATAAGGAAGTAAAAAAAGTGAAGAAAGGAATCCCCGGTGTAATACATTTATTCATTACGAAAGTAATTTAATAAAAAAGAGCCATGGCGTTAGATGAAGCTCTTGGCTCAACTGCCTACTGTTTTAGGGCCGACATTTATCTCGGCGAGTTAATTGGGGCACTGTTTTCCCTCGATACATATTAATAAATGTCTGTAGTACCTACTCTTAATAACTTTTCTATTGTTTTTACTGTTGACAGACCTGATTTCGTAGAACAATAGAGTAAATAAATAAATGTTTAACATTTCATGTTTCTCTATCACTAATGTCGTAATATTATCAGAAAACTTATCGCAAGCTCAGCATCATAAACAACCATTTTCTAATATAGAGAGTCGGCGAACCACACTCAACGCAAAGAAACGTAGCAAGCATTTTTCTATAAACGTCCCTGGAAACGCCTTCCAGTTTACATATTATAAACAAAAATATTCTTCGGCTCATTCTACACATCATACGGAACTGTGGGAAATAAAATAAACCAAGTCAAAACTCAATTTTCGACACAAAGAGCTTCCTTAGCATCAGCATTCAGCAGGAATGCTATTGTGATGTGTTCATTTTGATTTGTAAGCGCCTAAGTCAATATAATATCGACTGGCACGGAACTCATTGTCGCTTTTTAGAGGTACATTCGAGAAACACGGCTGCTAACGAGCCGAGAATTCGAGAACAAATTTAAGGTGTTCCCATTGTCTGTGATCGGAAACGTTGTAAAAGGAAAGATTGTTGTCTTTAGATTCGATCAGACTGAAAGCGGTGCGGTGGGAAAGAACTGAAACTGGTGTTTATTGAGAAAGAAATAAACATGATTTATTGACGCTATGAAAAATGAGTCTCGAATTTTTATAGATCCAATTCGTTCAATAAACAAATTATGTTTCTATACACACCTAGGGGAGACCAAGGTAGGTTAACACAGAGACAAGTTGACACCGTCCATATCTCGCAAACTATAGACGCTAGAAGTATGATTCTCAAGAAAAAAATGCTTCATTTTCCATTCTAACCAACTTTATCATACATGGTTTAGGCCTCAGATGAGCAGTTCAGGTTTTACAGCGGTTAGAGCTAAAATATTGCTAAAAGTACGTTTCAAGGCAAATTATTTATCAGTATAAATTGGCATTTATTCGATATACAGTGTGTAAATCTAATACAGGCGATAAATTAAACCAGATATAGAATTTATTCGTCTAATCATTAATTAAGATTTTTTTTAATTTGCACTTAATTATGACCCCGTAATTTTTTTTTCGAGCAGCAATGTACTGCAAACATTAAGAAACATAAGATGACATGACAATTCGAGATACGAGCTTTTTAATAGTAACTGCCAACAAGCGTTGACAGTTACTTTAAAACGCTCGTATCTCGAAACTTGTGTGGTGTATTACATTGCGGGCTGAATTATTTTGTATGGATAAAATTTTAATTGCAATTCTAAGTAAAAGTTATCTAATTACATTTCTTATGTCCTATACTAACCACCGTTAAGAGATTCGCCCGTATTAGATTTACACAATGTCTGAAGCATTCTGGCAGTGTTTTTTATCATATATTTGGACTTATCAACGTTTTTAGGTAAAGTCCATGTTTTGTAAACTAAAAATGCAAAGAAATGTAAACATATTCTGAGGTATGATGAAACCTTGTTGCAAATGACCTGGTAATTTTTTTAATTGAGTTTGGCAGAGGCTGTTAATATCATACCACTGTTGAAATCATATTTATCAATTATATTTTAGCATTTTGGTTAACAATTGAAAGCTTATTAAAAAACCGGCCAAGTGCGAGTCAAACTCGCGTTCCAAGGGTTCCGTACATGATATAATTTAAACAATTTATTTTTTATGTGAAATGTGAGTGAAATGTCTTTAAAAAACCCGTATGGGCCGGATCAAAAACTAAGTAATTAAATCCGACTCACGCTTGACTGCACATTTCTAATAGGTTTTCCTGTAATCTATAGGTAAAGATCTATTTTGTGTATTTTTTTCAAAATTTTAGACCAAGTAGTTTCGGAGATAAAGGGGGGGTGGTAATTTTTTGCCTATTTTCTTGAATAACTTCTAAACTGTTTATCATAAAATAATTAAAAAAAATTGAGATTCTCACAATGAGCTCTTTCATTTGATATGTAACACGATATAGTTTGAAAAACTTTATTTTTTAATTTTCTCGTTTACCACCCAAAATTGGCCCCCGTGTTTAAAATTCATTTGTTTACGTTACATGTCCGTCTTACATATGTCACAAACTTACATATGTATACCAATTATTACCAAATTTCAACTTAATAGGTCCAGTAGTTTCGGAGAAAATAGGCTGTGACAGACGGACAGACAGACAGACAGACGCACGAGTGATCCTATAAGGGTTCCGTTTTTTCCTTTTGAGGTACGGAACCCTAAAAATACGTGTATTTCATAAATGCTTCAGTCACTAACAACTATAGGTAGTTTACTCAACCAAAAATATTGAATAATGTAGCATATTATTGTCCTACCTCCAGTGTCAGTTTGACGTGATATTTTTGGGACATCCTATGTATCTGTTTTGTAGGAAATTTTATACAAATTATTTACGTAAAAAAATATTTTTTGCTATAGGCTACCGTTTACGAGTTGTTTACGAAAAACTAAAAAGAACGATCTTAAATAGGATTGATTATAAGTAACTTTCCCGCTTTAAGATCTTTTTAAATATGGGTCCTAGCAGAAAGTGTACCTATATAATCTTTTTTGTAGAGAATTTTATGTAGATTATATATGTACAAGAACTTTTTTTTCTACGGGCCACCGTTTACGAGTTATTTACAAAAAACTATAAAAAGGGACCTTGTGTCGATAGTTTCAGACTGTGCGGGACCAGAAGGTAGCAACCGGTGTGAAGTTAGCGGCCGAAAGTTGGCGGCCAAATGTTGGCGCCAATCGGCCGCCAACATTTGGCCGCCAACTTCACACTAAAATTAACCTACCAAATTAAGAAGTCCGTAATAAATCTCTCAGTACATAACAGAAATGGAGTAAAACATAAATTATTAAACCGGTGTGAAGTTAGCGGCCAAAGTTAGCGGTCGATGATAACCTGACCAAATTAAGAAGTTATGTATATTTCAACAAGAATACTGTCAAAACATGCAGAACCGCAAAATATCTACTAAAAACCAATCTAAAGATAAAACAACGCTAATAACTTGAAATGCACTTTGGCCGCTAACTTCGCACTTTAGCGGCCAAAGTGATTTTTGATACATTTTCATAATTCCTGCACCTTAGACAACAAGCAATTAGCTATCAAATAACACTATTTCTAGGGTGATACACAACTGCATATAAAAGAAACAGAGGCGACCAAGTAGAAACATCAGCTTTCTATTAACAAGTGCATTCATTCAAGATTTGCTGCATCTTAGACGGCAAGCGAGTAAGCGACACCCACTGTATCGTGCAGTGCATTACATAAGATATCAAATAACACTATTTCTAGAGTGATACTCGACTGCATATAAGACTAACAGAGGCAATCAAATAGAAACATCAGTTTTCTATGAACAAGTGCATTCATTCAAAATTTGCTGCATCTTAGACGGCAGGCGAGTAAACCACACCCACTGTATCGTACAGAACATTACACTGTCTATCAAATAACACTATATCTAGAGTGATACTCGACGGCATATTAACGGTGCATAGGCAATTATTTTGGAACTTAGGTTTTCTATGAACATTTACATTAATTGAAGTTTTTCTGCATCTTAGACGGCAGGCGAGTAAACCACACCCACTGTATCGTAAAGAACATTACACTAACTATCTAACAACACTATTCCTAGAGTGATACTCGACGGCATATAAGAGAAACAAAGGCGAACATGTAGATACATCAGCTTTCTACGAAAAAGTGCCTTCAATCGAGACTTGCTGTATTTCAGACGGCAAGCGAGTAAACCACACCCACTGTATCGTACAGAACATTAGATTGTCTATCAGATAACACTATATTTGGAGTGATACTCGACGGTATATTAACGGTGCACAGGCAATTATTTAGGAACTTAGGTTTTCTATGAACATTTGCATTCATTGAAGTTTTTCTGCATCTTAGACGGCAGGCGAGTAAACCACACCCACTGTATCGTAAAGAACATTACATTACCTATCTAACAACACTATTCCTAGAGTGATACTCGAAGGGCATATAAGAGAAACAAAGGCGACCATGTATATACATCAGCTTTCTACGAAACAGTGCCTTCAATCGAGATTTGCTGCATTTTAGACGGCAAGCGAGTAAACCACACCCACTGTATCGTACAGAACATTACACTGTCTATCAAATAACACTATATTTGGAGTGATACTCGACGGTATATTAACGGTGCACAGGCAATTATTTAGGAACTTAGGTTTTCTATGAACATTTGCATTCATTGAAGTTTTTCTGCATCTTAGACGGCAGGCGAGTAAACCACACCCACTGTATCGTAAAGAACATTACACTAACTATCTAACAACACTATTCCTAGAGTGATACTCGAAGGCATATAAGAGAAACAAAGGCGACCATGTAGATACTTCAGCTTTCTACGAAAAAGTGCCTTCAATCGAGATTTGCTGCATTTTAGACGGCAAGTGAGTAAACCACACCCACTGTATCGTACAGAACATTACACTGTCTATCAAATAATACTATGTTTAGAGTGATACTCGACGGTATATTAACGGTGCACAGGCAATTATTAAGGAACTTAGGTTTTCTAGAAACATTTGCATGCATTGAAGTTTTTCTGCATCTTAGACGGCAGGCGAGTAAACCACACCCAATGTATCGTAAAGAACATTACACTAACTATTTAACAACACTATTCCTAGAGTGATACTCGACGGCATATAAGAGAAACAAAGGCGACCATGTAGATACATCAGCTTTCTACGAAAAAGTGCCTTCAATCGAGATTTGCTGTATTTAAGACGGCAAGCGAGTAAACCACACCCACTGTATTGTACAGAACATTAGATTGTCTATCAAATAACACTATATTTGGAGTGATACTCGACGGTATGTTAACGGTGCACAGGCAATTATTTAGGACCTTAGGTTTTCTATGAACATTAGCATTCATTGAAGTTTTTCTGCATCTTAGACGGCAGGCGAGTAAACCACACCCACTGTATCGTAAAGAACATTACACTAACTATCTAACAACACTATTCCTAGAGTGATACTCGACGGCATATAAGAGAAACAAAGGCGACCATGTAGATACATCAGCTTTCTACGAAAAAGTGCCTTCAATCGAGATTTGCTGTATTTTAGACGGCAAGCGAGTAAACCACACCCACTGTATCGTACAGAACATTACACAGTCTATCAAATAACACTATATTTGGAGTGATACTCGACGGTATATTAACGGTGCACAGGCAATTATTTAGGAACTCGACGGCATATAAGAGAAACAAAGGCGACCATGTAGATACATCAGCTTTCTACGAAAAAGTGCCTTCAATCGAGATTTGCTGCATTTTAGACGGCAAGCGAGTAAACCACACCCACTGTATCGTACAGAACATTACACTGTCTATCAAATAACACTATATTTGGAGTGATACTCGACGGTATATTAACGGTGCACAGGCAATTATTTAGGAACTTAGGTTTTCTATGAACATTTGCACTCATTGAAGTTTTTCTGCATCTTAGACGGCAGGCGAGTAAACCACACCCACTGTATCGTAAAGAACATTACATTACCTATCTAACAACACTATTCCTAGAGTGATACTCGACGGCATATAAGAGAAACAAAGGCGACCATGTAGATACATCAGCTTTCTACGAAACAGTGCCTTCAATCGAGATTTGCTGCATTTTAGACGGCAAGCGAGTAAACCACACCCACTGTATCGTACAGAACATTACACTGTCTATCAAATAACACTATATTTGGAATGATACTCGACGGTATATTAACGGTGCACAGGCAATTATTTAGGAACTTAGGTTTTCTATGAACATTTGCGTTCATTGAAGTTTTTCTGCATCTTAGACGGGAGGCGAGTAAACCACACCCAATGTATCGTAAAGAACATTACATTACCTATCTAACAACACTATTCCTAGAGTGATACTCGACGGCATATAAGAGAAACAAAGGCGACCATGTAGATACATCAGCTTTCTACGAAAAAGTGCCTTCAATCGAGATTTGCTGCATTTTAGACGGCAAGCGAGTAAACCACACCCACTGTATCGTACAGAAACACTGAACACTGTCTATCAAATAACACTATATTTGGAGTGATACTCGACGGTATATTAACGGTGCACAGGCAATTATTTAGGAACTTAGGTTTTCTATGAACATTTGCATTCATTGAAGTTTTTCTGCATCTTAGACGGCAGACGAGTAAACCACACCCACTGTATCGTAAAGAACATTACACTAACTATCTAACAACACTATTCCTAGAGTGATACTCGAAGGCATATAAGAGAAACAAAGGCGACCATGTAGATACTTCAGCTTTCTACGAAAAAGTGCCTTCAATCGAGATTTGCTGCATTTTAGACGGCAAGCGAGTAAACCACACCCACTGTATCGTACAGAAACACTGAACACTGTCTATCAAATAACACTATATTTGGAGTGATACTCGACGGTATATTAACGGTGCACAGGCAATTATTTAGGAACTTAGGTTTTCTATGAACATTTGCATTCATTGAATTTTTTCTGCATCTTAGACGGCAGGCGAGTAAACCACACCCACTGTATCGTAAAGAACATTACACTAACTATCTAACAACACTATTCCTAGAGTGATACTCGAAGGCATATAAGAGAAACAAAGGCGATCATGTAGATACTTCAGCTTTCTACGAAAAAGTGCCTTCAATCGAGATTTGCTGCATTTTAGACGGCAAGCGAGTAAACCACACCCACTGTATCGTACAGAACATTACACTGTCTATCAAATAGCACTATATTTGGAGTGATACTCGACGGTATATTAACGGTGCACAGGCAATTATTTAGGAACTTAGGTTTTCTATGAACATTTGCATTCATTGAAGTTTTTCTGCATCTTAGACGGCAGGCGAGTAAACTACACCCACTGTATCGTAAAGAACATTACATTACCTATCTAACAACACTATTCCTAGAGTGATACTCGACGGCATATAAGAGAAACAAAGGCGACCATGTAGATACATCAGCTTTCTACGAAAAAGTGCCTTCAATCGAGATTTGCTGCATTTTAGACGGCAAGCGAGTAAACCACACCCACTGTATCGTACAGAACATTACACTGTCTATCAAATAACACTATATTTGGAATGATACTCGACGGTATATTAACGGTGCACAGGCAATTATTTAGGAACTTAGGTTTTCTATGAACATTTGCATTAATTGAAGTTTTTCTGCATCTTAGACGGCAGGCGAGTAAACCACACCCAATGTATCGTAAAGAACATTACATTACCTATCTAACAACACTATTCCTAGAGTGATACTCGACGGCATATAAGAGAAACAAATGCGACCATGTAGATACATCAGCTTTCTACGAAAAAGTGCCTTCAATCGAGATTTGCTGCATTTTAGACGGCAAGCGAGTAAACCACACCCACTGTATCGTACAGAACATTACACTGTCTATCAAATAACACTATATTTGGAGTGATACTCGACGGTATATTAACGGTGCACAGGCAATTATTTAGGAACTTAGGTTTTCTATGAACATTTGCATTCATTGAAGTTTTTCTGCATCTTAGACGGGAGGCGAGTAAACCACACCCAATGTATCGTAAAGAACATTACATTACCTATCTAACAACACTATTCCTAGAGTGATACTCGACGGCATATAAGAGAAACAAAGGCGACCATGTAGATACATCAGCTTTCTACGAAAAAGTGCCTTCAATCGATATTTGCTGCATTTTAGACGGCAAGCGAGTAAACCACACCCACTGTATCGTACAGAACATTACACTGTCTATCAAATAACACTATATTTGGAATGATACTCGACGGTATATTAACGGTGCACAGGCAATTATTTAGGAACTTAGGTTTTCTATGAACATTTGCATTCATTGAAGTTTTTCTGCATCTTAGACGGCAGGCGAGTAAACCACACCCAATGTATCGTAAAGAACATTACATTACCTATCTAACAACACTATTCCTAGAGTGATACTCGACGGCATATAAGAGAAACAAATGCGACCATGTAGATACATCAGCTTTCTACGAAAAAGTGCCTTCAATCGAGATTTGCTGCATTTTAGACGGCAAGCGAGTAAACCACACCCACTGTATCGTACAGAACATTACACTGTCTATCAAATAACACTATATTTGGAGTGATACTCGACGGTATATTAACGGTGCACAGGCAATTATTTAGGAACTTAGGTTTTCTATGAACATTTGCATTCATTGAAGTTTTTCTGCATCTTAGACGGCAGGCGAGTAAACCACACCCAATGTATCGTAAAGAACATTACATTACCTATCTAACAACACTATTCCTAGAGTGATACTCGACGGCATATAAGAGAAACAAATGCGACCATGTAGATACATCAGCTTTCTACGAAAAAGTGCCTTCAATCGAGATTTGCTGCATTTTAGACGGCAAGCGAGTAAACCACACCCACTGTATCGTACAGAACATTACACTGTCTATCAAATAACACTATATTTGGAGTGATACTCGACGGTATATTAACGGTGCACAGGCAATTATTTAGGAACTTAGGTTTTCTATGAACATTTGCATTCATTGAAGTTTTTCTGCATCTTAGACGGCAGGCGAGTAAACTACACCCACTGTATCGTAAAGAACATTACATTACCTATCTAACAACACTATTCCTAGAGTGATACTCGACGGCATATAAGAGAAACAAAGGCGACCATGTAGATACATCAGCTTTCTACGAAAAAGTGCCTTCAATCGATATTTGCTGCATTTTAGACGGCAAGCGAGTAAACCACACCCACTGTATCGTACAGAACATTACACTGTCTATCAAATAACACTATATTTGGAATGATACTCGACGGTATATTAACGGTGCACAGGCAATTATTTAGGAACTTAGGTTTTCTATGAACATTTGCATTCATTGAAGTTTTTCTGCATCTTAGACGGCAGGCGAGTAAACCACACCCAATGTATCGTAAAGAACATTACATTACCTATCTAACAACACTATTCCTAGAGTGATACTCGACGGCATATAAGAGAAACAAATGCGACCATGTAGATACATCAGCTTTCTACGAAAAAGTGCCTTCAATCGAGATTTGCTGCATTTTAGACGGCAAGCGAGTAAACCACACCCACTGTATCGTACAGAACATTACACTGTCTATCAAATAACACTATATTTGGAGTGATACTCGACGGTATATTAACGGTGCACAGGCAATTATTTAGGAACTTAGGTTTTCTATGAACATTTGCATTCATTGAAGTTTTTCTGCATCTTAGACGGCAGGCGAGTAAACCACACCTAATGTATCGTAAAGAACATTACATTACCTATCTAACAACACTATTCCTAGAGTGATACTCGACGGCATATAAGAGAAACAAAGGCGACCATGTAGATACATCAGCTTTCTACGAAAAAGTGCCTTCAATCGAGATTTGCTGCATTTTAGACGGCAAGCGAGTAAACCACACCCACTGTATCGTACAGAACATTACACTGTCTATCAAATAACACTATATTTGGAGTGATACTCGACGGTATATTAACGGTGCACAGGCAATTATTTAGGAACTTAGGTTTTCTATGAACATTTGCACTCATTGAAGTTTTTCTGCATCTTAGACGGCAGACGAGTAAACCACACCCACTGTATCGTAAAGAACATTACATTACCTATCTAACAACACTATTCCTAGAGTGATACTCGACGATATATAAGAGAAACAAAGGCGACCATATAGATACATCAGCTTTCTACGAAACAGTGCCTTCAATCGAGATTTGCTGCATTTTAGACGGCAAGCGAGTAAACCACACCCACTGTATCGTACAGAACATTACACTGTCTATCAAATAACACTATATTTGGAATGATACTTGACGGTATATTAACGGTGCACAGGCAATTATTTAGGAACTTAGGTTTTCTATGAACATTTGCATTCATTGAAGTTTTTCTGCATCTTAGACGGCAGGCGAGTAAACCACACCCACTGTATCGTAAAGAACATTACACTAACTATCTAACAACACTATTCCTAGAGTGATACTCGACGGCATATAAGAGAAACAAAGGCGACCATGTAGATACATCAGCTTTCTACGAAACAGTGCCTTGAATCGAGATTTGCTGCATTTTAGACGGCAAGCGAGTAAACCACACCCACTGTATCGTACAGAACATTACACTGTCTATCAAATAACACTATATTTGGAGTGATACTCGACGGTATATTAACGGTGCACAGGCAATTATTTAGGAACTTAGGTTTTCTATGAACATTTGCATTCATTGAAGTTTTTCTGCATCTTAGACGGCAGGCGAGTAAACCACACCCACTGTATCGTAAAGAACATTACACTAACTATCTAACAACACTATTCCTAGAGTGATACTCGAAGGCATATAAGAGAAACAAAGGCGACCATGTAGATACTTCAGCTTTCTACGAAAAAGTGCCTTCAATCGAGATTTGCTGCATTTTAGACGGCAAGTGAGTAAACCACACCCACTGTATCGTACAGAACATTACACTGTCTATCAAATAATACTATGTTTAGAGTGATACTCGACGGTATATTAACGGTGCACAGGCAATTATTAAGGAACTTAGGTTTTCTATAAACATTTGCATGCATTGAAGTTTTTCTGCATCTTAGACGGCAGGCGAGTAAACCACACCCACTGTATCGTAAAGAACATTACACTAACTATTTAACAACACTATTCCTAGAGTGATACTCGACGGCATATAAGAGAAACAAAGGCGACCATGTAGATACATCAGCTTTCTACGAAAAAGTGCCTTCAATCGAGATTTGCTGTATTTTAGACGGCAAGCGAGTAAATCACACCCACTGTATCGTACAGAACATTACACTGTCTATCAAATAACACTATATTTGGAGTGATACTCGACGGTATATTAACGGTGCACAGGCAATTATTTAGGAACTTAGGTTTTCTATGAACATTTGCATTCATTGAAGTTTTTCTGCATCTTAGACGGCAGGCGAGTAAACCACACCCACTGTATCGTAAAGAACATTACACTAACTATTTAACAACACTATTCCTAGAGTGATACTCGACGGCATATAAGAGAAACAAAGGCGACCATGTAGATACATCAGCTTTCTACGAAAAAGTGCCTTCAATCGAGATTTGCTGTATTTTAGACGGCAAGCGAGTAAATCACACCCACTGTATCGTACAGAACATTTCACTGTCTATCAAATAACACTATATTTGGAGTGATACTCGACGGTATATTAACGGTGCACAGGCAATTATTTAGGAACTTAGGTTTTCTATGAACATTTGCATTCATTGAAGTTTTTCTGCATCTTAGACGGCAGGCGAGTAAACCACACCTACTGTATCGTAAAGAACATTACACTAACTATCTAACAACACTATTCCTAGAGTGATACTCGACGGCATATAAGAGAAACAAAGGCGACCATGTAGATACATCAGCTTTCTACGAAAAAGTGCCTTCAATCGAGATTTGCTGCATTTTAGACGGCAAGCGAGTAAACCACACCCACTGTATCGTACAGAACATTACACTGTCTATCAAATAACACTATATTTGGAGTGATACTCGACGGTATATTAACGGTGCACAGGCAATTATTTAGGAACTTAGGTTTTCTATGAACATTTGCACTCATTGAAGTTTTTCTGCATCTTAGACGGCAGGCGAGTAAACCACACCCACTGTATCGTAAATAACATTACATTACCTATCTAACAACACTATTCCTAGAGTGATACTCGACGGCATATAAGAGAAACAAAGGCGACCATGTAGATACATCAGCTTTCTACGAAAAAGTGCCTTCAATCGAGATTTGCTGCATTTTAGACGGCAAGCGAGTAAACCACACCCACTGTATCGTACAGAACATTACACTGTCTATCAAATAACACTATATTTGCCGTCTAAGATGCAGAAAAACTTCAATGAATGCAAATGTTCATAGAAAACCTAAGTTCCTAAATAATTGCCTGTGCACCGTTAATATACCGTCGAGTATCACTCCAAATATAGTGTTATTTGATAGACAGTGTAATGTTCTGTACGATACAGTGGGTGTGGTTTACTCGCTTGCCGTCTAAAATGCAGCAAATCTCGATTGAAGGCACTTTTTCGTAGAAAGCTGATGTATCTACATGGTCGCCTTTGTTTCTCTTATATGCCGTCGAGTATCACTCTAGGAATAGTGTTGTTAGATAGGTAATGTAATGTTCTTTACGATACAGTGGGTGTGGTTTACTCGCCTGCCGTCTAAGATGCAGAAAAACTTCAATGAATGCAAATGTTCATAGAAAACCTAAGTTCCTAAATAATTGCCTGTGCACCGTTAATATACCGTCGAGTATCACTCCAAATATAGTGTTATTTGATAGACAGTGTAATGTTCTGTACGATACAGTGGGTGTGGTTTACTCGCTTGCCGTCTAAAATGCAGCAAATCTCGATTGAAGGCACTGTTTCGTAGAAAGCTGATGTATCTACATGGTCGCCTTTGTTTCTCTTATATGCCGTCGAGTATCACTCTAGGAATAGTGTTGTTAGATAGGTAATGTAATGTTGTTTACGATACAGTGGGTGTGGTTTACTCACCTGCCGTCTAAGATGCAGAAAAACTTCAATGAATGCAAATGTTCATAGAAAACCTAAGTTCCTAAATAATTGCCTGTGCACCGTTAATATACCGTCGAGTATCACTCCAAATATAGTGTTATTTGATAGACAGTGTAATGTTCTGTACGATACAGTGGGTGTGGTTTACTCGCTTGCCGTCTAAAATGCAGCAAATCTCGATTGAAGGCACTTTTTCGTAGAAAGCTGATGTATCTACATGGTCGCCTTTGTTTCTCTTATATGCCGTCGAGTATCACTCTAGGAATAGTGTTGTTAGATAGGTAATGTAATGTTCTTTACGATACAGTGGGTGTGGTTTACTCGCCTGCCGTCTAAGATGCAGAAAAACTTCAATGAATGCAAATGTTCATAGAAAACCTAAGTTCCTAAATAATTGCCTGTGCACCGTTAATATACCGTCGAGTATCACTCCAAATATAGTGTTATTTGATAGACAGTGTAATGTTCTGTACGATACAGTGGGTGTGGTTTACTCGCTTGCCGTCTAAAATGCAGCAAATCTCGATTGAAGGCACTTTTTCGTAGAAAGCTGATGTATCTACATGGTCGCCTTTGTTTCTCTTATATGCCGTCGAGTATCACTCTAGGAATAGTGTTGTTAGATAGGTAATGTAATGTTCTTTACGATACAGTGGGTGTGGTTTACTCGCCTGCCGTCTAAGATGCAGAAAAACTTCAATGAATGCAAATGTTCATAGAAAACCTAAGTTCCTAAATAATTGCCTGTGCACCGTTAATATACCGTCGAGTATCACTCCAAATATAGTGTTATTTGATAGACAGTGTAATGTTCTGTACGATACAGTGGGTGTGGTTTACTCGCTTGCCGTCTAAAATGCAGCAAATCTCGATTGAAGGCACTTTTTCGTAGAAAGCTGATGTATCTACATGGTCGCCTTTGTTTCTCTTATATGCCGTCGAGTATCACTCTAGGAATAGTGTTGTTAGATAGGTAATGTAATGTTGTTTACGATACAGTGGGTGTGGTTTACTCACCTGCCGTCTAAGATGCAGAAAAACTTCAATGAATGCAAATGTTCATAGAAAACCTAAGTTCCTAAATAATTGCCTGTGCACCGTTAATATACCGTCGAGTATCACTCCAAATATAGTGTTATTTGATAGACAGTGTAATGTTCTGTACGATACAGTGGGTGTGGTTTACTCGCTTGCCGTCTAAAATGCAGCAAATCTCGATTGAAGGCACTTTTTCGTAGAAAGCTGATGTATCTACATGGTCGCCTTTGTTTCTCTTATATGCCGTCGAGTATCACTCTAGGAATAGTGTTGTTAGATAGGTAATGTAATGTTATTTACGATACATTGGGTGTGGTTTACTCGCCTGCCGTCTACGATGCAGAAAAACTTCAATGAATGCAAATGTTCATAGAAAACCTAAGTTCCTAAATAATTGCCTGTGCACCGTTAATATACCGTCGAGTATCACTCCAAATATAGTGTTATTTGATAGACAGTGTAATGTTCTGTACGATACAGTGGGTGTGGTTTACTCGCCTGCCGTCTAAGATGCAGATAAACTTCAATGAATGCAAATGTTCATAGAAAACCTAAGTTCCTAAATAATTGCCTGTGCACCGTTAATATACCGTCGAGTATCACTCCAAATATAGTGTTATTTGATAGACAGTGTAATGTTCTGTACGATACAGTGGGTGTGGTTTACTCGCTTGCCGTCTAAAATGCAGCAAAGCTCGATTGAAGGCACTTTTTCGTAGAAAGCTGATGTATCTACATGGTCGCCTTTGTTTCTCTTATATGCCGTCGAGTATCACTCTAGGAATAGTGTTGTTAGATAGGTAATGTAATGTTCTTTACGATACAGTGGGTGTGGTTTACTCGCCTGCCGTCTAAGATGCAGAAAAACTTCAATGAATGCAAATGTTCATAGAAAACCTAAGTTCCTAAATAATTGCCTTTGCACCGTTAATATACCGTCGAGTATCATTCCAAATATAGTGTTATTTGATAGACAGTGTAATGTTCTGTACGATACAGTGGGTGTGGTTTACTCGCTTGCCGTCTAAAATGCAGCAAATCTCGATTGAAGGCACTGTTTCGTAGAAAGCTGATGTATCTACATGGTCGCCTTTGTTTCTCTTATATGCCGTCGAGTATCACTCTAGGAATAGTGTTGTTAGATAGGTAATGTAATGTTATTTACGATACAGTGGGTGTGGTTTACTCGCCTGCCGTCTAAGATGCAGAAAAACTTCAATGAATGCAAATGTTCATAGAAAACCTAAGTTCCTAAATAATTGCCTGTGCACCGTTAATATACCGTCGAGTATCACTCCAAATATAGTGTTATTTGATAGACAGTGTAATGTTCTGTACGATACAGTGGGTGTGGTTTACTCGCTTGCCGTTTAAAATGCAGCAAATCTCGATTGAAGGCACTGTTTCATAGAAAGCTGATGTATCTACATGGTCGCCTTTGTTTCTCTTATATGCCGTCGAGTATCACTCTAGGAATAGTGTTGTTAGATAGGTAATGTAATGTTCTTTACGATACAGTGGGTGTGGTTTACTCGCCTGCCGTCTAAGATGCAGAAAAACTTCAATGAGTGCAAATGTTCATAGAAAACCTAAGTTCCTAAATAATTGCCTGTGCACCGTTAATATACCGTCGAGTATCACTCCAAATATAGTGTTATTTGATAGACAGTGTAATGTTCTGTACGATACAGTGGGTGTGGTTTACTCCCTTGCCGTCTAAAATGCAGCAAATCTCGATTGAAGGCACTGTTTCGTAGAAAGCTGATGTATCCACATGGTCGCCTTTGTTTCTCTTATATGCCGTCGAGTATCACTCTAGGAATAGTGTTGTTAGATAGGTAATGTAATGTTCTTTACGATACAGTGGGTGTGGTTTACTCGCCTGCCGTCTAAGATGCAGAAAAACTTCAATGAATGCAAATGTTCATAGAAAACCTAAGTTCCTAAATAATTGCCTGTGCACCGTTAATATACCGTCGAGTATCACTCCAAATATAGTGTTATTTGATAGACAGTGTAATGTACAGTACGATACAGTGGGTGTGATTTACTCGCTTGCCGTCTAAAATGCAGCAAATCTCGATTGAAGGCACGTTTTCGTAGAAAGCTGATGTATCTACATGGTCGCCTTTGTTTCTCGTATATGCCGTCGAGTATCACTCTAGGAATAGTATTGTTAGATAGTTAGTGTAATGTTCTTTACGATACAGTGGGTGTCGTTTACTCGCCTGCCGTCTAAGATGCAGAAAAACTTCAATGAATGCAAATGTTCATAGAAAACCTAAGTTCCTAAATAATTGCCTGTGCACCGTTAATATACCGTCGAGTATCACTCCAAATATAGTGTTATCTGATAGACAATCTAATGTTCTGTACGATACAGTGGGTGTGGTTTACTCGCTTGCCGTCTAAAATACAGCAAGTCTCGATTGAAGGCACTTTTTCGTAGAAAGCTGATGTATCTACATGTTCGCCTTTGTTTCTCTTATATGCCGTCGAGTATCACTCTAGGAATAGTGTTGTTAGATAGTTAGTGTAATGTTCTTTACGATACAGTGGGTGTGGTTTACTCGCCTGCCGTCTAAGATGCAGAAAAACTTCAATGAATGCAAATGTTCATAGAAAACCTAAGTTCCTAAATAATTGCCTGTGCACCGTTAATATACCGTCGAGTATCACTCCAAATATAGTGTTATTTGATAGACAGTGTAATGTTCTGTACGATACAGTGGGTGTGGTTTACTCGCTTGCCGTCTAAAATGCAGCAAATCTCGATTGAAGGCACTTTTTCGTAGAAAGCTGATGTATCTACATGGTCGCCTTTGTTTCTCTTATATGCCGTCGAGTATCACTCTAGGAATAGTGTTGTTAGATAGGTAATGTAATGTTCTTTACGATACATTGGGTGTGGTTTACTCGCCTGCCGTCTAAGATGCAGAAAAACTTCAATGAATGCAAATGTTCATAGAAAACCTAAGTTCCTAAATAATTGCCTGTGCACCGTTAATATACCGTCGAGTATCACTCCAAATATAGTGTTATTTGATAGACAGTGTAATGTTCTGTACGATACAGTGGGTGTGGTTTACTCGCTTGCCGTCTAAAATGCAGCAAATCTCGATTGAAGGCACTTTTTCGTAGAAAGCTGATGTATCTACATGGTCGCCTTTGTTTCTCTTATATGCCGTCGAGTATCACTCTAGGAATAGTGTTGTTAGATAGGTAATGTAATGTTCTTTACGATACATTGGGTGTGGTTTACTCGCCTGCCGTCTAAGATGCAGAAAAACTTCAATGAATGCAAATGTTCATAGAAAACCTAAGTTCCTAAATAATTGCCTGTGCACCGTTAATATACCGTCGAGTATCATTCCAAATATAGTGTTATTTGATAGACAGTGTAATGTTCTGTACGATACAGTGGGTGTGGTTTACTCGCTTGCCGTCTAAAATGCAGCAAATCTCGATTGAAGGCACTGTTTCGTAGAAAGCTGATGTATCTACATGGTCGCCTTTGTTTCTCTTATATGCCGTCGAGTATCACTCTAGGAATAGTGTTGTTAGATAGGTAATGTAATGTTCTTTACGATACATTGGGTGTGGTTTACTCGCCTGCCGTCTAAGATGCAGAAAAACTTCAATGAATGCAATGTTCATAGAAAACCTAAGTTCCTAAATAATTGCCTGAGCACCGTTAATATACCGTCGAGTATCACTCCAAATATAGGGTTATTTGATAGACAGTGTAATGTTCTGTACGATACAGTGGGTGTGGTTTACTCGCTTGCCGTCTAAAATGCAGCAAATCTCGATTGAAGGCACTGTTTCGTAGAAAGCTGATGTATCTACATGGTCGCCTTTGTTTCTCTTATATGCCGTCGAGTATCACTCTAGGAATAGTGTTGTTAGATAGTTAGTCTAATGTTCTTTACGATACAGTGGGTGTGGTTTACTCGCCTGCCGTCTAAGATGCAGAAAAACTTCAATGAATGCAAATGTTCATAGAAAACCTAAGTTCCTAAATAATTGCCTGTGCACCGTTAATATACCGTCGAGTATCACTCCAAATATAGTGTTATTTGATAGACAGTGTAATGTTCTGTACGATACAGTGGGTGTGGTTTACTTGCTTGCCGTCTAAAATGCAGCAAATCTCGATTGAAGGCACTTTTTCGTAGAAAGCTGATGTATCTACATGGTCGCCTTTGTTTCTCTTATATGCCGTCGAGTATCACTCTAGGAATAGTGTTGTTAGATAGTTAGTGTAATGTTCTTTACGATACAGTGGGTGTGGTTTACTCGCCTGCCGTCTAAGATGCAGAAAAACTTCAATGAATGCAAATGTTCATAGAAAACCTAAGTTCCTAAATAATTGCCTGTGCACCGTTAATATACCGTCGAGTATCATTCCAAATATAGTGTTATTTGATAGACAGTGTAATGTTCTGTACGATACAGTGGGTGTGGTTTACTCGCTTGCCGTCTAAAATGCAGCAAATCTCGATTGAAGGCACTTTTTCGTAGAAAGCTGATGTATCTACATGGTCGCCTTTGTTTCTCTTATATGCCTTCGAGTATCACTCTAGGAATAGTGTTGTTAGATAGGTAATGTAATGTTCTTTACGATACATTGGGTGTGGTTTACTCGCCTGCCGTCTAAGATGCAGAAAAACTTCAATGAATGCAATGTTCATAGAAAACCTAAGTTCCTAAATAATTGCCTGTGCACCGTTAATATACCGTCGAGTATCACTCCAAATATAGTGTTATTTGATAGACAGTGTAATGTTCTGTACGATACAGTGGGTGTGGTTTACTCGCTTGCCGTCTAAAATGCAGCAAATCTCGATTGAAGGCACTGTTTCGTAGAAAGCTGATGTATCTACATGGTCGCCTTTGTTTCTCTTATATGCCGTCGAGTATCACTCTAGGAATAGTGTTGTTAGATAGGTAATGTAATGTTCTTTACGATACAGTGGGTGTGGTTTACTCGCCTGCCGTCTAAGATGCAGAAAAACTTCAATGAGTGCAAATGTTCATAGAAAACCTAAGTTCCTAAATAATTGCCTGTGCACCGTTAATATACCGTCGAGTATCACTCCAAATATAGTGTTATTTGATAGACAGTGTAATGTTCTGTACGATACAGTGGGTGTGGTTTACTCGCTTGCCGTCTAAAATGCAGCAAATCTCGATTGAAGGCACTTTTTCGTAGAAAGCTGAAGTATCTACATGGTCGCCTTTGTTTCTCTTATATGCCTTCGAGTATCACTCTAGGAATAGTGTTGTTAGATAGGTAATGTAATGTTCTTTACGATACAGTGGGTGTGGTTTACTCGCCTGCCGTCTAAGATGCAGAAAAACTTCAATGAGTGCAAATGTTCATAGAAAACCTAAGTTCCTAAATAATTGCCTGTGCACCGTTAATATACCGTCGAGTATCACTCCAAATATAGTGTTATTTGATAGACAGTGTAATGTTCTGTACGATACAGTGGGTGTGGTTTACTCGCTTGCCGTCTAAAATGCAGCAAATCTCGATTGAAGGCACTTTTTCGTAGAAAGCTGAAGTATCTACATGGTCGCCTTTGTTTCTCTTATATGCCTTCGAGTATCACTCTAGGAATAGTGTTGTTAGATAGTTAGTGTAATGTTCTTTACGATACAGTGGGTGTGGTTTACTCGCCTGCCGTCTAAGATGCAGAAAAACTTCAATGAATGCAAATGTTCATAGAAAACCTAAGTTCCTAAATAATTGCCTGTGCACCGTTAATATACCGCCGAGTATCACTCTAGAAATAATGTTGTTTGATAGACAGTGTAATGTTCTTTACGATACAGTGGGTGTGGTTTACTCGCCTGCCGTCTAAGATGCAGAAAAACTTCAATTAATGTAAATGTTCATAGAAAACCTAAGTTCCTAAATAATTGCCTGTGCACCGTTAATATACCGTCGAGTATCACTCTAGAAATAATGTTGTTTGATAGGCAGTGTAATGTTCTTTACGATACAGTGGGTGTGGTTTACTCGCCTGCCGTCCAAGATGCAGAAAAACTTCAATTAATGTAAATGTTCATAGAAAACCTAAGTTCCAAAATAATTTCCTGTGCACCGTTAATATGCCGTCGAGTATCACTCTAGATATAGTGTTTTTTGATAGACAGTGTAATGTTCTGTACGATACAGTGGGTGTGGTTTACTCGCCTGCCGTCTAAGATGCAGCAAATTTTGAATGAATGCACTTGTTCATAGAAAACTGATGTTTCTATTTGATTGCCTCTGTTAGTCTTATATGCAGTCGAGTATCACTCTAGAAATAGTGTTATTTGATATCTTATGTAATGCACTGCACGATACAGTGGGTGTCGCTTACTCGCTTGCCGTCTAAGATGCAGCAAATCTTGAATGAATGCACTTGTTAATAGAAAGCTGATGTTTCTACTTGGTCGCCTCCGTTTCTTTTATATGCAGTTGTGTATCACCCTAGAAATAGTGTTATTTGATAGCTAATTGCTTGTTGTCTAAGGTGCAGGAATTATGAAAATGTATCAAAAATCACATTGGCCGCTAAAGTGCGAAGTTAGCGGCCAAAGTGCATTTCAAGTTATTAGCGTTGTTTTATCTTTAGATTGGTTTTTAGTAGATATTTTGCGGTTCTGCATGTTTTGACAGTATTCTTGTTGAAATATACATAACTTCTTAATTTGGTCAGGTTATCATCGACCGCTAACTTTGGCCGCTAACTTCACACCGGTTTAATAATTTGTTTTACTCCATTTCTGTTATGTATTGAGAGATTTATTACGGACTTCTTAATTTGGTAGGTTAATTTTAGTGTGAAGTTGGCGGCCAAATGTTGGCGGCCGATTGGCGCCAACATTTGGCCGCCAACTTTCGGCCGCTAACTTCACACCGGTTGCTACCTTCTGGTCCCGCACAGTCTGAAACTATCGACACAAGGTCCCTTTTTATAGTTTTTTGTAAATAACTCGTAAACGGTGGCCCGTAGAAAAAAAAGTTCTTGTACATATATAATCTACATAAAATTCTCTACAAAAAAGATTATATAGGTACACTTTCTGCTAGGACCCATATTTAAAAAGATCTTAAAGCGGGAAAGTTACTTATAATCAATCCTATTTAAGATCGTTCTTTTTAGTTTTTCGTAAACAACTCGTAAACGGTAGCCTATAGCAAAAAATATTTTTTTACGTAAATAATTTGTATAAAATTTCCTACAAAACAGATACATAGGATGTCCCAAAAATATCACGTCAAACTGACACTGGAGGTAGGTAGGAGGTGGCCGCCAACTTTCGGCCGCTAACTTCACACCGGTAAGGTAGCAACATTTATCGCCCTGTCTGTCGCATCACGGAGATCCCGCTCAGAGCAGACCTGCGGGCATGCTGGACAGGATATCATGTGCTCCATCGTTTGTGGAGCCGTCCCACATTGGCATTGGGTGTCTGAGCCGCTTAGGGCGCCCCACTTCAGCATGTTCTCCTTGCTACGGCCGACCCGGGAGCGCAATTGATTCAAGGCTTTCCAGATCGGCCACGGCTGTTTATGCCCAGCGGGAAGCGTTTCAGCGGGGCGGACGTAGTCGTCAGGAGGGGCGCGGGTATTTTCCCAGTGGGCTAGTCGATTCTGGGACGGGAATCCGGATGGCTGCAGTGCACCGCATAAAGCTCCTACGGCTCTTTAGACGAGACGGTGGTAGCTTGTGGCCGTGGAGAGGATGCCTTGGGTCTTGTTCCTGCTTTAATTTTTCGACGCTACACGCCACTTCTCTGCGGGTTTCCGGGGGCGCAATTCCTGCCAAAGGGTATAGTTTATTAAGCGGAGTTGGTTTGAGGCATCCGGTAATTATGCGGCAGGTGTCATTGAGTGCCGAGGTAACTTGTCCTGCGTCTTGTCTCGTCACTACAAGCTAGGACTATTGTATAATAAAAACTAATGAATAGTGAATAAATTCACCTTACGCCCATGTGACGGTAGCGAAACGGCCAAGTCACATATTTTGACTAAGGTGTAGAGTTTGTAAATTTAGGGCATGTAGAGTTAGAAGCTTGGCTCTACAAGAGATCTGATACTTAACTTTTTGACAGTGCAAACCTCATAGTTTCGTCTTGGCAACATTTTACATGAAAATGTTTTTGGTGGGATGAATTATTTCATAATGTGGCCAAAACATCAAAAACTCTTCATTCAATACCGAGTCCCAAATAATTAACAGCAGATGCGATACGAAAATAGGTTATCTAAATCTAAGCGGGTCCCACCTCAAAATAATAACCAAATTGATCAATCGGCATGCAGTATACCCTGCATATGCATAGGCATTACGTGAATACGGCATCCTATTACGGGGATTGTGTTTTGGGCGCGGATCGGTCGCGTGCTGCAAGTCGTTTCGAACCCACGACCTTATGGATCGTATGCACGTATATAAACAATGGCCCACTAATAGCAACCTTAGTGCATTTACTTGTGTTATACAAACCGTCTTGGATTAGATCGGAATACACTTAATGGGTTGAAATGTAGGTACATTTACTTTTATGGAGCGCAGCGAATGTTGACTGTATTTACTAGAGGTTGATAGCATTGAAAGTTAAAAATAAGTTGGCTGGCAAAACTAATAAAACGTAGAAATATAATATGTATTTTATTACTTTTATGACTACGGTTTTTTTTAATAATTTAGTTACTTTTACAAATATAGCGGGAGCGGGAGTCCGCTGGATGCGGGTGGCGCAAGTCCGGTCATTGTGGCACTCTCTGGGGGAGGCCAATGTCCAGCAGTGGACGTCCTCTGGCTGATATGATGGTGATGATGACAGATACAGCTATCTATGACGAATATAACTCAAAAAAATTTTCAAGGATATTTGAGATCAGTTAACGAAGAATATTTTGAAATCGGAATATTTATTTATATACAAGACTACAGTGGTACTATGTAAACGAAATTAATAACTAGCTTAAATCTAAAATAGGCCTTGAGCTATTGTACTATGAATTAGTAACTTTATACTAATTTCCAAAAATCTAAAATGCTATTTGCAATTTGAAATGTCTTATTTCAAATGTACCTAAGTTCAAACAAATCAAAACAAAGATAGAGAAACAGTTTGTGGGGCTAACTTTCGCCAATTTAACTCGTCTTTGCCTTGTTAAGATTTCATCGTCCTGTCGCACTGAAGTTATTTTTAGCAGCAGTTTATTACTTAGGTACTTACTTCTCTAAAAATAACTTGAACTACGAGGAATTCAAAAGCTATCCCGAGGTAGACAATTAGGCCTCCATTCTATCACGTCACTTTATTCATTAAAGAAGCACTTAACATCAATAACTAAATAATTGCTTTCCTATTCGGACAAGTTTATATTTGTGTTTTTTGAGATAGTAGAAATTGAAATTGTTATTGATCTGTTTTTGATTGCGTATTTATGTATACCAAGGGAATTCAATAAAAGGTCAGTGAAGGTCAGTTTGAAAAAGTTTTCTCAGACGGTAGTTCCCAAAATTTGCTACGTAATGTTGTTTTTTTTTAGTATTATCTGTTATTTGTATTATATTAACTTTTCAATACCAATCATGATTTACTTTGAAATAAGGTGTTAACAATATTTCAGAACAAATAAACAGGTAATTGGAGTACCTATATATTATAACTTCTATGAAACAATCATTCCATCATCTTTAAGTAAACACTGACTAAAAGATAAGTGTTTATTCGTGTTAAAATAAAAACCTCAGTAGCACAGTAAACAAAACTTGGAGCTCCATTACAAAGTAGAAAGATATTTAAGATATCATAATTTATCTGATGACAAACTATATATGTGAAAGCCGAACGTTACTTATTTAATGTGTTTAACCTAGAAGGCATTTAAAAAAGATGGTATGGAATGGTGGACTGTATTAATGAAAGGGGAATTTTACCTTCGATATTAGTTTAATTATCGATATAAATTTACAATACTTAAACCAGAATATAACAGCGATGACAATCCCAATCAATATGAAAAACAGAAGTAATGGTTTAATTTGAATAAATTTATAATAGACGAATAAGAAAAATAAGCCTGATGCTGCAGAGTCTGCAACATCCTGCCCCTGGTGCAGCTATGCACCAACTAATCTACGTTAATTAAGCCTTAAGTGGTAAGCCTAATTAGTTTTTTGAGCGGGACGGCGTAGCGTTCCCCCAGTCGTCGCAACGTCCACCACTCTGTTCACGCCATCTTTTGCAGGGAACATATTGATTACTCTTCCTTTTGGATAATACACAAATAAGAAAAAATAAGCCTGATTCTGCAAAGAGTCTGCAACAGCCTTGAAGCATTTATTTACCAGTCTTGCACCTACGAGTGTATAAGTTCCGCAATTTAATGATGCCTAATAACTTAATTGGATAGTCTAATGTACTATTTCTACGTGAATAACGACATATCTATAATTGTTTTAAAAGTGTGCTAAACAGAAAATGTTAAATGACGTGTAACGTTTGTTATCAATAAACGATTGATTGATTGTTAAGGATTATTTTTATAATTAAGACTTAAATTGATTTGGGACAGTACTGTCAGTAGTAGGCAAGGTTTATCAAAAATCGGTATTGCGCGACATCGAATCAGTCTAGTCACGTTCTCGCCGCGGGGACCGCGGGCCCAGTGACCGATTTTGGATCATCACGTGAGATGGATTCCAATACAATAATCGATTTATAGTCATATTACAGTGTCCGAATTTGCCAGGTATTACGTAACGATTCTTGGTAGGCAATGTTTAGATTTCAAATGGTCTTTGGCCTTATAAACTGTGCGTTTCAAATTAATTTATATCGGAAGACAGACATTTAGGTATATACAACAAATACGCTTCAGTAAACCTATGTATTCATATGCAGCTAATGCAGTTCAAATAGTACAATGCAATGTACATGTCTACAATAAACAACAACATAGATTTGTTTTTTGTCAACTGGCCACCACGAAACGCCTATCGCAGGCATCGCATCCAGTGATTTGAGGTCTGATATGTTAACTAAGTTAATTCAAACAAACCTTTACAAAATAAGTATATAGGCTTTTCTTTGGCAATCATTAGCTTCGGCGCTATTCTATGAATAAATATGATATTTTTAATGATTGGAACACTTAGAAAATACTTGCATAAACAAGATATTAGCCTAATACCTTATTGATTTACTATTAGGGCATTTTTAACAGGTGTGGTTAACGCTACGAATTTCACCAAAAGAATCGTAATAAAGTACGCCAGTATGAAAACGTCCTTAGCTCGAGAAAATGTACAGTCGTACCCAACGCTTCAGCAGTCACGACAAGTCCCATAGGGCTAGCCACGTGATGAAAATGGCGTCCGTAGTAACGTTAGCTGCGTCGTAAGCGTGACAAGTGACAGTACGTAAGGTTTGCCAAATTATTTAATAGCAGTAGGAAAGTTTACGAAAAAAAGCTTCGGCTTGAAATGGTCTGGATTTATTTTTACTTTTTAAAAGTTTATAGAAAACATATCAGGGACAGGCTGTACGCTGAAATCGCGGGAACGACTCATGCATTATGATAATTTGTTCCAAAACCACCGGAAGAGGCGCCACAGATAACTTACACAATAGACGGAATATAGTAATTATAGGATATGGTGGTGAGAGCATTAATTTCAGTAGCATCAACGCTTACCTGAACCCTACGCAACGCTTAATGAAAATTTGTATTGAATAGCACTGGTGTACCAATTAATTAGTGACCTACTGTTGTAACTTTTATTGAAATCTCCTCATCATCTATCTATCTATCTAAGTATACAGATATAGGTATATCTATGTGTCGCGACTGTAATTTAGATAAAATTTTCGTATTATCTAAATTAAGTAAATATTTATTAAATTTTATCTGAAAGTGTGAGATATGTATAACGGAAACATTATGATTACGGCGGTAACAGTACACACGAGTCCTCATTTATTAGAATACAAGGCCCCAGTCTCGTTGCGAGGCGCAGCACGTGTCAATTTATATTGTAAATCCGGAGCCGTATTAGGGACGTTTTTTCGTATTTTTGTAGGATTAAAAATATACGAATCGGCTTTTATAATAAGTGCGTCTCACGTGCCATCGGGCATTAAAATTTTGTGCCTCGCTATTCATGTTCATTGATTAATTATGATAGACTGCGCATTATTAAGCATATTTGAAAATTTGATAGCAGTAGGTATACGTCAGCGGCAGTGCTCATATAGCGGGTTACACTACGCACAATTAACAAATTTATCAGCGTTTAATTATAGCGCCAACTTTTCATACAATCAAGTTTTAAAAAACTACTAGTACAGATGGTTAAGGTGAAGCCAATCATGATCAGGTATGTACCTCGTGTGTCCAATGATGATCCTGAATCTATGACAGTTAACGTTTGTAGACTTCTGACGGGCTCTATTCCTCTAGGGGTAATTAGAGCGGCAGGAATGTGTGGGGGGATGGTAGCCTGGGGAAAACCCAGGACCCTTCCGCATCACACGAGACGGTTACGTTTGTAGATATGTTTTGGAAGGAACAGGACATTAATTTATTTAGAAAAGTAGTAGTAGTAGTAAGCACTTTATTGTACACAACACAGGTTTACAAAAATAAATTACAGTAATGGAAGTACAAAGCCGAACTTAATGTAACATATATACATCATTATAAAAAGCATCCGTTTAAAAAAGCTTATTACACATAAATATTTCCCTTTAATGAAGTAACATTGTTCAGTTCCATTATCGATCAAATAGGTTTAAAGGTGACATAATGCAACACGTTTCGTAGCAATCAGTTTGACGATTTTCCACTTGCATTTCAGCCATTACGGTCGTTGATGTAATTAATTCTGCTGTGATTTCAGGAATTTAATTTTTATATGCATTTTATTCATAGAATTAAAATGTGAAACTAACATTTAGAATACTTCAAATACATAATAACGAAAGTTTAACTAATATGAGTTGAGGTTACGCGCCTTTCCTGTGGACTATATAAAAAACGGACTTTAAAACCTAATTTTCTTACTTTATTCCTATTGGTATATTAAAAAAGGACTAAAAGTAGTACACCTATTACATTTTTACTTATTTAACCAAGTCAAGCTTTCGACCAGTTTTTAGCTGAACACAATAACTACTTACAGTACTTACCTACCGCCTCAGTATTCGAGTGATGAGCACGGATATATTTGTTCCTGAGTCAGGGGTGTTTTCTATGTATTAATATATATATATATATATATTTATATACTATTTATATCATTGTCTAAATACCTACAACACAAGCCTTATTGAGCTTACTGTGGGACTTAGTCAATTTGTGTAAATAATGTCCTATAATATTTATTCTGTCATGGAGTCATGGAAAGCCACTTATGCTTATAGTATGAATCTTTTCAAATGATTTTTTACGTCTAATCTGTTAAACAAAAGCCATCTTTTCTTTTGTGGGAGCGGTCGGCCATTGTGCCATTGTGTCTGAGCGCGTGCCACGTCGCGTGCCATTGTCAGACACAACGGTCTTAGACGTAAAAATCATTTGAGATGATTCATACTATACTAAACTCGATTCAACAATAATGGCTATAAGATGATAACATTTCTAAAAAAAATGTCATGCACTGATCAATCTTCTCAAGTATGCAATATGAACTTTCCAGTTATTTTTTGTAATTTAGCTTCGCCGTCTTTTCGCGCCTATCCTCAGGGCTTTAAAACTTGTTGTCCAAACTTCCCAAGTCATATTTTGGGCCTGTTATTGCTCCTCTCAAATTGTCTTCATTTTAACAACTTTGAGCATTCACGGAGTCTTGAACTACTTAAAATAAGTTTATGCTAGAAAATGTTGTCGCAAGACACTGTTAATTAATTTTGACATTTCAAAGTTATTTATAAATCTACTCAAGAGAGTATTAAAAAAACAAGAGTATTCTGATCTAAACTAAGACAGACTAGAAATAATTCTGTATGTATCAAAAGACGAAGTCAAAAATAAAATTTACATTCTCCCATTTGATATTTTTACAATTTACTAAACGGATACTGCAGTGTCATTATTCATTACAAATAAAAATGCAATCCAAGTAATCCATTTCAATCAATTAAATATATATTTGAAACAAAGCACACCGGTCAAATGCATCTGTAAATCCCTGCATTTATTCCACAGCTTAAAAGATTACCAAATCTAGAAGGCAGTATGTTTGTACAGAACTCGTATGCTCCTACAGCCTTCTTTCGCAGGACGGCTTTAAGTCGTAGAGTGCTATTTTTATACGACAGTTGGCCGTTTTCTCGGCGACTAAATCTATTTAATGTCTTTGGTGAAGGAAATCTAACGTATAGTTAGGTAAGGAAATGTATTTTAGAGCTCCTGAAATGTATCATAAAATGATGACAACTATGTAACTATCTAATACAGACGCGTTGATATGGTTATTGTAAGTACAACTGAATCACTTTATAGCTCAAATGATATTGTGTGAATTATTTATTCGTTATATTTGGTCAAACCAAATTGTCGGTAAATAAGAACAAAAAAAAACTATACTCATCCGTTTCTTTTGGGTGCTAGTACTAGTGTAAGACAAATATAGTATGATTCTCTCTGTCTATGTTTGAAATGAGACAGTCCTTTGACAAACTATACCTTAAAATTAAATGTTTACCATAAATTCCATATTGCCCATGCAAAAACGCTGGCGTTTTATGTATAACTAAACTTTATCCACGCTCTTTAACATCATGCGATTGAAAGAGACATACACTGTTATTATCACGCTGTTATGTAGACAAATACGACCATCATATCCGTACAGTTGACAATGATGATTATTTGGGGCATTTTCTATGAAAAGGGACCTTATTATCGATGGCGCTAACGCCGCACAGCGTTGCGCGGCATTGTATTTATATCGGAGCATCGTTAATAATGGCGTAAGCGCCATCGACAATAAGGTCCCTTTTTATAGAAAATACCACATTTACCACATTAAAACTAGGACGCGTCTCAATGAACTATGTCTATTTATATTACGAAATATCTAGATAAGGTATAGTATTCTTTATTACTTTATTGCTTCTAAATGCTTCTCACTGCACCCACCTTGACATTTTTCTGTTTGGCCCTATGGTTGACTGGTAGAGAATGCCACGAGGCATTAAATCCGCCATTTGTACCGTTTTTTTAATGTACAATAAAGTTTAAATAAACAAATAAATAACACGTTGCCATTATGTTATAGCTAAGTTTTGCTAAGCTTTTGGTACTAAGTAATAAAAGCAACGAGCATTCTTTTTGCTTTTTATAGGTTACATAAAATAAACCATGCCGCAATAAACATCCTACTGTTTTATACTCCGCTTAGAACACTAGTGCGAATTTGCATAAAAGCAATAACCATAATTTTTCAAAGCATTTTTCAACCTGAAATTTATTCACCATACTAATTTATGAAATTGAAATTAAATTCGGGAGCCAATCCCAGTGCTCGTGACTGTTGCGTGACTTCATTTTATATCAATACGTTTAACAACCACCTTTGTTTCGTTATTACGCTTGGATACTGAACGTACAATTAAATTAAATTAAATTATTGTTTTTATATAACCAAGAGCAATAAAACCGGGTAATTTTGTATGGAAATAGTAAAATGCGTATAGACTCGTAAGAAACATTTGAGACCATAAAGATCAGAATTTATTTTTATAAGATATAAATAACCTTCTTTTTTAACATTCTTGGACCTAGAATCTAGATAATAACAAAAACCTAGGTATAAGATCCTTTTATCTTCTTTTTTAGGGTTCCGTACCCAAAGGGTAAAAACGGGACCCTTTTACTAAGACTCCGCTGTCCGTCTGTCCGTCTGTCCGTCTGTCTGTCACCAGGCTGTATCTCATGAACCGTGATAGCTAGACAGTTGAAATTTTCACAGATGATGTATTTCTGTTGCCGCTATAACAATAAATACTAAAAACAGAATAAAATAAATATTAAAGTGGGGCTCCCACAACAAACATGTTTTTTTTGCCGTTTTTGCGTAATGGTACGGAACCCTTCGTGCGCGAGTCCGACGCGCACTTGGCCGGTTTTTATTTTATAATAATACATTTTCTTTTCTTGAACCGTTTCGTCTCAGAGCGCTCAAATTCATAGGCTAAAATTGAAGTCCTGTGATGTTATTTCCTACCGTAAGTAAATCCATCGGACATTCTGGCACATTATGGAAAGAAATTAAATTTATGTTTTCAATATTGTAATAATACAATAGAAGACCTATGGAACGGCCAAGCCATAGTTTTAAAGCCAAGGTGTAGAGTTTGTAAAGTCAGGGCTGAGGCTTGGCTTTTGCTGCGATCTGATTTTTACAGTAAAATCTAGTGAGTATATTGGCCGCCAATTTTACATTACCTATACATATGTTTGGTAAGTAAGTATTTAAGTATTTGATAACATTAAGTAAACCTAACGTATAAAAACGAATGAAAACTCAAACAAATCGTCATAACCTTAAAAAAATACTGCGTCCTTAGAATCTCCTTCGACACTCACGTTTCACCTCAAAAGAAATACTTTGACTCTCACTTTCGTCACTTTAAAATCACTCGCGAAGTCGCGACCCTTCAAAGACTCGGTTGGCGTGACTCCTGCCACTTTACCCACGAATGCGGGTACCGATATAGTACGATTATATGTTTATGGCACTTTTATTGAACTACCTGGGATTTATAGTGCCATGTATTAAATTTTAGTGGAGTATCGAATTATTCGATTTCTGTTAGGACGGGGATATAATAGAATGCAATAGTGAACACCCGACAGTACGCGACACATTTAAGTAGTTGTTAGTGATTTATGCAACTAATACATAATGAGAGCGAAATAATTTTAACGGTTACATCGTGGCAGAATACGCTTAACAAATAAAATAAAAATTGCCGTAAAATTATATGAAAAACCATAACGATACTGGATAACCACCGTATAAAACATTACTAGTTTATACTTACGTAAAGGAATACCCTTTCATTGCCGTACCTTAACAGGTACGGCAATCAGCCATAACTGACAATTACAATGCTAGAGAGGAAAATAGTAGATTGAGTTACAAGAGGGCAAAATGACATATTTACGGCGAGGGCGTACATTGAATCCTAAACGAAGCGAAGGATTCTATAATAGAATCCCGAGAGTAACGATGGATTCTAAAGTAGAATCCTGAGCGTAGTGAGGGATTCAAGTGTGTTACGCCCAAGATGCAAATAATTTTGCTACCATGTGACACATACTGCTCTTCACATCACCTATGAGGTAATTATGATGTTTAAAAATATTATTTAAGATAAAAAAATAATGTGCAATTTTTTTTTTAAATAGTGTCCTAGAACAGAAAAGTCCTACTTTGATCCCTCCTAGCAGGGAAGAAAAGTGCCACTTTGATCCCTCCTAGCAGGGAAGAAAAACTCCTTTTTCGAATTGGTGATGTGAAAAAAAGATTGTCGGTGTTGTATAATAATAAATTAGGTACATAGAAAAACTTGTACATTATCAGCACACTTTTGTCTAGGCGACTATGTTTTGTCTCAAAATAAATAACATCATGTGTTCAGCTCCGCAGACGTGCTCGAAAAGCAAACTAGCGTCCCTCGCTTCTTGACAAATGTGGGACTTTAGTGCTGTAGTTTCTTTAAGCTCTGATAGAGATTTCAGATTCTTGTAGGCCTTGAATTTTAAATTTAGTGCACAATATTTATTTTCTAGATAAGTAAGTACTTTCAGCTAATTCAACGGTTTACATCTCGCTTGACAATTAGTCTCAAGAATTGACGAAGGCACTAGTTTTTTCGAAAGAGACTGCCATCTGACCTTCCAACCCAGAGGGGAAACTAGGCCTTATTGGGATTAGTCCGGTTTCCTCACGATGTTTTCCTTCACCGAAAAGCAACTGGTAAATATCAAATGATATTTCGTACAAAAGATCCGAAAAACTCATTGGTATGAGCCGGGGCTTGAACCCATGGCTTCCGGATTGAAAGTCGCGCGCTCTTACCGCTAGACGACCAGTTCTAGATTTTAATACGATTTAATAGAACAAAATAAACTAACTAAAATATGTGAAAGAAGTAACAATTCCACCACAAATACACGTATATTTTGAAGTATCTTTTTCCACTGAGGTTTTATTGGCAAACAAAGGCAAATGAAAGAGTCAAAAATAATAAACGTAAAGACGTCTTGCTTCTTTAAGAACCACGTCCCTTTATTAATACAATGCCCTTCTAACAGATCTCATAAATGTCCTTCTTGGAGAAAGTTATTTACATAATTTTAATTAAATTCAGTCTGTCATGACACCCTCCGTTTAAAATCTGAATCGAAATGCATTTTAAAAAGGAGAGCGATCTAAACAAATAAAGGGAAAAGGTTGACCGATGATGTAAAACAAGGCTTCTGTTTTGCATCCGCATTATTAAATTTTAAGCGATATAAATATTTGAAGACGCAAATTTACCTAAACTGAACATACCAACGCTTCTACTTCGGTGGTGATATCATCATCATCATGTCAGCCGATAGACGTCCACTGCTGGACATAGGCCTCCTCCAAGTACCTTGGGGGGATTACCGTAGTCGCCACGCTTGGCAGGCGGGTTGGCGACAGTTTGAGGTAGTTCTCGGAGGACGCTGCTGCCCATCCACCGGATTTTTCTTAAGTCGCCTCTTACGACACCCACGGAAAGAGAGGGGGGGTGGTGCTATTCTTACCCGGCACCACACGGATATACTATAATAATCGGTGTTGATATACTATAATAATATTTCAATCAATTCAATTTCAATTATTTATTTAATTCGAATCATTTTGATCCATATAGTGTTAGTAAGTACAACAAAACTTAAAATTAATTAAGGTTAGTGACATACAATTACAATTCACAAAACACACACATAAATTATAAAATAAAATACAATAACAAATAAAATAAAATCTAGGCAATCTAGATGCACCATTTCTCAACATCTGTTGCGGCCACATGTAGACTGTTCCAGTGTTTGAGTAATAGTAAGATACAAATAATATTTTTTATTAAATAAAACTATGAAAACGGATTATATCGCGTATATTGAATTATTAATACATCCCGACGTTTCCGTTTCGTGTTTCGTTTAAACATCGAGATTTATAAATTCAATATACGCGATATAATCCGTTTTCATAGTTTTATTTCATGAGTAACTATCGCGGTAACCGAAGACAATAATATTTTTTAAATGAACACAATATAAAATATTAAAAATAAATATAATAATATTAGCATTAAAAATATTGAAAATGACCTGACATTCTATAATCAGTTAAAAAAATGGTTGACCACAAAAGCCTTTTATGACATGTCAGAATATAATAATAATGATTGAATCTTAATTTAATTTTATATTTTGTATTTTTATTAATTATTGGAAATTTGAAATGTGTTGATTATTTTGATATTGTATTATTTTACTTTAATTTAATTAATGATTATTTGAATGAATTGAATATATTATGTAAATCCAATTATGAGGTGTAATATGAAATATTATTATAAATAAATGAGTATGAGTATAACAATTTGGTGTTGCTGAGGAAAGTTTGCATGTATTGTGTAAGGGCCTGTATATAATTGTTTTTAAAGATTCAAATCTGCGCTCTGATTAAAGTGATCTACAAAAACTGTGTAGCGGTGTTTAGTGGGTATCTATTTACTGCAATAATATACAATTATTGGCATTAAAAGTTTACAAAAACCATGAAACGCTTCAGTATATGTACAAGCAATAGCCATGTCAAACAAGCACTAAGCCATGCATACCTACGCTTGATCCCAAAAACGGATTACACAATTTATTTCGATGCAGACTCAGCTTAAGCTCTAGGCTGCAGATCGTAGTATCGCTTGCAAACGTATCTGCTTTATAAAAAAATTGTTTATTATGGGTTAGCACATTGTTACTGGAAATTTCGCAATATAACTAGAAACTTCTCCTGAAGATAGAACATTCTGACGGTAGATGTAGCTAGGCGCCCCCCTTAGGCGCGTATGAAGGTTATGGTGGAAATAATCAATACCAACAGGTAAGTCTCGATTGCTTAGTTGGTAACGGCGGGCTGGTATCCTTGAGTCGCAAGTTCAAGTCTCTTACACGACGGTGAGTGTTTCCACGTTTCCTTTATTTCTAAGCAAGTTTAAATCAATAATCATGGAACTAATTTAATGCTACATGCTTTTGTTCAAAATAACAATCGGCCCAATTCAAACGATGCTTATAAGATGTCACACCGGTACGATACCGATCTGTCAGTGTCGAAAGTGACGTTTTTGGTTGAAGAAATGTCACTTTTGAAACTGTTAGATCAGTATCGTATCGGTGTGACATCTGCTAAGCATTTCGAATTAGGCCGAGTATTATTAACATAGATCTCAACCATCTTTTTATTACTATAGAAGTAGGGTGGGCATATCAGTGCCAAATATAGTATCGTAACTTCTACAAACTGTTGAAAATAAACCACGGTCTATAACTTCATGTTACACCTCAGTAACCAACAGTTTATAAAGAAAAGTAAACAGAAGCAAGGACGCATTACGTGTCACGTAGCGTAGTATACATCAGCTCGTTAAGAGGCGACAAGCCAGGCCAAGGCACGGTTCGTTAGTGACGGGATCGCGGCGGCACATCGATCTCGAGTAGTGACGTGTTAAGGGAATATTCTTTTTCCGGGATTTTTTCCCAAACCCGTCTTTAAATTTGCCTACGCTGTACCTAAATTAAGCTGCTTCTGTATCTCAGCTACTAAAATAATAGTTCGATTATCCAATTCACTGCTCAATCATCCTGATTTTTTACTTAAATGAGAATGAGAGAATGGAACTATTAACTTTATTTCACCTTACATAAAAAAATTATGAAAACCCTAAGATTCAGTCAAAAATTGATATAGGTAATTAGCCTCTTAATTAGTAACATACTTTTTGTCCATTCCCTAAAATGTCTTTTGAAAACCAAACAAGACAAATAAAGACACAGATTTAGTAAATAATGCCATTGTAGTCAGCTGTAGCAGCTGTAAAAGATAGGTTTCATACACGTATTACGTTGCATAATTGTGCAAAGATTCAAGATCCTGTATTGTCCAATATTACCGGGTACGTTACCGAGAATTTTCTCAATCGAGTAATATTTCCGGGAACAGCGCATCACTAATCCCGAGCGATACGCCACATTACCTCACCTACGCCAGACGATGTCATTTTATTCAACTGCGTTCTAATTTTGATTGGGAATGACGGTAATGGCTTTGATTATATTAAGTTAAGATGTCTGAAGTGAAGTGAAGTCTGAATATTTTGAAGTACGTGCATATTTGATGACGTGAGTGGATGAACGTGCTATGTCACATTTTTCAGATTTTGATTTATTTTATAAATTTCTTTGTTTTTCCTTAATTTAAGCTAAATAGCAACGTGCTAAAAAGTTATTATTTTTAAACTTAACGCGTATACCTATTGGTCTTGATAATAGTAGCTTGTTTTAATTTAGTCAGCAAACAGACGAAATCCTTTATTGACCAAACAACAAAGCAGCAATTATTTTCCATAACACCAAATTTTCCGTTAAACGTCCATTTAAAACTTGCACCCTTGTAGCGAACGCACAAATATTCAAAACCTCATAACTTCCATGTAATTTTCAAACTAATATAAACCTTATGAACACCGAGTGACAGGGTTGATTTTTCTGAAGCATTAATTTAAAATATTTTGTTCAGAAGTCAGAGGAAGAATTGCCGACTCTTTATTCAAAAGCTTTGTTCGCTGACGGGCAAGTAAGTCCAGTGGGTCGAAACTGTGAAAATGTAAACCTCCCTGTTTAGACTTAAAAGCACCTGTTACAGAAATAACTTTCGTCAAGTTGGTAAATTAAGCACATATTTCAGCAAGGCATTATTTCAGGGAACTTATTTAAATGTGAGTCTAAATTACTATGAAATCTATATTTTATTGTTTTTTTTTCATTGATAACAACCGTAACCCTAAGCAACGAGTGACAATAAAATGTTGATTCATTGTATGCCACTGAAATCAAACGTACGTATACAAACGCTACACAGTTTACGCACAGCCGTAATGGAGTGTGTAATGAAATAATCCGCTTGTTAAACACGCGCGAAGGATTAAGTCCTAATTTGTTTAAGGCCAGACGACAAGGCATGTGGCAAACGATCATACGTGACGTGACAGACAGGGGTCGCCGAATTATGCCTCAGTCACGCATGTTTGTGATTATGTTGTGCTAGGTTCGTACGTATTTATTATAGTAGCATTTATACTAATATAAGCCATCGTATTCAAATAATAGGTTTGAATTATTATTGCAAAGTTTGTAAATATATATATATTAAAGTATGACTCACGCTAGACCGGGCCGGGGCACGGCCAGAGCTTCCGGCGCTTTGTTTTCTATGCAAAGCACCACGTGTTCACCAATCAGCCGTCATAGAAAATGACGTGTCGGACGCCTCGGACCGGTCTATTTCGTCATCCTTAAGGCGAGTGCTCAAGACAATTAGTAGTAATTGAAAAAATGGGATACATCCGCCCGGTCTTAAGGCATAATAAACCCAATATTGAAAAAGGCCGCACTTATTGAGTGGCAAACTTTTCTGTGACTGATTCTTAAGACGAAAGGGTACGGCCAGTGTTCCATACAAACGGACTACGTTCCATTTTCCTGTCTTGATATTGACATTATGGAAAATATTGTTATAACATTAAATGTTTATTAACTATACATACCCCTTCGTTCGATTTTATTTTTTCTATTTTTTGATAATTATAAGTTAGGAGCGAAAACAAATTCCATACATATTTTTAAAAACTCCTTATTAAATTGTGTAATATAATTTTATATTATGTCAATACCCAGGGAAACAAATAGGGACTACGTTTGTATGGAGGAACGGTCCTCCACTATAGTCTTAAAAAGTGTTATGATTATATAGTTATGACAATAGTTCCGTAAATATATATGATATATTTTTTATATTCTTAATTTAAATGTTATTATCATAGCGTTTAAATTATTTCCAGAAACATACAACATAATAAATCCGGTTTAATTAAATCTGGGCAAAATATTATTAAAACCACACTCACATATTATGAAATAGGTATCCAGTTTACTAATATTAATTCGAATGGAATACTGTTAATTAAAACGTATTCGAACGTAGTCAAAAGTTAACAACGTTTTGCATTACGTTACGTAAGCCGGTATAGAATGTATTGGAATAATCCGTTAGTTAAATTAAACTCATTAGAAACAGTGATTAAGGGCCGGTTGCACCAAACTGTTTGATGTCGACGTTAAAGAGTTTGCTAAATATTGTATGGAGAGTTTCATAATAAACCGCCGCGGCGCGCCGGGTGACGTTGATAAGTCTATCAGGTGCGGATGGTGCAACTGGCACTAAGTCCAATTTCAAATAATCTAGAGGAATTTTAAAGGAATTGGCATCTGACCGCGCGACTGTCCGCAAAAAATTCAATATTTTAGGTGATATTAATTTTCATATTATGATAACCCAATTAGTTTACGAGAAGTAAAAAAAACAACAATCCAACTTTTGTTATACGAGTCAAATTTAATATTTTAATATTACTCGTGTATACATTTTTGACAGACATGCGATTGACAGACATGTATTTTGAAATGGGATGGAATGCATTTAAATAAATATATTGAAATATATAAAGGAGTTGGGATAATGTTTACTGTGTGTACGCCACACATATGCTCTTGTGGCACGGACGTGGACCGACTGGGACACCATGGATTATCTTGTCAAAAAAGTGCCGGCCGTTTTTCAAGACATGCGTCGCTTAATGACATAATCCGTCGGTCTCTTGCCACCATCAATGTACCCGCTCTTCTAGAGCCGACTGGCATTATCAGAGATGATGGCAAGAGGCCCGATGGGATGTCCTTGGTTCCTTGGAGCTTGGGACGAATGTTGGTGTGGGATGCTACCTGCGTAGACACACTGGCACCGTCCCACCTCCAACGGACTAATGTAAAAGCGGGCGGAGCGGCGGAAAGCGCCGAAATTTTAAAACGTAATAAATATAAGAGCCTCGGTAGAGAGTATCATTTCGTTCCATTTGGAGTTGAAACTATAGGTCCATGGGGTCCCAGCGCGCATAAGTTGTTTGCAGAAATCGCGAAGCGTCTGGTTGACGTAACTGGTGACCGAAGAGCTGGCGGCTTTCTCGCACAACGTATCAGCATTGCGATACAGCGGGGAAATGCCGCCAGCATCCTTGGTACAATGCCTCAAGGGCCTATTTTAGATTTAAGCTAGTTATTAATTTCGTTTACGTAGTACCACTGTATATATCTTGTATGGAAATAAATTGTTATTGAAAGCTGAAATACATGTTTATTGCTAATAAAATGAATTAATTTACCTGCCATCGCCATTTTGTTGATTTTGAAGTAAGGCATAAAAAGATTATGAAAAATATTATAATAATTATTTCATAAACTATCTTAAGGCGCTTCGCGCAGTTTTTGGCCAAAAACTGTTACTTTTTAGAGCTTATAACTTCTAAATGAGTCAACCAAAAATTATGAAAAAAATATATATGCATCTTCACTCTATGGACAACAATCTCAACATTTGACTTTTTTCCTGAAATTTGTAGTTTCACCGAAAAAAAAATAACACGACAGGCCGTTTTGCGGCTAACTTTGCTTATAACTTCTAAACGGCTTAATCGATTAAAATTATTTTTAAACTAACAAAAATGTTTTAACAGGTTCTACAAATGCAACATAGCTTTTCTTAATCAAAAAATATTTTCTTAAGAAATCGAACGTTTTTCCACATTTCATGCGTATGCAGCCTGAAAATGGCGTGGCCGGCAGTCGTGTGCCAGCTTTGAGACGAGGAGGCTGTGTCGCTCGTCGCTCCGTGCCTTCCTTGCACTATGTTCGCTTATGCACAAGCAAAGTGCTATAATATCGGAGTTAATGTGGCCAAAGAATAAATAACTGCAGAGCGCTGATTTGGTTGCGACGCGCATTAGCGAGCGCAACACGGTATTTTGCGGTCTATTACAATGAATGTAATGATAATATCCGTATATATTATACTATAATATACGTATGTTTGAGAAAACTTAATTTGAAATAAATAAATAAATGTTTTCTAACCGACATATTATAATGTTAACCACTAAAAAAATAGATGACTGCAAAGCGCTGATTTGGCTGTGGCGCGCTTGTAATAAAAACCGGCCAAGTGCGAGTCGGAGTCGCGTTCCAAGGGTTCCGTACATAACTCAAATTAAACAATTTATTTTTTATGTGAAACGTGCGTGAAATGTCTTTAATAAACCCGTAGGGGTTGGATCAAAAACTAAATTATTAAGTCCGACTCACGCTTGACTGCTCATTTCTAATAAGTTTTCCTGTGATCTATAGGTAAAGATCTATTATGTGTATTTTTTTCAAAATTTTATACCCAGTAGTTTCGGAGATAAAGGGGGGGGAATGCTCATTTTTTGCCTATTTTCGTGAATAACTTCTAAACAATTTAAAAGTGCTTGTTGCTAGGCCTATTTTAATAAAGAATATATTTAATTGAACTGAATTGACTGTTTATCCTAAAATTATAAAAAATATACATTTGACATTCTCACAATGAGCTCTTTCATTTGATATGTAACACGATATAGTTTGAAAAACTTTTTTTTTTTAATTTTTTCTTTTACCCCCCAAAAGTGGCCCCCGTGTTTAAAATTAATTTGTTTACGTTACATGTCCGTCTTTGGGTCACAAACTTACATATATACACCAAATTTCAACTTAATTGGTTCAGTCGTTTCCGAGAAAATAGGCTGTGACAGACGGACAGACAGACGCACGAGTGATCCTATAAGGGTTCCGTTTTTTCCTTTTGAGGTACGGAACCCTAATAATGATGATATTCCCACGTAATGATTGAGAAAACTTCGAACTTCGAAAAATAACAAATTTGTAGTAGTATATGAAGCTACTTACTTTACTTTACTACGTACTTTAATTTTATAAGTTAACTATTAATGGCATTATTTATATTTTTATTTATTACGGATAAAAAAAAAACTGTATAAAATAAACGCACTGTACGCCTCAATTTAGTACATACCAAGCTTTAGCTAAAAATCTTAATCCGTCGATTTGACTTAGGTATTTATTTGTAAGAAACAGATAAAACACAAATTAACTAACTGAGGCTTGTAAAGTATAATGCATAAGGGAATATATTTTTATTATAATTTACTCATACGCAAACAACAAAATATCTGCAAGTGATACACAAATACGAGGTATAGCGCCAAATGCCGCGCGCCTCTGGGCTGTAGGTTATTCTTTGAACCTCGTTCCGCCGCAGTCGCCGCACCGAGACGAAATTCACGTACGATCGCAGTGATCGGGGTGCGGGTACAGAGACGCTGAGACGCTCAAGGCCAAATCAGCGAGAATCGTCTTAATATGGATAAATTGTTTTTTTTTACATTTTGTTGTAGGAAATAGTCAGTATCCTACGTTTTAATAACAAAACTTCCGTCAGACATAGACATATTAAATATATTAATAACGGTCCGTCACCGTCGACGCAAGCGTCGAAACATGTCGAGCGTTTTCGACTTAAAACACGTGAGTGACCCGTTATTAATATATTTAATAGTATCCTACGTTCATTATAAATACATCGATCAGTAGGTAGTAAAAGACAGTTAAAAACTTCTAGCTAAGATAAAAGCTTGTATAGGTATACAAAGCATTTTATTTACCTACATCTTTAAATTACACCATCCACGTTCAACTCGAAGATACTCGTAGTTTCGCTTTATTACTTACTAAAGCGTTCACAACATTTTTCCTTTTTGACTCGCTATTCAAGAAAATATCTCGAAGTTTTATGAACAAGCAGAAATAATAAGGTTTCTTTCGTCCCGGGGGCAAAAGTTTACGGAAATGGTGTAGCTGTGTATTAACGTTAAATATGTTTCTATGGTAAAGTTCATGCCGCATGGGTGTGATATGTTATAATCAGGCATAGAACTTTTCGTGGCAAAAACGATTGTTTGAGAAAATGAAACCTCGTTGGAACTGTTGTCGATAAGTTTGTCATAGATTAATTAACGGCCTCCTAGCCTAGTCGGTAATGACCGTGCCTAAGCAGGACGTCCCGGGTTCGAATCCTGGTACCGGCATTTATTTGAATGTTGTGTATTAATATTATATTTAAGTAGGTACTAATCTATATCTATCTATCTTTTATACACGGTGGCTAGAAAATAAGTGCATTCCCGTTGCCAGTGAGGTTTTGTAATTATACTGAGCAACTTTTACTATGAGAAAAACCCCGAAATCGCGAAAAAATTTTGGCTGTTTCATACATTTTGGCTGGTCCATTTTGTATGTATGTATTTTATTTTATTGCGATTTCGTGGTTGGTCCTATAGTAAAAGTTGCTCAGTATACCTAATCCAAAAACCTCCCTGGCAACGGGAATGCACTTATTTTCTAGCCATCCTGTATATTTCATTGTCTATTATCCACAACACAAGCCTTATTGAGCTTACTGTGGGACGAGGTTGATTTTTCCCATAATACTCGTATTTATTTATTTATAAATAAATAAAATATGTCACTTTTTTTGCTGTAAAATACCGAGTTACAAGAATGCAAATCAATTACAAATCGGTACATAATTTCCTTATTACACACATGTATTTAGTACCTACCTAAGAAAAAGAAAAAAGCTGTAGCAATATTTATATCAAAGAAGTTATCGGACGTATTCTGAATTTTGCAGTAGTTATATTCTTTAAAAATATCTATTACTACCTTAATTTCTAGCCGTCCAGAGACCAAAACTTGCCAAGAAACTTTTGACTTGTCACCATTAAAATTCAAAATACAATGGAATCCTTTTTATACGTCTCTGGGTCTAACAGACATGTCGATATTTCAAAGTTCTATATCTGATGGTTATAGTAGTAACTTATGTTAGGTACTTTGTTGTTGCTAGTCAAAAAAGTCACAATAATTAACTCATTACTGACTGAAAGCTAGTTAATTACGAACGCGTTCAAATGGATATTTCATTTATAAATAAGCGCCAATTTCATTAGCGTTATCCGATTAATCATCCTGTTAATAAAACGCTCATTAAACATACTGATAAAAATACGTGAGTAATATCGACCAAAATAATTATGTTACCTGTTAGTACTACATAAAACTTTAAAATTGAACAATAACTGTAAATAACTGTCGTATTTCAAATGTACCTGTGTGACCTATAAAATATTTTTTATCAATAAATAAACTGAACTAAACTGAACTGAAGAATAATAATATATATTTTTATATTTATTTTATATTTATTGGTTCACCAACAATTGTTTACACTTTGTTAAGTATAACTACTCAGTATTGAACAAATGTCCAACGTGAACAAGGTTCTAAAAGTGAAATCTGTCGGCTTTCACTTTTCGGTTTTAAGGCACGAGGGTTAAACAAACTTTACTGCCGAGTGAAACACATTTTTTTTACTACAATAACACGAAGAAAATACTAACTGTAAAACATTACCAATCAAATCCATATATATGGACGTTTTAAAATATTTATAATTTAAAATCATCACTTAAAAGTTTATTCCACCAGCCAAAATGAGGAAACAACTCAAAATTAATAATAAAAATCAATTAAAATCAATAAGTCTCAAAATTAATTAGTTTATAAAATGCATATTATATATGTTAGTCTGTAAATGTAATGTAATGTAAATAAAAATTATAATAAAATAATAAGTAATTAATATAATAAAATAAGTATAAAATAATATATATGCGTTATTGATATAAATGCGTTAATTTTAATTTATGTACCTAGTTATAGTTTAGTTTTAAGAAATACTTGCTGTGCCCTAACAGGGTTCATGTGTGAACGTACCCTAATGTAACATCTGTTTTGTACCACATGATAATAAGCAATAAATGAATTATGAATTATTATTATTATGTAAGGTATTTGTAATATGGGCCTTGTTGCCTGATTTAAATTTTTAAATAAATAAATAAAATTTACATCAAATTACTTTGCCACTCTTGTGGATAAAATGCAACTTTCTCGTCTATTTTTGAATAACAAAGAGAGCCTTCAGGAGCTGCCGTGATAACAACATAATATAATATGCAGTAATCGCAATAGAAATGTCATGCAATTGTTTACCTTGTTCTCTTTGAATAAGTTCTTTATTTAAAAGAGGTTTCTAATGCAAGTATTGCACATGTGAAGAAAATAATTCAACCTATATATATATATATCCAAGTTTCTGACTTATAAAAAATTTACAGCGCCTGGTGTAATAAGGCGTCAAAACAGAAATTGGGCCCACTAGCGCCAAAACTAAATTCAGGTGAGGTCACGCAAATCCAGAAACCGCATATGGCTTCCGAAGTTTCCCGGCTTGAACCAATTAACCCCGGGAACATCCCTGGCCGTATTAAAACAAAATTGGCTCATGTAATTTCAGATGAAAATGAGGGCTAAGTTAGGATCACTTTATGATTTTCGACAACCCTAGTTAGGGAAGTTGGCATTGCCGTATAAAGGGAAGGTGTGCTTTGTTTCAAACTACTGTTAGATATGTTTTGCGTGTTTGTAAATAAATTATAAGGACATAAATAGTTTGTTTATTGGCCTGCGCGTAAAATTAATTTAAACATCATTACGGGTTTCTGTCTTCATGTATCTAAGTCGATAATTAAAAGATTAGGTAATAGAGTTAGACCAAGAAAAGTGTGCAACGATTTTGATAGCATACGCACTGCAAGTGTTATGTATACGTCATAATGTCATTGAAGTTTGACGTTTATAACACACACAACATACTAGGTACGTGAGCTATCAAAATCATTGCAAACTCCTGGTCTAACTAAATTAATTTACAAATCCTAACTTGAGTCACAGCTATGAATAGTGCATTCTGTATTCCGCGCGTGATATGGAAGGCCAACGAGCAGACAAATCCCCCGATGGTACAGATTTAGGTAGCCCATGGACACCTGCAAGGCCGTTTTGCCGGCCTGATGGGAGCAGGGGAGACCGAGGTGAGTTGTGACAGAAGAGAGTTGTGACATTGTCGATTTTTTGGAAACTCTTAACTGTTAGCGTGCTCGCAACAGTACGCGTTTGTTAGCTAGTAACTTGAACTAACAAGCGAGCTCGTTATTAGTTAATAGATTCCAAAAGATCGACGATGTCACTACTCTCCGCTATCACAACTCACCTCGGTCTCCCCTATGTTCTTTTCTTGAAATTTAGAAGATATAAAGATGTTAATTTCTACTAGCGACTAGCACTTTTTGTTTATAGGTCTAACTATGTGATGGTAATTGTCTCGGAACTTATAGATTATTATAATCTGTCTATGTCATTTGATTTTTTAATTAAGAAAATACCTAAAACAATAAATAGTTACCTATTGCTTGAAGCACTAATTTGTGCCTGGAGATATTTTTTTAAGCCAGACCCAACTCATCATCAACATTTATTTTGTTTTACGAGTAGGTAGGTACCTATATTGTATACTATGGGACTTGTGCTTGAAATAAATAATTTTAATCTAAATTTAAATAACCTTATTTATCTACAATAGCTAGCAAAAATAATATAAAGCTATCGTAGGTTTATGTAATTTACAAAATATCAACCCTTACGCGTGTACACACATTTATATTCATGCAGGCAGTCTCGGTTTCCAGAAATCTATGAATTTATTCTATTACGGTCCTCACCTTCGAACAATTTTGCAACAACACGCCTAATAATACCCGGGGACCGAGTCAGGGAACCATCATCTATATAATCTCCAATCAAAACAAAAATGTTATGAAAGTGATGGCGACTTTTAGTCGCAATTGTCATCTCAATGCATTTTTACTTTTAACCGACTTCCAAATCTCAAAAGGAGGAGAGTTTGTTACTCCATATCTCCGTGATTTCCGGACCGATTTTAAAAATTATTTTTTTGATTGTAAGTACATACAGATTGGTCCCGTTTTTGTTAAAACGCAGTTCTGATGGCGGGATCCATGAGGAATCGAGGGAACTCCTCAAATTTTAAAGGCATACGTATAGAGATTTTTGTATTTTCATCATAAAATGAAGCATTTGCATTAAAAACTGTTACATTTGATGAAGTGGAACTACTGATGATGATCAGTACGGAACTCTTCAACGACGCATGGTACACGTTTGGCGATTTCGATTTCGACTAGAACGAGGCCTCGGACTCGGACCCGGACCCGGACCTGGACTCGGACCGGTAGAATTAGAACTGCGACCCTTACAGGAACGAAATGCTACTAGATAAGTGGGTTAGGTTAGTTTGAACTGCAGTCCTCACAGAACCGAACTGCTATCAGATAAGTGGGTTAAGTTTAGAACGTGGAAATGGATCAATTATACTATATCTTGTGATCAATTAAATGCCAGCCAATAATTTATATGGCACTTCAAACTGTTTTGACAAGTTGGTTTTTTCTATTAAAGATTATCGATTTGCGTTTATTCAAAAACGAGTATTATCTAGGCTACGGCCCGGACTTTTTTATGAAATAGAAGGCAATCAAGCAGATTCGTGCTTGCAAGTGCATTAAGATAGGAGTACGCTCATTTCTTGAATGTATCAGTTCAGAAATACCGCAGGCGACAGTTCATTCCACAGTTTAGCTTTGCGAGGCAGGAAGTTGCTGGAGAAGTGCAGTAGAGGACTGCCAACCACCTAAGTGGTGAAGATGGAAATATTGTCCATATTGATTGTTGATGGTTGTTGTTGTCGCATAGAGCGATGGTGGAAAGAAGCAGCAGTGATTAATCGGAACAATCCTCGGAGCACTCCCCGTTATACAAGTGATAGAGTGCAGAGCGAGGCTACGCCTCTACGCAGCGCCTAGAAGTCAAGCCGACGTTCTTGACTTGATTAGATATGCTCTATAGACTATGAGGACAATGGTGATGGTGGTATTCTAGGTTTCTTTTATACAAATAAAATATAGTTTATTTGGTTTAACTTAAAACAAAATTATTTTCATACTACTTATTGGTTAAGAGTACCTCTATGACATTAGTTTGAAAACAGAACAGTGTCTAATTTATTTTTATACATATGTAAGATGTCGGCCGCCGACATATAGAAAAATGGTTTATTGCTCGCATAAAAATATGATTATTATGATCTTTTATTATTATCTTGATAAAAGTACATGTAAAAATATAGCAATGTAATCAAATCACAATAAATAAAATTACAATGACAAGAACAAGAACATACAATAACCACTTACTCATTGTGACGCAGGACTAATTAACAATCATATATTGTATATTGAAAACAATAGATCTAATAAAATAATTTGAGATATTGCTTCAATATTATAATATTCGTGAGAGTATATTGAACACTAATGATTTCAAATAAAACAATGATAGACTTTTATAAGAGTTATTTTTATTAAAAAGATATCGTTTATTTGCGTGAATTATGATAGTTAGTAGTTATGGTAACACATGTTACATAGTTTTTATAGGTCACAACATAATTCAGCCGATTCAGGTAAAGCTACCTCAATCAAAATTGGACTTTTAATACACATATAAAAGTGTTATTCCATGATGCAAACAGATTGATTTTGCCAATAAAACCGTATTAAATTCGCTTTGGGACACAGAACAAATGAATTTCTCCCCTCGGTAATAAAAGCTATGTTACAAAAAGTATCGTAAAAAATAATACAGCCAGTGTTGCACGCGACATAGATTGATGTGGCCGAGTGTGATGGATATTATGCTACGTACCTGCTCGCACCTTTCCCACGGCTAACGTTTTCATGGAGTACCTGGATTATTATACATTTTATTTTAATATTTGAAATAAAGTAAGAATGGAAATAATCGCTCTGGTTCTGGTGAAGCTCTAACTCGCGACTAGCGAGATACTAGCCTTCCGCTTCAACAATTGAGCTACTACTAACTATTTTAAGCAAACCACTTTTTACACTTCACCTATTACTTCAACTTCTACCTGTACCTAGGTAGGCACTACACGTATAAGTTGCAGCTAACAACTTAACAACTTGTTTTTCATGCCGTGACAATCAGCTAAAACACTCACACGTGGAATCCAATCGGAACGCGGCGAACTCGTACCCAGGCATTTGCAGCATTCGCCTAGTTTAATCATTTCTATTCCGCCTCGGGAATCTAAATTTATAATAAAGTTGTGTTGAATGCTTACTGCATGTTTAGTTTGTATAGTTGCTCAATTTCACAGTAGATGTCGCTGTTCTATCGACTACTTCGCGTTGGTAAGATTTTTCCACAGCCCCTTAAATAGTAAAATAAATATGGTTTCGGAATAAGTGAGTTTTAGGGTAAAGAGAAATAGGGCCAGATTTCGTCCGGTCGACTCTAATAACCATGTTAAAAAAAGGAATAAATGAGTATTAAGTTGTCAAGTGAAGTGTTTGATTACAAATGGTAGGAAGTGCAGTGCAGTGTAGTGAGTGAACAAGTAGCTTGCACAGTTTTTTTCTAATATTACGACTTTACGACGCATTAATTTTCATTTTTTTTACAGTACGCACAATTTACAAAAAAAAACAGTAGTAAATAGTAGCTTAAATTACAGCAGTAATATACAAGTACATATACAAGTAGGAACTAACTATATGTGTATATATGACATTTAGAATTATAGTAACACTAATAACAATAATTTATGTAGGAATAATTGTATATTGTATGTGATTGTACACCTCAAATAATATAATACATGTACAAATAATGATTACGAATAGATCGGGTGAAAGTAGTGAATAGAAATTGTTATTTTGTGTGATCACCAACTACCTTAGGTATATACTAATACTAGTACCTATAGACAAAAATATTGTTGATCAGGCGGTAGGAGAAAATAATATTAGAAAAATTACCTCGGGCAAGATTCGAATCCACGCCTCTAGCACGCCAGCCTCCCGGAAGTGATGAAGTTACCTACGGTAACATTAAATATTTCCATCAACATAAATCATCATCACATCCGAATACATCATTATCATGATATTTCTTACAATCAAATGTCTACCCTCATTTACAACCAAATTAAATGTAATCCCACTTCACTAACCAGTGCAAACGCTTACCAGGTCCGTAAATGCCCCGGTACCGAAAATCACCCTATAATACTCCCGGGACCCAGGTGGCATAACACTAGGGTAGAAGCTTAAGCGATTTGCCTCCGCCTAAAGCTAGCCATGCAGGCAATAAACCCCTAGTTTTCGGTACATTTTCGGCACACGCCACTTGTTCGGAATACTTTAGCATGGTACATTTTAAATTAGAATTTAACGCAGGTGTGGCCCGGTTTGTAATACTGGATAATTATAAGTTACAGTTCTGAATTCAATGTGCACAGGAAAAATAAAAGGGTGTTAGCTTTTAGCAGATGTGGTGTTTATGTTCGCATCGTATTCACCGTAGCGGCTTATTTACTTAGCCCATTTTAATTAATGAAGAGTCAACAAATAGATTCACCTTAATTTATTTTAAGTTACTTTCTTAAAAGTGTACGAAAAAAATGTTACAATTCAATATTTAACCTGTCTGTTCGTTTTCTCTTATTTACAAGGGTTATAAGTATTATTAATTATTTTTACAAAATAAACACATAGAAGACAATCAATAAAAAATGTAAGTCAACTAAGAGAGCGAGAGAGGGGTGCTATCTTCAGCTCAGCTCAAAACCAAAACTAACCACAAGCAATAAAGCTACCTAACACTTTTTCTGTTCTAGGACACTACCTATTTTTAAATATTTATGCACATATTTTTTTTAGCTTAAATAAAATTTTTAAACATCGTAATTACCTCATAGGTGATGTGAAAAGCAATATGTGTCACATGGTAGCAAAATTATTTCCATCTTGGACGTAACACACTTGAATCCCTCACTACGCTCAGGATTCTACTTTAGAGTCCTTCGCTTCGTTTAGGATAAACTGTAAGCCCTCGCCGTAAATATGTCTATTTGCTCCCTTGTGACACAATCTACTATTGTACAATTTTCGTCAGCCATAGCTTGTTTTTATTGATGATCAGAATACATAAAAGTTCGACTTACGCAGGTTAGGAATGTAGGTATTAACGATAAATCATTTATCTTAACGATTAAAGTTCGGCGCACCTCCGAGCTCCTCAGGGAGGAGAGGCAAAGGCATAAAACTCATGATTTCGGTGAGCAAAGAATACTAAATAATTTGTAAGGCCCTGAATTTTGTTCCGTAGGCGGGCATGAAACGAATTTTCGTAAGAAAAAGTCGCGGTCAATTAACAAATGAATACTCTCCTTTATTTGTAATAAGTTTTGTAATCTGTTTGTGATTTATTTAGAAATATTTCCTGTTTAATTAGCCATTTACCTAATTTGTTTCTGAAAAATTTGATTATGATAACGAAATATTCCCTTTTATTTGTCCAGTTTCTTAAATGACTTCCCTCGTGTTGAAGATTTCGGAAAATACTTTATGAAGATACGAATAAATTATTAGTCTCGGTCTTATTTCGGCTATTAAAGGAATTGGAGTCAGTGTGAAAGAGCTTTAAAGGTAACGGTTATAGAGTGTGTTTTGTGAAATATTATGTTGGAATTAATCATGAAGTATTCACGTCAAAAAACAATATTACTATAAATCAATATTATTGCAAAACGGCGAATAGTGATCACAGATAAGATCTATCCAACTTAAATAATGTATGGAGACGATCACGTTTTTACTATATTAAAGACGTTTGTCAATAAATGATTATCATTTTGGTTGAGTGACATAATTGAAATTGTGCGTTTTCATTTAAGATATGAGTGTAAATGAGTGAGGAATAGTCTCGCCAAAGTATATAGTATAATTAGAGGATGGTGGTTAACGAGATTTTTATGAAATGTTCCGAAAATCATATTCAGTACCTACCTAGTGTTCTGTATTTTAAAAAAAAACCGTATTTAGCGTCGCAATTATACGATAAATTATACGTACACGGATATCCAAAGCTTTGGAATGCAAATAACACGTTATAGCGATGTAACTAAGCTTAAAGTATGCATCTGAGAGCTCAATTAGTTGAACTGCAGCATTCAGCAACAACAATGGACTGAGCGATGTATAGCTTCACATAGCACGGGACATTAGGTCTTATGTCATGAGAATGACCCACTAGAATGTTACGTTTTGGGTGTTCGAGCTGTGTCTGTATTCACCGCGCATGCGTGCGTTTGCTTCCAATGAACTATTACGCAGCGTACTACGTAGGCGAACAAGACGCGAACGCGAAGCGAAGCGATGCGGTGCGGGGCGGATCAATCCTTTGATACCTATAGAAGTGTCCTACGTGGGCGATCTACGAGGTGCACAAAAATATATTATTATGCACTGTTAAATCTAGACAATAGAGGCTTTGTTCAGATATTTATGAATGCCGTGGCCGCTACGCCCGCTACGATATAATTATATGTGATGACGACGATATGAACCGCGGCCTATGAACTTCCCAAATTATTTACAGCCTAAGCCTAAGTTACTAGAATAAATTATATTATAAAGAAATAAATGCCCGTAGGTTTTAGAGAAACAATAATATCAGTGAGAATATCAGAGTTAAATGAAATAGCAAACCTGTGCGATCATAAAATGTCTTTTGTCACAGCAATCAGTCACTTAAATATGACGTTTTGCGTGCCTGGGCAAAGTTGAGCGAGTGTAATGCATTGCTTACTAATGAATTGATTATTTCATAGTAGATCCGATATATAGATACAGTTATAGTTTTTATGTATACCAAAAAATGCAGTACCAATAATTTACAGATCAAAATATGCTACTACATGGTCTCGTTTTAGGCTAAATGCACCGAAATTTTTCATTTCCAAAATGCACGTTTCTATTGTTTACTGTAAATATTTAATAAAATTTCCAAGATCTTCTCAATTTATTGGAAACTTTCAGCACATCTATAATCACACTTAAAACATACCTACGAGCAAGGCATCCTGCATTGTGTATTCAAATAGGTACGTGATACCAGTATCACCTACAAAGCAATAAGCACACCACAGAATTGACCGGGAAGGTATTGTGTTACAAACGTATCTTATACCGCATTGGTTGGTCAATGATAATACAAGTAGCTATATTATTGTTTGCTTCTATGTAATGAACAAAGTTATTAAACAAATATAAACTGATTTGTCACAACACATTTCTTATACGTTAGTGTGGTTTATAATGAACAACATATATGTAGGTACATAAGTATACACGGTGCCCATGAGGAAAGGGAAAATTTTAAACAGCGTTTTCCTGACTATATATTTAAAGTTAAAAATGTTAATTAACGTCTGCTAAATTTGGCTCGGTTTTAGAGATATTTCCATTTTTGTGTAAAAATGTTGTAATGAAATTTCCAGTATGAAACACCTTTACGAATGCGACGTTGCGAGACTTAACCATCTAATTTGACTGTAAAAGTCAAATCCAGTTTTGTCACTATGAGTTCTGTCACTGGAGGTCATGGGACCAACATTGACATTGCAAAAAAAAATTGGCGGTTTCATTAATTTTGGTTGATCAAATACACTAGAGTTGCAAGCACCTACAGGCGGCGGTCCGCACGTATCGCCGTCGTAGTAAAAAAATGACGATGATATATACTGTACTGTTTTGCTATTTGCATGTACAAATTTGCCAGCGCTTTGGTGCAAACTGTAATGCTGTGTAAATATGTTGCTATAATAATAAATAATATACGGAACAGCCCGATTATTTTTCGCGATTTGGGGTGTTGGTGCCATAGTGAAAGTTTATAAGTACCTATTGATGCTCTCCTGACCGATTTCGGCCACAGCGACTGTGCTCTGGAGTAGGCAATTTTTAATTCGCGTTATTAGCGTGTAGCTGATCCGCTCTCTGGTGCGCCCTTAGGTGGCTCACGTACCCTATCTTCTTGCTAAATACTCGAGCACATCTTGGGCACGTCAGCGCACCACCTACATAGTTGTAGCAAATCGAGGTTGGCGGCCGAGCCTTAAGCTCATCTCGTTTCCTGTCGAGCTCACTGCGGCGTTCAGTCTCGAAATCAGTGACTCGATCGTGAATGAGGCGCCGCCACTCGGGCCGCTGCGCTGCCTTCCGCTCCCAGACCAAGGGTTGCATGCATCTCTTCATATGTCTTTTCAGAACATCTTTGTATCGCAAGTGCTGGCCACCACTTTTACGCTTACCATTCTGGAGTTCTGAAAAGAAGATGCGCTTCGCCACTCTGTCTTCTGACATCCGAAAGTACCTATTACCTACTTAATCACGTCACAAAATATGGCTATCACCATCATCATCATCATCATCATCATTGTAGCCTCCAGTCGACAGTTTCCCACTGCTTAGCATAGGCCTCTCTTCGTGTACGCCACTTATCCCGGTCCTGTCCAGAATTGAAATGAAAGTCTCATCCAGAAGTGCCCCGCGATTTTTCGAATGTCATCTACCCAACGAGCCAACGGACGCAAGGCGCTTCTTTCATCCGAATGCGGCCACCAATCCTTCAACATTTTGGTCCATCTGCCATCACTCTGCCTGGCAATATGTCCCGCCCAATTCCATTTAAGCTTGGTAATTACTTTACCCACGTCTCGCACCTTGGTGCGGTGTCGTGGCTATAGGTAATTTAATACATGACATAACTTATTATCCATCAATTAATTTCGGTTCCCATTTCCGGGATCCATATTATCTTGACTATAATAATTTGATTCATCTGAATAATTTGATTTGATGTAATTGATTAGATTTGGGATACTAAATGTGTAGATTAGACCTTGGGTGATGTTAGATGTAAGAAGAATGACTTAGATAATTTTTCGTATTAGCATTTATGGTATTATTATTTCTCCAAATCAAAGACTCATATAATTAAATAAATAAATATTATGGAAAATCTTACACAAATAGACTTAGTCCCATAGCAAGCCCAATAAAAGACTAATACAATAGATGTAATATAACAGATTGATACATTATAAATACTTAAGTATTTTCGAAGTATCCGTAAATCTAGGTCAAGTATTCGTGATAAACATACAAATAAATATCCTTACCGACATTAGAACCCAGGACCTCCTGCTTTAAGAAGCAGGGGGTCCTGGGTTCTGGGTTCTGAGTTTCTGAGTTCCCTGACTTAGGTCAGGATCCTTTCCAAGTAGGTTACGGGGTCGTTAAAAACATGAGAGCTATCAGGCATTTTAAATATAGGTATATAAATATACGGCGGCTTATCTAAGGAAAAAAGCGACATACATTGACCAAGAGTAGGTACTATACTTACTTAGGTACATATCCCGGTTTGACGGGGGCAAAAATACACAAGTGGTAGCGATTAAGTAATTCATTATTATTCACAACGACGGGACATCGCTTAATATAAGTTATAAATTTACCTTCGACGTTTCGAGAACGGCGTTGTCCCCGTGATCTCGGAGAAGACTGGCTAAAGTTGACATCAACATCTTCTAGGCGCGCGAGTTTTTCGAACTACCCGCACATGGACTTGTTTATTAACTTGAACGTTTTGCGCACTTGGGATGTCACCGGATCGAGACACAACACTCACGATATTCGATTTTTCAACTTGATATATTTGTTTTCGCTTACATTTACTAATGACTAGATTCCATGTGGATGTTGTGAATAAAAATGAGTAAAAATCGTGAAAGTTTAAATCAATGATTAATTAATTATCGACTCATGTGTTATCGATATGATATGAAACAATTCTAAATCATAATAACGAATGTGACTTCTCGAACTAAACGCTATTAATTAAAAGCGTCAGCTCTTCCGTTACCTACTTACAACCTTTCTTCCCTTTTTTAGGGTTCCGTACCCAAAGGGTAAAAACGGGACCCTATTACTAAGACCCCACTGTCTGTCTGTCACCAGGCTGAATCTCATGAACCGTGATATCTAGACGGTTGAAATTTTCATAGATGATGTATTTCTGTTGCCCGTATAACAACAAATACTAAACATTTAATTAAATTTGTACGGAACCCTCGGAGGGCGAGTCCGACTCGCACTTGTTTTATTTTGTAACTATAAATATCCAACATCTGGCATTAATTCGAGTCACTCTAACAAAAGTTTAAAATTATGTTAAGTACATTCATTCAGTTCATAATTATTAGACATAGACATAAACATAATTTATTGGTAATAAGGTATTACAGGTCACAATGTTTTGTTACTTATTTCTACACATCTTACATCTTTTACTTATATCACTTAAATAAATATTACCTATAGTAATCATGATTACACAATTTTAGCATTACATATATAACGGTGATATATTTGTGATATGTCAAAGTTTATCGATATCGACTTATAAAGCAATTTTTGTTTGCTTATTTATTTGACTATTTAACATCAAACTAAAATTGCCCCCGTCAGACCGGACTATGGTAATATTAACAAGAAATGAAGGTAATATTTAACCCACTTTACACAGAGCTAAATTTGTCCTTAGGAACTTGTTCTAAATGGACTTGTTGTGAAACAACACACTATTCTCGTATTCTCAACTATTCCCATTCTATAACAATATTAAAACAACTATTTCATCATCGGACTAAACTCTATCCAAAGATATTTAGACCATTGTATTCACAATACATTCCCAATAGCTATTGTATCTAGCGTGGAACTATCGTTTAAGAGGAAAGTAGAAAACCGCTTGTCCATACAAACATAGCCGTACATAATTTTATGTACGAGTATAAATTTACGAATATATATTTGAAGTAAAACTTCTTTAGGCGCGACTAGAGGGTAACTCAGATTTTTTTTCTGACGGAAGTAACGCTCAGTAGTGACACACGCACAATAGGACACATGTCAAAGTGCCAACATAGCGATAAACGTCATCGTCAAAGAAGTTTTACTTCAATCGCGCGTTAAGATTACACGCACACACTTTTTTTTGGAAGCTTCTTACTTTTATAATAATTACAAAATTGAAACAAGTAAAACGAAGGGGCATGGCTGTGGTTAGTATACATCAAATTGGGTACAAATACATTCTGTTATGATCAAATTCAGAGAGGAAAATGGTGTTCAAGAGTCTGACTGGCTTAGAGTGATAATAACTCCCAAAATATAAAATTGAGACGTGTAATCTCTCGTGGTACAGGAATCCTCTAAGAAGAAATTAAATTAGGTACTTTCTTTTTTTTAGTTTTTCTGTACATATTTCGGTTTATGGTACAGGAATATTGACATAGGTATAATATTTTAAACAAAAACCATAAATTATACGAGAGGCGATTGACCTCTATGGCGCTTTTGCTATCATATTTGTGCAGGCGCTTCATAGGTTTGATCTAACCCAAACAAATGGGCACTACGATTGTATGGAAAGGCGTTCGTCCACTTTCCTTCCCAAAAGCTATTGTATCTAACGTATCCAGTCGTTTAACAATGGAGTCGTAGGAGCATCAGGCCCCAATAAAACTATGCAACAATAGGATTAAAACCGATTAGTGCTAACGGAAATTCGTGTCGGAAGCATTGGGAGCAGCGGTGGTATCGCAGATCACTTACTAAGCCGTTGGCGAAGTAGCATCTGCGAGGCCCTTTTCTGCCAACGTGGGGACTGGTATTAAAGGCGGTAAACAAGAAATTCACGAACGGATGTGAATTGAAGCCCGAAGCCGAAGGCGAGGGCTTACTTAAGGCGGTTCCCAGAGCCAGAAGGCGAAAAATCTCCTTATATGATCCTGATTTTCTAAGAGGCGTTGATATTCGTAGACGTGGAAGAAATATATGTAGTTCTTGACTATATTATCTTTAACAACATAGCTTCCAATACACGAATTATGACACTTCGCTCGATACAATTAATTCCCAAAGTAACCTCTAACTCGGACTTTTAATCCTACTTTACTCGGTTATTTATTATGTGATACTATAAATAAAAAAAGAAGAAAAAACAATCTTAACATAAATAGTAATTTCATAGCTTTAGAATTTCGATATTTTTAGGTAACGTTTTTAAAATAAATAAAAACCGACAAAATTCGATCAAAATTGACACTTGGCGCGTATGTTCTTTCCCGTTCTTTCTTGCGAAATGTGACAAAGACAGCGGCAAACCGATGGAACGGCCTTAACACGAGTTCGTAATTAAACTTGCCATAAAGAAAACTTGATTTTTTTCGATTTTTACAATAAAATGTATTGTACTCTAGTGGTATATAATAGACACCTATGGAAATGCAATTATTATTATCAATAAAAAAAATCTTTGCCTTAAGTACAGTCAGCAACAATATTATCCTAGCACTTTTGCATACAAATTTCTATGCAGGAGGGAACCTATTCTCTGCAGCTGACTGTACATATCAAAAGTGGTTACTAGCTTACTTCTTCTTCTTTTCGTGTCGAGGTTCCTTTTCATACGATGGATGCCCAGTAGGCAGCGGTGTTGACTAGCTTACTAGCACTTTCGTATCTGGACCAATATGACTAAATTGTTAATCCTCAAACCCTATCAAGACTATCGTACCTTGTTAGGATCAAGTGAACAGTTGAAAACAACGCCGGCTTACAATTAATCCAAACCAGACTGAACTCCTGACTTCTCGGAACTGTTCTGTACACGCCGCACTGCAGTCACAGATTTCATGCTAATAGCAGATATACTATTTCCAATTGAAACCGGCTATGAATCATCACTTGGTCGCGCGTTGAGAAAATTGTTTTGTGTAATTGAACAAGGATTTGAAAATAATTTATTGTAGGTACTTAACTGTTATCTTAGGAGCATAACCCTGGTTAAATTCCTATGCGCTGTAAATGAACATTGATTGAAATAATCAACATGTTGATTATTGTCTTAACACTGAAGATCTCTTCAAAACAAAACATTTACATCGGATATTTTGTCTCGAAGAAATAACTCTTATTTGCTTTTAGTTACTCATAATTCCCATGGTAAAATGACCAGTGCTCGAACAAAGTAGGCCCTTGCACCTAAAAAAACATTGTAAATGTAGTTAAAATATAAAATACTTTCTTAATTACTTCAACTCATTTTTTACGTATTTTTCACCACTCAATTACGTCAGAGTTAGAGCATGTATATGCTTTAACATTATCTCACTTTCTTAGTACTCATACTATACTCATAGACCCTGACCGCGTTAACTTTGCATACACTTGGCAGTAAGAATGCATACATATACATATCCTTATAAGCTGCATACTTGACGTAGGACTTGGAATGAAAACATAGCCTGGTCCCACTGTAATAACTTCCGTTTTTGCTAGTGGTGAATCTGTAGCGTTATTTAATCCGCGTCATGGCTGTAAAGTAATAGCGAAGTTATGGACGCAACCCTTGTATACCGTCTAACGCGCGCCACGACCGCAGCCAATTCGCGCCGACCCCACTACATTGAATTGCGGAACTATATAACCCGTCCAAACTAATTGTTGGTAGAAAAAATACTCGGAACGCTCTGTTATTTGCGTTTTGCAGTTACGTCAATAATATTTTCGAAAGTGATTTTGCAGTTTTAGAAGCTTCGTTCTGTTGAAGCGTTTAAGGGATAGGGACGTAGTCCCCTTTACCTCCCTGGATATAGACATGGAAATATTTTGACACAATACGATTTTTAACTATAGCTTCGTATTTCGTGAAATATTGCACAAATTGAAATATTCCCACGGTAAATAAACTCCATAAGATTTATGTCATGGGTACTAAATATATGACACCGATTCCAATCTGTATTATAAATAAATAATAAATAAATATTATAGGATATTCTTACACATATTGACTAAGTCCCACGGTAAGCCCAAGGAGGCTTGAGCTTATTATGGAATATTCATAAGAATATACGACATACATAATGTTTTCTTTTAGATATTCATTTTGCGTTGCGAAACTTACAAAAATATTTGTTCGCCCGCCAAAACCTACCTGAAAATCACGGCAATATTATGCGGTAAAATACAATGTCTCTATTATTCAGGACAACGCTAATTACAATCAAAATATCAGTGGTAATTTGTGTAACTTGTTGAACAAGGTGACGCCATAACTCGAGACGCTCGCAAAATTTATATTTAAAGCAATACAAAAGTTAAACCCTGCAAGCTCGCCGTTCAGACAATAGCGGAATACAGGCGACGGCGAGGCGAGACACTTTAGAAAATTTTAGAAAATTCTTGGTAATTTTCTCACGAAAACTTGGTAATTTTCGCTCGCGTTTCGGACGTAGAGCATAAATCATTGAACTTGTTTTGTTTATAACGCAAACTTTATCAACGGTGTTAACAAGCGAGTGTTCTGTAGGCGTCTACAAAGCCATTTAAGGTGAGGGAATGAGTTTCGGAAGCTGAAATAAGATTTAAAGGTGACGCTTCTATACGTTGTTTTGTAGTCAAGTTTAATTAATAGATTACTTAATGGGTACGGAGGTAGGTGCCTATTTGTATATAGATGTAGGTACGTAATTATGTATTATTTTTTAAAGCACACTTTTATATCGAATTAAATCTCGTATGCTCAAATCATCATTCAGAAACACCAACACTTCTAATAATTGTTTCAGCTGCCTCACGCACGCTAAGTTAATAAAATATGGTGTGCTGTGACAAAAAAGTACTAAGAATATAAGAAAAGCATTTTTAACGGTACACAAACACGAAATTGGTGGAGAAAGCCGTCGTACGACTTTAAAACAATGGATCGTATCTAATTAAGTAATGACTCTTGTAGCACCACAGACTATACTGTAGCCGATGACAAATGTACTTCTACCAGATAAATAGACCATACGTCGTTAGTAATTTATTTATCGTACGGCATTACAGTTACTGGATTTCAATTGAATACTAATCTAAAGATTGAGGTTTGCACTCTTCAAATACTCGAGTGAAGGAATGAAGGCTGCCAAGAAGACGACAGAGTCTTATATAGAAAATTCACTTTTATTTTATTGAAAATATTAATAATCCAAATGTTTATCTATTGGGCCATTTTTTATAATCATATTAACATACATGTTTCTTTGAAACCATTATTTCCATAGTTCTTTGTTGCTGTCATCATGCCTATTATTTACGATTCTATAACAGCCCAAAAAAGAGATGTCTCCATATGTAGAACAATTAGACTGTAAAAGGTACTGTTACATGCGAGTTTTAGAGATTTATCTCTATTTAGAAAAGTATTCCAGGGTGGTAGATACTTTGGCGTGTTGTTTCATCCGCTACTATTGATGTTGACTTTATATTGCCGTATGACCCAGATAAATCTTAGAATTCCACAACACACACAAGCATAGTTCCTAATAGCTTGATTCAAACGTAACGCTGCAAGCTGAGCAATCTTAAAAGAGCTTGCTAAACCAAAAGCAAAAGATACTATCCGCACATATCTGGTATTACGTAACCACTTTTTTCTTTTATGTGAAAGCGTACGTTTTGCCCACATGGCTCGCAGGAGCTTTCTATCTCTGAAACAGTTGGGAAACAAGAAATTTAATAGCCACGCTATCAGCTAGTGCGATCACGAAACGAAACAACTAGTCGCCGTGTGGCCTATTCTGTTTTAAAATAATGAAATAGTTTTCATTTAATTTTGATACAAATTGGGTCATGTCATCACCTATTAGCCAAAAAAATGTGGGATTACCGACAACGCTGGTTTGGCCACTTGATGAGAAAAGACTAACAATAAGTACACGCCTAAGAGAGTCCTAAATTACATTTCCGAAAGTACAAATAGAAGGGGAAGAGGCTGCCCCTTTTAAGATACCTATGGATAAGCAGTGTCGAAAAATTAGAGAACGATAGGCGCGTGACGCAAAATAGAAAAGAATGGCGCTAAATGATACAAAAAATTGACACCGAAATCTAAAGATATGTGATAAACACGCTGATGGGTGCAGCGGCGCACGCTTACTCAAGGTCCTATCAAACAAAATAATTGACGGAACTATATCAAAAAATTTATACAGAATCGACCTTTCGAAACAACCTAGTTGCCGTGTTTCAATGTTGAACTTTTTCACCGCATCTGCCTTCTATATTGGACATGAGAAGAACATACGAACAGTGTGTGTAGAATTTAAATATAATGTCGCTAACAGTCCGTACTCATCTAAATACATATTTTTTTTATACGTCGTAGCAAACAAGCATACGCATATTTGGTAAGTATCAAAAATAATGTGCGCCTAACAACAGTCTTGTACAGTTCATATTTCACTATTTTCTAATCTGTTGGTTAAAATTAGCAAAATTTCTTTGTATAAATTATCTACAACTGATACCGGAATTATATTATTATTTAAAAACTACATATTATCCTTCTGCTATAATAGTGTCCAGCTTATACAGTATTTTATAACTAACTTTGATTTAGTTTAATTATTTAAAAAAAATTACCAACTTACATTGACAAATACACAAAACATACAAGTTATGGGATACAAACATACTTAAAATGAATTAGAAAGAATAAGCTTATTATTAAATTTATTTAACATTAACAAGAATTATTAATTAGTGTTATAAAAAATACGCTACATATTATCATATTTATGTTCATAATTATTACATTATCTTTAAAAAAAAGTAATGAGTTTTTCAGTTGTATGGAACAAAACCATTAACACTGACTTTGCCGCCAAATTAATCTTAATTGTACCTTGATTGCTCCTTTATAGCACTTTGGTTGAAGCACTTTCCTGAACGGAATATTTTTTTTGAAATACGGCGTTAAATTTATTTCTAGCAACTAGAGAAGTGAACAGATGGCAGGTAGATTAAAAAAAACTGATTTGAATATCCTTACATTAGAGAGGATTTAGTTCTATATGAAACTCTCTTAAAAAAAATCACCTACGTTTACCACCGTGATGACATCTACTTTTACTTTTTTAGTCAACTTACTGGGCCGCAGTAATTTCTAATAAAAAATATACATTGTTAAACACGTTATTAATAAAAAAATATTTGGAGCGTTATAACGGTTTAGTATTTTATTTATTTGCACCAACCTCTTCTTCTTCGTCGTTCCCTCATGACTGAGGATCGTGACCAACAACTATATCCCTCCATTTAACGCGATCAAGGGCTATGTGGGCTGCCCTCTGCATGGAACCACATGCTTGTTTAATGGAAGACGACCATCTTGCAGGGGCTCTTCCTACTGTTCGCTTAATAATATGTTATGGTTATAACAAATTCGTAGAACCTCAGGAAGCCTTTGGATGCAGGCGGCACAAGATCGGACATTATAAAAAGGCTTTTGCTCACTAAAAGACGTTTTTCGCTGACAGCAGGACACCTCAAGAACACGAAGATAAGCAATTATGGAAAGTCTTTATTATTTTTATGTCATCAACAACACAGACACGTAAAATTCAACGGGCACTAACCAATTAGGGCTAAGGTTCGCCCAGTGGGACAAATAAGTGGGGACCGGGCAAAAAGTGACAAGGAAAGAATGGAGGCATTAGGTAAAAACGTCTATTAGAGCTCGTGACAAACGATCCGGAGGATGCTGTTTCATGGTGATTATAGACCTTACCTTACCCGCCGGCGGATTAGTGAGGCTGCGGACGGCTCATTATAAAGTGAGGGAAAACAATACAACAGGAAAACATTTTATAATTATTTTAACGTGTACACATAGCGTCGCGCGCTCGATCAGGAATTTTCCCGTCCAAGGTTCAAGCCGAGCTGGTACGTTATGGCATAGAGTAACTTAAACTAGAGCGGTACTGTCATAGTAAATTTTGTAACCACAGTAAATTCACTGCCATCTATCGACACACTTTAAAACTAATAATGAAGATTTATAAAATACGATAAAATGTATTTAAATATGGATAAATGTTTTTTTTATTTGCATTAATTATTTTTATGATTTAGAACATGTTCTGTCACTGATATGCGTAAAAATTGTTAAATAACAAACGAAACCGTCAACGCCATCTATACGACAGAAGCCAAAGCTAGTAGCGCCCTCTGATCGAGAGTCAAATTTTCTTGATTTTCGAGGCACGTTTTTTCCTTAGCTGTATCCATCTATTACGGAGTTATATCTATCTTTGGTTATGGTAAAAGCAAGCCGGCCTATAGAATCTCAAAAATGGTAATGTTTTTAAATTTGCCTGTCGTTTCCGCACTCATTAAATATTCATATGCGTGATGGCTTCCCTTAAGCACACTTGGGTAAATTTAAGTCATTTTAGAATTTTGGTAGGGCCACAGCTGGCGAGTAAATGGAAAGACCAACTCCAAGCACTCAAAACTCTAAGTCAAGAATGGGTTGATATGACGTTAAGTAAGTTTGAACAGGTTAACCAAATACAAGTAAAAATTGTCTTTTTGTAATAAATTATAAGTGCGAGCACTAATTAACATTTATAGCATATGACGACCGGTCTGGCCTAGTGGGTAGTGACCCTGCCTGTGAAGCCGATGGTCCTGGGTTCGAATCCCGGTAAGGGCATTTATTTGTGTGATAAGCACAGATATTTGTTCCTGAGTCATGGATGTTTTCTATGTATTTATGTATTTAAGTATTATATATATCGTTGTCTGAGTACCCACAACACAAGCCTTCTTGGGCTTACCGTGGGACTTAGTCAATTTGTGTAAGAATGTCCCTATAATATTTATTTATTATTATTTATTATTATTATAGCAAGAAAAACATGTACTAGAAAATACCTTAAATATAATTGCAATAATCCAATATGTCATTAACTCACATGAGACAAAACCCACAGAATATTTTATAGAAACAAAATAGAACGATATAACGAAACGATATAGGTATATTTCAGTTTATAATTTATATATATATATGTAGTTGGTCAAACCAAATTGTCAGTAAATAAGAACAAAATAAAAACTATACTCATCCTTTTCTTTTGGGTGCTAGTACTTAGTGTAAGACAAAGATAGTATGATTCGCTCTGTCTATGTTTGAAATAAGACAGTACTTTGACAAACTATAGTAGTGTGACTACTTAAAAAAACAAATCAAAAAATATTTCATAAAATAATTTGATTTGTTCCCTAGTTGAAAAATAAACGATTAAGAGATGGTTATTACTGCCTTCGAAACACTGTGCACCATTTACACAACCACATGAATGTTAAAACGCTATGCAATAGCCATATAACTAGCGCATACGCTGCTTTTAGATCAAGTCCTTTAATTGTAACTTCGATTAGTTCATTTAGATACCTACTCAAAACTTTGTTCACGAAACGCCTGTTACATCTCTGCATAGAGTAACTTATACTAGAGCGGTACTGTCATAGTAAATTTTGTAACCCCAGTAAATTCACTGCCATCTGTCGACACACTTTAAAACTAAAAATGAAGATTTATAAAAATACGATAGAATGTATTTAAATATAGATAAATGATTTTTTTTATTTGCATTAATTATTTTTATGATTTTGACCCATGTTCTTTCACTGATATGCGTTAAAATTGTTAAATAACAAACGAAACCGTCAACGCCATCTATTCGACTGTAGGCCAAAACTAGTAGCGCCCTCTGAACGAGAATCAAATTTTCTTGATTTTCGAGGCACGTTTTTTCCTTAGACTGTATCTATCTATTACGGAGTTATATCTATCTTTGATCTCTGTTATCGTATTATTTGCATAGCGCTACAGTTTGAGATAAGGCCTCATCAAAATCCTTCCTTATTGCCCATTACGAAAAAAAACAGTGGACCCAACGATTACATCCCCCTAAAACCATAAACACCCGAAGCAAGTGACATAAGTGAGCAAGCTCGAACATGATAGAAAGCCTAATCTTCGTTGGCACTGCTCCGAACTGTCGTTAATAAAACTCCCTGAAAACTTATCTCCCTTGGGCGAGATAAAATATTTTTCCGCAAAAAACAAACATCTTAACCGTCGAAATGGGGTGAAGGAATTTCGAACCTAGTGCAGGGTTGACGAGGATATATTGATTTAAAAAAGATTGAGTCGATACGCGAAATGATAATATATCACTACATAGTATAAAACAAAGTCGCTTTCCGTTGTCTGTCCGTCCGTCTGTACCTATGTATGATATGATATGATTTATTTATCTCACAACATTCTAATTCTCATTCTCTTATTTTATGATTTATTTTACTTATTTATGCTTAGATCTTTAAAACTGCGCAACGGATTTTGATGCGGTTTTTTAAATAGATAGAGTGATTCAAGAGGAAGTTTATATGTATAATTTGTAAAGGTTTTGTGTAAATAAGTTGAACTACCCGTGCGAAGCCGGAGCGGGTCGCTAGATGAATACAAAATGAATATGCTGTGCTCTGGATTTTCGATAATCTTTATTTTCGATTCAAACTGTAGCAATATAAAAACTTTTTATGAGGACTTCACTTCACTTCATGTCAGCCGATAGACTTCCACTGCTGGACATAGGCCTCCCCCAAGGCTCGCCATTCCGACCGATCCTGTGCCGCTCGCAACCACCGAATTCCCGCGACCTTCACCAGGTCGTCGCTCCATCTCGTTGGAGGCCTACCGGCAGTTCGTCTTCCGGTACGCGGACGCCACTCCAGAACCTTCCGGCCCCACCGGCCATCAGTTCTGTGAGCAATGTGCCCCGCCCACTGCCACTTAAGGTTTGCAATTCTGCGAGCTATGTCGGTGACCCTAGTTCTACTGCGGATATCATCATTTCTGACTCTATCACGCAGAGAAACCCCGAGCATAGGACTATACCTCAAAAACTAAAACTTTTCTTATCCATTTAACAATAGATATTATACTCCATTTACTGCTCCAAATGACCTCTCCTTCCCGATCACAATCATTATAAACGACGTCCCAACGTTACGTTGCGCCGAATCATAAAACAATCTACGATCGTTTTGCCTCATAATTTCCCACCATAATCTGTGTAATTAAGTACTTCGTTCTTATCGCCAAAGTCGTGAATCAATTAGGTGTGTGAGGCTAGACCTAGATTGCGTTAACAAAGACTAACTGACGCCAGTTAGCGAGACAAAGAAGAATCGCCCTAGAGGACTAGAAGTCTCGTTACTTCACATATTTATGGGCTGAGAAGAAAAGTCTTTCTAACAGAAAATTGTGGCTGTTGTCGGGTTAATCCAAAACAATTCTTATGCTGCTTGGGTAAGTATCATTCAAATTAAATTTAACAGTACTGAAATAACAGATGGTTTGCTATTAAAAAAAATATGACATCATAAAATAAATACCTATATTATAAATAGTGTTTAGTTTTAATGAAATAATGCTATGAAAACGGATTATATCGCGTATATTGAATTTATAATACATCCCGACGTTTCGAACCATTTACAGCGTTCGTGGTCAACGGGTGACTGAAGAAAAGCTACAATGTGCAAAAATACCCACATACAAAAATAATGAACCATAATAAACTATAAACTTTAAGGCTGGTTGTACATGCAAAATCGGTTCATACTCGTAAGGCTAGTTATACAATACAACTATTTTCAAGTAAAGATATAACCAATAAGTAAGTATGTCCAACATCATCCAACACAAAGGTCTCACAGTCTACTTATGTGTCGCTTGTTTATTTATCAGATGGACTACAGGATCCCAAGCTGGTGGTAGAGAAAAGCCATCTTCCCTATCTTAATCTCGATGGCCTCGCGCAGCATTCTGGGTATGTATCGCCTCTCCTTAGCAAGAACCAGAGGCTTATCAAACTTTATTGATGGAGTTGGAGCTTTATCGCGTATATCTGCACTAATTACCCGTTTAAACATAAAATAACCTAGAATTCCACTTAAACATCACATATACTGATTTAAATTAACACGATTTTCACTCATAATTTTAAAACTAACACGAGACTTAATGCAAAGGCTTAGCAAATGTACGGGGGAAAAAACATCCCACCACATACCATCGGATGTCGTTAGTGTTGTGTGTAGGCAAAGTGACAACCCTAGCGTACAAGTTAATAATCAAGATCAAGTGCGGGTAGTTTGCAAAACCCGCGCGGCAAGAAGATGTTGATACAATTCCTCGCCAGTCTGTCTGTGACCACGAACGTTTCGAAACGTCAGGCCATAAATAAACGTAAGTTTGTACGCGATTAAGTCCCGTGTCAGTTTTAAAATTATAAACATCACATCCCTATAACTTATTCCATGTAATGTAAGACACTAAAACGTTTTCAAAGCTAAACTTAATACACACGACGCGGCGCGCTGTGTGCCAAGCACTCAGAATCGCTTCCGCTTTTGTTGCGGCTTCTTAACAACAAACGCTATTCGACTAGAAAATATTTGAATAGTGCCCCGTTACACGAGTATAATTTTCAATGACGTAAGTAAATAAACTACATGTATGTTACTTGCTAGCTTTTATGGAACATTTTGTCGTCTAACAAAGTAATACTAAAAATGCGTTGAAAAATTTAAATTCCGTGTACTTTTTATGTCAAACGTTGTAATTTTACACAGTTTATATATATTGTATTTTTAATGAAGCTAGCATATACAACAAAAGATATTTACGATGAACTGAAATCAGGCTGAAAAATTATAGACTAATATGAATTAAATAGTAAAACTTCATTTTCAACACTGCTTTGTAAATTATTTTCAATAACGAATCTTATTATGAATATCTTACGATTGGCAAATATACCATACATCTATACATTGATCATGATGGAAATATTTTTCTCTGGTCTTACCATGTTTGTCCATAGTAAAATATTGTAAAGTTAGGTACAGTTTTAATGTTTGAGGAATAGTCATGAATTAAGTCCTTTTTTCGCTTTCGCTAAAAGTAAACTCATATACATGTTAATATCAGAACAATTTTAACATTTAATTTAAAACAAAACACACAAAACAAATTAGTTTAAATTATAACAAATCGTACGACGACAAAATATAGAAAATTCGTAAAAATTTACAAAATGATTACCGATTACAATTTTTTTTTTATACCACGTCGGTGGCAATCAATTATCCGGGGTCCCTTTTTTTGACATAATTATTGAAAGTCATCATCATAATCATAGTAATAACGTAATTATTGTCATATTATCATTAGTCATAATAAAATTCTAAAACCGTTAACTTTCAGGACTTTCCTCAGGTTATCCTATAGATATGTCAGGTTAGGTTACATTTGTTTTATGGCAATCCTGAAAAGTTATGCGTTTCTGACAAAACCCAAATTATGACTAACGAAAATGTGGAAAAACAATACATTATGATTTAAAACTATATGAGAAACAATAGAGACCCACATTATCCATCTAACATTCTACATTAAACCGCTGTCGAAAGCTGTAACTAGTTAATACGATCAGGTGTGTAAGCAGGTATTGTGAAGACAGGCTATCAACGTCGGTCCCTTGGAAGGGCTCTCGATATAATCCCTAGGTCGGCCTAACGCAGGTGTGGACTCGAGAGCTCCTACTTTATATTTATTAAATGCAGACTACGAACATGTTAAATTTTAAAGCCTGTTCGAGATTCCTGTACTTGTAAAAAATAAGGATTTTACTAAAACTGACATTTCCAAAATTGAATTGGCCGGTCAAAGTATTTAGCAGATGGCGCCAGCATAGCTTGCCCTGTTAATCCCTAGAATTGTGTCAAATTCTTGTTTTTTTGATAGCATTTTAATGCCCTGGATGCCAGTCCTTTAAGCCAAATCTCATAGAACTCAATTAGAGAAAGGGACAAGCTATGATGGCGCCACCTATGCAAACCTGTTGACAGTTGCAAACCCCATTCTAAGTATGGTCAGTATAATACTCGTATACATATTTTTTTCGTATTTAATGGGGTGGTACTAAATTGTAACCCGAGTCATACAAACCCTATCGATTTCCGATAACAGTTTTAGCTGTAGGCACTTCCCTTAATATTGTGCAATATACTATTTCTGCGGCCTATGTTCAGATTATTATTATTTTTATACAACTTTACACGCTTTAGCGCCACTTGCACCATTCCACTAACCCGGGGTACCATGGGTTCCGTTAAACCTGGAGTTACCATGGTTACCAGTACAATTTGACACTGGGTTAACGGTTTAACCGGTTAACCCCGGGTTAGTGGGATGGTGCAAGTGGCCCTTAATTAGTTAATTTATGTTTTATACGTTTCTTACAAATCCATAAGTCAAAATGAAGACAAAACATAACAACAACAAAAAAATAGCTAATTGAGGCTTGTAGCGAGTTGATAAATAACGACATTAGTCCCTTCAAACATGTTTTTATCAGAATCAGCACTTTCCAAAGTTTGACTTAACACAGCTCATAGTAAAAGTAGAGCGTACCGGCTTATCGTCTAAACGTCTTAGACGGTCGGCGAATAAGCAAGACTTGAGAGGCTTCAAGAAAACAAGATTACCTCTCGCTTGTACACAAGTACACAACTTAGGTCAATGAACTTGTTGTTTACGACAAAAGACAATCTATAGGTAGTCTGGCGAGAAAATTATGAGTAGAAAAAAGCGCGAAATTCAATTTTTTTATAAGAGCACGAGAGACCCTTGGCGCCTACATTTTTCTGGCTGGCTTCTTTTTGAAATGAAATGAAATGCAATAACTTATTGTCAGACCAGAGGTAGTGTTCGGGCATTGTAATCTTTTTAATATGAGGGTATGCCGTTTCGGAGCAAATTCGGAGGTAGATTCAACACCTCTGACTGTCAATCACTTCGGCTCGGGCGCGGCCTGCAACGCATGTTCCTCTGTGTGTTAATATTTCCAAAATTCGGTATTTCGGTGGTGTTTGCGAAAAAATCAGTTTACAAGGCGTGTGTGACGACCTCTCAAGGCCCTGGAAGTGCTAGCTAGCTGAAGAAGGACCAGGATTCCCGAAAATCATCGGCGTGTGCTCAAGGTTAGTGGCTATCCCATATTGGTTGATTGCAATGCCTGATGTTTGCAATATAAAAGATGTTAATGGTGATAAGTCATTTTCCGCAGTCTATACCATATTTACGGTGTACAATATTTAATATCATGCACAATATGCTGGCAAGTTATTTACACTATTTACATATATTATATCACAGTATTTCATACAATAACGTCCCCAGTTTTGTGTCATTTCATTACGTTATATCTGAATATGTCAAGTTTATTCCTAGGCTATATTTTTAATATATTAAAACTATTATGTCCTGAGTAAAGCAAATCGCTTCTTTCAGCTCGGGCAAATTGCTTTTTTTGTCCGGCTGCTCTCCTATACAGGTCACAAGAATGTAACCTGAGAATACCGTGAGAAGGTTCGATAATAACAAGTTTTTTTGACGATTTCGACATTTATTGAAAAATTTACAAAAAGGTCGCAGAGGGACTAGTAACATTCATATTACCATAGAGTAACTTATACTAGAGCGGTACTGTCATAGTAAATTTTGTAACCCCAGTAAATTCACTGCCATCTGTCGACATACTTTAAAACTAAAAATGAAGATTTATAAAAATACGATAGAATGTATTTAAATATAGATAAATGATTTTTTTTATTTGCATTAATTATTTTTATGATTTTGACCCATGTTCTTTCACTGATATGCGTTAAAATTGTTAAATAACAAACGAAACCGTCAACGCCATCTATTCGACTGTAGGCCAAAACTAGTAGCGCCCTCTGAACGAGAATCAAATTTTCTTGATTTTCGAGGCACGTTTTTTCCTTAGACTGTATCTATCTATTACGGAGTTATATCTATCTTTGATATTACTTATGTTGTAAGAAATTTTTAATTTAAGGCACTATTGCATTAGGGTTTACCTGTAAAGATAGTTGCTGTATTAAAAAAAAATCTTATGCAAAATAAAAATAAAAACTGGTACTGGTACTGGTTAGTAAGATTCTATCTCGTCTTAGATGGCTATAGACTGTTTTCTTCTATAAGCTTCTATAAGCTATACGTTAAAAAAACCGTAGCTACGTCGGTCCTTCGGTACTTTACAAAAATACACAAAATAGTTGTTTACCAAAGGAAATCAAAGTGTAAATAAGTATACAGTCGCCAAACAAGTCCAATTGAAATTTAGCATCGGGACAGAAAGTTATCATCGATCGCTTATTTACTTAAAATTCTGTAAACATAAATAAAGATCGAACTGAAACCATTTCCGCCAAACTATAAAAAACAAACAAACAACTCTCAGTAGTTAGCAATGAACGTATCCAAATAGAACGGTAAGTAGACATTTCTCGGCTACGCTCGAGTCGCGAAAATAGTTTCATTGATGTATTGGTAAAGGCGACGGGAGAATTTACTTTTCATTACTACTGAAAGTTTGTTGGCAAACAGCTCAACACTCGTTCGAACATTTCACTTGAACCTCGCGTACAGATCTATGTAGATTCATGGCATCGTTTTGCGGTGCTGTGAATTTTCTCTAGTTTGCCTGCTGTGCCAAACATTGACTGACATTTTAAAAAATGTGATTCTCTACCATAAACCTTTTTATAAATAAAATCAAATAACAATACATTGGCGATAGTTTTAGACAGATCGAGTTTTGAGCAGCTACGCAGGTTTGAGAATATGCTTGTATTTGGTACTAAGCCACAATTTAATATGAATACACTATAACTTAGAGAAAAATATGTATGGATACAAATCCAAAACCTCCAGCTTTGTAAGGGTCGATTCCCCAGTCGTAAGTATCTTTATCCTAATAATAGAAGAATAGCAATCATTATTAGGAATAAGATATATAAGTAGACATTTGGCGTCTAATACTAAGCACAACAACTAACAGTATCAGCCCCAACATACGTATAGTAAATGTAAAAAAAGCCAGCGAGCAGACCTAAGTAAAAAAAAAACCGGCTTAGTGCGAGTCGGCCTCGCGCACTGAGGGTTCCGTACTTTTTTAGTATTTGTTGTTATAGCGGCAACAGAAATACATCATCTGTGAAAATTTTAACTATCCAGCTATTACGGTTCATGAGATACAGCCTGGTGACAGACAGACGGACAGCGGAGTCTTAGTAATAGGGTCCTGTTTTTACCCTTTGGGTACGGAACCCTAAACAGTAGCCAAATCCTAACAAATCACCTACCAAAACGGGTTTGATAAGATTATGTAGAAAACGCTTTGGTGATCATGAAAATAACATAACCTTATCCCCTAATCTCAACCGAAACTAAAATCTCATGTTTATCCAAACGACTTTGTAAATAAGAAAAACTTTCCCGAATCAGCCCCTTAACTCTAGGTTTCTTACTCCCCAGTGGTAGCGCAGGCACTTTATAGCAGAACGCAGCTCGGGTCGTATAATCACGCCTAATATGTATACACTCTGAATCTTACGTCCAAAGAATAAAAGCCAAAATTGTTTACCTAATTTTGAGCCGAACACAAACTACAACTTTACTTCTCGTTAACCATTTTTGCTCCTAGCTCGTGATAAATTCATTTACTATAAAGCTCTAGACAACTTTATAGTGAGATAAGTGTAAGTAAAATTTAGATATTCACGCAATAGGCCAGTTACCTGGCCAGCTAGATATTACTAACGAACACGCTAAACCTGAATAATGATTCTAAAACACGTAGAAAATCAAGGTTTATGCGTTGTTTTGTAATAACAAATATGAAAAACTTAAATATTACCAAGATTCCAAACAATAACCTTCAACTGAAAACATGCACAGCTTAGCTTGTGTCAGCGTACTATAGAAAATAGCAAAATATATTGTAATCTGTATTGTACATAAAAATATATAGTTATGTTCGATGTAAATATGTCCATTGTAATCGAAAACCTGCTACAATACGCACTTTTTTAATACTGTTTTCATAGTCAATCAACTTCAACTTCCACATACAAATGCAAACGAGAATCCGCAGAGAACCCAGTCGATTAAAAATAAAGTGTCCGCATTAGAGAACAATGAACCCACAATTCCTCATGCAGCTCCACTGGATACCGAGGTTATAAAAAAATCACTTCAGACAATTTTCCATTATCTGGGCGTCCATTGTCGAGGTCCGATGGTCAGCGTTTTATGGCCGGGCACTGCGTCGTAAGTTCTTATTAAACCGTCGGGGACGTCTTCCCTCAAGTTCCCTCTAATTGATTTAGAGACTGCCGCCATGACGTTTGGCCTTTTTTGTTTACTTTTTTGCTTTTAGATAATACCGATACTGTGCCGTTAATGTTAGTGATTTAAAGGCTTATGAAAGATTAGGATAAAAATGTTGAGACTGAAACTGAAAGTTACAATAGACTCTTTGATTGCTAATAGAATGAATTTGGTAAATTTAAACGTAAGTAAATAGCATAAAACTATGGTATGTCGGGCCACCAACGCGAGCGCTCATTGAAAATGCTACTCGTTATGGAGCGAAATATGTCGAGCAATCATCGACTCTATAAACGTGAGTGACCCGGTTTAATATATTTAATATATAAGTGTGCTAGCGCTAAATTGCATTATTATTTATATTTTTTCCACGAAGACTGGCCTTCATACTTAAAACTCGAAACATGTACAGAATTAAAACATTTACGAAGTCTTGGACTTAACCTTTAAGAAAGTCATATTAATTATAGCAATCTTATAGAAAACTTTTAATGAATGTAGACTAAATTCATTTTAAAAAGGTTATGTTTTGGTTCAAGATTTTATTTCTTTTTTTTAGTTTTTGCATTTATTTTACGTTCGACAACGAATTATGTTGAAGCTTCATAACAACAAAATATACATAAATAAAATAAAAACACTACATAAACAAAAGAAGGCTCATCTTCCTCGCGTTGTCCCGGCATTTTGCCACGGCTCCATGGGAGCCTGGGGTCCGCTTGGCAACTAATCCCAAGAATTGGCGTAGGCACTAGTTTTTACGAAAGCGACTGCCATCTGACCGTCCAACCCAGAGGGGAAACTAAGCCTTGTCGGGATTAGTCCGGTTTCCTCACGATGTTTTCCTTCACCGAAAAGCGACTGGTAAATATCAAATGATATTTCGTACATAAGTTCCGAAAAACTCATTGGTACGAGCCGGGGTTTGAACCCGCGACCTCCGGATTGCAAGTCGCACGCTCTTACCGCCAGGCCACCAGCGCTCGCAAACAAAAGAAGGCTATTGTAATAAAATATCTTACTTACCATCAGGTGAGATTGCGGTAAAATGTTTGCCTTTTTGTAATAAAAAAAAAATATATATAAACGAAATAAGCCTATAAGTAAATGAAAAATTGTCACGCACAAAAGTATTTATCTAAACTATTACACATTTAACTATTTCAAGCTTAAAAAAAACAACGTCATAAATTCACCTTTATATAATTTCCGAGAGTTTTGTCGTAACATTGGAAGAAAGGAAGAAAACGAGGGAAGAAAAATGAATGATTACGGCAAAACGGCCATCAGAAGGAATGATATACGAGTTTAATCCAAGCCCCATCCTAGTTTTATTACTATCGGGCGATTGTAAAAACGTATTAGTGGGACTTAGCGGTGGCAGTGATGGGCCGCGACGGAATACAATGCGCTTGATATACATCGATGGCTGAAAATTGGCTGATTTATTTATAAGTAGTTTCCCGCTCCGGGTTTTCACGGGTATAACCTTAACAAATTATACACCTAAACCTTCCTCAAGAATCACTCTATTGATAGGTGAATTTTTCATTAGTTTTTGAGTTTATCGCGAACATACAGACATACAGAAAGACAAACGCGGCGGGGTACATTGTTTTAAGTAGGTATAAGGTGTGATGTGTACTAATGTGCCGTCGGAGAGTTTTCAACATTTAAACTGTCCACATGGAAACGTTTCAGAAATTTCACATATCTTTGTATAGATATGGGAATTTGCCATTTCCAAAATGAAAGTGTCCTTAATTTCCTGTGATTTTCCTCAAATTTCCGTGAACTTTTATCACTTTTTGTGCACTTTTTGTAACTTGGACTTCTGTAATAATGTGTACTAAAATATAGACTTTGGTGGTAAAGGTTCCATGCACGCACACAGGAAGTAATAGTATAGAAGCTATCCAAGAGAGTATAGCAATATTATTTGTTTATTATTATTTATTTATTTAATAAAATACAGAGTATTCTTAATATAATCATAGCCCCGCAAATCACAATAAAAGAGTTTGACTGTCATCTCTCTCTTACTTACACACTTAAATACAAAATATTGTGGTAGTGTATTTTTAACATAGATTTAAATTTAGACTTATTATTTTCACATCTTATGGCTTCGGGCAAACTATTAAGTAAGTATGGAATTCTTTGTTATAAATATATAAATGATTTTCACCTCACAAAGGAAACATTTATTTATTAAAATATAAATACTGTAAAGGAACACACAAATCTTCTCTTTTGCACGTATTTACATGCTAATTAGACCAAAACTTCAAACAAAAGCTTTTTATACATAAATATCATAAACTACTAGGTACTTAAACGTCGAAAGTAAAATGCAAAAAATGTATAAAAAATTCTCGTTTGTTCTCATTAAGTCGGCTTTTATGGTATCCAAAAGGGTTTAATCACAATAACAAGAAATGAATTCTTACGAAATGCGGCATATCAAAGAATCGTATTCCAGGAATTTCTTTCAGCAAGATTCAAAGGCAATCTTTGGGTAAAAAATAAATAATTACTTAAATGGAAAACGGCACAGAATATTTGTTGCCAGGGTAATCCAGTCTTTGAGAGATGTCTGTATTTTTTTTATATCACGTCAGTGGCAAAAAATTATACGGAGTGCCTGCTAGTAAGCGGTCACCGGAGACTTTGAGCCAGGGAGTTGCGTTGAAGTCATGTCAAATTTGACATTTCCGCGATTCCGAATGTCCTCTTGAACGATCTCCTTAAGATTTAGACATCCATTGGATATCTAATGGATATCTCAAAACGTCATAACAATTGTAGCGTGAAATGGCAATTGGTTTTTCGAATCGAACTGCAAAAGATAACTAGTTGAGAACTAAACTATAACGTATCTATTAGATCTCGTATTGTTCTCGTATCTAGTAATTACCACGTTGTTCGAATTGACATTTGAGTCATATTTAAATTTAATATCTATATAAGTGCCTGGACTACAGCCCAAATTCTCTCGCACATGAGAGCAGGCCTGTGCCCAGCAGTGGGACGTGTATAGGCTTATTTTTTTATAAGTGCATCTCGCACCATATTTTTGATAAAGCGTAATGGGAATGGGAGCATGGTGAGAGCCTGCCCACATTACCATGGCGCGACGTTTAATGGTTATTTATTTTTTATAATGAAACATTATTGGATGTCAGAATAAGTTGTCCTTTTCAAGCTGTTCTTTAACTTCATAGTAATTTTATTGCCAGGTAAATGTTGTTTTGATGTACCGCATTTTTTGTGACACAACTCGTCAATCAAACAGATATAATTATTTGCATTTGAAAATATATTTGCTTTTATTAAACGTGAAATCATGTACAAGTTAGGAGACAAATCAAATTATTTTATTAAATATTTTGATTTGTTTTTTTAAGTAGTCTCACTACTATATGTATATAAACAGTACAGTAGTTATATTACAGTGAAATCATGTAAGTAGTTTTGCTACTAATTGCTTCATTCCATGAAATCCGAGGTTACTCGAAAAATCGGTGGGTTTGATTTATCTGTGTCACATTGTAACAGTAACAATTAATATGAAAGCCGCTAGTAATCTCATATAACTGTCACTGTGGCAAGGTACAAATTAGTACATAATTCTACTAATTCCTTGACCATAACTCATATGGGAAACAAACACGCAATGGACATCAATCGATTACTTCTTTCATTAATCAAATTAAATGCTTTTATGGCCTAGAGGCGATCTATGACACTTAACTTGACTTTTTATGTCCAAAACCGAACATTTGTGCTAATTTATAGGCAGTTCGTTACTCGAAATCGAAGGAATAAAGGTTTGTGACGAATGATAGGCAGTTTTACGTGTTGTAATGGTAATGAATATTAAATATTTTTCTTTTGTAATACCACCATAATAGTTTAGCTAACTTAGCGGTTTCACTCACGTATTTTTAGTCACTCGCGCGACATGTTTCGGAGAGCCTAGGTCTCCATTTTCAGACACTAAGTTAGTGCCTGAGTGAAACATGTCGCGCGAGTGACTAAAAATACGTGAGTGAAACCGCTAAGTTAGCTAAGTTAATATGTCTCACGATAGTTTTAATTCGACCATTATAGTTCGTCCGTGGTAAGAATGCAGCAAAATTATCACTCTCCGCCGGCCTAGCCACGCCCGTAACCAATCAAACAGTTAGGAAATCATAAATTCAAGTTCACAGCAGTGACGAGTTGAAGGTATATTTTCTTATTATTTTTTTATTTTTTTATTATTATTAGGAACGATTTCATTGGTTACGAGCATGATTTGACTGCATTCTTATCACGAACGAACTATACTGCATTGTTTACAAATTTAATTAAAGGTTCGCGGCTTAGAAAATCGCAGTAGCTTAAATGTGTACAAACGTATCTCAAGCTTCTACCCTCTGTCTGTAACAAGGTTTTACTGTAAATATATATATATATATATATAGGTAATTATTTTTAGATCATCGTAGGTTGTTTTCTTTGTTATAAAAAATTAGTGATGACAAGAAACCTAAAAATACCATCCAAATCAATTCCAAATATCTAAATAAGTTTTATAATTTCAAATAGCTTTAAATGTGAAAATGTGTTGCTGCTCGAGATCTATAGTATATTGTAAATTTTATCTAGAGCCCTTTTTGAGAAATTACCATAAATATTACGCAAATGTATATGAAAAAATATGATAGATTATTTGTCGCTACTGTACTTATTTGTTTCATGTTACTGAATGAGATTATTAAACTACAAATCAAAATACCACCTCATTGAATAAAACATGTTTAAAATCAACAATTGCCGTTTTCAAGCAAAAGGTACCACATTGTCGCATACCATAAGGACGAATGCTTGTATCTTTATACGAAAAACCTGTCAGAGCGTCCTAATGGCAAGCTACAATGTGGTACCTTTTGCTTGAAAATGACACAATTTATCATCTTATGCTCCGAAACAATACAGGAGCGGTATTCGACATGCGTTAAGTGACGTTTCGTGTTGAACTTCAGTTGAATGGAAGAAATCGTGTGTTGTCGAATAGGTAAATTTGACATTAGCAATCCACAGTTAGGTGACAACGAAACCAAACCGAACCACGCAGAGTTCAGAGCCATTTTAAACCGTATAGTAGTAAGAAAACAAAGTTGATTTTTGTTGCATAATTTTTTTAATGAATGAGTTTTGGTTGTACCAAATGATACTTTCCACAGTTGATGAACAAATGATTCATTCCACTGTTGAACTGATGTTGAAGCCGAAACTGACAGTTGTGCATCTCGAATAGGGCCCCAGTACAATGTTCAACAGCACTTATTCTTAGTGAGATCCCTTTAGTGAGATAAAAACAAAAAGCTTTCACGGGCAAAAAAATGAGAAAATGACTAATTTTCATTATTCTGCAAGATGCTCCCGAACGAGCATTTTACCTCGTCGGCTATATTGTTGGCAACTACTTGGGTGCTCTACGACGATCTTAAAATAGATGACGTAATTTTTCAACTTTTTCGCCTGGTGTACCGGGATTTAAAAGTAATTAAGTTTATGAGATGTAACGTGCTTCTTGGATAAGGAAAAGAAGACAATTTTTGAGATGACTTATGAGCTCAAATGAGAACCAATATTGGGTCCTAAAAACCGGCCAAGTGCGAGTCAACTCGCGCACGAAGGGTTCCGTACCATTACGCAAAAAACGGCAAAAAAATCAGGTTTGTTGTATGGGAGCCCCACTTAAATATTTATTTTATTCTGTTTTTAGTATTTGTTGTAATAGCGGCAACAGGAATACATCATCTGTGAAAATTTCTACTGTCTATATAGCTGTCACGGTTCATGAAATACAGCCTGGTGACAGACAAACGGACAGACAGACAGACGGACAGACGAACAGACGGACAGACGGACAGACGGACAGAAGGACAGACGGACAGACGGATAGACGGACAGTGGAGTCTTAGTAATAGGGTCCCGTTTTTACAACCAAATCCGGGGTCACGGCAAATCTTGAAAGCGATAAGTAAGCTGTTAACCTAGACACAAGTGTACTTATTTTGCGAAACTTGTGACAATTGTCACAAGAAACACGACAATTGTCACGAAATTCCGACATGGAACTCCTTTCCTGTCAAGCATTACCATGAATTCTTTTAAATCCTGTAACAATTGTCATTAGCTTCGCAAAATAAGTAGGTAGTTATTTAGTGACGATATAATGTTTTTTTTTTTTTTTTTATTAAAATGTTGGTGGCAAACAAGCACACTGCCCGCCCGATGGTAAGGGGTAACTGTAGCCCATGGGTGCCTGTGACGTAAGCAACAGTGATGTTTTATAATTGTCTTGGAATTACATCTTACGAAGATATTCTATTGTAAAATAAAATTCATAAGTATGGTTTAGTGTTTATTCTGGAATTCAAGGAAACTCTTAGAAACCGGTAACTGTATAACATCAGGTATTTATAATAACACATAGAAAACATTATTTACTTATTTTATGTAAACTCATATATATGTAAATATGTAAAATTTCAGCATTTTATTTTTACAAAAAAAATATACTCGCAAATTTTCAACAATACGTCACAATTATTTTAATTAATCATTTGTAACAAAGACATAATATACAAGATTAAAGCAAAAGGAACGCAAGTTAGCTCAAGTAACGAGTAACTGAAGAAAGGGCTCATTAAGCCCTCTAGGGTTCCTTGAGACCCTTATTAAACGAGAGGACGAGAGGGCAGAGTGCCCTTACGACCTATTCTTCCCCCACGGAGGGTGGTGCATCCCTCCCATGTCTGGGTTCATAACCGTGAGTACTCTTTGAGCGTATTGTTTATATTTTTGTTCAGAGAAATGAAACAACCGTGATACGAGTTACGAGGTGCTACGCCGTAGCACTTCTACGGAATTCGTAGCCTATGTTGACGATCAGAATCGATACTCTGAGGCTTATTCTAACTGTAATAACATGTTATGAAATTGATCTGGATTTGATGTGTCAATGTCAAAAGTAACGTTTCTTCAACCATTAAAGGTGGCAACTTCAGCTAGAAATCCAAATCAAATGCATAACCTGTTATTACAATCGGAATACGCCTCCTGAGCAGTATTAGTATTTTAACAATCTGTTATTGATACTTTATTACTCCCAGCGTATTCTAAACCAGAAACCTTTGTAAGTTCACACGAGAAAAATAACTTAATGGTTAGATTTTTATTTTGTTGTCGACTTTTTTCGTCAGATTTCGTAAAATGCAGTGGATAGAGAGAGTTCCCTATTCTGTACAATATAAGGGATTTTTCACTGTAAAGGATGACTCACGCTAGACCGGGCCGGAGCCGGGCCGGAGCTTCCGGTGCTTCGTTTTCTATGGAAAGCACCCCTAAAAAATTCTTCCTCTGTTACGAAAAATAAATAAATAATTCATTTATTCATGGCAAATTTCATAAAAACGTATTACAAAAAAGTATATTTGAAATAAAAAGTATATAGTTTACCACGAAATTGTCGCGCTTCAGCAAAATGCTAACCCTAAAGTCAGCGCTCGTATGGCATTATCGTAACTCAACGAAAAATTACATACATTTTTTTGTGACAAGTTTTGATTTCGTATTTGTTTCACCCAAAAGAGCTCTTCAAACCAGCCAAACTTTATCTAAATTTTATGAAAAAAAAAAAACAAAACCGAAACGAAAATAGAAATCGGCTCTACTATTATTATTATTATTGGGGCGTTGTGGGCCTTTGAGTGTCACGTCGACCAAACAGTGATCTATTGTGACGGCCCTTTAAAGCTCATTACTAATGCCCGTTGAATCCAGAAAATTCAAGATTCTTTGGGCCGTAATGTTCTGTACCTCATAGGGTTGCAGTACGTGCCGCCCTAAGTAGGTACTTCTTTTTGACATTAGTGGTCCACAGGAACAGAGAATGTGCATTGCAGTCTCCTCTGACTCCTGGCAGAAACTGCATGTCGGATCTTGTATCTTCCCTATTTGAAACATGTGTTTGTTCAACTTGCAGTGTCCAGTCAGTATTCTAGTCACCGCGCAGGTTTTGTGTCTTTTGAGCCCTAGAAGCTCCTTAGCAACTTTGCTGTTGAACCCTTTGATTAGAGCTTTCGAGTGTTTTTGTCCTTTGACGAACTTCCACCAATCGATTGCTCTCGTTTTTTCTAAGTTGCTGAGCAGAGAATATGCATCCCGTTTTGTGGTTCCACAGAAAGGTTCTGGGCCGACCAGGGTTGTGTCTGCGCCCTTTCTGGCAAGTTCGTCCGCTTCTTCGTTTCCGTTAATGTCGGAGTGCCCTGGTACCCATCTAAGTATGACTTTGTTGGAGTTAGCCAGTGCATTTAGGTTTTTTTTACAGTTCTGGACTAGTTTCGGCTCTACTAGCATGTTGTAACATATTTAGGTATTAGAGTTTTCTTAATAAAACGACAATACCTAAAATTATATTTTAGTGATACATTTTACACGTTATGATTACCGATACCGCCTTTAAGTAAATAAGTCCATAAAGAACGTTTTATTACGAATATAACAAAGTAACATAAAATAAAATTATGTAAACGGATTATATCGCGTATATTGAATTTATAATACATCCCGACGTTTCGAACCCTTTACAGCATTCGTGGTCAACGGGTGACGAACGCTGTAAAGGGTTCGAAACGTCGGGATGTATTATAAATTCAATATACGCGATATAATCCTTTTTCATAGTTTTATTTCATGAGTAACTATCGCGGTAACCGAAGACAATATTAAAGTAACATAAAATAAATCCACCTAAATGTAGGCGGTACGATGAAATTATCAGGGCCTAAAATATTGTTTTCGGAAGCCATAAAGAAAATTTCTCATAATAAAGATATTAAGAATTTGGGGGCAATTGTGTTAGTATTAAGAATGATCTAGGTAAATTACAATTGGGATATGTTTGAAATTGGGGCAGCCTGTAAAAGAAGCTCATGGAAATGTGAAACAAAGCCTAGATTTAATTTAAGTTTTTCATTAGGGATACTGTAAACGTTGCTACTTTGCTCCAAAATTCGAAATTTAATTAAAAAAAATAAAATTATTATATTGTGGTTGGTATGTTGATATTTATGCCGATTTAAATTAGACCATCACTACTATCGTTGTAACACATGAGGCTGTAATATATTTAGATTTCATATACACGGTGGCTAAAAAATAAGTGCATTCCCATTGCCAGGGAGGTTTTGGGATTATACTGAGCAACTTTTACTACGGGGCAACCCCTTTGGCTGTTGCATTCATTTTGGCTAGTCCATTTTCTATGGGAGGGTAAATTTTTTTTCGCGATTTCGTGATTGTTCCCGCAGTAAAAGTTGCTCAGTATAATCCCAAAATCTCCCTGGTAACAGGAATGCACTTATTTTTTAGCCACCCTGTATAAAAACTATTAGAGCTCAATTACCTAGTAAAGAGCAAAGTAGGCAAATTTTACGGGTTATATTTATTTAGTTTATACTTTATTGCAAATGGCGGTTTTATAGCCTCATGGCATTCTCTACTAGTCAGCCATAGGGCTAAACTGAGAGGTAAAAGTGGTGCAAGGCGAGAAAAGTAGGAACTTATATTATTATTTATTTATTATAATTCAGGACTTCTAAGTGCTTTCTTGCTGTGGTGTCTCAACGATCTGTCACGTCAATTAATTATTCCGAAAATACTGTTAGCTCAAATATCGCGAGTGGAGTTGTTCGTTTTCTAATTACCAGTGCTAATTACTTACCAATTGTTGTTTTCCTACAAATACTGTGAGAAGTAAAATAAAGCTGATGAGTAAGAGTCTAGGCGTCGACGCATCGGCAGGCGTCGGCCGATGTCTTTTACGCTCTTATTGCGCAGACATAAAGGTTTTTTTTATCGGCTTTCATAATTCATAATTCTTTATTGCAACCATGGTACAGTATAGAATAGATGTAAATTATAATATACAATCGGCTATCGGCTTTTGCCGATTCCGCGTCGATATATTTGGGGTGACCCTTAGACGGAAAATTTTATTGTCGCTCATCTGAAGACTATCGGTACCTAGACTTATATTGACCGGGATATGGACCGTGATTACCTTTTGTATTGTTTTCGAGCTCCCGGTAATCACGCTTTATATCCCGGTCGATATAAGTCTAGTGAAACTAACCGTGAATCACTCAAAACTGTTATCGGTACCTAGTTCAACACTTCCACACGTACTTACACTTCACTTTAAATACTGTTCAGGTACTGTACATTTATTAATTTAATTTCTTACCAAAATTGTAGGTTATTGTGCTTCCAATCCTTACCTGTAAAGATCAGAACAGATTATAAAAATATACATTTATTACTCACACAAAACATGTGGTACCTAACAATAACATAACAGCACAAAAAATGGGTCAACATTCTTTAGGCCTGATAGTATAGGATATAATTCCTACTACTTCAAAATGTCTGCTTACTCGTATTTCTAAAATCACCCATAACACCATTTTTTTTTATACTACGTCGGTGGCAAACAAGCATAAGGCCCGCCTGATGTTAAGCAGTCTCCGTAGCCTATGTACGCCTGCAATTCCAGAGGAGTTACATGCGCGTTGCCGACCCTAACACTCCTCTCCCTCGTTGAGCTCTGGCAACCTTACTCACCGGCAGGAACACAACACTATGAGTAGGGTCTAGTGTTATTTGGCTGCGGTTTTCTGTAAGGTGGAGGTACTTCCCCAGTTGGGCTCTGCTCTAGATCTGGAATGACATCCGCTGTCTTGTGCCCTACCACACAAAGCGAGATGTCATTCGCAGTGCCCATACCTCTCTTTTGGACGTAGTTTATGGACATACCCGGGTCCAACCATGTTATTAAAGACCAGTTTTCAATTTTCCCAACATTCTGAATTTTTTGGAATTACCCAAACATTGATCTTAAAGGCCGGCCACGCCCTATCAACCCTCTGGTATTGCAGGTGTCCATGGGCGACGGTATTAGCTTACGATCAGACAATTTGTATGCTCGTATGCCTCCTATATCATTAAAAAATACAAATGACGGGTACACGGAAAGAACATGTGTAGTGTACTAAAGTTAGTAACATTTTGAGTAATCGCGGTTTTAAAATTTGGAACCATGTCAAAATGTATGGTAATTCCGTGACCAGGTCTTTTTTAACTAAAAAAAGTTGTGTCACATATATTATACAGTGGTAGCAAAAGATATAACTAATAGTTCATTAAAAGCTCTACATTTTCAAATGAAAATCTCATTTTCCGAAAAAAGTGACTAGACTTGTTCTTTCCGTGTACCCTTCTAATATCGAACATAATATTATTATGATTATAAAAAAAATTAAAATTATTCATTTTTTATTGTGGGACGTACCACATTACAATCGATACTTAATCTAATCTAATATATTCTATTATTTATTCCCTGATCCCTATAAGACAGGTTTACCTAGTTTAGGGCTCAGGACACTATTCCTAGGCTGTCTAACAATAGAATACTCCTAAAAATGTAATTCTACTATGTAATAAGCTGCATTAAATTTTTATTAAGTAAATAAATCATTTTTCATTTTCATTTTTTTTTTCATTTATATTGGACCGGCAATCCAAAGATCATCGTTGTTTTTTTTTTTCATTGTGGTTGACATCTGTATATACAGTTTATAGATATGAATGTGAACATTAGTTGCAAACGTTCCTCAAACGTTAGCTTGCGTAACCCATCGAAAACTCTCTTAATACAGAAATCTGTCATTCACAATCTAATGAACTCGCAACACACAGTAAATACCAGCAAAATTCCGAGGTTCGGGCCAAAAATGTTTTATGATCTGCGCAACACGCAGTTACATGTCTGAGCGTGTGGCATGTGGACAGAACGGCGCGAAATGATTTACAGGCTTTCATTTCGGCCCGTTTCATTTCTGCATTCAACTGAGGTTCTATAAAAATACAGTTGTAAAAATTACACGGACATTTCGATATGAGCGAGCGTTTTGAGTGAGCAGTTGGTTTTATAAATGATGTACATTATTTTAAACAATTTATTTTATGGCCGTTTCTGGGTGCGCAGGGTTACGCGGTTGAATACTGGAGTAGCTAAACGTTTGAGCTCGTAATCTAATCATTGTCAATTTACATACATTTATACAACAGGATATTTACCTATTAGTTACTCGCTTACTCGTATGCGTGAAAACGTTGCTATCTTTACAGTAAGGAGTTATTGCGAACGAAGCTACGGAACGAAATTACGGAAGTTTCCAAAAAGTTTACAGAAATAGGAAATACTTTCAAAAATTATAATTGTCATAAGGAACCATACTATGAACGAAATAGGTTACACATCTTACATATGCTCATAAGTAATCCCACCTTTGTAGGCTTTAGATACATCAAAAAAGGTAATTCTTCAACAAAAGCCTAGACAGCGTTGTTTATTATTTCAAACGTCGCTGTACGCGAGTTTTCCAGTTGTTTCTTATTTCTGTTATTATATTATAGAAGTTATTTCGACATGACGCATTTATGTGCCCTCACGGTATACACGTTTACAAGGTTATACGACGATCAAATACTTCTTGCTTCTTTTTGATATTTTTATCACACACCCACAAAAAAAGCCTTCTTGAGCTTACCGTGGGACTCACTCAATTTGTGTAAGAATGTCCTTATAATATTTATTTATTTATCAAACATGAATAAAGAAAGGGGAGCTGGCGTTTGTACAAACAGGGTAAGGATATAAAATGTAAACTAAGGTAAAGTTAATTTATGGAATTCATCAACTAAACTAATACTAAAGAGAATTAAGTACATAGAGTGCTCACTCCATACATCAGTTTTGTTACCAAAAAGACTATTATTTTCGTAGTGACATCAAGCATCAAGCATTCATTGGTGATGAATGATGTCGAGACGAACGAAAAGTCTAATGATCAACGATTTTCAGCTAATATTATAACCGGATTAACCGGCACTCTGTTTTCAAGGCCTTCTGTTCATAATATTAGTTGTAAATTGTTGAGCTTTTCGTCAGTCGCGACACAAGTGACATCTAGTTCGTGCATCTTGTTCACGAGTAACTGAACCGTCAGTCAGTTACCCGTGAACAAGATGCATGTAACTACGTCGAAATATCGAGAGCTTGAAAATAATACAAAAGGTAATCACGGTCCATATCCCGATCAATATAAGCCTATTCGAATTTAAACTATCGTAAGTTATTAACTTAACTAACTTAGCTTATTACTTAACTTAATACGTGAGTGACACCGCTAAGTTAGTTAAGTTAATATAAGTCTAGTCTATCAAATCTAACAAACCGTTGCTAATTGTTTGTCCCTATCCATTACTTTGACATTTCTGTTTGTTAGAAACAGGCAAAATTGAACAAAGGTTTTAAGAGGTTGCTAAGTTTTATATAAAGGGGTTAATATATATATGTTACTTAGTGATTTTCCAAATTACCCCGTTTGCGAAGTTAGCATAGTAGTGAATCATATGAGAAAAAAATGTATTCAACATATTAAATGTAAAAAAAAAAAAAATCTTTATCAGATGGCTAAATACACCCTGAAATCGCACCTTTTAAAACGAACCCCACAAAAACTCAATTCACTCAAAACATACTAAACGTAATTCGGGCCCGAAAAACAATTATTAACTGTGTAAAATAAATGTTTTTCCAAGGGAAGCGTATTTAACCGTGGCGGGAAATAACCGAGCGGCATCGCCGATTACGCGCGCTGATAATTCTCGACCTTGTTATTTATTGCCCTGATAATAGGGTAGATGATTTAAGGAACAGAGATAGTGCTAGCTGCTAACAACCGTAAATATCCTGTATCATTATTTTCTTGGGACACCTTTTGCTTGTAACATTGCTACCTAATTTATTCAAACCCCTCTGCACTAGATATCGTTTAGAAATGAAGACGTTATACGGTGTTTAAGGCAAAATCTTAGAAATGAGATAATTTGTACTGTTTTTGCGTTGTATATTTTTTTTGTGTATTTTGTGATAGGTTTCTTTCATTTCATGTTGCAAATGCAAACTAAGGGATGCGCGGTAAAACCCGATAAGTCGTGCAAATAGACAAACAAATATAATTATGAAATTTTAGTTACATTTAGAATAGTAACAGGTAATAGTCTTCACAAATATGCGCTTTATGCGTTTTTTTAAGCATAGCAACACGATACCTTAAACTTTAGACAGCCTTGCACTGGTTATTATCATTAAATATAGAATCAGAAACGGATCGATGGACCTCGGTGCATGTTTGCTACCAACATTGGATTTAAACCTATTTAACCAGCGTTCATTAAGACGAAAGTGGAGCACCCGCGCGAAATCGCCTTTTCATATAAATTTTCCTCTCTGGATATTAACATTATTGAAAATATTTTGACACAATAATATCAACCACAGCTATGCCGCTAAGTTTGATTTTTGTCGAATTTTGAGTTATTATAAGAGTTAGGAGCATTTTAAAATTTGTATTTAATTGTTTTTCGTTCCAAATTTTTACAATATTCAAAAAATCTAAAAAAGTCCAACGTAGGAGCATAGCTATGGTTAATATACATCAAATTATGTAAAAATATTTTCCATAATGTTAATATCCAGAGAGTAAAATGGGGACTACGTTTGTATGGAGAAGCGGCCATCCCCTTTCCTCTTAAGTTTTAATGTTTCCTCGATTTGGTTTTAGCATCGAGTAACTTTATAAATATAGATCATCTTTAAATCTTCTTCTTCTCGTGTCGATGGTGTCTATTTCATATTAAGTGGGACCAGAAGGTAGCGATGCTTAACGCCCTGTCTGTTGCGTCCCGTAGATCTTGCTCTGAACATGTGTGCGGGTTCGCTGGGCAGGACAGCATGTGTTTCATTGTTTGGGAAGCCGTGCCACATACGCATAGAGTATCTGAGCCGCTTAGGCCGCCCCACCTTACCACATTGTCTTACCAAATGGCTACTGTTCATTCGTACATTTTATAATTTTATTATTTGTTTGAATCCTACTACGTTTGCAACTAATGATAAAATACAACTCACCAAATATAAGGGAATATTTGCGGCATTTTCTATGAGAAGGGACCTTATGTCGCGCGGCATTGTATTTATATCGGAGCATCGTTTATATAATGGCATAAGCGCCATCGACAATAAATGACAATAAGGTCCTTTTTTATAGACACATTTATTAGGATGTTTAAGCGTAAAATAAAAATGTTTCTGTTAGACAAAGTTAAATTGAAGTTACCGTAAACACTAAGATGTACCTAAGTAGGCTATGTTTAACTTAGTATGTAATTAGATAAGACTACCCACCTGTTTTAAGGGAGTCCCCTCTGCCAACAAACTGTCATGCAGTTTGGCAGAAGAAATTAATGTAAGATAGGGTTTATTTCGTCTGAATAAATGATTTTTTTTTTTTTTTTTTAGATCCATGTAACGTCCCTTCCGACAAAAGTTTAATACATGTAGTTGTATCGAAATTAACTGTAATATTTTATCCCGGTAAGGGCATTTATTTGTGTGATGAACACAAATATTTTGTTTCTGAGTCATGGATGTTTCCTATGAATATAAGTATGTATTTATCTATACAAGTATGTATGTGTACTGTCGCCTATCACCCATAGTACAAGCTTTACTTAGTTTGGGGCTAGGTTGATCTGTGTAAGATGTCCCCTAATATTTATTTATTTATTTTATTTTATTTATTAGTTCTTTTACCGGGAATACCAATTTTTTATATTATAGTACATTTTACAACTAGTGTGAAAAGAATGTCGGTACGAGTGGTAAAAAGACATTTCACACGTGTTGTAAACGACGTTTTTTAATACAATTGCGAAAAAATAATAAATTAATATATCATTAGTAGAATCATACCACCAAACCAAACCAAAACCAAAAGTACCTATACAGCCCGCGATACTTGAGCTGCCGCAGCCCGCGATACCTTCATACTCGTGCGCACCCGGCCGCAGCCGCCGCGGGCCCGGCGCGGGTTGGTCAACGACACCTCCTCATAACTCATGAGGCCCTGGTACCTGCTCCGCGCTAAATTACATTTTAACTGCGTTTCGAAAGTATAGTTTGGAACTAAAAAGTAAAAAGCACTAGTTCGAGAAATTGAGCTTCTCACACGCTACGCAGCCACAAAAAGTACCACTTTTTGAGCAACTGTATTAAAAAGTATATGTTTGATTCACCTTTTATTTTATCTCTGTCTTGTTTTACGTGTTCAACACTTGACCTTCCATTCTCTTGAACTTGACATTTATGCCACGTTAGAAACGTTGAAAAAATGGCGGAACAAATGAACTGAGGCATCAACCTATGAGTTTGACAAACGACTCGAGGCCCGCCTCTCTTTTGTCCAAGTCGTTCGCGCGATGGCTACTGCGAAGTTTTTTGGCAGTGACAAGAATTTGCCTGTCTATATTATTTTACTTATTTAACGTTATGAGCGTTAATATTTTTACCAAATTCAAAAAAGGAGCCAAAAGGAGGGTCGGTTATTAACGGGATGGTAATCCGCTCCTTTAGAGACTTTTTGTAGTTACTGCCGTCCACCAAGAACAACAGTTCTTAACATAATACAGAATAACAGAATAAACTTATAACATCAGTTTTGGAATTTTAAAGCTACGGGAAAGATAAAAATGTCGACACTGATATCGAGGACTACACCATCTATTTGGCTCCATATGAACTCAACATAGCTTATTAATGTACTTGGGAATGTTAGCGTTACTATACAAATACAAATAAATACAAATAAATACAAATACAAATTTTTATTGTTTGAATGTGAGTGGTTATAAATGGTCGTAGGGTTAGTATTTGGTTACATCACAATCAGCCTGAATTTGGCGTACAATACTCTTTGACTCTCAATGTGCATGTCATTAAAACCTATAAAATTAAAATTAAAGTATAAAAATGTCAGACTAAAAAATAAGTATTAATAATAATACAGTACCGTCAACTGGGGTGAATAGGGATGGCTTGGGTGAATAGGGACAAAACACTTTAAATGTGGTTTACCTGACAATTTCTTAAATTATACCCACAAAAATTGTATTATACAATTTGTGTGGGTAGTTATTAAGGAATTGTCGAATAAATCACATTTTAAGTTTTGTCCCAATCCATCCAAGTCATCCCTATTCACCCCGGTTGACGGTAATAACTTCTCGTCCGCTAAAATAGGACAATAATGTTTTTATTTTATTTTATTTGAGTTTGACTATAAAGAAGAACTTCCTGTACTATTTTTGCTACAGGTGAACATTTCCGAGCATATTGGAGAAAAAGTATATTCAATAAACGCCTTCAAAAAGGTGTAGGCAAGTAAACGTTTTCCTTAAAGATAACGTAAGATGATAATAGGCATTTTCCAAGGAACAGCCTTAATCTTGTCTGTCTATCTTCAGAGTAATTTGAAATTGACGCTGTTTTCTTAGATAGGCTGGATAGATAATTTTGTTTTACCTATTTGCAATTTTGCGAAGCGATTTAAACGAATCGAGATCAGATTAGTACCTAGGATAATATCTGCTTTCATACAAAGTTTAGTTCTGACATTACGATAGTCATTTATAATAAGTATAATAACAATGATGAAGAGTATACCTATGTTTTTTATTATTACATTAAACAAAACTTATCACCGCCGACCACCATTTCCGTTCAGTTCTACTAATTATGTCATATATGAAAATCTGAATGCCAACTAGGAATTTCAGTCTAGATAAACACGATTGCATTGCGATCAATCGATCATGCCAAACTTTTTTTGTTGACTTCGTTCTCAGACATTTCATTCATCAGAATTTTCCTGAAAAAGCTGAATAATAGCTAAATTCACCTAGAAGATAAAACCAGAAAAATCATATAAAAAGTCCTTCGCAAATTAAAAAGATCAAATGTAACACACATTACTTCGGCAATTTTGCAATCGTCGTGTACAAAGGCCGTTCCTTCTTAATTTTCTCCATTGTATAAAGCTCCTTTGTCGCCGTAATAACTAAAAAAATCGACTTGGAATTGGCTATATGAAAAAGTATTGCATTTGGAAGAAACGCTTCATTAGTATAGATGTGTAATTTGTGGGTATTCACAGAAATTCGCAACGTGCCCGTTCCCAGGGAGATCTGGGATAAGTCGGCGTGCTCCTCTCATTTGTATCCCTGGCTTTAATGGATCTTTTTTCAGATCCCTTCACTTTTTCTCCGTCAGTTTTTGCCTTTTAATTGTCTTCGCTCCGGTCGGTAAATATTCTCCCAGTAATTGAATGCCACGTTGATGGCGTTTTAGGTAAATGGACAGTTAGTTAGGTTAATAAAATGTTTATATCGATGTGAGTATTATTTACGAATATACTAAACAGATCACGACAGTTAAATTAGCTTTTCGTTATCAGGCAGTGGTGGTGTCGTGAAGATTCTCTAAGTAAAAACATGTATGTCGAACTAATTTATACTTTACATATAACTCATACATGAGTAATCTGTTTGTACAAATTATATGGTCGAATTTTGCGGCACATTTTTCATCAAAAGCGGTGTTTTTATTTACTTTCGCAAAACGAGTCAAAATACTGACATGTTATCAAAGCATAGTTAAGCGTTATTGGATTTTGCGGGTCAGAGCAAACATAGAATTGAATTATCAGTTTAATTTCGGCCAACTGCCGCATTCGATATTTTATGCGGCACCATAATCATAACATGCGCTATAAAATATACAAAAATAATAAATGGCACATCTGCATGATGTATTTTACATAATTATGTAAACACATCGGTTGTTTCTGACAACTTGGATAAATAATCATATTGTAAAAAACTCAGATATATTAAACTTTATCTACAAATTCTGTAGGCATGCTGACGCCGCTACTAAACTGATGCTTATGCTATATTCGAAATACAATTTACCTAATTACTTTAAACTCTGTTATATCATTATTAAATAACGAATCTTTAAGAATATTTACGATTAACTGACTATCAGTCCGCAGAACGATTATCGGCCTGTCAGTTAAAACAAAAATTGGACAGTTCCGAATAACTGACAGCCTTATAATCCGGCGGACTGATAGTCAGTGGGCCCTTTTAGAGAGTCAAGATATTATTTGTTATGTATATTTCTTTATAGTTTAAAATTTTAATACTAATTAGAAAGCTATTTTATATTTACCTACCTAAATTTCCGATATGTTCTAGACGGTTACCAAGGCATACATACCAAATCGCGTAACAAAGGTAGGTTTTTATTTTTCTTCTTATACTTCAAAACGCGTCGTTTAGATTTTTTATCTTTCTGGAATGATCCACATCCAGTTCGGGGGCACGTACAGAAGTAATAAAAGCGAATGACGGAATCATAAAAGGGTTGAATTTATTGATTCGCATTGACGTCTCTAACTGTGAAGCGATGCAAACAGCCGTGGCGCGCCGCACCTCGCGAAGCGCAAATAACCGCAAGCAACGCAATATGGACCTTATTGAGAACCCTTATGACCTCTTCCACCTTTTCACTATGCACTACGACCGTTCTAGGTCAATTTAGATTATTGTTATGCTGCAACTGTCAGTTTTTATTTGTTTTTCGGCATTAAGTGAGATGGCGGAATGTTGATATTCGCTTTCGCCAGCCATTCTCGAAATCAAGAGGATAAAATCACACGAAAATACCCGAAAGGCCGGTTCAGTTTTGTTTATTATCAAGGGTGGATTGCAATATTTTAACAAATACGTTCCTGTTTTTTCGTAGGAAAATTGTGTAACATAGAACTTACATACTCGATGCCAATTACACAAAAACATATTATTATTTTATGCTTTTACACTAAAAAATACTAGTTGTCTGGAACAGATCGCTCTTTATAGCGATAAAATCGCCTGTAATCTACCATAGCTTAATTTGTCCGTACTGTTTTTTTTTGTTATTCCTAGGTACGCAAAAAAGAATATTAAAATATTAAAATTTGTGTTGATTACAGGTTTCGTTGATTTACGGCCCACGGAAATAACGTCTGCAAACATTGCTTGGATGCAGGTTTATTGGGTTTGCATCGATTCGTGAATTATTTGACCATTCAAAAAAAAACACAAAAATCAAAAATGTTTATTTTCTTCAACAATCTCATCATCTTAACTTCTTCAAGTGGCCTTTGGAATTATTTGCCTAGAGGGTTGGTATCGGTTAAAACTCGAGTTTGTTGAGTTATAATATATGCTGTAAGACTCAACTCATTTTTTCAGACCTATAACTTTTCAACTTGTCCCGAGTCTTTTGTAAAGACTTGCGTCCTTTTCACCAACTCAATTTTTGTACAAAATTTTTGAAATGCATTGTCTTTATGTAAAATTGGATTGGGTAGACAAATCATAATACAATAGAGCCTTTTTTTAGGGTTCCGTAACCAAAGGTTAAAAACGGGACCCTATTACTAAGACTCCGCTGTCTGTCTGTCTATCCGTCTGTCACCAGGCTGTATCTCATGAACCGTAATAGCTAGATAGCTAAAATTTTCACAGATGATGTATTTCTGTTGCCGCTATAACAACAAATACTAAAAACAGTATAAAATAGATATTTAAGTGGGGCTCCCATACAACAAACGTGGTTTTTTGCCATTTTTGCGCGTAATGGTACGGAACCCTTCGTGCGCGAATCCGACTCGCACTTGGCCAGTTTTTTACTGTTATTTAGATAAAAATAAAACCTACAAAACTGTCGACGCAGTCTTTATTTGAGTTTTGGTTAGAGTTCTTTTAAGGTGCGCTTAAAAAAGACTCAATAACTAAAGGATTCGACTCGGGACTTAATACTTTTTTAAGCTGAATCGAAGGAGTCAAATTCTTTAAATTTAGGCAAACGACTCAAGATCCTACCAACACTTCTATCTGTCCTCCTATCTGTTCCCCTATCTGTTTTGCAACGCTTTTCCCGAATTGAACGCACCCGCCTATGAATGCGTAAACAATTTCCATAATAACATATTATTATCTGCTATGAGATTCTGCGCGTCTCACTATATCCCGCAAAGCATTTTATTTGCAGGGGAAGATAGTCAATATCTTATAATGGAATCAATTTGTGTGTATTGAAATATTATGTGCGTTTGGGGGATAACGGTTGCCACCTTTACTCTATTGATATTCGTCCAATTTCATCATGTTTTCATGACGGATTTTATACTAATGAAACTGATAACGTTCTTGAGCTTTCACATGTCTTGTGTGTATTGATATAATTCATTAAATTTTTATGATATTCCGAAAGATGCGAAGTGAAAGAAATAATACTCGTACCTGGGCATTTTCACTTAAAAGTGTACCATTTCCTTTTTTTCGAAAATGCATCAACTTTTGGGTTATTTCTACTCAGAATCACGAGGACTATCAATTTAACAAGAAAAAAAATATGTCCCAAAAAAAATTATAGTTTTGTAACGCATTTTCACATATATTTTGTATGGACCGTTATAAAACTGACACTCAAAATTTGTATGAAAAACTGGGGACACTTTTTTCTTTGTCTCATTCAATAAATACATAGTACTTGTAATTCTGAGTCTAAATAACCCATAAGTTGATGGTTATTCGAAAAAAGTAAATGGTACCATTTTTTCTGAAAACCTACCCGCACACATAAAACTGGTTTCAAATTACTCGTATTTTAAACCTGTAACAAAAATAGCTACTGTTTTTCACTACGATCAATAAGATGATACTATTCTGAGCAGTCTAGCTGTGCGAAAAAAGTTAGCCTGAAAATATTTATGAAGAGATCAGACTCCGTATTCCAAATGCCTTACTGAACACAGTCATGTCTATCTGCAAACAGCCAGTTTAACTGTGACATTGAGACGCGAAGAGTAGTAACATCTTGAAATAACTTACAATGGTTCTCACTTAGACGAATGGTCGCCTGTGCTCAGGGAGCGATAGGAATCAAGCCCGTGCTCGGAAAAGATGGTGGCGACTTGACGCGAGCTGAAAGGATTATCCGGATGACGTTAATGACAGAGATGAGTGAAAGAAACAAAAGATAAGTCTTATCTGTTAGTAAGCCTAGGATTTTAAAATTCAAACGAACCAAGCTGGTTGGATTGCATTTTAAATTCCGTGACAGTGATATTAAAAGTTCGTAAACTGAATGTCGACAGTGAACGATAATAACGTAACTGACTTATTGGATTTTCGGTTGAACTTTGAAATAGCGAACTTGTCTCGAGAATATTTTTTTGTTATTTGCTCATTAATGCTGCTTAAAGTGTAATAATAGTTTATTATACAGTGAACTAACGTAAGTCTGCATCCAATGAAGAATTAGTCTTAAAACGCGTTTAAACATTTTAGTCAACACAGCGTAACCCCATAATCTTAATACGCCCGCATGTTTTCTACATAACGCAGTAGTGCGAATATTACCCTCGGGGAATATTACTAAAGTCAAAATCATTAACAAAGGAACAAATGTGATAAGAACAAGGACACGAACTTAACTTTTATTTTATCTATGTGATTCTAGTTTTTAATTGTATATGCATAAAAGTATACTCTGCACTCACGTTATTACAGTGATAACTGGAAGACAACATTTTATATACATAAATTTTCAGAATTAGATTTAAGTGCAGGTACACCTTTTTTATGATATATAGACGAAACGCCTTATGGTAAGGGATCACCGTAGCTCATAGACACCCGCAACACCAGAGATAGGAGTACGCTCTTTCCTTGAACCTAGACGCAAAATTGCATGACCGCTTTATGAATGAATTCATTCTTGTGTCCATGAGATTTTGCATCTAACTGTACAGTCTTTATCTATCGATACGTCCAGGCAATAAATTTTGTTTGGCGCTTTGTTCTAGTAGTTGTAAGTTGATTGTACGTTGACGCTTTAGAATAAAAACAAAACTTCCTTTCTAATTTTTAATTGAAAATTTGCTATTGGAGACGATCTTTTTTTCATTCAGTAGGAAACATTCCCTAGAAAATTACCGGGAGGCTGATTCTGATTTAATGGTTATGATGAGGTTACGGTTATAATGAACATGACCTTGGTGATTGGCGCGCATCTCACGCAACTTCTTTCACTTCATTTCGCACACACCAATCAGCGTGAGCGATCTTCAAGGTCGTCTCAAAACAAGACCAAAACCCGAAACGAATCTAAATCGGCCTCAAGGATTTTTCAGAACACCCCAAATTTCACACCGCATCATATTTTGTATGATTAAAACGAGTATTTTTTTCGTCTCGCTGAATAATGGTACACGCAGTTATCTGTAGTCCACATGAATCCGCCCACGCTGACGCCATTAAAACGGAATAATGAAACACCTGCGGTTTCGTTCTGTTACCGAACTATCCGGCACTAGGTGAGACATTGGCAACACATGTGATTTGCAAACACTGAAAGTAATGTTAGCAGTAACAAAATATTTTTCACCTCAGCAGCTCGAACAAGCCTACTCCAGGAAGTGAAGAAAGCATGGAGACTATATAAAGGAGCCAAATCTCTATGTATGAAAAGTGTCCATCAAAAAACAGTAATTAGGCGGCGCCACCATACACCGAAATACTACCAAAAACAACCTACGTAATTTGGTCGGGTTATTTGTTGCCTTATATGGTTCATGTTCATGTTATACTCAGGTCCCAGAGCCTAACTAGCGCCACCGGAGAGATTAGGAACTATTATTTAAAGCTTAACGCGGTCACTTTTACAACAATTCTGCCATAAGAGATTGCGATCCTTTCTATACCATCCATAGAAGAAAGTGCGACTTTCCTCAGGGAGTGAAACAAAGTAGCTTTTTAATTTAGTGAAGGCCATGAACTGCCACTTCATAGTTTTAATACATTTTTTTCTGTATTATTCTGTGTAATTCGAAATACATTTTAACTTTTAATATGTTCTCACTACTGAGGTGAAAAATTATGTATGCAACACGATAGGAAAGTTATTTTTTCACCTCGTGTTTTTGAGTCCCTCGCTACGCTCCAGAACCTTTCGCTTTCTCGGGACTCAAAATAAACACTCGCAAGAAAAACCAACTTTCCTCTTTTGTTGCACAAATAACTACTTACACAAAAAATGAGACTTGCGAACTATGTGTTATACTACACCAGCCGACAGGTCGGTTTTTAACAACAAAATTGGAGGATATTGATCAAAATGTATGTCTTTATTAATTAATGTCATTTCTTGAATAACATATTACCATATTATTATTCAATTAAAAGTAAAACTAAAACTAACTAAGAATAACAACTTATAAATAATAAAAATTAAAAAACAAAACTACTCTTAATTAAAAAACATCTAAATAAGGCCCCCGCGGCATTGTGCCAAAGATGCTGGCAGCATTCCCTCGCTGAATGGCAATACTTATGCAATACTTTATTGAATTAGTTCGGCAAATATATTTTTTTAGCGAATGAGTTTTCAAAAATGGCTATTAATCACGAAGGCTATGAGTTAATTTTGCCAACCGGCTGTGCCCACACCACTGCGCTTTTCTGTGCATAACACTCTAATTTTGCGCGGAAAAGAGAATTTAAGTACGACTTCTAAATAACCGTAAATATACTTGCACAAAAAGGCACTGATAATGAGTCACTTTTTAAGAAATTTACTAACACAATGACATTTGTCGTTACTTTTGTCTTTATTCCTGTTTATTTTCTTCGCAGTCGATATGAAAAGCAGAGTGCATAATGACTAATGAGAGAATACTTGTTTCGACCCAAACCTGGCAGCTCTAAATGGCCTTCGATAAAATAGTTACTACTATTAAATACGAGTTTTCAAAGTCTCTTCCAGTCAGTTAAGTCCTTGCCGTGAGTGAGATCGCGTCTCTCTTTGTTCCGGGGCGTCCGCGAAGCAGTTGCACAAATAATTATGTGCATACAATTATTCCTGTCTCCGTTAAGCGCTGGCACCCTCCCGTTTTGGCGTTTACATGTGTTTTTTTTTTAAATTAAAAACATTAATACTCGCGTGTTAATCCGGAGGCGTGGCAATTGCGGGCACGCTTTTAGGAGTGGTGATTATGTTAATGTCAGGCTCCTATTCCATGTTAATCCGACGTACATATCGGTCAGCTGGGCATAAGCTTTAAGTAACTAGGCCACGACCTACACCAAAAACTAGTAGATTGGAGTTGACACTTCTGATAAATTTCAACAAATTATACGGTTGGATCCTGTAGGCCGAACACATGATTGACGCGACAGTATCTCGCCGCGAGATAGACTACCCGTCTTTTACTAACTGTATGAATTAAAGAGGGACGGGTAGTCTATGTCGCGGCGAGATACTCTCGCGCCAATCATGTGCTAGCCCGGCTGGGTAAAAATTTATAGAATAGGGTTGTACATTATTATTTTTTTTTATTTTTATTTTTTTATTGATAATGGGAAACAAACAGCGAAAGATGACACATATAGATAATTACACTTAAATACATACATAAGCCAAAACAGTTTCCACTACTGAAATTAGATAATTATGGTTGCTCAGACAAGACTTGTTTGTACAATTATCTACGAAGAAACGAGCGACATCCTTAGCGCGGTCCTGCCAATAGGGATGTGACCGCCGAGTGCAGTAGAACATAACCTGGTAAAAGACATTCGACTAAAATAAATGACTTTCGATATTTATGAAACAGAAACGCATTAATATAAAACTTGTATTAGTAGTTTATGTGAATAAATACTACCTGAAAGTTATTAAAATACGAGTAATAATAAGATCACATGACTTTTTAATACCTAATAATGCACATTTACATTAAATGTAAATGTAAAATTTTGAGAATTTTGAAAGTTTTTGACGACCTGTTTGGCCTAGTAGGTAGTAACCTTGCCTATGAAGCCGATGGTCGCGTGTTCAAATCCCGGTAAGGGCATCTATTATTTATGTGATTAGCACAAATGTGTTTAGGAACCGCATGTTACAAATCAAATTTGATGTTATTATTACGCACAGTAATAACATTTTCATAGATAAGAAATTTGTCCTAACAATAACACTTTCTTTATGTTGTCCGTAATTCGCAGTTTTTGAACGCATCATTGAGGGTTTATGATATCAGAGCACAGCGCTAGAAGTTGATTTAAGAGTCATTCTTCAAAGTGTAAATATTCTGCGTCCCAAGGAAAAAATACCCGAGATACTGAAATAACTGACTTTAATAAATAAAAACATTGCTTTGCCACAACAACTGGGGTACGACGTATCTTTAATGAATGTATAAAAAATATATTATAAAGTCCCAAAACATGATTAAAATAGAATAGAATAGAAGAAATTTATTCAGATAACGCTTAAATTTAGGTATTACATAGACAACAGAACTAATTCATTATTAATAAGCGTCACTGAAAGGGTCTCCACTCAGCTTAATGTCAAGATACCACTTAAGGATCTCGACGCTGGTCTTCCGTGGAAACCCTTCAGAGAAAGCGCAACTACACGCTAAAGTACATAATATTTTATTTTATATTACGCTCGTCCATTCCCCAAATCTCCATTTTATGAACCAAACTCCGCGCATTTTATGAATCAATCAGAGTCGTGTCATTAGGCATCTCACTCGCACTTATTGGTGGTGTCGGCCTCCAGGTAATTAATCATTATGAAAATTTATGATTTTCGGTAAATATTAAATAACACTGGAACGTCAATAAACTCGTAAGATTTAAACAATTAAAATATACAATGAAGTAAGTAGCCCACGCAGTCGTATTTATAAATTTGTTTGGTTACAGAAATACAATACCATACCATTATATATGCTCGTTAATTTTAAGTTTACCTAATATGTAATTTAGAGCTATTATAATCGTCGTGTTTCAATAAAATTGACAGTGTTTTCATTTTAAAACCATAAAGGCAAAATGGAAAATGGAATAAAGAATCATCAATTATTCAGAAGATGACTGAAACTATTTTTGTAAGTTTTGAATAGTTTAATGGAACACTCAAAGGTAAATCCCAATGTTCATATTTAAACTTGGTTTAAGTGATTGGTTTAAGGTTTCAGTTAAAATTAAATTTAAAAAAACATAAACTCTGTCTTGTTCTGGCCATAGATGATTTGAATAATCATTTATTTTTAGATGAAGCTTTCAAGTTTTATTAGTTAAGTTTATATTATTATATGTTATGTACCCATATCAGTTTGTGAATAAAAACTGTTAAAAATTAACAATAAATCTATTGGCTACTGCCCAATAAGTATGACAATTATTTAACAACCAAACAAAATCTCTCCGACGTATTGCTAAAATGTTGACAACTATGATGTCCTTTCCATAGATCCCTTTATCTGACTTTCTAGAAAGATGTTTCTTCTCTTTCACTTTCAGATTCCATTTACCACGTTCTGAACAGCCTATGTCGTAGGGCTGTCTACGGAACATTGTGGCCCATATTAACGGCAGGCGTACAAAAGACGGTGCTCGTATATCAAACTAACGTCACTCCAATGTCTTCCTTCCGCGCAGTTTTACTTAAGAAATGCCCATTCTTTTTATTGAGCGTTTAGTACATAGCCGTAGGCTTTGAATGGCAACATTTTCATTTAAGACAAACTTACAAAAGTTTTATTGAATAAACTGAGGTTTTGAAATTTGTTAAGTCGTACTTTAACAGAATCTTGTTTGTTATCTATCTTGTACTGATCAATCAAAAGTAAATAAGTATTATAACACTTTAAACTCTCGCACACACACACACACACACACACGCACGCACGCACGCACGCACGCACGCACGCACGCACGCACGCACGCACGCACGCACGCACGCACGCACGCACGCACGCACGCACGCACGCACGCACGCACGCACGCACGCACGCACGCACGCACGCACGCACGCACGCACGCACGCACGCACGCACGCACGCACGCACGCACGCACGCACGCACGCACGCACGCACGCCCGCACGCACGCACGCACGCACGCACGCACGCACGCACGCACGCACGCACGCACGCACACACACACACACACACACACACACACACACAATTAATTGTAATGTGTGTTTCTCGTTTTGTACACATAATTGATGTCATTACCGGGTCTAACGCGATTAAGTTTTATTATTTTACCTTTTTTCTGACGTTTCAACTAGGTTGCACTAGCTGTGGTCACGGAAGACTGACGTCCCAAATTCGCCGAATCGTGTCGTGTCGCGTTAGACCCGGTAATGACATTAATTATTAATAAGTATTAGCTAATTATAAATGTACTACTGTCCGGATCTGAAAAAAACTATTTGATTCAAAATTAATAGTAATTTTGATTTATTTAGTTGAACCCTAAGAGCGTTTTCATATTGTCCAATCCGATATCAGATGTCGGAAGTAAGTAAAATGTAAGATATATGTGTTTCTCTGTATTTATTTATGCATTTAATAAATAATTATTACTAAAAAAATATAATTAACGCAAAAAAGGTGGACTTAATGCCAATGGCACTCTCCTGCAGCTGTTTTTGTTATAGGCGCCTTCAGACATCCGATATCGGAAAGGCGCTTCCGATAAATTCAGCCATGTCGGAGCCCCCGTCAGCTGTCGGACCGATAATATTTGTTTATTTGCGTGTGTAGACATAATGCTTGTTCTAGTGTGCGTGACCGCAAAAGACGGCGCCCGGGAGACTACGTGGATGTAGGATCCTACATCCGATATCGGATCGGACAATGTGAAAACGCTCTTAGGATAATTATAGATAGTAACTTATACTAGAGCGGTACTGTCATAGTAAATTTTGTAGTCCCAGTAAATTCACTGCCATCTGTCGACACACTTTAAAAATAAAAATAAATATTTATGAAAATACGATAAAATGTATTTAAAGCCTCCAGTGTCCAGAGCTGGAATCGAACCAGCGGACACTGGAGGCTTTGGTCATTTTTTCCTTCGTATATGATATTTATTTCAGTTTATAGTTTAAATAGTAGTGTGTCTACTTGAAAAACCACAAATTAAAATACTTTCATAGAAAATAATTTAATTTGTTCTTAGAAAATGTATTTAAATATAGATAAATGATTTTTTTTATTTGCATTAATTATTTTTATGATTTTGACCCATGTTCTTTTACTGATATGCGTTAAAATTGTTAAATAACAAACGAAACCGTCAACGCCATCTATACGACAGTTGGCCAAAGCTAGTAGCGCCCTCTGAACGAGAATCAAATTGTCTTGATTTTCGAGGCACGTTTTTTCCTTAGACTGTATCCATCTATTACGGAGTTATATCTATCTTTATAGATACTTACACAAGCCAATAATATACATAGGTGCATGTAGATAGCGTTATACCAAACTCTTAAGGTCTTAAGGTCCTCTTTAAACTTGGATAATTACTGCACACAATATTTGAACAATAAGAGACCCGAAGACAATCGTTTAAATAGCACAACTCAAACATCTCCCAAAGTGAAGTTGTTACTTCAAAAAGAAGTCATTAGCGAAGTTCCTAACTTGGTAACTCAGTGGAAAATAAATATTTTCAACTTGGCGCAAAACAATTCTATCGAGCTTGAGCAAAACGGCGTATTTTTATATTATCATCGGGGCATTTACGTCTTTATGTGGAAAGATAACAATTGCAATTTTGCTTACCCATTTTCGACAGTGCTGCTCAAATTCGACCGCTATTTTTTGTAATCGAAATGATAATTTTTCATCAATTCCGAAATAAAATATGAACGGTTTCTTTGCCATGTAACAAATACGAAGTGTACCTAAAGCCGGTTTTATATTAGGTAGGCCGTGAGTATTTTTGATCGTTATATCTTTGATTAAAGTACATAATAAAATTGTGTCTTAAGCAAACTGTACTACACTCTACACTGATAAAAGTACACCCGGTATGCCTGTTTTTCGGACTTGTCAAGGGCATTTGATCTAGTAGACTATAATGTGCTGTGGAATAAGCTGCAACATGAAACCACACTACCGCCAGAGGTCATCTTGATGCTTCGCTATTGGTATGGTAATCAAGAGAAGAGAAGGTGGGGTGGGTCATACTCGTATGAATATGAGTTGGAGTGCGGAGTGAGACGGGGGGGCCGGCTGAGCTCGCCCCGGCTCTTCAATCTTTATATGAACCGCGTAATCGGTGAGCTCAGCAGCACCAATGTCGGATGTCACGTTGACGATATCTGTTTGAATAACGTTAGTTATGCAGACGATATGGTGCTTCTGAGTCCATCGTTATATTATGATTATATTCGGGTGAATATTTTGTTTATTATTCAATATTTTCATATGCTATTTTTTTATCATTTATTCACATGAGCAGCATTTAACTGTCTAAAAATTTTACGTAAGTAGGTCTCCGAACTTAATATTTTTAAAAAGAAGTGTGAAAATATTTACTCTCTCCAGACTTACTATTGTGCGATTATCAGCCCAAGTCACAAACGTCGCACAAGGACACAAAGGGGGCACAGGAGAGGCACAAAGGCAAAGCACGTTTGAATGGATATCGCCCTTTCGCACAACTTCACTTTCTGAGTTATCTCCCAAACTTGGACTTCGCTAGAAAGGTCCTCGGAATTTACACACTACACAGGGTAACTACATATACTTCAAACTGTTCCTAAGCTAACCTTAGCCCGATTCAAATTTAACAAGTTGTTACGGTTTTGATCTAATTTTGATACGCACTTGAAGATCCCTCACGCTGATTAGTGCATGCGAAATGAAGTGAAAGTCGTGCGGGAGATGTGCGCCAATCACCAAGATGATCGTCAAGGTCGTATCAAAACCAGTTCAAACCCGTAACAAATTTTACATGAATCGGGCTCCTTGACTATATTAATCAAGCTTGTGATTTATTACACATTTTAGAAATAGAACCTTTTTTTGTCAAAATGTTAAACACGTGTGTGAACGTGTCTTAAGAGTCCCCGGCAAGTTCGACCGAATTTCACCTTCTCATACAAAACGGAGTTTCGTTCTCATTTTAAGACTACGTGTTGGATGGTAATGAAACTTTGCACATACGATGACATAAGGTATATCTAGTTCTGAATTTAGTTTATATAGCTCTAAGATATAAAACAAACGAAATAGAGCAAAAATAAATTTTGTACGAAAAACTTAAATTCGCTGTATTTTTTTATCAACTATGGTATCTGAGGCTACATCAATTATAGTAGGAAAGTACTAGACATGTGTAAGTAATGCTCGTAATATCACAAATGAGATATCTCTCGAACGCGTAATATGCCATTACGTATCACACGGAAAAATCAACCATTACTTCATGTATCACTCATCACGCGAGCCGAACGCCCCGCGCCGAAGCGCGCGTAATGGTTTCAATTCCAGATAAATTCAACAGATTGACGCGCCGATATGAATGGTCAGTTCAACTCTATACACAGTACGCGTAATGTATAATGCCAATTGCAATAGTGTCATCACAGTTGGTTGTTTGCCAAGCCATGCTTTGTTAACTCGTTCGCACTCGCACTCAGTGATCGCGCGCTCTCGCTCTGCGATTCTTTCGGCTATCTTCGGAAGACTTCGGGTCGGGCCGCTCGGCCGATTGCGTTTAAGTTGTCGCAAATTTCACTAATATTCTTACGAATATGATTTTCTGCATCTGCAATAAATTTAAAACTCTAGTGCGTCCGCGTAGAGCTTATAATGTTTTCTTATAGTACGAGAAGGATGCGGCTAAATCAAGTAATTTGTTTGAGATTTTGAATGTGACGAAAACAAAACCGTTTTTTAATATTGTTATGAAATGTTTGGTTGACTTTCGTCGTTCGCGGCAAACTAAGTACGAGTTACTTGTTTATCCTTTAATTTAATTGTGAATTAGTGCGTACCGTACCGAGACTGAGCGTAGAAATAAGATTTGTGTATATATAGACTGTTTGAACTAAATTATAAATATACTTAAATGAAATTGTAAATAATAGTAAAATAATTATAGAAGTTTGCCAGTCCTAAGCCTGGAGTTCCATTTTATTTTGGTAAAGTATGAAGGGAAATCAATTTGAATGCAGGTATGGTATATCTACCTGCAAAACTTACATGCATAATTAATTACATATCTGTATCAGTGTCATATCAATTTTATGCAAATAATAATAAATTATGCATATTTTATGATTTATAAGAATTAACAAAAAATCTTTCACATAGCGGTGACAAAACGCAACGCGTAATAAATTAAATAAATCGATCGGCGATACGGATTACGGATAGGTACGAGACGCGCTAGTCACTAGAGTGCTGTAATGCGCTGCGTAATGTAGGAGATGCTGTAATTTGACCATCACGCGCGCGCCGGAGCGCTGTTTCACGTTCGGGTCATGTTTCGAGTGATGAGTGATATGATATCTCAGTGTACTATTACGTTTTCGAAAAAGTGATGTGATATAGCATTACTTTTTGGAGCACTGTTTCGCGCATGTCTAGAAAGTACGTAGGGATTCATACGCACTGGCAACCGAGTCTCGCGCCAAATAAAAAAAAAATATCGCTGATTTATTTTGTGGCCTAAGACTGTTACTGTTTGAAACACCTAGCAAACACGATGAAACCCAATCGTCCTAAAAACGCTTTGCTAGAATTTCCATGTTTCTAATATTGAGTTGTTATTACATAGAGAAACCAAACGATACGATATGACGACCGGTCTGGCTTAATGGGTAGTGATCCTGCCTGTGAAGACGATGGTCCTGGGTTCGAATACCGGTAAGGGCATTTATTTGTGTGATGAGCACAAATATTTGTTCCTGAGTCATGGGTGTTTTCTATGTATTTAAGTATTTATATTATATATATATATATATATATATATATATATATATATATATATATATATATATATATATCGTTGTCTGAGTATAACACAAGCCTCCTTGGGCTTACCGTGGGACTTAGTCAATCTGTGTAAGAATGTCCTATAATATTTATTATTATACAAAACAATGACATTGACGCTTACGCGTTTAGGTCGCTCCGCTTATGGCGCAAAATACAGCTTCTCTGTGCCGGATTTAAACGTAGTAATAATAGTTTATTGGTTTCTAAGCTCTTATTTTATCTTTCATCGAACTCGTTAGAAACATTTTCGAGGAAGTGATTCGTTTACGTTCAGATTACATAAAAGAAACTTACTTTATAAAAATAACGTGAAAATGTCTATTATTTCTAGATATAATATTAAACTTAGATTTACCCTTAAATGTCTCAATGTAGCGAATGATTCTTGTTTTTATTTTCCATTACAATAATTGCCAGTCAGAGAAAGTCAAAACGTTATTAAACGTCAGCTAAAGCAATCTTTCAAATAAAGATATTATATATCAGAAATCGAAAACCTTTGTTCTATTGAAGATGACACCATTCAGAACGAATATCCATATTGAGCCTTGAATAAAATAACATGTAGCTCCAGATGCCAATTTGAACTTCTTTACATTCGCCCGTGCATCTCGCTTGCGCCAATTCATTAACGAACAAGCACGAGCGAAATGCACGCGCGGACGATAGCAAAATAACATCGTTTCAAGACTTTCAAGTAAGTTCAAATCGACCTTGATGTAAGAGCTCTGAAGCTCTCTATGAAAATATATAATAATACTATTTATAAGGATATATTGATTGTAGTAGTTTACTATTATGTTTGCAATAAAAGCTTTTGACTTTTGACTAAATTAACACGATTTTCACTCATAATTTTAGTCAGTCAGTTTTTCGTCAAGCCACAAATAAACGTAAGTTGTTTATAAGGATAGTTGATGAATTCCCGAGCGAATTGCTTTTAGATTACGTTACAACATCTTTATCGTGACTACCAAGACATATTGGAGGTTAATTAAGGTACGTTAATATAGTTATTTGATCATTAGTCGCCAAAAAATTATCCAATATTAGGTACAACCAAGAACTGTACAAAGTGACCCTGCTTTTAAGTGTAACTACTTAGATTTACGCAATTATTTTTGTGCTTTTTTTGCTTAATTTGTTTGAAGCCTGATTTAATTAGATTTTCTTTGTAAACGGATTCTAAGTAACGCAATGCTGACCTTTAAGAAAATTTTCTTTCTAAATAATTAAGAAAAGGTATAAATAACATGGATGACTGGCAAACTCAATTTATTTTAGAATGGGTAAGCAGAAAATGATAGACTAAGGCTAAAGCATTGTTAGAGTTTGTGGATAGATTAATGAAGTTACCGAAACAAATATAATGCTTTTAATTGAAACTGTCAGAAGTTTACAGAAACTTGCTTAAGCCGTATCGAATGTGCTTCGATTAATTGGTTAGCGTAAGTGATATGAATTAATTCCATTGTTATAACAATAAATATTAAACTGGAGATTAATTGATACGGTCAAAGGTTGAGTTGAGTAAGTAGGTATATCAAAGCAAATGTCTCCATATCTCAATTTGTGTGAAATATACCCATGTATATTTAATTATTGTAATTGTTTTTTTTTTTTTCATTAGTAAATCATTTTTGTTATATTTGAGCAAATTAACGATTATTCCTTGTATGTTATTGTGTATTTTTTTTGTGTTAGCCTAAGTATTTTAATGTATAATTTCCAATGCGATGTTTTATTGCTTGTGAATGAAATAAAAAAAAAATATATTTCAAATAAAACGACATTTTCCTTAGACATTAATACCTCATAAACATTTTATCAAAGGTAAAAACAAACTGCTTTGAATTTAGTGCTTGAAATTTAATGTATTTAGGTAACTACTTGATATTTAAATTTTAAATATATTATTGCTTGCATGCGTAAATTACATTTTACAAAAACATGCGCATTTGTGCATTATTTGACGCTAAAGTGTAAAACTAAATGTAAAAAATACTAAATTCACATCACAGAATTTAAATACCTTTGAACCAAATTAGTGCAAATAGTTTTTGCTAAATACCTAGTCTAACATAAACAGAGAACAATACATATATAGACATACATAAGCAAATATCAAGTAAGAATTTACAAGGAACGCAATATCAATACGCATTTAAATTTATTACCAGGGCAAGTTAAACAAAAGCGCAGTCATCTACCTACTAATTGATATGTACAGTGTACAGGGTCGCCATCAGATATATCGGAGCGGCCAAGGTGATAACAAATATCTGAACACACCTCTATTGTCAAGTCGTTGTAAGTCGTGTTAGTTTTAAAATTATGAGTGAAAATCGTGTTAGTTTAAATCAGTATAAGTCGTTGTACATTGATAATAGGTACAATTGTAAACAATCAACTTAAGCGCATCATTAACTTGAAAGTTTGAACCATTTTACTAACAGTTGCCCCCGCGCCCCAATGATTCATTCAAGTATAAACAGGGACCTCGTTAGTCGGCCCCCCGGGCCCCTAACAGGCCCCAGGGCCCCACTTGTCGGGACCCTGTGTCACCGGCAGGGGGTAGTTTGCTCTCAATGCCACTCGGGCTGATGGAAAATCTAAAAACTTTGTTCCGAATACTGATGAAAATGGTTTTATTTAAGGTCAACCGGGACAATTGCGTTACTGTTTTTTTTTTACTCTCCTTTAACCCCATATTATGAAATATTTTATAAGTGTATTGAAATGTTCTTTTCCTATGTGCTTTCTACAACTCTTTGCTAAGATAATTCGTGAAGTAACTTTTTCGTTGCGCTATAATTAAATATATAGATTTTTTTTTAAACGGAAATTTAGACCCATTTGTCCCAGTTGGGCAATTTGTGTCTTTTTAAAATAATTTATAAACAATTACGATAAGACTTCTCAATCCTCATGAAACGTGTTCATAATACAGTATTTAAAATGATGCTTATATTTTTTAGTCTATAGGTACACGACAGTTGTTGTATGTGAGACCTCTCTCCACTATTCCGTAACGGTTAGGCAGCGGTGTAAGGTTAGAGCCGGCGTATCTTTATTTGACGTTCATAAGCGCATTGTAATATGCCTACTTGAATAATAAACTATTTTAAAGACTGTAATAGATGTCATATGTTAAAGAAAAGTGATGAAGACCTCCAGTGTGAAGGCCGGATTCGAACCGGTGTCTTTAGCTATCGCGGCTAACGCCATGAACCCCTAGGCCACCTCGCCAGGGCGGTACCCGTCCCGATTTCTGGACTATATATAAAATAATTTGATTTGTTCCCAAACTTGTTCTTATCTTATCTTTACAAACTACCTAAGTATCCACATCTTACAGCTACTCGAATAAATTCTCAATTTGCTCGATATCACAAAATATTCAACATCATTAAAATTTGATGGATCACCGCAATGTTTTGATAACATCATCGAGTAGGCTAACAAAATAAATCAAACAAAAGAACAAACAATAAAATAAACAAAGTAATTTTAATTGCTAGCTTCAAAATAGTTTGTTTTTAGGGTTCCGTACCCCAAGGGTAAAAACGGGACCCTATTACTAAGATTCCGCTGTCCGTCTGTCCGTCTGTCTGTCTGTCTGTCACCAGGCTGTATCTCATGAACCGTGATAGCTAGACAGTTGAAATTTTCACAGATGATGTATTTCTGTTGCCGCTGTAACAACAAATACTAAAAACAGAATAATATAAATATTTAAATGGGGCTCCCATACAACAAACGTGATTTTTTTGCTGTTTTTTTTTCGTAATGGTACGGAACCCTTCGTGCGCGAGTCCGACTCGCACTTGGCCGGTTTTATTTTATATCTTATCCTCCTAAGGCCCAAGGTCCTACCTATAGTACCTACTTCTTCAGTTCGATGAAATTTAAACCATATTCAATTGGAAGTCGGTTTTTTTCGTTAAATTTTCAAACAACGAAAAATCAATTCTATTTTCTACACTATAGGTTCAAATTTCAGTGGCAAATTTTGGGTATTTCTTTTGTATGGCTGGGCCTTAGGTTATTTGCAATTATTCCTAAGATATTAAACAATGAACCCTTACAAACCCTGGCAAACTCCCGCAGTGGGTTATCTATTTAATTTTTTTTTTAGTATTGATAATTTTTTAGTGACAGTACATGGGAAGCTGTGTTTAGTCAGGCGGAGAAAGGACTCCAAGAAATCTCTTCGTGGCTAAATTTAAACCTTCTCACACTTAATGTGGCCAAGACAAACTATATTTGCTTCACAAAATACAAAAGTACACAACCACCTCCTACTTTAAGTTTAAGAATACATGATTGTCGTCAAATAGATTTATCAAACTGCAATTGTAAGAAAATTGCTAAGGTTGCTTTCACAAAATACCTTGGGATAATTGTCGACCAGCGACTATCATGGCACAATCATATTGAGTACATTAATAATAGAATCAGAAAGTTAATATGGATTTTTAAAATATTAAAGCACATTACCACTAAAAATCTATTAAAACAACTATATATTACGTTAGCTCAATCCGTCATGACATACTGTATTCCAGTTTGGGGTGGAGCAAATAAATCTAAGTTTATTGATACCGAAAGGGGACAAAGATGTTTACTTAAAGTTATGTTCTCTAAATCATATAGATACCCAACAGATGAACTATACAACGAGTGTAAACTGCTTAGCGTAAGAAAATTATATATTTTGAACACGACCTTAAAGTTACATAGGACTCTAACCTATAAACCACCTACGTCAACACAAAGAAGAAAAGATAAAGTAGTTGTCCTCTCTAACACAAAGTCTCTTTTCGCCAAAAGGCAATTTGTTTACCATTCTGCCTACTTGTATAATAATATAAATAATATTATCTCGATTTATTCACTGCAATCGTATAATTTTAAGAAAACACTTTTAGAATGGTTAATTAACCTAAGTTACAAGGAAACTGAAAACCTAATATATCACGTATCTTAAATATTGCAACAATAATAAAATAAAAATAAAAAAACAACTTTTTCAAACATATTCATATCAATCAAAATTAAACTATCGTTAGACATATTTCAAAATATTTAAATCACTACGGTTATTATATAAACAAACACACACACACACACACACACACACACACACACACACACACACACACACACACACACACACACACACACACACACACACACACACACACACACACACACACACACACACACACACACACACACACACACACACACACACACACACACACACACACACACACACACACACACACACACACACACACACACACACACACACACACACACACACACACACACACACACACACACACACACACACACACACACACACACACACACACACACACACACACACACACACACACACACACACACACACACACACACACACACACACACACACACACACACACACACACACACACACACACACACACACACACACACACACACACACACACACACACACACACACACACACACACACACACACACACACACACACACACACACACACACACACACACACACACACACACACACACACACACACACACACACACACACACACACACACACACACACACACACACACACACACACACACACACACACACACACACACACACACACACACACACACACACACACACACACACACACACACACACACACACACACACACACACACACACACACACACACACACACACACACACACACACACACACACACACACACACACACACACACACACACACACACACACACACACACACACACACACACACACACACACACACACACACACACACACACACACACACACACACACACACACACACACACACACACACACACACACACACACACACACACACACACACACACACACACACACACACACACACACACACACACACACACACACACACACACACACACACACACACACACACACACACACACACACACACACACACACACACACACACACACACACACACACACACACACACACACACACACACACACACACACACACACACACACACACAGGTTTTATCTCAATTTTGTAAATTCAATTGTTTTGAGTGCACTAATTTCTCAACATTATATCATAATTTTGTTTTTAAATTTAATTTTAAATAATAATTTTAATTTTACTTAATTGTAATAAATTATATGTTAAACTTTACTTTAGCTAAAGTTCATACTAATTATATAATATCTTCACCTAAATATTACTTCAAATGATATGTTCGGTTACTATTTATAAACCCTTAATAGTAGTAGCGGGGTCTTCTGCCACAAGTATTTACAATACTTACAAGGAGATTCCAAGCATAACTAAATTGTAAATTGTGAAATGTTTTAACCAAAATAAACAATTTTTCATTTTCATTTTCATTTTTCATAATACAATATCCATTAAGATATTTTGCAAACTAATTAGTTTTCAGTTTCTCAAATAAACAGTAATATTATAAAATTATCGCAATCCAATGAAAAACATATTTCTGTGTAACAATCGATATCTCTTTCATTTATTTGTAAAAACAAATATAAAGTTACGGTGAACGGCCGCAAACGAGTCACGGCGGTTAATTTACGGCGTTCTCGGATCGTTGCCTATCAAGCAATTATTGTATCGAGTGACTGATTTAACTTTTCAAAGGAACGGAGACAGTTTATTGATTGAAAATTTCATGATTATCGCAATTACTCTGTATACTCGTGTAAGCAAGTTTCTTCTAACAAAACAACCTCTAGAAGTCTTTTAAAGACCGGTTAGTTGATTATCTTCATACGTAAACGAAATGTTAATCTAAAAAACCTGTTTATCGCTTTTATTAATGGACTTTGTAATAGGTAGGCACTCACTTCAGTATTGCCAATAAACTTGTGTCAATTATTTAGTCGCATAACCTGTTGCCTATTAGTTCATTTTTGGTGATATCGGTCGGTCAACTCCTGACAAAAAAAAACAACCGTAACCCAGACAGAACAATCGTACCTATAGCGAACAAGTAAATAAATACCGTCTTGATAAAACAATGAACATAAGACTACTCGAGTTCAAGTCTCATTTAAAAAGTTTTTACTTCTTTACTAGCAATATATTTCAGGGTAACAACATCTTATCGGAACAATAAACACGCTATAAAATCCTGTAAGCGCTGTTTTATTCATGCAGTTTTCTCCGCGTCATCACGAACTAGGTTTACGGTTCGGTTTTTTACCGGAATCCAGCTTGCACGGAAACGCTCTTTCTTTTGTCATCAAGACACCGTTCCGATTACGTTTAAAAATCCATTAAAAGATAAACGTCGAAGACAGTTGACGGCGTTCTGGCTCCATCAGTCGAGGAACGTTCTTGACGAGACAAAGTAATTGTTTGGCGCGTCGCCAGAGATGTTATACCGATCGCTTGTAATGCAACGGCAAATCGAACGCTCATCTAAACCAGAATAGTGTGCTCTCCGACTTCACGTAGACTATACGCGTCTTGGATCTACAATTAGCTGGTCATCATGAGTAATCTATTCGCAAGGGCTCGTTGAGGAATGGGAATGTACAGTCAGCTCCGCCACACGCTGGAGCCGCTGCCCGTGACAGCTGGAAACTCTTCCGCGAGTCTTTCTTGTGGAATTTAAATGCAAACTTTTCAAACTATTTTCGACGAGTTATGCTTTTGGCGCATTTATTGCACTGCCAAAACTCATTATAAAGTACCTATAATGCAGTGTGACAGTTAAGATGACGTAGTCCTTAGAAAGCCTCAAGAAAAACTCCTATACCTTTAAAGTGTCTGCATATGCCATGTCATCTTGGCTAGGCCTCCTGGTCAGATGGCCTACCGCGAACCACGTTCGACCTGTTGCTTCTCTGTCGCACTTATAAATTCGTACGTAAGTGTGACAGGGAGGCAACACGTCGAACGTGGTTCGCGGTAGGCCCTCTGATCCGCACAATACTCGAGGCAGAGGATAATTTTATCTAAATCATGCACTGCATTATAAGTTTAAATATCCACCTTGAGCACAACACTTTTCCTAGCAATCTAACTAAATAATACGAATATCTAAAATGGCGTTATTCAATCACTGAAATTAGTGTAACTAAAAGAAAATCTGCTTTTTAACAATGGTCTCCTACAATTAATCACATTTTTTTCCTAAAAAGAATATAAAACGGTGTTTAACTTACTCACATTGATGGTTCTTTGCGTACCTAGTTATTTCAGTAACATCCAACATTTTCACACTCGCGCTTGCAAGAAAAACTTCCCCGTCCGTAAAGTAACCGTAAATTGATATTGCATTGCAGCAACTATTATGCTCTAGTAAGTACTACATTCAAGTTAGTAAGACAGTGGTACCTAGGTACCTACTGCAGGCTTGTTACGGGACTTACGAGTTTACGAGATAGCTCTCAGTTGCGGAAAACTTTATTATATCGACGTCTAACTTAAATAAAAATCTCGATAGCAGCCGAGAATTTAAACTTTTGATGGGAACGGGATATTGCTTGGGTTTTTTTCTTATCAACACATAATTACATAACTTCGCTTTTCTAGGGTAAATTGCGTTAAGTTGCCTGTATATTGATCCCCTTATTCTAAAAACTTTATATGCTTTCCAGCCGGCACGCTCTGCCGTCTTATACCTACAGTGAAACTTTGGTTTTTTTAATATATCGGTGGCCAACAAGCTTACGGCCCACCTGACGGTAAGCAGTCTCCGTAGTCTATGGACGCCTGCATCTCCAGAGGTGTTACATGCACGTTGCCGACCCTAACATTCCGCACCCTCGTTGAGCTCTGGCAATCTTACTCACCGGCAGGAACACAACACTATGAGTGTGTGTGTATGAGTCTAGTGCTATTTGTTGGCTGCGGTTTTCTGTAAGGTTGCATGACGTAATGACATGGATGGTCGCCGTCTGAACCACTATAAGTTGCTACCCTTTACGTTATAACTAAGCTCACCTCGTGCTGTGAACTTTGACACTATAGGCTTTTTTTAATACATTAATCCAGCAGTTAGGTTTCACGATATCTACTTAGGCACCCAACATATATCAAACATTCTATGGTAATGTCCTCACGTCGGTTAACTTCCGAAATCAAATTAGAGTTCTTCCGTGCATAGTGGAGAAACTTAGGACTTTGGAATCTCTTAGGGCAGGTAGCTTGGTTCCAAGCGTCGTTCATGAGAATACCAGTATTTTACGGCAGATCTAATTTTCAATCGCATACGGCATAACTTTTAAAACATTCTAGAAAAAGCAATGCCATGCCACTCACCCATTCACTAAAAGCACTTAACCGATTCATTAACACTCGAAGCGGGGAACGTCCTAGCTAGGTATTCGCAAACAGAAACAAATGGCCGACCTACATGCTTGTTCCGATTTGTTCTACATACTAACAACCCCACTGACTATCTGTAGACTTTATGCCGTTGTAATAGGGTTTACAATTGTTCAATAAACGTTGGTACGCGTCGAAGCGCTGGCGAATGGCCATCGGAGCCTAAGCCTCTTGTTAGGGCAGCTGCAGTGGATGATCCCTTAAATTTACATCGTGTAACGGACAGTTCGATAAAATTTGATCAAAGCAAATTAACTTAAATTAATTGTACATATATAAATACTACTCGCGTATACTTACCTACATATTTCAAAAGTAAGCATCATGTTCTAATGGTAATGCGGTGAAATTTTGTACTAAATATCTAGTACTAATCGCGCTCGTTAAGATTATTATCAATAAATATATATTATTAGGGGAGACCGAAGTGAGTTGTGATAGAGGAGAGTAGTGACATCGTCGATCTTTTGAAATCTATTACCTAATAACGAGCTCGCAATAGCGCGCGTAACGTATGTTAGTTCAAGTTACTAGCTAACAAACGCGTACTGTTGCGAGCTCGCTAATAGTTAAGAGTTTCCAAAAAATCGACAATGTCACAACTCTTCTTTATTACAACTCACCTCGGTCTCTTCTTGATAACAGTACCGATTGCATGTATATTTTTGGACTCTATATTTGCAGTCCTGCATTTTTTTAAATACATAATATGTATTCTGATATAGTGCAAAATAGAACATTTTGTTCATCAACTCATCTACAAACTCAACATTTTTCCGAGACAGTACCTATTCAGGTACCTACTTTCAATTTCACGTCTACTCATCAAATAACTACATACCATTCTTTATTTAACCGTGAGTTTATTATTTTTCCCATAAAGAGTAATTACAAATATTTTTTCTACTTTAACGTTTTGATTAGTCTCTTTAGCCCTAAGTCGCCGTCCCGCAGCTCTTTATTTCGTCACCGAGAACAATTCAGCTTCGTTAGCTTACTCGACGTTCAACTTAAATTCTCAGAATACTTGTTTAAACAGAGCTCAACTTATCGCAAACGTTTCTTCGTTTTTAGCATTACGGTGGGGTACACTCAAGGGCAATGTAATTGGGTCACTTTGTATAGATTTTTTTAATAAATTACCTCTGGACAAATAGACTTAAGCCTAAAAGGAGAATAAATAATAGTACATAAAAAAAATCGGTGGGATTCGTACATTGGTTAATCTTTGTACTAGCTTGTAATTGTAACAATATAGTGTTAGAGAGGTTTTGACTAACATACTGAGCTGATTTAATCACATTAGACCCGGTAATAACATTAATTAAACACACAAGCTTTAAATGCTACTTAATTCAACTAGAGAAGAAATCAAATTGTTTTATAATATATTTTGATTTGTGTTTTGTTCAGTGGATTTGGTCACTTTTTCTTTAGTGTCATCACATCATTCGCTTGCCCTTGTGTGTTGACTTGGGGTCGGCGCAGCATGTCGTTTTCATCCATACCTCTATGTCACCCGTCATCTCATCATTCACTTGCGTTCGTTTCATATCATCTTTCTTTTACACAGTCCATCCATCTACGATGATGACTTAATTGTCTGCGGTAAGAAAGTTTTAAGAGTAAAGTCAGCATCTAGTAGGGGATAGAATGATATTCATTTTGATATGTAGGTATATTAGGCAGAAAAAAAATCCAATCGACAATATGCATACATTTTAGTCGACAACTGTTATTTTTGCTATCCTAAATATATTTTATTTTAGCGGTTAGTTCATATTATATTATGCAAAACTACAAGCAATTCATAACAATTACAATCATATCACAATCTGTCAAAAATCAATGTAAATTCCCACCCTGTCATTAAACCGTCCAAATTGGGCCCCCGAGCCTACCATAGGCTACGTAATAAACATAATTAACCACAACTGTCAACTAAAACGCGCACGAGCGTACAGTCGAGGACATGAAAACCGGCAGTCGCTCGCCAGTGTATAATTATGTGTACACATCCCGGAATGTACTCGCGAATGGATAATTACGGTAAACGGTCCATTTCTCCCGGCCGTGTAATTTCCTTTATCCCAGACTAACCAGTAGAACCCTGACCTAAACTACCATAGTAGCTAAGTGGCATCAAAACGTGCACTTACACTGGTTATAGTAGATTAGTCCACGCTCTGTATGCGATTGTAACACGGTGCAACGTGGTCACCCGACAGGGATGTTTACGCTTCGTATTGATAGAAGTATTTTAGTATTTTTATGGATGGCGGTCTTGTGTTAATGTGACGCGTTGAGTTGTTAAAATCATCATCATCATCATCATCATCAGCCTACTCTCGTCCACTGTTGGACATAGGCCTCTCCTATTGCACGCCATTGAGCACGATTTGCAACAACTCTGATCCAGCTCTTGCCAGCCACCTTGCGAAGGTCATCGCTCCATCTAATTTGAAGGCGTCCTACGCTACCTTTTCCGATACGCGGTCTCCACTCGAGAACTCGTCTACCCCAACGGTTAGGTATCGGTTGTTAAAATGGTACTGCATAATTATTTGGCTATTTATGTATTTCATATAAATAGATAACTTTAATGAAAATTAATACTACTTACTAACACGCCCTATACTATGAATTATGATAAAACTGAAAACATAATCATTGGTTACTAAAACAATGACTTAACTCATAAAATGGCATATAAACGTCGTGGACACGACCTTTTTAATGGTCACTTTATTAAATTCACCTGCAGGTACGGCCAGGTACAAAAGCACATTATTAAATCAAATGGTTCCGAAAGGACAAACCCCATTTAAGACTACTCCCCGGTTTGTCATCTTTTTGTTTATCTATTTTATCTTAACATATATACACCAACATTATTTAATCTCTATTGTTTTTGTTACTAAAATTATAAATTCGAAAGTACCTATGTACCTATATCTCTGTTTACTTGTAAGTATTTGCCTATTACCTTATTACGAAATTTCGTTCAAGGAAAACTAACTGTATTTTAACAAGCATCCTTAGACAATAACTGTTATTAAAGTGAAACACAATAAGATAAAATATTTTTAAAGTAGGGCACAATTCAGAAAATATAAAGATATTTTCGTAATAGCAGCTATTAAATAGCAAATTTAATTGAAATTTTGAAGTCTTTTCTAACAAATTGATATGGATAATATTCAAATAAGGAGTGTAATTACAAGTTTTAACGGGTATAGATCAGAAACGCTTTTAATTCTCGAGTTGGAGACATTAATATATAACTAAGGCCACTTAGTTACAAAAATATAGGCCTTATGCCCATATGCTAGTTTGCTATTGGCACCAACATGGTAAATGTTACGGGCAATTTGATAAGTCCGGTCACTATGAATAATGACCGGTCTTTATGCATAATGCCCGAATCGAGTGGAAAATGTAATTAAAACTGCATGCTTAATCACATTGACCGGTCAGTATCAAAATTGACCACCCTACCTTGGGCAATGTAATAAAACAGATGAGCTGTAGTGTAGGTTTAGGTTAGGTAGGTAGATAGGCTGGGTTAGGTTTAGGTCCAAGTGATAAATTCAAGCTATCTCAAACCTTGATTTATGGACCGCGGGCCGTCGGGCATTATTACTTAGTTTTTAATCTTAATTGTTACTAACCATTATTGGCCAGTGTTGTCTTAAATAAATAAATTTAAATTGAAATTAATATGGACCGGCCAAAGTAATAAATGTATCACATTGCCTGACGCTCTTGGGCATTATTCATAATGACCGGTCATTGTTTATACTGCCCGCTTAATCAAGTTGCCCGTAACATAAACACCAAAATGCCAAAATACAACATATACGAAACAATCACATCGAAATTTATAAAATGACCGCATTTGCCGATAATCGGGACGCCGGCAAACATACGGCCAAGATAATTTATGTAGCGGCTGTTTTCACAACTCCGTTAAATAATGTTGTCAGTAATCTGCTTGTTTGAACTGCATTAATTAGTTCGCATTAAGTTTGGAATAAATGCGCGGACAAATTAAATACGGCTCCATTATGTTTTCAAATTGACGGAATGTTTTTGTAGACTGTATTTTGTAATTGTTATTTCAACAGATTCATAATGCATGAACGTAATTGCATTGACGTGTCACGAAAAGTTTGAGGGGTCGAAAATATGATACGCTTCGATAAAAGGCTCACTACCTGTGAGTTGTATAACTTTATAATTTAAAAACGTATAATTTTCTGCACACTTTTCAAAACAACAACGTGCCACTTTCAGAGCATGAGAAATTAAAAGCCACGTGTATTTTACTTTCCTCGTATTCGAAATCAAAAGTAGTGTTTAACTCGGGTGAAAAGCATCATTTCAGCTGCTACTGACTGTAGAACTGAACTTCAATTAAAACATGTAACGATACCATCTGTATTTTCCATTCAATCTATTGCTTTTTTTTTAACTCCTACCAACCTTGTAGTTAAAAAAAACGGCTTCCACTATCGAATTACCGCGTGAAAAATCTAATTCGGAACGTACACAGAATACGGGTGGGACTCAAAGGTATTTAAACTGAAATGCGCCGTGCACGAGTAACACGTTGAGGCGATCCAAAAGATCGTATGTCCACACAAGCCTCATAGGTGTTTAAGGCTTTTGGGATTAAGAAAGTTCTTACACTGCTGACCTCTCGCCCCGGTCGTCCGCAACGATTTCACGTCACGGGGACCTATTCTGGTGAAGTTATGGGAGACGTTTTAAATGGAGTTTGGAAGGTTCTGGATTCAGTTTGGAGAAAATTAATGAATAGAATTTTAGTCTTTTAGTTTAGCTGGTAAAGTAAGGTTTTTTATAATTATTTTAGGATGTTTAATTTAACTAAGTTTTTTTGTGAAAATATTGTACCAATTATCATAAAGATACATGAATGTAAAACTTCAGTAAAGTTCACATTGTAGTTTTCAACCCCAGGACGCATACAAAAAAAAACCCTACGTTGAATAGCTGAACTACAAACCGATCGCAACTAGCTCCGGAATCCCTGAGCTGAAGATAGTGACAAAGCGCGGTGACCTCCCAGCCGCAACGTTTTTCACATGCCGCCGGCCCGAACCGAAATACCTACCTGCTAAATCTTTAAACTATCTGATCTTTTCACCTACATTTTTAAAGGAGTAAACATTTCATCGATAGCTTAGTTCGGAAGTTGTTTAAGCTTTTCGTTTTAAACTTTGCAAGTTTATTTCAACTTTTGATCTACATCGGTACGGTCAGTATCAAAAGTAACGGATCAGAATACGCGTCAAAAGTATCTATCATTCTCTAATAACTTAACAAAACGATATATTATATTGTTTTTGGTTACCGCGATAGTTACTAATGAAATAACCTTATGCATACGGATCATATCGCGTATAATGAATTTGAAATAAATACATCCCGACGTTTCGAACCCTTTACAGCGTTAGTGGCCAACGGGAGACTGATGTCATGTGATTCAATAAACAAGAAGATATTTTTGTAACGCCCTATGTTTATAGATATGAACTCATCATAAACAATGGCTCACAAGTTAAAAAAATTGTCAAAATATATAATCGGAATTTTTATCACAGGCTAAGAAAATGTAATAAAAAAGGAACAAATTTTGTTGATGAGAGGCAGCAAAATTTCTTTTCCCCTCACTAGCTCGGAAAGTTGTCTTTTATCCTTCAATACAAGCGGGCAAAAACGCGTTTTATCCACTAGTGGGGAAAGTAATTTGACCTTGGATGGAGCGTGTTTAAGTAGCTTGACAGATAACAAAACGTAAATCGTTTATGATAATGATTCGTTCGATATTAATTATCATTAACTAAATGGTTTGAGAATCTAATGAAAAATACCAAATTTAGCTTTATTTAATGATTTTAAGTCATAAACCTTAAAATTCCATAAGAAACGTTTGTTTTTTACAATGATGTTAAATATAATTCTGAACGCACAAGTTGAGTCGATGCAATTTCAAAACGCTTCGTTGAAATTTCATACGTCAGAAATGTCAACATTGTTAACAATTTTTTTACTAAAAAACTTTTCTCACCGACTCGCGTAAAAAATACACAACTTCCAGAGTTTTCTGTTATAATATCGTAAAGAAATGAGCGATTCCAGTGATAAAGATGATCTAACGGCTGTGGATGTTGCATTTTCCTCGCTATAGTGAGGTGAAAAGTTTTGTGTTATACACGGCCGCAAATGTATTTTACTTCTCGTGTGTTGAAACACTCGCTACGCTCAGGATTATATTTTAGACCTATAGAATCCTTTCGCTTGCTCGTGTTAAAATTCTACACTCGCGGATAAAATACAACTTTGCACCCTTGTATAACAAATAACTATTATTCAATTATATAATATCGTTCCAGCCCGTACGTCGATCAAGCAAAAGCGATTGGAAAGCTATCTGATTAGATATATCAAAATGCATCAATAAACGGTTAAAAGGCCCGCAACGCCGCCGGCCGATATCTGTCTGTGTTGTTTGGAAAAGAGGGTAATTTCTCTTGTAGCTATATTATCGGGAACGGAAGGCTGATTGGAATGTTTAGAATTTACCGTGAGCCAATTATGTAACATTGGCTACCGCAAACAAAAGACTTGAGTGACTGAGGCCTTATTTTATAAAGACACATTAGACCGCATGTCAGATCTAATATTAGACGGAAATGTAAGCTGATAGCTTGTGTTGACAGTTAGTTAAAATTGAATTTTAAAAAATCAATTACTATTAATCGTATTTTAACAAAACAAACGGTCCAAAAATATCTGTTTTCTAAAATGCTGCTTGTGTGAATTGAAACATTATTTTTTATCTATATTCAGCTATAACTATAAAAATAGCTTATTTTGACCAAACTTTATCAATTTATTAAGTTTACGTTGGAGGCGCTATTCGCGCCCACTTTATATACTTAGCTTGTAATGCGCCGATCACAGGTACGCTCAATCGCCACAACCTAACACCTTAAATGTTCTGAAAACTGACGCGTAATGATCACTCTAATGCCCTGTCCGTATTACCATTGGTTATGGGATCTTAAGCAAATATTAGAGGAGGGAGCCAGTGTATCTTGGTATTTTAATCCCCTGATCTGTAAAAACACGCGTTACGCGACAACGCGTACAACATACGCGTTAATATATTGGAAAAAATGGCCTCTAATTGAATTTTATATAATTAGGGTAATAAGTTACACTAATTACATAAAACTCCCGTACTTGACGTGTGAAAGTGGCCTTGTAACCTATTTTGTGAATAAATGTTTGACTTTGACACATTACTCTCAGCTGAAAACATACGAGTACCACAAAATGTTCAAATATATAAGTTTTAGCATGGCCCTAGTTACCATGAAATTATGGCCGTATAGTAGGCCATATTTCCTAAGGCAATTTACGAGCTAGTATTGGGCAAGTCAATGGAATGACGTGCTCGATCGTTTCGTGCACTGAATTCGATCGTCGTACAAATTAAATTACAGTCATCCTGCATAATGGCTCGTCGTCATGACTCGTGACGTCACTAATGTTGTAAACGCTTAGTTTAATAGGCTTTTAGAATAATGTAAATTTAAGTTTAGTAACGGACCATCGAGTTCGTCGTCATCAATAGTCAGAATTTTGTGCTTAAAACAAACGGAGTTTCGTTGTCATTTTAAAATTAAGTATTGGATTGTATCGAAACTTTGCATATACAATGACATGAAGTATAATTAGGTCTGTAATTAGTTTATATAGCTACAGTTTATAACACAAACGAAATAGAGCAAAAACAAGTTTTGTATGAAAAATTTAAACTAGCTGTATTTTTTTTACTTTGGTATTTGAAGCTACATAAACTAATAACAGACCTAGATATACCTTATCTACACCTTAACTACACTGTTTCGGAGCAATCTAGGTAGTCGTTTTAAAATGAGAGTATAACTACGTTTGTACGGAGAACTGAGCTTGCCGGGGACTAAAGTAGCGTTGCAAAATCGAATTGAATCATTTACAACAAGTAAATGTCAATTGATTGCATTAAACCCTGAATATCCAGAAGGCTTAAATCAATCCTGTTAATACTTAAAATTGAAACCATTTTATAGAATAAAATATGAGGTAGGTAATCATGAGATATTTCCATGATGTTGTGTGGACATATTCTTATCCCAATTTAGCTATTTCTCATCGCTTTGCAAGGAGTGTACTCATACTTTTTTTTATATCATATTGATATGATACCTCCCGAGAGTATGAAAAAACCAATAAATACGTACGAGCGAGATACTCCAATATTCATTTATTAAAAAGTAAGAAGGTATCAAAACATAGCTATAACCGAAAACTCTTCTAATATCGGTTTAAAAATGTTTTAAACCACGTTCTCCCCCGAGAGATTTCCACAAGCAAGTCATCATTCACAATTCTTTACGCGTTCCTAATAAGAATTGGTATCTTCTGAATTGATGAAAAGAAAAAAGAAAATACATTTTTTTACATCGCACATGCATAAAATAGGTCACATAAAAAACCAATGATGAAAAAGGATTCGAAATATTTGGCAAAATCTGCATTGTGCTACGGCAAACCGTGGGGCTAATTTTCAGTCAAGTAGGACCCTAGATAACTACCAACTCAGAATGTGACATCAAAATGATCTCTAAAATATAATGTGTCGCGCGAAACGAGCAAAATGCACGCGTGACTGCCATCATTTAAGTAGATATCATTTTAATGTCACAATGTAATTTTGAATTGGTTTGGTTTTTAGGGTTCCGTACCTCAAAAGGAAAAAACCGAACCCTTATAGGATCACTCGTGCGTCAGTACTCTGTCTGTCTGTCCGTCTGTCAAAGCCTATTTTCTCCGACACTATTGGACCAATTAAGTTGAAATTTGGTACACATATGTAAGTTTGTGACCCAAAGATGTACATGTAACGTAAACAAATTAATTTTAAACATGGGAGCCACTTTTGAGCCACGTAAATGAGAAAATTAAAAAAATAAAGTTTTTTCAAACTATATCGTGTTACATATCAAATGGAATAGCGTATTGTGAGTATCTCAAATATATATTTTTTATAATTTTCGGATAAACAGTTTAGAAGTTATTCAAGAAAATAGGCAAAAAATGACCATTTACCCTTTATCTCCGAAACTACTGGGTCTAAAATTTTGAAAAAAATACACAAAATAGTTCTACACATACAGATGACAGGAAAACCTATTAGAAATGTGCAGTCAAGCGTGAGTCGGACTTAATTTCTTAGGTTTTGAGTCGACCCCTACGGGTTTTTTAAAGACAATTCACTCACGTTTGACATAAAAAAATGCATTGTTAAAAATTGTAAAGTACGGAACCCTTGGAACGCGAGTCCGACTCACACTGCCGGTTTTTTTTGTTTTGGTTTGATTGAAAAAAAGGTATAACATACAATACAGACAAAAAAGATACAATTAAAAAAAACAAGGACGATCATCAAGATTCCCAAAAAAAAAAAACATTATTTCCATGGTGTTTAGAAACATATCCTTACTATCCTGAGTATATTTAGAGCACTGCAATATGGACGATATGAAAGTTAATAAAACGCCTCATTGTTACCACTTAATAAAATATTGTTGGGTGCATACTAATTTACCCACTAGTGATAGTACTATGAGACTATGAGAGCGCAACAGTTCGATTTATATGGGATTGTTAATAAATGAAGCTTATAAATTTCTTTAAATGCGTCCACCAACCAATAAGTCGCTTTGGAGTTCTGACAAAAATAATCCTTGAGGCGTTTTTACCCAGGACTCAAAGTTCAAAATTCTTACTGCATTCCACAGAGGCCGATTGCGTGATTCGAACTTAGTAATGTCAACAAGACATCTAATTGACCTTAATTTGTTGTTACCTAGAATCGGCCTACAGTGTAGATAGCATTCATCGAAGCTACAGAGATACTTTGATGTCAGTCGAAATTTTTGGCGATGCACAAAACCTCCTTCAAAAAACCTGACATACAGTGTGTAACAAAAATAGTGGGGATCTGTTTTATGCCATATTCGGTATGGTATTCTGATTAGGAAAAAGTAGTAGTCCAAGTCGGACAACCCTCCATACAAAGGCGTAAATAAATTTCTTCTACTTTTTCCTAAACAGAACAAGGTACAGAATATACCCTTAAATGAATCCCCACTATTTCTGTCACAACCACATTAATGTTCTTTATTTTAAATACATTGTAAAAAAAGTCTAAACAAAAATAACAAAAATTAACGCTGTTATTTTAAATGTAAAACGAATATACAGCATAGTATTATTTTTAGTTAACCAAGTAAAACTTAACATAAGTACATAGGTACACTAGATTAAAGCAATGTTTTTATAAAAACCATAAATTGTTAAAACAATATTTTAACTAAAAATTTCAAAGTAAACATGTAGGAAAGAACTGGGTCATATTGAGTTGTATCGCTACCAAACGTGAACTACGTAATTACAGCGGGCAAATAATTAATTTCTCCCGGTTAAGCCCGCAGTTTCGACAAACAAAATATGTGGCGGCCGGTACCCTTACTATGCCCCAGCCGTAAATGCCAAGGATTGCATCGACTCGCAGTACATCTCGCTCGCACCAATATAAGTTATAACATATACGAGTGAGATGCAGAGCGAGTGAGTTACCCAGTCGGTCGCTCAAACGTTGCCGCGTCGTCGCGTTAAACTCATAGTACGGATACAGGTCCAGGGCTGCCAAAAACCGATTTCAACCGGATTTTATGACGGACAAGCTTACTTTGACGAAAATTGCGGCTACATTGTTACTCTCCTGTTAATTAAAGTATCGTATCAATAAGGGTTGGGGTTGTGTTTCGAACATACGGTGTAGGGTGGCGTAGGATGTTTTTAACAATAACCAATTATCGTTAAAAATGTGTCAGAGGGAAAAGTTTTATAATTATACTTAATAAGTGTCAACGCATTTTACCACTAATTTGTACGAGTAATGACTCGCTCGCTACCTACTATTAAAACTGGATAACTACTTGATGCCAAAAATAAGTGATAATAATTAGTAGATTAAGGTAAGTAAATGGGCCAGGGTAAACTAATTCAGTTTTAAGGGTTCCGTATCAAAAGGGTAAAAACTGGATCCTGTTACTAAGACTCCTCTGTCTGTCTGTCTGTCACCAGGCTGTATTTCATGAACCATGACAGTTAAAATTTCCAAAGATGATGTATTACTGTTGCCGCTATAACAACAAATACTAAAAAGTACAGAACCCTCGGTGGAAGAGTCCTCGCACTTGTCCGGTTTTTCCTTTCAGTTACGAAAGTCAATCGTAGAAAATAAGAGGTTTTTTTTTAAAGGAAATCAATCATAATTACGTGGCAACCCTGACTGTCGCTTCCGGTGTTACTGACTTTATTTAACTGTCTACAAGTGGAATTAAAATGTTTTAAGCGCCAACAATATGCAGCCTGCAACCGCTTCAAATTATTAAAGTTCGTCCACAACTTCGCGGACACCTCTAAAAGTTGTGAAACAGGGAAATTATTATAACCATCAAAAGCATAAAGTTCGTGTTTAGTTCACTGCATCGCGTTCAGTTCTAAAAACATCGGTAAACTGTCGGACCCGGGTATGTCCTTAAACTACATCCAAAAGAGAGATGAGGGGCACTGTAAGTGTCATACCGCGTTGAGTGGTAGGGCATAGGCAAAACACAGCGAATATCATTCCAGATTTAGAGCAGACCCCAACTGGGGAAGAACCTCGCCCTTACAGAAAACCGCAGCCAAATAACAATAGACCCTACTCATAGTGTTGTGTTCCTGCCGGTGAGTAAGGTTACCAACGAGGCTGCGGAGTGTTAGGGTCGGCAACGCGCGTGTAACACCTCTGGAGTTGCAGGCGTCCATGTGCTACGATGACCGCTTACCATCAGGCGGGCCGTGTGCTTGTTTGTGTAGTATAAAAAAAACTGTACCAAACCTTTTCTCTCTCTCATCTTCTCAGCATAATAACGTCCACTGCTGAACATATTATGCCTCTTTCATGGATTTCCATGTTGTTCTGAATGCCGCGGTTCTATGCCAGGTCGGTCCTGCCGTCTTTCAAATGTCGTCCGACCATCTGGCTCGTGGTTTTCCGTCACTTCGGCTTCCCATTCGAGGTCTCCAAAACAGTACTCGCTGGACCCATCGGTCAGCATCCCTGCGACAAATATGGCCGGCCCATTCCCACTTCAGTTGTGCAATTCTTTTGGCGATGTCGGTAACTTTCGGGCGTTGGGGAATGTCCTCATTCCGCCTCAAATAAACCTCAAATATTTTAGTTACCTAACACTGTTTAATAGACGGACAGTAGCTGGTCCCGGAAAATTGTAAATGACAATTCTCATTGTCTCGCAACGAAATTGCTCTATTTGGTTAGATTGCTTCAGGTGCTATATTGGTTCTTAACGCATTGAATGATAATTTAAATATAATAAGTTTCGATTGAAATTTCATTCTTTATAATGTTTTCCTCTAGTTTATGAGTTTAGATTCAACAGTTACAAACACTTTGCTTAACCACGAACCGACATTTATTTAGTCTGTGGATATTTGTAAGTAGGCGATGCTAAGTTTATTTAGAAATTTTCATTGAAATCAAAATCTTTAACTTGGCTCGTAATTTCCGAGAAACTCAGTTAAAACCATTGCATTAGAACTGTAACGGAGGAAAGCAAATGCCTCAAATTTATGACCGGGTCTTCTCAGCGTCTGCAACCGATAATAAAATATCTCCTCCGACGCAGACCACGTGTTAATTCCTGGAAATTCAATAAGTTCCCAAATAATGGGAATATCCGCGCCAATGGTACTTGAGTCCGCCTTGACAAGACAAAGAAATTGTCTGGCTTTTAGCCAACCGGCGAACCAGCTCCTTGGAACAGTCAAATCGGAGATGATAGTCAAAACAATCGCGACTTTAACATCTAAAGCATAAAGGTGTACTCGAAAAAAATATCAGATAGCCCGATGCGCTGAAATGCCTCACCGATCAAAGATTACTCTTGGACAAAAGTTACATTCAAAAGGTAGGCTTCAATTTTAAATTGCAGAAGTTTTCTATTGACTTTCGGTAGAATGGCAAAGGCAGCGTTAGACAGAACGGGCAAACGTATGTTGGTATTCTTGGAGAGCTGCCGAGATAGTTGTGAACGACTACTTTTTAGGTCGGCTCCAAACATATTTCATAAATGTAGGTTATAAGAAAGTATTCCACGAATTGTATACGAGGCCTGCCTAAAAGTCATGCAACTTCTTTATGCTCGATATTATTAGAGGGCATACAACGGCCTACGCGTCCGATATAATAACGCGTTCCGGGTGTTGATGCGGTTGCCGCGATTTTGTAGTGTCTGGTATGTTTGCGGAGGCACAAGTTGACAGCTTTGTGGCGATAATGCGCAAGAGGTGCGCTTCACTGATGCGTCGCCTGCGCGGCAGCCCCAACAGCATTCTGGGCGTGTTCATGGAGCGCGAAAATTGCCCCATGCTCAACCGTTGGTAGGGGCTGCATGCACTCGCCGTCTAGTTTTTAGTTTTAGTTTTTATGCGGTACTAACACTAGTAATAAGATTGTAATGTTTGCTAACCATGTATGGACCATTTTTTTTTTATATTGATATTCCCACGATGTAATGCTGACAATATCATAACGACGTCTGAATTGCAATTTTCATATCATTTTCGATTTCAATATTTATTACATTATAATGACCTTATACACCATTGCGTTTTCAGACGGTTTTGAAAGAGTTTTCGACCAGACTTGTACAAAGTCTGTTTTCACTTAAGTATATTAAACAAATAATAAAACGATATTAAACCTACCACTCATGCTTTCTATATGCAAACAAAAACGCAGACTCATTGCACGTAAGTCTCGACGCCATTAATTTTGATTTAAACATGATTTGGTTTTATTTATTACCCTACTGATAGTTATCACATTAGCACTTATTAGAAATGAAATAAAGAATTAAATTACATTTCTTTCTCTAAAATAGCGCAACATAAAATGTTGAAAATAATATTGTATTAAGAGAGTATCGACCCCGAGCCGACCGACGAGGGCGTCATTATAGTATTTTTCAAACACGATTGGTAGGATGACAGCTGTCATTTCAATACAATTTTTGTAGCGAGATTTGGCGTTTTTTAGGATATAAATTATATGGAGATGACACCTTGTCATCCTACCCACCGAGTTTCAAAAATACTATAGGGAGATTGTGATTTCCAATAAACCAACTCATTTCTGTATAATTCGGTAAAATAATTTTATATAGTCCGATTCCCCAACTTTTGGTATATGTGATATAGTTTTACATTACCTACTTGCTTTTGACTACATCAAAAAGTAGCTACTGTGGTAAGAATGAGTCTAATTAGCATTAGAGGTTTCGTGAAAGAATTGTGGAAAGCAGAAAGTAGTTAATAGGTATAATACTAATTACAGAAATGATTAAAATATCTTTTCCCCTCACTAGCTCGGAAAGTTGTCTTTTATCCTTTAAAACAAGCGGGGGAAAACGCATTTTATCCACTAGTGGGGAAAGTAATTTGACCTTGGATGGAGCATGTTTAAGTAGCTTGACAGATAACAAAACGTAAAACGCTCATAATAATGATTCGTTTAATATTAATTATCATTAAACAAATCGTTTGAGAATCTAATAAAAATACCAAATTTAGCTTTATTTAATGATTTTATGTCATAAACCTTAAATTTCCATAAGAAACGTTTGTTTTTTAATAATGATGATAAATATAATTCTGAACGCACAAGTTGAGTCGATGCAATTTCAAAACGCATCATTGACATTTCATACGTCAGAAATGTCAACATTGTCAACAAAATATTTACTTAAAAACTTCTCACGTAAAAATACAGAATTTCCAGAGTTTTTTGTTATAATATCGTAAAAAAATGAGTGATTTCAGTGATGAAGATGATTTAACGCCTGTGGATTTTGCACTTTCCTCGCTATAGTGAGGTGAAAAGTTTTGTGTTACACACGGGTGCAAATGTATTTTACTTCTCGTGTGTTGAAACACTTGCTACGCTCAGGATTCTATTTTAGAACCACTCGCTTCGCTCGTGGTTCAACTATAGAATCCTTTCGCTTGCTCGTGTTTCAATTCCACACTCGCGGGTAAAATACAACTTTGCACCCTTGTATAACAAATAACTATTACAAAACATGGAACCCAATGTTTGTCTGGGGCAGATCGCTCTTTAGCGATAAGATTCAAAACAAACAAAATCGAAAACACGAAAACTAACTATGCCATTGAGTTTTTTTTAAATATAAGTACAGCCAAACGCCGAAGAACAATAAAAACATATCCTGTATAAATTTCCAGCTGATTCAGAAGTTAGAGCAATGTTGTAGTGGATCATAAAGATAACCTCAACAACCGAACAACGACATGCTCTAAGAGCACACTTGACATTGGCAAAATCACCAAAGATTTGACGGAGGCCATATTTTAAAAGAAGAAGATAACCTCAACTTCTTCTCGGCTGGCCAACACTTCATGTAAATGAAACAAGAAGTAAGAATGGGGGAGGCAAAATAAATTACATTTTTATTAATATTGTCTTCGGTTACCGCGATAGTTACTCATGAAACCCACCCGTTGACCACGAACGCTGTAAAGGGTTCGAAACGTCGGGATGTATTATAAATTCAATATACGCGATATAATCCGTTTTCATAGTTTTATTTCATTACATTTTTATTATAAAGCTGCTAAAATCGCCGATTGTGTTACCTTTAATAAGGGTATTTGACTACTAATCAAATCAATTTCTTTTTCAATCAGCCGTATTGTACGTTTGACCAAGATGTTGGCTTTATACAGTTAGAGCTTATAAAGTTAGGACTTACAGAGTAAAAGTCTTGATTACCTACTACGGGATCTGATAACTTTTTAATGTAAAAGCTTTATGCGCCTAGTACCTATTGGCAACACTTTGCATTAAATGTTTTTGGTGGGATATGAAATACTAGCTAATTACATCACGGTCAAGTAAGGTCTACTATTTATACGATTCATAAATATAATATATATTTTGTCTAAAAATAACTGCTGTCTACTGTCTACTTTTCTCTATTAATGTTCTGCAGCTTTATTTCATGCATTCCGTGAAATAATGTATTTTAAATACCAAATTTGTATAACCGCCTTTGATAATGTTAAGCTAAAACTTGCTATTTCATGCAGTCTCTTAAACTTAGACCCTTCGTTTTAAATTATTTGAAAACATTTACGCGATAAAACCCCATTACGTATTAAAATTTTACAGATTTAGTTCTAGCAAATATGTTTTACTAATGCTTTGATATATCTTTCAAACTACTACTATATTTAGTGCTTTGCGGCTGCGATCATGGTTCAGTGAACTTAAAAATACACCCGCGAGTATTACGGTTGCTAGTTTACACTGAATTTACGATATAGTTCCAACTAATGTAATCAAATATTATTATTGCCGTATAAACTTTCTCTAGCGGGACTGAAAGGCAAATGCGACTATTGAATGACATCTAGAGACATGGCCCAGCCTTACCACGACTGCCTTAGTCAAACTGTCATATTCGCTAACGTCTGCGTAACTTATTTTCTATACATCTCTCTCGGACTAATATGCGAGTACGAGTGAGATGCATAGAAAGTAAGTTACGCACATGCTAGAGACTATGTCCCATGTCAAACTGGTGGTAGCTGTACATATCACAACTTTTGTGATAAACGATGGTTTTTATTGATGATGATGATATTATTAGGTATGTCCGCTGCAAACTTGGCTTCGATAATTCACACCCTAACACAGCGAACTACAGTGGTGAGCGGTGACCCACCAGTTCTAACATGCAGAACAGCCGTAACGGCTTTAATAAAATTAATTTGAGTTTTTTTCTAATTATAAAATATGTATAGGTACAGTGAAAAGGCAAATTTCCGATGATATTCAGCAATATTTAGTGTTTCGGTGACAGGTGGAGGATAGTCGCTGTTTCACGAGTTATCAAAAATAAAAGTTATTCGACGTTTGCTATTACTAGTATACTCGTAAATGCATAATAAAAAGTTAAAATGGGCCTAATAAATTATGGCCCTTTGTGATATAAAATAACTAGACATGCGACGTACCAAGTTTTAAAGAATAATGTTGTAAAGCGATTCAATACTTGTCTTATACAATGATCTTGCAACCTTGAGCATATAAAATAACTATACAATATGACTTTGATATTGTTCGTGACGTTCCCTCTCAACAATATGTAAAAAAGGCCTAAATATTCACACTTTCTATGCTGTCTTGCGATTTTTCACAAACATTTCCGTACACGGTGGGAAGAAGTTGGTAACTCGAGATATTTTATTAAAGAAATTTGAACTTAAAGTAGAATTGCATAAGGTTCAAATTTCTTTCATTTTTTCCCGCCACTTATCGACTTCTTCCCGCCGTGTACGGATATAATAACACAAGCAGAAATTTTTACCAGTGGCGGACATAGTCGAATGACTCTTGTGTCACGTCTTAAAATCAAATACAATATTCATAATTTGAAAGCTATTTGGTAGTAGTAATTGGTTGGTTGGTTTGGTTTGGTAATTTTGTTTCTTGGGGTTTTGACGCAAGCAGAGATTTGTAATGTTTGTATGAGTATCGTTATTATATCTACGGCTTACTGAGCACCGTAATATAACTGCAGCGATACACTACTACCAAATAGCTTTCAAATTATGTCTAAGAAGTTTGTATGTAATATCAAGTTCCAGCAAATTCTTTTTTTTTTGAGAGTACAATTTTATTAATTTTCAATGTATTACGTACATACTCTTCACTTGTGACAGTTGTGACTTCGCCTAAGTAAGTGCAACGCGATGTATCGAATAAAAAAAACATTGCGTGCTGAATTATTTTCGGAAAAATATTTTTTTGTAAAACATGTTACATTATATGTATGTTATGTATTATATTATATGTACATTGTTTGTTTGTGCTTACGAATAAAATCTTATTCCATTCTATTCTATCATCATCATCATCATGTCAGCCGATAGACGTCCACTGCTGAACATAGGCCTCCCCCAAGGCTCGCCACTCCGACCGATCCTGTGCCGCTCGCATCCACCGAATTCCCGCGACCTTCACCAGGTCGTCGCTCCACCTCGTTGGAGGCCTACCGGCAGTTCGTCTTCCGGTACGCGGACGCCACTCCAGAACCTTCCGGCCCCACCGGCCATCAGTTCTGCGAGCAATGTGCCCCGCCCACTGCCACTTAAGGTTTGCAATTCTGCGAGATATGTCGGTGACCTTAGTTCTACTGCGGTTCTATTCTATATAAAAAGTTAATTCATTTGTGTCTGTAATATGTGGTCGTATAAAAAATACCTTTAGAATATGTGGTCGTATCAAAAATGTACGCTGTATTTTTAAGAGGAAAGAGGACGATCGATTCTCCATACAAAATGTAGTCCTCGTTTTCCTCCCTGGATGTTGGCATTATGAAAGATATTTTTACAAAATTATATGTATTTTAGTCATAGCTATGCCCGACCGTTTGATTTTTTTAGTTATTATAAAAGTTAGGAGCGAAAACACAAGTGTCATACAAATTTTTAAATGCTCCTAACTCTTAAAATAATGAAAAAATCCAAAAAATAAAGCTTAGCTATGAATAAAATATATCAAATTGTGTAAAAATATTTTCAATACTGTTAAAATCCAGAGAGAAAAATGAGGATTACGTTTGTATGGACAGGCGGTTTCGGGGCGGTCGTCCGTTTTCGTCTTAAGTGAACTTTTTAAACGTTAGAAACACTGTTCATCATCAATATCATCATCATTTCATCCTCTTATCACCCTCTACTGAACGTAGACCACTCGCCCCGATCTTGAGCTAATCTCACTCGTCCAAAAGTGACCCACAATCATCCGAATATCGTACACCTATCGATCCAACAGTTACCTGGCGCTTCGTAAGAAACAAAGAAACAAAGATTACAAACAAAGTAAAGGTAAAGTCTTCGTCCCGAATTGCCTCGTAATTCTGTACACGATATACAAAAACAATTCGTCGTGTGAAGGATTACCTGCCGCTACGCAGTGGGTCAAGGCCCGACCCCTTATATTTCTAGAGGTTAAATTTATAGCCATACTATTTCTATTTTTATCGGTTTTTATTTACCCCGTTTCAACCTTACGATACGATATTACTAGATTTGTCTATTTCAAACTGATTAAATTGTTGATTTTATTGTAAAGTAGGTACCTACTTAATAAAAATAATCAGCATCTCAAACCACAGGTATCAAGTTAAATCAATAACTGCATTCGAACGCCAAATAGCCAAATATACTTACTAGCTTTTGACTGTCATTATAACAACGTAAATTGTTTCTGTATCTTTTTTATTATTTATCTTTAATTTGTAGGTACTTTTCGTTACATCAAGAGATTTTCCGGGGTATAATTATATTAAATATATATTAGATATACACTGATGTATTTAAATTAGAACGTAAGTTTAAATCATAATAGTTTGTAAACCTGTAATAAAAATACCTTTAATATATGTGTTCCAAAAATTATTTTGACCTATATATTTTTAAGTGACATAATCTCATTTGTATATTTTACTCAATTACTTGACAAGTAGGTACTTTTAAGTCACCCTTACAAGTATTAAATTTAAGGCCCAATTAGGTTTGTGTAAAAGCAAATGATCAGGTTACACACAATGGGTAAGAGTGACCCTCTGCCCACTTTGTCCCTACCACCTCACTTGACTTTACTTTGGGGACGCTATGATAATACGCGTTGACCCATAAGTACTCTCTTTGTCAGTTAGAATCACAAGTTAACGTTCATTTGTTTTTGTTTTTTTTTTTTGTAGGAGGAAGGACTACGACTATAAGTACTATACTATACACAAGAGTCGCCGCATATCTTTAGATGCCAATAACATTTATCAATCGAAAAAAATTCAATGTGAGTCATAAAGTACATTCATGATTTAAGCAGAGCACTCACGCTCCTTGCGTTTTGTCGTAGCAACAGTAAGTATTTAGTGACTTTTTGCGGAGAAAGTGGAACGGTAAAGGATGTAACGACAATACAATTACCTCCTTACAATTCTTCTGCGCTCGTGGGCAGATTTAAGCTTTGCATTATGCCCTTTCAGGCATTGTTAATTACTGGAATTAAACTAGCTTTATAAAAAACAGATCTCACTTACCGAGATCCTCAGCATCTTCGCTCCACTCTCCCGTCCCGAGCACGAGTGCCGCCGACGCCACTACCAGCACCACGTGGCGAGTCAACGTCCATAAAACTCCCATCTTCACTGCACACACTAATCTGCCATCTTGTTTATCCTGGATACGCGGCCATATTGTTTTGGCGGCATTTTGTTTTATTTGTTCTTTTGTATCTTTGATACACTATCGTTTTTGGTACTATTTATAGGCACGTATACACTTATAGTACGGAATATCTATCATTATTTTTAAATGTTAGAGACATGGTTTTGTTACCTTAGGTACACTTACACCTTATACACGAAATTCGAATTTGTTTATCTCGGTTACTTTGCGATTAACTTTATAGTCATGACCGAAATCTTATGCCCTTAATTTCGAATAAGTAACTAAATTAAACTTTTATTACTTCCCGAAACATCAGTTTTTAATAAAACAATAACTCCGCGCTGTTAAATTAATAAAACTGGATTTGCTATATCAAACTCGAGTAGAATGTTAGAATAATATGTAATCTTCTTAACATTAAGTACCACACAGTTTTGTATCACGCACGAGCCGTTCGGGACTCGGTTAATATCGCTTTGAATTATTCAGGAGTGTTTTAGCCACGCCGTCGGCACCTGGAACAGAGTGAGGGCGTCATTTCTTTTCAAACAAACTGGAACGACACACGGTTGGAATATAATAAATTCAAAATGGTGGAGAAAATTCGGAACAATTATAAAGATATTTTTGACAAAAGTTAGAGTAATGGATAATAGTTGTTTTACAAGGGGGCAAAGTTGTTGTTTAACCGCAAGTGCTAATATTGATACAAGAGCAAGCGAAAGATTCCAAAATTGAACCAGGAGCCTATAGAGCGAAAAGTGAGCGTTGAGAGGGTTTCAAAGCACGAGGGTTAAACAAATTTTTCCACCGAGTGAAACACAAAAATTTTCACCACATCAACGCGAGGAAAATACTAACTGTAAAATATCAAACAAAATCAAACCAAAACAAATCTAAATGAAAGTTACTACCTAAGTATTTATCATTCAAAATCATTATTTAAAAGTCAATTCAACCAACCAACATAAGGAAACAACTCAGTTTGCATCCGATTACTTTGCCACACATGTGGATAAAATGCATCTTTCTCAACAGTTTTTAAACAATCAAGAGAGCCTTTACCAGGTAATTGTTATGGGTATGGTATGAGTAAGGTAAAGATAATATGTATATAAATTAATAAATACAAAAAATATAATGCACAAATAAAATGCAAAGTCAGCCGCATTCGAGGGAAGCCAGTGCTGTCAAACTGGTTTAACTTGGCAGATATAATGAATACAAATTTATTTGTTATAAACTCTTAAAATGCAAGCGAAGCAAGCAATACATTAACATCAAAATAAACTTAAAAACACACACACACGGGCTTTCCTCATACGGTTTATATAGCCTCCAGCAAAATAAACTATGTTTCTCTTACCGCACCTGACCTAACAATACAAAACAACAGAGATACAATATAACAGAAATTAGACCGATAATTCAGATCAGACTTTAAAAACCCTTGTCTTAGTCCCCGAAAAACCGAGCTATACTTACACATCTGTTCTGTCAGACTGTCATACTTTTTTTAAATTTATTGGTTTGTTAACAACAAGCCTTTTTTGAGGCACATATTAGGTAATATGTAGTACTTATTGCAGGTAAGTAGTAAGTATCTATTTATTAGAAACGTATACAGTGATGCTTTTTGTATTATGCGTCATGTTTTCAATAACATAAGTACAACTTTCTAAGATATTTCCGCGGTCTCAGTTGATTTTTTCACTTTTTTTTTCAATTTCGTTCCCGTCTTGTTCCCGTTTCGAGACGAAAATTTTCAAACATGCTTAGGGTAAAAACATAACCTTAATAACAATGTATTCTGATAACGTTTTTCTTGCTAGCTTTTTAAATTGACCACAGATAACTTAACCGTACATGACCATAAAGATAGCTGCATTTTCGTTTTAGTATTATTTTGACGACTATCTTATTTGTATACATATATGTACATATGTTTTCGTAAATATGTTGTAAATATGTTTGGATTATGTAAATATATTTTATATTTGCATGCCTTCTGGCTGAATGCGCTGATACCAATATAAGTATACTATGTAGGACAACATCTGTTATGTACGTGCATTTTTAGCAAATAAAAAGTTTGAGTTTGAGTTTAACAATCTGTATTTTGAGTATCACATCCGGCATCCGGCAGATAAAGCACTTCTGTTTTTCGAAATTATTCCAAGTGCATCGGATATTATATTAACGAAATTGAAACGCTTCATTCAAACCAATACTTAGTACTCAGAGCATCAGTGCAGCTGAGACCCTTAGAATTTATTTCAAAGGGGAGTTCCTTGCGATAAAATGTAATAAACGCTTTTAAGAAATAAATTCTTCATCAAAGGCAGCGGAACAAGCCGAAGCTAACATTAATGCACTTGACAAGACAACATGTAGGGTACCTAAAGTGGCTTGACGATGTGGTTCTATTTAAGAAGATTTGGCGGTCTCGCGGGTTTTAAAGTTTTATTTCAATAAATCTAAAAGTATGATTTTGTTTATTGTTTTTTTTTTTACTATAAAACCGACCGTGAATTGGACCGAAACATGTCGAGCTATTCGACTTAATAATACGTGAGTTACGTGGTTTAAAATAATTTAATATGTTTTTATTTTATTTATTTATATCACAAAACACAATACAAAAGACTTAAAGCTAAAATGCGCCACAGAAACTTATAAAACTTTATGCGTGGTGCAAATGCATCACATCGCTCAAACTGCATGCTTATACGTTTATATGGTATACTAAACACAATAAGAAAATAATGTAAGTAAACAGTTATCAGGTAACACCTGTCATCACACGTTCCCGTCCGTTATGTAATATTTCTTGAACGCGTTTTTACATCTGATATTCAAATCCCTCGGTTATGTCATTAGCTATTTTATAAATAAATCATATTGCTGTTGCATGTTAACGATATCGAAATCGAAATTAAATGAATATTCAACAATTTTTGAGATCGGATTTTTTTCAATTTTGTTGCACCTTATATTATTATTTTGAAGCGTTGTACATTCCATTTTTTTTAATCAGTTTATTCATTCAAATATCTATAATGAACGAAAAACATATAGAAAAGAAATATGAATTGATTTATCTTCCAAATATTAATTAAATTGGGAACAATTTAATTCTTCGATTCAATTTAATACTTCAGCGAACGATAAAGTAATAAGAAGTTATTTGGCGAAAAGGTTAAGAATTATGTCTTATATTTTACCTTGAACTTCGGATAAAATAAGTAGGACCTATTATTTCAAAGGAATATTACTGTGCAGGTAACTGAAGACATGATGTCTTTCCATTTTGGCTTTTTTTTATTCGTTAGTTTTCCCGAGCAATCTATCAAATAAGTTTACTGAAATAATAACTCCTGTCGTCGAAAAACCTGTTTTCCATTTTTGTTTCATGCCTAAAGCAACTTTTTGACTTGTTATATTTGGACTATATATAATTACGTATTTAATCTAATTTGGCTACCTTCAGACTGCATCATCAGATCAGCTTGATGTTAACATATTATTGTCATCGGAATTACGCAAATTTCAAGGGAAATGGTTGAAGTTTAAGTTATGAGATTTAAAGCACGCAATACAAATACACGCAGTGGAGTTCCTCTTTCTTTTTTATAATGTTTTTTTTTAAACAAAAGCAAAGAATCACCAGAATCAAATTAAAAGCTGGTTGAAAACATGAAATGCTGCTTCTTCGAGCTATCAGAGATAAAACAATAAAGAAACATCTCGGTAAACAAAAGGAATTTCCTTTTTCCTGATTCATTTTGGGAACATGTTTCACCATTTCACTTGTCAATCACGGTTACCACAAGAAAGGAGCTAATCAATACGTACGTCACGTAAGTAGGTACGTAATAAATAAATAACCTTGAAGATCCTTTTATTACGATCCTGCTATCCGAATTTCCGGTTAACTTCAAAATAGCGAAGTTGTCTCGAGAATATTTTTTTTGCTCAATAATCTTGTTCAAAGTGTAATCATCATCTTCCTCGCGTTGTCCCGGCATTTTGCCACGGCTAATGGAAGCCTGGAGTCCGCTTGGCAACTAATCCCAAGAATTGGCGTAGGTACTAGTTCTTACGAAAGCGACTGTCATGTGACCTTCCAACCCAGAGGGTAAACTAGGCCTTATCGGGATTAGTCCAGTTTCCTCACGATGTTTTCCTTCACCGAAAAGCGACTGGTAAATATCAAATGTATTGTTTAAAGTGTAATATTTACGGAGTTATATCTATCTTTGGTAATATTGATAGCTTATTACCATAGAGTAACTTATACTAGAGCGGTACTGTCATAGTAAATTTTGTAACCCCAGTAAATTCACTGCCATCTGTCGACACACTTTAAAACTAAAAATGAAGATTTATAAAAATACGATAGAATGTATTTAAATATAGATAAATGATTTTTTTCATTTGCATTAATTATTTTTATGATTTTGACCCATGTTCTTTCACTGATATGCGTTAAAATTGTTAAATAATCTATTCGACTGTAGGCCAAAACTAGTAGCGCCCTCTGAACGAGAATCAAATTTTCTTGATTTTCGAGGCACGTTTTTTCCTTAGACTGTATCTATCTATTACGGAGTTATATCTATCTTTGTTATTACTTATGCAGTGCACTAACGTGGAAGTGTGCAGCTAATGAAGAATTAATAGTCTTGAAACGTCAGTTTTCCTTGACCACAGCTATTGCAACCTGGCTGAAACGTCGGAAAAAAGGTAAAATAATGAAGTTTAATCGCGTTAGTAACATTAATTATTTTTAAGTAACCCAAATTTATTATTTTGATGAATGTACTGCTAATCAAATCTGATCCGCGCGAAAGTACTTTCTTTTGAATATAATTAAAAAAGGACATTTTCATCTACAAATTGATATTTCCAAATATAATTTAAAAGGAGGTTGATATATACTCGAGTTTTCCTTTTCATTTTTTCGTCGTTTTCTCGAGCTAAAGACATTTCTATCGGCCCAAGGAAATTGTTTGATCTTGGGGGAAATTGTGTAAAAGCAATCGAAGATCAAATTTATGAAAATAAATATTTGGAAACTGTTGTTATTAACTGTAATAAAAACCGTTTCCAAATATTTATTTATCTACTGAGATACTGCAGGGATCATCATCATCATCAACTTTGTAGCATAGGTGACATTGCCTAGTCGGTAATGAGCCTGCCGACAAAGCAGTAACTAGATCCCGGGTTCGACTCCTGTTAAGATTTTACCACACTTGTTCCCTGAAGCTTTGGCCATTGTTGGTGAGCGCGTGGCCAGTGTTGGTCACGCGCTCATCAACAATGGGCACGCGCACGCACAAAAGGAACAAAGGCAAATTTGTTTCACAGATTAGTCTTTGGCGAAAAAATCATTTGAGAAGATGTAGACTATACTAATATTTTAATAATTATCAATGCGAAAGTAACTCTGTCTGTTACCTTTTCACGCATATACCGCTAAACCAATTAAGAAATAGAAAAAAAAAATAGAAAAAACTATATTAATTCCCATTTCATATTGTAACTATTATAAGCGAAGTAAATAACAAACCTATAAAAGTCAGTCTTCCGTGACCACAGCTAGTGCAACCTAGCTGAAACGTCGGAAAAAAGGTAAAATAATGAAATTTAATCGCGTTAGACCCGGTAATGACATTAATTACGTGAACAAAACGCGAGAGTTTAAAGTGGTATAACCTATAAAACTTAAAAACTAAATCTAAAAATAAATAAAACTAACCTTAAAATATAAAACTATACCCCCGCGGCATGGTGCCGTAGATGCTGGCAGCATTCCTCGCTGTATCGCAATGCTTATTCTTTGTGCGAGGAAGCTGCCAGCGCTACCATTACCAGTGGCGTCTGCTATTCTTTTGGACAATTCCGTAAATAGTGTAGACGCGTTCGGACCCCACGGGCCAAGGGTCTCGACGCCAAAAGGTACGAAATCGTATTCGGGGCCGAGACCCCTATATTTGGTCTATTTAAGGTTCCGTACCCAAAGGGTAAAAACGGGACCATATTACTAAGACTTCGCTGTCTGTCCGTCCGTCCGTCTGTCACCAGGCTGTATCTCATGAACCGTGATAGCTAGACACTTGAAATTTTCACAGATGATGTATTTATGTTGCAGCTATAACAACACATATTAAAAACAGAATAAAATAAATATTTAAGTGGGGCTCACATACAACAAACGTGTTTTTTTTTGCCGTTTTCTGCGTAATGGTACGGAACCCTTCCCTGGTGATATTCAACGGCGTAAACTCAATTGTCTAACAAATTGTTACGGCGCTTACACAATTTGTGACTTCTGGAACAGTAAGTGCTACATGTGTTCTACGGCGTAGCATGTAAGTGCCAGCGCTACGAATATTTGTAGCGTTTGCTTGCTACTCGTTTGCACCAATATTTCAGTACGAGCGAAATGCTCGTGTTATCAAAATGAGATTAATCTGACATCTATTAAGTTCCAATTATTGAAGTACCGAAATTATTTGCAAACTTGGATGAAAATAAAGACATAATAATCTTAGTAGTTCTGACGCTATTAGATCACACAACATAAACATAGTCACACACATTCATACATAAACTGCTATAATCATAACCTTTACTGTCATCGGAAACGGAAACTATAATTTAAAAAACCGGACAAGTACGAGTCGGACACGCCCACCGAGGGTTCCGTACTTTTTAGTATTTGTTGTTATAGCGACAACAGAAATACATCATCTGACAATTTCACCTGTCTAGCTACCACGATTCATGAGATACAGCCTGGTGACAGACGGACAGCGGAGTCTTAGTAATAGGGTCCCGTTTTTACCCGTTGGGTACGGAACCCTAAAAAAACTCTACTTGTACTGATATTAAGGTATAACAAAACAATCCATTCAAGTATACATTAAAAAGTACGAAAAAACCCAAGTCATTTACAATAAGCTGCAAACAACTAAAAATCCGCAAAGGAAATACCGAAAAGCTAAGTGTGCAAGCTTAATTTACAAAAGAGCTTAAGCGACCTACGTTTTAATTGAAGATACGACTTTTTGTGACGATGCTACTGTTCGGCCTTGTGAACAAATTATTCACCCATGCGGTGGTAAACATATCGGATATAATCGAATAACATGTATCAAGGAATTTATTAAAACAATTTAACGTTATAGTTGGAATAGAATAATAGTACATTTCGATGCGCAGCGCAGAAAGTATGTCATTACTTCACGAGTACCGAGATATCTTGCCACGAGCCGTAGGTGAGGCGACTCGGGACGAGTGAAGAATGACATTTCCGACAATTATAAAAACAACAAGTAAGGAATAAAAACTTTATAAACTTAAAACATGCTTGCAGTAAGAAAAAACGCCTCTTCTTTGACAGGCGTTTCGGCAGCTATTCCTACCTCTACCTTCCAAAGCTATTCTGTTCCATTTAGACAACTTATTAAGAACGGTTTTTCAATATTCAATATATAAAAAAAAACGTGTAATAATGATGAAGAGGTAAGTAATAAAATATGAAATACGTATTTTTCATTTTCTTAGATTAACAGTATGTTTTTATGTTGGTTACGACGTTTAAAGGAAACTAATATTAACACTCATCAATTGGAACAAGAATAAATTTAAAAAAATTGGAAAAGTGAAAAGCACTAGTTCGCGAAAACCAAATTTTCGCACGCTAAACAGCTACGTAAAGTAGCACTTTTTGAGCAGCTGTATTAAAAATATATATATATCCTGTTATTATACAATTATCCATTAGTATAAACTGAAATCGATATGAAGATATCATACACTAAAGAAAAAGTGACTAAGTCCACCGTCACTATAACTTAATCCAGTAAAAGGATTCGTATAGGAGGTGCAAGCACGTACTGCTCGCCCTTAGAGTTGGTCAAAGGCGCCTAGCTAAAGATAGCATACACCAGAGAATTTGAGACGGACCCCACCGTGGCCGGCTGGTCTAGAGGTCAGGACGTTAGCCGCGTAAGCTGAAGATGCGGGTTCTATTCCCGCCTCGGGCACAGGGTGGACTTGGTCACTTTTTCTTTAGTGTATGATATCTATTTCAGTTTATAATTTATAATTTTATATATATTATGGTAGTTGTGACTACTTAACAAACACAAATCAAAATATTTCATAAATTAATTTGCTTTGTTCCCTAGTTTGTTATCCATTTATATGTTATAGAAAGTTTGTGTTTGTTAATTGCTTAATTAATTGCACTGTTACGTTTTGTAAAATAAAAAAACATCATTTTTTGATGTACGACGCATTTTTTTTATATTATGTCGATGGCCGCCTGATGGTAATGGTTACCGTAGCCAATGGATGCTTGTAACTCCAAGGGTGTTACATGCGCGTTGCCAACCCTTTAAAAACCTGTACACTCAATTTTTTGTAGAACCCTATACTGTAGCCCCTCGAGAAAACATTGCGACAAAAAAAATTCCTTTTGGCTGATTTTAACAATGGTAACTCCAGGTTTAACCCTTTAACCCCTGGTTAGTGAATGTTGCAAGTGGCCCTAGGGGATCTCTTCCAGCTAACCTTAGAGATAATGAGTAATAATTTCGAATTAGACAAACTTACATTAATATTTGAAAACAAACAAAAGTAAAAAATGGAGTGAATTATAAGATTGCTCTGTAATTGACAGACAAATTTTATTAATAATTATTTTGATTCACAAAGTGATATTTATGACAAAAATAAAATATAAAATAAATACATACATATTTGGGGACATTATACACTGTTCCACCTAGCGCCAAACTAAAGAATGCTTACTTAAATAGATTAATACATACTTAGATAAGTATATTATTTATTTCCTGAATTATGGATATTAATATAGGTATATTAATATCCATAATTCAGGAAAAAAAATGTACTTAAATTACAATTCCCTCAAAAAATACTGCAAAAAAACAGCTATAAATGGTACATATTCCAACCGTATTTATTTTGTTGAAACCATGCTAAAAGTAGCTTAATTTGCCGAAAGACCAGCGCTGACTTTAGGGTTAGCATTATGCTGAGGCGGGACCATTTCGTGGTAAAACTATTTTTTTGTTTTTTATATACTTTTTCTTTGTAATGCGTTTATATTAAATGTAGTTTGCCATGAATAAATGAATTATTCTTATTCTAATTTATTGTGCAATTATTGTTGTTGTGAATGGGTTAGTTACAATAAGTGCATTTTCACACGTCACAGCTATTATTTACTCGAGCGTTCAGGTCAACGACAATTATGGTATCTGATAACCATATCCGTGTTATAACTATAATTATAAAATTAACATACATAACAAACACACATAACACACATACATAACTAATTACATATCTAAATATTTAAAAAAAAAACATTAAAACTACATATTATCTAAACAAATTAAAACTTAACTAACATTAAAATAAAACTACTTAAAAATTAAAGTAATATAAACTAGTGTATTATCGTCACATTTAACATTATAGGTACATTAAATTACTACATACTAAAATAGATAAAAAGGTTGAAAGCTAAAATTTATAAATTATATTTTTTTATGAATAAATTGAGAAGAGAAGTTTTATTTTATGTTTTGGACATTTCAGGAATAATTTATATCTATAGGATCACCAACAAGCAAACATAAAAAAAATATTTTGAGTTATTTTGTAAACAAAACATTTTTTTATTACGTAGGATAATTATTTATTATTTACAAGACTAATGGAAACAAATAACAGTAGCTGCAAAACCAAACAATCACGATCCTCAGTAATGAGGGACCGATAAAGAAGAAGAGGATATAATTATAAATAAAAGACGAATATACTTGCTATTAGATTATAAATAAAAAGCTACTACGAGAAACAAACTTTGTTAAATCCTTTTTCATAAATACCTAAAAAGTTTCCTTTAACCAGAACCACTTCAGTCCTCACACACACTAACAACAAGTTACAGTTTTAAAAATAAAATTAAACTATGGAAGTTCGACGTTCTGTAATATTACGTGTCGCAGCGTCAGGTGACGTATACGTGAATCCTGTCGCGCGCCGCGCAGCCCACTAAAGTCTAAACGTAGGTAGGGTTGCCTTTGCCTCGTACCTCGTAACTCGGCCGCCTTCGCCCCGCTTCGCACCGTGTTACAGGTAGCTCCAGTATTAATTACTTGGATCCAAATTAGCGTATTGACCGCGCCGAGACGTGACGAAATGGCCCGTGACGTTTGATTCCTTTTTGATGCGTTGTCAATTAATCGATCTCAAGGTCGTCGAGGTTCTTTGTGTTTCCGCCTTCAATCAATTCATTTTACAAGAAAATTGGCCAATAGGATGAATTTGGTGGAATAATTTGACTTGTTTTAAGTACTTATGATATAGCCCGCCACATTGTTGCTGTACAGGATATCTGCTTGCAATTTCAAATTCAAATACCTAATTTTCGAACGTAAAGTGCGAGGGAGTCGCGGGGGGTGTTTTAATTTCCGGAGTGTTGCGGATTGATTAGTGACAATAGATCGCTGGTCAACAGAGCAGCGTGCATATGGTATTGAGGAGTACCGTAAAATGGGGTGAGTAGGGTTCGCGGGGAGAGTTGGGTTTTTAAGGCTACTGCTACAAAAATAATGTATTCCAATTTAAAATGGAGCTATAGTAATCCTCGTAATTAATAAAATCAATCCAATAATCTTCCAAAATCACCTTTGTATGAAATTCCATCTTACCCCAATTACGAGGGACTACGGGGTGAGGTGGAATTTCCTGTTTATCGTCAAAGTTATGAAATGGAACTACCCAAAATAAAATAAAAACTAAAATACAAACGTCTGGAACACTTATTATATACACCATTCAGTTTGCATAATTATGTAAAAATAAAATGTTATCGAGGTTTGAATGTCAGTTTTGCGCCTACTCACCCAATTTTACGGTAATAAAGGATTTTCACTTAAGTTAATATCACAAGGCGTAAGTTTCATTTGGAATATGCGGAAAAGGTTGGAGGAGGTTGTTGCAGGCGTCCATAGGCTACGGTAACTGCTTACCATCAGGCGGGCCGTATAATTGATTGCCACCGATGTGGTATTAAAAAAAAGGAGTGCATACACAGCGAAGGTTAACATTTAGAAAACGCGATTTTCAAAAAAATATATCCGCATTCATCATCTTTTCATAAAAATAAATAGTTTTGGCTTTACGTTCTAGTTTATTATATCACATTTTGAAAACGCAAATCTGCCGCTGGACACCCTATATGATTGTTTTTCAATAATACATAATTTTGGGCGTTTTCTAAAATAAATATTGAAAACCTGATTCTCACAGATCCTGGTATTTTTGGGTTCTTTCAAATCAGAATCACTAGCATATTCAATCCTGATAATAAAAAAGTATCCCAAAAATTTGTATGAAAATTGTACATTCCACTACGTCACGCACATACAAGTGAATTTTCACACTAAACGTGACGTAAATGGAATTGACATTTTGGAACATTTTTTTTAATGGCAGGATGGGGAATGCTGTCGGTTCTGAGTAAAATGAGCCCAAGAATGTCCAGATTTGAAAGAATCAGGTTTTCAATATTTATTTTAGAAGACGCTTATTTACCATGTGTCATGGGCCATAGAGCCGGAATAAAAGAATATACTTACTTGATTCACAGACAGGCATATTCTGATTTTAATAATAGGTTAAAAATTAGATCTAGATTAAACATGGATCTGATCTGTCAGTGTCAAAAGTGTGATTTCTTCTACCAAGAACGTCGCTGAGAGACGCTGGTGGTCTGATCAATTATGAAATATTTAATTCCGACAGCATTCATTTTAGGTAGCAATGTAAAAAAAACAACGTGAGATGCAAAACCGTATTAAGAAGCTTACAAGAAATAAAAACACTAGGTACATGAATATTTCTACAGTGATAAACTACGACGTTGCAACAATATTACTTGGTAAGAAAAATAGTTATTTGCTGCAGACTACAAATGATATATGAAAATACCCTGCAACACCGTATTTTAGCACATATCATATATGCAAAATAACGAACGCAATATTAAAATGTTTTTTTCGCAATAAAATACCTCCATAATATTGACGGCTGCGCTAAAACATAAAAGGGCGCCACGGGAACTTTCGGTGGATTCACTTACCAATATCGCTATTGAGATTGAGACTAGCGGGAAGTTTATCGCACTTTCCGCCCGAGTGAAGTAGGCGCAGTGGCGTTATTACCGTAACGAACAGAGCACTTGGCTCAGGCATGATATATATGATATATGAAGCGCTTACTACACCCACGCCACCTAACCACGCCAAATAAGGCGCTTTACGTATTGTGGTGGAATATTTTCGGAAGAAGACCCGTTACGTGCTGATGGTGTTCCAGCTCGTGAGTGGTGCGCTTGCCGTGGCCGCTGCTGGAAACTGTCTCGATCGTGGACTTCTGTCCAGAAGGTGTGGCATTTCGGCGGTACCGTGGGAATCTGCTGAATCCTACACCAGAACAGGTGACGCTGCAAAAACTCTCGTGTCACCAAACGAATTTTAGTATTTAATTATTTATGAAATGCAAATTGTATACTATCATCTAACTCTCACAGATAGGTGCCTCCACGAACCATGAGCCAGAGAACCATGAGTTAGGTAGACTACGAGTCTGTTCCATTTTGAAATTTTCAGGTACATTGTTTTATCACATCAGTCATCAATTATGAAAGCAAAAGAAATAACGCGTCAAAAGTATCTGCCAGTTCTGCCACACTGGAGTATTTTTCTAAATAGAGATATTGTTGTTGTCCTATGGCACCCCAGAGGTGCTAAGGGCCTTCACAAGCTCGCGCCACTCCTTCCTATCTTCAGCGACCCTTCTGGCCTCGCTCCAGCTCAACCCGACCGCTCGTATAGCCGTTCCAAAGTATCAGTCGCTGTCTAATTGTTCTACTCGTACATATAGAGACATATCTCGTTTTGTTAAGCTATTCGAGGATCTTATAGTGGCCTGCCTGACCTGCCTCCTATTTCACCACGGTGACAGGATTGTCGACATCACTGTTGCCGACGTCACAGGCCCCCATGGGCTACGGTTACCGCTTACCATAGGACGGGCTGTATTTCTGTTTGCCACCATCATTGTATTATTTTTTAAAAACTTATTATATCGGCAAAAACATGTAAGTTTATGACGATGATGATGAGAATTAAAGATTTAAAATAATTTTCGGTAAATCTTGACAGGTAATGAATTCTGTGTCGGAATTTCGTGACAATTGTCGTATTTCTTGTGACAATTGTCATTAGCTTCGCAAAACAAGTACTTGTTTATTGGCGATATAATAGAGATTTTTTTATTAAAATGTTGGTGGCAAACAAGCACACCTCCCGTCCCGTGGTAAGCGGTTACCGTAGCCTATGGAGGCCTGTGACGTCAGTAACAGTGATGTCGACAATTGTCGCACCTGTCATCGTGGTGAAAGAGGGGCCTGATTGAGGCATATTCTCGTTAAGTATTAAGAACAATAACCTTGCTCCTTGAGTATATCACACCATATCATAATATGATTCCGACGTTATGGGGAGGTGGCGGTGAGTAGCAATGGGGAGTCGGTACCTAATGAGAACAATATTGTCGAAGCGCGTAGTGTCAGTACAAAGAGTGGCATGACAGTGCCAACCAAGCCTGATCGAACTAATATTGGTCTTGTCAAAAATCATAGATATATGAAAAGGTACAAAATATAATAGTTTTCTTCCTACTTTGCTTGCTTATTTGAACATTTCAAATCTCATAATTTATCTGTGCATTTCGCTCGCACCGAATATAAAGACGTAATATCAATAACAGGCTAAGTTAAGATCATTAAAGTTCGAATTGGCCTCCAGTTTGGGAATGGAGTGTAGAAAAAGTAGAAAAGTCTTGCCTTTGGCAGTAGATGTATCTTTTGATGAAATTGTCGTTACAAGGAAACTTCCGTATTTAATATTGGCTATTAATTTCCCGGATATTTTCCTCGTACTACCTAAGACTTGCACGTGAAAATTTAAGATACCTATATAAAACGAATATAATACCAAGTTCATTTCTATAAGGAATCCATGCACACGTTACTATGATTTCGAGCGACCAGGTGCACGTAAAAACTCGCGAATACTTAAACCTCGATGGCATACCGGTCTTGTTTTTAACTTTTAAACAAATCAAATCAAAATCAGGCAACTAAGTCCCATAGATACATACCTTACAAACGAACATATACACGGTGACTAAAAAATAAGTGCATTCCCGTTGCCAGGGAGGTTTTGGGATTATACTGAGCATAGCTGATCATAATTTAGAAGTTTTGCATGTAAACCCTCGACTCGCTCTAATTTCTTTGTGCTCTAATGCATATATATTAAAAGTCCCCGGCAAGCTCGGCCGAATTGCACCTTCCCATACAAACGTAGTTCCGCTCTCATTTTAAAACTACGTATTGGATTATAATGAAACTTTGCACATACAATGACATGAGGTATATCTAGGTCTAAAATTAGTTTATATAGCTCCAGTTTATAAAACAAACTAAATAGAGCAAAAGCAAGTTTTGTATGAAAAACTTAAATTCGCTGTATTTTTTTACTATGGTATCTGAAGCTACATAAACTAATTCCAGGCATAGATATACCTTATCCTATATAAGTACAAAGTTTTCTAATAAGTAAGAGCAAGTTAGTATGGAGAACCGAGCTTGACGGAGACCCTTAACACAATAACTTTGAATTTAGACGGGACTCTATCTAATACCTAGCTTGTCAATCCCTGTACAAAATAAATCCATCTTGGGGTTTCTTAATATTTCAGATAGGTGCCAACCTGACATGAATTTCATGGTCATGGTTAAAATAACCCACATTTCAGAGACCGGCGTTTTCTAAAATAAATGTTAAAAACCTGATTCTTTCAAATCTGGACATTCTTGGGGTCATTCTACTCAGAATCGACAGCATTCTCCATCCTGCCACAAAAAAGGATGTCCCAAAATGTCCATTCCATTACGTCACGTTTTAGTGTCAATTATTTTTCATTTGTATGTGCGTGACGTAGTGGACTATACAATTTTCATACAATTTTTTGGGATATTTTTTTTATCATTAGGATTGAATGCTAGCGATTCTGAGTTGAAAGAACCCAAAAACACCAGAATCTGTGAGAATTAGGTTTTCAATATTATTTATTTTAGAAAATGCCTACGTAAGCTTAATTAATGATAAATAATTCATTATGTAAGGCGTTAGTTTATTTTTTATACCCTAAAATTACTAAAGCTGATACCTACTAGCTTCCATACACGTGAAACATGTAACCGCGTCCTTGACTGACAAAGTTGACTTCATAAAAAGACTTTTGACAACTATAAAGTTTGGATTATTTATTATTAAAATAGCGAATAACTATAATTACATTAAATGTAATTACAATATAAAACTTCGACAACTACACCGTATGTGGCTTTTCATCAGAGAAGGGCCCTGATACTTCATCAAAGCAAAGATAACTCCGTAATAGATGGATACAGTCTAAGGAAAAAACGTGCCTCGAATATCAAGAAAATTTGATTCTCGATCAGATGGCGCCACTACCTTTGGCCTACTCTCGGATAGATGGCGTTGACGGTTTCGTTTGTTATTTAACAATTTTAACGCATATCAGTGAAAGAACATAGGTCAAAATAATAAAAATAATTAATGCAAATAAAAAAAATCATTTATCCGTATTTAAATACATTTTATCGTATTCTTATAAATCTTCATTTTTAGTTTTAAAGTGTGTCGATAGATGGCAGTGAATTTACTGTGGTTACAAAATTTACTATGACAGTACCGCTCTATAATATTATATCCTCTTTGATCAAAGCCAGAGAATTATAAAAAGTAAAAAGCTACTTAAGAACAATAGGGTAGTTGACATATGTTGAATTTTATAACTAAAACTAGTTAAATAGATTGAAAACGAGCAATTTATCACAATAAATTGGAAACTTAAAATATATATGGAAATAATACAAAAATACCTGTTTCAAAAAAAAATAACTTTCAAATAGGAAAAAAATAACGGTACCATTCGATTTCTTACATTTTATTTAAATAAATACTGTAGAGCAACAATATATAGGTACATAAACGCAACATTTCGCCGACACAATCGCAATTTCCTTGTTTTCCATACATCGAAACGGCTTCTAAGCAAAGTGACACAGTGACGTCACGATGTGTTGCCGTTTTGTTAGAGCGTTTCGTCAGTAAAGTGCGGGTGCCAGACTTTGACCATCATTTGTGACTTTTGTATTGCTTTAAGACAATGGGCAATGGGGATACAGACATTTAATCCTCAAAACAACCCTGATCGACTGATACCATAAAAAAATTTGTCAACTACCCAATTAAATAAATAAATAATTAAATATTATAGGAAATTTTTACACAGGTTGACTAAGTCCCACAGTAAGCTCAAGAAGGCTTGTGTTATGGGTACTTGGACAACGATATATAATATATATATATATATATAATATACAAATACATAGAAAACACCCAAGACTCAGAAACAAATATCTGTGTATCACACAAATAAAATGCCCTTACCGGGATTCGAAATCACGACCATCGGCTTCACTTCACAGGCAGGGTCACTGCCCACTAGGCCAGACCGGTCGTTGCGTTGCTATTAGTGTATCAGAAATTCTCCCTAAGTGTCCCTAAACGTGATAAAGTAGCTTAATATGAACATGGTGTTTCATTTTGTGTTTCGCGCACTAATACTTTTTCTGTAGAACATCTATATATATATAAAACCGTGCAGGGGGTACGGTACACCCAAATGAAATTATGCTCAAACGAACGAGCGTAAAAAAATAACAGTTTTGAATCGACAACATAATTATATCCGCATAATTCGTATTGTCGCGTATTTTGCATTTGAAAGTGAAAATTTTTCTACAAAGAATGCAATACGGCCATAGTCGATTTTGTTGGTTGACAGCAAAAGTCCGTTCGGAAATAAAATTGTGAATTCTTTTTTGCGTCCGGCATGTTAGTTTGTAAAATTACCGCAGTTTGCAAATTATCTCTGTCATTCTAAATTCTAATTACCCCTTATGGCCAGTCCAGACGGACGATCAAATCGACCGAAAATAAATTGGCGTCAATATAATAGCATCCATTTATGGTGATATTAGATAAGATAAGATAAAATTTATTTCGTTGAAAAATATCCAAAAATAAAAATTATCGTTATAAATAGTTACTTAAATATTATAAATGTACAATCATGGTTTGGAATGGTAAACATAATATTTATGATCTTGTAATAAAACTAGTGGCTCTGTGAGCTGTAGACCTCATGACGTGAGCTCCCATGATTCCATTTTGAACAATTTCCAAAAACTGGATCGGCAAAATATATATTTAATTATTGAACCTGCTCACTACATTTCACGAGAATTGGTTGAGAAATGCCTGTAAAGGAGAATATCCGGACATATTTGAAAGCATTTTTGGCCAAGCTAAAACCTAAGACCTTTGCTTCACTAGGTCAATTAGGTCCAGAAAATAGCTTAAAACCACCGAAGTCCAACGGCTATTAAATTTTAATAGTTGTTAAGTCACCCGAACATAAGTTGGTCGACGAGTTGTTCCTGCGCTGTGTAAAGTTTTTATAATTTACGTAGTTGAGTCAACTTAGGGATATTGGTGTATAATAATATAGCTAGAAGTTTTAAACTGTTTGTATTTTTTCTCTTGACTAACGGTAAAGTAATAGTAAATTCGACAAACCGTAACGAACACCCACGCCCGTACCATCTTAATTAGTACTTACTTAAGGTTCACACGAACCCCCTGCCAAATAGCCGCTCCCATACAATCAAAGTTACGCTCTTAATTTTAAAACTAATATTAATAACTAATTTCTGTTTGGCCCGGTGGTTGACTGGTAGAGAATGCCTCAAGGCATTAAGTCCGCCTTTTGTACTTGTTCTTGTGCAATAAAGTTTAAAATAAATAAATAAAACGACATGCTTAAATTGAAACTTGGCATGACCATTTACGTACCTTGTCTGTCTCGCTCTTTAACCGCCGACCCGTTTTTATATGAAATTTGGTTTAGAAATATTTTGAGCCCCATCCCGGGAAAATAGTAAAATACGATAGTTATACATATACGATAGTTTTTATCTCGGAAATCATTCTTGAAGGGGTTGAAAAAGGGCAGGAAATTTACTATGGAATTAGTATGTAAATATTAATTCTACGCAGATGAAGTCGCGGACAGAAGCTAATAATCCTTTAAACGTGTAAACCTCCGTGAGTACTAGATCCACCGGGTCGGCACTAAATTAGCCCGGCAGCAAGTTTATCTCGTTTCCAAGCGAGGGGACGCGATAGCGCCTTCGATTACCGGCGCTTGCCTTTTATATTAATTGGACGTATTTATGCAAACGGGAACCAACCCACACCAAATAATTATTGAAAATCGAACCTTAATGTTAAAACAATGTAGTTAACATTTGAATGAGCATTTAATGTGGGTTGGTTCCCGTTTGCAAAAATACGTCATTTTTTTACATTTATATGATTTTGTATGCTAACTACTTACTAAAAAACTTTATAAGAAATATATTTTACAGTACATATGGTGCTACTTTCTCGCACTAGTGCGTCAAATAGCACTTTTCGTGCATATGTCGAAAGTTTAAAGGGCCATATGTACTGTAAAACGTTGTACGATACACGTGCGAAAAGGTAATTCGCAACTCGTGTCGATTTAAAACACTCCCTGCGGTCGTGTTTTAATTTATCGCCACTCGTTTCGAATTTACTCTTGTCCGCACTTGTATCGTAAATAACTATTTCACCACACCAGCTTGTAATGACACTTTATTCTTCACAAACTGACGAGAAAGTTGTATTTTGTCCACATGAGTGGCAAAGTAATTTGATGCAATTTCAAAGTCGTTTTCTCGTGTGGGCTGGTTGAATTGACTTTTATGTGTTGATTTTGAATGGTAAATATTTAATAACGTTCATTTTGTTTTGCTAGCTTACATAAATTTATAAGAGACTCGTCTGCCAACAAACCACATTGTGGTTTGGCAGAAGAATTAATGTAATTATTTAGCGTTTAGTTAGCGCCTTCGATTACCGGCGCATGTATTTCATACATAAATGTGATTTGGTATTTGGTATGCTAATTACGCCCCAGAGAACTATAATGTATGTATATGTTTTAAGACGGGTTTCGAGAATCGTTTACGTATGATACCTATTTTAGAAATGTTATCTACTTGTTCTATGTTCTTATATTGGTGCGAGCGAGATGCGCTGCGAGTAATATGAATAACACGTATGACATTTATGATGCGCGCTTAAAAATTCTCACAATCTTTTAGGTTTTTCTCAACTCCAAGATTAATGTTGACGGTTAGTTCGTCAGCAGCAGAAAAACACGTAAATACCCACAAAAAGCCAAAGGTTAAATAAAGGCTCCTTTCAGGTAGCAGAGGTCATCAAGGGAGGTTATCTCGAAACGAAATTGACAGATTGAAGTTACGTGTTCGAGCCGCGGTGCGCGGTGAGCGAAAAGGGACGTTATTTATTGAAATGAGCGGTGTTACGATAACCTTCAGAAACTCATTAAACTTTTTTTAGATCATAATAAAAATTTAAAGAAAAGTAGGTGAAATTAAAAGATCTAAAGATATTTTAGCTTATAAATAGATAGAGAAAATCCTGCTATTTATTTGACATGCCATGAAAGGAGCGCACTACGCAAGGCCAGTAGAATCCCACGAGCTGATGATGATGTTGATAAAAGCTGCGTAAAAAATATTTTAAGTTAAGTTTTTGGCAAAAATTTCATTTTTGGTACAAGCTTTTATCGTTGACTGTACTTTTTTTCCACAGACAACTAATACTCATCGAGACAATTCTAAAAACCCGAAACACAATTTGGTTGCGTTGTTATATCACAAAGTTCCTATGACTACCGCCTGTCTCCATCATCAGATCAGCTCGATGGTACCATAATATTGCATTGTCACACGACTTACATATGTATGCAAATTTTCAGCTTCATCGGAAACCGGGAAGTGGGTCATATTTAACCTGCAAGATTTGACCCTTACAAACATGTTACATACATATTACATACATAGGTACATTGCAAGTTAATAAATATAATAAAAATAATAATAAATAAATAATAAAAATAAAAGCTTGTAAAGGTCGTATTTTTCCTTAATTTCAATAAATTGCAAGGGGTTTGATGATGAGTAAACTATATCCCACCAAAAACATTTTCATGTGAAATGTAGTCAAGAGAAAAACAAGGCTCGCACTGTCAAAAAGTTATCAGATCTGTTGTAGAGCCAAGCTTCTAACTCTACAAGCCCTAACTTCACAAACTCTACACGTTATATAGTCAAAATATGTGGCTTGGCTGGGGTCCCCTTGACGACGACACGCCGGAGATGGAGACCCTGACCAACGCTCGGGAGCACTCCGGGTCCGTGGGGTCGTTACTCCCCACAGCTCGCCACAAGCTGCCCTGCGGGCTTATTATTATTTTATACTACGTCGGTGGCAAACAAGCATACGTCCCGCCTGATGTTAAGCAGTCTCCGTAGCCCATATCTGCAACTTTACTCCAGAGGAGCTACATGCGCATGTGCATGGAATCTGACTTTTGTGAAGGAGTGAATTTTCTGTACGGTACACTCCGCACCCTTGTTGAGCTCTGGCAACCTTACTCACCGGCAGGAACACAACACTATGAGATAATATAAAGTGATAAAAATAAAAATAAGCACGAATAGGTACGCTTGTTTATAGTCTTCCCGGTATGTACCGAAAATGCTTCGTATAGGTACCTTTAATGTGTCGTAATTAGCGCTGAATAGGTAAAATTCATGAATCATTGTATTCAGTTACATTTTTTTATCTTTAAACATGGACATAACATATTATAAAACACCAAAGGCAACAAAAAATATTAATATATAATCACTTATAGATTCACTGACTCAAGGGACCTGCTAATGTCTGAGTTTATGTGATTTATCGCCGTGGAAGACAGAACGTGACGAATGTTTAATTCACAATAAGGGACATAACGGCGACCCTCACGCTACAGCAGACCTACATAATTATTTAGCAAAGAGGGTAGAGTGGTCTATTCGGATTAGCTGGTTGGACTTTAAGAACTGTATTATGGGGAAAAAACAATATTAATATAACACTATAACAAATTATTTAACAGTAAAAACACTACTATGTAATAGGGGGTATTACTGCAATGTTCTGCCACCAGAGTGCATCACTAGCCCGTTTAGTAAACCATAGAGTAACTTATACATACTGTACCTTTAACAGGTTTTTGACAAGTTTTTAGAGATAATAAAATATGACATTGATGCATCAAGGCAGCTTATTTAAAGAGGACGTACCGAGATACGCGAATCCGAAATTTCGCTATCTGTCTCGTTATCGCTTAAATATGCAAGTGACAGAGATGTTAGATAACAAAATTTAGATTTTCTTTACGCAGAGTTTTGCGTAGATGTTCTGTATAAATACATATAGAGACGCTGCACTGGTTCATAACTTTACTGGTTAGTGGACTTTTTTCTTTTGTTATATAAGTAGGTGAGTAACATAAATTGAAAATTTAGAAATGTACCCATCCGATTTCCGTTTATGATTGATAAATATTAATGATAATAATGTACCGACTTTTACTATGTTTACCTAATTACTATTTGTTTTAAGAGGGGGCAAAATTGTTGGTTAACCTCTCGTATTTTCTCGTATATTAATAATAAACCTGTATAAACAAAAAAATCCAAAATTGAACCACGGGCGTAGCGAGTGGTTCGAAAAGTGAAATCTACAGCGTTGCGAGTTTCAAGGCACGAGGGTTAAACAAACATTGATTCCGAGTGAAACACAAAAATTTTTACTCGCAATCAAAGCAAGGAAAATCCAAATAGTAGAACATTAGAAATCAAATACAACTGAACGCTATTAATTTTATTAAATTCACCATTCAAAATTAACATTTAAAAGTAAATTCTACCAGCCAACTTGAGGAAACCATTAAAAATTTGCATCAACTTACTTTGCCTCTCTTGTGGATAAAAAGGTTACTTTCTCATCAGTTTTTAAATAATAAAGAGAGCCTTTACGAGCAGCTGGTGTGGTGCAACAAAAACCTGTACTTTTGACAAGTTTTCCTTTTTAAACAGTTTCCTATCTATCGACCACGTTCGGCCCCGAGCGAGCTGTTCACTCGTGAGCACTGCAGAGTTAAGTACTTAGTGCTTCTCCTTAGTAACTTAAGCAACAAATTAGGAGGGGCAGAAACTTGGCGAGTGCAGGTGTCGTTAGAACAGTGCGGCGTGACGTCTAAGTTGAATTAAAAATACCTAATACCTACTAGTTCCCTACTACTTTATTCGATACTCTGTGTAGCCAAAATATAAGCAAGTGACACTGCCAAAACTCAGGGGTAATTCCACGACGGAGAGTGAGCAAAGTATTTTTTTAATGTCAGAATTTAAAATATCTGGTCAGATGTTTTTAGTCTAGGAATCAAGAAGGAAGGGTAGGAAGTCAAGTGTTGACATTCGAAAGTAACACTTATGTTTTAAAGAGTGTCTACATCAAAGAGTCATCGTTCGAAACGGACAGCACGATTCAAATTTAATTAGGCCAGAGTACACCGGCTGCGTGTGCGTAGACGTGAGTTAAAATGTTTGAGCCGCGCACGTACACGTCACGCAAGCGATGTGCCGTCTCTCATGACGATCTATAAGTATATTACTTTACCAGGTGTGCACACGCCTTAGGATTCAGTCGTTTAGTTCACGCAAATGAAATGCAAATTTAAAAATTTAAGTCCACTTGAAAAACAACATAAAACTTTATTGTTCCAATTCTCAAAGTTCGTCCAGCGATAATAAATGTACCTAGTGAGATTTTGTTTTATCCATGCAATATTTCCTGTATGAGGAAAGCCTGATTAAATTATAAGAAGTATATTATTTCCGGGGATAAGAATTGTCTATAGGGTTTTTCATGGCTTTCTGTGGAGTTGTGACGACGAAATCAGTAAGGCTACATTCTTACAGACATTGGTTCATTATTCTTTTCGCCATCTTTATAGTTAGCCTCGTGATTAATTCCTTTGTTTTTTGCTTATTAATATTGTTTAAAGTGTAATATCGATAGCTTATTATACAGTTAACTAATGTGGTAGTGTGCAGTGAATGGAGAATTCAATCAATCAATTTAATTTAATTCAGACATAAGTATCCATAGGATTGCTAGTAATTAATTACACATTTACAAGACTTATCAAACTATGGTTAGTAACAGTAGTATTAAAAATAAAATAAAATAAGGAATTGTATATAAAGTTAGACACCCCGTCGATCATCAACGGATCCAGTACAATGTAGACTGTTCCAATGTCTTGCTAACGGAGTATCCATCTTTATAGCAAATATCTAGAATTAATCTTAAAGCGCGTTTAACCACCATTTTGAAGTCAACGGCCGGTAGCCCACGTGCTTCTTTTAAAGCCAAGTATATCAGTTGTTGGGCTGATTTGTAGCATATTTCAAGGAATACCTACTGTTATATATTCTCCTTCTTCTTCTCCACATTCTATTAAGATGCTACTATTGGGCCAGTCGCCATCAGATATATCTGATTGGCCAAGGTGCTAACAAATATTTGAAGACGCCTCTATTGTCAAGGCGAGGCGTTACGTTAGTGCTTATTCAGATATTTTTGAGCATCTCGGCCGCCGCCGACAGGACAGTTTTGCACATAACTTTATAAAATGCGACAATGTAATTCTCAGTAATAAAAAATATATTAAAACCGACGAATCGCTTCTATAAAAGCGTGTCCTTACCCGGATAGCGAAGACAGTTTTGCGACAATGTAATTTGCTGGTATTAGCGATTACAGCCCGAGCGTGAACCCATCGCCAAGTAATATAAGTAAGCCAAATGAGCACTCCCTCATAAATAGACACAATACTGGTTATTGTATTTATTGTACATATTGCTTGCGAATAATACCTACATTGACGGATTATGTTACCAATTAGTACATATTGAATGGCTTGTGGGATAAAAACAAAGGAGAGACTAGGGCTTCCAAATACCGGGCCTATCGGAATATAGGTATTGATACCGAAACTCTCTTCATCAATCCCGGGATCCCGGAAGAACCTTTTCTTACTAAGTACCAAAATCGCATAATTCTTGTATTTACCCGAGTTTGAAGTTAAGCGACTCAAATATACCTCCTGTTTTAGAATAGAATAGAATAGAATATTTATTGCTCTCATGTTGGTGTACAGGTCTTACTCTAAGTACAATAGTTCCATTACAACATGTTACCCTAAAAGGGTATTGCAATTACACGAACATTAAAATAAAATGTACTAGTAAAGATCATATTATTATTAGTCAAAAGTCAAAACTTTTCCTCAAATTAAAGACTGCAAAAGAAAGAGTCTCTAAGGCCTGTGGCTCTAAGGATGCATTTTAAAAAGGACAACGACTACCTTTGCACGAGTTTTTTAGCCCTTTTATTTTGTTATTTTTGTTACATTAGTTCTCATTGTTTTCAGGACTCTCCCAAGTGCTGGAGACAGTGGAGACGCAGTTCCGTTGAAGCGACCGCTATCGCACTGGAAAGTATGAATAACGGCCCTGCTCGAGATGTCATTACCCACTGCCCATGAACTGAAAAGCCTCAAGTGTATTCCTTCCCTTGCATATAGGACGTTTCTGTTTTGTACGACTTTGGACGCGTTAGTCGCTTCGTTGTGTTTCGTCACGTTCCATGTTCTAATCGTGTGTCGGGAATGCGTTACGAAAAATATGAATGTGTCGAGATGAGTTTGCAGTAAAATTTTGCTGAAATAGTCGGATGTAATGACGCAGCATAAACATTTTGGATAAGAGCAGGGCTATATCCGGAACCAAATTCTATTATTAATTCACAGAAAATTACATAAATTAAAAAGTCGCATTTAGTATGAGACATGAACTAACGTGCGTGCTGGTCAATTAGTGTCAACTATTTACACTTTATGTACGTGTTTGCTTCAAATTAATGTTATCACCCTCATACCACAAAACACGCAAATAAATATAACAAACCAACACCAATATGATTGTAGTAATTACTCTGGATTTCAGTAACGCCCTAACGCCTAATTCAAAATAGTTATTTACGATACAAGTGCGTAAAAGAGGAAATTCGAAACGAGTGGCGATAAATTAAAACACGACCGAAGGAAGTGTTTTAAATCGACACGAGTTGCGAATTACCTATTCGCACGTGTATCGTACGTTTTACAGTACATATGGCAGTTTAAATTTTTTACATAGTTACGAAATGTGCTAATTTACGCACTAGTGTGGAAAAGTAGCACCATATGTACTGTAAATAATATTTTGTACCTAATCGTGGTATCACGTGGTACCTAGTAAGTGAAATATCAACCATTAGCTGTGATATTAAACTTTCTAGTAGATACAGGGAGCCAATTACAGGAACTCATAGGTACCTAGTGACATAACTCATGTACTAAAGTTACGCACTATCGCAACCACATAAGTAAACAAAACGAATACAAATTATAGTTTTTTTTGCTGTTTCTGAAGTTGTTACTAACTAGTGCACAAATTAATTATTTGCATTTTAAAGCGCGCGGTTGTTTTATGCGATAAACGCAGCGTTGAATGCATGTGTCAATGAAATGTAGAAAAAATGTCAATGCGTTTCATTATATTATCTGATGTTAAATGTGTGTGCGGCAAACGCATCGCGTTTAACGCTGCGTTTATCGCTGCGTTTATCGCATAAAACAACCGCGCGCTTAAAGTAGGTACGTAATAAGGATAGTTTGCCAGTAACAAAGATGCAATATACGAGTACCTACAGGCCGTTACAACACAAAATTCGTTATGTTCACTCTCACTTAAAGCCAAATTGCGAAGCGGATTATGAAATAGGTAATGTTAATAACACAATCATACACATGGATTGGACAAAGAGAGCTATGAGTGAAAGCAAAGAACACGTACGGCGTGGCAAAGATCAAGACATGAAAAGAAATGTTTTTGAAGCATGGCATTATCTGCGAAATGACATTTTAGTTTCTAAATAAAATCAGGAATACCATTACAATCCTTCGGGTTCCTTACATTACATAATATTAGTATAATATTAATATTTCTTGCGTTTTATAGGACAAAGCAATGGCATCACGTCAAAGCTAAGTCAGTATTGTCTTATTGAAACTTTATTCATTAGGAAACTCAAAGTTAAACGAAATTTGTTTATTGTCACGAGACGCTGACGAGCTGTCTTTAATCTACTTCGACACAGTATAAGTATCTTAATTGAAGGGTTCGTATTTATCTTCTACCTTTAAACGAGGAATTCTTTCAGCTTTGGAACAGGTACACCAGGCACTCCTTCAACGCGCTGAGGGTACAGTACAACAACGCGTTTCGTATTTTGTTGAAATTACCGCGTTTCTGCAGTGCGAAGGGCATGCTTGCGGACGCGAGAGTCCCTAACTTCTTCGCCATTCTGAGTTCTGAGAGCCAGGTCGGCTGCCTTCCGGGCGAGACTGCTAGCCTCTAACAATGAAATTCTGTCACTGGTAGCTAAAGACTACAGTGACGAATTTAACAAACATTGGCGAAAACTGCACCGATCCGAGAACGGCCATCTTTAGTGCATAAGTTTGTAAATGTTTTATTTCATTGTTTTAGGTTGTAAGTTTTAGTATTTTGTACTGTATTTTTTGTTTATTTTTACACCTTTATATTAGATTGTAAAAATTGGGTTTCTTACCTGCCAAATAATGAATTTATTTATTTATATATATATATATATTTCGGGGACCTCGGTAACGGCTCTAACGATTTCGATGAAATTTGCTATATGGGGGTTTTTTATGTTTTCCGAGCAAAGCTTGGTCTCCTAGATATTATATTATTTCCGAAATAAAACATTTGTATTTGTATTTTGTATTTGTATTTATATATCGTCGCCTAGACACGCTAACACGCTTACACGCTTTGCTTAGTTTGGGGCTAGGACGATTTGTGTAAGATTGTCCCCAAAAAAAACCAATAAGATAATATACTGTTCGGAATAAAACTTTGCTAATTTAGATTAGAATGATCGTATGAAATGTGAAACTTTTCCGCTTAGTAATAATTGAAGTTTAGAAGTGCCTACTATGTTCTTATTCAAATGCATTGTAATTTTACACATAATCTCGGAATATTAGAAATACATTTACGTTAACGGCGTATTTGTACACCATATCTTATTCTATTCTACTTACGGCCCGATTCGAACGATGCTTATAAGAAGACACAGCGGTACGATACCAATCTGTCAGTGTCAAAAGTGACATTTCTTCAACCAAAAAACGTCACTTTTGACACTGACAGATCGGTATCGTACTGCTTGACATCTTATAAGCATTGTTCAAATTGGGCCGGTAATCGTCATCACTGCGTTCGAGTGCCAAACTACCGCGGCAGAAATGAGTGCCTTTCATCCCTTGGTTAATAATTCAATGTATTTCATGTATGATGTCACTGTAAATGTTGTATTGACTTGTGAAAATGCCCTTGAAGTCTAGTTATAGAATACATTTTGAATTTATTCTACAGCTAGTTTGTTAACCCAGCCGCAGCCGCTGCACCAGCTTGTCTGCCGTCGGACAAGTGAACGAAAAATTACAAAATAACAGACTGGTTTAGCGCGCCGCTTTACCACCGAAATTCAACTGTGGCACTCGTTTTATTTAAACCCCAATGCAACGTTCACCATCACCGAAATACAGTAATTAAAACAAACAGTTGGCTTGTCGGACACAGTTGGTTTTAGTGACAACGCGACACTCTATTTTATGAAAAAGTATTTTCAATATGTATTGTTTTATACATTTTAATGCTTACTAATATTATTGCGAAAGTAACAGTCTATTTGTTAACTCTTCATGTTTAAAACTGCTTAAGTTATTAAGATAAAATTTAGTATGGATATAGTTTAAGAACCGGGGAAAGACAGAGGATAGTTTTAGCAATCATCATCATAATTTTAAGCAGATGAAGTCACGGGCAGAAGCTAGTGTCATAAAAATCTTCCAGGGGATCTCCTCTTAATGCTAAAATTATTAAAAAACAATTTGATTTGTTTAATAAAATGAAACATAAATTAACTTTATTATTAAATTTTATTACGACGTTTTGGACATAGAAATTACCAGTCGTCAAATCCAAAACACCGATGTTTTGGATTTGACCAAATAATTTGATCATCTTAATTACCTAGCATACGTGATTGTGATTCCATTAAGTTGAATCTAACAAACTTGTCTTATTATTGCCAGGGAAACAGATACGTTTGCACGTTCTCTATATCCATTTCCACTATATAATCCATTCTGTTCCTATAGTCCAATTGCGACTTGATCAGTTTCTATCAAAGCCCCAGATACTTAAATTTTTTTTTTTTTTTTTTTTTATGAAATAGGAGGCAAACGAGCAGACGGATCACCTGATGGTAAGCGATTATCGCCGCCCATGGACACCCGCAACACCAGAGGGGTTGTAAGTGCGTTGCCGGCCTTTAAGATGGGAGTACGCTCTTTTCTTGAAGGTTTGAAGGTTAGAATTCATAAGAGGATTAAAGCACCCAGCTGCTGTATACTAAATGAATGAGCATCTACAAAAGTTTCCTGTCGCCCACGACAATGCACGGAGTACTCATATATTCCTAATAGTGATGTGCCAACCAGTGTTACTTAAAACTAGTTGCGTATAAAAACCATACACTCGCGAAGCGTGAATTTATCCTGGTTTTTGAGTCATATTAGGTAAGTAATTAGGAATATATCCCTGACTTTTCAATAGGGCTGGCACCGAAATTCAGGGCCCAGCTTTGAATAAATCATGACCGCCGACCGGTGATTCCGGGCATTATAAAACAACACAACACCACTTAGTTTGCTTGACTTATTACATTTGTTTAGGGCGGCATGTTTGACTAGTTGACGATGTGACAGTTTCCTTCTGTTTTGTCATGTGAATAATGATTATGTTGACGTTAAATTATCGTTTTATCTATACACTAATGACCCTAACCTGAATACATTATTTTATGAACATAAATAAAATATATTTGGCGACAGATTTAGATTTGGAGACAAAATATTAATATTGACTACATGTAATACTTTTAATCTTTTTGATAATTAAAAAAATGTATAATTATAATTAAATGTAATATAAATCAGTTTGTAATTCGTATTAAAATAAGTTGAAATAATTTGACCCAAAATAATAATGTACCTTGATATAATTATTCCTGTAACATGTGACTATTCTGTGTAAGTAATGTTCTTATTTATAAAATAATAATCTGTGATCATATTAAATAGAAACAATGTGTTGTCATGTAAAATACTTCTATTTTATCAATAAGTTTGATTGATTGATTGATTGACAGTCTTAAACGGAGCAACCTAGTCCCAATCTATACAACGCTTGCTATGGGTGCTAGGCTAGAATATGGATATAGATATATGTAACTCGTAAATAAAATAACATCAAATACAATATAATTGTTATTATAAATACAGTGAAACTTGGTTAAGTGGGACCTGGATAAGGTGAGAACCCTCTATAGCTCTTTATAAACTGGGATTAGCACTTTCGATTTTATAGTCACATTACCTCTATAATTGATGAGACAGAGAGTCAAATTTACCTCTTTTACTGAGAGTAGGTATAATTGAAAGAACACTTTTTCCCGATTGTTTCTTTAGGAATGTTATAGGACTGACCTCTGTATCTGAGAAAACGCCAATCTATTATGACCTCTCTAACGAGGACTTTATTGCAAATCAATTTTCGTTTTTTTTTACTAATTCTTAGTGTAAGGCCGCTCGAGTTGGGCGTGCAGCGGGGCGGGGCGTGCGGCGTGCATGTTAAACAAATGCAAACGTATAGGAGCGGCCTTAGTGCATGCTGCTCAAAATCACTTGTGAGCCCGACGCCACGCTGCACGCCCCGCCGAACGCTCCGCTTCGAGCGTCCACTCAGGCCTTACACTTAGTCTACCAAATGTGTGTATTGTGTGTGTGTTTGTGTGTGTGTGTGTGTGTGTGTGTGTGTGTGTCTAAACGTCTTCAAGTTTTATTTAGTAGTAAAAACTCGTAAAGAAAGCTAAAATTATTTATTGTATCCTTTTTTGAAGTCGGTTTTTAATCGCTTAAGTGGTTACCTATCCACCGCCGTAGAAACATGCATACGTTTAGAGTTGTGCCGTTCCCGGTAACATTCCTACTGACCACGCTCTAGCACCGATCTTTCCCTCTATATCCCTATTCACAAACACCGATCATATAACAAATCATTCACCATATATTCTGTTAAGCTTTGGAACGCGCTACCACCTCCTTTGTGACAGTGTCAAACAGTGGCATCGCTAAAATATAAACTTAAAAAACTATGGCTCTTAGACGAAGAACCTACTGGCAGGTAGGGAGATGTGTGCGTTCATAATATATACTTCTATTTATTTATGTATTTAAGTATATAAAAAGATATTTATTTAATATGGAGTGTGGTATAACTAGTGTGAAGGTCAGTATAACATGTAACACTGTTTAAACTTATTTTTGTAAAATAAACAATTTGTATTTGTAACTACTTTAGGTATAGCTTTTAATTACTCCTTTAGGTATAGGTTAACTGAAAAAGATGCCTCTTAGGATAAGCTAGCCTTTGTACTACACATTTATGTTTATTTCTTCCTTGGCACCGACTTCAAACATAAGTTGCTAGCGCATAAAAAAATGGATAACATCCTTTTTTGATGTCGATTTTTCTATTTTCATTAAAAAAAAAGCTTATCAAGAGTATGAAATAACGAAACTAATCAAATAGAAACTTTGATATCGTCTATAGGTAAAGTTTACCTTTCAATAAACCCTGTTATTTTCGATCACCTACATCTCAGATTTCGCTGTGTATACAAGCTACACCGGGTTAGGGGCACACAAAAGCCTAGAATAGGTACAATAAGGCACGGGTTGGAGGCAAAGTTCACATACCTATAGTTTACTCGCTATCTCGTTTATATTCTAGAAAATATTTTTCTGTTACACGTGCTACCTTCACAGATTACTTTAACCTAGACAGAGCATATATGGGACAACTCCTTTATCGAATTTTGCAAATTAGCATTTCATACTAATAAAATAGGCTCCAGCACTAATTTCTATTGCATCGGTTGTTGTATATGTATGTATATTATTTGTAATTCAAAGACATCGTGACATAGTTGCAATTTATTTATTGTAAGTTTAGTTAAGTATATAGCAATTGTTATATACTTAACTAAACTTACAATATATATGTTAAATAGTGTAATTGTAATTATGTCTGTAAATTTTTCATGGGTGATCCTTGCCTGTCAATAAACGTTTTATTTATTTATTTATTATATTTATTTAACGTAGTTTGCCTCCGACTTACGTAATGAAATTAAATATTCGTTTAATGTCGCCATGCCTGTCTCGTTCTAACACTTCTAACAAGTATGCAAGTGCTAAAGTGACGGTCATAGTGACAGGCGATAAAAATGGAACCATGCTGCCACCGCAGGGGGCCTAGCCAAGACGACAATAGTTGATAGTAAACGAAAACCGAGACTTAAATACTCGTAATGTATGGATTCACTTGACTTTTTTTTGCGTCGAACATCCCGATACAATATTTACTTTTCAAGCAGCTCGAAGAAGCCTACTTTCGTCACTCCCTGGAGTGAGGAAATTGCGACATTCCTCACTCCTGGGAGTGAAACAAAGTAGCTTTTTAATTTAGTGAAGGCCATTAACTACCACTGCATACTGTTTTTCTTTTTTTCTGTATTATTCTGTGTAATTTGAAATACATTTTAACCTTTAATATGTTCTCACTACTGAGGTGAAAAATTATATGTGTCACACGAGAGCAAAGTTGTTTTACATCTCGTGTTTTTGAGTCCCTCGATACGCTCAAGATTCTAACTTAAAATCACTCGCTTCGCTCGTGATTCAATTATAAAATCTTTCGCTTGCTCGGGACTCAAAATCAACACTCGCAAGAAAAACCAACTTTCCTCTCTTGTTGCACAAATAACTATTTCGTATGACGTTCGTCGATATACGATTGTAATAGTGGATAGGTCCCAAGAAGCTAGAAGTTGTCACTGTTGTCACTACTGTCAACGCTATACGGTAACAAAATTTATTTTCCCATTTTTTCAAGTTAAGTCTATAATCTTATAAACAATCGTGAGCTCATTAAAACGATTTTCCTCCCCAACAAAGAACTTCGGTTATAAAAGAATGACTAATGGAACCGTATTAACAGTGAGAGACTTTCAGTCTTCATCATACCATTCTGCTATAAAAGATGGTTTTTTCAGGAATTTTTCTTTACTTAGGCCCCTTCGCTACGAATTGTATGGGGGATTCCGAATAACAGAGACCTCCGGCTCATTCATCAAAACATTTTTGAGCATTAGAATGAAAAGCGAAAAACAAGCAATATTAAGTGAATATTTCTGACGTTATTATTTTTAGTGTCAGATAACGTACCTGGGCATTTTTTTCTGTAGTGATGCACTGGACTTTTTGCCAAAATAGGTAAATTTAATGTTTTTCCTACTCAGAATCACGAACTCCTTCGTTCCTACTAGTACAAACTACAAGTTTCAATTTTCCATTCCGTTACCATTTTTCAAACACTTTGCACGGCCGAGTACGGCGGTAACGAAATGGAAAGTACGTAAAATGTATGAAAATTATGGGACATTGTTTCTTACCTAGGAGCATGGAATCAGCTCATGATTCTGGGCACAAATAACATTAAATGTACATATCCTAAAAAAAAGTCCAGTGCATCACTACAGAAAAAAAATCTCACCTATGTTATCTTATCCCTAGTAATATTATAAGCGCGAAAATAAATGTCTGTGTGTCTGTTACCAAACGGACTGAATTAGAAGATACAACTGTTAAGAAGTCATGAACAATCTATGCTATTTTAACCATTTTGTCTTATGGGTATTCGTGTCCCATTTGCAAGAGAATTTTTAAATCATAACTGAATATTAAGTTTATGCTATTTTTAAACAATTGTGAAAAAAAAATTAAATTCATCAGTAGGTACAGGTAGAGCGATTTGATAATCTATTTATAATTTGAATTATACAGTACCGTTCTTAGTAACTTAACACAAAAGTCCCCAAATGCCTATCTTTACACTAACTGAGCTAAGTAATCATTTAAAATATTCTTAACGTTGTTTCTGATTTACCTCCAAAAGTTACCCGGATTAAAATAACAAGAGGCAGGTAGACTCTAACTTCAAAGAAAAAAGACGTATCTTTAAATATAATTCATAGATCCTTATTACCTTTTGTTAAAAATGCTGATAGACTGCACGATCAAGGTAAAAAGGGAGTAACTATAGACGGAAATGAAAGGCACTTAATGCCTTTTAAAATGAAGTTGGTATTAAGGCGGAACTCTTCCCCCTCCGTTTTTATTACACAAGATTACAACAACGGTTAATTTATTCTCGAAATTTGTCTCATCGTGAAAAATTTCCCGTCGCAATCGCTAACAAAAGGATGACTAATGGTTTCGTAAAACAAAGTTACACAACGCTAAAGAAACTTGAAAAACAAATTTCAAGGGCGTGAATTATTATCTTGGATTTTAGCTTTTTTCCTTTAGCGCGGAATTTTGGGTGGTTATGGTAATTGTTGTGAGAATTTTATCTGAAAGTTAGTTACCTCTTTTATGAAGTGTCAAATCAAATCTAGTTACAAGATATATACAGGTACCACTAAACGAAATTAATAATAAATAACTTAAATCTAAAATAGGCCCTTGAGGTATTGTACCAAGGATGCTGGCGGTATTTCCTCGCTGTATCGCAATGCTGATACGTTGTGCGAGGAAGCCGCCAGCTCTTTGGTCACCAGTTACGTCAACCAGACGCTTCGCGAATTCTGCAAACAACTTGTGTGCGCTGGGACCCCATGGACCTAGAGTTTCAACTCCGAATGGTACTCTCTACCGAGGCTCTTATATTTATTACGTTTTAAAATTTCGGCGCTTTCCGCCGCTCCGCCCGCTTTTATATTAGTGGAGGTGAGACGGTGCCAGTGTGGCTGGACAAATAATCTTGTTTAGAAATTCCTGATAATTTTATCTGTTTTATTTTAACCAATTTAAACCAAAACTTACACCAACTAAACCCCTGTTATAAAATGAAGACCTCGACCTCACGTTTAGATGCTTTTTATTGCCGCTAAATATTTCTGTTGCCGCCGCTATAGCAACAAATATACTAAAAAACAGAATAAAATAAATATTACAGGGGGCTCCCATACAACAAACGTACCAAATTTTTTTGTGTTTTTATAGATAATGGTACGGGACCCTTCATGCGCGAGTCCAACTCGCACTTGGCCGATTTTTTTCTATTCGTTTAGCATTTGACAATGTACTATTGTCTTCTTTGCTAGGCGCCCTAAACCTTTGACCTCAAAAAATAAATACGAGTCCAAACCAAGCTTACCCACCTAACATTTGAAATTAACAAAACCTAAAACGAATGGGATAACAAAACAAAAGAATCGCCACGATCCAGCTCAAGAATAGCCTTAATAAATCCTTTTTGCGTGAAACAAAGATATGTAGGTGGCCTATCATAAAATCGCCGCCCATACATTTCGTTATCCCCTATATCGATCCTTAAGCTTATAGTCCCTGCCCTTAGTGGTAAAAATTGCCAGTCAGTTCAGTTGGGGCGTCTCAGACCATTCAATTTGTCGTGCACAGGACCCTTCTCAATACGTAATTGACAGAGGATTATCGCCGAACTTGGTGGCAGGCTTCGTTCACATATCTCTAAATAGCCCTCAATCTCTGTTAGTGATTACTTGATTAGTCATTGTTGAGTATAATGAGTAGACGCTATGTTCAGGTGCTTGCAAACGTCCTAGATATACAGGCTGATTTTGTTATGTTTGACCATATTCTGAGGGGTGAATATATACAGGTAAGTCATACTGAACAATTTTTGCTACATCGCCAACCCCGAAATAGTGAAATAAAATTGCTTTTCCATAGAAAACATTGACACGTGATTCGCCAAAATGTATCAGATTGCTGATTTTTTTGCGTGTTCCGGGTAGGCCCCATAATAAAAATTGTTCAGTATTAGTAGAAATCCTGTACTGAAAATTATACTGAAGATTCCTCAAGATATACACATATTATTATATTTTTTATAACTTTTACTGTCTCCTCCATATCCTATTGTTTACGTCGAAATAAAATGGTTACAAATTAAAAGGGTAACTTATTCTGTTTATAAATGTATTTTAAAATTGATGTCATTCAACATCAACAACAACTGTAACTCTTCAATTTACCCCAACGATGAGTGTGAACTGCAAAGAGCCTATTGGAAAATAGCTCGATGAATGTTTAACGCAATTCCCCTGCGATACTGACGCGAAAGGTAAACCCTAGGCGGCTGATTCTGTTTCTCTGGTTTGGTTTCCATCTCCCTTTGATACGATTTTGTCGTGTTATCAGGCATCTCACGCGCACGAAAAAGTGCGAGCGAAAATCCTTATAAGACGACTCCTAATTGCATTTCGTCACAACCAATCAGCTTGAGACGCTACGCTGATTGGTGCTCACGGTCAAAGTCGTGTCAAAATAAAATGAAAACCATATCAAATTGTTAAACAGGAATCAGCCGCTAGGTTTTTCTTGCATATACAACAATACATGAATTCGTTGATCTGTTGAAAAGGTAATCGGTTTAACAAACGGAGAGAGGAAAACTCAATTTTTAACTGACTGGTAAAAATGTAAGGTTATTTTTAGGGTTCAACTAGGGAACACATCAAATTATTTTATGAAATATTTTGTGAGCCCCTACTTAAATAATTTAGAAGTTAAAATTTATAAAAATATAGGTATTTTTAGGGGGGGCACTCAAACATTTTTTTAGGTAAAATCACATCATTCGATAGGTCTTTAAAAACAACATGAGTTGCTAAGAGCGTTGTTTGATTCAGTAAATACTTTTTTTTTTTATACCAGGCCTACCTAATTTTTGAACCGAGCGTGCAATGTCTTAAAAAACGTAAGAAAGTAATCAGATAAAGCTACGTATAATGAAAAGTGATTTTTGGACCTTTCTTGTTCTTTTGGAATTTATCACGTTTTACGAAGCCTTATTCAAAAATAATAAACATCGTTCATTAATCTCTTAATCACTGAATAAAATTAGACTGACTTAGCTCAAATTTGTCCAAACTACAAAACAAAAAATCTGTGTTAATTAATTGTATAAAATATACAAAACTTAGATAATCCAACAGCGCGCCATCGCTCAACAACAGTGACAAATCACAAGATAACCCAGCCTCTTGTAGCGGGGAACTTTCTCGAAAATCCCAACTTTGTTTTACGAAGTCATTAGTCATTCTTTTGTTACTGACCCGGCTTCACTGCAAAATTTTATGACGCGAAAAGAAATTGCTTCAACATATTAAAACGCTTTGTAATCTGAGGTAGCGCTGATAAAGACTGTAGAGTTTACCTATAATTTAACAAGGTTTCTCCTTCGTTGCAAAGTTGTCGAGTGTAGCAATTAACTTTCGTTGTTTTGCTTTTGCGCTGCTAGCAGTTTGAGTGATTAGATACGCTTTTTCAGTCGCCTACTTTCAAAATGTTACAAAAAGTTCTGTAGGACGTTCGTCTCCTTGAAATAACGTTTTGCTGCGGTCGAACTGAGCCTATCAATAGTATCATCAATTACTTGATTACTCTACATATGACTCTACCTACTCTCTTGTCGCTACCAATATTTTCAATCAAACTTTAAAGCGATAGCCGTTGACTGCAAACCGCAACTAAATAGTCACCTGGCAATTAAGGCAAACGCTGAGCATTTAGTTCTCGTAATCATGGCCTGTCAATCGTCTTGCACGCTCATTCCGACCCCGTATAGACTTTTAGCGCAGTCATTTAACTGGAGCTTGCCACAAACGGCATGCTCCAGAATTAGTTGGGAGCGGCGTCGGCGTCAGCGCGCGGTAAATATTTGCAGCTCTTACAAGCAGCACAGAACGCTGCACCTAGGATAAGGGCGGAGGCGGTCTTACAGCGATTTTAAGTATAAAACATACTTCAGAATACTTACTTATAATATAAGGTAGCAATGTAAAAGAATAACGACTACGACACATAAACCTGATCGGGTCTAAGTCGATATCGGTCGACATATTTCAATCCATTACGAAGATCGTTAACATGAGCTATTAGCGCATAAACACAAATTATTTACAGTTGAGGTGAGCCTAATGTAGGAAATCCTTGTCAATTATAAAGATAAGGCAACCCACCAGCGTGATCGCTGGAAATACAAGTCATTCTGACCAATCCATTAGTAAGACGCCTTGGATATTTTAGAACAAATTTAATTTTACTGTTAGAAGTATTAGAACAAATTAAATTATTAAACAAACAAATTAAAGTATTTTCTGTAAATAATTTAATTTGTTCTAATACTTCTAACAGTATTGATTGGCAGCGCCATCTCTCTCGCTAGCTCGAAATCACATGGATGATTCAGTTAGAAGGTCAAACCATACTGTTCTACCTTAGGGATGGCCAGGGGGCGCCTTAGCCTTCAGTAACAAGTGCATATACTTGGAAAATTTCGACCTATGCCGCTGTGGCCCAGTGGCCGAATGGCACAGGCACCTGCCGCGATAGCAGAGGACGCTGGTTCGATTCCAGCCTGGGGCACTGGAGGCCTTGGTCATTTTTTCTTAGTATATGTCTTTTTTTTTTAGTATATGACATTTTTATAATTTAATGTTATAGAAATATTTATGGGGTAGTTAATACCAAAATATATTACGCCTGCTCCTGCTAATATTAGGACCGCTACGTAAATGGGTGTCGCCGTAAGTTGAAAAGGTAAATGAGATGCGACTGTGACTCAATATTGTTTTATTCAAACCTGTTTTGTTGTTCTTGAACGTTACACTCCACTTTTAATTAAGAGAGTTTGCTGCGTATATTCTGCCTTCCATGGAAATATACAGGCTGATTTTCCAACTATATCGTACTATTATCTATCTATCCTACCTTATTGTAAATACATATAATAAGTAAAAACTTGACAGAGATGGGATCGATTGGTCTCAATGAGAATCAAAACTTTGCTGATAATTTGCAAAAAAAATTGCAGGTGTTAAAATCAATAAGTAGATGCAATTTTTCAACAATTTTACCCAATTCAGCTGTCTTAATAGTTTATTATTAGGTATCTTTAAGGGTGCAATAACTTATTCGACATTGTATTAAGTTTTATCATAGAGTAACTTATACTAGAGCGGTACTGTCATAGTAAATTTTGTAACCCCGTTAAACTCACTGCCATCTGTCGACACACTTTAAAACTAAAATTGAAGATTTGTAAAAATACGATAAAATGTATTTAAATATAGATAAATGATTTTTTTTATTTGCATTAATTATTTTGATGATTTTGACCCATGTTCTTTCACTAATATGCGTTAAAATTGTTAAATAACAAACGAAACCGTCAACGCCATCTATACGACTGTAGGCCAAAACTAGTAGCGCCCTCTGAACGAGAATCAAATTTTCTTGATTTTCGACGTTTTTTCCTTAGACTGTATCCATCTATTACGGAGTTATATCTATCTTTGGTTTTATTAACCAACTTGCACCTTGCCGTAAAGCGAGGTATAGACTAGCAAGAACTTGCATGCAATTTACGTTACATTGCCGACTACTGAGGTAAACTGCATTCAAAAGTTTGACCAGATACCGCAATGTATTGAAAATTGCGTGCAAGTTGTTGCTAGTCTAAACCTCGCTTAAGACAATCGTTGCGAGTGGTCGTGTCACAATGTAATTATTCCATTCAAACCGCTAAATTGAGCTACCATTATACTTAAAATGTAATTTATTCGCTCAGATCTTCTAGCACTTAATATATACATATATGTATAATAAAAGATACAGGAAATATTAATTTGACACTCCAAATTAAGGATTAAAGGTGAATAACCACTTATGTATTTAAAATAACCTTTACAAGTACGGTTAGGTACAAGAAAAACATCACGCCACAGTTTCCAATTCCATAAGGTCGAATGTGAAAAATTGCACTTGCACTTGTTCATGACCTATGAGAGAGAAAGCATGTTTTTTAGGGTTCCGTACCCGTAAAACGGGACCCTATTACACTCCACTCCACTCCACTGTCCGTCTGTCCGTCTGTCCGTCTGTCACCAGGCTGTATCTCATGAACCGTGATAGCTAGACAGTTGAAATTTTCACAGATGATGTATTTCTGTTGCCGCTATAGCAACAAATACTAAAAACATACAACAAACGTGATTTTTTGCTGTTTTTTCCGTAATGGTACGGAACCCTTCGTGCGCGAGTCCGACTCGCACTTGGCCGATTGTTTTATTATTATTACGGTTGAAACCTTTGAATTTTTACCTGGATCAGAAAAACCATTTTAACATTATTTATTTACTTATACCAAAAAGAAGTGATTTTTCTAATCCAACCCATGTAAAATTAAATATAATATGTAGCACCTATAGGTAAATAAAATACGCAAAATATTTTCATTGTGTTAAAAATGCCACTCTGGTCGGATGTTCACACCCGACCTTATGGAACTCGAGCAGTGACATGATGTTTTATGTTATTTTAGCAGTCGAGGGCTCTTAATAATTAGTCTGCGTTCCTAATTACTAATTACAATGCACGTTTCGGGCCTCGAAAATTGTGATGAAGAATAAATATTAATTTTGCGACGGTTGCGTCCAGATTAAAGTCTCTGAAAATGATGAGTAAGCTTTCCTCGATTTCGTTTTTGAAATTTCGTATGCTATGATATTCGTTAAATTAGTGTTAAGCACGAGCCAATTTTGTAAAAATTGAATAGTCCTCAAGTTTTTCTGACTTCTGGCGCTTAATATTTGTATGTAAATAAATAGGCGTTTTTGCTCAAACTTAAACACTTTTATTTCTCAGATATATCGGGACAAGCAATGCGGTCACAAATATTATTAATTTTATTGTTAGCCCATTATAATGGATGGTCAGATATTGTATAGAACTTTACTGTATGTACGGTACATGAACTCTTGATGCACTATTCTTTGAAGTCACTACAAAAATAAAGACCGAAAAGTCAGCGCTTTCATAAATCTATTTACATCGAGTTTGTCAAAACGAAAGTCTTATCGTACAATCGAGTTTGAACACTAGTTATCTCAATAATACCTAGTTATTATGCTTTAATCGCTTTGAAAGCTAAATAATCTGCAGTGTTCAATGGGATAAAATAAACAGATTATCTATCTATAAAAGGTTAGCCTAACAGGGTTTTCACATTGTCCTATCCAATATCGGATGTCGGAAGGAAGTAAAATGTAAGATATATGTGTTTCTCTGTATTTATTTATGCATTTAATAAATCATTATTGCTAAAAAACGATATAAAACGCAAAAAATGCGGACCAATGGCACTCTCCTCCAGCTGTTTTTATCATAGGCGCTTTCCGACATCCGATATCGGAAAGGCGCTTCCGATAAATTCAGCCATGTCGGACCGATAATATTTATTTGTGTGAGTATGTGTAGGCATAATGCTTGTTGTAGTGTGCGTGACCGCTAAAGACGGCGGCCGGGCGCGCCCCCGCGACCAGACTACGCGGATGTAGGATCCTACATCCGATATCGGATCGTACAATGTGAAAACGCTCTAACAGTAACTCCGTTATTAATTATTAATTATCTAAAGTAATATAGCCTGCTAATCAACAATAGATAGAGCGCTCAGCGTAATCAAAGCATGTAGTATTTAGAGAATGAGCATATTAAGCATCTCATCAGTTCAATGGTGCGAATCGGGAGTAGATTTGGCAAGAGGATAGATACGGTATGATTAAATTACAAATATTATTAACTTTAACTAAGCAGAATTTTACGTAATAGTGGTTTACCGGGTAACAAAATATTACTCTAATAGATGAGTTTAATTCCTAGAAAATGTAATGCAACGAGAATGATGAGCTTTATAGGAAGAAAGGGACTCAAAATTTTGTTCTAAAAAAATAGAACAATATAGGTTTTATTAGTGGAAAGAGCATGAAAACTCAAATATTATTCAGCTAGCTAGTTAGCTCAAATATTATTTTATTATTATTAGTTAATGTTAACTGCTATTACAGTGAGCAGTATGTTTTACCTCCTACTCTTCCCGTCATAATAGTTTTTTTAACGGTCATTAACTCATTTTCCATTTGTACCAACTAAGAATTCTTACTAGCTAAAACAATTTTCTTGAAAGCACCGTTTGTGTTTTGTTTCCACCTAAAACAGACGCTTAAGTCTTTCATTCCGCTTCCAAGCAAAAAGTATCTCCAATTTGCAGCGCAACAATCACTCAGGCGAACGCAGCGAACCGTTAAGGAGTGTTCAACGTGGGCTGTCACTTAGAGTCAAGAGAACACTCAAAGGGGCAGAAATATTACCTTCGCGCTACGACCCCTGCATACGTCAGCCTGAAAGACTCGACACAATAGACGAAAGACGGCTCACTGCGCCTCCAGATTAAGATAACGCCTTCACGGGTTTCTTTCGGAGCAGTGGAGCGTCAAAGAGCTACAAACATATGTTTACTTTTGAAATGTACACGGCTCAGCTCTAAAAGTCACTTAAAGAGCACACGAGCGCTGTTTACGTGGGTAAGGTACGCAAATATGGACACATGATTTAAATTCATAATTATGCGTGTTTGTGGTGTCAAATTAGGTTATGCTTCATTACGAGGAGTATGAATACCGTGGAATAAGGCAAAGTAAATTAATGACAAATTATATACTCATGGACAAATTTAGAGGAACGCAAAAAAATGTTTAGTTAATACTGGATTACAGCACCTAAAGTAATATCAAAATTATTAATTTTTTTTTTTTGATTCCCTAAATTTGTCCATGAGTGTATGTAAATGACTTACACCTACAATGAAAACGGGTACCTACGTTTATTAATAAAATACTTTCCGAAACATTTTGCTGCCACAGTACCTATCTATCATTATTTTTATATTACAACATCATACTCTAATATGTATGTGGTATAGCCTGGAACCCAGTTCAGTATTTAATTTCGTGTTATGAAATGGTTATGGGTATGATCTGTGAGCTGTCAGTAGTGATATTCATATCCATAGGCACTTCATAACAAGAAATTAAAATCTTCAATCAATCTTTATGTAGAATGGCTCCATCGATACTGTCGATGATTTCGCCAACGTCAAAGTGGGATCCACGTGGGATCGAGTTATATTTCTTCAATCTTGATGTAAATCAGCCAGTGTACGGTAAAAGTATAAATAATACAATTATGGCCTCTAGGGCTCTATCCAGATACGGTTAGAGGTAGAAATACCAAATGCTCTTAGAGCACGACGTTGTTCGGTAGTTATGATATTATGAGCTCTTGTATAGCGATAGCAACTATACAAGGGCCACGTGGAGCTACTTGGCGGTGACGCCAAAACGGTGGATAAACTCGTATCTAGATTAATTCTACATTATCCGCACACGTCTTCATTAGTTTACTGCATAATAAGCTATCAGTATTACACTTCAAACAACGTTAATGAGCAAAAACAAAAAATTTATCCCGACTCGATGTCGCCAAGATGGCGGTCGTCAAGTAACTCCTTTTCAATTAAAAAACCTCCTTTAAAATCTTAATCGGGCTTCTGGTCTGTCCAACAGTAAAATCTAACACTTAAATTATAAATAATATAGTATGTACATAATGGTTATTTCAGAAGCTTTCCAATGTATGTAATTAGCAGGCGTAATTTGGTTTTAATAATAGGTTATTACGAAGTGACATTTCTTCTAACCGTAACGTCACTTTTGGCACGGACAGATCAGATCCATAACTAATCCAGATCTAATTCATAATATGTTTTTAAAATCGGAATACACCTGTATGTCAATTATAAATTCCAGGTACAGGTATAAGTCACATTATTAAATTTGACCTTAAACTAAAATAGCAACTTTTCCCCTTGTTATCCAACTTGACTTCTGTTGAATTAAATCATCGTTAAAACCTGAATATACGACTTCTGAATAGATTTTCCTTTTCTAAGCGTGAATTTCTTTTTTTATAATCAAGTCAATTTCAGGCTGTTCCTTTAGGGAATTGACCTACAGTCAACACGGGAGAAACATCGCAGGAAAACAGTGTCCACGTTAATGCTGTAATCTTATTATGAGGCTTCCAGTGCTAAGGCTTATCTGTTAAATGAGGTCATATTGTGCTTTTCCTTTGAAAATAATCCGTTTACATGCGTAATAGGGTCGGTAAGTCGAAACATTGGTAATGAGTGGAATATTAAGGATGCGTTTGGATGGGTCATTGGACAGATGAAACATTAACATAAGGTCCGGCAATGGGTCGACATCTTTGCGTATTTATTATATTTGCTTTCAACTTTCTAAACTATAACGCACAAATGTTTCTTAGAATATTATGTAACAATTTTAATTCTTTTTAACTGTAATTATTATTGTCCTCTAGTCTCTAAGAAAATTAAAGTTTACAATAACCATTGTAAACGTATGTAATCAATTTGTCATCGTATCACCGTTAAAGTAAAATACAGATGTATTTTTATATGAAGAAATGTATTTTATAGACAGAACCTCACAATACATTTCCTTTTGAACTAAAGCAGTATGGCCTAACCCTTTACGTTAAGCAATCCTTTGGCATTACGTCTCTGGTTCTCCAAAGGTCACCTAGCTAAGGAGCAGTCTCCAGTCTTGTGAACCGAACACGGGTTAGTGATGTGAAAAGGCTAGCTTTGAAGGCTCAAACTTTGAGCAAATTCAGATTTCAGCACTTAAAATAAGTTTATAAACTAAAGCTGTTCAAGACAAAATTTTGAAGTCTGAATCACGAGTTTAAGTTTTTAGAACTTTAAGTGAAAGTAAATAATTAACTATTTACAACTTTACAACTTGGTTAAAAAGCGAGTGCGCGAGTTTAAGCCATGAAGTATATAATACATCATCTACAATATTTGCAAAACATGTTGCATTGAAAGCCTACCTGCAGGGTCGGCAGATTTTTGAAGATAAGAGCTAACCGCAGTAGCAAAGAGAATAGAGTGTATAGAGGGTTAATTATCATAATAAATTTTGTAGTCACAGTAAATTTACTGCCATCTATGGACACATAAAAACTAAAAATGAAATTGTACAAAAATAACAAAAACTTTATATATGGAGAAATGTTTTTTTTTTTTACCATAACATACACGAGTATAGGCCAAAAAGGTAGCGCCATCTATTCGAGCATAATTTTTCTTAATTTTCCGAGGCACATTTTTTCCTTAAACTTTACGTATCTTATACGGAGTTACATAAATCTTTTACAAATAGCAATATTCTTTGTCGTGAGAACCCGTATTATCCTAATAATGAAACCTAGCGAGAACTAAGTATTTTACATTTATTTATAATAGTTACTCGTACCTATCTCAGGAATCCAATTACCCCGTTAATAATTATTATGAATAATCATGTTTTTAAAATATTTATCAGTACGGTTTTCACTCACTATTACTTTTAGTCGCTACGACGACGTACAACCGCAGCGCTGCGGACACTCGTGCCTGAGGAAGGATTCCCAAAGAATCCGAAACATGTCGCCAAAAGCGACTAAAAGTAATAGTGAGTGAAAACCGTACTGATAAATATTTTGAAATATGTCTCACGATAGTTTAAGTGCGATTAATCATGTTTTTGTTTCCTTTGAGCTCTACACTTTAATAATACAAAGTTCAGCCCTCAAGGTTTGAACCTTCGTAGCTATTCGATTACCGTTCACGGCTCAAAACATGCCGAATGAAGGCATCTGTAGCTTTGAATTCCTAGTTCTCGTTTTTACTGCCTACGATATTATGGAACTTACTTCTATATGCAGACTTCCTCACTGGTGTTGATTGGGTTAACTCGCTAACTTTTCAGTGAGATGTCTTAATTAGAGCTTTTGCTTCGTTAAGAGATATGTATCTATGTATTAATATACCTATATATGTATCTACCTGCTAAGTGTTATCTTTATTTTCGAAATATATCACTTCGTCCGCGAAGTCGTAATTTAAATTTAAATACTGATTCTCAAAAATTTGGTACGATACGATACCCCGTAAGCCCCTGCATCTTTTGACATCAATGCCTTTCGTCTATTTTTATAATTAACTTTCGGAAACATTGACAAATCTGACTATTCGGGGTAACTAATCTGATACCCATTCAATCATAAATAAGGGCACTTGCCCAGTATTCAACTGATTGTAAAATTTATTTTTACAAACTACGAGTATATATACAATTTGTCTGCCTTGGAAGCTTGTTTTTATATTTTTTGATATCCGCTTTTGTTTTCAGAGTACTAATGTCCGAAAAATTAGGAAATTTTGTCCTTTTTTTTTTCACCGTTTTAAATTTTCCAAAAAACCGGACAAGTTTGAGTCGGACTCGCGCACGAAGGGTTCCGTACCGCTACGCGAAAAACGGCAAAATAATCACGTTTGTTGTATGGAAGCCCCACTTAATTATTTATTTTATTCTGTTTTTAGTATTTGTTGTTATAGCAGCTACAGAAATACATCATCTGTGAAAATTTCAACTATCTAGCTGTCACGGTTCATGAGATACAGCCTGGTGACAGACAGACAGCGAAGTCTTAGTTATAGGGTCCCGTTTTGACCCTTTGGATACGGAACCCTAAAAAAAGCTACTAACTGATTTTCGAAAATTTATTGCCTTACGATGCACCGCAAGCTCCTTCATCTTTTAATACCTCTGCCTTTCGTATATCTTTGTAACTTTTGGAAATATGGCCAAATTACACTCTTCCACGAAAACGATCTGATAAACATTTTCAAAGTTAAAAAACAGTGCATACAGACCAAGTTTCGGTGTTGCGACATTTCGGAACACCAAGCCAACGGTACCGGTTTCGGTTGCGCTGGTCGTTTTTTTTTTTAATTAAAATAATCTAATTTCGCTAGTTAGCACACGTCTCTGCTTAGTATAATAAATATTAACTGAATGGTGACTCGAGTGATAATCCAAAAACTTGGAAACGATATACTTAGCAATAAATATGTTACATATGTATGAGGAATGTTATGTTATGAAAGTGAAGGAAGCGAAAGACGTATGTCAGGATCGTAGCAAGTGGAAATCCGTGGTCCTACCCCTCCGGGAAATAGGCGTGATTATATGTATGTATGTATGTATGTTACATATGTATAATTCCTTCCTATAAATCCTTACCATGACAGCTATCTGACACGAATCTACCTAATGTTACTAAAAATTTTGTGTCAATTTGATTTGAACTTAACATACATGAATACTTTTTAACGTTTTTCACATTGCAATGAGATTTATACGATTAAACCCAAAGAAATTCTTACGGCAGTTTACACACTCGCGTAGTGAAATGCGCCCCGATTATCTATTAAACGCTATTATTAAGCTTCCGGAATCTATGGACTATGTAATTTAACGATACTTTTTAAAGACTGCATTTAGAGCGCGAAATAAGGTTCTATAAGGGTACGAGGACAATTTGTTTAACTTTTCAGCTAACATTAGCCAAGATGAGTTTTCTCGGTTCTCTTATGAAAGTCGCCGAGCCACTTAGCTAAACGATAAAAGTTAAATGCCCCATAAATCATAGTAGGCGGCGACAGAGCAGGGCACGCCGTAATGAACTGGCTTCTTATTAATAAGTTGTTGACGCTCCGAAGATCCCTTTAAGCTGGCAGATTATGAGCCCAACCCAATTTGGATCAACTTTCGTCGGCTTTTGATTGATGAAATCAATAACAAGGTCTGGTGGTTAAAAAAAACCGGCCAAGTGCGAGTCGGACTCACGCACCGAGGGTTCCGTACTTTTTAATATTTGTTATTGTAGCGGCAACAGAAATACATCATCTGTGAAAATTTCAACTGTCTAGCTATCACGGTTCATGAGATACAGCCTGGTGACAGATGGACAGACGGACAGCGGAGTCTTAGTAATAGGGTCCCGTTTTTACCCTTTGGGTACGGAACCCTAAAAAGTAGTTCTCGGGATAATTCTGAGTAATTATCGTAATTAAGCGGATTAAAATAATTAAATTTGGGTACCGTTATCCGGGGGTAATAGGGAAGGCTGGGGTGAATAGGGTCAAATTTAAAATGTGATTTACCTTACAATATCTTAATAACCACCCACACAAAATTTATCATTCGATTGAAAATAATAGTAGATTTTGCATGAAACAATTTGAGTGGGTAGTTATTTCATACTTCAAACTTCAACATTTGTTCTGCAGTAAATAAGCCACAAGGTCCCTTTTACACGTCAACATTGAATTTACATACAAGAAATAAAATAATAATACATCAACAATTATTTTTTTATACCACGTCGGTGGCAATCAAGCATACGGCCCACCTGATGGTAAGCAGTTACCGTAGCCTATGGACGCCTGCAACACCGGAGATTTTACACGCGCGTTGCCGAGCCTTTATAATTATAATAACAACTTACTGCAACAATCAATTCAAAGTAACGTATTACAATTACTGTATAAGGTCTCTTAATATCGAATAACATAACAAGAACTATAATAATAATAATAAAAGAAACACAGATACCTACATAAAAAAATTAAATTATTTAGAGGTGTAAATGTCTAAGTGTCAGAACTATAAGATTATATAGTTTATCAAATTATCCTTAGAGATGTATAGGATCTCCAAGAATCAAAATCCTGTATAATTCAGCACCCATTCAACTCGTGTTAGCTTAAACACACCAGTCTCCACAAACAGCACCCGTTCACGAGTATGACGCATTAAGAAATTGTCAGGTAAACACATTTAAAGTTTTGTCCCTATTCACCCCCGCCATCCCAATTCACCCCGGTTGACGGTATTCATTATTTCTGCGACATCTGAATTCACGCAGCGGCCGTTTTTTATGTTTGTTGTATGAGAAATATAACATACTAGCGACCCGCCCCGGCTTCGCACGGATAGTTCAACTAATTTACACAAAACCTTTACAAATGATACATACAATCCTTCCTCTTGAATCACTCTATCTATAATGAATTTATTTAAAAAACCACATCAAAATCCGTTGCGTAGTTTTAAAGATCTAAGCATACATAGGGACAGACAACGGAAAGCGACTTTGTTTTATACTATGTAGTGATTATGTAAAAAGTGCCTATTTCTGAAGTGTGTATTTCTTCACAAGTATTGTTTTTTTATTATAAAAACAAAACCAATAAATTAATTTCGGTACCTTACAAACTTGCAATACAAGCATTGGCGTTATCTCTTTTCCCATAAGTACCTACCTACTGATTATGTGAAATAGTTTGATAACCATTATTTTTAAGTAGGTACCTCTAGTAGTATGTAGGTACCTGCCCTTTACCAACCTAAATATTTGTTTTCGAATTTAAGCTAAATATAACTTAAACTCGTTACCTTTCGAATTACTAGTCTCCTTGCATTAAAATTTTGTTAAAACAGTTTGCTCCCTTCTCAATTTCTCTTGATAATTAGAGAGAGTTTTAAAGTCTTTTGTCCATTATGTCACCGCTAGCTTATTTTTTCAAAGTCACCAAAGGTTCTAAATGAACTGCAGACATTCTTACTCTTAACGAAAAACGTGTGTTTAGATCTCTTTGAACACCAGGGCGCGTAGCCAAAGTGCAATCGTTCTCCTCTCTACCTCCTTTGCTACATGGACTTCCGCTATATAGCGCAGCGTACTACGTAGGCGAACAACACGCGAACGCGAAGCGAAGCGATGCGGCGCATGGTGAATCAATCCTTTGATACCTATAGAAGTGTCCTATCCTACGTGGGCAATCTCGTTGCGAACGCGAACGGCGCCGGCGCGCCGCGCCGCTTTGCTTTTCGTTCGCGAGTTGTTCGCTTGTTACGTAAGACGCAGCGTAATACAAATACTTTTTATTATTTATACAGAGAATACAGCAACTTGATGTAGAGGTAAACATCAGGCGGCCTTACACTGGGTTGTTTGTATATGACATCCATTTTAGTCGTAGCGTTAAGAACCTTGTATTCACGGAAAAAGCTTCCAGCCGTAACCTCTAGAAGAACAGACATGTCTTAATGCGTGTGTCATTACCACAAAATTATATCACTAGCCGCGATAGCCGTAATGACTTATTAGGCTTACTCACAGTGCGACGTTCTGATAGTGATCTAACTGATCTATTAGATCTCAATCAACAGGGCAAGCCTTTCAGCTAAATTAGAATTAGATTAGAGGACGTTATTGATGGACAGGCAAATATTATGAACTACGCGTTTGTTGATTTATTGTTAGGACATGTTATAGGATTTCGAAAAAAAATACGATTAAGATCGGAGATTGAGTATTGTTTAAATTTTTGCTACGGATGTGTGTAAAAATGTGTACGCTTTAGCATTAATTAGCTTCTGGCAAAACTACCTAACGAAAATCTGTCCAATTACTAATCTGTGCCTAAGTAATTCCTGTCATACAAATCTGCCGAACATATTCGACGGACACTTCTGTACGTATATCCCCAGCTATAATTGCAATACGAGAAGTCTCGCCAGTAGGATTTTTATCGTTCAGTTATCGGGGAAATTAATTTGTGTCCACAAAATTTTCCATAAAAAGATACTTAAGTCATACTTCGTTCAAGTCGGTTATATAGAAATTCAAAACATAAGTAGGAATTCAATGATTCACTAAGAAATGAAAAAGCTTACGGTAACATTTATCAAATGATTTCAATATCTTTTTGTCAGGCAGAAAGACGAATTCTTTGCCTTATCAAAAAATAAACGTGACCATTACGAATACCCTGAAACAGTATAATTTCTCAAATAAAAATACAGACTTAAAACAAAGCCTTAAGTAAATACTCCTCGCCCACCAAGCATCGTAAAGACAGGCACTAAAAAAGGCAAAGCAGTAGAAATTATAGATCATAATCTCACGGCAGAGAACGCGTTACTTTTATGCTTCGGAAAACACGTTTGTTTGTTTGAGTATTGATAAAATCATAGGAAATGGACTGTAAAAACGTTTCTCGGAGTATCGGTAATCTGGGATTACGTTGTGACAACTTGACGTTAATGTGGTAGCTTGAATAATTGATCGGAGCCCACAAATGAGTCATCAGGGGTGATTATTATACCGCCTTACTAAGAGCGGTGTCTGTAGAGCCTACGTTATCATGTTATCAACGGTCACGTTTTAGTTTAAACTTAAAGACATTTTAAGATGTTTAATCAAGCAGGACGAAATATCGTAAATATGTAGGGTCAAGGCGGAAACCGTGGCTCAGCTCGAACAGTGGCTCAGTCGCCCAAATATCGCCTCTCTCGTGCTGAAATTAGGTTAAGTGAGCCACTGTGCCCGGCCTATTTCTACCGAATCACTGTTCCCTCCTTGACCCTAATCGACAAGCTTCTAGAGTTAGACCAAGAAAAGTCTGCAGAGATTTTGACAGCACACGCTGTGCAGGTGTTATTTTAAATGTCAAACTTCTATGAAATTGTGACGTGTGAATAATACTTGCACTGCGTGTTCTGTCAAAATCTCTGCAGACTTTTCTTGGTCTAACTTTAATTAATGATTTCCGCAATAAAAACTATTCTAAGAACAAACTCGTCAATGACAAAGTGTGGCAATGTCATCATTAATGTCGAATTTCTATAAAAATATGACTTTCACTTTGTTTTGTTCAAGTCGATGCAAAGTTAGCTTAGCAGACGGCCTAGCGCGAACCACGTTCGACGTGTTGTCTCTCTGTCGCACTTGTAAATTCTTACGTAAGTGTGACAGGGAGGCAACACGAGGCCCTCTGGACGGATGTCCTTACCCGAAAATCAAACCATCTCCAAATCAAATTCCATATAAACCGGTTAAGCGATTTGCGATCCGCACAAGCATCGTCCTGACCTTATTCTACATTAACACTAATACAAAACATTGTGACTTTCACATTTTATAGTATTAATTATAATATTAGCAGGGATTAACTTAGTTAATGCGTACATTGTTACGTGTCGTTTGACATCGAAACCGGTTTGCACTGCTCAAAGTCACGAAAGGGCTCAAACGAAGTCCTTTCGTGGTCATGAAAAACCGGCCAGAGCGAGTCGGACTCACGCACGAAGGGTTCCGTACCATTATCTATAAAAACGGCAAAATTACGTTTGTTGTATAGGAGCCCCCTCTAAATATTTATTTTATTCTATTTTTTAGTATTTGTTGTTATAGCGGCAACAGAAATACATCATCTGTGAAAATTTCAACTGTCTAACTATCACGCTTCATGAGATACAGCCTGGTGATAGACGGACACACAGACAGACAGACAGACAGCGGGAGTCTTAGTAATAGGGTCCCGTTTTTACCCTTTGGATACGGAAAAAGAGAGGCTCAACACGCTCAAAAAGTCTTACACGTAGGTCGGCATAAGAATAATAGAGGACAAGCACACAACAATATACCTATGTAATAAGTAATGACCAGAGGGGATCGTATCAAATCTAATATCAAAACATTAACAGATTTTACACAAACAGACATCACTCACTCTGTATGCTCGTTATTCCTAACATAGAGTAACTTATACTAGAGCGGTACTGTCATAGTAAATTTTGTAACCCCAGTAAATTCACTGCCATCTGTCGACACACTTTAAAACTAAAAATAAATATTTATAAAAATACGATAAAATGTATTTAAATATGGATAAATGTTTTTTTTTAATTTGCATTAATTATTTTTATGATTTTGACCCATGTTCTTTCATTGATATGCGTTAAAATTATAAATAACAAACGAAACCGTCAACGCCCTCTATACGAGTGTAGGCCAAAACTAGTGGCGCCCTCTGATCGAGAATCAAATTTTCGTGATTTTCGAGGCACGTTTTTTCCTTAGACTGTATCCATCTATTACGGAGTTATATCTATCTTTGTTCCTAAGTACCTCCTTTATTAGGTACTGTAAAGGTATGCAACCTTTACAGCCTTTTTTACCAGTGACTGGCAACAGGCATACATTTGAATTTAGAATCTGATATATCTCGCTGTCAAATGGAACGGGTGTGCGGATCGGGATTCCAAAAGAGGCAGCCATCTAGGCTTAGCGTTTACTCAGCTCAGTACATTCAACATTAGATACTTACTCGTCAATTAAATCAGCAATTTGACCAAAAATAATGAGCTGAGCTTTCACTTTATTAACATTTTATCTGGACAACAGAGAAATGTTCACATAGTTGACCCACCTTGGCCTAGAATAAAGACATTGATTGATTGATTGATTAGCCGCTCCGATGATATATATTTAGGATTTATATTTTAGATTTGTAAGTATTTACCGAAATACTCTTATTCTAATTGTATAAGGATTGTCATTATTGGTGCTATAATTTTATTTCATTAGTTTTGTTATTGTTTCCATTTTTATTTTATTATGACGATCATGATAGAATTTTTTATTATTATTTATTTATTTAAAAAAAAAAGTCCGCCTCACAGCGGAGGTCAAACGCCAGGACATGGAAAGTACATTTCATACACAAGACAAGTAAAACACAACAAAACAAACAATTCATCATAATTAAACATAATAAAAACAACATTTTATATTCGGGTAAAACTACCATATATTTCTCCCAACCGCCTTATATTTTTGACATCAATGCAAACTTATTATGTAATTGTCTTTCATGAAATAAATCATCTTATCTAATCTAATCTAATTTATCCGGGGTGCTGCTATACGACAAGAATTTACGTAAGTGCCTCTTGAGACGGACACACACGGCGCAAATAAAATACAGTATTACGTTCACAATTGGAGCGTTCCGTCGTTCCTTTAGACGACTGTCCCAATCTGAAGAGGGGCGTCATTCTAATAGCTAACCGAGTATTTACAGGCGAGAGCGAGGGATCGCACACTTTTTCTTTCTTGATAATTGAATAAGTATAAATTACAAAACTTTCAAAATCATAAATAGAAAATAAAATTAAAAATTATTTAAAATTAAATTACCCCTTGTCGTTCCCCCACCCCGCACGCAATATGTACGCGACCAATACGCCCCAAGGACGCTATCCAAGGACGTTACTAGTTCGCACAAAAAGCTTAATAATACCACTGGATAAATTTCGCCTATGTTGTCACTCTTCTGTTTTTTCTTTTAAAATCCCTGCTAATATTACATAATTATAAATGTGAAAGTAACTCTATCTTTTACTTGCCCATTTACGCTTAAACCGCTGAACCGATTTAGATGTTCCTTTTTTTAATCATCCTATTATCATCATTCCACGCAGACGAAGCCGCGGTCAGAAGCTAGTTATCCATAAAGCGATATTACATCTCCAGCGTTATTATAATAAAACTGCACTCGCCCACATTCGCGTAACCGATGAGAATGCAAGGACAGGTTTGCCTCACACTGATCCGCTGCACACAGATTCGGAAAGAAGCTTATGGTGCAAAGTAAGGTGCCACAGACATAAAATATTTGTAACTAGACCACGAAACCTACACCTTGCCTCGCATGACTCGCATCCTCACCTTTTATGGCCATGTATGCCTCCAGAGAGATGAAGCTATAGAGCGACGTGTAGTCCAGGGAAGAGTGGATGATACCAGGCCACGAACAAAACCGCCTATGACGGACGGATCAAGTCACAGCTGCAGTGGATGGGTTGGCTCACAAATGTGTCAGGAAGGCAGCCAAAAGAAAAGCGAGCGCTAAGTATAATGATGACCACGACAACTCTCTCAAGAGTGAGACGACAAAGAAGAAGACACCTTGCACATCGAGTTTCGAGAGATTATAAGGAAGACGTGCCTTTTAGCTTCCTTTTTTCAAAAATGTGCAGAGCTCTGTATTTCGCGTGCCATCGATCGCGCTTTGCTGAGCACAATTCAAGTACTTGTGATAAAATCCATTAAATATTTTTATTTTTCTCGATGCTGCACAAAGAGTTTAATGTTTCTTTATATCTATTTATTTTTATTACAGACTGACCAGCGATTAATCCTATCTAACAAGTTGGAAAGTGATGACAGCGCCAAACATGTCAGTCACCGGTTCAGCGGCATAACGGTAATCCATTAAAGTATATTACTAATAACTAATTACAGCACCTTTCTAACGCCACATAAGTTGCTAAGACATTGAACGTATTCAAAATGTATACACAACGGTACACGGGAGATCTATTCATTACACATGTCTATGTAACAGGCAAACAAATTTCACGCAAAGGGGAATTCGTTTAGGTCGCTTAAGAATTTGAAATTCCTTTTTTACGACTTTTTAAGAGCACTTGCTTTTGAAGACAAGTAAGGTGTAGCACGTGGCGTAAAGTCTGGATATTATAGTTTTTGTGTAAAAGTTAGATTGATGGCACTAAAAAGTTTTTACAGCTCTGGAATGCATTTACAGTCTCCACTTTATCATTGTAAGCTGAAATGGGTATTATTCGAATAAGTTTTTATTCAAATACTTCAGCAATTATTTGTACTAAATCATATGAGAAAATTATGTTTGTTGTATCATATTTATAGGTATAGCTATCACTATATATTTTTTTGTGAAATTTTACTTGAGTATGATAACAATCTCATGGTTACAACATGGTCAAAGAAGTAACATGATTTGTGCGAGAATTAAGTGGGTGCACAATTTAAAGTAAATTTTATTTACTGATAAATTTTTCAAAAAAAAAATGGAGATCAAATTTTTCCGTTTCCAAAATGAGAATTTTCTTAATGTTCTATGAAAATTTCCTTAATTTGCTATGACTTTTCCTCGAATTAATCAGCACATTTCCAAAGAAACACTCCGCAACATGCACATCTTTTTGATGATCTATATTAAGAAACCCCAGTTCCAGATAAAGCGCATTGTTCTTTACACGCATCTAGACAATCGAAAGGAAATCTAAGTAGAAAACTACAGCATTCGTGACTGGAGTGTTGGAGAGAACGAAGTGACGATATTCATAATTCAGACGATATCGGCGTGAAACGTACGTGAAAACGAATGCATCTCGACTACAGTACCAACACACTAAAATGAACCCCATCTCGTTTTTTATAAGGTTTACAAATAGTCATTAAATTGTGTCGATGATGGTGCATATACAAAAACCAATACAGAACAGCGAGTTGAAATATTAAACTTAATGTCAATGTGATAAAGTTGGTTTTGGCGTGTGTTATCTATACAGTTGCTATGGGATAGTGTTTTTCAAAAGTCGAATATTTTAGTTTTAATCTTTAAGAAGAGCGGCGTAAGATATGGCGCGCCGCGCGAAACTTTAACGGAAGATGGCCATCGCGCGAGTTTCTACATTTATTTCAATTACTCTGAAAATATACTTCAGGTATGTTTAAAATTTTACTCCTCAAGTCATATTTTATTCTATAATTATACTGCTATGGTATGTAGGGTAACGATATACACTTGAAAGATAAGGAAAGTCAACATGTTTTTGTGATTTTTTATGTCAAGCCAACTTTAATCTTTAAAGGTTTTGGTTAAAATTTATTTGTAAATATAGTCTATTTTCCATGTGACCTTTTTCCTGACATTTGCCTTTGATTAAAACGAGTGAAAATTCAATATGAAAATTACAATTTTACGGTGCCCTACTACTCAAGGCTCAACTACTCACCCCACTCGCACAGTAGCATTGCCCGTTAAATCATATATAATTAACTACGTGCGATAGAGATAATAAGAAATGGCGGGTCAATGTACGAATTTTTTCGTCCTCAGCGTCCTTACTCCAGTTTGCGAGCAGAATAAGTATGCAATAAAGACATCAATTCGTGACGAGAAATGCAGCCATTATGCAGTGGATGCGGAGTGCTTTACGGTGTAAACTCGCATGGAATATTGATGCGATAAAATCTTTATGCATTCGACTATTAAGTCGATGCTATTTTTGTGCTTATTTAGCATATATCTAGTTTTATCTTTTAGTTAACCGTTTGTCCGTAACGAATATATTAGAATTCAAATGCTATTGAGGCGTACCGTACCAAAACAGGTTTTAATTAGTACCTAAGTTTTGCAATAATTTCGAAAAATGTGAACAAGGTGGAGTGCCTAAGAAGCGAAGAAAGTCAACATTTAGAGAATGTGACCGCTTCATCTTCTTATCATAAACATTAAATAACTTTGGTTTATGTTTTTCTTATAAAAATTTTAATCGGAAATCTGCCGCTGGACATCGTTTATATATTATTGATACTCTTTATACAACGCCCCGTACCTCATCATAATCGTAAATGACACTACATATTATAATTATTATTTTTAACTATATTTCTGCATTATGCGTATAGGAACTGTCAACTTACTACTTATAACTTCGAATTATAAAATTAGACTTACCTGGCCTAGTAGACAACATGCCAATCGCTAGCGCTACGTAGTGAATGAAACGCAACTGTCACTGTCACACTAATATGGAAGAGTGATAGAGACACACAAAGCGATTCGATAGCGAAGCGCAAGCGATCGTCACCTTGGCTAGGCCGCCTGATCAATATGCTCAATTTAACAAAATACCTACAACATCCATCTAAGCTCAGCAATAACTTGACGCAAGCATTTTCAAACTCGACGACTACTCAAATTAGATAATTCCATCAACTGTGGCCTCATCCGTAAAGAGCTGGAATTAAATGGTAACTAGCTGAGCAACAAATTAACTGACGCTAGGGGACGCCGTGCCTAATGCAATTCTAAAGCTAGGGTTGCCGCTGGGGGATTTTAAGGGCCGATTTTTACTTTGTCGTCGTTTTTTACAGTTCCGTATTCTATACAATATAAGAGTAATTTCACCGTATGTCCTATGCGTTATGAAAACGTATGAAATTACGTATTTCTTTTAAGCTTAGAATAAATTTAAAAGTTGAAAAAATACTGCTTTGGGTGAGACTTGAACTCACAGCCTCTGGATCGATACTCCAGCACAGCACAGCGCAGCGAAGGCAGTATTTTTTTCTCACTTTTAAAGAGCGCTGGAGTATCGATGAGTTCAAGTCTCACCAAGGCAGTATATTTTCCACTTTCAAATTTATTCTAAGCTTAATAGCAACGTTCGCAGACGTTTCTGCTTGTAATTTCTTTTGTCTCAGTGGGATTATTTCATATTTATTCCGCCCAGAATAAGGATCTCTTAAAAATTTGCCGACAAAATTTTACAATACAAATGAAAACAAAATAAAAACTGGCCCAAGTGCGTTTTCGGATATAATTTCAGAATTTTGAAATTTTTAAACAAAACTATTGTAATAGATTATATATAATGAATTTAAAATTCACCTCTTTAGAACCCAACTCTTTACTTATCATTTAATTATATATAAAAAATGGTAAAAATCTTAAAATAAGTCGCCTTAATAGAAGGGCGGGAGGGGGGATGGGGGAAATCCCCCTCCAACTTTCCCCCCCGCGGAGATGCTTGGTTTCTCAATTATTCATGGTAATAATTTAAGGTTATAATTTAAGCCAAAGATTGTAATGCAGAGGGGGGGGAGAATGAGATGGACTCCGTGGAGGCTCCGGCGCTGCGGGGCTGCCCTCCCTCCGTGCCTCCGGGCTTTTATATACACTCTAGGGGTAGGGACCACAAAGACCACATGAGATCGGGGTTGACAAATTCGGTTCCGTGACAAATTAGAACTTTAAAACAGAAAATATGCTCGGCTCAGAACAGTGGAGTGATTCGATTTTTGGTATGTATGGTGTACAAAAGTAGCCACAAAATATTCAAGGAAATCAAAAAAATAAGGCCGCCGTGCGTTTTGTTTCACGTAATATTCAATAAAATCAAAAAAACAACAACATCTCCGGCGGTTAAAATTGCTTTAAATCATTTAAAAACAACCCAAGAAAGCCCCCCACAGCGTTAGTTATCCTTAAACAAGGCGACTTAATTTAAGATCGAACCCCTGTAGAGTTTTAAGTTTATTTACTTTGTATGTTTTGTTGCAGCCCTACTGCCGCAGTCCATCTCTTGAAACTGCGACTTCCCATTTCAGTCAAGAGTTCTCTTTTTAGATAAGGTTAAATATTTTTGGAATTAAAGCAAGTTTTATTTACATGTAATCGCAACTTATGGTTAATAAATCGATATAAACTTTACGAACTTACACTTTACTATTTTATTGTACCTAAGATTTATATAATAATTGGTAAATTCATGAAGCTGCGTATGTTTTATAACATTTTAAAAATAAGAATAAACGTTATTTTTTCTTCGGAAGGTAATTTTCATCTAGACAGAACGATATCGTAAAACCTAGAAACATATCTAGTCTTGCATAGAATTTTTTATACATAAATGTTATTACATTAAAAAAAACCTTCACGCACAAAAATGAAATCGCTATAAACACTCTTATTTTCAAAAGTCTAAAGTTTAATTTGCTTAGACAAATTCAAAATGCAACGACTATGAAATGCATGCATATTTAAATGAATTTGTAATCCGAGTAATCCTATGTGTTGAGGATTCCCGTCAGTTTTTGTTATAAAAAGTGGTAAGCCGATCTGGAGGGCTATGATGCTTTGTCACCATTTCATTTATAATTGTATAAGTGAAAAGACGGCATATCTGATAAGTGATATAATTGGATATAAAGTCGCGAGGATAACGTATAAGTGACAAATGATAGCGATGAGGTTTTGAAAAATCAATTTTAAAGTCGATAACTTAAGGTGTATTTTAAAGAATAGATTGTTAAATCACATTCTACCGCTTATCTATGTACAAATGACATAGACAGTTATAAATTATCCATGGTTTGAGCTTTTGAAAAATCAATTCTAAACAAGTTTAATTAAAGTGTATTTTAATGAATATTTGGCTAAATGACGTCCTATCACTTATCCATGTACATGTGATATTGATAGTTAAAAATTATCCATGGTGTAAGCTTTTGAAAAATAAACTCTAATTGAGTTTATTTAAGGCGTTTATTAAAGTAAAACTTTTATACCGTCGCCTCAAATTTAACCGTCTTTAGCATGTCGCATTACAGCAGTAGTAAAATTCTATTTTAATCATATATATGTAAAAATGTTCTTTTAAAATGGAAATATGCAATGTAAGAATTTTGTGGTACGGTTTGAAATTGTGTTACGATTACGACCCTATCGAATTCATTGTTTACCGATGTCCCCGAAGGCGCCTGTAAAAACTAGGCCTACCCATTGGAGTGCCGGCTTTCGCCTGCCCTTTAGCCCCTTTCGTTTCGACGCCCTGTCTGAGGCCTAGCGCTCCGGCTCCGACCAAGTCCCCGCTGCCGCCGCTAGATGCGACGGTGCACCGTGCACACATCGAGAGTGTATCGACTCTGCAGTATCGTGCCAGACGTTAATTGTGAATTGTTTAGTTATACATAATTATATACTGTGGTTTGTGTTTGTTATTTGATATAAGTTTCTCATTTACTATGTTACTATTTCATGGTGTTAGATGCAATGAGTTCTCTGTCTGAGTCGTCGTGCCCCTTACTGTCTTGACTCGTCGCGAGTGTTCACGTCCCGAGGTCTTAAGTCGCATATTACTCGTTAACACAAAGATGTTCCCCGCCTCATGCCTCCGCAACTCGCCGGCGAGGCCTCTGTTCGCTTTAATATCACACCACCATCACCAGCTCCAGCTTCACAAACACATAGCTGTAGCCTGGACCAACTTGTTTCATTAAGGGTCAGTGCGAGATTTTCGCCACATTCCAAAAGGGGCGAGGAGTATCGCCGCTAGTAACTGATGTAGTATCATTGATAATTGCATTACAATTAATGGATTGAACGAATGGTTCGCCCTCCTATCTTTTTCCTACAGAGCCCTACGAACGCCTGTATCAGAAGAAGCAGAATTTCTTACCGCCATGCCATTTTAAATGCGTCTATCTTTCTCAAACATGCATGAATTAGGTATTTTATTTAGTAACTAGCTTTTCCATGTGACTCTGATCCTATTAGCAGATGCTTTTAGGGGTAAACGCTATCCTATATGTTAATCTTATGAATGATACTTTTTGTTCCGCCATGTAAACAGTAATCTTCATGTAAGAGTCCCGGGCAAGCTCGGCCGAATTTCACCTTCCCATACAAACGGAGTTTCGTTCTCATTTTAAAACTACGTGTTGGATTTTAATGAAACCTTGCATATACGATAACATGAGGTATATCTAGGTCTGTAATTAGTTTATATAGCTCTCGTAAACGTAAACGAAATAGAGCAAAAACAAGTTTTCTATAAAAACTTATATTCGCTGTATTTTTTTTACTATGGTATCTGAAGCTACATAAACTAATTATAGCCGGGCTAGCACATGTTTGGCGCGAGAGTATTTCATCACGACATAGACTACCCGACCCCCTTTAATTCATACAGAAAGACGGGTAGTCTATCTCGCGGCGAGATACTGTCGCGTCAATCATTAGGTAAGGGAAATTAGCTAAAATTACGGCATAATTAATGGAAGACTTTTTTAAATTGGGATATGTACGTTATGGACCGAGGTTATTTTTCATCAACCCTCCCCATCCCTCCCCCCTCTGCGTCACCCCCCCCCCACCCCCCCCCCACCCCCCCCCCCACCCCACCCCCCCGCAAAGGGCCTGAAACCCGGGTTTTCTCAATTTTTAAGGAAACCGTTCAAGATACAGAAAAAGTGTGTAGGAACGAAGTGATCCTTAATAAATTTGCTATTAATCTCTTATACACACTACAGTGCTATCACTTATAGTTTTTGTGCAATCTGTCACCAAAGATGCAATTTTTTTAGCATTTAACGTTTTTTTCTTCTTTAAGATAACTTTTCTCAAAAAATTCTCACGATATCGCCCAATTTTGGTTTTATTTAAGTAAATAGTTAATATGTTCTTTAAAACTAAGTATTATTTATTATTAAACTCCTTCATTTGACGATTTTATGCCATTTTGAAAATACATCCTCGTCAAACATATTCAAAGTCAGCGAATATCCTTATTAACCACTTGTCTGTATGAAACGGACCCTAACCGAAATTCATAGCTAAAGCACAACCCGAGGGTGAACCCACGATTTTCGACCACCACATTTACATATGAAAAGTAATGAGCGAAAGAGATATAGATAGTTGGATTTTGCTGTTAGGACACTTTACGAATGGGAAACGTAAACATTTCAAAAGCTCCCTACGTGTGTCCAATGTATATGGTTCCTTGGTTACTTTTTAGGTTTCCGTACCCAAAGTGTAAAAACGGGACTCTATTGCTAAGACTCTACTGTCCGTCTGTCTGTCACCAGGCTGTATGTCATAAACCGTGATGACAACACGTGCGCTTGTTTTTTAAGAAATTCAGCACCTGAATAGATATTCAGGTCAATTTGGTATAAATTCAGATATTCTTTGTCAAATAAACTGGTCGGAATGTTTATCCTACCTATTCATAAACTTTGTCTTAAACTGAAACTGAAAAGTCCAGACTCAAGGTTTGTCAGAGAGCAATGGAACGCAGCATGCTGGATGTTCGTAGAACCGACCAACCGAGCATATTACATATAAACACCGCACTGCGATCCAAAACCGGTATTGTGGATGTGGGCATGAAGGTCGCAAAGCTATAAGTGGGCTAAATGGGGCTGGGCAGGGCACGTTGGCCGAATTAACGAACTAGCCACATACTGGATCCCACAGGATGGACCTCGGAGCAGAGAAAGACCAAAATAGAGATGGCAGGACACTTATTTAGAAAAGAAGTGGGAGTGTACATTGGACAATTTGGATAGGACTAAATAGCGGTGAGAGGGAAGGCCTTTGCCGAGCAGTGGAACACTCTTATATGTATATGTCATCATCATAACTCTTAAGAGCCTGATGGCTCTTGTCGGTGGAGTAACCGCCACGCCACTCCGTTCTTCTTTCTGCCACTGTTTTGAGCTCCTGATACGTCACTACGTTGATTTTCTCTTTGGCTTGGTCCAAAAACGCACGTCTCGATCTTCCTCTGCCTCTCCTTTTTTCTATTCTTCCTTCTATTATATATGTATAGGCTAGTAAAAAAAACACACAAAATAGGTGACATAGACAATATCTAAATTAATTCCGTGACCATAAGAGGTTCAAGTGCTGAATATCTGAAAAAAAGGCATAGAGCATGTCGGGCCATGCTCATTGTAGGGCTCCGTAGTTACCCGTCCGTCACAATAGGCTGCCTTGAATGGAACCTATTAGTAAGTAACAACATAACATAACAGGCAAAAGGGAGTAGGTGCATACCTTCGCAACGCTTTGTACATAGGTACGTCTTTTTACTAAGAAGGGAAGTTTTAGCGATAAGTCAAAAACGACTTTTCATTGAATGTCTTTCTACAGCTCTACATTCACGTTTTTTTTTTTTGTTTTGAACCCATGGTTCAAATGATAGACTTTGTACGACATATAATTTGATGTTTACCAGTCGCTTTTCGGTGAAGGAAAACATCGTGAGGAAACCGGACTGATCCTAACAATGCCTAGTTCCCCCTCTGGGTTGGAAGGTCATCAAATGAATGAGCTCATTGTGAGAATCTCAAATGTATATTTTTTATAATTTTAGGATAAACAATTTAGAAGTTATTCAAGAAAATAGACAAAAAATTACCATTCCCCCCCTTTATCTCCGATACTACTGGGTCTTAAATTTAAAAAAAAAACACACAAAATAGATCTTTACATATAGATTACAGAAAAACCTACTAAAAATGTGCAGTCAAGCGTGAATTGGGCTTAATTACTTAGTTTTTGATCTTACCCCTACGGGTTTTTTAAAGACATTTCACTCACGTTTCACATAAAAAATACATTGCTTAAATTGTTAAATTGTGTAATGTACGGAACCCTAGGAACGCGAGTCCGACTCGCACTTGGCCGGTTTTTTTTATTCCCCATCGTAAATTTGAATGGTTTATGGTGGGCTACTCGACCAATCATATTGTCGCATTGCGTATGTTCTATCCCTCACGGGCGCACGCGGTAGGCCACTTCTATTATAGTTCGATAACTTTTATTATTCGATGACAATACAGCCCATGAGAAAAATCTAAGATCATCAGTATTTTTGTTAAAATGTTTTCAATCCTCGATTTATCGCAGGAAATGTCAGAAACTGTTTAAAAACCTCATATCATTTTTTTCGATTGATTTATATTTTATATATCCATGCCAAATTTCAGCTTTCTAGCACTAACGATCACGGAGCAAAGCCTCGGACAGACAGACAGACGAACGGACATGGCGAAACTATAAGGGTTCCTAGTTGACTACGGAACCCTAAAAAAGAAAAATCCTAATTCCCAACGATAGGCTACTCGCAAGCATGTAGACATCTCGGAAACCCCAGTATAACGTGACCGTGAGATTCGTAACAACCTATGCGTAATCGGAGAGCTTACTTATACCGATTTCTTTAGCCATTGACTCGCGTATACACAATACTTGGTTGTATGAAGTAACATTGAGAAGGTTGCATATACCTACCTAATTTTTCAAGCCCATTATTTATTCATAATTTATTATTGATATAAAGTACATATTAATTACTTTCATCAGCTTTATGCATACTTATCTTATGAACTTCATTTTTAAGTTCCACATTTATTTATATTAATACAAAAAAATATCAAAAAATTTATTAGCTATATGTGTATTTATTTATATAACAAATATTAAAAAGTATACAGAAATTTACAAACTTAAAACCTACATCTAAAAATTATGGATACTATATACTAGGGTCGACTCGACAGGTACCCGGGTAAACCTCTGGCGATGGATTGCCGGGACATCTCGTCTCCTGGGAAGAGATATCCATTTGTCCTTAAGTCAGTAAACAACCCACCACTTTTATGATTTGGTACCTTAGCTACACGTAGCTAATATTGAATAATACTTCCATAAATATGGAAGTACAAGCTTCGAAGAGTCCTAAAGAAGTTGCATTTAATAACAAAAGTTAGGTACATATGAATATGAATATGCATTGAAATATTTAGAAACATTTCAAATTACTTTTAATTTTCAAAAATACACATTCAAGCCTTATTTCTATTTCATAGTCCTCAAAATTCTACGTAAGTATGTATTAGGAAAAATGTATAAATATAATGTTACTGACTATGTATGTGATTACGCCGTATAAAAGGAACATCATTATAGTTCTTATCACCTGCGTCAGTGGTGTTCAGTACCAAAATGGACATACCTTCTATTCACCGCAGTCACAAATTGATCTAGGGACTTGCTGACGGTAGATTGAGCAATGGACAAGCCATGGTCTTGTCCAGTTCCCCTTTGGTAACTACCGTCAGTTAATAGGTGCAGTGATGTTAGAACCTAAAATAAAGAGTTGTAAGTTGGTATGTCATTATTAAACAAGTATTAAGATCAAGGTGGTGGTAAAGGTGACAAGAAAGATTTGAGGAATAGTGCAACATTATATCTTTACTTTAAGATGTGCCGGCAATCCATCGCCATGTTGAGGTTTGAGGTCGGCGTCGAGTTCGCCACACAAATAGAGTGCCAATTTTTTGCGCACTCTATAGGTATATATGTGACGAAACTCCTTGTTAGGCATATCGAATGGGTTGCATGCATCCCTTATGGCCCGTCGTTGCAGTTTTCTTTCCTCTTTTTTTAATAGCAGCAGCTGCCAAGAAGAAATGGTGTCTTGCCATCCCTACAAAGAATGTATTGATAATATTATATGTAAATAAATGGAATCCAAATTGTATATATTATAGTGAAAAAAAAACAGATACTTACTGATATTTAACTCCAAAAACTGGTATATTTCACAATTTATATTCCACAAGTCTTTTTCGCTAATCTTAGCAGAACAAACGAAAGATGTACTATCCTCACAAAAAGACCTTAAACCAAACTTCACGGTAGAATATGATGGAACTTGCATTAATTCTAACTTAAGATCACATCAATGTACCATATTCTGACAAATAAATACTTTTAATTACATTTCATTTCATTTCAAATCCCCTTCTAGTATTCAAGTCTATGTGTTTCCACTTATCGTGCCCAGTGAGCACTACGATAAATTAATCAAAGGCTAGCCGTCAAAAATCGACTATATATCTATTTATCCAACAATCGTAGCCATTTACCGGCTATTGCTGTCAAAGTGGACAAAAGTGTATAAAAATGTATAAATCTGGACAAGTGTCATATATATCATTTAACTTATCCACTTATCATCAAATTTTAAGGTGGAAATGTGGACAAATGACATATTATCCAACGACCATGTTATGCAGTATATCATTTAACGGCTATCGTTGTCAAAAGTGGATAAGACGTCAAAACTGGATAAAATGTCAGTTTTATCATCATTTATACAGCTATATCATTTATACAGTCGAGCATCATAGCCCGGCAGGACTCCGGTGCAGCGTACTAACATACGTAGGTATTTGTTAGAAGGAATTATCGTCAGAAATGTTATAATTTAAGTAAAAATTGCTTAATACAGTAGTTTTGGGTGCTCCCGTCTTATTATTATTTACTTACGGGACATAATTTTCGTGTATACTTAACCTTTAAAATTACGAAACGTCGAAGGTAATTTTAAAGTTTAAAGTATTCGCGATTAGGTCCCGTTAAAGTAAATGATAATGTGTCAAAACCATGAAAGTTTAAATTGATTTAAACTGACCAGTGATGTGCTCTCATACTATACCTACTATATTTACCTACCTTGATGGTGTATCATTTTTCGAATTTTTTTTCGCGACAATTCATTACCCATCCAACATTTCGCAGGTTTCGTTGACGAACTAACGTTTACCTAATTCACATGTCGCATGGTTTCATTCAGTTTCATTTGGGCGAATTATCGTTTGATAAAGGTTAGGCTTAATAGGTAGGTAGGCATACTAAATAATAACTTGCGAAAGATATAGGTATCATAGGTATATGCGAAACATTGGTAACTAAGCAAATGAATGTTTCCCCTAAATGAAATTATAGAAAACGAAAAACTAATATTACGACTAATTTACATACAAACCTTCATCTTGAATACTTCTATCTATTAATGAAAACCGCATTAAAATCCGTTGTGAAGATTAAAATAATTAAGCGTACAGACAGTTTTGAAAGGGATTATTTGGGATATGAGGAACAAATAAAATAGATGAATAATATCATACAAACCCGTAGTTCAATTTTCATTTCCGTTTAAAGTAATCTGCTTACTGGCATCCCAGTTCAAACGGATTGGTAGAAAATTTAAATAAGACACCTAAAGCGATGCATCCGCGCTGGAGTATGAGGGATTTCCCGAGACCCACGCTGCTTATCTTAAAAAGGAGTAAAATAGTAGGGAATCCTCTGTCACTTACGCCTTATTGTAAGCAAGGAGCATATACAGCCACTTACGGCCCGCCTTGTGCATAAAACGGGAATCTTGGGAAGAATACAGGCAAAGGAATGTTTGTGGAGCCATTTGTGCGCTCCAAATACGCTGTGTATGGATTAATGTGGTCTTACAATAGTGTTTTAATGAGGTAAAGTGCCTTTAAGAGACTGTTTACTGACATTTTACACCAATATGCCTATATACTAACGAAAGAACGAATAGGTCTTCATATGTAGGTAGTTACGTTAGGAGTTTAGAATTTCACTTCATTTGTCGACGCAAAATTATATGAAGTTGCATTCGGATAACTTAGAAAAAGGCTAAATCTATAAAACCAGAAGCACTTAATCGATTCGAAAATTGATTAAACAACTATCGCTCTATAGAAGAACCTTACGAACATAGGACTAAAACGTACCATTAAAAATTTGTACTTAACATTTTTTACACAAAAAGCTATTAACATGTAAATTGCTTTTAAAATGCGGCATTTTTTGTTGAACTAATCGATAATATAAATTATATAAACAAGTAATATAAACGAAAATAAATAAAGGTTTAAAGTTAAAATTATAAACTACTCGTAAAATTAAAAACTACATAAAACTACGACTAACTACAACTAAAATTAATAAATAAAAACCGGCCAAGTGCGAGTCGGACTCGCGTTCCAAGGGATCCGTACATGACATAATTTAAACAATGTATTTTTTATGTGAAACGTGAGTGAAATATCTTTAAAAAACCCGTAGGGGCCGGATCAAAAACTAAGTAATTAAATCCGACTCACGCTTAACTTCACATTTCTAATAGGTTTTTCTGTAATCTATAGGTAAAGATCTATTTTGTATTTTTTTCAAAATTTTAGACCCAGTAGTTTCGGAGATAAAGGGGGAATGGTCATTTTGTGCCTTTTTTCTTGAATAACTTCTAAACTATTTATCATAAAATTAAAAAAAATATATATTTGAGATTCTCACAATGAGCTCTTTCATTTGATATGTAACACGATATAGTTTGAAAAACTTTATTTTTTAATTTTCTCATTTACCCCCCAAAAGTGGCCCCCGTGTTTAAAATTCATTTGTTTACATTACATGTCCGTCTTTGGGTCACAAACTTACATATTATATGTATATCAAATTTCAACTTAATAGGTCCAGTAGTTTCGGAGCAAATAGGCTGTGACGGACGGACAGACAGACGCACGAGTGATCTTATAAGGATTCCGTTTTTTCCTTTTGAGGTACGGAACCCTAAAAAACTGGCTCTAGCTCGGTGCCTTGTGGAAAGGTGCCAATAAGGCTAGCGGCATTGCCGCGCTGGACGGCTGTTTACTAATCGATTACTTTTTTTGTAAAAACGAACTAAAATAACATTTCAAAAACAATTATGTCCGTGATCCCGGGCACCGCACGGCCGTCCGCTCAGTGCTCAGCGAGCTGCGAAGAAGGGCCTGAACTCATGGCGCCTTAAATAATCTTCAATTTATAGGTAAATCAAGCATTATTGACTGACTTTGAAATGAAAAGAGGTCAATTAAAAGTAAAATTTCTTACAAAGTAGGTACCCATTTTTGCTTTTAAAATGAACGCTATATCGAACTATCTTTAACACCATTAGTCATTTATTTTGTCTCGTCTCAAATAGCTTCATACTAAAAGCCCTCGCTGCGCTTAAGTGCTAGTTTACTGTGTCGAGCTAAAAGATCGTAACCTCAGAGGTATTTTAGTGTCGTAGTACGTCTTTTTACTATTAGTAGTGTAAGTGTTACGTTGTTACATTGAGTAACGAGGGTTCACCAAATGGAATTTGAGACACGCCATATTAAGGAAATCATTTTATTTTAGTACCTATATATATGTGTTTATTTCGAGTTTATACATTTGCTACTTGCGTTTAGTGGCAAATGTGTGAACTCGCAATAAACACCAATCAATGTGTAAACTGTAAACAGCCACACTTACCCGTATTGATCTTATATCATTATTGGGTACTACGAGAACAGATACCGAGCTACTGATTCGGTCTAATGTATGGGGAAGACAAAAAAATTATAGTATGATGCCTTTGGGTATGGTGTTTTACGCACACTAGCGTCCCCTTCCCTACCCCTGACGCAACCCTCCCTTTTAGCATGAAATATGTCCCGGTTGACGGTTTTTTTTTTTTAGAAAAGTATCAGAGTTAGGAAAATGCCAAGGTAAGAAATAATCCATATCCATACTATCCATACTCCATACTAATATTATAAATGTGAAAGTCTGTCTGTCTGTCTTTCTGGTTGTGTGTTCCCTCTTCACGCTTAAACCGCTGAACCGATTTAGATGAAATTTGGCATAGAGATAGGTTGAGTCCCTGAGAAGGACATAGGATAGTTTTTATCCCGAAAATCATCCCTTAAGAAAGTAAAAAGCGGGGTGGAATTGAGATAATTAACGAAGTGCCTGCTAATGTGTGTGCATAATATGCTCAAGTTTAGATTGCTATGAGAATTTTTCCAGGCGGTATTCTTACTTTAGCTGCGGTTACTAAGTCCACGCAGACGAAGTCGCGGGCAAAAGTTAGTTCTTAATCAATTTTAAACAAAAAAGGTTATATGCAATTATTTGGTAACACTTGTTATGTATTAACTTGTTGAAGTCCAATATTATTATAGTACTTAGGTACTAACAGAAATCGTATGGGGAAAACCACCTTATTTAACAGTTAAATTTTGTTGAAGTTCATCTAGCTATAACATGAATATGGGTGCATCATATCACAAAAAAATAATATAACCTTTTTTATTGAGGATTTAATAAGGACTATTTCTTTTATTGACAATTTTTTCGATATTGTATACAGTCCCCAAAAAATAAAAAAAATAATTTCAACCAAAAAATTATATTTCGTGCTAAAGGGGGGGGGGGGTTGCGTCAGGGGAAGGGGGTGGGACACTAGTGTGCGTAAAGCACCCTACCCAAAGGTATCACACTACGTTCATTTCAAGCTGGCTAATAATTTGTTTTTCAAAAAACACACTTTGACCGAGTCATACGGATGTTATCGTCAAAAGAATATAACTCCCTTAAAAAAAATATTTATTTAAATAGTTCACAAGTTTAATCTAGCTGCGACTGCGAACTCTACTGTTTCATGGAAAAAAATATTCAATGCAACATTTTATATAAATTTAAATTCTTTGAGAGAAAATTACAGCAGGAATAAGATTATTGTCATTGAATTTCATCGCCATCTAAATGTGGTCTAGGAGTTTATTATTTTGGTTATTTGCAACACAAATCGCTTTAGAGTGAAATTCAGAAACGATAATTTAATGCAATTAAAATACACTTTTTACACGACTGCCCAAAAAAAGGAGTGTATTGTTTTTGACGTTTAGCATCCCACTGTCCTAATGCTAGTACTAATTACCTTCTAAGTAAAAAAAAGTACAGAATTGAAGTGTGTGTGTTTAGACTAATCTACGTGGAAAATTTAGAGGTTTTGATCGGTCCCATTTGCCTGTAAAATGAAAATGTATAACACTTTAAACTCTCGCGTTTTGTACACATAATGAAATTTAATCGCGTTAGAGCCGGTAATTTTGACATTAATTATGAAAATGTATGTTTAAAAAGAGGCATCTTTGACACGATTTTCTCCGCTATAAAAGTTAACCAATCGTGTAACGGCAACTACTAAAAATGAATTCGATGCCGCGAATAACCAGTTCACCAAACAATACTTTCATGAATTTTGAAATTAATTGAGATAACTGACGCCAAATTTTACAATACGTCGTCATACAGCGAGGTATGTCCATTCTGATTAGTGGTATCCACTATTTTATTTCCTACCGGGTGAACTTAATATAATTGTATATTGTATGGCTAAAAAATAATATCGTATTTGACTAGGTGCGCAAAAAAATTAAACAATCCATACTAATACTAATATTATAAATGCGAAAGTCTGTCTGTCTGTCTGTCTGTCTGTGTGTTCCCTCTTCACGCTTAAACCGCTGAATCGATTTAGATGAAATTTGGCATAGAGATAGGTTGAGTCCCTGAGAAGGACATAGGATAGTTTTTATCCCGAAAATCATCCCTTAAGAAAGTAAAAAGCGGGGTGGAATTGAGATAATTAATGAAGTGTCAGCTAATTTGTGTGCATAATATGCTCAAATTTAGATTGCTATGAGATTTTTTCCAGGTGCTATTCTTACTCTAGCTGCGGTTACTAAGTCCACGCAGACGAAGTCGCGGGCAAAAGCTAGTTTAATATAAAATGGTATGTGACTTTAAATCCGAACTTCGCGGATTTGAATGACGACTCGTATCTATCGGAAATATAAGCTGAAAAATAACTTGACCAAATGTGACAAACACCAGGGAGGAGGAAATCAATATTCGCATCCAAAACTCCCTGCGATGCAGTGCAGTCCATACAGTGTTGGTGTCTAGGCTTCTCAGCCGAAATACTAAGGTAAAGATATATAAGACCATCATTAGACCAATCCTTATGTATGTTTGAGAGGCCTGGACACTAATACAAAACTAGGAACGTGAGCTCCTGGTAGCGGAAAGAAAGGTCTTTCGAAAGATCCTTGGACCTATCAAGCGAGATGACAGCACGTGGAGGATAAGGAGGAATGCCGAAATCGAGGAGTTGGTGGGCGAACCTAATATCATCGGCGACATCTAATACCACAGACTTCGCTGGTTCGGCCACCTACTTAGAATGGAAGAGGATTGGGCTGCCAAGAGGGCGTATTTGGGAATACCGACCGGTGACCGCCCGGTGGGTCGACCCAGATACCGCTGGGGAGACAGCGTTGAAGCGGATCTGCAACAGCTTCAAGCCGATAATTGGCAGGAAGCGGCGCAGGATGGCGAAAGTGGCGTGCTTTTGTTTCGGAAGCCAAGACCCTCTTTGGGTCGCTGAGCCACATTAGTTAGTTGTAAATGTGACCTGTGGGCTCCAATTGCCATACTATTTGACATCCCTCATTAAATTAAATCATTAAATCATTTATTCATTTGCAAGAATGTAGTACACAAAACAAGTTCTTACAATATAAAGATGGTCAATACATTCTGCTTAACAAAGCATGCAAAGAAGGCTTAGACTAAACTTATCTAAATGACATATATTTTTAAGTGCCTAAGGAGATAATATTATTACATATATGTCAATTATCAGAATTCCAGAAAGACTAGTATTGTAAAATAAAGTAACATTATATAATTCAATTAGTAGAATGTCAAATTTAGAATCACATATAATAATAGAAATATTCATTCAATAATTAATTTGCATTATAATCAAAATCGAAATATTCATTAAGGCTGTAGAAACAATTTTGTTGAAGCCATTTTGTCACTTTTTTCTTAAAGATATTGAGGCAGTCTTCTTTGAATTCAGATGGCAGTTTGTTATAAACTTTGATGCACATATAATATACATGTTTTTGGCTACATACTAGGCGGTAAAGTGGTGCTGCAAGTTTAAATGTATATTTATTGGGACGATTTGAGACCTGAGATTGTAATTTAAATAGTTGGGTATTTTGTTTAACGAAGATACATACTTCCCTGATGTATATGCAAGCTAAGGGCAGAATGCGTAATGTTTTAAAGTGGTGCCTACAGCTTTCTCTGTGTCCACTGCCACAAATGGCACGGATGCATTACTTTTGAGCTTTAAAAGCATCATAGACTTCGGTCGAGTTTCCCCAGATTATTAATCCATAGGTAAGGCTCGAGTAGACGTAGCCATAATATGCGGTGATAGCTGCTTTACGTGAAACAATCTGTTTTAAGCGCTTTAATGCATAAACGAACCGGTGTAGCTTGTCACAGACGTATTTTACATGTGATTTATAAGTTAACACGTTTTCTAGCCGTATTCCGAGAAACGTTGTGATATCGATTTCTTCTATCTTTCTCAACTGCCAACAAAAAGTTATTCAATAACTGTCACGCGATTTTAATGAACACACAGTGTTCCTCCGCAGACAGCTAAAAGAGATAGCGCATGTTACCAATACATATTCAAAATAATTATGATACGTTAAAATCGGCTTTGAGAATAAAGTCCCCGGCGACACATTAAAATGGAAATCTGTTTATACTTATGCGGCGTACAACGTTATGTTAATTTATTTGCTATGTCTTGAGGATATATAGTATCTTTTTGGGAAGATAAGCTTAAGAGTAAATATATGTTGCATTAACTAATAAATAAAATATTACATGTCTCGAAAAATACATTCAACGTGGCAAAGCAATAAAGTGCAACTTTACGCCCGGTACTATTTATATTAAAAACCAATAAGGCTAATAAAGCCATTTTTAAATTAATTTTGTACTTAGCATTTAAACGTCTGCAAACGAGGTAGCTCAGTTGGCAGAACAATGGGATAGACGCGAGTTCGAGTCACGCCCAAGTTCTCATAACTGCCCAGACACACATTTTCAAAGCTATTTTTGCTTTAGTTTTGTATAAGTAGTGCCTACACAAAATTGTGTGTCTGGACAGTTATGAGAACTTCTTTCGAATGAAAACACGAAAACACTGAGGTTTTTTTTATTTAAAGCTCTCAAATAAAAGCTTAAGTTTGGCTTTTGGTTTGAGCCGTGAGGCTAACTTTTGAGATATCGTCACGTCAAAGGAAGCTGACTCGAGCAGCATTGAGAAATGAACACGCTGGATGCAGTTCTCCTGTTTCTGCAGGAGAAATACAAGGGCCTGGTACTCTTTGATAGAGAAAGATAGTCTTATTGCAATTTCTATAAGAGGAAAGAGAAAATAGTGCCATGCTTTGTTCTTACCACCGACCGGGTGGCATCATAGGTAGGAGGCGATGCCGAAATACCGAAATTTATAAGAGTGAAAGAGAAAAAATCCTATGCTGCCCAAATTTTATATGAATATTCTTTCTCTTACCCCCGGTCGCTCGGTGGTGCGTCTATAACTACTTGTATATACTATGTCTATGGAGAAATATAAATATCAGTATAAAGGATGACTCACGTTAGATCGGGCCGTGTCCGGGCCTTACTTTTCTATGACATGACAGGTGATCACGTGATACTTTCCATAGAAAATGAAGCGCCGGAAGCTCCGGCCCGGACACGGCCCGGTCTAACGTGAGTCATCCTTAAGAATCGGTCCGTAAACTCAAAATATTCGTTTTTCTTAAAACTACCCAACTATAAGTATACCACCCACCCAATAGTCTAAAAGCTCCCAAGTGTGGTCCAAAATTAACTCGTATATTTTCGTTTAGGTGTTTACTAAATGTCGTTGTTCTATGGGAAAATATATTTATAAATGGAAGAAAAAACTCACAAATCCAAAAAGAATATTGATAACTTTACCCAATTAAGTACGACAATATACAAGAAGAGAAGTTATTTTAAACCAAATTTTAATCATCGACTATAACTTATAATCATGAGAGGTGATGCGAGATTCTTACTGAATTGTCAAATTTCTCATATAAATTCGTGGTAGCTTTCGTGGATCAACCTTTATCTGTGCTTTGTTATTTAAAATTAAAAAGTAGATATTATTATTAAACTTTTATAAAAAAAATATTACTCCTGAATTAGAAATGGCCCAAACAAACTATATTTGGCAATAAAATGTAAATGTAAAATATACCTTCAATTAGGTTCGCTAAGGTTTAGTTTCGATTAAAGAGTACTTATAGCGGTATTTGTTCACTTTACGTATATGTTTGTAATACGTCACGATACAAGAAAAATCATTGGTTGACGGAAAAGCCCTAAACCCTAGGGAACATCCGTCAACTGACATGTTAAAAAAACCATATTTAAATAACCAGCAGTACTAGCAATTTAATGTGAGTACCTTTATATAGTTAAATAATGCATAATCTATTACAGTCATCAGGTTTATTATAAAGTAAATATCATTATTAAAAAATACCACATATTACCATACCACGTAACCACGTACCACGTATTATTATATACCAGCCGACGTGAACTTATAAAAAATAATGACGGAAATGCTCTCATTGGCCTACACAAATCTAAATACGGAACCTCTACACAAATCTTCGCATGTCTACAGTCTACTTGTAATGATAGTAATATTATTTCATCATCATCATTTCAGCCGAAAGACATCCAATGTTTTCGTATTTCGTACCTACTTAAACTTTCGTATCTGTTATTGGTCAAAAATCAATCGTGTAATCTTGGTCGCATCGAATAGAGCAGAAAAAAATCGTTACCGACAAAAATGCCAAAACAATACTAAATTTTTTGACAGGATCCTTATCATACATAGACGAGAGGTTAATGTAATATACAAATAAAATTAAAATCTTATATCAGCTAGAAAGTCACTCTGACTTAATAAGATAAAGTGTAATGAATTTTAAATCGTGAGCTTTAACCAAACCACAATTATTATTCTTATCGTGATATGGTTTAAAAGTCCATTAGTAATGCAAATGTCATCTGTAGTTTCACGTGAACCGTATTTACATAATGTTCCACTTAGCATGACTGCCGATGCGGTTTTAGGGTTCCTTGCCGGAGAAACCTTTTGTTAATCTGCCCTTCAGTCTGGAAAGGAATCTTAGAAACCGGGCGTAATTTGAACTTCCGACTATCCATATCAATATCACAGTCTATAAAACAACACAGTCATTCGACGAAGGGGCAATCGTGCGGGGTGCGAGGGGCAAGGGGTGGGTTGCGCGCACCCGAGCTACATACATCGCCAGCTTTTTTTTTTTCATGAAATAGGAGGCAAACGAGCAGACGGATCACCTGATGGTAAGCGATTACCGCCGCCCATGGACACCCGCAACACCAGAGGGGTTGTAAGTGCGTTGCCGGCCTTTACGATGGGAATACGCTCTTTTATTGAAGGTTTGAAGATCATATCGGTCCGGAAATACCGCAGGCGACAGTTCATTCCACAGTTTAACTGTGCGAGGCTGGAAGTTTGTAGAGAAACGCACAGTGGAGGACTGCCAACCATCTAAGTGGTGAGGATGGTAATGTTGTCACGTAGGGCGATGGCGAAAAGAGGCTGCAGGGATTAATCCGAACAATTCCTCGGAGCACTCCCCGTTATACATGCGATAGAAAATGCAGAGCGAGGCCACATTTCTACGCAGCGCCAAGGAGTCAAGCCGTTCCGAAATACGCTGGCAGTCGACAATTCGAGTCGCTCTTCGCTGGATGCGGTCCAGAGGGAGAAGCTGGTATTGAGGTGCCCCTGCCCATAAATGAGAACAGTATTCCATGTGTGGGCGAACCTGCGCTTTATACGCGGGCCGGCGTGAAATACTGTCTCGATCTGTTGAGCACACCGAGCTTTTTTGAGGCTAATTTGGCCTTACCCTGTAAATGGCCGCGGAACTGGACTTCACTCGAAATGTCGACGCCGAGGATTCCGATACTGGCTGCGGCAGTCAGGGGAGTGCTCTCAAAACGAGGTGATACGACAAACTCTAACTTTTTTGCGGTAAACGCGCAAACCTGTGTCTTGGTAGGGTTAAAACGGACTAAGTTTAGTCGACCCCATTCAGAGATTTCTTTTAGGGAAGTCTCAATTTCAGACACAAGTTTGTTCCGGCTCTCGATGACGTTTTCCCGAGAGATATTGGTGCGGCCGGTGTAAGAGGCATCACCCGTACTATCATCAGCATAACAATGAATTCCGCTGATTTGCAGCATGTCATTGATATGCAGAAGGAATAGCCCTGTTAGTAGCTCGGTACTACTTACAGGGCTAGCTCCTATTTGAAATGTTCTTTGTCTATTGGGCAGTTGTTGTGTAAAAGTAGCGTAAACTGTTCGTACTAGTAGACCGTTCGCTGTGCTCATGTGACCCCAGGGTTACAGCCAAGTCTGACCAGTCAGACCCTCAATGAATGCTAGACGGAACCTCCTGTATTAAAATGTGATTCCACTGTCGACAGCTTTTTATTTCGAGCTCGTTACGAAGGGTCAGCGCCTTTAGCTGCCGAGAGTCGCTCCTTGTTTAACTTCTAGTCGAGGAAACTTCGTTACATTGATGATCTAGTTTTAAAAGTTTTGTAATAAATTGTGAGGTGATAAGTTAAAACTGTCGATTAAGAGCCACTCCACACTAGCGTATCTCGAGCGTCGGCGTCTGGTCAACTCTATGACTGCTGCTCGACGCAACGTCGCCGCAACTGCGCAGCGACGCCATTTTCAATAGCGCTGACTGTACGGTGTACGCCCGGCCGTATTCGAACAATGCTTCTAAGAGATCACTGCGATACGACAACGATCTGTCGGTGTCAAAAGTGACATTTCTTTACCCCAAAACGTCACTTTTGACACTGACAGATCGGTATCGTACTGCAGTGATCTCTTAGAAGCATTGATCGAATTGGGCCGGCCGACGCTCAAAAGACGCTAGTGTGGGGTGGCCCTAAACTTATGCAAAGGTGAAGGCAAAGTTAATATGATAATATGAACCTAACAAAAGTGTGACGACAAATAATTGTTGCGAACGCAACCTTTTATGTGTATAATGCAGTAGCAAAACGCAGCCGTCGGGCTCGCTTACTATGCGGAGGCTTATTTAAATGCACCAATAGGAGCGCTCCACATAACCTGTATCGCGGCCAATTAGAGGCACCTAAATTTAGACTACCATTTTTAACAATCAAAATTAACTTAACCACTTTCGCATCAGCCTCCATACTATTACCACCACTTCTACACCTTTAACCGTTTACGTCAACTGGACCTTTTAAAGTAACCAGCACCTATTGATTATAAGTTTACTTCAAATCGAAGTCTTTTTATTTGTCGTCGAGACCTGCACGGCGGCTACATAATGAAACCAGTATAATTATACTAATGAGTTATATTTCTTAACATATAAACTAGTAAAAAAGATACTTACTATACATTAACAAACATAATATATCATCATCTTCCTCGCGTTGTCCCGGCATTTTGCCACGGCTCATGAGCCGTGGGGTCCGCTTGGCAACTAATCCTTAGAATTGGCCTAGGCATTCGTTTTTACGAAAGCGACTGCCATGCCATCTGACCTTCCAACTCAAAGGGTAAACTAGGCCTTATTGGGGTTAGTCCGGTTTCCTCACTAACTACGATTGTATGGAGAACCGAGCTAATTGCCGGGAACTCTTAAAAGTAACAAACATAATTAAAACTCATAACTCAGCGCCGATTCAGTAGGTAATTATCATAAGATTTTAGAGTCGCTATTTGCTTTCTACTGGGTTTTGATTTGTAACATTAGTAATGTATGTAATGTATGTATACTAATATTTCTCGTTATAAATATATCTCGTATCTCGTACCAAACAGGTGCAACAAACGACCAATACAATAACCATTTCATACAAAATAAATACATCTGAATAAAATAATACAGAACGGAACGTGGTTAGTCTCGCATCACAAGTATCAGGGACGCGCAACCTGCGCTTTATTTTACGGCAATTTATTTCCAGTGCGCTGCAGCTCGCAGGAATTGCATTAGGCAAATACGTTCTATAGCGTTCCATATTCTCGGATACGTTTAAATCCTCCTCGATAAAGGTTTGAGATCAATGGATGTTTTGAACATATTGGTTTGAGGCATTGTGATACATATTTTCTTAACCTACTTTGTAAGTTTTTTTTAATGCATGCAGGGAAAGATGCAAGGTTGATTATTTTTGTTAGATGTAGCAAATAACAAATCAAATTCACATATCACGTGAAGCTGATTTTAACGGTCGGGTGATACAAGTGGTATTTATACCTACATGGGTTTCCCGTCGCAGCGTCAAAACCACTGTCCGCGCGCGAAATCCGTGCAATTGGCGCGCGGTCAGTACGGACCTATTGAAGATCTTAAGGTACCCACTGATTATCAGTCCGCCGGACGATATCAGTCTGTCAGTTAGAACAAAAATTTTATAGTTCCGAACAACTGACAGGCAAATCAGTGGGCCCCTTTATAGTGTCAGCCCGATGTTTCGGTTTCGGCAGGTTTCGGTATAAAAATGATGTTTTGGAAGAAAGGTTGGTTTCGGGCGGAACTAGAGCAAAACCGAACCCTTCGGCAAAAAATCCGTTTTCGGTCGGACACAAGATGCGCAGGTGGCATAGGAAAAAAAGAAGAGGTTTTTATAAGAAACAGTGCGACAAAGCACGGTTCCTTTTAAAAGTATTCATAAACGAAAACAGTAGGTAAAGATTTACATACTAATCTTTGATGCAACCTTAGATTTATTTAAAGGCACACTTTGAATATATTGGCAACAGTAATCCTCGAAGCTAAAGGTATCAAGAGCTCATGGAAATAGGAGTTAAGGTGCAGAGAGCTCAGGTCCTCCGAACGCAGGGGCCGATTTTTGAATTTCGACCGCTCGTTGTCGTGTATTTCGTTCAATAATATCTCTACTAGTGTGCATTTAAATTCTACTAATAGAATTGAAAACAAGTGGTCAATACCGATAGATTCCCATTTTCTATCGCTCGAATTTCAAAAATTAGCATTTTGCCGTTTTCCACCGATTTCCGAGTGACGAAATCTCGCGATCGAAATTAAAAAATCTCGCTGATTTCTAACTGAGCCGTGCGTGCCCGGGATCGTATAGATATCATTAATATTTTTATTCATACAATTACAAAAAAATCGACTTATTTTTTGGAGTAGCCATGAACAAGCGTTCCCCTCTGTTGAAAATAGTCGGCCAATGGTCATACACAATGTATGGACTGACGTACGTTACGTATATACATTTGACGTTCCCCTCCTCCGCAAAAATCGGCAGACTTTTTTGTATAGAAAATTAGCGTGGCGTCTCCGTTTGGTTATATCCTCCTAGTATTATGATATAAAAAAAAGTTACAATTTTTTTTTAACTGTTGGCTGAACCCACTGCACCTTAATAATATTATCTGGTTATATCCAACAGTTTATAGAAAGGCTCGCGGGTCATGGTTTCCGTGCCCAACTCCGGTTGTCGGGGATCTGTTGTCATCCCAGTTAGTTAAATAGCAAATAATTGTAGATACAATTCAAGGAATAAATTATAGCTAAGGAAGTTTGAATCTAGTTGTATTTTAATTGGGTTGAATTTCATTTGTTCCAAAATTTCGCGGGACAAAAAATGCTACTTTATTTTTATAGTTAAAGGTTAAAATATCATAGAAACATAGTGTACATCGTAACGTACATTGGGCGGCAGGAGGACAGGTAATAATACGTTATAATCTGGGATGTAATTTCAAACGCTTCCAAAGTACTAGTATTAATAATAAATAATAATAATAATAAATAAATCTTTATTGATCAAAACATACATGGTACGTATGCAGTTGGAGCCCTGGAGACTGCGTTAGTTTACACTGTGTTGCAGCCCCAGTGTTTGCCCGTATTATATAATCAGTTAGAATTATAAAGAACCATTAGACTTAACTTAACTTGTAACATAAAATATTTAATATATAATTTAGGTACAAACAATAATATAGCGGGAAGGCTATTCAAAAACTTGCATGCATTTGTGTGTGTGTGTGTGTGTGTGTGTGTGTGTGTGTGTGTGTGTGCGTGTGTGTGTGTGTGTGTGTGTGTGCGTGCGTGCGTGCGTGCGTGCGTGCGTGCGTGCGTGCGTGCGTGCGTGTGTGTGTGTGTGTACTAATCCTAACATCCAAATAATCCCTGGCTTAATAGTTTCTCAGTCTCATCATAATTCATAGAACACAACCATGTCCAAATAGTCTTTTTAAAAGCATGATTAGATAATGTTTTTATAGTTTTATGTTCCATTTTTATTTTATTATATATTAATGGGGCGCTATAATTGATGTTTCTTCTGGCAAATTTAGTTTTGCATTTCGGAATAGGACAGCGCTCAATACGCTTGTGGCATGTCGATAGCGTTGGGGCTACTTTGTGGTGATATCTTTTTAGGCATTGCATGATGTATAATTTGCGAACTGTGGGGACCATAGTCATGTTATATAATTCGGTAGTGGGATAGCGGAAAGGTAGGTATAGCATGACCTTTAAGAGAGCTCGCTGGGCTCTTTCTGCCTCAATCATGTGAGTCTTAGCAGCACCACAGTATTGAAATTAATATCAGTAATAAATACAAAATCCACTCAAGTTTTTATGTAATTACTAGCTGTTGCCTGCGACTTCGTACGCGTGGATTTGTATGTTGGTCGCTATATATTCTACATGAGCATAGAACATTGTGCAATGATTATATGGGCTCAGATTTTATTCAACACTTATAAAATAAATATCTGGGAGACCGAGCTTTGCTCGGACAACATGTCAAATTCAAAAATGGGCGTTTTCCCAGAGATAAGACCTAGCTAGTTCGATTTTTCGCCCCCGAAAACCCACATATAGCAAATTTCATCGAAATCGTTAGAGTAGTTTCCGAGATCCTCTAAATATTTTATTTTATTTATTTATTTATTTATTTAAACTTTATTGCACGATATAAAATTGTACAAAAGGCGGACTTAATGCCTTAAGGCATTCTCTACCAGTCAACCATTGGGTCAAACAGAAACGTGTAGTTAGTGTAGGATTGTAGAAAGCGTGAGGAAATATGAAACACAAATCAAATTATTCTAAACAATATATATTTTGTTCATACACTTACACATATAAGAATAATAACAATATATACCTATATATATACAAACATGCATACATACATACATATATAAATAAATATTGTATTATGTACCCAAGTATACAAGTAACATGCGGATCATTTATTTTTAAGCGAGTTAGAGAGGTGCTTACGTAATTTTCTTTTAAAAGAAAATTTGCTCTGTGCTTGCCTTAAAGGAAGAGGGAGATCGTTCCAAAGACGAATTGCCTGAAGGGCGAAAGAGTTGGAAACAAAGCCAGTGCGGTGATGGGGAATGGTCAGTTTCAGACTTCGAGATGTACGCAACTCGCAACCGGGACGTGGTGCTACAAAATTGAATTTAGATTTAAGGTAATCAGGAGCGGCAGGATCAAATAATATAGAGTAAAGGGTACAGAGAATTTTTAGTGACCTGCGTTCACGGATGGGAAGCCAGTTCAGTTTGCGGCGGAAGGCCGATACGTGATCGTATTTACGAAGTCCATATATGAACCTAATGCAACTATTCAGTAGTCTGTCTAGTTTGTTGAGTAACTCCTGGCTTATATTAGAGTAACACACATCTGCATAATCAATCACGGGCAACACCAATGCCTGAATAATAAGAGTTTTTGTGCTAACTGGGAGAGAGTTCTTGAACCTATAGAGAGATCTCAGCATGTTGGTTACTTTGCGACAAATTTCAGACACCTGGGAGGTCCAAGTCAAACCACTGTCAACGATTAGACCGAGGTTTTTCACAGTAGACTGAAACGGAACCACATTATTTTCGAATTTAATCGGATCTAAGAATGTGATGTCAAGTAAGGACAGCAGACGAGGGCTACCCAGTATAATGGCCTGACACTTGTTGGGGTTGACAGAGATCCCAAAATTGCGAGACCACGCAGATATGCTTTCCAGGTCATCATTTATTTTCAGGATCGCGTTATCTAAGGTACTTGGGCTTGCTTGGGCATAAAGTTGCAGATCGTCAGCGTATAAGTGGTGTGGGCATTTAATTCGATCAGTGATTAAGTTTATAAATACAGAGAACAAAAGAGGAGACAGAATACCGCCCTGAGGAACGCCGGAAGAAAGCTCACACCATTCGGAAATGGTACTATCAGCTCGAATAGCCTGTTGACGACCCTGCAGATAAGAAGCGAACCAATCGGCCACTGATGACGAGATATTCAGATATTTCAAGGTGGTAAGTAAGAGCTCGTGGTTGACGGCATTAAATGCGTTCGAAAAGTCCACCAGAACAAGCACAGTTAATTGCGAAGACTCCATGCCCTGCCTCACATCCTCAGTAACTTTCAGTAATGCAGTAGTCGTGCTATGGCCACAACGAAAACCTGACTGTACTGGTGAGAGAAGACTGTTATTGAAGATGTGTGCAGACAGTTTCTTATGCACAAATATATACATATATATACAAGAATTGCTCGTTTAAAGGTATTAGATAAAGTAAACTACAATTAATGTTAAAAAATCAAACATGTGCGTATTTATAAGGACTATGTGACGTCATACAAGCGTATGCTCGAGGCACTTAGTTACATCGTTTTAATAAGAAGTTTTTTTGAAAAAACTAATATTAATACCTTTTAAAATATTTTGCACGCCCAGTTCAACATTATTGGGCAACATTATTAACTTTCGAAGCGATTATTTACAAAAGTATTCAATGATTTAAAAAAAAAACGCTATTGAAAGAACTTTTTATTTTATTTTAGTTACATACATTCATTGGTTTTATATACACCTACGTTCCATATTTCAATAAAATATATCTTATTAATTAAATTCTTATAGTTTCCTAGTAAAATGGCTGTAACATACGGACAGATGGACGGGCGGACGGACGGACAGACGGACATGACGAAATTATAAGGGTTACGTTTTTGCTTTAAAAAAAACGCTTTGGTCAGGCGCAGATATCCCTACCACTATACGTCATATATTTTGAAAGTCTGAGTGGGTGCCACTTTAACAGCCAACTCTGATTCGGCACGAAGCCGACAAATCGAAGCGGGGGTCAATCTAAACTTTTAGTTTAAAAAACTACGTAGGTATTCTCAATAGTAAAGTTAAGACTATTATAGACTCAAGATAAAAGACTAGAAAAGTTGTGTCACGTATTTTATCGAATCTAGCGTCGGTCTCGAGGTACGTGGGAAAATAAAGCGCATCTGCTAGTTTTATTTCATTTTTAACGACTTTTAAAATGAATTTTTGTTGGCAATTTAAGAGGAAAGGGGACGGCCGCTTCTCCATACGAACGTAGTCCCCATTTTTTTTCTCTGAAAAACACATTATGGAAAATATTTTTATATAAAACCATAGCTATATCCAGAGGAAAATGATAACTACGTTTGTATGAAAAGGCGATTTCGCACGGGTCCTATGTCTGCTTTCGTAATAGACCTAGCTAGCCGGGAAGCTTAACAACAATATTCAAAACATGATAAATTATTTCATAAAACCCAAAACAGAGTAAATAAGAGTAAATGCATAAGCAAAATAAAAGAAAATAGTACAGAACATACGTTACAAAAAATAGGTAGACGATGGATGTATTATCGCTAAAGAGCGATCTCTTCGAGACTACTTTTGGGACATCACACAATAGTTTCGACCCAATAGAGGTCAAGAGAATATGCTCCGAAGCGTGAACGCTCGTCTCGATTTCTCTCCAAACAGTCATAACAGTCTTTGTGATAGTAAGCCTTGCCATGCATTAACCCATGTTATCCTGACAACACCCTTTTCACTCCAACTGGCGTGATCTCACAAAGCCAATGCAAATAAAATTTACAAATGCCTTTACGACTTTTTTGTAAGCCCCAGTAAGCGTATTCAGTCAGAAAACGTATCCACAGGCTTTTCACGATTCGGTTTGTTTGAAACGCGTTTTGAGAATGTCCCGCTTGACAGAACTTTTGTTTGATGTCTTGCATGTAACGTGTGAGCAGTCAAGCATACTCAATATACAAGGAGCGGAATATACGTATGAGTTCGCGTTTTTATGGTGTATATTACAATGTGCGCGTGCGTGAGACACTCTGGTTCTACATTTACCCTGAACAACGTAAAAAAGTTCATAATTTCATTAAGCTGGAAGCAGTGTGTGGCTTTGCTTTTTGGCAAGAATGGAATAATATTTAAACGTAATTTAAGGTGTTATTCATAAGTTTAAACATACTCTACTTAATATTGTCTTCGGTTACTGCGATAGTTACTCATGAAATAAAACTCTAAAACCGGATTATATCACGTATATATACATTATTTATAATACATCCCGAACAGGTAAATGTCACCGGTTAATAAGTATATGTAAAACAATAAAGTATTTGACTTGTTAATCTATTAGGGATGATCTTTTCATTTTAAATATTCGTCATAAATAAACAAGTAAAAAATATTTGAAAAGTATACTGATTGCATCAGATGGGTATAATGCATCTGCATATCGGTTGTGGTCTGCGGTGACCGATCGCAGGTGTTTAATGCTTATTGCGCCAGGATACTAAATTCCACTAAATTTCATTTCCATTAGCAAACATTATTGGTAATTGCTCCATGTGGGATTGGAGTACACAAAACGTTCGTTGTATCATATGTTGGTCTAGTGACAATATAATAACAAGTACCTACTGGAGCTACATAAATATAGCTCAAAACTAAATACCCTCAAACATACCTCAATTTTGCGGTTTTCACTCTGTTGAACGGGTATTTAGTTTGAGAAAATAATTCGGCTAAAGGGGCCGTCTTTTGTATGTTTGTTAATACATTCACAGGTGCCAGCGACCCGTTAAGCGGATTCTCTGTTCGTAAGCATTTTTCGCTTCATACGGGTTTTTCCATGTTATCGGCTACGCTCACGCTAGCACTAAACGTGTTAACTCATTCACATTTATGCTACGCTGGTAGCACTACGTTGTAGCATTGTAGCCGAGAACATACATGGAGGCCTATTCAGATATTTCCCACTTGTTATCGAACGGTTATAGATAATATGATCAGTCAGCTGTCAACTGTAAAAATAAGAAGATATCAATAGTAACATTTCTGATTTAGAAATTTCACATTTGACAACAGTTTCAGAACAAGAAATTAATATTAGAATCGGGCGCAAGGAATCGTTATTTTAAAGTAATAGAAACCTTGCGTTTCGTTATATTTGTGATACTAACTGTATACCAGCAGCTCACTGTCGACGAACCTGTTCTAACTTAATAGACATGTAAGTACTTTCTGTAACTTATTCGGTTAATTTACCCCAGCTATGGATTGTTCTGTAGGTATAGTAAGCATCAAGAGTAAAGCATGAAACAACGCGCTAAAAGTCCTCAATCCTTAAAATGTATTTCCAAATCTCTGAAGTTCGCGAAAAGTATCTGATACAGTCTAATTATCCTACATATAGAGTCGTTATTTTTTATGTTTATTAAAACTAACACGATTTTCACTCATAACTCATAATTTCTAAAACTGAAACGGGAATTAATCGCGTACACTTAATTTTATTATTTGGCCCGACGTTTCGAACGTGACATTACGTCCGTGGTAGACCTAGTCAGTGTCCGTTTTATAAAAAATATATTTCTCTTTGTTATGCTATTAGAGAATTGTAAGTTAGTAAGATAACCATGTTATAATGCTACTTAGCAGAAGCGCATGCATGTCTCGTTCATCATCATCATATCAGCCCTTTATCGCCCACTGCTGAGCATAGGCCTCTCTTCCAGTACGCCACTTGTCCCGGTCCTGAGCTAATCTCATCCAAAAGTGACCCGCAATCTTCCGGATGGACGTCAGGGGCTTCTTTCATTCGAAAGCGGCCACCATTCCGTTAACATTTTAGTCCACCTGCCATCACTCTGCCTAGCAACATGTCCCGCCCAACTCCATTTTAGTTTGGTAATGGCGAAACCAACGTCTTGCACCTTGGTGCGTCGACGGATCTCGACATTCCTTACTCGATCTTGAAGCTTGATACCGAGCATGGCGCGCTCCATGGCTCTCTGTGCTACGCGGATTTTATGCACAGCCTCCTTAGTGAGCGTCCATGTCTCGGCACCGTATGTCATGGTGGGCAGGACACATTGGTTGAAGAGGCGAGTTTTCATGCATTGTGGAATGTTAACAGGTTTCAGGATGTCCGCTAATTTATTAAATGCCGCCCAACCCAGCTGGATTCTCCTGGAGATCTCCTTCGGCTGCTGTGCTTTGTCAAATGATAGAATATGTCCAAGATACAAGTATTGCTCGACCACCTCTAGCATTTCTTTCCCAACCTTAATGATTGGAATCAAATTACCGGGGATGTTCGTCATAACCTTAGTCTTGGACATATTCATCTTAAGACCTATCGTCAAAGAAGCATGGTATAGGCTTTCAATCATGCTTTGAAGATCTTCCAGGGTCTCGGCAAACAAAACAATGTCGTCGGCAAAATGTCTCGTTGCTTATATCTAACCCGCTTTAGTTTTAACAAATAATAGAATAGTTTTAAATTGTTGTATACTTAGTTGTTTAGAATTGGCTTTGTATTTTTTGTATAATTATTAATAATTACCCCTCTCCTTTAGGTAAACATGTATTTCTCAGGAAGTGATTATTCTTGTAATCTTTTGAGAAATAAACATCTTAAACCTAAGCCTAAGTAGGTAGACACTTTTGATCCGTTACTTTTGATGCTGACTGAACGTACATATCTACTGTTATTATAAGCATTTTTTGATAATGACTATTTTGACACACTCGCCCAATACGCTCACAACCCTGCATCCTTTTCACGCGTTATCTGTCCATCCACGCGAGCGCACAGCATTGTCCTATAGCGTACGTCAAAAGTGTACCAATAACCTGTGACATTGGTACGTACTTACTGCCTTTTGGTTTGGTACTCGCGTGACATGAGTCGAGCTAGATTGACGAATGATCATCCGGGCGCTGCACTCGTTTTGTGTGCTCTAGGAAAGAATAACAGTATATTTCGGATTTCTGTAGTAAACCGGTAATCTATTGTCTTTACTCACGCAACTATAGTTACGTAGGCGTACATATGTATCATGAGGTAAATATTTCTTGACAGAAAACTTGCATTACTACTGTTATTTTTGTAATAGAGGCATTAACATTTCATTCAGAATTGATAACAATAATAAAACAATCATTAGGAATTTGATGATATCAATCTGCAGGTGAAATCTAAATAGGTATTTGGAGGTACCTACATCTATGTACATAGCAGATACCTATTACCTATACATATAATTCTAGCTGTAAAATATTTTATTTTAAAATTGCGGACAAGGCAATACGCCTCTCACAGCTACCTAACCTGTCGCCCGCGGTATTTCCGGACCTATACGACCTTCAAACCTCCAAGAAAAGAGCCTATATCATAAAGAAAGCCTTATAAGGGTGCAACCTGAGTAAACGCATATGAAGCGGCCACCAGCGAATCCGGCGCAAAGCAAACATACCTACACGAGTGATCTCTCATCGATGCACGCTGCTCAAATCTTTTGGACGCACGACGCAACGCTGCACGCCTCGCCGAACGCGCCTCTGTTCACACCACTGCGGCCGTACACTAATGATTGCAAATACGGACAATGGCTTCCAGTGCCAAGTAATCATGAGTTTATGGCGTCACCTGCGCACCCTGAAGATGCGGTTCAAATCCAGTCTCGACCACCGATGCAAATATATGACCCCAATTTTCAATTAAGGCCATTTTTTCATAAGTAGGTACCCTTAGGTTTACACATAACTTAATTATCTTAGAGCCCGCGCAGGTGGAATCGAAGGCGGTAAGTAAATACCGCAATGAATCACCGTAACAGTTTTCCGATAAGAGCCCTCGGCCGATAGAGTTGGACCATTTTATTGTGCCACTATTTTCACTGTATCGCAAGTGAGCTCGGGCGGAAACTGAGATAAAGTCTCTGTAATATACAGTTGTTTACTTGGGTTGTTTACATAAGGACACTGCATATGCTACGCACGAATGCATAACATATCAGCGGGCGTATTATAGATGGTTTTATCCACGTTATAAAATAAGTGACACTTTTTTAGCACCACGCGATTGAAAGAGACCGACACTATCACTATCACGTCACGTAGACAAACGGCCCAATAGAACAATGCTTATAAGATATCACAGCGATCTATCGGTATCGTATCGCTGTGACATCTTATAAGCATTGTTCGCATTGGGCCGAAATACAAACAACATATCCACAATGATGTCTTCATTTAATTTTTTTGTAAGTATGTCCATATGTCCGCTAATTTTTATATGTAAGTAAAAAACTGTTATACTCCAGACTGTCACTGTATCAAGCAAAACAATCGTTAATATGTGTCATCGGGGAACCATTTTGAACTTACGCTAGAATAGGTACATTAACAATTGAATCAGATTTCGAATGTAACATACGGCACATACGGTTGGAATGCGTGGTGAGGCAGTGCACCCCCACAACTAAAATGAATTTAATTATTCAAATTGGTTCTTCGAGTAACTTTAGAATCGTACATCGACAAACGCCAAACAAAAAGAAAAAAATGTACTGGGATAACAGCTGCCGTGCTAACAATATATATATAAAAAAAAACATATGTTCTCTTTGAATAAGTTATTTAGTGCGACATAAAATAATATAAATTAAATAAAATGGAACTAAAAAGATCCATACTAATTTTTTTAAGTTACGTAGAAGTGGCGCCCTCAATAATTTTGTACAATTTCTTGTCGGTGTCGGACTATATTTAAACGATCTTATTCATGCAAGTACTACTGCAAATACTCGTACGACAGATGTTACAAAAAATATTTGCGTTTTCTATCAACGATCAACAATTGTCATCTTGATTAGGCCCTCTGAACTTGTGCCTGTAGACAACGGTAACCGCTAACCGTCACGCGGGCGGTATGTTTGCCACTGAACTGGTATATTAAACGACATCTTCCACACATAGTACATATATTTATATGGATATATATTTGATTTGATTTTTATATGTATGGTATATTGTTTTGTGTTTTTTTTTTGTGCTAGATTTCTTTAATTGCAGCTGAAACACCTACTGACATGATGTAAATTTATTAATTTCCGCTACCTGATTTTTCCGGTTGTCTGGAAGAGATCGCTTTTTAGCGATAAGACCGCCTGTTGTTTAACCTCTTCTTTTTTGTATTATTTGTATTGTTTTCTGTAATGAGGTGTGCAATAAAGAGTATTTGTATTGTATTGTATTGTATTGTATACATACTACATCCCTAATCCCCAGACTTGCAGTGGCAGCTAGCACAGAATACGAAAAATATTACCTCCCTAGCCAGTAAAGTATTCGCAACAAACTTGCACCAATTCTCACATTACCCGCTGCAACGATCGAGACCCCAAAAAGGCATTCCCGGCGATGTTCACGGTAATGAAATATTTTATTGCGCCCCGTTACGAGACCTCCCCGGAATTTCAACGGGACCTTACACAACATTGTACTCAGATTTTTAGTAATCCGCAAGTGTTAGAGACTTTTTTATGACGTTTTATTTTGTGCGGACGTGACGGAAACACGTGGTTATGATTCTTGTGTGTTTTTGCGACGCCGGCTTTTGTTGCATTCGTACTAAAATATTTCAAGGAAGCTGTTTGAAAGTTGAGTGTGGAAGTGACTTGAAAAAAACATGTTCTAGATATTTCATGTGACTTTGTGAATCCATTCAAGATCATCCAAAACTTTACGAATACCTTTGGTTAGAAATTATAATTTCCTTTTAAATACCAACTTCAAGTAAGAAAGGAAATATTTTGAACATACGATTTACGATTTCATTTCTTAGGAACTATCTCGTATCTGATTAAACTAGGCTCCTTAAATTTTAATCTAACATAAGCTATATAGGTTCCCTATCGGATTCTTAACTCAGTATGCAGTAAGTTCCATATATCCTAGCCCCATAGGATATCTAGACATTTTAAACCTTATTACTTTGGATTAAGAAGCAAAAATGCCTACTTCATGACATTGATCTCAGGCTGCACGTTAGTTACAGACTTACGACCATTTTCGGTTCGAGGTCGGTGCGGCTAACCGAACTCTAATCTCAAGACCAGCTATTAGACTTGGAGAATCATGTAGTTCAATCAAATAGGATATCGACTGCGATATAAATTAGTTTTGCTTAGAATATTCTAGTATTATGCATCGAAGTTTGAACTCTACGACTCTGCTCAGTTTTATGAAATTCTGCGCTTAAAACTTTCAAGACTGTTCTCTTTTACCCGACTGCGCGACGCAAAGGAGAGTATAGTAGCCATAAAAATCACTTGATATTAGCTCTAAATTGATGTGTTTATCACGCTTATTATAAAGACGAAGATTTGCAAGATTTTATTTATCTAAACTACCGACTAATTCACCAACGGTCTTCTAAAATAGGTTATCTCCCTGGCTTCCTTAAAGCTTAGCCTTTGAACATCCAAATATACAGCTACAGACGATTTATTTGTTTCATTGATTACTCAAAGGCCCACGGTTGCTATGCAGATACCATTCAACTGCAAGCCTTATCTACAAACACTGAATTTCCAGGATCTGGGAATGTATTTTAGCCAATGTGATTACTCACAGCATTCACGTCGAAACTGGCACCTTCAGGCGAGCCAGTGAACCAGGCAAAGGGCGGGTTCGTTGTAGAATAAATACCGTAGATAAACACTATATAATACACGCCTGACTATGCTCAGTGGAAGGATTTTAGTAGTAATGTTGTACAAGTACATGGTTCTAGTTTGTTTCCGAAGTAGGTAAGTCAACCCAAAAATACATATTTTTTATTTCTTTTTGACCGGTGGGAAAAATAGCATAAGTAAGTGTTTCGCGGTTCGCATGAGGACAGGGATGGTTTGCTAGTTGTTTCTCATTTAACTATGAAATGTGACCATTGTATAGAAGGTTTAAACTACTTTATTATCTAGAACACTGTAAATCGTATACTTAACTACAAAGTCGATAAGTTGACATTGACACTGACGGATGATGCGATAACTCGCGAATTTTGACCCAATTAGGGGGAAAGCTGGTACAATATTATACCCCCGGCTCGTCGTCCCCTTTCCTCTTAATCTTTGAATGAACTTTTTTCAAAAAATACCTACATATAACACAAAACATAGTGTCCAAAACGTGCTTAACTACTCGCGGCACCCTAAAGGGTGGCATTCAAAAGTTGAATTATTTACACATTCCTTAAAACCGGCCGCTTAAAATGCATCTAAAAACTTACCAAAGTGAAATTAAACTCATAAATCCGACTCGCTTTCAACTACGCGATTTAACTAACTTGAGATAACATGTAAGTTTATAACTAATGTGTAGGAACATGAGATGCATGAACATAGCGAGAACTTTACAGAAAATCCTCTTCGTGTGTATGAAAGGTATTAAACAACGGCATATTTTGTTCTCCCAGCAAAAAGCTCTTAAGAGAAGGTTAGCGCAAAATTGAAGTTTATCATTGAGTTTTTACACGTTTTATAATCAAGGGCAAAAGCCGTGAAACTCACATGGAAATCCATACTAATATTACTAATATTGCGAAATGCGAAAGTGTGTCTGTCTGTCTGTCTGTGATTTAGTTGAAATTTGGTATAGAGAGAGTCTGAGGCCCGGGGAAGGACAGGGTAGTTTTTATCCCAGAAATCATCCTTTATGGTGGTGAAAAGGGGGGTGGAAGTTTGAGACCCGGAGAAGGACCTAAATTATCCCTCAGGAGTGTATAAAGGGGGTGAAAATTTGTATGGGAAATCAATATTTTCTAAAGTAGGAAAGAAAACTCAATATTCTAATTACTAATTCCACGCAGACGAAGTCGAGGGCAAAAGCTAGTAAGACTATATTCGCAAAGGACAGACTCCAAACAAAATCTTAAAAGGTTAAAGTGGGCTCAGTAGAAAACCAGGTGCGAATCGGACTCGCCCACCAAGGGTTCCGTACAAATGTAACTATTTTTTATTTATTTTTTATTTTATACCAATTTACAGCTTTTAGAATTTTCCCTGTATTTGTAGTATAAGATGATATTACTTGCCAAATTTTATAGTTCTAGGTCAACGGGAACTACCCGATCAATTATGATTCCCTTGAGTATCAAAATATATACGTATTTTGCGGCATAAACGACCATATCTTTTTTTTTATGTTAACTTAGAAGTTTGATTTTTTCACAGCTTCAAGGGACCGTAAACCTGAGTATATGGTTGAAATTTCAACTCGATACCTCCACGCGTTCCCGAGATGGGTCTTGATAGACAAGCGGACGGACGGACGAACGGACAGACGGACAGACGGACAGACGACAAAAAATATTTTTTTAAATTCTTTGTGAATGTAATTTTGGGCGAACCTGTATGATTTTATCATTCCGTGCGCTGGCAAAATTGGTACAGTCAATCACAACAAAGCGCGTATCTGTTCTAAGTTGTGTACAAAGTCACGAGGTCCAAACTAACTTACACGGTAGCTAGTCGGTCCTAAGATAACAATGTACAGTCAGATTGCGAATGACATTGAGGATGTACGTTTGTTAGTTCCCTTTGTAGTCTCGTCGCGGTATGAATAGGGTCTGACAGGACTAGTGATGTGCGGTAAGATTCCGGGCATTTGGAATGTTCCCGTAATAAGGGAACAATGAGATTACACGCAGAGAGAAAAAGATTTGTTTCATAATCTAAGTTTAATTTCCAGTGGTTTTACACAACTGAATTTTTTTAAATGCTTATAATAGTTATAAGTAGTTAAGAAAACAGTACGTTTCCTTTAAAATATTAGATACCTACTATGCAGGTGCTGCGAAAATTTTTAAAGCAAGGAATTTGTTGGGGTAGTAATTGGACACAGGGGACTGTAGACCAAACCCTCTCGTGCCATATTCCTGAAACGGGACACACTACTCACACAAGGCACCCCTTCGAATTCATGCGTAATTGTTAAGCAATAGCGTAAATTAGGATGGCGGGGACCCACCATTTGTAAGATAATAATGGGTTAGTATGGAGGTCAGGGCTATAGTGATATGGCTGTTCTTGAAGCTTTAAGGGTTGTGTTGTGGCTAGACGATGATACCTATAACTTACAGAATGATAAATTATAACCATCTGCTAATAAAAAAAGTTCTGTGGGACACAGGCATATGAAATATATTGAAACGGGCAACTCATGTATTATAAGTCGAAATTTGCTCGACTGATCGCGGAGAGCTGCAGCCCGCAGTCGTCGGACCGCCAAGTTGTGCTCCCGTTAAAGCTCCTCGTTATGGAGCGGAACATGTCGAGCAATGTTCGACTTAAAATTTGTGAGTGACCCGTTATAATATTAAGCCTAGAAATAAATTAAAAGTGGAAAAGTTCACTGTCTTGGGTGGGACTTGAACCCACGACCACTGGATCACTAGTACAGTGCTCTACCATCTGAGCCACCAAGACCGTACCCATAATGCAGCGAATAATTCCACCATATAATATATTTAATATATCTGCTAATATTATGTGAAAGTTTGGTTGTTTTTCCTTTATTACGCATAAACGGCATATGTGTCGTTTTCAAGCAAAAGGTACCACATTGCCCCTTGCCATAAGGACGCTCTGACAGGTTTTTCGTATAAATATACAAGCAATTTTCGTCCTTATGTTTTGCGACAATGTGGTACCTTTTGATTGAAAACGTCACATATACACAGTTCATAAGGAAGCAATACAAATATTCTTTATTTCACACCTCAATACTCAATACATAAAACAATACAATGAAACCCTAAAAGCGATCTTTTCTAGACAACCTACATATTATTATTTATTTTGTTTTTTTATTTATTTATTGATATTTTGTTTTGCCACGGCTCATAGGAGCCTGGGGTCCGCTTGGCAACTTATCTCCGAGAATTGGCGTAGGCACTAGTTTTTACGAAAGCGACTGCCATCTGACCTTACAACCCAGAGGGTACTAGGCCTTGTTGGGATTAGTCCGGTTTCCTCACGATGTTTTCCTTCACCGAAAAGCGGATGGTAAATATATCAAATGATATTTCGTACATAAATTCCGACTCATTGGTACAAGCCGGGGTTTGAACCCGCGACCTCCAGATTGAAAGTCGCACGCTCTTACCGCTAGGCTATCAACGCGTATTCACGTCAGTTTTTATCACTTACTAAAAATAGAAACCCAGCTTATAATATCAACAGTAGGTATCCTATAAATGATCGACCCACGCCTATTCTTCATGTTTACTGCCCCATGATAGATTTTCTGCGCAAAATTTTTTGAGCGTCGGTTCATATTCCCCTTTTCGGTCTGATCCGGGCCTGTCTACAATGCTTGTAGTCAGTCAAGGGTAAAATCGCAAGTATATATTATCATAGATTACTTACTTTATTTTTCTTTTCGGTTCTCGTCTTCGACGATTTCATAGAATATTATTATTTATCATATGTATATTTATAATGATAAATAAATAATAAAAATATTTAAGGCGACTCGCGATCATCACCCAAAAACGTTATGTTTTATCTGGGACAAGCTAAAGAAAATTTTCGAATCGCGGAAAACATATTAACCGTGGATTTTTTTTTAAACAAATAGCAGAGGGCAGTGTGAAATGGCATATTGAGTAGAAAATCGTATTAAACGTGACGCAGGTCCTACTGTATTTTAAGATAAATAGATAAAAGTTTTATCATAAAACATAATATATATCGTTACTGCAAACACATACAATATACAATTACATATATTAACAAACAGGAAAAAAAATACACAATCGAATTATCAGAAAAATATATAATATTACCACGAAAAATAGAATTCGTTTCAATACTCTATGTGCATTGCAGCAAAAACAAAAGGGTTCCGATTCAGCTATGCGCTTTCACTTTTCGAGAAAAGCACTGATATAATTCTCGGAATATTGATATAATTTCTAATATTTTGTAGTAGTAGTAGTAGTAGTAATCACTTTATTGTACACAACACAGTATTACACAGTGTTGTACAGTTTTGTATTAGTATATTCGATATAAATTTATGACTGAAAGTCGATAATCAATATAACATCATGTGTCAGTTCAGTTGACCTCAAGGCTTTGTTTCAGGTCAGGCCTCGCTCGCCGCGTTTCTATTAAATAAATTAAACTTCAAGCTCACACTTGTGTTTACCTGAAGGGGAGTTTACTCCCTTCACAATACGTATAAGATCGCCTATGTGTAGTGACAAATATTCATTAATTGCATTCAATGTGTAAAATGTAAGATAAATTCATGATTAGAATTTGACAGCTAATATAGCATGTTTTGTACGGTTCTGTGCACTGTATGTCAAAGTTGACGTTTGGCAGTTACCACACTGTACAATCGTTTTCCTCACCTGGGAAAACTTGGGAACATGATTTTTTCTTAGATTTTACACAAAGATACAATCAATGAGTCTTTGGTATTGCATTACGAATCCGCGTTTATACTTCACAATTAAGAGTCTAAATGAGGTAATCTTTGGTAGAAATGTACGAGATTTTACGGAACTGTTACTTGACCTATATATTACTAGCGACCCACACCGGCTTCGCACGGGTAAACCTTAACAAATTATATACCTAAACCTTCTTCAAGAATCACTTTATTAATAGGTGAAAACAGCATGAAAATCCGTTTAGTAGGTTTTGAGTTTATCGCGAATATACATACATACAAACAGAGAGTCGCGGCGGGGGGCTTTGTTTTATAAGATTTAGTGATTTATAAACGGAAATAGATGTAATATACTTACTAAAGAGAAAGTGACAAGCCCTCCAACTGCCACTTTTCTATTGTAGGTATACTCATGACATCTATTTCAGTTTAGGTATAATTTATTTATAGTAGTGTGAATACTTTAAAAATACAAAATAAATATGTATTAATAAAATAATTTGATTTGTTCCGTAACTTCTATATAAAATTTGTTTAATAAAATTGGTCTTATTTTAAAATATTTTGATAGATTTTCCATTCTGTATCGTTTTACCTTTTTATGCGAATTTGTTTTAAAAATCTCAGTATTAATATACCTACTACGAAATGTTTAATAGTTCTATCATTTATAACTTGAAATTCATAAAATAAAATATGACGTGTAATTTATACATAAGTATGTGTACCTATCAAATTATCTTTCGTACATAAGTTTCGAAAAACTCATTGGTTTGAACCCGCGACCACCGCAATGAACGTCACGCGCCTTCCCGCCATGTTACCAACACGATAGTCTCACGATACGTCACATACGATGAATTGCAACAATATGTTATGTTTCACCAGACCGGTTCGTCAAGGCTCTCTTTTATTTTTCGAAAACTGTTGAGAAAATTGTATTATCCACAAGATCATGTATCATGCAAATTTTGAGTTGTATCCTCATGCTGGCTGGAAAAATTTACCTATAAGTGATAATTCTAAATGATAAATATTTAAGAGAATTTGATTTTTTATGGTTTATAGCTAGTATTTTTCTCGCATTTTTGTGGTGAAATATTTTGTGTTTCACTCGGGAGTAGAGTTTTTTTAACCCTCGTGCCTCGAAAACCTCGCAACGCTCAAGAATTTTGAAATCTATCGCTTGTTAACCGAGGCTATCAATAATAGCACGAGGGGTTAAACAACAACTTTGTCCCCTTGTAAAACAAATAACTATTGATTATCAAGTTTGCGGTGCGGCTATACTGCTTGCGGTCGGAACCTGAATATTGTCGCGACGAAGGGACGGGTATCAAAGACAGGGTAATAGAAACAAATCCTTAATAAACTAGTTAGAGCGCTAAAATCCTAAATCGCATTACGCGTAGACTGCGATGCGATTTCCCTTCCCGCTATATATCGAGGTTCCTACTTTACATCCCAACTTTTTAGACAAGACAAATTCGACCTAATTGTGATTTGTGCGCGACCCCGCGCCCCGGGCGATCGGCCGCAGATAAGGCAGCGTTTGCACGTTTCATAAATGACACCTTTTTGTAACTATCAATCGTGAAAATGGGTTAATTTGACCCTTGTAACTATTCGACTACGGAAAGTGTCAATTTGACGAAGTAGTGGCAGTAGTGTAAATTAATGTATTATAATTGATTTAACGTGTTTCGCATATATATACTACTGAGAGTGGGAGAGGAGCTTCTTCTATATTACGCATGGCTAAAATTGTTTCTGTTTGTATTAAGATTTAAGACAGAACGACCACCTGCCTCTTCCATTGACTAAGGCCCCTCCCTCACGGAGAAATCGCAACATCGTACATTGTGAACTACAAACAATATTGTTAGGCTACGAGTGGAGAAATTTCCGACCGCATGCAAATTAGTTGAATCGATGCACCCACGCGAGACGCGTCTTTCATTTCGTTGACCTGCCCCCGCACCTCGAGTTTCAAAACCTCTGTTTTTACCAGCATTTTGCTAACTATTAGCTATGCCTACGAGTTTCACTGTTTGGCCACTCGCAAAACATATAGGTCTACAGTCCCTTGAAGCTGTGAAAACTTCTAAATTAACGTAAAAAAAAGATACGGCTGTTTATACCGCAAAAAACGTATGTTTTGACACGCTGAAGGGAATAAAAATTCATAAGGTACTTCCCGTTGACCTAGAACTATGAAATTTGGCAAGTAATAATATCTTTTTACATTACAAGTACAGGGAAAAATCTCAAAACTATAAATATGTGAAAAATTTTAAAAATTAATAATAAGTTACATTTGTACGGATCCTCGGTGAGAGAGTGTGACTCGCACTTGTCCGGTTTTCTTTATACGACAACTCTACCCTTGACTCTTGACAAACTTTCTTCACACATAAAAATCACAGCAGCTACAGACTCCAAAATTTTCCTAATGAATAAATTATCCTGTTCTCGAGCTTTTCTTAACTAGATAACAGTCTGCTCATTAAAAGTGAAGAGCAGATGAGCACGATCATCTCGCTGTACATAATTAAGCACCCGGACTCTAGCGACGAAATAAAATATGCACATCTGTCGTAGATTGAGAGATCCCAATTCCAAGAGAAAGTTTCAAACTGAGAACCTGTTGAAGACTTCCAAACTACTTTTAACAGCTAGAATTGCCGTTTGTTCCTAACTTATCATGTACAAATGAAATGGGGAATTGCAGAATGTGTAATCTAGAGTCTGTGCGGAAAGAGAAGAGTCGTGGAATTTATGGGATCGAATACATTCTACGACTCTGTTTATTGAGTTTAACAGACTATTAGTTTGGGACTTGTAATCCTCGGTTGACGTAAATTATATTCTAAAATTCGCAATTTAATTGCGATTGTTAAGTGCGCAATTACTAAATTGTGTTTTTTTTAGCTGCAGTTTTAGCGTAAACTGCACGAAAATTGAATTTAATGGTCTTTTTATAGGCCAAGCAACAAGAAGGTATAGAGGGAAATGCTTGGAATACAATTTTTGAGTCTGTAACTTTGTTTGGACTAGTTAGGAGGTGAACATATCAAGTGTTGAGCCATCAGGGGCTACGGCCGGGGACCCCAGGCTCCCGAACGAATTTTCCCCACACCCCATTTCACACCTTTAAAGGACGATTTTTGAGATAAAATTTATCTGATGTCCTGTTTCGGGACTCAAAATATCTCTATACCAAATTTGAACTAAATCGGTTCAGCGGTTTATGCGTGATGCGTGAAGAGAAGTTTAAATTTAAAAAAAGGTATTTGTTTAAAGTTTATATGGCTTTACTTCGGAATGGTGTCAATGTGATCACCCCCGATTTATACGAAAACGATACCAAACACGGCCTAACAGCTTCAGTGATGTAGATTTCAAGATCAAATTGAGAGCCCTAAATAAACTTTCAAGAGCGGACATTGTAGCATCTCATACCTGGGTCCTAACTCCCAGTCCTTACTCCCACGGGCTGATCCTCTGGATTCTCCAATCTGCTATTATTCCTTAACGCTTTTGCCTTGTCTTCCTGTCTGATTCTCGTCTTCCAAATTACTCCCTGAAACTTTTGATTTAAAATGTTTACTTTCTGGCTACCATTTCTAAATTCTCCCTAAACTCCTTCTACCCTAATGCGGCCCTGAGCCATCTGGTTACTTACCTTTTATTTTCCAATGGTTTCAGAATTATTTAACGATGTATTTTACATATTTTCACTTGATTTCTGTTATTTCTATTATTTTGACATGTTTATTTTCTTTGAGTGACTTAATCCGTCAAACTGTTAATCTATTCTAAATTCTTTACCATGAAGTTTAGGTCGTATTGTATTCGAGTAGTTTATTCAAAATTTATCTCAAAATTGTTACTGGTTTTAAAATTTAAATCAAATTCTAGAATCCCTTAGAGCTAGCTATATAGCTGTATAATTTGACTTGACAAATTAAACATTAAATAAATAAATAATAAATATTTAAGAAGTATCAGAGTCGGACCAAGCTAACTCTGCATGCCATTTGCAATGACAAAGTGTGACCATGTCATCATTAATGTCAAATTTCCATGAAAGTATGACGTTCATAATGACACTCCTTCACTTTGTTCTATTCAAGTCGGTGCAAAGTTAGCTCAGGCACAGAATAAATAATAGTACTAGGTACAGAAGGTTCACTCTAACAAAACGCGTCTATTACGACAGATATGGCCGCTAGGTGGCGCAAGCGCGAGCAGGCGCCCGTTCCGTAGCGGTGCGCGGCAACTACTATGGCTAGACACCAAAATTGGTGTGGGCTGCATGTTCTTCTAGCGACGCTAGGAAATCGCGGAGTGAGCCACGCCTGACCCAGGTGGACTCTATCAATCTTACACAACACAAATCGACCTAATCCCACAGCAAGTTGAATGAGGTTTGTGTTGTTGATACTAGACGACGATATAAACTCAATTACATCGATTTTGAAACCCCATTCCTGTAAAAAAACTATTTAATTATTTATTTAAGAGTTTACTTGCTTCCGTGCCTTGGCGTTCTATATTTATTTAACATTTATCGAAATATTTATTTACTGCCAACAGTCCACTCAAACGGGCTTGTATAAACATAAACAACTTACGTTGGAGTCGGATGCACAAATATTTTTGAACAATGTCGCTGGTCCGAGGGAGTCATCTTCCTCGACAAATAAACCAAGGAGGCAACGGATATAAAGAACATGGCAGGAGCAGGGCGTGATCGTATTAAGGTGGATGGTAGGTGTAATAAAACCGTAGTTAATTTTAGTGTTGTTAACTTTCTCATTGCATCCATCTTGCTGTTTTTGTTGAGTCCTATGGTCGACTAGTATTCCGAAGAACGAGGACCAAGACTATTTTTAGACCTTGTACATATTTAAGACTCCTACTGACAGAAACCTTTTAAAGACCTCCGCAACACCCGCTATCCGTCCGTATCCAACATTCGGCGATGTTTACCAGGAGGCATAAATATAATTGATATAAATATAATTGGTATGATATAAATATGATAAACCTGCCTCAGAGAGGCGTACAATATGGAAACTTTGTCCTAAATGAGATTACAATTTATGTATATTAGCATATTAACCCACTCCACACATTACACAATGTTAACGTTATTTTTTTTTCATTTTCTACTTTAGTATTATCCATTACTCCACAAGCCAATAAAAAGTTTTTTTTTTTAATTATATAGGCATAAGTTTTTTTAGGTGCAATTTGTTATATATTTTTGAACACATAATACCAAAACACTCTTTGAAAAAAATGCCGAAGTTGACCTTAAGCAGTAGATGTTGAGTCTCAAGTTCGTAATATCACATTCGTATCAATAACTTCAAATAGGCCTGATCGTCATCTTTGGGAGCGTCCAGTACGCGGTCGCCACTCAAGATACTTTCTGCCCCAGCGGCCATCGGTTCTAATACAGACAATGTGCCCCGTCCACTGCCACTTAAGTCTGGCAACTCAGAGCTATGTCAAACGCATATTGCTCTTATTCCTAACGCTTGCCGAGTGCATTGTCTCAAGGCATTAAAGGCGTAATCAAGAAACTTACACTAAATAAGTATGTTTTTTTTTTCTCTTTCTGCGGGATGTTTCAAATAAGCTGGTAAGGTACATTGCCTTGAATGTAGCTACCAAATTAAGCAATATTTGTAAGTTGATCAGAGTCATCCTAAAGAAATTTAAAGGAGGGTTTGAGAGCCTTAAGTACGGGATTCTTAAAAACATTAAGGTAACCGCTTATCAGCTATCATAATATGCTTGTTGGCTACTGACGTTTAAAAAAAACCGGTCAAATACGGGATGCCACTTGACATACGTTCATAGTTTCTTTGACACTTAACTATATTAGTAAGTACGATATCCGTTTACGCATACGGATCTCGATACAATAAATGTACTGGTCGTGCCTGAGGCGATTCATAAGTGATATGAATAACGTCTTGAATACAACCGTAGACGAGTAAGTAACAATGAATGGTAGTAGATACTATAAGTACTATAATAAGTATACCAAGTGCGCAATTAAATACTACGCACAATTCCGTGAGTGACTACCACGGTATCGTGAACTAGACCGCGTGAACAGGACAAGCGTTATTCACCTCAGCAGCTCGAACAAGCCTACTTTCCTCACTCCAGGGAGTGACGAAAGTGCGCCTCCCTCACTCCAGGGAGTGAAACAAAGTAGCTTTTTAATTTAGTGAAGGCCATGAACTGCCACTTCATACTTCTATTACAAATTCTTTTTTTTTTCTGTATTATTCTGTGTAATTCGAAATACATTTCAACCTTTAATATGTTCTCACTACTGAGGTGAAAAATTATATGTGCAATACGAGAGCAAAGTTCGTTTACATCTCGTGTTTTTGAGTCCCTCGCTACGCTCAAGATTCTAACTTAGAATCTTTCGCTTTCCCGGGACTCAAAATAAACACTCGCAAGAAAAACCAACTATCCTCTCTTGTTGCACAAATAACCATTTTAACTTTGTTAACAGATGTGCAAGTTACAGGAACCCCGGCCTTTTTATAAAATTGGCAATCTTTACTATTACCCTGTCACGGCCTGCGGGTACACAACGGAACATTGCCCTGTGTGCCCTACTTGACACAATGAACGTCCAAGTTTAAACCAGGCTGAACACAAATAAGCCCTCTGTTAACATGCGGCGACACAAACCACTAGCTAAATGTTTGCCAGTTACTCATCAAGATTGCATTCAGAAATGTAATTAATCAAGCAAAAGGAATGTTTTAGACTTCTTTTGGCTAATGATCTTACCTACGGTCCTGGATTTGATTAATGTACTTTTTTATAAGCTTTTATTTAACTTGCAATGTTTGTATCTAGATATGTTGTAGATTAGTTGCCTGTTGAAAGAAAAGTACAGTCAGCGATAAAAGCTTGTGTCAAAAATGAAATTTTGGACATAAAACTTATTGTTTTGTGCAATGAGTAAGAATTAGAGATGGGCTGAATATTCGGTAATTATTAGGTATTCGGCAAATTCGGCAAGTTTTCCAATGTTCGTATTCGGCCGAATTGTTCGGTTCATCTGTATAATTCTAATAAATAATTCGGCCGATTATTCAGTTCGGTAAGATCTGAACCGAACTATCGGCCGAATATTCGTATTCGGCAAACTCTACATTCGGCCTATCTTTTCTTAAGTCGAAAATGAAAATCGACGACCGCCTCAATCGCGTCGGGCGAAGGCGGATAGAAAAACATCTAAACATCGCACGGCCGCTATCGCCGAGCGATACTGACGCGACGCCACTGTCGCTGCGACAGTGACGCTGCGGTAGGAAGTAAGTTTATACATTTCCATACTGCAGAATACTATCGCTCTGTCGCCGAGTTAGTGTCGCCGGAGCCGCTTTGCTCGGAACTCTCGGAAGTCTATCTTTAGGAATGTGTACATAAAGTGTTTCCGATTTATGAGGCAAATTCTTATTGTAGTTTTGACGTAAAGGAAATTCATGAAAATTATGTATTTAGTTAAGTGCTCTTTAAGCATTCCCTTCCCTCTTCCAACTACTTTCTGCCGTTGAGAATTAAGAATGACTTTATTTTTTCTAATGTTTGACGTACCGAAATACCTCATTAAATTTTATAATGTTTACAGCGAATAGTAGGTACTTACCTTTGCATTTCCTGTTATCCTCTATCGTTGAAGACCTTTTTGACTATCTGCATCTGGAGGCCTATTGTCAACTTGGCTAGGCCCCCTGGACATCTGTCGTCTGCTCTATATAAATGACGAATTAAAATTCCAAGTATATAATTGGCCGTTTTGTACACAGCTGCAAAGGGCGCTCCTTAACTTCCTGCCTTGTCTCTTCCTGCTACCCTCCATCTTTGTAGACCCTATTGGCTATCTGCTATCTGGACATCTGTGTTCCAGTGTTTGCTTTTCATTTCTCGCAGCACCAACGCAGGGTGCGCGCGCAGCGATCACAGCCGCGATAGCTTTGAGCTCTTATCGCGATCGTGAGCGGTGGACGCGCCCTGGATGCTTACGCATAAGTGGCCAGTGTTGAAGCCCTTTTTACCCGGGCAAAGTAAAAGGGAGTAATGTGTTTACCAGTAAATAGCAGATATAATACTATGTGTGAATGACCGTAAAAACCAAACGTGGATCGATTTTGATGATTTTTAAGTCGATTTGTCTTTATAGGGATTTTATCTTTAGGTTTCTTTGATTGTTTTTTTATGTTGTTTTCTTGTTATGAAACACTAATAACTTACACTGATATAGGTAAAATAGATGTTATATTATAATGTTTTAAATGTTTTTTATAGATCTTTTAAGGCGATTTCGTACTTCGTTAACCATATAAATTCCTCAGAAATAAAAACATATAAAATCTAGATATAACTTGTTTTATTTTTGCAAAACAACCTCAGGCGTCAAATTGACAAAAATATTGGTACCTACTTACTTTAAATTCGTACCTAAATTCTTCCCTTTTAAGAAATAAGTATTTTTAATAGCGTCTTTACTATTGTCTTCGGTTACCGCGATAGTTACTCATGAAATAAAACTATGAAAACGGATTATATCGCGTATATTGAATTTATAATACATCCCGACGTTTCGAACTCTTTACAGCGTGCGTGGTCAACGGGTGACTGAGGAAAAATTACAAAGTGCAAAAATACCCACATACTAAAACCCACCACCACCACCACGACCACGAACGCTGTAAAGAGTTCGAAACGTCGGGATGTATTATAAATTCAATATACGCGATATAATCCGTTTTCATAGTTTTATTTCATGAGCGTCCTTACTGTCAAACAAATTATGGCTGTTATAAACTATGCACTAAAAATCCTTCACTCATTTGCTGTTGCTATCCAATCCGTCCACTATTCGAGTCAATTTCTTCATTTCTTTAATCAGTTGTTCGTAAGAATAATCGTCAGTATTGTTTGTGTTGAGAGCTCGAATATATGCTTGTTCACTCGCAGTCAAAGGCTTTTTACTTACCCGCCAATCTTGAGCCTGCTTATTATGAAACATAGGCAAATTCTGGCACACACAATTCATCCCACGCATTATCCCATTATTCATATTCACACGATAATTATTTGACTTACTCGCACAGTCCTTGTTGAAGCAATTGAACTGACTTTCATATAATCCTTCGCTATGTGGAGAGTACTTGTTATTTTTTTCAGTATTTTTATTTTCGTATAATACAGTGGGTACATGAATTGTTGCAGAAATTGGCGCTGCATAAGGCATTTTGTAATGATTACCGTGTTGATACGGAAAGCGAACACTTTTATTAACTTTATGTTCAATTTGTTTTTTAGTGTTTTGTTGTTGTGGAGGTTTTATTTTGTAGGGTGATTGATATCCTTTTTTGGGATAGTAAGGCCGTGATGCATCGGCTCTAGACGCCAGCATAGTTCTATCATTATATGGGACGGATGGTCGCTTTCCATCCATTTTCGCTCCTATTTTATTTTCTATATTCAATTTCGTTGGGAAAGGAAAATTTCTAGAAACGTATTTATTTTCGTTTATATTCCCTCGCAAGTTGTGAGCCGGGGTTGTTTCTTTGTAATGATTGTTTCTTACTGGTTGCTGCACACCTTTGAACGGCCTTAAATTGTCATTTCCACCACGTACTACTGCTTTGGCGTTACTGAAATCGTCTAGAAAGAATCGTCCACGTGTCCTAGTCTTCCACGGTAATCGAGATTTAGTATTTTGTATATATACGAATGACCTTTGGTAGTCTTCTTTAGTTGTTTGGCCATTTTCAAATATTTCCGAATCGTTGATTTTACTCTTAGTTAGATCAACATTTGCTTCAGTTCGATTTACGTATGATATTTCTTCGGCAGACTCAGTTGCAGATAAATCATCTTCAGTCACAGTAAATGCTTCATTTGTAAGCTACAAAAAATTACATAAATAAATTTAAGTCAATCAATGTACACATTAAATGCATGGTGAAATTTAAAGACCTTATAATTTTATAAATATAATATAATTCTTAGAAGGTCAAATAAGATAAAACAATAACGACCTCAGTAACGGTTATTTGGAAAAACCTAAGCCTCTCGCGTCGTGTCGAATGATGGTTCAAGTATATTTTGCTCTAAGAACAAATTAAATTACTTTCTTATGAAGATATTTTAATTTGTGTTTAACAAGTAGTCACACTACTATTTAAACTATAAACGAAATAAATATCATATACAAAGGAAAAGTCTCTTTTGATTGGGCGTAATTTAAAAAATAAATGAAGCAATATATTTTACCGTATTTTTATTACTGAAATGTTACATTTCTAAATAAAATAATGTGCTAAACTTCCAAACAATGTCTACAAACATTTTACGTGACAGCTACTCCGTATGAAAAAGAAAATAGGGACCGTCATTAGACGCGTACCGGGGACAAACCTAAATTTTTAACACTAACATCACTAACCTAATATCGGCAAGGTAAAGTGCACATCATATTCATATAAATCAAAGAGCAGTTACTTACTTCCGTTGTGCTCAAGGAAGCAGTGAATCCGACGGAACACAAAACGTGGAATCCGAAAAAAACAGCGTACGCAGTTTTCATTATCAACGTCTGATCGTTCACCAATGGACGAAAGATTACTGATGGACGCAGCGATCTGATTGCAGATAGAATGTTATTCTTGTTGAAAATGTGTTGTTTACAAATAAAATGTACCTATTGTATGCCGGCACTAGATGCTGATGATAATATTTTTATGTTTTAATAAACAAAAATATAAATAGTTGAGACTTGCTGTGAGAAGGTCAATAATTATGTTTGTTAATACATTATGTTGCTTATAGAGTTGTATTCCTGCCGGTGAGTAAGGTTGTCAGAGCTCAACGAGGGTGCGGGGTGTTAAGGATGACTCACGTTAGACCGGGCCGTGTCCGGGCCGGAGCTTCCGGCGCTTACTTTTCTATGACATGACAGGTGATCACGTGATGCTTTCCATAGAAAACGAAGCACCGGAAACTCCGGCCCGGACACGGCCCGGTCTAACGTGAGTCATCCTTTAGGGTTGGCAACGCGCATGTAACACCTCTGGAATTGCAGGTGTCCATAGGCTACGGTTACCGCTTACCACCAGGCAGGCCGTATGCTTGTTTGCCACCGAAGTATTATAAAAAATAATTCTACTTAAATGTAAGATTGATTATATCTATAAAAGTGTATTTAATCTTGTTGTGTAGGTACCTACTTACTGATATAATTTTCAATCGTAATAGTACATTTCGATGCTAGTGCGGAAAGTATGTCATTACTTCACGAGTACCGAGATATCTTGCCACGAGCCGTAGGCGAGTGAAGAATGACATTTCCGCACGTGTATCGAACGACGTTTTTTAATATAGTTGCGAAAAAATAATAAAAACAACACGTAAGAAATCAAAACTTTGGAAACTTAAAACGCCTCTTAGTAGTTAGTAAAAGTAAGAAAAAACGCCTCTTCTTTGACAGGCGTTTCGGCAGCTATTCCGTTCCATTCAGACAACTTATTAAGAACGGTTTTTCAATATTCAATATTAAAAAATAAACGTGTTATAATGATGATGAAGTAAGTAATTAAATTATAAAATATGTATATTTTTCGTATTCTTACATTAACAGGAGGTTTTTATGTTGATTACGACGTTTAAAGGAAACTAATATTAACACTATCAATAAGTAGTCATGAATTGGAACAAGTATAAATTTAAAAAAAATTAAGTAAAAAGCACTAGTTCGCGAAATCCAACTTTCCGCACGCTAAACGGCTACGTAAAGTAGCACTTTTTGAGCAACTGTATTAAAAAGGGTATTTCAACCTTTGAAACTTCCTATTAATAAATAATAAATTACTTAAACGTAAAACTAAGTACATTTAACCTTATGACATACTGTTTTCTAAAAGCAATGTGAGACATCATATCGTCCAGTAACAAACAAAAGTAACTAAGTACCACCACAAGTTCATAGCCATAGTGAACCGTATTATTATCCGAATAAGGTTGATTTATGTTTAATTATTTTTCAGTAATTAGTGAGCTTTGCTTGTCACCTGACGATGTTTAGAAATAATATTTTTTTGAGTTTAATATGAATTTTTCGATTCCGTCGTGGTTATGGAGGTTGGTTAATAACGCAATAAAAAGAAATAAATGTTTAAAAAAAATATTTATATTAGAGCACGACAAACGTCTATGTTGCATTCGACAATTTACTAGTTCTGCCCAAAAATAGCAACAATTTCGTCGACAAAAGCATGAAGGTCGATTCCATTTTCGAGCAGAGTATCAGCCTCCTGTTGGAACTGAGGAGTCTCGATCAGAGCGGAGAACGTAGCTTTCCATTCGTCAGAGAACAGGTTGTCGATGGCGTTCCTGAACTCCTCATCCTCCTCCTTCTTCTGATTGAAGAGAGCGTCCAGCTTTTCTTTGGGGAAGATGGCAATGCTGTCCTGAATGAAGGAGGTTAGAGAAGTGCCGGAGGCCTGGCGGGCGTTGCGGCGGGAGCTGGGGATGGCGTCTGTGGAAATATACAAATTTAGAGAAAGTGCCTACTCATAGTCCGGTTGGCTACTTGTATGACGTATCCATTAAGGTTAGGTTAGGTTAGGTGTGTTTTAGTGAGTAGAAATCTCACATATCCTCAGTGCCTCCCCCTGGCGCTGGGGAATCTTTCGAAGATTTTTCCTGGGTAAAAAAAAAAGAAAAAGGTGTCTCCTTTTGGGAGTTTTTGGGCAACTGCGCTTACTTGACGAAACAATCACGGGTTAACCGGCAAAGAAAAGGAAATTGCGGCCACGATTTTAAGTGCTTTTAGGTAACCCTTAAACCATAGTACTTGTATTGGTCCAATAGGAGCTGTTCCTTCTTATCGGTACCTATCCCGAATGACCTAGCGCGTTATTTTTCCAAAAACTACTGTTATTTGACCATTTGCCCAGAGAGCAAACTAGGCGCTGTTATGATTAGTCCGGTTTCCTCCGGGTAAACAATAACTAAGGATTATTTAAAATAATATTATATTGTATCAATGGCCGACGGCGGGTATTATGTATTATTTAACGGCCTCCTAGCCTAGTCGGTAGTGACCCTGCCTACGAAACAGGTCCCGGGTTCAAATCTTGGGCATTTATTGTGTGTTCATCATAGATATTTACCTATTCCTGCGTAATGGATGTTTTTACGGTTCCGTACCCAAAGGGTAAAAACGGGACCCTATTACTAATACTCCGCTGTCCGTCTGTCCGTCCGCCTGTCCGTCTGTCCGTCTGTCTGTCTGCCACCAGGCTATATCTCATGAACCGTGATAGCTAAACAGTTGAAATTTTCACAGATGATATATTTCTGTTGCCGCTATAACAACAAATACTAAAAAGTACGGAACCCTCGGTGCGCAAGTCCGACTCGCACTTGGCCGGTTTTTTAAGTATCTATCAATATCTGAGCCAAATCGTATATCTACTTATATGTACCGTCTTCCAGTACAGTACCCACCAAAACACAAACCTTATCGAGCTTACTGTCCCATAGTATAAATTTATTTATTTAGGTATATTTAGAAATTGTAATAGATGTCATATATTAAAGAAAAAGTGACGAAGCCCTCCAGTGGTGAAGGCCGGATTCGAACCGGCGTCTTTAGCTATCGCGGCTAACGCCATGAACCCCTAGGCCACCCCGCCACGGCGGTGCCCGTCCGAATTTCTCGACTATATGCCAAACAAACTATATACAAATCAAAATATTTAATAAAATAATTTGATTTGTTCTCAAACTTGTTCTTAGGTATATTTAGATCAAAATATCTCTTAATCAATAAATGGGTATTATTTATTGACTGAGAGATATTTTGATCTAAATATAAATAAATCAAAGAATTCAAAAGTAAATATGTTCACGTAATTTCGAGTGAACGAACAGAACCACCAAAAAGCACCAACGAACATGTGCACAAAATCGATTTGTGCACCAACGAACTGGCCCACTTCGTACTGTCCGTAACGCCCGTCTTTACGAAGTATATAAGTCAATGACCCTTAAATGATATTAATCTTAAATTATCTCAAAAACATGCACTTGTTACACAAGATTGAAGATAAATTACTTACTGACAACTTCGTCGAGTTTGTCCAGGAAGAAGGTGATATCAATATTGTCAGTCTCCAAGAAGTCAACCATCTGTAAAAATAAGCAAAACATGAAAGCAAAATATGACGACAAAATTGGGCAATGTAAGCCACAGGCGATTTGGTATAAGAAACCCCGTGGTATAAGAAAGCGAATTGACAAAAAACATTAATCGAGCCCCAAATACGTCACCGTGCCTGTTCTCATTTTGTTCAGGCATTGAGCAGGTAGTAAATAAAATAATGTCTTTCATCATCGTCCAAGCGATAAAAATATCTGAACCAATAAATAAGGTTATAAATCTAGTGAACGAGCCACTTACAGCTTGGAACTCAGGCAGCGACTCCATTTCCACAACGATTTCCTTGAAGCCGGCGGTCTGCATGTAGTTCATCGCAGCATTAAACTCGTCGAACTGCTGATACGTCGTACTCAGTTCCCCTAACTGCTCCCCAGCCTCTTGGAAGATCAAGTCAAGGAAGTCCTGGAAGTGGTCGTGGAAGTCCTTCCTCGGCTGAGGTGCCGAAGCGGCCAGGGCAACTAAAGCGAGCAAGCAAGCGGCTACCTTCATTTTGGAAGACTTTTGACTGATACTGAGCTCCCTTTGCATCGGTTTTTATATTAAACCGTTTGGGTTTTTATCTAACCATATCTGCTAACCCAGCCAAACACTTGAGATGTAACTTGTCAACTTATCTATCTCGATACATTCTTTATGGCTTTATACACAAGGTTTGTTTTAGGAAATATAATAAATCCTTGCTTTGCAAACTTCCAAAACTCAGCAAAATTCATTGTTATTATCAATTGACAGCCACTTGAGCGAGAGCGTGCTATTTTTCTTTTTTGGATAATCATCTGTAGTTTGTTATTTAATTCATAAGGTGACGTACAATCCACATATTATTACAGTGAGCATTGTAAACTGACGTAAAACTATTCATTCACACCTAGTAAATGTGAGAGAGTATCCCGCAAACAGAATGCTCGTGTGAACGTTGCTATATTAGCACGTATACAGAAAACGGAATCCTGCAGAAAACCGTATCCTGCATAAAACTGGACGTCAGTGGGCAAGAGCTCTAATATGACCCCAGTCTTCAATTTAGTTTGCGAATAGTAGTTAGAACTCCATAGATTTCGAAACGAGAAATTAAAAGTGTGCAACTGTGTACCGAGCAAGTACAGGTGTGGCCGGTGACAAAAACTTTTGCAGCATTCAAGGTATTGGACTGTCCATATTTTCCATATTTATTAGATATATTTTTATATTCTACTCCAGAGATATTGACTTTGTTAAAAGGAAACTAAATTTTAACATAAAACATTTTGGTATATTAATGGAAAAGAAAAAGCTGCTTTTGTCAGGTAATTTATTTATTGCACTGGTATCACTATGGAGATTCACCCGGGCGACCAAGTTGCGGGCCGTTAAACATAATTTTTCACTAACTTTCGAGATTGAGTGCTCCCGTAATCGCGTTTAATGGCTTTAATTTAAACCGCCTTTAAAAAAGGTAGAGGTTATCGATTTGTTCGTTATTTTGTAAGTATGTAGGTATGCTACCGCAAAACTCCGTTATTTCCTACTACCTACATTTATTTTTAAGTTTTTCTGCGAGCCCTTACTTTGAAAACCCCTGACTTTTTTCCCATTCATGGCTTTAACTCCTCGCTAAGTTTAGCAAGGTGGATTTTCTATGTTTAGTTTTTAATTTGTATTGTTTTAGTTTTAGCTTGTCTAAGTTTAATTAGTAATAAGTAGTTTTAAGTTTTTTTTTATGTATTGTACTTTATTAATGTGTGTTTACTTATATAATAAAACCTAAAAAAGGTGGATTCTGCCAATGTCGAGGTGTAGATTTTTGACTTGGGAACCTACAACAAACAAATATGACCCTGAATTGCCTGCAAGTGTCAATTTGACAGTGACATTTGTTTGTTTACATTAATTCCGTGAGAATAAAATTCAGACTGGACTTCCGGTTCGAGCGCCATCTTGATAGTTAACATCGTGATTAATTACTTTGTTTTTTGCTCATTAATATTGTTTAAAGTGTAATATCGATAGCTTATTATACAGTAAACTAATGTGGTAGTATGCAGTGAATGGAGAATTAATTTTGAAGCGCGTTTAACCACCATCTTGGAGTCAACGGCCGGTAGTCCACGTGCTTCTTGTAAAGTCTAGCTATCGATTTACAAGAGCTAACAAATCACCGTACACTGTCTTGTACAACCGTACAATTTTTGTCGTTTTTAAACCTCTTAATACCTTGATACTGGCGAAATAGTCCCACTGGGCTGAAGCCATAATTTTAAAAGAAGAAGAAGAAGAAAATTCAGACTAGCGGGCAAGCGGAACTACCCTACAACTCCTCAAACCTCAATGTGCAGACTGTAGGTACTTATGAGTCATGTGCATTTGACAAGTTTGGAAAAACCGGACATGAGCAGAGAGCGATAAAATATTTCACATTTCACGTATTGTAGAAATTCCGATAGTGTTTTGTTAAGCCGATCTTTGGTGATAAGATATTGTCGTGCGTGGAAAAGTGATGGAAAATATTGTTTTTGTTTTATGACTTATGACAATAAAATAAATAATAAATCGAGATGTTTTTAGTAAATAATCTAGTTTTGGACGATTTGAAAACAGTTAACTTTAATTTATGGCAACACCATTTCTAACTAGACGAGCCACAGCACGTCTTTTGAAGATAAACTTTAACGTCTGCTAAATACGCTCTAAAATGCAATGTGTCATTTACGGAATCTATAGGTACAAAAATGGGTAGATTTATGATATGATACTAATTATTGCAATGTAAGTACCTACATTTTTGCAAATATAATCAATCGTCAGAACAAATAAAACTTGTCAGCACCAGTAAATTTCCTGTGAATTGTATTTTTTCCATAGCAACAATACCTATCTACTAAGTACTAAAAAACTGGAAACATGAACATGGAAAACAGTGGAATATCGAATAATCAAACCACCAGCGGCTTCATAGACGATTATTCCCATCTCCGCTTATCCTATTATCAGCTACGGGGCAGGAATAATTCATTATCATTCGATCAGTCAAACCGTGAGTCTCAAGATAGTCAAGATAACTCAGCACTGAACCATACAGCGAGAATAGATGTTTCTGAATGTGAATCTGTCGTTGTGCAAGATATATCAATACAGAATCATGCCTGCACTATGAGAATGGGTGTATCTGGATCCGAATCACCGGTGCAAGATATAGAAATAGAACGGCAGCGTCGACGTGAATATTACATATCCCAGATACCGGATTTGCCTCATCCGTCGTACACTATGGCGTCAATAATAGCGGCTAAGTCCCGCCAAATGGGCGGTAATTTTGCCTACAATAACAGAATTGAACAGGGCAAGGCAGAGATGGATTTTTCGCCGCGTGATAGATCAACTATGCTGCCTTGTCAGTTTAAACGTCAGAATTAAAGCTATTTATGTGTATTGTCAGCTTGCTTCTAAGTGAAAAACGGTGTTGGTATATGTTCGGATTTGTAGATGTAAGATAATGTAGTAAATTGTAATCAACGGAAAAAGGAATTAATTGTACATAGACAATCACAATAATATATAATAAATCCTGAAAATCTAATTATAAGAATAATTATATAGGCATGTTAATTATAAATGAAATATTATATTACGACTTTAAAATTTATTTGTACTTTTGTTTTTATTTACCGCTACAGTATTTCTTTATTATTTTATTCAATATAACTTGACATAGGAAATATATCATGTCGATGAAATAAATACATTAAAATACAATTTACAAGGTTAATTTTAAGCTTAACTACGAGATTTCTTTTTGCTATTTCCCTGGCATGTCTACGGATGAAAATAAAAAATAAAATAAGTATATGTGTTTTTTTTACCTTTTTAGGGTTCCGTACCTCAAAGGGAAAAAACGGAACCCTTAGAATCACTGTTGTCCGTCCATCCGTCCGTCCGCCCGTCGGTCCGTCTGTCTGTCAAAACCCTTTATCTCGGGAATGCGTAGAGGTATAGAGTTGAAATTAAAACCATATACAGTCCCTACAGGTCTACAGTCCCTCCAAGCTGTAAAAAAAAAACAAACTTCAAAGTTAACGTAAAAAAGATACGGCCGTTCATTGCGCAAAAAAAAAACTTATATTTCGACACTCAAGAGAATCAAAATGTATATGGTACTTCCCGTTGACCTAATAAAACTATGAAAGGCAAAAAATATCGTCTTACACTATAAGTACAATCTGAAAACTATTAATTTGTAAAAAATTAAAAAGTAAGTAATTTTTGTACGGAACCCTCGGTGGGCGAGTCCGACTCGCACTTATCCGGATTTTTTTAGTCAAACCAGTAGCCCTAATCAAGCAACGTCATCAAGACGATGCGACAGAAAAAAACGTGTAGTACCTAATTACTGCTTCCGCTGATTTCCCCGGGCGCTGCGGTACTTTTAGGTTTCCGCATTATTTTGTCTTTTTAAATAACAAAACTGAGATATTTCCGTTACTTTTTAAAGCTTATCATTCTTATTCTTAACAAAGCGACCTATTGTAGCAATAATTAACGTACACAAGGTACGGAAATTAAAGTAAAATTTATTATTATTTAACATGAACCACAATAAATTATTTTGTTAATTGGGTTTAAGTAAACAGACTAGTCCTATAAACCTAGGGAAAACAAAGTTTCAAATTGTAAATTACAGGTACAGATGTAGTGCATAATTATTTTCCATCGTATTTTCACGGAAACGTACGAACGTGTCTTGCTATTTTCAGTTTAGTTTCGTTACAAAAAGTACTGAAGTTGACTAAAGTAGCATGACAAATACGAACGTTTCCGAGAAAATTCGATGGAAAATAATTTTTCACCTCAGCAGCTCGAACAAGCCTACTTTCGTCACTCCCTGGAGTGAGGAAAGTGCGACTTTCCTCACTCCAGGGAGTGAAACAATGTAGCTTTTTAATTTAGTGAAGGCCATGACCTTCATACTACGGTACGGTACGGTACGGTACGGTATTGTACGGTACGGTATTGTACGGTACGGTACGGTACGGTACGGTACGGTACGGTCCGGTCCGGTCTCGTCTCGTATCGTATCGTATCGTATCGTACATATTATAATACTTTTTTTCTGTTTATTCTGTGTAATTCGAAATACATTTTAACCTTTAATATGTTCTCACTACTGAGGTGAAAAATTATGTTTGCAACACGAGAGCAGTTATTTTACATCTCGTGTTTTTGAGTCCCTCGCTACGCTTAAGATTCTAAGAAATAAACACTCGCAAGAAAAACCAACTTTCCTCTCTTGTTGCACAAATAACTAATGTACTACATCTGTATGATGACCCCGATTTCAGTAAGTACCTATAGCTATGTTGCAACATAGGTTACAACATACTACTACTACTACAATACCAACTGCAATCGCTAAAACACAACAAAAACATAGAATAAACACCTTCACCTTTGAATTTCTTCGCGGATGTATGCAGATTTCCTCATTATGTTTTCCTTCACCGAAAAGGTAGTGGTAAATATCAAATGATACATTATTGATATTGCCAGAATTTGAATCCGCGACCTCCGGAAAAGTGGGACGTCAGATCCACTCGGCCACCACCGGTTGTAGAATAAACAAACAAGACATTAAACCGAAAGTTCAGTGGTAAAACCTTCATACTTAGTACTCGTAATTACATTTCAAATATGGGGCATTTTCTAAGAAAAGTTGTATTGTATTTATATCTGAGCATCGTTAATAATGGCGTAAGCGCCACCGACAATATAAGGTCCCTTTTTATAGAAAATACCACATATTTACCCTTTCCACTATCTATGATTAGCCTATTACTATGACGCCTATTATTGTAAATTACTATGACGTGTAAAATTTTAATTTTATTAATAAATGATTGTATTGTATTGTATTGTATTTTATTATTATATCGCAATGACTACCACACATTCAGACTTCAGAGAAATCGTGAACAAAACAAGGTTGATTATTGTTTATTTTTGATTGTCACCTGACGAATACCTACACTCTATTTTGCCCCGATAGATTACTTTAAACCGTATAATATAATCGAGTATCTCAATATAAAGTTAAACTACGAGTAAAAACCTTCGTCCGCGGCCATAAGTCATTTCAAGTCCCAACGGCTCTTTTACTGTTTGAAAAACACTCGCCGAGCCCAGATATGCACTCCACGGGGAACACTATTTATACGGTTTAAGTTAAAAACGAACTGTCAAACAAGTAACTCGAGGGACAAAAGTTCTGAATAACACTAAAGTTTAACGTGTCCTTATTTCTTTTCTGCGTTATAGGTTATTGTGGACCTTTTTCGATTGTGTTAAGTCTTTTTTTGCAGTGACGGGAAACTAGATTGTTTACTAATCTTTTTTGGGATGCTGGAAAATATGTTTAAAATTGACATTTTGTTGCAGTATCTAAAAATGGAATAGTGTTGCGAATACCTGGCGGCTATGACAGAACGCTGTTATCCGAATATACTATAACGGCCACATACAGTATAAGTACAATTCGTCGCTATATATTTTTGACCTTCCATACCGTATCGTAAGTATAAATATGTTGTACATTGTTAAATTACCAATCAACTGAACAGTCAGCATAGAATAGCGAATGAAACAACGCTCGAAAAGTATCTGCCATCCCGGAATTATTTTCCAAATAGCTTCAGTTCGCGTTCTAACACAGTAAACTTCTAAAGAATCTGTCACAGTCTGTAATTGTTCTACATACAGGGAATTATGTATATATTTTTGTTAACCTATTAGAGAATGGTACACGTAGTCTGATACGTTACTTTGATGCTGACTGTAGCAACATATCATTTACGCCTACTGTCAAGTCCATTTAAACTAATAATACATTTTAAAGCGTCAAACCATTAAATATCTGTACTCTCCACACTTAATCAAATTAGCATAAGTGCGTGAAAAGCAAATTGCGCAATCAATGGGAAAACCTAGTTCCCATAATTAGATTCGAAACTCGAATAAGGGCTAAATTCAGAAACTGATACTGATATTTGGACAATACGGTAAAATCAACCAACTATAGTACTAGTACAAGTATGGTCCACATGTTCAACACGTATTAGTATCAAAATGCTAATCTTCTTTTTTGTTTTAAGTATCTGAGTTTTTTATTCCATCTATACAAATATTTTGCCTTAGAACTATATATATATATTTCAAATAAAATATGAGTCACGCAAGAACGGTCCAGAGGGTCTTCCGCGAACCACATTCGACATGTTGCTGCCCTGTCACACTTACGTACGAATTTACAAGTGCGACAGAGAGGCAATACGTCGAACGTGGTTCGCGGTAGGCCCTCAGGTCCAGGCCGAGGCTTCCAGCACCTCGTTTTGGAGATTATCCTTTAGCCGCCCAGATGCCTATAAAAAGGACCCATTCCGTTCTAATTAGAAAAGTGGGGTAGGTGGGTGGGTGGGTTTTGAACTGCGATTCTTACAGAACAGAACTGCTATCAGAAAAGTAGGTTAGGTTAGAGCTGTGACCCTTACAGAAACGAAATGCTATCAGAAAAGTAGGTTAGGTTAGGTTAGAACTGCGACCATTACAAAAACGAAATGCTACTAGAAAAGTGGGTCGTTTTACCTCCTTTTCTACATAATTAGGCAAAAGATGCTGTCTTTTTCATTTCATGGTCTGGAATCTAAGAGTGCACCATCGACAATAAGTGAACTTTCAGCGGCATCCCCCATTAAAGTCGGTTTTTTTTTCTTAAAAATTATTATTTTGACAAATCAAAATTGTATTTGTTTTGGTAAGTTTTGATGTCTGGACGGCGTGAGGTTAAAATACTTTTACACAATCTCTAATCGTGGCTAAATGTCAAAATATTTGGCATCAAAAAATAAGGAAATGGCAAGAATGTTGTGTAACATACGGGATACGAGAGAGATTAAAGACTTTTTGGCATCGTTTTAGGAGAGTTGTGTGAGGGCGTATTAATATCACTACTAAATTACATTATACACGTTTCTGAACGATCCTAGTCCCATAAATTAAAATCACTCGGCGCAGTGCGTCGGGCTTTGTGGAGATAGCACCAATTAGTTTCCACGTCCCGCGTAGCCATTTCACGGAACGGGACGCCATTTTCAGTTTCGAATGGAATCGCCGATCGCTTTAGCTGAGCGACGCGGGAACGATGCGGTTGATAAATCGGCCGCCTAGCCTTGTTGGTAGTGACGCCTATCCTCCTAAGGCCCTATTATATAGTACTTTTTCAGTTCGATGAAGTTTAAGCCATATTCAATTGTAACAGTTTCATTTCTTTTGTTTCGTTTAATTTTCAAACAAATAAAAATCAACTCTATTCCCTGCACTATAGGTTCAAATTTCAGTGGCAAATTTTAGGTTTTTCATTTGTATGGCTGGGCCTTAGGAAGCTATGAAGCTGGAGGTCTCTGTTTCAAATCCTAGTAAGGGCATTTATTTGCGTGTTTGTCACAGATATTTGTTTTTGTGTTTTGGATGTTTTCTATGTATTTATCAGTAATTTATCTATTGTAATGTATCGTCGTTTAGTACCTGTAGATTATTTACTTGGGACTTAATCGCGTAAACTTTTAATATTACCTCCGACGTTATGAGGCCTATGAGGTATATAGTTCCCGTGGTCTGCACGAGTTTTTCGAACTACTTGGTCTTGTTGAACGTTTTGCCCACTAAGGATTGACATCCTTCTCTATCGAGTATCGACACACAACACTAACCACATCCGATTTTTCAATCGGCGATATTCGTTGCCGCTTACATTTGTATAAATACATTTTATTACCAGCACCGCACTTCGCTGTATTTGGCAAATATTCGTTTTGCATCCCTTTTGTTTTGTATGTCAAAGGAAAGAGATGCAACACGAATATTTGCCAAATAAGGCGAAGTGTGGTGCCAGCATATGCTTAATATCGTAGCGTAGCATATAAAGCGTCCCAATCGTGGCTTCGCCTGAATTCCGGCGATCATTAGAGGCAGCCGCGTCGATGCAATTGTCTCACGTGCGCTCCGAGCGATGATATTATTGTCGCTGGTATTAGTTAGGTAGTGTGAAAAATGTCGTAATTTCATTTGTTTTCCTGAAAATTGTTTCCAGTCTTAATCTCACACGGACGAAAGCTTATACACGGTGTTTTTTAGGGTTCCGTACCCAAAGGGTAAAAACGGGACCCTATTACTAATGGTACGGAACCCTTCGTGCGCAAGTCCGACTCGCACTTGGCCGGTTTTTTTTAAACTCCGGTAACTTCATGGTACGTCAGGGTCGTCAGGTACTTAACATTTAATGTACTTAACATTTAAGGAAAATGAACGGCATAGTTTTTTTTTCGTAAAAAGTAATGAATAGCGTTGTTGTAACACGGACATTACATTTAAATCCACCAAACAATTGAAAACTATGACATATCAATAACATTTAGAATATCGATCGTCCTAGATAGTACTTGCGTTTAGTAGCAAATGTATAAACTCATTCCTACTAAACACTAATCAATTAACGGGTCCTAAGGCAAGTGCACACGCTCGTAGGGGTCTTATCAGATAAAAATAAATCATTGATTATCTCCAAAATGGAGTAATTTAGAATACCGGTTTTTTGGGAAAGTTATTTAATAGCTCAGGAACGCACCTTTGAAATTAACAGACTTTGTAACAACACCGTGTATATTATAATATAATACATAATACAGCCGTACGCCGTTGATACGTCCCACTCCTGGGCACAGGCCTCATCTCATGCAAGAAAGGGCTTAGACTATAGTCCCCACACTGGCCAAATTCGTGTTGGAGACTACACATACAGTGGGTACACCTATGAATTTCTTAGCAGATGTATGCTATCAATGTTTTCCTTTACCGAAATGCTAGTGGTGAATTTCAAATGATATTCGTACATAAGTTCCAAAAAACTCATTAGTACGAGCCAGGATTTGAACCTGCGACCTCCTGATTGAAAGTCGGAAGTCAGATCCACTCCGCCACCACCGCTTACAATGCTTTTAGAGCTTATAATGTTGTGAAATATTAATTGTTTGAAAATTCTTGTATGAAATAGCAGCGGAAGCCTCTAGTTTCCGTCTGACGCATTTCCTGCTGTCAATTAGTTGTAGGAAACTACGAAGCTACCTGCTTACACGGAGACCTATTATTGGTACGAGAACACCCTTAGCTAGAATAGCTGGGGAGTGTGTTCTGCAAATACTTAGACGGAATGATTTAAATTCGCCTCATTCGAATAATATGCCTTAAGTCGAATAATTGATCGTTTATTTTTAATTGGTGCAGTCGGTCGCAAAGGTCGTGTTTATGTAATTTAATAAAGCAAAAGGTTCCACACAGTTCTTTTAAGTTTTGTGGAGCAACACTGTGCAACAGTAATTTAAGTAACTATGATACCGTGGTGCACTGTGCTGCTCCACAAAACTTAACTGCGGTCTGGCATCTTTAGATATCAAAAGAAAAATAGTTACTTACGGTATTGTTACTTTTCCTAGCATATTACATTTACTACATTCTTCATACTTTCCCCGTAAACGCTAAGCTCGCCCTAAGAATGTTTACCCACATAATATCTAATATGCAAAATAGTTAACACTACTCGCGAGCGCATAATACGCTATTACGTTGATGTAATAAAAGTTGACACGACACTAATTTAATTCTACCGAGCGCAATCTCCCTTTAGAAGAAAGTGGATTACCACTTCTCTATACAAACGTAGTCCCCATTTTCCTCTAGATATTAATATTATAGAAATTATTTAACACAATTTATGTATATTAATCAAAGCTGGCATAGCTATGTATGTCCCTTTGTTTGTTTCTTTCTTTATAGTTAGGTAAGTATGCGCTTCCTAAAAAAAATTGGAAATAAGTTTATCGCTCCTAACTTTTGCAATGATTTAAAAAATCGAAAAAATTCTACAGAAGGGCCATAGCATTAGTTAATATACATTTAACTGTATTAAAATATTTCCCATAATGCCAATATCCAATGAGCAAAATGGCGTACATTTATATGGAGAAGCGGCCGTCCACTTTCCGCTTAAGTGTCAGTAACATCTAGTCTTATTTAAAGTTGAAAGGTGAAGTGCTAGGTGATCAAAAGCGAAGAGTAAGAGGAGGTTCGACCTCTGATCTTTGATACTTGGTGTTTCGAGTCTTCCTGTAATATTTTTACTGTAAGTCGCATTAGCTCTGATATTGGATCTTTGCATCCGCGAGTTTGAGAGGCCCTTTATTAAATTTAATATGCAGAGGTATGACACCAGAGGGGCTACTGCGAACATTGAAAATCGAATCGTTGTCTCCGTCTCTATCGTACTTGTGTTCGTGAAGGAGACGCGGATAACGAAATTTTGAGTTTTGTTCGGGGTAGGCCCTTAGAATGTCGAGTTTCGATACAGGCGGTATTGAGTCGCGGTTTAAATTTAATAACAAGGTAATACTCGAACATACATTAGAATAATCAAGAGGAAACATGTTTAAGGTGCCTTTTTACTTTGAACGTGATCGTGTGTGGATGCGACGTGTTATGTCGTAATAATGGAACGAATATTCAGAAATGTAATTTGCTTATAATTTTTTGTTATTTGATGAGAGTGAAAGGGCAGACTACAAATGAAAAAACTGGTTGAGGTTTTCAGAAGGTCATATGTGTATTAGTTACATTCTACGTAGTTTTTTTGCATTTTACCCTCTTTCTGTGAGGGATGGTCGCTCGGTTCCGGTTTAAATCAGCTCAATCTCCCCATATATCTTTGCAAAGCTTCCTTAGTTGAGGATTTGGAAGGTGGGCCTCATTAGCTCACTATTTGTTTTATTTTTTATACACTTGCTTCGTGTAGTACTTAACTTCTGGGATTGTTTATGACGTCATGTTTTAGTACCAAACAAGTAGGTTGGTACCTCCTAAGTCCCAAGTGCCTGCTAAAAGAACAAAATGGCGTTCATAATTGAGTCCTGGGTATTGCTACGCAGAAGATGGCACTATAACCGAATGTCCTTTAAAAAGATCAAAAGTATTATAGTCATTGAGTCCTGAACTTATAGCAGCAATTTAATATGTTTCAAACCCGACTATACGATTTTTGCTAGAACAAACATTATTCAGTACCAAAGAAACTTTTTTTTGCACTAAGTCAACTAATCCATACTTTTGTTCTTTTTAAAGAACTCTCGTGCTTAGTATGTAGTAGTTAATGTAATAATTATAGGTAAAAAGCATGGGTAATTGGTTATTTTCTTGACCAAATCAGAAATTCACCACGCGTACGCACAAAGCTTCGTTGTGTACGCGTGCTGAACTCCTCAACGTTGAGTCCTGGCCCGACGGTTGCTGGTAGAAGGGTAATCAGCCTCATTTTCCGAGTCAGAAGAATATTTATTTTCTGAGCTAGACGAGTTCGCATCAATAATGGTCATCGCTACGTTGACCAGAAACTACATCTATTTCAGGGTCTTGATAAGTCGACCCTTCGCCATCCTCAGTGTCTTTTATTTCAGATTCATTGAGAAGCTGCACTATGTCCACGTCGCGTGTCGCGTAGCACTAGAATGAAATACCATTTATTAACCGAACTCACTTTTAAAAGAACAAATTAAATTACCTTGCAAAAACATCGTTTACGTCGCATGTTTGTCAAAAATAATACATTATAGTTAAATATTACTAATTCATTAGAAAAAAAAACACAATTTTAATTGAAAGAAGTACCAATATTACTATGAAGTATTAATGGATTTACTTACGTTGTTTCTCACATGCTGCCATTGTCCCCTTTTGCTGACCACTAGGAACAAATATGGCTACTTGGTTTCGTTTCATTCAGCGCGTGTGACAGGGACAAATATATAAACACTAAGATAATGCCGTTTAGGTCTAAAATATCGCAATAAAGTTTAAAAATTGATTTTGTTCTTTTAATAGGTAGTTCGGTCATAACGAGACCTGTAATTTTCAAATCGTCAGGACTTAACAATGGTTGCCATTTTGTTCTATTAAAAGCTAGTTCGGTCTTTCTAACAAGTAATATTTTAAAAGCCCGGGACTTAGGAGGTTAAACTTAGAATGCAGAAATAAATCACCTTATTTGTGTCCCTACCAAAGTAGGTGTCATAATTATTAACAAGTAAAATATGAAACCTACTTCGGAAAGATCGAGATCTTTTTAAATCGAGAGTGAATAGACATCTTTTAGGTAAGCATGATCCACTCTAGACTGCATTGGCACTTACCATCAGGTGAGATTGCGGTCAAATGCTTTGTAATAATAATTAAAAAAAGATACTTACCTGGGTCCCTACCCAGCATCGCGCAAGTCGCACTACACACCGCTTTTCACATTATTTTTCGAACGAAAGTTATTAATCCGTAGATTTTGTGTTCGTATTTCCAGAAACATTCAGTAATTAATAAAAATAACAAAAACTGTCATTAATACGCATCTGAGTTAACCTTGATCATATTTATTCTAAATTTCAAATCGATAGCGTAAGTAGTTCCCGAGATAGAGAGAGATCAGCGATGTGACAGATGGATAGAGCCCCGCCATAAGGGTTCCTTTTTACCTTTTTGGTACGGAACCCAAAAAACGAACTCAAATTACCCCTAAATTATGTCCCAACATGGTTGCAAAGAAAACGTGAGAAAAACTTATACAATAACGGAGTAAGTCATCATTTTATCGCGGCCTTTTAGGTCAGGCATCCAATTGCGATGTCAGGCGAATAGGAATAGCATCGGACAATATCCTGCCCCTGGGAACTGGGAAAAATCACAACAATCCCGCCAACGCCCGCCACGGATTAGGTAAATCCATGGATCTCTTCCTACTAGATAGACGACCATCAGACTATATGTACACCACAATCAATCAACATCAGATTATTCTAGTCGAGCATGAGCGCTGCACCGTGCATGTTCCATATGAGAAGGCTTGTGTGAGGCTCTGCCTTTCCACTGAGACGAAGATAAGAGGATACGTGCTCGAATGAACTAATTGCATTGCATCATCCACATCTCTTTTCCGCTCCGCTGTATGACAACTGTGCATTGCCCCTGTGGCATGGGTGTACATCAAAAACAATCAACATCAGACTATTCTAATCGAGCATGAGCGCCGCACCGTACTAGTACATGTTCGATATAAGAAGGCTTGTGTGAGGCTCTGCCTTTCCACTGTTTGCCCATACATGAATACCTTAAAACTATAATTGGTCAAGCAAATCTTGTCAGTAGAAAAAGGCGCCTACATTTTTTAAATTTGCCGCCTTTTTCTAGTGACAAGATTTGCTTGACCAACTATAGCATACATATTATTATAAAATATATCTTAAAACTAAAAACACACAGTTATGGCTGCAACACAATTATGGATAAACGCTTTAAATGCGGCATCTATCGGGTGTAGTATCCGGGTAGATCGGTCTTACAGATTTACATAATAAGGATGCAGCCTCTCAAAAAAGATCGGGCGCGGTATTAGCATTTAGATTGTGCGTGGAGTAATCAATCAAGTGCCTAACTCGCAGGTTCCTAACAAGGTAATCTCTTGGAACAAGTTTATTGTCTTCTATTATATTGAAAGTTTGGGCAATCGATCATTTTCGATGTTGTCGCTTTCAATTGTTTGATTCCGGTTTGAGTTGACAAACTTTGGTGTTGATGCTAAATACTTCCCCAATATTGCCTACCATCCCCCCGAGCTTGCCGGGTACTCTTAAATTAAGAGTCCCCGGCAAGCTCGGCCGAATTTCACCTTGCCATACAAACGGATCTTCGTTCTCATTTCAATACTACGTATTGGATTGTTATAGAAAATTTGACTTTGTATATACAATGACACGAGGTATGTCTATGTCTATAATTAGTTTATATAACTCCAGTTTATAAACCAAATGAAATAGAGCAAAAACAAGTTTTGTATGAAAAACTTATTCACTGTATTTTTTTTACTATGGTATCAATCCACCAACGGAGCGGCAGCGAGGGTTCATCATACATTGTAGCCGTTAACCGCTATACGAGTTTTCAACCGGGAGGCGATGACTGACGATATTTGCGCCTGGCTCGTGGTCTATTGATGGTTACCTAATTAAATGTTTTCTTTGATTTGCATTTTTCTTTATTTTGTTACAGTTTTTCACGCTTCACAAATTCTCTAGTATCTAATATACATAAGTATGTTTTATGCATATTAAGTAATAGGTATCCTTATTTATTTGATTTATTAACTAACTACATACTATGGCATTGATATCGGTATCTGTATCGGTATCGCCGATTATTTACTTCAAAAATCGATATCGGTACCGTATCGGCAAAATATGTACCTACGGGACACTCGTGCGTTAGACAATTTGAAAATTACATAGTCACTACGAGCTTCATCGCCCATAACGCTCATTGAAAGGCGTAAGAATGTCACAAGTGCCTTTTAAGTAATTAAGACTTGATGATCAAGTCGGTAATTCGCAAGTGAGCACGTACAAGGCGTTATTTAGCTGTAAAGTCGACCTCAGATACGTGTTATTAAGAATTTGAGACTTAAGAGTTTATATTGATATTAATCAGTATCACCTAGGAAATATTTCTGAAAAGGGTACTAGGTACATATACTACCATTTGTATATTTGGTAGACATTCATTATTTCAATAAATAATAGAACTGGTAATAAACTTTTGAACTTGTTTAAGAAAACTTTGAAATATGTTACATTAAACGTAAATCCTCGAATAATCACGATTTAAAATATTCCCGGAAACGTTACCGAGGATATTCCTGCCTAAGGAATGCTTCCAGGAATGACACATACATATCAGGTAATTTACCTCTTGCAAACAGTGAAACCTGCATAATTGAAATCTCAAGGGATCGGCAATTTTGTGTCGGTTAACCAGGTTTCCTATTTAAGCAGGTCGTACCTAGTGATGGGTCGCGGTAAGATACTCGTTACCAGTATTTTTCCATTTGGGAATATTACCAGTAAGTTACCAATCTTACCGGTAATATTACGAAATCTTCGATTTTTATGAGACTTGGTTTATCTTTTATTATTTCTATATTAATTGATAGTAGAATGCCACCATTTTACAACTAAAAATAATACATAGGAAACCTCGGGGAGTAAATTACCATTTTTACTAGTAATATTCCCAATAATACCGAGTAACTTACCAATCTTACTGGAAACTATAGATTGCATTTAAAACAACATATTTTATCAAGGTGCAAATAACTATTGAAAGTAGATTTACAAGCTATGTTCTGGGTTTCTGGTCTATACTCGTATGTAGGTGCGAGAATTTCGCCAACCGTTGGCTTTCGGCGAGTTGCGATATGTGAAACAATGTTGCTCACAATTTACCGGTAGCATATTTCAGGAGAGAATGATTCCGGGAATTACTATTTTTTTTATTCCACCAGGCGTTGACACTCCGCTCTGCGAGTTGCTGTAGGTAAATGTTCGTCGTCGCGTATTTGTAATGCTGCGTCTTACGCAAGCGAACAACTCGCGAACGCGAAATGAAGCGGCGCGGCGGGCCCACGGCGTTCGCGTTCGCAACGAGATCGCCCACGTAGGACACTTTTATAGGTATCAAAGGATTGATTCACCCCGCGCCGCATCGCGTTCGCGTGTTGTTCGCCTACATATTACGCTGCGTAAGCATGGATGCTAGTGTGAAAGAAACGTAGCGAAATCAAAACACCTTTTTAGGCTTTTTATAATTAACTTATTTTTTGATCAATCGAGAGCGTAGACTTCTCTGAACGGTGACTTAGCAGTAAACTGTCGTATCACCAAAATAATGTTTAGTTCTGTTAGGGTTCTGTATCAATGGGAAACCTCACTGCCCTGTATGTATTATGCCAGGCGTTGGCACTTACGAGTTACGAGTGTTCGTCGGCGCGTATTTGTCTGCATGGATGGCCGGTGCGTTATCGCAGGCGAGGCCAAAACACTTTCGTCAATATTAAATCATCATAAAAGTACTTTATATATAAAGGTAAAGCATAGCGTAAAGCTCGCGGGTTCCAACCTTGGCTCGTACCAATGATTTTCTGGGAATTTATGTTTGAAATATATGTATTTTCAGGGTTCCGTACCCAAAGGGTAAAAACTTGTACTGAATATGACTGTGCCACACAGTGCCGCACACTGGTGAAATCCCGCCTTAAGATTTACGAGAGAGGGAGTACGCTCTTTTCTTGAAGGTTTGAAGGTCGTATCAGCCTGGAAATATCGCGAGCAACAGATCATTCCACAGCTTCACAATTCACCAATCGCGTTTAGATTAGTGGGAATTAATTGTAAATATGTTAATGCCAATTAAAATAAGTACGATTATTCGTAAATATCTTTATACGCGTGTCTGGCGCTGGCATTACTACGCCCCCACCTGAAAATAGCGTTTCATCCAAGGAAATCAGTGCCTAGTGTTAATTCCACGAATTAATTACCGCTAGTGTTAAACGAGTGTCACATTATAGGAATGGGCGTGTGATGGGAACACAGAGTCTAGTCTACTAGACTCGTCAAATGATAAAGATACAGATTATTTATTTTTCAAGTAGGCTTACGAGTATTATAATGCTCGTAGCTTTTCTATCTCTCGGTATGCCGCGCCACCGATCCACGTGTTCACTCCTAATGTTCGATGTTTATTGCTAACTATCTTCTGTCCTGTGAACTAAGCCAAATCCTGAACTTTAATTACATCCCAAGTGAAATAGATCTCAATTATTTTGCCAGCGTAGTCAACGACGCATATTCTTAATAATAAACTTGGTGGCTCTCATTTCACATTTAGATATTTTTGATGGGATAATATATTATCCCAGATACTATATGGATGGGATATGCTTTGTCGCTCTTTTGTCCTTTTGTATTCGTAAAGATAAAGTTTTATGACCAACCGGTGCAAATTATACTTCGTCAACTATACTTGCTAGGTACGTCTAGTTCAATCTACGTCTGTGAATGGGCGGTTTCCTGGCGACGGTAATAAAACGAGTTGGCAGCAAAATCGTCACGCTAAAAACATGGAGTGGTTGATGGTGCTATGTCTATTAACTGTGGGCGTTCGGGCTGAGGTAATTAAGTCTTTTATTAATAACTATTATGAGAGTTACGAGCATAGGAGTCGCCTAGATGGGGATAGGGAGGGAACAGCAACCCTCTGGGACAATAAAAATTGTAGCTTAGTTTTTAGTTTAAATGAAAATTTTAATTCACCGCTTCGGGCTAGACTCGAACTTGCGACCTTTTGGAACCCCGTTCCAATCGCTCAGATCTGAACCAACTTAGCTACTGAAGCCTACCAGAAGATTGCGAATTTTTCCATTCGTTCCTTTATGTAAAGCAGTGAATTTGCCCATATTTCCTTTAATTAAAAAAGTTTTTGTGTAGCCTAATAAAAAAATAAAAAATAAATTAAAAAAAACCCTAATGCCTAATGTAAGGCCACTAATTTTTCCAACCATCAATTTATATCAACTGTTAGCAGCAAGTTATAACAACGCGCATGTGACTCCCCTGTAATTACAAATGGCCATAGGCTACGGTAAACCCTTAACACTACGCGAGCTGCTTGTAATGTAATGTTTGCCATCGACGTGGTGTAAAACAATGGTATCTAATGAAAACTACATTGCCTTATTTCCACGTTAAAAAAAACTTACTTAAGTATATCTGATTATGTCAAGAAAATCCCAACAAAAACATAAATGTGAAATGAGAGCCAAGTTCAATATTAAGAATATGTGTCGTTGCTGACTCGCCGACAAAAGAATTGAGATCTATATTATATGGGTGTCAAGTTCTGTGCTGTGTAGAAAATCATGAAATTATAAAGGATTTGAATTGCCTACGCCAATGCTAGGGATTAGTTGCCAAGCGGACCCCAGGCTCCCATAAGCCGTGTCATTAAGCCGGGACAAACGCTAGGAAAAAGAAGATATTAATCTAATTTTGTCAGTAGCGTGTTTCGAAGTCGTTTCCATATAAATTCTTCCATTTATTTATTTATTTTTATTATAGTTTCCGACGAAAGAATTTCTCGAAGCCCTGAAACCTGTCGTAGCAAAATGCGAAGCGAGCACCGGGGTCGATAAAGGTAACTTTTATACACTGTATAAACTAAAGTTGCACATAGGGTTGTCATACGTCAGGAGTTCCCCTAACGAGTCAGGATTTTTGGTCCTTTGTCAGGATTGTGAGGGGACTTAGATTACTTTAGAGATTGTCATTCTAATCCTCAGGTTGAGGACCTAAACTAGCCCCTAGAAGTCAGTTAAAACTGTTAAAAGTTTGTAGTTGGGCAAAGGAAAGGGAACGTTATGCTGTGGCCGATGATAATGATGCTCCTGACCGATTTCGGCCACAGCGATGTGTGCTCTGGAGTAGGCAATTTTTAATTCGTGTTATTAAAGTGTAGCTGATCCACTCTCTGGTGCGCCCTTAGGTGGCTCACGTATCTTCTTGCTAAATACTCGAGCGCATTTTGGGCACGTCAGCACACCACTTAACGCAGCGTACTACGAAGGCGAACAACACGCGAACGCGAAGCAAAGCGATGCGATGAATCAATCCTTTGATACCTATAAAAGAGTCCTACGTGGGCGATCTCGTTGCGAACGCGAACGCCGTGGGCCCGCCGCTTCGCTTCTCGTTCGCGAGTTGTTGTTCGCTTATGTGGGCTCGCCGCGCCGCGCCGCTTCGCTTTGCGTTCGCGAGTTGTTGGCTTATGTAAGACGCAGCGTAAGACATAGTTGTAGGGAATTGAGGTTAGCGGCTACAGCATGTAATGGTGACTGATTATGGGCTTGTAGCTCACGAAAGGTTTTAGAATAACGGATTTATTATGGGTAAAATGACCATCCAGGAAATGTCGAATTTCGCTACACATGTTTCGATTTGTTACGAAGTTTTTTTTCCTGTAGTGGCCAACATTGATGTTATAAGTAAATACACTCTGACACAAAATAGCATGGCAATTTTATAAATGAATTCATTGATAATAAAAAAGTCAGTAAAACAGATATTATCTATTTTCAGCACTTGTAGATGACTTCAGCAAAGGTACCATGGTCGACGATGAGAAATTAAAGGTAATTAATTCTTTTAGTGGAATTAGGGTTTTAATGCTATGTTTACGAATGGGTTTTCATGCTAATAACAGACAGTAAACATTTTTAATTATAACCACGAATACAGTTTATATACATTATTCATAATTATTTTAATGTTAGAAACAAGTAATTAATTAAATACTTATTTTTTGTTAGTTTTAATTTGTTTTTTAGGTTTATAGGTTAATTTTAATAATAGTTTTGTTATTGTTTTTTGAAAATTCAAACGATTTGTGTATGAAAATGTGTACCTAACTAGTAGAACGTTGTAAATTAAAAAACTAGGAATAAAAATTAAATACTTAAGCAATTAAAACGTACAGCCTTACCATTCTACTCAGATTGTTGATGACTTTGATGAGAGTTTAGCGGTACTTGTCTAGAATGTCTAGTAAAAGGTTGCGTAGTTTAGGACAACCTAATTACAGTATTTAATATTTAAATTGTTTGCATACTGTAGCTAGCTTTACCGTCAACCATACCTCATGCAACCAACGAAAAAAAAAGATTTCTACCGTCTTAGTTTAGTTGTAGACTTATACTCTGCATTATTAATAAATGGTAATTGTGATATTTAAAAACCGGCCAAGTGCGTGTCGGACCACGCATAAGGCTAAGTTCACATGGCGTTAATTTTTCCCGTATACCGTATACGGGATTTTATCGAATACCGTAGTGACAGCAAAATTTGTATGGCAACGTTCAAAATCGTTCACACGGCGTCTATGCGGAGAAGCCGTCTAGCATTGTGAACGATTTTAAAGTTGCCATACAAAGTTTGCTGTCACTACGGTATTCGATAAAATCCCGTTTACAGGAAAAATTACCGCCGTGTGAACCTAATGGAGGGTTCCGTGTACCTTCATAAAAATACAAAAAGCCATACAAGCAAAAGAGCGCATCTTCGCGGTAGCTACTAGGTACGCCGTTTTAGTAAGACCAGTCTTTATTTAAGTCTAAGGGCTCAACCTATCATATTCAAAATCATTTTCTAATTTTTATTTCAAATATTTTGCATGCACGGTTCAAAAGTTAGAGGGGATCCAATACTTTTTTTACTTTTGGTGCGATTATTTCCAAAATTATTTACTTAATCTTTAAAACGTTTTTAGCAACCTTAATGTTATTTTTGAAGGCCTATCAAATCATGTGCCACATAACAGAATGATTTTACTTAAAAAAATAAAACATTTTGTTGCATGTGTGGATATATTTTTATAAATTAAAACTTCTAAACTAAATGCTCATGAAATACACCTATATTCCAAGTCTCGTTAAAATATCGAATAATTTCCGATTAAAATGGCGAAACTATAAGGGTTCCGATTTTGCCATTTTGGCTACAGAACCCTAAAAAAATTCGGTAAAATTTTATAAAATCCCAAGAGCCGATTATCTCAAAAATTTACGTTTAAAAAGAACAACTTGTTCAAAGTTTGCGATGTAACGCTTTACCTATACTTTGTACGGGGCTCTTAAGATTTTAATCTCATGTAGTTAAACATTTTGTTACCTACCTACCGTGCGATAGAGCGCCCGTGGGACATGGTGTGAGAAATTACATCTAACTATTCCCTAAAGCAAGTGGGTATTCCAGTAAGTCAGGCGAACCTAGCTACCGCCATAAAATATAAAGTTACACTCATTTTAAAACGACATGCTGGAATAACAGGGAATTTGACATGAACATTCAATTAGCATATACCTTTGTCAGGTACTAGTTTTCGTTGCTAGAAATTGTAATACAAAGAAATTAGAGCAAAAAGTTTTACATAGGTACCAAACTTTTTTATTTTTTTTTGGTGCGACAATTTTTTAAAGTAGATAATTCTCGTATGCGATTATTTTCGACTATCGATTTGAGCGATCGAATCTCAAAAATTGGTCTACCTCAGCATTATTTTTGCCTTACTTTCTTATTTACAGAATCTACCTGTTTATGACGTGTATTACTGTTTAGCATACTGACAGAACGAATACATTTTAGGTCATCTTTTAGCTCTGTAACAGTGTAAGGGTTTGGAGAAGAAGTAACCAATCCTGCTGTACTGCATATGATGGGGCTCGGGTTATGTCGATTACATGTTTCAAGTTAATATATGTGACGTTTTCAACCAAAAGTTACCACATTGTCGCTTGTTGATAATGTTGATTTCTAAATGAAGCTATATGGAAATAGCGCCTTACTGACAAGCGACAATAAGTACCCTTTTGGTTGAAAATGGCACATATAAATGTAAAGTTTAGGAGACCATGCAATGAGAGACCTTTGAAATGATAAGTTTTTTTGTTATTGTTCGCAGTGTTACATGAAATGCATTTTTCTGGAATTTCAAGTTGTAAGTATGAGCCAAAAATACTACTCAAAATTAAACTAAGTATTTTTAACAAATGTCAAACATATAACACTGACCGTAACTCAAGCTTTGTGATTGACAAATGTTTTTAGTACCATATCGTTAATAAAACAATGCTACTTACCTATTTAACACGTACCTAACCTTACTTTCTTATGGTTAGGTACTTTTGTGGACGTTATGAGTTATGAGGTAAAGATGTGCCTCGCTCATGTCACGTCTGTGCGGCAACCCCAATGGTCGTCTTCGCTAACCCCCGGGACAACCTAATGTTTGCCCGGTGAAAGTCTATGCATTTTATCAAAAGCTTTTGACTATTTTGTGCTAATTTACCTACGTAAACTAACATTGTTTTTCAGATTTATTAACTTAATCGTATGGGCTCTGACTGAAATAAATGTTAATTTTATATCACCAGCTAGACGAAACAAAAGGCCACTTCCGATACGAGAAAATGCTAAGCGTTATCCCCCAAGAGATGAAAAGTATCGCGTATGAAATGGGCCGCAATTGCATCCACTTCAAGGGGGAGGGGGGCGCGAACCTCTGTCAAGTGTCGTATGACCTGCATAGATGCTGGCAGCAAGCAGACCCTGAGGTAAGTTATAAGATGTAGGTGTATGCTTCTTTCCTTAATATTTAGATAGCTACCTAACCGGATAAACGGAATGTAAACAAGCGACAATGGCGGCAGATAAACCGTACGCGGTTTTCGCTCGCTGTTTTCGCTCGCTGTTTTCAAATGTAAATAGTATTTTAAGATTGTTTTGGATAAATAAATAATAAAAAATGTAGATGAAAAGCATCGCGTATGAAATGGACCGCAATTGCATCCACTTCCAGGGGGAGGGGAGCGCGAACCTCTGCCACAGGGCTCGGAACCGGTATTTTTTTTAAAACTCCGAAATAGCCCAATATTTTGAATTTTTTTATGCTCATTACGTAGGACTGAATCATGTATTTAGGAAACAATTTTGCATTATTAAGAGGCCGGTGTCGATTTTAGTCGCAAAAATGTAAAATTGATAGATTTTGTCGGTGAAATTGTACACCTTTTGTTACCTAATTAAAATAACAAGTACTGGTTTCTATTAGCACGTCTTCTTATCTTACCTTTTATCAGATCAATATTTTGAAAACAGACTCATTAAATTAGTAATGTTTGCTTTTCTGATGGACGTTTAGGTAAACGCGCGTAAAGCACTGATTTTGTCGCTCTTATTTGTAAATTTCGTAAAGTTTGGACGGCTAAACATGGTAATTTTGTATTACACATATCCTGTACTTGACGTTTATCAGACTACATTTTTATTATTATGACTTTGAAGTAGTGTAAATGAAAGGTAGACGAAATCAATTTTCTCCAGAAATTACTTCAAAACAAGTGACAATATCTCTGAAAATTGACTTAATTTCAGCGTTATTTTTATACTTAAACAATCTACAACATTTGCTGAAACTATTCTTATACATCAATTTGTATAATTTACCACCCTACATTTTTTATGAATTTTTAAAAACTGCCCCTTCTTTTCATATATTACCGGTGACGCACGCTCGCGAGCCCATTATTAAAAGGCAAGATGAGAAGACGTGCTAATAGAAACCAATACTTGTTATTTAGATATGACGTAACAAAACGTGTATAATTTTAACGACTAAATCTATCAATTTTAAATTTTTGCTCCAAAATCGACTACGGCCTCTTAAAACGTCCCATTAAAAATGAAATTATAAACAAAAGAACGAAAAAGAACGTAATAATACCGGTATTTTTGTATGGAGCAAATACCGGTTTCCGACCCCTGCTCTGCCAAGTGTCGTATGACCTGCATAGAATGCTGGCAACAAGCCGACCAAGTTATAAGGTGTAGGTGTATGTAGGAGATGAAAAGCATCGCGTATGAAATCTATTTCATACGCGATGCTTTTCATCTCCTACATACACCTACAATTGCATCTACTTCAAGGTGAGGGGCGCGAACCTCGGCCAAGTGTCGTATGACCTGCACAGATGATGGTAACAAGCCGGTCGAAGTATTTTACAGACGGTGCCTAGGTTTTACCAAATTCTAGTTTTTTTTTTTTAAATATATTATGGCCTGGATGCTAGTTAAATCTCATAGAACAAATCTAGAGACAGGGCCTATACTGGCGCCATCTATGAAAACCTTTGACAGTTGCCAACCCCATTGTAGCCACTCACTATCAACAATATTTGAGACACCGGCGAGACTTAAGAAGTTTGATACTTCTTGCTATAAAAATAACGTAAAGCGCACAAATAATCACTTATTTGTACATAGATTTCATTAAAATAAGTCGAATATCGCTTATCTAACATGTTTCGATCTGTTTCGAGGATTCTCGACAGGAGCACCACCGTGCGGAAATTAAATGAGTGACCCATTAGGCGGTTATCACACGGGATGCTATGCGCGTATTCGCACGTCGCTCCGATTTTTGAGCGAGACAACGTATTATAGCGACATCCCACATCGCTCGCACATCGGAGCGACGTGCGCATCGCATCCAGTGTGATAATAACAGCCTTTAAGTTCTGATAAACTTGAACATTCACTTGTAATGAGCATTCTGGCGAACAGAAGAATGTACAGTCGCCATCAGATATATCAGGGCGGGCAACGTGCTCAAGAGATAGAGAAAGATTGGAAAGCTTCGAAATGTGCTGTTAGCGGAGAATGGAAGGGATTAGGACAGAAAAAATAACAAATGTTAGTTCTAGATAGGATTAAAGAGAAAATAAATATAATAAAGACAATAGAAAATACAAGAGGAGTACTAATTGGACACCTGCTACGACACGATCTGTTCGTTAAGAACATCATAGAAGGAAAGAGAGGAAGAGGAAGACCGAGAATAAATTATTTCAACCAAATAAAAGAAAAGGTTCAGGTCGTGCCATACCAGAAGGTTAAGAAGTTGGCAGAGGACCGGACGAGTTGGAGATTGCTGCAAGCTCCACCGACAAGAGCACAGCTCTTAAGTAAAAAGAAGAGAGAACGTGCTCACAAACATCTGAACACGCCTCTATGGTCAAGGTGCTAGAGTGCGTGCTTAGATATTTCTGAACACCTCGACCGCTCCAATATATCTGATGGCGACTGTAATAGCCTTCGTGGAACAATTAGCCGAATCTGCTTAAAAACTGCGAATGCTCGATGTTCAGCTCGAGTAAATGCTCAAGCTCAGCACCTTCATGAATATTTTTAATTGGTAGTCATGTCTTGAGTCTCACTAGAGAGTCATAAGAATTAGGAGATTGAGCGCACCTTAAGTCTACAGGAAGAGAATTCCATAATCAAACAGCTTGAAAAGTGAAAGAAATATCATAGAATTTAGACGAGACGAGACGAGACGATGACAAGACAGAAAGAAGCTGGGAGGACCTAATAGAACGGAGATAGCTGAAACGGTTCTTGAGATAGCGGAGAGTTGCGGGGTTAAAAAGAATGGAATACCTACAGAAGTGACAAAACGTGAGAGTTACGACGTACCTAAGCGAATAGGGAGCCACTTGAACTGAGAGTCTTAAAACGCATTCAGTTTAAAACGAATAGGTAACATGATTGTTCATTTAGCAAACGAGTACCTAGCAACGTAATTAATTAGCTTAATGATGTTTCCTAATTGCACACGACGAATCACGTAACATAGCAGGTGTTGCTCTGAATTATTTGCTTTTCATTTGTAAAGTGGGTTGTGGAGTGGATATGCTCTGCAGCAAGATGCTGCAAATCGTTAGCTTGTTGGGGTATTACGGGGATGCAAGAAACAACGTCAATGTGGAAAATAACTTCAGTGAGTTCAGTATGCGCTTTTATTATTGCCTACCGCTTAGAAGTCTATTTTGTATCTAACTTACAGAATGAGTAAAACGAAAACTAAAGATTTAAGATTCAAATACAGCGAGACTATACATTAGTATTTTATACAATCGTGATATAATGGAGCGCTTTTTAGTCGAGTACCGTGGTAAGGCCAAAGCTTGCTAAGTTGACTTATTGGGTACGAGATTGAAAAGCTTGATTATATCACTATTGTATACAAAACTTTTTCTACGAGTCAACAAAAATAATACTTTAAACTAGTAGAATCATATAGGTAAACAAACCAAAAGTATACAGGTAAGAGGTGAGCTACGCGAGCAGCCGCGATACTTTCATACTCATACGCGCCCTGGCCGCCCGGGCGGCGGGTTGATCAACGACACCTTCTCATAACTCAATTTTAAGACAGTTTTTTTCTCGATTTTGGCCACCGTAGCCTATGGAGACTGACAAGCAGCGCTAAGCGGTTTTCTTAGTCTATGAAAGTTGCTATATTAAGGATGTCACATGCGCGTTTCTCACTTATGAAGCAAGCTGTGATTGGTCAATTTCATTATAAGTACTTGACTAAACCGTTTCGAAATGAATACCTATATACTTGAGATTAGCCCATACATGAAAAGTAGGTACAGGTTACAGTTTGGTATCATCATCATCATCTGGGGAACTACAAAAAATGTGTCATTTGGTGGAACTGCTGATGAAGCTCAGAACGAGACTCTTCAACGACGCGTATTACACGTTTAGCTAGTACCTAAGGTTCTAAGAAACATTTTTGTCAAGGTCAAATTCTGATGATGAGTTTTATGAGGAATTGGAGGGAACTCCTTAAACCTTGAAACTAACCCAGTATAACCTTGACCCGTAGCTACCCGAAGCGCGAAACTTTTTAGTGATATGTCAATGCTGCGTCACTCATAACAAAAACTTTAAGCTAAAAATTGATAAATAAAATTAACTTTAAATAAAACCGGCCAAGTGCAAGTCGGACTCGCGCACGAAGGGTTCCGTACCATTACGCAAAAAAACGCCAAAAAAATCACGTTTGTTGTATGGGAGCTGGGAGGCCTACTTAAATATTTATTTTATTCTGTTTTTAGTATTTGTCATCATCTGTGAAAATTTCATTTGTCTAGCTATCACGGTTCATGAGATACCTACAGCCTGATGACAGACAGACGGACAGCGGCGGAGTCTTAGTAATAGGGTCTTGTTTTTACCCTTTGGGTACGGAACCCTAAAAAAAGAAAAACCTACTTCAAAAAGGATGAAATAGAACATAATCCATTTTATATGCGCTATTAAATGTTTAAAGTCGGTGCCATTATTTATGGGAGATCGTACCTTTGCGCCTCCTTTTTTTTATTTGCCACCTAGAATAGCGCGACAATGGTAGCGATGACAGGCCAAAATTTGGCCAAAACAAAAGATGCACCAATTTTAGATTAAAACACGTGGAACTCCTTCCACACGTAACAATGAAATTGCCAATCAGACCAACAGCATCGAAAATTGTCCGATTAGCGTTCGCCTCCTCGATTTGATTGGTCACAATCAAAATCCACAGTATTCCTATTTACACTGTACAATTACGCTACGTCTTACGTAAGCGAACAACTCGCGAACGGCGCAGCGCGGCGCGTCGGGCCCACGGCGTTCGCGTTCGCAACGACATCGCTCACGTAGGACACTTTTATAGGTATCAAAGGATTGATTCACCCCGCGCCGCATCGCTTCGCTTCGCGTTCGCGTGTTGTTCGCCTACGTAGTACGCTGCCCTGCCTACGAGTTTGCCCCGGAAAATTACTGATGTGCCGTCAGAAAGTTTCCAAAATTGCAAAATTTCCACATGGAAATATTTCGAAAACTTCTCAGATGTACACGCAGTCAAATCATAACATTGGGCGTTTTATGATCTGGCCAAAACCCGGAAAGAAAAGATTAACCATTTTTTTGTATTTCCAAATGTAGATTTTTGTCTCTCTCTTATATCAAACCAAATTTTCAATATACAAGAACAAAAAAACTATACTCATCCTTTTCTTTTGGGTGCTAGTGCTAGTGTAAGACAAAGATAGATGATTCTCTCTGTCTATGTTTGAAATGAGACAGTCGTTTGACAAACTATACCTTACTTACTTACATACTTACTACGGTGACGCGACGACCCAAAGTGAGTCCTGGCCTCCGACACCAGATCGCGCCATGCCCCTCGGTCTAGCGAACCTACACAACACCAACAAACAACAACAGACAAACTAACAAACAAACAACAACAAACAAACAAACAAACAACGAACAAACTATAATATACCTAATAATGTTTTATTTATTTGTTTCAGCATTATTTCCTGATGTGAACGGCGCTGTCTTCTGGTTGTAAAGGATAATCCGCACTAATTCTATCACTACATAGTACGAATTTTTGGATCATTCCTTAGAATGGAACAATAAAGACAAAATATCATATTCGTAATGTTGTTTATTGTTTACTGTTAGGAGTCCCATAAGTCGTGATCATAGCGTCAGTCAGTGGCGTAACCAACTAGGGGGGGGCAGAGGGGGAAAGTGCCCCGGGCGCCATCCACGGGGGGGCGCCAAAATGGGCAAAAGGCAGCAGCAGGGAAACTTTTGTCAGTCGTCAGGGGGCGCAAATTTGGTGACTGCCCCGGGCGCCATATCATCTAGCTAGTCTAGCTACGCCCCTGCATAGGGCCAAAAACGTTTATACATCGGCCGTATTCGACATTTGTTCTACTAAAAAGTCACTTGATACTGACAGATCGGATCGTACCGCAGTGATCACTTATTGTTCGAATTGGGCCGTAAGTATATTAACTCATAATAAGTCTCACAAACCCGCCGCTACCATACAATCGAGTTACCTACTCATTGTAAATACGGATATTGTAATCATATTTTGTTACTATTTCCAATGATTTAATTACATAAATGTATTATCTGATGTTGAAATGTCATATTTAAAGAATATTATCAATAAGTGAATGAGTATGAGTATGAGTAACTCTTTGGTATGGCTAAGCATTGAAAAAAAAAACATGGTCTACATAACTGTAAAAAAGTTAATAGTTCAAACCATAACACTCATAGAGATTCTTGGCCTATTGAATGAAAAACTTTTCTGAATTAACTATTTAATTTATTTTGTAACATGAAATAAAACTATGAAAACGGATTATATCGCGTATATTGAATTTATAATACATCCCGACGTTCCGAACTCTTTACAGCGTTCGTGGTCAACGGGTGACTGAGGAAAAACCACAAAATGCAAAAATACCCACATACTAAAAACAATGAACCATCATAGAAAACTTTAAGGCTGGTTGTACATGCAAAATCGGTTCATAAGGCTAGTTATAGGTATACACTACATCCTTCATTATTATTATTATTTTTTAAGTAAAGATATATATAAACGCGATATAATCCGTTTTCATAGTTTTATTTCATGAGTAACTATCGCGGTAACCGAAGAGAATATTATTTTGTAACAATTTTGAGCACACATAAAATTGTTGAGTCTTAGAAAACCTTGACATACCTTAACATTATACATAAATAACGATTGTTCTAAAATGTAGGTTGACTAGACACAAATATGGTAACCACTTCATCATCATCATCTGAAGGCACTACAGCCGCGGGTGGGCCTTAGCCTAGTTAGCCTGGTCAAGCAAATCTCTCCAGTACGATTTATTTGTGGTTTTCCTTCCCCAACTTTTTACTCCTAAGGTCCTGATGCCCTGGTATATATGGTAACTACTACTTATTTCTAAATACTTTATAATCATAAAGGAATGTTTCAGACAATAATAGTACATTACGATACAAGTGCGAAAAATGTATCGTACAACATTTTACAGTACATATGGCCCTTTAAATTTTCGTCAGTTACGTAATGTGCTAATTATCGCACTAGTGCGGTAAAGTAGCACCATATGTAATGTAAAGATACATTATACTTATTGAATAAGCACCTAGAAGACTAATACAGTCATTTTCATATTAAAAATAAGTAAAATGACTGCTATTTTTTTTTCTAATAATTATCTGGTGCTTTATTTCATGCATGGTGTGAAATAATTTATTTTAAATACAGTCAAATACCCTATTACAGCGGTTCTCAAACTTTTTTGGTGACGGAACCCTTATGGAAAGCGAAATATTTGACGGAGCCCTAAATAAAAAAAAACATTTGTCGCTGTCCATAGGTATATCTGGTCCACAGTGTTTCACAGTGGTCAAGAGCGGTTGTTTTTTCTTATAATTACAAGTATTCTCGCGGAGCCCCAACTGAGGCTATGCGGAGCCCTAGGGGTCCGCGGAGCACACTTTGAGAATGGCTGCCCTATTAGATTAAATTAGTAAGAAGAAAAAGTTGATTCACCTACATACTCCATCTTGTAGTTACGGTATATGACTGTGTTAAATTAGCCTCCTATGTCTCCAGCACCCATGGCCTGTTCTGTTAGCAGATCCTGGATCTCCTTGTAAATGCTCTCCAGCATCAAAAGTCGTGGCTTGGTGTACTGTAACGTTAGAAAAAATCAGTAACATTAGAAATATAATGAAACATACCCAACTTGTCAGTAGAAAAAGGCGCGAAATTCAAATTTTCTATGCGAAGACAACTCTTCACGCTTATTTTTTTTTTAATTTGCTGCCTTTTCCTACTGACAAGGTCACTGTGCCAGTATATAAAGACACTAAATTGCTATAATGCTATACAGTATTTACAATCTCACTAATCGGGCGGTAATGCTGATATGAGAGCGCCTGATTACTGGAAAATTCGGATTACTGGAAGTTAGAGCAAATCTGCATATTATTTTAATGTGTTTTTAGTATGTCATAGAAATGAATTTTCCTCAAATACTAAATTCAAAGAAAATCCTACTGATATCTGAAGCTTAGCCATTTATAAAGAGATTAAATTGCGATAATGTAAGCGCACACGGTAAATTAGGACAAAGAATGATCATTTGTACCCCAATTTTAGTGCCAGATTACACTGGACCATCAAAGTGTCAGATTATCGAGATTTCACTGTAATAAGACTAATAAGAAAAGTCACTGTAGTTCCTTACCTTGAATAATGGTATTAATTTGAGTGGCTCATAATCACTATTGATTTTAACTAATAAGGTGAGGAAATACAAAACACGATTCTGAAACACAAAAAAAGTTTGAAAATTACAAGAAAAAGTGTTTTTATTAAACTCGCAATGTATGTATGTATTAGGGAGTGCTCCCGGTATTGGACCGGGACAGTGCCGGAACCGGGAATTGCCGGTTCTCGCCATACAAACTCAGTACCGGGAGCATTTCCTAGTATGTATGTATGAGTCAAATCTTGCAAGTTAAATTTAACCCACTATCCGGTTTCCGATGAAGCTGAACACATATGTACATACGGAAATTGAACGACAATGCAATACTATTGACTATGGAGCTGATCTGATGGAGCTGGAAGGTGGCCATAGGAACTCTGTGATAAAATAACGCAACCTAATTATGTTTGGGTTTGTTAGAAAGGTCTTGATGAGCATTAATTGCCTGTTGATAGAAAAGTACAGTCAGCGATAAAAGCTTGTAACAAATTAAATTTTTGACAATGAAACTTGCAAATTTAAAATGATCCATCAAGTGTGGCTTTCCATCACAGAAGGGTCCTTATGATGCAATAAGGTTCTTTAAATTTTTATAAAAACATGCTTATTGCACATGAAGAAAGCCACAAATAATTAACTTTTAATATAAATGGTTGCGAAATAATTATTTGGTAAAAGTTATTCGGCCAAATGAAACTTATGCAAAAACTTGGTAAGTGAAATTCGGCAATACAATTTTCGGCGAAAAGGCAGGATCCCATCATAATAGACAGGTCATTAATTTCATTTACCTATATTTATTATGTTGCTTACCAACTTAATAGCTTCATTTATAATGATGTCATCTATTTTGGTCCATGGCACAAAGTTGTCTTCCCGGCCAACAACATATTGCACTGAGCTTTGTATTCCCACAGTTGGAATAACTAACAGTGTCTCTGAAAACATAGGTACTCATTAATTAGTTACTAATGATCTTAATTAATAATGAACCTCCAGGTCTGTTTCAAGTATGTTAAGTACACTACATTGTACTACAAATCCATTTGTATGTGACTGCTTGTGTTCTAAATAAAATTAAAAAAAAGTATACAAGCAGTAGTTGATACCAACCAACTTATGTTTAAACTTTCATAAGTGTGTGGTGGTCAAACATTGTGGGTTGTAAAGAAGAAAAAATCGGTTTCGAGAAAATTGCAAAAAGAAGACTAAAAATGCAGTCACGTCAGGATCCTTATCACACATACACATGAGGTTAATGACCCATACAAAAGGTATCACTTTGTTGGTGGTCAATAAGAAGTCTCTAATTGCATATTTATGCCAATAGCTCCTTAGTAACTAGTTACTAAGTGGCTTATTTTGCAAGTGTAATTTAAAGTAAATGAAATCACATACCTGACTGCACACTGTGCGTTACCCAAAAAAATACTATGAATGATAAAACTGTAACTATCACTACCAATATAGTCAAATTGATTCGCACGTAAATAAGAAATACAATATTGGCCAGTATAGCTACAAGGAGCGATATCATGGACCAATTTGATTTACGTTCCTCATTGCTGCTGCTGTATGATATGGTAAATTGTCTGGATTTCGGCGAACTGTTTCTACCGTCCACTCTGAGTGATAACATGACACCGTTAACATTCTCGTACTTCAGCGTTTTGTCGCCTTTCGACATATGGCAGTGCTTTGGCTAAGCTTGTTATTAAACGAGTATTTTAGTATAATTTAATTTATTTCTAATTTGTTTTCAAAACATTTATCAATATCAGATAATGTCACTTTGACATATAAACAAGTCCGCGAAGTCGTCTTTTTTGGGTTTCACTGAGTCCAACTCAAGGTAATAAACTTAAAATAAATTATTTCTTGACTGTGAAGAGATTATATTTTTGATTCTGAAATCAAATTCATTATTAAAAATTTTAATGTATTTAGGGATTTAATAAACTGGCAGTGGATTGAAAATATGAATGATACTATTATCGTAAGTTGTACGGCTTGAATAACCCAACATTACAATTGGGACAGAAATTTGCTCTCAGTAGAAAAATACTCTTTAGTATGTTCAAGTAAACGAAAATCGTCTACTCGAACTTTATAATTCTTTTTAAAATGTTTATTTAGATGCAGTGTATTTGAGCCAAAATACTTCAAATTAAATAACAAAAAAAGTGTACTTTACTGTAACGGATTCATTGAGCCATTAATTTTTAAAACCCTGAAGGGGAATAACCGGAATAACATAAACAATAATAACATCGATGCGGAAATTAGACAGAAGGTAACCATAACAACTTCTAATACAAATACATACACATTAGCGTAAAAGTATTCTAGGAGGAAAATTTAAGAAACTAACTGAAAAGGGATAAGTAAAGACTTGGTCATGTCGACGGATAGTTCAGATGGCAATGCGTGGGTATTTGACTCTCTTGTGGGTTTTCTACACGGGCCTGTATGGAATGTCCCATTGCAGACTTTTATAGAAGAGAAGTCTCTGCGTGAGTATTCTAATACAGTGATATCAAATTAGATAGATATAGACTAATTTTTCTTACAAGTGGTTCATTTTTCAAATAGCTTTTGAGCCAACGGACAACGGGGATGTTTTGGACAGGCCAGAATACAAGAAGATTCATGATGAATATCGGAATCTGGTAAATAATTTATATTTCTTCTCTACCTGTAGGCATGCACCTACAATACTATAGTTCTTTGCATTTCTTGGATCCCATTAGTACATTTGTGACAGGTAGGCCACACAACACTAGACCGAAACCTTTTTTTTTCTTTTCATTGCGCCAAATTTAAATTTACAAATACGATAGGTAGATGTGATGCTCGGGTCCTTCATGGATGACATCGGCATCTCTGCAGACCAATTCGAGGCTGCATGCCGTCTGTCCGCTTGTGACTTGGCCGGACTACCCGCACAGTTCCACCGGCGGCTGTTTGAGCAGATCTGGGCTGCCAACGACTACGATATCTTCGTTAAGATGATGACGCATAAAAATGTTGAGCTGCAGCTGCAGGTTAGTGGTCGAAATAGTATAAGTCGTTGAAATCCAAATGAGGAAGCCGACGACTACATTCGGGACACATTTAAGTATATACAAAGATTTCCATCTAAGCTACCACTTCATTTCCCCGCTCGCAGGGTCGCTTAAGGGAGTCTGGGGTCCTATCGGATCCTAATCCCTTATATTGGAGCAGCCGAGCAGGCACTGGTTTTACGAAAGCGACTGCAATCTGACTTTCGAACCCATAGAGGAAACTTATTCTTTTAATTTTTGAGAAACTCATAGTGCTTGATCTTAGATACTAGTATTTGAACCCATCACCGATTAGGAAATCGCAGGCGATACAGCTATGCTAACGAAGCTTCATTCTATAATACTTACTTTTTACCTAACTATCTGGAAGCTTAATTTGAGGACGAACCTTTTATCCTAAACTATATACATTATCTTGATAGCAACAGTGTTGTTGACAATGTTTTCTGTCAAAGGCACTAGAGTTGATCGAGAGGCGTTTCGGAGCATTGCCCAGCATATTTGCAACCGTACCGGAAGACCCGGAGACGTCCCGAAGCGACGAGAGCGAAGACTGGCCTGACGCTGACGATGTCATGACTGAGATTAAAAAGTAAGCTAGACTTATTTTAAATATAGGTATTCCTGATTGTTTTAGCCATGTCATTTGCCGTGCTGCTATTACGTAGGCAAACTACCTTAAGAGTATAATACTTAATATGAGGCACGAACATAAATTTTACACACAGGCGTCCCGCAGTCTCGTAACTATCCCCAATGCTATTATTGTTGTTTATTAGAGACTGTAGTGACTGTCATGGCGAATGGCCATCTGATCTGCTTAGCATGACTTCCGTTCTCGCGCGCGACTCCATCATACATTTAGCGATTTTAGCGCGACTTCATGTATGGATTCGCTCGCGAGAACGCCAGTCATGCTAGCCGGTCAGATTTATCGGACTGCCAAGGTGCTTACAAATTTGCCTTTATTGAGTGTTTATTGACAAAGCGTTAGAGTGCATGCCTATTCAGATATTTTTGAGGACCTCGGCCGCTCCGATATATCGGGTGGCGACTGTTCTCATATGTACTGGGAATGATATGATTTTGTTCCGCTGTGTTTGAAAGACAATGTTAAAAAAGCACGTTCAGTATTTCAATCTCTTGAAATCACAACTTTACGCGTCTCCTCTTTATTTGGTCCTACACAGGTCCAATTAAGTCATCTAAAACTTGTAATTTTTAGATTACAACTCGAAGACTTTGAAGATAATGCCGTCGTGAGCGTCCCTCCTGAAGAAGTGGTGGCTGAAAAGCAAACCCTTTTAACCAAAGCATCCAAGCTTCAAAGCTTTGAAAGGATGGAGGATCCAACTGAGAAAACGATTAATCCGCCAGAACCCATTATTCTGGAACCACCAAAACCAGCACCGAAAAAAGTTGAGGTAGAGATAGTATATAAAGTACTTAAGTATAATTGCTGGTTAAGTTAGTTAAGTATAAATCAATTACATTCTTTTTCACCATTGTGGTATAAAAAATACGTTTTAGGTGAGCGAGGAAGAAATCCTTGCGCGCCAAGAATACTTAAAGCAGCAGCGAGACAAACTTCTAGCACTGAAGAAGCAGGTTCGCGAGAAAAGGTTGGGCGCTGCTGAAATTGGGTCAGAAGGAAAAGGTAGATTATGTCGCAACTTCTTCATGTGACGTATCAGTTCCGACCATTTGGAAAATATAAAGGGGTTATTAGAGCGATTTCACATTGTCCGATCCGATATTATGCCGGATGATCCTAGGAGCAAAACAGCTGTTAGAGTGCCTTATGGCATCAAGTCCTTCTTTCTTGGTTTAAAATTCTCTTTTAAACGTTAAATATTTCATCAATAAATAGGTACCTACTTATAAATATAATTAAAAAGGCACTTCTTAGTATTTCACTTTTCTGTGGTCGTATCCGACCGGACAATGTAAAAACGTTCTTACTTTGCGTGTTTGTTCCCTTTAGTTATTCATCTAGTGCAGTCTCTGTTCAGGGACCCTTACCCGAAAAAAACGTGTAAGTAGCAACACTAGTGTTTTCCGAGCGGTCGGCGTCTAGTCAACTCTAATGGCTGCTTCTCGACGCAATAACGCAGCAACACCATAGACAATGGCGCTCAAAAGATGCTAGTGTGATGCTCAAGGGCCTGACACTCTTTGATAGAGAAAGATAGTCTTATTGCAATTCCTATAAGAGGAAAGAGAAAATAGTGCCATGCTTTGTCCTTATCACCGACCGGGTGGCATCATAGGTAGGAGGCGATGACGAAATACTGAAATTTATAAGAGTGAAAGAGAAAAAATCCTATGCTGCCCAAATTTTATATAAATATTCTTTCTCTTATCCCCGGTCGCTCGGTGGCGCGTCTATAACTACTTGTATATACTAATGTCTATGGTGATGCTAGAGTCTCTTACACTCCATGTCTGATTTCAGAAGGCCCAAGTGGCCAAGCACGGCCTCGCTCAGCGCGCGTAGCGCAGGCCGCGCTCGCCGGCACGCCGCCGCCGCCGACGCCAGACGCCATGCAACTGCGCAAGGCGCTCGCCTCTAAACTGAAGACTGAAGTCGTTGATAACCACTAAGCTGACTGTAATTTACCTTATGACCGGCCGTTCCAAATAGTTCAAAACCCAGATTATAAATGATTCAAACTGTCAGAAACAAAAAAGCTGTAGTGACCACAGACTGCCAGTGTTTCTTTGATTCATGAATCTAGTATAGGTAAAACTGGAGGCATGAGTGGCGGGGGGAACTATCAGAACGGGATAGTCTTATGTATCTTTCAGTAGGAGTAGCAGAGAGCGTTATTATTGTTTGTCCTTGTTACAGTCTCACTTTTTTTATTCCCCACCGTAAATTTGTATGGTTTGTGGTGGGCTACAAATCTACTCGACCAGTCATATTGCCGCATTGCGTATGTTGTCCCTCACGGGTGCATGAGGTAGACCACTTCTAAAGGATCCTACCTTCTATGCTTTGATTACGTTTTTTAAACGATTGCAGCGCCATCTGCGTTAAGCTTTGCGCGTTTATCCTCAGATCCTGTTTATCAGATCAAGATATTATCCTGATAAGTACCTGAGATTTCTGAGCTGCAGCTCACTTAGTTATTAAATCCTAGCTTGTATTTTCCCCTGGAATGTTTTTCCTTTGACGTTCATGAATCTGGCCAAATCACAAAAAAGTTACTTTTGTCGTGCAGTTGTTACATCAAATCATGTAAAGTAACCATATCATGTATACTATCTAGTACATAGAAGGTAGGAGTGGCCTACCGCGCACGCCCGTGACGGACAGGACATATGCAATGTAGTACAGCGGCCAGAGGGCCTAAAACACCATTCGATGTGACCGTACAGTATACTACCGACAAGTGGTATCGTTGTGTTCGGTAGAGTCTACTGAGTACGAAATATGAACTTGTCACTTCCTAAGAGTGTGGGGGGGATAACTGTGACGTCACAAAATCGGCATTACAAAGTTTTTAACTTTTTTCTTTTAAACATACCATGTGGGGTACCAAATGAAAGGGCATTGTGAGTAGATTACAAATATATACATAGTCTAACATTTTCACTACTTGGTCTAACAAATTATTAGAAAAAGCTCAAAAATTTCACAATCCTGAGTTGATTTTGAACTGCTCTAAATTGAAAATAGCTGAATGGATTAGTTCAAAATTTATATACAATGACTGAATATCCTCTATATGATATCTAAAAATAATTAAACAGACATATCCAAAAATAAGAAAAGTACATGAAGTTGAATATCAGTATAATTTTCTGGTCTAATTCATGTATTTATTTTTGTATAGTATAACAGAAAATTATAGTGTTATTCAACTTGATGTACTTTTCTTATATTTGAATATATCTGGTTAATTATTTTTAGACATGATATAAAGGATATTCACAGTCATGTTGTATAATATTTGGACTAATCCATACAGCCATATTCAATTTAGAGCAGTTCAAAGTCAACTCTGAATTGTGAAATTTTTGATCATTTTCCTATCAACTAGTGAAAATGTTAGACTATGTTATATATTTGTAATCTACTCACAATGCCCTTTCATTTGGTACCCCACATGGTATGTTTAAAAGAAAAAAGTTAAAAACTTTGTACTGCCTATTTTGTGACGTCACAGTTATCCCCCCCACACTCTTAGAAAGTGACAAGTTCTTATTTCGTACTTAGTAGACTCTACCGAACACAACGATACCACTTGTCGGTAGAATACTGTCCAGTCACATCGAATGGTGTTTTAGGCCATCTGGCCGCTGTACTAATCTACTAATGCGACAATATGATTGGTCGAGTAAATTTGTAGCCCACCATAAACCGTACAAATTTACGGTGGGGAATAAAAAAAATGTGAGACTGTAACAAGGACAAACAATAAAAACGGTTTCTCTGAAAGATAATTACATAAGACTATCCCGTTCTGACAGTTCCCCCCGCCACTCATGCCTAATCCAGTTTTATACTGGATAAACGATTTAGTAGCAATGCCAATCCTATTGTATTGAAGTTAAGGTTTATATTAAGAATAATTTAAGTGCAGCTAACAGTAGTGTTGTAGGAATAGGTACCCTTCTCATATTAATCCAGGGCGGGCGCTTAAGCAAGTTTTCACCACACCGGCTGGTAAAGGCCCTCTTGATTGTTCCAAAACTGATGTTCCAAAGTTGCGGATTATCCACAAGAGTGGCAAAGTAAATTTATCCAAATTTTTAGTTGTTGCTGTATGCTTTCAGGTAGAATTGACTTTCAAATTATGATTTTGAATGATAAATAAAATTCATTTGTATTTGATTTGGTTTGATATTTTACAGTTAGCATTTTCCTCGGGTTGGTGTGGTGAAAAACTGTGTTTCACTCGGTGGCAAAATTTGTTTTACCCTCATGCCTTGAAACCCTCGCAACGCTCAAGATTCCACTTTTCGAACCCCTGGCTACGCTCGTGGTTCAATATTAGCACGAGCGGTTAAACAACAACTATTACTTTGCCCCCTATTAAAACAATTAACTATTAATCTCCTTAAGAATTAAAAGATATATATCCACCTATCGGAAACGGCCGGTATACCATTGTGATTTCACGATAATAAGCTAACCTGAGGTATGAGGTATTAGGTAATGGAAAATAAAATAAAACTTGACGTCGTATTTACCTTATATTTATATTGCTTACTTAACTAGTGACATCATAATAATAGCATTATGTATAGTAAGCTTATTTATTTTACACAACTTGCCAATAGGTAAATCTATTTTTTCACTTTATTTCGTGTATAAATTAGTTTGATGGTTATCCATCGAGCGATAAAAAATAGTCATCGTTACAGTCTACATTCACCTACGACTTCGTATTTTATTCATTAAAGAAATGTTATTTCAAGGAATATAAGAATTGCATGTATAATTGACGGCTCAATGCTATTAACACGCGGCTGTTGGCAGATTAGAAATAAAACTATTACATAAACGTTTCATATTTACAATATACTCTGTCAAATTCATACCACGTATGTAATAATGAATTTCCCCTCTCGTTTACTGTGCACATTTAATTTACGAACGCGTAGGTTTTTAAATAAATAGCTTTATACGAAAAAGTCCGAAGGACTAGCAATAATTTACAAAGTGTGACCATTTTTCCGATGCAGGTAGGGCTGTAACAAATTGAATGCAGAGATCAAACATTGCGGTACCAAAAATTGATATGTAATGAGAGTAGTTTGCAGTAAAAGTGTAATTTGTTTTTGAAATGGTGTCTTTATATTCGCAATATCAGTGTTCAATAATCTCTTAATTATTTTATGTAGCGTTATGATAATATGACACGGTAACCTTACAAGACGCAATTTTTGAAGAACGTTTTATTAGTCCTTTGGTAGCCAAGTATTTCGTTCTTCTGAACTAGTTCAAAGAACTCGAAGAAGTACAATTTAAATCCATCAATTGGCTAATAATGTCATGCAAGTAATATAATTAAGCATGTGAGGAGTCCTTTAAAAAAAGTGCTTTTCATAAAGAAATAAGCCCTTTTGAAAAGAAATTCCTCATGAGTAGACATCTTCATGCAGATGATCACCTTTTTTTCTTTTAATAATGTCTATCACCTATTAATCCCATTCCTTTGCATCTGACATAAGTGAGAGATTAAGTGTCATATGTCGGTTATCAATTGTAATCCAAAAACCACATGGTTAAGAATCTGTTCAGAACTAGTTGATTAATAAAAATGGAAGGCGACCAAAGTACAATAAAATCACTATATAATCCTGGACTCGGTTCTAATACAACCGGTCTGCCGGTTCGACCAAACTCACATTTTAAATAAACTGAAACATGGCTTTTTAACTAAGCTTTATACTAACTCGCATACCATTAACGATTATATGCAACAATTAATATAATTTATAAATAATTATACGGGGCAAAGTTTATATGATCGCGTTATATGCCCCTAGATAGCAAAAGCCGAAATAATGCTTTGGTCCTGAAATTTATCGATTCATTAAAATTCTTTAAATCTAAATTTTCGTACCGAAAGTGTAGTACTTAACATTTACTATTTGTAAGGATTATATGATGCTGTGTAAGTTTACTGTACATAATAACGTTTGTTAATATTTTTACAACCTTATGGCTACGACTTAAAACCCAAATTCCTCTTCCTACCTAACCTTTGAAATGACTGGGTATTCTCTTCTTCAACAGGCGAAATTGTAGCAGAACGAAATATGCGACAAGACAATAATTCTACTATCCTCGCCTTTACGTTGTGCTAAGTTTTCGCTCAAGTCGTAGCGAAGTTTTTTCGTTCATTATGGACGTTTCGTGACGCTACATAGCACTTCAAGCGTTCTATGTAGTGCGAATGGTTTAGTGCGGTTGTATTATATAAAATTATTAAAATAATCCTCTGTTCCGCTGCAAATACTAATGTAGCGTAGCGTACCGTCGATGTTAAGTCGATTGACTACGCAAATCAACGAACATGAGACGTAATTTTTCTATAAAACGTACTAGTACTAACTTTTGCAGTAAAAGACGTAACTTTTCGTTGGTTTGCGTAGACAGCGGCGTCTACGATTATTCGTCTCGTTCAACCATTGTCGAATAAATGCAGGGACGAAAACAGCTGTGTTCCGGAGAGAAGCATTTTTTTTAACGAATCATATCATGACGAAATGTTCATGCAAAAGGACGTGGTACTATCGATGAAATTCTTGTGTCTAAGGATTGACAGATACGGCAAAATAATCAGATGAGATCTTATTGACGTCTTTTAAGGTTTTCTTCGGAACACAGCACCGACCAATAACTAGTCCCCAGTTGACAAAACAACATCTGACAAAAAAAAACAATCTGAATTGGGGGCCTAACCATGACAATCGTTAGTAGAAAACGCCAATCCGAACTTAAATAATCTATCTATCTATCTATAGAAATAGTCACGTGACTTCTCATAGCAACTGTCAACCCGATACCTTTTTATTTTACTTTCCGTATGGCGTTTGTCGATGTACGGTTGTTATGTTGATCCCCAATGTTTCAATAGGGGTATTACTGCAATATTCTGCCACCAGAGTGCAGCACTAGCCCCTTTAGTAAACCATAGAGTAACTTACACATATTGTGCCTTTAACAGTTTTTTGACAAGTTTTTCGAGATAATAAAATATAGCATTGATGCATCAAGGCGGTTTGTTTACAGAGGACCTACCGGGAAACTCGAATCCGAAATTTCACTATCTGCCTTTTTATCGCTTGAATATGTAAGAGAGAGATGTTAATGAAATTTCGATTTTCTTGTTTCGCGATAGACCCTCAGATTGTGGTAGTGGCGCCCTCTACGCAGAGTTTCGCGTAATATTCTCTATTGGCTATTAACTTTAATTTTTAATTAGTTAAGAGGCCGGTGTCGATTTTAGTCGCAAAAATGTAAAATTGATAGATTTAGTCCGTGAAATTTTACACCTTTTGCTACCTAATTGAAATAACAAGTACTGGTTTCTATTAGCACGTCTTCTTATCTTACCTTTTATCAGATAAATTTTTTGAAAACAGACTCACTAAATTAGTAATGTTTGCTTTTCTGATGGACGTTTAGGTAAACGCGCGTAAAGCACTGATTTTGTCGCTCTTATTTGTAAATTTCATAAAGTTTGGACTGCTAAACATGGCAATTTTGTATTACACATATCCTGTACTTGACGTTTATCAGACTACATTTTTATTATTATGACTTTGAAGTAGTGTAAATGAAAGTTAGACGAAATCAATTTCCTCCAGAAATTACTTCAAAACAAGTGACAGTTTCTCTGAAAATTGACTTAATTTCAACGTAATTTTGATACTTAAACAATCTACAACATTTGCTGAAACTATTCTTATACATCAATTTGTATAATTTACCACCATGATTTTTTGCTGAATTTTTAAAAACTGCCTCTTCTCTTCATGCATTACCGGTGACGCACGCTCGCGACCTCATTATTAAAAGGCAAGATGAGAAGACGTGCTAATAGAAATCAATACTTGTTATTTAGATATTACGTAACAAAACGTATATAATTTCAACGACTAAATCTATCAATTTTACATTTTTGCTCCAAAACCGACTACGGCCTCTTAAAAGAATTTATAAATAAAGAAAGGTTTTCTATATAACACAACATGCAATATCGAAATAATTGATTTTTTTTTACATTCATTATTGGATGTTTCCGGTTAAAAATAACTAGCCAATAACCAATATAACCATGTCAACTGGGGGCTAAATTATGCCAAAACCTTTTTCAACAAAGAAATCGATATTTCCCTTTTCAATCGCGGATCATCAGTTACGATAACGTACATTACAAAAAGTAATTTTATTTACAAAACACGTATCGTAAAACTAGAGGTTAACAGTAATAAAACGAAATGGACCTATCTGATACAATTATCACATACACATTACTTTCTGCTGTATAAAACCTACAATCACCGTAAACAGACATGAAAAAAAAAATTCGTTGAGAGTACAGAAATAATCGTATACAATTTCAAATTTTCAATATAATTTAAACAAAGCAAGAAAGATGTCAAACATGCAGTTGTCTTACTTAGGGTGGTATTCCACTTGCCCAAGATCTACGTCCAATGTGTATTTATGTCCCACATTTTTTTAAGCAAAATGAAACGACCCCAGTAGGCCGAGCACATGATTGACGCGACATTATCTCGCCGCGAGATAGACTACCCGTCTTTTACTAACCGTATGAATTAAAGGGGGGACGGGTAGTCCATGTCGCGGCGAGATACTCTCGCGCCAATCATGTGCTAGACCGTAGATAAAATTGACTTATTTATGCAAACGGGAACCAACCCACACGAAATACTCATTGAAAATCGAACCTTGTTTTAACAATGAAGTAAACATTTGAACGAGTATTTGGTGTGAGTTGGTTCCCATTTGCATAATATCGTCTAAATAATAGAAACATCTTGCGAAGTAAGACAAGATTTTATGTAGAATATATCTTCATCATCATCATCATCATGTCAGCCGATAGACGTCCACTGCTGGACATAGGCCTCCCCCAAGGCAGAATATATCTTGCTTTAAAAAATCATAATTTTAATGCTGTCTCGCTCGCAGTGGCATTGACTGCCGCCATCATCGGCGGAACAGCAATATAATTATGCGCGTGCGATGGAGATAGAAATTAGAAACAGGCGAGGGGACATTCGCGGTGAACCACCTTGCAGACGGTCAGACGATAACATAAAAGTGATGACCAATAGCATGACACTTAAAAATCTGGGTGTTGAAAAACAAGGTTAGCTCAGGTAATGTTTATTGCCGTCTATTGTTCTTGTGGCTAAGATAAGGAATCCAAAATGCATCCTAATTGGTTCTTTATGGGGAGGCGAAGCTTAGCCTAAACAACAACAACTTGTCAAACTGTCCTTGCTACCTATTGTTTGTCTCATTACCCTTTTCATTATGATAAAAAACCCTAAATGCATCGTAATTGGATATCTCTATGGAGGCGGAGTTTAGCTCGCTCGTAAGGATTCAGGTTTTTTTTTTTCTGAGCTGGTTCACCGCGAATGTCCCCGATAGTACGAAATTCTTCGAGCTTAGTGTCCTTTACCAAAAAAAGGACACATAATATGTTGCCCTCTTCTCAAACATTCATAAACTAATGATAAATTAATGGATACTAGATTTCAATTCCAATTCCAAATATAAGACAGTAAGCGCCACTTGCACCATTCCACTAACCCGGGGTTAACCGGTTAAACCTGGAGTTACCATGGTTACCAGTACAATTTCACACTGGGTTAACGGTTTAACCGCTTAACCCCGGGGTAGTGGGACGGTGCAAGTGGGCTTAAGGAAAACTGTAGATCAATTCGTTTCAAATAAGCGAGGTGGTCAAATTGTTTTAACTAAATAGAACCTATTGTTAAACCACGCAATAAAAAATTTATAGTTTGACCAAGCTAGCTTTGCATAAACTTGGCAGGTAAGAGTGCATATATTCTCCATACTTGACGTAGCACTTGGCATGAAAACTTAGTGTGGTCTTATGCATTAGAACTCTGAGCGCCCCCTTACAACTTGTAAGGACAAAGTGTGGACGTTTATGGCGATCCACATTTTGTCGCTAGTCAAGTCACTGCAGAGTTAGCTTGACGGACTCAAATAATACCGAATAAGTTTCTGTACCCTCAACAATGAGCGCCTTAGATTAAATTTATAAAAATAAAAGTATCCTCACAATAAATAAATCCTTGTATATTTACAAAATGGATGTTTAAAATATGAAGGCCATATCACGTACTGAACATTCACCTTGGCCAATGCCTCCTTATGGCTCTACACCAATGGCCATGATGGGCAATTACTGGTGATCCCGATCGTGCGGAGGGCTTAATGGTCTACAATGGCCCATGATGGAGCGTAATCGCGTAATCGTAATTTTGTCGGTTTTCGGGTAGACATCAACCGAAGTGATTGTGCGCGTGCCCACAAGATGGAATCGTCGCCCATTCTGTAATGGACCATCATTGCCGATGGTGTAGAGGAGCCATTACGTAACCGACAACTAAACTAATGACGTATTTCATAGTGGCCACTATAATAGTTTATTTGAGTAAAAACAAAATGTTTGTGGTTTTCTGCCAAATAATGAAAACTTAGTCTAAGGTGACTGTAGCTAAAGTGTTTATCCTTCTTACAGCTTTTTGTGGATTGTGATACAGTCAGCTGCAGAGAAAAGGTACCCCACGTCCATACAAATTTACAGAAATTTGTATGCAGGGGGGGTTGCCTTTTCTCTTTCTGTACGCCAATTTAATATTTTAGATAGGTAGGATAGGATAGGTAGGATAGGTTTATAAGAGAGGTCATAGAACGCAAGTACAGTGAGTTGCGTTAAAACGAAAGGGGACGACCGCTCTCCATACAAACGTAGTCTCCATTTTCCTATTTGAATATTATTGACATTATAGAAAATATTTTTGCGCAATTTGATGTGTATTAACCACAGCTGTGCCCTTCGTTTGACTTGTTTCATGTTTTTATTACTATAAGAACTAGTTTTCAAAAATTTGTTTTTCGCTCCCAATTCATATATAAAGAAGTCAAACGAAGGGGCATAGCTATGGTAATTAATACATCAAATCGTGTAAAAATATTCAGAGGGGAAAATGGGGACTACGTTTGTATGGAGAAGCGGTCGATCCTCATAAGAGCCACAGGCGAGCATCATACAGAAGTGTCAAATGTGTGTTTAGTGCTATACACAGGTGTAAGTTTCCACAAAAGGCTATAAGAAAATAATAATTTAAAATCAAGGCACAGTCGCCAACAGATTCATCGGAGCGGCCGAGGTGCCCAAAAATATTTAAACACACACTCTAGATGTGTGTTCAGATATTTGTGAGCGCCTTGGCCGCTCCGATATGTCTATATCACGACTGTACCATCCCATAGCCAAATTAGCCTCGTTACCTTTATCATTTGAATCATATAAAATGGTCGAGAGCTGCACATTACATCAAATGGTTACAAACAAGCAAACTAGCCTTCATTCACGGAAATATGTATGTATGTAATTTGTAAACTATAATTTTTACATACACTTTTACACTTGCATCCCACATTCAATATGTATCCAAATACCATTCAGTTTTTCCTTTGTACTTTTGTGATTTTATACCTTCAGAAAAATGATCTAAACAAAAAAAAAACATTTCACATTAAATACGTTATCCTACGCTTTAAATATATTTGTTCTAAACTGTAAATGTGTCAGTGTGGAAGCATTTCTTGGTATTTTAGTACCTAGGACCCTCCGTAACTATAGAGTTACTGTGTTACATAATGATGTATCCAACGGAGACTCAAGTTGCGCAGCGATATTTCTACGACTATAGTATTTGCGTTTACACGAGGAACGTTTTTGCTACATCCTTAAAGAGGGTTCTCTGCCTTTTCGCCGAAAATTGTTATGCCGAATTTCACTTACCAACTAACTTTTCGCAGAAATCTCATTTGGGCGAATTTCATTTCGCAACTTTACATAATCCAACCTAACCTAACCCAACCTAGTACGTCATTTCCATTTCCCAACTATGGGGTTGGGAAATGAAATGGTTGCGAAGTAAGGTTATGCCAACGATTGGTTTGTCAAATGAAACTTTGGCGAAAAATTGGTTGCCAAGTGAAATTAGGCGAAATAAATTTCGCCAAAAAGGGAGTACAGCCTTAAAGAGACACAAATATATATATCGACGCGGAATCGGCAAAAGCCGATAGGAAAAACCTTTATGTCTGCGCAATAAGAGCGAAAAAGCCGTCGATGCGTCGGCAGGCGTCGGCCGACGCGAGCCGAACGACGATTTTTCGCTCTTATTGCGCAGACATAAAGGTTTTTCCTATCGGCTTTTGCCGATTCCACGTCGATATATCTGGGAAGACCCGTGGCATTTTATTTAATAAGGTTGATTTTATATATATCTTGTAGCATTTATATTTTAATTTATTTCCAAAATTGCTACAAATTCAACAATTTAAACTACATCGAGTATATCTGTCAGAAATTATAACAGCTATGTCTCAACATTTCAAGCCAGCAACTCATGATGAACTCATGATTTGTAGCCTTACCACGACAGCCTTAGCAGTGTCAAACTTGACAGCACACGCAGTGCCAGTGTTATTTATACGTCATAATTTCATAGAAGTTTGACGTTTAAAATAACACCTGCACTGCGTGTGCTGTCAAAATCTCTGCAGACTTTTCTTAGTTTGACTATATTCGTTAACGTCTATACATCTCGCTCGTACTAATATGCGAGTACGAGCGAGATGCATAGAAAGTAAATTACGCACACGCTAGCGAATATTTCAGTGTCAAACTGGTGGCAGCCATACTATTTTAATTTAAAGTTTTTACCGCAGTATTAGAACTAGGTATACCGTTCGTACTACCCACAAACAGATTCAACTAGTGAAAATATCAGATTTTTGCTCGAATCGAGCAAATCCATAACCCGAAAACTCAGTATTTTAATGATAGACATGCTCGTAGTAGACTTGCTAATCGCCATTACATAGACGTAAGGCTGCCTTTCCAATGAGGCGGAGATGAGAGGAGACGAGACGTGCGGAAATCAAGCAATAGCATTAGTTGTAATCCAGCGGAGCGGATACGAGAACTAATGCTATTCGATTCCCGCTCGTCTCCTCTCATCTGCGCCACAGTGGAAATGCAGCCTAACATACTCTTTATGTTAACGCAAATACACTATTCTGGTATAAAATAAGGCTACGCTGCAAGTACAGTCAGCCCCGCTGGCCATCAAAACAATTCCTGCTCCACATACGGTAAACATAACATCCATAAGGGTGGTACCCCATCTGTCCAATATCATTGCGTTTCACTCTCACATTAAGCAAAATGTGAGACAAAATACACATTGGACAGGTGTAATACCATCCTAACACTGAGATGCCATTCGAAGTTAAATTTAATTAGTATGAAGATTTCATATGCTAATTAATTAGATTTACTACTTTACATGGGCGCAATACGGCTACGGCACTTACATACGAACACTCCAAATAATAAACCAGTACGGCTACCACGAGTTGGCATTTGACATTAACGTTAGCGACTGCGTGAACTCCATCGCAGTCTATCTGCTCGCACTGATATATTGGTGCGATAGAGTCAAGTGTCAACTCATAGTATGGCTACTGGTCCGTGTTCGCTGATATCTATATCTACTCGATGGATCATAACGTATCACACTGATGTGAATTCGCACGTCGCTCTGGATGAGCGTGACAGCGCTATGCACGTATATAGCGATGTCCCGATCGCACACCGGAGCGACGTGCGATTTCGGATCCAATGTGAAGACCGCTTAAAGGAAGCTTCTGCCAAATGCCTACAGACAGAGTTTTAATAGAGTATCTCTTTAATGGCTCCTCTACACCATTGGCCATGATGGGCAATTGCAGGTGATCCCGATCGTGTGGAGGGCTTAATGGCCTACAGTTGTCCATGATCGGCGATGATGGAGTAAATTGCCATGGATAACATCAAAGGAAGTGGCGGCCATGATTGTGCGCGTGCCCACACGATGGAATCGTCGCCTATTCTGTAATGGACCATCATTGCCGATGGTGTAGCCATAATATTGAGAGTTAGAGCTTGGTTAAATGTTGACGCAATCTGGAAGGTTAATCCTGCCTTCGGTATTAAAAGCTGATTGTTCCTTGTGAAAATGACTTTTCACCACACTAGGTCGTAAAGACTCGCTTGATTGTTCAAAATCTGATGAGAAAGTTGCGTGAGAGTCACAAGAGTGGCAAAGTAATTTAATGCAAGTTTTTAGTTGTTTCCTTGTCTTGGCTGGTAGAATTGACTTTTAAATGATGATTTTTAGTGATAAATATTTAATAACGTTCCTTTGTAATTTGGTTTGATGTTTTACAGTTAGTGTTTTCTCCGCGTTTGTGTGGTGAAAAATTTGTTTCCCTTTGCCCCTTTGTAAAACAAATAACTATTTATTTCTCAGTCGAGCTCCAACTCGCAATACAAACTACTCCCTCATAAAATCAGGCACCTAGCAGATTTACATGTATATGCGATCACCATATTTTTTTATAAATCGCCGCATGTCACGATATTCCGGTGCCAAATTCCCAATTCCTACACAAATCGAAACGCTCCAGCGAGTTTTTGGCAGCGAACATATTTACACGATCAATTCAGGTGTGTCCAGATCGGGAGAACGCACCGCTAGCGCGTTCTACGAATCGCGCACCGCACGAGCGTTGTACATCGCGTACTACGCACAGCTTTATGTAAAGTCGCTTTCGCGGCGCGTTCGTCAGATCCGGCCGCACCGTAGGCAAGGTTCATCGTTTAGATCGGCATCGTTCACACATCTAGACGGTTTTTCCGCATAGACGCCGTGTGAACAACTTCGAAAGTTGTCATACAAAATTTTGCTGTCACTATACTAAAACCCAGTATACGGTATACGGGAAAATAAGTGTGAACGTAGCCTTAGCCTCGCTCGATCTGCAAGCATCCGACAGGCGCACATTTAACAACCGCTACTCTTGGGCCCATGTCTCTATACTAGTGCATCCTTACGGCATCACTGGTGGTGCGCACGCGCAGCTGAGGGGAGGGTGTGGTGTCCTGGAGGTGGCGCACTACGCGAGGCGCGGCCGCTTGGCGTCGCGCTCGTCGGCGCCGGCGCTCGCAGCGCCCTCCTCCTCTTCGTCTGAGTCGCCGTCGTAGTCCACGAGGCCCTGTGAGATACTAAGTGTTACGTCACCGTTCGACAGAACCCAGGGCCCTATTAAAAAAACTTACAATTACAATTTACAAGTGACAAATTACAAGATTGTAGATTTAACAAGTTTGTGTACCAGAAAACATAGTAGGCGTCAAATTTGTATTATTTATTTTTAACAAATATGTAATTTTTTGTAGATTGTAAACTTGTAAATCTGATATGTGCATGTAACACATTATCTACGATGTAACAATATTGTCGAATTGTACACTTGTGAAGTTTTTTTTGTGATAGGGCCCAGGTATCTACCGAAAGATCGATTTTTTCCCGAACATTAATGATACTTTGATCTTAACCTCTATAGTATTTTTCAAACTCGACAAATACGACAAAATAAAACTATGAAAACGGATTATTATCGCGTAAATTGAATTTATAATACATCCCGACGTTTCGAACGTGGTCAACGGGTTGTCGACAAGTACGGTCATATCCATATAATCAAAGAGGATATAATTACATTTAAAGTTAAAATAATAATTAAAAATTTATTATGAAAATAATATGATAATAAAATTGTCTTCGGTTACCGCGATAGTTACTCATGAAATAAAACTATGAAAACGGATTATATCGCGTATATTGAATTTATAATACATCCCGACGTTTCGCTGTAAAGAGTTCGAAACGTCGGGATGTATTATAAATTCAATATACGCGATATAATCCGTTTTCATAGTTTTATTTCATGATAATAAAATTTATATTTATTTATAGAAATTAATTTTTTAATTAAAAAGTTAAAATATTTTTAAAAGACGAGAAGACCCTATAGAGTTTTATATAGAGGAGTACTGTCTACTGTCATAGTAAATTTTGTAGCCACAGTAATTTCACTGCCATCTATCGACACACGATTAAAACTAAAAATGAAGATGGTTAAAAATACCATAAAATGTATTTATAAATGGATAAATGATTGCATTTATTATTTTTATATAATTTTGACCCATGTTCTTTCACTGATATGCGTTCAAATTGTTAAATAACAAACGAAACCGTCAACGCCATCTAGTCGAGAATAGGCCAAAGGTGGTAAAACGTGGTGGCGCCATCTGTTCGAGAATCAAATTTACTTGATTTCCGGGGCACGTTTTTTCCTTAGACTGTATCCATCTTATACGGAGTTATATCAATCTTTCATATAACCTGACTACGCCAAATCTCTCAAAATTTTATTGAAATGACACCTGTTAACATACCCATCGCGTTTGAAAAATACTATAGCTGCCCAACCATACAAGATAAATTGGCCGTCAAATTTAAAACAATGGTATAAGAAAACAAAAGCAACTGTTCAATTCAATAATGATTTAAATTTCATAAATAATTTGTACTACTATTAGGACCGTGGGACGCTTAATGTCAAATCAAAAGTGATGTTAGAAGTTTAAAATCGAACGTCAAAATATAATAAAGCTGATGTCAAATTGCAGACTAGAGGCCGCTTTCTATAAAAAGATAGGGTACCGGTGGTCTAAGACTGCGCGGTCGATAAGAATGCGCATACGTCATAACTTAAATACAGTGAAGTTCGTGGCCAACTTCAGTGCTGTTTTGAAGTGTAATAGCACCTGTTATTGCTCCCGGAATCAATTTAGTTTACTGTGAAAATAAGACACTCTAGGTTAAGTTTGAAGTTTTTATCACATTTTGATCTTATTTTTCTTCAAGTTAAATGTATTGTCACTAATAAGACCTAGGTAAATTAAAATATGAGATCTTGAATTTGGATCGCGTATGCGATGGCGCGTTTGAACGGCCGTCGCTAGTTCACGTCATTTTGCATAGGTGGCGTTACCAGTATGCTTTAGTGAAAATGGAGGAATGTGTAAGAATGCGCATGGTACGAATGTGTAAAAATGCGCGCGCAGTCTTACACATCTATTTCCACATGAATGTGAAAAATGGCTCAGAAATAACCCAGGAAACTATAACTATTCCAAATGTTTAAAATCTTCACACCAGCTTATCCCAAAGCTGCAAACCCCGCATGCGCTGCTGAAAGTTTTAAACCTTTAGGAATATCACCTTGTAATCCTGAGGTATTCACTGAAGCTGATTTCTTGGCTAGTTCTGTAACCGAACGAGAAAACACGAGGCAAATTTTGCTATGTTGTTGTAAATGATGTTGACCCTCTTGGGCATGCCCGTGATGTGGCGAAATCTATAAAGATCCAATTACTGAAGACTGGATCACGGTTATCGCTTGTAATGAATGGTGGCATGATCAATACACAGCGCACACGGGTGCTGCCGCCTTTGCTTGTGACTTATGTAAATAATTAAACTGGTCTGGATATGCTACCGCGTTTCCTTAAGTATCGCGCATTCTTACACCACCCGCGCAATCTTACACATTATGCTGCGCATTCTTACAACGCGGGTAGTGTAAGAATGCGCATTTCTCGTTTTAAAATTATGCTCTAATATATCAAGATTGGTTGATCTCATTTACTAATAGAGTTTAAAATTATGTTGTCTTGTTATTCGGGAAGAAAATAACAAAAGTTGACTTCAATTATACCGTTTGTTTTTATTTTATCACGTCTCAAACCTTAAGTGCGCAGTCTTAGACCACCCTACCCTAAATAACAGTACAATGCTTATAACATTTGTACTACTATTAGGACCGTGGGACGCTAAAGGTCAAATCAAAAGTGATGTTAGAAATTTAAAATCGTACGTCAAAATATAAGAAAGCTAATGTCAAATTGCCGACTAGAGGCCGCTTTCTATAAAAAGGTAAATAGTAGGTATAATGCTTATAAAATTTGTACTACTATTAGGACCGTGGGACGCTAAAGGTCAAATCAAAAGTGATGTTAGAAATTTAAAATCGTACGTCAAAATATAAGAAAGCTAATGTCAAATTGCCGACTAGAGGCCGCTTTCTATAAAAAGGTAAATAGTAGGTATAATGCTTATAAAATTTGTACTACTATTAGGACCGTAGGACGCTAAAGGTCAAATCAAAAGTGATGCTAGAAGTTTAAAATCGTACGTCAAAATATAATAAAGCTGATGTCAAATTGCCGACTAGAGGCCGCTTTCTATAAAAACTGGTAATTTATTTCGCGGCTCTATTCAATATTAGTAATTGAATATGACCAAACCTCATGAATCATTAAATGGGCTAATGACAGTTCAAGGTATGGTTGACAATCGAGGTCATTTCAACATTTACAACTAAATGCCAAGGCCTTCAAACTCAGCTAATTTTAGGTAGAAATACCTAGTGGAAAGGTAATTGTTATTTAATTGGGTACTTTCCTACTAGTCAAATCAACTTCTTTTTAGGGTTCCGTACCCAATTACTAAGACTCCGCTGTCCGTCTGTCCGTCCGTCTGTCTGTCTGTCACCAGGCCTATCTCATGAACCGTGATAGCTAGACAGTTGAAATTTTCACAGATTATGTATTTCTGTTGCCGCTATAACAACAAATACTAAAAACAGAATAAAACAAATATTCAAGTGGGGGCTCCTGTACAACAACGTGATTTTTTGCAGTTTTTTTGCGTAATGGTACGGAACCCTTCGCGCGCGAGTCCGACTCGCACTTGGCCGGTTTTTTTCAACTTCAGCTTTTATAAGCCAAACTCTAGCATACGCCAACACACTTTCATGTATGTAACTTAAATACATTAGGTGTTCATTGAAATTAAGCAACATTAATTTGCAACAGACGCCCGACGAATGAGGAACGGGCCCTCGTTCGCCTGATCTAAACATCTCTAGAGCGTATGCCCTAGAATCCTGGTTCTGGGATGCTCGTTGATACCAGCGTTTACACAACGCGAATATTCGCGTGGTGTAAACGCTGCGAACGAACTTTTGTTTACACTACAAGATCAAGAATAGCTGAGTCCATACCGAGCGAACATACGCGCGAGGAGATTGCCTCGCGCGTATATGCTCGCTCTGTGTGGACCCGGCTATTGAATGCTCTACTCTGGTTCTAGCTTTTTTTTTGGTCTAAACCCACCTTAATACATTGCTAACTATACAGTACAATGAAATCAGTCGATCGAACAAACACCGCAATGTAACGAAAACTGCACGCAAGTTCTTTAACCGTCTAAATGGGGCTTAACATGTTATGGATGCAGTGCACTGCTACTGCACTTATGTACATCAACTATAATATTGTAGTTCTATTTTACAGATAATCCATGCAAAAGTAAATGAGCGCTAAGCATACAATAATGTATATCATGCAGTAACAAGCTAAGCAAAACACTAACTAATAAAACAGTTCCCTCTGATATATTTTGTACGCCTTTTGTCCACAATATTAAATAGAAATACATGCAAAAACATAAATAAAATAAAAAAACGTAATGCAACGTGAGTGACTAACAAAAAAATAACATATTTAATATTTTTTCGATGGGTTATTTTTCCTCTTTTCTAAGTGAAAATTTCTAAAACCTCCCCTTAGGAGCTAGCTAAAATGTGTTATTTTATAATAGGGATGAAATTATTGAGATTACGTAACACGTGTTACATTTTCCAAGTCGTAGTCCTTTATAAATCAATCTAAAGCCTGACCAGGAATATATGATCACGCGCCATGTTGCGGAATTTCACTGGAACGAATATTTTCATACTATACTGGACTGTCACCCTATACATGAAAATAAAAGCGCCCTCTTGACAATGATCATATATTCCTGGTCAGGCTTTAGTTCCATTTTATTTTATTTCTACTATTTTATGTCGCACTATATGCTCGGTCTTGGGCGACGTTTATTTAGTAAATGCGAACAATAAAGGTCCTAACGCATTAAACGAACAACTTGATTGATGAATTTACAGATGACGCGACATGTACAGCATATACATAATTATGATTTCAGCGAAGCGAGTCAGGCGAGAGGGAACCAGAATTTTACCTTATCGAGTAATCTGGGCTCGGATACCTGAACGTCAGTATGCGCGGAGTTGACGACTTTTATTTAGTAAATATGTACAAATAAGATCGTGATCCTAATGGATTTTACAGACTGTAATTAAAGATTACGAGACTAATACAGCATATACATAATACGATGATTTCAGCGAAGCGAGTCAGGCGAGAGGGAACCAAAATTTTACCTTATCGAGTAATCTGGGCTCGGATACCTGAACGTCGGTGTGCGCAGGTTTGGGCGATGCGGTGTTGAGGAGCACTCTGCTCGGCCCGTTTGCGCTCTCTGTACTCGTGCACACTTTCTTTTCTACTATTTTACCTGAAAAATGTTGAGAGTTTATTCATAACATACAATATTGTATTTATAAATCAGAGGTTTTTAGTTTGGGCGGCTGAATTATTTTAAAAAAATTAAAAGATATAGAGAATTGCATTATGACTAAGTACGATCAAAATACTTTTTTCCGATGTTACAACAGACAAATTCTGCAATCGTCAGTTGCGCTCAGAGAAAAAAAATTGCAAACTGGTCTTAAAATTTTACTGTTTGAAACATCTCTTTAAGGGTGGCCAATGTCAAGTTAAATTTTCTAATTTATGCCAAAACGCGAAAAGGAGATGGCGGGACGACCTGGACGCATTCTACCCCAAATGGGAAAATGCCGATGACAGGGTCGAGTGGAAAAAACGAGGGGAGGCCTTTGCCTAATTAAAAAAGATGCCCAAACGCCCTCCAGCGCACAAGGATGCGTTTCTGAGCAGTAGGGGGCAGCAGCGCTTGATTATAGGCGTCAATGTCAAATTAAAGCTTTCGATTTAGGCCACGAGATAGTTAAAATTTGCCCACCTATACGTTTAGAGCAACAAGTCATTGTCGAGCTATCCTTTTGAGAAGAAGAGCCAACCGCGGTCGGCCCTAAGGATGGTATTCCATCCGTTTGTTGTATGGGAGCCCCACTTAAATATTTATGTTACTCTGTTTTTAGTATTTGTTGTTATAGCGGCAACAGAAATACATACAGACAGACGTACAGTGGACGGTCTTAATAGGGTCCCGTTTTTATCCTTTGGGTATGGATGGAACCCTAAAAAGGGGTAAGGGGTATAGTCAGTATATTACCGATGGCGTCGAGCGCGTGGTGGGGGTGGGGGTGCGGCTGCGCGGGCTCCAGCGGCGGCTCGTCCTCGTCGTTGGACCACATCTCCTCGTCGTCGGGCGCGCGCGCCTCGCGCCGGTAGCGCGAGCTCAGCAGCGACGGCACCACGGCCTCCGCGACGCAGTTAGCAGACTATTGTCCTAGTGTAGTGACTAGTCAGTATATATTACCGATGGCGTCGAGCGCGTGGTGGGGGTGGGGGTGCGGCTGCGCGGGCTCCAGCGGCGGCTCGTCGTCGAGCTCGTCCTCGTCGTTGAACCACATCTCCTCCTCGTCGTCGGGCGCGCGCGCCTCGCGCCGGTAACGCGAGCGCAGCAGCGACGGCACCACGGCCTCGGCGACGCCGACGCTCCCGCTCACTGACAAACACATCCTTATTTATAGTCTGACAAACACAACTTGTCAGTCGGTAAGAACCAGGGAAACTATAGATTTAGATATTTATTCTGATTATATGAAATTACATTATAAATTGTGCCAGACTAATCTACATGAATTTATGTTATGAACGTCATTAATATCTACATAATATTTTTTTAATAAATTAATAGATACAAATTAAAAATGTCTTATCAATCTTATGTCAACAAATTTTATACATTCATGTCAAAATAAAATATGGGTCCCTTTCTTTAGGGTGCTAGCTGCTAGTACTAGCTTAAGACAAAGACAGTATGATTCTCTCTGTCTATGTTTGTAATGAGACAGTCCTGGGCCAAACTATAATGTCATTGTCAAATAACAAGCAAACCATTTGCTAGCCAATTACGTCAACAGCGTCATAAGATCGAATCAGTTTACATCCTATTCACCAATAGATATATCGGAGCGGCCGAGGTGCTCAAAAATATCTAAACACGCACTCTATTGCCTTGACAATAGAGTGCGTGTTCAGATATTTGTGAGCACCCTGGCCGCTCCGATATATCTGATGGCGACTGTACCTACATACACAGTACACACATAGAGCTTAATCAGCTAAACAGAAGTCGCACTGTATTTAAAAAAAACGGACAGTCGGACTCGCCCACCCAGGGTTCCGTACAAATTTAACTAATATATTTTTATTTATTTATAGTTTTCCGATTTTTTCCTGTATTTGTAGTGTGAAGACGGGGGTCCCTTTGTTTGACATAATTGAAAGTCATAATGTAATGATTGTCATATTATCATTAGTCATAATTCCAAAACCGTTAACTTTTCAGGATTATCCTCGGGTTATCCTATAGATAGGTTAGGTTAGGTTTGTTTTATTGCAATCCTTATGTCAATATTCAATAATTATGTCAAACAATAGAGACCCGTAAGACAATATTACTTGCCAAATTTCATAGTTCTTGGTCAACGGGAAGTACCCTATAAATTTGAATTTTCCCTTGAGTGTCGAAACAAACATTCATCATCATGTGTCATATTTTTGCTGCATAAACGGACGTATCTTTTTATTACGTTAACTTAGAAGTTTGTTTTTTTTTACAGCTTCAATGGACTGTAGACCTGAGTATATAGTGTTAATTTCAACTTGATACATCAATGCGTTCCCAAGATAAAGGGTCTTGACAGACAGACGGACGGACGGACAACAGTGTTCATATAAGGGTTCCGTTTCTCCTTTTAAGGTACGGAAAAGGTATCCAATCATTGTCTGTCTTTAAAGCCAATTTTCAATATAACCTTTAAGTGTGACGTTTTATACCTGTTATCAATAAATAGTAAAATAACTCCCACGGCCGATTCGGCCACGGCGACTGCTGTCAATTCCGTTATTGTTGTCTCTGGTGTGCTCGCAAGTGGCTAACGTAGCCGATTTTGTTTCCAAACGTTCGCGAGCATTGCGGGCATGTGAGCACACCATTTGAGTAATTATAATGTATTGCCGCAGGTGGTCTGGCCTTTATTTCGTCGCGCTTGGAATCCAGCTCTAAGCGCCGTCGCGATTCGAATTCAGCCACCCGGGCATTTATTGTATCCCGCCATTCCGTTCGTATGGCTGCCTGCTGCCCCCATCGCGAGGGCTCTATACGACACTTTTTCATGTGCCGCTTAAGCACATCTTTGTACCTGAGGAATTGGCCGCCCTGTTTCCGCTTGCCCTCCTCAAGCTCAGAATAAAAGATGCGCTTAGCCACACGCTGGTCGTTCATCCGTGAAACGTGACCACACCACCGAAGCTGACGTCGCATGAGGTATACCTCGACACCACCCACATTTGCTCTACGCAGTACTTCGGTATTCCGAACACGATCAGACCATCGGATCTTCAGTATCTTGCGTAGGCATCTGAGGTGGAACCGATCCAGCATGCGAATATGGCGGCGATAAACGGTCCACGTCTCAGCGGAGTATAGAAGGTTAGGCAGCACGACTGCCACATAAACGGATATCTTAGTGGCCAGTTTTAAGTCATGTGAGCTGAGGACCTTGTGGTCTAACTTGCCAAAAGCTGCAGCCGCAGCCCCGATCCTGCAGTTAATTTCAGCATCAAGGTCGCACTTGGATGTTAACATGCTCCCTAGGTAGCGGAACTTGTCTACCTGCTTCAGCTGGTCCTCGCCGAGTCTAACCACCAGTGTCTGATGACTGAGAACGTCCAGCGACATCACCTCAGTATGAATATGCCCAATATCAATAACACTCTTAATTTTACCCTAAATTACCTAAAAATATCTTGTTACTTGGCAAATTTAAAAATACTTTTAATTTAAATAACTTAAAATCTCTCTTACATAAAATACGCGTAATTAGTATGGCGACAAATGTAGACACTGTAAACAAAATTTTTAAATCTTAAAAGCAAATAACTTACCTCGATCCCGCTCTTTTAGTTTATCCTGATGCTGATCATATCGCGTCTTCAACGCTTTAAACGTCTGTACATATTCCACGTCTTCTAAAATCTTGCCGTAGTTTTCGACGACGTGTGAACAGAGCGACTTGATGTCCTCCAGTTTAATGAACTCAAACAATTCTAGTATAGCAGAGTCGAGTAAGTTATACCTGAAAACAGTGTAATCAAGATGTTTAGGGGAAAAGAACAATGTGTCTACAAGCACTTTCGTCGCTTCCCAAGAGAATATATAGGATAGAGGGGTACTGTCATAGTAAATTATGTAGTCACAGTAAATTTACTGCCATTTATCGACACACGATTAAAACTAAAAATAAAAATATCAAAAAATGTATATACATATATTCAAACTTTTAGGAAATTTTCCGCAAGTCGCACATTTGTTGGTGAAACAGTGTGGGTAGGAGTAAACCTAAACAGTAATCTGACTACACATATCTTAGCAATTTACAAATTACAATTAACAGTTTTTACAGACATGAGAGACCCCACACTAGCGTCTCCCGAGCGTCGGCGTCTAGGCAACTTTATGGCTGCTGCTCGACGCAACGTTGGCGCAACTGCGCAGCGACACCATTTTCCATAGCCCTGACTAGACGCTCAAAAGACGCTAGTTGCGTCTCTTTATAAAAAGAAATCCGGGATAATTTTTCTTTGACACATACCTGCCATTATTTCTAAGGAACGCGTCTATGACTGGCGCAAAGAGATTTCCCTTGATGATGTAACGATTGTAATATTCGTCCTTCAGCGCCGTGATTTTGCGCATGAATCTGAGAGCACCCAGCACTAGGAAGGTGTGTGTTGATCGCATAAGTACCAGTATGCGGCGAAGGAGATCCTATAAACAGAAGAAAATTACATCAAACCTTGTAGTTTAATACATGCTTGTCACTTACAACTTGTGAAATTACACTTTCCTAAACAGCGTAATGGAGCAATTAACTCTAAGTAGAACATGTCTTCTTAGTGGACCCAATAGTGTTGGATTTGTATTAGACAGAATCAGATTGTTTGGGACCTGTTTCGCTTGTAAACAGGAACTCTTTCAAATAAAAAGAGGAGAAGTGACTGCTGCTTGTTTCTTTCATACAATTGACCAGGTCTAGATTTTCAAAAGAAAAAACAAAAACTTTTTATATTGATCTTGTCCCGAAGTATAACCACTTTTCTTTGCACATTTTCTCATAAATCAAAATCAATAAATTGAAATGAACCTCAGAGAATTTCTTTGACGTTATACATGTATAACAAGCACTGGGACTACTGGGAGAAATAAACTTTGGCCCTAGTTAATAAGGGTACAAGTCTCGGGCAGCGCAGGTGTAAAAGGGTGTATGGTCCACATATTTAACACTTATGCTCTTTTACACCTAAGCTGCGCGAGACTTGTACCCTTTTTCACTAGGAGCACAGAATTCAACTCCTGCTAAAAATCTATAATTTTGTAAGGTTTGTTCTTCAGGCAGGCATCTAACGAACCTAACATATCTACTTTCACAAAACTCTGATTAACTTTCACGATTCTTACTCATTATTATTCAAAACGTTCAAGTTAATAAACAAGACCAAGCGCGGGTAGTTCGATAAACGCGCGCCTAGAAGATGTTGACTTCAACTTTAGTTAGCCAGTCTTCTCCGAGACCACGGGGACAACGCCGTCATCGAAACGGCGGAGGTAAATTTAAGAATTATTTTACGCGATTAAGTTTCTCAAAACTGTTGTATAAAATTATGAAAACTAGCAGAATTTTCTGTAGAAAACATACCTTGTTCAATATGCAAGTTTTAATGTGATAAGTGTGATGCTCCACACAGAACGAGAGCAATTCTAGGACGAGCCCCAGTAGCTGCACAGTGTGGTAGTCTTCCCTCAGGGGTTTCTCACCCGTTGTGTTCTGTAGTAATGGTGCTGTAGAAAATAAAAAAATGTTAAGAATGATCAATTTCCAGGTTTTAGGGCAAACTACGAAATTATTGGTTTCTATTCTTGTCGGGAAGTCACCACTGTTGCCTACAAAAACAAGGGTGAAGGGGCCAATCATTGGAGAGGGGCCAGCATTAAAGTTGTTTTTTTAGCCAATATAGTTGAGCAGATTTCTTATAATGTAAAAAAATCATCTGGTGAATGTAGGCAGTCTAGAGTAGATTACTTTATAGCAATAAGACCGCCTACTGTGTACTGTGTCCAAAAGGACAGTAAAACCGAGGTATGCAATAAAACCGGACAAGTGCGAGTCAGACTCTCCCACCGAGGGATCCGTACTTTTTAGTATTTGTTATTATAGCGGCAACAGAAATACATCATCTGTGAAAATTTTAACTGACTAGCTATCACGGTTCATGAAATACAGCTTGGTGACAGGCAGACAGACAGACAAAGGGACAGCGGAGTCTTAGTAATAGGGTCCCGTTTTTACCCTTTGAGTACGGAATAGTTGTGCCGTTCCCGGAAATTCGCCGGAACGTTCCCCATTTTGTATGGAAAAATTTCTCACAACTAAAAAAGTATTTGTATTTGATGTCCTTGGATGTCATAATGAAAGATTCTGTTAATGAAATTTGAACATCAATTATTTAACAACTAAAATTATCACTCAAACAACTCATTACTAGTCTTCATCATAACAATCTTCCATAATACGTACCTATAAGTGTCTGTATACTGTGTTTGTAGAAAAAGTTTAGGAAGTCCGCTTTTTCACTCTTATTGACCGAAGCGAGCATGCTCTCCGGGTCCAGGAGGATACGTAAGACCCCCATCAGCTGCACAGCACCTCCTAGTTCAGGGTCACGGTCGCGGAGCATCTGTTCAATCACTATATTAAGCAGCATGTGCTCCTGAAAAGTGTAAATAATCAGTTATGTATACTTAGGTCAAGATACAAGGTCATTGTCGAGGCCAGATCTTGATAAGATAATGGTATTAGTTGTCTTTATATAATCCAGCTAGTGAGAGTAATATTAATGCTGGCAAACAGCTGTGTCCTTGCTTTTAAGTTACACGATCTCGCCGCCAAAAAGCCACTCCCATACAATGGAACACTCTCATTTGAAAATGGCATGATTAAATTACTTGAAACTGGGCATGAATATTTAGGAAACATATCTGGTACTAGTTTTCATAGCTAAAAATTGTTATACAAAAAAAAAAGTGTGAATAAATGTTGTATGTAAAACTTCTACTCTCTATATCTTCTTTGTATTACAATTTCTAACAAAAACTAGTACCAGAGATAGATATACTTTACTTGAAAGTTCATGTAAAATTTCTTGTAATTTCAGAATGTTGTTTTAATATGAAAATTTAACTTTGATTATAAAGTAGTGGCTAGTTTCATGTGACTCTTAAAGGATTGCCAGTAGATTAGCTGGCATTACCTTATTTATGGTTAACCTTCTAGGAAGTAAGTAATAAGGAGAATGATTATATGTTATGACAAAACATATTGTTGCTAAAGATGATTTAATTTGGATTTTACCTCTTCTGTGTTGTTAGCTTGCTGTAAAGTGTAATCCCTCACTACGGAGGGCGAGAATTCCACAATATAAGTTAATATATCTATAGACCCAGTCTTGGTCTTCTGATCATCTATACCTAATGTAATTTCTAACGCTGGCAGGATCCCCAATGAAACTAACGTTTTATAAAACGCATCTTTATCTTGCGGCTGAAGGTTTTGCGAAAAATTGCAAAACTCTTTTAGAAATAAAACTAAATCTCTCCTCTTCGGGTTTGGTGTCTTATCATCCATCAGCAACTTAAACAAATCTGTCAGAAATCTGTCATCTTCCTCTATGAGTTTCACTATTTCTACTTTATTAAAAAATATAAAACTAGATAATGTGCTAAGCAGATTATCCTCGAAGACTGTGGGAGTGGGTAAAACAATGTCCTGGATGTATTGAACTCTGTATGTTTGATGTATCTTTGCCAGCAAATCCAGATTTTTAATAGGAATGGCCTCTCTAAATTTTGCTAGCTCCCGCAGATATTCTCTATGTTTTTTGGGCTGTGGTAGACTCGGGTCATACTCCAGACAGCCAACCACATCAAATATAGTGTCATCTGCAAACATTGTGTCAAACAAAGTGTTTTTATTGAGAAGGAATATGCTTTTGAATATCTCATAGAGATGATGTAAGCCCTCAATGTTTTCTATGTCTTCACACATATGGAAGAGATTGAGTAATTTCTTTATATAGTGCTGGGATTCTAAAGCAGCGGCCAATTTGTCTTTACGAGCTGGTGAGACCAAGCAGCTGTTGACCAACTCGCTTATGTCTTCCAGTCTTCCCATTTCACACAGTGGAAGTTCCACAGGTTGGACACTGTCTGACATCTCATCAAAACGCTCATCTTCAGATTCTTCTACAATATCTTGTGTGATTTCAACTGATGGATCTTTTCCTTGAACCTACAAAAATCATATAACAAAATTAACACATCTGTCATCAGGTAATTAGGTAATTTCTTATTCAAATAATATACCTAGGTTATTGTGACTTTAGAGGAAGAAAAATTATGGAACATTTCATCATAATTAGGGCCTGTTTCACAATGTCCAAGTAAAGTCCTGAATAAGCTACTTGCCATTTATCTGCCGAATAAAGTCATTGTTGGCGTTTCACAATCTCCAAATAAGCTTTAACTGCTGGATAAAGTGCTTTTTTTGTAGGAAATTTTATCTGGCAGTTAATTTATTTGTTAATTAGCTATCCAATACTATACTTGGACATTGTGAAACAGGCCCTTAATGATTGATCATTGAAACAATGGTTTTATGTAACTATTTTACTATCACATTGATTAAAATAGTTACATAAAACCATTGTTTCATACTATATAGAAATATTTCTGAAATAAGTATTACAAATGTTAATAATATATTTAGATTGGTAAAAGTATTTGTTTAGTATTAAACTATGTATAACAGATATATTGTTATACATGTAGGAAGTATTGTATAGTGCTAAATGCTAATCATGTTGAAACCTGTCTACCTTAGTCTAGATTGCAGTTTAAGCAACCAAGACCTAAGTAATAGTAATATACCTACAAGTATATTGCAGGTGAAGGAACAATGTAACTGGTCACAGTAAGAAAGGCTTACCTGGCAGATCTTCTCCCATATTTCATCACATCCAGCTTTTTCTTGAAAACTTAATGCTAAGTCAAAATTGTCACCTTCTGACCATACTATTAGTGTGTCTTGTTGCTTCTGGTAGGCTGTGTCTGGTTGAATTTTGCTTTCTAAAAGAAGAGATCCATCAGACTCTGCCCTCACAAGTAGTGAGGTGCCCTTGAGTCTGTCCACGTAACACGAGGAGACGTGCCCTGTGCCCCTGTCGTCCCATTGCCGGTCAGCGTTCAAAGCGTAAAGCTTTACTCTTCTTCTCGTGTCAGTCATTATAGTCAACGCTCTTTCCACTATGTATTCAAATAGTGACTCAATTATTAGGCGCTACTTTATTGCACCGTTTAATTCTTCTATTTAACTCCCATTTGTATGAAAACATGTGCACTTCTGTAACACAAATAAAACACTGATTCTTCTACGAAACATAAAATTTCCACTTCTAATTACCGTAATTACATTCAATTTTACTTTTTGGTTTTACAAGCAAAGCAGATTATTTAGGAACAACACATAGGTTTATAACGAATATATAACAAGGTGGCAAGAGAATAAACACTACAAATACATTTAAAATGTTTGAACGACAATGGATTGACGATTAAAATTATCGGGAATCACAAACAAAACAATACAAACTGTACGCCTTTCACAAAACAACAAGATTTCTATAAATCACTTCACCTAAGCTTTCTAAGCTCTATTAGTACACACTTTGGCGAAAAACAATATATTTACCGGACGTAACATTTATAGAATCGTCAAATTGACGTACCTTTAAAATAGCACAACATCAAATATCGCCATATTGGATTCACAACAACGCTTCGAGGACGGGGTTCTCAAAATGGCCGAAAGGGAGGGATATTCAAACATTAAAGAGTTGTGTACTATATTTTTAGGATTCAGTTGTAATATTAAACCAAAAAATATATTAATAAAAATTTAATTAGATTATTTCTTTAATTTGATGTACTTTTTTTGTATATTTAAATTTTAATAGCAATTTTAATTGCAAGGAAAATAGTAGTTCTAACGGGTGCGTTCGATATAAATATAATTGCTTTTTTATATATTCATTGTTCTCAGCTTTCCTTTTAAAATTAGTTTCTTAGAATATAATTTAATTAAATTGAAGAAATAAATAAATACTCACAGTACCGTATAAATACATCAAAATGCATTTAATAATGCAGATGAATGAAAAATGACCTTTTTCACATAAATGACCTTCAGATAAAGTTATTCATTTAAAAATTAAAAATTAAATCATAAATGTACCAGAAACGAATGTATTATAAAAAGCAAAAATAATTTAATTCTTAAATTAGGGCGTAATCAAAAATATACGTATGTATTACTAATTATGAACGCAGCCGCATTTTGGCTGCCATTTGCTGTAATCTGTCATTCATTTAATGTTATTGAATAGGTGTGTTTTTAATTTGTTTTGGTATAAAGAAGCTTACCTTTGTCATAAATTTAAGTGGTTGGTGTACGAAATTCGTTGACAAAGTAGTTCTAAAGCCCGCCATGAGCAATATGTGCTTGAAATAGTCATAATTAAAATGTAAGTAACCAGTCACATTATCGGCATTTGTTTAAGTAAAAACACAAAAAACAATGGAACGTTAACTTCCAATCGCTCCTAATATCTTAATTTTTCCCTCAAACTGGCTATTAATACATGGAAAGAAGGAGAAAATCTTAAATAAAAGTATTCATTTTGACAGATGTCATAGTAATTGTCAGTACTATACAAGAATTTCTTTTCCTTGTGAATAGTAATGAAAATACATCGAAGTTTTTATTAATACTACTTGTGATACTTATCAACAACGCCTCCTATATTTATCTCATAATATATATCATTATTGCAGTATGAAGCAGTGGGACCAAGTTTATTTAATGGCATTTCCTGTTAGCAGACAAAATAAGCATTGTTTGTATCTATAAGTTGTAAAATGAACACAGCATGTCTTTTTTGAGTACTACCGAAAATGTGGGGTAAGTTAAATAGCTATATAAATGTGCTGTTGTGTTATCTTTTTAAAGAAATTTAATCATTATATTTATTAGTTTCAGTGGCATTCCACAAAATATATCAGACGCAAGCTGCGCAACTCAATACAAGTTGGCAGTGGAAGGTGTCTCGGGCAACTGTGGAGATGTTAACATGTTCATACAAGATAGCTCGGGCGATGAACAGACTTACATACCACACTTAAATGAAAATTTCTTCCAAACCAAATTTAAAATAGATCCCAACGAGCTTTACACATTTCATGACTCTGACATCATTGCCGGAGAAATAACTGTTAGTCATACAGATGATAATTTCATGTTCCCTGATAATGTAGAAGTGAAGGCTAAGTTCTTGGACAGCCCGAACAATGAGGTGGATCTTCAGATTAAAGGCTCTCTTCCTAACGGGGAGGTCATCAGGGATGAGATTAAGCTCGAGATTGTTCCTAACGGGCATTTCATGCCCGAGCCTAAGCATCCCATGACTCCAAATTACAAAGATGTGAAGACTACTAATACCAAAGTTCAGAAAGCAAAGAATCCAAGCCTCGGAAAAGAAATCAGTCGAAGTAATTCTGTTGAAGCAAGACGGCCAAGTGTTCATAGCCCAAAGGGGCAATCTAATAATGTAGCCTCATGTAAGAAAGTCAGTATTAATAGTCTTAATACTAATCATAGTAAGTCCTCGTCAAATCCCAAGCTGTCGGGGTCGGAAACATTTCTGGATGTTTTTAAAAGAGAACAGGGGCTGGTTGAGAATGCCCCGGCAGTTATAAAGACTGAGTCTCCTGCTGCACCCCCACCTAAAGCACCACCATCTTCAGTGAAGAAAGCACCATCAGGTATGTTGGTTACCTTACCTATAATTCTATGTAAATCAGATAGATTTTAAAACACTTAAAAACCTAAAGGATTGAAAAAAATTTAAAAGAAAATTATACCACATCGGTGGCATCAGGCATATGGCCCGTATGGTGGTAAGCAGTTACCATAGCCTAAGGATGCGTGCAACTCCACATAAAACATAATTGCGCCCTTTTTTTCGTAACAGCCAATTTTCCCAAAACCGAACCAAGAGATTTTTGTATTGTTAAAAATCACAAAAGGAAATAATTTTATCAATCTACGGACTAAGCATTTGTTACAAACTGCAAGAAAAGGCCTGTTTACACAAGTAGTGAATATTTGAACTCACACTTAAGACTAATCAATGTGTAAACAGGCCCTAATATTATTCATTTTATGTCAGTGGTTGAGAATGAGCTTAACCTCTTGTCTTTGTATGAGAAGGTTCCTGACCGAATTTTTAGTCATCTGCATTTTTTTCGAGAACAGTTAATTTTTTCTGCTCTATACATTTTAACCCACGATTTTTGACCACCACAACCATATGAAAGATTAACCTTTACGACGCCGTGTCAAACACAAAAGCAAACACCGAAGTGTCAAAACTGAAATTGAACTTTATGCACATGCACATAGGTCTATGTTGCTCTGTGGTCTGTGACGGATTAATCAGTCTTTGGCGTTGGACCTGCGGTGCCGATATATCAGTCATTGGCGTCCAAAAGGTTAAAGAGCTTAGGGTGCTTTGGGGTGAGATTGAACGGGTTTTTCATGAGGGGTTTTCATCTTACCCCGCATGAAAAACCCGCTCAAACTTATCCCAACGCACTGTATCTCTTATTTTTTGGGGATTAATAAATCTGCACAAAACTGTTGCTACAGATCTGGAACTTTACGTAACTATCGCGGTAACCGAAGACAATATTATTTACGTATTTTCTCCAGCTAGATAGCATAAGTAATTAATGACTAACAGTCTAAATGACATTAAATTGGTATGTCATGCCATTATTGTTAACAAACCTGTATAACAGACGACCATTTTGATTAATTGATATAATCAATGCTGTTAAGTATTTCCAATTAAATTCTTAGTCCAGTATGTAAATCCAATAATTGTCAGGTAGTTAGTTATCTATTACAAGGTTTACATTCACTTTATTTATAGGCCGTTTTATTTTGTTCAAGAAATTTTTTTTTTGTTACATTTGAATAAAATTTGACTGGTTCGAAGAGCACCTTATTTGGGCCCGGATGAAAATCAAAACTTATCCCGAAAAAAATGTATGTAATTTTCCGTTGAGTCACAGAATAAATAATAGTACTATGGTACAGAATGGAAACTTCCTACAAAACCGAAGTTTGACAGCGGTTCAGGGACGAATCATGCTGACCCTTTTTACCTTTTTACACACTATTATTTAGCTTCACTGCGTGTATACCTTTAGTTTGTATATATGTATAGTGCTTCAAATCTTGTAACTCAAATTTGAACCACTTCCTTGTTCCCTGGTCAGTTGAAATTTGGAGTACTATCGTAATTCCGGTGACAATGCAATTATATGCTAACATGGAGGTGTTTTGATGATGCAGCCGGTAGGTAGTAGACATGTGCGCCGATGGCAAAATCATCGGCGGCGGCGTCCGATGATTTTTTGACCGGCGGCGGCGGAGTGATCGGCGTGACCTCGGCGTGGCATAATTTTTGATGGCTGCAAGTGCCCCGGGCGCCATCCAAGGGGGGCGCCAAAATGGGCAACTTTTGGCGCCCCCAATGCAAACTTTTGTCAGTCGTCAGGGGGCGCAAATTTGGTGAAATTTGGCTGCCCTGGGCGCCATATCCTCTAGCTACGCCCCTATACATTTGTCTAAATTTATCAGACAGAGTTTTGAATGATTCACGGTTAGTTTCACTAGACTTATATTGACCGGGATATAGACCGTGATTACCATGTATTATATACAGGCAGAGGGAGTAGCGATGGGCAGTCCGGTGGCTCCAGTGGTGGCTAACATTTGGATGGAACACTTTGAGCACCTAGCCCTTTCTGCGCCCCCAGTTCCCGTTAAAATTTGGAAGAGGTACGTGGATGATGTGTTCTGCATAATTAAGGGTGGTAAACAGGAAGCTGAACTGATGCTAGGACACCTTAATAGCATGCACCGATCTATGTCGTTTACATTGGAAATGGAACAAGAAAGGAGTATTGCGTTTCTGGATGTGAGACTGAATGTTACAGGTTGTGGCATGCTGGGACACTCAGTCTATAGGAAACCGACTCACACGGACCGCTATTTACACGCGAGCTCGCACCATCATCCCAGACAGTTAAACTCGGTTGTGGCATCACTGACTAATCGAGCACACGCTCTGTGTGACTCGCTACATCTAAACCAGGAGCTGAACCATGTTCAGAGTGTCCTGAGGATGAATGGCTACAGAGTTAACATTGACAAGCGGGACACAAAAACCAAGCGCCTCACTCATCGTGTTGAGAGACAGCCAGCGTTTATGCCGTACGTCAAGGGTGTGACAGACAAGATATCAAAAATACTAAATAACTACTCTGTAAAAACCATCTTCACCCCGCACAGGAAAATTGCACAATTTCTGCGGTCGCCTAAAGACAATTTTCCCCTGGAAAAACCTGGTGTATACAAAGTTGAGTGCAGCTGTGGTAGTTCGTACATTGGGCAGACCAAACGCACTATTGCCTGCAGAATTAAAGAACACATTGCTGCGGTCAAGAACAATGACGTTCGCAAGTCAGCTATTGCTCAGCATCTCCTTGAGTCGGGTACAAATCACTGGATCGAGTTGCATAGTCCCAAGGTCATTTCGACAGAACGCCACTATATACCAAGATTGGTAAGAGAAGCCGTTGAAATTCACAAATACCAAAATTTCAATCGTGAAGATGGGTTTAAACTGTCAAATGTGTGGAATCCTGGGATTTGTTTGTGTAAAAAACCAGTGATATCCGAATCAAACACGCGTAGTGACACCGTGAGTGTAGTGTGTTTGGACAGACCAACGAGTGTGAACGCGACCGGACCAACAAGTGTGAATGCGACCGTTGGTAACGTTGAAAGTGAACGCAGCCGACGCGCAAGAATGAGGGTAGACAGAGCGCTGTCTACACAACTTTGACACCCACCCGCTATCTTCAGTCACCCGTGAACATGATGCATGCAACTGCGTCGAAATATCGGGAGCTCACAAATAATACAAAAGGTAATCACGGTCTATATCCCGGTCAATATAAGTCTAGTTATCAGACAGATAATAAGATGTCGTCGTTTTCGAAAGTAAACATCTCTGGCAGGTTGACTCGCTCAACAAAATGTCTTAGAACTGTCCCTTGTCGCATGGCACTTGCTGCAGGGCAAACCAGCTTGTCTTGAGACCTACATACTGCGAGCGACTAGTCGACAACCCAAAGATTTGATAGACGAGCTCTCCGACGGAAAATTTAAGAGTGGCTTGAGAAACTTTTTATGAGATAATGATAATACTTTAAATTAACGATAATTCGTTATCACAGCTAACACTGCATCAACAAAAATGATGCTAATTTGTTTCACTGGCAAATAATAAGCGAAAAAGCTAAGGATCTTTAAATTATACCTCTGACACTATCTACTACTCACTACGCAACATGCAATAAGACACGATTGATATCAAAATTTTCCACGCCGATCATACGCCGGTCAAATTGATCGGCGGCGGCGTGGAAAAATTGTCTGCGGCGGCGGCGCGGCGCACGTGTCTAGTAGGTAGCCAAAGGAACTCCTCGATGGAATAACACAAACACATCAAGTTTAGGCTCATTAGAAAGGTCTCAAGAAGTAATCGATAGACATGCAAATGAGAAGAAGTACAGTCAGCAATAAAAGTGTGTCACATTTTTTTATTATTGAGAGTTACTTGTTAATATATAGCGCTGGTGGCCTAGCGGTAAGAGCGTGCGACTTGCAATCCGAAAGAAAGAAAAGAAAAGAAAAATAACTTTATTTTGCATGAAATATGGTACAAAAGGTGGGTCAGACAATATAAGGTCGCACTATAATCAATATAAGGTCGCAATATAAGGTATATAAGGTCGCAGGTTCAAACCCTGGCTCGTACCAATGAGTTTTTCGGAACTTATGTACGAAATATCATTTGATATTTACCAGTCTCTTTTCGGTGAAGGAAAACATTGTGAGGAAACCGGACTAATACCAAGAAGGCCTAGTTTCCCCTCTGGGTTGGAAGGTCAGATGGCAGTCGCTTTCGTAAAAACTAGTGCCTACGCCAATTCTTGGGATTAGTTGCCAAGCGGACCCCAGGCTCCCATGAGCCGTGGCAAAATGCCGGGACAACGCGAGGAAGATGATGATATAGCACTATCCCTTGCAGTTATTTAGGGTTGTCAAAATTCAAGTCATTATCTTATCTGACGTCAAGTTGTGTGAACGCTAGTAATTGCTCGGAGCAATAATGAGCCGAACGGAGCCGAGAATACCCGAAAGAAGGAATTTCGCACCCCTGGTTGAGTTACGAAAATACCATATTTTTTCGTAACTCTGTGGATTTTTTAGGACAAGCGGTGAACGTATATACTTATAAACTAGTAAAGAAGTTAGTATCTATCTCTATAGTCCACTGTAGTGGCAATTTTTTACACCATTGTTTAAATAAAGTTGCCTTTCATTTAGTTAAAATGACGTAAACTGCAACGAAATACTCGTCCCGCAAATTTGACACTCGCTTAATTACTAGAGATGCAACGGATAGTTGTTTGGCCGGATGCCGGATACCGGATGTTCGGTTGACCATCAGCCGAATATTCGGTATCCGGCCGCCGAATATTCGGCCGGCGGAACTATACTCACATTTCGGTTTTGCAGTTGCGCATTGTGCAGGTTTTGACCTGTTTCGTAGTGAACTTTCGCGTGGACTCATTTCTAGGTTCGAAATGAGTGCGCGTGCATTTGAGTGTTTTAAAATACCTACATAATAAACGAGTACGATTATGACCGAGACTGTTTTCTAAAACCAATTTCTTTACTCCGAAATCAAGCAGTTACTATCCGGTATCCGGCCGGATAGTAGGTTACTATCCGTTATCCGGCCGGATATTAAAATAAGGGCCGGATAGGCCGGATACCGTATAGTAACCGAATATCCGGTGCATCTCTATTAATGACTATACTTAATTTTTTAACTCCGGAAATGTTTGTCTTTTTTCATTCTAATCTAACCATACATTACACAGTTGAGTGACAGGTGAATGACCTGAGATCATTTCTCACACGAATCCGTGAACAAATGAATGCTGAATTTTATTAAAATAAAATAAAATTCTTTTATTTGCATAAAATATGGTACAACAAGGTGATATTGGAAAGGTTTTCCCGTACAGTGATATATTTTGCTGGTTAAGCATGCAATTATGCATATTTGCAAACTGTAGTTCTTTGACCTGTTTTAGTGTAACAGGTGAACATAGTGATTTTATAAACTGAAGTAGATAACATACACCGCCGGCCGGCCGGTGGCCGGGGTGGTCTAGTGGTCAGGTGTAGTGGCGTTAGCCGCGTAAACTGAAGACGCGGGTTCGATTCCCGCCTCGGCCACCGGTGGACTTGGTCACTTTTTCTTGAGTGTATGTTATGTATTTCAGTTTATAATTTAAATATAGTAGTGTAACTACTTCAAAAAAAAAAAATCAAAATAATTTGATTTATTCCCAAGTTGGATAGTGATTTTGGTTTAGTTTGGATACTAAGACGCGTTAAGTTGTGTAAAATATTGTAGCCGCAGTATCGACAGCTGAAGTAGAAGACCCTATTTGTCTCTGGGCTATACAATATTTTAGACTACTTTGCACGTCTTAAGATTAGGGAACTATTGGTGCAGAGTAGAAACGTGACTCGTCCGTATGTGTCTAAAAACAGAGCTCAAATATTTTAAACATTGTTCACCTCAATGTACCATCACGGTCCGCGATTGTTAAGCCATTTTGGGTTCTATCTAAATTGGTTGATCGATACTCACGCTATGGAATGTCCAATTTAGCTAGAACCCTAAATAGCTCAACGAGCACGGAACGTGACTGTACCTAAAGTGTGTTCATCCTTACTTCTCCTATCATGTAAAGTTGTAAACAAACACTTCTCGAAGACATTATCACACTTTTCTCTGGAATAACGCAATAATCATGACTTAAAATGTTGTTGTATACTTAAAGAAACCAACAAAGTATTGAAATAACCACTGAAAAATATCATTTCTAATAAGATTTTCATCAATAATCGCAGTAACGAACGGATCACCTCAAAAGCATCTTACATTACGATGTCTAGATTGTCTATGAATCGTGTTGTTGGAATGACACTGACGTCACGTTTGTTTACATGATAAGACACGTAAGGATGAATACACTTTACATACAAGATTGGACTGTTATTGACACTGTTAATTGACAATTCGTAAACCCTATTTCAAGGACATAAAGTCCACTGATATTTATGTGTAGCTGTTATTACTTTTTCTGGAAAATAACAATTGTTTTCCAGCCAAGTCGTCCCAAAGCAAGGTCCGGCGAGGCCGCGGGCCGGCGGTCCACGAGGCCTTGCAGCGGATACCCACACCTCGCGCCGTACCCGTCCCCAATCGAGCCTGGCACGCCCCTGGGGACAGCTTATTTGACTGCGGACCTCTTGATGATAGAAAACCGGGATTCCGGCAGTTGGAGAGCAGTAGCAGTGACGATGATAACATACCTGAGTTTGGTAAGTTTGTTAGTAAATTGTAACCTAGAAAACATGTTCCCAAACTTAGCTTGTCACGCCTCGGGGGACATGTTGTTTGACTGCTTGCCACGCCCCGGGGATAGCTTGTTTGATTGTAGGCCCATTGACAATACAAAACCGGGATTCAGGCAGAGTTCAGTTCAGGTTCGGGGTTGAGAGCAGTAGCAGTAACAATATATCTGAGTTTACCAAAGAATCCTAGTTACCGTAATTTTATAAGAATTTATAGTAGCCAAATGGGTAAAAGCTTGAGCAACACCGGCTTCCGACACGTTGGAAGGGAGGAGCCTAAGCGATATCTTACCTCACAAATCGTTCTGCCATTTTTTGCGGAGGGAAACGTGCTCACAGTCGCAGTTCTCACTCACTACACACAAAATCCAATCTGTAATGACGACACAAATACATAGACATTGACACACGTCAAAGACAAATCATGCACACCTCGACCTCTTTTTGTGTAGGTACGGATGAGGCACAACACGCACCGCGCTATGCCCAGTTCACCAGTTGGGCATGTGCTTCGGCAGAGGGGAAACAGTGCGAATGCCGACTCCCTTCCCGGTGTTGCTCGAAGGGTAAAAGTCAATAAGAAAGAAAGAAAGAAAGAAAATACATTTATTTAACGCCACAACAGATTACATATATGGAAAAGGAAACATACAGACAAAAAAACATTGGACGCTAAAATAGGACCCCACTCAGCATAATGCCGCGGTAATCCGTGGCGCTGGTTTTCAGTGGGGACCTGACTTAAAACTATGAGTTGGTGGCGACACATACAATAAACAGAATAACAGAAACATGCTCTATATGAGTTGCTACATCGACGACGTCTAACTGATGCGTTCTGACGAAGATATAAAGAGAACAGCCGGTACAGGCTGGATGACAGTAGCACAGGACGGGGAGAGTGGCCTTTACCCACCCCTAGGGTTTCTTGAACAATTAAAACACTAATATTGTCTTTGGTTACCGCGATAGTTATTCATGAAATACAACTATGAAAACGAATTATATCGCGTATATTGAATTTATAATACATTCGTGGTCAACGGGTGTCTGAGGAAAACTACAAAGTGCAAAAATACCCACATACAAAAAATAATTAACCATCATACACTTTAAGGCTGGTTGTACATGCAAAATCGGTTCATAAGGCTAGTTATACAATAATACAAATATTTTCAAGTAAAGATATATACGCGATAAAGCTACGCCGGGATGTATTATAAATTCAATATACGCGATATAATCCGTTTTCATAGTTTTATTTCAATTAAAACACTAATTATAAGTTTTATAGTTAGTTTTAGTTTTATTTATATTTATCTGTATAACTGTTTTACAAAGAATACAGGGCTTTTTTATTTTTATTTATTATAAACTTGCTCAGGATTTGTTGGTCGCCAGTCGGGCAGCTTATATATTTACCTATAGGTCTCCCTTTTCTCTTGATGGGGCATTATTAGATTTGTAGACAGCGGTTTGGTAGCAAATCACTGTTTTTTCAAGCCGCGTCATGTTTAGCATGGTAAACAATCTCGACAAAGTTTACGGTACTTAAACACTTGATTGTAATGGTTATTATGTTGATTATTCAGTGAAATACCTACGAACCGAATAGTCACCAAGGTAGCGGAGGGTGTGCCTAGACCCTCAAAACGCCTAACACTTTTCATAATTCTTGTACTTATTATTTTTTTAGAATTAGGCAACGGTCCCGTCTGCTTAGAAGAAAACGCGGCAGAGTCCAGAGGAGCACGTCTTGCGCTCCGCAGGGCAGCGTTAAGAAGGCATGTCGTCAGAGCGGACACCTCTCTACGCTTAGCGAGGGATTATCGGGAGCACAAATCACTTGCTGCTATCATCAAGGTACGTACGAAAGAAAAGGAATGACTACTTATGTGGTAATAAGTAACAACAGGCAAACAAAATCCCTGAATTTGGAGACTTCTGAAAATATGATAATATTTCTAAAAACGTAATTGAAAAAGCTTTGAGTCCATAACGGATTCTTTCACATACTCTTTCTTTTTAATAAGTAGAATTTATTTGACTGTATTGACACTTTTTGATTAACATCTTTCAATGGTTTTGATCCCATGTGGCATGTGGCACACATAGTAACTATAACAAGAATGTCAAAGATATACACAAACACTACTAAACAAATAATAACCCTTCACGTAAGTGTTGCCGTAGTTATTAATAGCATTGACATTGACACTTTAGTTTAAAAAACCCAGTAAATTCTATTCAATCGATAGAGATAAACCATTGAAAGAAAACGATTAGACAACCACGTGATTCATTATCAGCACCCAAACAGTACCAGCTTAGCATAACATTTGCAATAACCAGTTATTAAACTCATTCAATTTTGCACCTTAATCTCAGTGTATAAGTTACAAGATTGCACATATGGCTCAACAGAACAGCTGATTTCTGCTAAGGTCAATCATACGTGATAACTTAAGCCTTTGTACTGACGTACTGCCCACTGTTCTCTTATCAATATTTATCGCACTAATGTTTGTAAACATTTCCATGGCTTATACAATTGTGGTCCTAAAGAGTCGCATTATGATTCAATTCATTGGAATGATTATAGTATTCCGATTTTGAGTCTTATGGTGATGAAGTTTTGGTTGAGTTTAAATAAAAATGTTCATTCAGGAAACATGTAAAAAATTGCGTTTGGGTATGGTGTTATGATTCATGAGTGTGAATAATCTTGAGTTGAGCTAGAAAATCGGGAAAACGGCTTTGTTCTTTTTAAAGTAAAGTTGCAAAATAAATCTGCAACTTTTGCATTGATATGATATGTAAGGTCTACAAAATGTCCAGTGTTTTGCTTTTAGTTAAATTATAATGCAGAATCACACAGTAGATATTAACTTACAAATATTAAGGTTTATTAAAATTCCGTCTTAACTTTCTGTTTACCTGAATGAATCCCAATTAACTTTATTGCTACGTTTATTGTCGTCCACATATTTAGATAAGAAGGAAAATAAGTCTTATTTCTTGGACATAACGCTTAAAGAGTTGGCAAGTCATATACAATCTAGAGATATTATTTTAAGTTATAGTAGTAGTAGTAAATCACTTTATTGTACAAAACAAAAATTGTTAACATGAAATTCATATAAATTTAGGTACAAAGACGTCAGTTATTGAAGACATGACCGTTTTTGGTATACACGTTTAACCTTTTGATTTTTTCATCACCTACAAAGAATTCGTACAATTTATTGTAAATGATGCTTAAATTAAAGTAAAATAGGCTAAAGTAAAATTAAAGTAAAATAGAGTATCCCGCCGCGTCATTGACTACCCGTCCCCCTTTAATTCATACAGTTAGTAAAAGACGGGTAAGTCTATCTCGCGGCAAGATACTGCCGCGCCAATCATGTGCTAGGCCTGGTGGCATACGTCGTTTTTGAGTTGTTGGTATTTTCATTTCATTTTAATTAAAATATTTAGATTAGTACGCTTTCACTCACTATTATTTTTAGTCGCTTTTTTGAAACACGTCTCACGATAGTTTAATTTCGATCATTTTAATTCGTTTAATTTCAAATTTAAATGACGTAATCGGTCGGGAGCCGACGGCCTACCACTCCAATCGCAAACTTTTTTACAGAAACAACTCAACGGGCAAGGCTCATCGTGCCGCCTTCCAACTCAAATTGTGAACCATTTGCTAGCGATGCGCGGCATGCCTGAGGTCCTGTCTTCGTGGGAACGGCGAAGACTCAGGTTATTTACATCTCTAAGGATTTTGTTACTCGACTGCCTCGGAAGGCAGAACTTTTTTAGTATTTATCGAGTAGGTATGTACCTGTGATTATTCTTGCTATATTGATAGGTTCCCCTTTAAATTTGATTCAGACTTGTACCTTCACTGTTATTTTTACAAGCTTTTGTTAATGTTAGTATGTAATTATGTAAGTTATCTTCAAATTCTTGCAAATAAATTTTCGACCAAACTAAATTTGCCATACTTAACGAGTGATAATGTTAATACGACAAAAACCATTGACAATGTATTATAATTACGTCGAACTAATGTGACGACGGAGTCCAAAGGCGGCTGTTGAAACTTCGTGATAATACAACGCAACATCATTTAGTTTCGGCACTAAAATCGCATGGAATGAATTGAGGACTGTTTAAAGAAACGTTAATAAAACTTTAAATTTTTAGCAAAAACTTATCGTGAACACAGCTTTGATAAGGTATGCATTAAGGCGGTTCCCTGAGCCAGAATGCGAAAAATCTCCTTATATGATCCTGTTTTTCTAAGAGGCGTTGATATTCGTAGACGTGAAAAAATATATGTAGTTCTTGACTACATTTTCTTTAATATCATAGCTTCTGATACACGAATTATGACACTTCGCTCGATACAATTAATTCTCAAAGTAACCTCTAACTCGGACTTTTAATCCAACTTTACTTGGTTATTTATTATGTGATACTATAAACAAAAAAGAAGAAAAAACAATCTTAACTTAAATAGTAATTTCATAGCTTTCGAATTTCGATATTATAGGGTAACTTTTTTAAAATAAATAAAAATCGACAAAATTCGATCAAAATTGACACTCGGCGCGCATGATCTTTCCCGTTCTTTCTTGCGAAATGTAACAGAGACAGCGGCAAACCGATGGAACGGCCTTAACATCCACTGTAACTTCACAGGGAAATCGGCTGGTCTGGCGGCGAGAGTGGCTCCCTAAAACCGTGCCTCGGTTCCGCCTGCTCCGAGGACGGTTGCGACGCCCCGCGCTTGCCTTGCGGGCGTTACTGCTTATCGCACGTTACTATGGCGCCCGAACAAAGATTGTATGCGTCGTGTGCGGCGGTGTTTGCCGGGGGAGCGAGGTGCAAGCAGCCGATATTGCCGCTTCAAGAGCAGACACCTCTCTGTGCTGAACATGCGTGGAAGCGAGTAAGTATTACTTCTCTCTCTTTCATGAACTCTATCGGGAATCGTTCTTAGTGACTGAGACGTTTGTGGGCGTTACTGCTTATCGTTCGTTACTTTGGCGCCCGAACAGCGGTTATACGCGTCTTGTGCGGCGGTGTTTGCCGGGGGAGCGAGGTGCAAGCAGCCGATATTGCCGCTTCAAGAGCAGACACCTCTCTGTGCTGAACATGCGTGGAAGCGAGTAAGTATTACTTCTCTCTCTTTCATGAACTCTATCGGGAATCGTTCGTTTGTGGGCGTTACTGCTTATCGTTCGTTACTTTGGCGCCCGAACAGCGGTTATACGCGTCTTGTGCAGCGGTGTTTGCGGGGGGAGCGAGGTGTAAGCAGCCGATATTGCCGCTTCAAGAGCAGATACCGCTCTGTGCTGAGCATGCGTGGAAGCGAGTAAGTATTACTTCTCTTTCTTTCACCAGCTCAAACGGTTTTTTTTCCACCCTGTATATAAAATGTCGTGTATTCGTTATAGGACAACTACGACAAGCTGAGCCGCGACAGCAAGCCGAAGAAGCTCGTTAGAAAGCGCGTGCCGCCGCCCGCGCCGCGCCGCGCCAAGCGCCGGCGGCGCCTGCCCAAGCGGCCCGTGCCTACGCCTAACCAATCTCTCTCAGGTAATTAAATCAAACCAAAAGTCATGCCACATACTAGAAATACATCGGATATTCGATTACTATCCGGTATCCGGCCTATCCGGCCTTTATTTTAATATCCGGCCGGATACCGGATAGTAACTTTGCTTGATTTCGGAGTAAATAAATTGGATTTAAGAAACAGTCACGGTCATAATCGTACTAGTTTATTATTTTGAAACAAATTAAACATTCCACACACTTGCATACGCACTCATTGCGAACCTAGAACGTGTCCGCGCGAACGCTCACTACGAAACAGGTCAAAACCTGCGCAATTCGCACCTGAATAACCGGAATGTGTGTATAGTTCCACCGGCCGGATACCGAATATTCGGCCGACAGTCAGGCCGAACATCCGGTATCCGGCCAAAAAACTATCGGTTGCATCTCTACCACATACAGGGTGAAATTTCAACCACCGTTCATACTCTACGTAGTGACTTTATAGGTCATGCTGAACAACTTTTATTATAGGACCAATGCTGAAATCGCAAAAAAATTTGGCTGTTTCATACATTCCGTTCCGGATGTGATGCCCATAGAAGGTCATGGCTCCTACACGATGGGCCATCATACTGGCCCACTAAGATGGAAACAGCGTGAAGAGAGGGTAGTAGAGTCGGATGGCTTATGGCGCGGAGGGATGGCGATGGGATGGTCACAGTGTCGGTTTTTCGTCCGCACATCAAAGGTAGTGGGCTAGCGATGGTGCGTACACGCATCTACACGTGGCCCATTCCATATAGTGCGTGCAATCAACCATCGCATGGCCATCTCGCTGGTCCAGCGCTGGGCCATCGTGTACAGTACGCATCATATACGACCTTCTAACCCAGAGGGAAAAGTAGGCCTTATGAATCCGATTTCCTCACGTTATCTTTAAGCTACTTTTATGTCACTGTATGAGGTCTTTGTATATGCATTACTGACTTTTAAAAGAACCCTTAAGGCCTACAGTTTTTTTTTTACATGAGTATCAAAAAAAGTCATAGGTACCAACCGGGATTCGAAGTCGATACCTCAGCTCAGACTGCCTTATCGCTAGATAACCATCGCTTGTATTTATAATAATTCTGCCTTATGTTGAGATGAGGCCTGTGCCCAGCAGTGGGACGTATATATAGGCTGCATTATGTATTATTATTCGTATCTCCATTTTGGATTTCACGGGCCTATAAATTCCGGTCTTCTGATAGGCTTGCGTGGGGATATAGATCCAACACGTAGAGGCCGATTGGAAACCTTTAATGTCATGTAGAACGCCTGCTGGAACCCGTTCACAGGCGCTATTATTATGTTTATAGAAATCAACGTGTGCTCGAATTCGTCGGCAAACGAGAGCTCGGAAGACACCGGCATGGGCGCGCTCAGCGAAAACGAGTTCATCGTCTCGGCCACCAACTCGCACGAACTTGGTAACGTCTCACTCTCATGCTATTATTTATGAATAAAGCTGCGTCTTACGTTAGCGAACAACTCGCGAACGAGAAGCGAAGCAGCGCAGCGGGCCCACGGCGAGAGATCGCCCACGTAGGACACTTCTATAGGTATCAAAGGATTGATTCACTCCGCAACGCATCGCTTCGCTTCGCGTTCGCGTGTTGTTCGCCTACGTAGTACGCTGCGTAACAGAAGGCCGAGGTGTGTATACTATTTTTCTGTCCGACGGAGCCATTACAACGTACACTGTTTCAATCTAATTTGTATCTTACGCTGAATTAAGTAGCATTTCTTTTCTTTCATTGTTTTCTAAAACAAACGAAAGTCACTGTAATCTTCTATGCAACAAGGTTCAAATTAAAAACAGGGAAACTGTATGGTGGGCCTTACGAGGTTAAAAGTAGGTGTTAATGTTTCAGAAGTGGGTCAAGTGCCCCCCGACGATATTCTGGACCCAGCAGTACTCAGCCAGATTCCTGATGAGGCGTTCACGGAATTCTTCAATCAAGGTTTGTACATCCCCCAGTATTGTTGCGTTCTTTTTACTCGTCCTGCCCCAATGTTATTTTTAAGGGACATATTCCATTTTTAGCAAGTTTATACGAAAAAAAAAATCTTTACTTAAAACATGAAACAAGGGAAAATCAACGCTATTTTCTAAAATGGTTTAAATATTGTCTTCGGTTACCGCGATAGTTACTCATAAAATAAAACTATGAAAACGGATTATATCGCGTATATTGAATTTATAATACATCCCGACGTTTCGAACCCTTTATAGCGTTCGTGGACGAGTTTTATTTCATAATTTGGTTTAAATTTCAATGGCTTACACTCAGTATGGTGGGCAGGACGAGGATGGAGGCCTTAAATAGAATAGGGAATATCACGCAAAACTCTACACTACCACAATCTGAGGGTCTATCGCGAAACTAGAAAATCGAAATTTCGTTATCTAACATTTCTGTCACTCTTGCATATTCGAGCGATAAAGAGGCAGATATCGAAAATTCGGATTCGCGTTTCCCGGTAGATCCTCTGTAAACAAGCCGCCTTGATACATTAATGTCATATTTTATTGTCTCTGAAAACTTGTCAAAAAACTGTTAAAGGCACAGTATATATAAGTTACTCTATGGTTTACTAAAACGGCTAGTGCTGCACTCTGGTGACAGTACATTGCAGTAATACCCCCTATTCAATGTCACAGGTACTCTTCAGGACACATTATGAATTTTTAAATATTGACAGGTGGTTCGTCATTCGCGGAGAGTTCGGCGTCTTGCAGAAAGTGACGGTATTCCAGTATGTCTCTTCAGGACACATTATGAATTTTTAAATATTGACAGGTGGTTCGTCATTCGCGGAGAGTTCGGAGCTGGCCGCTGCGCTGGAGGCCGTGCTGGACGAGCGCGCGCTGGACAGCATCGGGGACGTGTTCCAGCACTCGCCGCACCTGCCCAAGCCTAAGGTGAGTTGTTCAACTCTGACCATGCTGACTGTGCACAAACTTGGCAGTAAAAACGCATACCTAGTCAGTCACTAAGTTCTGTTACTAGGTTTTTTAACTGATTAAATAAATAAATAAATAATAAATAAATATTATAGGACATTCTTACACAGATTGACCAAGTCCCACGGTAAGCCCAAGGAGGCTTGTGTTATGGGTACTCGGACAACGATATATATAATATATAAATACTTAAATACATAGAAAACACCCATGACTCGGGAACAAATATCTGTGCTCATCACACAAATAAATGCCCTTACCGGGATTCGAACCCAGGACCATCGGCTTCACAGGCAGGGTAACTACCCACTAGGCCAGACCGGTCGTCAAATATAAAATAAATCTTAAAATAATAAAAATAGGCACAGTTTGATAACTTATTTTGTAATGATCCTAACATGATAATATTATAATATAAAACTCAGATGGAGAATTTATGGGAATCCTTGGAAAGTTTATTAACAAATTTCACGGTTTAGACTCACTTGTTTTAGTCACCCGCGCGACATGTTAGTATGTCTCACAACAGTTTAAATTCGATTAAAGTTTGGTAGGTTGTATTGTAAGCTTATCACTTATAAATAAGCTTTACAACTGTAAACATGAATAATAATAAATCGCTACCTAGATATTTCTTTTTATTCCGTGAAAACTCTCGTAACAGAACTTAATAACCAACTAGGTACATATCCCTATAAAATGTAGCATTTGGCATGAAAACTTAGCGTGGCTAGAATCGGACCAAGCTAACTTTACACGGACTTTGTAATGGCTAAGTGTGTTTCCACACTTTTTTCTGTCAAAGTCGGCGAAGAGTTAGGTAAGACGGACTCTGTTATACCGTTGAGAACAGTTGCGTTACTGACGGGGTCGCCATGTGAAGTGTCGTCTTAATAGGGATGTTGCCTGTATTTAAAATAAATCACCAGAAACGAAGCACTAGAAATAAAGCACCAGAAAAATATTATAAAAAACTAGACAGCAGTTATTTTCAGACACAGTTTCTATTTAATAAACGCGCAATAAATATAAAGAGTAGGTAACTTGACCGTGACCTCATTGTTCTGTTTTTCATATAAATTCCATAGTGGCTAATTGATTTGACAGTTCGAAAAAAGAAACCAATCGTTACCGTAGACGTGTTATCGAGTGAACTTGGAAACAGTTTTAATTACTAAATAAGGGTCTCTATTGGTTCCCAAATACATTATGACTTAAAACTTTATGGGAAACAAAGGGACCCCACTAAATAAAGATAACAAATTAAATTTATTTTAATTCATGAAACAAAACTTATGCAACTCTGTTGTTTTTTGCAATTTTTTGCATATTAAATTGGGTTGAATTTCATTCGTTATTTTATCAAAATATTTATTTTGTGTTATTTAAAGTCTGAGCCACTGCTATATAAAATATTAACTGAAATAAATGTCATATACGAAAGTAAATTAGCCGAGCGGTCTGGCAACATACCGCGAATTCAGAGGACGATTGATTCGATTCCAGCCCTTGGTCACTTTTTCTTTCGTATAACATAGTATAAAATAAATTCCGCTGTCTTTCCGTCCGTCTGTCCCTATGTATGCTTTGATCTTTAAAACTACTGAACGGATTTTGATGCGGTTTTTTTAAATAGATAGAGTGATTCAAGAGGAAGGTTTATATGTATAATTTGTAAAGGTTTTGTGTAAATAAGTTGAACTACCCGTGCGATGAAGGGCCGGGTCGTTATTTACATCTATTTCAATTTTTTATTTAGACGGTGTCTGGTCATAAGGTGTATCGTGTATCTCTTTTTTTCCTATTATCACAGTATTTTAACAATTTCCAGATGCAAGTGCCAGCATCAGTGGCAATGGAGATGTCCTCGAGCACGCCCTCATAACACACTAATCTAACTATGTTAAGCTAAAATATACTATGTACTACAATAGGAACAAATTCATAGTCTCAAAGAGTTGAAATTAATTTCGTCATGCTTTAAGTTTTGTATGTTTGTGTATAGAATGGATTGTGGAGTGCCGTGTACATGATATTAGTTTGGGTTTAGGGTCCGTAGCTGGATGGTAAATAGCTTGGTGGTCAATAAATGTGCAGGTAGACTTGAGGCCGTTTTCGATTGGCTGCGCAACGTACGCTAAAATAATGAATGAATGAAAAATCTTTATTTTCAGGCAAGTATTGGCCCATAGATAATTAAATACCTTAAAACTAGCATACATATTATACAATATAGCCTATAGGTATAATCTTAAAAAACTAAAACACACACTATGGCTGCCATGCACTTCGCGACCTTGTTGTGTCGGGGGCCAAAACTCCTCCTTGGTGAAGGTCAGTCGTTCAGACGGAACGCTCACCACAAAAGAATTTAAATTCGCATTGTGTCGAGATTCCACCCGACCCTCAGGGCGAATTCGGACTTGACTCGTACATAATGACTTCATTTCCTCACTTAAAATAAGTGATTTATTGTAACCCACCGTTTAAAATTAAACATTGACTTTTTAACATCAATACTACTCTACTATTGGAAATAAAGTAAAAATGCGAATTTTTTAAGGATAAAACAATAAAACGAATGATGGTCTCGACATGAAAACAGGTTTTATATTAACATACATACCAAATTTCAGGACTGATCTAGAGATTTGGACTTTTGTTCTATTTCCATTACGTTGACGCCACTAGGCATTAAGTCCGCCATTTGTACATTATTTTTATGTTTTGTGCAATAAAGTTTAAATAAATCAATAAATACTTATATCATAGTGTAATGTGGTTCAATAAAACATTGACACAGCGGTGCGTTGCGTGGGCTATTCGAAAATTATTTTTAGACAGTGACAGAAGCTTCCTTGCTAAATATGTAAAGTTTTCGCTTCGAATGGAAATAATCCCTGTAAAATGTTGCTCATTCAAATGTTACTAAGGTTTTTTAGGGTCGGTTTTGGAGGCGTTTGATATCTTTGTTTTTACGTTTGATTAAGAACCACCGTATGAAGCACCATAGCTTATCCTGCTTATCAAAGTCAACCAGTGAAAGTCACTAAGTGCAAATATTGATTTATTAATTAGCATTGGTGCTTCTAATTTTAAAGCCAATGTTAAAAGCTGTGGCTCCTTATACAATGCGCAAACTCTGGATGTCAAAAAATCAAGTCTCAAAAACAGTCCCTGATTTACCCATTCTAATGTCCTTATAATGCCCAGTGTACAATATAATGTACGTACAAAATTTTATGGTTTTTACTCTTGAAACAGCTTTATTTTTACTATTATCAAATACATAAAAGAGATTCAATGACTAACATGACATTTTGTGACAAATATTGTACATTGGGTTGTAAGTACGGCTACCATGAGTTGACATTTGTCGTTTACGCCAACGACTGCGTGAGCTCGATCGCAGTCCATCTCACTCGCACTGATGTATTGGTGCGATCGAGAGGGACGGCGATCAAGTTCACGCAGTCGCTAGAGTAAATGTCAAATGTCAACTCATGGTAGCCGTATAGGACAAAATACAACCGCAGTGTCTTTACAATATAAATGAGATAGCATGCATGTACCCTTCCACTGTATCGTAATTAGCTTAGGAGAATTGTTGCTACGTAGAAAATGTGTGTTGTTACAGGTTAAGTCGTGGTTAGACCAGGATGGTAGCAAGATTGTCAATACTAGCATAAACTGAGGGAAATACTAATAACGTAAAGTACGTTCAAAAACATGTGAAAGTAACTGGTAGTTGGAGTAGATGGCGCCAATGTTTTGTGGCAAGGTCAATGTGGGGAAGACCGGCATATAAAATGTATTGCAGGGAAGACCGTCATAGCGCAGGAACTCTCGTATTTGTATATGTTACGTCGCTGAGACACAGTCAGAAAGAAAGTTCATCATTCCTGTTTAAGAGTCCCCGGCAAGCTCGGTTCTCCATACAAACGTAGTTAATAGGCCCTCATTTTAAAACGACTAGCTAGATTGCTTTGAAACTTTGTACTTACAATAGGATATCTAGGTCTGTAATTAGTTTATGTAGGTTCAGATAAAATAGTTAAAAAAATACAGCGAATTTAAGTTTTTCATACAAAACTTGTTTTTGCTCTATTTCGTTTGTTTTATATACTAGAGCTATATAAACTAATTACAGACCTAGATATACCTCATGTCATTGTATGTGCAAAGTTTCATTACAATCCAACACGTAGTTTTAGAATGAGAACGAAACTCCGTTTGTATGGGAAGGTGAAATTCGGCCGAGCTTGCCGGGGACTCTTAACAGACCTTTCTGTGATTGGAGTATGTGTACAACCGCATGAGTTAAAAGCGACGAAAGATCTTGTAGACGATCTTCCCTTATAGGCGATCTTCTACATTGACCTTAACTGCACTGTCAAAGTTAGCGCTTAAAAGCCTAGTTACCTACTGCATAATGTATAGATCGCACAGTGCCATCTACTTTAGCTGTCAAATTTGAGGCTACAATAGTTCCACTGCTTTACGCGTCTTGGTGTTTTCCTTTAGGTTCTATTAGGTAAACGCAAGTAGTATCGGAGTTGAAAATTACAAGTGAATGTTTTGGGAGGTTTATCTCGACTTTAGGAAACTCTTACGTCTTAAGGGACCCACTGATTACCAGTCCGCCGGACGATATCGGCCTGTCAGTTGTTCGGAACTGTCAAATTTATGTTCTAACTGACAGGCTGATATCGTACGGCGGACTGATAATCAGTAGGCCTCTTTACGATATCTTTAGAATTAGCAATATTTAAATCATTGACCATATTCGACTACTATTCGACTATAAGTACAACTAATTTTTACCACTCGAAATTGATTAATTGAAGTGAGTTAAAGAAAACGATCTTTGAAAGAAACTTGGATCTTATTTGACATTCTTCAGCGTTTAGTTAGCGTGATCGATCAAAATCAATTAGTATATTTAAACCACGTAATTGTGGAAACGGCAACCGATGCAACCTATTTATTAAAAGAAAGTTATGCACGATTGAAACGCTCATTAGTTGCCAACGTAGTTATTAAATAATGTATGTAATAAATCGATTATTTATAAAATAGGTAGCTGATGTTTAAATCACCGAAAACGAGAGGTATAAAAAATAAGTAAGGTTTTAACAGTTTCCAAGGATATAGTATGTTGACGTCGTGAGATTTGCATTTACCCATTCCGCCTTTTTTTATATCCAAAAATGACACGCACTCGCCAACGTCATTGATTATACAAGGTTAGCAAATATAAACCTTACTTGAATGCATTAAAGTTACTTTTACAGCGTACGATGTCGTTATAACACATAACTTATAAGCATTCATCGCGATATAATCACAACTCGTGACGCCTATAAAATATATTTACAATAAAAGGCTTAGTTACTACAAAAGGTCGGCGCGCTCATAGGTTACGGTGCCCGCTTACCATCGGCCGAATGACTTGTTTGCAACCATTGCGGTATAAATAAAATCAACACAGGACCACAACTCAGTTTGTCGTGTGGAATCTAATCACTAATAATCTTACCAATCATTAGCTTTTTCCAGAAGTAAATTACAAACATCACTTGTTTTTACTATCAATCTAGTGCGTGAAGTGAAAGTACTCTACGTCATACGAGGAAAACCCCATTTTTCTTCACTACTTATGCGTTGCGTGCGCAATTGCACATTTTTTTGCTATTACGAATTGCTTTCCATTTTTTCTGATTTATAATACTGTTTCTACAATGTATCCGGATGATGGTTGGACGCCTGCTCGGCATTTGCCGTTTCGTCATCGGATTAAATAAGTAGTACAGGAGCTGATTGTAATATGACTTGTGTCGTTACCGTTTCTTTAAAAAAAGAAAATGGCGATTTTATTTATTTAGAAAGTGTATACAAAGTTGACGTTCGTTATTTGAATTTTAACGGAATACACGGTTCTGAAATAAATAAATGGATGAAGGCCAGTTATTAATTTGCAATTAATTAAAGATGAATTATTCCAAAATTTACAGATAAAATACCTAGATAGGGTACTCGTGATTTTCTGCTTTAAAGTAAATTGAATAAATCCTTTATTTAAGACAAGCCCTCTTAGAGGATGATTCATGATTGTAGAAAATTACTTACATATGACCATGCACTGAAGGGATGATAGTTTTAACATTATTTATTTTATTTTAAAATTTAATTCAGGCAACAAGGCCCATATTACATAATATACCTTATAGACTAACGTACATATAAAATAACACTATGAGTGCGACAGAACGGCGTGGCTCCGTTGAATCGTCTGTTCTTGTGTCGGATTCGGCAGTTTGCCCCGGAACCTCCGAAACACGACACCCTTCGGCCAGAAGTCGGCGGGTATTATGTATACAGTTGTTTATATTTCTCAAGCTTCATTCTTCAGATATAAAAACCAGGTAGTCCTTTAACCTACTAGGCAACTCATCGCATGTTTAAAGTAGGTAGCAAAAACTTTAACTCAAACAGGTCTATCCCTACTTTTTCACCTAGTCTTGATGGTGCGCGCGGCTTGCCGCCATTGCTCATTCTTTATTCTTGCGAGGCAACGAACGCACGTAAAATCATAATTTTGTTTCAAAGTCGTTTAAAATGCCTATACGTAGTGCACTTAGTGCAGACATTATACGATTTATACGCTGTGGGATTATTCGTTTCGTATTCGTTGTGCAATATAAAATATATTTGTTATTGAAATTGTTCATCATCCTGGAGGTTAGTCGAGAACTAACACGAAGGAATAAATCATCCTGGGGGTTGGTCGTGAATCAACACGAAGGAATAAATCATCCTGGGGGTTGGTCGTGAACCAACACGAAGGAAAAAATTATCTTGGGGGTTGGTCGTGAACCAACACGATGGAAAGTCTGTTCGTACTTCGAACACCGATTGCGCCCGGGGGTTGGTCGTGAACCAACCAAAGGTTTAATTAAGATCGGACAGCGCGCAACGAAACAAAGGGCCCTAAATAATCATATTGTGTTGTGTTAAAGAGACGAGGGAGGATTTCTTTTTATTTGGTTTTAGATGGCCCAACAGAAAAAACTCAAGCAAAATTGCCGAGTGATAATAGATCCTTCAGATCCTGAAAAAAAAAAAAAAAAAAAAAAAAAAAAAAAAAAAAAAAAAAAAAAAAAAAAAAAAAAAATCAGATACTTAAGTGTAACTATTTTAACTATTTTTGTAAAAAACTTACACTTTGTGATCAAATACCTTGCATTTACTTTGTACCGCGCGGGCCGTGAGTCCACGACTGGTAACTATAAACCTGGGGGGCGGCCTAGAGTCGTCACGAAGATAGAACTTGCTTGGGGTTGGCCGTGAGTCAACACGATAGCAATGCATAACACAATTTAATAAATCTATAGCGGTTCTCGATCAAAACCACGCACATTTTAAAACACCAAGTTCAAGTTTTTCTATGGGCAATAAAGAATTATCTTTTAAGTTCAAGTTCAAATATACTTTATTCATGTAGGCCTATTTATGTAATCTAAAACCTTACGGGTTTTATTTTGAAGAACGTTCGAAGTCTACCCTCGAATTAAAAATATTTCTTTTAAATTTTTTCACCAGCGCTCCGCGGTTCATTTTTGATTTGTGCGTGTCAGAGACACGTCGGTCTAGCTGCCGAAATGTTCGGCACAAGACTACATTGCCTTTTAAAAAAAAAATCCTTACATATAAAATATATTTGGATTTTTAATATCCAATTATAGGTGACAGAATAAATTTTACTCACACCTAACCCATAGTACGGTACTTTTATCCGCCCAGAGGTTGAATTTGAATAAACACGAGACTACCTCGTAAATTTATAATTGAAACAATACAATAGTACCTATATTGTTTTTATATTACCCACATAAGTATAACTTGTCTCTAAAAGTGGGAATTGCTAAATAGGTCGTCACGTCACGTGATGTATATCTGATCGAAATTCCTAAACTTAAGCTGGATAAAATCTCTTTTACCACAAATTAAATGGAATAAACTAAGTGGTAATACCCTGCACAATGCATATATTTTGGTGACTATTTTTGAATGTTTATATATGCATATAACCATACAAATTATCGGGATACGTACGCCAATATTGTTATGGGATACATAAAAATATGAATATATTTATAATACCGTAGGCGATGTCAGTATCTAAGTACCTTGTGTCTTTTTAAAAATATGATTTTACTTTTTTAAGTGATATTGAATAATTAAATAATTTGAATCATCCAATTGTAACAAAGACACCTAACTGAATTGAATTACAGGAAAATGGGTTTATTCATCATTATCTATCTAATAAACCCAATGAAACAATTTGTGAGTACTGAATATGAAAGAAAGAAAGAAAGAAAATAACTTTATTTTGCATGAAATATGGTACAAAGGTGGTCAGACAATATTATACATAAGTAACACATATTTCACCAGCATCTGGCATGCAAAAAACTAAACTTACAACTAAAGCTAAAAAACAAACGCAAACACGTTTTACGCTTATTTCTTCATGAATACAAGTTCATGCCGAAGCCTGACAAAGTGACCATTAGAGTACCATCTAACTGAGTTAATGATAAAGCGGTTTCGGTACAATTTGGCTAAATACACACACGAATATATTTGTTCGCATCTCTCACAGATATTTAATATTTATTTTTATGGTCGTAAATAATGGGTAACTAGGTAAATACCTATTAACCTGTATCAAAACTGCAAAACGATTACCTTCCGATTATCTTTTAAAGGATCACCCTCAGATTATGCACATAAAAATATAAATACATAATTAATACGTAATATAAGAAGCTAATAGAAACCGTAAAAAATCAATAAATGGCGAATGCACCTATGGTTCAACTCTCATGTGTCGGTCGCGATACTCTTTCAGCCATCATCAATACGATGGTACCATGCAATACGTTTTTGCCAAGTTTAAAATATATGTACCTTGATATTATAAGTTTAGTAACTGTTGTTGGTGGGGACCCACCACTTGCAATACCGCTATGTCATTAATATAGCACATTCATGACATAAGTCATGGATTAAAATATTAAGATGAATCCACTTAATATAATATTTGTTTTCTGAACTCTCAATACAACCATAGTAGCAATACAGCAAAGGCAATTTTTTATTATTATTCCGGCTTTAATGTTTACATTTTAAAAATATACAACATTACGTCGCACAGTCTTTCGTTCCTTGCAGAGCGAATACTTGAATGGAGGGCATAAGTTTTTAGATTTGATGCTTAATATCTGAATTTCTGTGGATATTCATTTCATTTCATTGATTGCGTGGTTGATTGCTGTGCTGTCCCGTTCGCGCTGCGAGAATAGAAGCCGCTACACCAATATTTGTGAAAGTATGGTCAATCGCGCCTTGCGGTCAATAAGAGTAATTTAAATAAAATAAAAAAGGTTCATATCATTTATATATTCTATTTAAAGGTACTCGTCACATGCAGCCATTTATAAATGTATACTAAATTAATTCCTAATGATGTTTGTTAAACGCTGATTTTACCTACTCAGGTTTAACTGGATATTATTATGCATTTTAATAGCTCGAATATATGTACATTAGGTACGTATATATAATTAAATGATAAATAAATATTCTGTTACCATTAATGGACCTTGGCCCATTCATTATATGTAATATGAGCGCAATAATAAACATTTGAGTTTGAGTAAATTACAATCTTATTTGAAAGATTACTTCGAAAGCTGAGTAGACTGCTAGTCTTATAAATTATTTTTGTTTAGAATACCTTTGGTGATGCCACACATATGACATGCTTTATGCTTAATAACTGAACAGAAAGCATAATTTATGCACGTTCATATATTTTTTAGATTTCAGGAACGTGGTGGATTTTTTAGTAATTTGATAATAATCAAAATATAATTCTTCTTGGGTAAATCAAAGGACTTAAAAACGACGTTAGACATGTTTCGAGCAAATACATGTTTTTTTGTTAAGTTGAAGCTCTCGAAAACGCGCTAGGCCGCGTGAGTCTTTGTCCATTGCACGTCGTGTCACTATTCGTTGATCAGGAGCTGCTGTAAGCCGATTTGCGCGTGCACGCGCCTAATAACTGAATTTTCTCATTGTCGTCGTCTGCTCAGAGATCATCGTAAACAAGATGAGTCGTCGTGAGACAGACATCACACGGCCTACGCGTCATAAGCGTCAAGACGCGGGGAAAGACATCACAGCCACAGCGTACCCCACCCTGTCTGGAGGTAACGCTGGGTTGTATCGTTAGCCTAAATTACGTCTTATCTTCGTAGATAATTACACTTAGACGAGCCTGAATCTTGTCATCAATAGTGTACTGTTCTGAGCCTTTAAAAATTCCGTATCGCGGACAAGCACTGCTAGTGAATTTTAATACATTTCACAAAAGGACATATGTCTTATGAGTTTACTCGTATTAAACATTTTCAAATCGAATTAAACTTAATGCAAAGTTGACCACAAATTGTATGGAATCCTAGTCAATTAGGTTTTATGAAGAACAAATTAGATTTTGTTTAAATATCCTAATACGTAAAAGTATATATATATATATATATATATACAACCTGGCTATACCTAATATATGTATACCTTTTTGAACCTGCATTGCTAAACTTTCCCGTGTTTCTTAACAATGCCTTATAACTCAATTGGAACAGTAAACTTGTGTATAACATACACATATGTACATGGTAGATAATTATTCCTACAAATATGTTTTCAGAAATAAATATGCTATGATAATATTGATAATGGGAAAGAATGCAGCAAAACTTTCAACTCTTAACATCTACCTGGTTTTTATATCTGAAGAATGAAGCTTGAGAAATATAATACATGATCAAACGAACTTCAAAGTGAAGTTCGATCAGTATTATATGAGTAAGCTTCATTCGAAGATATAACTACCCTCCCTCCCCTATACCCGGAAAGAAAGTTTTGCTTTAGAAAGTAAAGTCTCTAAAAATAATGAGCAATGGCGGCAAGCCGCGCGCACCATCAAGACTAGGTGAAAAAGTAGGGATAGACCTGTTTGAGTTAAAGTTTTTGCTACCTACTTTAAACATGCGATGAGTTGCCTAGTAGGTTAAAGGACTACCTGGTTTTTATATCTTCGAATGAAGCTTACTCATATAATACTGATCGAACTTCACTTTGAAGTTCGTTTGATCATGTAATATTTACACACATCTTGAAAAGTTCGTGCGTTAGGATAGTTACTTCGTTTCTGGGCTTTTTCCGTTAGTCGACATCCATTGTCCTTATTTAGCTTTAAAACGGAGTAGCACTACTCTACAACTACTATCGTATAGTTGGATTCTGGACTATGGTACTACTTGCGTTTGCCTAAAACTTTCTTCTGAATGGAAAAGCTTTCGAAAGTATTAGCAATTTTTAGGTTTTTAATGTAAGATTTAAATGTTGTTATCTCGGATAGTCGGAATGGTAAAAGGGTCCCAGGTGGTAACCGATCAAGCATTTATTATTTATGTATCACGAAAATTGTATATGGTTATAAGAAAGAGGAAACGTGTTTGCTAGGGCTTGCGGTTTTTTTTATTAAAAAAAAACAATGACGTTCAGAAATTAGATTGCATTTTAGATGATACCGATTTTATCATTAATACATTATAGTCTTGGTTGTCCGAATGGGGTTGGCAACTGTCAAAGTACCTGTCTGTATAGTTTTGTTTTTTGAGATTTGGCTAGAAGGGCTAGAATCCAGGCAGTAAAATACAAAAAAAAAAAACAGTAATTTGACACTTCGATATTCGTAGGATTGACTTTGGATTAAAATATTTTGACCAGCCAAACCCATTGATATTCACTAAATCTCATTTGACTTAGGCTTCTGGCCTGTTATGTATCGACGAGAAAGTTCTTCAAAATCGGTCATTCACGGAAAACAGTAAAAATCTAATGTGACGAATAGTACGAGTTAACATATGGAAGTCCGGATACGTACCCACGATATCCATGCGAGTCCGAAGGCCGAAATGCAGCAGGGCCGAGAGATCATTTAGGCATCATAACTGATATTTTAAATCTCAATACTATACGTTTTCGCTCTGGTACTTTCTCATATGTTCATCTCTCTTTTACTACCGGTAACCTTTGCCAATGGCCCCTTTTGCAAACACGTTTTCTCACACAACTTTTGTCAACTGTACTGTATAGCCACGAAATAGAACCAAATAAATATTTTTGTAAAACTTTTTATGTTCCTGAGTAAATCTTATGTGATTATCGTATGTGTGCGCGATTCGCTAGTATTTGATTGGTAGTGTTAAGTAGTATTTATTTATCTGGCTAGCAGAAGAAAATACTTGGAAGTACATAATGTAAAATATTTTTAACAAAGTCTAAATTTTACCATAGGGACCGCAATTATAACATGTTAAGGAATAACTTATCAACCGTAAAGTAAATTTGACTTTGATAGAAATATAATGTAGCCACTAAGTCATACTGACACTGTTATACTACCACGGTTTTACTTATTTATCAAAAGAAATACATACAAAAAAAAAAGACAAACTATTTAGGCCGGGCCAAGTGCGCCCATTGGGGCAAACAGCGCCTAACATCCGTAAATATAAGGTTAGAGGCTTTTCCATTGTGACCAGTGTTTTTACGATATATTCTTACGTTCATACTAACCTTACGCTGTTTAAAAATGTTTCTAAAGTAATTTGACAGCTAAACTAGATAGCGCGGCGCATCGCCAGACAATTTGTCAAATTGGAATTTGGAATAAATATCCAGTCAACAATAAATTGTAAGAAGTCTTTTCGCGCCATCTAGTTTTGTTCCTCAATTGCTACTAGATATTATCATTATCACACATATTTCGTGCGTCTGTTATTCCACTTGTCTATGTCAATACTTTACTTTTTCTTTTTTTTTTTTACTTTCCTTGTCTTTAGCCAAAAACGTCAATTGACGCGCGCATTCCGACAAGGTTCACGATTAGCGTGGCGATGAAGAACGCCAAATTTACTCGAAATGTCACTTCGTTGTTTGTGTTAGTACGTTGCGTCGCTGCTCGACTTTCGTTTAACATATTGAGAACAGAAATGCCACCAGAGCAATCGATATCGAATCGCTAAAGAACTACGAAGTGAATTTTCAACATGACATTAGGTTTAACCGTGGTTATATAACGGCTACTACTATACTAAGATTGTTTATCCAAATCAATAGACAACTTGCAATAATCAGCCTTTTAGAATAAACAAATGCATATAAATATTTTTTACATGTTAGCAATAGTGCCGGTTTGCGTTGGTTTTGATGTCGCGTTCGCTAGTGTAGATTTAAATAAACTTTTATCATGAAATATAAGTTTATACATTAACGCGATCGGTCCGGCAACTAACAACAGTTAGCATTATAATTTTTTATGGCATAGCTATGTTTTGATGTAAAAAAGGAATGCTTAAAATGTAACCTTTTATTTAAACCTAGAATCAAAAATATAATAGAATTTTATCTATGTCCGTCTAATCTAGTAATTTTAGGTACTCGTGGTGATAACGATATAAAATGACGAATTAAAAAACAACGCCTGTCACTATTCCCGTCACTCGCACTTACATACTCGTTAGAACGTGACAAGCATGGTGACAAGCGATAAAAATGCGTCCGTGCTGCGCCCGCTGGAGTTACCATGGTTACGAGTACTTACAATTTGACACTGGGTTTACAGTTTAACCGGTTAACCCCGGGTTAGTGGGATGGTGCATACGAGTAAAAACAGCATTGAGATTTTTCTATACAGTCAAACAAGTCAACTTTGCCATTGGATACAGACTTTGCCCGCTTTTGCATTTTTCCAGTAGTCATTAGCTGCCGGACTGTTTGCGTGCAAAGCTAAAAGGACGTATTATAACGACGCATACGCATTATAACGACGAACATAATATGATCTTTACCTTAGTACGATAGTGTAGTTACTGTATACTTGTTGTATCGTCGAATTTAAACACTGATGCTAAGGCCGTTTTTCTCTTGTCAGCAGTTATATTTCTATACTTGCGTTTTTAGCTTCATGTTGTTACTTTAATTTTAAAACTGTCATAGATACTTCTGCAGTTTCTAAACTCGTTTTTTATATTCTATATTTACTATGATTCTAGTCTCCAATCTGCATTAAATGATAGGTAGAATGTGCATATTGGGTAGTAGAATATCCAGTCGGACTGTTGTTTATCTAGGATAAAAAAACAGAGCTTCAGTACTGTTCAGAGAAATGGCGGGCTGGTTTAGTTCAGTGCATAAGCGGCCTTAGAGTTAGTTTATAATATAACGTACGCTTAAGTCTCCATACGCGGTACCTGCAATTTCTTTTCTAACAATATACAACAATAGTAATAGGTTCGTGTAAACAAATGTATGTATTTTAACGTGCTAGGTATTTATTCTTTGTATTTTCGAACGCTCAATAATATAAAAGAAATCGCGAAATAATTCATTTTCGATTATGTTTCCGTCAATTCAAGGTTTAATTTGGCATGTTTTTGTATTATTGAGCGTGCGTTTTGTAGATTTATTAATTCGATTTGACTGCGTTTAGGAGATTAACATAATGTAAGTAGATATTTTGCACCTTAGCTTAAGGGAAAGTAGCCTGCAGTAACATAATCAAAACTCCATGAAAACGTAATGCCCTTAACATTGTGATTAGTATCTCAATAAAAATCTCATTTTAATATTGCCTTTGTATCCAGTAGTGGTTTTGATGAGTTTTACAGTTGTTATAATCGAATTCATTGCAGGTATGCAACGGTACCTATGAATACATAGGCCCTATTAACCCTTTTAGCGCGCATATCTGGCTATCCACTATGTTGAGTTCGTAAAATTATGGTGTATGTAGCGAAATATTCTACAAAATACCTTGATGCGATGTAGTCATGCGCGCTGAAACAGTTAATTGTATCAAAATGGAATATCCTGAAATTTATAACTTTGGCCGGTTACTTTAAACTATTCGATATATTTTTACCTGAGTGGGCAATGTCACGTGACATTTTGAATTTCTGATGAAATCAAACACGATTTTATTCTCGAATTATGGCGCTTTGTTGCCGAGTAAAAATAAGAAATTTAGATAATTGACCTGGGCAAAGTTAAACCGTATCCTCTGTTTGGCACTTTCAAAATAATTAACAAAAATAGGGTACCGTTGATACCATGTACATGCATTGTACAGGAGTACCTACACAATAATACTTATTGACATTCGCTGGCAGATTGGGTAGAGGCGTGGAATGTATAAAATAACGCATTGATTGACTGACGCATTAACATTGATCTATAAGTTCTCACTTCTTTGAACATCCTTGTGGCTACATGATTTATTAGCTGCTCTTCGGGCAAATAAACCCACGTAAAACGACATACTACGTAGTATATTGCATATGTTACTACGTACATATATATACATCTAGTTCTCCGTCTATTTATCTTTTTGTGATCGCATTCGCATTGTTAGTAACAATAACAAGTACCTAATGGTAACATTTTGTAGACTAATTATTAATAGTTATATTTAAGTTTATCACATTAATTCCTGATCAATTTATGCAGATAATGCGAGTTCTTAAGCATTTATAAAATAATATAATACATCTCTGGTTCTCTGCGTTAAACTAGAAAGACCTACGAATATAAATGTTGGTTTAAACCTTAATACAGTCACTTCTGCGCACCGAAGCGCACCAAAATATACTCTGGCAAGCCAACTTTGTCACTAGAAAAAAGTCGCCAAAATTTCTATGGAAGGAGCATTCCACAGGCTGTCCCGTACAAACGCATTTTATTTCCTGTGTTGCGACTTTTTTTTCGTAGTTTAAAGCAGATGATGATTTTTCTGTGCATATCTTTGACAATTTGTCTCAGAAAAAGAAACTTTTATACCTGCAAATCCTGAGAAAATTCGCGTTCGTACGGGACAACGGTAGACAATTTCGTGGAATGCTCCGAAAGATCGATCCTTTTCGCCTACATTTTGCAAATTAGCCACACAATTTTCTACTGATAAAGCTGGCTTGCCAGTGTATATCTGACACAATCTTATTTGTCAGAGGAGCGTGTCATATATTTTGCACGCATTGTCGTCCGATATATTAGAGGTGACTGTACAATGCCTATTACAGAAGGATATGTGTAAAGTTGTTCAAGATGTTAGCGTCGACTATTGAAAGTGTTAGGCAAATAGAAATTGTAATAATTATTAGTGTCGGTGTCTACTTGTTTAGAGTTTCGCGAGACAAAGCTCGTAAAGGAAGTGCGAATTAAAATTAGAAAATTGCTACCTCTAAATGCCTGTAAAATGTTCACATTTTGCTGTCCAATACCTGTTTCGTGATACATACCACTAATGTTAAAAGTGAAATAAACATGAAGAAGTTTTGACTCTTATACACAGCTTTAATTCTTTCGTATGATTTTCAATTTTTACCTAGAGCATGAAACGTTAGCAGAGATCTTGTACTTAGTTTAAATATCGGTTGTACAATTTTAATCTTACCTATGTCTAGATATAGTCGCCATCAGATATAGCAGAGCGGCCGAGGTGCTCTAAAATATCTGAACACGCACTAGCGCCTTGAGAATAGAGAGAGAGAGAGAGAGAGAGAGAGAGCGAGCGCGTGTTCAGATTTTTGTGGTGGCGACTGTACATACATATTCGATTATCTTGAGATTATGCAACTTTGCCCAGTCACCATTCCAGATAATATAAGCAAAGATAGATATAACTCCGTAATAGATGGATACAGTCTAAGGAAAAAACGTGCCTCGAAAATCACGAAAATTTGATTCTCGATCAGATGTCGCTACTACCTTTGGCCTACTCTCGTATAGAGGGCGTTGACGGTTTCGTTTGTTATTTAACAATTTTAACGCATATCAGTGAAAGAACATGGGTCAAAGTAATAAAAATAATTAATGCAAATAAATAAAATCATTTATCCATATTTAAATACATTTTATCGTATTTTTATAAATCTTCATTTTTAGTTTTAAAGTGTGTCGATAGATGGCAGTGAATTTACTGTGTTTACAAAATTTACTATGACAGTACCGCACTATAATATTATATCCTCTTTGATATAAGTCATAAAACCATACTTCGATTATCGACTTTTGACTTCATATATTTTTTTACGATTTATAATTTGTGAGCTACGATGATGTCATATTAAACTAAGTGTTAGGTGAGTCTAATGGCCAATGTTGCCTATTATCATTAACCACTTATTGAGTGGCCCAGAGGGATTTTCCCTACAATCATTAGTCGTTATGTACGTCGACTAGGTAAGCCCTAGGGCTTCTAGTAGCCAGTTACGGTTAGGCACAGTCGACGTGAAAGATATGCTTACATTTTTCGCCTTATTACAAAAAGGACTAAGGTACAAAACATACGGCCTCTTAGCCTAGTCTGTAGTGACCCTGCTTATGAAGTAGGTGGTCCCGGGTTCAAATCCTGGTATGGGCATTTATTTATTCCTGCTATGGATGTATTATATATATCGTCGTGTAGTGCCCATAACACAAGCCTTATTGAGCTTACTGTGGGACTAGGTCGATCTGAGTAATAATTTACCTATAATATTTATTTATTTATGTACATATATTTTGACGACCGGTCTGGCCTAGTGGGTAGTGACCCTGCCTGTGAAGCCGATGGTCCTGGGTTCGAATCCCCAAGCCTCCTTGGGCTTACCGTGGGACTTAGTCAATCTGTGTAAGAATGTCCTATAATATTTATTTATTTATTTATATATCTTTGACGTTGTCTCTACCTTAAGGTAAGTATGTATATTAGTCGTGGATAATTCACGGTATCCAAAATCCTTATTCATACCCTAATTGGTTAAAAGTTGTACTACTCTATTATAAATACTTACCTTAAAATAACCTTATTAGATAAGCTTGGGCTCGTTCGAATCCTCTTGATGAGTAGTAAAGGACTGTCTAGAGAAAAGTTAGTCAAAAATATTAGTATGAAAAATTTATTTTTGATTACGAATCTGCCAGATAAACTGCACTGTTGACTCCTTCCCGAAATTCAAACGATTTAAATATTTTAAATGAAAAGTTTTTGCTTCTTATCAAGCGTGACATAATTTTCGGCTAATTGTGGGGCAACTTTGCCGTGGCAAAAATGTGTAGATACTTTAAAGTAAACTTTCAAATTAGTAATGTGTTCCATAGATATGTATGCCATGTACTTACATATCCAACACTGTTGTTGGGCCAATAGTCATGCCAACGCCAAGTTATGAAATGAATAAACCCATCATTTTACATGCATCATTCTGCTAATGAGGCCAATTCAAACTTAAGAGGCCCACTGATTACCAGTCCGCTTGCAGTCTGGTCTGTCAGTGGTTCGGACAGGCCGATATCGTCCGGCGGACTGGTAATCACTGGGCCCCTTTACATTTTGACACGCACTTGGCCGGTTTTTTTTTATCAGTCACCCGTGCTTCTCGCCTGCTCTAATACATGTACGGACAAGTAAAAGCAAAATGAGCGCGCTAATGTTAACTATATGACACTACGTAAATATCTATATATTATGTGAGTGTCAATTAGTCGCTCAAGTCTCAATGTTAACTGCTACAAATATATCTCGATGACAAATACATTCCTCATTAGCATCCAAAGGGTTAAACGTTTCTAAATATGAGGCAGATGTGAAAATACATTTATGTTGTGTTAAAAATACCTTTGCGACATTACTGTAAGTATAGTAAGAACTATGCGATATTTTTGTGACAGTTCTTTGAGCTCTTGGTGGAGGTGCCCTAGTTAAAACAAAAATAAAATACAGGTTAGGTTTCAGAATGTTTATTAATTCAATTTTAATTATTTTTGCCGGTGTATGGTCGCGCATTAGATTATATAAATACAGTCTACGTCGCTTACGTAATGATATATACCGTCCGTGCGTGCGTAAATGATAGACGAGAGATTTATCATGTCATATCAAGCGCGATAAGCGTAACGGTTATTAATTTATTCACTGTTAAGTAACATACATATACATACTATTAACTCCCTTATTCATAAACCTTTACAAGCATCAATTAGTATATGTATTTTCCCTTTCATACACCCCATCTTCCCTACAAATACATTTATTAAATCAAGGTTTTAGATAGCTTGAATTTATCACTTGGACCGGCCGTATGAATACTTGCCTACTTCTAGCCGGGCAATTGATAAATTCGGTCGCGCCGTGGTGGATGGAAGCAGTTCTTTTCTGTGTGGGATTGCAGTTCTAACCCAATCTACCTACTTTTCTAAAAAGAGTTTTTTCTGTGGAGGGTTGCAGTTCTATCCTAACCCAAGAGCTTACTCTTAATATTATTACAAATATTATTAATAGGTTTACCTTTTCTATAAACATTTCATTTCTGTGGGGGGTTGCAATTCTAACTTAACATAAACGTACTTTTCTGCAAGTAGTTCCTTTCTGTGCGGTGTTGCAGTTCTTACTTACTTACTGCTGTGGCGCGACGACCCGAAGTGAATCTTGGCCTCCGACACCAAAGACCGCCATGTTACTCTGTCCAAAGCCGTTTCTGTCCAGTCGACGGCCCACACGTCGAGAGGATGGAACCTGGAGACTCCGCAAGAACCAGGAGATTGAAGATCTGGTGTCCGAGCCGAACATCATTGGAGAAACGAAAGCCGCCAGGCTCCTTTACAGTTCTTACCTACACTACAGTTCATCTGTTTCATTACATTGCCCAAGGTAGGGTGGTCATTAATCATACTGACCGGTCAAAGTGATCAATCAGGCAATTTTAATTACATTGCCCACTTCGGTCATTATTCATAGTGACCGGACTTATCAAGTTGCCCGTAACATATACAATAATAACAGTTAACAACTGATCTATAAAGATTTAAAGTTACGTACCTACGTACTTACTCGTTGATAGGTACCTGCTACCTATTGGAAACATAGTAGGTAGGTAGGTACAGTCAAGTGTAAGAATATGGGTGCATAATATATAACTTACTCAAAAATATGTCTCATAGTTCATAATTTACTGACATGAGAGCTATGGGACATATTTTTGAGTATGATGTGTGCACCCATATTTTTACACTTGACTGCGTACATATTTGGCAGGCTAGATTATTCTAAGAACTCTTATCAGGATATTGTCTTCGGTTACCGCGATCGTTACTCATGAAATAAAACTATGAAAACGGATTATATCGCGTATATTGAATTTATAATACATCTCGACGTTTCGAACCCTTTACAGCGTTCAATATACGCGATATAATCCGTTTTCATAGTTTCATTTCAACTCTTATCAGGGTTTATAAGTATTTATAAACGAAACGAAAATCAACCCGATTTAGTGCCAAACATTACGATAGATGATAGATGTCTACCGATTTCATAATTTTAAATGCCATTTACCTCGCACTGCAATAAAAAAATCTATACACATCAACAATATATATATAGAAACAACACGTGCTAGTGGACATGCGTTGGCACCACACTTGGCTCACTTCCTATAAATGCAGCGAAGGTAATGCATATTTATTTTAGTCTGAACGAGTGGCAGAAAGACGTATTTTATGTTGGAACTAGCTAACATGCGCCGCAAATAGACTTTATACAGAGTAGCGTTTAGTCAGCGTGCAGAAATGCCAAGGACAGATGCAGTTTGTTGTGTAAGTTGTGTTTATATGCTTTATGAAATCTTAAATAAGTAGGTAGTAGTGGGACCCCTAACTTAGTCATATGACACATGTCGTACAAACACGCACACACATAACGGCTAAACTTATAACACCCCTCTTCTTGCGTCAGGGGTTAAACTTTTCGACGCCGTGTCAAACACAAAAGCTGTCACTCGGACGCCACGTCACCGAGGTGTCAAAACTGAAATTGAACATTCTGCACATGCACGTAAGTCTATGTTGCTCTGTGATCTGCGACGGATTAATTCGTCTTTGGCGTTGGACCTTCGGTGCCGATATATCCGTCATTGGCGTCCAAAACTTTAAAATCTCATCATCGTTTAGGTAGGTAGGTACTTACAATAAAATAACCCCAGAATATCGTCAGGAAATTAAGATAATAACAATGATAATAACGCAGTACCTAAAGCCCAGCTGCAAAAGTGCATGGCCACTTTTATATGAATGAATTCCACTAGACTTATATATATAGACCGTGAATCATTCAAAACTCTTATTGAATGAATTCCATTCATAATGTCCATTAAATTTTGCAGCTATTTTGCAGCTCGCTGTACAAATTCCTATCACCACACCCTCTTATTTTAAAAAACTGATCAGAAAATTTAATTTTATCCACTAGAGTGGCAAAGTAATCTACAATGCAAATTTTGAATTGTTTCTTTATGTTGGCTAGTAGAAAATGTTTTCAGCTATTAGTATTTTCCTCGCGTTGGTGTTGTGAAAAAGGTTGTGCTTCACTCGGCAGCAAAGTTTGTTTTACCCTCCTGTCTTGAAACCCAATTTTTTAATCTTACGCTTGCTCGGGTATCAACATTACACGAAGGGTTAAGCAACAACTTTGCCCCCTTGTAAAACAGATAACTATTATTAGCACAGTAAGTTTTTCTTGAGAACGATGAAACTCGTCGTTTTTATCTAAGAGTGCGCTTGCTCTACCCTGGGGTACATGTACCTTGGATAGTATCCGAACGCACCCTCATTATGACCGAAGTATCCAACGTGTCCTTTGGTCAAGTCGATTAGAACAGAACGCGGGGGCAGTGCAGCTACTGGCTGTAAAATGGTCACAACAACCAGCTAACCACACTGCCAACGCGGCCTGTCCTGTTATTCCAGTCCAATCCATTACTTCAAAATGGGAGAGCTGTTAAGGATGCTATGTTGCCGTTGTGTGTCTAGGTTAGAATAGTCGCAATCCAGTTTCAGTGCGTTTGAAGTTACAGTAGGCGCTCGGTAATCCGGCGACTGAAAAAAATATTGTGTTTTTAACATTGGGTAATATATTTCCTATTGATTAGGTGAGTGGAGAATTGCATGCCTCTAGACATGATTATGATTTGTAAGGTATTTTTGAACAAAAAATAAATCTTGGAAACTAAGCATTTCACTAAATTCTTTTTTACGGTTCCGTACCCAAAGGGTCCACTGTCCGTCCGTCTGTCTGTCTGTCTGTCCGTCTGTCACCAGGCTGTATCTCACATGAACCGTGATAGCTAAACAGTTGAAATTTGCACTGATGATGTATTTCTGTTGCCGCTATAAAAACAAATACTAAAAACAGAATAAAATAAATATTTAAGTGGGGCTCCCATACAAAAAACGTGATTTTTTATGTAATGGTACGGAACCCTTCGTGCGCGAGTCCGACTCGCACTTGGCCGGTTTTTTAACTGTTGAAGCGCCGGTATTTTGTTAATTTAGTAAATTGTCTATCGAGCCCACAGGGTGAACACGATCCATATACGGATCGGACGGGTATATGGATCGTGTTCATTTTCAAACATAACCAAGTTTCATGAGTAAAATTTATTTTTCATCACTAAGTTGCTGCAGATATTAAGTTGTATGTTTACTGGTGATTTTGAATAATAAATATTTAAAAACCTTCATTTTGATTTGATTTGTAATGTTTTAGTTACTATAGTTATGGTACTTATAGTTTTACGGTGTGATGAGAAATGTTGTGTTTAACTCGGTAGCAATGTTTGTTTAACCCTCGTGCCTATAACTGCTCGCAAAGGTTAAAATTCCACTTTTAGAACCACCCGCTACGCTCGAGTATCAATATTGTAATCTCTCGCTTGCTCGGGTATCAATATTAACAGTTAAACATCAACTTTGCCGCCTTGTAAAACAAATAACTATTGTCTTCATGGCCTATCGCTTTCATTGTTCAGTTTACTAAGGTCTGTTTTTTATTCCGTAGACTAAAATGACGTTTAATGTGTAAACATTTCTTAGTACCACATGAAATGTCATTTTAGTCTACGGAATAACAAAACAGAATATAGTGATCTCTCTAACAAATATGGTAGTAAGAAAGATAATCAAACAGCGATTATCTACAAATTACAAACCAAATAAAACGGATCCCAAGGATTTCAATTCGCTGTCCATCGGGCGTATGATGGACGTGGTTATCGACATGAAAGAACACATCAAATTTTTTGACACCACATGATAAAGCACATACATACAACATACCTCTTTATCTTGTCATTATCACGTCGATAACCGCGTTTATAAAACGCCCGATGGCGGAGATCTATCAGTTTCGTGTCTTTAATTAAGGCGGGCAGTAGAATGGCGGCATATGTTTTTCTTTTTTTTTTCAAAATGGTGTGGAGCCATTGGGGTTTGCGGGGTCTGTAGCTCACAGTACTGGAGTTCATAAACGCCTGATGGAAGAAATCTATTCGAGTCTTCAATTAAGGCGAGCAACTAGAACCGCGGCACAAACTACGATTTCCTGCCTCGTGCATGCTTCCCTCCGCAATAGCGAAGACCGGACCGCGGACCTGAAAACAAACACATTGCTCAGTTATGTGCTAGAAAATCTATATTAGGGAGGTAAAGTCAGACTAACCTAACATTGCAATGACATAGTGTTGAAATATCAAACTTCTATAAAGATATGACTCCCATAATGACATCTCTAACTTTGTTCTGTTCACGTCGGTGCAAGGTTAGCTTAGTTAGAGGGACTCTAGAATAACCCTTTAACCATTTGACTATGGAAGGTAGAGGTAAGGAAATGAATCTTCATGTATCAAAAAGTGACCGTAAAAAACAGTAAATAGGCGGCGCCACCATACACTGAAGTACCTAGACCATACACCTAGTAATTTATATAGATGTGCACCCGTGCGACCGTGAGGGACAGAACATACACAATGCGACAAAATTAAAAACACGCTTTAACATGCCTGACAACATACTAGAAACAACCTACGTAATTTGGTCGGGTTATTTGCTGCCCCTCCCCCATTTCATCTCTACATTATTATACCTCCATGGTTCATGTCATTAGAGTCTCCTATATATTACAATACTCTGGTCTAACTCTAGAGCCTACCTAGCGCCACCGGAGAGATTAGGAACTATTATTTACAGCTAAAAGCTGGTCACTTTTGCAACAATGAGGGCTATCGTTTTTTTTGCTCACCAGTTGTTGTTGATGGTGGTCCAAAAGACTAAAGAACAGCTGTCAGTCATTGAAGTGACAAGTGACGTTTGATATTTCGAACTATGGAAAAAGACCACCATCTACATTAGCGCCCCTAGCGGCGAATTCATACGCGTTAGCCAGCCCTCATTCTGCCATAAGAGATTAACATCCTTTCTATACCATCCATACATTTGACATTCCTTTCTTGTTATTCGATTTCGAACCGTCATTCTAATAGTTAGAGGTGCGTTTTTATTTTAAGTATGATGGCAAGTATGTTGCCGCCTCGTTGCTGCTACGGACTAACCCCCTTATTCATATTCATAAAACTTTACGGGCCTGATTTAGTTAAATTATGTTTTATCCCTTTCTTACAAATACATAAGTCAAAACGACAGATAAGGACAAACGATTCATAGCTAATTCAGGTCAGTAACGCGATTATGAATATCGCCATAAAGGGATAACCAAAGAGTTATACCTATAATATTGCTTGTTGCAAAACACGAAACAATTTTTCCTTAGACTCTTCTCTAAGTGTGTGTGTCGTGTTTTGTGGTAAATTAATTGTCTAATGTCAACTTGGGATAGCGTATAACTTGAAGAAAGTATAATGGAGAAGACAAGGGGGGGGGGAGGGAGGAGATCACAGAACGGGATGGTTTTATGGAACTCAGGAGTAGTAGAGAAAGCGCTATTATCGTTTGTCTCTGTCATAGTATCATAAAAAATTGTAATTGTGTATTGTAATTGTTTTTATTTTTCATTTTTGACGAAGCGTGCTGTGGATACTATTTTTGTGTGTAGGTAGCAACTATGACGAAGCCTGGGCTGTGGATTGATATTGTGTTTAATATGTTTTATTTTCTTGCTAAACAGACTTGGCAACTGTCAAAGGTTTGCAGAGATGGCGCCATCATAGCTTGCCCCTTTTTCTATGAGATTTGGCTTAAAGGGCTGGCATCCGACCCAATTATTTCGACCGGCCAACCCCATTAATAAAGATTGCCAACGTAAAAAAAAATACCTACTTCTAAAAAGTGTCATGTTAAAATGGTAGACGTCTTGTTGTTGGATTGGTATGTTGTCAGGATAATTTCGTCGCATTTCTGTCCCTTGAGACTGTACACGACGACAGCGCCACACGCCGTTTTAAAATCAACATTTTCATAATTAATTTCCCCAGTAGCATTATGCACTATTTGTCTTAGTGTTATTTTGTCTATAGGTACTTTTAGTCAAGTCTATTCATTTAGACCAAATATTAATTTTATTAAAACCGCCCAGTGTGTAAAGTCTATGAAATAATCGCACTCCGGACATCGAAAGCTAAAGGAAAGGGGGTACGTTTTCAATTTTCATGTAACGCCGCGTACACCATCATTATTGTAGTAAAGAAGTTCAGCTCTTAATAGATGGCGCTTTGACGCTCAGGACGGTACGATCACGTACAGAGCGAATACCAGTAGGTACCTACCTACAGGTTTAATAATAAGTTCCATTCTCTCTGAGATTGTTAGGTATACTTATATTTATAGCACATTCATTAGCTATGATTTCCCCGAGATACGCGTGCCCCTCGCCATTACCGAGCCTGCAATTAAAATGCATCTGCCCGGCAATATTGACGTAAGCAAACTTACGACTTGCTTATATATAGTAGGTATGTCTGATAATAAAGAGCATGTACAGTCGGGGACATTCCCGGTGAGCCACTTCATAAAATCAGGCGATTTTTTCACTCCTCTACCAAGCCGAAAAGTTCGTCTAATATTAGCTCTAGGTACAGGCAAGTGTAAATTATGAGTGCACAACAACACATCTTACTCAAAAATATGTCCCATAGCTCTTATGAACGTATTTCAGAGTAAGCATCCACATTTTTGCACTTGACTGTACAAGACACTCGATAGCTGTGAAGAACTTTTTATACAGGAAGGAGCCTAAGCTCACCTAAGCTCACCTAAGCTAAAATGATTCCTACGATAAGGACGAGTTCAAAGGACAATGGTTCGCCCACAATAAGGTATATGTTTAGGTACAATCAAATAATTTTCACCGCACCAGCTGGTAAAGGCTCTCTTTGATTGTTCAAAAACTGATGAGAAAGTTGCATTTTATCCACATGTGTGGCAAAGTAATCAAATGCAAATGTTGTTTTCTTATGTTGGCTGGTTAGAATTGACTTTTAAATGATGATATTTAATAACATTCATTTTGAGTGGATTTGGTTTGATTTATTTGATAATTTACAGTCTGTATTTTCGTTGCATTGGTGTGGTGAAAACATTTGTGTTTCAGCACGGTGGCAAAATTTGTTTAACCCTCGCAACGCTCAAGACTCCACTTTTCGAACCACCCGCTACGCTCGTGGTTCAATTTTTGAATCATTCGCTTGCTCGGGTATCAAAATTAGCACGAAAGAATAAATAACAACTTTGCCCCCCGAAACTCTGCATAGGAGGCGCCACTACCACAATCTGAGGGTCTATTGCGAAACAAGAAAATCGAAATTTCGCCATCTAACATCTCTGTCACTTGCATATTCGAGCGATAAAGAGGCAGATAGCGAACTTTCGGATTCGCGTTTCCCGGTAGATCGTCTGTAAACAAACCGCTTCAGGTAGGTATTATGACCGCCTTGATGCATCAATGTAATATTTTATTATCTCTGAAAACTTGTCAAAAACCTGTTAAAGGTACAGTATGTATAAGTTACTCTATGGTTTACTAAGAAGGCTAGTGCTGCACTCTGGTGCAATATCCCCTGTTCTTTGACTGTACCTACAATTATTTATTTCTCTGTATGTTTTAACTTGAAGTTGCGTTCTTAGTGTTCTTACCAAGTTCTTACTATACATGTTAAGTTTTAAAAAGGTTCTAATAATAAGAAAAAAAACTACAGGTAACGTCAGTTTGTAAAATGTCAGTGCATAGTAAAAATCTGTAAAAATATTATGTTACTGAATCGAATTAAAAATTAACAATAATAATCTTGTTAAAGAGAATAATATAAAGAGAAACCAATATAATGTTTCTAGTTAGGCTGATTTTTTGTGTAAGTGGTTAAGTGTATGTACTTACATGTTTTGTGTGAGCAAGAAGGATTTAAAAAGTTTGGCCCAGTTAAAAGTTACCACGAGTTAGAATCGCAGTAAGTTAATGTCCTCTACTTCCATATTATCCTAAAGTAGGTAGGTACTCGTATTTAGTTGGAACGCTATCTTAGCTTAGCCTGTGTTGGTCTACGTCACTTTTTCGTATCCTACAATTTTGCTTGTTTTTCTATGTGGTATCTGTCGTTCCTTCATGTCTTAAGATCGTTATTATAAATTATAAGAATATACGGCCTAATTCGAATTTTAAGATACGTCAAATTTGCAAGATACGATATGGATCGGAATTTCATATCTTTAGTAAATTTTTGACCTATCTACAAAGTTGAAATCAGGCCAATAGTCGGAACAAGCTGGCTCTCCAGATACCACGGACCTAGGCGACTTAAGGGTTGAAAGTAGATAGAGGCAGATAACGAAATTTCGATTTCCGCGGTAGAACCTCAGACTCCATGAGTCCATGACCTTTTTTCCATCGACTCATGATCGTGGTTATTTATACTCGCTACGTTATTTGTTATTTAACTATACTTATATAAACCTACCTACTCTATATACTATACTACTGAAGCCCGACCAGAAATATATGATCATGAGATAGGGGCCCTATTATTCTAATGTATGTGGTGGTAGTTCAGTTTAGTATGAAAACTTTAGTTCCAATGAAATTCCGCAACATGGTGCCTGATCATATATTCCTGGTCAGGCTTTACTATTTGTTTAAAGTAATAGCCTTTATTAACTAGATTTCCATCACTCCTTAACAAATCTATAAATGCTCGGCCACGCGCATGTGTTACCTCTAATGTTGTCTGGATCTTACCTACGTACTTATATATAAAAAAAAATCGTTGCGACGTTTCTAGAAATTCTGTATGAATTTCTAGAAACTGTATACGTAGGTATAGCGTGATTGTTTAGAAATCATTAATTTTAAATGGCTGTAATTATTGCTACTTTCTTTTAGGTAAATAAATATCAGCGCGCTGCATACCTATACGTAAGCATTTGGTTTTTGCTAACTTAGTAGCAATTTAATAAAATAACTAACTCGCAGTCTACGAAGTTGGAGATCCCGGCTTCAAATCCCGGTAAGGGCATTTGTTTGTATGTTTATCACGGATATTTATTTTTCACCTCAGCAGCTCGAACAAGCCTACTTTCGTCACTCCCTGGAGTGAGAAAATTGCGACTTTCCTCACTCCAGGGAGTGAAACAAAGTAGCTTTTTAATTTAGTGAAGGCCGTGAACTGCCACTTCATACTTCTGTTACCAATTGGTTTTTTTTTTCTCTGTATTATTCTGTGTAATTCGAAATACATTTTAACCTTTAATATGTTATTATTTAATATGTTAGGTGAAAAATTATATGTGCAACACGAGAGCAAAGTTATTTTACATCTGTGTTTTTGAGTCCCTCCCTACGCTCAAAATTCTAACTTATACAATCTTTCGCTTTCTCGGGACTCTAAATAAACACTCGAAAAAAAAAAACAACTTTCCTCTCTTGTTGCCTAAGTAACTATGGTTCCTGAGTTGTGGCTGTTTTTTACACCAATGTATGAAGTCGTCGAGTACTCACAAGCCTTACTGACCTTATATGGGACTAGGCATATTTGTGTAAGATTGGCCAATACTGATTTATAAGGTAATCAGTGTAATCACAGTCTATATCCCGGTCAATATAAGTCTAGTGAAACTAACCGTGAATCATTCAAAACTGTTATCTCTATAGATAGTAGGTAGATAGTAGACGATTGATGATCAGATCAATAGCAGGGAACCGTTGGATGAGGATGAGAGTGCAGCTGGTCGTTGTGGAGATTGTATGCGATCAGGGAACTTCCTTCGGTTGATATGATGATGGAAAGTAAAGTGGGTTCCAAATAAGTGAAACTTATATTAGCAACATTTTGCAATTTTTCTGTGACTGCAACTGTGAAAAAGTAATAGGATTCCCGTATTTTTATACTTCTCTATAAAAGTGCATTAAAATCCTGGATTCTATAGCAAGCAACACGGTTCCATTTTATTCTACCGCCATAAATTATATTTGTTGTTTTGCCTTAAGAGGCGAACACGCCTTAAGTCCCTTAAGACGTGTTAAGGGTTAAAAGGAACCCTTTAGTTTAGGTAATGGCAGGCGTGGCTCACTCCGCGATTTAGTAGCGGCGCTACAAGTACATGCGGCCCACACCAATTTTGGTGTCTAGCCATAGTAGTTGCCGCGCACCGCTACGGAACGGACGCCTGCTCGCGCTTGCGCCACCTTGCGGTCATATTTGTCGTAATAGACGCGTTTTGTTAGAGAGTGAACCTTCTGTACCAAGTACTATTATGTATTATGTGGTAATGGTCAAGATAAAAAAATAAACGAACTTTAAGTACAAAAGATGATGTTTTAGGATGGTCATATTTACCGTATAATATCTAAGTGTGCCCTATTCATTCATTAAAGTAACTTAGTATTTTCATTATACTACACGTTTTGCATTTTTATAAAAAAAAAACCTGTTTCTCAAAATATTGTTTCTAACTTGTCTCGTTACCTATTCTAGATTTCACTGTTGCTGATTATGAAGCGATTTAAGACAGTGATTAGGATCTTACAGTATTACCCCCTATACGAGCCTCAATTAGTTAATTTATGTTTTATCCTTTTCTTAAAAATACTTAAGGTAAAAATGACAGATAAAGACAAACGATTAATAGCTAATTGAGGCTTGTAGCACGTTTATGAATAACGATACTATATAGTCTCTATTATGTGCTTACCTGCAGTCCTGCACACAAACTAAACAGCTGGGTGCCCAGCTAAGGTGACAATCGCTTGCGCTACGACAACAAAACGCTTTGTGTCTCTTTATTCTTTATTCAAACAAACACAAGTATAAGTTTACAGCGACCTACGCCAAGACACTTATACTGTTAATACATAGTCAGTATCATAAACATGTATACATTTTTCGAACTACGAGTATCTCTAGGAACTTAAATTAAACATACATACTACAAAGTTACATAGGTAGAGTTTAAAAAAATCCTGACACTACTTTGTAAGGACGGCCTTTGTCTGCGAATATGTCTGCGTTTTGGATTGAAGCTAAGAAGTTATTTAGTAATTCTATTGCTCGGTACGTGGGTGCGTTTGAACCGTGATAGGTGCGGACATTTGGATATGCGAAAAGGTTTCTGGCTCTACGTGCGCTACGCCCTACTGCAGCTATGTAGTTGTCTGGGGTAAAAATACGCATACGCTCCAGAACAGATGGGTTGTCAATTTGATTTCTTAGAAGTAGACAGTAGTGTAAGGCAAGCGTTTGCTTACGCCTTAGCTCGAGAGACTCCAACCCTGGTAGGGTTGGAGTCCCAGTACAAAGGATGACGGAAATAAGTACGGGTAGTATCCATAATACCTTTTGTAAAGATGTCTAGTAAATTTACGTTGGACGCGCTCGACCATGATGTTATCTCTATCACTCTTCCATATTAGTGCGACAGTGACAGTTGCGTTTCGTTCGCTGCGGAGCTTAAACAATTGGCACGTTGGCTAAACACCCTGATTTGGAATTCTATTTGCTGCAGCACTGTTAAATTATGTTGTGCGAAAGCAATTCCATTTGTTTTAATATTTATGACTGCTAGAAACGGGCTACGGATCTAAACGTCTAGACTTTCAGGTAAATTAACGCGAATAAACGCTACTCAGTGTCTATTTTAAAATTTATAACTGTAATTTGCCTACGTTCGAGGGGCGGGCGCGATTTGACATTATTAATTTAATCCGTGACATGACATTACACATTTTTGACGTAGCCTAGAAATCTATTTGTGATTGGCATTGGCTTTGTTGAAGGGAATTTTAATTGTGAAGCAACTACTTTATAGTAAAGAAATAGCAAGCAAACTTCTAAATCTAAGGATTTAAATATTCTTGTGCGGTTATTTTAATTAAGGTAAGACTAATAAGTAAGTACCCATTTGTTACAGCACCTTAAAAATATAAAATAAAACAAACAATAGGTAACAAAAACAATTTATTGCACAAAAAACTAAATAAACTTAATGACTAAAATACAAACAATATTTTAAGGTGTATTGGGATAACGTTGAAAACCGACTTAACTCCTTCACTGCTATGCTACGCTCGTAGCGCTACGACGTAGCTTGGCTGGAGTATATGTTTCCCTGTAATTACGAGTATGTGGCGAAATTGGTTCGTAAAAGCGTTGCGACATGAATGTGTTGTGATTACTGATGTACCGTCGGAAAGTTTCTAAAACTGCGAAATTTCCACATAGAAAAATTTCGGAAACTTTTCGTATTTTTTTGAAAAAAAAAAATCGAAATTTTCCATTTCTAAAATGAAAGTTTTCTTTGTTTCCTGTGAAAATTTCACGAAGTTGCCGTGAAATTTTCCATCTTTTGGAAACTTTTCGCACTAACAAAAATGAAAGAATATCCTATATACATAGGTATTATTAATTCGCCTACAGCGTAGGAATTAGGTACAGTACACCTCAGGATGTAGCACAATTATTAGAATTGGATGTCATACATAAACTGGTCCGCCTACTAACAGCCTCCTAGCTTAGTCGGTAGTCTACTTACGGAGCAGGAGGTCCCGTATTCGAATCCTGGTAAAGCCATTTATTTGTATGTTTACCACAAATAAGTATTTGTTGCTGAGTTATGGATTGTATCCATGTAGGTATAGGTATTTATTTATATATAAATTATCTATAAAAACATAGTTATGGTAGTTTTTTATAGTATTTTATCTAATCCACATACTTATCGGATCTGTTGAGAAAGGTGACCTGTAGATGAGATCAGTCAGACAGCATTTTTGAACAAACTGATTCGGAAACTAGTGTCCCCGTGACCGAAGTTTCGATTTCGGTTCCGGCCAAAAAACTGTCGAACTTTTCGGCCGCACCGAAACTGTATTTTCGGTATAGTGTCCGAATGAAGATTCGGTTTCGGTTTCGACATATAAATATTGTTTCGGCAGAAGGTTCGGTTTCGGTCGGACACTAACTGAAACGCTTCGCGCTTGCTCGTTCTACTATTACCTATTCTGTGGTGATGGGCTAGCCTAGAGTGAAATGGGATTATAATGCAAGGCCGACATCATATGGCTTCGGACACCCTACTTCCACACTTATTTATACCGCTATCTAAGTTTAGCTTTTTGCTACGGTTTTGCCATACCTAATCTTAGGTCAATCGGAATATCTTTACGTATCTTTCTATCTATACTTCACGTATCGAATGATGATCCCTAGTATGACAGTTCCTCCGAGTCGCTTTTGGATAGGCATAATATAAAAAAATATTTGAAGGAATATGTTTTTACCGTATTTTTATTACTTAAATGAAAAAAAAAATGTGCGTGACAGTTGCTCCATATAAAAACTATACTAGGCATAATATAAAAAAATATTTGAAGGAATATGTTTTTACCGTATTTTTATTACTTAAATGAAAAAAAAATGTGCGTGACAGTTGCTCCATATAAAAATTGTCAATAGGGATCATCATTGGACTCGCGAGGTATACCTACCTAGTAATGTTTTACTTTTGATGAGATTTCGAAAATCTTAGGTCGATTTATTTACAAATATCTCACTACATATCGCTTTTTAGCGATAAGACCGCCTGTTGTTACCTAGTTTATAACAGTATTTAATTTTAACTGTACTGCACAAGAATAGTACATTTCGATGCTAGTGCGGATAGAATGACATTTCGGCACGTGTATCGAATGACGTTTTTTAATACAGTTGCGAAAAAATAAGAAAAACACCAAGTAAGGAATTCGAAACTTTTATACTATTAATTCGGTGACATCATTGACATTGACATTATGAAGAGGTGTTTTTTGTAGCTTTTATTGGACTAGAATGGATGTTGTTATAATTTATTGAACCCACTTCAATGAAAGTTTTTTTTTAAATGCATGTTCTATGATCTGTCATAGAACATGCATTTAAAAAACAATTGTAAATATAAAACATTGTACTATTATTACCCAAGTATCGTTATTTACGATCATTTACGAAAAATACTATATTTTCATAACTTTAAACCTTGGATATACATTTCACATTATAAAGTTTGACAATATGAAACAGGTGTAACAGGTTTGTAACACATTTAGGTAGTGGGGTTGAGTCTCTGCCTCCCGAACTAGGTCCAAGCCTGTGTCTCGGGAGTCAGTGATTCCTCCTTTTGTGTATCGTATATTTATAAAAACAAAAACAATATCGAATGTTGCCTTTGGAAACTTCAAACATGCTTGCAGTAAG